>NC_053194.1:5024920-7524920 GCF_905163445.1 Pararge aegeria
TCGTTTGCGGAGATGAAGGTCTCGACTAGGTCATGGGGTCAGTTATGTTTTTTTTTTTACTGCCTAGTACACACTAACAACTTTAATAATCGCTACTACATAAAACTGCATGATCAATAACTAGGTGATATTACAGTCAGTGGCTTACTTCTACTAGATTAAAAAAAAAGTATTTTAAGATGCTTACAGGAGCTTCCATATCATATTTAATCCTAAGATGCTTTGAGGTTTAATGCAATGACAATGCATAATTTATACAAGCTTGCCATTAGCCTTTATCCTAAAGAGGTATTTAGTTGCAGCATCCTGTAAACTACCACGTCGTCAGTAGTAAGCGACACCAAGCTTAGTAGCTAATACTACAACACGATATTTAGTTGATACTCTGTTATTAATATTATCGTTTGTTTAATAAAGTCTTAACACAGGCGACTTTTTTTCGTCATACAAGAGTGACACAAATAATCTGTCTGCAATCCTTGGTAAGAAATAATAAACAAAAAAAACTTTAAAAAAATAAAATGTATAGTTAGGTGTGTATTAGATACATTCTATATCGCGTATAAGCGGTGCGGTGCGGTCCGGTAAGCATGTTAAATATAGCTGCTAAACTTGTGATTGTTTAAAACGATAACACCGGTGGTAGCATATACGAGTAAATCGCAATAGGTAGGCCTGCAGGGCTAGCACAGGCAGGAGACAAAAACTACAATATATCCCCCGATTATATCCCCTGACAAGAAACATAATTAACGTTTCCACTTGCTTAAGCAAGGGAACAGAAAACAAGGAAAATTGTACCCCTTTTTATTATCACCCATATCTTATTTGGATATTATTTCCACTTGTGCGCCAGTGCTCCGAGAGTTGACAAAGCTGTGGGAGAAGATACATTTTTATCCTTTCCCCGGGGATATAATTGTCTCCTGCCCATGCTAGCCGTGCTGTAAAGATAAATTTAAGTTGGTGATACTTTTGTAAGTATATAAACATGGACATTTTATATAAGACATTACATAAATGTCTTATATAATATGTCCGTGGTTAAATACAAAATTCATAGTACCTGGAATATAAACATAAGGTGTACAGGTTAATATTTCAAAGTGCGTCCCGTAGCAAATTGTATGAGGGAACAAACTTTTCTCATTTGCTTAATTCGTTAAAATTAAGCACTTATGACTTTACATCACCATCCGCATAAACTACGACAAGCCTTATTGTTACTTGAGTAATTTTCTCGAGTCTCCTTTCTCCTTTCGTCTTAAGCGGACGGGAATTTTCTCATTTTATTTCCGAGAGGTATTTGTTATTTTAATCAATCGTAAATTCAATCAAAAAATTTAATTTGGATTTTATGATTGAATTTACCATTGATTAAAATAATCACCAAAATTATCCGTGTGGTGACGATGGATTAGAATACAGTTGTCAGTCCTCGGGTGTCGTATGAGACGACTGAGGAAATATATAACGGAGAATTGGCAGCAGCGTTCTCTATACAACTACTACAATTTTTAGCGATTACTAGCAAGGTGATTATGGGCAAATCCTTCTATTAGCCTTTATTATTGATGTTACCAATATCGACTTTAACGATTATTGTTAACAGTCTATAGTTTAACATTTTCTTAGTCCTGAGTTAAAGTAAAATCATTTTCACAGACCACAAATATCTATAAACCGTCCTGTAAGTAACTTGGGTAAATATCACGTTTTTTTTTATTCCACTACCCTGCTGGTAATCATATACATTTTATCGGTTTCCAAGCAACATCGAACCGGAACACTTTTTGCTAAGCGCCATGGTCGAAGCCAGGACACCAGACCAAAGAAAATTCCTAAATTATAAATTCGCTAATTTCCCAAGCGGGGGATTGAACCTTGGATCTCCAACTTTAAACCACAACGCTCATCGCTGCGCCAAGGAGGTCGTCGTAGTCGTCCTTCTAGCACTCAACTTAACTAGCGCAATCAGCTGATTTTTACAGTCACATCTAGGCCACACCATCCACCCTGTGGTATGGATATAAAGTGCAAAATTAAGTTTGCCATTTCAGTTTAAAGGAATGCACTTTCCCTCGCCATCTTATCGACGATAAAAATTTACTGCTCCGTGCAAGACTTCAATATCTCTTAAGCACACACACGAGTAAAATAAAACATAGCTTAAAGCAGTATAAATTCACATAGGAGCCAATTGTGCTTTATCTTCGCGTTGGGAGTTTAAAATGGGCTTTTCTTATATCAAGGACGAGAGTATATTTATTATGCTTTATCGGTATCTAGTTAATATTAAACAATAGTTTTTTCTTTCGTGAATATTTTATTTTTGAAATCTATGAAATAGCAGCTCACGGTTTTTTATAGAGAGTATCTGCTTTGTGTCTATTATTTTTAAGGGAAAACATACTTTTAATAACTGCCTCGTTCATCTAGAACTAAGTATTTTTTACTACAAGTTACGAGGTCTAGCCCAGTACCTTAGAACTGTTAGTTATTGGTTTTTTAATAAGTTTGTAAATATAATCGTAATGATCGTATCGTAAACTTTTAAAAGAAGACGCACTTATTTACTTAGATAAGATAGATAAGTAAGTTAAGTATATAACTAAAGTAAAATGTAACTACACTAACTAAAGTAATTTTATTTTTTTTTATATTTTTTAGATTCTTTTTCTTCGTGAACATACATTTTAATTAAACCGGAATCTACGCCTTTCAGACTGGACCGCAGCAATGCTGCTTGGCAGCAGTAATGGTAGTACATCACTCTGTCAGCTCTACTACTGCTAAATTTTATTCATGCTTTCACAAAGTTACAAGCGCCTGCAAAACTATAGATAGATAGATATTCTAGGAACTGTGATTAGCATCAGTACGCCAGAATGCTTGTCGTGTAGCTCGCTCGGGAGTTGCACCGCCGCCGCAGTGTTGAAAACTTATAATGATTCCACTTGCAACCCGATATCTGTTCGAAACTCGTGTCTTATTACACCATTGTCCTCTATACTGAAGCAAAATCAAAAGTGAATATTTTCATCGAATGCAATTTCAATATCCATCTACGATATCTGTTTGAATTCCGTTTTTGTCATTTACTTGTGTGAGCTTAATTTAGGTTTTTTTCAAGCTTTAATTTGAGAAAAAGGCAATAAATAGTTTATAAAGGGTAGAGTCACGAATGGCTAATTTTAGGGGGCATCGTATTAAATAAAACTAAGTCAGTTAAAAGTCTATTTGAAAACCCTGCCAGACGCCTTCGAGTTCACGTGCAAAAAAAGTAAGCTTCTTTTATCACCGTACACCATGATCACTATCAACCCACGACTCTATATATATAGCGCGGGTCTCCTCTCGGAATTAAAAAGGTTTAGGCCTTAGTCCACCAGGTCTATTGCGGATTGCTAGATTTCACACGCCATTAAGAACATTATGAAGAAATCAGTCAGGTTTCACATACTCCAATCTCCAGGCTAGTACGGGGTACCTACTGAGATTTCAAAAACCGAAAAAAAGTAAGTGAATTAAATGTAGAATTTAATGACCAACGAGAAAATATTATGACCTTGGCAATCATGAAAATCTTGTTAATGCCATACAAGGTCTAGTAAATGTAATGAACGACAGTTTTCAAAGCAAAAAAGAAACTTATTTGCAGCACTTGTATATTTCGTTGTAGTGTTTCTCATTACGGTCTCTATTACGCGCCAGCTGCAAAGCATTAGCAATCTAAGGTTAACGTGATACCTGCGCTTACAGCCGCAAGCCACAAACGACGCAAGATGTAGCTAACGTTCTCTAGTAGACTAAATACCGACTAATTGGAGAGTTTAATTTTCGTTTATTTACAAATGCCATTAACTAAACTCAAGAAGCTTTTTTGACATTATTGTTTGCTAAGTGTCTGTTATTATTGTACAAATCAAGTGTCCATCACTAAGGATACTTGACTTATTATAAAGATGTAGCTGACGTTCTCTTTAGCGTAAGTACCGAATAATTGTCAGTTTTTTTTTACCGAATTTAATTTTCAGTTTTAAATACCAATGCCATTGCTTAAACTCATAACGCTTAGTATAAAAATTCACTTTAAGAAAATATAAATATGCCACACGGATTCGCCTGGTTGTCGAAGATTATAGCAAGCGTTTAAGCTTGGTACCTATTCATTTTAAAGCTAAACTGTCGAAGACAGTCTCTTGGGGCCCATTGAGAGTGTCGTGTTGCATTAGACGACTGACCGGACTCATACATTTTAAATGAAGGCATGCTCAGTGCACCCTTATCATTCGGTTGTCCTCCGTGGCACCGTGGTGAGCTTCTTCTTATAAGTCAGAGTTCCCGGTTTCGATCACCGGCAGGGGCGTCTTAGGAATTTTCAGAATTTTTAGTTTGGTCTGGTTTGGTCTGGTTTCCAGGCTTTTGCTGACAAAGCGGTGACGCTAAGTGAGGTGATTTTAGCATTTAAGAACGATGCCACGTAGTATGAAATTAGGGTTGAAGTGTTGCAGTCAAGTTTTTATAAGTTTAAACATATTTTTAGAATAAAATGAGGATTTTTCCGGTGATACGTTTTCCAACTAAAATTGGAGTCAATTGACGTAGAATGTTATCTTAATATCTGACACTATTCAACAATTGGCTGTAATAGACTATTTGAGAAATAATTGACTGAATTTACGGCCAATAATATACGAGTATATACGGCCGATAGTCAGAATTATACTTAAGAATTGGATAGAAGCAGGCGTTACTTTGCGGAATTCCATGATATATTTTGAAAATTAAGCTTAATTTACTAACTTTGGGTACAATGCCGAAGATTTGATTGGTGTGGAGTATAAAGATTGCAGAAATTATAAATTACACCATACACATTCTACTGATTATCGCGGAGTATAGCAAATTAAGCTTTTTTTCATAATGCATACTTAACAATTATTGTTCATTGTAAAGTCAACATCTCGTAGGGTTTCTCCGGTTTCGGAGCGAAACGAGCAGAACGAGTTATATATATTTAATATAAAAAAATTATACATTTAATAATAAGAAGTTTTGCGATGACCTTCACTACGAAATTATTAGCAGTGGCTTGGGATAAGATTTTGCATGAACTGTTATAATATTACTGCAATATAATAATAATAATCGTTGTGGTTATCTCGTTATAGGTTAACGTTTGAATTCGTGCGTAATTTAATGCAGTAATATTAATTTACTTTGATGTATCTATTCACTTAATAGCCTTTGCCTTGCAGTTGCCGCAAGTATTAAATTAAAATGAAATAACCAATAATCTCCCTCTCTCATTACGACCTTTACGACCTAAATAACGATGTTTATGAACTTCAAACCGAGTTTATATTGCCATACTTAACAAACATATTACCCAATTTTAAAATAGAATCAGATTATTTTAACACTTTTCCTCACTTTTTAATTTCAATACGATACAGTAAATCCAAGAAGTTAACGTCACAAAGGAGTTTCCATAAATGTTTGATTAGTATTCCATTTTCAAATTGCAATTGGCGCGCCATTTTTATAGCATCATAAAAAGTTTTGTTTACAAGTTTTGAAGACTTGCCACGGATAAACATCCGTAGCAAGTCTGGCAACAAAATGTCAAAAAAAATTTATTAATTAAATTAATTTAATTTATGTAGGTATAGGTAACCGTGTTAATAAAACTAATTTTGGAATTTTTATTTGTTGATTGATTTTGTACGAATTATGATCCCTACCTACGACATCGTCATCAGTCAGCAAATTGGAAAATACTCGAACTTGCATCAATAATTGTTCTATGTATATCTGCATGGATATTGCATTCATGGTCACTAACATCCATCAATCAACCAATTTACTAAGAAAAAAAATACAATAGATAATTGTAACTTAAATAAAATATTGAATGTGACTATAGGTACGTAATAAGCCATTCCGTAACACTTGCATAAACTAGTATTTTTTGATCCAACTTTTTAAACAAAGATTAGCATAAAAAACCTTCTAACTCTTCGTTCTTATATAATTACTTTAATACTCTATTATGTATCTCTCTACTATATAAATAAAAAAAAATAGTAAATTAAAGAGTATAAGTTTATTTTACTAATTTATTTAAACAAAATAAAAAGTATGTTTCCGCCCGGGATCGAACCGGGGAAATGTGATAACCGCTACACCACGGAAACGATACTTCAGGTGGTTAAAATAACATTCATTTATTTGGTAACATGTATGCCAAGCCTAATTTTAAGTACAAATCAACAGTGATAAAATATGTTATAGTAAGCGCACTGCAAATTAATATCAGATAGGCATTTTAATCGAATTAAAATGGTCGATAGTTTGCCATTTCTGGCCCAGTATATTTCTTTTAAATTAAACTACACGTACAATTTTAATTTTTTGCCGACCTCTCTGGCGCTATTGTTAGCGCTGTGAATTTGAGTAGGATGTGATTTCCGGCAGGGCTATTTGGGAAATCATAATTTCTGAATGTTCTCTGGTCTGGCTTGGTGGGAAGCTTTGGCCGTTGTTGGCTGACCCTACCGAAAAAGACTTGCCGCTAAACGATCTAGTGTTCCAGTGCGATGGTGAGAAACCGATTGGCGGTGTGACTATCATACTCCCTAACAGGTTAGCCCGCTACCATCATAGAACTGCATCATTACTTACCACTAGGTGAGATTGTAGTCAAGGGCTAACTCGTATCTACAATAAAAATTTAATAAAATTGTTGTTCCAGAATGTTTGCATATTAATTAATTTATGGTCTAATCACATGTATTTTACTAGATATATGATAATAGATGATTATAGGTATGTGCATTTTCCTAAGTAATCTTTATTATAAAATGTAGATTTCAATTTGAACGTTACCTAAATACCTATTGTTGACAGCGCACCGTTAATCTAAACTACCAGGAAAACATAAGAGACAAATGGTTGTGTCAGAAATTGTCCCAGAAAGCGTCGTAGTACAAACATTTTCACCTTAACGTAAAAGGAATAGGAAACTAGATTGCTTCTATGTTCCGAATTGCTACAGCTTTGAGTTTACAAAACTGTTAAAAGTTGTAAAACCTGTAGATTTTAAGTATTTGGTAATCGGCTTAAGTGAGGTTGTTTCTCTTATGATGAACATGATAGCTACCTAAATGTTTGTACTGTTTTCAGTTCTTATGAAGTCTTAGTCAAAAAATCTTGAAGATAAAACATTTAGTAATAAATAACATTTATTTACATTTTTATATTTGGCGGCAGTAAACGAACCATAAAATTAGTTTAGTGGATTCAGCAGCCAGAATTCTTGGTGACACTCCGAGCTGCTGTGATTCAATTATAAAGTATTAGCCACTAATCAAATGAGGTATATTGAAAATCTTTGTCAGTCAAAATGCATGATGTTATTCGGTAAAAGTTTAGAAAAATCTTACGAGTATTCCGGAAAATTTTAATACAAAATTATTATTTTTAACCTTATAACCCTAACAATTATATATTATACTTTATCTTAAAGACGTTAGTTTATTTACTTTACTCAATATTATTCAGTAGAAAAACTAAAATTTATATGTTATTTATTTATTCATTGTTGATTCATAATCACCATTTATTACACAGTTTCAAGTTATCGATATAAAAAGGAAAAAATAATTACATAAAAAATTTAGAACTAGGTATTTCCCTAATTCTAAGGTTTCTTCTTGGTGCAAAATTATCTCATTTTTATCATCATCATCATATCCGGTCCACTTGCGGGGCATGGTTCTCCTCCCACAATGGAAAGGCAGTAGTCCGCCACGCTGGCCTAGTGCGAATTGGTGGATTATAACATCATCATTACATTAACCCCTTACTGGCCCACTACCGGCACACCACGCTTGCCCAGTGCGGATACGTGGACCCCACACACATTTGAGACCATTATGTAGAACTCTCAGGCTTGCAGAATGTATTTTCCTTCACCGTTGAAGCAAGTGATATTTTTATTACTTTAAACTTATATAACTTAGAAAGAGTTGCATGCTGGGATTCGAACTTGGCTTCCCCGAATGTGAAGTCGAACTTCTACCCAATGCGCTACCATCGCAATGATTACATAATTTACGATACATATTATAAAATCTATCATTGATAAAATATTAGTAAAAGGAATTTCCCGGGAAACTATGACAAAGGCTTCACTAACCATATGAATGTGAACTTTAATTCCTGTTAAACCTAAATGCTGTTGGCAGCTATAGTTCCCCTGAACTACTATGAAAACATGTAGAGACAAACGGTCGGTACATTTTCAGCTTAAGGTAAAAGGAATATGGAATTAGATTGCATTCGTAGAGCTTATGGAACAATAACTGTCAACTGAAACCTGCACCAAGTTTTTAGGCGACTTCTAAACAATACGAGGGTTCTTATTATACACATTCCTTTTTTGAGTTGGAAAGAAGTCTTTATAAATTAATCTCATACATACTTTGAAACATTATTTCATTGTTAGATAGGCCATTTATCGAGGAAGGCTGGGCTATATATCATCACGCTAAGACTAATGGAAGCATAGCACCGATGAAGAATGTTTTAAATTTTTTTTTTTTTTAATTTTGGAGCTGTTACGGTGTATAAACAGTTAAAGTTTCGATAAAATCATGAAAAACTGTTCTCAATTTAAAAGTTCCTAAATAAAAGACCGAGACAGCAAATGTCTATCTTTTAAAATTGACTCGGACGAAGTCGCGAGGGACCGCGTATTTTACATATACGTTAAATATTACCTCTGTTTTAGTCCGATTGCAGCAGCGGGATTCCATTGACATTTACCTGTAATAAATTATATTTTTTTAATATCAATAAACATGAAATATGTTTTTTTCGTAAACTTCTGTCGGGAAGTTTTTCGACTACCTTGAAAGAAACAGTAACAGCAGAATGCAGTATGCAATTTTGGAGCTGCGGTCGAATGGGCAAAAATAATCTTATTTACAGTAATAAGCGACAGTAAGTGTCACGGCTAACAGACCAACACATTCTTACAAAAAGGGTTTCATTTCATAATAAAGTGTGGTATACAAAAAAAAGTTAAAATTAGAAATATTTTGCCACAAAAATTAATTTTAAATGGCGTTCTTTCGTAACGTGGTCGAAGTTATTATTTGAAGTGTGCTTCACTTTCTTCAGTGAAGCACACTTGTGAAAGTGAGGCACACTTCATAAGTTATTAAAATGTTAAGCATGAATGACTGCTGTTACATCATTGTAAGAGTGTTCTAAAGTCTACTTCATATTACATACAACTTTAACTCTAACTCATATTTAAGAATTTATGGTATTGGATAGAAGTAGGCGTTACTTTGCGGAAATCCATAATATATTATGAAAATTAACCTTAATTTGCTATACTCCGCGAACAGCAGGAGAATCTTTATGGTGTAATTTATAATTTCATCAATCCTTATACTCCACACCAAATAGATCTTCGGCAATGTACCCTCTACGCACGTTTCGCTCCGAAACCGGAGCATCTTCAGGAGATGTTGACTTTACAATGCATAATTGTTAAGTCAAATACAATGCACATTATTGTTGATTCAAAAAAAAAGCATAATTGTCGACTTAACAATTATTCAACAGGCAACAGCTAGTGTTTTATATAATTGTCATAACTTTCAAATGAGCTACAATATCCTTTTATTAAAAAGGATGCTAAGTAAATATTTTTTCAAATTCAAATCCAAATTCAAAAATCTTTATTGCGAAATGGATTTTTCTTCTTAAAGTAGGTACAATGAATCAGCATAGAATAAGATTAAAAACCACGTACCTATATAATCAAAATATATGTACAAAATGTTTCATTAGTTGATGACGAAAACTTTGTAAATTGATTGTAGGTTGATCTGGGTCAAAATATGTAATTCATTTATCAATAGCTGGTTTCCAATTGATGAGATAAGTTGTGATGTAAGTGTATGTGATATACTATAAGTTTTGTAATGAAATTATACTCTCAATACTATCATTCGAATTTAATAAATCCGTGCTTCTCATCTTTTATTTTTGCTGAGTGTCTCGTTATAACGCGTCTGCTGGTAAAGATAATGTTGGTAAGAATTATTTTCGTGAGTTATGGCGGCTTAAGCCTCACGAATGTCGAATGCTTGGCAAAAATATTCCTACCTTTCAGCTTTCAACAGATGTAAAATCAGTGCCTGCGACGGTAGTACAATCTTTTACAAATAAGATAATTATTATTTGCTACAGGCTGTTTCGTTAGCCTTTAGCTCCACAGTAATTGTCTTTTTTCCCGGGTTGCTCCAGGAAGTTGCTCTTTATATCGAATTTTATCGAAATCAGTGCGGTCGTTAAGGCGTAAAAGTTACTTTTTAATTTATATTATTATTGAGTAAGTTTGAAAATGCTTACCTACAAAAATCATATAGAAAGTTATGTACCCGTTGAATAATAATTAATTAATGTGTAACAAAATAAATATTTTATTTGCATTGAAAAGTACGATAGAAGCCGCTCGTGGTCATAAGGTACTACATAAATGTTCAAATCAAATCGAATACACTTTATATTATTGTAGGTACACTACATACAAAGCAATAGAAAAACACAATTGAAAGAAAGAGAGTAAAGCTACAATAGGCGGCCTTATCGCTTAAAAGCGATATTTACAAGGCCACCTACCAAAGGACATGCAGGTGAGAATAATGATTTGCCGGACAGCTTGGTGGGTCTAAACTCAGTAGGCCAGTGTGCCTAGCATTTGTTAGAGTGATAAAGATGATATATATATATTTGACTGTATTTTTTGCAAGACATTCAATAAGATACTTTATCACTTCAGCCGATGGATGTCCATTGCTGACATAGCTCTTTTGTAAAGAGTCTCAAAACCTCGGTCTTGGGTCGCTTGTTTCCATCTTGGTCACCATTCCAGCACCTTGGGACCTCCATCGGTTCTCCGAGCTTCGAGTATGTACCCTGCCCATAACCACTTAGGGTTCGCTACTATGCGGAGCTATGTCGGTAAATGGAAATCATCTACGGATCTCCTCATTTCTGATCTGATCACGAAAAGATAGCCCCTGGATAGCTCTTTCCATCGCTTACTCAGTGACTGAGCCTTCTTAAGACGTCCATAGTGAGCGACCTCGTTTCAAATTTATAAATAACGCGCTGAAATACCTATTTGTAATATGTGTAATATTGATATTTTATAACTCAATTTAGTTGTTAACAGGGGTATTGTGTTACTGAGTGATACCTAGCTTATTTAAAAATCTAAAAAAGCACAGATTGTTATCCATTTCAGTGTAGATAACTGAATTATCTCTTCTTACAACCCCCATTTCGTCGAACAGCCTGGACCAAACGAGATTCCTATTTTGATAAATAAAAATATTTTTAAATAATAAACAGGCTAGTTAAAAATTATTGTAAGTAATAGGTTATTATAACTACATTAGTGTTAGAATATTATTCCGTAGCCGTAATAAAACTTCTAAAGCTACTCGCGCGTGCTCCTAGATGGGTATAAAGTTTTGAGTACCTGAATCTTGAGCAATAAATAATATTAAATGGGACACCTATGTCCCAGCCATAAACAAAATCTTCCTCCCGAGTCTACGAGATCTAAGTCCCAGTAGGTTCAATAAAATAAATTTTGTTCACAGTGTAACGTAATCTACAGCTTTTATAAAGTTACCTTGCACCGTCATGTCACGGAGCACTCCTACTATAAAAAGCCAATGTAAAAAAAAAACCTGATAAATACGAATAGCAAGCTACGGCGTTATTAATAACTGTTCCGGTATATTTTGACGGCCGATTGGCGCAGTGGGCACCGAGCCTGCTTTCTGAGCCAGGGCTGTGGGTTCGATCCACAACTGGAATACGTTTGTGTGATAAACGTGAATGCTTTTTAGTTTTTCAGTGTCTGGGTGTTTATTTTTATATTATAAGTATTTATGTATATTATTCATAAAAATATTCATCAGTTATTTTAGTACTCATAACACAAGCTACGCTTACTTTGGTGCTAGATGGCCATGTGTGTATTGTCGTAGTATATTTATCTATTTATTTATATTTGATTAAAGCAAACGAATACTAATACATAATTCGACCAGCTGCTTCGAAACAACGACCATAGTGTTTCCCACTAGTTTTAGTATAACGGCTCTTCCTTTTGGCTTTTGCAATTTTTTTTTTAAAATCTCTATATTGAGGCAAACAAATAAAACCCAAAATAGTATCATAGCAAAATCCTCCAGATACCTCTGACTTCTGAGTCATATGGCACTAAACAATGCGTGTCTGTGTATGTTTGAATGTGCTTGATTGTGTTACGTATGTTTTACAGGATGGACGCAAAGTTATAATAATAATCATCATCATATCAACCCATTACCGGCCCACTACAGGGCACGGGCCTCCTACCAAAACGAGAAGGGGCTAAGGCCGTAGTCCACCACGCCGGCCCACCGCAGATTGGTGGACTCTGGCCCAATGCGGATTGGTAGAAAGTAATAATGGTTACGATTAAATAGGTCTTAAAATCATCACGTAACAAGAAATCCAATAAGTTTTATTAGAAAAGGCTTACAAGAGCAAATACCTTTCACGTTAAATCACAACACAAGTTAAATACAAAAGCCGTTAATTAAGACAATAGCAGTTTAAACTGTATATCTCTGGAAACTTAAGACCGTAGAGCTTTAGCCTGAGATTCATTGGAATGTACAATTACATTAGAAAGGAAAGAACGCCTTTGTGTAGATATGTCTAGCCTTAGTGGGGTCTACGCCATTAACTGGCAGTGGTTAAATGTCGCAAGTGATGAGCGACGTACCATCTCATAAAACATTTTTAAAATGGAAAATGCTCAGGTATCGCAATCTTAAAACAACTGTAATAAGAGTCTACTCTTCTTTAGAATCCTAACAAGTCTAGCAGTTTTTTATGAAGTGAGCTTTTACCAATTTTAAACTAAGATTTTCGTGGTTAATCAACATTTCTTAAATATAGTTCAACGGGTACGTATCAAGATAATATTTTTGGATTTGTCGATATTTCAAGGTACATATCACGATAATATTTTTGGATTTGTCGCTATTTCAACCCAGTTGCATGGATCGTGGTCAAGATGGGTCTGCGTAGGTACGAGATGTAACCTTTTTGCCGGAAGAATAAGAACATGAAAGCGGGTAGTCAGTTTAACTATATTTTAGCAAGCACTTTGTTGAAGTTTATTTTTTATAGAAATCTTTAAAAGGACAAATACAAATATTAAAATAAAACTGTTAAGTTAATCCATCCAAATAGTTAAACATATATAGATAATTCTTTGTAAATGTATAAGTGTATCTGTTTGTATGTTTCTTACCTATGTTCCACTCAATTGTGAACACATCTAGCACACATGCTTTTACACAGGCTTTTAAAATATAATCAGAGATTATAAGAAACTATGCTTATTAACGTAATTGCAATATAATTGTTTATATAATTTAAAAAAAGTAATTATGTTACTCTGTGGCATTTTTGAGAATGTCATTACTTATTTACGCCCATCTTTATAACATTTATTGGCTTATGGTGATAATGTTGCTTCATGAATAAGATCTGAAATCTATTCCTATTGACTAGTTTTTTCTAATTCTTTCGCATCATTATATTGCAATGTGACTCGCTTTGTCTCGTATCTTGGGTATTGGTTTCGTTCTTTCCATAGCAATATTCACCCATATTGTTTACAAGGCGCCTTCAACGTGACTTGTATGCTTTAATTAAACTTTCTTGTATATTAAAGATATGGCTACGTTTATTGGGTTAATGTTGAAAATACTAACTACTTGAAATCTTGAGAACCGGCTACCTACAGGTGCTTTAGTCAGAAAAATTTACGTTTTTCCCCAATGGTGGTAAAATAAAAAGACTAAACCCTACCTAAATCTAAAATCACGAAAACTAGTATTGAATTAGTTAATATACTTATTAACTCATGAAGGGGTCGTCATTATTGTAACTGTAAACCATACATAAGTTAAGCAATTATTCATTGTAAAATTTACACCTCCTGAGGATGCTCCGGTGTTGAAGCGTAGATATTATATGATACAGTGTCATCATCATCATCATCACATCAACCGATAGACATCCACTGCTGGACATAGGTCTTTTGTAGGGAGTTCCAAGTTCCACGATTCTGAGCCGCTTGGATCCAACGGCTACCTGTGACGCGCTTAATGTCGTCTGTCCACCTCGTTGGGGGTCGACCAACGCTGCGCTTACCAGTACGGAGCTGCCATTCCAGCACCTTGGGACCCCAACGTCCATCCTTTCTCCGAACTATGTGCCCGGCCCATTGCCACTTAAGCTTCGCGACTCGTTGAGCTATGTCGATAATTTTGGTTCTTCTACGAATCTCCACATTTCTGATTCGATCGCGTAGAGATACTCCGAGCATAGCTCTCTCCATCGCCCGCTGAGTGACTCTAAGCCTTCTTATGAGGCCCATGATACAGTGTACAGAGTGCATTTTGTAGATCTGTTTGCTGTGTAGTACAAATATTGTAGAAATTAAAAAATTGCACTCGACTATATACATCATGGAATTCCGCAACACCAGCTTCTATCCAATATTATTATGAGGTGTTAGTGATGATGATTCGGGCCGAAATTGAAGTGCTCGAAGTTCGGAGGAAAGTTAAAAGCTATCCAACGAACTTCCAAATCCAGCTACTGACTTAAGTCAACTTTGTTGGCTAATTGAACAGTACATAAGCTTAAATAGAAAAGCTTAAAATTATTTTAATTTGGATTTCGGTGATAGAAAAACCAACAAGTTTTAATATTATTTATGAATTATATTTTGTAGAAATGTATGTGAATTAACTCACAGTCGCAGTCCCCTACAAGTGCTTGAAATAATAAAGTGAAGTGCACTAGACTGTATTCTGATTTTACCTCGTATACCTACTGCGAATATTATATTTTACGCATGAACAATTTCAATTATGAATGTTTTAGGTAAGTAACTAAGTAGTTATTTTATGCTTTTCGATCGATTTCGATGAAAACTAGTAAAGTTTTGAGCGCAGATCTTTAAAAAAAAAAATTTTGTGACAGTGTTTTTTCCTGATTTAAGTTCGTTTTATGCAGACGCCGTGAGTTACGGATACGTCATTTGAATACAGTTGATTACACTTTTACAAAGATTTTCGAAGCGGGATCTGCGCTTATCTATCTGTTTTTCTTGCCCTTACCTATCCCACGCTAAAAAGGGTCAGCACGAGATGTCTTCTTCTTCCACTCTTCTCAAATTATTTTTTTTCTTTGGTCTTTCCAATGTTTTGTCCTTCCACATTAATATGAGACATTATTTTGGTAACATAAATAAAGCTGCAATTATTTATAAGCCAGGTCATATGTATTCTTTAATTCATTTCCTATTCTGATAGTTAAAACAGGTGGCGAGTTTTAAATAAAAAATGTTAGATGACGATAATAAAATGAAATGAGAAAAATCTTTACTGTACACCATACGTAAACGTTAAAAAAAACATAACCACGCAACGTAACCTAGCAGAAAACACAATGTGGTAGTGTAGTGGTAGAAGTATTGATGGTATATTGCGTGCACAATATATAATATCAGTTAATTTAACAATACGCAGTTCAGTATACAAACACCGCTCATAAATAATGCGTTTGTGTAAATACAAAGCGGTCCGGTGGTTACCACCTCTAACAAATAAAACATCACTTGCTTCAACGATAAATGTAAACATAGTGAGGAAACCTGCATACCTGTGAGTCCATAATGTTCTCAAAGGTGTCTGGAGTCCACCGATGCGCACTGGGCCAGCGTGGTGGACTACGGCTTTAACCCCTTACCATTCTGGGAGAAGACTCATGTTCTGTAGTGGGCCGGTATTAGGTTTATATGATGATGAAATACACACGGTTGGCAACATATCAGAAAAGTTACTTTATAAATTAAGCTGGTGACATATTGTGTTCAAGCGACGTCACCGAACTCGATAGTATATAAAACGCGTCTAAGCTTCACGAAAAACTAGACCCAAAAGCAGGGGCAAACAAACTTCGTCCGTATTTTACAAGCCAAAAAAGTTGCCAATCTGGCAAAGTATAGTAGTATCAACTCGATAGGTAGGTAATAGAGGACAAATATGTGTGAAACTGAACCGCGGGGATGGCACTGCGCCAATATTGTCGCTTCCAGAGGCTGAGGTGGAATCGCAAACACAATATCCGATTTCGAGTTTCGGTTTCTGTTCTTCATGCTTGCAGGGTTTACAGCTTCTATCAATTTGCTAAGCGGAAATTAAATCAAGCGACATACGGTAGAAAATAACATCAAACTTAGCACAGTTGTGGTTACATACTTATGAATGTTTTCGTTCCAAATATGAATTGAAAATTGAAGATCTTAGAAATCAGTTTCAATGTTACGATTTGTCAAATCAACTTAAAGAAACATTCAAACAATTTTGTAAAGTGAAGTGAAATATTTATTTTCGTTAACATTTCGCAATTTTTTTTAATATAAACGTGGAGTAGAAAATGCAAGAAGATGTTTATACTCCATGGAAACACGCTGCGTACGAAAAAAGGGCCTGGTGTCGATTGAATGTATAAATCAAATAAACTGCCATTCTTAATGGTTTGAAGCCCTCTAGATATTTACGATAAAAACCTACCAGGTAGTAGATAGAACTGCATCTAAGTAATAAAATAAAAATAAAAATGCATCTAAGTACGTAAGCATAAATGTTACGATTCATTTAAATCAAACGTTTATATCCACGGTCGTAATAAGAGTACGATCTTACTATATTTTACTATACTTATATTTTATCGTTTTACTCAGATATAAAAATGTGAAACTATTACTGGAATAACCTAATACTAACGCTGCAAAATTTTGAAAGTTAATTAATAAACCATTGTTACCTGTTTGGACCTTAACTAAATTCCTTCTTTTATCAACATAATCTCAATATCTAAATATCTTATTTTTTATATCAAGACAGATATGATGACCTCATATTGCCCGTTTTTGTCCGTAAATATTCAGTCATATTTGAACTCGATCTATTTCTAATAGATTTCAACGACCAATTTACAAAATAAAAAAATGTGGTACGTCAAAAAACTCCAATTTCAGTAAACACCCACAAACCATTTCATGTTGTATTAAGAGTTACCCTGAGACTATTACCTACTTTCCCACTCTCATATGGAAGAAAGGCTTTAAGAACATTAAAGTACCACCACGCTGCTCCAATGTGGGTTGGCGGACTGTATCGTTCCTATCACATGTGCCTAAGCAACGATAACTATTTCCTTCATATTTAACCTAACCTAATAGTTTTTTTAAGGTCAGGATTTGTGATACGTCGTTGAAAATATTAACTACTAGACCATCAATTCATAGATTCAAGGCAGTCTGAGTCTGAATTATTAGGAGTATATGAACTGTCATTCTAAAACCAGAGCGCGCCTTCATCTTTGCTTCTTTTGCGACAGTTGGTATATATCCAAAGTAGTAGTATCAAACTAAATTTCGCGATGTCACTTTTGCATACAAAATATTAAAAAATGACGTTTGACAGCAAATATTCCAAAATTAACGCCTGTGGCAAACCTGTCGTGAGATACGTAATCACGCTGCCGTACTTCTTGCTGCCTATAATATGGGTTTCTTCTATGCAAGAGTTAATA
Organism: Pararge aegeria; assembly: GCF_905163445.1. Classification (NCBI taxonomy): domain Eukaryota; kingdom Metazoa; phylum Arthropoda; class Insecta; order Lepidoptera; family Nymphalidae; genus Pararge; species Pararge aegeria. The sequence goes on from NC_053194.1 coordinate 5,042,690, forward strand.
GGCAATTTTTAGGGAAGTGCCCTACGCCTTGATCTTTATTTTATTAGGTACTTAGCAGATGTTAATTGTTAATTAAATAGAATGCAAGCAATCTATTTCATTAAAAAAAGAAGAATCAAAAATGTCAGTTGAAACAGTTCATTATACAATTCATTTCATAGAAAATGAATACACTACTAAACTTAATTAAACTGGTGATATCACCTCTACCTTTTTGGAGTGAAGTGAGTTTTCTGAAGTTATGTGTTCGAAGTTAAGTCCATGGTGGCTGACCTTATTTTTTTTATCTCCTCTGAAGATAACTACCGTACCACAAAAGCGGAGATCACAGCATCCAAATACGTAGTATATTATGAAGACTGATAAAACGTGATTTGGTTTGAAGCAGCCGAACTTACTGGAAAAGTGTATTAGATTACAAAAGGTCAAATGATACCTACGCAGTGCTTGAAATGTACGCAAAATGCTTACAAATTTTCAAACATTGATCAAATCTTCTTCGTCGTCTACGAAGAATTTAAAGTTATTAAATTAAGTGTCGACTTTTTATGTTATAAAATAAAAATAAAAATAGTTTATTTGGGTAAATAAAATTACTTTAAACACTAATGGCTGGAGCCTTCTTTTAAGGGTAGTATTACTACCCCTGCGTCAGAAGTAAACATAAAAACGAGGGTAGGTATACAAACAAAAATATTTGTGTTATACCTATTCAATTTTCACGCGGATATTTAACCGATAGAAACATATAAAATCAATTCGACATATAAAACCAAAACCGAAAGAAATATATTTTACAGTTTTATTTAGGTTTTGTCAGGTGTCAGATCACACGGCGACCTGGGCGGCCTTCTAAGCTTTTTGAGTTTCTAGAGTGACCCAGCAGGGAGCCGTGGCATGGCATTAAGTACAAAGGAAGCTTTTAGCCGACCAAGTAATAAAATGTTAGGATTTTAGACGTTTGGCAGTAACATCAAACCTATGCCTCCATGGTTTCTACGCTATCGTAGCGGAATGATTAATTGCTAGGCAACACGTCTTTTTCGCTAGACCTAAGCCTAACCTAGCCTAAGATAATTCAGAAAATATAAATTCCCAACCAGTCCTGCCCGGAACTTCTTACATTAAGGTAGCACTGATAACTTCGCCAAGGAGGTCTACAAGAATAAAAGAGCAAGACAACATATGGCACTTTTATTTTTTATCACGGAATAACAATCCACGCCAACGAAGTCGCAGGCTAATGCAAGAAGACTATAAATGTTTGATAGCAGTTACTTTGTATAGCCATATGTACCAACGTAGCAAACAATAATTAAACTTGCAATTACTACACGTGCTCCCTGAAGGCAGGCCAATTCTAATTTCTAGCAACTCACAATAAACAAGAAGCTATTTGGGAACTACGAAAGTGCCGTAATGTTGTACCTGTTGCAGTTACATTTTAGAACAGTAAATGTTACTAATAGTTACACTGGTATTGCGTTAAATAAGCCGTGAACAGGTATGCTAGGACTTCAGCCTCCCATTCGGGGAACGAGGCTTAACGGTAAAATAAAACACCGTAACCTGCATGTCTGAGAGTTTTCCACAAAATTCTCAAAAGCCGTCTATCGCACTTGGGCACCATGGGAGGACAACGGGCTTAACCATTCTGGTTCTGAGAGGAGAAATCGGTGCCCTTTAGTGGGCTGAAAATGGATCGCACTACGCCCCTTAGGAGTCAAGCAACGGAAAGGCATTACGACGCGGAGATAGCCGAATGAAGGTAATAATTTCTACATAATCTCTTAAAAGTAATAAATTGATCATAAAATTTTGCAATTACCGCGTTTTCAAATATGTAAAGCGATTAATTTAACCCCTTATTTTAACCTTTTCGGAGCAGAACTACTAAAAACATCTACCGTGAAGATGTTTACGTATTATAAGAAGCAACAAGCAATAAACAAGTCAGTCAGGTCTTTTAATTATATACAACGTAACAGAATTACGAAACAATATTGAAGAATGCATTAGTTATTTTATATTTCATATGGAATAACCCCGTATATATATCAAAAGAAGCATATTTATTTTTCCATACAAACGAATTTAAAACATACTTATGACGCCCCTATTGAAGATAAAATAGCAACACGCGCATAGCACCTATGCTATGCGACGCATAACTTATAAAGTGGCAGTCAAACGATTTTAATTTTGTCATGTTACGAGTATGTCAGGGCTGTATGTCATTTCTTTCAGTAAAAATGATTGCAGTGGTTTAATCAAAAACTAGGTTTTCGGTTTCACATAATGTAATTCTAAAGCCAGTGAAGTATTATTTAGTTTTTTATTTATATGTTGTATAGATGTACATATGTATATAAAAAGCGTTTAAACGGATTTGAACTGAACTTTTTAGATGTCTAATTTCACGCTAGTTTCAAGTTAAGATTTATAATTATACACGTGTAAGCTGCAAGTAAGTCACTAAACAATTCACAGCTATATGTAATTATGCGCTAGTTCACCGAGACTTGTGCTGCTGTTAGGGTTCTCAAGTGGCACTTTACAGCGTTGAATTGGCAACGAGCTTGGTAAAATGAAATTTATTCATAAATACGCATTATTTTTATCCAACGGAATGGGTATCATTATGGTATATGCCAAACCGATGAAAGATTTCCGCTATTATAACATAATAATTATTATATTATGTGTAGAGGGAGGAATTTAAATTATTTCAGTTATTATGGTTCCCATTTTTAGACTATAATTTTTATTAATACATAACTATAACCTAAAATAAACTATTTAAAAACGAAATAAAATCTAAAACGTCCTCGAAACCACCGCAGCGAGGCACAGTTCCTAAGATGCTGGCAGCATTGCCCCTTTGGATGGCCAAACTAATTCGTTGGCCAAGGTAACTGCCCGCTCTAGGATCACCGGTAGACTCGATAACCCTTTTCGATAATTCTTTGAAAAGGGCTCTTGCCTCCGGACCCCACGGTCCCAAAGTCTCTACTCCAAATGGCACAAAAATGAAGCTGCTATCCAGGTTTTCATATTTACGCCTCTTGGCCTGCTCGGCACTGGAAGCAGCCGCAACTACCATTGACGAAGTGGCCTGGATGTGTGATGCAGCTAGGGTATCAACACAAGTTGCATCCCACAGAAGTGACCTTCCAAGCCTCCAAGGTATGAGCGTCATACCATCAGGTCTCTAATACAGCTGGTACGTGAGCGGTAGCTAGAGAACGTCGGATGATGTCGTTGATGGTGCTATGGCGAGAGAAGCGACCAGCGCTTCTTGAACAGGAGAGTCCATGGTGACCGTAGGTGTCAACGCTGTCACCGCAGTGGCATCGATTACTTAGACTTTTTAAAGAAAGGGCTTGGATCAACCTTTCTACTCCAATTCGATTTGACGGCCTAAATTTATAAATCTTTACTTATATTATAAATCCAAAAGTGTGTTCGTTTGTCATCTCTACATACCCTAACTAAACAACCAGTCAACTTTATCGTTGGATATAGTTACTTGAAAGGACTGAGTGTAAAAATCCGTAATAAACGCAGATGAAGGATGCGGGCAACAGCTAGTAAATTTGCTATTCCACAATTTATACTATTTTTTTAGTTTCCCCGCAGCTTATCACAGCTTATTTATGACAGCCGATTGGCGCAGTGGGCAGCGACCCCACTTTCTGAGTCCAAGGCCGTGGGTTCGATTCCCACAACTGGAAAATGTTTGTGTGATGAACATGAAGGTTTTTCAGTATCTGGGTGTTTATATGTCACAGTCACCTTAGTAACCATAACACAAGCTAAGCTTACTTTGGGGCTAGATGGCGATGTGTGTATTGTATTGTCGTAGTATATTTATTTATTTATCTGGAGGAGGTGGCTTTGCAATAACACCGTTCTGGCACACGACTTGTCATCAAATATTATTAGCTAAATTGTGGTCTTCGTTACGAACAAATAACAATTACAGGCGCGAAACAAATACAGTATACACTATCAAAAATTTATAATATTACTAGCGGACCCCAGCGCCATCAGTCGGGCTGATTTGTGAATCTAACCATCAAGGGTGCCACCCAAACGCATACCAAAAAATTCATTCAAATCGGTCCCGCCGTTTAGGAGGAGTTCAGTGACATACACACGCACACAAGAAATATGTATATAAAAATAGACATAAATTGGAAAATATTGTCTGTTCATACGTTAGTTTGTTTTCTATGTTCGTCTAAACCACTGCACCGATTTTAAAAATATTTATTCCTTGCATTGGTAAATCTGGGATTCTATTTTTTCCCAGGGTTTAAAGTATTAAATTCTTTTTACTAATATTAAATACGGGTTAACAGATCTTCAACATGTGCCAAATTTCAGAAAGCTCACTGTTGCTGTTGGACCAATCATCCGACGGAATGGCTATCATACATTATAGTATTTGCCAAACCGAAGAAAGACTTCTGCTTTTATTTAAACAAAATTAATTTATTTCAGGTATGCACCAAATTTAAGAAAGCTTTTATAATATCAGTAGAATAAAAGAGATAGATAATAATATGATAAAAATATTTTTATTAGACTTTATATAGAATAAAAATAAAACAGAAAGTGGGTATGTTCCGTATAGGCTCCGAAACGGCTTGACCGATTTCAATGAAACTTTCAGGGAATCTCCGGATTGACCTGGGGAGTAATCTTGTAAAGTTTGGTGACGGAGCACTCCTATTTTTGAACTGTCAAATACAGCTTTTATTTACTATGATGATATTCTATTGTTGGATGTTCATGGGTGTAGATAATGATCTTCATCCGCTCGAGAAGAGAATAGAAGAGAATGAATACGGAGAGAAATAAATGATTTGATATATTATGAGACTTAAATTAAAAATTTAATGATGTAAGTTTATTGTTTAAATAAAATAGAACAAAATCTAGCCCGGCGCCGCTTCGCCGGGCTAGATTTTGTTCTGGGTACGCTAGTATAGAATAAAAACGATACAACCGATCCCAGATATTTATTTTGTTGTTATATTATACACATGATACTGCGACAATACTTCTTAATATCAAGCAATAAACCGTTCGATTGAACAATTACCGGACATTTTTATACGTAGACAGTAAAAATATAGTTTGTGTTACACACATGTATTGAAAAAGTTTTTAGATGCTATAAATAAAATTGGCGATATTTTTCTAAACGGACCGATTTTGCCAATCTGGAAAACTAGTCTAAAGTAGCATCAACTCAATAGCTGGGTAATTGAGGACAAATATGTGTGAAACTGAACGGCGAGGGATGGCACCGCGCCAATATCGTTGTGTCAAGAGGCAGTCGGGCGGTGGCAAACACAATATCCGATTTTGTGCTTTGTCGTGTAGGTACACCGCCGCTTCATGTTTGCTAAGTTTTCAGTGCATTGTTATGTTAAACATAAAAATTTACTATAACCAAGCCCCATTTACCGTATAAAGCGGTGATAGCCTAAGACTTTGGGATTTGTTTCAGAGGACCGTGCGTTACGTTTTAAGCTATTTAATAACACTTGATCTTACGGTGAAGGAAACATATTGAGAAAACTTATATTCCTTGGAGTTCATCATAACAGTTTCAAAGACGTACGAGGTCTAGCCCAGGCCACAGTGGGCCAGCGTGGTAGCGGCATAAACCCTTCTCATTCTCAGAAGAGACCTGAGGCCTGTAGCGGGCCGGTAATGGTTGGCCGACCGGTATATAAGCCGGAGATGTAAACAAGTGATTGGTGCACCATAAACGCGCGCTGAATGCTAAAAAACTTTTACCTTTTAATCGTAATTCCGTGTAACAAGTTTCACAAAAAAGATTTTATGAGTGATTATCATAATATATTAAGTTACCATAGAGTCAACTGTCATACCTAAGCGTTAGGTATATTTTGAATGGTACATTTATACAAAAATGTACTTTTAAGTAACCTTTTAAATAAATCCGTTTATCAAGATAGATTAAAGGCCTAAAACAGCTTCTTTGATAACCCTATAAATTGTCGTGTTTGATGAGAGCATTTATATTACTGCATATAGTTTAATTTTAGACTTTATTCAGATATTCAGATAATGGAGTAATAGAGATAATGGAAAAATGAAATTTAAACCACATACACTCTAGAATCGCGCTACAATGCACGCTTCTTAACTACAATCTCGATTTATATCTACATCGCATTTTAGTAAGAACAAGCCCCCCTAAGCACAAGCTTCTATCCTTACGATGGAGGAGGTTACTGTCTTGTAAAAACAACATTCGAAATTAAACAAATACAAATTCTTCATAAGAGTCCTGTAAAGTGTGACGTCAACAAATGCACAAAACTGTGAGAATTCAATAAACTAAAAAACTTAAACAGCTGTAGGTACGTACTATAATAAGAAAGTATACAAGATGTCACGTACAAAAATACAGACAAAATAAATTGGTATAATAGACTCAAACAGAAAAATAGAAATAGCCGATGTTGCTAGGCAAGTGTATTAGATTACGAAAGGGCAAATGGTCAGTCGTCGAAAACGTAACCTTCGTAGAATGTTCACGGGAAGCCAAACTATTCGATGACCGACGTTTTATCGAAATAAATCTTAAGTGTTTCGAAAGAAACCCAAGAAATATTGAGAAACCACGACCTCTGCAAAGCCTTTTTTCAACGAGGTTCCTGATAACTGACGTCATGTTTTTTGTATCCACGGTCACAGGCTTAACATTAAAACTACAAACCCAAACTGTCCAAACATAATCCTGGTTACAGAAGTCCATAGTTTACAGAAGTCTTCCGTAGGTTGAAGTCTCCCCTATATATCCATCCCTGCCACTTTGGTCTAGTCATGAGAATGTTTAACTGCATATATCAATGCCTGGGTCAATACCTGGGTCAGGTCGGTGAAAAGAATTGGGGTTTTCTAAAAAAAAAAAAAAATACCAAATCGGAGTCGATGATTCTCCCCTGTGCCTCGGAAAGCACGTTGAATTGTCGTTTCTGTGTGTTTTCTTTTTCGTGTCGTTTCGGACCTGCCGTCTGATTGAATTATAATCTCTCTGGAACCGAAATCGGTCAGGGAAACTGTGTGTATGTGTATATTCTTCTCCGCTATGGCCTGTCTATCAGAAAAATTATCATGTGAAGGCTGACGATCATCATGTCAACCAATAGACGTCTACTTCTGGGCATAGGTCTTTTATAGGTTCTTTTGTAGGGGTATTGTGACACATAGGTCCAGCGGCTCTCTGCGACTCGTTTTATGTCATCTGTCCACCTAGTCCGGGGTCTACGATTACCGGTGCGAGGTCGCCATTCCAGCACATTGGGACACCAACGACCATCGTCCATCCATCAACTACTAATGATAACGAAAATAAAATATATTATGTGGATGTTTCATAAATGAAGCATAAAATCAAATCAAATCATAAAATCTATTTAGTTTTACGTTTGTTTCAGTTAGGGTATTGTTACAATCTGTTACATTTTGTAAGCGCTTCCTAATTGATTTCCAATAAACTAATTCACGTGGGTGTTTGTAGTTGTACTCTAATTACTTTAACTATCCAGTGGCGCTTAATACAGTTGGAGGACTTTAATGAAATTAGGTTAGGGCACTTAATTTAAAATTATTGGTTTAATACTGTCATCTAACATTGAAGTTTCATTACGCTGTACATATACAAACACAGCGCAAAATAAATTTGAACTCGCAAAATTCATCGTTAACATTTTCTCCACAGTAGGTAAGTTAGAAACATTGTAATACTCCGAGCCTACATAACAATAAACCTTCATTATTCACGCTCCGAAGTAATGTAATAAATCAGTAATCATTCGGGGGAACGCATTACTACAATAAATGGAGTTAAACAATTATTTAAATGAAACCTGGTGAAATGGGGCTGATATGCAAATCACGGTTCATCCTGGTCTGCTGACCCACGAACGGATACATTAATCACTTACATGAACTGGTCATTCGTTGTTAATCATTTGATTTAGCTCTTTTCATTCGTTGTTGTTGTTACTTGTAATTTTAGTATAATTCATTATACCTACTCCTCCCTGAAAGGTAGCCTTTTGCATACGTAAGATGTCTAATTATATTTTGTGAACTTCTACCTTCTATTTGACTTAAATACTTCTAAAACTACTAAATGGCTTTGTGTAAGAATACTATGTGCGTCTGAAAAAAAGCGCGTTTGAATTGTACCTGATTGACGACCTCCCTTGCGCAACGGTTAGCGCTATGAATTTAAGTAGGTCCCGGGTTCGATTTCCGGCAGGGAAAATTTGGGAATTTATAATTTCGGATCTGGTCGGGCTTTGGCTGTGGATAATTACCACCCTAGCGATAAAGACCGATCTAGTGTTCCAGTGTGAGATCGCGTAGCAACCAATTTGGGGTATGACTACCATAACGGATTAACCCGCTGCCATCTTAGACTGCATCATCACTTACCACCAGATGAGATTGCAGTCCAGGACTAACTTGTAGTGTAATAAATAAAAAAAAGAAACCTGTCTGGATATTTCTGATTGTCGCTTGTTATTAAATAATTATAGTACTATAATTTTAGTGTATAAGGAAAAATTAAGCGATTGATTGATATCGGCGCGTTATTATTTCTAATAAGTAAATTAATAAGAAATAATCTGTTTAAACTGACTTAGTGACCAAGATAGTTTTTATCCCATCTTAATTTATTTCCATTAAAATTGCCAATAATTGGGTTTCTACACTAGAAATTGTAACAACAATTTTATATTTGTTTCTGTGAATATACCTATTCAATAATTTAATTCTGTTTTAAAAATACATAAGAAATAATTAAAAGAGTTCAATATTTACAAAAAATATACGCCATCTAAATGGATGGGTTATTATTTGTTGTAAAAAACAAAAGTAATATTTTTAGCATGCAGCATGAAAACGAATTATCAGTACTATTACCGAATGAATGTTTAATTTATTTATTCAGTACAGCAATATGGGGATGTTATTCATCGGTAATCGTTTGGGTAAATGCATTATCACAACAAATTGTATTTAACAATTAAACCGTTGAAATGAGGACTATAATATGCAAATCACGATTCACCCTGGTTTGCTCACCCACGCGGATACCGTTTATCATATTATGTTTAACCTACTGACCGTTATTCCTTGTTATTTTATAATTGGTTAATAAGATTCGATGCTTACAGAAATTCTATATAAAGTGTTTTTCCTATTTTTACTGCAGGTATTCATTTTACGTCTGCAACATTTGTCTTAATTGATTCTTCATCTGTATTTCATCTCACCATATTTATTACATTTGATTGTTAATTAGTAAAACCCAGTATTTAACTCTGAATTCATATTAAAGTTTTATTTTGCAGTTACTAATATTTATCAAACCTTCACTGCTGCTGAACTCAGGCTGGAAGACTTCCTCACGATGTTTTCCTTCACCTATGATATTTTAATTGCATAACACACAAATAATTCAGAAAACTTCGCGGTGCGTCTTGGGATTCAAACTCGATCCCCCAAAAGTGAGGTCAAAGTTGAAAAAAGTATAATTTTAGTTAAAATACGTAAAAATTTAAATACACAAGAAATTTAAATACGGAAATATTTATTACGTAACTTTTGCACATTATTGGTTTTAGTTTAATAAAAAAAGCATAGCACGCCTTTGTGCATGAAAATGGATTGCGAAATATGAGATACTACATAAAATATTTAAAAATTTCCGGTCACTGACATATTTTTTACCATATTTTTTGTTAGTTGTTGGATACATAAATTCATGGATGTTGAAATAGTTTTCTATATTTAAGTCAACACTATTAGGTAGCCTAACACTTAGTTACCATTCAAACGAGTTCATTTGCAAGCCTGAAATACATTATCAAAATGTTATTTACTGGGCATGAGATGTTTGCGCAGCGGTTTGCATTTCATCCGGGCGGTTGCATCACTCATTTCATTAGTTTTGCCGTAAAATTGGACATAAAAACTAGAAACAATTTTTTTAAGTTTGATAATCATTAACCATTAGCAGTTACCGTCCGCGTTTATTAAGTTTTTTTACAAATCCCTCCGGAACGGTTTGTTTGTTGCTGGGATAGAAACTTTATTTGCCTATGCCAAGAACCAAGTTGGTTTACAAACAAAAATCACTTTTTCGCCTTTTATATACAATATTATGTTTAAATTATGTTTATCTATTACAGTCTGCTGCTAAATAATTAAATAGTCCGAATAAATACATAGTGGAGTTAGAATGGAGTGGAGTTTTTTCTGACACAGCTTTTTTGTGAGAGAAAGTACTACTGCCACGCTTATTTGTCAAAATGCAGCATTACTGTGTCACGGTGTAAAGGGCGTGGTTACCTGTGTAATAACAGGCACATGAGGCTTAACATCTACACCTATGGCATTTATAGGATGTATACAAAGTCAAAGTCAAAGTCAAAAATATCTTCATTAAAGTATAGGAGGCGCTTTTGATGCGTACATTACATGAGTACTACACGGTCGTGAGATGATGGCGATAACCATATTCGTAAGTTTAAAACTAAACTGGTCTAAGAAGAAGCCCACAACAAACTTCTTTGTTATCACCATCTCACATTGTCATTTAAAATTATTAGAAGAGCAACCTGGTTAGAGCAATCATTCCCACCCAAGCTTTTTTTATAGATAAATAAATAAATAAATATACTACGACAATACACACATCGCCCTTTAGCCCCAATTTAAGCGTAACTTGTGTTATGGGTACTAAGATGACTGATGAATATTTTTATATATAATATACATACATAAATACTTAGAATTTACATATAAACACCCAGACACTGAAAAACATTCATGGTCATCACACAAACATTTTCCAGTAGTGGGAATCGAACCCACGGCCTTTGACTCAGAAAGCAGGGTCGCTGCAAACTGCGCCAATCGGCCGTCAACAATAGATTACTTAGTCCTTTATACTATAATAGGATTCCTTGCATGTCCTTAGAAGTTTTGCTCATTTTCTATGGTTTTCTACTTCCATACTATAAAAAAAGTCATGGCTTTTGGCTAAGAACTTGATTTGCTGTATTTGTTTTCATCTATGTAGGTACATGACATTGCGGTTGTATCTTAAAGTTACTCAAGTGTCTATGTAGGTATATAATATATATAGGAGAGTTGACTGTGGAAGTCTCGCGTATATGATCGATCTGGATTTTAGCAGAAAGCAGTTTATATAAGCGACCACGCTTCAATAAGAAATTATTTTATATATTTATATTGACTAACTAAAGTTCCAGTATGGGGTGGATAGTGACTTCAAGAATATTTATGTAGTTCAAGTTATTCCACTTCACTAATGTGAAATTTATTTGCAGAATTATTAAAGACCAAAACACAAAGAGCCGTAAAACCTCCCCTGGAAGAAGAACAAGTAGCTCAAGAGACTATAGCTCAAACAATAGTATGCCAGTCTTAATTAATGGTTTTTAGCTTTGTGGATTGAATGACTCCACTCTGTACTGTTTGATTGAGCGGTACTTTCTTTATAATATAAAAATCACATTATTAATTTATTTATTTTTCTTTAATTGGAAAACCAACAGTTGTAAATACTAAATAGTTAACAAATTGGTTGACTTAAAACTAATAACAGGTTTCCACAGATAAGTTATGATAACATTAATGAATATACCATAGGTACGTTTTTTATTTTGTGATATAGGTAAGCTTCTATATATCAGTACCTGAAGTATAGTATAAAATTCCTTCAGTTTAATAATATTCAAAAATTGTTGTTAGAAAATTGGAATATGAGTGGTTAAAAGATACGTTATTTATTTCACACAACTGTGCCTAAATGATATACCAACCTCAGTTGCAAAGGTACAAAAATATAAAGAATACCGAAAAACATAATTCTATGTATGACATCACATACACATATTTATTATGTTATCAGTTTTCTTTTAGAGATCCTGTTTGTTTATTCTTGTTTAATACGTAACTATTTTTTCGGCCGCAGTATATGATCAATATCGATTGAATCTTATGTATGGTATATACAATACTAACTTATAAAAATCTAGCGACACTAAGCTAAGCCTTCGGTAGACCGCCGCAGGCTTAACTTCTTTCTAGGAGATACTTATGTTTGGAACAGGCATTAACTATCATTAAAAATCAACTGCTGAAAATCAAATCCAATATCTAATAAAATTATTCTATACAGCCCGAATTGCCAAACCGTTATGCTAATATGGAAAGAAAATTCAACGCTGGAATGTATTCAGATGGGTCGTTATCGCTGTACTGAAACTTGGAAAGAATTCTCTAAACGCTATATTTCTCATCGCATGGGGCGGTATTAATATGAAAATCTCAAGGTTTTGCTGAGCTTTTTTCTCAGCTACCGTTTACGCATTTCCTAACATAATAAAAATTATAAAAATAAAGGCTATTATTAATCCTTGTGTGGCAATCACAGAAAAAATAAACAAAGAAGATTATTATAACCAGAAAAATATTAGATAAGAATATAAAGTTAAATAAAAGTTAAATAAAAATTGCCTTATTGACTTATGAAAGCAAGGACACCTTGTGGGTAAAGGCCTCCTCGATTTTCTGCCACTCAGTTGCTATGTTTAGCGTTCTTTCAAGCCAGTTCTCACCAGGCACACTCCTAATTTCATTTGCCCAACGTTCCTTTGGTCGACCCCGTTTTCTTAAGCCCTTTGGACCTCTTCATAGAGATATGCATTTTGTTGATGTATTATTAGGGACACGTGCAACGTGACCTGCACATTTCCATTACTGGATTCTGCTAAAGGGTAAGGCAAGTACTTTGGTTTAATTCATGTTATAAATATATAATACTTTTCCCATACATCTTAGGTACCTAATACATATGTACGGGACATGCTTGTAGCTAAACTGGAATATATTAGACTTGGTCAGGAAATCACTGGAGTCGAGCTACAACACTTCAAAAAAAATACTCGGGTGGTTACGAGACCTGAAGGAATGTCAGACGTGTCTGGGTTGGTAATGTAATATAAGAATTCAGGGCAATGAGCTGACGAGCAAGCTTTAATTAAAAATTCACATTGCTGATAGAATCAGCCTTCCTTACCGGTGGTCGAGGCATCACAAACATACAGACTTGACATTTTAAACTCGAGCTACTTGAAATAAATGAATTTTGAATTTTAAATTAAATTCAGAAAGATATCCATTAGTTTTAATTAAACTCCCTTTATAGATACTTGCGGATTGTAAAGCCAGTCCATTTATTATGACTCTAGCTCTATAAGACATAAAATAACATCCATGAATTTGTGTATACACAAGACAGATTATACAGAGCTAATAACAAACCCAGCTGTTGTTCTTTTCAACATCAACATTTCACAATATAAGATTGCCAGCTAACTGCTTTCAGGCGACCATTTCATTATTAAATTCATTCATTTGATACAAAACTCGCAGTGTATAGATGTGTTTTAAATATATTTATATTGATGTATTAGTGAATCCAAAATAAATCCAAAATGTATGTCTTATGCTCCAACCATAATAATAGATAATTGGTATCATAAGTAATCATAGGGCCTTGGAGAATTCGATTACTCGTTGCGTCAGTCCCTGTAATATATTTATAATCATATTGTGTACCTAAGTTTTTATAATCATAACCTATAAATCAGAATACTGCACCTAAAGGCACAAGAGCAGCGAAGTAGTTAAAGCTTCCACATACCTCCTTTTCGCATGAGAGACGATGAGAAAATAGGATATACCTATGTACAGAACGCACTTTTTAAGTTCAACCCTCGACCTCCAAAATTACATACAAAATTAAACTTGGGATAGAAACTCGTTTTAGAAATTGGTTATAAATATTTGCATGAACTCATAAACAAGATGGATACAAAATATTTCCCAAAGCAGTTTCAAGATCGACTGGCGTTATAACATTAATCTTTGTCACGTAACGGTGGAGAAATTAGCGATATACTCGTACGTTGGGGAAATACCGGTTGCGTGTAAGGCTTTCACTAAAGGCAGTTAGGTGGGTTTGATCAAATTAGTCTCTCTTATTTACGAAGAAGCATTTTCGCTATAAATATCAATGTGCACGCAGTACTTCTTATTAGATTTAAGTATTTTTTTATTGCTTATCATTTTAATTTAGGATCCTCAAAGATAAACGATGAACTATTTCAGTTTTAAATCCTACCTTCTTGCTTAACACGTTAGACTGAGCGAGAGAGACACTAACTTGCAAAAAAGCAGCGTTGTCTTCGCACTTACTTTTTCTTTTATAATATATTTTGAGATTTTATATTTCCCCAGGTTTATTATTATAGTGCCCGGTTCATATATTATGATAGTTTGCCATAATAATTATCTTTATGTATTCGTGCCCCATAAAACGTTACGGCCATCATCTGGAGATAGCTATAACGTTATATGGGATACCAAATATAATTTTCTTTATTTTATTTTACAGGCACTTTTACGATGAATATATAGGCTTGCAGAACCTCATTAAATAGATTTATTTGATCAGCTCAGTTAGAAGAGGTAACCTTTAGGAGTTATATAAAAGGACCTAGTGCGTGAGCGTGGTTTGTAAGTATAGCAGCAACCGACGCCAGGTGACGTGGATGATGGTGTGATGATCCGTGCAAATACCTGTCCATGTATATACATGCTTTCGGTATACCGCGTGACAAAAAGTACCATTTGATCGAACTTGAACAATGCACTATGTGATGCTCTTGACTTACAAGTTGAGCTGGCACACATACGAGTACATAGGGTGCTAAAATGTAATGGATATAAATCATCAATAAAAGAAAGTAAACAAAAACGTAAGGTGCGCCCTTTGGAGGCTGAAAGGAGAATGGCCTATCTCCTTTTGTAAGGGGAGTGACAGATAAAATTGGAAGAGTCCTTAAACAGCGGTATGACATAAAAACTGTCTTTACACCCTCACAAAAGTTTGCCTACTTGATGCGCTCTGCAACGGATCGTTTACCAGTGTCCCGGTGTGTAAAAGATCGACTGTAGTTGTGGAAGCTCTTACATTGGGCAAACAAAGAGATCCATAGCCACTCAGCACAGCATATTCTACAAGGGGGCACACAACACTGGATAGAGCTACATGACCCTGAAGTTCACTCCACCGACCGTCACTATATACAAAGACTAGTTCGTGAAGCGATTGAAATTCGGAAGCACAAAAACTTCAATCGTGAGGACAGTTTTAAATTACAACTGTGTGGAATCAAGTGGTAGAGCTATGCAAACCAAGAAAGCATCGTACAGCTTATCAATTTAAAAGTAATGTTGTCAGTGTAGTGTGTTGAACAGTTCATGAAATATCGACAAAAAAAACACGAATGCGGCAAGTAAGATTCTGCCCGTGACATCCAACTTGACATCTCATACCTACGCAGTCTCGTGACCACGATCCATGCAACTGGGTCGAAATATCGACAAATCCAAAAATATTATCGTGGTCTGTACCACAACCACCCGTGTTCTACGTGATCGAATCAGAAACGAGGTTTTCCGAAGAACAACCAGAAATAAGACAAAGCTCAGCAATTTAAAAAGGAGTTTGAGCTGGAGCATTAGTACAAAATTTGCTCGCTGGTAATAGAGTTGTCGTTCATGCATATCAAACTATGAATCGCCCAAATAAGATGGATGTTATTTGTTTTAGAGTCGCAAAACCTGTGCTTCGAATTTTGGTTTTATAAATGTTCTAGCCAAAGACCAAGCTTAAGAAATGTACGCAAATTTGGGCTCTAATTCAATATAAAAAAGATTGATTTACTTCGTCGTTCAAGTCTATTCTTACTCATCTTATAATTTAATAGGTGCGCGTATAGGTGCGTAACGTGCGCGTATATACCCGTATTTTGAAGGGAATAATTACACTCGTAAGCTTTGAATTGCAGTATTTTCTAAAATAAAAAAAGTTTGTTTCACAATTGGTTTCATAAATCACCACTAACTGTAAAGAAATAACTGCAGAATTATGAAATTTTTTTTTTAATTAATATTACTCGGTGATACCCACATTTGCTCTTAAGGTTATATTAGGTACCGGTTAATATTTTTTTATAAAAACAGAAAAAAATAAAGTTCTCACTTCTCATATACCTACCTAATAATATTAAAACAAAAATTTCCACATACGTTCGCACGCTCTGAACCAGTACTTGAGTCTAATACTTGGTTGAGATAAAAAAAACTTCACAACACAAACACTAGAAATAGTTTGTTTTTATTACTATTTTTCGATTACTGACTTCTACGTTAGCTTATTGTTGAGTTAGGCTAGCAGTCATATGTTCGTAGCTGGGCAACATTTCGGCTTATACCACAACGATATAAAAATGTGATGAGAACAATATTGAGGGTTTGTTGGAAACACGTGTTAGTGAGGTTGTTTATTAAATTCAACTGAGTTTTCTATACAATAGCTGGTGTCTGGGAGTGAGTACTTTGTTTTTGTGTTGGTGATAGGTGGTGAAGGGCTAATGGACGTTCAACCCCCACCTAAACCCCCTGATCCGGGGGGAAATATGAATATTTCGGCAGAGCAGGTCGAGAGCCCACATTTTATACCTATGGACTCTGAATCTACCCACCGTGGCACTAAGCGAACTATTCCTTTAAATGACACTTATAAAACGGGTTCTCTCCCTAAAAAAACTATTACAGATCCTGGCTCAACAGCTCCCTCTATGCAATCTGTTTACCTGCATCCCTCTCTCTCTGATTGTCCAAAAAAATACTTTAATGATGATAAAGGCCCATATATAGTATACGTCTCGCGTGAAGTCGCTGACCCTTCAGCCGGCGCTTCTATGAGAGCAATTAAATTTGGTCAGTTTCTACACAAGAACAAAATCACGTCAGTACTCAATGATGGTGTGAAAAGTGTTGGAAGAAATAAAATATCAGTGGAGTTCTCATCTGGGCAGGCGGCCAATGAATTTATAGATAACCCTATACTTGATACTTCTAACTTTACAGCTTTTATCCCCACATTTAATATTACCCGTATGGGATTAGTAAGAGGAGTTCCCACTGATTGGCACCTGGATGAGTTTATTGACTCTCTAGAGCTCCCCGCAGGTTGTGGGGAGATTCTTAAAGCTCGTCGTCTTAATCGTAAGGTAACAACCGATAGCGTGGTGACCTGGATTCCAACACAGTCTGTCGTTCTGACTTTTAGAGGGCAAACCCTCCCACCCAAGATTTTTTCTTATCACACTTCTCTCCCTATCCATACTTACAGACTCCCAATCCAATGTTTAAATTGCTGTCGATTTGGGCACATCAAGGACCAATGTAGATCGAAACCGCGTTGTTTCAAATGCTCCCAACCCCACTCAGGTGAATCTTGTGAGATAGAAACTGAAAACTCGACTTGCCTTCTGTGCTCTGGCAAACATATGGCCACAAACAAAAGCTGCCCAGAACACTCCCGGCAGCAATCAATAAAAATGTTAATGTCAGAGGAAAACTTATCGTATCAGGATGCCTCTGCTAGATTCCCTCCAGTGCGACGCTCTTATGCTGACATGACAAAAGAGTTATTCACTAAACCCACTTACTCCCCAGTCTTTTCTATTCCCAATTCTAATAGGGTACACTATCCCCAAACGCCAAGAAATTCTTACAGGCAAACAATTTTCCGTACTCCTCGTCCCAGGCTTCAACCAACAAAGGGCTACGATCGTCAAGCACACCATGACATCATCCGGAACTGCCCCACATCTTTTCCCAATGGTAGTGCTTTAAATATTGAGCACGACTACGCTTTGCCACCCGATGATAGAAGTATACCTTCCCTCACCAATTCATTAAAGAACATTCTTGAAAATATAAATCAACATCCCCTACCGCCCAACGTTGCACAAATTATTATCAAAATCGCATCTCTTCTCAACAATGGCGTCCATGGAGATAATTCAATGGAATAGTCAAAGTATACGCCGCAAAAAACATGAGCTTTTTCATATTATCAATGAACATAAACCCGCTGTACTTGCAATCTCTGAGACATGGCTCTTGCCGGATTCTCGCTTCAGAGTTCCAGGTTATGCTTGCCTTAGGGATGACAGAGATGATGGATATGCAGGTAGTGCCCTCTTTCTTAAGCGCTCTCTTGCATATACCTGTCTTACCTTACCGGCTCACTCACGTCAGTTTAACGCTGTGGCTGTGAGAGCACTTGAAGTATCTTTTCTATCAATTTATATCCCTCACCCTAATCATTCTATTATTTCTGAACTTAAATCAGTTATTTCTTCTCTTCCGCCTCCAATACTCGTGATGGGGGATTTCAACTCCCATCACACAATCTGGGGTTCCCACTTCTCAGATAACTTTTCGACTCTCTTGTTAGATATTCTGGATGAATTAAGTTTGTGTATACTCAATGACGGTTCTCCAACAAGGAGAGTATACCCTCACCAAAATCCTAAGTCTGCCGTCGATCTAACTCTCTGTTCTCCCTCTTTAGCATCTCTTACTTCCTGGAGAACTCTCCCAAGTTGCCATGGAAGTGATCATTTCCCAGTAACAATATCTATAGCCCAAAAAAGTATTCCTCTGTTCAACCCCAATCCGCTCCTCAAACACAAACTTAACAGAGCGAACTGGTCTTCATTCGCAGCATCGGTTGATATTAAAATTGATAGTTTAACAGAATCTGTAGACGAAGAGAATATAGTGTTTTATTATGAGAACTTTATAAAAATTTTAAAAGATACAGCCGACGTCCACATACCTCTCAAAAGGGCTAAACGTGATTTTATATTATCCCCTCCTTGGTGGGACGAGGAGTGTACCAACATAATACATAAACGTAAAGATGCAGAAATGTCTTATAAGATCTCGATGACACACGAAAATTTCCTGGAATACCAACGAGCAGATGCTAAGGTCAAAAGGGTGACTTCCAAAAAGAAAAAAACAGGGTGGACAACTTTTTGTGAATCTTTGGATCCTCGATCCCCATCTACCCTGGTATGGGATAGAATGAAAAGATTCCGGCAATCGGTATCCTCCAACGACCCAACTTCAAACAACCCTGCCGTTTGGCTAGAGGCCTTTGCAGATAAACTTGCCCCTCCCTTTGTTCCTTGTGAAAACATTCATTCTTATCCTAGTTCACTGACTTCTTCAGATCCTATGGATGCTCCATTTAGTTTCTCCGAGCTACAGTGTGCTCTTTCAGACCTGAAGGACTCTTCCCCAGGGGAAGATGGGATCCCATATTCTTTCATTGTTAAGCTTAATGATAAAGCAAAAATCTGCTTTCTCAACATGTTAAACTGGTTTCTAAATACAGGAATCATCCCAGGACCTTGGAAAACTCAAATAATAATTCCCATAAGGAAACCCGGTAAAGACCCGTTAGATCCTAATTCGTATCGCCCCATCGCTCTTTCCTCCTCTTTGACTAAAATTATGGAGCATTTGATAAAAAACCGTCTTGATTGGATTTTGGAAAGCAAAGGGTTGCTTGCCAAATCCCAGTTTGGTTTTCGCAAGGGCCTTGGCACAACCGACAGCCTTGGTATCCTCTCTACAGATATTCAATTAGCCCTATCTAAGCGAGAGTACCTTGTGGGTGTATTCCTGGATATTTCAGCAGCTTATGATAACGTTCTTCTCCCGATACTCAGGCAAAAATTGCAACAGCTGAGCATCCCGCCGAGACTGACACAGATCATATTTAATCTGCTTTCATCCAGAACTATTCTGGTACGAACACATTCCCTAAATCTTTCCCCTAGAGTTGTTTGGAAAGGCTTACCTCAGGGTTCGGTTCTGAGCCCACTTCTCTACAATATCTATACCGTCGATCTCGAACTGTCAGTGGAGAGTTTTTGCAAAGTCTTGCAATATGCTGATGACATTGCTATTTACGCCAACGGCTCATCCGTGGATGAAATTTCTCCTCGCTTGAATTCGGCTTTGCATTATCTAAGTCAGTGGTTGTCAGATCATGGGCTTTCATTATCTATCGATAAGTGCAAGACCGTCATTTTTACTAGAAAAAGACAAATTCCAGTTCCAAATATCTTCTTTGATGATCATCGCATTGCACTTGCTCACAAAACCAAATTTCTCGGAGTAATTTTTGACTCTAGACTCAATGGCGTAGCTCACTCTGAACATATTATCCGTAAGTGTGAAAGCTCCCTAAACATCCTTAGAGCTCTATCAGGAGTCTGGTGGGGTGGTCATCCTTATACGCTAAAGCTCTTATATAATGCTATAGTCCGCAGCCATATGGACTACGGGCTGTTTATATTAGGTCCCTTAAATAAATCTGCCACAGAAAAACTCAACAAATTACAATTTAAATGCCTGAGGATTATCCTCGGTGCAATGAAATCTTCTCCCACCAATGTACTACAGGTTGAATGTGTTGACCCACCTATTCTTATACGTACGCAATATCTCAGTGATCGTTTTATTTGCAGGACTTTGCAACTCTCCTCCCATCCTCTCCTTGATTGCCTACAAAAACTGTCTTCTGTCCTAAGATCCGATCAAAATCTCCCCTGTCTTCTAATGAGTTACCGTAAGTTCACTCGTTTACCACATCCATTCCACTCTTCTCCTAAGCTTCCATTATACTCAACCCCCTTCCCAGGGCTGACCTACGTTCCACAGATTGAAAGTTTAGGATTAAGTAAAGATACGGTCGAAGCTGATGCTAAGTTTAACGAAATTTTCCAAAATAATTGGTCTGATTGTTTGGCGATATTCACAGATGCTTCAAAATTGTCTATTAACGGTTTTGTTGGTATAGCATGCTGGATCCCAAAGTATAAAATATGTCTACAATACAAGTGCCCCCCAGAAACATCGGTATTCACTGGAGAATCTATTGCTATTTTGGAAGCCATCCTTTTTATAGAGTCCCACAATATACAAAACTCCATTATATTGACTGACTCCTTAAGTTGCCTTCAAGCACTCAAAGGAAATCCTTTCCGTAGTAGAGCACTTGTTTCTTCAGTCTTCAAAATCCGGGAAACCTTATTCCTTTGCCATAAAAAAGGACTCTCTATCAAATTGGCTTGGATCCCCGGTCACACTGGAATTAAAGGAAATGAAAGAGCGGACGCTTTCGCAAAACTTGCTATTGAGTCAGGCTCCCTAACCCAATTTAAGAACCACACCCAAGATCTTTGCGCTCTTGCTAAAATTTATCTTTCTGACTCTTGGAAATCAAGTTGGAACCTATCAAATTCGGTCAAAGGTAAATACTACGCTACGTTGCAACCGGAAATCCCCCGTCGACCCTGGTTTTTCTATCACCGAAATATGGTTCGGTGGGTTGCCTCAACTATAACTCGTCTGCGGATCGGACACGCTTGCACTCCAGTACACTTAGCTAAATTAAGAATTAGAGATCACTCAATGTGTGAATGCGGTCTGGATGAAGGTTCAACCTCTCATATACTCTTCTCTTGCCCTAAACTCCTACATACACTTTATGATGTTCTTCCCCCCAAGATCCCTCGTCCTATAAGTGTACAATGTCTATTAATCCTTGTGTTTAGTCCGCATGTTAAATTCTTATGCAGATACATTAAACGTAACAACATTAAACTGTAAATACACTAATCTATTACATTCAGTACATTTTATGCATAACAACACATATATTTTTTGTCTATAATTTAAAAAAAAGAAAAAAAAAAAATATATATATATATATATAAATATCTATAGTATATTGTAATGTTAGATATTAACAGTTACTAAAACGCTACCCTGCTATTGTTTTGCGAACTAAAATAGTCTCAAGACATTTTCACCATCCTCCTTTGTGTTTTCTTCAAGCTACCCACCCGTCATTGGCGAAGTAAACTGTGCCGTTCCGGCATGACAAAAAGCCATTAACTCAAAGAAGAAGAAGAAGAAGAAGCTTCTATATATCAGTACCTGAAGTATAGTATAAAATTCCTTCAGTTTAATAATATTCAAAAATTGTTGTTAGAAAATTGGAATATGAGTGGTTAAAAGATACGTTATTTATTTCACACAACTGTGCCTAAATGATATACCAACCTCAGTTGCAAAGGTACAAAAATATAAAGAATACCGAAAAACATAATTCTATGTATGACATCACATACACATATTTATTATGTTATCAGTTTTCTTTTAGAGATCCTGTTTGTTTATTCTTGTTTAATACGTAACTATTTTTTCGGCCGCAGTATATGATCAATATCGATTGAATCTTATGTATGGTATATACAATACTAACTTATAAAAATCTAGCGACACTAAGCTAAGCCTTCGGTAGACCGCCGCAGGCTTAACTTCTTTCTAGGAGATACTTATGTTTGGAACAGGCATTAACTATCATTAAAAATCAACTGCTGAAAATCAAATCCAATATCTAATAAAATTATTCTATACAGCCCGAATTGCCAAACCGTTATGCTAATATGGAAAGAAAATTCAACGCTGGAATGTATTCAGATGGGTCGTTATCGCTGTACTGAAACTTGGAAAGAATTCTCTAAACGCTATATTTCTCATCGCATGGGGCGGTATTAATATGAAAATCTCAAGGTTTTGCTGAGCTTTTTTCTCAGCTACCGTTTACGCATTTCCTAACATAATAAAAATTATAAAAATAAAGGCTATTATTAATCCTTGTGTGGCAATCACAGAAAAAATAAACAAAGAAGATTATTATAACCAGAAAAATATTAGATAAGAATATAAAGTTAAATAAAAGTTAAATAAAAATTGCCTTATTGACTTATGAAAGCAAGGACACCTTGTGGGTAAAGGCCTCCTCGATTTTCTGCCACTCAGTTGCTATGTTTAGCGTTCTTTCAAGCCAGTTCTCACCAGGCACACTCCTAATTTCATTTGCCCAACGTTCCTTTGGTCGACCCCGTTTTCTTAAGCCCTTTGGACCTCTTCATAGAGATATGCATTTTGTTGATGTATTATTAGGGACACGTGCAACGTGACCTGCACATTTCCATTACTGGATTCTGCTAAAGGGTAAGGCAAGTACTTTGGTTTAATTCATGTTATAAATATATAATACTTTTCCCATACATCTTAGGTACCTAATACATATGTACGGGACATGCTTGTAGCTAAACTGGAATATATTAGACTTGGTCAGGAAATCACTGGAGTCGAGCTACAACACTTCAAAAAAAATACTCGGGTGGTTACGAGACCTGAAGGAATGTCAGACGTGTCTGGGTTGGTAATGTAATATAAGAATTCAGGGCAATGAGCTGACGAGCAAGCTTTAATTAAAAATTCACATTGCTGATAGAATCAGCCTTCCTTACCGGTGGTCGAGGCATCACAAACATACAGACTTGACATTTTAAACTCGAGCTACTTGAAATAAATGAATTTTGAATTTTAAATTAAATTCAGAAAGATATCCATTAGTTTTAATTAAACTCCCTTTATAGATACTTGCGGATTGTAAAGCCAGTCCATTTATTATGACTCTAGCTCTATAAGACATAAAATAACATCCATGAATTTGTGTATACACAAGACAGATTATACAGAGCTAATAACAAACCCAGCTGTTGTTCTTTTCAACATCAACATTTCACAATATAAGATTGCCAGCTAACTGCTTTCAGGCGACCATTTCATTATTAAATTCATTCATTTGATACAAAACTCGCAGTGTATAGATGTGTTTTAAATATATTTATATTGATGTATTAGTGAATCCAAAATAAATCCAAAATGTATGTCTTATGCTCCAACCATAATAATAGATAATTGGTATCATAAGTAATCATAGGGCCTTGGAGAATTCGATTACTCGTTGCGTCAGTCCCTGTAATATATTTATAATCATATTGTGTACCTAAGTTTTTATAATCATAACCTATAAATCAGAATACTGCACCTAAAGGCACAAGAGCAGCGAAGTAGTTAAAGCTTCCACATACCTCCTTTTCGCATGAGAGACGATGAGAAAATAGGATATACCTATGTACAGAACGCACTTTTTAAGTTCAACCCTCGACCTCCAAAATTACATACAAAATTAAACTTGGGATAGAAACTCGTTTTAGAAATTGGTTATAAATATTTGCATGAACTCATAAACAAGATGGATACAAAATATTTCCCAAAGCAGTTTCAAGATCGACTGGCGTTATAACATTAATCTTTGTCACGTAACGGTGGAGAAATTAGCGATATACTCGTACGTTGGGGAAATACCGGTTGCGTGTAAGGCTTTCACTAAAGGCAGTTAGGTGGGTTTGATCAAATTAGTCTCTCTTATTTACGAAGAAGCATTTTCGCTATAAATATCAATGTGCACGCAGTACTTCTTATTAGATTTAAGTATTTTTTTATTGCTTATCATTTTAATTTAGGATCCTCAAAGATAAACGATGAACTATTTCAGTTTTAAATCCTACCTTCTTGCTTAACACGTTAGACTGAGCGAGAGAGACACTAACTTGCAAAAAAGCAGCGTTGTCTTCGCACTTACTTTTTCTTTTATAATATATTTTGAGATTTTATATTTCCCCAGGTTTATTATTATAGTGCCCGGTTCATATATTATGATAGTTTGCCATAATAATTATCTTTATGTATTCGTGCCCCATAAAACGTTACGGCCATCATCTGGAGATAGCTATAACGTTATATGGGATACCAAATATAATTTTCTTTATTTTATTTTACAGGCACTTTTACGATGAATATATAGGCTTGCAGAACCTCATTAAATAGATTTATTTGATCAGCTCAGTTAGAAGAGGTAACCTTTAGGAGTTATATAAAAGGACCTAGTGCGTGAGCGTGGTTTGTAAGTATAGCAGCAACCGACGCCAGGTGACGTGGATGATGGTGTGATGATCCGTGCAAATACCTGTCCATGTATATACATGCTTTCGGTATACCGCGTGACAAAAAGTACCATTTGATCGAACTTGAACAATGCACTATGTGATGCTCTTGACTTACAAGTTGAGCTGGCACACATACGAGTACATAGGGTGCTAAAATGTAATGGATATAAATCATCAATAAAAGAAAGTAAACAAAAACGTAAGGTGCGCCCTTTGGAGGCTGAAAGGAGAATGGCCTATCTCCTTTTGTAAGGGGAGTGACAGATAAAATTGGAAGAGTCCTTAAACAGCGGTATGACATAAAAACTGTCTTTACACCCTCACAAAAGTTTGCCTACTTGATGCGCTCTGCAACGGATCGTTTACCAGTGTCCCGGTGTGTAAAAGATCGACTGTAGTTGTGGAAGCTCTTACATTGGGCAAACAAAGAGATCCATAGCCACTCAGCACAGCATATTCTACAAGGGGGCACACAACACTGGATAGAGCTACATGACCCTGAAGTTCACTCCACCGACCGTCACTATATACAAAGACTAGTTCGTGAAGCGATTGAAATTCGGAAGCACAAAAACTTCAATCGTGAGGACAGTTTTAAATTACAACTGTGTGGAATCAAGTGGTAGAGCTATGCAAACCAAGAAAGCATCGTACAGCTTATCAATTTAAAAGTAATGTTGTCAGTGTAGTGTGTTGAACAGTTCATGAAATATCGACAAAAAAAACACGAATGCGGCAAGTAAGATTCTGCCCGTGACATCCAACTTGACATCTCATACCTACGCAGTCTCGTGACCACGATCCATGCAACTGGGTCGAAATATCGACAAATCCAAAAATATTATCGTGGTCTGTACCACAACCACCCGTGTTCTACGTGATCGAATCAGAAACGAGGTTTTCCGAAGAACAACCAGAAATAAGACAAAGCTCAGCAATTTAAAAAGGAGTTTGAGCTGGAGCATTAGTACAAAATTTGCTCGCTGGTAATAGAGTTGTCGTTCATGCATATCAAACTATGAATCGCCCAAATAAGATGGATGTTATTTGTTTTAGAGTCGCAAAACCTGTGCTTCGAATTTTGGTTTTATAAATGTTCTAGCCAAAGACCAAGCTTAAGAAATGTACGCAAATTTGGGCTCTAATTCAATATAAAAAAGATTGATTTACTTCGTCGTTCAAGTCTATTCTTACTCGAAAATGACTTCTCGATTGCGAGTGAGCAAATTCAGATAGACCTTATGAACAATGATGTCGGACGGTTGAAATTTAACCCATGTCCACCTGTGAACCTTTTTACCGTAATATGCCTGATCCTATTCAGGGTTCAGCAAAGATTCCAGCAATAATTAAGGTTTTTAACGCAATGAATATGCATTTGCAGTAGTTTAAACACAACTCTTCTATGAATTATGTACAATATCACACAGGATTGTAAATTATGCAAACACTCTTAAAGAAACACATTATAACAAATTGCGAAGCAATTTTGGGAACGTAGAAAAATTGTAAACAACGATCAAAGTTGTGTTTAATGATATCCGGAATGATCCCTAACGATATCCGGGGTTTTGCTTACGGCGTAATATGCAATTCGCTATGATGGATTGTTGCTGACACTTTCTTTGTACAAATTCTTCGTTTTTATATCGAGGTTGAAATTGGGTTAAGGGTTTTGATTTACAGAACTTTTTTACAATATTGTTTTTATTTAAAAATACAATAAAGTGTAGTTAAAAACAGCTTATAAAAATAACCTACTGTGGATGTTCATCATTTGTAAAACGACAACTATACATACTTTTTGTAACGATTCACACCTAGTTACTATCAGCCTTCTTCTAGAAGTTATACCTTTTTCTACGTACTCTGTGCCCTATTTTCCGATTCATATTCATCATCAAATCTGGTCCTTTCAACTCTAACGCCGTTGATCCTCTGACTAACGTGTCCAGTTAAATCTGAACTCCGAAAAGAGTACGTGGTGGAGTAATATTTCTTATATTATTCTTTTTGTTCAAACCCACACTATGTAAAGTAAGTTCATTTTTGTCTATCTTTTCAGTAACTTTTATCAGCGGTTAACACATTATCCATCCATCTCTGTTAGTTTTTCTTCTGCATTACATAACTGTACCATAGCTATCCCAGCGAATCAGTCCTCATGTTTTCTATTACTTTATAGTCGGTATTCAATCATGACTTGTTTATCTCAACATTCGAAACTCCTAAAATCCACACGTATCAACGATAAAAATACACTATGAGATTATTATTATTCCTGCCTTTGCTTTTTCCAGTGTTAGGATTTAATCTATTTCAGGCAGATTTCAACTTATAAAAATGTTTATTAAGTCTTAGTTATATATGCTTAGAATCGCAGCTCGAACAATATATTCTCTCTAGATTAGCATATAAAAGGCATATATGCAAATCTAGATAACCAGACAACATCGAACGAAAACCATGACTCTTCACTCGGTGGGAATAAAATATCAAAAGAGTATTAGTAGCGTTACAAGTGTAATAAGACCATAGAGTTAGAAAATCCCTTCAAAATTCTGATGTCCAGCATTTAAATTTTTATTCATGTCTATTTGGTTATATATTACGTGAATCCAAGAGATTAAAATTACTAATAAAAATGTAACTGGAAGAATAATTGTGGAAACCTCCCGTTAACGACTGCAATAATTGAATTCGGAGTGAATTAAACCATTAATTTAATTTATATATCAGTTATGAGAAATTTAGTACGGTATGACTCCGTGAGACGACCGTATTAAAACAATAACCAGCTGAAAATCGCTATAATAAATAACGAGATTGCCACATTGATGATTATATATTCAGAACAATTTATAAGTAAGCGTAAATATTTCATAGTATCTATCAAAATATAATATAAATTACAAATTATTTTTAATAGTAACTTATAAAAAAATGCCTCGGTTTTAAACCGGAATTTAGTTTGTTCCTCAATTTTTGATTCAATATTTTACACTGTTGTATTTAGATATAAATTAATTGTGTACAAAATTATATTCCTTTATTATTTATTATGAATACCTGAAATTTCTTATATTTTTATTATTTCTTAAAATTTATTTCTATTGCAATTAGTTTCCTAGCTGTCTTTGAAAAATACTACAACTACGAGAATTAGATAATTTGCAAAAACTAAAGCTGTGTTATCGCTAAAGTTTGTGTAACGCAACCTGGTGGGTTGTGTATATAATGAATTGTGACGAGGGATCAATGAAAAACGAAAATGAATAATCTTTGGTATAAAGATAGCCTTAAAAATAAATGATGCTCGAGAGCCATTTGCGTACAAAGAAAAACTTCGTAATTGCAGCGCACAAGTTTACGGCCATAATGACATTCTCTAATTGGCCGTCCACGTGTTACAAAGTTCAGTGATTTTTCAAATTGCCTTATAGAACAACTTTAGTTTTGTTTATTTATATATTTTTTCTATATAAAATAGGGAACATCTAAACAAAATAGGGAAGGACAGTATCGGGATATGCTTCGGAATGATGGTGGCTATGGTTACGAATGATGCGTTATTTTTTTATTCGACTACAATTTAGTCCTTGACCGACCCTACTCGGTTTTATACGCGTCATCGTACCGGAACGCTAAATCAATAAGCGGCACGTCTTAGTCGGTAGGTTGGTAACTAGTCACGTCAGAGACCTCTCACTAGACTAGTGAAAATTCAGAAACTAAGAATTTCCAAACTGCCCCTACCGGGATTCGAACCCGAGCCTCTAACTTAAAACCAACGCTCACCGCTACGCCAGAGAGGTCGTCATAACGCAAATAATGATCCTGATACCGCTATTGATATTATGACTCGATAAGCAACTAAACTATTTCAATACGTCATCAAATATCAATACTTCAGTGTCCAAAATCATAATCCCTACTTCCCTACTATTATTACAAATGTAAATGTAAGTTTGTTTGTTACGCTTTCTTGCAAAAACTACTAAACCGATCATCACGAAACTTTGTACACATATTCGTGGAGGTATTAGAAGTAATATAGGATGCTTTTTATCCCGAAATTAAGCTCAGTTCTCTCGGGAGAGGGGACAAAGGGGTTTGACGATTTTACACCAGGCTTAGCTATCCTAAATACATAAAGTGCTGCCACATTTATAAGGCACATGTCTTTCGAAAAACAAAAACAAAAGCGGACGAAGTCACGGGCAACCGCTAGTAGTAAATATTATAGGGTAATTTATAAAAAAATTATGACAAACGAATATAATATAACGATGGTCCATAAAAATATATATAAATGACTCGCTGGTCTAGAGTTTAACATGTTCCACTCCAGATCACAAGGTTCTAGGTTCGAATCCTGGGTCGGGCCAAAAATACTAGAGTATTGTGTATTTACATACTGTTAAAGAATTTCTAGCAATCACCGTGTCACAGGGAGCAAGTTAAGCCGTTTGTTCCGGTTATCATTACTTGTGGTAAAAGTCGTTAAAGTCCACCAACCCGCACTGGAGCATTGAGGTGGGTTCTAATACTTTCTATGAGAATTGAGGCCTGTGTCAAGCACTAGGACTTTAATAGGCAGTGGATGATGACGGGTGATCACAATATAGTGATGAAAATTCGATGAAGTGATTTTCACGTACAAAAATAATGCAAGATGTTTAATGTGTGTCTCGTAGAAATAGGTTCAAAGTTTTTGCTTCACGTATTAAAATATAGATATCCATTTTACACTCCAAATGGACCCTAATAAAAGCCGAAACTGAGAGAATAAAATTGAGCGAACGCGGTACAATAGAAAACTTTTTAATTGCAACGAAAAAGTTTAAAGCCGTAATGACATCCCCTCATTGCCTGTCAATGTGTTCAAAGTTCGGTGATTTTTCAAATTGCCTAATGACCATTTTACTGAACTGGGAAGAACTAAAATCGGCATGGGAAATATGTATTTTAAGTAAAATATCCTTTTAGTTAGCGTTCCATTGCTCTGTAAATGTTGTAACACTTAACTTTGAGTGCCAAGCGATGATTTTTACAGCTCACATCCTGTGTTACCCTTCTTTACTAATTATTTGTATAGTTGAAAACTTTCTTGGTGCAGCTTTGAGCGCTGTCATGGTCTTCTTAGTAGGGGGACGAAGAGAGTTTGTTTTAGTCGTGTGGCGTGACAACGCGTTGAAACGGATAAGGGTTAAGTATTTAAATATCACTTGCTTTAAACAGTGAAGGAAAATATCGAGAGGAAACCTGCCTGCCTGAGTTTTCTCCATAATATTCTCAACGGTGTGTGAAGTCTACCCACCCGAACTTGGCTACGGCCTAAACCCTTCTCACTCTGAGAGTAGACCCGTGCCTTAAAGTGGCCCGGTAATGGGCTGATGATGATGATGATGATGATGATGATGATGATGATGATGATGATTGGTTAAATATATTTGCCACACCCGTGAGGTCTTCGCTTTCACGACTGCACCCGCCCAGGTTACTGTTTCTTTCGCGCTTGAATTAATTATTGTTACGTATTTGTACGTCTACATACTCGTATGTATAGTAAATAAGTTTAGAAATACATGTGTGATATAGTACATTTTCCTTTCTTAATATCTAAAATATATAAAATATATATATTACTTACTTACTATACTTGAGCGAAGCCACAGAATGAATATGTCGCTATAAGCTTTATATATTTATATATAAAGTTTCTAACATATTTTGGTCTTTAATCAAACGGTGTTGTTTGTTTTAAATGCACTGAGGTTATTAAGCTAGGTTTTATTACGAGTCTAGCTCTTCTCCACCTTATGAATAGCATTGATAGATTTGGCGCTCGTGTCGATTACATGCCCATAGTTCACTTTATTTTATTCAAGAAATAAGAGGCAGAAACACACTGCCATCCCGCTACCATCTTTGACTAAAATCTCAACTAGTGGTAAGATACCATCACTTACAACTAGTTGACATTGCAGTCAAGGGCTTTAGCTGAATAAATAAAAAAAAAGTATTACTAGTCATAAATAGCCTATAGCAGTCCACTGCTTGACTAAAGGCTTTTCCCAATGGGAGGGTTTGCCACCACGCTGGGCAGAATGGTTGGTGATCGCAGCTGATGGTAGTAGGTATGACCATACGATATTCCTTTAGTGGTCTGACGATACCTGCGGGATTTGAACCGGTGGTAGGGACATCGTGATGTATTTTGATCTGCGATCATAACACGATATTCTCTAGTATCAACTAATAAATCGTTCTCCCAACGCTTTGTATTCAAAGTTATTTTGCTTTTGTATAATATGCTACTAGAATATGACCTTTATTCATAAGCATTCGCTACCAGAGATAAGTGTTAAAGTATTTTTGCAAAGGAACCCGCAAAAAAATAAACTTGTACGGCAATACATATTATGTATAGTATTGCGTACATGTTTTCTTGAGCCTTATCCGACTCCAATTTATTTCAAGTTCTTCAAGTCAATGCCAAACGAGCTCCTAGGTTTAACAAATAGTACTGTTTTTTAAGTATCAATTCCATCGTGTAAAAAGTAAATTGATTTTCCTTTTTTTTTGTTCTTTTTCAATTCTTTTCAGTACGAATGTTTAAAGTTGGATGAAGTTGCAAGAAAAAAGTTAAGTAACAACAGTTTTCCCGCTAAAAGAGCATTGCTATTTTGAAAATATGTATGTTTCTGTACTGACTAAGTATTCGATCGATCAATCTTTAGTGCTTTAACTCCTGACTAATAGACTATAATAAGTGAATGCATGTAATAATGCTTTTAATTGGTAAAAATTATAAAATAAGTAATAGAGCTTTTAGTAGGTAAAATATTAAGTTTTGCTGTCGCAGATTCTACAAATAAACTGAGAGCATATCGAAGAAACCTTAAAATAAACAATTTCATATTTATATTACCAGTATTTACCTATATATATAATACAAAAATATCAAAACCCATAGAGTAAAGTAAGTGTATACTTAATATGCAAAGAGCATTGTTTTTACGACTAAATAGTCTCATAACGATAAGCCGTCGTAAGGTAATGTGTCGACATTATTTTTTCACCACAATATTATGGATATCATTTTCCTTATCTGGGAAAATAATGTAATTATAGGAGAAAGTAGCGATTCTCCGTTACCAAAATGGATGCCAACAATTGCGGGATCAATAGAGAAATTAATACATTATATAAATTATTCATAGTTCCGGACAATGCTAGCCAAATTTACTGATACTCGTTGTTATGAGTGTGCGATATTAATACAAACACAATACGCTGACAAAATACACATACGCATTACCAAAACTCATATGGTATTGTTAGAGTAACTGCCTATCTAATAATTATTTTCTAAGCTACTACGGTTCTAGAGTAAGCACGAAACCTTACATAAACAAACAAGAGGGACTTACCTAAACTGGCTAGCCCTCTGACCCATACACTGTGCGAACAAAAGCGCTGTGAGACACTTATGAGGAATATGTCAATTTATAATTTGAATGATATTTAGGGCTAGCAGTTTTGAAAGGTTAAAAAAATAAATAAAACAATAACAATACACCTAAGAAGTCTCGGCATGACTAGAACATTTTTTTTTTGAACATAAAACCAAAACAGCAAGGTCTTTATCACTGCTAACAGTTGAAGATAAAAAGTAGCTCGAAGTCCAATTTATTGAGCTAGCTTAAAAGGTAAAATGAAAGATCATTGGAACAGCGAGCAGTAGAAAATGGAGGAATGGATCGTTTAAACAGACCTATAGCCAGAAAACCCTGAAATCGTTACTGGAGGCTTTTATTAGTAGTGAATAGAGTACTTAATAGAATGGCTATCGAGGATAAAAAATAAACCGAATAAAGAAGTAATCTACAATAAACTGTCTGAAAAAACTAACTGTGTTTTTCAGTTATACAAAAAAAAATGTCTTCGTAACAGAGTTTGTTATGGTTTAATTTAAACAATGAAATAACAAGAGAATGGTATTTTAACTTTATTCCTAAGCTTAGCTATCACAATATTTAACTATGTTACATTCTAAGTTAGGTAAGTAAAACTGTTGTAGTAACAGACTAATGTTTACAAACCCTTATATGCCCATCTCCATTTGAAATACCCAACGCCTAAATCACCAATAACTTATGGGAAGACTCACCGGCGTCGCAGCTCCTTTAATTCAATCTCGCACAACTCTTCACAAAACATCCAAACTCATTTTCCGTTCACATCTAACTATGACATAGCGTTATGAAGTACACAGTGAGCAAAATAAATAACATGAACATTTTGACGTTATTATCCACAGTTGAAGTTCGTGTGCCCTCACGGGGTGGTTTCACATGGGTTCCGAACACGTGCGTCCGGTACGGGTGTCGGCACCTCACTGACAGGGATGCTGCTGGTTGCTACGATACGGCACCCGTTTTCACCCCCTGTGGATTGGCCGCCGCCCTAGACGAGCGCAACCTAGTTCTACGTATAGTTAGTGTCTGTAATACGTCTTACGCTTTTTCATTGTAAACGCTGTTGATAATTAGATATCTGCCCTTTATATTTAAATGTTAAAATGTAACATGTATCTCAATATTTTGTAAACATTCTAAGATTACTAATGTAGCGATAGGAAATACAAGTTATCATGTAATAAGGTAAATCGCTCGGAATTCACAACAATCCATCGCGCGTAAAAAAAAGTATAAAATCGTGTAAATAAATTATTGTCATATCTGTATAAATATAAAATTGATGGCGGTGTGTGTATTGTCTTAGTTTATTTATTAATATTTATATAGTTGCGAGTTCATCTTTGTTGAATTTCATATTTTCCGTGTGAATAAAAATATTGCTATTTATTAAAGCTTTAATGTCTTTAAAAAAACATAGATTTAAATACATTATTTTAACTTCCTACGCCTCAAACTGATACACGCTGTAATCCTTTATTTTATTCCTATTAGAACTCTTGGACTTCTGTATTAAAGTATGGGTTTTCTGACATTAGCATCATAGCGTAACATCTGGGTGTCCGGAAACACATGAAAGAAGCCTACGTCCAAAAAAAGGTAGACTTTTTATAGTAACCAATGATGTACCAAGCAGATCTGATGGTAAATGGAAAAACATACTACATTCATTATAAAGATATATTTCGGAGAATGTGTTCAGGAACTATTTTACAGATATTATTGAAAGACCAATCAGATGACCCACCTGATAGTAAGAGTTAAACAGAGCAACACTCCACAGGGCATGCAAGGAGCCTGTCCTGCAACATGCTACCCTGTGTCCATCAATTTCGGGCGTAGGTGTTTGACACAGGGGGGCCATTTGTGGGGATAGTTTCTGGCATGATCTGCGAAGAGTTGCTCTGTTAAACTCTATCAGGTGGGTCATCTGATTGGCCCGTCAATAATTTCTGTAAAAAATATTAGTTTCTGAACACATTCTCCGTAATATATCTTTATAATGAATGAAGTGTGGTCTACTTACTTTAACATAATTAGACATCGAACTCAAATAACATTCATCCCGGCATCAAAACGCGTCGGCGCGGTGATCAATCAAAATACCATTTGAATGAGCACCACGTCACGAACAGGGGGATTTCTCTTATAAATTACCTAAACTGTCATTAAAATAAAGAGGCGCCGACATGGCAGATGAAGTAATTATTTTATTGAAATAAGAGTTATGAGGATGCTAACGTCATTATTAAAAAGTATTGTATTGGCTTCCAGTAATACGTCATTATCCGCTTGATCCGGTTCATGATGCACCTTGGATTCTAGTAGACCAACGTAGCCAGAACAAGGATATAATTTAATAATAAGGATATAATTTGAAACATGTCGGATTTTCATAAAAACTTCTCATGGTGTTCTCTCTTCAACAGATTTCTAGATTTAGCAGTTTGGGCTATCTGTCAGTCAGTAAGTAAGTATAAAGTACATTTTATAGTATTTAATTAGTATGGAAGGATTAAATTTGCTTTTATTCGTTTAAAAATCATAACATATTTGCGTTCCCACATAATAAACTCGCGTGCTAGAAATATCTGAAATGTTATAAGGCGAACCGTAGCGTTTATGAGAATTTCGCAACTTCTGTAGGTGCTAGAGGCATGAAAGTTTTCCAATGTTGATAATAGATTTGTATATTTCACTAAAGGTAAAACTTCGTCAATTCTTATACTTTTTGGTTACAATTAGAGTATTTTGGTATCGCACAGATTGTCACTTGCTTCTACTCCTCTGATTAGTTTAATAAAGAATCTATGTGTGTCTTAAATAGCTTTTAGTGACAAATCCAGACATTTATTGGCCTGGGAGAGAGAGAGCACTCACATTACCTTACCCGCGTTGGTCTAGTTGTTAGCAAATCTTTTTGGATTTGATTCTAAGGTCGGGCAAAGTTTTTTTTGGTGCGTACCTAATGGTTTTGTCTGTTAAAAATTCCGAGGACGGATTTCGAAAATATAAATTAATCACACCATCTCCGAGTGGTTTTTGATGCTTCAATATTATTAATGTACACGGTTTCTCAGTTATTATGTTCTTAATTCTGGAGTTTTGGTAATGATGATGAAAGAGTCTGGTTGTGTTTGCCCGAATTGGCAGGGCTTGTTAGTAACGATACATTTATTATTGTATTATAAATAAGTATAATAAATAAATATACTACTACAATACACACATCGCCATTTAGCCCCAAAGTAGCGTAGCTTGTGTTATGGGTACTAAGATGACTGATGAATATTTTTTGATGAATAATATACATAAATACTTATAAAATACCTATAAACACCCAGACACTGAAAAACCATCCGGTTCATCACACAAACATTTTCCAGTTGTGGGAATCGAACCCACGGCCTTGGACTCAGAATGTAGGGTCGCTGCCCACTGCGCCAATTGGCCGTCAAGACAAGTAATACTGCTAACTTAATTAGATGGCAAACTTTATCATAGGCTTACGGTCAAATATTACTTTTATCGTCTTTCTTAAATACCGCGTGGTACTTAATCCAATTACAATCTGGCAACGCTTATGGCTAAAATTAAGCGACTTTACTTGTTCATGAAATAACGTAATCTTTTATGTAATCATAAATCAACAAGCGAAGTAATTATTGGTCTTTCTTGTTAGGAATTAACTGTTTTGTTTGTCTGTAATTTACTCGTAAGTTAGGTTTTCTCTCTTTCGTATGTTAAAGTAGGATTTAGAGATTCAGAAATTGCAGGCTTAACAGATTACTAACACACGTGATAAGTGATAATAATGAAGATTATGGCTTAACTGGCTCTCAGAGGCGCGGCAGAGGATGTTGCCAATTTTTTTTTTCTGGTGGGAGATTTGAGCCGCATCTATTTACCATCTTATCAACAAAAACGAGCTTCAAGCAATTAAGATTAAAGCGCTCAGATTCGATGCCGGGTAAAAACTGATACAGGGCTAAAGAGATAAAGGGCTTAATATTGCCTTACCCTAAATACTATACTAGCGAACTCTCAGGCATGCAGGTTTCCTCACGATGTTTTCCTTCACCGTTGAAGCAAGTGATATTTTAATTACTTAAAACGAACATAACTTAGTAAAGTTATAGGTGGGATTGTATTGTATTGGATGTAGCTGGAATTCAAACTCGCCTCCCCGAAAGTGTAGTCGAGCTCCTATCCAAGACGCTATCAGCGTTTTTATAGTAAGTAGTAATTGGCGGCAAACAAGCAGAAGGCCCACGTGTTCTTCTTTTTCTTTGCAAGACATGCAATGAACGGATCCTATAAAGTGCCGGCCCTTGTCGATCGCAGCAATCCTGCTTGGCGGCCGGAAATAAGCATGGCAGTAGTACTTACCCTGAGCTCTGTCATAAAAAGCCACTACTACTATACTGATATTGCAGCCAAGGATTAGCTTGTAATTGGTTAAAAAAAAGTTAAAGAGTGCCTCTGTGACGGTGTCAAGCCGGTGGTTTTGAGACGCTCGCAAGCTGT
Source organism: Pararge aegeria (assembly GCF_905163445.1). Classification (NCBI taxonomy): domain Eukaryota; kingdom Metazoa; phylum Arthropoda; class Insecta; order Lepidoptera; family Nymphalidae; genus Pararge; species Pararge aegeria. The sequence goes on from NC_053194.1 coordinate 5,079,666, forward strand.
TTGAGGTAAGTATCTGCCGCGCGTAAAGAAGCACGATTACGCTCGCCAATATCTCGCACACCGTCTGCGATGCTGATTGCGATGTGTTTGCTGATGAAGATCATGTTTGAGTCTGGAGTTTTGTGAGAATTAAAAAAAAAATCTTCATTTTATTTTTCTATTTTTACAACTAATAAAAATTCTTTTAATTTGTTTTCGTTTTTAATACTAATAATAGCGAAATTAAGCGAAAGTTTATAGAAAATTCCTATTATATTATAAAAAATTACGTAAACGATAAAAAAAAAAATTAAATTGCCTTTGGTTATAGCACATTAACCCGGTTCCTGATGGAGAAGAGTCACCTTCTTTACTCTTCACTTGAACAATTCCTGTCTGGCGCGTCCATGTCGCGAGGGTGGGCATCTCATACTTCAGTAAGCCGAAGTGATGGAAGTTCAGCAGGGACTGTTGGGTGTGAACAATAGCTCTAACCAGGTTGCTTCTTAAATATTTTCAAATGACAATGTGAGTTGGTGATAACAGAGAGAACACCCGGCTAAGTTTGTTGTAAGCTTCTTCTAAAACCAGGGCGCGTTTGGAACCCTCGTAGCTTTAGTTTTAAGTTTTCGAATGTAGTTATCGCCATCACTATGCACTGCTATGTACACATTTTGTATATAATCAACGCATCAAAAGTGCCATCTATGTGCCTATTTGAATAAGGTAATATTTGACTTTGACTTCCTGTATGTCTATTTTCTTAATTAGTGTCATAGCTTCTAGCCATGCTTATTTATAATAAATAAATAAATAAATAAACAATTAGGTTGGCACTACAGTTTTCTCTCCTAAAACATTACCTTACAGAAAAGTATTGGGTACCTTACTTAGGATATTAATTTACGGATATTAATGTTTCTTTCGCTGCTAATGAAACACTAATAAAAACAGACATAAAATTGTACCTACTTCATTTTATTGTATCTCGTAAGAAGATTTTTAATGTATCGCTGTACATTAAGTTTACGAGCAACCTTCTCTAGATGTTATAGTCAAATTGGAGAACTTCCTATACAATTTAGTAAATGAATGCTTTTATTGCAATATAAAATATTTTATAAAGATACCAGGGACTCCGTGAACTTCGTAATACCTAGAGAATGTCACCTATTAAAAATCATCTGAAGTGGTAATGCCCCTAATACATTTTTCTATATTCCTTTCAGTTTTGTCTAGATATACTATTTTATTTAAAACACTACCACACTATATATTGTAAGGAGGAAAAAAAAACAAAAAATCAGTCGAGCCGTTTTGAGTTTATGCGAGACACATGTACTTTTTTCTTATAAAAAGAAGATGAAATAAGAGGATTATGTGACGGCACGTTTTTCGCTTTAATCGGGTAAGCCAAGAAAGCAGAAAATACAAATTTATTATCACAAATATTTTCTTAATCAAAGTAGCCGACTAAGTTTAATAATTTTGATATGTTCTTGCTATTAACTAAAAAATGCCGTACCTTAATAACATTCGGAACAATCGGAATCGGAGCAAAAAAGATCTTATTAAGTATTCATCGTAATTAAAAATAATAGTATACTAGGTAGATTTACAACATGTGTTTACCAAAATAACAAGCACTTTTCATTATCGTCATTAAAAAACTATTACCGACAAACTACAGGGCATGGGTCTCACAGAATGGGCAGGGTTTGGGCATTTTGAGAGCTCTCAGGCATGCATGTTTCCTCATGATATTTTCCTTTACCGTTAAAGGAAGTGATGTTTTCATTGCGCAAATTAAAAACCCACATAACTCAGAAAAGTAAGATATGCGTGCCGGGTATCAAACTCGGTCCCCGTAAGGAAGGCCAAAGCTCTACGCACTGAGCAATCACCACTTCTACTTTAAATGATCATTAAGCATTAAAATTTGTAATATCAAACAGGGAAACACTGAAATACAAATTCAAAATAGTCTAAAGTGAGTAAGGCTTGAATAATGTACATATTGAAAAGTTAAGTTTGTAATATCGTAACCTTAGCAACAGGTTTGCTCCCTCCCCTCCCATCTCAGTCCACAGTTCTTGAGTTATTGCCTAGATCGTTTCGTATGAGAGGCTATATGATCGTATCATATTAAATTCCGCATTTTATGTTCTTACTAGCTCGCTTGAAGCTAACTTTAATTTATGCATACGTTCTGAGATGTAGTGCCCCTACGAGCTCTTTACATGAGGTGTAAGAGTTATTTTATAACTCCATAACTCTCATCAGGAATTCATTCCTTTTGGTATTCATTTCCTGATTCCCTTTAACCCACACCATTAAAATAAATTTATGAAAAAAATATTTTCCAAATCGGTCTAGGTATCTTCGCGTGATCAATTCGCGATATCAAAAAATAAAATATATTCCGACGATTCAACCTCCTTACTCCTTTTTTGAATCCGGTTAAAAAGCACCCGATATCGTGCTATTTTTTGGACAGTATTATCAATAATTTAATGGCGCGGTTTAAGTCATTCTCTGTCCAGGTTATTATAAGCCCATCAACATGCATTGAAGTAGCTTGGTCGGTCTATGACAACTTTCCTATAAGAGATAAGGTGCCACCATGTAAATAAGCTGAGGATTATAATAATAGTAATATAAGTTCGTATATAAAGTTGTGTCCCAGATAAAAATCAAGGAAGGAATCTACAACGAAAACCTTTTTCAAAGTTGTATGAGAAGATATTGTAGATTCTAATACTCTACCGCAAATTTATTAAGCTACGAAAATTGGCAACTTCTTTAAAGAATGGCTCATTTTTATCAAGGCTAGATTCGATTATACTGCAGCCACCTGTGCCAAGCTCTTTCAAGCACCAACTTGTTGCACTGGAATCTGTATCATTTTTGACTTTAATGATATAAGAAACTCATATTCGGTAACAGCCTTATGGTTTACCAAGTTAGTCACAAATTCGCTATCAGTTTGATTCATATTATGCAACAATAGATATCAAATATATTTTCTAAATCAAACTCTATTTGCTAACATTAAAGTACAAGTTAAAGTCATAAAACCGAAACTTAGATGTAGAACTTGGTTTTCCATTTTCTGAAAATTACAACAACTGACTTTAAACTATGATAAGGATTGAGACAGTTGCTTCAGCAAATGTAAAAAATAATTTAAATAAAGAAACGTAGAATAATTATATTAATTAATATTATAAAAGCAAATAAAAAATATGGAGGCGGTAATTAGACTGAACAGCGTTCTTTTTCTTAGACGCTTCAATCTTTTTTGACTGGTCTTGTTCGTCATCTGGGTTCTCTACGATACGGTCCAACCTAATGGAGGGGTCTCTAATGGTAGCAAACCATTCAGTATAGCATGCTCTCAACGTAGACTGCGTCGTAAGTCAGTAATAACTTATTTTATTTATTCTTAATCTTTATAAATTGCACATCACTACCATTAAAAGAAATAAAAGAGGAATAGATAAATTAAATCAGAAGCGGAACACAAAGCGGGGTCATCGCTTAGTAGTGAGACCCCGAAGAAAGACTGCAGGCAGTAACTTACTAGTAATAAAATAAAAATAGACTGTATTTTTATTAAGAAAACGTACGTTAAGAAACATACGTTTCTTAGGTTGAGTGGTACTTCGATCAGAGAATTGATTTTAACGTTTAATTACTAACATTCATGAAGCTTTAAAACCATGGGTAACTGCTAGCTTTATGTTATATTTAAAAAGAAAATATCTTTATAACCAAAAATCAGGATAGGCCATCCAATCAAGTTAACTTTGTTCAATATTTCGGGTTCGTTGGTTTTTTATTCGAACACCGTTTTAAATATGCATCGGCAGATTTTAATTCACTCCAACAAATTGCGAATTCGATGTTATATTTAATACTGTACTGTACTGTATATGTAAGGTGTATTCATTGAATGCTGGCAATGCACGCAGCTTTGCCCGCTTGTAAGCCTTATGTATAATGGATCAGATTTATAGTAAAAGTTGATGTACCAAGCATGTGGCTCACCTGATGTTAAATGGAAAATCACCGCCTAAAAACGAGCAACACTTTGCAGAGCATGCCAGGAACACGTCCTCCAAGGTGACGCCGTGAGCCCCTCAACCATTTTAAAGCCGGCAACGCATCGGTGGCTCCTCTGGAGCTGCAGATGTTTATGGGCGGCGGTGATCACTTACCATCAGGTGACCCACTTGCTCGATGGCCCGCTATTAATATAAAAAAAAAACAACCTGAGGCGTAGATGTTAATTCTCGTGTGCTTGTAATAACACTGGGAACGACGCCCTTCTTACCGGAACATGGCATTGCAACAATGCTGCTTGGCCGCAGAAATAAGCTGGGCGGCAGTACTTCCCCAGACGAGCTTTGTCATGTTGTCAACAGTGGCGTGCACTTCATACATGCGCAAAAGCACTGCATACCCTAATTTTTTGTATAACTCATAAAGGGGAAGGATTTTTCAATTTTATGCCATCTTCCTTCTTTATGCATACCCTGGTCAAAAACCCTGTGCACGCCACTGGTTGTCAAGCTCTACTATTGTGCCACAACAGTTTTGTATAAACAGTAAATGGTATTAATATCTTTGATTCAAATCCTAGCAAATTGCTTCATTGCAAACTGTCTCAGTAAAACAGCTTCGCCAAGATCAATGTTTACAAAACAAAGAAACAAACAAACTACACTTCCGTTTTAATAGTAGAGGTATGTTAGATAGAAGCAGGCGTTACTTTGCGGAAATCCATAATATATTATGAAAATTAAGCTTAATTTGCTATGCTTCGCGAACAGCAAGAGAATCTGTATGGTGTGATTTATAACTGTGACTTTAACTTGTACTTTAATGTTGAGACGGCCGATTGGCGCGGTGGGCAGCGACCCTGCTTTCTGAGTCAAAGGCCGTGGGTTCGATTCCTACAACTGGAAAATGTTTGTGTGATGAACAGGAATGTTTTTCAGTGTCTGGGTGTTTATATGTATTTAACCAGTATTTATGTATATTAATTTATTGAAAAAATAATCTTCAGTCATCTTAGCACCCATAACACAAGCTACGCTTACTTTGGGGCTAAATGATGGCGCTGTGTATATTGTCGTAGTATATTTATTTATTATTTATTTATTATATTTATAATTTCTTCAATTCGAATACTCCACACCAAACAGTTCTTAGGTATCGATCTTAGATTAAATTTTAAAACCAAAAACTCCATAAAAACAGTTAATAAAAATATAATAGAGCAATTAGTGATAAGGTAATCTGCCTACAATTTCTCGCTACCAAATTAAGGCTGAATCAAGGGAAACCGAATTTAAGAAAGTCAATAAGAAAATTTCGTAATTCGGTTAGGCTAGAGTGAAGTCAGCAAAATGCAAATAGTCTGTTGAATTTGAGATATCTCGAACAAGAAATTTCAGCTAACTTTGTTATACGAATACGCAGATTCAACTTTGTCAAACTTAGTTGGCGTGTTTACGTTTAAAACATTTTGTCAAAAGCAGAGAAAATGCTTAATTTCGAATTAGGTTCATAATTTCGGGAGTGATTTGTTTTGGTAAGTGGTTAGTTAGTTGAATATCTTTCCCATACTGTTTCCATCAGTGAAACCCCTTAAATAACTGTGCATTAAAATATAAATAATTTAATCAAGAGTTGCGTATCTCTGAAGAACTGGGTATCAGTAATATTATTAACGCTATGTAAATAATATTACTGATACTCAGTTAATCAGATTAATATATTTATTTGAATTATTTGCATACAAAATGACTTCATTTAAAAAGTATGGAGTCTGTCTTCTGGCTACAGTTTCTTTGACTACCTACTTGTAAAAATATCGTAAAACGTGCACAAGGATATAAACTTCCATTGCCACATTCAAGATATTTCTCTGCCAGTCCCCACCAAAAGTTGTTAGCTTTTTCAATAAAAATTTAGAATCTTTGAAAACAGTTTTGCATAAAAAGCGACCACTATAGTCAGATAATGATAGTTTAGGTTATAAATTACGTTGCACTCAACATTTTAAAATACAATTAGGTATTTTTTATAGCTGTAATTGACGGACAAACCAGATGGCCCACCTTATTCTGAAAAACTTTCGTCATAACGCAGCTTAACTTTGCAGGGCATGCAAGGATCATGTCGCAAAATGTGTCACCCTTTGTCTACGAACATGAGGCGTAAGTGTTAATCCACATGTGCACGAATTACAATGGCAAGCACGCCCTGCAGACGGCAACACAGCCATGTTGCTTGGAAGCATAAGTAAAAATGGCGGTCTTCTTCCCGGGACGAGCTCCATCACAAAAAGCCCCTACTGAATGGTTGATCGTGATATTGATTTATAGAGGACTTTGTGTATCATCTTTTTAGGAGGGCAAAGTCTATCAAGAAACTTGAAAATCTACTTCGTGTAAGTAGTATTAAATTGCGCACGAGACTAGCTTTCAAAGTATCATTAGTAGACCTATGAATGTAATATTAAGTTCTCCTGGTTATTAGTTCCCGGTATACGCCATAACTGGGAATAGTTAATTCTCCAACATTTATGAAGTTTATGGGCTATTTGGTCTTTGAAATTCAAATTGCTTTAAAGTTATTCATTGGGTAGTTTTGTAGGTTTGAATACAGCTAGAGCTTTTAAAACTTTGTTTGGCAATCGAATAGTTCGGTTTTGGAACATTATTATGTTGAACTTAATATTTTTATTACATAAACTTTCATTCCTCTTCAGCTCAGCCAGGATGGATTCTTATGAAACGACAGAATATGTTAAAATAAAAAAAATATAGAGGTCTTGAAACTGAGTTATTTTTCGCCAAAGTTGTATAATCCGACATATTATTTCCTGATATAACCAAAGCGTACATTTTTTAATTTTTTACATATAAATACTCCCCATTATTAAAACAATTTAAATTTGTAGTTGCTTAGTGAATACCTAGGTTATCCACTATTTCACCTTGTACCTTAGCATATAGTATTAACAACTAAAATCCAATGACCAACTGACATTGGTAAGACAATCAGATCTTGCATGAAAACCTTTACTGACTGGATCTCTAGCTAAAAAAAAAAAAGCAACTGCGTCCTATTGACTGTATAAAACTGACAGACTGTTCGACAGCTGTAGTTTGACCGACTGCTCAATCGTTCAAACAGTTGATCACAGTTTGTTCACTCATTTTATCGCTCTTCAGTGCTAAATACAATGATCTTGTAGATTTTGTGTAATATACGCAAAAGTTCCATAAAATGCATACTGAGAAAAGAGCAGCAATAGTAAAATGTGTCCCATAGAGATAAAAATATATTTCAATCCAACTACAGCTACCGAGCTTGGTTATTTATGAAATGCGAAAATAATTTTGTTTGCGTAATTTCATTTTTAGACACCAAGATAGCCTTAAATATTTATTGCGTTTATTTTGTATTACTAAACTTTGTGCCATGTTGCAAGCCTTACTTAGAAAGTAAGATAATTTAATAAAGTTATTAAAAAACTTTTTGTTCTTATTTAGAGAATCTTATTCAGACTCAAAATTTAAATCGATCTTACACAAAAAAATGCATGCAACGATTCGGAAAACTTGGTAGGAAATTAACGTATTTTTTTTTCCATACAACCATTACTTAATGAGTAAGTTATTAGTAGTAGTGTCTCTTATATAGATCGAAGCCAGATAATGTACCACTGCTAGCTCAGATCCTCTATCTCAGGAAAATATGCATGAATACTTATAATATACATATAAAAACCCAGACACTGAAAAACAATCCTATTCATCACACAAACATTTTCCAGTTGTGGGAGTCGAACCCACGGTCTTGGACTCAGAAAGCAGAGTCGCTGCCCACTGCGCCAATTGACAGTTGAATTAAGACCTCGTACCCACCACGCTGCTCTAATACGGACTGATGCCCTTATCGATTACTTTTACCGTTTACTTTAAGTAGAGCCGACGGCATTAGATGCTCTCTAAAGCACTGTCAGACCTCTTAATTTGTGGCATGGTAGTTACTAGACTAAAGAGACAGAAGTCTTTGTCTTCTAGAATAAAATCGGATTTAAACTTTATAAGAATGTATTGAAAAATAATAATTCCATTTAAACAGCTTCCATTGATTTCATAGCAACATACCAACAGCTAAGATTGCAGCCAAACACTAACTTATCCTCGAACAAAAGAAATACCTTATGGCCAAATAAATCAATTGCTTAACTTTTACAAGATCCGACTGATCATGAATAATAAAGTAGATGGGTATGTCCGTCCTAATATCAAGTAACTCGCTTCGACCGTCGAGATCGATTGGTGCAAACACTTCCAAACTTTTCGAAACAAACAGAACTGTTCCATTTATAGTTTCACTTAGCATCGGGCTTCTTGGTCGGAAACCAATTTTAATAAGTAACACATAATTTGTCGTTGGAATCCGGCCAATTTTGAAAACGGCATTTAAACATGTTAGCCCAAGTTGCTTTTTGGTAGAAAATATATCACTAGGAAAAGAAAACAGACAGCGAATCCGTATTAGTGTAGCGTGGAAGACTTAAACGCTCACTTTCCCGTATAACATACGATAGGGCTGTTTTATCTTACGAGATATTATGGGGTGAATTCAAGGAAAGAAAACTCGATATAATTTAGTACGTACGCAATATGATATGCACACGTGCTAACTGAAACTAGAGATACAGATATATTACTCAACAAGAGGCATTTGATGGCCGATTGGCGCAGTTAGCAGCGACCCTGCTTTCTGAGCCCAAGGCCGTGGGTTCGATTCCCACTACTGGAAAATGTTTGTGTGATGAGCATAAATGCTTTTCAGTGTCTTGATGTATAAACACCCGGAACCTGAAAAACATTAATAATACTTTGAATAATTAAACTACTAATTACAAATAAATGTGTATTTATTTATATCTATATATACAAAAGAGAGTTTTGTTAGGTACACCATTTATAGCCCAAGAATCAAATATAAAATATAAATAGAAATCGAATATCATAAAAATTGGTCCAGCCGGACCAATTTTTATGATATTTGATTTTTCGGGTTCCTATTGGACCGGAATAGGATAATAAGTATTAAAATATAACATTCATCAAAAAAAAATGATCCGCGGTACGAAGTTCGCCGGGACAGCTAGTTATTTATAAAAATATTCTATCATCTGGGTACCCATAACACAAGCTTCGCTTACTTTGGGGCTAGATGGCGATGAGTTAATTTTCGTAGTTTATTTATTTATTTCATGAACCTGTTGGCAACTAGGTAAACCTGAGAACTATGGATATTATCGACAATTAATTTGATGAATAGTAATATTTTGGACACTTACGAGTATGTTCAGACTTCATTAATAACTTTTGCGGCTAATAATCTCACCTCATAACCCTTGCTGACCATATTTGGAAGAATCAATCAATACTAGTCTACTAGTCAATCAATACTAGTCAGACAGTAACATATGATGGAACTGAAAGAATTATTTGTTTGGCTACGGATCCCCAAATATAAATCAAAATTAAACCTACGCTAAAATCTACGCTTAAATACGTACAAATCTGTTGAAACGTCATGAAATATTTCACACAGTTGCTGTCTGCCGCATGTTGTGAAAACATACTTGATCCTCTTACTGGTAACATCTCGCAGGATTCTCTTTACGCATAAAATTTATATTTATTTATTTTATTTCACAAATATTTACACACGTTCTATTAACTTTTCTCCTTTACCTTCTCTCAGTTTTTATTATTATATGTACTGTTTACATATGTATATATTAAGGTTTACTTTATTGACTTGCTTCTGTTCAAATTTAATGTAACAAAACAGTGTGTAATAGCATCAATCTATTATATATCTTATCTATGCACTTGTCTATACGCTGTGGCATTGTGGTGAACTGTCTGTGCCTCTTCTTTTTTTCTGCTTTGGACTTCAGACTCGGGCTTCGGCAATAATAAAGCCCTTGTGATTATTAAGTTAGTTATTTATAAATTTATTCTCTTTATTATTTTATTTTTCTCGAGGCTTTGTTGTCTTTCTAGGCTTTGTCTATTATAATCAGATGGCAGTAATCATTCAGAGTCTTATGTGCTATGCCCTTTTAGTAACTTTGGACTGGTACTAAGAATTTCTTGACAGAAGTTCCTATATTTAACAAATTCGAAACTCTTGATTCTGTGTTGACACCAAATAGACAGGTGATGAAGACAATATAAAATCGAAACTTAATCCAAGATCTTTTAGCCGTTATGAAATTATTGTTAATTGTTTTTAATGTTAAAATAAATCACCGTATTTATTAGCCTGTAAATTATGACTCTAAGACTTTAACAGTGAAAAAGCAAGACCTAATCTAAACCAATCATATCTTTAAAACTATAATGGTAAAAGTATAGATATCCGGTACTTGCGTACGAGGGTGGGAGTGGGAGGGGGGGAGGGGGGGAGGTAGTGGAAGCCCCCCCCACCTTTCCCCTTTGTCGGAAAAGTATAGTTTTCGAGTAATGATTTTTTTTATAAATCATAACCTCACTTCTTTTACATAGGAATATTGACCTATATATTAAATATCCTATGTTAAATGTACCTTTTTAGTGTCAGATTTTAGGGGACGTCTCGCTCCGCTCTGCTTCGCTCGGCTCTCAATGGTCTTTTATGTTCTAACCTAACCTAACCTAGCTTCTTAAAATAGATTTTGACCTATGTATTAAATATCCTATGTTAAATATACCTTTTTTGTTGTAACTATTCATAAACTATACCAAATACATATCTAGCTGCATTTCGTTATACGCAATTTTTAGTGAAATTTATTTTTATCGTAATTAATTCAAAATGCATTTCCGAAATCCAAAAACAGTGTATATGGACCAAGTTTAACCCAGACAAAGCTCCTAAGCAAAAAACATATGTAAAATCAAGTACCGGATATCGATACCCAACCCACAATACTATAGTCAAATTGCAATTTCTACCCAGGAAGTATCATTAAATTTACAAGTAAGTTGCAAACCAAACGTCACTGGCAACTGGCAATGTTAGCATTCGCAGATCTTAAACAATATGAGTTATGGTTTGAGATGCAGTAAGATAGGCTAAGAATTTGTAACAAACTTATACCGCTAACTTTTGGACAGGTTTCTGTTGAGTTACTCAAGTTCTCCTTTATCTACAAGAACTCTTGTAAAACAATTCAGGTTTAATAATTAATTTGCTTTGATAATCTTAAATTTGTCATAAAATAGTTTCATAAACAGTTTGTCTGTTTGTCTGGCTATCTATGTGTCAGTTGAGATGATGATGAAGAACTATGGTAGAGAAGGTACTAGAATGTTCTTTCTAATATCTTAAATAGGAATAAAAATGCCTATAGCCTTAGTACATGATTTAATCGCTCACCATCGAGGCGACGCTTTCACATGTCAAACACTATACCGTAAAAATAAAATGGGCCTATGTCTCTAGGTTTAGAATCGCGATTCCTGTCTTCTAAACTAACTATATTACAACCGTGATGCTAAAAGCCATAGCTGGAAAATTGTAGGTAAATTTGAACTTTAATGTTATATAGATAAGATCCATTTTATTTTGGAACTCCAAAACTACTTCTCGATTGTGAGTGAGCAAATTTTGTACTTAGGGTACTGCAAACTGCTTCAAGCTTCAATAACATAGCGTAGCGCACTATGGATTTCATGATCAGGTTATTTGTAGGGGTGGAACGCATTGCAAATCCGTCCGAATCCGACGACAAAACACAACGCCACAACTCCCGTTTACGAGCTGTTTACATCTCAGCAGAAAATAAAACTTTAAATGAATCTTGGGAATGGAACATCGACGTAAACTGGCAACTCCATCGCAATTCGTTGTTAGTTTTCCGGACTAGTTTTTTAATCCAGTTATATAAATGTTTTTTTTTTCTGAACACAATAAGGAAAGCACTAGTAGTTCTATTAGTAGTAGTAGAGGTTTTGTGACGGAGCTCGTCCAGGAAAGTAATTATATCTGCCGCCAAGCAGCATTGATTTGTTCGTGAAACGTCACTTTGCCATACAATAAATAAACAAAAGTGACGTTTGACGGCAGTGATTGCAAGATTTACGCCTGTCGCATTGCTGTCGCGAGATACGTAATCACCCTGCCGGTCTGAAGGGCGTGGTTGATGGTGCATTCATAGGAATATGATCGTTAACATCTGCGCCTCAGGTTGATGAACTTAGGATTGCACTTTTTAGAACGTATTCTTTGCATACGCTGTGAAGTGAAGCGCTGTTTAAGATATGGTTTTCTGTTACTACTTAACTATAGAATAATAATAATAATAATAATAATTAATTTTAATAAATAAATATACTTCGACAATACACACATCGCCAACTAGCCCCAAAGTAAGCGTAGCTTGTGTTATGGGTAGAAAAATCCTTGATGAAAAGTTTGATGTTCTGGTACCCTATCTTGTCTCTTGCAGATAGTAAGTACAAAAATATTTTTTGCGTCAAATGTTTGCTTCAACGCATAAAAAAGTACCATCAGTGATTCAAAACCAACCAAAACTATTTCAGTCTAAGCCAGTGGAAGTGGAAATCCAAGATCAGGTTGCCTTTAAAAGATCACTTTTAGTGATAAGGCCTTTGCACCCTAGCACTTAAGTACTATTACTGTTTTCCTTGTTTTTTTCCTATTGTGTTGTGTTGCAATAAAGTTTTTCTTTTCTATTATTTTCTATTCTATTAACTCGTACGGTGACGTCAGGTTTATGCGATCACCTTGAAATAGCAATTTTTGAAACGGCAACAGAAGGCGGTGCACCTAACGATACATAATGTTTTACCTGGCTCTACAAAGTATACCAGCATCAGATAAAGATAATATGAGCTTCTAATATGACCCTCCTGTAAGAGGTAAGTAAAGGAGCTTCATATTAGTAGCTTCAACTATTCCAAATAACAACAGATGGATTGAAACTAAAGGCAACACTTCCAGAACTTTCTGAAACAACAATAAACAGCAGAACTATTCCATTAATAGTTACGGTTCGATCCGCATTCAATCTTAATCGGTAGGTACTATGTCGGTCTGGTGGAATTCAAAACTAATTAGATCCAGATTTATACCGATTCATTTCTATAAATTGAATATAGACCACACTTCAGTTTTTATGTACTTATACATGGACGAAGTTTATAGAGATCATTTTAGTTTTACTAGACATTGAATTGTGTATATTATTTTTATTCTTTTGCTTCGTTGGGTGTAGGATATTATTTACTCACTTTAGATAGTGGCTATGCTAATTTACTGGCGCCAGGACAATCAGCCCTGGGTTTTCCTGTAGAAAATTAGGAGAGCCGACCTTACCTTAAGTGAGAAAGGAAGGAGAAGATAAACTTCTTTAGTACTGTAACAATGTCCTTACAAATGCAAAAACATTTAAATAATATAATATAAGCACTTTGTCCGCACAATAGCTTGCGTAATTTATGATTTAAAAACATGGGTAACTCTTATTAATGTGGAGAATGTGGTAAAGAAGCACTACTTTATTTTAAGATAACACTCTTTATAAGTTTACTTTGCGAGAAATGAACATTCTACCCTCTAAAAGAAGCAAACACGAATAGTGAATACATTTAACTCCAATGCGAGAACCCTTTAGTAAATCTTCCCCGATCCCCTACCAAAGTTCTATTTCCTTCTAAATAAACTCATGTGTCAAAACGCTTGCAGCACAGGACAAGAGTCATAATAAAACTTAGGTCCGTGATAATTAATTAACCGAGATCACACTAAGAACAAGTACTAAGCCTACGAACTTTATAAAGCCCTATGACATTTTAATATTACGAATAAAAGAACAGAATTCCTATTGTCTTCGAATATGTTATTAATAAAAACCTTGCTTTCCAAAATGGACTTAAATACTTTGACAATAAAAAAAGCACAATCAAATTGTTTGATTGGTTTGAGCGTTTTTTTATACTATTAATTGAAGAATTTAGCAGATGACCCACCTGATAGCAAGTGGAAATTGCCTATAAGTAGAGCATCACTTTGCAGGGAATGCAAGGGACACGCCCTGCAAAGTGAAGTATCTATCCTTTGTAGATATGTCCTGCATCTATCTGAAGCGATGGTTTTAATAACACCAGCAACCACGCCTTTCAGACCTGAACACATTTATGCTGCATAGCGACAGCAATATAGCTTGGGGGCAGAAATAAGCGGTAGGTCTTCCCCGGACAAGCAACTTCACAAATAGATAACCTACTAAAAAAAGCTCTAATTCTACTATGACTGAGTTATAAGACACCGAAAGATACGAAGTAATAAAACTTATAATACCTCTTTTTGAATGTCGGGTATTAAAACGATAGATTTTCGAGTAAATGCCATAGTTTACTCATAGTAAGGGAATATCCTTTTTCAACAAATGTCACTAACAGCCTGCATCTGCTGCCCAAGTGCTCTTCTCCCTAAGCTCTATCATATTTTCTCGACGCGCCGCGGATTTATTTACGTCGTTTATAAATTGAATCACGTAAGTACAATTCATAAATAGAATGCCTGTAAAGATAGAGTACACCCATAATTTATGCACACATATAAACATTATTCGATATTTCAATCCAAGTGCGTCTTGCATGGATTGTAGGTACGACCAACGTGCGCTGATGCGGCCGGGAGAGTCTTATTATAACGGACAGATTGTCACCACGCAAGTTTTAGTCAGTTTGAAGATCTTCACGGATTATTCGATACAATATACTATAAACGTTACTAACTAATTTGCTTCTTTAAGTTATTTTTAAGAGACATCCGTCAATTTGTGTGTGTGCCGCCAATGGATATTTAAGAAGATTTATAGCTAGGTCACAAATAAATACGTTTTTTTTTAATTACTATATAGTACAGTAGGTACTATTAATAATTGCTCATAAAAGAAGTTCTGAAATTCTTTTATGATTTCGTTTGTTTCAAGAAATAATCAAAACATAAAAAAAAACATAGCCGTTTTGTAAAAGGGAACGTAATGGTTTATTGAATAAGACAATCTGGTAATAAGTAGATCTAACATAAATCATTGCATTGCTTTAAATAGTTACCTATGCTAGACCGCTACTGTATCATCAAAGAATAACCCCCAAATAAAAGAAAACTAGGATTTTTCCACTGCGCAACTTTGTTGCAACACACGGGTGCATCTTTTGCTGATGTTACGATATTATGAAAATTAAGCTCGATTTTCTGTACTCCGCGAACAGCAGGGGAATCTGTATGGTTTAATTTATAATTACTTCAATCCGTATTCTCCACACCAAACAGATCCTCGGCAATGTACCCTCTACGCACGTCCTCTACGGAGCATCCTAAGGAGATGTTACGAAACGTGCGTAGAGGGTACATTGCCGAGGATCTGTTTCGTGTGGAGTATACGGATTGAAGTGATTATAAATTACACCATACAGATTCCCCTGCTGTTCGCGGATTATAGCAAATTAAGCTTAACTTTCATAATATATTACGGATTTCCGCAAAGTAACGCCTGCTTCTATCCGATGTTACGATATTTCAGGTAACAAGCGTAACAGCAAAACACCAGCATTTCAACTAACAACCTAATATATAATAATAGATTTAATCTTTGTGCTCGTCCGCTAGCCATTATAAATTACTGCGCTAAAGCTAGGTCGGTGTCAGTGCCATGATTATATTCTGTTGTGTCTAGAATGTCTGGATTATCTACTTAGGGTAGGATTAATGAGGTGTTGGTATATTGAATAATATATTATACAAAATACACGATCTGCGGTAAGTATATCTAGAGTTCTGTCATAAATAATACTAAGCGTAATACATTACCTATTCCAACTAACTTACGAGTGCCTCACCAACCTAGTCTGTATATGCCATTTCACATGCTTTCTTGTACGAACTACTAAATGTGTTTTGATACTGTTTTAAGTGCTAAATAATATAACAGTAGTATTTTGTTTTCTCTGTCTCGTTTGTCTAGTGTTTAGCATGTTCAACTTCGGCTCTCAAGGTCCTTGGTTCAAATCCCGGGTCAGGCCAAAATACAAAAGGTGTTGTGTGTTAACACGAGATATAGAGATACTAGAGCACGGGGCAATTTGGGAATTTATAATTTCTGAGTTTTCTCTAGGAGGGGAGGAGGATCTGGGAGGCTTCGGCCGTGGCCAGTTACCACCCTACCGACAAAGACGTGCCGCTAAGCGGTTTAGCGGTCCGGTGCGATGTCGCGTAGAAACCAGTTAGGAGTATGACCACCATACTCCCTAACAGATTAGCCCGCTACCATCTTAGACATCATAATCACTAACCACCAGGTGAGGTTGCAGTCAAGGGCTAACTATAGAAGAATAAAAAAATAAAAAATAAACTTTGACCTCGAATGTGTCTCGGATTCAAGCTTTGTTCCGTAGAAAATGTTTTTCTTTATATATATCTATGAAATAAGTAAATAACGTTTCTGATACAAAAAGTTAATTTTTTTGTGTATTATTACACGAAATATTTAATTCCAATTTCCAGAAATTTATTGTTTTAATAATTACGTTTGAGACAATGTTTGTACTATGACATTATGTCTGTCATTGTTCCTAGCTAATAATGATTTGTCCCACAAAAATATATATACTGCACAGATTCTACAAGGTAGATATAGATTAACTTATTGATAAGGAAAAATAATGACCTTTTTATATCACCTAACTAAATAATCAGTAGGACCAATAAATTATATCAACTTATCCAATAGACCACTGGCGCCAAATTAGCCCTTTATCGTGAAACCCAAGATTTTATCTACTCAGCCAATTCGCGGTTCGTTTCCTTTTTTCGTATATGCCACACATACCTACATGAATAATTCAAAATGACCGAAGATCTCTTTTATGAGTTTACCAAACAGTATTCAGAATATTTTTGTGTCAGTAAATGTATTTGTTCACCGACATAACATTTCGCAGTTTTATATTATAGTCAACAATATTTTTGAAAGACCGCTTTCGTCCGCTTTGATAAAGAGATATCTAGGATCCTTCTTCTTTTTAGCTAAGAAGTTTTTCGGAGCTCCAAATGATTGCCAAGCATTCCTGAGAGTCTTGACAGATAGACCGACGGACAACGAAGTAATCTTATTATAAAAGTAAATAAAAATGCTCTTCTCCTTATACACTTGCATAACCCTAAAACTGTGTACGGTAAATCGGTGTTGCTTACTTATCTCACGTAGATTTTCACGTGAAGCTATATAGATAAGCTATTTTTTTTTAAATTTTTTTAAGCCCTTGACTGCAATCTTACTTGATAGTAAGTACTGCATTTTAAGATATCAGCGGGCTGAACTATCCGAGATGTAAACCCGTACCCTTAGGTTGACCCTTCCGCATCGTACCGTAACACTAAATCGCTTAGCGGCACGTCTTTTCCGGTAGTAACTACCGGTAGGTAACAGCCAAAACGTCTCACCGGACCCAAGAAAATTTATGAATTATAAATATTCGAAATGACGGGAATCGAACCCGGGTCCTCCCATTTATAAAATAATAAGATGTTACTGAATATTATGTTGCACTATTATCTTAACTAATTTAAGCGAAAGATGTAGACTATCTATGATAAAAACTGAAATACAGCATAATTTATGTCACTGGCGGTAACATTTTAACTCGCATTCTCTTTTAATCGTGCCATGTCAAAATCAAAATATAATCCTAAATCGATGACATAAATAATAGAAATGGTTTCAACATTCTAGTTAAGAAGGAGCAATCTTACAGACCTCTGGCAAATGTATCCTCGGTGAATTTTATTTTCCTAATCTGGCTATAAAGAGAATAAGCTAGACTGAGATAACAAGCTAGCGACACGTCTTGAACCATGTTTCTCAGGAATAATTTATAATTACAAATCACTCTGGAGTTTAAACCTTGCCATTCACTATACGTCGTGTATCTATTAAATAAATATTATACAAAACTAGAGATATACCGAGTATTGGATAGAAACAGGCGTTACTTTGCTGAAATCCATGATATATTATGAAAATTAAGCTTAATTTGCTATACTACCGCGAAAAGCAGGAGAATCTGTATGGTGTACTTTATAATTTCTTCAATCCTTATACTCCACACCAAACAGATCTTCCGGAATATACCCTCCTCAACATCATCTGAGCAAATTAAGCTTAATTTTCATAATATACGGGGTATGTGTTTAGCCAAATTATTGAATATCAAGTTTTGTTAGGTTTCACTGTCACCAAACCGAGTAATCGGCCAAGTTACTCGGTTTTCATTTTCACATTTCATAGAAGCGATGACAGATTTAAAACGGGCTGCGAGCTACAGTAACTCTGCTCTGGCTTCGCCATTTGACGATCTTCCTTGTCTGCCACTTGTTGACACTGTAAGTACGGTATACATATCATAATTTTGCTACATTTGCCTTCATATCGACTTTATATTTCATACTTATCAGTCTTCATGCAACAAATTCTTCTTCTTTTTTTGCTTTTTTGGCATGCTAAAAATTAAGT
This sequence comes from Pararge aegeria, assembly GCF_905163445.1. Taxonomy (NCBI): domain Eukaryota; kingdom Metazoa; phylum Arthropoda; class Insecta; order Lepidoptera; family Nymphalidae; genus Pararge; species Pararge aegeria. The sequence continues at coordinate 5,098,279 of NC_053194.1, forward strand.
TAGTGTCTTTCATCTAAGTTAAGTACGTCTCGTATACAGGACGCAAGGATATTTTATGCAAGTTTAGTACTTGTCGTATAAAGGTCGGAAGTGTCTTTTATGCAAGTTTAGTATGTCTTGTATACAGGTCGTAAGTGTCTTTTATGTAATATTACTACTTCTCATATACATGTCGCAAGTGTATTTTATGCAATTTAAGTGCGGCTCCAATACGGTTCACAAGTTTCTTTCATGCATGTTTATTTTATCTCGTAAACGTTCGCCAGTGTCTTTTATTGGATAGAAGCAGGCGTTACTTTGTGGAAATCAATGATATATTATGAAAATTAAGCTTAATTTGCTATACTCCGCGAAAAGCAGGAGAATCTGTGCGGTGTAATTTAATATCTTCAAACCTTATACTCCACACCAAACAGATCTTCGGCAATGTTACGCACGTTTAGCTCCGAAACCGGAGCATCCTTAGGAGATTTTGGCTTTACAATTGTTAAACAATTATTAAATAAATAAATAAATAAATATACTACGACAATACACACATCGCCATCTAGCCCCAAAGTAAGCTTGTGTTATGGGTACTAAGATAGCTGATGAATATTTTTTTATGAATATAATACACATAAATACTTATAATATACAGATAAACACCCAGACACTGAAAAACATTCATGTTCATCACACAAACCTTTTCCAGTTGTGGGAATCGAACCCACGACCTTGGACTCAGAAAGCAGGGTCGCAGCCCACTGCGCCACTCGGCCGTCAAATATAGTATTCATTGTAAAGCCCAGGGCTGCCTCGTTTGATGTCGTCGATCCATCTCGGTGGTGGCCGACCAGCGCTGCTTTTCCAAATTCCAGCACCTTGGGAGTAGTTTTAGGTATCTGATCTTAAAATGCTGTATTACTGTCGTACAATTCATGGAAAGCTTTATGAACATCTGTTAATGTTACATAATAATTGAGAAGGACCAGCGACAATTCTAACAAGCAACATAAGACAGAGTAAAATAATAATCGCCTAATAAAAGTCCCACTGCTAGGCATAGATAACGTTTTTTATAAGAGGGTGGATAATTATTCCACCACCAGTAGGTAAGCTTAACATTTCTATGATAAACGAGCTGACATTTAATTTTTATATTATAATAAATAAATAAATATACTACTACAATACACACATCGCCATCTAGCCCCAATTTAATACAATAAGTTTGTTTGTTACGCTTTCATGCAAAAACTACTTAACCGATCATCATAAAACTTTGTACACATATTCCTGAAGGTATCAGAAGTAATATAGGATACTTTTTATCCCGAAATTAAGCTCAGTTCTTTTGGGAGAGGGGACGAAAGTGGTTGACGATTTTACACCATAACGCCGTCAAATGATAACCGATTTTATAGGCATAACCGCATTCTTGTTCATATGCCTATCTACTCAATAACGTGTACAGTATTGTATTTTATATGGAAGTAATAAATAAGTGAATTGTATTGCCTGGACTGCTATCACACGTGTGACCTATACGAAACTGCACTCATCATTGCGCAAAGGGAGGTACGTTATAAATAAAAAAAAAAACAATTGTCTAACTGGGAAAGTTATAATTAAGCAATAACCCTTAAAAATAAACATTTACTAATTTTTTTTACTTGTCTTATAATGTAAATCAAACGTACCTACCTATGTTTGAGATATATAAAAAAACTAGTCCGATTTCTTTTCTTTGTGTTTCTATTATTTTCTTAACAATTTGAAAATAAAGTTACAAAAAGATTGTTTACACGATAAGTAAGACAGGAAATGTCATTAAACTAAATAACTACATATTTAATTACGTATATTAGTTACGCGATTCTGATTTTAGCTAACCGGTTTTTATATTTTTACGATTACGTTTTTTTTTACTCATAACTGAGAAGCCAAGCAGCTGGCTCACCTGATGGTAAGTGGAAAACGCCGAGCAACCCTTAGCAGGGCCTTCAACGAACACATTCTACAAATTGCCGCCCTAAGTCTGTCTACCTTTAGCGTAAGTATTAAGCCTCATGTAGATGAATATGATTGTTTTTCAGTGTCTGGGTATTTATCTGTATATTATAAGTATTTATATGTATTCTATTAATAAAAATAATCAACAGCTATGTTAGTAACCATAACGCTACGCTTACTTTGGGGCTAGTAGTAGTAGTAGAAACAGTAAGGAGTATACAGTACACAATGTAGACATGAAAAGAAGGCCTTATTGCTGCAAGCAATCTCTTACAGGCAACCTTTGTAGATAGGACTAACAGCAAGAGAACGGGATAGTGCCAAGAGTGTTGATAGATATACATAAGTACTACGAGTCTAGAGCGGATTATTATATGCTACATCGCTCGAAAGTAGGTTTGTCTTTGCAAAATTTAATCTTCCACCAAACCAAACCAGTCGTTTTAAAATTAGAGCCTCTAATGTGAACCTAAAACCTGGGAGCCTTCGAATAAAGGCTAAAATAATAATAAATAATAGGAAACATTTCCAAACCTGTGTCTGGAAAGTTTCCTAAAATTTAAAATCAAAGTTTACAGTTTACGTTTATCTTAACATAAAAAGACACCTGCAAAAATACTAAAAAACTAATTTCATTACGAAAGAATAAGCTGTCAGCTTTATTTTCTGACGTTTAATATCCGATCCAAGCTTAAATGGAAATGCTGAGGGACTTTATTTAAACGGATCGGAAGTTTTCACAATACAGTGTTTTTTAAAGAAACACCTGGGAAAAATATTTAATTAAGTCTGTAGATACAATTTATTCGAGTACTATTTATGTTGAGCAAATGCCACTGTTGGCGCACCAACAGTGGCATTGAACTTATATTATAAATATGATATTGTGATTGTTTGTTGGTTTGTCTTTCGTTGACAACCTAACTACCAATCAAATAGATTTTTCGAATCGAGTTAGTTGAAATGACGGATAGGCTACCTTATTTTCCCAGGAAAATAATCAGTTCGCATTTGTAAAAAACCGTAATAAACGCGGACAAAGATAGCGGGCAACAGATAGTAAGACTATAAAATGAATCGAACACGCCTTGTTAAGGTGAAAGTTTATTTATCTAAGCAATGTAACCGAAACAATATTGCCAACGCCACTAAAAGAAGGGAAGCAACGTATTTTTCAATATTTGGAAGCAATCACAGAACGGATGAAAAGGATTTCTCAGTGTGAGCTACTTTTTCACTAAATAAAACTCCGACCGACCGTGTAACTTATTTGCGACCGGAAAATTGTAATACGCTTGCCAAATAAACATGTCGATAATACTAATATAAGTTGGAGTTATACGAACAGATATCCTTCTCAAATTGATTAAAGTTTTAACAAAATTATATTTCACTCGTTGTGTTGCGTTGTTTGTTGTTATGTTGTGTTTAAATAAAATTACGTGACTGTTGGTAATCAATTCTAATATTATAAATGTTAAACTATGTTTGTTTGTTTGTCCTTGCTTAGCGCCTTGACTAAGCTACCAATAAACTTGATTTTTTACGTTGAGTTAGTTGAAAGGGCGGAAATTAAAATAATATACGTAGAATTTATTTCTGCTTTCATTAGGTTATTAGGTTTATAATTCCATGGTATTTTGTTAAATATTATTATTCATGGGTGTAAAATAATAGTTGGAATCGTATAATTTACGTTAATAATTATAACTGACGCGGATAAAGAGTAATTGAGATAATTGTTTTCTTTTGCTTATTAGTTATTTTTTATTATTAATTGGATATAAATATATATAAAATTGACGAATATCATTGCAGATTGCCCGTCCGTTGGGGGAAACGGAGTAGTTATGTGGGACCACTAAAAACTCGGTGTGTCCCTTGATAGACCTATAAGTGAGGGCACAGGGTTCACTTGCGTATTCACCGCACTCTAGCCAATGTTTTGACCCCCCAATGCATGGCGAGACCCATCGTCAATGGCCTGATCTCTGCCGAGTCCTCCAGAGAGGTGTGCGGTACACGGCACGCTGCCTTCTTGGGCCCAGCCATTAGTTGGGTGACAAACTTCATTGCAGATTGCCCTAGTAATTGTATAATCATTTACTTTAATTTGAATTATTGCATACTATTAAATTAGTTGCGTGTTTAGGAGTCACTAATAATAGTTGTAACCCCAAAATGTACCACTTTCTAGCAAATTCATTCTAGAAAAACTGTTTTCTAAATTAAAATTTTCAAGCTTAGTAACATAATGTTAACACCTTGTATACCCTGCTTAACCGCCGTACAAGATTTCTATTCCCCTAAAAATACCATGGCACTGACATAAACAATGAAACGGCAAATAGCATTCTAAGCCAACCCAATTACTGAACTAGGTTATATCTAATTACTTTGTCTACGACAAACATTTCGACGCTTAAGTGAACACACGTTGGGCAGATTTATCACGTCGTCAAGAAATTCGATTATTGCATGTATCCCTTCTCCAGGCTTTGACATCTACGCGGCAAAGCATAATCAACTTAAATTTCTCGTAGTTAAGATTCAAATTGACTTGTTTGAAAGGAAATAGGTTGATCGATATTTTATCGATAACTGCACGTCACACTACGATCTTGACAGGAGATAGGCGAGCCTTGCAGTCGAACACATTTCATTCCAATACTTAATACTATAAAGTCCAGTGCACAGAAAAGGCTCACCAACTCATCTGGATGCCTGGTATTCTTCTACTGTTCGAAATACCAGACCATTTCTACCGCGCACTTGCAAACTGTGGAACAATCTCCCATCTGATGTGTTTCCTCAAAAATTCAATCTAGGGTTATTCAACGGGCAGATAAACAAATTCCTTAAAAGCCGGCAACTCATCGGTGGCTCCTCTGGTGCTGCAAATGTTTATAAAAAAATAAAAAAAAAAAATTAAATAAAATCATTTTATTTCAGGTCGGGGACCCATATACAAAATTTAACACAAAATAAATATAAGACAGATTTTAAAAATAAATAAATAAAGAAAAAAAAAAAAAACTATAATTAATTAAAATCTAGAATTAAAAATTACAATCAATTAAATTTCAATTAAAAATAAATTAAATTTCAATTAAAATTAAAATTAAAATCAAACTATTTTATATTATTTCGTGTTTGGAATCTGGTGCACTTTTCGCCAATATTTAATAATAACGCTGTCAGGGGATGCCTGAGCGACGACTCTAAGGAGCTTATTGTTGGAATTTACAACGACTTCCCAGAAACTCGCAATTCTCTTACGGAGCACAGCGTAGAAGTCGGGGACTCCGGCATCGGCAAACATGCCCGACGCACTGCAGTACCTCGCCTTTTTTAACAAAACGCGGAGCGCGTCGTTGTACTGGACTCTGAGGGTGTTAACCCTTAAATGCATAAAGTAGTAAAACTGCAACATACCATTCAAACGACCATAAAATTATCAGTATGAGTTCAATGCATGCTGTTGCAGGATTATTACTATCATGGTGATATATTTAATCGAGTGTAATAATAAAAAAAACTATTTTTTTTATTATTTTTCCCTAAATCAGCATATTCATGGCTCCAAAATATATTTTTCTCGGTCTAAAAATAAAATCATGCATAAAATCGTGCATTTAAGGGTTAAGGGCGTTTATGGGCGGCGGTGATCACTTACCCACTTGCTCGTTTGCCCGCTATTAATATAAAAAAAAAAAAAAACATTGATGATATTCCTATCAGAAACATAATATGATTACTACCTTCAGCCTATTAGCGAGGAAATGACCTTTACTGGTCGTAAAACGATTATATACTGTCAATACGATTTTTGCATTTACCAAAACATCAAAGGCATCGAAATACAGCTCTTCTTTAAACTGTATTTACTTCAAAATGCCTCTCCCTCGTATGAGAGGCATTGAGGGATAGACCCTTCGACAGATAGATGAAACCAGTTTGTAGTTGTTCTTTGCATGCCCTGCGAAGTATTGATCTAATTGTAGGCAATTCTTTTCAACTTACCATCAGATGGTTATCTGCTTGATCTGTAAATTGTTATTTTATTCTAATATAACATGTATGTTTGTTTGTATGTATGTAGGTTCAAAGAAGAATTAGGCTATTATGTAATACCCTTTATTAGCTGTCAATAACATCGACATATCCCAAGCGTACCCATAAATAAATATCCCTATCCCTATCCCTACTAATATAATAAATGTCAATGTAAGTTTATTAGTTACGCTTTCACGCAAAAACTACTTAATCGATCCTCATGAAACTTTGTACACATATTCTTGGAAGTGTTAGAAGTAATATAGGATACTTTTTATCCCGACATTAAGCTCGGTTCCTTTGGGAGAGGGGATGAGTGTTTACGATGTTATACCATAACTCCGACAAAATATAACCGATTTTTAATTATTTTTGTACTATAGAGGTTATAATATGTGTTTGATTTTGCCCAAACTGTGGTTGGAGATAGAGGACCGAACTCCTCAGCGGACAAGCAGCAAACCCCTCATTTAAGGCATAGCGATACTGAATACTTTATTTTTTTTTAGAACTACAATTAAAGGCCACATCAGAAAACAAAATCAAACGCAGACGAAGTCGCGGGCAACAGCTAGTATAAATTAAAATATACTACGACACTACACACAGCGCCAAATTAGCCCCAAAGTAAGCGTAGCTTGTGTTATAGGTACTAAGTTAGCTGATTAATATTTTATTATGAATATAATACAAATAAATACTTATAATATTCAAATAAACACCCGAACACTGAAAAACATTCATGTTCATCACACAAACATTTTCCAATTGTTGGCATCGAACCCACGGTCTTGGACTCAGAAAGCAGGGTCGCTGCCCACTGCGCCAACCAGCTGTCAAAATAAACAATACGTAAGTTTTAAAAGTTACTTAAGCCTAATCAAATAATAGATGAAAAGTTATGCAAGATAGTGCCCCAGATCTCCGTTTACCGTAAGAGGAAACTTTTTTGCAAGGCAGTCATATCATACCGAACTACGGAGTGTGTAGTTGGGAATATGAGAAAATGCATTAAAGCAAGCTTGCAGTTGGTATTATTCAGCAATATTAAACAGAAGCTTCGCCTCATTTTTGCCTATTTCCATGATGGTACTGACGGCAAATTGCTATTTCACAGTAGTACAGTAATCTTGATATGAATATTTTTCTTACAAAAATGAAAACGCTTTCTGAGGTAATAATAATTTGTTTGCACAAGTGAAATTACGTTGACAAACCATTATAATTTTATCGGCAGGAAAGTGTCACGCAGTTTAACCTTCGAATTTTGGGTTGTAGCGTAATATTTGGTAGCCTTATTTTAATAGTCTATACTTATACCTTTCCTAGGCTAAAAAAAAAGCTTCAAATCAGACTGAACGTATTTTTTCTAGTTCTAGGGAATACCTGCGTTCCATTAAATTGATAACATAGCTACGCTAATCCATGAATACAGCCCACCTGCATTGAAGGAACATAGTGGGTCAGTGTTCTAAATTTAAAGAACGCCAAAACATAATTTAATAGCCATTGGATCAAAGTTCTACAGTATGCAAAACAAAGGTAAAGCTAGTCTGATTTAAATTTTACCAAATTTATTAGCTACATTATCATTCTCGTACTTCACGCATAGTTTATGACAGACCCCTTTCATACCTTCGTCTTACAAGACCATGTCCAAAACTGCAGTAAATATCTTTGCTTCTTAAATCTTTATCGTACCTGATCAATGTTGACACATTGGGATGCATACAAAATAAATTAGTCCGTCATCTTTGGCAGTCCGCCATTTTGTATTTATAACTATGAAACATAGCTACTATAAATAAATAAATATACTGCGACAATACACACATCGCCATCTAGCCCCAAAGTAAGCGTAGCTTGTGTTATGGGTACTAACATGACTGATGAATATTTTTATGAATAATATAATAGTGGGAATCGAACCCACGGCCTTGGACTCAGAAAGCGGGATCGCTGCAAACTGCGCCAACCTTTATGGAACTCTTTCAAATAAAATAAAATCTTATAATTATTGAAGTGTTTGAAACTGGGTCATTGCAGTTAGTTTTTTTCTTTGTAAAAGTGTATTTTCTATTAGTATGGGTGATACAAAGCAGGTTTACTCTACTCAAGTACCGTACAAACTTACCGGACTTTGTCTCTATGTGAAACCTTGGTACGTAAACTTGTTCCAGTATAGCTGAAAGCCCAAATTATAGGATCTCATTAATCCAAAGCTTAAAACTTGACGTTTAGTAATTATAAATTACGCCTAAACTTGGTCCATGTTACTCTACCGTTAAATTGTTAAGCTTAGGCAAGGATATCTAGATTATGCGCTGAGAATAGGATTAAATGAATTGGGTGCTACAATTAGTCTCAAGTGCTGGTATTATAATTTGTAACACTCTCTAGGTTTCCTAAGTGATGACTAACAATGAAAGCATGCGACGAAAGTAATTATTTGTGCGTAAAACTAGGTTTCAGCGGAATAATCTCAAAACTCGTATCAAGTAAAAAAGTCAGTAGTCACCGATTGCTGTGTTAGATTCAGTTTTTCCTCCTTAAAGACTAGTTTATTACTTTCCTAGTTTTGTCTAACACACTTTGACATAACTAAATTTAAATATTACCTAGTGATACGTTTAGGGTTCCAAGGTGCTAGAATGGCCATCCAGCACTGGTAAACGCAGCTTTGGTCGCTGCCCATGGTGGACAGACAACACTAAAGGGTTCGCTGGGGGCCGCTGGTTTCCAGGACCGTGGACTTTGGAACTCCCTACAAAAGACCTATGTCCAGCAGTGGGTTTCAATCCATTGAAGTGATGATGATGATGATAATATGTCAAAAAAAGTTCTGCTAGTGTAAGACGGTAATAATTCTATTTTTGTTTTGTTCTAATAAATAAATATACTAAGACAACAAAATGGACAATATATATTATATATAATAATTATATGTGTAGTATTAGAATTTATACCATGTATGTAGTTTAATTTGCAATATTTTTATGTAGGTAGAAATTTTTATTGCCGCACCAACCCGTTCCTTACATAAACTACTGTCGCCAAAGGTTGTCTGGGAAAGATCGCATTAGCGATAAGACCGCCTTTGCACACCTAAACTAGTTTTTTTATTATTTTTCATTTGTAAATGTGTTTCTTTGTATTTTGTTTTTGTGTGTGCAATAAAGAATTTAATAATAATAATAATAATATGACAATACACACATAGCCACCTAGACCGAATTTAAGTGTAGCTTGTGTTATGGGTACTAAGATGACTAATAAATATTTTTATGAATATAATATACATAAATACTTATAATATACAGATAAACACCTCGACACACAAACGTTAATGTTCATCAAACAAACATTTTCCAGTTGTGGGAATCGAACCCACAGCCTTGCACTCAGAAAACATATCACTTATCTTATAAAAAGAAAGCGTTAATATGTACCTAATACACAAAGCTATCCACATAATATTCTTATGATCAGTGAGGCGATACAATGTAGCAAGCTAAACTAACTATGTATTATACATAATCTAAACTGTAAATTAAGTACCATATTAAAATAGTTATCTCTCACAGCAAAATTTACTTAGTGCTAATACTCGTAAAAAAGAAAAAAGAAAGAAATAAAAACAACAAATTACTGCAGCAACTAATTTTAACAGACGGACACCGTCAATATTTTATGAATCCGTATATATTTTAAGTGAATTTTATCCGCTTCACGCTTGAAGAGTATCCTGCGACACGGTCGTAATATAAGCGGATCAAGGATATTTTCACAACACATGGCAGACAGCTCCTGTAAAAATATATGATACCAGATTTATTCATGAATCATGCATCGAAGTAGGAAAGCTGGCATCCTTGCTTTAAAAATAAAACGTACAAGACTTTTTTTATTTTTTTTTATTCCACTACAAGTTAGCCCTTGACTTAGGACTGCAACCTCACGTGTTGGTAAGTGATGATGCAGTCTAAAATGGTAGCGGGCTAACCTGTTAGGGAGTATGGTAGTCATACTAATAAAAATATAATATACTAGCTGTTTCCCGCGACTTCGTCTGCGTTTGGTTTTGTTTTTTGATGTGGCATTAAATTTAGTTGTAGATCTAAAAAAATTAGAGTGTTCAGTATCGCTAAGCCTTAAAATAAGGGGATTGCTGCTGTTCGCTGAGGAGTTCTGTTCTCTATCTCCAACTACAGTTTGGGCCAAATTAAACATATTATAACCTCTATAGTACAAAAATAGTTACTTAAATCGGTTATAATTTGTCGGAGTTATGGTGTAAAATCGTCAAACACGCCTCACACCCTCTGCCAAAGGAACCGAGCTTAATTTCGGGATAAAAAGTATCCTATATTACTTCTAACACTTCGAAGAATATGTGTACATAGTTTCTTGAGGATCGGTTAAGTAGTTTTTGCGTGAAAGCGTAACAAACAAACTTATTGGGTCCCTTTCTATTTTTGGTGTATATAAATGATCTACCACACCATGTCAGTGAAACCTGTGACATTGTACTGTTTGCTGATGATACATCTCTAATTTTTAAAACTGATAGAGGTAGAGACAACTCTGACGATGTAAGCCGTGCTATGTCGCATGTGTCGCACTGGTTTACTGTCAATAATTTACTTTTAAATGCAAAAAAAACTAAGTGTGTGGAATTTATTTTACCAAATGTAAAGAAAGTTAATAAAAATATAATAATAAATGGAGAATCACTAAAAATGGAAGATTCCACAGTTTTTCTGGGCATGACCTTGGATTGTAAGCTTCAGTGGGGTACCCATATAGATACACTAGCAGGTAAACTAAGCTCGGCTGCCTACGCCGTCAGGAAAATTAGACAGATTACTGACGTAGAAACAGCAAGACTTGTTTACTTCGCGTACTTTCATAGTGTGATGTCTTACGGGATCTTATTATGGGGCAAAGCTGCTGATATTGAAACTATATTCATATTGCAGAAAAGAGCTGTACGGTCAATATATAAACTTAAATCACGTGAATCCCTCCGTGAAAAATTTAAAGAAATTGGTATACTTACGGTAGCCTCACAATACATTTATAACAATATAGTATTTGTAAGACAACATATTAGTCTTTATAAACAAAAAGTGGATATAAACAGTCGACTTACAAGAAATGGTCATAAATTAGTGACATCTGCATATCGTCTGCGAAAGGTGCAGAAGTCATTTGTGGGATTGAGTATACGCTTTTATAATATGATTCCTAAGGTAATTTTGGACCTACCAATCCATAAGTTTAAAGAATGTGTTAAAACACATTTATTACAGCGAGGTTATTATACAATTGATGAGTTTCTTAATGACAAGGTTGCTTGGAAGCATCCGGCTCCGCTTTCATCTCTCACAAGATAGAAAAATGAATGTTAAAATATAAAATGTAAATTTTTGATGTTGGAAAAGAGCAACTGCTGAGTTTCTTGCCGGCTTCTTCTCGGTAGAATCTGCCTTCCGAACCGGTGGTAGAGTCACTACACACGGACAGACTTGACGTTTCAAAAGTGCTTGTATTAGGCCTACTTGAAATAAATGAATTTTGATTTTTTAATATATTAGGGATCATTTATAATATGAGTAGGGATAGGGATCGGGATCTGTACCTATATAATAAAAAATATGTTTGTTTACATATAGTCAATGTCGAAAAGTGCTTCATATTACATCTGCAGGGCGAAATAGTTTGCAGTACACCCACAAGCTATTGTTACAGTAAATTTATAAAGTGTGTAAATAATTAAACTTTTGATAACTATAAATTCATATTTGACAGATATTTTATTGTATAGTTAATAGATAGTTTTCAAGAAACAATTTAAATTATATTTGATTAACAACCAATGTTCATGACATTGAGTTGGTGGGTATTTTGATATAAACACGACTGGTTTTTCGATACACTTCAGACACAAGTCCTACAGAATAACTTTATGCGCAATGGCCACGGGCAGCCCGTGGTTCGCAACGTAGATCTCCACCAAGACCTCGATCTTCCCACCCAGTACTTTAAAACATTATCAAAGACCTACTTTGAAAAAGCAGTCGGACACCCCAACCCCCTAGTGGTCGAGGCGTCCACTTATACCCCCGCCCCGAAGTCGAACCTAGGCGGCGACGTCCGGAGCATGTTCTTTACGACCATGACGATCAAATAACTACCGACAATGTGTCCCAACAGCACACAAACACAAAACCAACACAGCGTCTTCACCGGCGAAGACGAGGGCCCCGATTTCTGCGGTCATCCGGACGTGGATCCTTACCACGGTCACGGGGGCGTTCGGACTAAACAATGATTAGTCCAAAAGTCCACCAACACTCAGATTAACGTCGAACCGAGCCGAGGTCCGAGCCCTCGCAGGAGGCACCCTCGGGTCGACGTCTCCCACTCTCCCCCCGATGTCGTCGAGCCCTGGAATTCTTCTCATGGCGAAAACACTCGATACACTTCAGTCCTACATGGACTCGAACGATAACCATGCAAAGATACCTCCCGGTGTCTTAGTCGTTTATCACTATTTTGGAAACTATGAAAAAATAAAAGGTATATCTTGCATTATTAATATATTTTTTATCTCCTGTTGCTGAGAATTGAGAACTAAGGGTGTACAGTAAGTGCTGAGTCTTTGAACTAGCCGACGCCTGCCTTTCGACATTAAAACCGCTAACGATGCGCTAAATATTCAATACACAAAATGGTTTTATGAGACTTTAAAGTATAAAAGCGATAAAGCGATTAGCCTTTATGTGTGACTGGTCAACAAATGTCTCACTTAGTTGGCTATTAAGTGTTTTGAAAGTTGCTATTAGTATAAAATATAAATTAACGGCAGCGGAGCGGCGCCGAGGCGTCATTCTAGAAATAGGCTAGTAAGAATAGAGACTCCTTTGTTGTTTAAAATTCTAATAAATATGTTAGAAAATATATAAAACGTATGTTAATTATAAGATTTTAAGTTTTTAGCAAGTTATTAAGCTATTAGTTATTTCCTTGCAAAGAACGTACCTTCTTATAGATTGTAAATCGTAATAGGTACATAGATATTGTTTAGAAAATATGTATCGTCGTGTATTCTTAAACTAGGATTCGTGACATGGCTATAAATGTCTACTGACTTGGTATAAAAACCGCTTTACAATAATTAAAATAACACATTTTTGGCGCATTCTACTTGGCATTTGTAAACTGAGGTAAAATTGTATCAACATTGGGATCTTATTGTAATTTATTTTTGCAATCGATATTTTTCATATCCAATATATTGCTAGCTGACCAACCCGCACTGGAGCTGCGTGTTGGGTGATAGCCTAAAACCTTGTTTTGCATGAGGCCTATGTAGTAATAGGATATTTATTAATGAGGTTAAGAGTAAAATAATGGATATAAAAATTACTAGCTATTGCCCGCATTCTTCATCCGCGTTTACAACGGCTCTTTACGAATCCCGTGGGAACCGCTTGTTTTGTGCTATGTTACTCTCCGTCCAAATGCTAAAAATCAAGTAGATTGGTTGCTCAGTTAGGGCGTGAAGGAAGGACAAACAAACAAACACACTTTCGCATTTATAATATCAGTGAAGATGAAATTTAAACATAAATGCGACTCTACGGATGTCGACAAACAAACGCGCATATCCAAGTAAGCCGAGAAGGGTACGTTATGATTGATTATATGGTACTTAGTTACGGTAGCTTTCAAACCGTCATTTGATCCCTTGGGGGAAACACCACTTGAAGCCTCCAAGCTATGAAGTAATTTGTAAATTGCTAAAGCATCAGTAAATGACCACGTTTCACACAAATATGTCCAACCAAGATGAAAAGAGAAAGTGGAATAAGTTTGAAAGGATTGATCCTAAGGATATTAAAGGTATTTTAATATATTTAACATAAATTTTAGATACACTATTAGGAATTACGTGGTTGATATTCCATCAACACGCACGAACCGTTTTTTATCAACGTCTCTGATACGTACCGCTAGGATGTGGAACGCCCTCCCGGCAACTGTGTTTCCTGCCATATATAACTAGAGTACCTTCAAGGCAAGAGTGTATACTATGAATAGGCTTTTTCTAGGCAAGCCTGCTTCAACCTAGACCTCATCATTGCTTTATAACGGGCAAGATTGTCGTCAAGCGCTGGCCTATCGTTAAAAAAAAGAATTCAAATATTTTTATTACGTGCACAATATTATACCCTTATAAAGTGTTTGGTACAATTCAGTTATTTTGTCATCCCAATTGCGTTATAACTAAAATTTCGCTCTTTTCGTCCGAAATTACGACATACATAAATTTTCCTTATCTGCCTCCTAAAATTACATTAGCATTTTAATATTAAACATCATTTATGCAGTAGATAAGTACGTAAATATTCTTTTAATTTTGTTATTTGATTAGAAGCATAATATGGCCTAAAGTCTTCTGTAGCTGTCTCTGTCGCCATTCTTGCCTGGAAGAGACCGCTAGGTATCCACTGAGCTCGCTTATATTTGCTGAATTTTTTTAGTGTAAATTTAAAGTACGTTCTTCCATGAATTCAATTAATTTCTAGTATCTACGTGTCTATGCAATAATAAATAAAGTGACACAAGCAGCTCAGAGTAGTTTGCTCCAAAACTATTAATATATATAAATATCAATAATAATATTTAAAAATATGAACTTTTCTGTAAACTAAATATATATTTTTTCCACAAACTATTAAAAAGTTCTGTAAACTAAAAATTTTTGGAGCTCTTTGTTACATATATTTACCAAAAAACTTGTTAATCAAATATTATTAAAGTTTATTATGGATTTAACTGTGGTTGGTTATATTTTTTTTAAATGAATCAAAAATTAATAATTTTAGATTATTTAATCACTTGAAACAATTATAAATTTAGTAGGTTGGACAAAAGGGGGGTTTTATACAAACAGAGTAAAAGTAATAGAAATTCAAAAAGAAATAAAAGCAATCTACATAAGTTTTTTTTTAATTGCACCAGTGCAGTGACTCCGCACACACTTCTGCACTAAAATATCTCCCGCGTAGTTGGAAAATCCCTGCGTAGATTGACCACCGTATCTTAAATCGGTCCAGGACTTTTTTCCAGAATATATTGTGCCACTTATATAGTTGCTTCGGACATTAAGCATAAGCTTTCTCACTAGCAAACTAACGAAAGTAGGTTACCAAATTGTGGACAGGAACTTTTTGACAACTGACAGCATATGTCGTAGTTATAGATCGAAAGCTACAATAAACACTTTTAAAAACTCTGCAATATTTCAGCTTTTAACGAAAAGGATGTTTACGGTCCACAAATAACGGAAAAGGACGGCGCGCTTTTGGATAAACACGACAGTTTCTACATCACAACGAAAAGTCTGCTGGTGCTATTCCAAATCATGGGAGTTATGCCCATAATGAGAGTACCAAAACGTGAGCTTTTAAATTCACAAGTGTTGCACAAAATCCGTTTATTACATTGAAGAGACAAAGTTAAAGAGTTATGAGCATACCTAATTTTTTCTTGCTGTACATATCTTATGACTCGGTCTTTTGTTTCATGCCATACGTATATAAGTAATGGATGGTGGTTACTAGAATCCGTGTCTACCCATAAAGAAAACAAAGCCAAAATTACCTTAAATATTAATTATACCGTATTTTGACGACCGTATTGGTGCAACGGTGAGCGCAATGAATTTAAGCAGTAGGTTCCAAGCAGGGGCAATTTGGGAATTTATAGATTCTGAATTTTCTCTGGCCTATGCTGGTGGGAGGATTTGGCCGTGGCTAGTTACCACCCTACCAACAAAGACGTGGCTAAGCCATTTAGTGTATGACTACCATACTCCCTAAGAGTTTAGCCCGCTACCATCTTAGATTGATTCGTAACTTACCAGGTGAAATGACAGTCAAAGGCTAAGTTGTAGTGGAATAATAAAAATATATAAGCTCGATTTCTACTTAACTGAGGCGAATCGAGCAATATTCTTTGTGTGTAAAACATAAAAATTTGGAAAATCCAAAAGTGCACGACTCATAATGCTCATTTAATTATCAAATATTGAAAAAAAAAAAAAAAACAAAAACTGCAAGACTGTATATCTATATATATCCATGTAAAATTAACATGGATGGTGATATATCTATATCTATAGATATTATGTACATTTTATTCCACCAGGGGCGCCTGTGCATCACTTTCCTAGTACAGCTGTTTTTTATTAATTGCAATTAAACTACACTGAATTAATTAATCATTCGTATTGAGTGACTATTTATCGTCGATTAGAATTTAAAAAAAAAAAATTTAACTCAAATAATGGATTTTTTCACAAGTTAGAGTGTTTTCGGGTTTCACACATGACGGACAGGACAAATTTTTGACCTATTTTGGTGTTTTTTTCCAATTCCATTGCAGTAAATCAATTTTTTAAAAGTATGGAATTAATCTCCATTAAATTATCTCGACAATAGTATGCAAAATATCTTGATTCCGTGAACTAACAAGGCTATAATAATAAAAATAGCCGCCGAAATAAGGCGAAAAAAATTTTTCACACTTTTCACTCAAAATTTCACTCTCTGATGCTTCGCATCATGAGTCGTGCAATAACTGATAATCTGCATGACATGCTTTGCAAATAAATACGGTGTATTGTGTTAGGACTTTAGTCTTCCTCTTTGACAGTGAAGGAAAACATCGTGAAGAAATCCTGCATACTGAGAGTTCACTATAATGTTCTCGAAGGCGTGTAAAGTCTAATAATCAACACTTGGTCACAATGGTGGACTACGGCGTACAAAGTTCTCATTCCTAGAAGATAAAAGGTTGATAATGATAATAAAATCAAGTAAAGTCTCATATATGTATAACATGTTGTATTATCGGAATGAAAACAAATACAATTTTTACCGGATATTCCCTTGAGGATATGTATTTTTCGAGCAATTATCGCATCCGGCAGAATTTTTTTAAATAAAAAGAGAGCTCTTAAAAACCTCTCATAATCAGTGGCGTGCGTAGAGGGTATGCACAGGGTATGCAAATGATATAAAATTTAGAAAAACACCAGTACGATCTGTATAGCATGTTGTATTATCGGAAGAAAACAACAACAATTTTTACCGGATAATACGATGGAATTCCCTTGAGGTTATGTATTTTTCGTGCAATTATCGCATTCGGCGGAATTTTTTTAAATAAAAAGAGAGCTTTTAAAAACCTCTCATAATCAGTGGCGTGCATACAGGGTATGCACAGGATATAAAATTTAGAAAATCGCCAGTACGAGTTATAAAAACCTAAGAATAGGCATTGTAAGTTTTATATAAAGCCTACCCTTAAGTATTTATAACTACGTTCTGGAGTTTTTTTCATTTTATATCGTCTGCATACGATATGCACGGGGCATACCCTCTATGCACGCCACTGCTCATAATAACATACTATTTTTGTTTATTGGTGGCATCATTTTCAGTTAAATCTGTTACAGATGCTCAAACAACAAAGCGAACTACATTCAATTTCATATCGAAGGCAACCATATGGGCGTATCTGGTATGGAGCCTAGAAAGCATCATTGTAATAAAAGGTATCTTTATTTGTACTTCAATATTTAATTATGTTCTCAAACATTAACTTATAACGCACACTTTGTATCTTACTAAGACTTTAAAAACGTGAAAATTTCTCCGCTTTGTGGTGACCTTAATTGGCATTTCTAACGACGCTATTTCACCCACACTAAGTCACGGGTACTTGGCACTTCCTAACAAGCAAATAATTCTTTGGCTTTAATTAAAATACTCTGGTCCCAGCAAATTCTAGTTCGCCGAATATTTATCAGTGTAATAACTTATTCGTTTCCTCGTATTTAGTGGGCAAAGAGCGATTCACAAATTTTCAGCAGAGCTCTAATAAGCGGTTCGACGAAGTTATCTATAACATTATATTTCTGAGTATCCTCATCCCACACTTTCTCCTGCCGATTGCCTCCTGGCGTCATGGATCTGAAGTGGCAATTTTTAAAAATATGTGGACACATTACCAGGTATTTATTACCTTATAATAATTGCATTACGAAATAATACTATATAATTGAAAGTAGCTTGGTGCATATCTCATATTTCTTTTGTATAAATGTAAAAGACAAAATTGGTTACTGTTTGTTATCCTTTGGAGATAAGTATATAACATGGCGGACTATTTTTTTTAAAGAAATGACAGTAAGAACAGGGTAATTCGCTTGCAGTATAGGTAGAAGATAATGTTAACTTTATTTCTGAGTCTCACGATTATTTATTGTTGTTAGATAATGCAGGATCGGCTTAACACATAATTAATTTCTTAGTACTTAAAACTCATGGTTTCCGAACAGAAAAAAACACGCAAACCTTAAATTTAGTTTCACTACGCCATAAATGAAGTTGGTTAAGTTAAATGTAGTAAGATTAAATTCTCAAATCGTTCGAACTGACCTTTCTAACGCAGTGGTAAGTATATATTTAAATGAGAGGTCCTGGGTTCTATCCTCGGCAGAAGCAATTTTGAAATGATAATTTATACATTTATTCCGTTCTGTTAGGGCGAGACTTGATGGCCGTGGCTAGTTACAGCCTTATCAAATGGTAATTTATTTTGGAGTGGAGCCATAATGGCTATACTACTTTGTCAATTTGTGTAAAAATCATAATTGACACCGAAGTTATTAGAATAATATCTGTTAGAATAGTGTTATATGCGCTTGTATGCTGTCCTCTTTAATTTTCATTTTCCGAAATTAATATACATTTCGAGTAGACAGTTGATAAGACAGTTCAAGGCACTACCCGAAGAATAAAGTGCAAGTTCCTTATAATACATTTTATTCTACGCTTTATTTAGTGTACCTATAAATTCAGATTCATAATTCAGGTTAAAGTTCTTTTTTTAGCTCAAATACCTCAAAATAACTGGCACGCCGATAATTTTTCCGAACTTATATTCTCTGACATGGGGCCTGTGCATTTTTTCCTGGGCTCTGAGTTTTGCTGTTATTCTCTCACAAAACTACCTGCAAGATGATTTTGAACTGTGGCACTCATTTGCTTACTATCACATCATTGCTATGTTGGATGGTTTCTGTTCATTATGGTAAGTAAAACATAATGGCTTATATTTTACACCGATGTTATATACCTTCTACGAACCTATGTTAAACGTTATAAAAACTATTTGTCCGCTATCTCTTAAATGTTTAATATGATGAAATTTCAAATTCCTGAATCTAGCATGAAGTTATAATCAAAGGGGGATAAAAATAACGCTTTGTGTATTAGGTTTATTGCGCGTTCAGTTATGAAATCAGCAAATTCAAGAGACATTTTTATTTCCGTATTCAAACTTTCCAGTGAACATTTGGTACTATCCGCGACAAGCAAACAAATCTTTATGGTGTTATTTTGTTTTTTAAACATCAATTAACACGGTATGGCTGTGTTATCTACCCGTATTCCACAGCAAACGAGATGACGATGCTCTCTGCGCCGTCACGTCCCTATACGCACAATACATTATGTATTATGTTTTATATATAAATAAAAAAATAAATTAAAATAACGAATCTTTTTTAAATATTTTATTCTTATTTAAAAAACTCCACCGTATATTCTTGAATCCTGGAGATGGACATGGACTACTTTTATTCGGGAGCAACTACAGTTCTCATGCAATTTAAAAAACGGAGATGAAGTCACGGGTAACAGCCTGTTTTATACAATTTAACTATATTCTCATATTCGTTAGGTATATAAACTGCAACGCTTTTGGAACTGCTTCTAAAGGTTTGGCTGAAAATCTTCACAAAGCACTGGAAGCTGAACATCCGGCTCTTAAGTTGGCACAGTTCCGGCATTTATGGGTTGACCTGTCGCATATGATGCAGCAACTAGGTAGGTATTACGTGGCAATACTTCGATATATTTTCAAAATGGTCTATAGAAAGTCGATGAGCTGAAAGGGTTGCGCAACCGACAAAAACACATTCCTTAATCCGGGTTGGTTCTCAAAATTTTACAGAAAAACACTTTACTTGTAAGGTTATGAACAGACTTGGAATCAAACCTCGAACTCGTGACACGTAGTTAAAGATTAAATAAATAAATAAATATACTACGACAATACACACATCGCCATCTAGCCCCAAAGTATATGGGTATGGGTACTAAGATGACAGATGAATATTTTATTTAACAATATACATACATACTTATTATATTACAGATAAACACTCAGACAATGAAAAACATTCATCATTCCTACCACTGGAAAATGTTCATCATCAAAGGAAGGTAGGAATCAAACCCACGGCCCTGGTCTTAGGAATATATTAATAACTATACCAACAATGGCAAGCTTGTATTCAAAACTCCATTTTCAACAATGATCGGAAAAATAACGTGAAAAGCTGATGAAATGCAGACTCCAGTGCCCTCGACAGCGAAATAACCTATAAAATCTTTTATGTTTATGTCGTAAGTACGTGTTTTCATCTCGGATCTATTGCGGTTGTAATCTTTTCGAAAATATGCAAATTGGCGGGATATTATGGAAGTAATAACAACCGCGGAAATGTCCTTGGAATGAAATGTTATTCATTTCATTCCATGGCTGTAGTTATATTTTTTTCTTTGCATTTACATGATGGTTCAAGATGAAAATGAAAAGTCAGTCAGCAAGTATGATAATGAAGCATGAGATCTAGGGTTCGAATTCCGAGTAGGGCTAAAACTTATTGAGAGTATTTTTATTCTAAGACCGCTAATACCTACTAGACAGTATACGCTTACTATTGTTGCCCGCGACTTCGTCCGCCTTTGTTTGTGTTTTTAAAGCCTCCATTAGGAACAGTTTATTTGAGAGTGCCCGCTAAGAACCTGATAAAAAAGCTTCTTATCCGTAACTTTGCTTGTCAAGCGTGCTTGACTAACACTTGATGCATCTACTACCATTGTCAATGTGTACGTGATTAAAGCTCCGAGCGGACACGCCCTATTCATCTGGCATGTTTGCATACACTTATTACGTCTTCGTCTACGGGTTTGCTTTCCGATCGTTTAGGGGTTTAGTCATGTATCTAAAACAATATTAACCAGATCTTCACAAAATCTGAGCATAATTAAACTTATAATAAAACCTTCCCAGTGAAAGAAAAAATATAAAAATCGGTTAAGGAATGGAATAGTTAAAGTTTAGAGTAAAATCAACAAAAACTTTCATCGTCTAACCCGAACCAACCCTATTGTTTTTCGAAATAAAAAGTAAATGTTATTTTAATCTGGAGTATCAGCTATAAATGTACAAAATTGCACTCAAATAACTTTAGATTTTTTTGTGTGATATCCACACAAACTAACTGACATACAGACAAACAGGCACACAAACTAACAGACAAAAATTCCTAAAATTGCATTTTTACGTTCTATTGCTTATTGATAAAGCCAAAAAAACCAAAACGACGGAACAACGTGCTCTGAGAGGTATAGGGTATGCCTTAGAGCACGTTGTTTCGTTTCGGTTATTTTATTACTATTCTTTAAATGTCCGCCAACCGCTGATTGGATTGCTTAGGATGGTTGAATTCCCAAAGACGGTTTACAGCAGGTTGGGCCTAGAAAATATGACTAAACAAAACGAGAAGTCTTACTTCAAATGTGAAGAAGACATTGCGCTGAACTTTGTGATAACGTAAGATAGGGGCAAGATGAATAAATCCCGCTAACCTGCATTGGAGCATTGGGGGTTGGCGGGAGCAAGTATTTCATAAATCATCATCATCATCATCATCATCACATTAACCCATTACCAGCCCACTACAGTGCCTGGGTCTACTCCCACAATGAGAAGGGGTTAAGGTCGTAGTTCTCCCCGCTGGCCCAGTGCGATTGATGGACTCCACACCTTTGAGAACATTATGAAAAACTCTCAGGCATGCAGGTTACCTCACAATGTTTTCTTTCATCGTTGAAGCAAGTGTTACTTAAAAACGCACATAACTTAGAAAAGTTAGAGGTGCGGGGATTCGAACTCGGCACCCCGAAAGAGAAGTCAAGCGACATTTAACTTTCAAAATTTATTGTAAATGTCATTCCAAATTATATTAATATCTATCCAATATTTAGAGGAGTCGAGCTCCTACCCAATGCGCTATCACAAAATTTCTTAATTTTTCACCGCTTATTTTATAAATATAGTTTTGCAATTTAATATAAGACATTTTATTCTTTTTAAGAAAATTTTTGGTGATATATTCAATTCATGTTATACATACTTATATAAATTTTTCCCCTTCACCCTTCTAGGTCGAGCTTATTCAAATATGTACGGTATTTATTGCATGGTCATCTTTTTCACAACAACCATTTCTCTATACGGCGCCCTCTCCGAGATATTAGAACATGGATTGAGTTATAAGGAAATGGGGCTGTTTGTTATAGTGGGCTATTGTATGACGCTGCTTTTCATCATTTGCAATGAAGCTTATCACGCTACTAGAAAGGTAAGGAAATTTTATCCTTTTCTTCATATAAATAATAGGTTAAGTTTAGGCGACCTCGGCTTATGGTTAGAATACACATACAACGATCGCAAGTTCTTGCATTTTAGGTTTTACTATAAATATTTTTAGTACAAACTCAGATATCGAGAACTGGTGTTTCCACCCTCTTATTCTGGAAAGCATTCGTCGTGAAAGCCCATCGGATATCAGGGGGTTATAAGCTTTAAATCAATCTCCACTGGTAGAAACGAGACATATGCTCAGCAGTGGAATAGGCAAGGATGATCAAGATTGTGAAAAAAAGTTTGTCTATTAGTGCAAAGAACTAACGAGACTTAATTCCAAATATTATTATTTCATGCAGGCTTACTCTATGAGTATGACACTTTTGAAACATCAAGTCTATCTGTTTTAGTGATGTTCTATTTAATAGTTGGGCCCCACGATACAGGTCGCCTAGTGTGGGGTCCACAGGTTATCAATAATAAGAGGCAAATATCAATATAATGTGCATTCAGCTTTACAAATATGTTTTCCAATTTATGTGAAATTGTTTTATTTTTTGTGTTATATTTCTTTTTCTTCCTACTGTAGTATTGATATTCTCTGTAACAAAAAAAAAATACTCGTCCGAAAGCCAGATTTACCGAGTTAAAGCCGATGACAAACTCAGCCGTTCATTCTCAGTTCCTTTTTTCTAATAATTATAATCATGTTATATATAGTCCGTCACACTCTGACTCTGACACGTCTAACCCTGCACGATCGGGACCTCCCGGTTTGTTCAGGGATGATGGCAAGAGTCCAGACAGTATGACTATAGTACCGTGGACGATGGAGCGTGCGCTGGTGTAGGATGCGACGTTCGTTGATACTTTGGCAGCTTCTCACTTGCCGAGTACGTCCCAATAAGCGGGTGCAGCTGCTGCAATCTGCTCAAATGCTTAAGCGTCGTAAATACTCCGTTATTTGTAATGACTACGTTTTTGCGGCGCTTGCTTTTGAAACTCTGGGTCCATAGTCTTCGGACACGAAAAATTTTACAAACATCGTGTCCCAAAAAATGGTCATGACGTCTGGCGACCCCAGAGCGGGCGCTTATTTAGCCCAATGACTAAGTCTAGCAATACAAAGGGGCAATAGCGCCAGCATTTTGGGTACCATGCCCATAAGTTAACAGTTAGACGGCTTATATTTTTTGTAAATATTAATATTAGTTTGTGATTATTTGTATTTTTGTCATAATACTTTTCATAGAGAGGCCTATTACAAATAAATAAATTTAAGGTAATAAAAAATTTTAAATAATCAATTCTTAAAAGCCTTGGCTTTTTTTAGGTTGGGTTGGAATTCCAAATTCGCCTGCTCAACGTAAACCTGGGCGCTATCGATCGTAACACACAACGTGAGGTAGAGATGTTCTTGGTAGCTATTTCTAAGAACCCGCCAATCATGAACCTTGATGGTTTCACAAATATCAACAGGGAATTGTTTACTGCTGTAAGTAAACTAATCAAATATTAGATTATGAGACAAAATAGAATGTGCCGTGTGGTGACGGCAGATCAGATTACCATCTCTCCTCTTCCCGCGGGTGTCATACGATGCTAACAAGGGAATATAATGGAAGGCAGGCAGCAGCCTCCTCTGTGCTACTCATACTTAAACCAAAAACTGGACTGGTTAACTTCTCCAAACAATTATGGACATGAAAATATTTTTGCCATTTTAATAACAGTGATAACAAAACAGTTTTTATTTTGCTACTTTTTCTTTTATTCAACTAAAAGATAGCCCTTGACTGTAATCTCACTTAATGGTAAATTATGATGCAGTTTAAGCAGTTATATTTAATCCATACTTTTAATCGGTTTCGACACGACATCGTACCGGAACGCAAAATCACTTTGCGGCAAATCTTTTTCGGATGGATGGTAACTAGCCTCGGGCGAAGACAGAAATTTTTAATTCCACTTTTTCTAATTTTTCAGAATATATCCTACATGTCCACTTACTTAATAGTGTTGATGCAGTTCAAGTTAACGCTTCTACGACAAGGTGCAAATAAATTGATCAAGACCATAGTAAGAGCAGTATTTAACACTACTACTACACTAGCTGATGTAGATGAAGATGAAATGGAATAAAACAAGAGAAATCAAGAAGCATCGGTTTATATGAAAATATTATGTAATAGCGGAGTAAAGCACAAAATCTACATTTAAATCATTCACACGTGATTTTTTATAAATTGAAATTACCTATTCATAGTACGATATGAAGTCACTATCTGAGATACCTAAGGATTACACAGCCTAACAGATTAATTCGATTATAAATTATTATACATATAAATATTATTATTATATGTATTTATTATTTTATTTTTATTAGATTTGCGTAGTTTTCGCAGATTATACAAAATAGTGGTCGCCCACGCTTCGAAATTCGACCATTGTTATTTAAAATTAAAAGTTTGAACATTATTAAGGTTTAGTTTTTTAAGAATATACTTTTTTAATCACAGATTTTGCCAAGCTATAAATCAAAAATGATTAAAAAAGAATACATACACGTGTGTATTATATTGCTCTAATGTATGTTCTATGCGTATTTAACAATGTGTGCGTGTACTAGTGTACAGACGTAAGAATTGAAACTTCTTCATGACCTTATTTTTCGAAAAATTATCAACCATATGCAACTTTACAGAAATTGGTTAAATAAAATCAAATTAGATAAAGTTTAACAAAAGGCTTTTTTATCATAGACATGAATACAAAAATTAAATACCATAATCACACCCGTCACCCACTTGTTGGTATATTGAAAAAGATGGCGCGTAACTGATAAATGTGACGCGTAACCGAAAAATGTTACGGTAAATTTTTTTCAAACGCCGGTAAAGAAGTTTCACTTCATAAATATTAGCATTTACCATTTATCTCTATAAAAACTACAACAAGTGTGGGATATACATACTCCTCCGTCCCCGCAATATTCTTAAAAAGGGGTACAAAGTTTTTGCTTCACTTATTAATATAAGGACATTAGCAATTTGCCGTACTTTAAAATTTTCTTATAGGAACACTCTTGCACACTTTTAAAAGGAATCTGAGAACTTCAGCTTTAGAGTTAGTGGTTAATTTAAAAGTTTAAAACTTAGTTATGATTATCATAAGTTTAGATAATATATTATTTGAAACCTCGCTAGCTTTTTATTTTTAATATTATCCGACTTTTTACATGTCTGCCTTGTTACTGGTAGCACAGGGTAGGACAGTCAACGGTGCCCTCTTTGTCATCTTTTAACTTTTTATTATAGGAGGGGAAAATTATCTGAAAATGGAAGTGGTAATTTTAACTTCCTTATGATATTCATTTCAGAACTATCGTGTACGTTTTTTATTTTTGTCTCACAAGAAGTTTATAAAACGTTTATAGTTTAATTTGTAACTTTTTGTCTATTTAATATTAATATCTCATGTAAGTTTTTTTGATTTAGTTAAGTTTATTCTGTTATATATTAGTGTAAATGGGTCATAGTTACCAAATAAAAAAAATAAAATAAATAAAAATAAAAATCTACCTATACAAAATCACATACCTAAAATAAAGTTTTTAATAAATTGACAACCAGGACTGCTTTTTATAGTTGTAATTGACAGAATGACAGAGCAGAGGGTTCATATTGTTTTTTTTTGTATGATTTGCAATTTTAATTTGATTTAAATATTTTCGTAGTCTGTATTTGCTTATCTTCACAGTATTTTTTGTCATATGGGTATTTGGCCTAAATTAAAAGCATTTATTATTATTGATTCTATCATTTATTGATTACAAAAACGCAACACACTATTAAAAATTTATAAGAAAAAAAAATCCACCCTCCGCTTGCGGGGCTTTTGAATGCCCAAGCAACGGCGGTCAGGGCTCCAGAGTGAGGAACCTCCTCACAATACGCGCCGTTTCAAGGACTATACTGCCTGCTGTATTCGATCCTTGATCCAACAACAAAGTGAAAGCTTCTTAAGATGTTGGTCGAACCTTTTCGCGAGAAGACCATTGACTGAAACGATTATTATTATTATTATTATTATCATCAGTGGAAAACTATAAACAGAGCAACACTTCGCAGGGCATTCAAAGAACACGACCTCGAAACTGGGGTTATTGAAGAGGCGGATAATTTAATTTCTTAAAAGCCGGCAACGCATCTTTGGCTCCTGTGTTGCTGCAGATGTTCACGGACGGCGATGATTACTTAACACCACTTTCTCGTTTGCCTGTTATTAATATATAAAAAAAACATGCCGCTGTGTCCTTCAACCAGTAGGTATTAAGTGCCTCATATTCAAAGTAATGTAATTAACGCTTTTAATTGATTCTGAATTTAGTTAGTATACTCGGTAATCTTGATATTTTACTATGCCTATTCCAAGGTTTATGCCGCTTTATTTGTATCTGAGCAATAAACAGATCGTAAACCGAACTCGGCTTAAGAGATTTCTGTATTGATTTTCTCGGAAGAATATTCTGCTTAACCTAGATTTAACCTTTATTGGTCTTAAGTAAAGTTTACTGCTTTATGGTGAATATAAAATTATTCGGAGTTCATGACTTGGTTTGCACTTCAGGCAGATGGTTTCACAAATATAGTAGTAGTACTCATCATCATCATCATATAAACCCATTATCGTCCAACGGGCAAAGGTCTCCTCCTACAATGAGAAGAGGTTATGGCCGTAGTCCACCAAGTTGGCCAAGTCGCATTGGTATCTAGACTTGACGCGATTTTGGTGAACCTACTTACTTATTAATTATTTATTGTAACGTTAATATCTCCTGAGGATTCTCCGGTTTCGGAGTGGAACGTGCGTAGACGGTTGCATTGCCGAAGATCTGTTTGGAGTGGAGTATAAAGATTGAAGAAATTATAAATTACACCATACAGATTCTCCTGCTTCTCGCGGAGATTACCAAATTAAGCTTAATTTTCATAATATACCATGGAATTCCGCAAAGTAACGTCGGCTTTTATCCAAAGTATTTAGAGAAACTAAAAAAAATAATAAGCGTAAAAATACCTTTCACGTTAAAAAATATAAAGCTAAAAATGATTATTTTGGGTTCTTCATCGATATTAGACCATTTTCCGATAAAGTATAGATTAAAGTAATAAACAGAAAATCGCAACATTCTTGTAAAGATAAAAATTATAACTTGTATCTTGAGTCCACATATTATTGGGAGAGAATGTTCGTCAATTTGCCCACTACTTCAAATAGGTACCCTCAAGCCACTTTAAGTCTGTGAATAAATTCACTTGGAGCGTGCAGGCTCTCTGGGATTTCAAAAATTACCGTACACAGCGAATGCTCTTTCCGTTGAGAGATAGGTCAATTTAACTACTTGTTCATTCTGGCTAAGTAAGTACATAAATTATTTGTGAAGTTAATTTGTTTCTTGTGGTTATTTATTTACCTATATGTTATGAGTCCAGCTACAGTTGTTTTTATTGTATGAAAAATCCCACTTAGCCCAATGTCTACCTCAGCAAATCGGGTATTACATTTAAAAATATAATATTTAAAACTAAAAAAAGGCTAGATTAAAAACGTAGTTTTATGTAGTGATAAGAAAACCAAATTAATTTATTTTTATTCTACGAGTATTAAGGTAAGGTATTATATATTATATAATATGTAAATAAACATTCAAAGGTAGGTTAGATCTGCTATTAAGATACAAATTAATAATTATCACGATGTAATACAATAGTAATTAACATTTGAAAGAAAAACAGAAAATTTGTCAAATTACTTAATTTTGACGGCCGATTGGCGCAGTGAGCAGCGAACTTGCTTTCTGAGTCCAAGGTCGTGGGTTCGATTCCCACAGCTGGAAAATGCTTGTGTGATGAGCAGCATATTTTTCAGTGTCTGGGTGTTTATATGTATAATATAAGTATTTATGTATAATATTCATAAAAATATTCAGTCATCTAAGTATCCATAACACAAGCTACGCTTAATGTGTGATTTGTCGTAGTATATTTATTTATTATTATTTATTTATTTACTCCGCATCGATATTAAGATTTTTCATTAGAAGCTCCGATCCGGTTAGATAGTTAGACTTTGGCTAGATCCATCTCGTCTTACGATACTATTTGATATGTATAACAAAAAAAGGGATTTTCGATGAAGTTTTATAAAGTGACAAGAAACCCAAATAACTATTGCTGTCACATTTTCTCACAAAGTTATTTAACTTTGTGAGAAAGTGTGACAGCAATAATTTAAACGTTTTATGCTAAAATGAACTTGCAGTGCAATATATTAGACTAAATAAAATAAGTAATTAACTTAAAGGAAATTTAATACATTTTTACAATAAATTACCGGTTGATTTCTTTGAGATGTCTCTTTAAAGTTTAAAGTTTGTATTTCTTTGCGACGAGATACAAACTTTAATTATAACGTAATAACGTAAACGATAAAAAGCTTAGGTGTGTATTATTACTCTAACCAGGTTGCTTCTTAATTATTTTCAAATGACAATATGAGATGGTGATAACAAAAAGAACACCCGGCATAGTTTGATTGGGTTCTTCTTAGACCAGGGCGCGTTTGGAACGAATGTAGTTATCGCCATAACTTCTCACTGCTATGTACACATTTTGTATATAATCAACGCATCAAAAATGCCATATATGTGCCCTTTTGAATAAAGAATTATTTGACTTTTGACTTTCAAAGGTGCAATACAAATGTAATTAAATTGAAAAGAAAAAAAAATCGGCAAATTACTTCGCTTCGATATAAAGGTGTTTCTTCCTTTTTCTGAGAGAGCTGCCTTGATCTACGCATTAGAACCTTATCCGTTTTCAATATTAAGTGGGTTATCGATCCGGTTAGATAAACTAATTGTGTTAAGAGCAGCAAGCTTAACGCAACAGTAAACACGTGGTGGGCAGATCCATCTCGTCGCAAAGAAATTCAATTATCCCAGGTATCTCAGCTTCATGTCCTCACTCGACTGCACGCTCTACCATATTCTAATGTAGACAAGGCATTAAAGACTCAAGTGCCATCAAAATAAAGTTTTAAATGCATTGCATAGATCAATAAACAATTTTACGGACACTGGTCGGTCTGCTAATGCTATTTATATAAACGTATAAAATGGTTAGCCTATTAGGTATATCATGTTTTATTATTGCGAGTTGATACACTTGCAGAATCTCTGTAGGAAGGTAGGTATAAAAGGGAGAGTAAGCGTACTATTCTATAATCTACAAGAAATAGAGGTTCGTTTGGATTATGAGTATGAAATATAGGTACATTACACACACACTCACGCACACTCCCACACGCATATGCACACGCACACGCACACAATCACGCACTTGAACGCGGACGCGTACCCATACACACACAAATACACACATACAATCACACACGCATACACAAAAATACGTGCGCATATTCACTCGCACACGCCCATGCACATGCACACGCGACACACACACACACACACACACACACACAAACACATAAATACGAACTCGCCTATAACTGGACCATAAATGTCTGTAATATGTAAGATATAGGTACTATATTGGCAGCTAGCATATACTAGCGCGTACCCAACTCGAGTTTAAACAAAAGTCACCGTTTCAGTTTATATTGTTCACAGTTTGCACTTAAAAGTTGCTCGGGCAAAGAGCAAGTTAGAGTGCTTGAAAATTGTAGGTAAGTACTTTAGGATTAATATATTTGAACCTCGAAACTGTATTACGGTTAATACACGTGAATTGCTTTCGGGTATTAACACGTACCTACGTTTGAGCTAACCTAATGCATAGCAACTAGAGATGCGCCGAATAGTAGTTTTACCGAATAACCGAATACCGAATGTTATTCGATTTAACTTTTACCGAATCGGAAATTCGGCTGAATGATTCGGTTTACCCATTACATTGTTTTGTAAATAGGTTCTAACGCGAACGAGCCGTACTTCACTACCCTCTACCTCTGTGTGTGTGTAAGAGACGAGCGCGGAGTGGCCTGCTTCCAAGCAACCTCGTTATTTAAAAAAATAAGAACAGAAGTCAGAAAGTCAGAACAATTTATTAAATGTGATTTAATACATAGTTTTTGTTGCTGCAATAGTACAGCTAAATTTTTTATTATCTAATAAACCCGCCATCTAACATGAAACAATGAAACTTCTAAGCAATTATAAGGCAAACTCCATAAGGACCGCTTCTTTGAGTTTCTGGCGTATAATAACAGATGGCGCATATGATACTAGAGTATGATTTTACTACTCGTCGTAAGATGTCGGTGTCCTGGAAATGCTTGAGCCGTGCTTATATTACGGTGTTAAAAATGCTACTGTTTATTGCTAAAAGGCGAATATTTCAATCGATAGTAATAATAAAAATGATTTTATTTTGCCAAATGAAAAAAACTATTAACAGTATCTTGACATATTACATTAACATTAAATATTAATAGATATTGTCTATATTTAAACAACTACAAAATTATTTACATAATACAATAAAATTTAAAAATAATTATACTGGTTTTGACTAAAAGCAGTACTATATAAATACCATCCATTGTTTTTAATGCTAATGTTTCTGAATTAAAATCCGTAGGTATTAAAGAGATCTTGTCCAGGTATCTAGTTCTGACGTATAAACTTTGGTTAACTTTGGTGTCAAAAATTATACATAATAAGAAGGATTTCGACGGAAAAATCGATTGAAATAGGTCAGCCTGCTGTAAGCGTGGCGACGCACAGTGGGAATAAAATCTGTTTTAAATTTAAATGTTTACACGTTTTTAAATATAGCACACACACACAAACATGGACTGATATGCACGTCAATTACAAGTGCACATAGCATTGACAAAGCGTCATGTGAACTTAAGTTGACCAAAAATTCAACAATTCAATTTTGTCACTAATGTGTACAATTTTGTCAAAAACATTAAAATAATAATTTTAATCATGAGGTAACTTTTGAGTGTATGCTCTATGAAATATTAGAAATTAAGTATATAATTTAAAAATTGATATTATTAAATTTACTTTAAATATTTTATTACAAATGTAAAAATAATTATAATTTATTATGTTTTGTGGTGAATGAATTGAAATTAAAATATTACGAAATATTTAATAAATGTACGAAAATATAATTTGATTTCCTGATAACTTTTCAATGTTTAACATCTGCCACGTGTTCTTCATCAGCTCAATTGCACGCCTCATAAGCGGAGCGTGAGGTGATGCTCTACTCTCAACATGTCAAAAAAGCTGTGTTCAAAACTTAAATGATGTTTTTGTTTATTAGTATAACACTTACAGGATAATAATATGAGTGCACTAACATCAAATTAATAATCTGCCTAGCACATATGATATATATTTTATAAGAAATTATTCTTGTTCAATAATAAAACTAATCATTCTTGGATTTCCGTGTGTCTGTGTTTACAGATCCGTGTATGTGGCAGAGTAATCGGACAAAAAAAATTTCTTACCGGAATATTTTTTTTTATTATATAAAGTAATGCACTGCGCTGAGTCCTAGGTACTGTCCTAAGTATTAGCGTTCTAAGTACTGTCGTTTAATAACAATTTATCAAAACTATTTTTTCTATATGCAAGAGTATGTGGAAAATCAAGATTGTCGCATGCGCTATGTAATTTTCGTCAAATAAATTCGCGTGAGACATAAAGATATTAATTTTATTTGTTATTCCATTTTTAAAAAACTTGAGTTTTTCTTGTCGGACTTTTTTTTTTTAATGTGAATGACCACTATGAGGCGTGCTCTTTTAGATTTTACATTTTTTTTAAAACTATAGCCATTTTTTTTGTTTGCAAGGTTCTAATCCTCTGGGGGCCGTCTAGTTATGATGTAAGCAATGTATTAACTAAACCTCAGACCAATATTGTTTGATCAATTGTTTTCATCGCGTGATATCAAATCACTTTCCAGATAGCAGTAGTACCTAGGTAGGTACATTAATGACCAAACCTGATATAAAATTATCAGAGCTAGTGTAATACTTACTAAACCTTACCTTACCTTGAAACTAATCTGGGCCTTTAATTTCAGTCTATAAGTTATCTATATCCATTGAAATCTTTATGCAAGGCTGAATTTACTTGGCAGCATCAATAACGGCCCATTACCCACTCACTACAGGTCTCACGTCTTCTCTTTGAATCAAACGGGTTCATATAGGTCGTAGTCCACCACTCTAGACTTAGCACGCCTTTCAGGTTTCTACGCTTTGTTTTTCTCTTCTTTCTTGTGGTTATCTTTAAAAGATAACCATAAAGATGTTTCTTTATGGTTATCTTTTAAAACGTAACCATAAAGAAACATCTTAACATTTCCATGTTACTACCTATCAAGGTAGTGATAAGTCTTAACTTATATACAACATAAATTATGCACATAGTTCGGCGAAAGGCTGGAGGTTGGGGTCCTAAGGTGCTGGAATCGCAGCCCTGGTAAGACTGTCACTGGTAAGCGCAGCGTTGGTCGACCCCAAACGTGGTTGACAGACGACATTAAGCACGTCGCAGGTAGCCGCTGGATCCAAGAGGCACCAAACTGTTGAATTCGGAACTCCCGAATCTTTAGTATTTTATGTCCCGCAGTGGACGTCTATCGGTTGATAAACTTAGCTTAAAAACGAACTTCAGAACCTCTTCTTAGCTAGACGTCGATTTAATAATATGTCCATATGGTCATATGGATATATAATAGTAGGTACAAAAAATATATATGTCCATGATACGGGCCTGAAGTTCTTAACGTTGTAAGAAAGGGAACTACATCTAGCACATGGGCTAATGTCATCCAATTTAGTCGGCGGGTTGTGAAGCGATTTGCATGACTTTGATCTAACGCCGCCATAGCGGTACGCGCCGCCCCCTCGCCTGCACCAATGCGCGCGCGCTTGTGAAATGACATGCAAAATTACCCCTGCAACTGTCCGGCAAATTACAGGTTACACCGCACATAAGTGTTGTAGGTGTATATTTATAATCTGTGTGTACCAAGCCTTTCACAAGCTGCAACAAGATAGGTTGGCGACATATAAAAAAATAACGAAGGAACTCTCGTTGGTACGGTATCCAATGCGTACTAATATCTATCTAAGTTTATGCCATGCGGTGAAAGCAGATCAGAATTTCTATGTTTGATCTATTTAATTTTCTATACTTTTAATAATCAGAGAATAAAAGCTTGTACGAGCGTCCATCTAGTTAATTCAATGGTCATGAAAATTTTAGGTGAGGTAGGTATATCTATGTTGAAAGGTATTTAGGTTGACAGGTGAAAAGATGAAGAGTAAAATATGTAAGTATAAGGATTTACCTAAAATTTCCATCCCCATGGGGACGAAATTTTGTTAGTCTGATTAACAAAATCTCTTTTGCTTTTGACAGCCCACAGAGGAAATATCGTGCGCGTGTCGATGCGGTGGGTACGAAGGTATATGTATAAAAAATATCATTATTTCACTTAAGTAAACAAACAACTAAAAGTGCCTATAGAATACAGATTATTAAATTCATTAGTGCATTTCTCTATAGCCTGGATAACCAACCACGGGGTAAATTGCTCAGTAATTTTTTCAAATGACACGAATTACAAATAATATGTATCGGCAGTTGGAATGTCATTTCGTAAATTACCCGGGCGTATTACAAGTTTGTAATAATTGGTTCGGTCACGCAGCATCAGGAATGTCGCCGGGTCTTGTCCACTGATCATTAGGATTGTAATATGATTGGCTTGAAAAAGATTCGTATTATTAACTACTAAAAGTTACCATCAGCGACTTGGCCCGCTTGGATTGTTTTCCTGTGATAAAAGTTTGCTATCCTCGTTAGTGTTACTTACATTGGTGGTATTGGATAAATATTGAATACAAGCAGGCGAAAATACTTTGAAAAAAATAAATAAATAATAATATTTAAAATACTTTACTTTGCGGAAATCCATGATATATTATGAAAATTAGTTTGCTATACTCCGCGAAAAGCAGGAGAATCTGTATGGTGTAATTTATAATTTCTTCAATCCTTATACTCCACACCAAACAGATCTTCGGCAAACGAAACCCTCTACGTACGTTGCGCTCCAAAAGCGGAGCATCCTCAGGAGATGTTGACTTAACAATAATTCATTCTCCTGCTTTTCCAGCTGCGTTCCAAGCATAGTAGTAGGAATTTAAATATTATCGAATAACTGTAATATAACATAACTTAACCATATTACATTCATCCTTGTATATTTTATCCTGGGAGAGAGAGGGCCTGGTGGCTTGAGACACAGGTTTTACCTAGTTCAAGCATCAGCCCCCACATTATAACTGTGTAAAAAAATAGCCCGTAAGCAACATTATATTGTACTTATATAAGTAATGTGGAGAAATAAATAAATCATTCATTCATTCATTCATAGTGTTATCTTTCCAACAGTTCCCTGTTCAATAGGCAACTGCCTTTTCCCTATTCCTTTACAAGTTAGCCCTTACTTGCTGACCGAGTTGACTGCAATTTTGCCTGCTCGTAAGTGATGATGGTAACGGGCTAACATGTTAGGGGTATGGCATTTACATGAAATGCGTTTCATCCTAATCGGTGTCTACGCGACATCGTACCGCAATTGCTTAGCGGCACGGCCTTGTCGGTATAGCGGTAACTAGCAACAGACCAAACAAGAGAAAATTCAAAGAGTATAAATTCCCCAGAACACAGCTTTGCAACAGTGCTGCTTAGAGGCAAAAATAAACATGGTGGTAATAATAGCACGGAAGCTCCGTCAAAAGAGCTCTCTCTACTACTCATACTATGATGTATGATAAAAAGGCCTTGAAATTAAGCTGTTAATGAAATATTTAGTCATCGGCCAGTAGGTATATGATTGATTTACTTACTAATGCGCATTGTGTCATTGTTTTTTGTTAGGGCCGCAACAAAAACTAAACCAAAGGCGCCGCCTCACGGAAACTGTGTAATTTGTTCAATCAAAAAATTGAATCCGTTACGGTTTTTTTTCCAGTGCTTATTAATTTTAGGACTGACGTCATCATGAGTTTATGAGTTGAGCATAACTTTATTATTAGAATAAGGTAATTGCGTAGGCACCTCTTTATTAGTAAGGTTAGCACTAAAAGTTTACCAATATTTAAAAAGCTTGTTATTGAACATGTACAAAATACCGTTCAGTTAAGTTAATGTGACCTCTTTCTTATAAAACTATTTGTATTATCGCTCGCTAACTTTTTCTTTAATCACCCGCAAAAAAATTTTAGTTTTAAATAATATGGTACATTTGTAAAGCACTTTGAGATTTTGTATCTACTAATTTTAAAATATGATTGTATTCTCAATGTAACAGAACTATTGTGTTCTTTTTGAGAAATAAATGTCTTTAAGCCGAAGGTTTTAGAAGTGACTGCATTGTTTTAGAAAGAAAGAAAGAAAAAAAACATTTATTCATGTTAAGTGTTACAAACAGTACACTTTATAATAATATAGTA
Organism: Pararge aegeria; assembly: GCF_905163445.1. Taxonomy (NCBI): domain Eukaryota; kingdom Metazoa; phylum Arthropoda; class Insecta; order Lepidoptera; family Nymphalidae; genus Pararge; species Pararge aegeria. The sequence goes on from NC_053194.1 coordinate 5,134,495, forward strand.
ACAATGTCTGTGTGTAACACCAGCCAGAAAGGGTGTACAGCTCAGCATTATACCTAAGTACATGCATGCCGCTGATTTTCAGCTCAGACCCGAGTGACGATACGGCAAACTAAACATGCATGTTTTACATGCACTCATATCTTAATCTTAAAACCTTAGCCAGCATCTTCGACAGGTCGCCTATTCAGCGGGCCAAGTATTTACTCTATACTAATATTATAAAGAGAAAGGTTTTTTTTATTGCCAAATTATTCACTGAAAAACTACTTTACTGACTTTTCAAATTCTTCTCCGTATAGTAAAATAGTTATATTAAAATAGGCTATTAGTATTTGAAGCGGTGATAGCCCAGTGGGTAGGACTTCGACTTTACTTTCGGGGAGGCCAGTTCGTATCCCAGCATGCACCTCTAACTTTTGTAAGTAATGTGCGTTTTAAGCAATTAAAGTATCACTTGCTTCAATGGTGAACGAAATCACCTGAGAGTTCTCCATAATGTTCTCAAAGGTTTGTAAAGTCCACCAATCCGCACTGGGCCAGCGTGGTGGACTACGGCCTTAACCCCTTCTCATTGTGTGAGGTGATACGCGCCCTGTAGTGGCCCGGTAATCCGTTGATAGGATGATGATGAAAGATTAATATTTTATTTCAGTAGTAATAAGATTTCAGTATAAAACGGCATTTAAAAAATTATAGCAAATGAGCCAGAAACGCATTCAGATGAAATAAAGTTAAATAAAACTTTGTTTTAATAAACATCAAAAAACTGCTTACTTAGGTCAATAACCTCCGTTTATCCCACCGCAGTATTATTTGTTTATATGAAGGCTGAACAAAAAATGAACAAATCATTAATCAATACAAACGTGACCTCTTAGCATGTCGATTCACTTTCACTAAATAGACACCGACGCAACAAATAAAGCCAGCAGACAGTTCGACGCCAACAATCGAAAGTGAATCCAAGTTTCCCAGAAATCATTTTGTTAGGCTTTCTTCTCTCCAAGGTGTAAATTAAATTACTATTAGTTTGAAGGAGTTACTCTTAAATGTTTTTAAATGGGCTTTTGTTGCATACCGTGTACAAAAAGATTGAATAAACGTGTTTAAATAGCTAACAATAGTTGCAGTGGTTCACCTATTAACACCCTAACCTCTTAACATAATTGAAGCTTGAAGGGAAAATAAGAGGATTAGAAGTAATAGTAGGTATATTTGAAGTTATACTTAGTTCTACGTAGTAGATGAGAGTAAATTTTTACGATGCGCGCGCACACCGTCACGAAAAACCGACACCCTGAATTTAGCTACTGTCAACATTTTAGTTTTTTCAAATTTGAATGTGAGTTGTACGATAATGTGATGACTAGATAATGCGTTATAAAACTTTCAATGTATTAGGTAATTACTCAATCTATTGTTAGTGTGGTTTTTGCAACAAACGTTAGAATATGGCGAAAGACTACAAACAACAAGACTTGGTACTACAAAGAAGTATAACTTTTAACGCGCATACATAATTACACACTCGTTTTTTTATTTTTCGGTATCTATAATACGTATTTAAAGTAACATAATCAGTGTATTATTCAAAATGTTTGCCGTAGCATCAATGGATGGGTCGAGTATAAAGGCTTTGCTAATATTTGAGCTGTAGGGGTAAAAGGAATCGGGAAGAACGTCATCCTAAGAACGCTTCGAATGGTCCGAACTCTAACTGTATACCTATGTTATAATACTTAGGTATAAATGTGCATGCGATTTCATTCCAACCATAACACTTTTAAATTTACAAAATGTCCTATTATATGAATTAAATGTTTCAAACATTAGCTCAATTTTAAGTGAATTAGGCTTCAATTATAATGCAACAGTATAATAGCGACTTATCTGTGAAACCGAAACGCCGGTTTTTGAGTGAACTGGTTATAGTTTTTACTGAAAGCAACTACTTTCAGCCCTAATATCGCATGCAAAAAATAAAAAACAAGTGACTCCTGTCCCTTTAAAAGGTATGCGTCGCGTAGTGTGGGTACTATGCATGTGTCGGTCTTTTATCTTCAATAGAACCCTATTATATCATAAGTAAATACTCAGAACGTTTTAAATTAGTTTTTATAGAAATATCTGTTTCTTTTGTAATTCGGTTGCAAGTTGTGTTAATTAATGGATTTTGAAAATAAAATAGATTAAAATCATTTAACCTGACTAGTGTTGTAGCTATTTTCGTGTTCCAAACATAATTTCTTTATCACTCGAAAATCCTGTTCTGATTTTTTTTCGTTTGCTGAACTGGCACTGGAGTAGAGATGCGATCTCTCTTGGTGTTGGAGCGCGTTGCAATACAAATGACTTTGTTATAAGTGCCTAATTTTGTCGGTAACTTGCCACGGCCAAAGCCGCCCATTAGACTATACAAGAGAAAATTCAGAAATTATATTCCCAAATTGCCCTTACAGGGAATCGAACCCGGTTCCTCCTACTTAAATTCACAGCGCTCACGCCATGGAGTCGTCACACTATCTAACTTCATGTTAGTTTGAAAAATACGTACTTTTTCCAATAATGGCCGCTTCAAGGGGTCTACAGTAAAAATGCAGTAAAAGAAATAGAGGTAATTTAAAAAACGGAAACAGCACTTTCATAGTTAGTACCGATTACAATCTGACCTATATGTCGACCAAGCTCGGTGCTTTGCGTGCGCTTAAACACTATTTGATAAATAATTGCCTTTGACAGCGTATGATTTTTCAGCGTGTTACTAACGTTAGTTTATTATAATGTCGCTATAATGAACTTCAAAAAGCTGTAATAGCCTAGTAGTTTGGTCCTCGGCTTCCCTTGGTGTAACTTTCGGGGGGCCGAGTTCGAATCCCAGTACCTACGCTTACTACTACGACTGTAGTTTACCAATCCCCACTTTGCCAGCGTTGTCCATTCTGTGCGTAATTCTGAAACCTGTGCCCAGTTGAGGGCCGGTAATATGTCGTAAATCCCATTATATAAACCATAGCCTATTCAAGTAGTTTTATCATCAGGTATATAAAACATTGAAGGTTCTTTTTTAATCCTACAAGGCAAAACATTTTACTACCTATCATTTTCTACGATTGATATTAAAAGAAACACACACAATGTTGTCGATTGTTATTTAATAGCTTGCAAATTATAATAATTCCTGGTACATCAATCGAACTGGTTTAAATAAAAACAGGTTAGGTAGAGCATAAATACGCAAGTAAGTATGTTAATTTCTTCATATTTAAAGATGTTTTTATAAGATTTTACATTTATTTATATGTATAGGTATAGGTATCGGAAAAGCATTGTTTAAGACACCTCCTCGCTTATCTAAAGACCTGTGTCCTCGAGCAATTTAAGAGGTAAACAAACTTAATCTCGGACTTACATTGGCAAAATATATTTAGGGTTCCGTACCAAATTTGTGACAATTTTACCGCAACTTTTTGATAAATTTATATTATTAATTTATTAATTTGTGTGATAATTGCTAAAATAAATATTTCTTCTCCTTATCTGAGAAGTTTACCACAGGTGCCACAGGTGGGATCGAACTTGGTCCCCCGAAAGTGAAGTAGAAGTCCTACCCACTATACCTACCGCTTTTTAACAAAATTAATGAATAATAAATTGTCCAATTATGAAATACCTATTAGATAGCATGAATCGTGAATATTATCTAAAAATTATTTAATTTGGCTGTCGAATTTAATGTACATTCGATCAACTTACCAAAATAGCATTCTCAAACACTCAAGATTCCGGATACAATCATAGTTTAAAAAGGTTTTTATTGATACCTACAATATAGTATTTTAATAGACATAATTTTCTATGATGATGCAATAGCACGGATGGATCACTATGGGTAGATTATTAGTTATTACTCATATTGAAGATAAAGATTCGTATTTACAGTGCAACACCGTGTTTTGATTTCTACCAGTCCACGTATAATTTATTTATTTATTTTATTTATTAGCTTTTCAAGGGAAACAAACAGTATAATTATACATAAAAGTAATGCCGTATTTTTGTATCACATAGACCAATAAAGTTTCCACAACTTGGTTATACATATAACACGATAACATTAACCACAATTGCTTAGGAGTAAGTACCTAGCAAGCAATTATTATACAAAAAAAAGAAAAAATAATAATACTTAATATAATTGTGAATACTTCGGAATAGTCTTCTCCTACTTCGTTAGCACGACTTAGGCTTACTGAGCCTTAGATGTCTCGTACTTCCGGAACCCGGAGACCGTCTTAATCTGAGACTGGTTGAGGCGATTACGCGATTAACTTCGTATCTAACGACCGTCTAGGTACAGTGAATCTATTAAAGCAGTATGGAAACTACGAACAAACGTTCGAAACGACACACTTACACAGATACTAGCAGCGACGAGGCCCCAAAGCTGCAAAGCTCCACCTAACTAAAATCCAGAAAAAATATTTGCCTTTGAGCCTTTGCTGCAAACTGCTTTAGTATACTTACTGTGGTCTAGATATGAGACTAGCAATGGCGTGGCAGCTCATACCCAGCGCCAGAATCTTAAAAGGCTGTCTAAGTATGTAGTAGAGGTATAGATGCTCACACCACCAAAACCGGAGGACTGTTCAGTAGGTCGATTCTGTATCTCAGATAACTTAGATACAGAATCGGCAGGTAGGTATGAGAGTAGCTGAGGCCATTGTAAGACTAAGCGAAGTTGTCAGTCTAGGCGATAACCATCCCATTCACCAAAACCACTAAGAGTATTAGTAGTTTTGGATGGTTACATAATATATGTGGAAGATAGAAACTGGGTTGGTCGCTGTCTTAATGCCACAACGTGATCCTCAAGTTGGTGAACTCAAGTTGGTTAAAGCACGCCACTTGCTTTGTCACAGGGTAAACAGTGCTCAGAGAGCGGACTTACCACTTCAGTAGAGATCCATTGGCAAAATCAGGGTCGTGTACCGTTCAAGTGGTCAGGTGGAAAACCAAAGCTTCCGTGCGTTAAACCGTAACTAAGAGTGAATTTTAGGATTAGCGCCTCTCCATAGTCCAGGGTCAATTAGAGAAAGGCGTTAAAAATGCTCAGGAATAGGGTCAGTAAAACTTAACAACAGAAACTAAGACAAGAAATTCATGACGAATGAATGAATGTTTTTCAGTTTTTTGGGTGTTTATATGTATATTCTAAGTATTTATGCTATTCATAAAAATATTCATCAGTCATTTTAGTACCCGTAACACAAGCTACGCTTACTTTGGGGCTAGATGGCGATGTGTGTATTGTCGTAGTATATTTATTTATTAATTTATTTATAATAACAAAATATAAACAAAAAAAAATATGAGGGAAATAAAATTTATAGTTTGTTTGTGTTTAAACAACATACAATATCGAGCGTCAGCGATGCGTTGCAGCGGCGGTAACAATTAAATCGCGTTGTTAAACTTTATAGTCTTGTGATTGATTTTTTGATATATACTTTTTGTGGTGTACAATATAAGTATATCCATTCATTCATTCATCCATCCTTAGTACGATCAGCTGCTTCCAAGTTTGTAATAAAAATCACTATGTATAATCTATGTTGTCGATGTGGTAAAAATATTACTGTCATAATGAACCTTTAAGAAATACCTACTAACTAATTTGAAGAATTTGTGATAAAGCTCTTCTTTCCTCTCTTATATGATACAAAAGCCTTATCATTAATGCTAAGCAGTGAAACATTAATGATCAGGCCGATGATTTTGGTTCTCAGTATTAAGTTCCATAAATAGACTTCAAACTACTTACTCACAATATGACATCACAACTTTGGAAGTAAATAAATATTCATTGTAAAAAAACTCTCATTAGGCGATGACGTTGAACAATAAATAATTACCAGCTACTCATAAACCAACAGAAAATGAGACGCGGCTTCTAGATGCCGATATGTGAATTCCATATGCAAATACTATAAAGACACATTGTTTGAACATACGGTGTTTTTCAACGGCGGCGATATAATTTCAGCCTTGCGTGTAGCCTTGTATGGACTCTGCCCCGTTTTTATCACTGATTAAGCGACCGCAGTCACTTGATACTTGTCAATACTATTATTACAGCTGGCTAATGTATTTACTTGTACAAAGATGGATGGTATAAGAAGCAACAATCGGCAGAGTTAGCAAGCGCAATCTCAGTTAGTTTGCGCTCTCTAGACCTGGGATTTTACGTGTGAGATCGCTTTGCATCTTCGTTTCTCGCATAGCAGAAGTCAAAGCAAAAGTTTGGAATGCCGTTCCATATTCAGTTGGAGTAATGATTTACTAGATAAAAGTATAATATATCAGCTAACTTCTTGGCATTTGTGTCCATCCATCATTATATAAAGAAATTAAATAAATTAATCGCCTAAATAAAAATAGAATTAATGGTGAAATAAATATATGTTACATTTATATGCCAGCGGTTCCTTTACTAGGTTACCGGTAGCTTATAAAATAAACTTTAATACATACCTTATATACTCCTATAATATTATTTAAAATCAGAAGAGAGAAAGAATTCTTAATAACTAATTGCAAGTCATTTAAGGTGAAGCCTATTAAAAACTTTAGGCCCTTAAATTAATTCTTGTCGCAGTTTCGATCACGTTTTAGGTATTTTTGTAGCATTAAAAATCAAATATACGTCTACTTCATAATAAAAAGCAATGTATCTTCATGGGTCTTATACATGTCTGTAAAGTACATTACTGCCTTTGTGTCAAGGTTCTAAGACCGTTTGTCTGCTAAACAATAAAATCTCCTTCCGGCATTCGTCATCCATTCTAAATGAAGTCCTACAATTACTAATAGTATATTTGATTGGTTTGTATTTAGTAAACATTATCATTCCTGTGGGTCAGGTAAAAAATAACTACGCAAAATGTGTGTAGGTACATAAGAATTAAATTTAAACTTCTTTGGATTATGTTATCGACTTCATTAATGTCCTGTGATTTTTCCAGAAAAGACAATTATCGAAAATTGCGACATATCAAGTTCAGTGCAGTTTATAATTCAAGTTTTGGAAATATCGTGATTTAGCTTTTTTGAATCTATAATTGTTTAGAAAGAAAATCTTATTTATATCTTAAGAACCCATCTCGTATTCGAGCTGATAGCTGTTTAACAATTTCTGCGGTTTTTTATCAATGGTACCTTCAATATAGTATCAAATCACTTTAATAAATTTAAACAATATATTCAGGAGTACTCCGGAACACACACCTACACAAAAATAATGCACTGATTTTTTTAAGCTGGCTTAAATAAAAAGTCATCATTTGAATTTTGTTTCATGGTTTAATTATATTACCTATGTGTTGCCCACAGGCAACAGGCAACCAATTAAAAAAAAAAGAAAAAGTGAAAATAGATTCTCTATCTTCCCTCTTCAGATTTGATATCCCATTTTCATATTAAGAATATTATAAACAGTCTGGAGAGCTATTGGCAACCGTTCATATAGTGCGATCCTTTGATTTTAAAACAAACTTAGATGATTTATTAAAGTAAAAATAAAAGTTCACTCAGTAATCCGAAACATTTTTGAAGTGATTTAAAAACGGTTACCAAATTAAATTCGAATATACAAAACGGCAGTTGAAATAATTTACACCGTCTAAGCACGCAAACATTTAACTTTATTTCAATGAGAACACCCGTCAGAGACCCGTTAATTAAGGAAAAGATTATTAATCAATTTGCGTAATATAATATTAAAAATCGAGTTTTGATATTAACTGTTTCCTTTTTAATCGATTGATTTAAAGTTTAATAGCATTTGAACAGCTGTATAATTGAATATTCAAAATTATCATCTGAATGATGAATCTTTGGGGTCGCAGCGTTCGATGCCAATGTGGGGCCAGTTTTCTAATTTATATCATCTAAATTGGCTGGAGGGGATGGCTGATTTTGGTCGCTACCAAGAGTAAAACTGATTGCTGCTTGTAAAATTTTACCAGCATAGACTTGCATTAAGCGATTTAGCTACGATGCTATTCAATGTTTTTCTTCATAATAACCATACATCGGTAGTAAAATGCCATACATATTTTATTCATCTTAAACCTACATATACCTTAGACTGCATCAACACTTGTCACCGAATAAATAAAGATGATTATTCAAGGAGATGTAACAAATGTCAGTGAAAAAAGAAATATTATTTACCTACTACTATGACATGATGATTTTATCGAATTTAGCGAATATAAAAATGAATAAATAAGCCATTTAATCCCAAGTAACATATTAAACAACGAATTACAAAAAAATAAAGTAATAAATAAAATAATAAAATGGAAATAAAATGCGGGTAAAGGCCTCCTCCTCCAGATGATGATGATCAAGATGGAAGATCGAGAATATAGTTGAGAGAAAAAGTAGAGAGAAAGAGAAGCAGAGGAAGACCAAGAATTAATTTTGTGGGCCAAATAAAACGACATGTTGGAGTTAGAACTTATAAAGAGGTGAAATATAATGAAGGTTGGAAAGGTCTATGACAAGAGCTTCATTAAAGAGATTAAGAGATTTATTAAATATAGTTATTTTGTCTAAATTCTTCTTTAATTGGTAAAAAAAACAATAACTTAAAAGCTATAAATCTGAAAAATTAAAGTATCAATAGCAGTCAGGCCCGCTATAACCCATGTATTAGCGTACGCCTGCCACTAACATCTATGAGTTCTAGCTACAAACAATATAGGCCGGCGCACTAAAATAAAACGCCTCAACCGACGTGGGCGCCTACCGGTAGTACTGAGGCGAAAGTCTCGGCCAACGCTTCACCATTACGTAACACCCATAAATATAAAACATCTATCCATAACCAGACATACAATTCGACCGGTTTCGGCAGTTTTTTTTTTCGATGTCACTATTATAATATCAAAGCTATTAAGATAGTCGCGTGACTTTAAAATAATTCCCTCATGTTACTGTTAGTATCATTGCGATAACGAACGGCATACGACGTATTGTGATTTCTGATTTGACGTTTAGTTTTCCGAGTGATTTGAAAATTAATGTTCGTTCTGAATGAGATGTGAAGACCGGTGCGTTTGCTTATTGAATTCTTAGACTGGTGTCTGTGGTTGATACGAAGAAGTTCTAAGAACCATAAAGGTGTCGAGGAAAATCTGATTGTTGTGTACACGTGGTGCACTGATAACAGAGTACGTGAGGTGAAGGCGGCTTAGTGAAAGGCGTTGCCGGTATGTTTACTGAATTACTGAATAATATGCACGAATGTTATTAAATATACACACTTTTCGTTACACACTTTTTCACAAGGAATGCATGAGAATTTGCACTTATTAATTTATAACTAAAAGTCCTTTTGTTTACAATATAAATTAAAAGACATATAATATTTGTTTACAAAATAGTAATGTTTAAATGCCATTTTATTAAAATCAAAATACAAATTATAGTAACAGATTATTGCATATCTGCCTCGTCGCTAATAGTTAGGATGTTTATCTAAGTTTCGATTTCTGGGACGGGGCGAGAATTGGTATACTATCTATTAAACTAGCTTGGAGTAAGGAATTGTTGATGTCTCAGTGAGCACCGTCAGTCTAGGTTATTATCACTAACATGTCATCATTACCATTAAAGCCCACCAGCCTGTAATTGAGCAACCCACTATGGTATCTACGGTCTCAAGGGCGTGAATGCCGCTGTAGTTATAGGCACATGAGGCTTACAGCCTATGACTCCGGTAGATGGACACACAGTAGTACGTTGCAGGACGTGTTCCTTGCATGCCTGCGGAGTGTTGCTCTGTTTATGACGGATGGTTTTTAAATTACCATCTGGTAGGCAATCTTGCTTCGTCCGTCTATTACCTATTACCTTTTTAAAATTTCATTTATCACAGCAGTGGGGCGACCAGTTTCTTTAGACAGAAGGCACGAAAATAAAATCACATTTATGTAAAAAAATCAAAATTCATTTATTTCAAGTAGGCATAATATTATAGTAGGCACAATTTTGCAACAAACGTCAAGTTTGTTTGTTTGTAATTACTCTACCAACGGTTCGGAAGGCAGATTCTACCGAGAAGAAGCCGGCAAGAAACTCAGCAGTCGCTCTTTTCCAACATCAATAATTTACATTTTACTTGTCATGAAGAAATTTATCAAATATACATTTGTAACCTTGCTGTAGCAAATGTTTTTTAGCATATTCTTTAAACTTATGCATTGGTAGGTCCAAAATTACTTTAGTAATCATATTTTAAACCCATTTACTCCATTCCACACATGACTTCTGTACCTTTCGCAGACAATATGCAGATGAAACTAATTTATGACCATTTCTTGTAAGTCCACTGTTTATATCTACTTTTTGTTTATATAGACTAAGATTGTTGTCTTACAAATACTATATTATCTAAATATATTGTAAAGCTACAGTAAGTGTACCTATTTCTTTAAACTTCTCACGGAGGGATTTGCGTGATTTTAGTTTATATATCGATCGTACAGCTCTTTTCTGCAAAATAAATTTACGTTATCCTATCGGTTTTATTGTTTCGAATGTGTACGTAACACATAAATTAAATTAAGGTTCAATATTTTCGATAAAGATTCGATCATCAGGGTCGAGAGTTAAATATCACTAAGATAAACGCATAATAGTTAATTGGAAGGAAGAAGATAATTTACATTGAACAACGCCTTAAATTTGTGCCTTCACTTAATTAAAAAAGGCTTTGCTAGTTAGTAGTAGTTATATTGATGAATAATATAAAATAAACGAAGCGTTTAGTTTAAGGTGTGATAAACGGAAATGCAAATTATTTACCGCGATAGAAGCAAGCAAGATCAACGTATAAAATTTATGATTTCGTAAAATTATCAAATAAACATTATGGAGGACTTTAAAGATCCTAACAAAACAATTTGCAATTCTATAGTAATAAATTTAAGAAAACGAAACAAAACAATGTGTTTGTAACAGCTTTAAACTTAATCTATGTTTGTATAATTATTTTATTCTATAGGTACCTACGACCTTATCAAGCCAGTCGGACCCCTTATGCCATTGCCATCATTCCTGGAATTATGATACTCCTCAGTTTAATACGCAGATATCAATAAGTGAAAAAGTACCTTCATTTTATTTACTTTCATTTTTATGACTTAACCTTGAAAATGATCTTATATCTGATTTATATCATTTATTTAGTAATTTAACTTTTACAAATTTAATCGAACCAATCCACCAATCCGTACTGGGCCAGCGTGTTGACCTTAACCACTTCTTATTGTGGGAGTAGACCCGTGCCCTGTGGGCCGGTAATCGGTTGATATGATGATGATGTATCCAACCAAATGATCTACTCTTTTAAAAAAAAAGTCAACTGGAATATGGGCTTGTCTAGTTGTCATAGTCTGAAATTAAATATTTCTACTTTATTACAAAGTGTATATTCACGTTCACAAAGTCAGCTAGGATATAAAGCAAATGAGGCTGGACTCGGACTGTAAGCAAGAAAGCGTCTTCTAATTGATCGATCGCAATACAAAAATTTGAACGTCACCTCGGACACAGGTAAGACTCCTTGGCCTTCGCGGTAGAAAAGCTGCTCTAAAACTTGATTCGAACAAGTTGTTTGACCTTTTGTAATATTTTTGGATTGTTTAATTTATGTAGTACTTATAGTATTAAATAATAACCTGGAATGCTTCATCTATATACTTACATAATAAATTATAGTCAAAAATTGAGGCTGTATGTTTAAACCACTAAAAAACAAAAAAATAAATTGTGCCTTAAATAATAAGCCTTAATAAGAACTTTCAAACAGTTCTTTTACTAAGAAACGCTTATGTTTCCCTCATGTTTTAATTACATTAAAACATAGTACATAAATATAAATTTCTTTTGACATATGGAAAATCTAGTACCTACTAGATTTTCCATATATCACAATCTTTTATTGATACTTTAGAGCAACTTGAGTAAATTAACTATGTGTTAAAATAGCCCGGATTTTATTTCTGTGTAGTGTTAGCTCTAATAATTCTCTTAAGGTCAGAGTTTTCTTCGGTGGAAATTTACTTTTACCCCAAGCGTGAATAATATAAAAACAAAATGCTACAAAATTTTGTTGCCCCGTTTATAATTTGTAGCTCTAAGATATTACTAAAACTACCTATACAAATATAGCAAATACTTCCTGGTGATTATTTAAAACACGAATGTGTTATATTGGTGTTACGCTTCGAAAGTGATTTTTTTTCTTCAAAAATATGTCTGAATTTAACGCGAATTAATATCGGTTGAAAATTGCTAAACTAAGTATACAACCAAATTAAAAAAACTTTTGAAGGGTGCATATGGGTATTTCATAAGGAATTACCCTATAAAAATAGTAAATCAAAAGAAGTATATTTATTTTTCCATACAATCAAATTCAAAATATTATTCTAAGGTGTTTACTTATGACAACCCTATGGAAGATAAAAGACCGAGATGCGCATAGTACTTACGCTACGCGACGCGTACCTAATAAAGTGACAGGTGTCACTTAATTTTGCATGTGATAACATGGGGCTATATCAGATTTCTTTCAGTAAAAACTATGGCAGTGGCTTACTCAAAAACTACAGATAAGTCTGATGCTGAAGATCTGTACGTACCTCTAGCCGGTGAAGTAATATTTCAGTTTTTATTTACAAGTTGTAGATACTAAATGGAAACTATGTTTGCCGTATTAATAGGTACTTTTTTTGTTGCGCGCAATGCAAACGTTTCAATGTTTATAACGTTTAATTACCATAACAATTGAAGCGCTACGGACTTATTTATATTTAATTAAGATTAATGGGCATTTAAGTGTAACTAGTATTATTAGGTGTTCCATGAATTGCTATCAAGGTAATGGATATCATTCATATCCACTTTAATTACCACCCAAATAGCACTAGGAGTTCTTTATAACCTGACATCACCTTACGTGGATTTTGGACGTTGGAAGTCTTTTCTGGACTAGTACTCCAGCCGTTTTAGCGTGTTTTAAAAGCATTATCATCATAATGTCGACCCATGGACATCCACTGGATATAGAGGGATCCAAATACCACGGTCTTGTGCAATCCCGCGGTTTCCTGTGACTCTTTTGATGACATCTGCCTACCTCGTCAGGCGTCTACCAAGGTTGCGTTTACCGGTGCAAGGTCACCAATCCAGCGCTTTATGACCCCAACGTCCATGGATTCTCCAAGCTATGTGCCCCGCCCATTGCCACTTCAGCATCGTGACTCTTTGTTCTATGTTGGTTCTTCTACAGATTATTATTCGAAACTTAGCCCAACCGATTTGCTAAGAACTTCCAGGAACACAACTAGCTAGCCCAGACAGTTGCTGAGTTCTACTACTATCTACTCTCATGCGATTTAGCTTAAGTGGGAAAAGAGTAAATTTTGATTACATTGTAAGATTTGAGTTAAATTTTATGAGCTGTACTAACTAGTTTTAGTTAGTCAAGGTCATTTAATCGAGACTGATCTTTAAACAAAATCAAGGCCAGCATCAGTTGCTAGGAATACATTTTTTATCCAAAACGTGTCTTACATTTATTTCGATGATACATTTTTCTATTGAAATAGCTATCACTATGTGTATTTCTGGTCAGTATTGCGCACTATTTCATGATGTTTGATACGTTTCCGGGCTTTGAATACTTTACAGCAGGGATGTGCAGCAACTTCACTTAAAGAAATTTTTATGTCCTTTATGTTCTTATTCCTTAGTAAGTACTACGACCTTCCAGTGGTGAGCTTTGTGGACTTAAAAGTGGGAACAGGAATTTAAAATTTCTGAATATTTTTTTTTGTACTAGTCGAGGCTTTCGCCGTGCCACCAAGAAATACGATGCAACGTAGAAAACACCACCACTATCAACCACCAATATTCTTCACTTAATCATTTTTGTTAACTTAGTACTCGTAAAAGGGTTAAATAGTTTTTGCTTCACTTATTATTATATAGATTGTGTAGGTTACTTATACCTGATTAACTAACGGTATTTATAGTACGGTATGTTTGTGCAAAGCCATTAAAATATCATTTGCGTTAACAGTGAATGAAAACATCGTGGGGAAATCTGCAATGATGTCGTAGAGTTCTCCATGATCTTCCCAGAGGCGTTGGAAGTTTACCAATCCGTACTTGGCCTGCAGCGTGGAGAACTACGGTCATGAGTTGATATGATCATGATGTTTGATATGATTGTGAGTATCATTTATACCAATAAATTACCAAACCTTTGCCCGTTTAAAATAAAGATTCAGGGTAAAATTATATATTACGTACTGTGTATTAATTTATTTATTTCATTAGATATACCGACGATATACTTTATTAGCATTAATAATTTTAGATTATAGTTTATAGTCCGAGTACATTTATCACTTACACACATTACACACAACATTGTAGTAAGTCCGGTTAAAAATAATTAAATTAGGCTAAAAGCAAAAATAGTAAGTATAAAAGGAATTGATATCAAACAAATGACAAACATGATAAGAAAATAAAAACAATTTGAAAAATATTACTTTAAGTTTAATTTCGCCTTTAAACTATAAAAGGCGGGGTACTTAAGCCTATGTTAATAAAAACATAATCGTGCGCTATCAACAGAATGATTATCTGTGATAACAGACAATCGTACCTGTAAGATAGGTATCTTGAATTATTTATTAACCGATAGCAAATAACAATGCAATGCTATTAAATGTCAGTTGTTTTATGCAATGATCGCGTGTATAAATTGCTTAAAAATAATAAATAATAATTGGCCAGCAATTAAAACGTTTAAGGATAAACAAGCCTACACCCAGTGCAAAAAGATTTGTTGCAATTTACATATTTGTATAATGCTGCGTTTCTACCTATAGATCAAAAATACTGGCAATAGTAGGAAATCGGCCAAGTACGAGCCGGACTCTCAAATTAAGGGTTCCGTACCATCACAATAATATTATATCTGCAAAAGTATGTTTGTTTGCTTTACTCCCTAACTAATAAACCAAACGACTTGATTATTGGCATAGAGTTCGTTCTTTAGTAGGAGGAGGACGTTAGGTTAATTTTTCCCAGGAAACGGTTCCCAAAGAATTTGTAAAAAAACGTAATAAACGCGGACGAAATGCGCATATCTCTCCGTATTTCGTCAAATTACATGGCAAAAATCATGCCCTCAATATTTTTTTCTGTATTTTAGTACCTATTTGTTTTTATGGCCGAAACAGAACTTAAAAATACAAAGTGTTAAAATTTCAACTATCGAACTATCGGTTTATGTGATATAGCCTTGTACCAAACTGACGGGCAGACAGACATATGACCAGCGGATTCTTTAGGTACCCTGAAACAGTTGCGTGATTGTGTACTCTTTCTCTTTGTTTTCTTTCGAGTCGTATTTTCTCGAGTCGAAATCCCTCATTAACGAGTGTGGTGACCCGTCCACCAATGACCTTTCAAACGATGTCAAGCCGTGTGACATTATTAATAATTCTCTATCATTTATTTATACACAGTGTTAAATGTTCAAAAACACTATAAAAAATTATTTTAAGAAATCCACTCCTCTGTTTGCGGGGCTTTTGAGTACCCAAGCGACCAGCGCTCAGGGCTCCAGAGTGTGGAAACTCCTCACAATACTCCCTAACTAAGGCTACTACGCGACATCACACCGGAACACCAAATCGCTTACGTCTTTGTCGGTTGGGTGGTACATAGACTGCCAAAGTCTCCCACCAGACAAAGCTCCACGCTGCCCGAATGTGGTTCGGTGGGCTTTAATTATCCGGCCATATTAGTAATCACCAAAATGGAAGGCATACCTACCTAATGTTCTATCAAAGGCACAGAGGTAGACAATGCTAAATTCCTAATTACTGGTAAGTACTGAGAATGTCTTGCGGGATAAAAACTAAAGAAAAATGTTTAAAATAAAATATTTTGGCCCATTCTGGGAAGCAAACCTTTTGAGTCGATATCGCATATGCTAAGACAATAGCCTAGAGGTCAGCAAAGCAGTTCTTACTAAAATACTGGCTGAAACTTTTTTCTCATATGTAGATGGTATATACAAACCTGCGCGTACCGCGTATCATCATCATCATCATAATATCAACGCATTACCAGCCCAATTTAGGGCACGTGTCTCCTCGCACAATGAGTAGGGTTCAAGGCCGTAGCTCATCACGCTGGCCCAGTGCGGATTGGTAGACTCCTAACACCTTTGAGAATACTATAGAGAACTCAGGCATGCAGGTTTCCTAACGATGTTTTTCTTAACCGTTGAAGCAAGTGATATTTTTATTACTTAAAACACACATAACTTAGAAAAGTTAGAATGCGTGATGCCGAGCTCCTACACACTGGGCTATCACCGTCTCACTTGGGAGGCTAAAGAAAAATAATCTGGTAGCCACTAGTAGTTGTTAATTAAATCTTACAACCGGGATCTATGGTGAAGCGTTCGACCGTTATAATAAGGAAGATCTTTCTCCGAGCTGGTTTCGTGTGCTTGGGGACTGAGGTCCAACCGTTTATCTTTGTAAGTCATATATTTGTATGCCATGCATATGCCCCTCATTTGTTTTAAAAAATCAATAGCGCGATAAAGGATCTTGTAGCGCCATCTAGTTATGTAACGTGAAGACTAATTCTATAACTCTATTCATAGATTCTATTATGTCCTTGATACTGCATTCTGACTGTCATGGCTTCAATTCATAAATGGGCTGTTGACATGCTCTATGTGCTTAGACTAGACAAAGATGCTTTAAATCAAGGTCGCGTTTTAAATCTAAAAGTTATTTTTTTGCTTCTAAACAATTGTGTATTCCTTATACACGATTGCTTGGAAGCATAAAAAAGTAAAAAGTTTTCAATTAAAATAAAGGTAAGTTCATACGATTTTTGAACTGGTAAGTTTTTATTCTCATATGATAAATTAAAATGAATTAGCTGATAACCAAATAAACCATCAATCGAAATTAATCATGGATCAGTATTTATTTAATTTTATTCTTCACCTCTTAGTAGCCATTAGCAGGTAAAGTTATCTGCGCCTTTTACCAGTTACCACATATATAGTTATTTGGTACCTCTTAGTGGGCCATTGTACGTCTACAAGTCATTATCTATAGCTTTTAAGCGTATATTTAAGCTAATAAGGCATAGATTTCCTCCATGCTCTAATGTAAAAAAAAAAATAAACAATCAAATCATTGTAATTAATTATATATATCTATATTTGTTTTGCTTAAAGGGCTTTAATAATGATTATAATGTCATTCAGAAACCGCCGGGACCATATGTTCCCAGAGGCATGGGTGTTGACCACGCCAGGCCGCCAGCCAATGAGACTTTATGAATAAATAATAATAAATAAATAAATATATTACGACAATACACACATCGCCATCTAGCCCCAAAGTAAGCGTAGCTTGTGTTATGGGTACTAAGTGACTGATGAATAATTTTATAAAAGGTATACATAAATATTTATAAAATACAGATAAACACCCAGACACTGAAAAACATTCATGTTCATCACAATAACATTTTCTAGTTGTGGGAATCGAACCCACGACCTTGGAATCAGAAAGCAGGGTCGCTGCCCACTGCGCCAGTCGGCCGTCAATAATAATTACAATTTTTGGCCTTCCATCATCAATAGCCTATAACAGTGCACTGCTGGACTAAAGGCCTCTCCCAACGGGACGGTTTGCCCATTATCACCACGCTGGGCAGACGGGCTGGTGATCGCAGTACATGGTAGTAGTAGTACAGAGGACGCTGCTGCCCATTCTCCTTTGTATTCCCCTAGTCAACTCGTACGATACTCGCGGGAAGAGGTAGGGCGGTGACAACTGTATTTTGATCTGCCACCACAACACGGCATGTTTTTTTTGTACCTCAGTACTCACGAGCCGAGAGGAGTGGATCTCTGGTTCGACCAATCAAATGACATTATCCTTCAGCACCTCAGTACTTTTGGCCCTACAGAGGAATGGAATCCAGATCCTCGAGTTCTGCAACCCAACATGCTAACCTACAATAGGCTCTTATTGGTTGACTTGTATTATGTATTTTAGGTATTTTTACCTTAAGCGCAAGAAGCTCAAATGGTATCCCTTATTACAGTAATTGTAGACACCAAAGATATCTTAGTACCATGACTTGTTATTAAGGTTTATATATAAGATCTTAAGGAGATCCGTAAAAAAACCAGAGAGAGGGTAGGCCGAGCATAGTTCGCTCCATCGCCCACTGAGTTATTCTGAGTGTTCAGATGATGCCAAACAGATGTTTGTCTAAAATAATCGAGAATTATTAGATACATGCCTAAATATTTAATTTACCTTGAATTGATCAAGCTGGCGATGTTTGCAACTCTAATTTTAGATGCATAAGTAAACTAGATACGAATACGTACGTTTGAACTTGGTTGGAACCTAAATTATTTACAGGTGTGTGTTTATGAATGATGTGACGGAATTTTTCTGGTGGGAGGCTTCGGCCGTTTCTAGTTAGCTAGTTAAAATAAATAGGTATTAGAGTAGTAGAGTGTTTGTTTGTTTATTTCCATATTCCCAAAAAATACCTTTAGACGGAATAACATCTACACCGATTATGACGTAATTTTGCATTCTTTTCATTCCATCACCAAGAAGCCTTTGACTGCACCTGGAAGGAAGTAGTCATGGATTCTAAGGTCGTAGGGCGCTAACGTGTTAGGGATTTTGTACTTTTAGCAATCGGTTTCTAAGCGAAATTGTAACGGAACACTAAACCGCTTGACGTCACGGCTTTGTCAGTAGGGTAACAAGCCACGGCTGACCTCCCACAATCCAGACTTATTTTTTGTTGTTTTGCTGTATCTCTCTATCCGAAAACACGCTAAATATAACTAAGTACCCACCCAGTGTATATATATATACATATATATATTTCATTATTTAATATTCATATATTTCATTTGCTGGTAGGTGATGATGCAGTCTAACATGATAACCTAACCTGTATGGGGAACCTCATTTATATTAATCACCTCTAATCGATATGTGATTAATATAATTGCCGGTGTATGGCGGTTATATTAAACCCATATCCTTAATCGGTTTCTACGCGACAACATAACGGAACGCTCATTTTCCTAGCGGTTCGTCTTTGTCGCTAGGGTGAGAAGAAGCCGCCCAGCAGACCAGACCAGAGAAAATTCAGAAATTATAAATTCTCAAATTTCTTCTACTGGAGATCGAACCCGGGACCTCCTGCTTAAATCCACAGCGCTTACCGCTGCGCTAGGAAGGTCGCCAAAATTATAATATTAAAGAGTCATTAAGTTATAGTTAGGTATTAATTAACAAATAATAATTAAACGAACTATGAGTTTTTGCCGACTATATTTCTTACCTTGAGATTAAACCTTGCCAAACCTGTTTCTGTAAAAAATTTTGTTTAGATAAAAAGATTGGATAGTATTATTTTTACCTGGGAATTTTTACGTAGCAAAAATGCTGTGGCAGCTCATTGAGCCAAATTGCGCATAAACAATCAGGTTTTCTAAAATTAAAATTTTTGTTTTGTAGGCAATCTAGTTAATTTTGTTGTTTTAACTGTAATAGAAACACATTTTGTAAAAAAAGTTTAACTATTACGTTCACAATCGGCAGACAGACTGACGGACGTAGATACGGACAGACGGATGGACGGACAGCGGATACGTAATACTAGGGCTCCAGTCGCAGTTAGCAACCTAAAGAATAGTGCGAAAACTATTCAGATTACTCTGGTAGCCTACTTTTCGATGACCAATTCATATATTATAGCTATTTGACAATAGATGTCGCTACTTCATTGGTCACTAGGAATTGAATATGGACATATTATTTTAATCAGTAATGCATTTTAGTCATAGTTTTCATAATTATTTATTAATCCTAATTATTTGAGTTTACGATTATTATAATAAGTTTTCTATGAATATACATATTACTCTACTCGACAATAGATGACGCTAATAGTCGTAGCATAATAATGTTTTCATAGCGGAGCGATAGATGTCACTATGAAGTTATTATTACAGCTAACTCCTAGTTGTTATAAAAATGTTCTGCTTTCGCAATTCATAGCTATCCATTAAAATAATGATATATTTTAAAATATATATATAATGCTCTTATAATATAAAATTACCTACATGGTTTACAATTTTATCATAATGTCTTCTCACGGTACGCAATCCTGTGAAAGGTAAAGTCGTACGGTCTAGTAAATTTTATTTAAAATATATCACATCTATTAAGATAAGCGAGGTAGTTTTACTAATTACAGCTTTTTAAATAACTTTTAATTCCTTAAATTTTTATTATTTATTATACCTCTCCTGACAAGGAATAAAATTCATGTGTCCACTTGGCAAACTACAGCACCAGGGAATAGTAGAAGTTTACCCCCGTTTATTATGGGGATTTTATTTCCACACGTGCGCTAATGCGACCCTGCTTTCTGAGTCCGGGTTCGATTCCCACTACTGGAAAATGTTTGTGTGATGAACATGAAGAATATTTTTCAGTGTCTGGGCGTTCATCTGTATTATCATAAAAATATTTTGTCGTCTTAGTACCCATAACACAAGCTACGCACACTTTGGGACTAGATGGAGATGTGTCTATTGTCGTAGGATATTTATTTATTTTAATGCTCGGAGAGTTAATAAAACAGTGGGAGTAGATACAATTTTATACTACCCCTGGGGAGAAAAACATATCCTGCTAATGTTATGAAAAAAATAACTTGTTGTATGGACATTTTGCACATTCTACTATTATTGAAATGGTGGCCGTTCGTGGAAATTTTCAAGGTAAGCATTGCCAATCAACATTTATTTCGGTATATCCCAAGTTATATCACAATTTCTTCGTATCAGCAATGACTGAGAAGACTTGAAACCCCTGTATCATACCGCTCACGCTGACGCTATTAAGGCGTGCCGTATTTGTGAAAGGCGACGTAACGTGACGCTCGTCTGACGTCACATGACGTGCAGTGACGTACTGGCCGACACGACTCATAACCAAGGTCACAGGCATTACGGAACGTAGATATTATTAAATAGTCCTATTATGTCAAGCGTTATGCAATATCGTTTATTTTTAGATACATATTTATGGTAATGAGGAATGAATAATTACTTTATTAATTATCATTTGTAGAGATTTCAACTTGTTGATAATTTTATCGCGGGGTTATTTTGCGGCGTGTTCGAGACACGGATGTTGGTCAAGAGTGGGTCGCGGGTTGTGCGTAATTAGTGAGGTCACTTAGTCTATAGTGACGTTACACAATGCAGTGTTTCTAAGATTTCCATACATGGGATTTTACCAAATCACACTTAGGTACCTATCAGACCACTGATGTCTGTTATAATCACGAATCACCAATTGGATTTATTTCGTTCGTAACTTCCCATATCGATTATTTCTATAATAAAAAAATATTATTATTTCATAGTAGCAATTGCCAAATTTTTACTAACTAAACATTTGTTTAGTAATAAATCGGTGCGTACGATGACGAGTGATTAGACAGCAGTTGTCACCAACTCTTTTCTTCCCGCGGGTGTGGTACGAGGCGATTAAGGCGATATAACGGATAACGGGTGGTAACTTTCTCTGCTACTAAAGCCATCTAGAGTGATCACCAACCCGTCTGACCAGCATAGTGATTACGGGCAAACTTTCCCTTTCGGAGAGACCTTCAGTCAACCAGCAGGGCTAGAACAGGCAGGAGACAAAAGTTATATCACCCGATTATATCCCCTGACAAGGGCTATAATTAACATGTCCATCTGCTAAAACACGGGAACATGGAATAGGAGAAGTTTACTACCGTTTATTGAAGTTATACTTCTTTTGGCGCGTTATGGAAAAACTATGAGAGTAAATTTTCACGATGCGCGCGCACACCGACACAGAAAACCGACACCCTGAAGTTAGCTATAAGGTTTGATAGTGTACACTTTCAATGGTCGAAGTCTGCGGGTTCATTTCGGTGATTTAATTGATTCAATTGCACAAAAATCTCAAATTTTAATATCGAGTCGATAATTAGTCTATTAGTATTCCAAATTTATTATGTCCATATCTTTAATTATGAAGAGAAATATTTTTTGTGATATCTAGTTACACTTTTTTTAACTAGATAATGAGTTATAATAAAACTTTCAATGTATTAAATAACGTTTTTCTGTTGATAGTGTCGTTTTTTCCACAAACGTAAAATAAGGCAAAAGATAAAATGTAGATTTTTTTTTATCTTATTTCGCCAAATAAGTATAACGTCTAACGCGTGTACGTAAGTACACAGGTTTTTTTTCATTACACATATATTATTTGGATATTACTTCTACTTGTGCACCAATGCGCTGAGAATTGATAAAGCAGCGGGAGAAGATAATTCTTTATCATTTCCCGGGGGAGATAATTTTCTATTATAGGGTATGGTTTGATTAAAAGTCGTTCTTTTACAAATACACTATGTGAGTCTTTAATTATAAATTGGTTAATAGATCGACAAAATTGTAGTGACATAAATAGTTACAGTTGTATAAGATGTTGATTAATTACATAGTGTCGGAAAAGCGGTCGTTGGCCTAACGCGAAGGTTGAATTTATTATCTTGTATAAACAAACGTATTTCCTTTTAGGTTACCAAGCTTCCTTTACGAGTATTTTTTCTTGGCATAGTTATTGCAATATTTATCTCATCATTTGACATATTTTACTTCTTATTTTATAGTTTTACAAATAGGTGTACAATAACAAATTTAGGAAAAATTAAACAAGAATTTAGAATTAAAAAAAAACATATTTTCAGTTTCTTTAGAAATAATTCCATTGCTTTGAAGAAAGCTATTCTCAGAACCAATATAGCTCAAATAATTCTAAATTAAAAGAGTCAACGGTAAGGTGCCATAGATCAAGTAACCCCTAGATGTCTAGGATTTGAACCACTCAGGACACTGCCTAAGAAAAAGCAGTGCTACGGAAACTGGGGTATATAACAGAAATAGGAGTTTTTGGTAGACAGATTTCACTAACTAAGTAACGACAGTCACAACGAAACAAAAATCCCTAAAGATACCTATTTATATGACGAGAAAAATGATAAAGTAGGCAAATCCAATTGTGGTGTCAGATAAGCGATTCACAAGATCCTGGTTACAGAAAAATTCCACAACGGAAAATGTTCAGAACCTCCGTAAACGGATATGATGGCGTAAAACGAGGCCACGAATTTTTTTAATCTCTTTTTTCCACCGACTCACACTTTTCTACCATCGAAGGCTAAATCGTCAATTGGATTTCCCATGACTAAAGCGAGAACGAAAAATAAATGTTTCCATTATAATGGAATACTTAACGGATATGCATTATAGTCCGAGAGACGGTGGTTTAATAATATAAGAAAAAAATTACGATACAGTTTTTATTTCTCAATTTAATGTCATCATCAGCCTACATGCGTTCTCTCCTGGACCTAACCTCCTAAACCTTTGCGATAGCAAGAAACGAAATACAATCTTTCGCCCTTATCATCCAGCTGCTGCCAGCTAACTTTTTAAGGTCATCTGTCCATCTGGTTGGAGGTCTCCACTCCAGAACACCTAAAAGCCATCGGTTTTACGACATACATGACAAACCCACTGCTTTATACGTTAATCGTATTAAAATTTTTGTGTGTATTTCATATTTTCATTGATTAAAAAACATCTCATTAAAAATTTATGCAGATATCAATAAACAGTTTAGTTTCCCAGATCTATGGTTCAGGGTACTAACATTTTATATGTAAAACTG
This sequence comes from Pararge aegeria, assembly GCF_905163445.1. NCBI lineage: Eukaryota > Metazoa > Arthropoda > Insecta > Lepidoptera > Nymphalidae > Pararge > Pararge aegeria. Next base: position 5,158,452 of record NC_053194.1, read on the forward strand.
TATTTGTTTTTTATATTGTTTGGTTTTGTGTTTGTTACCTATGCAAATTATGCTATGAATCATTTGGGATTTCTTACTTTGCTTTAATCCAGTCAAAGTTTTCCATGTAATCTCTTAGACTACCTATTTTAATTATTATTTACAAGTTAAAGCGCATTTAATGCACTCTATATAAATTTTACAGCGGAAGTTTTTATTTAATTTTTTCCTACAAGTTAAGTTAATGAGTAACAATAAGCCGGCGAATGGATTAATATCAATGAATCAACATTAAGTAGGTCAGTTTTATACTTAATAAGGAATAATTAGTTCATACAATATGATGGTATTTTGCCCAGTTCATTTGTACGGCTCAAATATAAACTTAAAATAGACACAAGTTTAAATCCCCAGATCTATGGTTCAGAGTACTAACATTTTATATGTAAAACTGTATTTGTTTTTTTCATTGTTTGGTTTGGTGTTTGTTACCTATGCAAATTATGCTATAAATCATTTGGGATTTCTTACTTTGCTTTCATCCATTCAAAGTTTTCCATGTAATCTCTTAGACTACCTATTTTAATTATTATTCACAAGTTAAAGCGCATTTAATGCACCCTATATAAATTTTACAGCGGAAGTTTTTATTTAATTTTTTCCTACAAGTTAAGTTAATGAGTAACAATAAGACAACGAATGGATTAATAACAATGAATCAACATTAAGTAGGTCAGTTTAGTAGGCACTCTATAAGGAATCATTAGTTCATACAAGTTGATGGTATTTTGCCCAGTTCATTTGTACGGCTCAAATATAAACTTAAATTAGACACAAGTTTAACTTCAATAGAATTCAACGCGACTGAAGCTACACGCCTAAAAACATGTATATTTTGCTTTCCCTGAGCTTAATCTTGGTGTTTCAAATTTCAGGACATATAAGTGTGAATACTAGTAATTTTCGTACTAACTTACTGACTATTGAAATATGTTATTTTAAATCGCGTGGGAACGTCAAAACATCCCAATATAAAAAGAATGAGAATATTTGCGCCAAACTTCAAAATCGGGTCATCAGTTTTGACAAACATAAGATACAAATACATATTTGTACAGTTATTTATCTAACAGTTTTCATCATCATGAATACTGTAACCCTTTCGGTATAGTACACGCATTCCAATGAGCATTTGTTAATAATATACACTTCATAAAATTTATTTAAATATTATACATGGTGCAACGGGTGCGAGGTAGTGGTAGAGGTTAGTACCTACCAGTCCGTCTCCCTAGCTGCAAACCTCATAAAAACCGAGATGCTCCCTGTAAACTAACGCAGCACTGGCTACCAGCTAATAGCAGTGACAGTATACCTATTTTCAACTCTTTTTTGGTTGGTTGGTATAAAATATGACTCTATATACATTAATTAATGCAATCGTGTCTAATTATTAGAAGGTACGAGACTCAACAAGGGCAGCTTCGCAACTCCGGGTGGGTATCAAGCGTTTCTTAACATAAAAAGTCCATTGGTACCTTGCGATCCACAAAATGAACCCTCGTTATCTGTAGTTGAGCATACTGATCATTAGAAACAGAAAACTATTTGTTTATAAGATGGTTGAACGGTAAAACATCCCAATATAAAAAGTATGAGAATATTCGCGCCGAACGCCAACATCGGGTCTGTTTTGATTCTGATTAAATAGATACCAATAGATATTGGTATCTGGTTCAAATATTGTGGGAATCCTGAGATATTTTCGAGATAAAAAGTATTCTATGACGTGACCACCGTGACCGTGCTAGCATTTCAAGACCCTGCTGAAGTTGTTAATATTAGAGCAGCGTTCAGGGTGTATGACCTCAAGACATATGTATGGGTGTATGTAAAGACGTCAATTTTAATTCGAGGTTGGGCCTGAACCCAGCTATGAGCTACTTATCATCGCTTTTATCATCATCATTATCGACCCACTAAAGGGCACTGAGCTCCTCGCAGAATGAAAAGGGTTTAGGTCGTAGTCTACCACGCCAACCTAGTGCGGATTGGTAGACACGCCTTTGGGAACCTTATGGAGAACTCTCAGGCATGCAGGTTTCCTCACGATGTTTTCCTCCACCGTTCAAAACAAGTGATATTTAAATTGCTTGAATTAAAAAAGCACATAGCTCCGAAAAGTTAAGGGTGCGTGCCGGGGCTCGAACTTGGTCCCCACGGAAGGAAAGCCGAAGCCTTACCCACTAGGCTATCACCGCTTTTATCGTCGTGTACTTTTAGTGCAATATACCAAGAATGACATAGTTATCACGTTAATTATGCTATAATTCTGGTATTAGTATAAACAGTGGCGTGCACAGGGTTCTTGACCAGGGTAAGCATAAAGAGGGAAGATGGCATAAAATTGAATAACCCTTTATGAGTGAAACAAAAATTTTAGGGTATGCAGTGTTTTTGTGCATGTACGAAGTGCGAGCCACTGAATATAAAGTACCTGCCATCAGACATTGGTAACAATAAAATAGCACAGAGAAATCATTTCATACAGTCATGTTGGCTACCATTGTCATAGGTTTTTTTTCAGTATGCAAATTCAACCGTGAAAAACTGTTCAATAAATCGATAGACGTCAATACTTTGGCACGTTATCTACGGTATCGTGATTTCAGAACTCTAGGTTTTCCCATCAGGGCTTAGTTAACGGATATATTCGTTTCCGAGTACAGTGCGATGTGTCACTTATTCATTCATCTCCATATGTGCCGACGTAAAAATTGATATTTCACGGTCGTCTGAAGCAGATGACAAACTTTACGATTGACATAGACGCTATTGAGACATTACCTAATAAAAAAACTTTATTGAAAAGACTCTTATAAGTTTTTTTTATCTCAGTTTTTTTTAGATAGCAGAGAAGCAGGCGATACTTTGCGGAATTCCATGATATACAAATATAATTAAGCTTAATTTCCTATGCTCTGCGTAAAGCATGAGAATCTGCACGTTACATAAATAGAGTCAACATCTCCTGAGGATGCTTCCATGTCACAGCGATACGTGTGTAGACAGTAACTTGCCGAAGATCGGTTTGGTGTGGAGTATAAAGATTAAGCCCTACAGATTCTCCTGCTCTTCGAGGAGCATAGCAAATTAAGCTAAGTTGTCATTCTATATTTGAGATTTCTGTTCAACATGATTGGCACCATCATATTATAGCGACTAATATTTACTACGTATTGTTTTTTTATGAACAATTACTGGCTACCGTAAATCTAGTTGAGAATGCTAATTACTGGACCAATAAGGTAGCTAGTTTCCTTAATTGTACTAAAATTCATCATTGTCATTACATCAAACCATTACCGGCCCACTACAGAGCACGGGTGTCCTCCTATAGTGAGAAAGGGTCAAGGCCGTAGTCCACCAGGCTAGCCCAGTGCGCATTGGTGGACTATACACACCTTTGAGAACATTATGGAGAACTCTCGGGCATGCAAATTTCCTTACGAAGTTTTCCTTCACCGTTGTAGCAAGTGATATTTAAATTACTAAAAACGCATAAACTTCTTCTTCTAGAAGAGTTAGAGCTCGGCCCCACAAAAGAGAAGTCGAGCTCCTACCCACTAGGCTATCACCGCACCGCTGCTGCCCGAACACCATTATATTTCGTTAGTCACCTCGTACGACAACCACGGGAATAAGAGGGGTGATGGCAACCGTATTCAAAAGCATGCGATTGAAATAAAGCGCTATCGGAATCACAAATAACACAGTTCTATCGTCATATCCGTAAAAGTTACGTTAAAAATAATTATTACTATTACTTAACCAATTTATTTAGTAATCAATCTAAAAATAGCTTATCTTTGGATTAAATAGCACGCGAGTGAATAAACCTTGGTGAGGTCATAAATCAGGTGACAAATAATAATTATGAAACGTGTGAGTAATATTAGGAAATACAAATCGAGCCTCCACTCAAGGAGAATAGTGAAGTGTGATTTGAATCACGTTCGTCTTTAATTTTTTTGAGGAAATAAACCTTAGAGAAATGAGGCAAGTGTTTTATCCGTATATAAGGAAATTTGAGAAATGATATGTATCCTTTCTTTTCAAGGTTTTCTATTGGTAATAAAATACCAATAATAACAAAAAATATATATATATTCAATTTTCTTTAAATAAATTATATATTACGATAAAAAAAATATTTATTTTTATTATAAAAAGGACAACTCACTTTTATTATATTTTTCAAGCAAGTTAAAATAAAAAAAAATTACAATCTTTACAAATTGTAAAGACATATAAACGTCTATGTGTTTGCGTGTGAACTTGTGTGCAAATAACCGTTTTATGTTGGACCTTAATCTTTTTTCCATTGTCATAGTCAACCGTGACCACTTTTGATCCTAAATTTCTTTCACAAACTTTGTACAGTTATTTCCCTAACAGTTTTCATCATCATGAATACTGTGACCGCTTTCGGCATGGTATAATATACACTACATACTCGTAAAATTAATTTAAATATTATACATGGGGTGTAATGGGTGCGAGGTTAGTACCAGTCCGTCTCCCTAGCTGCAAACCTTATTAAAACCGAGATGCTCCCTGTAAACTAACGCAGCACTGGCTACCAGCTAATAGCAGCAGTATAACTAGTTTCAACTCTTTTTTGGTTGGTTGGTATAAAATATGACTCTATATACATTAATTAATGCAATCGTGGCTAATTATTGATATTGAGAAGGTCCGAGAGTTAAAAAGGGCGGCTTCGCTTCCGGGTAGGTATCAAGAGTTTCTTAACATAAAAACTCTATTGGTACTCTGCGATACACAAAATGAATCCTCGTTATCTGTAGTTGAGCATACTGATCATTAGAAATACAAAACAATTTGTTTATAAGATGGTTGAAGGTAGTTGTCTACTATACCTAGTAATTGTACGGATGAGAGGTTTTGGACTGTCTATTCAAATCCTATCTCCAAAGAATTTAGTGATTGGTCCAGAAATTTGTTCAGATTCGACGAAAAGCTGGAGTAACATCGGATAGAAGCAGGCGTTTCTTTGCGGAAATCATGATATACTCGTATGATGAAAATTAAGCCTAATTTGCTATACTCCGCGAAAAGCAGGATAATCTGAATAATTTATAATTTCTTTTATCCTTATACTCCACACCAAACAGATCTTCAGCAATATACCTACCCTCTACGCACGTTTCGCTCCGAAACCGGAGCATCCTCCGGAGATGTTGACTTAAAATGAATAATTGTCAACAATTATTAATAATTATTCACTGTAAATAAAACGTAGAGGGTACAATGCCGAAGATCTGTTAGATCTGTTTAGTGGAATATAAGGATTGAAGAAATTATAAATTACACCATACAAATTCTCCTGCTTTTTGAGGAGTATAGAAAATTAAGCCAATGGTAATAAAAGTCATCCTTTTAGGTAAACAAAAAGGTTACAAATTATATAACTAATACAATAGTGTCTTCAGACTACATTGTTCAATTGCTGGTGGTCCTAATTAACATCCTAAAAAAATCCTAACACGGATCTGATATCGATGACGGAAGCCAAAACAATCGAAGGCAATTGATTTTTTCGGATCACTCATACGCTAAATGTAGCACTTACTTTTTGTGTCTGTTTGTTTTATCATAACGGCTCCTAATTACCTAATAATGGTTCTGTCATAGAACGCAGATAAATAACATCTACAGATATTGATTAAGAAAGTTAATGTTATCACAAAAAAACATATCCGGGTTCATGCTGCAATGTCCGGGATTCTGGAGCTCATTGACCGGGTTTTTGCTGTAACTTGGATCGTATTTGATAACATCTGATAGTCTCATCAGTACATACATGTCTTACTTAATGGAAGTGTCTTATTAGGGCGCGCAAAAAGTTAATATTAATGTTTTAAAAAAAAACTGACTTCATGCAAGGTTTCATAACAATTCTTAAACTCTCAATATAGTACCTATACTTATAGGTATGGGTAGATATTTTTATTAAGGTATTGGAAATAAAAGATTTTAAAGTCTCAATAATATTGTAAAAGTTTTTTGATTGAACTAGATGTAAGCGTAAGATGTATTTTCTGTAAAACCATTCGTAGTATAAAGGATCATATCGCCCTATTACCGGTCTCCTCCCACAATGAAGAGAGGTTAAGGCCGTAGTCCTCACGCTGACCCAGTGCGGATTAGTAGAGTCCACACACCTTTGAGAACATTATGTAGAACTCTCAGGTTTGTGCAGGTTTCGTCACGATGTTTTTCTTTACCGTCGAAGCAATTGATATTTTTAATTACTTAAAATGCACATAACTTAGAAAAGTTAGTGGTGCGTGCTGGGATTCGAACTCGGCCCCCCGAAAGTGAAGTTGAGCTGCTACCCACAGCGCTATCACCGCTTCTTAAATTCAAATTACGAGTCTAATTTAAATAAAATCATTGTTGTAGTTCCTTGCAGTCGCATAAAAAAAACAGTGTTTACATGATTCGAGGAAATTCAGCGAGCGTAGACAAACGTTATGCTGGAAATTTCTTGCGCAGGTTGAACGTTCCAATTATTTCAGGATAGCAGTTCAATGCAATTCCCTCCTGTTATTATATTATTTTATTTAAATTTATCTATTACTTATTAGTGTTACAATAAACTATATTAGCTTATACAGGCATCATGCATTTACCCTTCTCCTGATTAAATCCATATATCTACAGTGAAATAATTCCAAATAAAGAATATAATTGATATGTTTTTTTAATATCCTGGACATTAATTGAAAATGTTAAGTAGGAATCACAAAAACATCATAAGGAAATTTTAGGTTAAATTATGGTTTGACGCTACTTGATATTTCAAAGTATTACTTTGAGGTATCCAGTCTTCTCTATCCAGTCTTAATCATTTCAAATTTGAAATCCCAAAATTTCTCAGAAAAAAAATCACATCGTCTTTTATGGCATAATAGCAAAATTTTAACAATGAAATCGACGAAGATTTCAAAATTTATATATTTTGTTATTATCAAAATTAAGCTTAATTTGCTATACTCCGCGAAAAGCAGGAGAATCTGTGTGGTGTAATTTATAATTTCTTCAATCCTTATACCCCACACCAAACAGATCTTCGGCAATATACCCTCTACGCACGTTTCGCTCCGAAACCGGAGCATCATCAGGAGATGTTGACTTTACAATGAATAATTGTTAAGTGAAAAATTCGCCAAATGTGTCGCCTTTTATACCTTTCTGACCCCCACCTAATCTATCTAAGCCCCTCCCACCTCATTAGTGCCTCTGAATATGTTCAATAGAGGTGAAGTTGATAAATTTATTTGTTCGTTTAGTAATTCGAACCTCCCATTCCTATGTTTAATAATTTCTAATTGTTCCCTCAAATCAAGTTTCAACCCTTTGTCGCAAGCATGTAATATTTCGTATGAATGATTACTGGTTACGTTATGTCCACTGTCTAAAAGATGTTTTGCAAAATGAGATTTTTCAGGATGGTTATGATTGAAGGCTGCCATATGCTCTTTGTAACGTGTTTCAAATTTACGTCCGGTCTGACCCACATATGTGGCGTGGCATTCAGAACATTGGAGTTTATATACCCCTGATCTGTGCTTATTGTCCAATCTGTCCTTACCGTTACAAATAGCTCTCAGTTGGTTATTTGTTCTAAAAGCCACATGAACTCCATGTGATCTAAGTATCTTTGCTACACGCTCTGATATAGATCCGAAGTAAGTCAGACTGGTCTTATACCTATTCAGTTTGTCCATTGGTACGGCGTATAACTCCTTAGCAATCAGCCTCTGTTGTTTCTTTTTAATTATGCTATCAACCAAACCTGAATTGTAACCATTTGCATTTGCCATGTGATAAATGACATATAACTCTTTCCTATAATCCTCCTTAGTTAATGTTCCTGCTTTTCGCGGAGTATAGCAAATTAAGCTTAATTTTGATAATATATCATGGATTTCCGCAAAGTAACGCCTGCTTCTATCCTATATTTTGTTATTTAATGGCATCTGAGATCTCTACATTATCCATTATGACTAACACACGCGCACGCAGTTTTGAATATTGATCAGTTACTAAACAACCCATTTAAATAATCATTTTACTACCACAACAAAACCACCACTTAAATTATAACACGTTACATTTGTTTTATCCTAAGATGAAAATGAATGATTATGATGCAAATGATATACACTTCAAAGTTAGTTTTGACAAGTTATTTTAACGTTAACGTTGAACGATGGACGTCTGTTCACACTGCTGTGTGGATTTTCCACACAGCAGTGTGAACAGACGTCTATCTGACATTCTAAGCCACCACTTAAGTCGTCGCAAGTAATCCTTTGGGTCCAATAAGTTTTTTTTCCTCTATAAAGGCGTAGTAGATCCAAACCAATCCAGGCCGCGCGCGCAAAGCGACTGGAGCGCTCTTGAAAATGAAAGGAAAAACCAACTGATTATTAAATGATAATTATTGGACATGATTCTTAATTTCAGGGGCTAGTGGTTACATCTTATCAATCGATCTTTGTGCTTCTGCTGTCGAGAGGCAGCCTAAGCATGCCCTTAACCACTCTGATGGTCAGATCATTACTGACTACGCCCCCTCTCTAGACATAGGGATTAAGACACCCACTAACGCAACCTGAATGAGCAAAACAATTAACTCGTTGCAATAAAAATTACCATTATTTAACGAAAACGAAAAACTGAGTAAAGTACTAGATAATAGGTAAGGCACAATACAAATAACAGAGTTAACATTGTTAACCATCCGTAGTCGCACGAATCTACCTTTTAGTAGTTAGGTTACTTATTCCAACTTAACTATTAACGTCTCTTGAACCTCAATTTAGCCAACAGTAACATCGACACTTTCATTCGCCCCTAAACCAGTAGGACCACGGTTATATAGTGGTATACCGTGGTCCTACCCGTTGGCGAAATCGGTGGGACCACGTGACGTTATTGGAAATACATGATGAAACACTAATCCCATGATAAAATCAGTGTGACCTTGTTGTAAATGGCTAAAAATATTAATTCGAATAACAGAATGTTAAGATCTTAATATAGCTTCCATAATGGGTTAAATGACTTCGTTGGTCTAGATCCCCGAGTCGGGTCAGTGCATACTATTGGGTTTGTGTGTGAATGAAAATTAGTTCTTACTCTTCCTTTGAGTAATTAATTTGGCTCCATTTTTATCTGTCTTTTATTGGGAATAAGTTTAAAGTTCTCTTTGTAATAATTTCCTATTTCTCTTACGGAAATTGATTGGCTGGATTGCCAAAAAATTGCGAAACGCGTTCACAGAATCCTGAGTAGATATTCGTGCGTCTCTGTGAGTCATATGTGGTGATTTTATAATAATATTGTTTGTTTTGTCAGGCCGACTAATATAAAATGCCGGGGTCACTTTCCCATGATTCACAATGGCCACTACAGATACCGGTTGATGCACATGTTGATATAGTTTAATGAATCCTTATGAAACTCCCAAAAACTTATGGTTCAACGAATCGTAAGGTATTTTCATTTTTTTTTAGAATTCAGTAATTTATGACAAAGTTTTATTTAGTTTCATATGTTCTGTAGCTATTATCAAGTTTTGTAAGTACAAATTGGTCAAGTTGCTGTTGTCCGATTGAGCTGTAATTTTGCGTGCCCGTACAAATCAGAAGAAAATGCAATATTATAATGACATGGAGCTATTCTGAATATCGAGCCGGAAGTTGACCATGGAAATTCAATGAAATGAAACGAATCAAACCAATCAAGTTTGGACTCGTTTATTCATCTTCACAAGAACTCTGTCTCTAGGGTCTGAAGATTTCATTGATATATTTTTAACAATAAATACATAACGATAATAATGTCAGCTTTTTGAGATGGTGTTCAGCCCTTAAAGCCAATTTCTGTCTAATGCTGCAGTAATGCTTTTTCAAGTATCTTCAGTCAGATTTGCTAACCAATCAAAATCCACCATATCTATAACTCTAGTATTTGATTCTAAATAACATCAACACTTTCTATTTATATACTGGGAAATCAAAGTTAATAACACAATGTTATAAATGCGAACTTTGGAAGACAACAAGCATGCATACATGCATGCATTTCTTTCCTAATTAAAGAAAAATTAATTTATATGTATTATAAGTATATATTTTGGATTGGATATCTAGGCTAAGGTTTTCTTACAAACTGCATAGAAACTTAGTAGGTAAAACAGGAAGGAAAAGGTGTGAAATTAAAAAAAAATACTATTCATAAATCAGGCAAGATTTTCAAATCTCTATAGAGTTATAATTTGGACTATTATATTGTGAAACTAAATGTGCACCGAGGCTTTGCTCGCGCAATTTACGGAATGCAGTCTACAATATTCAAAGAAACGTAAAAGAATAGATATGCCCAAACAGTTCAAAGAACTGAACTGTTTGGGCATATCTATTCTTGCCTGAGAGATTTAATCACCCATTATTTCAAACCTTTAATAACGCAAACATGGCCAATCACAGATGTTTTCACCTTACCCATAATTATTTGATTTTCCTATCAAAAATGTTTGAAAGAGAATTTGGCATCTATCAGTCCTAGCTCTAAAAAATAATAGAAAAAATAAAGGAACAGTCTGAAAATCATTGATAGTTTAGTCGTTTGCAAAATAACTTTCTGACCACGAAAAACTCAAACTAATTAAGCATAGTCCAGTCCTAGCGGTGAAGCCCCTAAATATTCGGCAGCACTTTGTGTAATTAGTATAGTTAGGCCTTACGTTGGTTATTTATGGAGGTCTATTCCTCTTTCTTCAATATTATTCAATAGATCTACATACAATTTAGGGAATACTAAACTAATAACACAAAATTCAGAAAGAATTATAAAAATCAGTCAAAATTTGACGAAGTTACTATGTATAATTGTCAATCACTCTCATCCCCTCCTTTAAGTGAAATGTGCTTAGTTACGAAATAAAAATATATTCTAGAATGAACTAACATAATGCCAAGTTTTATTTATTATTATTCCTTTTATATATATTAGAAGTTTCTATGTGATGCGCGGGCAAGATACATAAAGACAAACAGACAAAACTGAAAAAAACTGCAATTTTGGCTTCAGTGCCGGGCTTTACTACAGGTATATAAGATGATTTGAAAAATATTGCGTTTTTTTAATTAAAGAACCTAAGTAGGGTAATGAAATAGTAGTTGAAAATATAACTTATGTGCTAGGCATATATATTATATTGACAGCAAATTTGACCTGAATACACATCCTGGCTAAGCGATTTAACCTATGACTAAGATATGCTCTTCCAGCAAGGTTGGACACTTAAACCTTTCATTTCTCAAGAGGGAATTTTGCTTCGATCTCTATCGGTCTTAGGAACGGAAGTAAGTGAGATACTTCAATGATATTCTGTCATGATTTCGTGAGTCGCCGTCTCATTATGTGGGGCAATTTTATTTTTGTTTTATAATATGGAAAATTATGGGAGAATTTGTGGTTAGTCAGAAGGTCGTCATGCAGATGTTCACGTATGGTCGTGGCGGTTTCTCTTATATCTCTCACATCAAGTATTTTGTAGTATTCGTGACTGTACCTATTAGTGTATAAGGAAAAATTCTAAAAAATAACTTATTTCGCTCAGCGTTAAATATTAATGTTCACCCTCACCCTAGGGTTCGACCTCTGGCAAATTTTCGCGCTCACTTCGAACACACAAAATTGCGGTTAACAGAAAAAGAAGAAGAAAAAACACTTTATTGTACTTATAACATACAGAAAAAGAAACAGTAAGGAGTATACAGTACGCAATTTAGACATGCAAAGACGGCCTTATTGCTGCAACCAATCTCTTACAGGCAACCTTTGTAGATAGGACTTACAGCAAGAGAACGGTGTAGTGCCAAGAGTGTTGATAGATAAATACCAAATATACATATATAATATACGCCTATACATAGATAATTACACATTCAATTCGAGGTTAATACTTGGCATACTTGTTGTACTTTAAAATATATCCCATAACTGTTTTATTATTAGAAAATCAATGGAAAAACTTCTTTTATGTTTTTTTCTGCCATCGTATATCTTAAGCACCTTCAAGACCAGAGTGATTTCGTGTTTCGTTTGGACTTCGTCATTCGCCTTTGTAAAAAAACTTAAGTTTATAAGTATTTTCTATTTATTTATATCACATAGCAGGTTAATATAACTCGTAGTTACGTAATCCTGGTATGGCAGCATCTGGAATAGTGAACACATCTCAATAAGGCGATTTTATACCAGGCAACTAGTTGTAAAGAGCGAAAGTCGGAGCCATGCGGATTTGCATGCCGGAACTGGACGGAATCTGGCTGGCTATGTGCGTCATTTCCGATCATTTCATACTCGTAGTTGCGCAAAAATATTTTGCACGTGAACTCTTATGCGTGAAACAGTAATTTTCTTCACACAAAACTCAATATTGTTATTCCATATCTAACTGAATTTAGTAAATATTTTTGCAAGAAATGGACTATTAACCCTAAATCGGTCCACTTCGGGGTACAGGTGTCTTCCCCGACTAAGAGGGGTTTAGACCGCTGGCCAAGTACGGAGGTCAGGACTTCATACGCCTTTGAGAATGTTGTGGAAAACTCTCAGGCATCCAGGTTTCCTTACGATGTTTTCATTCTAAGTTTAAAGCTCGTCTTTCCCGAATGTCAAGCAGAAGTAGGTACTAACCCTAATTGCGCTTCAGTGTAACTGAATTTAAATATTATTTCGGAGTGTCTTGAAATTCAATTGGAGTAGTCTGGCGTCTGCAGCCGGGAGTTAGAAAATTGGTGGTGTTTACACTAGCCTTCGGAGAGCACATCAAGCTTTCGTTCAGGTTCAGGTTCCTTCCACTAGCGTGTTAAATTAAGCATAGTATTTTAAATTTGAGCACACCTTTGAAAATATGTGGTTATGTTAACCAAAATAAATCTAAACTAACTGCTATTCTAGTTTTTAAATTTTTATGCTTCAATTTATTTTACAATGCTAGCAAGGTAGACAATTTAAGAGTTCTGAAGTAGTGGAAAAAAAAAACAGTTTTACAAATATTATTATTTCATAAGCATCGTAGTGTTTTTTATATCGGTAATTTTCTTGGCTTCTAAAAATTAAAGCGTTATATTATTAATAGCCTTCAACCTTACAAAAACAAACTATTTAATTAGATAAAATTAACTATTCTTTAACACCGATTAAATAACAGAAACAGTAAATGCAAATACAGGCTGTGTAGATGTCAACAACACAGGCAACTGTAGGGTAGATATGAGAAACGAGAGATGTGAGATCTATAGTGCTACTATATAGTATTATTAGTGCTAGTAAATTAAGTAAGTAAAGGGCAAACGTGTATGAAGTGCGTGCCTACAGAAATCATCTTGGAAAGGATCAATTCTACGCGATAGTTCCATCACTAAAACACCCGAAGTCCTAGCCAAGTTGACTATCTATAATCATTAATGCTTAAAGCAAGTAAAGATAAAAACGGTCTCCTGTTAATCAGACTGTCGAAGCTATAAAAGCTAAAATTTACTATAAATACCTTTTCGAAAACCAATAATATAAACATTTCGTAAATATAGATCACGATCAAATCATTATAAACAAAATCTTGACCGTGAATTATAAGTACATAATGACAGAGACAATTACAAAGTTCCAATTGAAGTTATTAATTAAAACACATTTATATCCTCTTTGATAAGTTCAATGATCGCAGCGTGCAGTGTTATAGAGCGAGAAACAACCTCAGTCAAGGCCTCCATTCATCGATGTGGGTACGTCACCCATTGATGGTTTGACGCGTATAAAGCTTAGTTTAGACTATGGCAGGAATAAAGACACGAATGTCACACATACATTTTGTTTCTGCTTCCACTCTAAATGTTTTTTTTTTGTGTGAGCAATCTTCTTCTTGAGTGAGCATTCCCCTTTAAATAGGATCGGCGTTGAGGCATATTCTAATCCACTCTGCCCGGTCTTGAGCATACATTTATTATTGGACGTGAGTATAATGTGGTGTAGGTACAAACACAAAGTGTGTGTATGAGCTTTACTTCGCATTGTGTAGCATTTACGTCGTGTTTTCATTTCACATTTTTGTAATTTACTAGTTCTGATCGCGACCTCGCCGGCATATTTTCTTTACGGGTACCTACTGGATTCCTTCTTCCATACAACTCGTTGACGTGAATGATATAAATGTGAAACTGCTGTCAAAAAAGAATGTGAAATTATGAAAAATACCTAAACTAAATTTTGCATTGGTAAATTTTATACGTATATAGTATTTTAAAAATTATATTCTAAAATTTATACCGATTTTCGTTAGAATCCGTTAAGCTAATTTCGCAAGGAGAGTAGGTAACAGCAGAACTACACTTTAAATATGTCCCACAGGAAACATATCGCCGGCATAAAGCCTTCTTCACTTCTTCGAGACATCTTTTTTTTTTTGAAAAATAAGATAAATTTATTATTCTTATGCTGAGTGATCGAAGGAAAACACCAACAAAAACATTTTACAAATAAAATAAGTAAGAATGAAACGTATCACAAAGAATGTAGTAAGTACTACTTTTATTCCAGAATTGTTCCTGACATTCAGAGCCATTCTCAGATGGAATACTTTAGTCGCAGGCTTTTAATAAAGCAGTCATAGAGCCGATCTTTATCATCTCAGGCCATCTCTCTTATATGGAGAGAGTGAGCTAGACTCTAGATCTACAGAGATATAAGCCTTTTAGCGTGCGTTCAGACATGCGGGAATCGTGCGTTTACGAATCGCGCGGTTTCAAACCGCAAAATTGTGATGCTATTCAGACACGCGCGGTTAGTATGCGATTTCGTGCGGGTAAAGCGTCAGTTTCAAAATGGAGGTCGACGAAGAAGTGTGTTTACTGTGGTTGCTCCTTAAAAAAAAGAAAAGAAAAAGGCGGTATTGGGTGCATCCAATATTACGTGACCGACTAGTACATGGTCAGTTCGTAACATTATATCCCAAATTAAGAATGTATGATAACAAATTTTTTGACTATTTGAGAATGTCAATAAAATCTTTTGATGAACTAATTGAACTGATCAGGCAAGATATTTCATGCTCTGAAACGCATTTGAGGCCAAGCGTGTCACCGGAAGAGAAACTCGTAATAACTTTAAGGTAAGATTTATTTATTGTTCTTCAAAATCAGCATAAATATTTTCTATAACTGTAGAGGACTGAGAGCCAGAACTAAATTGCGATGGTGACGGTGACGGTGCCGGAACAGGAGGAGATGATCCAGATGTAGTAAAATATCCTTGCGGGCTTGTATACTGTTGTCCTTGCCAATACGTAGGTGTGATCTGCTGAGTATTGTAGCGAAGAGGGGGTGGTAAGCTTTGTCCTTTTTGTATCACTTGAAGTAATTCAATTTTGGTTGCTAAACGCCTATTTTCTGGTACTTTTCTGAGTTCTTTATATAACGACAAACAAAAGAGTTTGTCGTCATCTTGCTTGGTAATACTATTTTCTTGAAGTTCATTCTGAAAATGTTTTCGTGACTCGATACTTTTTTCTATTAAAACCGCTATTTTTTCTTCTGGCACTTGTGTTTTCTTACGTTTAGGGGGACGTATTTCAGTGGCTTCGGTTGCATTGGCGTTTAGTTCACTTGTCTCCTCACTTTGCCTTTCATTCTGTTCTTCAATATTAGTTGTAGTGTCTTTATTACTTACACTATTCTGCAGGAAAGATAATCTTGAAAAATACATATATCGGGCTCCTTTACGAGCACCTGAACCAGAAGGAGTTGTTTTTTCTTTTTTGTATTCTTTATTGTAGCAATCTCGTATATTTTTCCATTTTTTTTGGAGTTGTGTACCTAAAAATAATAACATTATTAATAATATTCTTGTTTCAGATATCTTGGTACGGGTTGTTCATTTGGAGAACTAAGCTACAATTACCGCCTAGGAAAATCGACGATTACTGGAATTGTCCGCGAAGTATGTAAATCATTGTGGAATAAGTTGGTAAACATAGTCATGCCCGAAGCGACTGAAGATATCTGGAAGACAATAGCACGAGACTTTGAGAGATATGCAAATTTTCCAAATTGCATTGGTGCTATAGACGGCAAGCATATCCGAGTTATAAAGCCTGTTGATTCGGGTTCTTTGTATCATAACTATAAACATTACTTTTCCATAGTGCTCTTAGCACTTTGCGACGCCAACTATTGCTTTACTTATGTTGATATTGGGGCTTATGGCAAAAGCAGTGATTCTGCTATATTTAAAAATTCGGTTTTTTATAAACGCCTGACAGAAAAATCATTAAACATACCAACACCTAAACCAATATCTAATGTAGACCTAACACCAATGCCTTATGTTATAGTTGGAGATGAAGCCTTCGGCTTAGCAGAAAATTTAATGCGCCCATATTCAGGCAAATGTTTACCATATGAAAAAAGGATTTTTAACTATAGGTTATCGAGAGCCCGACGTAATATTGAGTGCACTTTTGGTATTTTGGCGAACAAATGGCGCATCTTTCATAGGCCTATAAATGTAAACATAGATTTTGCCGAAGATATAATAAAAGCTTCTTGTGTTCTACATAACTATGTGCGGACTAGAGATGGTCTAAAATTTAAAGATACTTTATATAATGCACCCATGACTAATCTCAATACCTTGCATGCGGGAAGAGGGACACCGTCATCTTTGAATATCAGAGATAAATTCGCTCATTACTTTGTGAATGATGGGCGTGTTCCATGGCAAGACACAAAGATATAGCTGCAACTAACATACCGTACTTGTAATGTTTAGGTACATAACTAAATGTAAACAAACGAAATATGGTAATACCGTTGTGACCTTCATTTGAAAAATGCTCGAAATGTCTGCATAAAGCAGCCGAAGTTTGTTTATATTTATTTAAGTACCTAAAGTATACCGAGAGTATAATATACGCTTCATAACAATAATTATAACATAATTCTGTCAATTATTTTTTGGTGAATAAACCTACTTACTTAAAATATTCTTTTTTTCCACCGTGTCTTCGCAATTTCCAAATATCTCCACCAACTCTTGCCAAGCTCGGTTCTTGATAATTTTATTTGAGTAATCATCACACTGAATGTCCCATATTGCAGGTCTCTTCTCCACCTCATCAATAAATAGTTCAGTGTCGAAACGATCCATGGCGAACTCGCGAACAGTGACGTGCTCACCGCGCGGTATCCGCAACGCAACTGAACGCGAAGTAAAGACTCCATAGTAATAGAAACGCGCGGGAGCAGCGCGATTCTATTTTCTGGCGGTTGGGTTGCGGTAACCGCGCGGCTTGATTAACCGCGCGGTTATGTCTGAACGATTACTAACTAACTCATATAAATAAGACCCGCGCGATTTCCATGCGATTCTATAATCGCGCGGTTCCCGCCGTGTCTGAACGAGCGCTTAAGGCGAGGGCTTTAACGAATACTACTATGACACGTTAGACATGGTCTATGCCATATTATGTAAATAACTATATTGAACGAATGATCCGCACTTTAAAGCCACATACATAACTGTGCCTGTCAATCTACCTGAAAACGAGTAAATTGAAATCTGATAAGTCACGATTAACTTATTAATACTAATTATCATATAAATTGGATGGTTCCAGATAAAGATTTATGTTTAAATAAATCAACTAAAAATAAAAAGTAGGTTTACATATGTACATTAACAACGTACTCGTTTATAATACGAAATGCATAATATTGACATGAAAGGTTTTTATGACGTTGAAGTGCGTCACAGTAGAATTCCACGCGAAGTCGCGGGCCAAAGCTAATAATTTGTATGCGTGTGCGTACGCGCATGCATATTTGTGACAGGACGCTCAACAATAGCCGGAATAGGAAGCGACAAGCAAAATGGCCGTGCAGACTGACTCCCCAGACAAGTTCCGTAACCAGGTTCTTGCCACGGGTCGCGCATTTAGGGTTACGTAAGTAAAACTAGACTGAAAACTTAGGCCACTTTTACTCTTTAGGACATTACTACGTTAAAGTAAAAATAACCTTTATTCAAATACGCATAGAGAAGGTACTTTTGACGCGCAATTCAATTTCTCTGGCTGGCTAGCTAACATTTGCTAGTTATTAGGAAGGTACACGCACTGAAGGGCTAGAACGCTAACCATGAGATAACTATACTTATACCCATTTTCTTGTCCTATCAAAATTCTAATAGAACAAGGCTAAAAATAAAAAGCACAACAGACTTGGAGGGATTATTTTTCCTTCTATTCTTGAAAAATGTGACGATCATGTTGCATTATATAACTATTAAATAATTTTATTGCAACTTCAGTTGTGAAATAAGATGACTTCGTAGTAATTTAGTCTCAGGTAGAAACTGAGTTTAAATTATACAAAGTAACCTAATTATTTGATGGCACCTTTCCATCGTTTTTTGGGTGATTTAATATCTACCAAAATACGGATTCGATACTACTACATTGGGTGAATACGCGGATAGGAATTGAGCGAGAGTATCAAAAGTTAAGCTAATTACTACTATTATAATAATCACAATCCCTATCCCTAACCCTACTTAATATTATAAATGTGAGTGTAAGTTTGTTTGTTACGCTTTCATGCAAAAACTACTAAACCGATCATCACGAAACTTTGTACACATATTCCTGAAGGTATTAGAAGTAATATACTCGTAGCTTTTTATCCCGAAATTAAGCTCCTTTCTCTTGGGAGAGGGGACGAAAGTGTTTAACTATTTAACACCAGGCTTAGCTATCCTAAATACATAAAGTTCTGCCACATTTATGAGGCACATGTCTTTCGAAAAACAAAAACAAAAGCGGGCGAAGTCGCGGGCAACAGCTAGTATTATAATAAAATATCATCGTGCTTTCAGCAATGACACTATTTTTACACATAGCTATTTTTATAATCATGACATCCTCTTTAAAATAAATTATGATAAATTATTTGTGAAAATTCCGATTCGCACTTGGCTATCGTTTTTTAGAAAATTCTTTGCCCTCGAACAATGCTTGAAGTGGTTTTCCGCTCAAACTGTTTACTGTCTTGATAGTAGCCCAAGAGCTTGCTAACCCAATCTATAATATGGATTCGAAAAAAATTTTTGCTCCTACTTTTGACTAAGCCTTCTGGTACGATGATGCGTTTGTATATGGCTTTAGGTAATGTAATGGCGTCTAACAGGTTAGCATTATATTATCATTACTTCACTTCACTTAACATCAAGTACAATGTAAGTTTATTTATCCATGCTATCGCTGAGAGCGATTGTTGTCTGGTGATTTGTTCTCTATCTTGAACGAGTTTCATTATTGATACTCACGATATATAAAACCCTCTTTTTTTTTGTTCAATGATCCTGGCTATTATATAATCAGCTGTCATATAATAGCTCCTATCAGAAATATGTGCCTAAAACTCGACTTGAAAAACGAGGTTGTGAGCTCTGGGTCTATGGTCGCAGATGCGAGTGACAACGGAAATCCTGGTTCATAAAATTATTTAAAGAGTTCAACTACGTATAGGTGTCGAATCAACAAACCTATTCTGTTTTAGGCGAGACTTCTATTTTCCTCGTTACGTGCTTAATTGGCGATAAATTGAAAGGAGTTTGACGTCTATTGGTTTTTTACCTTAGTTCCTGATTCAGTCATTGGATCCTGATATTTTTTTTATTGAAAACTATGCAATAGGTTTTCACGCTACAAAACAACAACTTTATCACACATCTTATCCGTAATTTATTCTTTAATAAATTTGCTTGCTTGATTAACAACGAAAACGAAAAGAAACGTTAGAGTAGACCAGGGCAACAAAGCAAAATAATAGCGCGCAGTTTGCCTACGATATTGTGAGTATAGTTATTGTCTGTCTTTTTATATGATAAACTCGCGTGGCTGAAAAGTATGGATACAAGGTCAAATCATGGACCCTTAAAATGCCGCGACATTTTAAGGCTGCTGTTCGTGGTAGTTTTAAATTCGCGGCTACTAAATGTTGGAACGACCTACCTCCGCCATTAAGAGATATTAGCATGTCTAAATTCTCTTTTAAAAAGAAATTAAGAGAATATCTTTTCCAACAACAAAACATTTGAACAAGGGTGCCTAAGTGTGTTTATTCTTTTTATTTTTTATTTTTATCGGTTCGTTCGTAACAAAATATTATATATGTATACAAATCTTTTATAACATTTTTTATTTATTATTACACTTTTTTTTTTGTTTTGTTATTTTTTAATTATATAATACTTTTAAATTGTATTATTTTACCCATCGTTTATAAGCGTCGCTCTGACAGTGCCTACCGTCCAAACATCACGTCTGGCTTCACGGAAGATCAGCGCTGTGTCTTAACAGGCACTGCAAACATGCTGAGTGAAGACCATTTTGGGATCACACCGTTCCTATAATTGTTGTGTAGACCATTAAGTTGTATTTTAATTCTAGTGTGTGTAAATCCAAATAAAGTTTTCTTTCCTTTTCTTTTTTTTTTTTTTATTGTTATCTTTATAGCATAAGTCTTCGAAGTCAACGGAATAATACTTATCTGTCTGATAAATTAAAACCCCGCATTCGGCTCGGGTTTAAATGTTCGTCTTGATTTAAATTACAAACTTTGCGCACAACTATTTAATCTTTGAAGATACTATAAAATGAGGAGTGTCTATCTATGTCTGTTTGTTTGTTTAACCATTGTTAAAATGTCGATAAAACTTAGTAAATTGCATCCTGGAAATGAACATGGGATACTTTAAACAGACAGGCGGGTAACGTTTTAGTGAGATTAACAAAAAAATTGCTTTTATTACCCATGCACGGCTCGATAAATAAAACGATTGCATACACACACATGTAGGAAACCGCAAAGAATCTATAATGCTACTAAAACAAACTGACAAATTTGAATTTCAATTCAATCGATTTTCAATTCTTGTTTCATGTAGGCCTATTAAAGGCACTTATGAAGCGTTCATACATAAATAAATAAATAAATATACTACGACAATACACACATCGCCACCTAGCCCCAAAGTAAGCGTAGCTTGTGTTATGGGTACTAAGATGACTGATGAATATTTTTATGAATTATATATACATAAATACTTAGAAAATACATATAACATATATGAGTACATTATTGTAAGGAGATGGTAATAACTACGTTCGCCAACTTAAACCTATAACTACTACAGACACGTTATAACAGGTAATTCGCGGGTACCAAAAACTGATCGCGGAACGACTATAAAACGATCTATAATATTCTAAAAGCGATAGAATGATTATTACCTAATACTTCCAGGCGTGTGTTAGGTCATGGTCAGACCTTGTTCCAAGCCAGTTCGGACGTAATAACATGTTTAAAGTAGATTTAGTCTACTGACCTTCATTCAGTAGAACTGAATTAAATTTTACGATACTAATATTAACTTAAGCTGATTTTAAATGTCGCTTCTGAAGGGGACTTACCCTTCCTTTAGGTACTATGTAGCGATTTTATTATATTGATTTAGCCCTGCCTAGGGATTTTTATTCTAGGGGCCTCAAAGTCTTGGGAAGATTGCGTTGATCAAATTTCTAACACGGCCAAAGTGCTATGTTCAGTAAGTATAAAAAGCAGTTTGCAGTCCTGTACGCATGGTTAACAGAAACAATGTTCCTATCCTTTAATATTAATCTTCGTATTTTACGCGTCTATTGTATAGCGAGGATAACTAATAAAATTGGTTTTGCCGATTTGAAAAAACCGGTGTTATGTACAAAAGTTTGTAAACAAAATTGTAAAGCTAAGACGAGACAAAGTTGAATTTACTTAGTTTTAATTAAGACAAGACCAGAGATTTTTGATTTTAAGACTACGTTTACGTAGTCTTAAGTTCACTTGTAAGCAACGTTAACAATAATCAGTAACTGTATAGTTGTCTGCCTTTGGAGGTTCAAATTTATCTTTTAACTTATCATCCTGGTTCCAATTATGTTTACTAAAAAAGGTCTATCCTTATGCTAACAAAGTTGTGGGAATAAGCTCTTTATCCTTATATGAAAATTATATGATGTACATATATGTGAGCACGTAAACATTCATATAATAAATAGCACTTCCTGACATTGACTGAATCATAGGTACTATCGTAAGATTGCTGGGTCCAACGATATTTATGAACTTCAAAATTACGATACCATTGGAATTTACATAACATAGCTATTATCAGTCTTTTACTTTACCAAACTTAACTTTTTATTTTACCAAATTTTGTAAAATTAGCGATACTTTCTGTATCACTTAAGTTTCGGATTTTAATAATATTATTGGCAGTTATTGTTTTGACCTTCTCATGTATTCGTCATGATCCTGTCAGTTATATGACAGGTTGTAATTTGAAATACCGACCAGTTTCAACGACACCTTGGCTCACTATATTGAAACATGCCATTTGCACCCGTAATAATACGGTTATATATAAAAATATCCTTAAATTTGCTTGCCTGATGTCCCCTTTGGAGGCTCCTACTGAGTTGGATGTACCTGCAAAAAGATCTAGGGCACGAATTGCTACCAGCCTCAGGCTTAAACATCAAACCTAAATACTAAATTATTAAATGCAGACTAATCATTGGTTACGATGCACATCCCAAAAATATTAAACAGTTTGTCTGTTCTTTGAGCGGCATCTTATTTACTGTTTTTTTTATAATTATTTAATTCTGTATTAAAAACGAGATATTTCTTTTCAGATCAAATATCCATCGTCTGCTAAAACGTGCCAGCATTTTAAGGTATTTATAACACTGCTTTATATGTTTCACTATGTATTTTATTAAAAGTGTATCTATCAAAACCGTATGTATTGCCATACATATTTCATAAGTTTAGGTATATGGAGTATGAAACTGCTAGCTAGGATTTAATACACTCCATGTGATATGTGATGATAATAAGAATCTGTCTTCAGCTCTATTTCAAACTTACACTCTTATAGGTTTCTACTATTTACTTAACTATAATATTGTTAGTGTTGATTATTATAACGACCCCTAAAACAGTTCAGTAAGAGGTGCACTTATCGTGCCATAAGAGTATACAAATGCGGATTAATAATACTCGAAAGAGGATGCTTTGTTATTGGCTGCACATAATTTACTTTTAATAAAACTGACATTTCCTTCACTTATAACCTGTGGCCATGTAGTCCTATTAACTATAGAAATATCTGTCAGTGGTTGTTTGCTTTCACAACACATCGTATTTTGTGTTAATGTGAAAATTTCGAATTTATTTTTGTGATATTTTTCGTGAATCTATTTTTGAGGAAATTATTTATTTTCGTGGGGTTATGGTTAAATATTATGTGCTATAAATTATTACGGTCAAGTGTGAAGGGATATTACCTTAGGAGCGCGAGAAACGTACTCTTAGGGTTGTCAACATGTTGAACGAATGTTTGCAAAGAAAAAACGAAACATTTATAAAGACTTTTCAGGTAATCAATTATCATTTTATAAAATTTCATACATTTTTTTATAGAATTTTATTTAACTTAAATGAAGACCTACTCGTAAATGTATATATATCAAACAAACACGGTAAACTATTTTTCTGATGCTTTAATCCCGAGTCAATTCTGTACATGTTATTAAAAAAGCGCTTTAGCAAACGGGACTTACGATCCAAAGAGACGAAAAACTTAGCTTCTTTCGAAGTTCATAGAATTATTGATCTGTTTGATTGATAACTTGAAAGTCTGCTATACACCTACCACAGGGAATGTTCTCTAAGTGCTTTTATTTTAACTAGATCTATACTATACTAGATAGATAGAAAAATAATTGTTTTCTAATATATTGCTTGTTTGTTTACCTATAGTGCTGCTATTCAACTATAATTAAAATAAAGCGGACAATTGTAATTTAAGGTTTACAATATTTTTAGACTTAGTACCCGAGAGTTTTATAGTAACTGAGAGTAACACAAAAACCCATCTTAAATTGCACTTCTAGGTATATAATGGTATGAGTTTTTAATCGTTTCTTTGAGGCAAGTAGCAAATACTACCAGCCCTAAACACGTCTCATTAGTCAAGAGTTTAAAATATACATTCAAGGATTTAAAAAAATCCTTTTTTTCTCTCCACAGCGACCGAACGTAGTTATAGTACAAATATTGACGTAAAAAAACATACAGGATTTGATCCTTTGATTCTCTGGCCCTCGCAGCCTGAGCTCTTTACCACTAAGTTTTTCGGTTCTCATACCGCCGCTGCCCAAATAAGTATATTCATTTTAAAACAGACTTTTAGCGACTGTAGTGCCATCTAGTAGGAAATGTTGCAATTTCGATCTTTTATAGTTTGAATAGCCGGCTAGGTAGGACGGCTATACCTTATTCCTGTCATGTTTGTTTATTCATAGGCGGCTGTTTGATGACATAATGTAAAAATATCCTTTTATTAATGATGGACCCAGGTCACAAAGCATTTCCTGCTCCGTGCACCGTTACTATAATTGTACTGCACATGTTAAACGACCACTGTGTTTCGTTCAGAATTTTCACACAGTGCTGTTCTGTGCCATAGACAAATATCTTAGCAGAGGGTACAAGACGTGTTTATCATATTTAAAACCGATTTTTCAATAGTCAAATAATCTTGAATTAAATTCATAGTTTTTAACAATGTTTATCTGAATAATTCATTCAAAATTATTCTTCAGGTTATCTAAAGGTAAAATTTAGCCTTAAGTCCATAATTAGTATATGTAATAATACTTATCTTGCTTATTATCACAAACAATATTTCCATATAATAATATGGGTTTTATTATATGGAAATATTGTTTGTGATAATAAGCAAGAGTAAACAAAATTAGTGATTTTTGTTTTTTATTATAAATAACTTATTGTTTAACAAGTAGGTTATTTGATCTACTTTACAAGACTTGAGATATACAGACGGAAACTTTCAACGCATAATAATAGGTAAACCATTCGTCCTGGGGCTAAATTATATACATAAATATTAGCATTATATACAGTGGCGCGCACAGTAATTTGTACCAGGGTAAGTGTAAAGCATTAAAGTGGCATAAAATGTCAAAATCCTACTCTGTTGACAGTTAGGTATATGAAAATGTTAGAGTAGGCAGTGGTTTTGTACATGTATGAAGTGCACACGACTGATTATATATAAGTTTTACTCATCCTAATATTTGGACATAAAACATAAAACACATTGCAGCAGGTTTTTTTTCATTAAGTACTACTATTTATTGACCGCAAGAGTTCACATATTTTCCAAACTTTGTTTAAATTTTGAGTGATACATTTTTTAGTTTATTTTTATATATTCCAATAAAAATAGTTATATAATCCCGGGCATTGTTATTAAAAAAAATATATACAATACATATTCCATCATCACCACATCAACCCATGTATTACCGGCCCACTACAGGGCATGGGTCTCCTGCCACAATGAGAAGGGACTAAGGCCGTAGTACACGCTGGCCCAGTGCACATCCTTCTTCCTTCCGTTTCCTCAATGTTTATCCCAAATTTTCCTTCACCGTTGAAGCAAGTGATATTTTAATTGCCTAAAACTCGGCCTCTGAAAGTAAAGCTACTGGCTATCACCGCTAGCTATATATGTATATTATATATACAACAACAAATAAACATTATTAAACATTATTATACAAGAAATATATATGTGTATATTATATATACATATTACATGAACGATTATTTTTCGCTGACGGTTCTATGAGATTAATAAAGCTGCTTCTCTCTGAACAAATCTGGATCCGCGGCAAAAAGACGATCGCTTTGCTCTCGACTTTTTGTCACGATAATGACCTTCGATTTTAATTATTGTTGAGCTAATTACGACATAATTTTACCAAGCAATAATGTTTTAATTGTACACCGCTCTTTATATTTTCTTGCCAATTAGTCGTAGTGATTTAATTATTACATTATCTATATTGAACTCAGAAATAAAAATTAAGATGATTTGAAATACTGGTAGACTTGGTTTCATTATTTTAGAATCGCGTGATCACAGAGTGATGGTGGTTTCTCTCGGTTGCGTGCATTTGTTGCTACAGTTTTTGAACGCGAAACGGTTTCGCACAGTTCAAAATTTAAAATTCGAAAACGGGAAACAAGAAAAAATCCAAGACGGCCAACCGCCGAGGTTTGCCCACCCAGCCCGTTGACTATACGACTCGCAATGCCTTACCGCTGCGGTCGTTGGCGAATACCGCCAATTCCTCCGCCATACCTTACTTTAACCCATAGGACCTATAATCCTTTCCGTAATCAAACTATTTGTGACCATACTCCAATAGAAATAGATCTTATTATTCATTGGAATATATTTCAGCTAATTTTCCGACAGAGATAATGATTAAATTGTTTCGGCTTGTCAATTCAAACGAAATTATGCTGTTATATCTTGTTTAATAGCCATACGCTTGTCTGTTTTGTACATACCAGAATGATACCCTCTAAGTTATTTACCATTTGCACCGATTTTACAAAAATCGACAGCCTTTCGACTTCGACTATATCTTTTAAATTTAAGTGAAATAAAAAAAAAACTGAATCATATTTCAGTGTCAGGAAGACCAATTACTGTTTGTATTTAATTTTCAACAATTTACCAAGGATGTTGATGAATCAAACTAACTTAATATTAAAAACAAACCTATAGTAAACTTGATAACTTTCATTTAGTTTGTGTAAAAATATATCATGGTAAAAATCTGAGTGATCTAGTTTTTCAACCTCCGACGGACAAGGCGTTTTCTAAGTTTGACCGGTTTATATGCACATTTTGGCCATCACAGCACCAAAATTCAGCCAAAAGGGCGCAATCAGTATTGAATTTATAATATTTTAACTTTCAGTTTTAACGTTTATTTATTTTAATACTAATGCTTGCTGAAGAAGAGGCTGTTTATCATAAGAACTAGTCTTAGTAGATCACTCAGATCTAATAAAGAAAGATGAATAATCTTAGTTTGATCGGTTTGTAACTTTTAAGCATATATATATTTTAAAACTAATATGTGTTAAGGAAACGGCTATTTATCATGATAACTTGTCTAATTAGTATCTAAACACTGATGGCAACATAGTTGAGGCCGATCGTGGTCGTGTATCTATGAGAAAGATATCTTGATGACTGCTTGTTATCACCGGCTATCTTCTATCGATGAATCGCCGATTAGAGACTGCGTTTTTGTGAGTTGCTGTTGTGTATAACATACGGGAGATATTTGCTCTGCTTACCGCGGCGATCTTTTAAAGAGCTCCGAAGCTCACGTTTTTTCTGACATTAACATTGCCTGCTTTTAGAATTGTAAGAGAGAATTTAACGTTTTGGTTATATAATATACATATTATACTTTTAAATCTATTTTTAAATAAATATCTTGTATTTTTATTACATTAGCTATCGCCTGACATGCGAACTGAGTCGTTAGTTGCGTTTGCGCTCGCATATTGATACGCGGCTTTAGAACTCTTTTATCCAAGTAACGGTAAGACACAATAGTAAGAACTACGAAGGAAACTAATATTTAGGAAGTGCGGACAGTTTAAAGAACCAGAATAAAAAAATGGCTTAGTTGTATTTCAATAATAGGTATCTTGCACTGGTCCGTGGGATAGGTACAAAATAGATAGATGATTTAAAATTGCTTTTGCCAAACCCACATGTTTTATTGTAAATAGGTAGGTATTTCTTTCGCGTAAAATTAAACTGTGTATTTCATCTAAGTTCTAACATATCCTAGACCGCGTTCTCTAGTAATACGACATGTAATTACACTTGAACTACATTGTAACTACATAAATATTGTTTGTTTTCTTTTTATAAGCATCATTAATGTAATAGCTACTCTTTTAATTTGCTATCTGTAACAGTCTCTTCCGTTTTTCGCTTTTTCTGTATGTTCTATTTACACCGGTATTGGTGTTATTTTTGTCTATTTAATACGGTTAAAACATTGGTTTTTAATCGTAGTAGGGTTTTCTGCGGCATTGTACCTACTGAGATGATAAATCTAGCGTGGTTCTTTTGGTCGCGTCATTTCCTACTGTCATTGTACAGATAATTAATAGTGTCATAGTAGGAGATAGTGATATTGTAGTACACCACAGCCCACTACAGGGCACGGGTCTCCTCTCAGAATGGGGAGGTCTAGTCTAGTCGCATATTATGTGTATTCCACCCTGGATGACACGTTAATTCTGAGATCCTTCTCAATTTTAATTTTCCACGAATTAAAATGATTGTAACATGTACATTACCCGTTAAATTCCAGCATCTTTAGCGTAACGTGCTTCATTGTTTAATAGGCTAATTAGTGTATGACGACTTCTGAATACGCACGTCAGACAGTGATGATTCATCGGCGACTAGGAGACGTAGAGTTCGCTTTGAAAACCTGTTTACGGAGTAAATTAATTGAAAGCGATCTGTAACGTTTGCGCATTGTCTAAAGTCTAAACCCATGGAAATCTTTGTGCGAAGTTTTAGTGCATAATTTATTTTGGTTCTCTGCACTTTAGAATATAATTTCTATTGTTATAAATTGTATTTTTTTTATTTAATTATATTATATAATATAAATGTAAATAAGCAAATAAAATAAATAAATATAGTATGACAATCCACACATCTAGCCCAAAAGTAAGCGTAGCTTGTGTTATGAGTACTAAGATAAACGATGAAAAAAACATTTTCCTGTTGTGGAAATTAAACCCACGAGCCTTGGAAACGGAAAGCAGGGTCGGTGCTCACTGCGCCAATCGGCCGCCAGCAATATACACCGTAAAGGGGCGTAAAGTTGACGAACAATTTATCAAACACAAACAGTCAATGATACGTCTATTGACACGTTTGGAAATGAAATTTCACGGTCTCCACTTGTTAAAAATTTAATTGTTAGAAGTAAAGGCCCAACATTGTGTGCACTATTTATAAAGCCGACGGCACACTAACAATAACAATACAAACAGTGGACATTTTCAGGCAGTCGCACGCTAGTTTTTGTGGCAAAACTTTATGGACCTCCTCGGAGCGGTTGCATTACTACCGTTAAAGTAAAAACAAAAGTACAAAATGCGAGTTTTGGAATAGTCCTGCCCTGACAATGCATCAATTTATTGCGTCATATATAACGTAGTGAAAGTTAACTCGGGTATTGTTTCAATTCATCTGGTAACGGTAAACAAAACAAGGGAACTCGCTGCAAAGATGCCGCCCTCATACAGAAGTCCAATACTTTAGTAGCCAATAAATAGTTTGCAAATGTTTGCAAGGTCTTTGAAAACGGAATATAATAAATTACACTGCGAAAAAGGTTATTGTTGAGAGAGTTTTGTTATGTTATTTTAAAGTTCCAAATTTGAAATTGATGTTAATTTAATCGCCTCTGTGGACACTATCATTTATTATTGAAATTAGTAAGAGTAGAGATTTTGGCAAACTCTTCTGGAGCTTTGTCACCGTATTACCACCACGTCTACTGCTGCCGACAAGCAACAACTGTTGCCGGTATAATAACGAGCACTTGATAATACAATACCAGAGTTCTTCACTATCGGAATTTCGGGTACGTATTACAAATTACTGTTGTTTTGTTAGTTAATGCTTGTTTTTTTAGGTAAAAGGATGGATTTGATTTTTTAAACCAGCATAGGTCACTGGTTATTTAAAATTTTAGGAGAAAATTGCGGATACTTATTTTACTATTGAATTTAATCTATACTTACATTATAAATAAATATACTAAATATACTACGACAATACACACATCGCCACCTAGCCCCAAAGTAAGCGTAGCTTGTGTTATGGGTACTAAGATAGCTGTTGAATATTTTTATGAATATAATACATAAATACTTATAATATACATATAAACACCCAGACACTGAAAAACATTCATGCTCATCACACAAACATTTTCCAGTTGTGGGAATCGAACCCACGGCCTTGGACTCAGAAAGCAGGGTCGCTGCAAACTGCGCCAATCGGCCGTCAAAAAAAATATAAAGGCCGTCATTATAAAGACTTTTTTGATTGTTAGTTTGTTTATTGATGGTTACAATATGCTCCGAAAGTACTGGACTAATTTTAACAACTTCTTCGCCAAAAGAAAGCTAAACTATCATGAAGTAACGTAGGCTGTAATTTTTTTTCAAAACAATTTGAGATCCTTAAGAAAATGGTAACAAAGTAGCAAAATTTTGCCTATAAAATTCATTATTTTGCGTGTTCTGAGAAAGCTAATGATCATACCTAAAGTTATGTATTATTACATAATTAAATTGCTCTAAGGCAGCGTGGGAATATAAGTAACTAGTAAAGTATCGCAGCTATCTAAAAAGTCTAATGACTTTTTCACCTCGTCACCGGTTGAAACAAAAGTACATACATACAGTGGAATAGTTTTTAAAATTTAAGTACTACACCTAAATAACGTTGGTAATTGATAACTTTCTTTTTAAAGACTGCCACCGATCTATAAGATCTATTTTGACAAAAATATACAACTTAAAAATATTTAATAAGTACTCTTAAGTGAGCGCTAGAACTAATTTCAATCCGGCTTATTTTTTACTTGCTCGACCACGATAGAGGCATCATGGGACGAGATATTTTAATTGCAACGCTCTTATCCGGGTAAAAACCCAGGTGACAAAAAATCTAACATATGTAACAATGGTTAATTTTTTTAACAACAATATACTTACGTCAGTTACATGAGCGATAATATCAAGAACAAATTATCAACTACCAATAGCTACCGTGCGTGCTTAAACGAGACTAACTTGATTAGGGTGATTGTTTTTATATTACGTTGACGTGGACCAAGTTGGTATCCGACCCCTTGCTTTTCTTAGTTATTTATTTTTTTAATTTTAGCAATTATATATAACTTGCATAAACGGTGAAGGTAAACATCGTGAGGAAACCTGGAGGTCTATGCCTTGGAGGTCTCCATAATGTCTACAAAAGGCGTGTGAAGTGTATCAATCTGAACTTGGCCAACGCAGTAGAATACGGCCTAAGCCCTTCTCCTTTTTAGCTGGAAGTGGCAATGAATTGAAAATAATTCGTTGGATATCTCTTTTTTAGAAATGGTTTATTAACCAACAGAAGATCATCAGAGCAATAAATTGAAAGTCACTCGCACCCAACTTTCTCAATTGCACTATTTTGACCTACCATAAAATAGTGACAGCTAAATTCAATCCTATCCCAACATTCATAAGATACCCAACTTCTTGCCGTATTACAGTTACAAGGAGTAATTGCATAAAGCTTGCTTGCGACAGACGCTGCTGACACCATTTTGTGAACCGCGCTTTTGCGCTGTAGTTCACCTGGTGTACAGCATAAACAATGTTCAGTAATAATTTATTTTATGATCACAACGTAAACAATCATATGGAATTATATCACAATTATACGATTTATAAATAATCGACGTTTTATTTATAACCGAGTGCCGCTGAAGGTATGGCTTTGTACATAAAATTCGGAGTAAAACAGGCGTAACTATGTTACTGACGTAAAAGTAAAGAGGTAATTCTTCATCATCATTAATATTTCAACTAATGTACGTCCACCGCTAGTCTTTTTAGGGAATTTCAAACCTGAGTTATCATTAATCAGTCTGTTACTAAATTACATTATCTCTATTATATTCAGAATATTGGAAATAATAAGCATATTCATTTATTAGTATGATCCATGATAGCATGAGCAAAGTTAAGGATTGTTTATTGAAAGCACTGCATATTACAAACTTTATCTTTGTGTTCAAGTAGTAAGCTAATGAGCTTTCTTACATTCTACGCTCAAAATACAGTGATCTTTCCACCTTTTTAAAGTCACAGCGGGTAGCATCCTCCGTTGCATTAACAATGGGGGCCCCTAATAGTTTTATGGAATTATGTCGTATTGTATGTTAACACTAGCATTTGGAGGTACGATGGGATTGACTCATCTACTTGAGTTCACAAATGTTTTTGTCACAAATAAGGTAAAATGATTCTGGTAATCGCGTTAAAGTGATATGATTTCATCTAGTTGTGACTGTTTATTACAAACATAATTGAGTGCTAGGAATACACACTACGAGTATGATGATGCGATTAAATTTAATTCAATTGACCGATTTTGTGCAAGTTGTACGTACGGCTCTAGGTCGTATCCTCCCTCTACAAAAGAGAGTCCATTGCCACCAACTTTTTAGAACAACAATTTAGGAAACATTCTTATATCTTTTGAGGAAAAACGGATTCTATATTAAATACGAGTACCTTTTTCTTCTGCCTTTTTCATCTTATATTATTCCATTTACTTAGATAGGTAACATAAATAAAAAATGTTAATAGCCACGGAACGTCCGATAGAGGCGAAAAATCAGAGTACAATTTATAGCTTATGAAATAGAATATTAAATAAAAATTCTTCAATTTTTATTATTATTATAGAATACAGAACGTTATTATAAAAAAAAAAAAAAAAATCGGTACCGAGGAATGAATTTGTTATTAAATTGTAAATAAAGAAATAATAAATTGTACCGTAGAGATTTTCCTGCTCTTCGCGGAATTTTCAAGAAAGCTTAATTTTTAAAGTATATCATGGAATTTTGACGGTTGATTGGTGCAGCGGGCAGCAACCCTACTTTCAGAGCTCGAGGCTGTGGGTTCGATTCCCAAAGCTGGAAAATGTTTGTGTGATAAACATGAATGTTTTTTAGTGCCCAGACACTGAATAACATTCATGTTCATAACACAGACGTTAATCTGTATATTATAAGTATTTATGTATATTATTCATAAAAATCAGTCAACTTAGTACCCTTAACAGAAGCTACGCGTACTTTGAGGCGAGATGGTGATACGTGTATTGTCACATTACATTAATTTATTAATTAGGTACTTATAATTTCTCATGGTTATTGTTATTTTGTAATTACTAAGCAAATATTTATTGAAAAAAGCAGGTTGCAACATTCGCACTTTGTATTTAGGTACAATATATTTATTTAAGGACTACCCTGAACGTCCAGCACCCTAATGAAAAAAAAACCAAAGATAAAACCATGACAAAAACCATCATAATTTTCCGGCAGGTGTAGTTTACCAACATGTATGTATTTCAAATAATAAAAACGGTGTATTGTAAGCCAACTAATTTGCCTAATTAACTTTGAAGCATCGTCGCACGCGTCTTAACTCTTAATCATAACAGGTAGTATTGAAACTAACTAAGTTTAATTATATCAACAAATGTTGAGGTACTTAACGCTATTATATTAGCGCGCTATAATTAACGTTTCCAAGTATATGTAGGATTTTTCTCACTAAAACATTACGTAGGGT
Organism: Pararge aegeria; assembly: GCF_905163445.1. Taxonomy (NCBI): domain Eukaryota; kingdom Metazoa; phylum Arthropoda; class Insecta; order Lepidoptera; family Nymphalidae; genus Pararge; species Pararge aegeria. The sequence continues at coordinate 5,192,003 of NC_053194.1, forward strand.
CAAGAGCACGTTAAGCTTTTACATTCAAGAAGCTTCCTTATACAAATCTCCAGACGAATGGTATAGTTAATAAAATAACATAGTGATAAATACAATGCACGTTTTATGCATTGTTGTTAAGTTTGTGGGCTTTTGGCTATTAATTATGGGATCTTTGATTACAACCTGGTCCGTTCATGGAGTTTATGATTTTTAAATTGAGATAGAGATTTCAAGCGGCTGTTAAACAGAAACACGTCAGAAATAGAAAAAAAAACGCTAAAATAACTTCACGTAATAAATTTATTCTCCCTTAGATAAGACTAACATAATTTTATCAAAAGCTGCAGTTTTTGACCCACTGCACATTCCCCTGAGCAAACAGGAATACCCTGATGGTATCGATACATAAAGGTGGTGACATAAACGTTAGATATTATTGTTTACTATAAATGATGACTATGACTGATAAATTACGTGAGTTCCTTGACTGAAAATAATTATCATCATTACGTTGCAAATATTTGTAACTGGTATTGGTGCACATGCTGCATTCATTATTAAGTATCTTGTGTGTTAAATTGATACAAACCTTAGTTGATGCAATGATAAGGAAATATAGTAAGAAGTTATTCTGTACATTTTTCGACAAATAACAAACAAATAATATCGGACGATAAGTGAATATACTTACGTGATTTTATTAGCTAATAAAATATCAGTTTGTGAAGCCAGATAGTCTTCTAGAAATAAAAAGGCAAAAATATACTAAAAGCTTAAATCAATAACCTTGCCAAAATGTCAGAACTACATGAGATTCCCTTATAGGTATTTAAAAGTTTATGTGGAAATTGCTGTTATCATCATCATCATAACTTTAACTCATCGATTGAAGTCCACTGCTGGACGTAGGTCTTTTGTAGAGAGTTCCAAAATCCACGGTCCTGGGCCGCTTGTTTCCAGCGGCTCCCAGCTACTCGTTTGATATTTTCTGTCCACCTCGTTTGGGGCCGACCATCGCTGCGTTTGCCTGTGCGAGGTCGCCATTCCAGCACCTTGGAACCCCAACGTCCATGGGTTCTCCGAGCTACTATTAATAATTAAGTTAGTTTTATAAAAATAAGATTTCTAGTCCTCTTATAAAACTAGACATATTTACTTATGCGGTATATAACAATGCTTGTTATTCTAGTTACCTACACGATACAGGACTATTAATGACGATATGATGTTATATTCATATTTACATACCAGATCATACTAAGTAGAATACTACAATGCTCCATTAAAGTTTTCAATGTAATACAATGACAAAAACGAGTAGTGGTGGGCTTCCTGGTGCGTAAGAAAAATTAATCATCACAAATGATTTAGTGTTAAAAAATTAGGTGGTATTTTTATGTTGCGACCACTCATCACCATGACAAGCAAAATAAAGCTTTTAGCATTTACGCCTAAAGCATAAAAACTTCAAAGCTGTTATAGAAACACCGAAAAGACAATATTTCCATCTGCCCACTGACGTTGTACGTAATTCCGTTATCGATCTTCCGAGTAGGTATCACGCATAAGATCTCTAGCGTTTTCCTTTAAAAGTATGCACGTAGACGTGAGGATTGTAATCAATTAATCAATGAATGAACTGCTGCTCGGTTATATATGAAACAATTTTATTTATATATAATTTTATTTTGTGAAACCGGTTTTGAGGTATATACGGTAATGCCCTGCTTGCCTGCTTTTTTAGACGACCATGCTTTCCTACGCTGTGGGTTCGATTCCCACAACACGAATATGGTTCTGTGATGAACCTGAATGTTTAAGTGTGGGTGTTTATCTGTTTATTATAAGTATTTATTTATAATATTCATCAGTAATTTTAGTACCCATAACACAAGCTACGCTTAGTTTGGGGCTAGAGGGCGATGCGTGTATTTATTATAAAATATATAATGCAATAATACTACATAGAGAAAATATACTTAAATTAACACTGCGAAAATGTTTATTGTTGAGAGAGTTTTGTTATGTTATTTTGAAGTTCCAAATTTGAAATTGATGTTAATTTAATCGCCTCTGTGGACACTATCATTTATTATTTAAATTAATATAAATAATAAATGATATTGTCTTTAATTAATTTTGTTAAGGAAGTTGCAGTCAGGGTTCTTCTCACCAATGGTTTTTTATCCAAAATAACTTGAATTTGCGTCAGTAGGTCACATTTCTAAGTATTAACTATTAATATTTAAGAGGTATATATACGAATAACAATTACCCATAAGTTTCTTACATAAATTTATTTATAAACGCAAAAACCGGTTCGTATCGTAGTTCGAGATAACGGACTAAGAATATTGACTTGCCATAAATGTAAATGTCAATGTTTTCTAAGGAACTTCGTGTGTTCAAAGTTAGGAAAAATCAGTGACGTCAATATTATGACGTCGTGTTATGTTACTTGGGTTTATTTTTTTGCAATGGTATAGGTATACAAAAAAAGTACCAAACATTTATACGGTGTAAAGTTACATACTTTTTTATTCTTTATACCACACGGATAGTCGCGTTTCGATCTTACACCGGAGAATCCGTTGGAGGAATTGTTTTGGGATGTAATCCTGTTTCCTTTAAAGCACAATATGATATTTCGGAGAAATGTTAAAATCCCAATTATCCAGTTGTTACAAATCTTATAGACTACAATATTTTTGTGTCTCTACGTACTTACACTCACGGCCTTTATAATTCAAAACTCGACTATGAAACGGATTTTTACCACTTTCATGTTATTTTAAGTAAAGGGGTTTCTTTTTTGCTAGTTTCTCGCCAATTGTATAAATTATTTACGTAGTGCTTAAATAACGCTTCGTGTAAAGCCTTGTGTTATTCTATTATTAAATGATTTAATAATAGAATAACGGCCATTGATTCATCTATTTATATCTTACTTATATTTTTTTGCACTGGTATGTATATTTTAATTTATTAATATCCATACCAACGCCGGTTTGTAGTGCCTACTCTAGATGAAGCTTCTTAAAAAAACCACATGTATAAACTTTCTTAAGAAAAAGACGCAATAAATAAATTCTAATGCAATGAAGCACATTGTTTCAAATAGCTCACTACGTGTAATCTCTTAATTCCGAAATATTTTATCTTGCATTTCATACAAACGTAACGCGCACTCTGCGAATGGCTTGGAGGAATTTGATGACTTTAATTTTTAATACCATGTCGCCTCGCAGACTGAAATTCATTACTTGGGACATCCATACTTATCGCAATATCAACAGGAAGCTCCTATAGCTGATATGACACAGGTGTTCTACACTACGATGGGCATTCACAGAACTGTAATACCTATCTAAGATGATGTAATGGGCCATAGCTCCGAATAGCTATCCGTTAAAAAGCGTGTGCGTCTGATATGAAGATAAATCTACGTAGGTACTTTGAAAAATATCAGAGCTCATGCGATATAATTGAACTTACATAATTCCTGCAGTTTTGTAGATACTGGGAGAGTTGTATATGTAAGAATATATATCAGAATTGAATTTATAATTTATCTAAGAATAAAAACTACTTTATGCACTTCAGTTCGTGGGCTTGGCAAAAACTAACGATACTTTTGATACCCGATGAACATTATGGTAACATTATCCCAGGTGATATAAAAATATAGCCTTTGTTACTCATGTAAAACTCAAATTGTAAACAGATCGCTTCTATCCTAGAGGGGCATAGAATACTTTTTATGCCGGGAAAACTAAAAGTTCCCGCATGATTCTTATATGTTGGGGCCACAGCCAAATTGTACCTTCATTCTTATCTTCCTTTTGTATTTTCATTTTTTTTAATTTTCTACGTTGTGTACAATTAAAGAGTATTCATTCATTCCCAATTGCTAGTAAAAGATATAAGTATCTCAATTTGTGGTATATATTTTATCTGACTATCAAACTAGCTATTAAATTATTGAATAAAACTACGTGTGGTAGGTAATTAATGACGTGATGATTTGTCGAAATATTAAGTGTCAGAAACGTACGTCAGTAAATTGATTATTATTTCATTGATTCACTTTTTATCAAATCGCATTTCCTGCTCCGTCAAAGATATGAAGAAGCATAATAGTAGTATAATTTTTCCGGCTTCATACGCATTCCTACTATTATCCAATTTGGCACAGGTGCATTTAAGATGCAATTTACAAAGATGTAGTAGTTTCTTATGCTATTATGTAAAATTATTTCAACCTATAATGAAGAAATATAGTTCTTACCGTTTTTGTCACGAAATTAAGCCCTTCACTTTCCCCTAATATTTTATAATTGCCCTTCAAATTTTAAATATAAACTGTCCACAGAGTAACAGATTCCATTCTGGCGGTTTTGGAAATTCTTGATGAAATCTCCAGATCCAGAAGACCCTACCGAGCTAATATTAATACCATAGATTTTATGACTTCATTGAATACATGGGAAGTACCATTGAAAGAATGTTCTCTAAATTCAATTAGGCAAAATATTTAGGCACGTTTTTTTATTTAATTTTTATTTTTTATTCATTCGGGACTTTTCTTAACAATAAGAATGTCAGCCCCGACGTTCCGTTTACGAAAATTAATACTTCCTACTTCTCTTATCTTAGCTCAAAAATCTAATAGCATTCTGGCTACCTCTGAATAAGGTGTCGCCAAATACTTTGGCAAATCCCTACATCATAACGATTAATTTTAAATTTACATAGGTAATTTATGTTGATTTACCTTTAAACTTAATGAAACACACTTACTTAATATGATACAAATGGGCACAAAAGTGTATTAATCTTTCCGTTCCGTTGTCTTTTTCGAACGGATTTCTCTACTTGAAAATAAACAATCTCTAGTTAGTTAAAGACAGCCAGACAATGTTTTTCACAAGGCAAATAGTATTTTCTGTACTAGAATTATGCTAGAATAAAGAAACCCTTCTCATTGTGGCAGGAGACCCGTGCCCAGTAGTGGGCCTAAAATGAGTTGATATGATGAAAGATATAATAAATTTTACTTCCTCGGTTACAGAGATTTCCTATTTAGTAGTCCTAAGGTACAAGACAGTTAGTAGGATGCTCAGTTGTGTAGGATGTTAATAGTATGACATGATCAAGGTTGTATCCTTAGGGATTTTACCTTTATAACATTCTTATACGATGTAAATACCCAGGTCCTTTCAGAACTAAAAATAAACTTAACTGTGATCCGGCTACCACGAAACGTACGTAAAGGTGATTTTTAAGTAGCAATGCTCTGTACTCGTGTATTACAAACAATTATTCTCATTCATAAATAATTTATACCGGTCGCATAAATTAAAAGCAATCACATGTTTATATCTGATAACTGATGTAAAATGATACCGAACGGAGGAAAACCTGTTTTGCAGAAATTTTGATCGACTCATTGTCAAGTTATTCAGTTCACATTATAATTCTTCCTATCCTAAGTGATTTGTGCGGAAGTTTTTTTCATCGAATGGAGTCTGGAGCTTACGTAGTTAGGAATAAATTATATCTAATGAGAATACATAATTGGACGGAGGGTTTATGGTTTTCTATATCAAGGGTGCAAGCTGAGTCATGGTCTCAATAGTCACAATTTAATTCACTGTCTTATTGGGACTTAGTTCTACTTAACTTTAGTATTATTTTATTACGTTGCTGAAAAACAGCTTAAGGTTACAGTTTTATGCATCTATCTATCTTTATAGATAAAACTGTAATGACGCCCATGCGCTGAAAAATCGAATTCACGACTTAAAATTTGTAAATATTCTAAAAGAAAAGACTTGCCAGTGCTCTTTGAAAAAATAAGTTAACGTAAAATAAATATATATATATATATATATATATGTATTTGTGCAAGTTCCTACCCCATACAGTGCATACATGAAGTTTCTGAGTAACCCACAACCTGTAAGGTTTACTTGAATATTAATTTATAATGAAATGTAATGTGGATATCATACCTAATATTTAACAATTAAATTTACAATACAAGTTAAAACAGCAAACAAGATAATTATTAAGAAATAAACAGTGTGTTACGTAAAACCTACCTACTTTAATTGAGAAAGTAAATAAAGATGCCATAAAATATTACTATGTATGCGGAGAACTGACTCAACTGAAACTTACCAATGACTAACTACGAGTATACTGAATGATTCAACTGTATATTACTGAAATTAAATATGTGAAGGAATTTCGAAACCAAATTCTTGGCATCAAAAGCGATGTTATAACAATATAGTTAGGTATACATAGTTAGTCGACATAGGTGTAATATTTTGTTATGAAAACCTTACATAGGTACCATAGGTGCTACATCAGAGTAATATTTTGCAAAAGAAAATTAAAATAATATTTTATATATATAATCAGAAAGTAGTTCGATCTGCTGAAATATTTTAATTATTATCTAAAATATTATTTTATAATTCGCAGCCTCCAATCATAATTATAGCCATTATTTGTATTTAGAATTAGTCGAAAATTAATATTTAATATATAAATACGCTAACAAACGCTAATGCCAAAAATGCACGCTTTTTTCAAAATATAAATTATAAACTAGCATTTTAAAAAGTAATAAGTTATCTAATTGTACGCAAATTACACAAATGAAGACCATCTTTAAATAAATTAATTAATTTCTACAGTCAATTATTTAATAAATTGAACAATAAAATTTATATTATTTAAATTTAAATGAAATAAATTATAACAAATAAAAATATTGTAAGCTACGTTAACTATTTTATGTAACTCGCAAGTTCTCTATGTATTAACTGAAACGAGTTTCGCGTCTGAACTTGCTGTACGAAATTTTTCAACCCCCGTGTACACGGACGCAACACCTGACCCCCGGCTACTTAAAGTTGCTTCAAACTGGGAGGGATTGGTCCCGCCCTACAGTTTCGCCGCCACCGGCATTGGCTACTTCGGCGCTGCAATCGAGGACTATACCGGCTATTCGTCAACCCCCTCCTCACCGACGGTGCCGACTGCACGTGCTCCGTGTATACTAGGCTTTATCTTACGCGCCGTCAGACCAAGTCATTTAGTCGCTCAACCGACACGATGCGTGCGACATCAGTTTTGGGGATATAGAGTTTAATCGTCTGTTATGGATTACACTGAGATCCCACATTTCGCGCTCTTTCGACAAGCCGGTACTGTGATAGTAAGAGTCAAGATGGACGAGAAGAGAGAAAGCTGCTGCAAACCCGAGGCCTGTCCCAGGTCGGACTACCCTAGGATACTCCATAGACTATCAACATGTGCGCAATGTTACAGGACTAGATCAAATAGCCAATATAGTGACTGTGATAGTGATTTTGTGGACCGGTGTCGACCTTATAGATCGAGTTCAGCAAAAAGTAGTAAGCGTTTTTTTTTTTAATTATTTTTAAAAATTTAACTTTATTTAAAAGTTTGTATCTTCTGCTCTTCCGGTATTTTGACAATTGTATATATGTATATGAAATTATTTTTATAGAGATTACTTCTGCTTATATACCTAGTACATAAAAAATATTTAGGTCCAAATTACCGATAGAGACTACCTAACCTACATTAAATTTAATGGTGCCTAATTAATAAATTACCTGCTTAAGCTTTCTATCTTTACGTTCATACTAATATAAATAAAGGAAGAGTGTATCTGTTTGTTTGTTTATTTATTACAACTGCACTAGTATTCATGAAATTTGGCACATAGATAGATTGCATACTGAAAACCCATATTGACATAAGATACTTTTTATCCCTGGGAAAGGCCCGAAAACCATTCTTCAAGGATTTTGATAAATTAAACTTTTCTTGCATAAAAGTAAAAATTGTTATATTTATTGATTAGATGAGTTTTTATTTATGTGTGCTACTGTTCTTAAAGGAAAATGCTATACAATTACATATATTTTAAAGCTTACTTGCCGATTATATGAAATCAAAATCAAAGCAAGTTGTAAGAGCCCATGGATTTGGATCTAACCATAGAAAGCTTTTACAACCCGGCATTTACCTTACTTACTAATACAATAATGATTTCAAATATTAAATAATAATAATATTGCACTCAATATTAAAGCTAAAGAATATGTTTGCTGGTATATATGTATGTATTTGAACGCGCCGTTTTAATAATATAGTCTAATAAAAAAAACATTTTGGGGTTAGATATATAAAACAGTATGCAACGACTACATAGTAAACCTGAACCAAACCGGAAAGCACAGCTTTTATATTTATATTATGATTTCTAGGTTATATAAGAAACCTCTCGCTTTTTAATTTTTATTTAATCAAACCAATATCAGGTATAATTTTAGTAAAAAAAATGTCAAAACAGTAATTCATTTTGTAAGCTTCAATATAGCACAGTCTAAGCCTCTCCGGGCGTTTCTTATCACCGTCATTGAGGTTCTTCAAACTCTTAGCTAGCATATTACACATTATTTATAATACAAATATCCGGTCATGACCTGACGCACTTATTCTCATGTCCTCTCATTGACAATGCTCACGACAATCATGCTTCGCAGTCGAGCTTACGATATCATTACGCGCAAAAAAAGGTCTAAATCTCTACAATGTCAAACACGAAGATCGGAGCCAACTAACTAGGCTTAAACTGCAATTAAACAAGTGTACTGTTACCGGAATGACATATCTAACTAAATGTTTCTATCCTTTAAGAGTTGTACAGTTATGTCTACGGCTTGAAGGGGGGTGTTTCGTAATAAGTACTATAGCTCACCTCTCTAAATAGGGCCATGAAATGATTTAAGTGTTATGCTATAAAAATACACTACACGTTAGATCTGGCTAGATCTTTGAGACCTTTATTTACAGTCCCAGTTAATTGAACTAAATCACACGACCGTACGTCATGGATCGCATACAAATCTGAACTTATATCATCCTTAATAATTGTCTCTGAGATTCAAATCGACAATCACTCTTGTTTTTTAACGATGAAATAAAAACCATCCTATTCATCTATTTTATCCCTAAACTATAATATCAGTGCTAAGGCACCTTAACTATAGTAGAATGTGAATTATATTTAAAATTACTCTAATTAAAGAGATTCGATTTCCTAGTTTATCCATCATTTGTGTCGTTTATTTATTAATTTATTGATTTCAATACTTCCTACTCTAAATTCTAAGTAGGTACTTCCAATAGACCCAAGGGATAATTGCACTCTATTTTTTTATTTGTTCCAAACAATAAAACGTTTGTAATAATCTCATGAATCGTAAACCATTAATAGTATCTATTAAAGAAAATAAATTATCCGCCTGTCTACAAATAATTGTATTATCTACTCAAAAATATCCATTAGTAACGCAATATGACATTCCTAATTGATTGAAAATCATTCTAGCAAAAGAATTGGCACAAATATTTTACTGCCTTTTAAACATACCTAATTAAATAATAATTGTTCGGTTTGTGCAAAAAAAAACTATTAGTATTGAAAAATATTACGAGCAAAAAAGTTATTTAATGAAGGTGAACAGTTATACAATAAAATATTAAGGGCAATTTGTAAGTATGTATTGTCACGTAATTATTTTGACCACAAATTTAACTAAACTATTAAATAACAATTAACTCGCGCGAAATACGCAAATGGTTTTATATAAGGGAAAAAACATAGTATCAACAACATCGTTTTAAACATTTTCCCGGAAGTACTTAATGCATATTGCAACTTGCGACTTAACCTGGTGCAGAATTTTGCTTTTTTTGCCATTTACATGTTGGTTAAATAAGGCGGCATCATGAGCGATTCTGTAAGAAAAACCCATTCTGCATCCGCTATTATAGTAAAAAAAACATAAACTCTACTTATTTTTTGTCACGAGATTGCGGAATGTTTTAGTTTTTTTTTCGACGCGATTGTAAGTAGCTTTCAACAATTTACGCAACAATTATTATGTGATAATTTCATACGCACAACCTCATGTGAGTGACAAAAAAAAATTGAGATGCGTGCCTTGATAGGTAGCGGGAGGATATTGACATTTCCAATGCGCTCTAGGTATTTTAAATGCCTATACTGAGTTCATAGAATGTCGATTATCGAACTTCATAATTATAATGAAAATATTATGGAGTTTATTGCTATCTGACTCCGATTAATTCAAAAGCAAGAGCATGCGCATAAACGCCTATCTTATAAACGCACGAAAATAAACTAGTATTAGGAAACTAATAAAATAAATTTTACGAGTACCTTACACAAAATCTATAGAATAATTAATAATCCGGGCTACTTCAATTGGATAATTACGAAGTTAGGCGATTTTACATACTATAAGTACATGAATATCCTACCTTGACTGTAAACCTGCACGCCACTGAAAATGCGCATTGAATTTATTTTTGTGAACGAAAAAAAGATAAGTATATCCCTCGGGGCATAAGAAATTTTCGCGTATCTTCAGTTCAAAAAGTTATCAGTAAAATTATGTAATATCAGTTGTTATGTCATTAAATATAATTCGACGAAAATTTGGGCTTGTTTCGTTAATTTCGTGGGGTCGATCTCCGATGGTACCTACCATCGCGTTGCATTTTAAGGCGATTTTCAGTTAAAAATACAGTTTACAACTTACACTGTAAAATACGGGCCCGGTTTTCATCTGTTAAATGGTTTATCTAGACTAGAGAAATACTAATAGTTTTTTCATCATCATCATCATATCAATCGCTGTATGTCCACTGCTGAAGTCTTGTGCCGCTTGAGACCAGCGACTCTTTACGACCCCTTAGATTATATATATCTCAGTGACCAGATTGGAGGTCTACCAAGTCTTTGTTTAATGTTTTATTTGTTAATCAACTTCATCATTATCAACTCATTACCGGCCGCCCCACAGTACACGGGTCTCCTCTCAAAATGAGATGGGTTTAGGCCGTAGTCCACCAAACTGGGCAAGTGCTGATTGGTAGACTTTACACGCCCTTGAGAACGTTATTGACAAATCTCGGGCATGCAGGCTTCGTCCTTCACAGTTTAAGCAAGTGATATTTAATTGCTTAAATTTAAAAGCGCACATAACTCCAAAAAATTACAGTTCTGGGTCCCCCGAAAGGGAAGCCGAAGCCTTACCCACTAGGCTCTCACAATAATAATAATAATTGGTGGTAATTTCAATGACAGTTCAAAACTGCAGAAAATATCATACATGTTCGAACAAATACGTTGATAAAAGTAGGAGGACTTAAACATCAAGGAATATGAACATTAAACACTCAATAATTAAGGTTTTTTGTCCAGCTGTGGGACATTTATAAACACTTGAATCTCAATAAAGTATGCATTACCCGTGAAGTAATCACGCGTTACCGTAATAATCGCACTTATTATGTGCAGTCAAATTTTACGAGCTCATCGATTGTTCGCCGTTACTTGCAAATTGACGAACTTCATTAAAGTTCAATTATTTTTAACGTAGTATTAACCTTCTATCCTACGGAGTAACGTGCGTCTAGCGTTTACTACGTTCGACTACACATCACGTGATCCCGGATTCCATTCTCCGGACAGGCTAAAAAATCTTAGATGTTTTCCTTTACGGAATTCCCAAATGACTCAGGGAGTATTCAAACAGCATTATAATGTGATTATAGAATGTGATTAAGAGCCCGCGCACCCGCGTTTTGCAAGCAAGATGAGTTTAAACTCAATTTTTCTCTCGCGATATAACTTGTGACGATGACTCTACGGAATAATGTAGGTGGTAGGTGTATCTTTATGCAAACGAAATTGAATGAGATTGGAAATGATAACAAACCTGTGCAACAAAAAACAATAAAAAATATTAAACTGATATTAATATAATAACTGAGAGCTTTCATCTGTATGTACATGATTATAAATTGGTGTCACGTAAATAGTGTGCTATTTGGTCAACAGCGGACAATGAATACTATATATATGATGCGGAAGAATACATTTATTAGATAATGAATATTTATTTACCGCATTTTCCTTTAGATTTTTAACTGCAATGTTTTCGAATGTATACATTTCAATGTTTTTACAGTGCGTACAGTAAGCTTCATAGGTTTTTGAGGAGTATTGAGTATACTTTCAATGTAGAGCTTCATTTTACGTAGATGCGAATAATTTTCCTTGCAGGCAAACCAGTATGATTATGCTTGTTATCAGTAATTTGACGTGCATCATTTTGCAATGCGCTTACCGAGATGGTCCTCGCTTCGAAATTTTGACGCGTTTATGTTCAGAATTTACATAATGACGGCGGAGGCGCCGACTGCGGTTGAACGGTGAACACTTTTCCCGGTTTTCGAACCGAAATTCTAGTTAGCGGACGCGCGATTTCTTTTTAAAAAGGTTAACAAGGTGCTCTCGTTTGGGTCGTTTTTCGTGCCGCGCTGCCTTCTTTTGTGTACGAGCGAGCTGTTAAAAAATAAACGAATTCTTTGTTTCTCGGGTAGTCGGGCCGACCTCCGACGCGGTCCCTACTTTTTTATGCCTCCTTATAACCTGTGTATTACCTACGTGTAGGTATCTACGGTTTTTATGGTCGCTCGGTCAGCTCTTCAATGGGCTAAGGAATTCGATCGAGTCTCCTCATTGTCCATTTATAGTTTTTTTTATAGTTCGTAATTACAGCTCCTTGAATGAGCCCCTATTGAAAGTCCGTAATTTATATTTTACCAAAACATTTTAGGCACTAATTAGAGCCCTCAAAATTTCATTCCATCTAATTAATGTTAGCTCACGCTTTGTTTAATACTCGTCGTTGTGGGCCCATTAACAGAAAGTAAACCAAACAGTTACGCTACTTAAACTATATCAAAATAATATTAATGGTCATGTATCACACGGTGACTCTACGTCTTTTTACGAGCTGGCCAGTTATTTTTTTCTGGTTGAACTTTTGACGGCGGTTGCTTGCGTTTGACCGGCGCACTAATAAAATGTTATGATCGTGTGTTTAACGCGCGTTGTGTGTCGGACCTTCCTTTTGACATGATCGTTATTGCCCCGACTCCGCCTCTGCGGTCGCCTTTTGTGTTCCGACTATAACAATCTTGTTATTGTATCAATTAGATACCAATACGATTTATAACAACGTCGAAGCTAGTTAGTTTGTGACGTTTATATTGCTGCGGTTAAGATTCGTTTGTGCGAATAGTATCATGTTATAAGAGCGTGATAGCATATTGGGTTCTCTCGCTCGCTTCTGAACGTGATAATAGGAGCCCGTTCACAGGCCTAAGTTAAATAATAAGCGGCAAAGCACGATATAAATATAATAATTCTCTTTTATTTGACCGCCGCGATGGCCGCGGGCTGAAGAGCAAATCGCCTCAAAACTGGCTAACGAGTCGCAAGAAAAATAAGCACACAATTTTATAATATGTTATTCGTTTTAGGTTATGTGCAACAAGACTTCTTTAATTTTTAAACAAGTCTAAAAAGATATTATTTCAATTCAATTCTTGTATGTAAAACATATACATAACATCCTGCCCCTTTGCGGCCCCGCATATTTATTTTTTAATTGATTTTTTAACTACTATCAAGTTAGCCAATTTCTTTTTTTTTGCAAAGAATACAATTTTCTGTTTATATTTTCTTGTTTTTGATTTAATATTTAATTTAATCATAAAATGGTTAAGGTACTACCTTAATTTTGAAACAGCGCACAGGAAATTCTTAAAATTTGATAAGTAAAAATGTTGGCACATGCGTCGCGAGTTTTCGAATAATTTATTGGCGTTACGGTAAACGTAGATACATGCATAAAAAGATCGAAGCTATCTACTTATGATAATACGAAATAGTGTAAAGATTTGCGACGTTAGTCATTGACTACGAGACATAACATTCATGATTCACATATTGAGTCAAAACACTGAAAGAGTAAATAAGAAGCCGCCAGTGAGTAAGAACGAAATGCGTGTCAATTATATAATTTAAGCAATTTTCGGTGGACAGTACTATCTGTCAAACTACTAAATACATATTAATATTTCAAGAGAGCAACGAAACGTGTTGTGTGGTGACGGCAAATCAGAATACAGTTCTCACCACACCTAATTTTACAGCAGGCAGCAGCTTACTCTGTGATTACTAGTACCATCTACTGCGATCACCGACCTGTCTGCCCAGCATGGTAAGGCACAGCCTCTCTTTGGGAGCGGTCTCAAGTCCAGCAGTGGACTGTTAAGGGCTAAAGATATCTTAGCTAAAGGATTACCACTTAGAGCATGCGTGGTAAAAATAATAATTAAGAGATGTCCGGTAACCGATATAATAATATCGATATCGGAAAAATGTCCGGTCGGTTGCCAATAATTGCCAGCCACCGTTAAATTGTACCGCATTAGTGATTCACACAAGTTCACCGGACAATTAGCAAAGGCTGTCCACCTCTGAGCCGCGATGTATTTATTCATCGGATGTTCATCGATTACCATAATCGACAGCATCGTGCGTGCCGCATACGGAACAACGGACCTAGCGTTTTCATTGACAAGATGCAATAGAAAGAAAAATTCTTGTATGTGAGCTTTTACACATCAAATCTCTCCGATCGCGATGTACGCCTCACATAGCGATAAAAATATGTCAGCGTGGTATTTTTACGCATATTCAAACCCTGTGGGATATTAAACTACAATTTTACTACAATACACGCTAACGTTACGTACGTTGGAGCGGTTATTACCTATAGGTAAGAATTTCTGCCTCCCTTTCGAGGGTACCGCCTGAAGTACAGAGGCAAGCGTCTCTACCTTGCGGAAACTGGAGGAAAAAATCGCAAGGAATCTTGCATACTTGGAAGTTTGCACAATGTTAGGCCTGGGAAGATTACCAATCCACACTTGACCAGCGAGGTGGGTTCCGGCCGAAACTCTTCTCGTTCTGAGAGGATACTTTTACCCTGTAGTGCACCAGTTATGGGTATAATGATGATAACGATTATTAACTATTTAAGCAATATTTCATAAACCTCGGTTTTTTCATGGTACTGTTTCGTCCTCCAGGATACGTCAACGTCTGCGCAGCGGTGTGCCTGGTCCTCCTCGTGGGCGGCCTCTCCCCCCAGTCATCAGCAGCTCCACACAGAAGAACGATGGATCGGCAACGCCGCTCTTCGTCACAGGAGAACAGTCTCTGGGGAAACCCATGTGATTATGGCTCAAATGTAAGTCTATATAAAAGTTTGTTTCTTATTTATTTTTATTCGACTATAAGAAAGCCCTTGACTGCAATCTCACCTAGTAGTTAGGGATGACGCGGCCTAAGATAGTAGCTTGCTAACCTGTTTTGAGTTTGGCACTCCTAATCGGTTTCTACGCGGCTTCGTACCAAAACGCTAAATCGCTAGGCGGCACGTCTTTATCAGAAAGATGGTAACCCAAAGCCCTCCCACCAGATAAAAGAAATGTAGATTAAACGATTTCCTATTCGAGATACTAACTATCTAATTAAACGTCTTTTAATAATGTGTTTACAAACGAGCTATGATAAAGTTCAATTTTAATATAAAAATATCATAAAAAGTCCTATAGAAAAATTTCATAATATTTTTCTTCGGTGACCCAGCAAGTTTGAAATTTTACTACTAGGCTTAATATCTGTTTTTTTGCGGGACTGCTATTTCCTAGCGGTAAAACTATTGAGTATAAATGCCCATTCAAGTAGATATAACGTTGCTCAGCACGCTCTTGCTCTGAAGCTTCGCTAGGCTACAAGGAAAAAGTGGTTCAGTGCTAAGGACATTAACGCTTATTCTACTTTTTAAAATAATGAAGTAATGAAGAAATATTTGAGGTTACCCGAGCAAATAATCATGAGCGGGGAATTCCTTTATGCCAATCTTCTCGAAAGAGAATCTCAAAAATTAGAGAATGACTTGAAATATTTTAAGAACACAGATGTTCCTAAAATATGTCGAGTTCAAATTAATTGTTCTATGTAAATTCAGTAATTCACTAATCTTTTTAAATGTTTTACGACATATTTTGAATTTTTACATAAAACCGCGAACGCATTGTTCAGAAACTTATGACACAATTAATGCGACTTAACTGTCCTAAAGAAATATATTTTAACTATTGGTTGTTTGTTTTCAGCCAGCGCCATCTGTATATTCGGCAAAGCTCGCAAAGGAAGTTTCATCACAAGCGAGAAACGCCTACGAGTCAACGGCGAAGTACAAAGATAAATTTGTAAGTGTTATTTAATATTTACCTAACCTGCTTTCTGCATCAAAGGCTGTGGGTTCGATTCACACACAGGAAATGTTTGTGGAATAATTATGACAGTTTTTTAGTGTCTGGGTATTTATCTGTTATATTATAAGTATTTATGCATACCTACTATTTATAAAATAATCATCAGTAATCTTACTTCTCAAAACACACGCTTACTTTGGGGCTAGATGGCGACGTCTGTAATTATTGTCTCTATGTAAAATAATATAATTTCATCATAATAATTTATAATATAATACCTATTATAAAATTATCATTCTTCGCTTTCATTGATGGGTCCGATGTAGGGTCGAGACAATCGCAACGTAGTATTCGCGCCCGCATCGATATGCCCGCCACGTCGCTCTAAATGAACGGACGCACACTGCGGCCGGCCAATACCAATAACACTTTGAACTAAGGACATCGATGCATACCTTTAGGGCTTAATTTGATTTTATCAGTTTCAATGTATGAATGAAAGTGTCTATACCCGCTGGCTATCCTTCCACGTTACTCTAAATTAATCGATATCAATAACGCTGAGCGAATGACTTCGTTCATCAAGGCATACCATTGGAGTCTTATATGATTTCATCAGTTTGTATGTATGAATTCAATTATCTATACCAAGTAGCTATCTAACCACTTTATTATTTATTAACCGAGGCCTACCTTTGAGGTTTTATATGTTTTAATGTAAACCCAGTGGCTATCCTAACACGTTACTCTAAATGAACCGAAACGAACTAACCATTGAATTAATGACAACGTCCATGCAAACTATATGGAATGAGTTTATAAAATGTTAAATTTTTAAATAGTTGGTATTTTATCAATTTCCATATAATTTATAGAATTTGATAGATTTCGATTTTGTAGGCAGTTACACTTATTATAGTTTAGTTTTAGTTTACACTTATTAGTTTAAGCGGCTCCACTTCAAAAAGTTTTTGCAAAAACGTCAGCATCCATTAACGATTCCTTGCGTGCACGTTTTAACGCCATTTTCTCATCGCGGTGTGGCAGGGAGATTGCATCGATACAGGCGCCGCCGGTTTCGCCTCTATACGTCCGGCTGGACGCTTCCTCCCTTTTAAATATTATAATTTCAAACTGCCTTCATTCCGATCACATTATCCCATATCATCTGTTTCTGAACCCTAGTTTCCATAATTAGCACTAAGAAAGGAATAAGATCAGAATTTATAACTCTATTCGTAAAAATAATCGTATGCGCAAATGTTACCATTTGCATTCAAAAACCAAACAAACCAGAGTTACTAGAAACATAAATAAGACAATCTGTGATTCCACTGCTAAGAATACAATATTTCCGAATCGGAAGTAAGGTGGCCCGATCAACGAGCAATAATGCGATGTCGTTGTCGCGCCTCGAATCATTTATGGATGACCTTCTACTAACTCAGTTAATTGTGGCAACGCAAGTTACGATGTGCCCATACATTTCGACGACGATTGATGAAGTTAAAAAGCGATCAAGTGTGAAGCAGTCAATGGAAATGGAACAATGAGCCGGTCTCGAATCGATACATCCCGTAGTGACGTGTGGCGTTGGTGTATGAGGTATGGTGGCATTTGTAATAGGCTCGCCGGTCGTAACGACGGCGACGTCCTGTCCGCTCGCTGCTGCCTCCCCGTCGTAAAATGACATTATCGACGCACAGTAGCCGGAACGAAGTACAGGACGATGCGCGTACGCATCGAATACTGATTGCGCATTAATATTGCGCGACACACCTGCCCGACGATTTTTTTCTGTCTCTCCCCTTAATGTCGGTCATTCGTTACTAATGTATCATATTTATTGCGGTTTAGACAAAGCTCGAGCACAATGAACTGCTATTGTTAACGTTACAAGGACGTTTAACTTGCTCTTTGTTTCGGTGCCGCATAATCAACTTTACGAATTGTATGCGATCCCGATTTTCAAAAATTATATCGCGTAGATTATGCCTTTTAATATAAAAACGTAGTGGTATAAAAACAAAGAAATTTTATCACTGGCGAAGGATAAAACCGTGTACATATAAAACGCAATATCCAAATTACTCGCGCTATCATATTATCTGTCGTCGGCCCATTCCTTATAAATAACTGGCCCCGCTGTACCGAGAACGCAATAACAAATTCAACGAACCCTACCGGTACTGTGTGACTCCGCACCGGCCACCGTGTGAATATGCTGTAACGTTTTAGACCGGCGTCAAATCATATTTTGTCTCGAAATATGTTTAGATATCCATCAAAAACTGTCCACATTCTTTGCATTTTATATAATGTAACGAGATCTGTAGCGGAACCCCACGCGGTTCGAGCTGAGACCATCTGCGAGGCTTATCGTGGCGTAATGTCGTCCGATATATTATAAACATTGGAATATACATTACATACAATATGTACATACTTACTGCGATAGCGTTGTTCACACGGGCGACAGGCTGTCTGCCGCATTGGATGCGTATGAGAACGTGTGCCGTAAATATTGTACGTTGAATGTGTGAGTGCATGTTTATTTGATAAGCTTCCGATGTTTCGTGCTAGTTATCCGGATGCTATGTCATCAAATTTCTTACCTAATGCCCACCCACGGGATCTCATAATGCCAACATAGCGATAGTTTAATTATGGGAACATACAGACTCTTGTAGTGTATACCTACAACTGTTATCTTTTTGTTTCTACAAAGTTTTACTTATACTTGTAATTAGGATGGAATATTACGAATTGTTTAAAATAGTGCTATTTTTCATTAAACATGGTTTTGTATTTCTTTTCGATTAATTGCTTTAGTAGCTCATGCATTAAATAATAATTATTTAAATTTAGATTTTTAACTTGTGCAAAAAAGTTTTTAATATAAATCGGGGTTTTGCTATGTACCTAATTATTTTACATGTATGCAATGTATTGATGTAGGCAAAGTTTAGGATATGGCGCGATGGACCGGACGAACACCTGCGTTTTGTTATTATGTATCACTGTTCATCGGTGGACGTAGCACATTCCATCTTGAGATTAACTACCTTCCTAATATTTCATTATTGGGATACAATTAAAAAAAAAACGATGATAACTGCAATAAGTGATGAAAACAAATCTAATAAAAAAGATGTATCGACGTTACCAATTAAACTTCACAGATTTTTACAACCTAGTTATAAAAACCTGGGGACCAATAATCATTGTCATTCTGAGAGCAAAATTATGGAATTCCTTCGTAATACAATACAAACTGGTTTTAAAATTTTAAGCAATGAATCATTAATTCCTATTCATCAGTTAAATTAACTATACTATACCTACTAGGAATAACTGAGAATCATTTTCATTTGTTTAAGATAAAAATGCAGACCCCAACTTATCCATTTTATTATTGATGTGAATTGTAATTATTATTAATAATTGCACTGGTTTTATCAATATTGTTGAACCTTATAGGAGATGGAAGTGTGTATTAAAATAAACAGGATTTTTTTATACATATTTGCCAATGATTTACGAAAATATTTATTTTGAAAAATTGATAAAACCGATAAAGACCACTATGAATAAGTGTGTTGATTTCTCATCAGTATTTGGAAACTCTCGGCTGAACAAGCGATAACGCAGATAAGAACGTTGTATAATATAACGATTTTCGGGAGTTGTCACGATTTGTAAGCGTTTAATTAGCCGTATTGTTAGGCAACAATATTTCGAACAAATCAATTGAGGGACGGATAATTTCTATCAACGCTGTTGCATCTGCTGGCGATTATAAAACGCAATGACAATTTTGCAACCCTATTTCGAAACACCTAAGGTTTGAATTTGAATATTTGTCGTTGATCACGTATGTTCTGGACATAGCCAGTAACGTGTCAAATTTTTATGTCAAACGGTTTTGTTACGAGTCATGACGGCAGCGGCCGTCTGAACTCGTGTTTCGATCTCATCTTTCACACGACCTTGGCTAACACATTTTAGTGTAGTCTGATGGTTAAAATTAATAGGAGTAACATAGTCATACAATTTACTAGGTTAAATAGGAGTACAAAAAAGGGTTGAAAGGACAAATTTGAAAGTAAAACCTAATTTAGTCAACTAAACAGTCAGTCAGTCAATCAGGCAGTTTTGCAATCTGAGACTAATGTTTAAGAAACTGTAAGACCAGCTATAGAGTAAGATATGCCACACAGGTAAAACAAAACGCGATTTTTGAAGCTATTTAATAAAATGGAATTCGTTTTGCAATTTCGTTGCTATGGCATTACACAAAATAATTACATTTTGTGCAACAGCACCCTAAAACAGATGGTTAAAAACTTGAAATAAATTATATCAATACTCACCTTATTAATCTGGTTGAACCAAGATACAAATGCACTCGCATTCAAGTTGTCCACTGCCACGATCTGCTCTTCGCCCTTATATATACCGTCCAGGACAGAGGAAATAGCGACACATCTCATCCCGTTCAAACGTCTTTTCCATGAAAGTTAATCAACGCTACGTACTAACTAGCGCCTCTATTTTTATCGTTCAAAGAAACCAACGGGACCAGTAGCGTGACAAAGCTGATTCATACTTACTGCAGACACTATGGTTTTGAGCACCCGTGGATAAATCAATTTCACCATTTCGATTCGCATCCTTATTATATTTTTACTCCTTTAATTAAGTAGTTTCCACGAAATCTTTTTTTGCTAAAATTGAGCATCACAAACTTCTAACCTCGTATTAAGGAAAATATGTACCATGTCAAGTTCAGTGTACAACCCAGGATATAGCAACTGAATATGAACAAAACTAACTCTTTTTTCATTTGTTACAGGCATTGAAACTCCACAGTTACCAAAGTTTTGATGAACTTTTGCCAGTCTGGAGTAGTATTGACTGGCTTCGGAACTTCACCTGGTTCCCTGAAGAAGGCTTGCCTAAGGAAAAAAACCTATATCAGCCTATGCCTGAGGCTTATATGGATACAGTTATGGTAAGTAGAATTGACTAAGTAAACCTTTTTTTATTTATGTTACAGTATATCTATTAAAAAATATTATAATTAGTACGTGTGGTCTCTATACTGGTCTGGTCAGTCTGTCCAGAGTTTATTATAACTCTCTCCTATTAAGGTTAGGCTCTAATGTCAGAAAGCTGCTGTTGTTTCCTGCCACCAATACCTAATTAATGATATGGGTTAATGCCTTGTTTCTGGTTATTCTGTTTAAGATACTTTGCGAAAATTTCTTTAAAAAAAATGCAACTTATTGTCCATATGCATAAAATTAGGAGGGATAAGATTAATTACAAAATTCCGTCCATCGTTCGTACACTAAGTTAAATAAGGAAAGGCATAAAGGCACATTTGTTTTGCCATAAAAAATATATAAGGAAAGTAATGTTATCTCAAACGTTTGTCTCGTTAAGATAATGACGGTTACTTAACCGACCGATCTGATTGTTTTATAATCGAAGGGCGGCGAATTCGCTGATGCCAAAAACGTGCATCCGTATAAGTTTTTCAATCGATTTCAAAGAATCGACATCGTCGGTGGCACTCATTGTTGTCAGCCGACTGTCGTTTACGTGAGAACACAATGGTTTTGCAATGTGGACATTTAATCTGAACGTAATCATCGATTTTTTGACTGATACAGAGATTTGAGTGGCGATAGAAAAAAACGTCGTCATTGATAATACCACTAAGATCAATATAAAAATTTCTATTGACACGAAAATACTTTCAGTACTTGCAGAACTTTCAGTACTTATATAAATGAAAGTATCATTTCAAGTACTTACCACCTTATGATATGCAATTTACTTTATTATATGCAATGGAATTGGAGCATTAATGGAACATCAATGTTTGGTGTTTAGATTAAAAAGAATTGAATTCTTTTAATAACCTTAATCTTTCGCAACAGACAAAAATCACTGTTACAGTATACGGTAGCGTAGGTAGAAAGGGTAGGCTATAGATATCACAGCAATGTTACTATTTATTTGATTCTAGATCATCATTTGTATTGCAAATTTTAAGCGACCCTGAGGTTCAATAAAGCCCCCTCTATTAAATTGCACTGTTCCAGTTATAAGAATAATTTTCAAATTAACTTTTCCTTTGTTCACAGAGCAAAATTGATGAGGTGTTGCCGTCAATGTACAAGGGTTTGAAGATGGTAGTGGCGGGGCTTTACTCCATCAGCGAGGATGGTCTCAGCAGGGACATCTTTTCAGATGCTGGTTTGAGAGGCAACATTAGGGGTAGCATGCATGAAGTTCGTGCAGTTCTATGTTTGTTCGATGTAAGTACTTTCAAAACATTATCCTGTAATATTACTCTATTCATCCTTTTAACGACATGTGGCCGATGTTACATCCCACTTTTAAGTAGATTTAAATTAATTAGATTTGTGTCGCCATTTTCTGTTACAAAAACTTGAAATATTTTACATTTTCGTATGTCTAAAAGAACATTATTAAAACTTAATAAAAAAATAATATAACATACTTTAAGATTTGCATTTCGTAGACTGCGACTAAACATGTGTTTCATGTTCAAAGCAAATGAATTAATTTGAATTTGAAATATAAAATACGGCACCCACATTTGTCTCCTTCTTGAAGATTAAAGCAAATTGACCATAATTTTTACTGTAATCAGGAACTTCCGCAAAGTACCGTCTACTTCTATCCAAAGTTCTAACCAAATATTTGTCTTGTTATAGGAAATAATGAGATCTCGCAGTTTAGCAATAACCCCGTTGCCTGACGCAGAAGTGCCAGACATCAAGCAAGCCGACAAGCTGTCATACGCGCTACTCGTATACCGCGACACCCTCAACTACTTGGAGTACCTCACCCAAGTGTTCCAGAAAATGTACGATGTTGACTCAAAGAACTGAGATCGGTTGTGTCAACTAATTCTGTAAAACTCATCAGATGACTGTCGGGCAGTTGTTATTTACCCGAATTGTTTTCGGCTTCTACTTAATTTGTTGGTGCTTTTATTTATGACTTAATTGTAAAAATGCCGCTCGTTGTTTGAGCACGTATAAACAAGACTGTCTTGAAACATCGACACTGACTTCGAAAGTTCTATAATACTTCGTTAGTATAGTTTTTTTCAGTATTTATTAAACATTTTTTTCTATTCTAGCATTGTTGTGTTGTCTCGAAACAGTCTTGTCTTGTACATGAGCTCTTTGTTCGTTGGCCCGACACAATGAATCTCCTCGGTAGCTCAATTGTTTGCACCTTTGGCTGTTGATAAAGTAGAAAATGTCTTTGCCATTACATTGCCATTTTGGTCTAGAGCGAATTAGTTCCTTTTATATATATTTTTTGTAAATAGTGACGAATTTAATACGTATTATTTATTGTTTAACAGGCAGCTAAACTTTCGAAATTTTCCGATATCCTAGTCAAGGTCTTAACTTATTTATTTCTTGATTATTTTCAATTTAGTTTCAATTATATTTTATGGTATTATTAGATTAGTGTTATTCTCCATTCCACCAAACTTGTTTGATGATGTATTAGTAAATTGTTTAGGTGAATGTCGTGTCTATGGCTGGTTCATGATTATTGACAATTTTTTTTATTTCTTTTGTGACTATGCAGTCGTTCGAGACTGCAAATGCTTTTAATTGTACATTATATTTCATTACTTAACTTGATTATTTGTTAACTATTTATATTCCTGTTAAAGATCCAATGAAATATAACTAGCTTTAATACAGCAGCTGTTAATTATATTATTGTAAAGTACAGAGCCAGTGTATTTATGACTTAATCATTATTTGTATAGTTCAAATAGTATTTATAATTGTGCAAACATGATTTTACGTTAGTGATATTAAATTATTATTACATTTAACTTATCCTCTTTTATTTATAAAATTATACTTAATCCACCCTGTCTTTGTATTATTCAAATGTGAAATTATGTTTTATAAGGCAAGGTTCATTAACACCCATTTCCAGAATATCAAGGAAAAAACTGACAACTATAAATGTGGAATCGTTCGGACTTAAATGTTCTTGATTTGTTAAAATTTAATTCTTAATGCCCAAATCATAACACTGGTATTAACAAACATTACAATGAAACATTACAGTAAATTTGACTCAAGTTTTTGATTTTTTTTTTGAAAACTTTTTTATACCTAGGAGGCACTTTTGATATAAAACATTTTTGTGATAACTACATCCGTAAGTTTATAACTAATGAATGCTATGAGAGTTCCAAACTTCAACTTCCAAACTCTATCTCAGCCTATTTGTGTCTCGCAGGCCTCTTTTCTTTTCTTTTTAGGGATTTTAGGAGAGAGACATTCAAAGCTTGGATTACGCTACTTTAATGATCTGACACTGTTACATGTTCTTAATATTAAAACGGAAATAACGGCTAAACGTATATTGCTCTCTGAACTCTCTAAGCCACAGGTGTTGCCTTTCCAAAATCAAAATTTACTCATCTTCTCACAAGAACTGTAAAATTTGGTACGATTGAAATGGTTTTATTCTATATAAACTTATCTACTCTATGCAACGGGCACTATACGACGGATTTTATCAATGTGATGAAATAACATATTATCATAATTTGAGAATATTACCATAAGGATAATAAAAGAGATAGTGTGATGTCTATCGATCCGTACTGAGACGCTGGCTAGTGGAATTAAACTCTTCTATTGTGGGAGGAGACCTGTGTACAGGACACGGGTCTCCTCCCACAATAGAAAACCAGTAGGCCAGAAATGGGGTGATATGATAAGGATGATTCAAAGAGAAAACAAGCTCACTGATCGCAAGCAAAGCCACTCGGAAGTGCCAGTTAAATATCAAACGCACAAGAATACTCCATATTTCAAAGGACTCTCGTTCCCATGAGCCGAGACTGGAAACAATTTCACATCTTTACTCAACGCATTCACAAGACGAAGCATATTTGCATTGGTGACTTAGTCGCCTTGACGAATTAGAGCTCGCGCTGAAAATAATAAAAAACATACGAGAATTTTCTTCACCTATTCATAAAATCACACCACTCTTGCCTCTTTGGTGTTAAGGGTAAATTTTGCTCATCACCAAAATAAAGCTTCTGTAAGTATCGGCGCGATCAAAACTTGGCCGACTTATTTATTTAATAACTTAGTGGTAGCAAGCTATTGTCACCGGGAGTCCTCCAGGTGTAATATTTGTTTAGGGGATTAGATATATGGATAAAAACTTATTTATGCTTGACCTCCTACCTTGATACAGTTTCTAACGGTTGTAGCAAGTGAAAAAGTGTTCATAATAAGTGTTAAAGTATGAATTTTCTGTTGTTAAAGTTAACCAAATCATATCAAAGTCGGTTGAGTCGTATGTCATGAAACAATATTCAGCTGAATGGATGATTCTCCTTTTTTGAATTCGGATAAAAATAGTACGTAAACAGCATTATAATAGCTTTTATTCTTAATTTGCATAAGCTCGCCTCGACTATACCTCCTTCTAGAAACTTCTATATTCTATTACATTCCAGTGTTCTTCCTTTGTTGCTAACTTTTCCCACCCATGGAAACCGCTGAAAAGGCCGCGAAAGTCACAGTACAGAGCCACATTCTGTATTATTGTGATTAAATGAAAATAAGCATTTATTCAAGTAGGTTCATTTCCCATATTGATAATATGGAAAACAAACATAATTAAAAAAAAATATTTCCATCATCACCTTTTCAGTGGACCAATATCATAAACGTATTTATTACTTCAATGACTGCAATTAAGAATGATTTAGAAATCATAACTTTCATAATTGCCAAGGCTTAGTTTTGGTAACCAATTGCGTTGTTGCTTTTTGTTGTAATTTTATATAGATTTCGAATCGAATATTTTATTAGTTCCAGAGAGCATAACATTTCCTATTAGTATTAAAGATAAATAATTGACATTGAACTCAGATAAATTTGCCTACAACACAATCGTACTACAAGAGGTGCTGACCTATTCGACCTAATGTATATGAGAACTACACATGCAAGAAGAATTAAATCAAAGACAATAATAACAGAACACAACTAAGATACATTCACACTTAATGGTATCAATCGTAACTATTGGGTTTGTATCAACTCCTAGTGAAGCCCAGCAGGAGTTTACCTCCAGAAATTCATGGGGAAATGTAAGTTGCGAAAGCGAAGTTGGATAATTTCGGTACATTGGATCAGGGATTCAGCAGACTGCAGCAGACAGTAGCTTCAGGTAAAGCGAATTTCACCTGAGCATGAACCTGAATTAGCGATGAACGATTTACTCTCGATTTTAAAACTTTTATTATGAACTGTAGGAAATATGAGAGCTAGAATACGAAAGGCATTCCAGATCTTTGCAGAGCTTTTTAGAAATTAGGCAGAAAAACACCTCGTTCATGCCCGTGGATATTGCATCTTTGTAATAAATAATGATATCCCAGACCTTTTGAACCAAATTATAACAATGTTGATCCATACCCGGAATGACAGATTTCATTTTATTGAACGAATGATATGTAATTTTATGGATTTGTTTTGGATGGACGAGTTCTATAACGTTGTTAATTGGTATTATCCTTATTGCGATAACCTGTGAAAAGTTGAACATTTAACCCATAAATTAGATGATAACAAGATTGAATGAATAGCAGTTTATTATCTGTAGTAAAAAATTTTCGTAAACTGCAAAGCAGAACCGCAACCGCACTTGCGCCTATTGCAGTAGTCAGGGATTAACTTATCAATTTATTCAAAGTATTATGTTATGCCAGTGTATAATTATAAGAAGAAGATAGGCAAAAGAAAGAAAAGTAAATAATGCCACAGGATAAGTTAAGTATTCCACAAATGCTTAAAAGTCGCTTCTTTCTCAGACCGTATCCAAATATACACTGGTTACACATTATTACACCATTAAACACAATGTAGATACCCATATAGATAACCATTAAGAGCGACCAGCGACGCTGTGCCCACTTAGTTTTAAATTAACGAAACAAATACGGCTTCATTTAAATGCAATTTTATAGGAGATAGCACATTAATAAGGCTTTAGTTATTTTTATAGCGTACTTTGGTTTTTTGTTTGATTCACAAGTTGAGTTCTTTATAATTATCAAACGGCTTAATCGTAGGTTTTTGTTGTAGGTATACCTTAATTTTTTTAAACTTGACTCGCGCATGTTGCTAACCCATTAAAGTACGCGTGTGTGCTAAAGCTAAGGCTCTCAATTCAAAAGTAATTCGGCTTTACTAACGAGTGATTTGTAGACTGTGTAGGTACCTAGTCGACTGGTCCTAAATCTATTCTTAGTCTTGAGCTCATTTGCGTAATGATGTTTAAAGATAATTAAGAAAAATAAAACGTAGTTATAATTGACGGACCTCCTTTTATTTTCCACCCAGATGGATGGATAAGTGGAAAACATTGCCTATAAACAATTGTACAAGAGTATTTGTAACAGTTTTACTTAGAACGAACATCGCAAAGTTAAAACGGCATCCAATAATCAGCGTTTCTGAACTAAAACTCGCGACCGCGCAAGATTATGGTCATCACTGATTTCAGATTTAAAATATCTGATGCTGAAGACTAAGTAAATTGGGGTTTACTATGCCGGAACGACAGTTCTACAATAGTAGTACTTACTAAGTGTATTTAGTCGTTTAAATCGTTTATTAAAGCTATTAGCTTTATTAAAGCTTTATAGCTAAAAGATGTGCTAGAGCGTTATGCATATTACAGCTCTGACTATATGTGTAAACTAACGCAAGAAATTCAAGGTGAACTCCAGGTGATGACAGGGACACTTCCTTACTTGCTAGCCTACTGGTTAGCATGTTAAACTACAGATCATTTCGTATTATCATTCGAAATATTGGGTTGGGTTGGTTAATAAATGGGCGTTGACCACCCCCACGCTTCGTAGAGAACGTTAAGCCGTCTGCCGAATGGGTACTTTAAGCCAAAAAAACCTTTTCTTACAGGAGAGAAGATTCTTGAGCGTACCTACCACACTGCTCCGGTTGGACTAAGTAGGCTTTAACAATCATTATTTAAATTCCCCGGTTGGTTGATTTTTATCACCAGAAAAAGGTTTATCTTGTTATCTTATTAATTAAAACATTTACATGACAACTGACAACAAAACAAATAGATACACGAATGTACAGATATAGGAAGTGGTTGAACCAAAATTTAACGATAAAAAAAAACGATTGTCACGTGCAAACGGTCCGCATTAACATACCCGTGTTTTTCGTCCCAGATTCGTGACACATCGTGTGTGTGCCTCGTGGTAAATAATAAATCTTTCTAATAAATAAAACAAGGGAACGTGAGCGAGATAAAGGGCACATGAGCGTTCGCACACGTCATTGTGAGTCGCCGACGGATCGTTAAACGAATGTGAAAATATTTTGTTCCTTAAGGGACTTGAAGGAGGGGGTAATAAAGGTTATGTTTTTCTAACAAGTGTAGCGCTCTTTAGATTTTTTATTGATAACTGTTGTGCTTTTTTCGTATTGTGTGTAAACGCTGACTGGAATGGCGTCACCAGAGAAAAAGACGAGTGCAAAAGCTTTTCCAGAGGTTTAGCCCCAGGACTCGAAGAAATGAGAGGGAGATCCACCCTTAAAAAGCTTTCTTTGAAGCTCAGACCTCGACATAGAGCAAAGTGACAATCAGTGATCAAATAGTTTTCAATTTCTAGACACTTTCAATCTTAAAGTTATGAAGCGTGAATAGTTGTTGTTACTATCGTAGATCTATTATAGCAACAAACTGTATTTAAATTCGAATGCAACACAGATTCAGTATTTAGTAGCTTTGAGGTTTAATAAAATTATTTTTAGACTTGTTTTCGTTATGGTAAAAAATTGTTCGTTACGCCAATACTCATTCACTGATAACGAACCGGATAAATCATGAGATTGGTTCACGAATGATTAAGCCCCAGACTACACGATCGTAAGTGATAGTCTGGCTTCAGCTTGGTTTCTAAGATAATGGGATAATTGACTTCTAAGATATAGAAAAATTAGGAAAAAACGGTCAATCGTTTAAAATTGACCAAAAAATTCTGAAATAAATACCCTTGGCTTCTATATAACTTAGTTCTTCGATTTTCCTGTTTATTTATATTTACATGCATAAAAGTTGCCTTAGACTATATAAAAACCACCAAAAAATGACGAACCTTCCGTTGGCAGGAAACATACTTGTTCATTAATTTGAATAAATTATTAAACTTCAGTTACAACAAATAAAATAATAAAATACCTCTTTTATGTGGACAGGTATAGTTTTTTTTTAAAACCTTTGCTAATACACTGCTTCACGTGTTATCTGGTAGGTACAACTTCATATTGCTCAGTTTTTGAACATAAGGGATGCCTTATATTCTCTTTTTTTTATTACAAATGGAGAACTGTGCTGCTTAAAAACTTAAAAACCCTTTTAAAAAATTTGCGAAAAATGCGCTTCCACATTATTTCCCATTGGAAACTTACTTTAAATTTTTACTCCCATTTCTGGCAATCATTGAACACAAGATTTTCAGTTTTCTGTCAACTTTCTGAGATGATTATTCGTTAGTAAGTAGTACCGCAGTAATTTTAATTAAAAATTCTGTATTACATTAAATATAATTGGAGCACAAATCGTGTATTCTATGCTTTGAATCGATAAATCGGATGTTTTTAATAAAATACTCTAAATCTGTTATTTCAAATCCGGCTTCTTTGCTTCTCCTTGACACTATGCTTTGCAGGCGGGGTTAAGCGTTTTTTGCTACTAAACTCAATTTTGCGATTTAAAACGGAATTACACTCAATATTTTTAATTGAAAGAGTTGTGTGTAGATGTTTTCTAAAAAGTGGCTAATATAAATATGCTACACAAATAAAATAATTATAAATAAATAAATAAATGGTAAATAAGTAAATGGGTACTAAGATGCCTGATAAATATTTTTATGAATGATATCCGTAAATACTTAGAATATACATATAAACACCCAACCACTGAAAAGCATTCATGCTCATCACACAACCATTTTCCTGTAGTGGGAATCAAACCCATGGCCTTGGACTCAGAAAGCAGGGTCGTTGCAAACTGCGTCAATCGGCCGTTCAAAAAATTATCAAAAAGACTCTTCGAAAAATAATTAAATGCTTATTAGGAAAATATCTCTCCAATCGTCTTAGACGCAAAATTCAAACATCAAGCGATGCTTCAGCGATCGTCCTAACCCAGTAATGACGTCCTGAGTGTAGAGAGTGAGCTTTCAAATACAGTAAATTATTAAGTCAATAAGTGTAGACGTTGCACCTATACAGTTGCAAGCTTTACACAATTTGAAATCATACGTGACCCAAGACTGTAAAATTTAAATCCCGGTAAAAATACTTATGGGTATATTTACTTGTGAACATCCATCGATTAAAGCGTGAGAATATACCTAATATGAGCATGAATCTTTCTATTTAATATTATTGCAGCAGTTTAATAGTGTTTAGTAGTGTCAATCAACAGCTTCAAATCGAGACGATCAAAAGGTGCGTGGCCTGATAGCGTTACTAAATTAGTTAAACGTTTTCCTGTTGCGGAGACCAAGCACATTATGTTTCCGTAATGCAGTCCTCGTTAGTGAACACAGTGTTTTTATTAAATGATTGGAAACTTAGTCTCTTTAGATTAAAATTAAGGTGTATATTTCCATGCAAAAATCTGCATTTAGATATTTTTGTTGTCTCACATACGACTACCTTATAGGTCCTAAATGATGTATCTCTAAAAGAAATAATGATTTATAAATATATAACTTTAAGAGTTGTTGAATTAGCGATGCCCACCCCTTTGCCTCCGAGAGCACGTTAAGGCCAGGGTCCCGGTACTATTCAATAACGTGCTTAATAAATCGTTAAAATCCGCCAACTTGCATTGGTGCGGCTTGTTGGTTTTACCTTTTTATCTCTCTTTTCTAGATAACCTGTGCCCAGCTGTGAGGTATTTGTGAAAGGCTGAAGATGATTCGATATCATTTTTCTCTGTCTTCATTTCCTGACACTACTTGTATTAGAGACCAATAAAATAAGCTTTTGCTAAAAAGCGGAAATAGCGCATTGGTCAGGAGCTCGACTTGACTTTCGGGAGGCCGAGTTCGAATCCCAGCACGCACCTCCAGCTTTTCTAAGTTATGTGACTTTTAAGGAATCAAAATATCACTTGCTTCAACGGTGAACGAAAACATCGTTAGGTAGCCTCCATGCCTGAGAGTTTAACATAATGTTCTCAAAGGCGTGTGGAGTCCACCAATCTGCACTGGGCCTTACCACTTCTCATTGTGGGAGGAGACCTGCGCACTGTAGTGGGCCGGTAATGGGTAGATGAGATGATGATGATGATGATGATGATGATTGCGGATTTAGGTGGTTACCGTATGTTATTTAAAAAAAAAAATTATAAATTTTATTTGTATTGAAAATTTGTAGTAAGTAATTAATCAGTCGTAATCAGAATGATCAACAATTTAGAACAACCTGTATAATGGTGACAAAAGGCCAATAACTTGAAGCCAATTGGAAAAAAAAATTTTGTATCCGGTTCACTTGATTCGACTTATTCCGCTAACGTAGACTTCAATATAAATTAACCGTATTCAGGGATTCCCAGTCTTCCAGACACTTGCAAGTCACACTAGTGAAAGGCAATAAAACGATTTGTAGGAGAAGCTATTATGTGCTCAATAATGTCACAGACACCGGCTACAATCGAGGCTCCTCTACATGAATGCGCAAGAAAGGCAACCGTTAGAGAAGAGTGGCGAAGTATTGTCAAGCGAGCCACAACACCGAGATGACGACCACGACCAGTCTGTCAAGACTGAAACGACTAAGAAGAAGAAGAATGTCACAGACGCTTATTAAAAAATAGCTATGCTTTGCTTTATTTTCGTGAAAGCCGATCTACCATGACACAAATTGGATTTGAAATAAAAATTATGATAAAACCGACTCATGGGCGCAGTTTTATACACAATAAGACACTTTTTTTAAATAAAGTTTGTTCGCAAGTTTAGATCTAGTTGATGGAGTATCCGCTGTAGATGTGGTGAAATCTGGATTATTCGTGGATTATAGTAAACTAGCTATTTTCCGCGTTTCTCGTTTGATTTTATTATTTAAAATCGCGGTATTTTATAAATCAAGTGGGAACAGTTTGTTTTAGCCCATGTTCTGTCCTTTCAACTAACTCTATATCAAAAATCAAGCTGATTGGTTGCTTAGCTAAGGTAGGACGATGAAACAATTACAGTCCAAATACCTTTACTGTTTTCCTAAGATTTCCTCGTAGAGACTGCTTCTAAGCGATGAATAGCTATTAAGGAGGCTCCAGCCATGGCTAAAATGAAGAACAAGTCGCAAATAAATCGAATATGGCATGGGTTAATATGACGGCCGTATCCCTAACAGGTTAGCCTACCTAACCTTAGACCGGTAGGGTGATTACGTATCTCGCGACAGCAATGCGACAGGCGTAAATCTTGCAATCACTGCTGTCAAACGTCACTTTTCCATACAATAAATAAACAAAAGTGACGTTTGACAGCAGTGATTGCAAGATTTACGCCTGTCGCGTTGCTGTCGCGAGATACGTAATCACACTGCGGATCACCAGTTACTACTAGGTAAGATTGCAGTTAAAGGTTAATTAAAGGTCTTTTTTTATTTCACTACAAGTTAGCCCTTGACTGCAATCACACCTAATGGTCAGTAATGATAAAGCGGTTGATCTAAGAATGTAGCGGGCTAACGTTTAAAGGAGTATGGCAGTTATATTATACCCTTACCCCTTATCGGCTATACGCTAAATCACTTAGCGGCACGTTTTTGTCGGTAGGGCGGTAACGGCCGAAGCCTCCCACATAATTGAAAATAATTATTTATAATTAAGTATATATTAAGTAATTATAATAGTATTAAGGAATCGAAGCCGGGACCTCCAACCTAAAACCACAGCGATCACCGTTGCGCCAGGGAGGTCGTTAAAATAAATGTCAAAAGTTGCAATAAAAAAAAAGAATTAAAAGACAACAGACAGATACAACAGAACAAGACACAGATATTTGTTGATGTGTTAGTGATATTTAATAGATATTTTCTAATTATTTTGCGTAACATAAATTGAAACAGCTTTATATCCCATTACACTAACACTATTTTATAACGGCAAACACATGCGTGATTCAAATCATACTTGACCCGCGCAAAACCACACGTCTGCCGTGACCGAGTAGACAAACACACACACAAAAAGACGCGAACAACACTCTTTGTTTGACATTATCTGTATGCTTTACGAGGCCACTAAGCAAATACAAGAAACTCACAAAATGGCTTAAGTAACATAAGGTAGTTATTTGTAACCTCTTTTTTAACATTACAGCCTAGTCGCAAAATTCAGTAGCGTTGCCGTAACAATTTAAATGAAAACCAAAAAATCAATAAAAAAATCAAGGGAGTTTATTTATTTGTTGCCTATTAGTATTTATTTTCTTATCTTTTTACTAAACGTACTTTTTTTAACAATTATTATATGTTAGATGCATTTAGTTATTCGTATATACGAGTATGTATTTTATATTTTGTACCACCTACAGTTGGTTTTTTTTCTAAAATGTAAAGTTGCCTGGCAGATATCGCTACTAAGTGATAATGCCGGCTTTTGTATTTTCCTTCTGTTTTTATATTACTTAATGCGGTCTACAAATAAAGAGTAATATAAATAATAACTCTTAAACGAGTTATATAATATACAGAGCATTATACCACGTATACAAAGTTTACACGCGAGTTTAGCCATTAGCACAGTTATTTTCAGTAACCAAGTATTCCAAAATAATGTTAAACCATCTCTTTAGAATCTTTCTAAAGGTCATTTCCCTTCTGCACTGTTACTATATCATAGAATCTTTAAACTTTTCGCCATCTAGACAAATATAAAATTAAACAGATGCCATGTCGGAGACAGCGGTAACATTACTCATAATTGTGGCAACATTACAAGCATTTAACTCATAATTATCTATCTCAGACTCTCACTTCATTTAGTTTTACTTTACAATAATTGCAGACACCGACGTTCTTGTCCTAACAATTAAACAAATACCTCCAGGGTCACTGCCTTCATGTTTTTCTTTTGCCGAATGAAATTCTTTCTCTTACATACCATCTAAATTTTAGTATATATATGGTATTCATACTGTATCTGTTCATTTCTATGTAATCTTTATACTTTTGAGTAACAGTAATTTCTTTAAGCACCTACTCAGCATTTCCTCTTTCAATTTTCTCGCATATGAGGGTTTCTGGAAGACCTCTCTTTTGATATAAGTTGTCCTTGTGCACGTCCTGTCCTTTTTCGTTTTCATATAATCTTTGGTACTAAATAAATAAAAAACCAGCCCCGCCATTTTATCCGCGCTAACTAAAAATCTGTGTAATGATATGATATCGCCTAAAACTTTAATCAGTATATGACAATACAGAAAGACAAAAACTTTTTTTTTAATCAGACTGGTGCTCTCTGCAGGAACCTGAGTTTAACAATATAGGTCCGCATAACTTAAGTAGCTTTTTAGCTTTATGAACTTTTTTATAGCTTTTTATAGCTGAAATATATACGTATATATGTCATATTATCATACAATATGATATATACACGTAATTAATACTTTCTCAGTTTATATAAATAAATATATGTAAAACATTTTGGTTACTGCAGACAAGAACAAAAGTAGGACAAATTGACTTTAGACGTCAATAAAATCAGCCCTCCCATATAATATCAAGACTCTCATACTCGTATGGGAGTCTTCGGCCAGTATGGTGTTTTTTTAATATTATTCAACTACTATAGTTAGAGGTACTACGGAGTTTCGGTACGATGACGAGTACAAATCTATGAAGGATATGGATAATATAAGTAGTAAGACAGCGCCGTACCCCTTACAGGTTGGCTTGCTACAATCTTAGATGCATCATAACTTGGCACCATGTTATGATGCATCTAAGTAGATGCAGTAGTGGCACCATGTTATGATGCATCTAAGTAGATAGTAGTTGTAATGTAAAAAAGCACCGTAAAGTACTTATAGTGCTAGTAATCAAGTACATAAGCTAAGCAGACACGCAGTTTGAGTCTCAAATGAAATGGAATAGACATAACAGTAATTGTCTTTTAGTCTCCAAAGGTCGAGCACGGTCTCTAAACGATACGTCCTTGTTTGTGAGATATGTGTGAAGTATAAACGTCGTAAAGGACATGTTGATCGCAATAACATAAGGCTTTTTGCGCATAACAGCGCGTGTCTCAAATCTATGACAGGAAGTGCGTCGCATACCTTTTATCAGGTGTCGCCAAGCAACGATTTTGTTACAAATAAATTTATAGGTACGTACATGAGCATAATTAAAATAAACCTACAAAAAATGGTCTTATTAGTAGACTATTTTTTGTAGGTTTGGTAGTAGCCGTATTTTTAAGAGCACGGACAAATGTTATATGTTGTTTAGACGACGGTTTTTTTTTGTGCTGATGATAGGCAGTACTGACACAATATTGAAAAAAATGGCGAGAAATATTTTACCGAAATTGCAGTTATGGTCGTAGCTCTGTTTTGGAAATGGCGCAACGCTATGTTAGATCACATTGCAACTATTGAGATTTAATCACATGCTTATCTTCAGGCAAGAATCTACATGAATTAAAAAAGTTAGACAAATCTTTACTTTGTCTTTTAGTGATAACATTTTACACTTACGAATAAACTTATTGCTTTTATCACGGTTAAACGGTGAGAAAATAATATGGATAAATTGCGAGGAAAATAAAAAAAATGCTGTCAAATGGCATTCTGTCACCATCTCAAGGTGGTATAAAGTTCGCAAGATCAGCTAAGAAAAATCTACAAACTAATATCCGGCGACCGTTCCTTTTTGTATTTTACTATTATAATACACCTATGATATCATAAAGACGTAAACGAGATTTGTATATCTTTCAAAAAACTATATAATTACATGGAAATAACCCTAGCTGAAGTATTTCCCCAAGTTGGTAGCTCCTGGCGATGACGCACTCGTTCCGGCCGATTGTTATCAACAATTAAAGCAATCACCAGTAAGGTCTAAGCACCTATCTATCTCACAATTGAATTATACTGTGCGAATATTATATTATTGAACAGGATTTCGAGCTCACTTTTGTTACGTCCTTTTCGACCTCAATCATAAATTTGAGGTATCATGGAAGGCCATTATTTGAAATTAATGATTTTAATCTTTATTTGATTACCAGTGCCTGTGTTTCTGAGTTTAGTCGCGTAAATCGTTGATCATACACAGTCTACCTCAGTTAAAATCTTACGGTCTTTGCTATTTCTTACTTTTTTCGATTAGAATCCCTCAAGGTTTCAACTCGTTGCTTGTTAGCTGAGTCTCAGAAATGCTTTCGCCTAGTACCCAAACAGCACAACTTGCATAGTTCTTGAGATTTACGTGTTTATATTATCTAGGTCTAACATTTTATAATATTAAGTATCAACAGCGTAAAATTTGTTTTTTTAACAGCGTGTTTTATTACGGTTGCTAAAAATTTGTGTTTATATCCTCATTTACAGTTTCTTTGATCAGGAAAAATAATGCTTAGAAATCCTGGAATGGCAGGCCCTATTTACTTTTAAATACCTTTTAAATATGCCTCAATATGCTTAGGAAAAACATTGCGCAAAAAAGTTAAATTAAATAAAATGGTAGGCAGCACTTTTGATATCTCACCGGATTTAAAATTTTTGAACTCGTGTCCTATCTTTTTATGTCAACATCCACACTTCTCATGACCTTTTAACTAGCGACTTCATCAATAATGTGCAATTTCAATAAATTCACAATACATTAACATGTAAAATTTTTATTTAGGTCAAGCGGATACACATGCATTCTCTGAGACCGATGAAACCTTTCTCACGGCACCTCACGACCTGATGTCCTATGATTCACTCAGTAAAAAAGTAATTTTACTCTCGATATACGCATGCGATTGCGGCCCTGCTAATTCGTTCCGCTCTTAGCATCGCACTTTGGTGACTCACAATAAAACATGTCGTTTGAAAGGAATCAAGTTAGAAATAATAAAAACAAAAAACTCAATCTGCTCTGCGGACTATTAAATATATCTGGGATATTAGGTATAGAAAAAACCTAAAGTAAAAGTAAATGATAAAAAGGAAAATTTGCTTTACCTTGGAATCCAGCCGAAATGTAAATACAGTTTTCCCATATTTCTGTTATAAGCGAGATCAAATGAGTTATTCATAGATTGAGAATAACGATCGAGTGATGGATTGTTTTCTTTATTGCACGTCCAAATATTATAATAAAGAATAATATAGACTATTATAATAAATATATTTAAACGTGCAAAGGCGGTTTTATCGCTATCGGTACGAGTTCACCAGATATTGAATTTTACACAAAATATTCTCTTCTGTTTTGTTTGGGAATTGACAATATTGTTCCTATTTATTCATATTCATTGTATAGATATATATTAATTAGTAGTATGTGTATATTTAATATTGTGTACAAATGTATTATACCTATATATATATTTATATGCACCATCTACCTCTCATCTTGAGCAGTGTTTTACTCTATCTAGCGAAAAGGCCGCATAATTGTATACATCGTGTAAACTATCATGATGATAGGACGTTAATTTTTAATTCAGTAGCTACTTGCCCAAGATACAAGTCCACACTCGTATAAAACGCACAGTTATATTCCACATCGATAAATTAAAAAATCCCACCAATAAATAACAATAATCGGAAGTACCTCTGATAAAGAGGTAATTAAATGTTAAAATGAATATGGTATAGTTGTTACATCATTCAAAATCTCTCACGTCAACGCCATATTGAGGATTCCAGTCACGTCGTGGCGCTTGCCCGCGTCTTCCGATTGAGAACTTTCTTCCATTCATGTCGATATATATTTATATATCGACTTACGACATGAATACTGGTTGCCTGTAGTCAGGTTCAAGTGTCGATGAATAGTGAACAAGAAAAAAATCTTTCTTTACTTTGTATGCTCGTGTAAAACATGAAATAAGAATGGGCTTGAAATGTATTTTCCTGAATTTACCTATGATTTGTTTTAGAATCTATAGCCAAGGTCGGCTACACTTTCTTCTCTCATAAGGTATTATCATCAGCAACTGTGGCCTATTGACGTCCCACTGGTGGCCACACACTCACTCCCAAAACCGTCCCTCCGAAAAGAGTGGAGCACAGAGCACTGATAGACGGTTTCAGAGCATAGATTAACCACTGCTGTTATTAACGCAGGTTCGTGGGCTTTAACAACTATTATTACAATTGAAGCAGTGATAACGCATTGGGTAGGAGCATGATTTAACTTCCGAGGGGGGGTGTTTG
Source organism: Pararge aegeria (assembly GCF_905163445.1). Classification (NCBI taxonomy): domain Eukaryota; kingdom Metazoa; phylum Arthropoda; class Insecta; order Lepidoptera; family Nymphalidae; genus Pararge; species Pararge aegeria. Next base: position 5,230,818 of record NC_053194.1, read on the forward strand.
AATCGCAGCACGGACCTCTAACTTTTCTTAGTTATGTGCGTTTTTGAAGTAACTAAAATATCACTTGTTTCAACGGTGAAGGAAAACATCGTGAGGAAACCTGCCTGAGAGTTCTACATAATGTTCTCAAAGGTTTGTGGTGTACTATAATTTACATTGGGCCGACGTAGATGACTACGGCCTTAATCCCTTCTTACTGTGGGAGGAGGGGTTAAGGCCGTGCTCTGTAGTGGGCCGGTAATGGGTTGATGTGATGATGATGATGATTACAATTTAGAGATAATAACCGAAACCGGTGGCTGGTACCGCCAATTTATGAAATTCGTGGAGTAGGACTCTTGGCTGGTACTGAAAATTCCTTAACAGAAAAAATACAATACCTAGCTTTGACCTGACGGGGTTCGAGCCTAAGACCTCGTGATCTGTAGTGAAACATGCTAGCCACTAGAACAAAAAGGTTGTATTATCGTGATTATTAAACGTAAAAATTGTGTGTTTAGGTATGATTAACAAACGTAAAACTGTTCCTGCATAATATTAATTATAGTATGTTTATAATACCTATATGCTGATATTATTTTTGACCGCGTATGTTAAAATATTGACGGATTTCCGAATTCTCCAATGACGAATTCGAAGGGATTTGTGATATAATATTCAACATTGTAGCCTCACTGCGTAAGTAAATACTATTTATTTCTTTAGTATACTAATTATTAATAACTTATTAAACTGCGGTGACGCATCACATTCAAGGAGCGAGAGTTAAATTTTTATTCGGATGGCCTACGTTGTAGGGTGGAACATCTAAGAATTAATGTTATTTGTGTTTTTATTTCCAAGTGTAGGTTGGAAAACACTAATGAAAATTATAAAATCTAAGAATTACAAAAATATTGTCAAAAATAAGCTTCTTTCTCTTTGGGAACTCTTTAGTTTTCGTATGCAAAAGAATTGTTTTGGAGAATAGTATACCATTTTCCTCTCCAACAAACCGCTCAATTCCCTAGTAAGGTTGTTTGAGAAATGGTTACCATAGTCGTTATTCCATCGATTTATTTTTAGTAAAACGTTGATTTAACTGGATAAAGTTTAGTTGTTTTACAGCAAAAGATAAAAGTTTATCTTGTTCAATCGAGCAAAACATTTAGATCGTTAATAACCGAAGTCTTGAGATGTCATCATCATTTCAACCCATTACCGGCCCACTATAGGGCACGGGTCTCCTCCCACAATGAGAAGGGGTTAAGGCCGTAGTCTAACACACCTCTAAAACATAATGGAAAACTGTCAGGTATGCAGGTTTCCTCACGATGTTTTCCTTCACCGTTGAAGCAAATTATGTTTTAAATGCTTACAATGCACATTACTTAGAAAAGTTAGAGGTGCGTGTTGGGATTAAAACTCGCCCCCCCGAAAGTGAAGTCAAAGCTCTATCCATTGAGTTATCATAGCTACAATCTTATTATCATCTTGAGTACTAGTCATTTAACTTAAAAGCTTTGCTTTCCTATCTGGAGCCCTAGAATTAAGAAACCCAGCTTTACCTGGTTGTCTGATACTGGTTGAACCAGAGACTGCAACGCAAGGGGATATGACAGTTTTTTATATATGCATAAAATCACTGCATTTTTTTGGCGCAGTATTTTAAATATATAGTATATAAATATATCTATTGTAAAATAGGCATAGAATTGTGTCAAAATATTTTACGAAAATGTCACGACCAAATGCGACTGATTGTCCGTGTAACACGTATACTAGCTACATCCGGTAATACAGTTCAATGAAATCCAGGCTAATTAAATTTCATTCGCACTAATGAGACATGATCGAAGGCCCGTTTTCGTGTCCCGGCATTCGATTGATACTCCCAGCAAAAAGCATTATTTCTCCGAAACGCATTGCTCATATTGAATGGGGAAATTTTTACTCTTTTTTACTTACAATGACATTAAATTTCTAGTTGACACTTTCGATACATCGCAAACTAGCACATTGTCCAGTGTTTGCGCGTGATGCAAATTAAATTTCAATTTCGTAAAGCAGTAACCCAATTCTTTAAATCTAAAGCAGGTTTTTCTTTCTGAACCTGTGGTACACCAATTCTTATTATCTTCTTTATTCTTCGATAATCCCACTCATAACGACGGATTTTTGTGTAATTCCCAAGCTTAACGTGGGTGCTACTTCTAGAATCCTGAGATTATCTAGGAGTTGAGAGATGTCCAAGACGAAGGCAGAATTAACCTTCCGTTAAATATTATATTCGTTTTTACATTGCGAATAATTTCAATAACACCACAACATAACGTTCTGGAGAAAAGTTTTGGAGTTTTTTTTTTATACGCTTCACGGGCTAAGGCGAGAATAATTCATCGTAGCGATATAGCAAAATTCAAATATCGTGAGTATAAGAGAGATAGCAATATAAGAATAAATAGATTTTTTGGTAAAAACCTTAACCTACGTTTAAACAATATATTTACTCTGTTTTACACAGTTAACCAATCGTGGTTACTACACGATTGATAAATTACTTAACGATAAGGCTGCTTGGAAGCAGGCCAGTCCGCTCTCATCTTTCACAAAACAGAAACATTCTCAAGATTGTTAAACTATATAATGATGTCGGAAAAGAGCAATCTGCTGTGTTTCTTGACGGCTCTTCTCAGTGGAATTTTCTTTCCGAACCGGTGGTTACAGACTGGCTAGGCCTACTTGAAATAAATCAATTTTGAATTTGAAGCCATTACAATCAATAGGGGTAGGGGGGATACATTTCTTACAACAACACAACCCCGTTAAGCCACATAATGTAATGATGTACTTCACAACTAGATAAATTCCAGGCTTTGTAAGTCATACTGTGGACTAAGCCATAACAGTTTATTAGTAAAAATACCTTCACCTCATTATACCAGAAACATCAGAAATCGAGCAATCCATCGCGACACCAAAACACCCACCGTCCATCCGCAATCTTGCATGACGCATGACCTCGTGTCATATAACCTGACGCACCTAGGAAATACATGAATGCTACGATAAAACAGATATATACGAAACCCAACACTGTACTTAAAATTGTTCCAAAATCAAAATAAATTGAATTTAAAGCCGATTTTTTACAAACGGCAAATAATCTTTAACAGCAATAATAAATACATTCTAAAAGTATCTTCTAAATTATTGCGCCATTAAAACAATATGCATCAAATGATACAGACATCCTTATACTTTTTGATTTCTATAATAATGTTTTGATATTATTCTTGCCGTGATCAAATAATAGCGCCATTTGGTAGTTCACTAGAATCAGGTTGGAAAACCACAAAATTAATCGGTACATACCTACTGTTACTTTTCAATTAGGCAAGACACAAACAAACTGTGGTACTAAGCAAATTTGAACTTTATTAATACTACTTACAATTGCATTTTGTAGACATGATAATCCTGAAGTTCGATACAGGAAATTATAGTGCTTTAATGTTGTTATCAAATAATTACCACCTAGTTTAAACTGAATTTCATAGTTCAAGAGTATATAGAATTAAAAAAAGTTAAAACTTACTGCTTTTTAACGCTCATTGGAGGTATAAATTTCAAAAAATAAATAATTAATAACTTAGCGCAATCTGACTACTATTTAATACGCAATTTTTTTCTTCTTAAATGAAACTAGCAGACGTTGGTAACTTTATCTAAGAGTAATTTTCCCACATTTCCCGCACGCCTTAACAAAGCAAGTTACAGACATAGCTATAGCGAAAAGTCAGAACACCATAAACACACCAACAACCCTCCATAACATTTTTAAATGAAATACATATCTACAAACTTTTATTACATATATTTAAACCACTCGGGGTTGGCATTTCCAAAAACTATAACACTTCGCTTCTACTTTTTAGCATGGACGCACAAAATGTAATTCTCTGGTAAGTATTATCTGATATAAAGAAATTTTAATTAGATTTCATTTTATGTATCCACTAATCAAACAGAATACCATCGTGGGTACAGACTGGGTTGATTACAGGCTGCGGAATTGTGTGTTGAGCGGGTCGTACCCAATATGACAACTCATTCGAAAAACATGTCGTCAGAGTCTTTCATTTTCTGAAATGGGAGTGGAAAATACTAATTGAGAAACTCCGTTCCGTTTCGGATCTTATTTTTAACAGCCGGATGAAACTAAATGCCAATCTAATTAAACCCTCAAGAAGAGGCTATCGTACACTAGTATGTTATTATCAAAACTACTCGTACTTCAAGGACATAATCAAAAGTTCAATGAAATGATTCATGCAATTATTACGGATAAATACAAAAAAGTGGGTTTAGTAATTTGATTTTGGTAGATAGCTAAAAAATTATAGCACTGTGTTATGTACAGTGCCATAAATCAATACGTGCATTTTGGTCTTTGACTACACTTTGAGATTTTCCAGAATTATTTTTAAAAATGTGTTTAAAATAAGGTTTCTATGCTATATCACAGATAAGTTTATTTATGTAGGTACTGATATTTAATATTTTCAGGATTTTAATAGGATTGATATTTTCCAAAAAAAAAAACTAATTTAAGATAATTAATTAATAAAATACCTACTTTTTACTTCTATCTATTGGCATCAAAATTAAATTATAAGTTCTCGACTTGACTATGTGACCCCCTCCTGGCGCCAAAGCTGGATCCGCCCTTGAATGTATTGTAAACATGTATTGTATAGAAGCTGTCCACGCGGACGCATCGCTCACTCAAGTAGGAGAGAGACAGATATCGAACGCGGAGGCCGACTGTGCCTCTTAGTCGCTCGTTCCGCGCTCTCACTTGCACTTCAAGCCTTGAATGGAACGCCTCAGAGCGAGGTAACGCCGCATACGTCATGTTTTTTCGTTCGTTTTTTGTTCGTGCAGCCGGCTCCATCGAATTATAAGACGTTGTCACGTCAAAAATTCTAGGTTTATTGAAAACATCCATTACAGTAGCTATTGCTGAATTAAAAGTACCGCAGAGCTTTTCGAGACCGAGCTCGTCCGAGGAAGTACTCGTAGTCTCCTTTCTCCCACCAAGTAGCATAGCGAACTCCCGTTCTAAATGATGTGGTTGGCCATGAAATAAAAGGAACATGTGGTTTAACACTTACGTTGCTTGTTGAGGGAAAAAGGGCTTTTGAGGATGAATTTCTTGCATGCCCTACAAACTGTTGCTTTATGTATCGACTAGCCATTTGCTTGGCCTGTCAATAATTGTTACATCTGAACAAATACTATGACTTGCTTCGAACACACTACCACTATTGGCCCAATGTTAGTGGATGTTATTCCACTTACATTGGGGGTGCTTGGACCATCAATATTACTATAGTAATATGATGACGGCCGACTGGCGCAGTAAGCAACGACCCTGCTTTCTGAGTCCTAGGCCGTGGTTCGATTCCCACGACTAGAAAATGTTTGTGTGATGAACATTGTTGTTTTTCAGTGCCTGGGTGTTTATCTGTTTATTATAAGTATTTTATTTGTATTATATTCATAAAAATATTCAGCAGCTATCTTAGTACCCATAACACAAGCTACGATTACTTTGGGGCTAGATGGCGATGTGTGTATTGTCGCAGTAAAAAAATATATATATATTACTAAAGTAAAAAAACTCCTGTATACATGTCTTTACGCAATCTTTACCTAGGGGCGGAGACTGTGTATGTTGCCTGGACAGAACTGGACTAAGAACAATTATTATAGGGCAATTTAATGTGAGTTGGGGAACGTCATGCCCTTTGATTTGTAAAAAAAATAAAAGTTTAACTACCAGAGCGGTAATGAGAGCGGAGCGATGTATCTACAGATGCGATGATTATATGAATCATGATTCACGGGGAGCTACGTCTGTGAGTCATCGTGCAAACATTGACTCGTGCTCTTGGCAATTTTCTTCAAACGCACAGTTTTCATATTGAACTGTATACAAATAATGAACACGTTGTACACAAATAACGGTTAATGATTCACTGTACCTACCTATACGGTATACGTTATCATTATTTGATTAATGAGTGTTCTTATTACGCAATGTTTTAGTAAAATTTACAACTCTGTGTGAAAGAAGTATTATAATACTCATTGTAAAATTGAAAAGCAATACGTGGATATAAGAAATATTTTAATGCGTTGGGAAACTTTTGCTCATTTAACTCACATGCCTGTGTCAGAATCGTCTAGTATAATGATGTAGTAATAGAGCTCTTTGTGACAGGGCTCGTCCGGGGAAAAACTACTGCCATACTTATTTCTGTTGCCAAGCAGCATTGCTGTTTTATGGTCTCAAGGACGTGGTTGCCGGTATTTATTTTATTTATACTCTTTATTTGTACACCACTCAGAAAAACGAGACAAAAAAAAGAACAAACACATGAAGAATGAAGCAGGATACAAAAGCCGGCCTTATCGCTAAGTAGCGATCTCTGCCAGGCAACCTTAGGATTAGGAAAACTAAAAAGAAAACAAATAGGTGGGGTACACTATTTAGTACATACATACGAATATCTACATACTAATACATAGACCAGACTACACAAATAAAAAAATACTATTGATAAATATAAAAAATAAATATACTAATACATATCTTAATATACCATAAATACTTAAATATGAGTTTTAGTAGATAAATAAATAATAATAGTCGTCTTTACTGAGCAAGATATATGAGCCTTAACAGCGTTTTTCATTTTACATACACACAAGGCTCTGACGAGCTTAATGCACTCAATTGGGCGAGAGGCACTACTTGAAATATCTAAAATTAAAATTAGAGATTAAAATAATAGCTCTCAAAGTCTAAACGAATAAATCAGATTATACGAAAGCTAAAACTACTATTTTTTTGCGTTCACAGTCATTGAGACCTTTTTTTAATACCTAGAGACCTTTTTTAAGTCCTTGACTTGACTTGAGATATAAAGCGTAAAAAGATAAGATAATAATATATTAGAAAACCCTAATAAAGCTTCCATATAACATAATTCCTTTATCAGACAACAGCTTGTAAAGGATCTGTTTTGTCCGAAATCACTTGTTTAAAGATAAGCGGACGAAAAAGGTGTGAGGTCGTTTTTTCTACAGAAGCAAGAATAAGTTTTTTAAGTAGGAGATTAGTGGTCATTTCTTTAAACAAATATATTGTTCGCCTAAGCCTCGATAACATTTTTTTATGTTCCAAGTGTCACGGACCGGATCGTCAAGAGCCGGCCATAGATAAATAAATTCCAAAGGACGAAAGTTTCCCATAGTCTGAGTTTGTTTTGACCGCGTTAATTGTTTCGTAATCTGTGATCGTGTGAATGTGCTGTATGACACCATCTTGTTTTCTCTTTCGCTTGTATTTATATAGTTTGCGGGACAAATTACCGATTGGTTGTTTTGTTAGGCTGCCGCGTCATATTTCTGCTTTTCATCTATTTTGTTTGCACCCGCTTGACACGGTGGTCCAATTATCATGATATTTTAGTGGTTATTTGTTGATCTTCTTTTAGAAAAATGAGTTATCGAGTTGGTGAACTACCCACTCGATTATTCGTCGTCGATAATTATTACAATATACCTAAGGGAAGAACTGGTAAGTCAGCGTTTGTGACGTTTTTCCGTTAAGGGGAGTAATAAATAAATAAATATACTACGACAATGCACACATCACCATCTAGCCCCAAATTAAGCGTAGCTTGTGTTATGGGTACTAAGATGACTGATGAATATTTTTATGAATATAATACATAAATACTTATAAAATACAGATAAACAACCAGACACTGTAAAACATTCATGCTCATCACACAAACATTTTTCCAGTTGCGGGAATCGAACCTACAGCCTTGTACTCAGAAAGCAGTGTCGCTGCCCACTGCGCCAATCGGCCGTCATGTTAAGGAGGATTACCATAAGAGAAGCATGCAATAACATCGACTCGACGACTATTAAAACTACTACTAAATCTTAGGTATAACCAAACGACAAACTTGATATCAAATACAACTGCCCTTAAAAATAACAAGGGCATTAATACTAGCATTAGATGATGCTTTAAAGCTATCGAATGTAGGTTGCGATTGCTCAATCGTAAGTTAGCGAGTTTTAACGATAATGAAATAGCATTTTGATGAAAAAAGCAGAAACATAACAATAAACATATTCTCTTATGCACAAGAGTAAACAACGCCAATTTAAACTCCGGGCAGGTAAAGTTTTACTAGCCTAAAGAACTTTCTAGAAAATGTTACCAATCCTAACCTAACCTAACAATATTTGTCCTTCCCCACTAACGTGAGATCACGGAAAGGCTTAGAATGATGAGAGCAACGTTCTTTCCTTTCTCAGGGGATTCACACGGAGGCAACTCTCCTTAAAGCAAAGCAGAAATCTTGAATTAATCCCTTTTAAAGTTTGAAAGACTCGTTGAATTGAAAAGACAATTGAGTTGTAGTGTTACGTTCGTAAAGCCATAGCCTACAAAAATACTTGACAAACTCCAACCATTTACATACTAGTCTGTAACCAATTTAAAATCGCTTTACGCTGCTGTTTTTAAAGTGTTATAATGATAACTATCACCGAAAACTTAAAGTTCTCTCTTGGACACCACCAATTTCCTAACTCAAGGTTTGAGCTGAGAATTTTCAACATAAAAACCCAGTCCGAACTACAGTTTGGACTGGTTTCGGACAACTAAGAATAATGCAGTTTTTGGTTTTCTATAAGTACACTTATAGAACAAAAACTACATTATTCTTAGTTGTTAACCACTATTGGTATCGCGTTGGTATATATATGGATATATATATGCGGATAGTAGGTACCTACTATTAATTATCTTTCTAGAGCATTCATTATTGCTCTAGAAATTAAGCTTTTGATAGTTTATTTGAAGCCCAAGTCGCCGAGTTATAGAGTAGATTTAAAACAAACAACCATTGAATGTAGAGTAGTTAAAAAAAAAAAAAAATTAGCGCGACGAGAACTTGGACGTTTTTTTTGTTAAAGTTCTATTATTTTCGTATAAAATGTAACTTTAGCTGATAGCTTATGTTTAAGCAATTTTACTCTTTTTTTTTCGTCTAGTTATAATTCACTCGTTTACATAACAATATTTTGAGTCTTCAATTCTTCAAGGATTCCACTTTTAGGATTGAGCACCACAAAAAGTGAAATGAATATCACAAAAAAAAGCGAATGCTTGTCTAATTTGGGAGCATACGTCTAATGATCCAAATAATTCCGAAAGTGAACGCCGCGCCGCCGCGCCGGAAGGTAAACTGATATTATAACTATGTTCTTATTGTTGAGAATAATATTGGTCGACAATTTAATTATGTTTCTATAAGCTCGGTATCAAATTACGGTTAAACTGTTGTTTGAAAGATATGAATTGTGGATTAGATGTGGATTGCCTGTCTGAGTCACAAAACTCAAATTTTCTAGTCAAATCGTTGATTTTTTACTTTTTCTATTCTTTCATCCACTGGTTGACTAAAGATACCTATGACAGGTTGGAGTTCACAGAATATGGTAGAAGTAGTACAGAGGACGTTGCTGTCGGTTCTCGGTTTTATTTTCTTAGTAACCTCTTACAACACCTGTAGGAAGAAGAGGGGTGGTGACAACTGAATTCGTATCTTCTGTCACAACACGGCACACTAGTAAGACAAGATTTATATATCTTGTTTTACTAAACCGCTGTAACGAGGCAAGAAGAATTAGTACTAAGCACGGAGATGAACTGCGTAGTAAATCTTACCACGGGGTTTGTAATAAACGCGGACGAAGGCACGTGCAACAGCTAGTATATTATAAAACACAGGTGCTCATTATAGTTCAAATTAGTTGAAAACTGTTACCGATTGCGAATTTATATTGCTATATATTATTATTTATATTATTTCGTCCGTTGAGAAATTCGGGTCGATAAAAGAAGTTCTTTTTTAAGTCTGTTAATAAATGCATCTATCTTTAATACCTTATTAAAAAAAAAAATGTTAATAGCAATACACATGGACAGTAAGTAAGCTACATAGTTATATAGAAAGAAAGATAAGTAATTGACCGTTACTTTTTTTACATTACATGCCTAAATACGACTTTATTTTGCCACTCCCATTTAAGATATTTAATGTGCTTTTAATGACCACTAAAACTTTATAAAGACTTTTGAATGAGCTTTTCTGAAAACTACTAATTATAGATAAAAGTATCTTTAACATTGCTATATATGTCACTAAAAAAAAGTTTTCTATATCTAAGGGTTAATAACTCGGAGGGTTATGTACCTACTGAAATAAAGACTTCACACTGAAAAGTAAACGTTGGTAACTTTGAAGTGAGAGAATCCCTACTAACGTAACTATGTCCATCAGATGACTTTTTTTAAGTTATTTTATAAGCATACTTAATAATTAATAAGCATCCCTACTAATATTATAAATGTGAATGTAAATTTGTTTGTTACGCTTTCACGCGAAAACTACTGAACCGATCTTCATGAAACTTTTTATACATATTCTTGGAGGTATTAGAAAAAATATACTTTTCATTGAAAAAAAAAATTACGTAAGATAAAAATTTTTTTGTGAAAAAACTAAAAATCTCATATATGACTATAGGTGTAGACTATTTAGCAGTACGCAGCCTTCCAAAATAACGCGAGCGAAGCCGCAGGGCACATCTAGCACTTAATAAAAATGAGCTTCTATTTTACTCTTGATGATCATTGTAGCTTTGCTTTCCATCTTAACAAATTTATAATAGTTCAGAGCACAAGATTGCTTAAACCAATGCTGATCAATACAAATAATCCAAAATCATCAGATGACAAATTTAATTTATTATCCTTATATATGACAGTCTACTGGTTACCAATACGGCTTCCTTCTTGGGGGACCTGAATGCCTGGGAGTTCTCCGTTATTTTCTAAAAGGTCTACAAATCCGCACTTGGACACGTAATGGACTACAGTCAAAATACTTCTCATTTTGAGAGAAACCCCCTGATCTGTAGTGGGTTGTCAATGGATTGATAATGATGAGCGATAGATCAGGGGGTCGTCAGCCTGAGGACAACTCATGTGAACTCTGTGGAGGCCCTCGGCTCAGGTGACGACTGGAGTGACGGGGTTTTGGACGGTAACGTGAGCAATGTGACGCTGGGCAACGGGTGCTATTTTTGGCGTTGTCAGTAATAATCTAATCGTCAGGGTCTTGAAGGATATGTTTCGGCCCCCTCTTGTTGAGACTTGCGCTAAGGTCGAGCGAGAAGACTGAGGCACTATATTCCATAAAAGTTATTTAGAAAATTTTGTTAATCTTATAAACCTCACCGCACGTGTAGCACACACGTGCTTCATATGCAATATACCTACCTACTTGTAGATAATTTTTGCCCCTATGGATACATGATTTTGCTAAAATTCAGTCGTCATTAACTTGTATTTCAATAAAACAATGAATCTAATCTTGCCTTCAAAATCTATTACAATCAAGAACAACAAAAACACTAGAGTCGCAAAACACAAAATTCCACAACACGTCGTTTAGGTCAAATAAATGATTTCGGCCCTTTAACAATAACATAACCGTGCGCCGGCGCCGACCCGGCGAGCTTACCACAATACCAAATATTTTATTAAATCGGTCAAGGGTAAACGATATTTTACTTTGAAGGACCCGTATTTGACTTGACACCTCTTGAAATAATATTGACTTTTACCTTACTTTCATTGGTATAAATACATCAATTCTAAACTGTTTTGTTCTCCGTTTTTTACCCGATTTTAAATGTAGGTAAATCAATATAACTTTACTATATATTTGTATATAATAAATTAGATGATGATATGGTATATGTATACCATATGATATATAACTATAAAACTTTTACTTTCATTTTGTACCACAGTTTTTCTCACTCAGATGAGTGAGAAAAACTGTGGTACAAACTCACTCATCTTTTAGCATTATTAAATACTTATATGTAGGTAAACATTTAAGTATTTCATAAAACTAAGCATAACAATCAGGACCGTGTATCTTTTTGAAGCTATAACGATATCAGTGAGCTAAACTTTTAAACTTTATCACCAATCACAAACAACATCGAATCGATGTCTAGGCAGTAGTTCTCAACTTTGTCTGGCCAGCGACATAATATTTCTAAGAACGACAGACCGAACGCCATCCACCGGGTCACGATATCAACTATTTTTCCGGATTGAATTAACTGTGGTTTACGCAGTTGACGTCGGAGTGAGTAATTATTTGTACTATGTATACCATGGTGTAATGTGATACTGTGTTGTTGTTTGTGAACCCAAATAAATAAACTGTTTACCCGAATGATACAGCGTAGCTGAGTCCCCTGAGTGACGTGTTTCCAGAAACTGGAATAAGGCTTGAATAAAAGAAGAGGATCTTCGGTTTAAGGGTGCCTTCCCTGAGGCCTAATATGGGAGAACGTTTGGGATGATAGTTCGGTTATACTCCATGCGGTCGTAGCTGGAGACCACGTTTCAAAAAAGAGAAAGTGAACCACGTTTTTGCTAGAGGTAACGTAGGTATCCTTATGCCTTATGGTCTCCTTATTATTCTTGTCAAGTGTGATCTAATCTTCTAGATCGTGAACCAGACTCTTAAAACCTTGGTGGTATAAATAGACTTCGAAGGAATCACTTTCGCCACAGAACAGGTAGCTTTAAATAGAGACAGTTAACACAGGTCAATAAACACGCCATCTGTTAGAATTTATGTTTTTTTTAGTAAGAATTGTGAAATCTCAAGCCCGACACGTAAAAAATGGTATCCGCAGAAGTCAATAAAGTGGAAAAGCAAAGAAGCTAAAACTTCTATACGTTTTGTATTGCATGGCGGAACCCTGTTTACTGCTTTGAACACCTTTAACGTGTGAAATTGGGGGTGATACCGCTAGAAAAAACAGATAAATCAAATTTGATGCTATAGAAATTGAAATAAAAGTATCAACGCTTTGGCCATCGGATATATTTATATCTTTAAGCAAAGAAATCAACGGTTTAACATAAAAGTTTGGAACTGAAACCAGACTACAGGCGCCAGGAACTTTTAACGCTGATTAAACAACAACGATCATATTAATAACAAAAAGGCGTAGTCGGTGGCCACTGCTGTGGCGTTGATTATACTAATTGTGACCGCGATAATGGATATGTGGCCGAGGAGTTAAGTGTTAAACTATTTATTATTACTGTTAACAATAATCTATATTTTGCAAATAGTATACATAATAAGATATACAATACATTTATACCTATACATACAAAGTCCTAACTAAGTTAATAATAAAAAGTATCAACATGAGCCCTTAGAGTTCACTTAATAATATTTGCCCACCCAGAGCTTTAAAAGTATTTAAAACTATTGGAAAAAGAAAACTTTTTGTCTGCTTCTTTTAAACAAACTTCATAATTAACTCGTTAACGTCCAATTAATTTACACAAATAGGCCATCAAAATGTAAATCGCAAACTCGTCAGTAGGACCGTTTCCGAATTAATTGGACATAATTAATAAAGCGTCTAAAACAAACTCCACCCAGCTCCCGACCGATCAGCCTTGTTGAATCATTTTATTTGTTATACCCCAGCAAATACAAAGCTTCATGCTTATAACTAAATGAACATTCGCACTATTTCTAAATTATTAAAGTTCAAAATCGTATGTCATCACTTTCATGAACTGTAAAGGCTATAATATCGAGGTGTGTATCTAAGGCTTTTTTGTTACAACATTCCTTACAAAACGCGAGTTGTAAAGAGCCCCCCGACGATACCCATTCATGAGGACAGTGGTGACCTATTGAGAATGATCATTAATAAAATATAAGTGTGGATATTCTTTTTAATTTATTTATTCTTATTATACCAACATTTTCATGATTTAAATAGAATAAACTATAAGTACTTTTCTTAACCTTATATGTAACTAGCTTTCGCCTGTGATTTGGTCCGCGTTTTACTGCATTTTGAAATATCGTCCAGAAACAGTTTTTTTCCTACGTGGGCTAAAAGTTTGGTATACAAAGTAACGCGGAATCGGTCCCCGGGTCAGTTTGCGAAAGAAAAAGTACCTATTCTTGGTCCGTTTCCGAGATTCAAGCTATCTCAGTGCCAAACTCCATTGAAATCGGTTCAGTGATTGAGGCGAATATTGTTTAAACGAATAGACAAACAGATACACTTTCGCATTTTTCAATATTAGCATTTAGTAAATGTGTTTACTGGGACGTTATGACATTGCATGTGCAGCAGACAATGCCTAATTTTTATTGGATAGCGGAACGTCAAAATCTTTTAAATTTATGCTTGTCGAGAAAGCAAATAAAATAATAATGCAGTTTGTACGGATAATTAATTCTACTTTATGTCTATATTTTAAACCGATTTCACAAGGAGGTTATTATTTATCAACTGTATGTATTCGCCATTAATGAGCCTACGGATTATACAACTTCAGGGATAACTCACGAAGTTAATTAAGCAATCTAATCCGAAGTCTTAAAATAACAGATTTAACTTAGAAGCACTTTCGTTATCCATAGAAGGGGCAAACGGTAGCACTACTAAATTCAATCTGTCATCTGAAGATTTTGGATTAGATTTATTATTAATTTGCGGCCGTAATATATAAGGTGTTGTTAGTTGCAGTTAGCAATCTATTAAATTAGTTAAGAATTTAGAATTTAATTTATGTATGTTATAATATTACACAGAATTTTAAAAATCGAACTATTTAAGGCGTTGGAATAATATTTACGAGTGCGATAGCCTGATTTGCACTGCGATAGTTTTCTAGTCAAAGTCAAAAGTCAAAGTAAAAATATCTTTATTCAAGTATGGCACTTTTGATGCGTGTCATTAAATGAGACACCGTAGTGAGATGATGGTGATAACCATATTCATAAACTTAAAACTAAAGCTACGAGGGTTCCAAATTCGTCCTGGTCTAAGAAGAAGCCCACAACAAACTTAGCCGGGTGTTTTTTTTATTATAGTTCTTTCAAACGGTTATGAGTTATAATGCAATATGTACCATTATTTCTACTTAAAATGTATATGTTAACCTGCGAGCTTATTTTTTATACTCTGCTTGATTTTTCTAACAATGAAACCTGAATAATAAAACTTTATTTTGAATGTGTGGCATGGTATAGCCAAATTTCCATTACAATGTTAAGGAACTACTTAAATTAGTAAATTACATTTTAGGGCCCATAAAATAAGTTGTCACAATTAATTCTGTTACACATGCATAAAAGCGCTACAAAATTAGCAATTTAATTTATTTGTCATGAACTTAAATCATTTTAATTTATGCTAATCTATATTATGATATCGTGCGGGCCCACACGGACAGCCTCTTGTAAAATCGACTTTGGGTCCGAGCGTTGCTTGTTTCTTTTGTTCGCTTGGCCTTGGAGACTGAATTTACGAGCGCACCTTCTACTCTCATAATGAGCGTCAGCACCACTATTAACACCTTGAACTCAATGAAGATGTCCAGTGAACTCTTTTTAAAAAAAGTGGTCCACCAAAAGACAATGAATGTGATACGAAAAACAAAACAGAGAATCGCATAATTAGTAACTTATTTCCAATTTAAAAACGAAATGGCTACAGACTAGTAGGAAATTATGAGGATTATTTTAATGCTCATGAATAAAAAAAAAATAGATACAAAATTTTTATAAAAAATACGCGGTGACAACCATAACGTAATGTGGTTTCTACAATCTAGGTCTTTTGAAACTTTGAACTGGAAACTACAATTATATATCTTGTTGCCCCAAATAACTTATCCACTACACGGATGCCCTCCTACAATGAGAAAGGTTTAGGTCGTAGTGCAAAACGCGCCTTGGCCCTATGATGGACTTCACAAGACTTTGAGAACATTATGGAGAAGTCTTAGGCAAGCAAAGTTCCGCATGATGTTTTCCTTCAGCGTAAAAGCAAGTGATATTTTAATTGCTTAAAATGCACATTACTTATAAAAGTTAGACTGGGATTCGAACTAGGCCCCCCGAAATTGAAGCCGTATTCCTAATCGCTAGGCTAACGTAAAACAATAATTATTATTTGTAGTACAAGAAATGCTACATATTTTCATCTCATCTTTTTAATAGCAATAATTCACAAGCGCTGATTCTAGGTTAACTCTGCACTTTTCTTTGGACCTCGTACATAATTATTCATGTCGAACGCGGACTAGTAATTTTAATCCTGTAATTATTCCAATTATAAGACTGTTATAAGTTGGTATTTCAATATCATTTACTTCAAATTAGGTAGATTTTTTTTAATAAAAATAATTATAGAATAACATACCTATTCCTACTGTAAATATATTTATATATATATATATATATATATATATATATATATATATATATATATATATGTACACATTCATTATTGCAGCGCTGAAGCGTATAATTAGCAAACAGCAGTTCGGTTACCGATGGGTCTCCCTTGACACCTTTACAATAAATTCACTGTCAAAGAGTCGTTTATGATTTTTAAAAGATTTCCAACATCCGAGCGACGGAAAAAAAATAACAATTTATGAGCACTTCACCCCCGCTGTAACCATTCAAAGCCCAATAATTGTATATTCTTTTACAGTAGTGTGCCGTTCATTTTGTATGGCCGATGAAGGCAGTGAAGAAAAAAAAGCATTCAACCAAAATCACAGGCGCCTTTAATCACCGCTATTGAGATCTATCGCGGGATCAAAGCGTGCGCGGCTGCATGACGAACTGGTCCTTCAAAATGTTATGATAAGGTCCAATTTCGGATTCGACACGGTCCTGTATGGTCACCTTTTTTGCGGGCGAGCGGATGCTCGTGTCAAACGCTTTAGTATTTTGAGTTTGTTTTGAAAATTCTTTTATCTGATGCATTATTTGCTGTTTCCTTTGTTACGGTTGTTCATCTGCTTACATCGGGGGGCGATTTGTTGGTGCTCGGGGGTTGGAGATGGTGTCTTCTCGCAATAATTTAGATGTCAAATATTGAAGTTTTTGCGGGGGTTCGATGGTCGCATCATTTCAGGGTTATTTATGACTTTGACAGGCTTTGGCGTGTTGTGTGAAGGAATTCGCGGCGGCTTTGATGCCGGCCACCGTTGCTCGCTGGTGGCATTTCCGCTGATGTACCTACATAGGGTTTTTTGCGACGTCATATAGCCGGCCGAGCTATGCGTGAAGTTACATGTTTTCACATAATCATCAAGTTACATGGTCATTTTGTTGCTATCTTAAATGAGAGATCTAGAGCTTATGTTTGTCTCTAACGGTAAATTTATTTCCTGTAGTCGTAGGTACAGAGTATTGTTTTTTTTTTCCTTATTCATAGCATAGTCATATAAAGCATATTGGATTTTTATATAATACTCAATTGATAACACTCTGAAAGAGAAAGACTACTAAAGTTAACCGAAAACCACTTACCCAGTGATTTATTTTAGGTATTGTTTTTGAGAGGAAAGATAAAGACTAAAATTTTAAGCTTAAGGCTGCTCATCATATCAACCCATTACCGAACCATTACAGGACACGGTTCTCCTCCCACAATGAGAGGTGTTTAGGCCGTAGTCCACCACGCTGGACCAGTGTGGATTGGTGTACCTACTCTAAACGCCTATGAAAACTTTATGGAGAACTCTCAGGCATGCAGATTACCTCACGATGTTTTCCTTCACCGATGAAGCAAATTATAAGTATTTTAATTAAAAGGCACAATTTGCCCTTACCCAACTAGGCAACGCTTGTAAGTGTGCCAAAAATCTATATAAGGTTGATTCTAATTCATTTAGCGAGTTGAAGGAGATTGTATTTTAAAGATCAGAATCAAAATGGCTTCACCACTACACACTACTAACTGCACGGCGTCCGAAGTGGTTGATTAGCACATTACTCGCAAAGACTAGTTGTTATCGATTATTAATCTCATAGTACCTGTAAGAGGAGATTAAGATAATTCTATCGTGCTGTTCGAGTCACAAAGTCATTCAGTCGGGCACTCATCCAGGGCACTTATTTGGATTACCGTCACTTAATCATTCCGACTGATTTATTTTGTCAGGAAAAAGTAAATGGAAAGAGGGGAAGAGAACGTTCGAGACTGGTTTTTGTCGGACAAATGGTTGAGGTGGGGACTTATAAAGAGATAAAAGAGGGGGCCATGGATAGAGAAAGTTGGAAAAAGCTAAACCGACCAGAGCTTAGCTCAAAGTTAAAGAAGATTCTGTCAGGCCAACCTTTTAATACAATCGTCGAGTGTAAATGTATTTTCGGCATGCTACAAATAGTATAATAAACTACGAGCTAAATAGCATCGTATTGTGTTACGGAATTTCGTAGCACCACGCAAGCTTCGGGTAGACGCCTACAAAACCGCTAGAACAAAAGACATCAACGACTCAAACAAATCGAACTAATTATCTCGTCAGTTCACCGAGTTCCTACTGCTATTTTCTATTAACAGTTAAATTTAAAATTTAGTTATTGGTATGTAATACAACTTATCCAATTTAATTCATAATCATACTTTTAATATATTACAAATAGGTAACATCATCGTTCATAGCCTAAATATATTAGACTGCTGGGCACTTAAATATATTTTGTGTATAGTATTTACATGAATAATATTTCAAAACCTGAAAATTAATTGGAGAGGAGGAAAAGTAATTAAAAAGCTCCAAGATAAGTCGGCTTTTCATTATAAAAGACACTCAATTAAACACGTACATATTGTTTTTATAAACCCAATAAGTTGCAGCAACACTTTTATTATTTCGATCAGGTCTCGCGTCAATGACACTTCAAAGCTACGGTGATGGAAAAAATGACAATTACCAAAATTACACTTTTAATTATTCAGCAAGAAAGTAAGTTGATAACCGCGACAGAATTTAAAGGATTTTTCATTGATTCGTTTCTTCTGTCGGCGAAATCTGTCCGCCTCTCGACACACCTGCTGCGCGTGCGCACACATCTGCCGCCATTTGCATTTTTTTGATCTTGACTACAAAAAAAATTTACAATTAATTATTTCTACTATCTCTGCCACCGTGTAATATTTGCGTTTACTGCATCCGTACTTTACTAGTTATATAATAAATGTGAACTTATCCATACGTGCTACGTGGAAGACTCAACACACTTCTTCGGAATTAAAGCAGCCTGGGTATTATTTCAAGACACCAAAGCGAAATTTCAACAAAAATTCGTTAGAACTGAATTGTTTATTTATTCCATAAGATCCATGTATTTTCCGAGATTAAAAATCACGTATCATAAAAATCATAATATTAATTTATATGTAAAAGACCAACAACGAAAAAACACACTTTCTTCCTTTTTATATTCGAATCATCAACATTACTATTTTCCGCCTTTTAAAGCCCCATTACTTTATTATAATATATGTTTTCTTTCTCACTATCTCATAGGAGAGGGAGATTTTAAACTTAAACTCTCAACGCCGCTGCTGACAGTCTTTATTGCCAAACCAATATCTACGATTCTTAATCCGACCTGGG
Organism: Pararge aegeria; assembly: GCF_905163445.1. Lineage (NCBI taxonomy): Eukaryota > Metazoa > Arthropoda > Insecta > Lepidoptera > Nymphalidae > Pararge > Pararge aegeria. Next base: position 5,250,451 of record NC_053194.1, read on the forward strand.
GCAGAAAAATCCAATTTTTTTTTAATCTATGAAGTCTTAAAGTCTATATTAACACACATGTGACGCTTTTTCAACTTGAAAACATACACTAGGGACGCTACAATAAAACATTTTAGCAGTCGTTCCGCATAGACAAGAAATCATAAAAATCCAAAACAAAGTCGCTACCCGAAGAAAATATCAAATTACCGTGCCGATAAAACCCCTGTCCAAATATTTAGTATCATAAGACCAATTTAAACATAATATATAGCACAATCAGAACACTCAATTTGTATTCACACAGTATAAGCGTTATAAAAATATTATGTGCCTCATTTTAACTTCTTTTGTTAGAAATTAAAAAGCCCCGGCCGCTTATACCGTCGGTCACGTATGAGCACACTATAATCTGTCGTTTCAATAAATTATGGATAAATCTCGTAAATGTTTCGTCATTTTTTTAATGACTCAATAAAAAGTCTCTAACTTGCTAACAGTTCAACTTAATGATCACCATCATCAACGTAAGCTGTTAAATGTTCTACCGCTGGGTACAGATCTCCACTCTCATTTTTGGCAACCTCCCTGGAGCAGTAGGGAGTGGATTATGAGTGGAGGTCACGGGTTGTAACCCAATGAGAGACAATTAATAATTTCTGATTGTTTTTTTCTAGTCTGATCTGGTAGATTCTGCTGCTGATTACTCCCTTACGTGCCACCAAGCAACTTAGCGTTTCCGATGCCGTGAAGAAATCCAAAAGGGATATGGGTTTAATATAACTGCCATAAACCTCATAGGTTAGCCCGCTACCATTTAAAACTGCACAATGGCTTACCATCAGGTGAGATTGTAGTCAAGTGGTAACTTGTAGTGGACTAAAAAAACAGAGACGGGGATTTAGACCTTAGACCCTCCACGTTGTTATGATGCGGCGTATTCACCGATTTTATTATTCTTAAATGATGCTATTTATTATGTTTAATTGCGCTGTTGATCTAGTGGTTAGTATATACCATAACGAATTTCAGTTTCGCGTCCAAGGCGAGGGGGAAAATATTCTTATGTATTGGGTTTTTTTAGAAACTGTTATAAGGTTTCATTCTGGTGTTATAAATTGGCCATCCGGCCTCGGCCCGCGTGTCTCTAAGAGTAAGGTAAAACTGTTCATCTAACATTTGATCACCATTATCATAATTCTCATCATCTCTACTTAATATATGGAAAAACTTTCTATAAATTCACTTCAACATCTCTGGCTAGTTAAATGATATTTGCTATCGGTATGTATCCACTGTATGAAATATAATATAATCTACTCTATGAAAGGCAATAATCTAAACATTAGCATATGAAAGGGGATCGCCAATAAAGATTTTAAAATCGATTCCGATCGTACATAAAAAAGACATCAAATTCAATTTACGATCGCACGAAATAAGCTAGTCATAACAGAGGCAGCTATTCGGTCGCATCATAATCCTAACGCCACTTGTCAAAGTGGCCTTTATAATATTATGACAATAAAAAAGTATTCATTGAGACAATAGTGGAGTTAGAGCGCACAATAAATTCTGACACGGTCCATTTATCACGCGCGATAATCATCGGGAGCGTTGCGGTGAGCACACGGGGCGAATTCTTGAGGGGTTTATTCACCCAGTTACGTCAAATTTAGAACGATTTTTAATGAACTGGACTTAGGTTGCTTGGATCTTGATTAGTTTTTTCGCGCTGTTGACAAATAAAAGTGAACATTATGTAAGTGCTAATAAGGTTGCAGATACTTCATTAATTGAACCATTAACAAAATGGAATTGCTAAAAATATTTAAATTTTTACTTTTTACACAAAGGAAACGTTAGGTATCGAATATTTCTTTTGTTTTGTCTGCAACATTGTATAAAATAGGTTAATTAGCGTATTATATTTTATGGACTGAGAGGAGATATCTAAAATATAGTTCTTCCTATTACCAGGAAGTATAGGAAATAATAAATGACCCTCGTATACCACATATTATAATAGCAATAATTTAATACTCTTGAAGCTTCGATAAAGGGTTACGGTTGTAGTCCACCACGATGCAATGGCCCAGTGCGGATTTGTAGACTCCACACACACAAGGAGTGTGGTAATGTTGACAACATTGCATAAAATTACACATAACATTACATAAGTATACACCTATACACATATACTATATCTTTTTTCGGCTTTATGAAGTAGGTAATATTTCTATATCTCGGTCAGCCGAATTTTTTTCCCGCCTGGATGTATAGAATGATTTACGACTTATAGCTAATATATACAATATACATACTTAAGTTGATGTGATATCACCCAAGTGTATCTTTAACTATTTAATTTCGTACGTGGCGGTGAAATCAAAATAATAATTTTATTATTAGTTATCCCGTACGCATACAGAATCCGACATCGTCTCTCTCTAACCTGATTTCCTACATTGATGGTGCTTACATGTCGACACCAACGTAGTGATCTTGGGACTCATCGTCTGTCGTAAATATCAAGTTATGAGTCACAAACTCAGAGATACAAAGTCTGCAGAAACCCCACACCTAAATTAGTGTCCATTGCTATTCTTGTTTTTTTAGTCATACCTAAGCACATTACTTTCCTTATGCTTTAATAACTGCAACGAATATATTTATTGCTTTTTTGCTTTTATTATTATATTTTTTATTATTTGAACCAATTTTTTTATATTGAATTTTCTACGTTGTTATACAAAAATTTAAAAATCCTACTGAGGTACGTACGTATCATTTGCTGTAACTCTGGTTACTGTAACCATTTTAAAGTTTTATCGTGTTCCACATAAATGTCACTTAATTTAAAAATAAATGTTAATATTATGTAAATTGATGTTGTTAGAAAAGAGCAACTGGAGAGAATCTGCCTACCGAAATGGTGATAGAGTCTAAGGTCCACCTAGGTACTTAAAATAATGAAATTGTTGAATTTTATTTGAAATAGATTCACGTGTGTGCCCGAGAGCATGAAATATGATTAAAATTAACGTTTATAAATAACCAACATTAATATGTTAACCCTAAATGATAAATCCCTCCGTGTGTAACTAAAAAAGGGGCTAACAAATCGACTACAATATAAGCCCTACCGAAACGACCAATCGCGATCCGCCGGCTTCTTTACTTTGCCGTCACCCTTACACCATTCAATTTTAATTTTTACGCCCAATTATTCCTTTTAGCGTATAAACTTTCTTTACAAATACTGACATGGGATTTACACCCGATAGTATCACAAACATCATCCTTAACACCAGGGGATTTTATTTATATATTATCTGTGCGAGGGAAACAAAAAGTGTTTTATATATAAGAGTGATATTGATTTATGCAATAAATAATTAGTTTCTAATTTAGTCTTTTGTTTCTAGAATTACTTTTGAGCGTTGCGATGACACTTAGAAGCTTATTAAGGTTTTTTGGGTTTAATGTCTACCAAACCCTAACAGATTATATATGTGACAGGAACGCTTGGATGGCTGCTATTTCTAAAAAACATTTCCAAATTGAAAAGTACCTACATAGTTGGTATTTCTAAAAATGTTTTAATAGTTAGATTTTAATTATTATTATTATTATTTTTGTATAATTTACTCGGTAATTTATTTTAATAATTATAAATTATTTTTGTAACATCGTAAAATTGTTTTTTAAACTTAATTTACAGATGGTTGAATCAATTGATTATTACAATCAAAATTATTATTGAAATAATGACAGATTTTTATGACATTCAGAAAGTGTTCAGTTAGGTACCTACTTTGAAATAAAATATTTGATTTGATTTGATTGATTAGCCCGCTAACATCGTAGACTGTATCATCGCTTTTGGAGTGAAAAAATAAGTCAAGATTTGACTTTGGTATACTCAGCTCTAGTAAAACATTTTGATTAAGGGAATCAAAATGTTTTGTTATTGCATCAACAAAGACATTCTATTATTAAAGTAGGTTACATTAGGTATAATTTATTTACCCAATTATATAATAACCATTTCAAAATGAAGATATGTTTTCGAGATTCGTAAAAAGGCGCAATCTAGTCCCATGTTATTCTCATATATCTATAATGCTACATATACTTTACACATACATTTATTTATGCATAAACATATTCCCTTACGTCCGCTTTTATTGGCAGTAAAGAATGAAATTGCACATTAGTAAACCTTTCACATCCGAGCTCATATGAACATAACTCGAGATTTAGTTTTAGCGAGCATCTCTGTCGCGAGATGCGAGGCGTTATTTCATTGAAATATATATTGCGCCCTTCGTTTTATAGCTTTCACCATTTTGTTACCAAATGTGTTGTAAGTCTTATTTTTTGACGTTTGTATCATATTGGTGATTTCTGTTAGTCACCTCTTAAACATGCACAGTCAGACTTAGAAGTTGACATATCTGTCGTGAAAATTAACACCTTGTTCACATAATATTGTGCAATAAATCATCATTTTTTCATTTGGTCAATTGTTTCTATAATTACCTGAAATGGCGCTATCACTCTATCTCTATCTATGACACTCTAAAGACTCTAAGTGGCCAAAGTGCGAGTAAGTCTTGAGCACCGAGAGTTCCGTGTCTCACCGCTTGTGCTAGAAGACCTACCTTCGTACCAAAATCCAAGAAAATCCTTTAGGTTTGGATTATTAAGTCAAATTAACTTTTACAGTCGTGTGTGGACATCTCAACTAGTACGCCATTTTTTCCTAAATATAAGGTAGAGCGTTGTAATTTTCACAGCTGTACGGTACTGAGAAAAGGGGAAGTGACACACAGACGAACATACTTTCAGATAGACAAATCACGGAGTAATCCCGATATTTTGATGATGACGATTACAATGCGGGTTGACGGGCTTTAACGATTATTATAACAAATTAATGATAATAACAGGGAAATAACAAGTTACACCTTTAATATGGATTTTACTGACTTATTTATTTATCACCTACGTAGTCATTAGTTTCCTAATTAGTCTCCCTACATTTATTTCACAAAATTTAAAAAATAAATAAATATCTTATTAAAAATAACATACTTCTTGCCCGAGTCTCATTTTTATGTAAACGTTAGCAAAGCGAGGTGAAAATACTAAAATAATTTAACAAGGTAAAGATAAATAAATTAAAACAATTTATAATTACAAGTAATGCAGATCAAATTTGTGTAACATTTTGTTCAACACTAAAAAACTTACATTGAGCTCATTAACAATTAGTGAAACGAATTTCACAAATGAGCGACTCATTTACATTAAAGCTTTTGTTATCCGCTCACATGACGACCTTCTTTTGCTTACCTCTAGCTAATTTGGCCACTTAGTATTATTAACTGTTATTATTAACAATGTTCATAATCTTTACAGTTATTTGTTGCATATTAATTAACAGAGGCAGGTATATTATACTTTAACAATTTGCTGCCTACATAAATTATTAGTCTAATAGTCGTGACTAATAAAGCGTCCCGCTCTGGTTTGGTTACAAAAAGGCGATCGCCACTAATGTCTTAATTTTAAGAAGACCTCCATCGGACAGCAAACATACCGCCCTCCAAAGGGATCCCACTGGGCGCATCCAGGTGCTAGGCAAGTTATCGCTCGCCTACAGTTGCAGTGTGCAATAAATTAGGTAATTACGTGACAACAAAACCGTGAGAGATCGCGCCGTGGGCGAGACGAAAACTCGCAAGTCGAATAGTACCCCGCTGGTTCAGACCTCACCGAGCGGGCGAAGGTATATCGAACACTTCTGTCACATCAGACCGCCTTTGTTCCCCCAAATTTGCTATCCCTTTTCGCCGGCTGAAAACGCACTCAAAAAAAGAGAGAAGCAATCGTCGGCGGAGCCTTTGGGCCGCGCTCATCATTTTTCACGTCTTATTCAATAACTCGCTGCGTAGTCGTCGAGATAGTGATCGAGTTTTGAAATATTTCGTTGGGAGAGCGCTACATTCCCAAGGATATGGTGTTACTTCGCGTGCGGAATGTTGGACGAATATTGTTATTATTTTATATACCACACTTTAAGTTTAGGATGCTCCCTGTTGTCAAGCTGCAGGTACATAAAGTGGGTACATATTAATGGGCATATTCTTGTATGTTCACTTTTTTAACTGTTTTTTTTATTCACTATAAGTTGGCCATTTAATAAAATGGTAACGGGTCAAAATTAGGGGGTATGGCAATATTAATTTTAAAACAAACCCTTAATCAGTTTCTTCGCGAAATCGTACCTAAACGGCTTGCCACGTTGCACGTTGTAACGACGGCCAAAGAAACAAGGTCTTATTGGTTTAATGGTCCAAAATCTTCATCATTGGATCAGGAGCTTTTAGGTTCGATTTCCAAGTCCAGCCAAATGTAAGGAAGTGAGTTTGTCTATCAAAAAATTCTTAATAGCAGTCTAGATTTTGAAAACTGGTATTGTAGATGCGTGTCCCGTGCCTCGGAGAGCATTTAAGCAAATAATCCCGACTATTATATATTAAATGTGATGATGGTAAGATCGCCAACATGCGTTAAAGCAACATTGAAAATCCATACGCTTTAAATCCCTGTACCTGTCAGCAGCAGGGCTCGCAAAACATTTTATTTAACAAACTTTTTTATGCGGATATCATCTGATAACCGGTTAAAAATGTTGTACTTTGTTTTAACCGGTTTACTGTTTGAACATTTTCATAGTAACCGAAACGTATTTAGTTACCGGTGTACTTAGGGGAACGTTTCATGACGTTGATTTAACGTAAATAAACTGGAATATGCCCTATTCTCAAAAAAAGGTAACCGCAAAAAGTAAAGTACCAGACCAGAGCGTTACGCTGCTTAAATCGGTGTTTTGATAGATAGCGCTAATTTCGCTTTTCTTCTACAAATCTCAGTGGGACCAGAAAATTACAAAACGAGCTGAACTTGGAGTTTCTGGTTTATAAGGTTTCAATTTCGAAACGGTTCATTCACTCTATTTCGGTTTGGTTTATTCAACCGGGTATACAAAGAAACCGGTTATGCTTCAGAAAGGAGGAGGTATCAAATTGGATGTTTTTTTTTAAGTTTAAAAATGCGCGAGGCTGATTTGAATTAAATTTTGTTCGCGGATAATACATAATCATGTGACACCTTTATATTTATATTCTAGCCTCTTGGAAAACAGAAGTGTCATGTGGCCAGAGTGGCGCCAGTATTTTTCCTAATATTAATAATTCAAAACTTTAAACATAAAAATAGTAATTGGGTATATGATGACATGGGCTGGTTTTTTATTTTGTTTGTTTTTTTTATTTTGTTATCAACATTTTACATTTGACGGTTTCCGGTAGGTACAGACCTACCTTCTTGATTACAATAAAAAAATTAAAGGCGTTATAAAATAAGTTGGATGTAAAAAAGTCATATTATATTCCTTTTTGAAGTAACTCTCACGATACTAAAACTTAAGTTAAACAATAAAATATTTACTCGAAAATGTACAACAAATAATTAATTATTATTTATATTGTATTCTCGTAATGCGGTAGTGAGGACTTTCTACTATTTTTAGGACTGGTTATTATTTAAAAATCGTTAGATGCATCTTACAATAATATAATATTAATATCGGGAAATGAGTGAGCTCAGTCAACTGCTACCAAAAAAAAAGACAGTCAGCTTTTTACTAATCGCAAAGTCATGCCGGTTCATGTGATAATGGACATAAAACAAGCGAATAATACAGAATCTAATACTGTTTGACGTATAGATTCTGTATTTATACGTCAAACAGTATACTAGTATCTAGGGAGTTTAATCTCGATATTAACAGAGATAATAGACTCACTTAATTTCGAGTATTGAACGGAGAACGCAGAACGGTCTTTAGGAAAGATTTTCAAACTCCATAGTCTTGGTCCCCTAGTGTCAAGTGATTCCCTGCAACTAGTTTGATGTCTTCCCCGTGTTTTCCGTTAGCAAATTCAATACTTCTTTTACTAATATGTACGTCAGTCATCCGAGCTTTGTATCAATCCATCGCTACCTAAGCATCTAAACGTATCTACGTATCTTACTCTGGTTCTTATACCCCTGTAATTTATCTTCATTCGATCACATGTATCGAGCGTAGCTCTCTCAAGCGCCCGCTGAGAGTCACTGTTCTTACAAAATATGTCTCGCAGAAGCAAAAAAAGTACTGCAATCGAAACATAAAGCCTAAAATTAAACGTGAAAGCGAACCGGACGTGGCAGCCTAAAAATGCAAGAAAGACATCAATGAATCATCTAATTGTTCATTTGCATCACCGCTCACATTATATACCTCCTCAGACGCGTCAAGGCGTTACAAGTCCAGTGTAATGTCATTTACTTGCAACAATATACAACTGTACAGTCAGCCTCATATATTTGTTCCACCGGCCTATTCTGTATGTCGGTGGGTATGAAATAACGAGAACTGGGGAAGTTTGTTTTATTGAAGTTTTTGTTAATCAAGGCTACATTCGGTTATTGATGGCCACTTTTTATAGTTTTAACAGAAATTTTGATTCTCTAAGTTACAAAATAGATCTGCAGCTCTGCCTGTCTTTGAAAAATAATTTATGGGTTACAAAAGTGTCCACCAAATAATTATATGTTCGTCGCATTGTGTATTGATATCAACTCTGATCGCTTTATTTTCAAATGATTTTTAAACGACAAACTTATCTAATTTTATGTAGTTTATTATTGAAATCTTAACTAAGTATGAATTACATTTTGAGACGTAGGTAGGTATATTTTAAACCTTTTTACACAACTACATTTTTAGGTAACAAACTGTAGATATAGAATATGAAAATATATAAATAAAGTTCAAAACGTTCAAATAAAAGTTATTGGTATGATGCATAAATTGTGTATTTTTACAATTTTTAACATTACTCTAGAAATATCAAGTGTATCTTACAGTTTTCATTGCATATTTGAGGTTGACTATACTTTTAAAAACCCTTTGTGTCCCAGATAAAAGAAACCCAATACTTTGTTTGGCAGTAACAATTGTGAAAATGATTATTCGCAGTCGGCTACTTTAACGGATTAACACTTATTGTGCCAGATAGGAACATTTGCATTGGACTGTACATTTTGTATATTGTTGATAAAGACATTCGGAAACAGTTTAGTTCATACTTAAATAATGTACAGTTACGTCCATTGAGAGTTTAACGCAGATGCTAATCTGTAAAACAAAGTGGTTAGTTTTGCAAACTGGAAGTTTTTGCTATATGTTATCTGATGCGATCATCACTTTGATGGGCCGCACTTTGTGGAGATGTTTTGTTAACATGCCTCATTTATGTTGTGCGAGATTAAAAATTATACAGCACAGTGAATAAAAGAAAAAAGAAGCTAAACTGTAAAGATTATGATAATTAAAAGATAATCCGTCTTCATTATATAACTGCTAGTAATTATATTTAAATATCTATAAGTGTGTCTGTCTGTTTTTTAATTTTTTACGGCTAATACAGTTTTAATGAAACTTATTATCTATCTGTCAATATTATTTATTTGTAAATACAAGTAAATCACACAGGTTCCAAAATAATATAAGGTCTTAGGACAGAGATTTTGATGAAGGTCAAACTTATTTTTTCATGAAGTTTGATTCAAAATAATAGCGCATTAGTAAAAGAAATAAAATTACAAAAAAATCTTAAATAATTAGGTATTTATGTTATGTCATCATCATCATATCAACCCGTTAAAGGCCCACTACAGGGCACGGGTCTTCAACAATGAAAAGTGAGTAAGGCCGTAGTCCACCATGCTGGACCTGTGCGGATTGGTGGACTCCACACACCTATGAGAAAATTATCGAGAAATCTCAGGCATGCATCCTCAGGATGTTTTCCTTCACCGTTGGAGCAAGTGATACTTAACTCGCTTAAAACGCACATAACTTGGAAATCTTAGAGGTGCGTGCTTGGATTCGAGCTCGGCCCCGAAAGTGAAATCAAAGTCCTACCCACTAGGCTATTATCATTAATAAATGAATTTTGAATTTTTGAATTGAATTGAATCGAATAATAAAACTATTAACCAGCATTGGAGCAACGTGGTGGCTCTTAAGTCTAGATCCTAGATTTCTATTTAGGGTTAAATACATTAATAGGCTGGTGATGATTTCAAACTAAAGATTATCGTAATGTATTAAGACGCACTAGGAGTAGTGATTGAGATTTTGATTTAAATAATAATTATTGAGCTAATACGAAGGTTATATATACGAATAAATATAAAAAAGGCAAAGGTGACTGACTGACTGATCTATCAACGCACAACTCTAACCACTTGACGGATCGGGTTAAAGTTTTGCACACAGGTAGTTATTACAACGTAGGCGCCGTTAAGAAAGGATTTCTGACAATTCCAACCCTAAGAGGGTTAAAGGGGGGATATAAATTTGTATAAAATCCTTCATTTATCAATTTATTTTTCAAGTTACATCCAAGAAACTTTGATTTTAGGTTTGCGATTGCGGCCTGCCTGGCCGGCTGTCTGCACGCCTGACTGCCCGCCTGCCTGCCAGCCTGCCTGCCCGCCTGCCTGCCCGCCTGCCTGCCCGCCTGCGGCCAGGAAGCTGCTTGGCATTTAGAGCCATTCGCTCGATCGCTTAGACTCTCAAACTGACGCGACTTTCCGCGATTTATTCTTGGTTCCTCAAAGTGATGTCTTTTAATGTTAAAAACGAAGTTTTACTGTTGTTTGCTGTTGCAATAAAAGAACCAACAACAATATTAAAGCTCAGTAGTATGGATTCGTTTTTAAAAGTTGTCTAACTCGCAAGATCATGGAAGCCCGGAATGTGACGCCCTGATTTAGTTTCGCGTCACTTTCAACATGAGCTTTATATAATCATTATTATGTACAAAGATATAAAACGATAATGTGTAACAAATGCCAACTTAATCCCGAAATAATTAAACTATTATCTAAACAAAATCTCATATAAAGGTCTCAGAAAAAAAAAGAGTAACTACTTTGTGTTTTTTAGATCTGAAGCCATCCTTATTAAAATGAAATAATAAAAATGAACAGCTTCAACAGAAATTATATAGTCTATATATCCCATGGACACGTACGAAGCGAAAAACCTATTCCATAGGGAAATAAGCCAAAGATAGTTTTATCAAAAGTGATTATTTCGAAAAAGGTTGGATGACCAATAAAGATCTAAAATATCTATCTTTAGAATTTATGTGATTTTCCTACTGAAAATCCAGTACATTAACAATTTGATTTAAAAAATACACTCAATACTAACAGAAGTTCATTCAACGGTGCAATTCACAAGACTTTATCAATGAACCTTGATTCGTGGAATCAGACCACCGCTGAAAAGGAAAAACGTGAAAAAAGTTCCAAGAAATCGTCGAAAGCGTCTGTGGACGCGCCAATTTGTATTGAAATTCCCATATCCGGTGGCGCCTAGGCGTTTAAAATTTAATAACACTTCTCAACTAACGAACGGTTTATAATCTTGTGGTGAGAGATCAAAGAACCGCTCCAACCGCTAATTTAAGCGCTGTCGGTAACATAAGCCATAAATCCTAAACGTTTAAGTCCTTGTTGGGATCGCCGTCAAATTAAGTGTTTTGTTTAAAGTGGTATTGTATTACTGAATTTCGTGTTTGATAAGGGATTGATTCATTTCACTGCGGTGATGATCATTGTTGTATTCATTTAAATAATTTAATATAAGCACAGATAATACAGGGATACTAAAAGTTACATAATATATACAGATATTACGTATGACTTAATTGGATAACATATAATTTTACTCGCAATTTTAGTTAACATGAAAAAAAATATTCTTTTAGACATTTCTTTATTCTCTTTTCTTCTTGACCTTTTAAATAAAACCACGTGGGAAAAATATCCGGTAAATAAATTTTAAAACCTACTATTGCCATCTAGTGGTGAGTAGCGCAACGATCTAACAGGTTAAGTTTTGTCCATCACTTTTATTGAAATATAAGCTCAATATTAAAATTTGTTCAACACTTTCCCCTACACCCCTCACCCTAAAACTATTCAATTAAAGTTACACATCCCCTTTTGTTATTAAACGATTGCAGACTGTTGCAGACCTTAATATCTTACGTTTACGAAATATTTCCCTAGATGGCGTTGCAAACATTTATACAAATTAAAATTAAGATTTTTACATAATATCACTCATTACTTTAAACAATATAGTTTACGAACAGTAATATGATATTTAAGTCTACTCTCCTTCTAATAAAAAAGTAAAATAATACCAATGAGACTGTAAAAGCTTAAGTGAAACTTAAGTTTTTACAGTGTCATTGTTTAATAAATGAGTTGTAACAAGTATTTATTGAGTAGTAAAGTTGTAAAAACCTGATATCTCTTAAATATACTTTCTTGGTATGCTACCGAAGAATAAGCACAGTAATCAGATTAAAACAAAATATAAAAAAATACCTGCACACTTTATTGCACATGCATTCGCGGAAAAGCGGTCTTATTGTTTAAACAAATCCAAATGTCTTCCATGGGACCCTTAAGCAAGCAGCCCGCCAACACGCATCATAACAGTATGATCAGTGGCGTGCATAGAGGTTATGTACAGGGTATGCAGATGATATAAAATGAAGAAAATCTCCAGTACGAGTTATGAATACTTAATGGTAGGCTTTTTATAGTTTTTTATAACTCGTACTAGAGATTTTCTTTATCTTATATCGTTTGCATACCCTGTGCATACCCTCTATACACGCCACTGAGCATGATGAGTCTATTTCTCCCGCAAACCAGCATTGTTGCAATGCTGTGTTCCGGTCTGAAGGCAGTGGCTACCGGTGTAATGCCGGTCCAAGTTGTTGGACAAAGGACGGCACGTTGGAGGACGAGTTCCTTGCAGGCCCTGCGAATTGTTACTTTGTTTATACGCGATGGTTTTCCACTTACCATCAGGTGGGTCTCAATTATTAACTTAAATGTGAAAGCGTGTTCGCTTGATTGTTCTTCCTTCACGCCCTAACTAAATAACCAAGTAACTAGAAATTCAAAAATTCTTAATTCAAAAATGTTTTTATTCACGTAGAACTTAGCACAGGCACTTTTGAAGCGTTCATACATTTAAAATGTTACACTAGTGTTAGTGATGGTGATAACCGAAATCGTTAACTTTAAACTAAAGCTAGGAGGGTCCCAAACGAACCACGGCCTGGTCTAAGAAGAGCCCACATCAAACTCTGCCAGGTTTTTTTTTTCGTTAAGTTAATCGAGCTATGAAGTTAGAACAATTAATACCCAAACTTTTTTGTCACATATTATGTGGATTACATGTGTGACAAATAACGTAAGCTTAGAGAAAAATCCTATTAATATTATAATAGGATTTTTCTATAAGCTTACGTTTTATTAAACTTATACTTTGAAGTTATTGAGAGACATCTCAAGGAGTTCATCTGGTAATTTTTTATAAAATTATATACGACCATATTACCCTTAAATGAATTATTGATTTTATGCAGCCTAGTAAACTGCACGACAAGTTTATTTTTTCTTATTAACTGGCATAGAGTAGGTTAATAAAAAGTTGCGACTATAATTAAAGATTTAAGCTATCCTATCTCTTAAGTTGGACCAGACTGCTTACGGTGTGCCAATTTAATTTAAAATCGGTTAAGTAATTTGGGAGTTCATCGCGGACAAACATCGTGACAGGAGATTTATATATATTAAGATTTCGTAGGTCCTTTACACCCTTAAGCCTTGTAGACTTGTCTTGTCTCGTTGTACCGCACATGCCTCTCAAATGACAGATGAGGTGCTTAAATACTATAATAAAACCAAATTTATCCCAGGAAAACAAACGGTTCTCACTGGATTTATTAACGCGGACTAAAAACGCGGGTAGCAGCTAGTTATTAATATTTAAGAAAAAACCTGCCGGGAATCGAATCCGAGACCATTCAGGCAATTCGCTAAGCTGCTACAGCAAGGTGTGGTATTCTGTTTTCTTAAAAAGAAATCAAACAGCGTGTTTATCTCCAATCGGCACCCTGTTACTCGTTCGATGTGAAGGTTAACACCGATTCATTAAAAAAGGACGCATGTAGACCCCCAAAAGACTGAAAAAAGACAAGAGGTCCAAAAAGATTACATTTTGGTAACCGAGCGGCGCCTAGCGGATGCTGTGGCGGCGTCTGTGAATGCGAGGCCTTTTACACTTTTCGATTCACGTATGTTTAAAAATCAACACATTTTCTATAAGTTCAAAGTTTATATAAAACGTAAGCTTACAGAGACTCCTATTATAATCTTAAGAATTGCTTAAACGACAAAAAAGCTTGGGTATGAATTGCTCTAGCTTCATAACTTAATATTATTTACTGTGAGATGGTGATAATAAAAAAAAATACCCGGCTAAGATTGTAGTGGGCTCTTCTTAGACTATAGCTCGTTTAGAACCCTCGTAGCTTTGGGTTTAAGTTGGCGAACGAAGTTATCACCATCCCCTTTCAACAATGCAAACATAGGTATGGGTGAACCATATAGATAGATATCGAAGAAGAATTTCATGAACGCTTCATAAGTGCCTGTAATAGGCCTACATGAATAAAGAAATTTTGAATTTGAATTTGAATCTAGAATATGGATAGATATAGTTTGAAAATAACTGCATTTTTTTTGGACCCAAATCATACCTATGCCGGTACAAGCACTCTGTGCCGTCATGCCCTTTCTCTTATGTGGTATTTTTATTCATTAATTATTATAATAATAGTAAAGTAATTAAATAAAAAAAAATAAAAACAAAACCATTTCTTATTAATTACAATTTATATTTTGGCAGATAAAAGAAAACTAGAAAATTACAAATATCACAAGCTCTCCAGCAGCTTGTTGTTTAAGAAGGACAAACAATCAAACTATAAACTATATAACTATACTATACTATAAACAACAAAAAATAAATTTACCCGGCTAAGTTTGTTGTGGGCTCTTCTTAGACTAGGGCGAGTTTGGAACCCTCGTAGCTTTAGATTTAAGTTGGCGAACGAAGTTATCACCATCCCGTTACAATTATGTAAACAAATATGTATGAACGCTTCATAAGTGCCTGTGATAGGCCTACATGAATAAAGAAATTTTGAATTTGAATTTGAATTTGAACTTACAGTCGCATCCATAATAGTAGATTTTTAAAAACCTTACCTATCCTGTACCTATTCCAAGACTTATCTATATAGCATGTGTCGTCCAAATCCGTTTAATCATTTCAGTAGAGCAGGAACAATAGAATAAGTGAATGACTAGTATTTACCGCTCATAAATTGTCTCTATGCAAAACATTAAATCCATTGATCTGTTTTGTAAAAGATAGACAAGCCAACACACATAAATATTAGTAGGAAGGCCAATAACAATGTTTCACTGTCTAAGAATTCGTCTCCGGAAGTGTCTGCGGGTATAACGCAATATGCCGTCTTCCAATTAAGTATTATTAATTAATGACGTGTTCAATTAATATGATAATGTCCATAACATAGCTTCTAAATAATAGACTAATAACGCTTATAATATATACCGAATCTAAAGGAATACGAAGAGTATATATACACACAACTCAAAAATAAAAATTCCATGTAATTGTTATCATTGCCAAACTATTATTCATAGAGTTACAGTCTAATTGGTATTATTATAAAAAATCGATCGTTTAAAAAAGTTTCATTTCAATTTGCACAAAATGCCTTTAATCAAAAGTGGAATTTCTTCACACGCGAGAATCTGATTTAATTATTGTATTAATGAATATATTATATAGCACTATTTGAATAATATACTATTATTTTAATAGTAATCTACAAATCCACCATATATATATTTAAATATAGTATTTCGGTTTGTAGATAGATTTGATAATTAAAGATGAAACTGATTAATAAATAGTAAATTTATACAGTTTGTGTTAACACATTTACTTTGCAGGTTTGGTGCATAACTTGGTTTTTCGCTTCATGAATATATCCTTTGTTTCCATAAGTTTAATGTAGCCAGGTTATATCGTGCAGTCGTAAGCTGTAAAGCATCAAAGATCTACAAACCGATATTCGTCCGGCGGTGTAGTTTTGTTGATCGTGCTCGCGCGCACCTAATTTATACGCGTTGACTCCAACACGATCGGCTATTGCGTATGCATACGGAGCATCTACGGCAATCTCGGCGCCACACATCAACAACTCACTTATTGTCTTTAAAAATAACATAATATGTTATCTGTAGAACTAAAATTACTGCGAAAAAAATAGTTGGTTTCAGTCTAAT
Source organism: Pararge aegeria (assembly GCF_905163445.1). Taxonomy (NCBI): domain Eukaryota; kingdom Metazoa; phylum Arthropoda; class Insecta; order Lepidoptera; family Nymphalidae; genus Pararge; species Pararge aegeria. The sequence continues at coordinate 5,266,816 of NC_053194.1, forward strand.
AATAATCACAAATAATATTAAAATTCCCTTAATCCGTAGGTTGCGAACAAGTTTCTGAAATTGGCGCTTTCAAAAAAACAAACTCTTCAGTTTTTTATAATTTTACTAAGTGTAATCGGCAACTTCAAATAGGCATAAACTAATATTATATTTATGAATGTAAAAATACATTTTTTAAATTATTTTGGTAACTTCATTTTTGTGCCTTTTGGAGTAGAGACTTTGGGACCGTAGGTCCGGAGGCATGAGCTCTTTTCAAAGAGCGATTCTCTTTTTATCGAAAAGGGTTATTGAGTCTACCGGTGAACCTAGAGCGGGTAGTTACCTTGGCCAACCAATTAGTCTGGCCATCCAATCCAGGCCATCGCTGCGGTGGTTTCAAAGACGTAAGCGACCAATAGTGTAAGCGTGGAAACATTGTTTCGCTTCTCGCAAGACCGCGAGAAGTTCGCTGAGCTGACGGCAAACCTCCAGTAGTAGAAAGGCACAAAAAGAGAGCGAAATAACATCGGATAATTTTTATCCGGAAAAACTAACAATCACACGAGACTTAAAAAAAAGCACAGAAAATCGGACCAAATCCAAGTAGTCCATACAACAGAACATTTGTAATGGCTACATTTTATTAAACGTAAGCTTATAGAAAAGTCCTATTATAGTATTAAGGACTATGTTAACTATAAAAATGCTTGGGTGTAAATTATTGCTCTAACCAGGCTGCTTCTTTAATAGTTTTTAAATGATGATGGTGATAACGAAAAAAAAATAACATCCGGCTAAGTTTGTTGTGGGCTTCTTCTTAGACCCGGGCGCGTTTGGAACCCTACGAGGCTTTAGTTTTAGGTTGTTTATCGCCATCAACTCATTCCTATGTCATATTTTACGCCATCAACTCATTCCTATGTCATATTTTACATGTAATGTACGAATCAAAAGTACCATCTATGTGCCTATTTGAATAAAGAAATATTTGGCTTTGACTTTTGACTTTACATTAATATATCATTTCGTCTACGATGAAAATATAATTACATGACATGGACATGGTTTATACCAAAAAACTAATTAGACCTCAGACTTAGGTGTTAAACCTCATATGCTTGTAATTTGATACACCGGCAACCACGCCCACCATAAACTGAAACTGTATTATAAGAAGAAGAAGAAGAAGAAACAATTTATTGCACGTATAACACACAGGAAAAGAAACGGTAAGGAGTATACAGTACACAATGTAGACATGCAAAGGCGGCCTTATTGCTGCAAGCAATCTCTTACAGGCAACCTTTGTAGATAGGACTTACAGCAAGAGAACGGGATAGTGCCAAGAGTGTTAATAGATATACATAAATACCAAAATGTAAAGATACAAATACATATATAATTTAAATAAATATACGTAATATATAAATATACATAATATATATATAAGTCTAGGGCTCTACGATTATGTTTATTTATTTGGTCAGGGGGGGAAATCTCCTGCGTATATCCCGGAGCTTCCCAATACGTACCGTTGGCAACCGAGGGGACTTTAGGGGTTTAAGATTCCCACATTTTTCATCCCCAGCACGGCGAGCATGGACAGGAGACACTATACTCCCGGGGGAATGGACACCATTTTATCTTCCCCTACAGCTTTATTAACTCTCCGAACATCTCTGATGCCGTGCTTTGGCAGGTGGACTCGTACATTTTATCCCCTTTCAGGGGATCTAATTCTATTCATAAAGCGCTTGGTATCACACCAGGAGATTTCCCCCCAGTAACAAAAAAGAGCTCTGTGATAATATTGTAAAAAAAAATTTGTACAAAACAAAATAAACAATAGAGTTTAGTATTCACATGTTTATTCGTAACAAAACATTAAAAACACAGACCGAACTGTATTGAAATGTCTACGGTATTTTAATTTGTCCCCAACGTCGTCTAAAGCAAAGCATTTCATCAAGCCAATAAAGTTAAACGTGACCGAACGGAGCGTGTTTACACGTAGTATCGCCCACTTCAAAGCGGGGACAAAATATTGTATCGTTTGGACATATTGTATGACGAGCCTGCGGTCAGACGGAATGCTTAAAGCTTGGTACGCAGCGTGAGGTCTGAGCTACTATGATGCTAATAGTTGAATAGGTAGCTATTTTTTTTTATTCGTATATTGCGATTTAATAACTAGGGTTTAACGGTAACATATTAAATCAATGGGTTTTAAGAACATTCATGAAAAAACTCTATATTTATATCGTAATTTAGTAGCGCAAAGGTATAATGTTAATGGCAATTTATTTTTCGTACTTTATGGTATATAATCAGGTTGCCTTATAAAGACCACAATATGTTATAGGTAGGCTGTCTTAGCACCATATCACGATATACTATCATTCTACTTAATACTTATCATTAAACCGTTAAACATTGCCAAAAGATTTTAACTTTAGAGAAACATATTATTACTTTAAAGCATGTTATTTAAAAAGTGGCATAGTATAAAATTTACAGGCATTAGGTATATTTTAAGTGACCCGTGTATCCAATAACTTTTTAGTTACAATAATAGGACAAGAATAATATATCTTTTCGCTACAAAGAACTACATAGATTTAACAATAGTATGTGTTTTTTTGAACTTAGTTTTGTATACTCATTAAAGCGACTCCAAAATGTAGTTTTCGATTATGCCTCTAATTTCGTTCATTAGCAAAAAAAGTGGATTTGAAATAGCAAAATCGCAGAGTTTAAAATTCTTTTATCGAACTTTTCCGGTGATGAAGGAATCTGGATTTTATAAGTTTTTGTGTACTCAAAACAAAAGTCCAGTAGTTGGCAATAGCTTCCTATCGGTTGAGAGGACATTAGTACGGTTTAATGTCAGCGTTATGAAAGCTACGCTTTAAGTGTACTGCAAGGTTTAAGGGTTGATACTTTGATAGTGATCTGCGGTCGGGTTGTATGAATGAACCTTGGAGATCAAAGATAAGTCAACGCTAAGAGGCATTCATGTGACTTCAGCATAATAGTTGCGTAGGGGAAATAATATTATACTATTTTATAGAGAAACACATATTAATCTTAATAAAGTATGTGATTTTAAGGCTCTTAAATAAGTTTGCTAAGAAGTTTGCACGTAATAATATTTCACAATTTAAACTAACTTTTTAACCGACTTCAAATAGACTTATTAGGAAAAATATCGCGTCCCTCAAACGTAGGATCAAGAGCAGCTCCAATATTGTTCTCAAGATTTTAGTTGACAGCCAGGATAGTATATTTAAATCGCACTGGATTTCAGCTTTAGTATGTAGTAACATTAATTATATTAACTAACATAGATATTAAGTTTATTGTGAATTACTAACACATGGACCTTTGTAGACTAAAATAAATGCAATACAAATACAAATACATAAATACAAAAAAGAGGGACGTTTTTAATTCGGTTGCATTTGTTTTTTTTTTGTATTTTTTTTATTTGCCTAATTGATATAACTTCAGACACTTTTTATCCCGTAAAAACGAACAATCACGCGAGATTTTTAAAAAAGCACAGAATTTCGGACAAAATCCAATATGTTTACACAACAGAACATTTTTAATGGCTATAATAATATATAAATACGGCCATGATTTATATAATTACGATCAAAAAACTTAATACACTATCATTATTTATGTTACTTAAAAACATCGTAATTAAAATAAAGGAAATGAGTAGCAAACTTACGCCGCATTTTATTACCCACATCGTCGCTTAAATCACACATAAAATTATATAGGAAAACATAAAGCGTTCTCATTTTTTTTGTGACATCATTACACATCATCGCGCGTACGAGTATATTGAATGCAGTTTAAAATTACTTTGCGCATCTCGTTTATCATTAGAATCAATTATTTCCCCATTTACGTCTCTGAATGTGTCGTCGAGTCGTCAGTGTTGGCAATTTTGTGCGAACATGATCGCTTTTTATGCGCTCTTAAGAGTACCTTCGGTGTACAGTCGGCAACGACGGAAGCACGGATTGTTGGTGTTTAATTCCGTATATTTACACCGAGACAATATGATAATTTGTACTGGAGCTTTTGTGATAGAGCTCGTCCAAAGAAGTACTAACCATGCTGATTTCTGCAACGAAGCAGCATTGCTTCTTCGCCGGGGTAATATTGCATATGAGGCTTAATTGGCCATAGGCCATTGGGAGGCACATTGTAGGACGTGTATATATATATATGATAATAGGCGATTAATAACATTCCACTTTCCTCAGATGGACCATCTGCTTGGTCCATTTTGGTACATATTACTGTAGAAACAAATAAAAAAAATTCTCCCGACAGAGTTCGTTAGTGCGTTTTTTGGCTTGCTAATTACCAATCTGATCCGATTGTTACTTTAGATATCCCGATTAAAAATAAATAAAATAAATAAAAAAAGTCTTTTATTCCATGCAAATAATATTACAGACATAGTAAAAAAAAGAATGAAATAAAAAAAAATAGTGTCTATAAAGTTTACATTACAAATTCGTTTTAACATTTTATTTTCTTTTATTATATTTAAGAATTAATTTATTATTGGTTTTCATATTTAATTTGCAAGGACCCCTCTCAGGTGAAGGCCTCCTCCAAGGATTTCCATTTTGGTCTATTTTTGGCTGTTTGGAACCAGTTTGTTCCTGCGATCTTCTTAATATCATCCTCCCATCTCGTGTATGGTCTTCCTATTCGGCGTTTGCCTGGTATATCCCGATTATTGAGCAATATTATATTATGCCAAATTTTCCCACCATCTCAAACGATTTACGATGCAGCACGTGTATAACCATAGTGTTAAGGTAGTACCTACTTTGATATAGTTAATATAGACGTAGATATTGCAAAATCAGTTAATATTGGTGGCCACTGTACCCTTTGCTGTAGGTTACACGTTTAATTTTATGCATGCCTCAATAATGAACACAAAATACCATACCCACTGTTGCGTGCATTTTAAACATTGGGCACTCATTTAGTAACATTTGAAGAATTCGCCTTACAGATAGAATATCTAAATATTTCCATTGGATTTATGCATAGGTCGTACAATTTGTTTGTCTGAATATTTTATCGATAAGCGTCTGCTACGCAGTTGAAGTCTGCTTAATTAATTGCCCTATTTAAGGAATTAGTCTTCTGTTACTGAACTGACACAAATAGCAATCTTTTATCTAGAAAAAATCCGTTATGTTAAAAAATATGCATCTAGTATTATACATTTGCTCTTTTTTTAAAAGTATTTTTTTCTTTGGATGATACAGCATAATCTTTGGAACAAATAAATAATGCTTTACCAATTTAAACACTATACATGAGCAATATTATCAGTTTCCTTTTTAATTAAGTTAAAATATATTTCATATTTAGGTATTATTTGTCACAGACAAAGACGTTGCGAAGTAAGTTGACGTTAACCTTACCATAAGTTTTGTAATACCTTTTATTAACTATTACGAATTCGTATCATCGACAGCCTAATATTATCCAACTGCCGGACCCTTCCTCTCTTATAAAGAAGAGGGATGTAGCTCAAATCTACCACGCTGCTCTAGTTCTCGGGCTTACTAAATACTTGTATTCACAAATACAATTTTGTTGCAACATATCACACATGTCACTACAAGGCTATCGCAATTACAATCAATGACAAAAGAACTGTCAATGAGATGGAAATGGCGAGCGACACCCACGGGCCGAGTCAAAGGTGTGGGTAAAATTAGAGAGAATGCAACAATTAGGACGATTACAGGCGAGCGTGCATCCTGTTCGGATCGCGTAGGCGTCTGCATGAAGCTGCAATTCTAATATACCTAAGTTGCCACGCAACACAAGCATCTCAGGTGTTCTGCGGCCTTAGTAGAAATTTCAATTAAACAAACGCCACATGTGTGACATGAGGTTGAAATAATAGTGTAGTTTAAGCTATAAATAAAGTTCTTAAGAGCAATAAAAGCATATGTTATTTTTTACCATATTTCGGACTAAATGATTGTCCGCTCTTCATGAATAAGCAAAATTTTCTTAATATTAAATAAAATTACAAAGTTAATAAAATAAAATTACAAAGAAGCAAGTAATAATATAATTACTAAAAACGCACATAACTTAGGAAAGCTAGAGGTGCGTGCTGGGATTCGAACTCCCCGTGAAGCCAACAATCCCAAAAAGCCAACTTCGTGCTGGCCTAGAGTACTGTAAACAAAAGTAGGTACTTAGTTAAAAACTTCTCAGGCTGTAATAAAATCACAGATCACAGACATCACAGACAGTGCAGTCTAGCTTAGTGCATTCGTAGGTGTAGAATACATTAACCAAAATCCAGTACAAGCCTACCTACATCTTATATGAGCAAAAAATACACGATCAATCGGCGATTTGCCAAATTGCCATCTTATCTGATGTGACAGCGTTGACTGATAGATAGTCCCTTATTAAAAGTAGGCAGACGGACCACTGACCGAATTTGCTATACATGGCGAGTGCAAATGTGAAAGTGTGTGGGATTAATTACTATTTGCACGGTTTGCAATGAGCAATAACAAAAATAATAAACAATGTCATTAGGTCGAGCGTAGGTGGCGTTACGATGTTCCTTTTTTTCTTTTTTATCTGTGTAATATGGTGACCTCTTTATTGTTAATGTTACTTGATTCAACAAATTTATTGGATTACTTTCGATACCTATTTATATTCTCACCATTTCGTTTTAATAACTTACTTATGTATTAGTCACTGAATATTGTCATAAATGCGAATATGTGTTTATTTTTATTTCGTTACTAATGCATAACTCAACTACTAAACCTATCTTGACTTTCATTGACACTACCTGTCTCTTTTAATTACATTTTTGATCTTTTTCCCAACTATGTACTATTGTAGATTATTTTTTAATAATATAAATACCTAGTATTATTTTAGGTTTAAAATTAGATGTTGCCACAATCTTTTATCTTTAGTTACAAAGCATTTTCCAATGACATATATTTCACCTTTATTTTTTTTTAACCACCTACACAAACTTAGGAGAGGTACGAATATCCATTCGTGCCATAAATTCTATACAACATTGCCAGTGATGACAGGCTGTGAAACAATAGCAGAAATAAGATGATATATTGAGAAATCAATCAATATAAAATTAAGCATGATACATGTAAATAATGAGGAAAATTAATCAAATACATACTTTCCTAAAGGACTGAATACAAGGAATACAAAATTAACACTGCATATCTTATCGATCTAACAATTTATCCTCAAACGTTTTTCATTATCCGTATATGAAATCATCGAGTCGTCACAAAGACCGTATTTCAAACGGAAAGATTCGAAGCTAAATCAGCTTTCAACAATATAAATTTTGCATTGACACACATCGGACCAGCCATAAATTTCGCACTCGTTTTGTTCTCTACCAACATTTTTATGTGGACAACTTCAAAAAATACTTCCCAAATAACTTCGGACATAAATAAATAAAGCGGTGTGGTAGTAAATGTCAATAATATGCAAAATAATGGATGTTAATCTCGGTTGGATTTGTGATTTGCGAGCGCGCTCACATCAAAGATTAACCGACGGTTAATATGAAGGGAGTTTTTTGCTGTCGGAGGCTGTTGGGCTGTCGCTATGAACGGTCTTCAAGGCTAAGTATAGGTTCATGAGAGGTCAAATAGATATGTTGTCATCTGATTTATGTCATTTATCGTGTCTTATTGATTTAAACTAGCTAAAGCGAGCTTACATTATATCATATCAAAAATATCGAAATTTAAATTGAAATTGGTTTTTAGATTATTGGTATGACGGCCGACTGGCGCAGTGGGCAGCGACCCTGCTTTCTGAGTCCAAGGCCGTGGGTTCGATTCCCACAACTGGAAAATGTTTGTGTGATGAGCATAAGTGTTTTTCAGTGTCTGGGTGTTTATATGTATTTTCTAAGTATTTATTTATATATAATTCCTAAAAATATTCATCAGTCATCTTAGTACCCATAACACAAGCTACGCTTACTTTGGGGCTAGGTGGCGATGTGTGTATTGTCGTAGTATATTTATTTATTTATTTATTTATTTATTTAGTATCTATTATATTAAATACATAACATTGCCTTGTGACACACAAGAGTCAAGAACACAAACATACCCTTTAATTTTTCGAAGTTTTATGCATTTTAAGTAATTTAAAATCACTGGATTTAAAGGTGAAGGAAAACTCAATGATAAACCTGCATGCGTGAGAGTTCTCCATAATGTTCTCAAAGACGATTGAAGTCTACAAATGCTGCCTTTTCTGTGAGCAGACCCTTGCCATGTAGTGGCCCGGTAATGGACTGATAATGATGTTGATTCAATTCCAAAGCATCCTGAAAAAAGTACAAATCCCAAATACAATTAAAACGTAGCAAAACAATATTATGACCGTCTTATATTAATAAAATTTATCACATTTAACAAAAATTATACGCTTTTATTTCAAACTTAATATGTCTATAAAATTTTCAATTAATTATTCAACTCGCATTAAGTCTTAACGATTGTTTAAGCGTCGTCCAAATCAGCGAAATGACATCACTGAGAGGATAGTGAAAGTTAATTAGTATGGGGCGACGCAAAGAATTAATAGAAACTAATGTTTATTTAATCTGCGATTATCGAATGGTACCTACATTTGGAAAAGAAAGCGAAATGAGTACTTACGAGCTTTTTACGGTCTGGTTGATTGTTGAACGTGGGTCACAACCTATCTCCTTTGACTTGGATCCGGAGGGTTTCCACATTACCTTGTAGGTACAATGTGCTTATCGTATCATATTACTAAAATAAATGCACGTACAAAAATAAAATTAGTAAGTTGTAATAACTAAAATAAAACCAAGAAAATAAATAACTAGTGGTGTAAAAAGCAATGGTTTAATTTGTGGCACGTATGAAGTATTTGTTGTCTTATCTACAATATTATACATACTTTTGCAGACGTGATGTTATTTTTATATATACACACTTAATATAAATGCGAATGTCTATTTGTTTATTTATTTCGAATGAAATATCTCGACCCCTGAACCAACTGACGAAAATTTGGCACAGAGCTTGTTTGCATCGCAGAGATTGACATGAGTGGTTTTTAACCCGGTTTTAAGAATTCCAACGGGATTAAAAAATATATTGTTTAAACCAATTGGACTCTTAATATACGGTCTAGCGACAGAGGTAAGATTTTGGCGAAGCCGTTACAGCTACACGGTAAATTAGGTAATCAATATTAACATTGACCTTTAAAAAATATGAAATCAAACTTACCTACAATACGCATAAAAAATGTAGAGTCATTCGAAAAGAAAAATCTACGGGTGAACGAAACCACGCGTATCCGCTAGTAAGTATCGCTCCCTATCTTTGACCTATAATCTTTTTTCGAAGTGGAGATATAAAAGAGGAAAAGAAATACAATGATGGAAGTAGTATACATAAGGCGGCCTTATCGATTAGTAGCGATCTCTGCCAGGCAACCTTCATTACACTTCTGTAAGCGAAAATCCACCGTAAATGCAGCACTATATGCATTCAAAACACGTAAATGGACGTTTTATATGAGCTGGTATTTCAGATAAAGATAATTAGATACTATTTATTCGAAGACCTACCTAGAATTTTTTTATTTATGTTAATAATCTGGAACTTTATTTGTTATTTTCAATATTACTCGAGCAAATAACTTGTCGAAAGGGAACGATGGAAATAACAATTTTAATAACAGTACTTAGAGATGGTTTACACGCACACAACAAACATCTATATAATTGCGTGGTAATAGAGTTAGTTTTGCGTAAATATAGTGCGTTGTATGAAATTATGTTGTAATTTAAAGAAACAACGCCAATAATATTATGTTCGTTTTGTAGAATTACCTTGCTGTTTACAAGTTGAAAATTCTGTATACTAAAATTCTAAACTGAAATTTAAATAAAAATTAATAGACATACTTATTTGTTTAATTCAATATAAAATATACTTTACGAGCTCCTGTTTTTCAGAGAAAACTCTAACAAAAATTAAATGACAGACTTGGTTCACACTGGATAGCCCTTCTTTATGACCAGTTTATAAACACCAATTTAATCAAATCAATAAAAGAAGTAAAGAAAGGAAAGAAAAAAAAACTGGACTTGGAAGGCAAAAACAGTTTGTTAAACCTTCTATTGATCATGTAGCTTGTAGCTAAGAAAATCATTTCTTCCGAAAACAAATTTAACCACTCTGACTTTTTGGATGGGTAAAATCTTGTTATTTCGCTTCACTGACTGATTTCAATATTTTATTCACTGTTTTATTCCATTGTTTTGAGTTTTCACTTCTGTTGGTTATGCTGAATGTGCAAAGACACAGTCTGCAATGAATTATTATTGATGTAAATAAGCCTTGAAACATGCCATGTAAAAAAGTAAAAATAAATACCGGATCCTTTTCTGTTGGGTAAATCTTATCTATTTCATCTAGTACATAGGTATAAATGCATATATACAGATCATTATTGAAGGTAAAATTTAAACATTTTCTTAAATTCCACTACAAGATATACCGTGACTGCAATCTCGCCTGCTGGTGAATAATAAGTGATAATGCTGTCTAAGATTTTAAGGGGCTAACGTGTTAGGGGTTAGCGGTTATAGTCTGCGGGACATTGTAGCGGAATGCTACATCGCTAGCCATCAACTAGCGAGTAGCCACGGCCCAAGCCGTGACCGCGCCCACCAGACCAGACCAGAGATAATTCAGAGAGAAGATAAATTTCCGAAGTGCCTTTGCCCCGGCAAAGACACTTTGGAGCAAACCCGGGACCTAAAAACCGACGCGCTCACCGCTGCGCCAAGGAGGTCGTGAACGTATCCTAGTTATTTTTTTTTAAATATGGTGAGCCTATTCACAGCAATTTTTCTACATTATCCAGCGTAAGTGAAGCTCCATTTACCACAATTGGCACGTTAGGCCCCTCCCACGTGTGGCGTGCAGTTTATTGGCTGCCGCGCGGTTCCGTAATTGATTCCGTTACGAAATGTTCACATTGGGACCACGTATCTATTAGATACGCTTGGAATACTGAAAACGGTAAACTGTTGCAGGGATAATGTCCTTTTTGGTATTATAATTGCCCTTAAACACGACAACGCGACGTTCTGATAGTGGGTAAAAGTGAAACTGACAATAATAAATTGTGTTGACGAAAATTAAAGTAAAAATTTTCTTTATTCAAATAGGCCACATTTTTTATTTATGTTACACAAAAAATGTGTCACGGTAGTTAAATTATGGTTATAACTGCATTCGTAAACTTGAAACTAAAGCTACCAGGGTTTCAACACGCCCTGCAGGGTTAGCACAGGCGGGGGACAAAACTTTTATTCTCAGATTATATCCCGTGACAAGGGATTTATTAAACGTGACCTTCTAAAGCATGGGAACATGGAAAAAAAGAAGTTTACCTCCGTTTATTATTGCACATATATATTATTTCCACTTTTGCGCCAATGCAGTTGCGCCATTTGCGCAAATTTTTTATCCTTTCCCCGGGAAGATTATTGTCTCCTACTCATGCTAGCCATGCTGTATGGCTAATATAGACAGCTTTTCTCCCCGGGGAAAGGATAAAATGTTGTCATCTCCCACAGCTTAATCAACTCTCTATGTATTGGAGCTCAAGTGGAGTTAATATCAAAGTAATACACGTTATAATTAAATGGTTTCCATAAACTATCGCGACATGAAATTAAAAATGTACAAATTGTGTATGACCTCTTTCAAAAACACGTCATTCGTCATAAACCACCATATTGAGATCGCTACAAAACAGTTCGTCCTTTATCTTATTAACATTTGCCCTCCAATCCGTTACCTTTACCGTTAATTATCGGATCCATTCGAATGCAATAACGGTCGCGACAGTTAAAAAATGACGCATCACTCGATGTCGCGATGCATCCATGTCTCGTAATCGAGAATATGGGTGACCGTCTCAACTTATCATATCGCATGCAGTCCAAATAAGCGCGCTATACCGTTTGTAATATTTTAGGTGACGGTATTGCTTAGTATTCCTCCTCATTCTACCACCATGTTCTTGATATTAACATCTGAGGCAACTAAATAAATATACACACATCGCCATCTAGTCCCAAAGTAAGCGTAGCTTGTGTTATAGGTACTTAAATGACTGATGAATATTTTTATGAACAATATACATATATACTTATAATATAAAAATAAACACACATTCATCACACAAACATTTTCCAGTTGTGGGAATCGAACCCACGGCCTTGGACTCAGAAAGCAGGCAGGGAAACGTTTGTGTGATGAGCATGAATGTTTTTCAGTGTCTAGGTGTTTATCTGTATGTTATAAATATTTATGTATATCTATCTATCTATTTATATAAAAGAGAAAGTGTGTGGGTATGTTCCGTATAGGCTCCGAAACGGCTGGACCGATTTCAATGAAACTGTCTGGGAATCTCCGGATTGACCTAGCGAGTAATCGCGAGAGTTGGGTGTACATGGGTGTAGATAACGATCTTCACCCGCTCGAGAAGAGGATAGAAGAGAATGAATACGGAGAGAAGTAAATGATTTAATATATTATGAGAATTAAATTAAAAAATTTAATGATGTAATTTTATTGTTTAAATAAAATATACAAAATCTGGCCCGGCGAAGCGGGCTGGGTACAACTAGTTATTCATAAAAATATTCATCAGTCATCGTAGTATCTATAACTCAAGCCCCAAAGTAAACTTACTTTGGGTCTAGATGGCGATGTGTGTATTGTCGTAGTATATTTATTTATATTTATTTTATATTATATTTTGATTTAATTAGAACACTACGTAGTAGAGCTTTTTGTGACAGAGCTCATCCGGGGGAAGTACTATCTCCATGATTATTACTGCCGCTAAGCAGCATTGTTGCAATGCTGTGTTCCGGTCTGAAGGGCCTCGTCTCAAGTTGATGGACACACGGCGGTATGTTGCAGAGCGTGCTCCTAGCATGCCCTGTCAAGTGTTGGTTTGGTTACAGGCGATGGTTTTCCACTTACCTTTAGGGGACCATATGCTAGGTTCGCAATTATTACTATAAAAGCAATTAAAATATTAAAATAATTGTAAAATATTAATATATATATTTGGAATAAGCAAAATATTATTTGTTTGTTGTAAATAATTATTTGTACATTGTACAAATAATTGTACAATGTACAATTATTTTAAAATTACATTTAGTTTAAAATTATTTTATCCAAAACTGAAATTCAAACCGCCGTCAACCTAAAAGTACTTTGAAATGGTACTTAATAATCCCCGTGTAATTTTTTTTTGTCACTTTTGGAGTAAAATATTTCAAGTATTTATTTGACACACGCACATATACTAGGTATGTTTGAAATAAGAGCTTTAATGAATTGTAATTTTTTGTAAGAAATTTTGATAATTTTAGTAGCATTCATTTGTTATTGTTATAATTGATTAGGTAACTGCAATTACATCTTTAATTTTAGATGGTTCCATTTCCGTGATTTTGCGAAGAAACGGAAGATAAAAACATTGTCATATATATTATAAAAACAAATAGCGCGTAACCTTCTCTAAATAGAACCTCCTTTTTTTAAATATAACAAAAAGAGTACAGCTTATTTTTTTTAAATCCAAATTCAAAATACCATTCAATAAATAACCTAATCTTGAGACGGGCATCTTAACGCTTCCCCGAGACACTTGATAAATTAGAACATCTTAAGTTCAGTTTGCCATTTATTTAGCAATAGTCTGTAGGTCGATCAATGGAGGAATAGTGGGGCCACCCTCCTAATGATTGGTATTGATGTACGGAAATTGAAGCACCCGCGTCAGAGAATATTATTAGACTACTATCAACCTATCAACTAAAAAAGCAACACTCATACAGCATTCAATCTTCAGGACGGGCGATTGGCGCAATTTGCAGCGACCCTGCTTTCTGACTTCAAGGCCGTGGGTTCGATTCCCACAACAGGAAAATGTTTGTGTGATGAGCATGAATGTTTTTCAGTGTCTGGGTGTTTATATGTATATTAAAAGTTTGTATGTATATTATTCATAAAATTATTTATCAGTCACCCATAACCCAAGCTACGCTTACTTTGGGACTAGATGGCGATTTGTGTAACCGAATTACGAAATATAGTTTATGGATCATTTATTTCAGACGTTTCCATCCATCGATTGTTTGTATATACTCCTAAGTAACAATATAAAATATTGTTATTTCCTAACTTAATAGTTAGGATTGGTTAGTTTAAATAATAGAAATAAATAAAAATAAACAATACTACACTCGCCGGATTGCTACTCTCACACAGTGACAGTCTAGGGCAGTCGAATCTGGCAGCAAATACCTTAAGAATGTACCGTTGTCGCTGGTACCCTACAGCCTGTGACGTGCATAGAAGGTATGCACAGGTATGCAGATGATATAGAATGAAGGAAATCGCACAGTAAGAGTTATAAATACTTAAGGATAGGCTTTTTATAACTCTTACAATGTCTATCCTTAAGTTTTTTATAACTCTTACTGGAGATTTACCTAACTTTCTGCATACCCTGTACATACCCTCTATGCACGCCACTGCTTACAGCGTTCTATGAGTTTATTTCACGGGGTGGTTACCCTGTAAATATATTAAATCAAGAAGCATGTTTATTTTTCCATACAAACTAATTTAAAACATTGTAGTGCATTGTATTATTGTTGTGCTGAATTCGATACCGATATATCTTTAAGATTTAATAAAGGTAGGAGTCACTTGATTTTGATTTCGCATATGATGTTTGTTGCATCTGATTTCTTTCAATAAAACCATGGCAATGGTTTACTGAAAACTATTAGCGTTGCTGTTTCACAGATAAGTCTCTGAGACAGTTATTAATGGAAGTAATTTTTCGGTTTTCATTTACTCATTGTATAAACGTATAATAATTGTAGGTTACAGTTGCTGTTTCACAGATAAGTCTCTGAGACAGTAATTAATGTAAGTAACTTTTCGGTTTTCATTTTCTCATTGTATAAACGTATAATGATGGTAGGTTACAGTACCTACAATTATTATATTAATACTAGCGGACCTGCCCGACTTCGTCCGCGAGTCGACTTAGAAAAATAGGCGTATGTCCAATATAAATGATTCCGTGATTCCAATATAAATCATTCCTAGCTTGATCAATTTATCGCTCCCGAAACTAAGCTAACAATGTAGGTATGTTCATTGATTCTAACAAATAAATACGTTGTTGTTCTATTATTATTTACTTCTTTGTATGATTAAATCATTTTTAATTATTTAGCTTAAACAAGTACGTAAATTGAATCAGTTAAGAATATGCCTTAGTTAAGTAACAATAATAGGAGCAATACAGTTGCCCAGTCCATTGAATTATGATAAACAATCATTATCATCTTATTTGATGTATCTATGTTCTTGTTAGGCTCGTATGGAATCAAGATGCTTGATCACAACAAACACTATCTTGTTAGGAATAACCAATTTTTTTTTAGAGTGTATACTAAATTTAATGAAAATCGTTGGAGCCGATTCCGAGATTCCATTTATAAATATAAAAGAATTGCTCGTTTAAAGATATAAGATATACGTAGGTAGACGATAAATAGTGTACATTAATAATAAAAAATTAATACCTTGCACTTGTTTTAACGATGAAGGAAAACATCCAGAGGAAACCTGAGCTTTTCTACTTTATTCTCAACTGTACCAGCTTGCACTTGGCCTGCGCGGTTGACTTCGGCCTAAACCCTTCTTATTCTAGACCCTTGATGATGATGATGATGATTTTTGGATAAGGCTAACTACCCGTACATATAAATTCTGCCGTGGACAAGGTTGCTTGGAAGCATCCGACTCCGCTTTCATCTCTCACAAGATAGAAAAATTAATTTTAAAATGTAAATTGTTGATATTCGAAACGAGCAACTGCTGAGTTTCTTGCCGGCTTCTTCTCGGTAGAATCTGGTATCAAAAAATGTTAATAGGACCGAATCGATCCCCTATCATTATTTAAAAGCCTTAAAACACGTCGGAGATGCTCCCAATGCATTAATGAAACC
The DNA here is from genome assembly GCF_905163445.1 of Pararge aegeria. NCBI lineage: Eukaryota > Metazoa > Arthropoda > Insecta > Lepidoptera > Nymphalidae > Pararge > Pararge aegeria. Next base: position 5,283,002 of record NC_053194.1, read on the forward strand.
GTTACAACGTCAACGGTTACATCATTCTGGCTAATCGAAAATTCACAACATGCTATCTTAAATTTCAAGCCTCTCAAAAATAAATCATGTACACCCAAAATAAGGCACAATAATCGAGCCTCAATTTCGTGCTCCTGTACAAAGAAAGCACTTTTACTTTTTTATTGCAAACAATTTTCTCACGCCGGGCACTGACTCATCTTCGTTCGTCCTAATGTAGGTGTTACGGGCCCCTTAATTATGATGTCATAACCACAGAACAGATTAAACTTCTTTTTTTTATCGAGTTTTTTATTTACTGGGACAAAGGCAGTGTATCTTGGCGATCTTGTTAGCTATGTTTGGCAAACATTCAGACCATTAAGATTTAATTGATAAAGATTAACACTTAAAACATCTTGTAACTGTAGTTGGCAGACTACAGTATGAATTTTATTAAGAAAAACCCACGTGCGTGTAAATTTTTGAGAGTTCATTGATTTTTTTATTATTGTAACACGTGTGATTTTTAGCTAATTAAACTAGGCGATTTTACAGTTAATTTATAACAGTTTGTCTATGTAATCAAAACCTTATTTTCATATTAATAATTTGGAAAAGTAAGTAAATAAATGTTAGATATAAAATATACTTACAATTTGGTAAATTGTAGCATGATGTTAAATCACGTATTACCTTACTAAAGAATCAGGCTATCAAAATAAAATATGTAATCGGACTGGTAGAGCCTGAGTTATTAGAATAAGGTAGAATTTTTATTTTACCTTTAACATATATTTTGTGATTTCAATTATTAACTTCATACAAACTTCCTAATTTAACCCGATTACATTTTAAAAGGTGTTAAAGTTGGCAGAAGGGCCGGTTCATTTTGTGTGCCAACAATCTGCCTGGCTGTTCAACGTGGTAATGCAAAAATAATTTTAGTTACAAGTTATATTGTATCATTATCAATAAAATGTTTTTACTAAAAAAAAAATTGCACCTCAGGGCACCTCACAATGCTTTCGTTCACTGTAAAAGCAAGACAATTGTTTAAATTTAAAACGTACTTATACGGGGATTGAACCCGGTCCCTCTGAGAGAGAAGGCGAGGCCTTACCCACTAGGCTATCACGGTCCAGCAACAATATACTCATGCCTATTTACCTTCCCTTTCAACGTTCACCAGATAGCTAGGATTTAAACATAAAGTCAACGAACATTATGTTTGGCGGAAACTAAAGATATTTCTAGTTGCTTTATGCGGTACACACAATGGAGTTAACCCGCACATCGTCTATTACGACCTCAGTGTCGAGGGTACAATCGCGAAGAGTTATAAATAAGTATAACTGTCCGATATAGCCGAGAAAGTCCATTCTGCTGGGCATATGCATAAAGTTCTGTACGACTCTATAAACGTGTTTTCAATTTTAGTGGCGACTGTCTCTTGTACTTGAATTGGTCGTATGCTTTTATGCCTAATAAGTTCATACCAAAACGCTAAAGGCTTTACAGATAAATTGGAATAACGTTGGAATAATCATTCATTGTTTTGTCACACTTCAACTGAGAGCACCTTTCGAATGTCAGAGCGTGACAAAACACTTAATAACTGTTCCGACGTTATACATACCACGTTTATTTGTACGTCCGTTATCGTTTAGGCATGAACTTGGTAGGCATGTAAACGTACGACTAATTGAAGTACATGATACAGTGTTTAGATATGTATTATTACATTTAACTTCGTTAACGTTATAGCCTGTGATAGTAAAAGTCGTTGGTAGTAATTTTCAACCAACGAAAATCCATCTTATATATTTCAGTCATTATAATATCAACCCATTACCGGCCCACTACAGGGTACGGATCTCCTCCCACAAGGTAGGAGATCCGTACAAGGGTTCAGGCCGTAGTCTACCACGCCGCCGCCGGATTGGTATATTTCAGTAATATTTAAGAAATTTTACAAATTATCCTTGTGTCTCAACAAGCATAATTTTAGAATATTCTTTGGTCTGATCTTTTGACTGGCTTTAGCCGTGGCTAGATACTAGTCTAACGACAAAGACGTGCAACTAAAAGATTAAGCGTTCCTATATGATGTCGCGTAGATCAGAAATATGGGTTTACTTTACCCACTAACAGGGTAGGGCAAGAAGGCGGGCGACAACCAGTCATTCTATAAAATACCTTAAGTCTGTATTAAAAGATGAATTGCTCGATCAATTTGTCCGTTTATTTGTCTTATTGCACATTAATACAAACACATTTCCTCACGACCGCATCGCCAACAGGAGATTATTTCACAAACCATACACCGTGCGCACCGTTGGTTTCGCAATAGCAGCAACTTATGGCGTTATGGCGGTAAATCTCGTCGACACATCACCTGACTTATGGCCTACGCATACTAGACAACACTTACTTAGAGCTGGTGCACACCTGTGGGTAAAAATTAGTAAAACAATTTACTACATTGGTTAACTTTAGTTAAGTTTATACTAAGATAGTTTAAACTAAGTTTTTGGCTTCACGAGAGTTCGTAAGCGGTCAACATGACTAGGGTCCAGGACGAGACGGAAGAAGAATAAGCAGAAGTTATTTAATATTAGCTGTAAAGCTTTTTGTGACAGAGATCAAGGTATGTAGGACGTGGTGGTATTATTGTCGATATTCAGCAACTAGCAAAAGTTCTCGCTAAAGAAGAAAAAAGTACAAATTAATATTTAGAGACTTTGGGACCGTGGGGTCCGGAGGCAAAAGCTGTTTTCAAAGAATTATCGAAAAGGGTTATCGAGTCTACCGGTGATCCTAGAGCGGGCAGTTACCTTGGCCAAGGAATTAGTTTGGCCATCCAAAGGGGCAATGCTGCCAGCATCTTAGGAACTGTCCCTCGCTGCGGTGGTTTCGAGGGCGTTTTAGATTTTATTTAGTTTTAAATAGTTTAATTAATATAATATAATCACTGACACTAACTTTTTAATTTGTAACTGATTCGCAATTATTTAAGTCCATACAATATCATAAGTGAACACTTGGCTTAAACATCCCCGACTGGTTTCATTCAGGCTCCAACCCATTCATATAATATCTACTAGCTTTAATTCACCTAGCAATCCGAGTTGCTTATGATCGTTTTAACTCTGACATCAAAGAATAGTAGAACTGAAAGTAAAAGATACAAACATTTATAGACCAGACAAGACATGTTCCGATCACAATATGGAATACAACAGAAATATAACTTTCTGTTTGCCACAACTAATTTGCAGGTTATGGATAATGATAAGAGTCAAATAGTATAGAGTTTTCCATGAAGAAATTCTCAGTTTCAAGGAGCTGATTACAGAAACCGGTCATCACATAACACCATTACCTACATCATGCGTTAAAACCCACCAAGCCACAATGGAGCTGCATGGAATGTCTAAGTTTCATAATTTATAGGGCAGTGGCACAATCATAACCTAGTCGAGCTTACACGGACCAAATAAAATAATTTTCCTTATTTATAATTTGGACAAAAATAAAATATGGCAGTGAACTTGATGAGAAACAATATATTTACCGTTAATCTACGAGTAGATATTGAATAACAACGATAAATCTGTTAATATTATAGCAGTTCATAATCATTCCTTATTATTTATTATTTATTAATTAATTGGTTCAGTGAAGAAAAAAGCTTATAACTACAGTGATAAAGTATCTATCATATTATTCTTTTTTACTTCTACGTTGCATATAAATATATATATAAATTAATATATTATATAATATATATAATCTATATATAAATATATATTAATTTATATACAATTTACAATGCTCTTAATTACCTTTTGTAATATGTGGTAGGTTTTGTAAATTTATATACTTTTTTATATATTTACATAGATATCATGAAAACTGCAAGTTTAATCAGTATACCAATATACGCTAACAACTAACATTCAGTAAAAATAATAAAGTGTAAATAAGGTATATTATTATATCTAACAATATGTAAGAAACTAATAATTACCTACACGTTTGTTTCTAATAGGTATCTCTTAACTTAAAACGTATGTTATCAAACTCAAATAAATATTAGTCACCCCAAATATGAGTGCACCGCAACTAGTGCACATAAATTTATTCCCAGATAAAGTTACATTAGCGCGTACATCGCCTATATCACGGCAGATTTTGTTACTGGCTGTTAAATTTTATTTCTTTATGATCTTTTATCATTTTATATGCGAAATATAAGCCTTTGTGTTCTTTGTTGCGAATGCTAGTGGTGGTCGTTCCTTGCAATCGTTTTAATGCACGCATCGCGTAATAAAATGTATTATATTGTAGTAATGTGAGTAATCGAACGTTGTTTATGGACCGGCACACAATAACGTTGTCATTTCAGTTTTTTCTGTTAGCCAGATAAATTGCTAAGCCTTGTTCTTCCTGTAATAAAAACGTCTTAATGAATAGTTATTTTTGATTTTATCGTGTTATATGTGAATATTTGAGGCTGCGAAGAATAATGCACGGTGCAGACAAGAGATACATCGTAGGGGACGTTCGTGATACACGTGTGGAGATAGCGCCAGGTGCCTCAAGATGTATGAACAGATTTAGACCCTTTGTCTTACCCACTATGAGAAAACCTCATATTAACTTGTGCCTCTTTTATGTTCCTACATTCTCTATGCGAGTGCCGTATAAGTTAGTGAGTGTAAGTAAATGTTATTTTGTATCCAGGTTTTGAATGTAGCATTTGACTACAATCTCGCAAAGTACCGCAGTAAAGATGATAAAATATGTATACCCCTAATCGGTTCCTACGTAGCATCGTACCGGAACGCTAGTAATACCAGCATGCCATGGCTCAAGTCACCGAGCATTTTATTATTTTTCTTAGCATTCCTAGGATAAACGCACAATCAATAAAACACGGAATATTAAATAGGTATTTATTTATAAATGTTTTCTATTATAAAAAATATAAATGTGTCATTTCTGAACAAAGCCTTATAGATATGCAAGTATATGATCTCATAATATCTGCGTATTCGCCATATGTATAAACAAATAAATATTAGGAAATAGCGTGCGTGACCTGCGTGTCACATTTTTGACCAGAGAAATTCTTGATAATGTGTACCTAGATATTAATTAATATGTAAGCATATAAATAGTTCACAGAAAACAATAAACAAAACTTTCTCAAATAATCACCGTACACTAAGAATGGGTTACGTAACTACTAACCGTTATGTAAAATAAGACGTACAACTCAGAGAAAAGGACTAAAAATAGCTTGATTATGAAACTTTAAGGTTAATTGGTGTGAACTTTTGGAATATTGGAATATAATGAAGACAGTTCCATCGCCTATGTTTTCTTTAATACTTAAATGGATGAATATTTTGATATATAGAGTTGTAGCACGGAAGACGGACTGAGCTGTTAACACATTAAAAGTTGAGATATGTGTTTTATTATAATGTATTTTTAATAACGATTAATTATATCATTCCATATTAGAAAGTTAGATTCCTTTATTTGAATCGAGGACTATCGGCGTAAGACTTTTAATACGAGTTAAAATTAAGTTGCAGCATTTTATGATTCTATTGTTTTGGTTTGGGAGATGTTACTAATAAAGTTGCAAGTTGCAGCGCTACTATACATTTCTTGAATTTCAAAGTCAATTTAAAATCCTATGCCAATAGGAAAGATATTTTCTTTGTAGGTATATTTGTGGCCCGATTTTAATAATCCTTTCACTATTTAAAAAATATTTTATCCAGAAGTACTCGTAACATAGGCTTTATTTAATTACAGTATTAATAGGGCTGCAGCCTGAAGCAATAGTATTTTTAAACCAAGACAGAGGCAAAAACTTCCACGATTGGTCTCTAAATGGTTAGCCATACTATGTACTACAAAATATTAGTCGTAGATTTAAAAAAAATTTGGAAAATCCAAAAGTGCACGACTCATAATGCTCATATAATTATCAAATATTCAAAAAAAAAAAAAAATTTTAAAACAGCTGTACTAGGAAAGTGATGCACAGGCGCCCCTGGTGGAATAAATAATATCTATAGATATAGATATATCACCATCCATGTTAATTTTACATGGATATATATAGATATACAGTCTTGCAGTTTTCGTTTTTTATTAATTGCAATTAAACTACACTGATTTAATTAATCATTCGCATTCAGTGACCTACAATCGTCGATTAGATTTTTTTTTTTTAAATTTAACTCAAATAATGGATTTTTTCACAAGTTAGAGTGTTTTCGGGTTTCACATGACGGACAGGAAAATTTTTTGACCTATTTTGGTGTTTTTTTCCAATTCTATTGCAGTAAATCAATTTTTTAAAAGTATGGAATTAATCTCCATTAAATTATCTCGACAATAGTATGCAAAATATCTTGATTCCGTGAACTAACAAGGCTTTAATAATAAAAATAGCCGCCGAAATGAGGCGAAAAAAATTTTTCGATCGTAAAGCACTCTCTGATGCTTCGCATCATGAGTCGTGCAATAAGCTAAGTCTTAGTATCAATGTCAACTCATTACCGGCTTACTACAGAGCACTTGTCTAAAAATTGGGCCGTAGTACAAGTTGTAATACAACACACTGGCTCAGTGTAGATTGGTAGCCTTCATTCGCCTTTGGGAACATTATGGAGAACTATCAGGCATTCAGGTTTCCTCACGATGTTTCCCATCACCATTAAAGCAAGTTATAATTACTTAAACGGTACGATACGACCTATAGTTAACGCCGCCGGTGAAACCACAGGGAGCAGCTAGTGTTCTTCGTCTTCTTCTTCTTCTATTCCTGGGCTCCTATTTCCTCCGAACTCAGTTGTCCAGAACCGTCCGTTGTTCGTAGTGCAACTGGTGCGACTCCCACCTCGACCACTCCAGAAGCTTAGCAGGCGGGCCAGGTCGTCGAGTGCTTCATGGAGTGGTGCTGAGGAGCCAAGGTATGCTGCACGTTGTTCTGTTGCTCCGTTGCATCGGTGCATTAAGTATATCGGTGTCATCTGCCGGACTACCTAAAATTAAAAGAAAATTGGCAGCTAGTGTTACATATGAGGGTGTTTTGTGATTTTTCCACAAACAAATATATTGTTGAGAATTCTGAGTTATCAGAATATAATGTGCAGTGCTATTCGTGTTGTTGTATGTATGATTGCTGTTGATATTTTTCTTTAAGTATTTGAACACTTTCCAGTAAGTACCATCTTACAAAATGCACACCATTCAACTGGCCGTTTCGATTTGATCAAAAACACTAGTTTCTTTCTTCTACTGTTGTCCACCAATTTACATGCTACTTATGTTTCTCCACTGCAAATTTGTAATATTTTTTTATAAATAAAATAAAATCATAATCGTACAGGCATTCATCATATCAAAATAAGATAATATATAGTAAGTTTAGCTTATTATTTTGTCCCAGATTTGACTGAGATCAGACAAACTGACAGGTGTAAATCTAATTTGCATCTTATAATTTGCTATCATTTGATTTTATTGCCAATTTTATTACAATAATAAATCTAATTGCCAATAAATCGTTTTAGTTCCAGTTTCTCATATTCAGTGGGCAGGTAGGTATACTTTCTAAACGAATTAAACAGTATGTGGATAATGTCGTAGTTACACTTATATATACATACTATTCTAGGATGCCTTCGTTTTCTACGTCTGTATATTAATATAACGTAAGAGCTGAATATCAGCACACACTGTCATCTCTTATTTTAACACTGTTAAAAGGCAATTTCCGAAATGCCAACTAGATATACTACTTTTTCATTAATTATAATAAATAACTAAATTAATGTTTATTTTATGTCTCTAGCTTTAAAAAACAGAACTTTCATACAAACTTCCAACCCCGAGTTCACAGGTGGGTTGTATAATGTACTATCCGTTATTACCATCAGCAATTAATGTAGTAGTGAACATATTGTTCTCTTTAAGAGGAGATAGTGTGATTTAGAACTTAAGATTAACAGGCTGCTTCATTTACTTTGAGTTAAAAGAATACACCTAGATAAAAAAAAATCAACTATCCACAGGTAGACTTCCGAGGCTCATAGAAAGCGCACTTAGGGTTTACGTCTCCCAGTAACACTGATGACGTCGAGCCCTGGGGCTCCACTCCTGGCGAACTTCGCGCTCGCCCCACCACCTGTTGACACTGTTAAAACTATTAAGTTGGTTTTCAGATAGTTTTACTGTCAGTAAAAGCCAACACTTTTCGGCCCTGCTTAGGAATCGAACACAAAACAAGTGATTTCTAGTCACGGTAAACAGTATACCAATGAGGAAGTAAAAGCTTTTACAATTTAGAAGTTATACTAATATACTCGCCTCGGCTAAATTTTGTACGAACCAACATACTTCAAGAACGCGTTGAGCTCTCTTTAACCGCAAACTGTTTGTGGTCCATACACAGATTAACGCGCATTATAAATTATTTGAGTAAACTCGAAATACACCACAATAGTGCATCCCACATACCGGGCTGGCAATAGAAACATTTAGAATCACCAACATTTTCTACTATTCACAGCTCATTGAAACTCCGATCTTATGATTAGCATGCTACAATTCAAATTCATTCCAATTGTTATTAACTATAGGGCTTCATAATATACCAGGGTTTCCTTCGAGGCTCCGTAAGTTATGAATGTCGCTCCTGCTATCGCGACAGTCCCAGAAGTGAGCAATTACATCGAGCGAAACCTACTAAAGCATTGCCACCTGTTCTCACCATTATGTTATTAATAATTGCCTTTAATATAAAACCTTCAAGGCAATAACGTATTAAGTTTCCAGATCATACAGAAGACTTTCGCCTGCATATGATTTACAACTCAACCACAACGAAAAATAAGATTTATTGTTTACTAAATAAGGTTTATTTCATAGTAAAAGTGGATTTCTTACGTAGATATAGGATAGCAACCTACGCGCTTTCGTTCATAGAATATCCAAAGCTTTGTTTTGTAATGAAATTGTTAGTTTATTTCTTCATATAAATGACATCTATTTGTGAATGCAGTAGTTCGTCTAGATAAAACTACAATATATATGGGTGGTCGTAACAGTGTGTTTATGGCGCATAATCTTAATATCCATACAATTTATAAATAGAATTGAAGTATCTGTCTATGATTTCGAAATACCCCCGTTTTATTAATCTTAAATTGTTTAAAAAATTTCCCCTATGTGTCTGTTCGGCTTAACATTCTAAACCGCTGATCCTATTTTGATGGCACCTTAACAACATACCGCTTTAGTCCAACCCCTGATGTTTATCTAAAGAAATACCGAACCGATTTCAATGAAACTTTTCAATTATGCAGAAAAAGAAGTTTGCAAGGAGTGTCTAACTTCTAGGCTATTTTATAAAGTGGAAAACGAAGATGAAAAATTCCGCTTCAGATGTATGATTCTTTCCTTAGCCAGTAGGCTGGATATCTACGAGGATTAATCTCTGGATTAGGTAATGTTTGGATTCCTACATATTAATTTATTTGATGATTTTAAAATGGAAAACTTCTTTGATGTAGAGTCTGCCTTCCGAACCGGTGGTCCTCACAACAAATATATGTGCCCATGAAAAAGGACTATTTGAAATAATTTAATTTTGATTTGAATAGAAATGGAACTGAGTTCCATATCTTATTTGAATCAATAAATATAATATGTATACTATTAATGCATTATTACACGCAGGTTGAACGTTATCGCCCTTTTTACGTGACACGTTCTTAATGTAGGTGGGTACCTACATACCTACTTGTAACTTCATACTTGAGATCGATGGAATTACCTTCTCAAGCATAAGTATTTGATCAAACAATTGCATGTAGCACTTGATTATTCCCGTTACGTTAAGCCTACACAAATTAAGAAAATCTACTCTAGCTCCGAACTCGAGGTTGTTTACATGGACTTGAAACAAAAGTTTTACTTCGAGAGCCATTAAAAGGTATTCTTGATTTTGTGAACCATGTACCTACCTACACGTAGTTAAGAAAATATCATTCATAAAACGAGTATTCAGTCGTATTTAAACAGTGCTAAAATATCTTTTTTATTTGAATTCAATATTAATGTTAATATAATACCTAACCTAATAATTCAATATATTAATGTTTATTAAATTTAAAAGTATAAATGTTTATTAGTGTGTATGAAATGACGTTTTGGAATTAAAGGCTATTTTTTATTTAAAAAAAAATATCTTTGAGGAATGCAGAAGTATTACCCGATTTTAGATTCCAAAAGTGTATTCCCGTCTACTTTGATGAACCCTCTGAAACACATAGGTTACAACGTGTTCGATTCCCAGCTAGAAAGTTATTGAATTTTTGATTTCAAAATATTAGTAGATTAGATCTGAGCGTTTGGAACGATTCGATCATAGTATAACTCTCTATGAAAAACCTCATCTTCAAGCGTTCATAGTTTGAGAAAATACTTCTTTAACATTCCGAATAGTGGGTTTCATACCTGAAAAGGAAAGAACAAATTGTAGCTTAATAGCTTCCCCACCCAGTAATACACCATTATGTCAGGTTTATGGGTGGGTTTATGTAACTGGGTGGTCAATGATAACGTTAAAGGCTCCTTAATAATATGCGTTCGACCTGGAGTCATGATCTTCCTACACACAAGATGCAAGATGTGTCTATGCGTCCGCTTTCCAAACACAGTACGTAGGTACTCGTATTTCCGGACTGCGATATTATCTTTAAGATTTCATTGTTTACCAAAGTTCAAGCTTAGTTAAGTTTATTCTAAACGTGTAAATGCAAATAAACTTAGGTTAAACCTAACTAATAAATATTATTTAAACAGACGTTTAACAAGGCACATTAGGCGATGACAAAATATAGTGTCAAAATACTAATTGCGTAAGACTGTGTGACACAAACGGGAAAGTATGTTTTGTTGTTTGCGGAATAAATCTAATTATGCTTAGTGGTCCTTTTACTTCGCTAGGATGCAACAACACTTAAATCTACAGAGATATTATGATATCTAAATGCCGTGTTGTGACGTCAGATGACAATACAGTTGTTGCCATCTTCCCGCGTCTGCCGTGCGACTCGACTAAGTGACGCGATCAATGGAGAGCAGCGTCCTATGTACAACTACCATCTACTTTGATCACCAAGCCGTCTGCACGTGGTTATTGAATGTAAACCCGCCGATTGGGAGATGCCTTTAGTTCAGCAATAGATTGATGATCATGTTACCAGACTTACGAAGGAACCATGTGGTGGTAATCCCGAAAGAGTAACATTTCGCACTCACTTCTTCTTCACTCGGAGTTTTAAGAGATTTAATATCACTTGCTTTAACGGTAAATGAAAACTTCGTGAGGAAATCTGCATGCGTGAAAGTTGTCCATAATGTTTTCAAATTGCGTGTGAACTCTAAAATTCCGCACTTGGCCTGTGTGGCTGACTGTGGCCTAAACCCTTCTCATTCTGAGTGGAGATCTGTGCCCTGTAGTTGGCCGGCTATGAGTCGACAATGATGATTACAAATTTCGTTCCAGTCTTGAATTTATTACTTATCTAAATCTGCAAGAGCTGTCCTAGGCAAGATTTGTCAAGCGAGCATTCTATTGCGGTGTTATCTTACAGTCATCGTCATCATCATATCAACCCATTAACGGGCACGGGTCTCCTCCAAAATATTATGGAATGAGAAGGGGCTAAGGCCGTAGTCCACTACGCTTGCCGATTAAGGATTAATGGACTCCACACACCTTTGTGAACATTATGTAGAACTCTCAGGCATCAAGGTTTCCTCACGATATATTCCTTCACCATTGGAGCAAGTGATATTTTAATAACTTAAAACGCACATAACTTAGAAAAGTTAGAGGTGCGTGCTGGGATTCAAACTCGGCCCCCCGAAAGTTAAGTTGAGCTCCTACCCACTGAGCTATCACCGCTTCTACATCTTACAGTACATCATTATAATCATCAGCTTGTGGACTTGGGAGAGGTTTGGGTTATTTCGTGTTTGAATCGGTTTATTGCATTCGTTTAATCGCTTCGAAATCTCACATATGAACTGGAAGACAAAACGTTACAACTAATAACTTTTTGTTTAAAAAAATAACAAGGAACACATTGTTCACTCGCACATTGCAATGCAACTCAAGCCTACAGTCGCGAACGTACCTACGTACTAGTGGCCATAAATCATTTCGACACAATTAATGGTACATTGTCGCGAACACGCCCGCTCTTAATTACTAACTCGCTATAAGTGCGATAGCCGAAATTAGAGTTAGGAGTGAGACTGTTTACGACAACGCAACACTATACTTATCAGTTTAAAACATCGATATAAATAAATAGACATGGTCCTGCGAACAAATATTTTACACTAGTCTGACCGAGAAATAAGTCAGTGTTAGTCTGTTATATGTACAATATGGGCTTTAACATGAGTTAATACAGTCTTTAACATGCTTGTGATAAAGGCAAGTCAATGAATACGTCAGTGGCAAGCCACAGGGTTTTTAATCAGGGTAGACATAAACAGAGAGATGAGAAATTCTTTTACGAATTATTTAAAAAAATTAGGGTACGCAGTGCTTTTGATGAGGTCTATGCCAATGTGAGATGGTGATAACAAAAAGAACACTCGGCTAAGTTTGTTGTGTGACGCGTTTGGAACTCGTAGCTTTAGTTTTTAGTTTACTCAATGCGTAATGAACGCATCAAATGTGCTATGTATGTGCCTATTTGAACAAGGAATTATTAGACTTTGACTTTGACTCATGTATAAAGTGCACGCCACTGCGTTCCATTTATCACAATTGGACTCTTAGGGACAATGCTTTTCCCTTAGGGGCCAATTGCCCCTTGTTATAATACAAAAATAGAACATGGAGTCATGTTAAAGGACCATACGTAAAGGTTTCATGCCCTTAAAACGTTTTAGATCAAACATAAAATTGGTTGTCATTCGAATACGATGTCCTTAAAAACGTTGATCAAAACTATATAGTCAAACAAAAATAAATACATAACATTTTACCTACGTGGTAAAGCGTAATCTTTCGTAAACGAATGAACAAACAATATTAATATGAAAAAGGAGAATAAACTAATTTAATAACACCCAATAAGCGTAAAATCTTATTGATTTTGCTAATGATGTGTAAAATGTAAATTGCCAAAATGAACCACTGCAATGTAAATAAACCACTACCACGCAACTTAAACGACTGACATATTAAGCCTTTGAGGGAATATGACATCATCGCTTATATTGATAACAGTGTACTGTCATGAAATTTATTATTGAATTATTGGATAGAAGCAGGCGTTACGGAGATGAATGAATAATTGTTAAGACTTAATAAAAAGAAGGATTCATTCCATAATATTGATTATTATTTTTATAATTATTATTGGATAGAAGCAGGAATTACTTTGCTGAAATCCATGATCTATTATGAAAATTAAGCTTAAATTTCTGTACTCCGCGATAAGCAGGAGAATTTGTATTGTGTATCTTAACAATTTTTAATTTTAACAATTATTCATTGTAATGTCAACATCTCCTATGGATGCTCCGGTTTCGGAGCGAAAAGTGTGTAAAGTACAAAGCCGAGGATCTGTTTGGTGTGGAGTATAAGTATTGAAGACATTATAAATTGCACTATATAGATTCTCCGGCTTTTCGCGGAGTATATAAAACTAAGCTTAATATCATAATATTGAATTATTGCTGTCAAAGAACTACTTATACGATAAGGATTTCTACTTATGACAAATTTACGAAAATACTATGTTCGTAAAAGATTGGTTTTTCAGACTGAAATCAAATCTTATTAAAATGAAGTATGAAGTAATTTCTGGATAAAACAGCTTTCTAATGGTGAAAGAATGATTAATAATGGTTCAGTAGTACCTATCAGAGTTTATCGATTATAAATAAACAAACAAACAAACTTTTTCTCTTTATAATATTAGTTTACACAAGTCTGTCAGATTAGACGATTCCATCTGAGACCGCATTAACACTTGATGTCGTCGTTGTTAAATATAATTTTATTTCAACAAATTATTTAATGACAACAGTTTGAATATCACAGACTTATTCACAGGCATGTACTTGTCTAATTAACTGCACAACAATCAGTGTATTGATATTTAATAGGCTTAAGGCTTCGTGACTCTCAACGTATATTCAGTGTCTATAAGATAATCATTGGAGTGATTTATTGAGTTGTAAATGTTACAGTAACGGAGTCGGCGAGAATAGACTTATTTGGTTATACGACTATATCAGTCCATTTCTCGTTGCCTGCGGATATCTATCAATGATTAATTTTGACTGCTGGGAGTACTCGTAAATAGTTACGAGGTATATAAATAAAAATAATTTGGCAAGCTTATTACTATAATGCTATATTTGAAATACACAAAAATTGGGAATCTAGCGATTTAAAAATGACCAAACTAAGTGTTTTTTTATATGAATCAGAAAAAAGCTTGATTTTTACCTCATATACTCATATTACTCTATAATCTAAAAAAAAACTTTTCTAAATAATTATTGTAAGAGCTATATAAGAAGACAATGCCTATCCCTTTATATAAAGGAATTCGTGGGTAAATGCGAATTATTAAAGCCTAAGTGTTAATTATCAAGTCTTTCCGGATCCGGGCTCTAGAGTTACTAGAACATTTATCTCTTACAATTTGTATGGAGACATCAAACATTCAAAACTTCAATAACGAGACCCCCAAGATAACGCGTAGTAAGCTTGACCACTTTTACGACAATACTACTGTTTCGGCCACGCTGTGGCCGGGCTAGATTTTAATTACCGTCTCAGTTGAAAATTGGAAATACAAATAAAATACAAATCATCTTTTATAGAAATACCATGTTATGTAAATTAATCCATTGATTTCTTTATGAGTTTACAACAGTAAAGTACGGAAGCTGAATTTATCCTTTTCGTATTTTTATGCTTGTCGTACACCCGTCTAAATGAAATGTTCGATTAAAATAACATAAAGGAAAACACTACCTGGAAGCGATTTCTGGAAGCGAAAATAAAGACATCTTATTTATCTTGGCTGCAGACTAAAGCGTGGCTTTAGTTCAGCTCACACACAGCTTGCTCTATGCACCACCAGGTGTTAAAAGGACGTAAAGAAGATGAAGAAGAAGATTCTGTGAAAGTGTAATAAAATACTATTCTCATACGGCATTATGGTGCGTAAAAACACCTTTAAAAAAAAATGTTTATACACTTTACCACTTAAGCCGTGTTTTTTCTTCTTCTTCTTTCTTGATTTTCTTTAAAATAAATATGCTTGGTTTTTTATCTTACGGCAAAATTCCACTGAAAACGTTACACTGATTTTGGAAGACATAAATATAACTACTAAAGGTATTCCAAAACCATTGACAGTTCCATATTTCTGTTAGTTCCATATGCCTAATAAAGTTGTAATTATATTATTTTATAGAAATATTTGCGACGTCGCTCAACACGATAAAAGTTTATATAAAACGTAAACTTGAAAAAAATCCTAGTATAATATTAAGGATTACTTAAACAATAAAAAGCTTGGGTGTTAATTGCTCTTACTTCATAGCTATATATTATTAACTGTGAGATGGTTATAGCAAAAAAAAAAACGCGGCTTAGTTTGTTTTGGGCTCTTCTAAGACCAGAGCGCGGTTGGAACCCTGGTAGCTTTAGGTTTAAGTTGGCGAACGAAGTCACCTCAAAATTATGAAAACGTGTATGTATGAACGCTTCATAAGTGCCTGTGAATAAAGAATATTTGAATGAAAATTTTAATAGTTGGCCCTTTGCCCTTTAATAATAAAGTAAACGATCTAAAGTTATTAAACAACAGCAGACAAAAGGCCGTAGACAAACAAAGGTTTAATATCAATCTGTCCTCAATCATTATGCCGCGTTACCTCACAGTCGAAGGGCAAATTTAAATTTCTATTCGCAATCGCATATTCGACTATCGGGCGTGCTTGGCTCGTGACGTCAGCAATGATGCAATCTAATTCACATCAATCGTGGCCCGTCGGATCATGCTTATAAGGTAAGGGCTGGTGCAAACTAAAGGTTTTTAAGCTATGGTATGATATTGTTTTAATTGAGAAATGTAATACTCTACGAAGTATTATAAGTTTTCACAAATGTCTGATGTGTCATGATCATTTGTGAAAACTTACAATTCAAAATGCATTTAAGTATTTCAAATAGACTTTTGAAACGTCAAGTCTATCTGTGTGCAGTGACTCTACCACCGGTTCGGAAGGCAGATTCTACCGAGAAGAAGCCGGCAAGAAACTCAGCAGTTGCTTTTTTCCAAAATCAACAATTTACATTTTACATTTTAAAATAATTTTTCTATCTTGTAAGAGATAAAAGCGGAGCGGGATCCTTCCAAGCAACCTTGTCATTAAGAAATGTATCAGTTGCATATTAACCTCGCTGTAATAAATGTGTTTTAAACATTCTTATCATCAATACCTCCTTACATTAATGATTTAAGAACTCCATACGAATTTGACCGATGGAAAAGCCGCTAAGCGATTTAGTTGTCCGGTGCGATGTCGCGTAGAAAATGGCTGTTTATAGGCGATGGGTTTTGAATTACCATGTTTGCCAGCTTGGTCCGTCAATTATAACTATGAAAATAAAATATCTATTTAAGGCGCATACTCATTCATCTCCTTAAAATCGCTTAGCATTAGCAAAGCCTTCCAACCACTAGGGCTCCGCGAGACCTCCCACGGGACACATCGCACCATAGGATTACTTCGCCAGGAAGGTCATTTAAAGTCAACTTGCGATTTAAGACAAACATGACACGGGTTAGACAAAGTTCGGCCCAACCCTGTCTGCCAATGTGCGTTCTAAAACACGTCAAACCGTGTCACAGCACGCAGCGCATTACATTATTTACATTACTAAAACTTATCTCTCACCTAAAAATAACTTACCTACCTAGCTAAGGAACGTCGTCAACTCTACGTCAGTCGTCGCTTCCTTTGGAGAGTTATACTACGCAGACAATGTGTGTATTCGAAGTGAACAGGCAGTTTTACAGTCCATAAGTGAAGTGTCTGAGGTACTTAACAATCCAATCAGTTCGATTCCTTCTTAAAACTTACGAGTACAAACATAACTCATTGAATAACCGCAGGGGATGTTGACTTTACAATGAATAATTTTAAGAACATTGTTTCTTAACAATTATTCACTGTATAGTTTCTTTCTGAGGATGCTCGGGTATCGGAGCGAAACGTGCGTAAAAGGTACATCGTCGAAGATCTGTTTGGTGTGAAAAGATGTAAGAAATTAAAAATTACACCATACAGATTCTCGTGGAGTTAAGCAAATTAAGCTTAATTTTCAAATATAGCACATAATTTCGCAAAGTAACGCCTGGTTCTATCCAATATCATGTAGGCAGTTTTGGTCGTTAATTTTGAATGTTTGTATTACCTCAACCGCCGGTTCGGGAGGCAGATTCAACCTAGAAGAAGCCGGGAAGAAATCACAACACTTTACATTTTGACCTAATTTTATTTCATCATAGGTTCCTTTTAAAACTTAAAGATGTGTTTTATTAAAACATAACATTCCAGAATTTTATAGAGACCATTATTTACGTTATGCATAACTATTGACCACTTGAATTTCCCAAATAATTAATACAAAAGTAATTTTAAAGACTCGCAATATGTCTTCAATACCATCATCATTCAATAATGTTGGATAAACAGCTCCAATGCAAATTATAGTAATAATAATCAAGTGCGATGGCTCATCCTGTTACATGTGGATGGATAGATGTTTGAAGTTACAGTTTTGAATTGAATTTTGATAACTATTTCGAGACCTGGAGTCTCCAATTTAGTTAAAATTTCTAAACAATGTTATGCAGTAAAAAAATGGGCTCATTCTTCGAATCCAGGACAACTCGATCGATATATAAACATGCTAACTACGAGACAAAGAGATAGTTAAAGTTTAAAGCTTGTAATTATAACTGCGAAGATTAACTTTAGTGTATACGTTTCTGTACGGTCCGGAATTTAGAAATTTTAATTAAAATTGATCGAACCATGGAACGACAAATATTTGGTATTTGCGTTCCAATGCGTAGACACATCCTTTTACAGAAACCTTACGTCATATTTTGGGTGCCTGCATTGGGTATTCTTATCGATATTGATCTTTGACGTGCGGTTATACGGTTTTAGAATGAAATTCTAAGCAATGAGCTGTTGGAAATCACACTTGAAATTTACATACAGCAAGCTTTATTCAAAGTGTACAGTAGTATTCGGACTATGTTTTATTACGTATTTAAAAAATCCGCCGCCTGATTTATAAAATTTAATTAACTAAATACCTTGATCCAAAAAGTCAGTTCTAATAGATGAAAAAGCAATTTCCAAGTTTAACCTATTTATATTTAGGCATTTAAAATAATTAAATCATATCTACCAATATACCACAGACTATCGTTTGTCTTTAGGGTGGCTTCAGACCTGTCTTGTTACAACTTGATTTGAGCGTTTCAGTACGATGCCGCGTAGTATGCCTAACCCATAACTTCATATGGGTTGGGTACAGAGTTAAGAATATAAAGAAACCGTGTACATGACTAGTATTGAAGCATCCAAAACCACTCCACTTTAGTAGTGTCCGTCAAACAGGCGGTTAGCCACTTCATTTTATTCAGCAGTTGACTATTTTACTTCTTATGCTCTAAACCATTACCATAAAATAAGGAAAATGGGAAAAGATTGCGAGCTAGCAACATTCCGCTGGTTTGAAGTGTAACGTGCGCGTTTACACTTTTGAATGAACACAATGCACTCCATGCAATAACGGATTAATGAGAGTTCTGGATGTTCTTAATTCTGTGGGGTTGGGTATGAGTATCTGCTATACTCTTAACAGGTTACCATCTTATATACGCCAAATTGTATACATTGTTTTGATATACTTTTCTTTATATTGTACTTTTTGTGGTTTGAATTAAAAGTATTTTCATTCATTCATTCATCTTGGACTGCATCACTTAAGGTAAGGTAAGATTAAAATGAAGGACTAATTTGTAGTAGGAAAAATTGTTTTCTTCTGCTATTACGACACAGCATGTCTTCTTCAAACTTGTAGACGGAGGTTTGGGTTTTGGCATAATTTATACGACCGCCACCCTTTCTTTACGTAAACCATTCTTAACATAAGTTATTATCTGTTCCAGTTTATTCCGGAACCTTTCAGAGTAGGTAGTGTGGCTTCATCCACCTTATTCCTATGTAAAAATTAAAATGTAAAACTCAATAAAACCTCAGTTATACATGTTAGCACATATAAACTATTTGTAACTTATTTATATAACTTGCTGTGATAAATACGCCGATCAATATACTCCAGAAGCCGTAGATATATTATCTCTCCACAAATAACGCGAATGGGAAGTAAATATAAATCAAACATTTGTCATAATAAACTGCCAGGACCAGGACCGGTTGGTGTCTCGAGTTGCAACGTATTGCATGCCCGTTGGTATATCTATATGTCCCTTGATTTATGTGATTGGTTGGGAAATATAAAATATTGTAAAATAGCAGTACAACCATTTTTTTATATTTATTATAGCGTTTGCCCAAGTTCTACTTTCTTTTACTGTTATACCTTATCTTTTTAATTCTCTATTTCTGCCTACAAAGGGTTGTTTCGCAGATCTCAAGCCACTTAACGTTCTGGTACTATGCTGCGTAGAAACGAAATTAGGAGTACTTAAAGGGGAAATATTACAGCCATACCCCTAACAGCCAGTGAGAATTCAGTCAAACGCTAACATGTAGTAGAATGAAGATTTATTGTTTTATAGAATACTAGCTTCTGCCCGCGCCTGCGTGGATTTCAGAATTGGGCCTAAAGCTTTTAATCTTGCCAAGGGAACTATTTGAGAGATCGGTTTTTTTCCATAGCATAGGTGACATGCATACCAAATTTCAAAGCTGTTTGCCCGCGGCTTAGCTCGTAAATAATGATACATTTTTCCTCGGGAACTACTAAAGGATTCGGGATAAGAGATAGCCTATATTCTATTCCATGTCAAAAGCTACAGGCATGCCAAATTTTATCCAAATCCGTTAAGCCGTTTTTGGGTCATTGAGTAACAAACATCCCCACTATCACATTTATAATATTAGTAGGATAGTAATGAAATTAGGTTAAAATTCAGCATCAATAACAAGTTTATTTTAAAGAACAATTAATTCATCAAGACGCCAATTTTGTTATCTATTTGAACCAATTCTGCAAGGTTGGTACACCTTCACACAGTGTTAAGTGAAGTTAACAGAAGTCAAGTCTATAGGTCTTCATGACTATGAAGCTAGGAACTTCGTTGCAATATTGCCACGTATTGCCATCATATAGCAGTTGTGAATTGCTGCGGTCTATATACTACTACAATAGCGTTATTGGTCCTACTAGCGTCCTACTGCGTGTATAAGCCTCTTCTCTCATAAAAGAGACTTATTTAGAGCTTAAAAACCCTCGACGCCGTTTGCACGTAGGTGGGCGAACTTTAACGATTATTGTTCTCTATTGAAGCGGTGATAGCGCATTGAGAAGAGCTCGACTTCACTTTCAGAGGGCCGAGTTTGAATCCCAGCACGCACCTCCAACTTTTCTAAGTTATGTGCGTTTTAAGTAATTAAAATATCACTTGCTTCGACGGCGAAGGAAAACATCGTGAGTTAACCTGCATGCCTGAGAGTTCTACATAGTGTTCTCAATGGTATGTGGAGTGCACCATTCCGCACTGGTCCAGCGTGGTGGACTACGGCCTTAACCCCTTCTCATTGCGGGAGGAGACCCGTGCTCTGTAGTGGGAGGGTAATGATTTTTTTTTTTTACTCTATTCTTCCTCGGAATCCCAGTTGGGGCTCGGGGTAACCGTTCTGGGCGATGGCCCTTTTCGGTGGTTGCAGATGTGATGATTCTCTATTTATAACCATCGGTTCCGGTATTATCACTTACATGCAATACTTTATAAGTTCTGCGGATTACAGGGTTGACAACGCAAATTACCTAACTTTTGACTGTCACTTAAAATTGACTAAAAACCAAAAACTTAACAATTTGTAATGTTTCTCAAAAATTTCACTCAAATCGCTTTTGCACGCCCGAATAGGCTTTAAGTTCCTTTGGAGATTGTTTTCTTTGTTCCATGTTGTTCCATGTTTATTTTGCGTGTGCAATAAAAAAAAATTAAACAAACAAAAAATTTTTGAACCTACCTGTGAATCAAATACAAGAGCTAAGTCCAGTGATCCGTAGTAAAACATAACTAAATTATCAAGGTATATGGAGCAAAAAAATATTGTAATAGTATTCTGGTAAACCCCGTAATTGTTTGATAAATTCAGGAATTTATTATTAAGTATTATTATAATGCAAACCGAAAATAACAATTATTTGAATTTATAACTAGTATCCGGTTAGAAAAATATAAGCCTTGAAGGTTTTTCCAACCGTCGCGTCGTCGAAGTAAGAAAAACAAATTGTAGCTTAAACCACATATCCGTTTCTACATAACTTCTTATTACGTAAAAATGCTGGTTAACCTACTCGTACATGTCAATTATGGAACCACGTTCTAATTAAAATAAAGTTCCCTTAAACTGTTATTAACATTCTTATTTTTTCTTACTTATATGCTTCAGTGTAATAGTATAATACACTTCCTTGAGAATAATAACTATACAAATCCTGGTATTTTATATTTATCTCGTATCATTCAGAATAATATAATATCGTTATAATATTGTGCTAGTACAAACTACTTTTTAGTTTTAATGAACAGTCGGTATTCATATCACACTTTGGAAGGAAAAGTTCGTTATTTAAAAATTAACTTATATAAGTATTTATTAATGACTTATAATATACAAGAGCTTATGAGCTAAATTCCTGGTCAAAATCACTCTTCTTTGATTGCCTCCAAATCCTAATATTTACGTTATTTGATGATTCAGAATATCAAGTTTTTGTAAGGATTAAACTTATATTTTAAAGATTTAGATACTTATTTATTATTAGTAGATTTTTTACATATTCCAGTTACATTAAGTAAAAATTCCCTTAACTAACTTAGGAAACCCCACTATACGTCAAAAACCGATAAACACTATGGAATCTACGATAAATTGCTTGCAGCTAGCAGCACTCTGTAATGTTCGGAAAATATGTCACACCTCAAAGTGTAAACCACTCGCACAATCGAGCCTTGCCACTTACCTGTTACCACTTGGCAATGCGGCCAGCGTAGATAGATACGCATTTGTGCACACAGATGTTTTAGTTCCGTGAAGCGCGAGAGCAAAATATAGGTCTATAAAAAATATACAAAACCTATTTCAGTATGCAATTCATTCTTGAGGTGTTGGTTGAGAATATATGAATGAGGAAGTATTCTGAAAACACAGATCGCGAGTGATTTACCTACTGCTGACAGTTGAGCAGATTCGAACTTCGAAAACAAAGACGCTCATCAGATGGCCACTTAAAAAAAATGGCATCGACAGTAAGCCCTAGGATAAATGAATTTGTTTCAAATTTAATGTCGATAAGCAGCGTTAAAAAAACATGTTAAATTAATATTCCCGCTAGTAGTAGTAGTAGTAGTAGAAACCCCCAAGGGGACAGCAGTAAATTTAAAAATTATTTTGTGTGAGTATTTATTACATAGGATTACTTACAATAAATAACGTTCTTTAGGTGGTGCGGGTCCCTTTAGACAACACAAATTTCGGAGAATTAGTATAAAATCATTAATATAATGGTGTATATAGACTAAATAATAGTGCAATAAATGTGTACCATACTTTCTATGAACTCCAATATTCATAAAGAACGTAGGTATACCCGCGCGAACTCACTAATGCGTATTAAAATGTTAATCAAAACCAAATTGAATTCAGCAAAAACTTATAACACGGCCTCCTTGATTAGTGATAATGATTGAGTTACATTACTATACTGTGACGTCAGCGCCGTAGCAGACTCGCAGGTGCCGTTTAATTCAAGATTTGAGTATTCGTTTGAATGAGCTAAACTTAATTTATTTTATTTTATAAAAGTATAATACACTTTTTTACACACCTTACATAAAAATAAACAAGGAAGGGATATCACAAAGGTAATTAGCGTTATTAATAATCGTAGCATAACGGTGGAATAGTAACGCTGTAAAATAGTAGCATTTTTTCTAATCATAATAAAAGTATACAATAATCTCTTTGCATTCTCACATCATAACATATTATAAAATTTATGGTATCAAACAAAGTGGAATCCTTTCCATCCTCATACGTAGTAAATATTTTCAAACCGTTCAAACGATTAAGCTCTTTACTAACTGCTTTCGGCGATTTTTATTATTTCCAACTTTCGCTTAATACCTATGATATAATTAAGGGGCAAAGAATATCTTTAAGATTCCTTTCCGGGAGAGAAGTTCGTTGAATTTGATAAAAAAAATTACCAGCATTTTTTTTGCAGAGTTAACTTTAATATCATATTGCACCGTATTTAGTCTACAGACAAACCGTTTGCAGCGGCCCGAACAGTTACCAATGCATTTCACAATGACTTCGCTTCCATAGTTACAATAAACTATTATTATTTAACAAAAAAATTGGAGAGCTTACAAAAGATGAAGCCACGTGTTATAGCTAGTATTCTTTTTGATAGATTGAAGAAACCATCAAAGATAAACGCAAGTGATGTAGACAATAGTGTAGATCGATACCCCATTACAAATGTCCACCCACATAATAAAACTGTGCTGTTCAACGGTAAAACGTATCAACGAGAAATCAATTAAGGAGCCCATTATCATATTATAATTGGCAACAATTTCTACAACTGAAGAATTACAAGCTTATAAATAGGCAGCTATAAATTTATTAACAAAATATTATCACACGTTTGGAGTCAAGCGTTAGAAACAGTGGATTTTGCAATCTCATATTTGCATAAAACATGAACAATCAAAATGTATAGATATATATTATGTAAAAGTTAAAATTCAAAATTCATTTATTTCAAGTAGGCCTAATACAAGCACTTTTGAAACGTCAAGTCTGTCCGTGTGTAGTGACTCTACCACCGGTTCGGAAGGCAGATTCTACCGAGAAGAAGCCGGCAAGAAACTCAGCAGTTGCTCTTTTCCAACATCAAAAATTTACATTTTATATTTTAACATTCATTTTTCTATCTTGTGAGAGATGAAAGCGGAGCCGGATGCTTCCAAGCAACCTTGTCATTAAGAAACTCATCAATTGTATAATAACCTCGCTGTAATAAATGTGTTTTAACACATTCTTTAAACTTATGGATTGGTAGGTCCAAAATTACCTTAGGAATCATATTATAAAAGCGTATACTCAATCCCACAAATGACTTCTGCACCTTTCGCAGACGATATGCAGATGTCACTAATTTATGACCATTTCTTGTAAGTCGACTGTTTATATCCACTTTTTGTTTATAAAGGCTAATATGTTGTCTTACAAATACTATATTGTTATAAATGTATTGTGAGGCTACCGTAAGTATACCAATTTCTTTAAATTTTTCACGGAGGGATTCACGTGATTTAAGTTGATATATTGACCGTACAGCTCTTTTCTGCAATATGAATATAGTTTCAATATCAGCAGCTTTGCCCCATAATAAGATCCCGTAAGACATCACACTATGAAAGTACGCTAAGTAAACAAGTCTTGCTGTTTCTACGTCAGTAATCTGTCTAATTTTCCTGACGGCGTAGGCAGCCGAGCTTAGTTTACCTGCTAGTGTATCTATATGGGTACCCCACTGAAGCTTACAATCCAAGGTCATGCCCAGAAAAACTGTGGAATCTTCCATTTTTAGTGATTCTCCATTTATTATTATATTTTTATTAACTTTCTTTACATTTGGTAAAATAAATTCCACACACTTAGTTTTTTTTGCATTTAAAAGTAAATTATTGACAGTAAACCAGTGCGACACATGCGACATAGCACGGCTTACATCGTCAGAGTTGTCTCTACCTCTATCAGTTTTAAAAATTAGAGATGTATCATCAGCAAACAGTACAATGTCACAGGTTTCACTGACATGGTGTGGTAGATCATTTATATACACCAAAAATAGAAAGGGACCCAAGATTGAACCCTGTGGGACACCCATTGACGTAGCCGACCCCTGCGACTTAATGTCTTTTATGCAAACCCTTTGGGTTCTGTCACTGAGATAAGAGGCAACCAAATTTAGTGCAACGTTTTTGATACCATAATGGGCTAGTTTAAGAAGCAAGGTTTTATGATCGACACAATCGAATGCTTTGGATAGATCACAAAAAACACCAATGGCATTCTGCGAACGTTCCCAGGCATCGTACACATGTTTTAAAAGTTTAGCGCCTGCATCCGTGGTGCTACGACCTTTAGTAAAACCGTACTGCTCCGGATGTAGTAAGTTATTTACATTGAAGTGATTCAAAAGTTGATTTAATATAATTTTTTCAAAGACCTTACTAAGAGCTGGTAAGATTGAAATGGGTCTGTAATTGTTAATGTCGTTTTTATTGCCAGATTTAAATAGAGGTATAAGTTTACTATGTTTCATTAAATTTGGAAAAGTACCTCTATCAACACATTCATTAAAAAGTATGGCTAAGTAAGGGGCAAATTGTTAGTTTTGAAGAGAATTATTTTCTGGATTTTCAGTACTTAACTTTAGTTATTTTGTATATCCAAAGATCTGTGATTAAAGTAGAGCAGGCGGGAGTTTGAAACGAAGGCATTTACGATGGACGTTTCAAAAATAATTGTTATTTTTGTATCAAATTTGAAGTATCTGATCGAGTTTAGGAAATAAGTGTTGTTACCTACAGCACTTTAAATCATCGTTACCGATTATTATTACTAATGTGCGAGATTAATCGTATATATATCCTATGAGAGAAGAGGTCTGGGAGAAATCACGGAAGTTACTCTGTTCCTTTTCATCTTTTCTAATACGAAAACAATATGTAAAAATTGTTAGAGATCATCATGTGGATCTTTATTTTTTTATATATCTGCCTAGCTAACCAGTATTTATCCATTTATTTCAACTAGCTAGGTTTATGCTCGGGCGCTTAAACTAAATTTCTAAACTTGTAAGGGTGCCGCAAGCTTGGGAACCCCTGATCTAGACAATAACAGCTCACCACAGTATGTTATTGTAATGAATAGTTTATACAGGGCAGATAAGGTATACTATCAATGCAAAGACCCAAATATTAAATATTCGAGAGCCAAAACAATTAACCCAAAAACACACTTTCAACTTTAAACCCTTTCTTCAATTATCAGTTGAAAGAGATAATTTCGAAAATAAGTTAAAAGGTAATAATATCTCCATCGCGAATGTTCTCTTGAAAAAAATTAAGAACATTCATTTACAAGCGGCACGTTTTGTTAAGTATGCAGTGAGACCGAAGAGGCATTTACAAACGCCAGTACAATATATCACAACAAACGCTCGTAATATCTTATTCTTTCATTCCATTTTGACATCTGCGTGAATGACACAAAACTGTTTTTTGATTAATAACTTTTGGCACGTGACCTCTCATATGTACAGTGCAAGTACCACAATTTTACCCGAAGGCCACATTTTCCTTTGGTACCCAGTACTAATTGACGACTCGTGTCCGAGAAGTAAGGGCCAAATGAGGAACCACCTAGAGTACGTTTTATTGTTTCGAGAGCAGTTGCTAAACAAGTTGGCAATCTGACAGATTTATACAATATTTTTCAATTGATAACAGTGGCTATATAGTATAGCATGTAATCTTGAATCTAATAGAATCAATAACGTTTTAAGAGATTCTCTAGAAAAATGCATATTAAATTATAGTAAGACCTAAAATTTACTGGGTTATTTTAGGATGAAAAAATTTTCAGGGTGTATATAATGGCGATGATGATGGCAGGAGCAGAGGCTATCTCTACGTGATCAAATCAGAAATGAGGAGATCCGTAGAACAACTACGGTTAACGACATAGCTCATAGAGTCCTAAAGCTGAAGGAGCGGGACAAAGGCGATGGATATTGGGGCCCCAGGGTGCTGGATTGAGAACACTACAAAGGTAAACGCAGCGTTGGTCGGCTCCCAACGAGTTGGAAAGACGACATCGAACGTGTTGCTGGAAGCCGCTGGGAACAAGCGGCCAGAGAGCCGTGAATTGTGGAACTCCCTTCGAAAAACGTATTTCCAGCATTGAACGTCAATCGACGATGATAGAATAATAATTTTCATGCTATATTTGTGACCATATATTCATGAACATATCATTCATGAATACGGGTATGAACATAACTGTTGTCATAAAACTTGACTAGAAATTATTATTCGATGTTTGTCTGCTTCTATTCAATATTTAAAGTAGATAATAAAGTGCACGGTAATTCGCAAAGTGTTACAGAGGTATTACCAGCTCCTGGTTAGTACTTTATTACTGAACTTACTGAGAAATCCACTATATCCGCGAGTGTACAAGAAATGCAAGTCGAAATGTACCGGTGTTGACTTGTTGAGTGGAGCTGAGGTGCAATTTGTCAAGCAATTTAAATAATATCCATAATTACATATCTATTAACGGCAAGACGTGTTGATAATTAATGAGTAGCTGTACTTGTTGCTGACATTATCATGTTCAGTGTCCTTTTTTATGGTTAAATATGGTGGATCGAGGTACGGGCTAGGAAGGATTGTTCAATCTAATGATTGGCACCGTCGTGACCAGATTGACTGCGCCATGAATTTGAGTGTTCTTGTTTTGCCAGGTTGACTCTAGTTGGTGATAGAAAAGAAGATTACTTTTTCGACTAATTAAAATGAACCGATTACCGGCACCCTACAGGATACGGATAGACCCCCTCTCGAAGGGCGTAGGTCTTAGCCAACCACAGTGGCTAAGTGCGGATTGGTGGACTTCGATGTGGAGTCGACAAGCCTTCGAGAAGATTACGGAGAACTCCCAGGCATTCCTCGCGATGATTTTCTTTTAAGCATGCGATATTTAAATTAAACGAATATTACTCCGAAAAGTCGAAAGAACGAACTCGGTTCCCCCTAAAAGGAGATGCCCTATGCTTTTGCCGAACGAAGATAGACGCAACAGTCCAAATAGGGCTTTCGCCTATCCACTTTGTTTTGGTGAATAAGTTAATTTATAGGTGCTGGGTTTACCATTAATGCTTTTTAACACTTTAGTTTGATTTAGTAACTTGAGCCCACCAACCCGCATTGGAACAATGTGGTGCTATTAAGCTCTGTATCCCTTGACTTTATGTAAGAAGAGACTCCCAAGCAAAATGGTAAACTGATTATGTTGATTAAGAACTACTAGATATTGCCCGCGACTTTGCCAATAGTTTATTAAGGGAAGATAGTTTACCCGAAATAAAAAGTATCGTATATCCGTCTCGAGGTTGCAAGCTACAAACAAAAATCGAAGAAATGAATGAATGGATGAATACACTTTTATTTTTCACCAAAGAAAAAAGTAGTTACAGAAATATAAACATAGAGCAAGAGAGTACAATACATGCATATTTTAAAAAAAGCTATTTTATTAAAATCCCCCAGAAATTTGCCAGGACTATAAGTATGCAATATCCATATCCAAGATTCAAGCTCTCAGATGTCAAATTGCATCAATATCGCACCTAGGAGTTCGATGACGATTAAGATAGGTTTACGATTATATTTTACTGACCTTAAAAAAAGCGTCCTTAATCGTAATTCGCAGAACCTATATCCATGACCAACGAGCAGGAGGTAAACACCAGTTTCAGTAATAATGCAGCCAACAGAAGACGCTAATTTCAAAAAAACAAATGTTACTAAAATAACATAAGTATTGTAACAATAATAATAATAAATATACTGCGACAATACACACATCGCCATATAGCCCTAAAGTAAGCGTAGCTTGTGTTGTAGGTACCAAGTTGGCTAATATATATTTTTAATGAATAATATACATAAATACTTATAATATACATATACACACCCAAACACTGAAAAACAGTCATGTTCATCACACAAACATTTTCCAGTTTTGGGAATCGAAACCACGGCCATGTACTCAGAAAGCAGGGTCGCTGCCCACTGCGCCAATCGGCCGTCTAAATTGTGCACAAGTAAAAATAGCGCATACATATCAAACCAGATATATATAGAAAATGTAAAAAAAATAGCATGCGTAATAACCGGCATTAAGCGCGAAATTCCGGCAAAGCGGCATGGTTATGTCGATGTCGGCTCATAATTGACTTGTCGTGTAAAATTACCATTTATTAGCAGTTGCGACTCACGATAGACCCGCCGAGCCTTATTACCACCGCTCTACAATAATTACGCGCCTAGCTTTTATTCCTGTCACAACTTGGTTACTGATAATCATGCTATATTTATTAGGTATCTTAGAAATGTATTTAAAAAATCCAGGAATCATAATTATTCCTTCCCTAAATACATTTCGATGATAACACTTTTATGATCTTTGTAACCTAGGTCTTATAAGGAAAGAATTACATTATGCCTTTTTTTTATTTAACACATGAAACATCATGATAAATAAGAAAAACAACTGACAAAATAAAACTAGCAACTCTCCACTACCACCTGCTAAATACTTTCTAAATACTTCTTACTCAAGGTAACATGGTATACCTATAACACAATCTTTGTCGTACATAAATAAATAACGCCTTGTAAACTTACTATAATATTCTATTATATCCATACAAAATGACAGCCTGACAACGATTGAACGACGATACGATACGATTTCCAAGCTCTTGTTTTTTATACTTACATACATTATCTAAATCATCATCAGCTTTATTAACCACACAATTTATTAACATTATCTGCCCATCACAGAGCACGGGTCTCCTATAAGGATGAGAAGGGCTATGTAGTACAGCACGATGGACAAACGCGTGTTGATTGTAGCGGAGAATTCTGTAGCATGCAGGTTTTCTCATAATGATTACTTTCACCGTTAAAGCAATTGATATATAATTGCTTAAAAGACACATACGAGTAGCTCCGAAAACATATAGGTACAAGCCGGGTACTAAACTCGGTCACCATAAGGGGAGCCCGAAGTCCTAACCAGTTATCAAATTTAAATAAGAATGGAAAATAAAAAGTAAATTTAAATTAATCAAATTATATGTTAGACAGCCTTGAAAAAAATAGATACCTAACCCAGGATCATTAAGAGCTACTGTAACTCTAATAAGTTGTATTGTAATAATATTCTGTAAAGATTTGTAATGAACAGCTGTAGGATCTTAATTCTTAAAAAAACATTTCTTTATACGCCAGACCACTCATATCCATATCGGGAGGTCGTTTAGGATAGCGCAGGATAGGTAGTATCTAGTTATCACATAAAGTCGTGATGCCAAGTGGTTTTGCGTTCCGGAACGACGCAGCATACAAATGCGGTATGGTTTTAATGTACCTGCCGTTACCCTAACGATAAGCCCGCTACCAAATTATCCTGGATTTTTAGTTGCCGTGTGGTTGTAGATCAGAATACAGATGTCGCCACCCCTTCTCATCCCATGGGTGCCGTACGAGGTTACTAAGGAAATATTACGGAGAGCGGGCAGTAGCGCCCTATGTGTAATACTAACATTTACTGCAACCAACAACCCATCTAAGCGCGGTCTTTATGGGCAAATCGTTCCCTTAGGAGGGGCTTTTAGTCCAACAGTGGACTGGAGGCCTATAAGCTATCGATTGATTGATCAGTGCGATGCAGCACATGAGATACAGTCAAGGGCATCTTGTATTGGAAAAAAAAACATCTTCCAAAATACGCTTTTTACGTAAGTTTCTCTCCGTCACTGCACATTCCGGAGACGTTGAATTCACCGTTGCGAAGCTACAGTTTTTTCTAAGTGAATTAGCAACGAATTTAAATTAAAAAGACGTTTAATTAAACAAAAAATATTAGAAAGGACAGCTATATTAAAAGTTCAGTTCGCTAAGTCTCTTTAAGAATTCAGTAAGGAAATTTTTAGCTTAAAAAACGATGTTCAAAGTGTACATTACAGTTAGTCATGGGACAATTTATACTAACCAATAATACCAATTACATTTTCATTCTCGCTTTTTGTTAAATGTACAAATTATGTTGTGTGTTTTGTTGTTAAAAGCGATATAAAGGAAAGAAAAACTGCTCGGAAATGGAAAGAGAGTGAGACTAGTATGCTTACGGATCTGTATTATATACAAACCCGTTATACCTACGCTTTCCTCGTCTAGCTAACTCCATTAAATTGGATCACTTTTCATCCAATTTAGTCGCTTATAATATCTATTTGTTCTTGTCCCGAGGGTATACAATGTAGTGTTAGAAAACATGAACGTTAGAAGGTTGTAACGTTGTTGAACGTTTTTTAATTCGAATGTGAAAGCATTGCTTGCAGACTTTTTGCATAACAACAAGTTAGGGTGAAATCAATTTATATAATTATAACACTCCTAAAAATATTCATATAATTACGTGTTAAATGCAATTAGTCGATTTTTGACATGAAAAATCCCAAAAATTGATTATTCCGAGATAGGTACAAAAAATGACGACAAAAAAGTCCAAATCGAATAAGGTAAGGTATTGAGCAGTTTTTTCTAATTAGGTGACTAGTTACCTAACTAGTAATCAATTAAACATTTAAAATATATAGCTACATAAGACAAGATACCTTCTGACTAATAGATCCGGTAGCATTGGTGTCAGGTCGACAACCCTAAAACGTATTCGTTACGAATTGCTGATTGAATAAAAGTACTAGGACATTAGTGCTCTATCTAGAGCATTATCTTGCAACTTTTTGCAACCTGTTAAACCTAACTGCAATGTATGAAAAAGTGCACTAAAAAGAATTCCTAATGTTTAGTGTAAATACTGTTAATGGATAAGGAATGTAAGAAGTTATTTTATCACTTGTCGTATGCCGTACTACACTGATATATTCTGTTTTACATCACCTATATTTAATTATAAAAACCATACATTAATGGGTTGATACTGATAATGTTGACCTTCATTAGTATCAAACCCTCAATGGCTCACTACATTGCACAGGTGTCCTCTTAGATTAAGAAAGAAGGGTTTAGAACGTAGTCCATCACGCTGACCAAGTTTGAATTGGTTGAATTCACTTGCCTCTCAGGCATGAAGGTTTTCTTACAATATTTTTCTTCACCGATAAAGCAAGTAAATTACATAAAACGCACGTAACTCTATAAAAATAAGTAAAAGTAGGTGAGTGCCAGGTATTGAACTCGGACGCTATCTACACTTGGCTATCAGCATTTTAATATTATAGCCATGTTCTACCTCCGCTCTCTACCTTTCAGTGTCTATGCCCAGTCTAAAGGCTGAGTGGAAGAGATCGCTTGGTACCAAGGTCGACCATTAATATACACTTATCACAACAATAATATGTTATTAAAAGTCTAATAGCAGGGGCAATAAATATTGTTGTTTTGTCACTGTCGCGAATATTCAGTAGCATTTATTGTGTATCTTACACAATGATTCATTGTGTAAGATACATAACATACATGGTAAAAGCCAACCTATTATGAAAACATATGATTATTTTTGCTTTAAAATAATTGTTTTATAAATATAACCTAAAATAAACTATTTAAAACTAAATAAAATCTAAAACGTCCTCGCAACCACCGCAGCGAGGCACAGTTCCTAAGATGCTGGCAGCATTGCCCCTTTGAATGGCCAAACTAATTCGTTGGCCGTGGCGGGCAGACCGTTAAGTACCTGCCCGCTCTAGGATAATTCATTGAAAAGGGCTCTTGCCTCCGGACCCCACGGTCCCAAAGTCTCTACTCCAAAAGGCACAAAATTTTGGAGTAGAGACTTTGCACAATTTTTTTTGCTTGAACATATTTCAATTACAACAATAATTGACACTAGCATAAAGTTTCCTCAGTGAAGTTAGTATGGTTATCACTGTATTTTTTTTTATTAGCTAAGGTAAAGTTTAAAGGGATCTGGTATGATCTTTATTTTTTATTTTATTATAAAGGTTTTTTACAAAATGGCTCACGGTTAAAAACAAACATTTTATGAATAGTGAATATATATGACTATTTATACTTGAACATCTTTCGAGTATAACAATTGACACAAACGTGAAGTTTTCTCATTGCAGTTAGTATTGTTAACACCGTATTATTTTCTCTATTAGCTAACATTAACGTTAACGTAACGTTAAACGGATTTCTGTTTAACGTTACGTTAGTTTAATTTTGTTTAGTTTAGAAATACATTTTTTAAACAAATAGATAAGTTGACGTCAGTGCATCCAGTGCATATAAATGCATGAAATATTGTTGCACAGAGCGGGGCATTACCGTTACGTTATACTGAAAATAAACAATTGTTAACTATGCATATCTCTGATTAGATAAGCCGTGTAATACAAACGTCAATTACATGCCGACAAAAACTGGCAGCGAAAATAGGCTGAAGGCATTCATGGGTTTTTCCCCAATTGTTGCATTCGAAACGGGCTAATCTATTTGTTTATTTACGGTCTATTTTTTGTATTCAAAAGGATGTCCGGCATTAGATACTACAATAATATATATGGGGTTTTGCTTCAGTAATTAGTTTCTGTTCATAGGATTCACTCGTATATTAGTTGTAGTCACAAGTAATATACGCAATGTATCACAAGTAGTAAGCAAATAATCGAATTAAATTTATAAAGCGGCTATTTTTAAACCATAACAAGCAATTTGCAAGCTTTCCGAATGTTACCGAATGTGCCGACAGTTTTATGGAATTTTTACACGTATTTTTAAACTGACAAAGAGAAATCTTCTAGATAATCTCCTGATTCCTTAAAGGATGGTTCCTTACTACTAAACACTAGTTATGGATCTGTCAACAATTATGACGATAATTAGTAAATATTAAACCTCAATATATTTAACCACAAAACACGAGTGTTTAAAAATAGTTAACCTTCCAGCGTGACAAATGCGGTGACGTCATAATCAGAGCAAAATAAAACATTATGAAATAGCTAAACCCGGAATTGTGCTCAAAATGTGTACCAGGAATTGTTAGAACCTTAATTATACTTCTGTAACTTACTTATTTATAGCACAATAATTCCAATTTGCAAACATCTAGGTACTTACACACAGCATTTAATTTAGAAGGCTACCTAAGGCAGTATTTTTTTAGAACTAAAGAAAGTGTACTTTATTGAACTCACACAGTAAAAACCAACAACATTAACAATAAAACAAATCGTTGCCTAACAGTTGCAAAATAGGTCGCCTTGTCAAAAGTAAAAGCATGTAATACTTACTTATAATATAAAGTTTATTGAACATAATTAGATTATGATATAATAAGGCATAAGGATAAGGCAGCTGCCAGAGAGGAGTGGCGACGAATAGTTAAGCGTGCCACAACCCTTAAATGACGACCACGACCGCTCTGACAAGAGCGAACCGACTGAGAAGAAGAATATAAAAATTCAACATATTATAATAAAAAAAATAACTTTAAAAAAATTTAAAATACATTGTAAAGCTGTAGTTGTGTCGTTTAATGTAACTAAGCCTAAATGTTGAATTATCACAAATGACGTTTTTAAATTTATGATTTTATTAAATTTTGGTTTTTCACACTTACCGTAATATTAATTCCTGTTTTACTGTAAAGATCGTCATACTTACGTCATAGATAGGTTTTGCGGTATTCTGGATTACAAATATTTCATGTCATAATCCTATTTTTAGTAATATAATTGCAAACAATGTATACTAGAAAACCCAGGTTTATTGTGATGTATTCATTGTTCAAATTTCCTGCTGAACACGCTTATATAGACGTCATGAATCAAGTTTCATCATAAAAATCCTGAAAGTGCCAATCTATTCCACAGGTACAAATTAGTTTCGATGTTTCACATCCGCCAGGCTACAACAAAATAGGAGGACGTTATATATCATAACATGGAGGGACTAGCGGTCTCTCGCGACTTTGTTCGCGTATAAGTCAAACTTAAAAGAAAGACAAATGCTGTAGCGGACTTTTTTTAGGATTTTTTAAGGGGAAGAACCTTTTCACACATGATTTTACGAAAACTGAAACCGTTTACGCAGCGCACGCAGCGGAAGCTCTCAAACGAAACAAAACCTTCGATTTTGAAACATTCTTCATTGGTGCTATGCTCGTGCTTAGCTTGATGATAAATAACCTAAAGCCTCGCTCGATAAATGGACTATACAAAACTTAAATAAATTTTCAAATCAGAGTTCAAATTTTCAATAGTTCCTGAGATCATCGCGTTCTAGTTAACAAACATACAAACTCTTCAACTTTTTATTAGAAATCTATTTTAATGAAAATTATATCTATAACCCTTTCAAATATCAATTACAATAATCTCTATATAAACTTGTGGCATGCTGACATTCTCACCAAAGAGTTTATTTCTGCCATTATAGTAACGTAACCCTCAAAATGCTAATTCGTCATCATCATCAACAATTCACTACTTCACTCCATTTAGAAGTTGACAGTAATTATTTTACCTCTAATGTTCTAAAATGTTTGCCATAAAATGGAAAAAATGGGAAAAGTTTGTGAATTAGCAACATTCCGCGGGTGTAAAGTGAGATGTGCGCGGGGCGGTTCACTGTTTTTGGACACAATGAACTGCATGCAATAATGGCTTAATGAGGGTTCTGTATGTTCTTAATTCTGTGCTACCTATGTGATAAAAGTCGATAAAAAGCCCGCGAACCCTCATTGAAATTGTGTGGAGTTCCTATACTCTGAAACTCTCTCTCCTATAAGAGAGGAGGCCTATACCGTGTGGGACGTCAATAGGCTAGTAAACTGATACATCTCAGCATAGCTCGTCTTTAATCGTAAGTGGTCACCTCCCGCAATGAGAAACGTTTTAGGTAGTAGGCCACCACGCTGTCCCAGTGCGGATTGGTGGACTCCATACGCCTTTGAGAAAATGATGAAAAACTCTCAGGCATGCAGATTTCCTAACAATATTTTTTCTCACCACTGAAGCAAGTGATATTTTAATTGCATAAAACGCACATATAATTTAGAAAAGTCAGAGGTGCGTGCTGGAATTCGAACTCAGCCACCTGACAGTGAAGCCGAAGACCTAACTACTAGGCAATCACCGCATCATAGTGATAGCAACATCACTTAGAGAAATTGCAGTACAGCGTAAACTTGACAAAGCGTGATAAATAAATTAAGTAAGTAAGTTAAAAGCTGCAGAGTAAGCTAATGGATTATTAAATTAGCATGCGACGCGTTGCTTGCTAACTAATTATTTGCTAACAAGATTGTCTTCACCTTATTAATGGTTCGCATCTGTCTGTGAACAAAATAAAAGCGTACAACTTCAAGTTGTAACAATAACAAATGTTCACTCCAACCGCTTGCAACAGTGCGAGTTAACAGGTTTTACAAATTGCCGTAAAGTCTATGGTCATCCTTCTCAATAACAGATTGTAAAATAAAGCGATAGCCATCCTTAGCATTAAGGTCTTACCTGAAGAACTGGCAATAAAATAAAAATATTAAATTTCAATTAAATAGGAAATTATAGTCAAATTGAATTTTTTTTTAAATAAAATAAATAAATATACTACGACATTGTACACACCGCCATCTAGCCCCAAAGTAAGCGTAGCTTGTGTTATGGGTACTAAGATAGCTGTTGAATATTTCTATGAATATTATACATAGAAATACTTATAATATACAGATAAACACCCAGACACTGAAAAACATTCATGTTCATCGCACAAACATTTTCCAGTTGTGGGAATCGAACCCACTTCCACGACTGAGAAAGCAGGTTCGCTGCCCACTGCGCCAGTTGGCCGTCGTATTTTTCATGTAGGCCTATCACAGGCACTTATGAAACGTTCACACATATCATCATCATCATCATCACCTGTGACATCTGGACATAGGCCTCTTTCAAGCAACGCCAACTTTCCCTATTTTCGGCTTTCTTCATCCAGTCGATGCCTGCCTCTTTTCGAAAGTCGTCGCTCATACATATATGTTTACATAATTGTAAGTGGATGGTGATAACTTCGGTCGCCAACTTGAACCTAAAGCTACCAAACGTGCAAACCTAAAGGTTCCAAACGCAACCTGGTCTAAGAAGAACCCAAAACCAACTCAGTAGGGTAATAAAAAGGGGCATGTTTAGTAGAAATCCGGGTAGTTAGAAATAACTACTATTCTTAAAAGTAACACGCCAAATTGGATGAAACTCTCATTTCATGTCACCAGTGTGGAACCACTAATACTAAAGTAATTATATTTACTAGAGATAACAATTTTAAATATTTGGCTTCGGAATACCAAGTAGATATACACAGAGATCTTCTAAGTAATAACCATTATAGGTTATTATGAAACAATACTTATATTTTTAAAAAAACCTGTGCAATTCACACAAACCAGACGTGAAACTTCTGAAAGAAGCCTACGAGAGATTGAGATCTATATAGAGTAGGAATATTACAATTTAGGTAAGGTACCAGGCTTAAAAAATATTTAATATAAAATATTATATATATATATATATATATAATATTATATATATATAATTTATAATTAAATATTTTTATGTTATAAATAAATAATATATATATATATATATATATAATATATATAGTTAATAAGTTAGTTTTCATGGTAACTATTATATGTAGAATCACTACCTCGTGATAAAAACATTTTTTTTTTACAACCATTCAATGTGAACTATCCCTGGAGACGTGGCTTAAAGATCTGGTGTCGCATGTCCCTTTGAGTAAAAGTCAAACATTGCCTTGACTAGACTCTACTAAAACGAAATTATTTACGAATCTTTAAGAATTTCAGCACAACGTGTCGGCATTTTAAAATAATACAACAAACTGAACGGTGAAAGGAGATACATGCATTTAGGTGAAACGTCGTTAAGTGATATTAGATAATATTTATTTTTAAATCATACGTCTTATTTGGAGTGTGATTTTAAGAATTTGAACATAGTTGTATAATATTATTTTATAAGTTTCTGTATATTAATTCTTAAAAGTTACATTACGTTTATTTATTACCAAGAACCTTTTTTACTAAATTTCGTAATGTAATTCGTTCGATCAAATTAGGGTGTTACTGTATTCTCACCATATAGTGGTCCTTTATCATAAAATTCGGTGGTAGTCTATAAGAGCTCTGTCACCCTTTCGGGAAGACCGAGTTCGATTCCCGGCACACACCTCTTGTTTTTTGAGTTTGGTTCGTATTTAATTTATACAATTTAAATATGACTTTTACGAAAGCCTGCCTGAAAGTTACCTAATATGTTCTCGAACGCGTGTAAAGTCTACCAATGTGCATTGGCCAGCATGGTGAACTACTTCCATAACCCTTTTATTCTGACAGAAGAACCGTATGCTGTAGTGGGCCGGTAGTGGGTTGATAATGATGATGATGACGTTATTTATACTTACAATCATTTCCATGACGTATAATAATAGTAGGTATATCCTAAAAACTCCACGCTTTTGTGCTGCTTTTGTCCATAGGCCCGATCAATGCTGATCTTATCAGTGTGAGGTCACCATTCCAGCACCTTGGGACTCCAACGTTGATTGCAATAATTAATTCAATACTACAATAATTAATCGTCAATTTATTTACTTTTTATATAAATCATCACATCACATCATCAGACCATAGGAAATAACATTCATAATTTCCGGAACGTTTTACTCAGCTACCGGATCATTCCCAGTAGACTTTACTATGCACAATTGCAAAGAGCGTTAGTTAGGCTTAATGCTTGCTGTATATACTGAAGCAATAAATATCAGTTTACTTGAATAACTTTGAATTATACGCAGACATTTCAGAACACAGTTTGTAGTTGCAAGCTTTCACGCCTAATGAATGGTATATATTATATTTGTTTAGTTGCTAGAATATTCAGAAACTAGCAGATGCTCGTGATTTATCTGCATAAAATTATTCTGATGAAATCAGTTTGGCATAGCAGAACCACGATCTATTTTCATTTTGCACTATAACCCTTACCTATCCGTTGGTATATATGACTTAATTCTGTATTCGAATATACTAAACATATGCGTAGGTATTGCATGGAGTAGTTATATGGACGAAGAGAAACATAGAGACTATCCCAGAAAACAAACCATTCCGACGGTATTTGTCAAAAACCATAATAACGCGTTCTCCATTTTAGTCTCTTTTTCGCTTCGTTCAGCACCTACAGAAAGAGGAGGGGTGGAGAAAACTGAATTCTGATCTGCCATCACCACACGACAATTCTAATTAATTATACGACGGCAAATATTTTATCTATACGTACAAATAATTCTTTTTTAAAACGCAAAAGAATTGAACGCATATTGTTCCATATATTTCGCTATGCTGTCGATGCTCGATATGTATCACAATCATAATATTTATATATGCCCATATTATACCTTTAGTCCATAACGCGGAAGAGTTCTTAATATTTGTTCCGAGTAAATACCAATTAACATATCCGTGTATGCCGTTTTACTAATATTATATCCAATATTCGTTTTTT
The DNA here is from genome assembly GCF_905163445.1 of Pararge aegeria. NCBI lineage: Eukaryota > Metazoa > Arthropoda > Insecta > Lepidoptera > Nymphalidae > Pararge > Pararge aegeria. Next base: position 5,322,846 of record NC_053194.1, read on the forward strand.
TTTGTAATTTCGTTCTATTCTTTTACTTTTGCAGCAGTGGAGAGCATACATTAGAGTAGTGATCCATACAAGAAACATAATATTTGGAATTCTGTAAATTAAGTAAAAAATAGGAAACTTACTATAAAATAACACTCCACAGAACCCTAAGGCAACCAAGATTTTAACCATAAAAGATATACATATTCTGCAAGCTTTTATTATATATACTTCTTTTAAACCATATAAAACTGAGTATTATTTATGTGTACCAGCTTTGAGGGTTGTATAACACAAAAAGGGCATCTAATCTGGGGAGTAGTTTTCCCTAATAGGTATGGTGAAAAATAAAAACCAAACAATTTATAGGTCCCATCCTTGTGACATATTTTAGCCGTGAAACATATCTAAGAAAGCCACATTCAGATCCGTCCATGCTTTTGGAAACTTAACGTGCTCTCCGAGGACGGAAGAGACTGTTACTGTGAATTTTCTACAGGCAAGCCTCATACAGATTCTTGACCAAATCCGGAAATGGAATCCAGGAGCTCGTGGTTCTTAGTTTAATATCTGCTATTTACTGGACCCAAGGGGCAAAAGAAGCTTAAGTGTTGAAAATGGACTGTACATCCTAATTAATGCAAAATCATATCATAATAAGAATGACTTCTTACTTAGGTATTTCACAGAGAAAAGAAGAAGCCATTCCAAAATATTTTTTATTATTATCAAATTATTTATTGCACACACAAGAAACAAAAAGAAACAATAGAGAAACTCAAAAAACTAGTTAAGGTGTCCATAGGCGGTCTTATCGCTAAACCGATCTCTCCCAGGCAACCTTTGCCGGAAGTCATTCTAATGAGGATTTATTGTGATTTTTTATTCATTTTCTGATCGATGAGTCTATAAAGTAGAAAAAATCGTTGCAACAATTATCCTAATTAAGGTTAATTATCATCTTTTCAAAGCTTCCAATAATAATAGCTGAATCAATTCAATCTAGTCATAAGTAACCGTTAGGTGTAGAAAGTAATTTCGTTTTCTATAACTGTAACGTTTAGCGTTAATTTTCACGTAGGTATAAATGGACGTTTTTTTATACATTCTTTCATTCTTGTTTTAATTGAAGATTATCCTAATTGGATTAATTAATTACAGATCAATCACAAGACAATAATCGTAAGAGCCCGATTGAGCGTATTAATTAATTCATTAATTTTTAATGGATGATAGTCAAAGTACTGTTTAAAGACAGGGTTGTAAAAAGTCTTCCGAGCGTTTTCCGATGTTTATTTATTTGTTTATTTGAAATAGACACTTAATAATCACAATAAATCGATAATCCCTATAAACAGTATGGAAACTGTAAACTATAGTAGCCACAAAAATATACCTAATTAATGTTAAAATAATTATGTACGCATATGTATATGTATGTATTGGTATATTTTAAAAATATTTGACTTTGTCGTATAAACTCTACAATTCACTACGTATGAACCTTCCGCCTAATTAAAAAATGTCTGTTTCTTTTCATCTTTCTTTCCTATTCACTAAAACTTTTTATCCTATTCCAGTCCAGCCATTCTTGAGTTATAAATGGTGCAACTAACACAACTTTCTTTTATATATATAGATTGCCAAATAAAAGAACGGGTAGGTACCAGGTGGAGAAAGATGAGAAAATCCTAACATTTTGCACAACCCTAGTCAAAAAGTCAAGGCTTTTTTATGTTTTAAGTGAGCCGGTTATATTTTAAACAATAAAATCAATTTGTCAGCACATACAACTTTTTATTGTTTAATATGAGTGCTAAATTTAGTGACTGATTAATTTACTTATTTTATAGATTTAACATTTAAATTATATTTACGTAGGTACATTTTTTAATTTTCTTCTAACCAAGTTACAATTTTAAACAAAGATTTTCGTCAACGTTAAATATTGGTTATCAAAATTTAATCATAAAGGGGACATATCACGATTATAATTAGCAAATTTGTCGATACTTAAAAATTTAAGGTAAATAATAAAATAACATTACTTACCTGACCGAATGACACAACTCGCCATTTCTGAAAATGACAAAATTTACATTTAGTCGGACGTCATAGACACAGAGTGACAAAATGACCAAGAGTGTTTATTTCCTCCATTTCTTAACTGATAAGAAGTAAATAATCGACAGTCACTCGCTGCATTTGTTTGGATAACGTTGTTTGATTAGGAATACGTCATGAGATTAGTCTTTATTTGCAAAGGCCAGCGAATTACTTGTTAACTCTAAGTAGAAGTTGTAAATTCTAGGTAGATTGTTAAAACTCTTATAATGCCTATCCTTAAGTTTTTTATAACTCGTACTGGAGATTTTCTTCATTTTATATCATCTGCATAATGTACGTATTTTTAGCAGAAAAATCGCCTAGTCAATCGCTTTCTCGTCGGCGGTGAGGCAAGTGCCGGACAAAGGTTAGTTTTTTAAAATCAGTAGGAACGGGTCCAAGGTCCTTTTCCAGGATAAATAGTATTCTTCAGTAAACTGTTACTACGGGATGCTTTAAAAACAAAAACAAACTATCAGGCATCAGCTACTTTCATAATGTCATCACTTGACCTCCCTAAAATAAGTGTTATGATTCTAAAACAAGATCTTCAAGAATATTTAAAAAGTACTGCTCGAAGCGACGGTTATAAGGTTCATTGATAACACGTTTACGCAGTACTAAAATAGCACAAAACTATTTTTAGTATACTAATACATTATGGTGCGAAAACATCGGTTAGATATTTTCGCAGAAGTCGCAAAAAGCACTGGTTGCATGTTTGCGACAGATTGGGTTCGCACCTTAAACATACGTCAAACTAAGCGCTTATGACGCAACCGAAAGGCCGGAACACGCGTTTTAGAATATTGAGTATTTGAAGTCGTTGCCAGCAGCATGAAGCAATAAAGTATCTACTGACTTTGCCTGTCTAGTATGTAGCCGTACCTTTAAACTTTTTTTTGGTTTAAAGTAGTAGTAGTGAAGTAGTAGTAGTAGTAGGTTCAAAATATTATTTTTCTCATCTACAGAACGCAATCTATATCTGTGCAAATAACGTTAAGATGGTAATTCATTTCAATCGCATAGCCATATATAGGTAACATAGTTTACCCCAGGATTACCCAAAATAAAATATGTACTTTGTCCCTATTAATTTCCCCAGCATGCATAAAAGGTATCGTTTTTGCGTTTCAGAGATGTGAGCTATCTTTATACCAAATTTCATTAAGTTTGGTACAGCGGTGCCTACAAGGAATTTGTGTGAATTAGTTTTACCTTCTAGAATCTAGAATGCCTTAAGCGGCACGTTGTCTGTGAATCAATGTTAGAGGAAATGTAGATTGAAAAACTGAACCCTAGATCTGCGCTTTCTAGAGATATATTTGTCAACAGATAAAAAGTTATATATTATAACAGCGGTGATATACGATATTTGAACTGTGAGTGAGCAATGTTTGTCAGCTTATACAAGTACTATATCATAGCTTATAAATACAACTGCTGTTCTATTTTCAGTAAAGCAAAATAGTTATCGGATATGAGTTTCGTAGAAATCGCAAAAAATGTGTACGTCAAAGTACGCGTTATGACGCACTAAGCCATTCACTTAAAAGACAATCTTCGGCACTTTAGAAAATCTTAGCTTAATTTCAACTAAACTACACTATAGTTGAAGTACTCGTAAAGAAACAAAAATTCTCCACACAAATACAATACTTCAGCCAAAGATGGCTAAAGTATTGATTGAAATTAATATTATATGTATAATATACTCGTATACTACATGATATTACATTAGCTACATCTGTAGCTTTTCATTTACGCCTTTCGATAAAACTGTCAAAGTGTGTCTATGATCTACCTAACATACTCTATAGTATTTGCATTTTTGTTATTCTCGCTGCTTTGTGCATAACATACAGTGCATTGCTTCATTAATTCATTCATCCAGTCATACTTAAAATTACAATATTCATCCAGAACAATTTGCAGGATGTTACGCGGAAGAGGTTTGCGCAACACCAGATGGGACCAGCGTAGTGCGGCGGCGAGATAGCTATCAGATATGTGGGCCGTTGCAAGCTGCATCTTCCTACGCATGCTACGGGACCTCATACTATGTTGCTTTTATCCCAAGGTGCTGTAACAAATCAATTCTGACGAATGATCTTCAAACTAAAACTGTTACCTTGTTTATTAAAATAGGTCTATCAAATGGGCTTGAGGACGAACATACCAGATAGTAAACGTAATAATTCTATGCAGGTTTCGTTTTCTATTAGGTTCAAAATGCGCAAAGTATTATCAATACATTCATCCAGAACATGTTGCAGGATGTTACTAGAATTGCATCAGAGTGGAAGACGTGTGCGCAACACAAGGTGGGACCATGGTGGTGCGGTGGCGAGATAGCTATCAGGTATGTGGGCGGATGCAAGCTGCATCCACCTACGCATGCTACGGGACCTCATAGTGTCTTGCTTTTCTCCCAAGGTGCTGTAACAAATCAATTCTGATGAATAATCTTCAAGTTCAAACTTTAACATCTTTATTAAAATAGATCTATCAAATGCGCTTATGGACGGCCTTAACGGACAGATAAAGTAGTGATCCTATTCAGTTTCCGGGTTCCGTTTTCAACTGGAATTAGAAAACGTTAAAAACCTATTAAACTCTTACTTTAAATTCATGTCTAAGGTTTATGAAAATGAACCGATGCTAATGTTGAGTTATAAAAAAAAGCCTCGGAGGAGTGTGAGCATGACGCACTTGGCATCTTGTGTGATTTCACCAAGGCTTTTGATGGTGTTCAACATGAGACGTTAATCAAAAAATTACACAAGTCTGGAATACGAGTTATAACTCCATATTTAATGATTTCCTATCTTAATGATAGAGTTAAAAAAGTTGACATGATAGGAAAGCGGTTTAACGGGTCATTAGTGAAAATGGATGTCCCTCTGGGGTAAATATTAAGTCCTTCTCTTTTTTTAATTTACATTAATGACCTTCCTTATCTTGCTGAACAAAATATAGGGACAGTATTTATTGATTACTGTGAAACCACTCTTGACCATGTAAACATCTCTCTTGAATTTGAATTTTAAAATCTTCATAGAGTCCATGTTGCAGGATTTAACGAAAGCTAACATCAATGCGGTAGAGGTTTGCGCAGCAACAAGAGAAACCAGCGTATTGCGACGGCGAGATAACTATCAGACATGCATCCACCTACGTGTACTATGGGTTCTCATCCTATCTTGTTTTCTCCCGAGGTGCTTGCATGTTATTATTTGTTATGACCAAGCTATTAAATTAAACAAAGCCTGATTTGTTAATAGAAATCGTATGGCTAATTAATTTGGCACACATAAACCGTTTATAGTAAAAGCTTTTAGTAAGAGATAAAGAAACTATACTACGCCTATTTTCATAATGTTTTGAAATACAATGATGGCATGCTGATAACATGTAAACCACCGAAACTGTTATATTACCATCTGTTTTAGTAAAAGCTTTTAAAAATCAATTTAATTATGGGTTTTTACTATTTTAGTATCGCCCTTATCTTACAAGTTGGCGTCTCATCACTATTAAAAACTTTCTCGCATAAATATCTAGAACTAATTTATTCAATTCACGTGAAATATGAACTAATGTAAATCGCCAATATTTTGGTCTTTTGAACAGTTAAGTATACCTACTACATAACTATTAAAAGACTAAACGTTTGTGAATATTATGAAAATGTACATATATTTTTATTTAAATTTTTGGAACTTCTACGGTCTACGGTCACCCGACTTCGGTAAACTTATTTGAAGGAAATTTCAAATCAAGACTCAATGGACATCTTTTAGGCAAGCTTGCTCCATCATACCCCATAGCATGGGGTATGACTGCTTACCATAAAATATGACTGCTGTCTATCGCTAGACTATACATAAAGAAGATATTTAAAATCTATCCATTTATAAGTTACTTCATTTTTGACCATTCACATAAAACCGCTGGCCTAGTGCGGATCGGTGGACGCGGCGGTTTCTGATAATGGAATATATCGTATTTAGAATCAATTAGCTACGTTCAAAGTAAGTTTTCATACACATAACATACTTCTGATTTCAGATCTCAGAACTAGCCCGGAATGTGCATATTATTCAAGTAAAAAACCGATAAAGTCCGCCTATCGCCGCCTGTAAGTGCAATGGGGGGAATTTAAGCACGAAATTTAGGGGAGAAGTTATTTCTAGCCGTGGGAAATAGACTACCGGATGTAAGATGATGACGATAATTATTAAATAATTTATACGTAAATTCTTTAACTTAATACGTTAATTACGGGACACAGCCTACCTCAATTTGTCAGACACCAAACCAATAGTTATTTCTATCGTACCTGAAATGCCAAATATAAAGTACAGATAGTATTTTTAAACAAACGACTTAGGTGTTCTTGCTCTTAGAGCTTTGATACAGATAGGCAGACGGACGGACAGACAGACAGGCAGACAAAAATAAAAAAATTATAGTATTGGCTTCGCTACAATACAGAAGGTGCCACAATTTTTTTTTTTTAATATATTAAATGTACGACCCGTTACCGTTTTATTATAAGAAAGACTAAGTTGCCTGCGTAATTCACCCCCTTTTATTACGGTATTTTACAATTCCTGGGATAAAAAGTTACTCTTTCCTTTCGTTGATTTGTTTCCGCGTGAAGGAAGAAAAACAAAAAAAATATTTTGTCCATTGACTTTGATAGGTTTATCAATTATTATGAAAATTAAGCTTAATTTGCTATATTTTGTGAAAAGCAGGAGAATCTGTATGGTGTTCATTGTAACGTCAACATCTCCTAAGGATACTCCGGTTTCGGAACGAAACGTGCGTAAAGGGTGCATGATTGAAGAGGTTGTAAATTACACCATACAGATTCTCCTGCTTTTCGTGGAGTATAGCAAATTAAGCTTAATTTTCAAAATATGTGATGGAATTCCGCAAAGTAACGCTTGCTTCTATTTACTATTTAAGTTTATCAAATTTACTCTCTATTTGGCCATTTACATATCTGGAAAAAGAAAACTTTTGTTCAACCGTGGGAACTAAGTAAACTTTAAGCAATCATAATTATTGTTTAGGCGTCGCATGTAATTATTTACGACATTATGTACAAAGCACGCGACTAGTTCACATTGAAGCCTCACGATCTGTATAAACATTACTATATAATATAAAACGATGTTTATGGTCATTGAGTCTATATGGAGCTACGAAGTGAATCAATGACCATAATTTTATAACAGTATATCAACGTGTATTTTAATTATATTTGTTGCTAGGTTTATTTGTTACTAGCTGTGCTCTTCGGTTTCATCCGAGTAAACTACGGGTTGCAGCGCAGTGCGACAGGGTCTACAACCTTCCTCAAAAAATACCAACTAACGAAAAGATTTTATTTTATTTACTCTCTTACTAATAAAAGTTGAAAAGCGTTTGTATGGCTTCGCAGTGTTTGACTTCTTAGAGAAAAGTATAGATTAAATATATTTTGTAACTCTCTCTGTTTTACCGTGTAAAATTTAATACGTAATTGGTGCTGCGGTTTGCGGAGGAGTTCTGTCCTTCATCACCAATGACACTCACAAGATGTTAATGAAATTTCAAGACACAGCTGTTCCAATAAAAAGATTCACTAAAATCGGTTAAGATATGGCAAAGTTATGTTTTAAATCGATCATCCGCTATCCTGAAGGACCACTTTTGTTTTCGTATTAACTATAATTTTCAAAATTGTAATTGAATCGTTTCAGTACACAGACAGACAGAACAACAACAATTTAAAAATAAATTTGCTTCTGCATAGATCTGGCTACGGCCGGCGTACACAGGGTTCCATTTAAAATATATTAAGATTGAAAGTTCCTGTCCTTTATAAAATTAATATAATTAAATTTTAATTTTAATATTTGAATAAATTAATATATATATATATACATATTCTATGAATTTATTCAAATATTAAAATATATATATAAACGAATTTCTTACTCAATAAGTCAAAATCACAGAACGAACCTCACTACTTGCTCGAATATATTTAAGCTGAAAAGAAGTATACCTACTCAACAAACAGTCAAACAAAACCAAAAACCTAAGCCAAGTGCCATATTCCGGTATTAAAGGCGGCAGTAACCGCTTATACACTTATTGCGGTTCGGAGTTATAGTCCATTCATCACAACCGAAAGCGGCCCTCGCCTTCCCTTCATTCACTACAAGCAATATTCACTTTGTCACGCGAACAATCGGGCATATAATGTGAACAGCTATGAAAATAAATGGGATTCTCCCGACTGTGTGTGTTCGTGTGCTAAAAAAGTTACAAATATACGAATATTCAAAGACAGTTTTGCTTTATATATTATTTTTTAAAGTTATCACCGAATCGCCGTGGGAGGTCAGTCAATAGAATTCGTTAAAAACTGTTTATATTGTTGTTTCTTATGATTTTAGCATATCATTATCATTAGGTCCGACCTACATAAAAACTAAATTGGTATTTTCTTTTTTGACCTAAAAACTTTTATTAAAATTTTACTAGTTCGGTAAAAACGATAAATGTTAGATACCTACTAGACTAAAATCTGTATTTAATAGGTAGTACCTAGTTATTTTGTAAAATAAACTATTAATGCAGGTCATGTCGGGATCATAACTTTAATTCGCTCGACGTTTCGACGCTCTTGCACATGATGCGGTCACGAGCTTTGATTACCAATAGCAGTCGATTAAAGGTAAGGTCAACTCTGCGCGAGCTATGTTATCCTAGTACCTATTATTAAAAAGCAAGCTGTATTTACATGATTGCACGTAAACCAAAATCAAATTCAAAATTCATTTATTCGAAGTAGGCCTACTTTATAAGCACTTTTGGAACGTCATGTATGTCTGTTTCAACCACTGGTTCTGAAAACAAATTCTACCGAGAAGAAGCCGTCTAGAATATCAGCAGTTGCTCTTTTCCGAGAAGGAGCTTCTCTTCTCTTCTCTTCTCTTCTATCTTTTCCGATGCTCTTTTCTATCTAGCGGAGAAAAAGATTAACCAAAGTAACCGACAGGACGAAGTAAGGAAATTGACGGTGTTGGACCCCGTACCTCAGAGAGCACGTGAAGCAGTCGGTCTCGGCTATTTTCACTACCATGTGATAATTATCGTTAAGCCCACCAACCTGCATTGGGGCAGCATAGAGCTCCAAAGAGTTAAGCTCTAAATTCAATAAAAAAATAAAAACCACCTTTAGAACACTTAACACTTTGCCTTTTTTTCTTAGTATTTTTTTTTCGCCTTGTAAAGATATTTATAGTAGTAGCGTATATTTAATAGCGTATAGATTAATAATCATTCTCAAGAATTGTGCTGAAATTGTAAAAGAGATTTAAAAATCCGGATGGTTAGTTCAAAGAGTAGTGCGCTGCAACAAATAAACAAGCTCTCCGCCTATATTATACGAATAACAAATACATACCCCACTGAATGGATAGGAATGTCTTTCCTAACATCAATAAATGACTCACTCAATTAATTTTAAAGTCAATTCCTTCCAACTCGATCCACAATATCAACATCAATACAGGTGTGAAAGTTGCCAACTTAAATTTACATATCAAACAATAATATTGCCAGTTCTGTCTATCGCGGGCTACTTTACTGCAATAATATGTATTAGTTGGTCATGTTAACAAGTAATCTACATAATAACACGTCTATTTAAGTTTATGTTCCAGTAAGGGCGGTATAAAATTATATTCTACATGCATAATTAGTTGCCGGGACATCCTCTTTTACGTCTCTCGTAAACAGTCCCACGTGACTATAACGATAAATTTATTTAAGTATTTCTAAGAGTCTTCGCACATAAAGCATAAAATCGCACATAAAGACTAAATTTATTTATTAAATCCCTACTAAATAAAATACATGTTAATTTGTGTTAGTTGAAAAGTCAAAATAGAGCGGCGAATCGACCTTATTTGGCAAAGAAATAAGTTATGGATCCAAGAGTGAAATGGGCTAATTTTTATTTCAAATGTAAATTTCCTAAATGGATCCGATCCATATCTGTCCTATAAGAGAGAAGACATGCGTCCAGAATTGAGAGACTAATAGTCTAAGGAGACATTTTTGAAAAAAAACTGTCAAACCTAGTCATTATCAACAATACTTAATAAATAACTTTTACCTATGACTGAAGACTGATTTCACCGTTAGCTTTGGAAACCAAGTTTCATTAAAATCACGGTTCACTTATTGATCTACGTTCAAAGGTTCAAACGAGAGCTCTGAACCTGATTTATAGCGTAAACTGAGTAAAGTCTTGCTTGATTGACTTTAGTTTCAACGGTAACATAGGCCCTATGAATTTATTAAATAATCTTGCCAATCCGCATTTGAACGCCATGGGCTCTATATTTCTCTATTCTATAAGGGAATTCGCGCTGGATCTTGGGGCGCGTTTCGGACCCTCCTAGCTTAAGGTTTTAAGTAAACGAATATAGTTATCACCATCACCTCAGAAATAGTAACCTATATGTATGAACGCCCCAGAGTGCCTGTGATAGGTTTATATATTTATTTTATTTATTTATTTATTTAACTTGCATCCATGCCTTAACATAATCATGAGGCCCTGTCAGGGCGTAGCAATAAGAAAAAGTTTGACCCTGACTATTATACGATTTCTGTCTTTCAAATTAGTGTTAGTGGAAATATATAAGTCAGAATAATTAGTCACTTTTAGAGATCGTAAAGTTAATAAATCTATTTTAATATTGTCATTAAATTATGTTATAATTACTTTGATGTGACATGAAAATCAATTTAAATAATGGCATTATTTAACTTTATATAACATAATATTAGTGTTAGTGAAACAAACATATTTGAAATTAGATTTGGAAGATACGGAGACCTCTGCCCCTGCCTAGCCGATAATAATAAAAGCAATGCAACGAGCGATGTGGCCCGTTTCCGTCTGCTCAAGCCTTTAGTTACCGACGTCAACAACTTACGCAAAATAACCGGTTGTAATACGCGAGAAACGTCAAAATATGTCCTGCTATATGAAATAGGTATGGGCCAAGTGTTATAGGTTTATACGATCGATACGATACAATTATTATATGACTCATAATCATCATATTAGTAAGTAATAATATTAGCACTATGATGAGGAATCCTTTAAGCTAAAAGTGTGATATAGCAATTGTTTACAATCATTATAATGTTTAAATAGCAAACACTATAAATTAGAGTAACGTAAATTAAGGGGCAATGCTTCCCCATAGAGAGTTACATATCACGTTGCTTTCTGAGATCTTAGGGCCAACACTCTGAATGCTAATAATTGACATCCAAGGATATTTTATCTACTGACAAAAGCGCTAGTTAATTGTATATGCAAAGGATCGGAGGATGGAGCCAAAATCTCGACAACGAGTTGACTTGCATGTTAATAAGTACGTCAACGTAAATTTCATAAAATATGATAAAGCATATGCCCAGTTAGGGCATACCAATTTAATAATTTTGGTTGCTTTTCTATTCTTTACGGAATGTGTGCTCAAGAACTACTAAATAAATAAATAAGTGTACTACGACAATACACACATTGCCATTTAGCCCCAAAGTAAGCGTAGCCTATATAATGGGTACTAAGATGACTGATGATTTATTAATAATATAAATAAATACATATAATATAGTGATAAACACCAAGACACTCAAAAAGATTCATGTTCATCACTCAAACATTTTCCAGTTGTGGGAATCGAACCCACGGCTTTGGACTCGGAAAGCAGGGTCCACACTGGCCTGTCCACAGTGGCCCACTGCGCCAGTAAGCCGTCCAAAATAAATACGTAAATGTAAGTCCCATCCTTACTTTTTTTACTTTAATTGAACTGCGTGGTATCATAAGGATCTGCACCACACGCAGTGGAAGTAGAGTTTTTAGTAGTAGTAGGAGAGCTTTTCTTGATATACCTCGTCCGTCGAAGTAAGAAAGAAAGAAATAAATCCTTTATTGCACACATACATCGAAATGTACATAAAATAAAGAAAAAACAAAAGAACAAGAATTGTAGGCATGCAAAGGCGGCCTTATTGCTGCAAGCAAACTAATACCGCTTGCTTGCTTTTTTATGCCCCCAAGCAGCTTTGTTGATGCCATGCAGCTGTGTTCTGGTCTGAAAAGCTTGGTTGCCGGTTTAATTACTGGCATATAAGCTTTAACACCTTCGTCTCAGATTGATGGACATAGGAAGGCACACTGTAGGACGTGTCCTTCGCATACCCTACGAAGTGTTCCTCTGTAGGCGATGAGTTTCCGATTACCATCACATGGGTCATCTGGTCTTGGTCTGTCAATTACATACTAATGTAAAAAAAGTCTTAGTTCATGTTAAATGATAGGTACGTAGCATTTTGCTACCGAATTTTTAAATCACACCACCAAAGATCGAAAATGCCCTTCGGAGTTTTCGATATCTTCAAATCCTTTATGAGTACAAGTTGCAACATCAAGAGCGAACAAAGATCTTGTAAGCAAACGTGCTGCCACCATCAGTAGGGGCACTCAAAGTAGTTATGTCATATTTCTCAGAGACAATGAAAAATGGTCAAAAATGGTGGACATACATAATTATCTCATGGCGCACATTAATACACTAGGTACAGATATGATTGCAGCCTAGCCTAGCCTAGCAGCTAATCTAAATATTAAAAAAAAACTCCTTATGGACTTACTTTCCTCTAATTGGCGTCTACGTGGCGTCACATGGCCCAGCAGTTATACGTAATAATATTCACAAACTTCACACCTATTGTAATATCACCATATTTGGCGCAACAGTAACTTACTCATAGAAACGGTGGGCGGGCGGCGTTTCACAACGTAACGTCATAAAAGCGTCATACAAAAAGGTCAATTAAAATACTTCACTTCTTACTCATTAGTTTATTTTATACACTTTGATAATATAGTTAATATTATCAAAGTGTATAAAAAGACAAGTGGGTAAGGCTTCGACTTTATCGAGTTCGATCATCGAGATTGATTTTTCGAAGTTATGTGTGTTTTTAATTTAAGCAATTCAAATATCTCTTGCTTTAACTGTGAAGGAAAACATCGTGCGGAAACCCGCATGCCTGAGAGTTCTCCAATATGTTCTCAACGGTGTTTGAAGTTTACCAGTCCGCACTAGCCCGTTGTAGACTACGGCCTGAGCCCTAATCTTTCTGAGAGGAGATTTCCCGTGCTCAGAAATGGGTCGGTAATGGGTTTTTTTATGATGAATATTGTTAATATTATATAACTTATATTCTTAGCAGCACCTAACATTGAATAAATCTCTGTCTACTACTGCATCTACGCAGCGATTGTTTTATATATGTTGATTTGCAATGCTTCTACTTGTCTTGGCATTTCTATTAAACCGGTGTAGGTATACTTACTGAAATAACAACAAAATTTTCATAACACGAGTTGCTAGTACACTTTGAAGAAGTTAAAATAAAACCTTCCCTGGGTTTAAATAAAATATGATCGCGAATATTTTTTATATTAAAGTCACATGTAACATACAAACAAATAGATAATACTTACAATTAAATGAAATATTAAAACCTGGACAGCAGTTTCATTTATGTGCCTTTTGGAGTAGAGACTTTAGTACCGTGACTTTTTAAAAAATTGTCAAAAAGGGTTCTAGTCTAACGGTAATTCTATAAGGGCAATGATGCCCATCTTAGACATTATGCCTAGCTGCGGTGGTTTTTAAGACGTTTAAGATTTTATTTAGTTTTACATAGTCTATTTTAGGTTACATTTATAAAACAAATTTACGCCCTAAAATTATATAATTATAATAACGTTGTATGTTTGTATAATATATACAATGAAATAAATTGCTACAAATATTTTTTTTTTTACTAAGATAGTCGTTGATATTGTTTATAGATATTATAAACCACGAGACCGCGAAAATGGCGAATAATACTTTTTTAAATCGTGTAACCGGTAAACTTTTTACTTTTTTTCACTGAGCTTGAGCCACGGGAAAAAATCAAAATGTTTATCTTCTCCCACAGTTATATCACCTCTATACACATGGGTGGGAAAGGTAACCAAATATTATACCCGTTTAATATTGAACGGGGATAGACTTCTTATCCCTGTTGACTTGCTTTGGAAGGTGGACAAGTAAGTTTTAAACCGTGTCAGTCGATATAATAGAGGTAGGCATAACATTTTTGCCTCTTGCCTGTGCTACAAGTGCACAGACATACAATTTGGATTTATACTGATAACAATAAGCTTTTGCACAGGGTCACAAAACATTAAAAAAATTGTGATCCTATGCAAAAGCTTATTGGTTCTTTATACTAATCAGTGAAATAGTTGTGGATTTTTTATTTCAAATAAATACCATTTAAATATTCTTAGGATAGATAGTGTAGCAAAACATTCAATTATTTGAACAGTGGTCTACAGATGTGCACTTAATATTTTCTTTAAGTTTAGTACAGGACAAAGTCGCTCCTGCCGTTTGTACAAAATTGGTTGCCAAAATCGATATACAGGATAAATTTTTTTTTAGTGCGGATATTTCAATATGTCATACATTAACCAAATTGAAAGATTAGTCCCCGGAAAAGATAATTATGGGCACCCTACAATAGCTCTCAGCTGCTAACTTGCGATCAACGTTCTCGCACTCGGTCCTATCGTCGCAGCGGTAATTCCATAAAATAAAGCATAATAATAACTTGAACAATTAAAATTGAAAAACCCATTATTTACCTATGCATGCATAGGTAATGTATTATGCATGCATAGGTAAGTAACACATTACGATGTATTTTTTTTAATCCACTACAAGTTAGCCCATGACTGCAATCTCACCTGGTGGTAAGTGATGATGCAGCCAAAGATGGTAGTGGGCTATTATTTATTTGGGTAGATACCTATTACCTGTAGCCATGATTTGCTTATTTTATGCTCGGAAATGGTAAAAAAAAAATTTAAAAATTTAGTGGAAATATGTTCTATTACCGATACCGAACCACCAAAAAAAGATCCGCAGTTGTTTCAAAATTATCCTGTATAAGAGGATATCAGATATTTGGCGGTTGGCGGGCGCCGGGTGTGTCTATCCTAAAATAAGCGCGCATCTAATCATAATGTTAATATTATTAATCACTCCTAACTTCCCGCCATTATTATTACACTCGAAGCGAGCGCGCAAGCGAAGACGGGGTTCCTCGTTCACACATAATGCAAAAATTTGCTAAAAAGAACCTAATTGTAACTTTTCATATTGAAATCGAATCGGTCATGACACGATTTTAGTCTGGTTTTAAGCAGGATACATAACTGAAACCGCGAATTACGCTTCCGATATGCGAGGGCGCCGCGTGTAGTCACGTCATCCTAAATCTCTATGCGAATAATATGAATCATGAAATAAATATTGCTAGTGACTAGTGGAGACGACCTCGAACCTTGTGAAGTCAACGTTTAAACTTATGTAACTTTTGCTATGACTAAACATTATCGTTCAGATTATGATAATGAGTAAAAGTGTTTCCGTCAAACATACACGGATACTTCGTTGCTATTTGAACTACTGGATCATTCAACTATCCATTCCGATCATTGAGACCATTTTTATTCTGAATTTCCAACAAAAAGACAGATGGTAAAGACAGATCACTTATCCTGTAAGTGTGTGTTCAAGGCAATTTTCATGTATTTAAGAATTACGTAATTCAGTTTTACTTTGTGGTTTTTGCTATGATTTTCTAGAAAAAACAGCTTTTTTTTTGACAACACGTAGGAAAAAATATATAAAGACGCAAATTTGTTACGTCATGAGTGACTTAGTTAGTAATTTTCTGTTATTTCCAAGATAAAATTCAATAATTTCAAGTTTATTGCTATAATACTAAAACGCTATGAGGATAATCCCAAAAAGCATATTTAGTTTATGTCAGCGTAGTGACTCACAAAGAAAAAAGTGGACAGTGGACATTCAAAAGGCTTTTATTTACTGAAGTGCCTCACACGGATTATTTCAATAATAATTGTATGCGAGCCTATATTTGACAGATTTTAATTGGACCGTTAACACGAATGTCCAGCTAAGTTTGTAAAATAATTAATTTAATTCAATTATTATATTACAGCAGCCTGTAAAAAGAGGAACCTCATATTAATTCACGTTACGCTTAACAAATACGGTTTTATGCATTGCAATTAGTTCATCTTCTGTTTTTAAACATTTCATCGCCGCGTGTTAAAGTGTAACTGTATTTTGTAAAAGGAGAAAATTTAAAAAACAAACAATCATCCTGAGCCAATAAATGTCCCGATTCTGAGGCGAGAGCCGTCACTCTCATTGGAGAACGTTTTAGAACAGCCAATGCGAACTTGCTGATTTAAATAATAAGATTTTAATTTTAAGATAAAACACGCCATGTTAGTGATAACATAATATAACTAGGAGTGTTGATGTATTATAAATTGAATATACCTACTTAAATACTTTAAGATTTGTATGACGTACACTGCGACTAAACATGTCATAATATAATATTTTGTAACGACATAATATTTTGTCATGTCTTAAGCAAATAAATAAATTGGAATTTGAATGATGTGATGGCTTAAAATGCTCTCCAAACGAACTTAAGGGTACTAAGGGTAAGTCGCAGCTTTAGTTTTAAGTCTACGAATATGGTTATCGCCATCATCTTACTACCGTGTAATTCTCATGTAATGTCCGCATCGAAAGTGCCACCTATGGGCCTACTTGAATAAAGATATTTTTGACTTTGACTTTGACTTTGACTTTGAGTATTTTTTAACAGATAGCCTACCCTAACATACAGACCATTACCGACAATGACCGACGAAGAGGTAGCGTAACTGTATTACGCTTACAAATAAAATAAGGACACACCCTGATACCAAGAGATTCTAGGTTCATCTGTAAGTGGGTAATACAATCGTAACATAACAGAAGTCACTAATTGATATGTATATGAAATAAAATTACTATCTATAGCATAATATGGTAACTCCGACACACGCGTGGGTGATAGGCTCCGCGAAAGTTCTAAATGATTGACTAGGCTAACACGCCACATAATTTACAGCACACACGTATCAAATTATAGTATTTTCGTTTTATAGCTTGAGATCTTAACACTATTCGATTTGAGTAAGCAACTTAAAGATTTATAATTTAAATAAAATGCATTTTTGTGTTGCAGTTTTGATGAATTAATTTACTTCAATTAAAGTTATAAGAAAATAAATTAAACAGCCAATATACCTAGTAATTTCTATTAATATAATATTTTGGTTTTGTTCAAAAAAGTCAAAACATAACTAAGAAAAACGGCAGCATGTTTTTTTTTTTGAGGTTTTTTTTATTTTTTTCTAATGAGAAAATTTCACTTAGTCTTACAACTACTTACAATCGTTAAGTCAATACGATCATCTTTTTTTCGCTGCCAAGAACTACAAAGATTATTAGTTTAAGTTCTTTCGACCTCATTTAGCAGCACCTTAAGGATTCTAATTAAAACGGTTTTGATATCGACTGTACCTACTATACATACCTAACAACCAGATGTTGTTTTTTGTACATTACTAGGTTGTGACCCGGCGAATGAATGGACTTATGCGTAAATGAATTATATCTACAATTGCCTGATTCGTAGTCTACGTATAAGTAAGTTTTATTGGATGTAAATATACTTTAGTTTTCGTGTATGCAAGATTTAAAACATTGGCTTCTGAATTTCCATTTTGAGATTTTCTATAGGGACGTTGCAAAAGAGTGTAAGAAGATATATTTTGCTGACAGTTCATTCTTAGTTCATCTTTTCATTACTTTTAAGTGTAAAAATTTTTTTTAAATATGTTCTTAAAATAAATAAAAACAATCAAAATAAAAATAGTTTTTGGTGTTTGAATAGGTGTTTTTATTATTTGATTAACAATTTAAAATAACCTTTACTCTTTAAAATATTGAAAAGATGAAGAAAAGACATTTTGGTATTAAATTAACATATAAACATTTCATTGATTGATTGATTTACGAAAATATATTTATTTCCTTTAGTAAACATGGTTATTTTCTATACAAAATAGTTTCGATCTGTCAGGTGTCAAGTACCGACTAAAATAATAAAAGATAGATATTTTAAGCAACACTAAAAAGATTCGGTACTAAGTTATACAACATAGTTGACCAGAAAGACTGCCAACATGCTTTCAATTATTTTTTTCGGTATTTAATTTTAAAAAAAGAGTTTTTATTAGCATAAATGCCTAATAAGTACAAGCTCAAAAGCGGTGTAACCTTACATCCAAGCGTCATAAGCAGCCTTAATTTCAATAAAATTTGGCACAAATAAAATGGGCCAGAGTAATCAGTAAGTTACCGTTGTAAACACTTCTTAACTACTGAGAACGGAGACCTCACTGCATTTATAATAATTATTATTGCAAAAAAAGTGTAATGTTATGCATTATGATTTTCATTTGTGGTCATTCAGAGTTGCTTTTGACCACCGTCTTACATGATTTTATCCAATAACCAATGCAATTTTTAGCATCTGCTTAAAATAAGCATTTTGTAATACGGTATAAAACTATTTAAAAGGACGCCGTTTAGAAACTACCAGGTCGATTTGTTTTGATATTTCATTTGTAGAGGAAGGTTATGAGTAATAAATGTTTTACAATGGTATTTCAAAGTGAAAGGATTTCGTTCCCTGATTATAAAATAGTTTAAACCAACCTTGACAGCAGTTTCATTTTTGTGACTTTTGGAGTAGTTACTTTGGGACCGTGGGGATCGGGGGCTCTAGCTCTTTTTAAAGAATTGTCAAAAAGGGTTCTAGTCTACCGATGATCCTAGAGCGGGTAGTTATCTTGGCCAAAGAATTAGTTTGGCCATTAATAGGGGCAATGCTCTCAGCATCTTAGACATTATTCCTCGCTGCGGTGGTTTTGAAGACGTTTTAGATTTTCTTTAGTTTTATTTTGGTACATAGGTAATTTTTGTTTATGAATAAAATTATGTAACATTGAATATAATAAAGGAAATTATTAACAAAACAAAAAAGTAGTTTAAAATATTTTAGTAAGCGTAACCGATAAAAGCGAAATCTGCGTAAAATCCCTAGCCTCATTTTTGGAAGTCTTTTGCAACCTGAGTAGCATGCAAATATTCTGGAACAATCTATAGTAACTGGACTGGGTGGGTAGAACGTCTAGCGGTGGAAAACAACAACGGGTGAGGAAGCTTATGTGCTATAAAATCGCATATAAAATGAAGTATCCAAGAGTTGCTTGTAATCCCTAGAAATACCAGAACACAGTTTCACAGTGTGATACTATTATATCAAATTACGAATGCTGGCTTCAAAACAGTCACAAATCAAGCCTTCCCGGTCATTCTTCTTCAATCACTTAATACGCCTTTTATGAGAGAAGAAGGCAATCAAATCAGGTTATCAAATAGGTATGCCTTATCTGAGGATTTGTTATGTCCCTAGGAAATTTGTCAAATACTGACTTAATATAATATCATCATATCAACCGATAGACGTCCACTGCTGGACAAAGGTATTTTGTAGGGAGTGCCAAATTACACGGTTCTATGCCGCTTGGATCCAGCGGCTACCTGCAACGCGCTTAATATCCTCTGTCCACCTCGTTGGGGGTGTATTATACACCATGTTACAAGTATATTAAAGAGAGTTTACTTTTTTTAATGACAATTATTAAACATTATCTATATCGTAATTATGAAATTATCATGCTTTATGATTTAAAATTAAATATTTAACTATTCTTAATTAAAACCCTATGTGGTTTAAGGTTAGTTGCCTAGCTTAAGTTATTAATATATATGTATCTATGATCAACAATAAAGAAAAAAATCTGTCGATGTGTCTGTCTGTGATCATTTACATATAAAATTGTTTTATTTTTTTCGTATGAAAAAAAAATAAAGTAAAATTATGCAAAAGAAGGCATTGGGTAAAAAAATTATTATCCTAAATCCTTCGTATTAATAAAATATAACAAAGTAGCTTTCACCTCGCCGACACAGGAAACCACTCAGAGACGTACTTATCGCCTTACAATATGTAATTTATCATACGCGAAGTTGATTTTGGGCGTTACACTTACCTAGTAAAGGAGAGAGCAGACTGTGGCCTTGATATCGATTCACACTACATAGATCCGTAAATTCGTGTCATTTTTTTCGTCTAGCAGATAATATGCAAATATAGGTACCGCAAAGAGTACATCGACCTTGTGTACAATGTCGCCCACGGCCTGTATGAATCAAAGCACGAATCTAGCGTAACAGAATCTCAGTGGAGTAGCTCCTAGTGACCTAGTGATTTCCATATCGCTCGTGGGCGGACCCAACGTTCTGGCGGCGCGACGCGAGGTGGGTTAAGCGCAAGCAAATTAATACAGGTGACGAGGTGGCAGTATATATTTAATCCGAGTGTATAAATAATATTTATTGCACCAAATTCTATAGATGAATGCTATAGAATTTTCCTTTTTGACTTTCCCTGAAACAGATCGATATGTAGCGATTAGGCGGTCAAAATGGCCGTACAGTGACTGCTTGGTTTATTTGTTGTTTAAATGATTTTTATAATATTTTTTCCCGCGGCTTCATCCACGTGTACTTTCGTATTATTATATTACTAATTTATTTTATATTTTTCCCTACTAATTTCGTTAATGCGAAACTTGCTGCGTGTAAGGTCTGTAAAATGGAACTCATGTATCTTATCTAGGATTTAGTTATTAGTTTGTATATATTGTCTTACTACTATTAGTTACAAGATAGCTTTTTGCTTCAAAATTATGTTTATTTAGTCTTGTACTTTTTAAATACATTTTAATGCAGTTATATGCTTAAATAATGTATTTTACATAATATTAATATTATTAAAAAAAGAAATCTATATTTTATCGAATTCTTTCAGCCATTTTAGCACAAGAAAGTCATAATAAACTTGTACATTTGTTCTATCGAAGGAAATGTTATTTTTTTTTTACAAATTAAAGCGGCCTCTCTCAATTTTACGCCGATAAACTATCTCTATGCAAAGAACAACCTTAATCCATTGTTCTGTTTCTGATAAACAAACAAACACAATTTTGTTATAGTAGGTAGATATATTAATATGAAGTAAAGATCGGTATTTTTTGATATTTAAACAGAAATTTATGTTCGATTAGAAAAAATATTTAAGAAATAAGGAATATCCCGTTTTTTTGTGAAGTTTATGTACTCCACCACTTCGTTACTTACATCGTTCGTTTTTATTACTTTATCCTAAACTATGCGATCAAATAGCATGCTTTAAAGTGTAAGGATATAGGTACATACAAACTGTAAACTGTGCCGCTGAGTAATTATTAATTTAAATTTCATAATTTATGTTTAACATTTTGTGCCTAAACATTTTGATTAAAGTTGTTTTATTCTTAGTTCTACTAAAGACAACTAACTAGAAACGGACATAAATTAGTGATATCTGCATATCGTCTGAGAAAAGTACAGAAATATTTTGTGGGGATGGGTATATGCTTTTATAACATGATAAAGAAGTAACATTAGAGCTACCTTTACCTAAGTTTATATTAAAACACATTTAACAAATCGTGGTTACTACACGATTGATGAATTCCTTAACGACAAGGCTGCTTGGAAGCAGGCCACTCCGCTCTCATCTCTTACATAACAGAAAAATTCTAATGATTTTTAAACTATAAAATAATAAATGTTAGAAAAGAGCAATTTGCTGGTTTTCTTGCCGGCTCTTCTCAGTGGAATCTGCCATCCGAATCGGTGGTCACTACGAACAGACTGACTTGACGTTTCAAAAGTGCTTAGACCTACTAGAAATAAATGAATTTTGAATTTAGAATTTTTTGGATTTTGACAAATTGTGTGGTATTTACTTAGTATTTATGTTTGCCGGGCGATTTAGTAACACAAAACTATGCAGGACAAATTGTCCCAAACTGGCTAGGGGGATATTACGCAAACTTTTAGCAGGGTCGCTATATGTAAATTTTTGTAGCCAAGTGAAAATCAATGAAGGCTCTAAGTGCATTACCTAGCTGCAATCTCGATGTTTACCTAATCAGTTATTGATGCAACTCTAAAGCGGTTCATATAAATTTGAAGCTAAAGGTGACGTCATGACCCCGACGAATATTTCATGTCACTAGATAATACTGTATTTATAGTGTAAATATATTAATAATATTATTATACAGATTATATTTACAGATTATCCTGCTTTTCGCACCTAATTAAGCCCCTTGTTCATTGTATATCATGGAATAGTAACGTCTTCTTCTTCAATCCAATATTTACTTGAGACCTGAAGCAGTATTCTTCAATAATCGAAAAATTTATAAATAAAAAAATAAATAAAAAATCAGACTGTAATTTCCTGAGTTTAACTTTATCTATCTACTAGCTGTTGCCCGCGATTTCCCTAATCCCGAATCCCGGGACCGCTACGACTATCTCCAGCAGAACCTCAAAATCAGTACCTACCATCATTTTTACTTTATAACACAATAAGAGTGAAATATATAGCTCAAGTTTATAATATTACATCTGATTTATAAGAACGAACGATGCACCGGTGATTTTAGCGGGCGCCCGTCACTAGGAAGAATTCCTGATTGCCCGTGAGTGAAAAGAATAGTAATTTTATTTTTGCATATAATATGATTTATCTTTCCTATAGTGAGATGAAGAGTTTTGTTTTCCCCGGCTGCAAAATTATTTTCGTTTCGTGCCTTTGACTAGGGCGCTGCACTCAGTATTAGGTTACGGTAAATTATTAAGTATAATAAAATATTATATGTACCTAGTTTATACACTTTGAAAAGTGAGTGTTGTCATTAATTACATGTTAAGAGTCTGTAACACTTGTCACTGGCAATTGTTCTTAGAATGAAAAAGATAAAATGATCATTATTTAACACAATATTTCTCGAAATACATACTTGCGTACTACATTGTACCAAGAAGTTCATACTTTTGCATAACTGGATTATGAACTAACTATAAATACGATCATTCTATAAGGTATCTTCTATCGTGACGTAATCCACACATATCCATTTACTTGTCACGGCCGCATCTAAAACTCAGTTTTTACAATGCTATTACTTAATTCAATAAAGCACTAGCGAGCTAAAACAGCCGTAAACCTTTATTGCACACTAAAATTCATGTGCATGTTTTGTGTCAGCGAATCGGTGATATAATAACATAACATATTTTAGGAATGTGCTATGTGTATGTAGAAGTAATACTGTAGTAATAACATCGGTTCGGTCCCGCAGGCATCATCCTGCTTGGAAAAGCAGCGCCATTTTAAATATAATATTTGAATCTAAGATACTCTGATCTAAGACGTGGTCGCTAACTATGGGCCTCATAAGAAGGCCCAGATGCTGCGGGCAGTGGAAAGAGCTATGCTTGGAGTACCTCTACGCGATCTAATCAAAATGTGGAGATCCGTAGCAAATCTGAAGCTGAAGTGGCAATGGGCGTTGGGGTCTTAAGGTTCTGGAATGGCGACCTCACACCGGTAAACGCAGCAACCCCAACGAGGTGGATAGATGACATCAGACGAGTCGCTGGAAGCCGCTGGAGGCAAGCGGTCTAGGACCGTGGATTGTGGAACTCCCTACGCAAGACCTTTGTCCAGCAGTAGACGTCAATTATAATTACGCTATTTGACTCAGCGGTTGACCAAAACCCAAATAACATATACATACATATGGTACCTTTATTTCCCAGGATATTAAAAGTATGCCTTCTGTCAGTCTCCAGAATGCGCGCTTTCTCTGCCTTTCATTCAAATCAGTGCAGCGATTGGGCCGAAATTAGTTAACAAAGAAACAGCCACATTTTCGCATTTGTTATGAATATGGATACATTTTATCATATAACATTCGAGTACATATTGTTGAAAATCGCATAAATATAGTAGTACTTGATCTAAATAAAGCCACATGAGCAAACCAAAAGAATATCGAACTCATAAACGGCACGTAATGTTTTGCTAACGGTTCAACAACCTCCACTTATTTTTTTATATCAATCAATAAAATTTAAACAGTGATCTAATGCAATGATTCATTATTTAATTCAGATACAATAATTTTCTATATACTTAATGTGATAAAAAAACGGTTGCAGACAGGTTTAAGGTTCCCCATTCACAGGGTCCCCATTCATCGCTTCAAAACATCATGCAATCGGTCGTTATGAATCGTTTCCATATCATAGCATCACAGAAAGCTCGCTTGAGTAGAATGCCCTTGTCAGTTATAACTTGTGTAAAGAGTAGATATGTGCTTGCAGCAATAACTTTATCATATCAAGTTTTACCGGCCCACTCCGGGTCTCCTCCCACAAAGGATTATGGCCCTAATCCACCAAATTGGTGAACTCCACACATTTTGAGAACATTATTGAGAACTCACAGGCGTGCAGGTTACCTCACGATGTTTTCCTTCACCGTTAAAACTAGTGTTATTATAATTGCTTTGAAAAGGTAGGGATTCTGGGAAACTCCCGAACGCGAAGTCGTTGCCCACCCACTGGGCTATCACCGCTTCTATTAATAGCCGCTGGGCCGGGCTTTGGGATGACTAAGTTCGATCCTCGGCATGCACCAATAAATAGGTAAATACTATAAATTTTCAGATTTATGTGTGTTTTTAATTTAAGCAATTAAAACATCACTTGATTTAACGGTATCGCCGTTCAACAGACCTATTAGTACAGATTTGAAATCATAAAATGGTAATAAACTTGTAAGTATGTAGAATGCATTTACAGATAATATAATATTATACTTTTTGGTTTTTATCTATTGTGATTATCATCAGCTAATCTTATTCCTAAGTCATTAATATAGTATAACATATGGCCCGCACATTAAAGTCTAGACGGATGACAGACGAAACTTAAAATCACTATAGATACACATGTAATTACCAAAGCTTTTAGAACTCAGTTCAAAGTGTTGCCAACAAAGGCAATGGCCAGATGTCTGAATCTCTATTTAATATGAAATAATGTCCTTATGACGTATCTAGGTAGAAATATACCTTCTATCAATCTCTGTCTTCTTATATTATCTTCTATCTATTTTCTATATATAGTGGTTTTTTTTTCTAAATAAGAAGCATCCTATATCGAGTGTAAACCTCGCGTAGTGGCAGCGGAATCTACTCAATAAGTTGCGGTCGTTTCATGCTGAAGAAAATAATATTCGAAGGACTACTTTAACAAGATCAACTGATCGCTAATCTTCAAAACCAGATGAAATATGACTATAAAAAGTTTACTGTTTACTCATATTATAGTAGAAGAATTTATTTGTTGAACTACTGACTCAGATTCGAAAAATCTTTTTGTGTTGGATAGTCTATTTATCGAGAAAGGCTTTATTTTAAGGTTATTGTTTTTTTAAGGTTATTGTTTTTCAGTGTCTGGGTGTTGTTCTGTGTATTATGAGTATTTACCTAAGTATATTTTTCATAAAAATATTCATCAGTCAACTCACACACAAGCTACGCTTAATTTAAGCTAGATGGCGATGTGTGTATTGACGTAGTATTTTCTTAAATTTATTTATGACGCTATATGACGTGGTCGTAGCGTCATAAATAAATTTAAGAAAAAATAGGAGCTGAGTATCATCAAAAAAAGTAATCGATGCCTGCGATGCGTAAACAGTTAAAGTTACGCCAAAAAGATGTTTGACAGAATTATCCCCCTTTGAAAGATCTAATCTGATCTAAGATCTGATCTGCTGTTGCGGAATAAATAATTTCGCAACAGCAGATAAACAACAGCATAAATCTCTATTTTAAGGTTGATTAATACTCCATTGAAATCGAGGGGACCGCTGGTACCATATATATAAAAATGAGTTAGTGTCCCTGTAAGGAAATTGGAGGTAAGTACCAAAAGAATGTGATTGCAATAATGTTTTTATTCTATACAACTTAAACCGTAGCGTGTTTCGCTTAAACCGTACCACAAATTGTAAGACAGCATCTAAACGAAAACCTTCGGAGTGCAGACGGTATTGTCTGTCCCAAAACGAAGTCCAGTTTAAGACTCCGTGGGCGGAGGGCGGTGTAGCCATCACACAAATTAGTTACGCGCCATAAGCAAATCTAGCACCCATCTTAAGCTGACGTGATTTACATATTCATTGCATATCATAACACATACATGCATTACTGTATCCAACAAATGAGTTTTATGTTTCGAAATATAGAACGTAACAAAACAACGCTAAGTCAGTGCTGAAAAATTTATGCAGAAATACCGAAAATGTGTGTTTTTTTAAGCTATTCTTATTTAACTAATGATAATCTTGCACAAAATGTCTTTGAGAGCATAATGGACAACTCTTAGGTATGGTTTCCTGTAGTAATATTTCTTCACCCTCAAAGCGATAGTGATATTGATATTTGCTCTGTTCCCTCCAGGGGGAGGCTGAAGTCCTATCCACTAGACTTTCGTTTAGAAATAGTTTAAATGCGACGGTTATTTAATTCAAACAAAAGGTCAAGTGACCAACGTATCTTTGTTTATTTTTGCTTCTTCTATTACACGGTGAAGGATACGTAACGGATATGAGTGTTCAAACAACTGTGATATAAGTAACACTTCAATGCTGTCACTGTTTATACTTTTATAATTATATGTGACGACTATAACTTATTCCAACGTCAGATTCTACTTAATGATGTAGTCTTTTTAGATTGGAAAGTCGTATTCTATTTCTTAACGTTTTCAGAATGCCGTTGCAACTGATCCATGCTCTTTTCATCACACGTTCCATTCTGTTCCTTCAAGTGGCATAAAAGAATTATTGTATTGATACGGACTGTTACCTATTTAGAATATCGGGGCAGGAAAACTCAATACGTTTGGATTTCTGGCCGACACAGAATCGAACACAGGACCACGTGTTTCACCAAACACTCCAACTACTAAACTAATAAAGCAGGCAATAATAATATGTGTACTTTTTAATGTTCCAAGAAAATTGGTTCAATTGGCATAAAAGAGTTCACTAAAACTTAAAAATACACAAGACACGAAAAAAAAGTGCTTGTTATAACTAAGCGACGTGATAAAACAGTTAAAAAATGTAAGTTCGATTATAATCACTTTGAAATAAACATTAATATAATTCAAAAAGAACAGAAAAAGATTAAATTAAACGATTTACTGCTTGTATTGATAGATAATATTAGCAAGTCCATTTACTTTATACTACTTATTGCTTGTAAATCAGTACGTATCAGTCCTTATTTATCTTACATGTATTGTACCTACGAGCAACGACACGTAATCTATTACTTAAACAAATATACATCGATTCATAGTTTAATGTGTGACGGTAAGAACCTATTTCTGATCACTACACCTCTGAACTCAATGTTTTTTATCCCTATTAAGGAATTTATGCAATTATGTCACGTGGTAACATCCCATTGTACATTCAAGGAAATTATGATGTTTATTATTTATTTATACGTCATATTTCCATGGCACTGACTTGAATCTAGTCATTAACAATTATGAGAATGCTAAGATGAATGGAAAGAGTACCCTTCTTCGGGTAAGGTAAAGAACATTTTTAAAGGGTTCGACTCTTTGTCTTCTGGTTAGTCACGTAACCAGAAGATTTGAAAAATAAATTATCGCAATCAGTGGATAGATCTAGACATCTGAAGTATAATTATATGAAGGTATTTAATTTAAAGTAGATGACGGTAATGTTTTGCTAGAACCAGAAAAACTGCTGCCAACGTAGTCAATCAATGAGGTAAAAGTACAAGCCATCAGTTATGTATTCAATTGGTTCTCAACAATACTTTACTGTACCATACATATTTTATTATGCACCTCAGGCTTTACGAATAATAATAATTAAAAGCTTTAATTTGTTATTAGAAAGTATTCATTACGTTACTCTGATTTACAATATCTAATAAATATTTCCCCTGACCTGCGTTTAGCTCTATTGAAAACATTTACAAGGTACAAAAGTCCTGACTTCATTACGTAAATCTTTACATTGATATAGCAAAAAAGACAAATTTCACACGACAGTTATTACCAAGCTATACTTACTCATAGTACGTGTTTTCACATCTCGATAACGTTTACAATATTCCCGTGAGGGAAATTCGCGAGACAGAGATAATCTCAGAATAATGTAGACCTATTTCTACATGTTTTTAAAGCTCACGTTCCATAGCTACAGGCATCGCGCATCGCTTAGTCTGTGCCAAATCTAGAGGGACCAAATAATTAATATTAGTTTACAAAAGACGCACAACGATGGCCGCGAGGTGGTGGATAATGAAAAATCAACAGGCGCGAAAGGACGACGTGCGTGCGTGATTTTATGTAATATTATAAAGAGGAAAGATTTGTTTATTTGTAATCCATAAACTTTGAAACTACTCAACTAATTTCAATTCATCATTAGAAAGTAGTAGCATTGGCTATATTTAATTTCAGTAATGACGAGATTCCAGCCGGAAAAAAAGTTAGTGACCTTGTTTATCCACGTGCTTTAGATAAGTCCACTTAAAAAGTGTATCAGGGTAAACCTTGCCCTTTACAGCATATTCTTTAGTTACATAGTGCACGAGATAATGAAAACTTAATATTACCAGGACGAGTTTACATCTATGAGAAAGATATCCGCGTGGCCATTAAAATATTACATTACGACCTTAAGTCAAACAGAACAGCTAGTTAAAAAAGTATTTGTATTAATTTTGAATACCAACCTTACATCGCTATGATAGGGTGCACACTATAATAATATATATTTTGAAAGTTGCGAAAACGATAAACTTTTTCGAGCTACGCGAACTTGTCGTAAGGGTACAGCTTGGTAATGACTATAGACATCGTTTCACACTTACCCGTCCTGTATTTCCTGTTCCCTATGTGTTATGTGAAATTGCTTCGAATTCCAATGCTTTTGCATCACGATATCATTGTAATCAGTAAATTGGTTCCTAGATTTCCTTTTTGTTGCCATGATACTGCGCATTAGCGTATCGCTATTATGAACTCGTCAGTAATACAAATTTCATGCTCATTTCAACATTTGATCCTTCAACCTACCGGACGTAATAATTAATAAGTAACTTATTATTATTATTTTTATTATAAATTTTTTACTGTGTTTTTTTATTTTTATTTTATAATTTCACTGTTGGAAATCTAAAAAAAGTATATAAATAAATGATAGATAAATTATATCTTATGATCAGTTTAAGGGGCCCAGTGCTGTTAAATGAGGCTAAAAGAATTTATAAACTATAGTTAATATTTTTGTTCCTCACAGTGAAAAATGATATGATATTATTATTTAATTACTATTTCACTAAATACTTTTTAATTTTTTGATAGAAAAAACTACAAAGTTACCTATACCAATAAACATAGACTCTACTGATACTGCTACTACTGTATTATAAAGACATAACTGAGTAGTATGGTGTTTAAATATGTGAAGTACTAATTTATAGCTACTGATATATCTTTAAAATGCAGATAATAACAGATAAAACTTAATTACAATATAATTTTTGCCTTACTCGACGAATCCCCGAACACAACAAAAACAGAAAAAAAAAATTTGATACTTTGTTACAACTAAAAAGCAATAAATACAACTACTACAACCGAATTCATAATCTTCTCCTTTTTTGCAAGTCCTTTAAAACTTTTAAAAGTTGATCTGATTTATCTTTGGAACAGTTGAACCGAATTGCGGGACTTGCAAAGTCAGTAGGGAAATGATTTTTATATTCTAGAAATCTTAGGCGGCAAAGATGAATTGACAGTTTTATAAAAGTCCTAATTCCTAGGTTTTAAAATTGCAAACATTAAAATCTGTAGTAAGAATCTCGTTTTCGTACGAATTGTATCGGAAAGCTAGCTATCTTATAATAGTATTATTTTACATATATTTGAAGTACATAAGTGTATATCTACTTGACTTTTAGAAATGCATGCTTTCATAACATGACCGAGGGAGATCGCCTGAATAAAAAATAAATGATTGATCAATCAAAACCTGACTTGGATTCCCATAATCTGCGACATTTAATGTTATGTGTGCTAGTATTACAATCATCTTAATTATATGCGCATACTTCTCCTCTGCATATTATTACTATAATTGCACGAGCTTAGGCATTGTCACGGCACGGGTATCCCAGATTGCTTTTTACTAATAAACTGTTTCTATGTAGTATGGGTAAATTATGTGAAGACAAGACCTTTTATTTCCTGAGGTCCATTCATACAAACTGGAAAACGTAAACCTAATTTCAGCATTGCTTTCATGAAAGCTGATTGTTAGACTTCACTGACCTTTGTAAACATAATAACTCTCAGGCATACAGGTTTTCCAGCACTGCACAGAACTTTGAAAAGTAAGAGGTCGTGTCAGAAATTTAACTAAGCCCCCTTGAAAGACAAGTCCCAAATACTGGGCTATCACTGCTTTTCATTATATATTATAATTAAGACTCATGCACTTAATATGAAATCCAAATAGCGATGACTTATAATAAATAACATAAATAAACATAATTTTCACGATAACGCTACCAAGATAATATAACGTGGTAAAATTTCACTTTCACGCAATTAAACTGATAAACATTCAATTTATAGTATAAGGTGTAATCGCGTTGCTAAGCAAAACGTACCTTTTACGGAGACAAAGGAATCGTTACATTTCCTGAAATTTGAATAGGGAAAAATAACAAGAGAGAGGCGAGTGAAGTAATAAAGCACTAGCTACTTGATATGCTTGACTTGATTGACTGGATTTAAGATTCTACAGTATTTTAAAATCTTATTGTTTTACAACATTTAGTGACTTGAAATGGATTGTTTAAATCAATAAATCATGGTATGTTGATTTCTGGATCATCAGTGGTCTGTTCGTGATCAAATAAGAGCCGAATCATTACCACTCTTTTATTATTCGCTTTACAGGCCTCCTTTCTGCTCTAAAGCTCTAAAATAACGCCCATTTACTAACTATAACTTCGTAATGAGAATTTAGTGACAAAACAATCCAATACTAAACTGACCCAAAAAAGATATTCCTGCTTACGAACGGTCTATTATAGACCAAAGCATCAGTAACAATGATAATAGCCAAATTGTAAAAAATACGTCTTGTTATTAATCAGGGTTGTTATAGTCTTCTGTGGAAGGTATTGTAAATGTAAATAAGATATGATAACCCCCTATTGAGATAGACGATCTAATTTTACATCATGCTCTGTAAATCTATAAACCGTCTATGTGATAAGACCCTGGTAATCACTATCAATTGTTAAGATGCGCTGTAGCAAGGTCGGCGAGGTAGCGTGGGAGCGTGCGTTGCACCGTATTCAAATAGCTTCCACAGGAAAAACGATATAAGGTGATGCCATACTAAGAGTGCATAAGCGGTGATAGCCTAGTGGGTAAGGCTTCGGTTTTCTTTTCGTGGAGACCGAGTTCGATCCCGGGGATCGAGCAAACAAGCAAGCACAACTAACTTTTCGGAGCTATGTGAGTTTTTAATTTAGGCAATTTGTAAAACACTTGCTTTAACGGAAAATGAAAACATTATGAGGAAACCTGTATGCCTGAGAGTTCTCCATAAAGTTCTCGACAGCATGTGAAGTCTACCAATCCGCTATAGGCCAGCGTTGTAGACCCTAAACCCTTCTCATTCTGAGAGAAGAGCCGTGCCCTGTAGTAGGCCGTTTTCGGGTTGATTATGAAGATATTGATACTAAGTAGTTTAAGATTTATGAATTCAAATAATGCCGACTAATTATTTTATAAATATGAAATTCGGTTTGTTGGTTTTCTTTTTCCCCAGCTTTGCCCGCGACTTTATCAGCGTTTGTTTCATTGTAAAGCGCAATTCTGTTTTACTATCCAAATTCGTATGAGAGACGATATTGAAATATCTAATGCATCGGCTTATGGAACCTTTGATACTACTACTTACTACTATACTTTTGTTCTAAGAAAACTTGTGTAAAAGTGTGTGTGAGTTAGTTGGTTTGTTATTTTTCAAGCGACAAATTATGCATGAGAAAAATGCTATAGCACGTTTAACATAACGTTAGCTTGTTACCCTGAAGTTTTAGAATGTTTTTAAGAATTCGGAAATGAGTTTTGTTCAGACGGTACGCGTGTGGCTGCACCTTTAATGAAAACTTTCCTGTTTTTCCGGTAATGTAAGAGCTGATTGAATCTCATATCAAATGATTCTAAACAAGATTAAAATAATTGCAAACAACTCAACTAATGTACTTTTATATTCAAATCAGCCTTTGTGTTTTGTTTATTATTGTACAATGTTTTGTCAATGTTTCATCATTAGAGTGCCACTTTATTGGACGAGATATCAATTAATACGCAATTATTTAGGACTGGTTTGATATGATGACTATAATAAGATGCATATCATTATAGGATTAAAACAACGAAAATTCTCGTACCTATTTACTAATAACCTTTTATTACTTAGTTTTTTTCTTATCTGTACGAAATCTGTAATTTATTTTTCAAGCACTACATATTTCGAATTTACTGAACTTGGGAACACTTAACGGAACTTTAATTATAAAGATAATTACGATGAAAATGTAACAAATCTCTAAATTGTGTTAAGGTGGTCATAGGCCAATCCGCTAGGTATAGTTAAAGCATTATTTAAAGGCCTTATTCCCCACCCTTTGATAAGTGTCGGATAGCTTTTTCACAATTTTTTTTAAAGAAAGGAGTGACCAAACTTACTTTAAGGCAATCCGACAGTTGTCAGAAACAGGTTCTTAGGCTCGTCAGATGGGTTTTGATTAGTTGACTGAGAAGATGGTGAGCAGAGACTGGCGAGAAAAAATACTTAGGCATTCACATGCATAAAATGTTTGTGTGTTCCCGTTAGGGCAAGTTAAGCAAAATGAACATACTTAAGCACCCATAATTTAATTTTTTTATATTCATTTTTTTACAAAAAGGAAATTATGGAAACAACCTCTTACACCTTATACCTATTAACCGCTAACAATATCTTGAATCAATGAAAAGTATCTTTAAGTTGTATGTACATAACATTGAACTTGATGTTTTTAATCGTATTTTTGTTGAATTTAACAACTAATTCAGGATCAGAATTCAAATTCACATTCCAATTCTAATTTTGAATTTATAATTCATGTAGGAGTATCACAGGAACTTATGAAGCGTTCGTACATAAATCTTTACATAATTATGGTGAGCTGAATGTGATAAACAGTTCACCAACTGAAACCTAAAGCTACGAGGGTTCCAAACACGCTCCAGTCTAAGAAGAGCCACAAGAAACTTAGCCGGGTATTTTTTTATCACCATCTCACAGTTAATTAATATTCAGCTTTGAAGTTACAGGAATTCATACCCAAGCTTTTTTAACATTAAATGTATCCTCAATATTACAAGAGGATTTTTCTATAAGCTTACGTCTTATATAATTTTGAAGTAATTGAGAACATCACAAAGATTTCATTCGGTAATTTGTTATAACATAATATACAATTTCAATCATCCTTATATTTTTTGGGTTTATAGTAACTTTATAGATCTCAGATCTTATTTTTACTGCACAAAAAGTCGGTTTATAATAATATCGATTATTCTTGTTAGAGTAAAAAGAAAAATAAAAAACAATACAAGGTGTTAACTTTTGAGAAATGAACCCACGTCTGAGGTACCCTGTTGTGACTATGACCTAACCGTTACTCGTCGTTCAGAGCTCTTACGTCATATTCTCCCTTCAAATCTCATTTATCGTATATCTCAGCATTCCTCTAGTCAGTCACGCCAATTCTTATCCTGATAATTCGATTTTGATGTCTATTACGAAGAAATAAAGTTAATTTTGGAAGTGCTCGGTGTATTGTCTGAGGTACCAGACGGGTATGGTATTTCCTCTAACATTCCTGCGTGCTTCCACGAATAGGCCAATATCACCCAGATGACTAACTGAGAAAGGGTGCTGTCGAATCATATGTGAAGAATTTAAATTCACGAACATATATCAAACCTTAATTTTGAGACTCCAACGAAATTCTAGTTGTATTTTTGGTCGAACATTTCAATCCATTTGTTTCCTTATAAAATAAATAATAATATACTACGACAATACACACATCGCCATCTAGCCCCAAAGCGTAGCTTGTGTTATGAATATCTTTATGAATATAATACACATAAATAATTATAATATACAGATAAACACCCAGACACTGAAAAACATTCACGTTCAACACACAAACATTTTCCAGTTGTGGGAATCGAACCCACGGCCACTCAGAATAAAGGGTCGCTGCCCACTACGCCAGCCGGCCGTCTCAATAATAATAAATAGTAGTTACTCGTACTGTTTTCATAAACACTTCATTCTTTTTCAGGCCTCAACATGCAAGCAGATCCATTACTATAATTTAGTTTGCAAAAATCACTACAAGCGACCTATATCCGATGGCGGATTCCCAAATATTAATTTCAAAATACAAGGTTTACTAATTTATACTTTTCTATTATATAAAAATACAAAATAAAAAAAAATATAGTATAAATAGTGTTTGTTTAATGTTGAATATACTTGAAATATATTTTCATGAATGGTTTTGTTGTTTATACTTTACCAATTTCTTACTTAAATAAAATAACTGGACTTTAGCAATTATTGGATAGATAAGACCATTATGAAAAAATGTTTTTAGCATAGAGAGTTAATTCCTATGATTAATACGAAGGTGTATTAGTAAGCCTTTTGAACACAGCGAACAATCGGAAATGACAGCATTAGCATAAATGCGGATTTGCATAGACAATGAGTCGGCAATCTTGGGGTTTTCACCGGACTTCATCTGTTTTATTCGCTGAAATCTACCCGGTTTAATACATGGGTTCTGCAATGGTTACGAGTCACGTAATACAGAAAAATCCCAAGGGCCTTGAATGGGCAATATAAAAAATATAAAACTTGCAAAATAAATAAAGGATGATTTTGATTGAACTCTTAGAGTATATCTAAGAGTTTTATTCATCAGTAACTTCTAAAATCTCGTGTCACGGTGTTTGTGGTCATACTCCACCGGAACGGATCTACCGATTTTTATGTATTTTTTATGTATACGTACCTATCCGCTATATTTCATACCGCTCTAGGTGATTCAGGTGTCCCTATCCAGATTTTTTCTATTTTTATGATAGAAAATTTACACCACTGGACCAGGTGTAGTTTATTAAAAAATGAAATAAATATAAGCTTTGCTTACCGACGTGTGCTGAGTCCGCTAGTTTTTATATACGTATAATATATTAAAAATAAATTTATAAGTTACACTACATAGATTTTTGTGATTGATGTGAAATATAGGTATTGAACTTAATGTATTCTGATAAAATAATGAATGAATGAAGGCCATTTTAGATATATATATATATATATATAGTAAGATAACAATGAACGAGCGATCTGAAATCGGTATAACCATTAAAAAATCAAGTTTAACGTGAAGACTAAACTTAAAAATTCCCGGAACTAGTCAAAATATAAACTTAGACCGAAATACACTAGCAGTATGTACGTAATAGGCGAAGGGCTTATTTGAGCAACCAATCAAATGAGACTATTTCGGGATTAAATTGAGAGGCGGACTCTCTCGGAGGCGGGATGATGGATGCAACACCCCCACTGAAATTGCAAATGGACTTCGAACGCACTCGCTGAATGTACTATTTTTGTACAACACGTGATATTTTCACCATAATGGCGACATTCCCGCAGTTGTGATTAATCAAACGTTTACTACATAGTCTGAGTCGGGCGTTTGTAATTCGGTTAAGTATCTGTTATGTAATAGGATTTTAGAAAAAAGCTAGGTGAATTTATTTTTTATTTTGCTTCCAACGTCAGTCTTGCCTAAGAGAGAACTTATGTGGACAAATTCGGGTTGACGAGCTTAAGCGAGTTATATCACACATTAGTGAGAGTAACCGGGTCTTACTGCTTATCGGGCTCAAAGCCAACCGAATGGACAATGTAAATTTTCTGACTCCTGGCTGGTATGAAAAAAGGAAGAAAGTAAACACATTTATTCGTTAAGCAACATAAAACACAAGTAAATCATCGGCGTACAGATTGTACTGGCAATGCTTTAATTAAGTCTGCTGAGTAGAAATAAAAAGCAGAGGTCCTAGTATGGATCCTTGAGGAACTCCTCTAACTACTGGCTGCGCTTTGAAGTTTGGATAAGCGCCATCCGTTTGCCACAAAGATAGAAATTGGCTTCTATTAGAAATAACCAATAAATAAGTAAGCTTTGGTAACAGCAAAGTGATACTGATTGAATCCAATCCTCTTGAGAAGTCTAATAAAGTAATGATGGTGGCAATACCAGAATCCTAAGCTATTAGGTATGTTGTCAGTAACATATGTACAATAACAGAAATAGGTTACTTCTAGGCACACTTGTTAATTTGGCACACAGTTAATTGTAGAAGAATAATCAAAATATTTTCTTATTAGTCAGCCATATTAAGTAGCATCGCAACTTTACATAACCTTAACAGAAGAATTTGTGTAACTTTTTTTACAAATTCTTAACTTTTTACTAAAAAGGCCTACTGAAACTGTCAGACGATTGAAAAAAGATGTTGGAAAAATATTTTATTAAGACCAGATGTTTTCAAGGCCACGACTTTCTATGAAAATTACAATCACAACAATTTCGTTTATTGTAACGGTGGGTAATCAAACTTTTTATATAAATATGAGATACAAGAATTAAAATTGCATCGAGTTCTTACAATTTACATGGCACCGCCTTAAAAATGTTACAAGTACGATTTGAATTTAGGAATTAATAAGCCTATTTATATAACGGAAAATAATAGGCTAATAATAATAATAACATCACGCTAGAACCGATAAATAACAAAGGGTTGATTCACCCTTAGGGGGCAGGGATTAGCTAGTATATTTCAATAAAACTTTTGCATAATTACAATAATTATACATGCTACGGTAAACTCACTGATCCCCAAAAATAGGTTGTAGGATACTTCGAACCACTTTTATAAAATACTGACGTAACATTGGCCATGCTCTGTCAAACATCTTTCTATAATGTTTTGGATATTTGAGCCATCGTTTGAAGTTTTTGTATATCGATTAATCTGGAACACCTGTAATTAGGTGTTATACATTTTCGTCTTTACGCTCTCATTTTAAAGTTCTAAATTGCATGACTTATATTGACGGTTTGTATAACTCTGCTAATGGCAATCCTAACTCCAAATTCAAAAACACGACCTTCATTGTTGTTTACTTCTTCTTCTTTTTTTTATTGGTTAATGGCTTTCAGGTGTACCAACAAAAGAACACGATTTACCTACAAATAAATATAACTTTTAAATTTAGAAACAGAATTTTATTTCTACTTACGTACGTACTTAACTTTCTTCAGTTAATATTCCCAACTTATTAGAACTATACTTGAAAGATGATCATTACTACCACTGCGCCAGTCGCATCGAATTTTCACCGCAAGAGGTAAGTATTTAAAATATATTATATTAATTGTTACTTAATGTGTTAAAATATAGAAATCACAAGGAATAACACATTTGAATTTAAAAATATTA
Organism: Pararge aegeria; assembly: GCF_905163445.1. Lineage (NCBI taxonomy): Eukaryota > Metazoa > Arthropoda > Insecta > Lepidoptera > Nymphalidae > Pararge > Pararge aegeria. The sequence continues at coordinate 5,360,795 of NC_053194.1, forward strand.
AATATTAAATTTTCTTAAAAATAATTAATCATAACTAAAATGTACTTAAAGAAACTTTCACTATTCATTGGGTGCTAAACACGAGATTGTGTTAAAGATTTAAGTTTATAGTATTACATGAGATCATAATACTGAGGTCTACAGTCTTAACTCAAATGTTATTTTATTGGAAACGTACGAAAATAAAGTTAGAGAGCGTAGATTAAAATATTAATAATTTATTTTGTAATAATTAAAAATTAAATTCAAAATTCATTTATTTCAAGTAGGCCTAATATAAGCACTTTTGAAACGTCAAGTCTGTCTGTTTGTAGTGATTCTACCACCGGTTCGGAAGGCAGATTCTACCGAGAAGAAGCCGGCAAGAAACTCAGCAGTTGCTCTTTTCCAACATCAACAATTTACATTTTGCATTTTAACATTCATTTTTCTATCTTGTGAGAGCTGAAAGCGGAGCCGGATGCTTCCAAGCAACCTTGTCATTAAAAAATTCATTCAATTTTCAAAAATGAAATGAATTGAATTCAATTCATAAAAATTATAAATCTCATTAATTTATTAATAATTTATTTAAAAAAATATATCAGTGATTTAAAAAAAACTTGGTTGCCTAATTATGTTTTATTTGTGGTATTTTACCGGATTGCGATAGTCAAGTGATAAAAGCCGTTTTCACACCGCTCCAGGATCCGGTTAAGGAACACATGCTATTTATTTGAACAAGGCATTGCGCAAGAGCATGTGTGCGCTTACGTCCTGATGACGTCGAATAATTTGTGACGTAATGGCGGGCCCTCCTGCAAACAATCGGTTTTTTGCACCCTTTATCACGGGAGCGCCGGCCAGCTACATAAAAGCCGTGGAAATCCGTTCAGGACATACATTACACGTAACGCGGCCCACTGAACGTAACCACCAGCCTGAACGCAATCCGAACGCGGTAGCCGCGAAGACGTTCGTTGTTTAAATACGACCATAGATAAAATCTGTGTTTTTTATTATGAACTGTTGCGTGCGAGAAGCGTAACTTTGAAATAGCAATAGTGCAAATTAGTGACAAGTGACAATCTGTACCAAAGAATAATTAATCTGTGATATTATTTACAAAAACATTATACAATGAGTGACTGCTGTACCTTCTGCGGTGGACCTGCCTTAAGAGAAGCACCTGTTTCCTACAAACACAGTACGTGTCTATAAATACATTAAAAGTCATATAATGTGTTAAGTAAATTTTCCTCAACTATTGAAAGTGATGTAGGAAAAACATGAACTTAATTCTATTAATAAAAGTGAGTGGATCAGAGAACTGATTTATTAACAAAAGGCGTGCATCAGTAATTGCAAGTGATAACACTTTTGCCGAATGAATAATAGAATTTAATCGATGACCTAATTTTACCTCGTAGTAATATAAATTATTTAACTATTTAGTACAATTTTCAAACGCGATAATATTAGATAATTTTACTTTGTTTTGGTGAAGCTCGTTTATTAAAAATGTACGCAGCATCATTTAAGCTTTGTAACAATATGGTTATTCACACTTAATTTTCTACTGCAAACTTAACGAGTAAAGAGTTAAGCCTACAATTATTTACAAGCACTAGACGATTTTAAGTAACATTTCGTGTAGCGTCTGTTGACAGTTTCATAGTCTATGGTATTGGGGTTAAAGTATAAGTTAGGATTGTAAGGGGCAGGCATGATTTATATTGTGGCGGGAACAATACCGGAATGGTGAAGCTTAGGCGCGGAAGCCTAGGTTTACGGTAAACCTAAATTAAGTGAAACTATGTTGGGTATTCTGTTTGATTTAGCTGAGGAAGATATTTTTATGACTGTGTTGTATATTAGGGAAAAACTTAACCCCAGTACTATTTTAAATAAAACCTCAAGTACTTACGTAATTATTTTTTAGATTCTAAACCACTTAAATGGTTATTAAAAATTAAATCGATGTAAAATATTGTAAACTAACGATTCGCGTACATTCACTAGACTAAAATCATTAGTAAACGTACTCGTATATGATCACACTGAACAATCTACACTATAATATAACTTCCAACATGCATGAGTAACAGAATTCATTCGGAGACTCGACACCGCTCTTGTGGGCTTTCAGACGATTTTCACAGTGACGTGTCCCGCGAAAAATTGGGAAATCCCTGACTCATCACTAAGACAATCACCCCAGCAAAATTTATATCATTATACGTGTGTTGGCTTTTCCTTCTTTCACGGGGCAAGACAAGCTGGTTGACGTGATACTTCGCATATAGATTTATTTTGACGTGGGCTACCTAAATTTTAACCAAAAATAAGATGATACTTGGTATAAAAGTTCCTAATCTTTGGTCTTAAAATAACGACCGAGACACTTTTTACTAAATTCCAACACCTGGATTTGTCACATGTACAGAATTAAATTCATTTTACTTTTTAAACAAAAACTTTACTGGCACTAGTCAAAAAAAGCCTAAACTCTAATTTTTTCCCGGGAAGAATATTAACAAGCGCGGTCAATGGCAAACCTTTTACCAAAAAAAAAGACCACGCGGTACGCTTACAACCAGAGATAATGGAATGTACTTTTTAACTGTAATAAGGTCGTCAATATTCAATACGTGTTTCAGTTTTCCGATAAAATAATTCATCCCTCAATTATCCATGATTACTTTCACCGGGTTTCTTCTGCATTAAAGACGTAATATGATAAAAAAATGGCCATCCGGTTACTTACAGAAACAATTGCCGACCGGAAAAGCCTCTACTCAAACTAATTACATACTCATTTTCGCATAAAAACGACAAATTGACGAAAGCTGTGTCATCATCTCGCAAGGAATCTCGATGGGAATCTCCTTAACGTACTTTGAGCAAAAAATAACTGTATTCACTCATTATTAATCAATTTGTCGTAATAATTCATCCGATTATGAATTGCGTGTCCTATTACGCCCTCAGAATATTGTTTGTTATTAAAAAAATACGGTCAAGTGCAAGTAAAACTTGACCCTTGTAGGGCTCCGTACTATTATGGCAAATCTAATGGAAAGCGTGAAAAATGATTTTTCGTCATCAAACTTATATTTGCAATTGACTATAAATAATTAAAAAAAATCTAAATTTATGCTTATACATATAACGTTATTCAACCGAGTTTTTGATTCTTATGTGCTTTATGCATTATTAAATGCGATGTAACAGATATTTTATATATCCCATTTTTATTTGTATATTATGAGGTACAGAAGAATAGAATCTATAAATTTCATTTTGATCGCATACTCAACTATGTACACACATTGAACTACATTTCAAAAATACAAATAACAAGGCATAACTTTCGGGAAGTGTTATTAATCATGGGCATAATAATCCTCTATTGACACTATCAATATGCGGCTGGGTACAATGCCATCGCCTTGTTAACCACGAGACAAAAAAACGTGTCAATGTAAATACTCGAGATGCTCGTTCAAACGTTTACACCACAAACCACAGTCGAGCACAATATAGTACGGAATAATCTAATATAACCAGTATTACAACGTGGTATTAGTAGCATTTATTTTCATGTGGTCCCAGTCACGTAACAACTGTAACATATTATGAATACTTTGTTCATCCTCGTTGCGACGTAGGTGAATCTGTACGACTATCTATGTCCAACTCGAGTGTCTTTCCCATACCTTCATGTTTTTTTTTCTTTATTTTTAAAGTTAGTTTGCCTTCTCGTTTAGTCCTTGGGGTCTTTTTCGCGTCGTGTTTGCTGTTCACGAGGACAGACGTCGCTAAAAAGAAAAGTAAAATTACTTTTATTGTAACCGGAGTTAAATATTTGCTTTATAAAAAGTTAAAAGGATATTTAGATTTCATATTTAATAATGCTGTTCATAAATGATATAAAAATATTCCTCTTGAGATCACTGATGGAATAACTCTCATGGAGTGTCGATGGATATGGCGATATGTTGCTCGAGAATTATAGCTTTCATCGATAAAATAAATTATTTTATTGCATGGTACGACATTCGACATTGCACATGAAAGAGATATTAGCCTAACTTTCTTTAACTAATAAAAATATCACATGCTTCAACGGTGAAGGAAAGAATCGTGAGGAAACCTGAATGCCCGTGAGTTCTCCATAATGTTCCCAAAGGCGTGAAGAGTCCACCAATCCGCATTGGGCCAACGCGGTGGACCACGGCCTAAACCTTTCTCATTGTGGGAGGAGCCCCTTTTAGTGGTTAATGGGTGACATGATGATGATGATGGTATGATATTGGGAAGTCTAGTATTTCTTCTACCAGTGCTATATCATTTAATGCTGCACACTTGCAAATGTAATACCAATGTAATAGTCAAAGAGTAGATAAATATACCCCAATGGTAGCTCCTTTGGTGCTGTCGATATTCATTGGAAACGTTAAACAATCAACCATAAAGTTACTTGTTAGTTTACTTGCCTGCTATTTATTTATTACTTAAGGTTATGAAACTATGAAACATATTTATCTTGGAGATTATCTCTGATTTGAAACATTTACATTACGATTACCCCTTATATATAATCCCGCATTGTAACAGCGTGAAATATCAAAACTCATATTTCCTCTCATATCAAGGGGCCTTTTCCCAGCCGTGGGATATTAATTAGGTGTATTAACATTACAAATACAGCTTATTCTCATCCTAGCGTATATAGTACGAGTATATGTAAGTAATTTTATCATTACGTTTTAGTGTAAAGTAAGGTTTAAAAATATTAATGACAAACACAATTTTTTTTTATGCGAGTGCATTATTTTTATTTTCTTACCAATTTGTAAATAAACTTTAGGTACATTAAAAAGATTTAGAGGCACACAAAAAGTAGACTATATAGGTATATACATGGGACGCAAATCGCACGCCAAATTACGCAATTGTGAACCAATAGATAAAGAATTAGCGCATTATCGCCTTTTCTATATCTACCGGTGATTAAAACATTTGTGTTGGTGTTCAGGTTCACACGTGCTTGTAGTTGCGACGCCCGATAAAGTCACTTTAGGATAGACTCATCGATGAATCACCACCAAGTCTAACCGAATAATTGTTCACTTGCACAAGATGTAGAAAGCGAACGGCATGGAGAGTAACGTTATATGAAACTTTTATGACATGATTAACTGAACCCTGCTAATATCGCATTCCTCACGCTAATAGTCCTGTTCCCGTGGACTTGTATGAACATTATGTAAAATCCTTTTTTTTAGTATTTCTTCCCGCAATGGACAAAAAGTACATAAAATAGTATCAGGTACATAGAAATGCAAATTGTGTTAAAATACCACAATTAACAACTTTTTGCAATTTATAGTTATTATTAAAAAAAAATTATATATGTATAAAAAAATTGTATATATATATGTACATATATACCTACGGAAGCATTTTTTTATATGAGACAAACTTAAGTGTTTGTTTCATAGTGAGCGAGAAAAATTGACTATCTATTTTTCTTTAGCCAGTTAAAAAGATTGAAAAGTCGCTCGTTATGCGCGTAAATGCGTAAGGAAAATGCGTTTTCATATCCCTTAAGATTGACGAGAAAATTAAATCCAGAAAAGTGTACAAGGGAGGCGGGAAATCGATATTCCACGCAAAATGCGCATGGAACTAAATACATGGCATTCGAAAGTGCAAAGGTTACTAACTAAAACTTTAGATTCGAACACTATGAATGAATGAATGAATGAATACACTTTTATTGTACACCACATAAACATAACAAATAACACTATTATAGTTTAACGTTTTTATTTAAATCAGTAAGCTGTAAATTTACGTGAATATCGCCTTGCAGAGAAAGTAAAAGCTTATTAATATAGTAGTCAGGTCGCCCATCCGTCATCTCGGGTCAACGGTACTTAACCATAGAAATCGTTAAATTCATACACAAAGTCGAATAATTTTTTTTTTTTTCATTTCTAAATTGGTATAAAACAGTAAAGTTACTATGTAATTCACATTAATAATTACCTCCTTTTTCGCAAACAAATACCTACATTATATTTATTGAAAAAAGAGCTGAAATCTTGCTTTCTAAATATAATCTTATCTATTCGATGAGCCTAGAAACTAAATGATTTCGCAATGTATCCTATAATATACTCATATCCGTTAATGGTGCAACTTTCACAAAATGCAGGAAAAATTACATTCTCAAAATACGAGATATCCGTCGACGCCTGTTTATTTCATTGCAAAGAAAACTTTTTAACGAATGTTACAAAGGACGTCTCCGGGAGGGTCGTTCTTCGCTTTCCGACGGGCGTGTAAGGGTTTTCGCATAGTTTGACCGGCTATTTCATATACGGTGCCGCATTTCGGTGCTCATTCAACGAGCGACGACTGCTCGCGCGCCAGTCTCGCACTCGCTCCCTGCCTCGGCCTCGCTCTCAGTGACATTCGACAAAACTTCGTAACCCACAAATAAGAGTGCGAAATAAGCTAACATTTAACAGTGATTCCTGAATAAGCCCTCAGTTAGTGAACAAGTGCTTTCGTCATTCAAGTGTTTTCAGTCAGTGCTTTAGGAGTTCTTCAATTTAATTTTACATTTTCAATCGTTACGGTAATCGGAAATTATATTGCCAAATGAATATGGACTTGCCCAAAGGAGCTACATCAATGCACTGTTCATGGATGTCTTTTTAACTGGTGTGTGTTTTTGCGATTTGTTATTTATGTTATGTGTAATAAATAACTTTTGACGGACACCGGTTCATGCCGGTCAATGGTGTCACGTTAGACGTATCCGTGACACATGGCGGTAGGACAAGAAAAACGGAAAATAATAAACACACAAAATGTAAACCAACGTCTCGTCTTCATTATTTACTGTGTGTTTTAAATACAACTTGCTTTAACAAATAAACTTTAATTGACTCAGATATATATGCCACTAATTAAATTAACCAAGAGAAATAAATTACTAAACAATACTATACCCACCAAACAGTAAAAAATAAATAGCTAATAATTTGATTGACAAAAAGATATTTTAATGGAGTAATAATAATATTAAAAGTCAATAGATAATTTTTGTAATAATAACCAGAGTAGCATGAGTAAATGGTACGTACCTATACCAAATAGGTAGGCCATCATAACACAAAACAATAAGATGTTATTCTTAAATCAGCAAACTTATTCGTTTCATGAACGTTTTCGGAATTAAACAATACAAATCAAGAAAGTCTTCGGTATAGCCTACGAAGCGATTCGTGTGGGAATGTACAACATGCCATCGTCGGCTCTCCATCAAAGGCACTCTTCGCTGAAACGCCCGATGACATCCGATACTGAGCACTGTACCTTCCAAACTCGATTGATTACCTCGCATACTTTTTTGGACATCGCTAATTATTTTATACGTACCCAATTTGCTTCGGTTCTATATTAGTCATGTCTATAGTTTTGGAATTAATTAAACTGACGCACATTAGTATTAACAAAAAATATCGGATGTAGGATGAACGTTGACATAAAATCAGTACGCCGTGTAACGATAATTGCCGGGAAATCCCAGTGGAAAATAAGTATAACCTAGTACCAGGTTTTCGTGGTAATATACGTAAGCATTGTTTGATCTTGACAATGCATTGGATATAGATAGAGAAGTCAGTGATCACAAACAATGTGGTTACTGAATATAAAAACGTAGCAATGTAAGCCTCGGCACTTAGCAGTTTACCAACATTTCGCGCATCGCCTATTTTTATCTATACGAGTAAGGCCGTATTGACTTAACATACATTCAATTGTCAGCGACACGGATTGACCTAATGATTCACTGACCATAAGCTTATCCTCGATTGACGTAACATAAGTAATACAAGTTCCTATAACTACTAATAATAAGCGATGGTATTAATAGTGACGTTTTGCATTTTAATGAATGTTCTCTGAACGAGTTAATCCTTCCATTAAATTTATTTCCCACTGACCGCCGTCGGAAAATTCGCTGTCACACAGATGGGATACTGGCTACTTTGTCTCACTCAACTTTTGTTATGATGTACACACAATAAAATGTTGTGTTCAAAAGTGCTGTAAAAGGGTTAACTTTCTACGTTTTAGCACTTGAGGCAGACAAAGCTTAGCGCTTCGAACTTGGCGATGTTTCTCTTTTAAAAGTTCGACAACGGCCTGTAGAATTACAAGTCTGTTCGAACATAAAATATGTTTTATGACGCAGGCGCAAACATCAAAACCCTCAATAACGGCCCATCGCTAAATTGAAGTGAACATGTATGATTTCTTCACAATAGCACCTTGAATACTTATAGCTTACTACAAAAAGCTACTCAAAATTCACGTTTTTCAACGCCAAAAAACTGGTCCACTCAACTGACGGAATTGATCAAAAAAAATCACGTGCGGCTCCCAACCCGGGGCTAATGGTCGTCGAGAAAGTAGTCTGAAGATGAAGATTGTACGAGCACTTTGTGCATATAATAAATGTACGTCGTAGAAGTGCGTTTACCATAATCACGAAGCTTATTATTTTTTATGTGACTCCTAGACGACTCCCACCCGCTTAATCGGAATATACTGTCGCTTGCGTGAACTGTGGACATTGCTTTGTACAACAATATTTCTTGTCTACACTTTAATAGTTAATGAATGTAAGACTTTCTATTAAAAATGTATTCGCTGAATCATTCATTAAAGCAGTTGGCAAACAACTATTGGAATTAATTTGCATCACAAGCGTAGTCTGCATATTTTTTAATACTTTGATCTCAGGTCAATATAAAACATAGGTACGTTTGTATTGTTGCAGGTTTTCCCAAAAAGCTTTTGGTAGCTGTATCCGTAGTCATACTGATAGCCATGTGTGTGACGCCGGTCGACGCTCGTTCAGTTGAACACAGGCGGCGGCACCAAAGACGACCAGACAGCATGGCCGAAATCACCAAAGACGACACGCTGAAACGACCAAAAAACTCAAATACTGAACAATACAGAAACGCGACAAGGAAAATCAAACATAAATTACGTAACACAAAAAGGTTCTTTGACCAAGATCGGAAGCGTTTAAATGAAACTAGAGAGTACAGGGACGGAATGCCCGGTTGGTTGCCAGCGGTCAACTTCGTCGACATCCACTTCCACGATTATAGAACCCCGAGGAAAAATGGAAAAACAATCTCTGAACGAAAGGTGAGCTTCTTCGTTATTGTTTTCATACCAAACAATTTTTCGATCATTGTCTTATTGACTGATGAAACAATTCATTTAGGCAGACTTATTATTTAAAGGCGCCTTTAATATACCCTGCGGAAAAACAAGAACACAATCTCTGAACGAGAGGTGATCTGTTTTATTATTATTTTCTTACTAAACAATATTGCGATCAAGTCCTGTCTTGTTGACTGATGAATAACCATTTAGGCAGACTTATGATTTGAAGGCGCCTTTAATGTTTGAAGTTTGCTTTAAACAGCCTGACAGTGTAATTACTGTAGCCGATCATTTCGCGTCTCGAGGGTGTGGTGGTCCAACCCATCACTCTTTTTGTTACCCGTTCAGTGTTTTTACATTATTTTAATTTATTTCTGCTTTGTCTGAGACAAAGAATATTGAGCGTACCCGATCTCACCGTAGCGGCTTAAATAGGGCTTCATTGAGCTAAATTACATGTGGTCGTCCTTTGTACCCCGTTTATTTACTTCACATTGCACTTAAGGGCAATAACTAAATGTGCAAACCCTTAATTTCCTCGCCGCATTTCGTTTGGAAATTGGTTTTAAACATTTTGTACACCGTTATTAGGTTCCCCCTTTGATCGGTATCGCTTCATTTAGTCTGCTGAATATCGTTTTTTTGAGTGAACGCAACATTTTAGAGACCGTTAATTTGAAAGAATATTTCCTAAATGAAGCTAAATAAACATGAATTTTTAACTTATATTTTTATTTAAAAACTGGTTGCAATAAGGATGAGAGATTGTCTCAAATAAATGTCGAGTCGCTTTGTGAATATATTAATAAGAAAAAAAGTAAAAAGTTCACGTGAGGCTGGCTTTGTTTAGTCGAAGTGGGAGCGCGAAACAAGGATCCAGTTAAATGTTTCGAGGAATTTGCATAGATGGACACCGACAGATTCCGTTGCGCGCACGCGATCTCAAATGAACGGTTAAGAAGTCTTCAGTCAAATAGCCTCTCAAAAAATATATATTTTTTTTTAATCGAAAATAATTAGGTATGTTTTAAAAGTCAGTATAAGTTTTTATCAAATGTATTCTTTGCTCTTGATCTTTTGATCGATCAAGCATGTAATTCAGTATACAAGTATATATTAGTATATAGCCGCCTTATACTCTGAACGATATCTAATATCCGAGTTCGAAGGGATGCATTACGTTTGCAATTGTAAACTTTAAACCTATGAAATAACCAGTCCATTAATTACACAAAAGCATTGTTAAAAACCGCTACAACGATACGATTCCATGAAGTTTTTTGACGACCTTGATGGTTATGAGCGCCGTGATCTTATTAGGAGGGACAGAAGGTCCTGGTCCGATCGCCGGCAGGAGCAGGTTGGAAATTTATAATATCAGAATTTTCTTAGGCCTGGTCGCTTGAAAGCCGTTGGCATGACTTATAACTGACATATATACATACGCTACACATGCACATCATCAATAACGATCAGGTGTGATTGCAGTTAAGGGCTAACTTGTGGAGAAAAAAAAGGTCAGACAAAATGATCAAATTTATTTGTGGCAACAGCTCACTTTTTATTACCATTCTAATATCGGCACGTATATCATAAGCTTTAAAAGTTTTACTCGTATTCAGCTTCATTGTTTCATACAGCCTTTACTTACACCGTTTGTGTTTGCATACCATTTAATATCGTTAAATCATACCAAACATTAGACATACAGATATAACAAACCACCTCCGCGTAAAGCACAAAATCCATAAGTGCTTTGTAACGGAGCTTTCAAAGCATTTATTATTTGCCGAACACACATCTGGACCACAAGACTTTCTATTATGTATTCATATTGGACACCCACTAATTAGTACACAAAAGTTAATGCGAGGCAGTCAATAACTGTGTGGTTTGTGTACTTTTGGTGTCCGATGTCCTTACATACGGAGGGTCTCCAACTATGCCCCGCGCCTTATCCACTTATTTATTTTCTCCGAATATTAACTTGTGAATTTATCTTCGAATGGGATGGAAATTAAGTAACCTTATTACAGGCTTCGGAATTCTATATTTATTATCATCCACAAGCTCGACTATTGCTGAACAAAGAGCTATTCATTTAGAATTCAGATCCAAGACCTGCTTTCAAAGTTCCGTGCCTCAAACCAAAAAATTCTATACCATTCTTTTGAACTCAAAATAGGTAGGTTACTAACCTAACAATTATTGGCCCTTTTCTTTATTTTATTTCACTTTTAATTGAAAACCAATCGTTACACTGTAAATACTGTTTATAAATTGGTTAACTTAAATCTAATTACACGTTTTCAAATCCACATATCAGGTATAATAGCTATATTAATTTAATATATGCATGTAAACGTTTACATTGATAAATGATTATTGGAGTATAGGCAGTAATGGGACAGACCAGGACGGATGATAAAAGGTCATCAAAGCGGAACAAAGCGCGCAAAATTTTGACGAAGCTTAGCCAGATTACGTTAGGTTTTCCCAGACACGGTACGTCGGTACCGCACGTCAAATGCAGATACTCGTATCATGACTTTGTTTCGCTTCTCTATCGTGCGTTCTCTACACTTACCTTTTCCTCTGCATTTGGATAAATTAATTTCTAACATGCGAGTGTAGAGACGCCCAGTATCCATGTCAATGAATATTAAATATTTCTGTGTATGTTTCAACAGTTGTCAATGCATGCCCACTTAAGAAATTCAAATATTTGACTTTGGGCAAAGGAAAGCGTTAGAATTCAAGTGATCTTAGCATCGCTCGGCCTTAGTTGACTTACGAACAATTTAAAAATTAAATACAGCTTAAATGAGACGTTAAAACTGAAGGCTTAACTTAAGACCAATAACTTAAGGCCAATAACTCCCTTATTGCACTTTTATAATTTTGTAAAGGCAACAAAAAAATTATGAGAATCTCTTGCTTGTTTTGATACGCATTGCATACTTGGGCGTGTTTTTTTAAGCGAATATTTTATTCGGGTATTTGGTAGACCTTTTAGACCTAGCATATGGTAAAATTTATCAATATACTTCCTAGACTTTAAGACTGTCGGTGTTGGTGAGAAAACAATTAGTAGAAGAACAAGAAGATGATTTTTTTTATTTTAAGTAACTCCCCGAAATTAGGAAACATGCGTTATCCACTCGAGTGCCTTAAAGAGCTGTCGTTAGGCTGTCAGTCCTGGTTATCATCACATCTGTAGCATTTGATAAAAATTGCCAACCAAAGCTGCCTTATCAGCCTCTCTCCTATGAGATAGGAGGCCTCTTCCCAGCTGTGGGAATCCAATAGCCTAATTAATTGATCCAACAATGTCTGATGTTAGTGCGATGCTTGAGATTTTCTACCTACGATGTTTACTTATTCGACCGCGTAAAAGTTAACTACGAGTTAATGGAATGCAATCTAGTTACGATATTGCAAAACAGTACTGTCACTAAATGGCCCTCTTTAGATAACATATAAAACTTACATAACTTTCACGCGATAGAATGAGTAAACATTGGGTGTAAATCTCACACTCGCCACCCAAATCCGATAAGCGACACTAAAAATCAGACGTCTATTCCCAGCCTAAAGCGCAGACATTCCACAGGTGTCAACCTCGAACACTTTCACGCTGACAAGCGCTAAGCCACGTTAGTTAGTGTTTGCTCAGTATTTACGATTTAACAAAACAACACGAAATGTTAAAAACACATTATTTGTCCAAGTGAGACGAATGCCGGCTTGTGATCCCAGCGAGTTCCGTTGTCCCCAACACGTTCAAGTTAGAGCCAGCGCTTTAAGGCTAAAGTATTGCTTATTGTCGGGTTTTCAGCTTAGTTTAAGCGACGCCATATTTGCTCGCGTTTATTATCGTCCACAATTCGCCGTCACATTCACAATTGTGGATGGAAAGCTCTAAGCCAACTGATTTTATGACACTGTAAAAGGGTTTACGATTGATTTTAGGGCCGATTGTTTAGTCAGCGGATCCCTGACTAAGCTTAAAGATCCTAACTTTATTTATTACTCTTGACCCACATTAGGAAGCCTACATTGACAGGTATGAATTTCCTCCTTTGACCGGTATGGCTTTGTTCTAATGGTAATGTCACTCACACTTGCGATAGAAAGGACTATATTGTTTCGGTATCGATGCAAAACGTGGCGCACCAATGAGGGTAAGAGGTTTTTAACGATTATAATCATATTAGTTAAAGGAAAGAGAATGGTTTAGCTGTTCTACAACGCTACTCCAGTACTAAGAATGTCTATGAAAAACTCCAAAAAATCCAATATCCCGACGATGATTACGTATCTCTTAATCGATGTAGCTGTTAAACGCATTATCGCCTATTAGTTAAACACTTTAACAACCCTATAGTAATTGAATTTAACAACATTTTTAATACTCATACTATTTCCCGAAATTTAATAAAAAAAATAATAAAACAGATAGTTTATGTATGAAACATAAACGGAAGTCAAATTAATTACAATTTACAATAATAGATGCGCTGTACTACTCATCATCCGCGGCTACTATAATTAATGAGTCAGGTCCATTCACAAGTATTTCAGAAGATCCAGCTATCGTTTACGAGAAGGTACATACGTTAGTTACAAGTGGCGCTTCACAATATCATTCCCGGAATCATGAATGAGTCCAGTCACACTCCAGTACATTCATTCATGTAGCATGAAAATATTACTCTTTCAGACGATGACGTAATTTCCCATTGAGGTAATACGTAGTATTACGTAGCTATAACAAATATTGTACACAAGCACGAAACCGCGCTATTTGGAAATTCCTACAAAATATATATGTCCACAATATTTGATATAATGATGTTTTAATGTCCCTATGGCGTATAGGTAGGCATTTAAATGTACTTAAACGAAATACCTCAATATTTTCCTCCCTTACATATTATTCCGTAATCATGAATTTTGCTTTACTGTTAAATATATTTATTTACCTACGAAGTTTGCAAAGTCATGATCAGAAATACACTCAGTTATAACACATTACTGGTAGTAAACAAATTTGCCTAAGAGCTGATTGGCGAGTTTGTTTTGGTTATATAATTGAAGAAGAAGTAAGAGATGAATATAATGTTAGGTCCATCTTATCCAATGCTTTAGTGAAGATAATTTAGAAATTATCGATTATTGGATAATAATAATCATGTATTTTAATTTATTTTTTTATGCGTTGTGACGGTCAATAAAAAAGAGGTACATAATCTCAACATCTCAAACAACCTATTTTATATCCACGATATTCAAGTTCATGCTATTGATCTAACATCCACACAATAATCCGATTTCCTGTTTGTAATTTAGAGAAAATTCTAGATAATTTTGCCACATAGTAAAACTGGCCTATCTAGTTAACTTAGGTACGTAGGTATCTATAAATGTGGTACAGAAATCTGTACTGACAATCACATTGTCGTAGGTTAAACACGTATTTGTAGCATTACGTAAGAATCATTCAAACAAAGAAAACAAGTAGTACCTTTTAATGTCGCAAAAGTTTTATAACAGTTTTCCAATAAATTGTTTAAGTAACTTATAGTTAGTAACAAAATATCTATTGAATAAATGCATTACATACTAAGAACACACTAAGGTCGTTTTACCACAGATATTAATTAATTCATCGAAACAATTTACCTATTATCACATAATTGATTCAATTTGAACTGATAAATAAGAGACTTAACCTATTTCCTTGTTATTAATTCTGTGTCCCGTGGTTTCCTCTAGTAGTTCCTGAGATTTGTGTCTTGAAATATACTAGATGCATATAATTTTTAACTCAGGTTTATTACATTATTATTTATTGTATACATTGTCTATAAGATCAAATTTTTTTGGTACTTTTTGATCTCAAAATAATTATTTTCAGGTTGCAATTGACTTCAGTCAGAAATACCAAATTTTTAACGTATTAAATTGTACAGTCTAGGTCTATTGTCATGTCTTTAACATGTATCCTTTATCCAATAATCCGTGGTTCCTTCATAATGTCAAGATAGATAAACTCATACAATCACAAATACTTATGGATTATACAGCCTCGACACAAATTGGCAGCGTCTCGAACTATTCGCAATATCAATTCTATATTAATTCTAACTTAATATCCTCACGCTATATTAATCGGTGTCAACAATCAGAACTATTTTATGTTTAGCACTTACGGCATTATAGCTGTTTGACTATACCTTATAACAAAAACTTCAGTTTTAGTTCATTTTATTGATTATCTTAAACTAGCTGTTCCTTACAGCTTTAAACTCCAAACCTCAAAATACAATTTCATGTACAAGAAATAAAATAAATAAATAAATATACTACGACAATACACACATCGCCATCTAGCCACAAAGTAAGCGTGTAGCTTGTGCTAATATGACTTGAATATTTTTATGAATAATATACATAAATACTTTTTAATACACAGATGAACACCCAATCACTGAAAAACATTCATGTTCATCACACAAACATCTTCCAGTTGTGGGAACCACGAACCCACGGCCACTCAGAAAGCAGGGTCACAAAAAAATTAACCTTAATGTTCTTTTGTTACAGTTCACATACCTTATGCCGAAGCTGTACAAAACTCTCAAGGAATACGAAGTTTTATTCAAGCGTCTTGACAATGTGCAGCTGGAATCGTGGGATCATTCGTTCACAAACTACATTATTGTCCGACAGAACCTGCTCTCGAATACATTGGCGAAATTATTTAGCACCATCGCCGAAATACAAGAGAACATGGTCGCAGTGAAGATGCAGATACCTCCTTTCGACGAAAGTCGCATGAAACTTGAAACTTTAAAGACTAAAGTTGACGCGACGCAGTGCCTTAAAAACGACTACATAGCTTTCAGAGGTTACGGCAACCTTCTTAACAATTGGTATTCAGAATTTAGGTGTCCACTCAACAAGAAGGCGGATAAGAAATGCGCAGCGTTCCACGCGAAAATGAAGGAAAAACTCGGCAACAAACGGTTTAAAAACAATAGGAACGTATCTTTAACAAGCTGAGTTTCCTAGTTTGTAATGTAAAACTATTTATTTCCATTTCCATTTGTCGCTGGTCCGTACTTATTTATTGTTAGACTAAGAATAAGCTCTCTAATACGTGAGACGTTGGTTATTATGAAATAGTTGACGATACGTTAAGTTGATTAAGTAATGGGTACTTTCTCTGTGATATTTAGTATTTTTAGTTGATAGATATTAATTTATTGAATGTATTTAATAAGTTCCTCTGCACATCCATTTGTACTTAAGCTCTTGAAAATTTTACTATCCCTGTGTAAATATTTGTTTTTGTATCTGTCCTATAATTTATTTTCTCTTATGTTTAATATTTATTTTGATCTATTTTAGAATGATTTTAATTTTTTCTTAAGCTCAATAAGTATTACTAGCGGGCAATTGTTGCCGTTTTAGGAAAGAAAGACTTCTAGCCTATTAGTTAAGGTGCTTATTTATGTTACTTAGATTAAGGAAAATATGCCGTTAGTTTGTAATAAACGAACTGATACCACGTGAATTTCACCGACATTGTGTACATAGCTTTACAATATTTGTAATTTTGTTACTGCAAATGAAAATAACAGACTTAAGAAATAAAATATAATTTTTAAAATTCTATCTCATTGTTTTTTTGTTTCTTTTATCTATACTTATTTCGTTTAATGTTTGATCAAGGCTCTTTTTGAATATAACGTCTTTAATTCGAAATTTCAGTCAAGTTGAGTCAAAAACATTAATTTGTTTTATTAAAGTGGGCAAAAATAATTGAAACCCACGACAAAACCTAAATTCTCTACAGCATATTATTATAAATATGACCCATAATTATTGTTATCTAGAAAGCTGCTCTAAGATTTTCCTGTCATACAAAAAACCCCATCCGAATTAATATGGTTATTCCATTTTATTACCAGTAAGAATAAGAAGTAAGTTAATAGAAATAACATACCATTGCTATTCCCCTACATAGAATTAAAGGGAGGGAAAATGAGAAAAAGTTTTTGAGCTAGCAACATTCCGCGGATTGAAGCGAGACGTGCGCTGGGCGTTTTACTGCTATTGGACATACTACACTACTAGTGGCTGAATGAGGTTTCTGTACTACTGCCCAAATATTTTACTGTCCCTACATTTAGAGTATAAAACCGCATAAAAGTTAGCCTGTCAGGAAAAATGGAAACCGATAAATGTACCAGACACACAGTCACATCGTTGTTTAATAATACATCCTCTTCATCATATCAACCAAATGAAAAAGGTTTAAAGGCGGAAAGTAAAATAAAACTATAGGTTAGTAGTTTTGTACTTAATTTTAGTTTGACTGAAGAATCTAACGTATCTAATAGTATACCTATATGTATAAAGAGGTGATAGCCCATAGGGCACGAGCTCGTCTTCACTTTCGTGGAGCCGAGTTCGAATCCCAGCACGCTCCTCCAACTTTTCTAAGTTATGGGTCTTTATTTAATTAAATTATCACTTGGTTTAAGAAAAACATCGTGAGCAAAACCTGCATGCCTGAGAGTTCGACGTAACTAAAAATATAACTATAAACGTAAGTAAAAAATCCGCACTTGGCCATCGTGGTGGACTACGGCTTTAACCCCTTCACATTGTGGGACGAAACCCGTGCCCTGTAGCGGGCCGGTCATGGCTTGATATGATGATGATGATATGATATGTATGAAAATCTAATATCATAACGATTGTATGTATTTATACCTATTGACCGAACATTATCCGCGCCGTTAGCACTACACTTTTCAAAAGTTATGAAAAATAACCAAATAGGTACTTAAAGACAAAAGCATGGCTGGTATATGGTCTAATGGCTTATTTTCTACTAGAGAGGAGGAGCTATATAGCCTGAGCATGATGATGATGAAGATTAATCAAATATTCCTCATCATATTCAACCCAAAACCGGCAAGACATAAGTCCTGGTCCTGACGTGTGGATCGGTAGGAACACTCTCAGGCGAACAGTTTTCAGGAGCTTCGAAAAGCTGGAGTTCCTTCGGATTAAATTTGGTTCACCGCATGGGAAGCTGAAGCCCTCTAAGCTGTCACCGCTTCATCAAAATTAAATTATTTCACACTATAAAAATATACTGGATTTCTTTCTTCATTTTATTTATTTTTTATACTTAAGTGGCGTCATCTAGTGACCAGTAGCTGAACTCGATAGGATTTTCGATTACTTTCGCGTTCGATATTTGACGATAGGTGGTACTAGTAGTATATAAATACAGCGCCATCTAACAGATAGTAACAAACTTAGTTCGGTAATTCACCAATAGATGGCAAATATTAACTATAAATTTATAATTAGTTGCGTGCTTTGGATTCTTGGCTTTTTCAGTTAATTTTTATAGACTAATAATGATGCAAAAATGAATCCAATAGTAGTAGTCAATGACCTCTATTTAAAAAAGAATTCTGCCTATATTTTGAAGTGAAAAAATGTTATACGTTGTAATTCCTAGAAGTTGTACGCAAATAGTCGCGGTTAGAGTAAGTACCTACTCAGGTAAGATGAAATATGTAAGGCAGACTTTTTTAATACCAAGATAGATTTTAGTTTTAGTATGCAAGCGCCGCGCCGGGCGTTTGCGACACCAGCAGCAGTCAATTGTCGACGGAAGGTGCTTGACGAAACGCGGGGCGTGAAGTATGAAGGCCGCCAGACGATCCGGTTTTCATTGTTTCATTATTGTAAACAATTTGTGATTTGCTATTAATGCTGTTCTATTTTTAAAATTGTATTTAACTGTAAGAGGAACAGTTGCACCCCGAGGTTTTACCTAATGCGTTTAAAATTAAGAGGGAAAATATTATATGACTTAGTCATTTAGCTAAAAATAAACATAAATCAATGAACTAGCACCATTTAAAACAATTTTTTTTCTAATCAATCTCGCTTTATAGGAAAAGTTCCAAAATACAACTTCTTAAAAATTATTTACCTACTTAATTGACAATTATTTTATTTATAAGGTAATTTAATCCTTTTGGAAAGGATTGGGAACTGTAACAAAAGAATACTCAAGGTCGTCTGTGAAGGTATGCTGAGTCCTATTTCAGACTCTTGGCTGTCTGTTCATCGAGACAGAAACAGAAAATAAACTAAGGTCCTATGACATCTGAAATAAGTTTAATAGCTATTTCAGTTAGATGTAAGTTTCAATGTATACATTTAATTATAGATTTCTTTGTATATAAAAGCTAGTATATGGGTTTATGTGCCTCAAATTAAAAAAATATTATTTAAACAAATAATAAGTTTTTCTTGCTATAACTTTAAAGCGTAACGCCAACTTGTTAACTTGATTAAATCTATCTCTTCTTATTGCACTTTACGCACTTGCTTTTGCTTACTCATAAATGCAAAAGCTCTTCAATTAAAATGTTTTTTTGTATATTTAAATAAAATAAAATAAATATACTACGACAATACACACATCGCCATCTAGCCCCAAAGTAAGCGTAGCTTGTGTTATGGGTACTAAAATGTCTGATGAATATTTTTATGAATTATATACACAAATAATTAGAATATACATATACAACATTTTCCAGTAGTGGAAATCGAACCCACGGCATTGGGCTCAGAAAGCAGGGTCGCTGCAAACTGCGCCAATCGGCCGTCAAATTACTAAGTAAGTTATTTGTTACGGGATTAGGTATCTACATAATCCGCCAATTGTAAACCGATTTTGATGGTTATTTTATTGTTTGGTATTTCATGCCTCATACTACTTACTAGGTGGTCCCATTTTAATTTGGTGAATATCTATTAGAGGGATCCAGGAAAAATCGAGGGAACTCTTCAAATGTTATAGACACCTAGAGCGATTTGAGTAATTTTTAATGTAACTTGAGTAGGCAACTTATGCTCGACCGAATAAAGGAGCTGATTTTGATATCACGGGAGTACTCCTAAACCATTATTCAGAAAAAGCAATATATTGGAAAAGGTTATAAGTAGGGGGTTAGTAATTGACATTTGGCTATTACAACTTCGATATAATTGCAAACCTACACACAAAACAACCGACTTTCTAATACAGCTCAAAAGCAACAAATAAATATTTTCTGCAAAATTTTTAAGTCGATGCCAAGTAAGATGTAGAAAACCACTATATACTTTCCTTGCTACTATATAAAAGGGAACCGGATATAATGTTTATCATATATATGTGTACATATTATATACCATCTTATATACAGGTATATTTCTTGTGTGCGTGTGTATGTCACTGAACTCCTCCTAAACGGCTGGACCGATTTGAATGAATTTTTAGGTATGCGTTTGGGTGGCACCCTGAATGGTTTAGATTCACAAATCAGCCCGACAGATGGCGCTAGTATATAATATATCTACTTAGTAATTTGACATTTTCCTTGGCACCGACTTAAAAATATTGTGGAAAATCAATCACATTTTGGCTCAATCAAACATAAATGGCATGCTGGGGTTTAAGGAGTAACATAATCTTTCTACTGTTTTTTACGGTTTTGATTTGATAATAAATTTCTGTGGGGAAACGATTATATTTTTTAAATTAATTTAAATTCGTAGTTTAGTCTAATTATATAAATAAATCGTCCAAAATATTTCTTAAACTTCCACCACAGAACATGCAGAACCGTCATTCAGCCATTGATGCATGCAGTGCATTGTGTCCAACAGTGAAAAAGCCCCGCGCACGTCTCACTTCATACCCGGGGAATTTTGCTAGATCACAAACCCATTTTCCCCAGTTTATGGTAAACATTTAGAACATTAGGAGGAAATAATTACTGCCAACTGCTAAATGGAATGAAGTTACTAACTGCTTGTTCGAGAAACACTACTAAAGCGGAGTGGTTTTTGACGCTTCAATATTAGATGTGTATACGGTTTCTTTAGTTTGTTAATTTTGAGACTGCCACAATGATAGCTCACCAAATCGATAATTATAAATTGAGAATTAAAAAACACATAAATAACTACTGTGCTCTGTATTGTGGGCTGATTTTAATTAGGTTTCTCACGTTTCCTACGTATAACTTTTGAGGCTTACAGTACTTTCACTTAAAGAGTATTATTTTAATATTGATGAACCTTGTTTCAGAATTATGATCCTTATTTTAGAGACATCAAGATTTGTCATATAAAATTGTCTTTTTTAAATAATGGCTGTTGGCTCCGTGCACGGCTAGCATGGGCAGGAGACAATTATCTCACCGGTGTAAGGATAAAAATGTATATTCTCCCACAGCTTTATCAACTCTCAGAGCACTGGCGCACAAGTGGAAATAATATCCAAATAATATATGTGTAATAAAGAAAAAAAATAATAAAAAAATATAAGTTGATCGGGTGCCAACTCTGGTAATTAACGTTTTCATCCCTTCGTCGCTGAAAGTAAAGCAACTAAAGGTCTAAGGCCCGCAATCTTGGCTTAGGACCTGTAATCACTTCTGCCTAGCCTGTCATGTTTAATGCTGCTCCAAATGTCAAAATTTGCCATCTTCATACAAATTTGACAGAATCACTTAACTCCAAAGTTGTCTTTAACTTTTTAACTTCTTGAGTTACACTACGCGCTGCAGCCTAGGTAGGTATGCACGTTAACAGATAACCATAAAGCCGCGGCGCCACAACCACGTGACCGTAAATCTTTAATTTTTGTATAGAGAACCAAATGTCAAAATTTGACAACCCCAAACCACTTTGACTGTCTATGTGTCAGTCAAATACCTATACCTACTCTAAAATTCAGTTAGTTACATTAATGGCTCTTTGCAGATTAATAATTGGGTATTTATTTTTTTGGTTTACCAAAGGCCTCTTACACTAATAAATCTAGCGCTAATACCAAGAAAAAATTTAATAACTTACTAAATTTAGGTATATGTAGACATCTTATAGGTACCAAAACACTACACTACACTATATTCATCCAGTTTCTAAAGTCGTGCTGTACTTTCACACCTTATCCCCTGGAAAACGATAGCACTATTTTGTCAAATCAGTTTTAATGTCAGTTTTAATTCAGATATTTGTGTAGGTACATAAGAATTAATGTAATCACCAGTGTAAACCATCTCCAAACTACACAAAATTTAAAGTTTTCGAATTAACATCTGTCAATTTAGTTCAGTTCGGAATTAAGTGACTGTAACAGAATCGGCATCAAGGAAAGCAGATACGCACCCTGCATTAGGTTAAACTACAAATTGTTAACTAGAATTACTTCACAAAATTACTATTCATTGGCCAGTTATCCATGAAAACCAGGTTAATGACGTTTTTTTATAAGTTTCCTACACGCTCTGTTAACAGGGCCTTTTGATTGTCTATCCAACGGTAAACAACAGAGGAACAATACCAACCTACCGACTACCTACCTAATGATTAAACTAGTAAAGTGTCCTTGAACATAAGTTTCTTAGTTATCGAGCTCATTAATATGTCAATAAACAAATTTAATTTATAATCAAATTTTCTTTTTTAAATTTCCAATAAGCCTTCTTCGAACAGTTTGTATATAACTCAATTAGTAAAAACGAACCCTGGGGCGACTTTGTCCGTCACAACTTATATGTACTTTTAAGTACAGAATTGTCGATTTCCATTTGAATTGAAAAGTACGTGTGAAACTTTACCTAATAAAAAAAAATTAGACAAAAAAGAACCGACTTTCTTTTGTTGTTGACTAAAAAGCAAGAAATAAATATTTTCTACAAGAAAGTAACTATGTAAAGATCTTATACTTCGTAATCCTTTTTATATAGTAGCAAGGATATCCAGTAATATAAAATTACAGAGTTCAGAGCTAATAAATAAATAAAAAATACAACTGAAATGACAATCTCCTCCTTTTGTAAGTCGAATAGTAAAATAAACAACGCAATAAAAATATATTAAATAAATATATTGTCTTGCAACCCGAACGGTAGCGGGATTGATTAATGATATCTAATTAATTAATAATAATCATTTATTTCCAAGAATGTTTGTACAATATCAAGACGTAAGTTAACAATACCGTCAGTGTAGAGGGCATCGCATTGTACTAAATTACCTAATAGGTACTGTGCAAATATAAAGAGATTAATTTAAAAAGAAATACATAGGCATAGATGTCAGCTTTTTATGACAGATTTCGTCCAGGGAAGTACACAGAATGTGTCGTCGATAAGTTCGGAACACCCTTCCGTGTTCTGTGTTTCCTAACACAACCTGGGTATCTTTAAAAAAAGGAGTGAATAGACATTTTCTAGGCAAGCGCCTAATCTTGGGCCACATCTAAATTTTCCATCAGGTAAGATTGTGATCAAGCGTCATACAGTTAAAAAAAATATTGGCTATCTGCTCACTAACCAAGTAGATGGTTTGCTGGTTTGGTGGACGCGGGTCCGCTAGTGTCTTTATAAAATTACTGTAACATTCGGCCATCCTGACTAAAGTTTGCGACCCCGCAAACATACCTAGGCCTAATTGAGAAGCTAAACCTGTGAATCTACCACCGATTCCATGTTATAGGTCTTGATAAAATTACTGTAACATATACTTACTTACAGAATAGCTGACCCGCGCAACTTCGTCTGCACCGAATCGGTTATTAGAAGTTTTAATATCTTAAAAAAACCTAGAAACGAATTGCAACGCTACCTACCTTTTCTTGCTTTTAGAGTTTCTATACCCGTCGCAATTTCTAAGCGATAGTTCAATTTTAATAATTTAAAAAGGAATTTGCAGGTATATAATCAAAATTAATATTAATAAAACTATTTATTTGGATAAGGATTAATACCATGATACGAATGTCAGCATCTTACGATTATACCGGTGTTTTGAAAATAAATTTATAAAAAAGCAGTTTTTGTGACTTAACCATAACAGTTAGAATCTATAGGTATGTCGCGGATTCTTTTGTAGATAATCACGATTACTTAAAACATGTAGTACATTATTTTTATGTATCATCAATCATCATCATCATTTTCGCGGCGTACGCCAGTAAAATTCTAATTCGGTATGACATCTTTAGAAAACATCGTTATATTTCAGTCAATTTACAGAAAACCATAGTAAAATATACACTTAAACCATCCTTCCATACTTACATCCACCCATCCATACATCCATCCTCACAAACTTTCGCTTTTATCATATCTGTAGGATGGTACGCATGCATTCGATCTTTGTACCATATGTATTGCGGCTTGCTAGTATCTGTGAAGAGTTATGTCCTTTATCTCCGACAAATTTTACCAGATCTTCATTAAAATTAGACAATACATTCTTGTTAGTATGCACTTTGAAACAGAAAAGAATTATTAAAATCGGTTCAAATTTAACAGAGCTACGAAGTAAAGTTGATAAAATAATTTATCCCATTTCCCGGAGGAAACTTATTGTTTATCGGGATAGAAAGTATCCTATATGTTGACCTGGAATACCAGCTACCACTATACCAAATTTTATTTAAATCCGTTTAGTAGTTTTTACGTGATACCCGGACAGACAGAAAGACAGACCAAAATTAAATTAAATTTTTTTTGTACTCAGTATCGATTATGAAGCATCCCCCGATCAAAATTTTCAAAATATATTAAATGTACAGAAATCTTCCAGTTACAGTATTATTTATTATAACTATAGATTGTGTAAAAATAATTTGTCTAAACATACCTAATTGAGCAACATTTTTAACAACTTATTCTTAACTTAATTTTTTTAAACTAAAGTAAAGTTTTTTTGGTTTACTCTTTACAATTTCGTTACGAAACTGTAAAACAAATGGTCACTGGCAGTTTGACCCTCTATGATGCAAATAATGGAATAAAAATGCAAAAGAGCTATAGTTTTCTAATATCTTACAAAATAAAGTCTACAAAACAAATTGCATAAATCTTGATATATTTAATTAGAACAATATAGATAACATCTATATTGCAGATACAAAACGGTCTAACTCTAAGGTATTGCATAAAAAAATATTTCATAAAACATTTGCAGATGCTCTAACCATATTTCCATTCTGAGGAGTGGTAAGAAAAAAACGTTACCTCCTATATTAATGATATTTTTAATCACGATTTGTTGTTCGATTATATGAACCGATAGGAACACGTGATTTTATCTGCGAAAAATATTTACTTTTCGAAGCCACTATCGTAGAAACAAAATCATATTAGGAAAATTGAGGTTCTTTATCTAAACAGCTGATGGAAAACACCTTATTACCTCCCCGCGGGTGGTAAAGTAATTCAAATGAGAACAGTCACAACAGCCTGTCTCATACTTTATTATTTTATTTAATAGGCAATTTACGTTGCAGACACATAAGTCAAATGGTTGGTCTATGCTTTCATAAAAATGTTTATTTAAAGTTTAAAGCTATATATCATCATCTTCATCATCAAGAACCTATAACAGACACTGCTTGACTAAAGGCCTATCTCGTTCTCCGTTACAGTCCCATATTCGCCTCGTACGACACCCTTGGAAAGAATACTCATTTAATAAAAAATATCTCATATTTAACAAAAAAGCTTAGTCGGTGGCCACTAATAGCAATAACACTGCCGATTGTGGCAGCGTAAAACCACTAACAACGGAGTTAGTTAAACATATTATACCTAGACACTGAAACATCTATACATACATATTATATTATCAGTTTGTTTGACTAGCAAATCCGCAGGTATAAAAATATTATGTATACCTATGAAATTGACAGAAAGAATTAAAAAAACAAATACACAACTAAATCATAAATATTCGTAGATACAGGCGACCTTATCGTTAAGGAACGTATAAATACAATAGTGAACAAAAAATGTAACCAATGAAATTACCTAATTGAAAGTTCGAAATACAAATTACTGAAATTACGATTACTCATCGATCTACGCTGCGTCAGTTACTTTATTGCTTTCTTATTGATAAGCCGTCAACGTGAGGTAGTACGTACGTTAACTTAGTATTGTACAAAGGACAAAGCGCAACCACGCGTGCGATGCGAGTCGATTGCTACAGCTTGCCTACAGTTGGTAGAAAGTACACCACCAGTAGGGTTCGCTTGACTTCAGTTGTTGACAGTCCGCGGTAGGTAGCGTACGTACCGACGCAAATGTAACCAGCCGAACGCGGGAAATAGTTGCGTCTTGGCCGCGATAGAAAGCAAAATAGACAAAAAGAAAATAGAAAAATAAATAAACGGTAAAAAATGGGTGTCTGTGTAAGGATTGCTATCCTGTTTCTCATGGTTTCTGCAGCAGTCGCTCTTCCTGCGGGAGACGCGAAGTGGATTACTCAAATCGATGGTATGTTGCTAATTATAATATTAACTTTAACAATTTTATCTATTAATCTTTATGTTTTAACGAATTTGGAAGCAAATATCAAATGCGTAGCGATGTTTTTTCAATAGCAAGCACACTGTAAATCAAAACTTCTCTTCAAATTTCTCTTCAAATTAAAAAGTTGTGAGAACCTCATCAAAGAGTTAATATACAACCGTTCTCGATTAATAAAACAATATATCTGAGTATACAATCCAGTATAAAAAGCCACTGTACCACCTCACCAATGAGGGAATGATGTTCAATCACACTCCTTATATTTTTGTCATTATTTATTAATAATGCGCTTCTTGGAGACTTGCCTTTAATCCTATCATTACTCATAATAGGTACCTATAATTACCATTGAACAACACCAGCTATAATTATAAAAGTTTAGCTAATTAGCTAGAACAATTAGTACGAAAGGAAATTGCTTAATGATACAGACATCGCTTATTATATGTGTTTTGTGTTAGCAGAACATCGTTTAAGTATAACATTTTTACAAATAAATAGTCCGTGGTGTGAACTTGAACTGATATGCAAAAAAGAAAGGAAAACTTGAACGATGTTGCAAAAAAACTGTTGCAAGAGAGTTCACAGTTAAAAGTTGCGATAAGAGTTTTACGGATAATTTTACTGAACGCGATTGCCGGGCAACCATTGACAATGACCTACTGGTGGCAACGACACGCTTTGATGCTTGCAAAAACTAAAACTAAATAAAATTTGTTTCTTAACATCAATTTAAATTACGAGAGGACATATATTTATTTACTATGGAGATATATTTATTTATTAGAACAAATAAATATATCTCAATAGTTATAAAACAATAAAAATACATTGTTAAATTTGCGGGCCGGATTTTTCAAATGTCTTAATATAATATTTATTAGCTTTTCAAGGGAAGCAAACAGTACTATTACACATAAAAGTAATGCCGTATTTTTCATATCACATAAACATTAACTATTCTAAAGAATACATTTCAAGTTTTGACGGGCATTTTTTGGAGATTGTTAGGCAATTTCCCTTTATTTTATGGGTAATCTTACTATCCTGAAAGATTAAACACGAAGGTCAACAAGAGAAAAAAAAAAATGAAACCATCTTCAAATACTTCATCTATTAAGATTTTATGAGCTGTATTCATACAATATGAAAAATTGCCGAAAATAAAAAACTTTCGCGATAATATTTTCTTCCAGATTTGTCCTTACTGCACTTATTTTTTGAATGTAATATGCATAACTTAATTCCTAATAACTAAAAGAAAATATCCGAAGATTTTATTCAAACTTCAATTTGTTACATCCTAAAGGAACTTCTTCCTCATCCTATTTTTAAGGAAGTTTGCAGTGATGGAATTGAATAATATAAAAATAATTAGCTTCTGCCTTTTATGAACGCGATTACCTACAGATTAATTAAAGCTGAAATCAGCAATATTTTACATTATAATGTTGTAGGAATAACTGAGGATATATCGAAAGTTGACTAAATTGTGACCAGCATTAATTCTAACATGATTGCGCTAGTGAAATAATCAAGTTGGTAATAGGGCCGATAATAATCAATGCAACTTTTATAAATTATTATTTAGTTCAATAATAATTAAGTGTTAATTCGCGCATGCCGTAACACTAAATTAATAAATAATTTTTATTATTATATATTTTTATTATTATCTTTTTCGTAGATTTAACCGTAAATTTGAAATCAGGCTCAAAAACTAACTTTTCGAAATTACACGGTCTATTAATCACAGAGATTAATATTTTAAAAAAATATCATTACCTTCGTACTTACTAATGTCTTTTATTAAGTATTGTTTAGTATAGTTATTTATCCCAATATTTCCGAAATCATACATCTACTACGTGTACGTCTTAGATATACCGTATTCTCCCAAACTTTAGCTCTAAAAATTAATGAGGCTAAAAATTAATTGAGGCTGAGCTACCTCAATCTTTTAATTATAATGTTGAAACACAAAATAAACCTGTTACTTAAAATAACCAAATCAAACAATGCAATCGCAATAGCTCATCGTTGAATTGAGTTCTGTAGATTTTCTCTAACCAAGGTTTTCAATTCCTAAATTGCCTAATTGTTCCAACTGAAGGCAATAACAATAGAAGCCAAGGTGCAAGTTAATGCTCAGACCTGGTTGGTTTTTCAACAGCATTGTTTATATTGTCATTTGAGAACGGAACCATTCACTTCCGAAGTATTCTTGCCCTACATACACTTCAAAATAAGCATTGTATTAAAAGTGTACTGAGGGCTGATTTCACTTGGAAACCAAGTTTAATAAAACAAAGTTTTGCTTCAAGTTCAATTTTCAAACTGCAGTTTAACGCAAGAACTTGGTTTAGCTTACTTGATCGGGTTTAAGGGTAAAATTGTGTCTAAGCCTCGATTTAACCTTGAAAACTAACCGCGATTAAGCAGCGCAAACTCAGTTTATGAGTTAAACAGGGTTCTGTGCTGCAATTTAAACATACATATAAACATACAAACAAATATACAGGTGAAACTAATAAAAGCGTGTAAAAATAACAAGTATTAATTATACCTACCCCAACGAGAGACGTACCATAAAGTTTACTGTGAATATTCTGGTATTTTGGAAGGATTTCTAGGTTGAGGCAAGGCACGGGGTGCCTTCAAACTAGATAGACTTTTCTTTGATTGATTTTTTCTTTTTTCTAAATGTTTTAAATTCGTGCTATTTATGCCAACGAAACATCATCCAATTGATAACCTCCACCAGTTTTTGAAGACAGTTCCTTTCAATTACTTAAAATATAAATGAATAATTCAAAATCATGAAAGGTTCATGTATTCATGTATTCCAAAGAAACATGTCGCTGCAACAATCACACAGAAGAAGGTAATAAAGCTAAGTTTGTTGTGGGAGCTCGTTTGTCTTGAACCAAGGCCGTAGTTATCACCATCTGTCATTAAAGTGTCTATATTAGGCTTATTTATATAACAAAAATTATGGTGACGATGATATTTACATTATTATATATAAGTATAATATGTATGTTATATGTATATTGTATATTTTTTTATGAATTGTTTTGTACATTATTTCATGGTTTTCGTTTTCGTTCGTTATCTAATTCTTACATCCACAACAGATCACTTATGCGTTAAGAGCTCCAAATGTAAAACTGAAAAGCTCTGTGTTCTTTGTTTATTTATATTATTGTAATGCGTTTATTGTTCGCTGTTGTAGCGATAAAATGTACTTTATTTTCGATTTTGATTTGTAATTATGTAGAATGTGTTAATTAGGGTGACGTTAATTGGAAAGTAATCAAAGTACGTTTACAAACGTGTAGACCTTTGAAGTTATGCAATGGACGTGAGAAATTTCCCGGGGCAGATTCTCTGACTTTTGTTGTCTTAAATTTATTACCTTGCTCCCACTTTACGGTCGTTGTCTTGACCCAGGCATAAAATCGACGCTGATTACGTGATCTATACAAAATTTATTGGGTTCGCTTTAAAATATTTTTGCATTGTTATTAAAAGTTACGTAAAAGTCTACAATTTCTCTTCATGCTCATCGATTATAATTCTTTAAAAGCGTAAAGTTGAAACAAGTTTACGTATGGATGTCTCATAAATAACTTATTTTATTAAAGAGAAATATAGTCAGTGATAGTTATTTATGGTCAAGTTGAAAATATTAAAGTAAGAAATCTTAACAAGTACAGAGTGCACATTTGTTACAACATTTATATTTTCTTATCCATAAATGATAGAGATTTAAAATACGAATATATTTACGAGGGGTTCATTTCTTAACTAAAATTAATTCGACTTTGTTAACGCAGAGACAGGTTGTTCGTGGGTAAAGAATGGTGATAATTTAGCTATCACGAGTAAACCACAGTGAATCAAAGACTACTTATACATGAGCCGGACGCCGAATGCAGTAAATCGATGACTCGCGAATATCGCTCTCTGCACTCGCAACTTCGCTTTCCGCATTCACAACCCATTACCGGCCCACTACAGGGCGACCAGTAGTCACCTCTCAGAATGAGGAGGGTTTAGAGGGCCATAGATTACCACTCTGCTGTCCTAGTGCGGGGATTGGTTCACACACATTTGACAGTGTGAACAACGTCACGCAGGTTTCCTCATGATGTTTTGCTTCACCAACACAGAAACTTTACACTAACTCTACACTAACTTTACTTTAAATTTCTTAAATTAAAAACGCACATAGCTCTGCAAAGTTAAAGATGTATGCCGGGTACCGACCTCGCTCACCGAAGCTCCTACCACAAGGCTATATATAACCTCTTCGTAATTTTTGTCAATAGGGACCAGCATTTTTTTGAAAACTAAACACGGTTATAAATAGATAATATTATATACTACGTAACTATTTTGATCTTACTACATAACTAAAAACTGACCAGAAAAGCTTTCATCATCATCATCATCATCATCCTTTCAACCCATTACCGGTACAATAGTGGCACAACAATGAAAATGGGATGAGGCCCTAGTCCACCACGCTGGCGCAGTGGTGGACTTCACAGACCTTTGGGAACATTATGGTAAAATCTCAGGTATGTAGATTTCCTTCACCGTAGAAGCAAAGGATATTATAATCGCTTTAACTCATAACTTGTTGTTGGAGGTGCGTGCGTTTCAAACTCGGCCATCCGAAAGTGAAGTCGAAGTTCTACCCACTGTGATATCACCGTTTAATCTAAAAGCTTTACTTGTGTTGAAACAGAACAAACGACATTAGATAAGATAAGCATCAGATTATTCATAGCATGCTGTAACATAAGTCCGGCATCGAGATTATAACAACATCTAAAGTAATCAAGACAAATCAATGTCTTTTTTATTTTCATAACGCATATTAATTATTCATAAGATATAGCATAAAAGTTTGACGCAAAGGGGTTCATATGAGCGTACTAATTACGTGTACGTTTTACATGAATATATTGTAAAAACCAATAATCAATACTAAAACCTCTTGGAGATGTGAAAGTGTTTCCGTTTTTAGTTCGTTAGCACCAAATATCTTTATGAAATTAATTTATTGATGATTTTTTTTAATAATAGTTCGACCGATTTCGATAAAATTTACCACCATGAAATTATGCCCTTTAAAACAAAAAAATCCATTTTTCAAATAGGTTCAGCCGTCTTTGGGTAATCGGGTAACATACATAACAAAAAAAAGATTCCGACGAATTGAGAACCTCCTCCTTTTTGAAGTCGGTTAAACATTGCTTGCATCCGGAAAGCCCACGGGAAACTCCTAACTTTAAGAAAGTAAGGATACGTACTTATGGCTCGATACATAGAATAGATCTTTCGGACGTAGATAGTAGATACGGACGTACTCGTAGGTTCACGGAAAACAGCTAGTCCCTTTACTATAAAACTCGTTCGGCGTTCACTACCTTAAAACTTACGAGTAATTGCTATAATGAATTGATATTATGATAGTATAATGATTCATCGCGTTAATTTAAAATTTCACATCGATCACGCCGAGTTAGGACATGTTATTATTATATTATTAATATGATAAATGTTTGTTTGTCCTTTCTTTACGCCTAACTTAGCAACCAATCAACTTGATTTTTAGCATAAAGTTAGTTGAAAGAACGGAGAGTAACATCCCAAGTAAACTAACTCTCCCACGGGATTTTTAAAAATTGGACGATAAACGCTGGCTACAACTAAAATCAATAAAATAACGTGGCTCGCACAAAAGGAGTTTAAATATCAAGAAGAAATATCGCAGTCATACTGACAGAGTTCAATACCCTTAGAACTTACCTCAAATATTGACAGTTGAACTTTTACGATTTTTTACTGCCTAAGGATTCTTGATTTACCTTTCCGAAGGGCTTAAGGTATTCATAAAGTTTGTTTACAACTTACAACTGGTTTAAGCGTAGGTTACTTACTGCAGTGTTTGGCGTCTTCTTTACTAACAGTTACTCGTGATTTACTTAGCTAGAGCTATAGCTATTATAAAGCTGGAGTTTGCAAACTTTTTTTTTTTAATTTGATAGGACCTTTTACTGCTCATAAAGCTTCACAAAAGGTATTAGTGTGTTACCGTTATATGTATATACCTTTAAAACCTCTTCAGTAAAGGTTTCCTCGCTAACCAATTTACTCCTTATTTATTAATATCGATTCAAATTATATAATTATTTGTTAGTTAATTTTTACTAAAATGTATACTGACGTAGTGGGTAGGGAGAGGATCGAAACCTTCTCTCCTATTGACAGTAATGTTTAAATCATAAGCGTAGATTAATAACTGGTTGAATAAATACAAAACTACATATTTATCTAAATGAATTAATGTACTTTTATATAATATTTTAGAAAACATTGGTTAGGCTGTTTCAAGTAAACCCTTTGGGTTTGCTGTCTAATGTTTCTCTAACTCCACAGAAATTTACGGCATAATTTCCCTTTCTTCATTTTGCATCTTTAAATCAGAAGCTTTTATGTGATTTGTTGACGTTAGATTTTATAGAATTAACTTTTTAATTATGAATAAGTTCTATACAAATGCTACGTGTTTAATTAATTACTAAAGAAAAAGAAGTCATTCTTTAGTTTATATCGTCCTTTACACTTGGATTATAAAGCAAAGCAATACGAGCGCCATACCTAGTGTAGGTACTAGGTACTTATAAACGAACTGAAACAAGACAGGGCTAGTTATTTACTTTAGGAGTTTTTAACGCTAGATTTATGTCATCGCCAGACCCATACCACCTAAGCCTTTAGTACTAGTGAAGATAAATACAATAGACTTCAACACTACCGTGTATATTATGTTCATCATTATTTCAACCGATGGACTTCCACTAGCAGGCATAGATCAACCCAATAGTAGGTCTTCAAACACTGTGCTCTTGGAATGCGAGGTAGCCGCTCCAGCAACTTGGGACCCCAACGGCCATCTGTTCACTGAGCTACTTATGTGCTCAGCTCATTGCCGCTTTAGCTTTGCAAGTAAGAAGTCATACCTGAAGACCAACTATACATCGGTTAAAAAGCACAATTTTTCAATGTCAAATAAATAATGAATCATAATAAAGTAATTAACGGGTGATTTGTTTATATTATGTAACCCGATAACATCAATATTCTAGCTTCTGATACGGCACGTTCAGAAATGTTCACAATCTTTACGGTTATTATTTTCCTATTATTATTGCTAAGCAATTAATGTAATAGTAACACAATGATTCCGATTTAGTTATTTATCTCTTTATCGGTTTTAAAATATAATGGTAATAGCTTAATGGTTTGCACTTCGGGGGACTGAGTTCGAGACCCGCGCACATTATTGGGGCAATAATGGGTTCCTAATAATGAAGATGATGAAAAATAGTGCACCCCTTTTCAAAAAATTTCCTGTAGACACATTGTGTTTAGACACATAAATAAGACTCTGGAATTTTAACAGTTCAAAAGTCAAGTATTCAACACAGTCGGAGTAGTACTGCAGATGCTACTACGTACTAATTTACCATGGAAACTTTAAAACCCTTTTCTGAATTTCGAGATGAAACATGATTTAATAATCCTTGATACTTAGAATAATCGAAGGCACCCAGACGTTATAAATATACGTCATTAAAGCAGAAATGGAGCGATTCAAAGCCGTTACCGATGTATCTTTTTTCGCTCATTTTATTATTAAACAACACATTAAACAATACAACAGCTCAACTGGTTACGAATCTGAGATTATATCTTTCATAATAAAAAAAGATTCGTAACCAGTTGAAGCTCAAAGAGTCAATTGACGGTGAGGTCTCAAGTAATGTAGACCGCAATAGGTCTTCTTATTTGGCAGTTGACACATACAGCTTAAAACTTTGAAGGATAGAAACTTCTGCAAGATACTATACTTAGAAGTGAAACGTCAACTTACTTATCGACCACGTATGTTATGGCTTAATTATAAAGCTTGCAAAATGTGTTCTGCGTATTGATTTGATTAAATTACAATTGTTTCATTATTTTGAATTATCAATACAAACTTGTCATAATCGGTTATATAATTCAGTGACAACATAATACATTACACAAATGCAGTAAATACAATTTTTATTAAGCTATCTTAGTTATTACGTTGACATAAGGAAACGTAACTCTAATGACTGAGTAACACTTTTTTGTTGAAATGTTTATTATGGGGATATATAACTTGAGAGATCATTGCGTAAATAGACCCTTCTGTATGTTTGCACTTTGCTTTCTCTAAGTAGTTTTTAATGATTATTAGTTTCTATGTGGGACACTACATCCTCTTGAGATGAATTTTCGAAATAAGTAGCCAAAGCATTTTTTATTACGAGACCTATTCATAGCATCTGCCTGGGCAATTTTAATTGCAAAATGCAATTATACCCAACTACTATTTATTAGTACCAAGAAGGTACAATATATTTCATAAAAAGTTCCATACTTGCAAATCAAAAAGAATTTAGTGCTTTGCTTCGACTTTGAGAAAATGAGGAAAAGAGGAAGAATAAAGAGAGGATGTGATGAGGATTATGACCTAGCGCGCGTCCATCAACGTGCCCACGCCCACGGTGAGCGCCTGGCGCAGCACTAAGCGCACGTCGTAGTGCGCCAAAGAACCGCTTCTTGGCCTCTAGCGTGTCGTAGGCCAGCGTCTAGACGCGGGTGTGCGACACGAGCCCGACTCGTTAAACGCGATGTGACCGTCCAGCCCGATGCCTGCGAGCGGCAACAGCACTATATTACCTGGCAGGCCTCACAGCGATACGCCTGCTCCTTACTCAAGCAGCACTTAATGGTGCCAATGATGGCGTATGATACTTCTTGCAAAAGTTTAAACTTTGACCTTGGATTATCGTAATCGGAGGTATTGGATATTACCAGGTGTTATATTGCAGAATTTCATGATATACAATAAAAATAAAGCTTAATTTGAAATACCCGGCGTTTAGAAAGAATTATATAGAACTTTCTTTCTTGTAATATGGTGATTTAGAGTTCCGGTACGATGCCGATGCCGTAGAAATTGACTAGGGGTGTGAGTTTAGTATAGCTGCCAACAGGTGAGCTCGCTACCACAATTACATTGTGTACATCCTAATCCGAGTTCAACGAGCTCTTGGAAACGGTTAAGTTATTTTAAAATAAATCAGGCATCAAATTCTGATGAGACTGTGAAATTTGTGTGTCATCGCTCATCACATATAAAAACTAGTGTCGAAGGCCGTCATGTCTTCATTTATTATGCATTCAAAATTGAATACTCTAGAGTCAACGAACTAAAATGTAAACAAAGCGATGGTTTTTTTTCCTTTTCCAGTTAATTGTGTTCCAGTGAGTATTCACTGGAACTTGAGTATTACTTAACTGTAAGTCGAGAAACATGATGATGTACTTAAATCAGCATTTAAGATTCATCGTCATAATCTTCAATCTAATAATCTCCCACTGTTCAGCATAGGCTTCCTATAAAAAAGTTTAGAGAAATTTAAACCTTAGCTTAAACGGTACTCCAATGTGGATTATTATCACATCTTGGAGATGATCAGGATAGACAATTTAAAGTGCTCTATAAAACATAGGTTAGGATAATCCCTACTGGAATCAGGCCACAACTGGAGTGGTGGCTGAAGCGACGCCAGGACAAACTCTCATAACGTACAGATGCTTACCGGACACGAGCGTTTCAGTATATACCTGTACTGGATCGCAAGGAGGGAGTAGTTCCACTGAGTTCAAGTGGCTGCTTCTAAGTCAGAGAGGGATCACATACCCAGCCAGAAACTATCCAGTTTTACTTTCACGGTCTGCTAAAAGTATCCGTAAATGCATTTCCAAGCTACAAAAAAGAAAAAGGATATCGCCAAATCCGCCGTCCGAGTTGTAGTAAATTTCTATATATAGATACATAGTTCCACAGTCTAATCACTTGACCAACGAGGCAGTATTTCAACAGCTTCTTGACTCCAACATAATTAGAGCCTCAAGCAATGATTTAAAATATCTTCTAAACTGGAATTCCAGACTGGTAATATCATTCAGGATATCGAAGTAATGAGTTACCTCAAATGTTCATGAGTCAAGGTAAAACTATTAAAACACCTCAGTGAGGTAAAATTTTGAAATCATGAAGTTATGACTTAGAACAGTCTCTAGTCAGTCAGACTCAAATTATTGTATAGACGAGTAACTCATGTTTTAACAGCAATTTAATTGTCGAGTATGAAACTAACGCTAGGGGGAATAAGAGCAAAAGTAACAGTTGATAGAAAAGTTTAACATGACCGTTAACATTTTCTTTTTCTTAACTTATCCAATAGGTACGTGATTCCATGACAGCTAAGTAACATCTGATAAGCTTATTTTCAAAAATATTTGCATAGAATTAATCTTTTCGATCTATTTTCGAAAAGAGATCTATTAAAACGTCCTTGATCTGGCCGAATGAACTTTAATGAAAAATAAAGCTTCTCGTATAAATTGCTATGCTTCCTCGTTTCTAATAAATACCACCGGACCACTGGAATGCTGCAAGCTTCTCTTCCCCCTACCATCTTAAATATGAATAGCGTCATATCAAGAGTGAGACATTTTCATCACAAGTACATTATAAGGCTGCGTCATCTTACATAATTACGTTTTACATAGTATTGCGCCAATTCAAAAATTCTGTGATTTTGCTTTTTTTATGATTATTGCCTACCGCCAAAATTTTTAAACATACCGAAGCAATAAAAGTTACCTGCACTTAAAGTTAAGCATTTGAGTTCATTATACCCATAAATGTTATGAACGCATGCCGATTATAAATTAAGTATTTACGAGTTAACCAATACATTATATTGTTTATAGTTAAAGACTTTTATTAGATTCGAGATCGTTTTGCTACGCCGAAAACATAAAACTTTACGTATTTTTTTTTATTACACTTCAAGTTAACCCTTGATTGCAATCTCACCTGGTGGTAGGCAGTCTACGATGGTAGCGTCTTAGGCTGTTTCTAGCAGTAGCAATCGGTTTCTACGTGGCAGCGTACCGAAGCTAAATCGCGCAACTAAACATGACCGAAGCCTAACCAAACCAGAGGAAATTCTAATAATATGAATTCCAAATTAGCCTTTGCCGGGAATCGAACTCGGGTCCTACCACTAATAAGACCAAAGCGCTCACCACTGCGCCAGAGAAACTGTCAGCAGATATACAGTTTATTCATGGATTGATAACATAACATATTAATAAGTACCTTTATATTACAAGCGATCCACAATGCTTCGTCGCTACTGACGCTAATGGAATAATTCCTGTAGCATGATTCCATCACACCTCGCCTCTCATAAGTGTCTGAGTGCGAGAGCCAGAGAGAGAGATGTAAAGCTTAGACCCTCTTCTCCAATGCACCCTGTAGACTGCTTGTCACGACTTTCTTTGTGCCCTGATTTTCCATTAAATTAAAAGAGAGACAAAATTAAATGATTACACTCAGAATTTAATCCTTTTTTAATTTTAAATGAAAGATTAATTTTATTTGAATATAAATAAGGTACCTCTTTATTGACATTTTATCTTGGCAACGAACAATAAATGTATTAGCGATATTTTACATTCCTTTAATTCAACCAAGTTTAAATAAATACTTAAGCAGCTACTAGGTTGTTACTGGGAATGATATCTGTACCTACTGACAGCTTAAATGACCAGTAAGTAATATTTAAATGATATCCCAATAATTGTTTTGACAAGCGTAAGAATTAATAAGGAATGTGACACTTTAAATAATGGAAACCATGTCATATTTTTTATATAGCCTACGTATCTACTGTGGCAAGATCACATACTGTATTATTCTTTGTCTAGTTGCTCAGCCTTCTCTCACGGCGGCGTATCGTGCCCCTGTATACAATGGCACATTATAATAACCTTTTACAATATTAGGATTAATTGTATTAAAGTACCTAATGTATAGTTCTTGTGAAAATAGTTGTAGAACGACAAAGATTTTGTTCTTGATAAATTTACGTCTAGTTTTTTTTTTGGATAAAATGATAACTGTTTGAATATAAGTATATAATATTAATAGTTTGATATGATATTCATTGGTTAGTTTCTTGACATATAATTGATAATAGTAATGATGTTCTCCACGTGGAAAGTCCAAAATGTCTCCCCCATTATCCACTATCCGAGAATAGACGCACGCAAGGAAATAATATTTTAGTAGTACCTTTACATGGTTACACAAACGGGATTAAACTTCTCATTTTCCCGTTTGCCATTCTTTGACAGGCAGACAAGTAAATTGTATCCCTTGTCACCGTATATAATGCGGGATGGGATGCATAGAAATAAGTAGGTATGTTCTTAATTCTGTAAACGGGATTGAAATCCTTCGTAAGCCGATGCATCTTAGGGTATTATTATTACCTCTTTGGTAAGTATCCCTGAACATTTAACTACTCCACTCTACGCCTACTACGCCTACTCTACTCCCAAAGGGTTAGTGTGCTTTAAGGATTATTTTCACAGCACAGCTAGCATGGGCAGGAGACAATTATATCTCCGGGGAAAAGATATAAATTTATCTTCTCCCACAGCTTTATCAACTCTCAGAGAACTGTCCCAAAAGTATAAATAAGATCCAAATAATATGTGTATTAATAAACGGATGTAAACCTTTCCTATTCCATGTTTCAGTGACTTAGCCGGTGGGCACGTTAATTATATCTCTTGTCTGGGGATATAATCGGGGGATATAATTTTTATCCCTCGCCCGTGCTAGTGCAGTGGATTTTAACTAAACGCGGGCATTTAGTGCGATCTATCAATTTTTGACTCTATCCGGGAATCGAACGCGAGAGCTCATGTTCTCTAGTCGTTCATGCTAACCTTCGATCTATGAGGCAATTACTAGACTAACGAGGCAATTAGCATGCTGCAAACAAATAAAATCAATATGTCAGCGGTAAAGCCTCATGTTAAAGGGTGTTGCGACAGAGTTCAATGCCTCCAAACTCAAGGTAGAGAGAAAGTGCATAAAATGGAAAGTGCCTTGATAAATCAATTCGTACTTTACTTTTCTCAACATATAATTTATTAGATGTAGAAAATATGTCCCCATATAAAAAATTGCGGACATAATTTGATTTTACACCTCACTGCAATTGGGTAGTTTCGAATAAAATTAATATACATTTGGTAATTTTTTTTTTAATTACTTTATGGCTGTGATCACTTATATAATATTTAAATTGTCAATGTAACGTAAGTGTCTTTATCAGTAGCATCGTTATACATATAATTTATAAATATAAGTAAAAAATAAAAAATAAATATAAGTACTACGACAATAAACACATCGCCATCTAGCCCCAAAGTAAGAATAGCTTGTGTTATGGGTACCTACTAATGAACTATTTTTATGAATAAGATAAATGAATACTTATAATGTATAGATGACCACAAAGACACTGAAAAACATCTTCATCACACAAACATTTTCCAGTTGTGACATCGAACCTAATCCTTAACCTAACCTAAGACTCAGAAAGCAGGGTCGCTTCCTACTGCGCCAAATGGCCGTCAAATAGGTATCACTTGCGTCTTGCATCATTTATTCTGTAGAGCTAATTCTGATTCGTATATATAACTTGCTAACTAAAACAATGTGTACCCATAACTTTAATAAACTCTAATCCATTCAGAAATTCTGCTCCGTAAATTTAGTTGATAAATGTTTTTATATATTTTTTTTTATTTGTAAACAATATTCTTAGCTTGGAAAGAGAAATATATACGCAAATTATATTAAGGCCTTATTATTAATATATGAGCTCACTTTGAAATTTTGAACCCTAAATTCCGATCCCTGGCAATGAGCACCCAATAAGTAAGAGATAAGGTTTTAGACCATAGACCCTCCATCCTGCTCTAATGTTGGGGAACTTAATTATTGATTATTTAACTATTCAAACTCAATTTATTTTAATAACACGCAATTATTTATGGTGAAGACATAAAAAAACTAACAAGCGAAATATCTGCCAGATGGTAATTTTAAATAACCAATACACAATTTTCTAAGGAATCTTCTTACAAGGCACGTTTATTATGTGAATAGGGCATGCATGATGTATTCATTCTTAATTTGTACAATACGAGTATTTTCCTACATTTGCAACGTCAACAATCATAGCTGACCCGACGGCAATCATCTCAAATGTCATCAAGGGAATAATGTCGGAACGGCTGAATGGGATAACCACCATCGTTGCGACACGGATCACAATGCGTGTTGCATGCGTTTCGCAACATCGTTCAAAATACACGACATCGACAAGGTTGTACGATACAGCCAATATTATTAAATTGCTACAAAATTGCTCGTATCGTAGAGCTAATAGTTTGTATGAATGGTATGCGATTTCTAACGCCCTGTTGTATTGGCCAATAAAGTATGACAATGAAAGGAGAAATTGCTCTGAATATCCTCCGCTCACCCGCACTGATAGTTGCTGGGATCCTAAGCATTGGAAAGGTGACCCCGCAGCGATAAGCATAGCATTGATAGACCCGCGACTGGACAGACGACATCAAATGATTCATAACCCGCATGAAATTGCAGTCAAACACAAATCACACAAATCAAAAGCATTGACATTGATTTTACATAGAGACAGTTTATAATCTGGACAGTAACTTAAGGCATTGAACTTCCCGAAAAAATGCATCGTTCCAATAGGAGAGATCAATGCAATTAGTGTTTAGGTAACTATTTAGTTACCTTAATATCAAAGTACATCAAAATCCGTTCTCCATCTGAAAATCCAAGACATCATACTTTTCATCGAAACATCGATAGAGTTCACGCAACGACAGGATAAATTCCTTCGTTTAATAAATTGCTATAAAATTGCTCGTATCAAACGCTTATAATAATGAATGCGTGTTTTAGCTAACCATGTAAAAGAATGAAATAAGTTCAATAATAGAGAAATTACTTAAGGTCAGAAGAATGGTAGTAACGCTTATTAAAAATACCAGGTAGCTAAAATAAGGATTCTCATTCTGTAACCAGAGCTGTAATGAGAGCGTCAATAATATTAACACCAAGTGACGCCCACGGCCCAACTATATGAGCGACGGCCTACACCCATCGAGGGTCAAGCCAAATAAGCACACTAGTCATCATCCCAGACTTAGGAAATTGGAGTTTCTCCTTTATGCTTCGGACAGCACGTTTAGCTGTCATTTCTGATTGTTGTAACTGACATGAGATAATAATCGTTAAAACCCACCAAAATCGCAATTAAGCAGCGTCGAGATATGTAGTAAAGTATTTCATTACACAAAATTCAATCATTATAGACGTATTTCTAGTAGTAATCATTACATGAATAGCAATTACCTTTGCATAATCACACGATACGACTTTCATAAGAAATGTAATCGAAAAAACAGAAAATGTAGATAAAACAATGTAGCTTCAAAGAGTACAAACAAATATAGTTTATTAGTCATCTTAGTACCTGATGTAAGACGTTACCAAACATAAAATGATAATGTAAAAGAAAGTGATAAAATTATACCAAAAAGATACATCGACACGATTCCTCTTGTGACCTTCTTTTTGTATCTTTCAACCGGAATTCAATTCTTCACCACCATTTACGTCTACACAATAGCTTACTCAAAAGATGACTACCCATATATTTTTTTTATTTATAACGCAATCAACTCCAAACCACTTCATACGAAACGATTAAATTGTCATGAAAGCATAACTTCGTAAAATATAAGCAATTATATTAAACCGCCCGTATCATCAATGTTATTTTATCTCCTTCCTCCTTGCGGTACGACAAAATTACTTACTGTATCTGATTTTGCATAAATTGAGTCCAATTTTTCGTACGACTGGATCTTCCAATACAAAAATACTGCATTTCCGATGTAAAGAGACAGGTAGCTACATCAGAAACCTTTACGTTTTTTTGTGAACATGTTAATATGTATGTATGTATGTAAGAATAAACCACCAGAATTAAGCACAAAGCTTAACCATTAGATGCAATTACAATGATGTAAATCTATACATGGTAAAAAAGAAAATGGCCCCTACCGGGACCCCGCGGCCCACTAAAGTGTAGGGCACAATAAATCCCTACTAATATTATAAATGTAAATGTAAGATTGTTTGTTACGCTTTCACGCAAAAACTACCTAACCGATCCTCATGGAACTTTGTACACATATTCTTGGAAGTGTTAGAAGTAATATAGAATACTTTTTATTCCGACATTAAGCTCGGTTCCTTAGGCAGAGGGGATGAAAGTGTTTGACGATTTTACACCATAACTCCGACAAATTATAACCGATTGAAATAATTATTTTTGTACTATAGAGATTATATTAAGTGTTTAATTTTGCCCAAACTTTGTGTGGATCTGAATGTGGTTGGAGAATGGAGATAGAGGACAAAACTCCTCAGCGGACAGGAGCAAACCATTTAGCGATACTGAATACTTTATTTTTTTTAGAACAACAACTAAATTGAACGCCACATCAAAAAACAAAATCAAACGCAGACGAAGTCGCGGGCAACAGCTAGTATTTAATAAATTTAAAGTGGTTCAGTGCGAATTGATAGACTTCATAAGCCCTTGAGCATATTATCGAGAACTCTTAGGCATGCAGTTTTCCTCACGACGTTTTCCTTCACAATTGAAGCGAGTGATATTTAATTGCCTCACTTTTTTAACTTCGGAAACATTACGATTACATGTATAACTCGGCCCTCCCAAAAGGAAAACTGAAGTTTTACCCCCTTGGGTAATCAAGTATCCAGCAGGTCTAATAAAATTCTGCGCATACAAAGTTTCTTCAGTAGGATCATCAGTTTTTTTCGGCGGTCTGTTTGTTCAACTACAGATCCTGAGGAAATGGATTAGATTCCTGTGTAGAGCCAAGCATTTTTTGTGTTGAATTTTTCTTAGTACCATCACGAAATTAGAAAATTGGGTCGTTTATCACCGTGCCTCAGAGAGCAAGTTTATCCGTCGTCCCAATTATTACGCCTGTTAATAATCGTTAATAGGTCATGTTTTAAAACTTTTCTTGTATGACAAAGGATGCCTGTGTCTAGCAGTTTCACTTTAATAGGCTGGGGATGATAGATATCACGCACCTCTAACTTTACGGGTTTATTATTAAGCAATTAAAATACTCACACTTGCTTTAATGAGAAATCATCGTGAGGAAACCTGCATATCTGAGAACTTTTAAAAGCGTGTGAACTCTACCAGTCCGCATTTGACCAGTGTGGTAGACTACTGCCGAAAACCTTAATATTCTGAGAGGAGACTCATGCTCTGTAACAGGCCCTTAGTGTGTTGATTATGATCATAACATGCGTATAGTATACGTGAGCAAATCCACAGACTCAGACTCTTTTCGTTGGCTATAAACATAAGTAGGCTGAGCATAAATCCATCTCATATATAACAAATCAGAAGTTTCACCTATTAATTAAAGAAACTCATAAAATGAACCAATATATAAATGCTGCGAATAAAAATCGAAAGCGGAATAATCGAAGTCGTAAATAGTAATGTATTGCAGACAGATCAATTGCCTTAGCACAAGATTTGCTCTCTCGCAATCGAGGAGTCGTTTTTTGAGTATTCAACTCTGTGCATCGTCAAAGTAAAATGGACCTAATGACACTCGATTTAGAGTCGCAAATCCTGTACTTGCATTTTAATTTTATAACAGTTTTGTCGAAAGCCTT
Source organism: Pararge aegeria (assembly GCF_905163445.1). Lineage (NCBI taxonomy): Eukaryota > Metazoa > Arthropoda > Insecta > Lepidoptera > Nymphalidae > Pararge > Pararge aegeria. The sequence continues at coordinate 5,405,291 of NC_053194.1, forward strand.
TTGACAAGCCGAAGACAAATTTGAGCTTTAATTTAATACAAATAAGATCTATTTTAATCCTATATTCAAGTATTTCCATACTCGAAAACAACGCCTCGATTACGAGCCAGCAAATCTTGAACTAGGGCTACAGTTTGAAGGCCTCACGTTTAACCTAATCGCGCTTGTCACTATTTAAAACAATTGAATGGTGTGTAGACGAAATGAGTGATTTTGATGTGGCCACCAAATAGCCGTAATAAGTATTTGCCAAATTACAGTGATTGTGGTGTGCCTTCAAAACCCTATGGTCACGAATTTCATCGTGAAATTGTTCACAACGACTGAGGCTAGTGACGAAATTATAATTCCGACTTGATGGTTAAGCAATATTGTTTTAAATGAATTCTTCTTTCATGTTTTTTACAACCGACTTCTTAAACGAGACGGTTTATTTCTTTATTTGCTTTATAATAGCCTTCTTTAATAATGATCATCACCGAATTGTAGTTTTAAAAAACAACAGGTGTTGTTTTTGAAAATTACAATTCGGTGTTGTCCTTTTATCGCAACCTTATGATTTTTGTCCTGGGCCGGTATTGGAAACCTTGAAATTGACGAACAACGACCGAATGTTAAACACTACTCCTCTTATTAAGTAACATGGCATATCGTCAGAATAGCTTTGCAGCAATTTCTACTGAAAATCACATTCTAATGTCAGAACTAGAAAAAACACTGAATAAATTCCGAAGTTCTACAGCGCTTATTAATAATTACAATTTAAAAAAATATGTCCAAGAGATTCCTAAGCCAACCGATGAGTGATAATGCCGACATATTGCATACATTGTGTTAACTTTTTCTTTACAATTTTCCTGTATTTTTCATTCATTTACATCATTAACAATACTTTCCTTAAAGGTTGTCTGTTAAAGATTTCTTTAGCAAAAAAACCGCCTTTGCATACCAATGTTTGTATACTTTTATTATTGTATCTCATTTGTGACATTTCGGACGAATTTGTGTGCAAAAGAGTATCTATCTATCTAACACTAATAAATGTTAAAGACACAGAATTGAGAACATACAGAAACCGTGTACACGACTTATATTGAAGCATACACAACAACCACTTCTAAACGTTCTCCGGGGAACCCAGGAAAATGGGAAAAAGTTGCGTGAGTGTGAGTGCGCAAGGCGTTTTCTCTGTTTTGGACACAATTCATTCCATCCAATCATGGCTGAATAAGGCTTGGCTTCGAAAAAATATTTTAGGAAATCTTTAACCATTGAATACTTTAACCATACAGATGGTTGGTTGGATGGTTAAAGTATTCAATGGTTAAATATTTCCTAAAATATTTTTTCGAAGACTTAAATAATATATAATATTAAAAAATTGAAAATCTGTGTATTAAAATGAGTGTGCAAATATGATAACAAACGACGTGGTGTTCAGACGACAATGCCAGCGAAGGCGTTGCAAGCCTTCGCGAAATTATTGCACAGCACAAACATTAAAGTAATTACATGTACTAAGCGCGTTGCAAAGTAAGTGTGACTAAACGTCTATGTAGAGTTTTCAAAATATAATCTCTTAAGATCTTTCTAACAAAAGTAAATCCAGCGCTGTTTCCGTTCCTATAAAAATATGAGCTTTTAGATTTGCAGGAATAGGTATGAAGCAAATTTATATCTTCAAATGACTTCTAGCTTCAAAACATGTTCGCCATTATTGTTGTATATATAAGATCATATAAGAAAGCACCTGACGAAACTACTCTATGCTACCTTCATAAAAGAAGTATGAGATTCGGTCCTCGTCAGATTTATACTTTGTATATTCATTCTTTAAAGTTTATTAAAAGTTACACAATCATTATTTATTAAAATGCTTACGTTGATGTTTTGAATATTAATGACAGAATAAATATTTAGGTAGTGAGTTTATAAAATTACTCAATAACATACACTGGCATTACAAAATTATACGAGGTCAAGAGCAGTAGGTAAACAGTAGCAGTGTCATTACAGAATTAAATCTATTAGTTAGTTTAACGCCACCACTATAACCATATAACCTTATGAGCCAAGTTAAGAAGGGACTGTGTGATGCATGGAAATGTGACAACATATATCATCCTTAGCAAGTTAGCCTATTGGTATCCCATTTTCCCAGATGCCTTGGGAGAGAGTGATTAAGCGCTTAGCCCACATGCTGTCCTAAATGTGAGATGGTGGGTTATGATCTCTTGCAATGCTTTGAAGTGCTTAATCTTTGTATACCCAAAGACTTGTACATCACTAATCAATACTCAAAAAAATATGTAATAATATATGCGTCACTCTTAACTGCATACACAATAGGAACCAACCTTGATCTAATAGCATTTACTCCGTGTCAATCACCCGAAACATCCTCCCATAATGTTAACATGAATATAATTTTGTGCAAAAGTAATACGTTGCTCTTATACACAATTTCTACTACATACCTTTTCGAAATGACCTAGAATAATATAGTATGTTATAATAATAAATAAATAATAAATAAATATACTCCGACAATGCTAACATCGCCATCTAGCCCAAAAGTAAGCGTAGCTTGTATTATGGGTACTGGTTGTTGTTGTTGAATATTTTAATAGAATACACATAAATACTTATAATGGACAGACAATAAAGGTTTATAAAGTTTTATGTAAATAATAAAGGGAAAATAAAATTATTTCACTAACCAACATAGATTTTTAAGAAATCAGTGTTACTTATATCCATTACAAACATTGTTATGCGGTCGAACGAATATCCAAATAATTTTGATGCGCCAGCCTTAATCACACTCAACTTTTCTTTTGTTTACTAGTGTAGGTTGCGGTATCAATGCTTTCTCATAAAATATCGATGACACAATTCGGTTGAACGAATCCAATGTTTTGATAGCTTCGCATTTAGGACGATTGAAGTAGGTCAAGAATAAACCAACTAGTCTTAATCGGTATTTTAATTTAATTATTTTAATTTAAATTTCGAAAGACTTCAGAAAGGCTCATGAAATTGTAATTTGTAAAATTTGGCGTTTTAATAGAACCAATATAAACTCTATTAAAGGGTTTCATCATTTTTATAGTGTTTTTACCTATACTTGAAGGAAATATTAAATATACAGTTTTATATATGCAATCTAAAAAATGTAATAAATTAGTATCTGTTTAGGTATTAAAGTACCTAAAGTTGGAGAAATATTTTTTTAATTATGCTAATAAAATTGTTGGATTGAAAGCTTCCTTATGCAAGTGAACATATTATTACAATTTAACACAAGCTGTTATATACATTTATGGTAAAATGTAGTGATAACCTAAAGAATAGGTAGAGGTGGTAGAGTCACACAAACATGCATACTTGACGTTTCAAAAGTGCTTATAAAGTAGGCCTACTTGAAATAAATGTATTTGAATTTGAATTTGAATACCCAGCTGAATTCTTAGATTTATCTTGAACCACAGTTGTAGGCCACGTTTTGTACCCTCGTAACTTTCGAATACAAAAAGTTAACACCATCACCTCAAGACAATGGATACAAATATGGACGAACCCATCGTAGTATGTATCTAATAAATACCTATTTAAATATAGAAAGTTTTGGCTTTGAATGTGCCTTCAATATTTATACTATTTAACTTAAGTGAGGTTGTATATGCGTAAAGTAATACAAAATACGTAAAATCAGGCGTCTATTGTTAATTACGTTACGCATCGCTCGGCAAGTTTAGAAGTGCATAACATAATTTAAAAAGATAAAAAGAAAGTTTTAGTTTTTCGTGACTGATTTCTAATTTCTTAATAAATATTTAGAGCCCAATTATCTGCTGATAAAATAAACAAAACTGTATAAACGTAAGTTTTGCTTTCTTTCAGAGGTTGCGTGCATCTTAAATTTATAAAATAAATCACTAAGCAAAACTAAAAAAAAAAATAAGAAAAATTAAAAATTAATGACATTAGTCGCAGTGAAACCGTAGCTTATGCGAAAGTGAAACTGGAATGTATAATGGGTGTTGAGCACGAAACGATGCCACAGCTTACGTAATCGAATCGGATCAGCACATCCGAGATGCATGCTCTACACGATTTGAATCGTTAAAATCGATTATGATTCTTAAAGGACATCACTACTTGTGTACAGAATTTACAGTGCTTAATAAAGAAATGCGTGTACTCGTTAAAAGACACATTCGGTTCATGTATTGCTTAATATGTAATAAAGATCTTGCAATAATGGTAATAAGTGAGTGTTACACAAATCGTCATATTATAGTCCACGATTTACATTGACTTCATAAGAGCTAAATGTCTCGTGTTTGTAATTAATGAACTGAAAAACGCAATGCTAAATGAGATATAGACTGGCTTATAAATGATATTAATTTTTACTATAACTTACTTTATTTGCTTAGTCTATGTTACTCTATTCTTGAGATCGTTACTTTACTGGATTTGCCTTTTTATACGGAAATACAACGTTGAATTTTGCAATTTTTGAACATTCAAATACGTGCGGATTCATTAAAAATAAAAATGTATATTTTTATTTTAGTCGTCCTACTTTCATTCGGAGCAATTATCAGCATAAATTATTAGTAAGTAGATAATGTCCACGTATAGGTACATATATTATTTTTGATTTTATCCCAAAATTTTACCAAATAACTAAAAAAAATGATCATCAATGTTTATTATGTTTTATGTGAAATTAAGCGGACAAACACTTTGTCAGAAGTATGGTTAAGAATAGCAAATCTTTTAATGCTATCATGAGCTTAATAGATTAATAATAGTTTAAGTTTTTTTAACCTCATTTTGCTTCACTCAGTACCTTGAGCAAAACATAGGTAAAAACAAACAAGCAGATAAGCTTAGAAAAGTGATAAAAGCTTATTATTCAACCTCATTTAGCAGTACCTACTAGCACCTTAATTAAATGCTGCACTTTCCCGTTTCCCGTACTAAACATGCTTCATCAACCAAAGGTTGTCTGGAGGAGATCACTTCAAGCGATAAGGCCGCCTTTGCACATATATATTTATTTACCTTTTGTTTTGTTCAATTTGTTTTTTTTCTTTATGTGCAATAAAGACTTTCTATCTATCTATCGTAATTATTTATTATCAAAATATAATATTTCAAATTAATAATAATCTTATTTTGTTATGTACGAGTAAATCGGCCCCTTTGTAAACTGGCGCCAATCGTTTGCGTTATCTGTGTTCTAGTTGATCATGCAGAGGAAGTACACTTACCTACACTTGCAAATTAAGGTTATTTTAAAAAGGCAGATTTAAAACAGTAGGTATAACTCAATAGTTCTCAATAAAAATAATAAAAATTGAAATAAGTGTTCACAGGGCAGCATGTAGCAGGACTTGCTCCATGCCAAGTGTTGCTCTGTTTATAAGCTTTCCGATTGCCATCAGGTAGCCCTGGGCCCGTCTGCTGGGTTCGTCAACAATTACTATAGCCCTGTAACCACACAGCATTATGTCTATCGGTATAGGATCCCTAGCTATAGTATTACCCCACGTTCTTAGTACATCGACATGTCTAAATATTTAGTTGAATATATCAGCACTGTTAACTAATGACAAGTGAGCTCACTTATTTCATAGTAGACATATTTACACGTTACATAAAGGCAATCGATCTTAATCATAGCGGTACACTATTCCTTGATCATAGTTATTTTCAGGCGAACGTAGCCGTATTAGTTCTTACTTAGGTTAGAGGGCCAGTTCGAATCCCAGCACGCATCTCTTCAAAGTAATGTTCGTTTTAATTAATTAAAATATCACTTGCTTCAACGGTGAAGGAAAACATCGTGAGGAATCATCTGCATAATGTTCTCAAAAGTTGTGTGAAGTCCAGCAATCCGCACTGGGCCAGCATGGTGGACTACAGCCTTAACCCCTTCTCATTTTGGGAGCAGACCCGTGTCCTGTAGTCGACCGGTAATGGGTTTATATGACGATAATGATATAGCCGAATAGGCGTAGGTATATTATGGCATAGCCCCATATCATGGATCAAATAAATAGGCATTTAAGTAAGTAATTAAAAATTATGATTGCACAACTAATGAGTGACATTGACATAACCGTGACTAAACTCATTTGTCAGCGCCTTGAGTTCGATACCATCGATGCCTACAATTTTATACGCTCTACTCAAGCGCACGCTTGTTGGTATAAGCAATAAAAAAATCCGTGTTTAGTTTCTGTGGAAGATTAATTTAAATAATTAATTGAAGGAATAGACTATAGAGGATATCGATTCCCGTTTTCACTAAACCTAGGCACCGCTTTAATCGAATGCATAATCATTTAGGCGATGTCTATTATACAAAAAAAACCTGGAATAATTTACGTGATAACTGTTGGTGAACGGATGATGTATGCGTAGGAATCTCCTTAGATGAACGTTACTTATTTAGGCATCGTTGTAAGTGAAAACGGGCATTAGTCAGGAGTAGAAGGCAATAGGAAGCTTCTAACAATAACTAGCAGTAACTTTCCAACCGAATGATAATATCACATAATGACAGTAATTGCGGTCCTCATTTATGAGGGAGCGCCTGAAGAAATATGGAGAGCACACAAGGAATATATATATATATACAGATTACATAAGCGATGAAGTCATAGGGCCTTTTACTCGTATCAATCAACACGACTATAACAGTTTATTGCTTTACAAAAGAACTCTCCCATACGCGGAGGTTTGAACCCTTTTATACTCTTCACAACTAGTTATAGCAACGTATACAACGAAGCCGGCTTCGATTTTTTTGTTATAAATGATATGCAATAATTAATATTGGTAATGAATATTTATTAGGATATTTATGAAAGCACTGATGACAGAAAAGATGACGAATTTGGCATACTGGCATGGTTTAGAACTAAGAAGGAATTACGAACGATCACATTACTTCAGTAATGTTAGATAAACATGCGGAACAACTAACGTCTAGAAGACCTAGAACTAGAACAAATGCATGGAATGGTAAAAGAGGATATATGTGTAAAAGTCCTTTCGTTTTACACGTTCATTCTCTTTCAATGAGTTAATACCTAAATTAAGTAACTTAAAAGTCCAAATTAAACTTAAACTACGAAAATACATTAAATCATTATTTTCAATTTTATGTAAGCATGCAATTGGTACATCGGAAGCTTAATTAAACATATAGGTACTATCACGTCTCTATATCCTCTTTATTATATATAGATAACAAGCTACTACAAATGAAAAAAAAGAGGGAAGTCCCTGTTTTTTATTATAGAATTTATTTATTAACAATGGATTGATTTTTCGTTACACAATACAAGAAAAATAACCGGCCGAGCTATCCGGTTTCGTTTTGTAAAAATATCTATTTAGTTTGCTATAATATCTTCTAAAATTAATTCTTAAATACTTCAGTATGATTTACTGTAAAGCACAGTTGCAATTTTTTAATGCCCAAGAATACTATCATATCTATTTAGATTTGTAACCGAAAATCAACATTTTAAACGATAAAGATTTTTAAGTACCATTTAAAGTTAGTTATGTAAATTTATGTTTCGGTGACCGTTTCGGATTTTTCGGTTGCATAATATTACATTTTCTATTTATAAGAAACTTAATAACACTGTATTATATACCATCACCACCATATTATAAATAATAAATAAATAAATAAAACGTATCAGGCGTACCAAGCAACCGTAAGAAGCGGAAAACGACTTTGTATTATACTATTTAGAGAAGAGGTATCATTCTACAGGAATCGGGTAATTAGTTGGTATTTTTATTTTCAGCTAATTAACCACGTGATGTCATCAAACACGACAATACTCCCAGCCTTCATATTGTAATTATTATCTCCCACTAAGTTGATTATAAAAGAATGGGCGGAAATCACAGCCGACATATTGTATCTTTTATAAGCGCATCTTTAGTTAATTAAACAAAAAGATTAAATCAGCTCACCTTTTGTATGTTAAATACCTGATAGGGTAGGAGACGGCTGTAAATGTTTCATTGATCTAAAATTATAAAATAAAAAAAAAGTTGTACCTACTTTATGGGTGTGATATTCATATTAGAAGGCCAAGATAAACGTTGTTTAACAATGGAGATCATATGAAGTGAAAATGTTTAAGTAGGGAATTTTATGTTGTAAACATAATCCATAAAAGCTAATAATAATAATATACATAAATATATTAATTTTTAACCTTCCACTTAAGAAAATAAAAATAGAATTTAAACATTCAAAGGGGTGTTAAATGAGCTGATCGAATGAATGAATCAAAATGAAAAAAATACATACACAACTGCTCCATACAATTATGCCTCATGTGGTAAATTACTGGAAGGAGAGAGAAGTTAGTAGTAACTACTCTCTCCTTCCAGTAATTTTCGATTTTTAAGGACACAAAGAATAAAAATAAGCCGAAATTTATAAGTATAAATGCCATTTGTAACATCCCCGTTTTATAGTCGATAACTGCTGTGAAACGATACAAAAGTTACAGTTTATTACAAACATAGGAAATCTTGCTAACAGCTCTTTCTCTATACAGAAATAATCTTGATTGCAGACAAGGCACGCAAGTATCTCCTTCATTGGCTTACATCATCTGTAATTGCTTTTTCATACAGATGTATTACGACTAATTCTTCCTACTTCATAAGATCATACGTGCACCGTTTCCGCTTTTCTCCTGCCACCTTAACTGCATTTAAGTGTATCTTAATACGGGCTGAGGCAAAATACCTGTTTTAGGATTGCGTAGCTACAGTACCTACTATAATTATTGACGGTCGATTGGCGCAGTGGGCAGCGACCCTGCTTTCTGAGTCGAGGGCCGTGGGTTCGATTCCCACAACCTTAAAATGTTTTTTTGTGGAACATGAATGTGTCTGGGTTTTTATCTGTATTTTATAAGTATTTATGTATATTTTTCATAAAATTATTCATCAGTCATCTTAGTACCCAAAACACAAGCTACGCTTACTTTGGGACTTGATGGCGAAGTGTGGATTGTCGTAGTATATTTATTTATTATACCTATTTCATCGTTACACCCGTGATATACAGTGTAGCCCAACTAGTACGATTTATAAATACTTAAAGGTAGACTTTTTATAACTCTTATAATGGCTATCCTTAAGTTTTTTATAACTGCAGGGCTAGCACAGACAGGAGGCAAAAGTTATACCCCCTGACAAAGGAAATAATTAGCGTGTCATCCTGCTAAAGCAAAGGAACATGGAAAGAAGTTTATCCCCGTTTATTATTACACATACGAGTATATTATTTGGATATTATTTCCATTTGTGCGCTAGTGCTCTGAGAGTTTATAAAGCTGTGGGAGAAGTTAAATTTTTATCCTTACCCCGGGGAGATAATTGTCTCCTGCCCATCAGGTTTCAATCTTTTTATATTATCTGCATACCCTGTGCTCCTCTATGCACGCAACTGCCAGTGCGGATTGGTGCACTTCACACACTTTTGAGAACATTATGGAGAACTCTCAGGGATGATGCAAGTGATGTTTTAATTTCTCAAAACGCACATAACTTAGAAAGGTTAGAGGTGCGTGCTGGGATTCGAACTCGCCCCCCGAAAGTAAAGTCGAAGTCCTACCCACTGGGATATCACCACTTAATGATGATAATACTTGCTATAACTAATATCGCAGACCCACATAGAATGAAGAGGCTTCTAACCAGCAGTGGGACATGGTCTCTGGCCATGCTTTCTCTTCTGGACCTATAAATATATATATATACTACTTGTACCCTGCCATGCTCCGCTGTGGCACATTTTTATGGAATGGTTGAGAAATGAGAAACAAAACAAAGAACACATTACATATGTCAGCGAGTGTTTTTCTCGCTTTCGGCAGATGGCGCGGTCACCGGTATGTCGATCGTTAAAAAAAACTGTAAAACTGTTTCGCGGTCGCGGATATGTGACTGATGCAAAAAATAGATAAAAACAATGCGGATTTTAACATATATCATGGTAAAATTCCAGCTCAATCGGTGCAGAACTTTTTGAGTTGTTGAAGCGTACACAAACCAACATAACATTTATATATAGATAAATATGCTGCCGTACTGGATATTGCTAAATATAAATAATAATATAAACCGAACCGTAATTAAGTATTCCATTTTTCTCTTTGTTCTTATTCAAACAAATTCTAACATTCACTGATAAATATAGTTATATAATTTATATTTCACACCATTTGATGCAGTACGCTTAACTGCACTATATTACCGGTTTTATCGGTGTTTCCTTATTCCTTAATTACATCCGCTCTATATAAAGATTTATGCTAGTTAATATCAGATTAATGCTCACCTTGAATATTCATAACATATTATCAACACATATTATCAAGTTATCTATATAAAACACATTTTTTTTTTTCACATAATCGACAAAAGTATACTTTTTATTTGAACGGGAAAACAAAGAACAGTCGCCGTTTATTAGAACTTACAATATTCAAAACCAGTTACATATGTCAATTGGTGTCTAGTCTCCTAGTTGAAATAAAATACTGTTAATACTATAGATATTTTTAAAACCCAATGTGTCTTTTATGGGATTTGTAAAATTTTAAATAATTTAATGGCAAGAATAAACTGATGCATAAAAGCGTTTTGGTAATCACAAGAGCCTTCTTGTTATCTATCATGTTTTATGTTGACGTTCGCATAAAGCTGAACTTAACAACCTACCTATCTGCACTACAAACGCTGCTCGAAATTAGAGCCACAATGATTACGTGGTCGATTATTTTCCTAAACTAATCGAATGAATCGGAATCATTAAACTATAAAACTATGTCGTGGATGATTGGGCTGTCAACTACGCAAGGTAGAGCTAGTCCGTCACAGATTCTGCGTCTGCAGTTTTAATTAACGCAAGTGTTACTAAGTCAATCCTTTTTTAGATATTCTGGTATAACTTATAGATATTATTTACATCATTTATGGTTATCGCACATAACCATAATATATCGTTTAGTTAAATGTACCCTCGAGTAACACACGCAGTTATCTCAGTTGCGGTTAAAAATGTTTCTTTGCAATAGATTAGAGAATCTCAATAGTCTAAAATAATATAAAACGCAAACTGTTACAGAATTTATTTTATGTATATATAGGTATATTTCATAAAGTATATCCTAACTAATATTATAAATAAATAAATAAATATACCTACTACAACACTATACATATAATATATACTATACATAGAATATTGTAATTATTATCTAATATATAAATACGTCTTATAATATGCAGATGAAGCCCCCAGACATTTAAAAACATTCATGTTCATCACACAAAAATTTTCCAGTTGTGGGAATCGAACCCATGGCCTTGGACGACGAAAGCAGGGTCGCTGCAATAAAGCAAAAGTTTGTTGGTTTCTCTGTTTATCGTTCCATAATGTTCCATAATGCTCAACAAAGCAACCAATCAACTTGATTTTTTGCATAGAAAGGACGGAGAATAACTCGGCTACTTTTTATCATTGGAAAACCAACTGTCCCTACGAGATCTGTAAAAACCCGTAGTAAACGCGGACATAAGCGCGGGCAACACCTAGTAATATGATAAATTCAATAGTGTGCTTGTATATTTGTTATTCCTTCTTCCTATATTTGACAAAGAGTTCTTTGAAAGGACCGAGAGTAGTACTTAAGCTAATTTTAGTCCTGCAAAAACATTAAATTCCCAAGGATGTTTACAGGTCTTACATGGGCAGTTTAACATGGTATGTTTGCGTGTGGACACATACCTAAAATTTACATCTCTTAGCGGTTAATGGAATAATAACTGTTCTTAATTCATAGCAATAAATATATATATATTATGAGTGAGTTTAGTTGATGATGTTACTGTTTTTTTAGACAAGTGCGCGTAAGCCTCGTAACTTTCGTTTTTAGGTGATGAATGTGGAGGTGATGAATACATGTCATCCCTTAATAATAGTAAAAAGTATGCACTTTATAGGTTAGTTCAAATTTTTTTTCATACACGTAGTATACTTGAATGAAAAAAAAAACTTAATTTACTGAAACCATTTTAATACTCTTGTTACGTACAGCGTAACATACATAACATTTGTAAAATGGTTAGTCAAACCTATTTGTAACGTTAACATTAATTAAACTAAGATAAACCGCTAAATTGATCAGCACTATCGTTTAATCATATTGATAACTTCATAGCTTCTAGATCACGAGTAAAGTAACTTACCTATTATTTATATGAATGATAACGGTCATTGCATCCTTCATTGAAAATTCGTGCAACGAACTTTAATACTGTCAGTCACGTTTTAAATATATTTAGCAAATAAATTTAAACTGCACTGCAATTTAAACCTAACTAGCTGGTCATAAATCTTTTATCACTATATAAATAAACCATAAACGATCTAATATTTCTTACTATATTTTTCACATTGTGAAGGGATCGAAGTAGGTTTAAATGTAATGTAAGCTAGAACTATGGTTAAATAATCTATGGTTGTTCCGTAAGTGACATTATTTTTATTTCACTCTACATTCCAAAAATTTAAAAAAAGGCTGTAAAATTGGAAGATTATTAAAATTTCAGCAAAACCTTTCTTTTTTTTCACCCTATCGTGGGGGTCCATAAAGCATTATAAGTTCGCCATCTTTGATATTCCCTTTAGGATTTAGAATTGTGTCTCTTTGCTAAATTTTGCATTTGCATTAAAATTCAAACCATATGAGCATAATTCATTGGGAGTAACTGTTTTAAAATTCAGTTGACGAATTTAACAAGACAATTAAAAGCTTGTGATACAAAAGAAGCCAACTTTCGTTAATTATGTACTTACTAGTTCATAATGTTTACCTACTTTTGCAACTATTACGTGCAACGAACTCGGAATTGTATTTTTTAAATTTCACATTAGCTGCTGCTTTTTGGCATTGTATAGTTTGCCTAGGTATTAAATATAATGCCGGATTATATACCATTAGCGTATTCATTGATGCAAACAATTATGTAATGAAACTTGAAAACATTAGGTGCCTCAAAGAACGACCGGAACTTCTTAAAAAATCTAAGATAAAATAAAGCTACGTAACGCCTTTTAAAAGATAACAATAGCAATTAATTGTATAACAGTAACTCGAATCACACTAATTTCATTCGATACAGAAGATAAGTCACAGTAAAGAGACTTTTATGTTACTGTACAATGATTAAGTAGGAAATGTAAGCGAAGATGGTGAAGGTGCGGAACGATTTGTAATAGCTCGATCTTATCGCATAAAAATTTTAATAATATAATAAAGATTAAGATTCGACATCGTTTTCGGCGAGCGACTAAGGATTTAAGATTAGTTTCGTAGAATACTGATAATAATTTGAATTTGAAAGTAAAAAAATTGCGTGTTAGATTGAACATTATGCATTTAATGTCGAAACTCAGCGATTTTTTTAACCGAAGGAAGATAATTTATTTAACGCAATAGCTTAAGACATAAAAAAAAAATTCATCATCATCATCATCATCAACAGCCTAATACAAATAATAATAAATAATAAATATAAATATACTACGACAATACACACATCGCCATCTAGCCCCAAAGTAAGCGTAGCTTGTGTTATGGGTGCCAAGATGACTGATGAATATTTTTGTTATGAATAATATATATACATAAATACATATAAACACCCAGACACTGAAAAACAATCCTGTTCATTACACAAACATTTTCCAGTTGTGAGAATCGAACCCACGGCCTTGGGCTCAGGAAGCAGGGTCGCTGCCCACTGCGCCAATCGGCCGTCAAATTCCACTGCTGGACTATAGGCTTCTCCCATCGGGAGGATTTGCCCATAATCACCACGCTGGGCAGGCGGGTTGGTGATCGCAGTAGATAGTAGTAGTAGCACAGAATACGCTGCTGCCTGCTCTCCGTTATATTCCCTTAGTCGCCTCGTACGACAACCACGGAAAGAAGAGGGGAAAATAAATTTTGTAAAAGTTTATCTGCATTTATTTAATGCGAGCTATTGCCCGCGACTTCGTCTGCGTTTGATTTTGTTTTTTGATGTGGCATTCAATTTAGTTGTAGTTCTTAAAAAAATTAAAATATTCATTATCGCTAAGCCTTAAATGAGGGGTTTGCTGCTGTCCGCTGAGGAGTTCTGTCCTCTATCTCCAACCACATTCATCAGGTCTACACAAAGTGTAGTATGGAGTTATGGTGTAAAATCGTCAAACACTTTCATACCCTCTCCCAAGGGAACCGAGCTTAATATCGGGTTAAAAAGTATCCTAGGTATATTACTTCTAACACTTCCAAGAATATGTGTGTTTCATTAGGATCGGTTCAGTAGTTTTTGCGTGAAAGCGTAACAAACAAACTTACATTGACATTTATAATATTAGTAGGGAATATTAGTAGGGATTAAATGTACAGAAGGCTGATCTGCTTTTATATCTATGCCGGATAGTAGTGCAATCAAAAAAGGAGTGACATTGAAATTGTCAAAATTGGTTGGCATGTCTCCGATTGGTTCTTTTGCCATCTCTTAGACCGATAGTTAGATAGCCGTTGTCAGTGCCTACCGTCCAAACGTAAAGTCTGGCTTCCCCGAAGATTAGAGCTGGGTATTAGCAGACACAGCAAACAGGCTGAGTGGAGACCATATTGGGATCAAGATTGACCATAGAGTCAAGAACATACAAAAGCCTCATTCAGCCATTATTGAACGAAGTGCATTGTGTTCAAAAACAGTGAAAACGCCCCGCGCACTTTTCACTTCACACCCGCGGAATGTTACTAGCTTACAAACTTTTTTTCATTTTCACCATTTTACTCAACGTTTAGAACATTAGCGGTAAAATAAATAATGTCAACTGTTAAATAGAATGAAGTGACAAACCGCCTGTTCGAGAAACACTAAGTAAGTAGTAAGTAAGTAAAGTGGAGTTGCTTTTGATGCTTTATTATCAGTCGTATACACGGTTTCTGCATGTTCTTAATTCTGTGGCTTTAATGTGTTTTAGAACCTACGATGTAGATTGCAGTTACTTGTAAAAACGGTATTTTTTTAATTTTATTATTTTATATTATTTATTCTTTTGGTAACAGTTAATCGATCTTTTCGCAAGACGGCAAAATATATTTACTTAAGTAGGTTACTAGAAGGGGATCAATCGTGTGAGAACTTTAAAGTAAGTACAGTAAACATTTGCCTTTGTAATGGATTAAGCGGATGCAAATGCAACTAAGGCGTAGTACTCACGGAAGAAAATAAATCACTTTTTTTTTTAATTATTATTGACGGACCAAGCAGATAGCTCACCTGATGGTAAATGAAAAACCTTCGCCTTAACACAGGGCAGACTTCGCAGGGCATGCAAGGAACACGTCCCGCAACGTGCCGCCATATGTCTATCAAACCAAGGCGTCGCTTAGTGCTGCTTACCGACACAAGCATGTATGGCGGTAGTTCTTACCCGGAGGAGCTATCACAGAAGGTTCTACTGCTACTCATTTCAATGCTAACAGTATAAAAATGGAGAGTTTTTATGTTTCAAAACTAACTCTCTCTCTAATTCGTGTTTCTCATTGCTGAGGGTCGTGACCCCTTCCACTTCCAACCTTTCGGACGATCTTGTGCCATTTGACTCGGCTTTTAGCAACCTGTAAAGCAATATGCACTTTGGTGTCGAGAGCAGTGCGGATTTGATCCGACGTCCCTACTCCTAACTAACTAACTAAAAACTAACAGTATTACTACCACTATTGAGACCAATATTGAGATTAAAACTTTATATCTCCCACCTTTTTAAATACAATATCTCGAATGTATTCAGATAGATTTCAGCAGTTCCGAGCGTTATGCTCGGAACTGCTGAAACCTAAATTAATAACAAATAAATATCCAACGAAAATACACACATTGCCATCTAGCTTTAGTTTTTCTGGAGAAGTACTACAACCATGCTTAGTTCTGCCGCTTAGCAGCATGGTTACAATGCTGTTGCTGTCTGAATAGCGTGGGTGCCGGTGTAATTACAGGCACAGATGGACACAGCGACTAGTTTTTTGCATGCTTTGCGTAGTGTTGCTCTGTTTATAGCCTATGGTTACCATAGGTGCGCCATATGCCTGATCCAGTATGTATATATATATATATATATATATATACTGTGACAACCGGATATATAATATATATATATTGTATATATAATTAAAAAATAAAAACAAATAGTTTTGAGACATTATCTCCATGAAAAAATACTTCTCAGTGCAGACCGGCCTTTACCCCACAAATGCGGTTACCGCGGGAAGCGCTCCAATCGCTCCTCGTGACAATGTCGTTACGAAATCACTTTACACTAATTGCATTGTTTTACGCAATATCTTGATATATTTCTTTTAATTTTACAAGTTGCGAGGCTAGTGGCAATGGGCGGGTACATAGGTCGTAGGACCGGCGGATGTGTGTAAGGTGCTGGAATGGGGACCCTGTACCGGAAAACCAAGCATTAGGTGCCCATATGCCCCTGCTTTTTACAGACTTTTTCCGGTAATGGTTGGGTGTGAAAAGTCATCATCGTCTGCATAACCGATGGGGACCATCGGTTATGCAGACGATAATGGTGGAGCAATTTCCTCTTTTAACTGTATTCATATATATGTTTTACTACAACTTAATTAAATACCCAGTGGCGTACACTTCATACGTACTGCACAAGCTACAAGCACTGCCTACCCAAATTATTTTAGTGTTACTCTTAATCAGTAGGTGTATTTTTCCATTTTATTACATCTTCCTGCTTTATGTAATTATTAAATAATATGTGTTTTAATTTTTCTACATGATATTTTATCTTAACGCCCAATTATGATTTTGGCAGTGGGTGTTTCCAAGTTACCAAATGTGCCACAATATTTTCATGAATTTTTCAGTTGGCAGTTACAGTAAATGTCAGATTTATGTTTACTCCAGACTTGACTGTAACGTTTGATTTGTTGTAAATTAATTTATATTAGGGGCTCAAAAGTGATAAAAACCAAGCATAAAGGTATAAGCGTATGCAATAATTCATACCGTAAGTACTAAACATAGGTACGTGGAAGTATTCTAAGAATAAATTTACAGTGCAATATACTAGGTCAAATAAAATTAATAATTCGTTTAAAGGAAATTGCATACCATTCTACAATAAACTACCCATTGCCATCTTGGAAATGTCTCTTATCTTCTCTTATTGTTGTGGGCTTCTTCGTAGGGCGCGTTTGGAACCCTCGAATATGGTTATCGCCATCATCTCACTACCGTGTAATTCTCATGTAATGTACGCATCAAAAGTGCTACCTCTGGCCCTCATTGAATAAAGATATTTTTGACTTTTGACTTTATTCTAACAAATTTCAAAACACTTATTTTATTACCTTTATATTGTATGACATTTCCTGTCCGGTATATTATTAGTAGTTAAGTGCCTAAATTGTGTAGCTTCTATAAATAAATTATTATTTTCGTTACAAGAAACTCAGTTGTAAACATTTTATTCACATAAATAATAAAGATAATATATTGAAAATAATGAAAACTCAATTGAATCGAATAAGCATGATTAGTATAATCAAGTTAGCGATCATTAGATTCCTTGGTTATTATATATGCTGGTATAATAACGATCTGAGACTTACATAATGCGATTACACGTTTTCTCACCAGGTATATTAAACTCCGCAAAACATATATTCTTATTCATAATTCTTACTGTAAGATAGAATGTACGTTGAATAAATTTGAATATTCTTTTAAACTGAAGTGCTATTGCTCGTAATATCAAGTTTTGAAAGCTTAAAAATTATGGAAAATATTGTCGTACCTACTAGTAAACCTACTCAGTTCTTTTGATTAAACGTGGCTAGTTACCGCCCTACAGATAAAGACGTGGGTCTAATCGATTATATTACGATGTCGTGTAGATAGATAATCCGAACAACTTGAGACCAACCCTTGAGAGAACCCGAGCTCGCTAGTGGCCCGGTAATTGGATGACGATTATGAAAGTTTAGACAACATTCGGAAACATTACAACGCGTTGTTAATTGTTACGCTTTGGCAGGCCCGTGCATAGACCTCGAGATCAAGAGATTCACTCGTAACCAAATCCTCATTTCAATTTAAACACCTTCCGGTTTAAGATATAATCTTAATTCTAATACGCAAACATAAAGTAAATCTATTGTAACACTCACGCTTTAAAAATGTTTAACTCAACTTTATTGTGAAAGAACATAATATGTTCGATCTGTATGTTAAATGCATGAATAGTTTATACATGTATTTATTAACCACAATATGTATCCTATGCAATATTTTAATAAAAACACAACTTAACATACATAATTGAACTAAATAAATATTCATCACCTAATAATTATGTCATTATAACATTTTTATGCATAGTTACTACTGGATTTATATTTTTCCGTTTCCTGTGTTAGACTGGGTAACCTAGAATACTGGGTTTTTTACTGTCTTAATCACAGGTGCCCCACCTGAACCATCGCCTATAAGCAGAGGCGTGCGTATGCAACAGCAGGAAAATTGCATAAAACGGCAAAATTTCTCCTATACGAGTTAAATATATTTTTTAGGGTAGGCAGTGCTTTTGTGCGTGTATGAAGTGCACGCCACTGCAGAGCAACAATTCGCAGGGCATGCAAGGAACACGTCTTACGAAGTGTCGCCCTGTGTCCATCAACCTGAGGCGTAGCTGTTAAGCTTCATGGGCCTTCAAGGCCCTTCAGACGGGAACTCAACAATGCTTGGCTTCAGAAATAAGTATGGTGGAACAACTTTCCCGGACTCACTCCATCACAAAAAATTACTACTATAGTAGTAGAAGGGTTTTAGTTTTTGAATTCCTCATTCAATAGCAGAAATAGTCAGAAAATTAAAAATTTATGAAACAACTTCCGAAAAGCTTAGAAGGATCACATTTAATTATATCTAATCAGATAATAGGTTCTCAAGTTTGGTCTTAACCATAGATTGACCGATACTTAGAATTAGAATTATTACGAGCCTACGAAGTTAATTTAAGATTTTGCCTGCAACCACATTTTTTTTCACCCAATACGTACATTAAAAAAAATACCGATAGGTACTTATTTCGTTATGGATTTATTGCAACTGGCAGTTCATTATCGACCCAACAGTTTGCAGATCAAATATAACATGTTAAAAATAATATCGTGGTTAAGATATCCATAGCCTTACAAAGAACCTAAGTTCCTACCCAAAATTTATAACAACTTAAATCTAGCCCAGTGCATTGTTAAGAAAATGGTAGGTATGTCAAACGCATAAAAACCCACACACACTCCTATTTATTCGGTCGCGCATGTGAAAAGCATACCTATCTAATATAACACAGCTAATTCCCAGGGCTACGAAACATTTTGACTCGTCATTAACATGTCAGTGGTAAACACTTAAGTTTGTTTAAAAATCAAATTTGCGTATTAAAAGTAGGTCGATAAGCAAAAATTCCTGCTATATACAAACGAGTGCAATAAACTCTATAATGCCAACGATCGCTAATAAAGCAATCATACCGACGCCTGACTCATTGTTGGTTAAGGAAATATTGCATAAAGTACTTGTAGAACTACCTAACTGTATGAGAAACCGCTACGTGAAGCTACGTGTATTTCTTTTTGACAGCTGCGTGATGAGGGTCATACATCTCGAAGAGCATCGCTATATTGATTAGATTTACCTTGTACCTATTCTCCTACACTATACGTTATATACAACGTATAACAAAATTACGAAATAATACTGAAGGATGCATAAGTATATTTCATAAGGAATCTCCCTATAATAATATTAAATCAAAAGAAGCATATTTATTTTTCCATACAAATGAATTCAAAACATTCGAAGTGTTATCTATTGGAAATAAAAGACCGATACGCGCATAGTACCTACGATACGCTACGCGTAACAAATTAAGTGTCAGGAGTCACATGATTTTTAATTTTGCATTTGATGTTAGGGCTGTATCTGATTCTTTCAGTAAAAACTATGCTAGTGGTTTACTCAAACACTATTAAGTTTTCGGTTTCTAGATAAGTCTCAGAGATAGCACATAATTTACCGCTATAGCCTGTGAAGTATTTTTTTTTATACGTTGTATATTTATTACCTATGTATGTAGTAAGATTTCAGTCGTTAACATTGAGTTTGTATTCACATTTCTGTCATGATTAGTAAAACAACAGCGAATATGCAAATTTTTAAAGACATACTAGACTAGAGAATTGGAAGTGCACAAGTCGGTCTTACTTGTGCACTCTCTATTCCATCACTCTCATAGTCCGATGGGACGGCAGATAAAAACGACCGGAAAAAGATCAGGTGCAAGACCGACAGCTTAGCAATGTTAGAAGTAAGAATAAACTTACAGTGCAATATACTAGGTTACATAAAATTCATAATTCGTTTAAAGGAAATTGCATACAATTCTACAATAAACTACCAATTGACATCTTGGAGATGTCTCTTAAAAAGTTCAAAGTTTGTATTAAACGTAAGCTTATAGAAAAGTCCTATTATAGTATAAAGGACTACGTAAACGATAAAAAAGCTTGGGTGTAAATTATTGCTCTAACCAGGTTGCTCTTCTAATAATTTAAAATTACTTTGTGAGATGGCGATAACAAAAAAAAAAAAAAAAAACACCCGGCTAAGTTTGTTGTGGGCTTCTTCTTAGACCGGGACGCGTTTGGAACCCTCGTAGCTTTAGTTTTAAGTTTACGAATGTGGTTATCGCCATCATCTCACTACCGTGTAATTCTTATGTACGCATCAAAAGTGCCACCTGTGGGCCTACTTGAATAAAGATATTTTTGACTTTGACTTTAACGTGCTCGCTGAGGCACGGGGTAATTAATTGCCTATTTTCAAACTCCAGGCTGGTACCTACTAGGAATTTCTCGATAAAAACCCCCGGGACCCAGGATCTCGTGATCTGCAAAACATGCTAACCACTAGACGAACAAGGCTTAGATAATAATAAATATGACCACACTATTTCAAAACGTTACAATGTTTCAGCAGCCGATGTCCGAGATAGGGCAGAAAGAATCGTAAAAACGTTGTGTGGCTTGGCCAGGGTAAGCTAAGCGTATCGAAAAATCGCTCTTGCTTATTGTTTACCAATTTATACTTTTACACCAATTTAAATCAGAAATTTAAAGTACTTATCTTATTAGTCTATTATAATGTCTATATGACAGAAATTTAAAGTACTTATCTTTAGTCTTATTAAAATTAATTAAAGGTTTGTTGTTAAAAACAGTGTGTGCACCAAGTGTGTGAAAGCATGCGATTTGGCAAAATATAGTACCTTAGAGATTATTCAAATAGAGTTATTTTAGGCTAGTAAATATAATATTTAATAAAATGATCTCTTATTGGTAAGTTGATTAAATAAAGGCTAAATCAATAAGCACGCGGCTTGCAGTAGGAATTAACTGGGGAAATCGTCACGTAAGGAAATAAAGTTATGCCCCCTCCGAGCAGATTAGTGCCATCCGGCGATCGACTTTAATCAAGCACTGGTCACTTTACTTTCTTATTTTAGTCAGGGTTGAGTTCAGAGGCCTTACTAGCATCGCTTAGAACCTTATTATTTCGAGTACATAGAGATCCTCAAAAATACTTATATTTCTGTAACAAAACGCCTACAATATTGTAATAATACTACGGTTAGCGATCTTAGTAAGGTCTCAGAGCTTTGTTCCTGTTGGAAGTTCCCCAGCTAAATATATACAAATAATATACCTACGTGTAATAATAAACAGGGATTGTCCTCTTCCCTGTTGCCATGCTTTAGAAAGTGGGCACGTTAATATTATCCCTTGTCAGGGCATTTAATCAGGGGATATTATTTTTGTCTCCAGCCTATGCCATTTAAATAAAACCTTTTTAATCAACGTCAGTCAGCTTTGCTCAGATGCGTCAAAGCGTGTCCTCAAGAACAAAGTGTTCCCATTCCCACTACCGTGCATCGCCGCTATTGTTCCCGCGGTCAAGGCCATGTTTACTTTTACTTGTTTATCTGTGCGCATTTATTATCTGTACCTCAATCTGAGCGCCTACGCTTTCTTATTATGTATAATTACTTACATATATTATGTGATGTGATGATATATTTTATGCTTGAGAAACCGTGAATAATCAGTAGAATCAAAGTTATGCTATTCAGTCGCGTTTTTTTTTTCAGTTTAAAAAAATTTACGTTTTCCTGATGTCTGTCTCTAAGAAGCAAGCTCTCTATGTAAAATTTTACTAAGATTGGAAAAGTTGTAATTCTGAACATGGTTAACAAACACATTGTTTCGCATTTATGCATAAATGAAAGAGTGGCAGTAAGTAAGCCTTTTGGCTTACTGGCACAAAATTCAAAAATTCAATGCACTTTTGAAACGTCAAGTCCGTCATTACAACCGTTTAAGAGTGTAAATCCAGCACGTCGCCCCAGTGCAGGTTTGTGGGCTTTAAAGATTTTTGTTAAATGTAAACTCCCATCATTAGTTGAATATGCCAACCAACAGACCAACGAGGCCGTTTAATTATCTTATGAGTTTATTATGATAAAAACTTATAATATATAGGTATAATTATATTTATTTGAAGCAGTGAGCTTACTACCATCAAATCATTGATTTCAAGTGATAAGAACGATTGGTCCGTAGACGTAAATAAAATAATTTGCCTCGTCTCGCCAATGATCTTCAAAACTTTAAAATGGATCAGGAGCTAAATATTATTTTATGTTAATCAATGAATTCATTATAAAGAAACAACACAACACCTTGAGACACTAATTATAAAAAAGCTTCTATTGACCTCTAAATTCTAAAATGTTTTATTAGAATACGCAATGCAATTGTACCTATTGTACATATTGGAGTACAACGACTAGGGAAGCTAGCTTTTTCTTCAGGCCTGGGACCACTGGCTTAATAAGCAACTGGGTCAACAGCCATAATTTTTTTAGAATAGCAAACGATATTTTTACAAAATGTATGACAAGTAGGGTGTATAAAAAAAGCGGTGCATAGTAAAAGAGCGGTGATAGTGCATTAGGAAGGAGCTCGACTTTAATTTCGAGGGCCGAATTCGAATCCCATCTCGCCTCTCTCGCCTGAGATTCCTACATAATGTTATCAAAGGTGTGTGGAGTCAACCAATCCGCACTGGGCCAGCGTGGTGGACTACGGCCTTAACCCCTTCTTATTGTGGGAGACCCGTGCTCTGTATTGGGCTAGTAATAATCGAGAACCAAATAAAAAGGACTTATCCGGGGCACAAGTGTGTACACCGCTTTAAAAACCACCCATAAACAGTTTACAAACAAACTATGTAACCGCAAGCCGTTTTATTTAGTAATTAGAAAGCGTCAGCGAAATTAGTTCAAGGTTACAAGACGATAAAAGAAGTTGCAGAAAAAAATGTCGAGCCAAATTTATGCACGAGCACTGTAACCGCATTGATTGGTATTCAGCTATCAAACTACGAGTACCAACAAAATCACAGATTTAAATATTTTAAGTGCGATAAAACTTCACGCTTTAGCATCAAAATTCGCTCGTAATACCGGCTCGTACCGAATAGTTTTGTTTATTTCGGACGATCGGACTATCCGTTCGCTGAAATAGTCTGCACGCTTTGAAAGCGTGACGTCGACTACTTCAAAGACTCGGCTCATGCTGTAGCACTGTTAGAGTTATATTCGAGTGGTTATAGATGTAGCACCCTTCATATTTCATTATTTTAACATACATTTGAGTATATATTTTCACCGAAAGTCAAGTCAATCCGGTTTCGTTTTTAACATGGATAGTATATTCATCGATATCTGTTTAAGCGATTAAGTAATATTATCTACATCATTTATTATTCATTTATCACAGAACAAATCCATTATCTTCAAACACCGCGCGATCTGACCTAATAGAACTGAACAATTTTCACCGCATAATGGGTCTGACCTTGAAGGGACCAATAACATTTCAGCTGTGTTTCCTCAGTCCACTTCTTAGTTACTTCTTTAGTTCAAAAATTTAATAAAATAACATTCAATAAACCAGGGTTTAAAAAAAGGTTTGTTGGATATACGAGTATATGTATTTTTGAGGTATGCGTGTAATGAGCAGGGTTCAACATTTAGGTACGACTTCATATTTAGCATTCCAATTTCACGGTTCAAGGATGGGGTCGGAACAATGAGGTAGGCAGATAAATATAATTAGAAACCAGCAGATGCCTTTTGTTTAATGCTGTTTGCACATTACAGTCAAGCCAACCCACACATTGTGGAAGAATGCATATTTTATTGCTTTCTCATGGCTCTACTGCATTTTGCTTTTGTCACCACTAATTAAATCGCAACCTAAATACTAAAGTAGATTTTGACGACCTCCCTGTCGCAACGGTGAGCGCTATGAATTTAAGTCCCGGATATGACTACCGTACTCCCTAACAGGTTAACCCGCTACCGATCTTAGACTGCATCATCACTTACCACCAGGTTAGATTGTAGTCAAGGGCTAACTTGTTGTGGAATAAAAAAATATATGAAAAAAAAAGATTGAATTCTGCACCGCACCACAACACTATCTATAGGCTGCGTTCTGAAACGCCGGAGTTCTATGGCTTTGGATCCTCAGCAAAAATGTTTTTTTCAGTTAATATACAATTTTTTATACTTAATAATTGATGGACCAAGTATAGCCCTCCTGATGGTAAGTGGAACCATCGCCTAGAAACAGAGCAACACTACTGCTACTATTACTGGCCTACTACAAAACACGGGTCCCCTCCCAGAATTATAAGGGGTTAAGGCCGCAGTCCACCATGCTGCACGGATTGGTGGACTTGAGGCCCTTGAGGACTGAGGTATTTACAGCCTCATGTGCCTATAATAACTAAAACCCACGCCCTTCAGAACGGAACACAGCATTGCAACAATGCTGTTAAGCGGCAGAAATAAACATGGTGATAGTACTTTTCGGACGAGCTCTGTCACAAACAGCCCTACTACGACTAAATGTAAATAGAATGTATACTATACTTATGTTACTTTAATTAAATAAAGCCTATTTCTCTGTTTAACATGTTGGAAACCCACATAGGCACGCTTTTCCATTATTGAGAAATATGACGTTACATCTGGCTTAGCAAAATCGCGATCAAAAAATCAACTTAGATCAGATCAGATCGTGATTTTAAAAAATCTATATTGCATTATTTAATAGTGCTTTATTATGAAATTCCCTTCAAATTATTATGATGTGAAATCATCCGGCGTTCAAATTCCCTTAATATTACACGATTGCAGTACGTTTTAAGTAGCTGTAACTTACCATTCAAAAACAAGAGAACATCTTGCAATACCTCAAACTTTATAACTATTGTTAGTTACTGCACTCACTAAAACAATAAAACAACCTTGATCGGATGTAGAAACGGTTTCTAGGTACACATGTATAATAATTAACCTTCTGTTTACGTAGTTATGAAAATTCGAGGTGAAGCCAATTCATATAATTATTTGCATCCTTCGAGGTAAGTACTTAGCTAGAGGTAGTTAACAAAAGCAGCTTATTCTGCTTGGCTTTAATTTCGCTGGCACTGTAAATGTATTTAATTTTGCTACATACCTACCCATCATTAAGTATTATCTATCTATACAGGTTTATTCGTACTAACTTAAGTGAACTTAGATTAATTATATAACCCAAAAAGAATCAAATTACATAATCGTGTATTTCAGATTTCATATAAATAACTTCACTTACTCTTAAGCTGTCAGAAAACGCTTCACAGCGGGTGAATTTCACCTTATTCTTTCTGACACTCAACTGGTATAGAATTACAATGGCTTTATTGGTGATTTTTATAAAATAAAACTAATAAATCAGTAATTCGATATTTTTACCACTTTATTCGGTAGCTCGGAGCATAACTATGTATTTAAATCAAATTTATTTTTTATCATCAAAATGATTAATTTATAATAATTTTAGATTGTTTCCATGAAAGTTCCATATCCCATAACCGATTTCTGTCTTCGATGAATAAAAATAAACCCAATTTTATTTATTGTAAGGTTGGTTGGAATTAGACAAAATTGACAAAAGGTCTTAGTTAGAACCTTTATTTATAATCATATTAAATCTAATAAAACAGTATTTTGAGCTGGCAATTGAATAGTATAATGGAACTTCATTATTGCCTTTTTGAGTGTTATTTTAAGCTTACTTTGCGCCATTAGCAAGTATGGCAAAATATTGTGTTGGAGATGACGGCATTCTAACCCAATGGTTAATCGAACAATAAGCTTTATATTATGAGTTAATGCAAACTGAAGGTCATATCCCTGTCGTCGAAAAACGGCCAACCTTTCGACCTAACATAGAGCCTGAGAATTTGGTGTGGAACACGCCACGATTCACGAACAGGCGTGCCGCGTGACGTTCGCGGCATTCAGAGTTTGACCTATGTAACAGTTCACATCTTTCAGCACTATCATCGCTTTAATTTTAAATCTAAATATATAATTAAGTGCTTTAAGCAATATAACTTGGTAAACATTCAGATAACGTTAGATATTTTGGTGATGTGCATGTTGTATATTTTAGTTTATTATTATCATAATTCATAACGTATTGGTTTAGTTTATTTACTTATTAGCTAATCAGTTTATATTATACACCACCTACTAATGTCCATCTCTGAAATATGTCCTGCCTTCCTACAGCCTGAAGGGTATCTGGAAGAGACTGTTTTTTTTCATAAAATATTCATCGATTTTATTAGTACCCATAACACAAGCGACACTTGGGACTAGATAGCGATTTTGTATTATGGTAATATTTATTTATATACTATCTGAAAATTTCACTATATATTTTCGGTACATTTTTAGTTTAGATAGTATAAAGTTTTGTTAAAGTCTTTAAGTCCTAACATAGGTTAAACTAATGCCAGTACTATGTTCGTACTATGTATGTTCACAGCCCGAAATAAATTATATTCATTCGGGAAGCATAAGCTTTGTACCCCTTTTTTGGGTACAGAATTTTCTGGTATGAAATTTCCCAAACTTATAGTTTATATAGAGAAAAAGCATAAAAATACATTGAAGCAATAAAAAAACATTAAATACACTACCATGTATTTGACATACACACGTATATATTATACTCTCTTCTAATATTTTTTAATATTATAATTTGTTTAACTATTTTGTTTTACACGGAAATATGTAACAATTTTAAAATTATTTAATCTTTAAAATAAATGAATTTTATAATTAGTTTAAATATAGTAATATTGTTTCTTTAAAATATAAATATAACCTAAAATAAACTATTTAAAACTAAATAAAATCTAAAACGTCCTCGAAACCACCGCAGCGAACGCATAAAAGTTATAAGAATTAAAAAGGAATTCATTTGTTTAGAAAATTAGGCAAATGAACAGTGTAGCCTTGGCGAAATTTGCGATTAAATAAGTATTTGACAATAAAACCATAACGTTCAAACGTAGAGTTTAAATTAATTATAGTCGTATTTCGAACAGTAAGTAGGCCACCACTAGTTACAATTAATATTTAACCACACTTTTGATGACTTTTTCTATGAATAGTTACACATCTAAATACTTCCTGATGATTGGAAACATATATACGACAAGGTGACGTAATATTTTTAATGAAAAGAAATAAAACGTGAACAAACAGCACGTAAGCATCCGGAATGCTTTCTTGCCTGATTTTGCAACAATAAATGTAAACACCACACGCATTGTGTGCAAATTCGAGAAAACCATTTGACATGATTCTTTTCTTAGAAAGCTGTGTCATGTTCTATGTACATATAAAGTATAGGTACAATTGTACACATAAAATATATTGTTACTAGCGGACCCCAGCGCCATCTGTCGGGCTGATTTGTGAATCTAAACCATCCAGGGTGCCACCCAAACGCAAACCAAAAAGTTCATTCAAATCGGTCCAGCCGTTTAGGAGGAGTTCAGTGACATACACACGCACACAAGAAATGTATATATAAAGATTATTCGAGTAAGTTACGATACCATATTATTCGAGTTAGTTAAATTCTTGTTCGAGTAAGTGTGAGTAAGAAATCATCGCCTATAAACAGAACAATACTTCGCAGGGCATGAAAAGAACACATCCATCAACCTCGGGCGCAAGTGTTAACACTTATGTATCTGTAATTACACTGGCAACCACCGGAACACAGCCTGGCCATATTGCTGTTAAGCGGCAGAAATTGACGGCCGATTGGCGCAGTGGGCACCCTGCTTTCTGAGTCCTAGGCCGTGGGTTCGATTCCTACAACTGGACAATATTTGTGTGATGAACATGAATGTTTTCAGTGTGTGTGTTTATCTATATATTATAAGTATTTATGTATATTATTCATAAAAATTATTCATCAGTTATCTTAGTACCCATAACACAAGTTACGCTTACTTTGGGATTAGATGGCGATGTGTGTATTGTCTTAGTATATTTATTTATTTAAAAAAGAAATAAGCATATGGTATTACTTGCCCGGACGAGCTTTATAACAAAAAGCTCTACTGCTACTTAAGAAAAGTTAAATAAAAAAAAAAATACTAAAAAGACAGTATTTTGTATTAAAGTAGTTCAATAAAACTGTTAAAACCGTCATGGTTCCTTCCCTAGTTGGGTAATTTATTATATTGTAAGTGATGTAATATGACTACAATAGTAATTATAGTACACAACAATAGCTTCAGATATGATTGGAATCTCAGTCCCTTGAGGTAAGACAGTAATAAGTACCTTTTCTGAAAAATGTTTTGTTAATCAGTTAATTCATAAACCTTGTATAACTTAAACCCAATTCTCATTGTAACGACGGATTGCTTTTGTTTTAAATCATAACTCCACTGTAAGATCGTTCTCACGTTTATTAAATGTACATTTTTTCACATAGAGCTAATTGTTATGAAAAACACCGGCATGGCGAGTTAATGAGAAATCAGTTATGAACGTTATTTATACTCTCTGCTGCCGTCGACATCGTATGTTTTTGAAGAAGAAAGAAGAAACACTTTATTGCACGTATAACATACATATAGGAAAAGAAAAATTAAGGAAACAGTAAACAAGGTAGACATGCAAAGGCGGCCTTATTGCTGCAAGCAATCTCTTACAATCTTTGTAGAAAGGACGGTTTTTATTCCAATTTCCAAAAAAATATCAGTAGGATACAAGGTTAACTAGATATTACCATGATTATGAGATATAATCCTTATTAATTAACCTCAAATTAAACGCGTATAGAGATAATTAGTTATTGTTAATAATATATATGCATTGTCGATATTAATATACATAAATTAAATTATTAAATTTAATTACCCGTAAATAATGCATACCTCCCGGCAATGGAGTTTCCAATTGGTTTAACAATCATCTGTATTCAATTGAGGTCAAGGAGTTAAGTGGAAATAGTGCAAATAATTTACAAAAGTAAAAAAAGTTAAATAACATAACACAATTTATTCAAATGTGCAATTTTATTCATTTACAATACAATACACGTAACGAATCTCTACAATACTAAGATATTCACTTTTGTATTACTAAATACTGACAGACAAGTACTAAACAATTATTTGGATAAAAGTTTTTTGTAATGTACATAATTGAAACTTAATAGCACTATCAAAAGCTATTGATACTAATAGGTATATTGAAAGGGTAAATGTTTTGTTGCCGGTATTGAGTCGATGATAGCCTTGTGGGTAAAGCTTCGGCTTACCTTTCGGGAGAACCGAGTTTTAACACCGGCACACACTTTTCACTTATCAGAGTTATGTGCGTTTTGTACAACGTTCAAATGCGCTGGTAAAACCACTTATATCATCATTATCACCATCACAATCCGTCTGGTCATAGGCCACCTCTCACGGGAGAATGGGTTATAAAACACCTCGCTGCTACAATTCGGGTTAGTTCGGTTAAACGTCTACTATTACATGTTAGTGATAACAACCAGGATCCACGGTTTAACGTGCTCTTCGAGGGACAACGTCAATTTCAACTAACATTTTGGCCTAACCTTGGATTCGAACCCTAGACCTCGGTATCCGTAGAATCACACTCCTAACACTAGACCAACGAGGCTGGCTATGAACATCTGATAAAAATCGTTACATAATTACGGCCGAGTGGCGCAGTGGGCACCGACCCTGCTTTCTGAGTCCAAGGCCATTCGATTCCCACAACTGGAAAATGTTTGTGTGATGAACATGAATGTTTTTCAGTGTCTGGGTGTTTTTGTCTGTATATTATAAGTATTTATGTGTATTATATTCATAAAAAAATTATTCATCAGCTATCTCAGTACCCATAACACAAGCTACGCTTACTTTGGGGCTAGATGGCGATGTGTGTATTGTCGTAGTAGTAGCAGTAGTAGTATAATTGTAAGAGTTCATTAGGCAGGTACGCCCGCTAACCAACATTAGAAAAGTTGGATCTAAGCTTTTTAATCTACGTATTATGTGTTAGAGAGGGATGCCATTTAGAATAGGCTGATGATTATGAGAATTATTATTGGTAAAAAACCCCGGATAAGTACAGGTCGGACTTGCCTTCCGAGGGTACCATAAATTATAAGTAGGTACACATCATATATAAAAATTTGGTCACCTATACAATAATAACCGCGCACACAGTTGCTTAAAATCGATAATGGATTATGTAGCTTCTCTAAATAAATATTAATAATGAATGAAACGAATGAATACACTTTTATTGTACACCAAAGGAAAAAAAGTAGTTACAAAGATATAATAATTTAATTACGAATGCATAGTTTTCCATCGTGAGGCAACCTGCATGCCTGAGAGTTCTCCGTTACGTTGTCTTAGACGTACGAAGTCTACCAAGCGGGACATAGCCAGTGTGATGGACTAGGGCCTAGGCCCTTTTTTCCGAGAGAAGACCTATGCCCTATAGTGAGCCGCTAATGGCCGCTAATGATGATAGAGACGTAGGTATAGTTTGCAGATTTTTCTCTGCAAGTACTTTTAGTACAAGCCAATATGACTTGCCTTTCCTAGTTCGAAGTTAACGGAACGTACCCAAACGACCGTAATTTTTCATTTTTTCCCTTGAATTTGTTTATTCTAACACGCTATTTATGTTTTTGTTACAGGTACAGTGCTTCGCAGTATATTCGTATTATACAGGACGTGAGATAATGTAAAATGTATCCAATTAACAATTGTTATATATGCGCTAAATATTGTAAACCTGCTACTCACACTACCGGTTTATCATTGGCCTACTGATATATAAAAGTAGTGCGTACATTTTATTGCCCAACCCATACTTACTATTACAATTTAACAAGCTATTTATTCCTATATGTTACAATTTCAAATTGAGATGTGGTACACGCCAAGGTTTTATATTATTTTACGGTCTTATATCACTAAAAGTCTATCAAACCACTTTATCTTAGTGTGGT
The DNA here is from genome assembly GCF_905163445.1 of Pararge aegeria. Taxonomy (NCBI): domain Eukaryota; kingdom Metazoa; phylum Arthropoda; class Insecta; order Lepidoptera; family Nymphalidae; genus Pararge; species Pararge aegeria. The sequence continues at coordinate 5,436,988 of NC_053194.1, forward strand.
GGACTATGGTAGTAACCGTTTTCATTCTGAGAGGAGGCCTTATTAAGTGGGTATCTAATGGGTTGATTATTATGATGACGATTGCTGAAAGCAAGCAAGCACTAAATATAGTAAATTATAATATGTGTATTGTGTGTATAATAATATGTTTTTTTCTATGTACTTTTTGTGGTGTGCAATAAAAGTATATTCATTCATTCATTCATTCATATGTGCCAGGGTTACCAGGGTAAAACATATTTATATAGCAAAAGGAAAAGTAATTATTAAAAAAAACTTATTGTATAATACGTGATCACTTAAATTATTTATATAATCGATCAAATCGAATCAAATCTAAAAGTAGCGATTTTGCTTTATACCCCCTCTTAGTATTGGCCAATTTCATTCTTATATCAGTTAAACCTCTGTTGTTGATCTTACCTATATATTGTTCATACTTATCATCTTTACTGGGCCGTACTTATATTAATATGGTCGTTATATTTAAAGTTCCAAAATATGTCGACCACTGCAGACAAAACAATCAATCAAAATCTTCAGATGGCAATGAATTTAGAAGCACTATCTCTTCTTTCTGAGTAAGTCTATACTAAATTAAATCTGCCACCTAGTACTACCAGGCAAATATATGGTAGACAAGCAAGATATATTTCGAGCACAGCTTGAATGAGTTCAAAAGCGACAAGCAATTTGCTTGAAGAACTTGAAAACGTCAAGCAATTTGCTTGAATGAACCTAAAAACATCGAACATGTAACCACTTGGAGACCTTGCATATTATAATTGCATGTACAATAGATTGGTTCGATGTAATAAGACATCTATACAATAACTGTTGAAATCAGTTCGTTATCAGAACATCACTTGCGTGATCCATCAAAGCATGAAGTTAGTGTTGAAAATAATTTCGCAGGCCAGCCTTGATTGATGATTTCTCAAGTCATAGCGATCAGTAGATTAAACTGGTAAAAAGTAACAGCAAAAAATGTCATCTAAGCAATGCAAGTTATTTGTTTGCATGGTGTAAAATAAAATTGAAACTTAAACAAAGTTCCATAAGTAACAGTAGTCGAAATCAAAAAAGCATTCAAAAGCATTCGCATTTGAATAAGATCATATTCTATTTCGTTTCGTATTAATTTTACCAGATTTTTTGGGACTCGTTAATAAATTTCCCTAATAATCCTGCCTTCAGTTATTTTCTTTTACCCCTTAGTTCGCCTGTAAGTAATGGCTATATAGTAATATAACTATTTTCTGAGGTTTACTTACAAGTACTAAAAGTCTACAACTGATAAGCTACTGTGTACCAGATATCACAAATTCGTATCTTAGTAATCAATAATGCTATCAACTTGAATTTGGAAATGATTATAATAATCAGTTTGTGCAGAATGGATAAAAGCTTTTTTTTTGCCCTGCACCGCTCTTCTAACGGTTCTCTGTTGCTTTTTCTCGAATAAAAATGTTTGTCTCCAGCACGTACTTGATTTAGACTCCAGCACGTTGTACTGAATTAAAAAAAAATTGGGGTAGCGGTTCAGCTAAATATAGGTAACAAACTTACACACAAGCATATTTTCAACAAAAATTTAAGTTTTTTTCTTTGTGTACATTGCGAAACTAAGAGCGTTAAAACTTCAAAATTAAGTTACTGCATCAAGTGAGATTACTGGAAGAGCTTTATGTGCACATAACAAAATAGTTTTTATTTGTATCTTTATTACACAGTTTTACTTATAGTACCTACCTATTTAGCGAATACTACTACTTTTCCATTAAAAACCATTCTACTTTTCTATTGAGAAAATTACGTAAAGTACTTTTGATATATCATTAATGACGGTCCATATAACTCTGCACTGACACATAACTTTTCTTAAAGTAAAACTACTCACTACATAATTTTTTTTGAAGTAAATCTTCTTAAGGCGCGACTACGGAGTGACTCAGATTTTTTCTGACGAAAGTAACGCTTACGTTGACGTATGTGTAGTTTCCGCTATTTCAAAATAATTATTTGGATTGGACTTAAGTATAAGCGCTTCTTGACTGATACACCAGCTAGTGGCAAATATCATAATAAGGATTATGTATTTCCAATATTTTCAAACGGATCAATTGTGATCAATTGTTTTACTTCAATCGCGCGTAAAGGTTACACGCACACAATTTTTTTTTTATTGTGTCTCTTTGGTCATTATTCTGTCTATTTATTCTTTATTCCTTATTGCTAATACGTAGGTACGTTAAAAAAGTTTGGATTGTCATCGTAATTAAAAATGATACATGGCTTGTTAGACCTAATTGCTATAATGGCAGTGTCTTTACCATATATTACGTGCAACAAATTGCTGATTATTAATTCAAAGTATGCATCTTATTATTTCATAAATATGTTATCCATATACAGATATCTACCGCATCAAATGTAAAATACTTGGTAATCTTTACCATTTATATCCATTTATCTGATGACTGTCTTGCCTTATTATACTATAACAGACTGGAATAGTTAATCCAACTATAAACGATTCTGATATTTATTTACTGGTGAAATGTTACAAATCTTCAATCGATTGAATTAATAATTAAATGCTTTAATCCAAATTGAACACAAAAATGCGAATTACTAATAATTAATAGGCAGTTATGCCATGTTAAAACAAAATACAAAATATTTTTTAGAGATGGTAACTTGAGGAAAAACGATAACAATGAAACTCGATGCAATAATCATTTTTTGAATGCAATCTATGTTTTATTTATATACTAGCTGACCCGCGAAAATTCGTCTGCACCAAATGATATTAGTTACAGGTTTGAATATCTTAAAAAAACCTAGAAACTAATTGCACGCCATCTACCAGGTCTAGTTTTATTTCCAAACTCTATTCATCCATACATCCATCCTCACAAACTTTCGCATTTATAATATTAGTAGGATGATACGCATGCCTTCGATCGCCCCTTGCCTTGCCATATGCCTTGCCACTTGCTGTTACCTGTGAAGAGTTATGTCCTTTATCTCCGACAATAGTTATCAGATCTTCATTAAAATTAGACAATATATGCTTGTTAGTATACACTTTCAAATAAAAAAGAATTATTGAAATCGGTTCAAATTTATCGGAGCTATGGTGTAAAATTGATTAAAAACTTTTATCCCATTTCCCGGAGGAAACTTATAGTTTATCGGGATTAAAAGTATCCTATGTATCGCAGGAATATCAGCTACCACTATACCAAATTTTATATAAATCCGGTCAGTAGTTTTCACGTGATGCCCGGACAGATAGACAGACAGACAAAAATTAAATAAAAATCTGTTTTGGACTCAGTATCGATTATAAAGCAACCCCCGGTTAAAATTTTCAAAAAATATTTAATGTACAGAAATCTTCCAGTTACAGTTTTATTATAAGTATAGATATACCTAGAAATTGTTGACGGACTAAGCAGATAACTCACCTGATGGTAAGTGAGAACTTATTTTTTACAAACTCTTTGACGACTTACATAACATCTAGTATATTTTAATAGATCGAAGATTTAAAGTGTGTTTAAATGTTCAGGAAGCTCTATCCATATACAATGTATTCATTGTAGTAATATAACGAATAATTTAAAGCTCATCATATTTTATAACTTAAGCAATATACAAATTATAATATAAACAAACATGTAACAGGAAGACAGCGTAGGTAGCTTTAGCATTGATATGCATTTATATTATGCTAATTATTAAATATCTTTGTGACAAACAATATATGCAATTGTATAATATCATGATGGTAAGTGATAAGACTTGTGTTAACTGGTGTGTTTTGTACTCACGAAGTTTTTTTTATGTTCAGACATGACACTTCCTTCGTCACATTGTAACAAGAATGTTCAACTTTCTCGATTACACATGTTACTTATATGCAAATCTCTATTGTTACATTACAAAGGCGTTAAAGATAGGTATTGAATATGCATTGTTGAAAATGTTTTAAAAGGAAATACTAAAAAGCTTACTTTGAGGAAGTGTGCAGCTATACTGAGCCAGCTCCTTTGTCACGCATTTTTTTTTAAATTTTTATTCTTTAACAATTATTTTATTTCACAAATGTAACATTTTACACAAATGTGTGACAATAAATACGATTTTTCTTTCTTTCTTTCTACTTTTTTGCTATTTAATAAACACTTGGAGGAATGGTCAAATTTAAACATCTTAAAATTCATTTAAAAAATTTGTAACCAAAAGGATTAGACCATGCGACTGTCTGGCAAACGCGGCCTTTTTAAAATTTATAATCTTTATATACCTACTACCTGTTGCCCACGACTTCGTTTGCGTTTGATTTTGTTTTTTGATGTGGCATTATATTTAGTTGTAAATCTATAAAAAATTAAAGTATTCAGTATCGCTAAGCCTAAATGAGGGGTTCGCTGCTGTCCGCTGAGGAGTTCTGTCCTCTATCTCCAACCGTAGTTTGGGCAAAATTAAACGCATATTATAACCTCTATAGTACTAATATGTTTAAGAACATAAATAAAACTAGAGAGTTCGCAATAACAATATGTATTAGCTAGGTAGCTTGATTCGAACTGACTTTGTCATACAATATTTCAACGTACCCACTTAATTCACTATATTAAACAACAAAGTAAAAAAGTACCACATAAGTTCTTCTTAAATGTATACACTTGACTGTATATAACAAGTACAAAAATAATTATTTAGATCGGTTATAATTTGTCGGAGTTATGGTGTAAAATCGTCAAACACTCATCCCCTCTCCCAATGACACCTAGCTTAATGTCGGGATAAAAAGTATCCTATATTACTACTAACACTTCCAAGAATATGTGTACAAAGTTTCATGAGGATCGGTTAAGTAGTTTTTGCGTGAAAGCGTAACAAACAAACTTACATTGACAATAATAATATTAGTAGGGATAGGGATAGGGATAGGGATTTATTATGAACAAATTACTTGGTAATAGGTAAAGGTATCAAAAGTATGTAGTAATTTTTATGATTTACTTGGCACTTACTTAAAAATATGGAAAAAATAAATTAAATAGTTTTAAAAATAAATTAAATAAATTAAATAGTTACACCACCATAATATATACCCTGCATCGAATTAACAGACGTGAACTAAAATATGTTCTAGACAAATGGCAGATAGATAACATAGGAAAATAATAGAGCTTTGTTTCGCCTTGCAAATAAAAACAAAACCTTATAGGTTAAAATCAGACAATGCAATTTTCGTAAAAAGCAATTATCATTAAATAAGGTCAAATTTTACTGTGTAATCAACAATTATTATTATTATAAGAAAATGAATAGGGCGCTTTAGCAAAATTGGAGCATTGAAAACCAGTTTTAGGCTAACATTAAACTTGTTTTAGATTCTCGTGTAATATTGTAGTTTGACCCACAATGAAATCTAGACTACTTACTTATCGTTGAGTTACGGAAATATTTGTGCGGTCACTTTCAAGGATAAAATAACTGACCATTATCTACTGTTATATTCCGTTTAAATCTAAAACTTATACAAAAATCATGACTGGTAGACTAACTGACATCCGATTGGCGCAGTGTATTATATTCATAAAAATATTCATCAGCTATCTTAGTACCCATAACACAAGCTACGCTTACTTTGGGGCTAGATGGCGATGTGTGTATTGTTGTGGTATATTTATTTATATTTATTTATTTATGTAACTGACTGACTATAACATAACCTAAATCGGTTAAACTAAAGATGGAAAAATATTCCATGAGTACGATGAATAGATACATTGCAAAAGGTAATTATGAAGTTCTATCCCTTAGAAATTGAAAGAAAATAAATGTTGTTATAGAAATCCTGATATTTTTTAACATAAATACACGAATTGTGGTTTTCCGTTTTGAGGATAACAATAATAAAATATTTAGTTGTTGTAAAATCAAAATGTAAGTTGTTTCGAATAATATCGAGAACGTTAAGTATTTGACACAGACACAGGTTACTCTCTAGGTAACATTTAGCATGGGGAAAGAGACAGGTTGCACTTGTGCCCGGAAAATTTTCTTAGAACCCCGGAAAACCAGAATTTCCATGCAAAAAAAGTCACCTTAGGCTTATATAAACTGTTTTTTATTCTTTTATAATTTTAGAAATATGATACATTATTTAAACCGACACATTGGATTAAATTTGTTAAAGTATTGACAATTTATTAAGTTAATACGTCTTAAGATAAATGTGTAATATTCATCCACGGATAAATGTCACTACCATTCTATTCATGGTGGTCCGATACAGTTATAACATCTTGATAAAGCTAATTACGTCTTATCACCTGCCATTGTGGCATTCATCTTTCTAATATAATGACTACAAAGGTTAAAATCTACTATCATAGAGCGATATTTATGTAACTTTGCCTGTGGCAAAGAAAGTGGGTTTATGATGTTGACATTTGGTAAATTAAAGATTGATGAGTTTTAATACAAGACGTGGGAATTTAAACTTTGATGTATTGAGTCTTCCAAATGTTTATTTTATCGATATTAACTTTACCTGCTATATGCAAAGTATTTTTAGTGCCTGGTTTTTACCTTTACCTAACTATGATTACGTATTATGAAAAAATATTCGTAGTTTCGATTTTTGACGGCCGATTGGCGCAGTGGTCAGCGACCCTGCTTTCTGAGACTAAGTCTTTGAGGCCGTGGGTTCAATTCCCACAACTGGAAAATTATTGTGTGACGAACATGAATGTTTTTCAGTGTCTAAATGTTTATCTGTATTCTATAAGTATTTATTTATATTATTCATAAAAATATTCATCAGTCATCTTAGTACCCATAACATAAGGTACGCTTAGTTTGGGCCTACATGTCAGTGTGTGTAGTGTCGTTCGTTGTATATTTATTTATTTCTTTATTCTTACTACCCGCTCCTTTGCAACCTTCCTAGGATTCGATTTTCCCCTATTATCTTACGACATGATTGTAAGTTAATAAGTAAATTTATTTGTATTTTTAATAACAATATGTTACAATTATTACTTGTATAACGGTAGTTCATAAACCTACGTACTATGTACAGGCACATACATATTTTATATACCTAGCGTCGTCTAAGTCATAAAACAATACTGTCTCACATACCTTCTCATTCATTCTCATTCATGAAATATGTTTAAAATGTTTATTAGTTTACTTACAAACTACTTGGTGTAAAGTAAATAAGCTATAAAATTTTATTGATAATAAAGATATTACACGCCTTGCACTTTATGGTCTACTGCTCCGTTTAATTGCTAAGATATTATGTCAGCATAAGTGACTTATTAGTACGAGGTTGCAAGCGAAAGTTTTAAGGAGTTCGGCTAAAAGCAGTATGGTAAGCTTTTGATTTCCATGCTCATTATGCGTGAATATCGACGAAATATACCTGTAGAAATTTTCCCTATACCTATATATAATATCTCAAATAAGCCCAGTGGGTAGGACTTCGACTTGACTTTTGGGGGGCTGAGTTAGAATCCCAGCCGCCCCACTAGCTTTACTAAGTTATTTGGGTTTTAAGCAATTAAAATATCACTTGCTTCAACAGTACCTTACTTCCTTCTAATTGTCGGAGACCCGTGCCCTATTGTGGGCCGGTAATGGGTTATATGATGACAATGATGATGAATATAGTAGTAGTTAGTGATAGTAGTTAATAAGTTTACTACAAAAGTGCTAAAAATGTGAATATCATAAATAGGAACTGCAGCCGAGCGTCGCCCTTTTAAGTTAGTTGTATAAGTTAAAATTAGCTGACCCGTGCAACTTTGTTGCACCAAATCGGTTATTACCGGAAAACACAAATAAAATGACATTTTCTAAAAATAATTCCTAGCTAGATCGATTTATCGCCCCCGAAACCCCCTGTATTATAAATTTCATGAAAATCGTTGGAGCCAATTTCGAGATTCCAATTATATATATATACAAGAATTGCTCATTTAAAGATATAAGATTACGCCGTAAAGGTTTTCTACGGTAGAGCGGGACATCCTGGCACTGGCTTTTTACTTAAAGGGATGTCCCAACAACGGATCAATGTTTTGTAAAACTTTTTATGAATAAAATCATTTTTCATTTTTATAATATTCAGATCGAGAAGTCAATAACCTCAGATTGTTTTACAATAGGGCTAAGTACAAACATAATAGTAGGCATTTGTAAATTTAACAATACCCAGCCTGCAGACTTGAGCGTAAAGATGTAATAGAACGTCTCTCGTACATTGGTACAAAAGCTTCAATAAAAGTAGAAAATATCAAAGATATTATCGGTACTATATGTTTTTGTGGACCTTTTTGTGACGAAGCTCGTCCGGGGAAGTGCAATCGCGATGCTTATTTCTGCCGCTAAGCAGCATTGTTGCAATGCTGTGATCCGGTCTGAAGGGCGTGGTTGCCGGTGTAATTACACATGAGGCTTAACGCAGGACGTGCTCCTTCCATGTCCTGTCACTGTGTAGTGTTGCTCTGTTTATAGGCGTCAGTTTTTTACTTACCGACGGGCCATCTGCTTGGTTCATCAATTATTATTATAAAAAAAAATTCATGTTATCTTAATTAACAATCTCTATGTACCACAATCAAAATTTTCAAAATAATATTGCTCATCGCAAACCATGAACGAGTTCTTACTTTCTAAGATTAAAGCTTGAGACGCGAGCGTTGCCTCATATGATAATGTACGAGTATATGATCTCCTCACTGAGTAGTACAAAGAGCTTATAAATTAAAACAATTATTTACTGTCAGATTCTTATGTAAATGGAAAGCGCTTCTTTTATGTTGGTGGTACTCTCCTACTTTAGTCTAAGGGTTGCCAGTTAACATAACATTATTATTGCCTCATTCGAGATGTCGGTGAGGATTACATAATAATATATTCCATATATTCTTTTGTCATTTAGCTTATTTTCGTGAATTTCAGATACTTCAAAGCTAGTTAAAATATACTTTACTTAAAGAGAAGTATATTAAAACTTTTTGTTTTCTATTCAGTTTTTGATTATTTCAGTATTTGCTCGTCAAAAGGCGGTTCAATTTTATCAGATAATCAAAAGGAAGGAAGTAGTCTACTTCCGCGGCTTTAGAACTAACTAATCCCAGTCTAACAACTATTCAATTGGATGGTTTGTTATTTGCAACGTACCATATGCCGAATTCCAAGCCTCACAGATTTTAACGTTCCCTTAACCAATATGATATTCTACTACCACTGAAACTGTGGTAACAGTCAGTTACCACACATCCTGAAAAAAAATTAGGTATTGTCAAACTGTCTCTGTGTAAGAACGTAACAGGAAACTAAAGAAAGATTAAGATTATAAATGGTATATAAAATGAAAAGTGTATCTGAAAGGAAAACAGCTAACGCGATCATACTCTCTCAAGAAATTAACTGATAAATGCGATTGATACGGTAATTATTATGTAGTAGGTAAATGTTTGAATGTTTAAACTACTGTGACTCATCGGAATGCCGTTGACTTGCCTACCAAAGACCAAACTGAATAATTTGTTCACCTCGCTCTTTGAGGTACTTCATTGTATTTGTGCCGTTATGTCTAATATCAAACAAATAAATCCTTGAGACCTTGTACCTCTCTAATACAATAGTAGAAATCATAAACTCTTTAAAATCGTGTACGAATCTTTGTGGTTCGCACTTAGATAGCCCTAAGGTCTGCATTTATGATTCGTCACGCTGGACGTCCACTCAAAGTCATATAGGATCCACGACGTGTAACGGCAATGAATAGGTTTAGACGTCGTCGTGCACGATGGTCAATACACGAAGCTTTGTTATACAGTTTCGTTCGTTGAATACCTTGATGATGTAAAGCTAACGCCACGCTAGCTTAGTTACGTTTTCGGTCGCTTGATAAAGGTTATATCACTTATAATAACGGAAAATTGCATTAAAGGAGGCGTTTCATTCTTGGCACTCTTTTTGTACACCATATGGCCCCTTTAAAATCAATAATTTATAAAGTTGTCAGCAAACATCTAACATGATTGAAAACTGCAAGTAAATGCATGTAGAGTGAATTTTAAATTAATATCAATAGAGATCTTTAACCTAAGCGATTGATTGATTGATTTGATTGAAACTAGAAATTGTTTACTTATTTTAACTCCTAGATTTTCCTCCTAAATAGCTTAGTTTGTTGTTTTGTTTATTTCACTCTTTTATTTTACGTTAACCTACATTACCTACATTCCATTACATCCACTCATTCATTATACACTCATTCATGTTTTAAACTGGTAACAATTGTTGCAAATTATTTATTAGCATACAAATTCTATTTGTTCATTAAACTCATGAGTCACGAATCATATTTTATTTGGTTGAAATGTGACGGACATAGCGTGATATTGAATATGTGCGCAGAAAAAAGACATGTTAAACTGGCAAACATTTATTACTATGAATTAAAGTATCACTGTCATTATTAACGACTCCCGTGTAAGCATTAACTTCAATTTCCTGCATTCAAATTAATAATTGTTCTATTAGCTTTAACAGTTCATTATTTACTTTGACAGTTCATACGTGATACGAAGTCATTTTGTTTCAACATTTTTCTTTTTGTAACTTATACTTCTACTTTGAATTCAAACCATCAATCTTTTTGGGTAAAGTAAATGTTAAACTGGCCAACCGAAATAACGACTTTTGCCCACACGACCGTGTGCTAAAATATGTAAACACAAAAAGTTTAACAAATAAAACTATTCGTATTTATATTAATATCTATCTATATCTTAGGACAGATAAACCTGAATCTTGGACATTGTTTAACGTTTACCGAGTTAGGTGTGATCTTGAATCCCATCGCACCATTTTAAAAATAGAGCTAGGTACTAACTTAGTCACGAATGACACTGTTTGAAACAATATTTACCTAAAAAAAGACACATTAACTTTATGTACTGACCTCTTTGTAGTATAATAGAGGTCAGTACATAATGCTTCTATGGCTCATGTCAAACTTAAGTGTCAAGTTTGGTTCATTGGTTACGTCATCACTTTTCATTTTTAATTTGTAAGTATACAAGAGTATTTCAGTCTCGTTTAGTGGGTCACTTCTCTTTATATGAGGTTTATCAATTACAATAAATCTTTTAAGCTTTATATAAAATTGGAAAGCAATAAATTTAGTACAAAACTTCTATTCACACGCCGATATAAGGAAATAATGACACTTTTATTTAGGATCTTATAACATAACACAAAAGAAATCTAAACACAATAAATGTGGTAATCTTTCGCGTGTTCCTAATCGAGTCTGTAATCAGAATGCGCGAGATAGAAGCATATGGATACAATGTGCAAAGGCACACAGATACGAAATCTAAACTGGCTGCAGAATTTCAATTTTGGCACAGTTCTATTGCAATTAAGAGTTACTGTACCAAAAACCGTCTGTATAGGCACTGAAGATAGAAACAGTGAGAGTCATACTAATAAGTATTCTGGAAATATACTTCAGTTTAAAGATTCTTCCCTTATATAAATTCATAGTATCTATGAATTTGGAGATTTGTATGAATTTGCTGGTTATTATTTTGTTAATTTTGCTTTTATAACTAATCGAATTCTTTAATTCTTTTATTGTAATTGTTTTTATTTGTAATGTTTATTAATTGTAAAGTTTTACGTTTTTTTGTGTTGTTTTTTTTCAATTAGCGTAATTAGATTCTGGCCGTTCTAATTAATAATAATAATATTGCAATTAAGAGTTACTGTACCAAAAACCGTCTGTATAGGCACTGAAGATAGAAACAGTGAGAGTCATACTAATAAGTATTCTGGAAATATACTTCAGTTTAAAGATTCTTCCCTTATATAAATTCATAGTATCTATGAATTTGGAGATTTGTATGAATTTGCTGGTTATTATTTTGTTAATTTTGCTTTTATAACTAATCGAATTCTTTAATTCTTTTATTGTAATTGTTTTTATTTGTAATGTTTATTAATTGTAAAGTTTTACGTTTTTTTGTGTTGTTTTTTTTCAATTAGCGTAATTAGATTCTGGCCGTTCTAATTAATAATAATAATAGGTTAACTAGGGATTGAAGTTGCATAATGATACACGCAAAATTTTTTTTCTGATTCAGATACTGAGATACGCAAACAGCACACTTTTTATATAGTAATAGTAAAAATTGATGAACCAAGCATATGGCACTTGATGGTAAATAGGAAACCATAGGCTTTATAAACAGGGTAACACTTAGCTGAGCATGCAAGGAACACCTCTTTTTAAGAGTGGCCCTGCGTTTATCGACCTGAGGCGTAAATACAAAGCTTCGTGTGTCTGCAATCACACCGAATTCAGCAGTGCCGCAGAATATATAGATAAGCATGGTGGTAGTAGGTGCATCACTGACCTGTAAATCGCTGACGAGCTCTGTCACAAAAGCTCTACATACACACACGTCATGACAGGAGAAGGGGTGTCTCCTGTCAGGACACAAGTCTCCTCTAAGGATTATTATTATTATTATAACTCTTCATTTGTACACCACATTAAGATTATACAAGAGAAAAAGAAACATAAAAATATAAGTAGAATACAAATGGCAGCCTTATCGCTTAGTAGCGATCTCTGCCAGGCAACCTTAGAATTAGGACAAAAAAAAGAGGAGAAGTGGTACAAATATAAAATAAATACATACGAATAACTAAAAACTAATACATAAACTTATTATAGATATTTAAAAAAAACTAATAATAAACTATATACCATATAATAAATACTTAGATAAACATAAATAAATACTATTAAACATCGTCTTCAGTTGAAAGGATGATAAACTTAGAAGCTCAACATTGCTGCAACTCGGGCGGATTTAGATTGTCAGTACTCTGAGATACGGGGAAAAAATAAAGTCAGTTCTCTTATAAAGCCAGAATTTTTTGGATGGAGAAACAAAATTTTCGACTGAATGTCGTGACCTCATTATCTGTAGTAAAATGAAGATCAGACGAACAAGTGAACTCTATTAATATCGAAAATTACTATCCTAGTCTAAGCCTAGCAAATCTTACAATTTTTTTCATAATCTACATTAATGAAGGATTGTATTGTTTTTTTTGTCATGTTATCTGACAAGTTTTTGTACCTTAAATAAATACCCTGTGCACGCAACAGCCTACTATAGGTACCTACATGAAATGACACCAGTACGCGACGTATGTGATCAATTACGTGTTACGTAAACGATTGTAAATGTACTGACGCGAAAAACTGTGTAACGGTGATCATCAACTTGATCGTCTACGTAACAGTTTAGTGGTTTTTATCAATTTATGCGCTATTCTTTGTACATATTGTTTTTGTTCAAAAGTACTGCGTAATTGGTGACGTATAAGCATACTTTCCAAGTATGAAGAGATGAGAAAGGACACAACAGAAAAAAACTATGTATCAAAGGTTATTCGTCACTCCAGCTTCGCTAAAGCATTAAACCCTTGATTACGCGAAATATTTCTTTCAAATCCGCACTTAAAAAGAGATTAAGGTCTATTCTTAAGTAAGAAGTTAAGTTATTATTCAATTAAAAAATAGTAGATTCTGATTTTTATATTCAATCTAATTCCTCTGCGATTTCTCTAACAATAAGTTACAATGCTTTTTAACATAGTAGCACGGCATAAGCAATTGCTGTCTAAGCGATTGGCGTCGGAGTGAAACGTTCGTAGAGAGTACATTGCAGAGGATTATAAAGATTAGAGAAATTATAAATTACACTGTGCAGATTTTCCTGCTGTTCAGTACAGCAAATTAAGCTTAATACTAGAATGACTATTAACAAGTGGTCAACTTTAAGCTGAACAGATACAATAGCATTTATTGATATTTCAGTGTCAAGATCAACCGATTCTGAACTCGGCGTTATATAATAAACTATCCGTATCATAGCGTAATTGGTCATAATAATCTGTAACCTAACCCGTGTTCTATTTTTGAATAGAGGTTAACAATGCAAATTTTTTTCTTAATAACATTCTTTGTCACTTCCTTAAGTTTGACTCAGATGAATTAGCATTAAAATGCTTGTTAATTATAATACTCGGGTCACGATTATCACTCTACTTAATATATGTATCTATACCATTAAGATAATACGTTAGTTCCTCGTTTCTTCATCACCTTTTATATCTAAGACTTTGATTGATTACAGTTAAATAAAATACTTACTTACAGAATACAGCATAATCGTTCTCACACATAGAAATTAATCAAATTTCATACTACAGGTAAGTATCTAATTGGACAACGTTATTTATGTAACTTTGATTATACATTGTAAAACGTTGTCTCTGTCTTTTTCAATTAATTTCTGACACCTATTAAAGTCAAACAAGCAAGCCGTTAACATCAAAATCATACTTGTACTTAATTCTTACTTACATACCAACTTAAGCCAAACCTCAGTACGAAACATTTAAGAGAATCGTATGTCCGGGGAAGCACAATATGCTTTTTTCTGCCGCTAAGCAGTAATGCGGGGAAAGCACAATATGTTTTCCGGTGTGAAAAGTGCGGTTGCCGGTATAATAACACATGAGGCTTCACGCCTGCGGTTATTGGACCCAGGGCGGCACTTTTTAGATCGTGTTCCTTGAATACCTTGCGAAGTGTTACACTGTTTATAGGCGATGGGTTTCCACTTACAATCGAGTGGACCAAAACTAAAAAAATATCTCTAGCAATGGACGTGTTATTTTGAGATTACAATGGCAATTACTCAAAACCTACTTACCACATATTGCAAACGAACAAGTTCACACGTGTTGCATACAAATGAAAGGCATTTAGCTTAACAAAACGAAAACTCGCTCGCTCAGTAATGCTAAGTTACGGCCCATTAGATGTCATCTCGACTGACGCCACAATCGATTCTATGCTCTACATTTCGTCAATGGCCAATTTTAGAATATGAGATCTTATGTAACAACTAACACATACTATTTCGGAGGTTTTAACTATAACAGTAAATAAACTTTCGTTCTTTTTGACAGTTTTTTTTAATTTTATTTCTCTACAAGTTAGCCCTTGACTGGAATGTCACAAAAAGCCTTTGACTGGAATAAAAGAAGATGGTTGTCAGTAGCGGGTTGCCGGTTAGGGGTATGGAAGTTATGTTAAGACCACCCTGAAGAGAGTGGATATCGGTTATAAAAAATATATGAAGACCTAAACAAAAAGATTTTTTTTAAGTTTAAAGAAGGCATGTTAGAAGTAAAATGAAGAGAACGTAACCTCTATTCAGTTTCAATCCACGGTACAGCATATCCTTACTGCTGATCAAATGTGTAATAAAGTAGGTAGGTACCCTTTTAATATACAGTTTATAGGTCGCTGTTGCCGGCGACTTCGTCCGCGTTTGTTTAATTTTAAAGCATTCCGTAGGAACAGTTAATTTGGGAGATGAGTGTCATTTAATTAAGGTGTAGTTCTAAAGATATATTTCAGTTCTTATTTTTAAAATCTGGTGTAGTTTTTCAAAATAACTCTTTCAATTAAGTGTATGTCTAAAAATAACTGTTTAGTTTACGAATAGGACTTAATTTTTTTTAAACTCGCGATAACTTCTTCATTGAACTAATTCCAATTATGAGTTAAAAAGTATTTTACTGCTATACCCTTGATGATAAAGATATTTAATTTAATAAGAATAAATTCTGCGATACTAATGTTACCCTCTATTGTAACGCCGACGATTAAATAAAATTTTAGAACACAAAAGTTGCTATTGCGAAAAGTTGGTATTAAGTAATTTATGATAGTTAGATATGGATTTTATTGCAGGTAATAATGATTACTTAAATCGTGTAGTAGCCAGTAGTTACATTATTTTTTTTTTATTATCAATAGTTTTCTCAGTGCACGCCTATAATGAATTTAATAGGCAAAATATTCTTAAAGGTATCTTTTCAAAACACGCACTTCGTGCTTTCTTTTGGAGAACAAAATGGTAAACATCATTACTTTCGGAGTCTATTGAGTACAAACAAACACAAAAAAATCATTCCTATTTATAATTTTAGTATAGAAATATAGATATATGCATTCATTTTAATAGGTTTTAGCGGTAATTTGTGTGCACAAATGTTTTTTGCAGATCTAAAAGTAAAACACTGGCTTTAAAACTATCTATTCAATATTCAATACCATTGTGTAATTGTAGATAGAGTAGGAGCCAGTTATTTTCTAAGTAATCGCTTCCTCAAGCGATTTGCACCGTTTTCCTGACTACCTCGAGCTAAACTACAATTATTATGCTTACTTTATAATTAAAGCTAAATTATTGCGTTGTCCCTTCTCCTATCCGACAGGTCTGCAACCTGTGCCATTGTTTCTCTATCTTATTAATTATTATAAATGCACGAGCATGCAGTGTGGTGAGTGGTGACGGATAATCAGAATACATATGTCACCATCACGCGAGTATCGCAACTAAGAGAATATAACAGTGTCCTCTGTTCTTTTACTACGATTACTGCGATTACACACCCTTCTGCCCAGCTTGAATATTATGGACGTTGAGAGAGGCCTTAGTCCAGTATGGGAATGTTATAGGCAATTGCTGATCAACTCTTAAAATCCCTGGTACGAATCAGGATTCTAAACGGTATATGTCTCGGTATAACTTGAAAATGTCTCAGCCGAATTTTAGCTGTACTCTGATCTGCCGTCACCACACGATGCAGAGAGTTGAGTTTATATTATCATTTAATTTCGCTGCATTAACGGGTTATCAGTGTCATCATGTAGCCAATTTATTTTAATGACATCTAACTATTAAATAAATCTACAACTTCAGTCAAATTTAAAATAGACACAGCTCGTTTAGGTTTATATACCATTATATTAGGAGTATCGCTATACGATAAGGTCTAAATAAACTTAATTTATACCCAACATGCACAAGTTTTTGAACGAGTGCATGAATTTTACTCGGCTGACGCAAGACGTCATATTATGTTTAGGGTATTAAATCTTAAAGTATCATATTATTTCTTTATGGTAATTTTTTGGGTTATCTGGTGTCATCGCATCACCGAGAAAACTATCAACTACTGCAGTACGTAATAATATACCATACCGTACCGTTGCCGCACGCCTTTATGTAACTACCATTGATTGCCCATAGTAAATTATAGGCTACCTTGTCGAATTGCTAAGGCATATCCCATTCAAGAAGTTCAGACTTACCGTAAGTTAATAAGGAGGTAGAAATCCATTTCTTTAGTTTTTATTACAGAGTTCTAAGTCATCACATAACCTCAGTTTTTAGGGTTATCAAAATGGTAAAAACGAACCCTTATGCTACGCCGTTGTCAACATGTCACAACCTTATTTATAATAGACTTCAAATTTCGAATGGCCATCATGATATTTATATTTTCTCTCCATGGTAATTTCCTTCGTTTGTTTCTTCATTTGTCGAGTTTGTCTTTTACTGGAATTTTTTATGTATTACTGTAGCGTTATTCGAACGTATGTACTATTATAGGGATAATAAATAAACGAATGCACCCCATACATTCTACACTCAATCAGCAGCCCTCTAAATCTTCACTTCTTGGCACCCACCTTTATGGGCCGTTCAGCACGACGACTTTTTATAGACTTTGAGTTTGATGACCATTTGATCAGCGTTTCAGCGTCAGAAGTAAAGACGAGAACAGCTCAGTGATAAAAGACTGCCCTTAGGCATTGAGAAACTAACGACGATAAATGTGACCCAGATCACGACTTGAGTTCTGTATAATGGTGTGATTTGATACATCGTAACTTTAGTTTTAAGTTGACCAATGTACTTAACACCATCATCTCACTTTTTTACAATGTAACGCCTCCAAGGTGGCTTTTATCATCATATCAACCCATTACCGGCCCAATAAAGGGACTTCTTCCACCACGCTGGCCCTATGCGGATTGGTGGACTCCACACACCTTTGAGATCAGTATGGAGAACTCTCAGGCATGCAGGTTTCCTCACGTTGTTTTCCTTCACCGTTGAAGCATGTGATATTTTAATTGCTTAAAACGCACATTACTTAAGTAGTTAGAGGTGCGTGCTGGGATAGGAACTCGGCCTCCCAAAAGTGAAATCGAAGTCCTACCCACTGGGCTTTCACCGTTTCGGCTTATATATGTATATGCTTATATATGAATATGCTACCATAAGTTTTCCAACCAAATGGTAAGAAGCCAAAAACTTCATAAATCTAATCTCTTGAAAGCGGCACGTAGGATCATATACCATCTATGGTAATGCCTATGGAAGATATGTTACATAAAAAGTGCGTAACGCTCAGATATACTCGTATATGATTATATACGATAAAACTGGGTCATCTAGTAACACGTATGGTCAGAGTCTAGCTTTCCTCAACAAAATTTAATCAAAAAAATCTTTTATGGTATTAACGTGCTGCATAGATACAAAAACGTTCTAAAATCAACTTTGATGTTATCAAATAAATTAACTGCCTCGTTGGTAACTTAATTGGCTCGCTGTGGGGTGGGTTGGGGTTCAAACAAAAAGTGCCGGATCATGTAAAAAATATATTTAGGTTAAATATATGAATGTGTAAGTCCGCCAAACCGCATTGTTACAGCGTGAAGGGTCGAAGCTTTAAACTCCTTCCTCCTATGAGAG
The DNA here is from genome assembly GCF_905163445.1 of Pararge aegeria. Lineage (NCBI taxonomy): Eukaryota > Metazoa > Arthropoda > Insecta > Lepidoptera > Nymphalidae > Pararge > Pararge aegeria. The sequence goes on from NC_053194.1 coordinate 5,455,746, forward strand.
AGGAGGCCCTTGCCCAGCCCTGGGAAATAGGTCAAAAGTACCAGGACTTCATCAATCGACTACTGTATTCTAATCTGCCGTCGCCATAAGGTGATAAAGTAATAATCCACCGCTAAATCAAATTTAACAAAATATGGCATTAAAAAAATCTGAAATCAATTATTGTATAGTGCACTTGACAAAAAAGTTAAACGCGGACTAAGTTCCGGGCATTGCACCTTCATTATATCTTGCTGTTTTTATAACCCTACATTATTCTGAAAACAGCCAAATGCAAAGAAAATATAGGCAATTATTTATCATCACATCGTAAAGTATTACCTAAACCAGACTTCACATTATTACACATATTCTTGGTCACCAATCTGCAACGGCAAAATTATCGTAATATCAACAACAACAACAATTGTCGTTTACAATAATTGTTTATTTATTATGAATAATCATTTCATTGAATTGTAGAATCCAATGAAACCATCCAATTAGCCTTTTGAAGCCTTTAGAACATTATAAATACGTGACCAAATATTTATAGCAAAATTGCAGTCACGTATTTCAAATAAATCAGGCATAATATCATCATTATTTTCCGTTAACCCAAAACTTTCTTCTGACCTATGGCACAATTTCAAAATCCACTGCGTTTTTGACAGAAATGCAAATATTGATTATGATAGTCGGTCGGAGGTTACGGGGGTTAGACGATCGTAGATATTTATACTTAATTTATTCTCACATATTTATTATCTGTTTTATATAAGTAAATTTGCATTTGAGAATTGCTAAAAAGTGACACTATTGGGACCTTTGTTCTCGATTTTGAGCTTATAATCACTTCCTAGATTTAATCGTGGATTTCAACATCAAGTATGTTTTTTATTTTACACATATAAGTGCAAGTGATTAGATAGATTATTTTTACAATTCCCGGAGATAATATTGATACAACAAAATATATAAAAAAAAGTAGAAGTACATGCATATATAAACACACAGCGTACAGAGCATCAATATGCCTACGCATATACAAACACTTCAACTCATGCAGTACACACAATATGACACAATATGACATAATATGCGAGTTTCTCCGCAAACTGTCTCGAAGCCAAAAGTACTTCAAACATTCGTAAACGTAACTATGAGCTAAAGCTGACGCTAGCTAATAATAATAGAAAGCTCATTCATCACACATGAGCTTACTCGGCCGGCTTTCTGATCGTAATTGCCTATGAATACCCTCTTCTAGAGACATTCTTACTTTTAGAGAAAATACAAAAAAAGCTTAAGGGTTCCTTTTGAGGTGCCTCAAGGAAGTGTCTGAGAACCACTTCTCTTTCTAACTTACATTAATGACCTGACGCAAGCAACAAATGGGGCTATGGTGTTATTTGCAGATCATTCTACCTAGACCAATGAAAATTGTTTTACATTATATAGCGCATGTACTTGTAGGTGTGTAGGTACCTATTTATAATTATTAAGGCTTTCACTATCTATAACTATATTTTGATCTATATATGCAATTGTAATAATAGAATTCTAGCTGTTTCCCGTTTTTACCGTCCGATTTAACTTGGTTTAGCACAAATCCCGTGGGAACTGTTTATTTTCCTGGGATAAACAGTAGCCTATGTTACTCTCAACGTTCTTTCAACTCAAGTTGAAAGTCTAGAAGTCACCTAGTTGATTATTGGTTACTTTGATAGGGCGTTAAAGAAGAACAAAAAAAAAAGGTACCATAAAAAGAAACACACTTTCGCATTTATAGTATTAGCGGAACGCCCCTGGTTACTACAACCTCTATTTGAGTAAGCGTTTCTGATATTTAGGGTTATATCTATTAATTTTCCAATTACTGTGGGCATTTCTGATATGTGTAATAGTGTCATTCAGTGTTGCACGCAAATAGCCACACAAAGGTAAAAAACAAAGAAGCAGACGGAAAGACTTTTGCTATTAGATATAATTGACCCTACCCTACCTATGGTACCACGCCTCATTTTGGTTAGTACGCTTTGATCTATACACGTAATCATAAATTACCATCATATGAGATCGCAAGCACTTGCGTACCCATTTATTGAAAACAAAGCTCTAGTAAGATTCAAAATTCAATTAACGTTTATGTGGTGAACCGCTTGGAAAGGATTCGATAATGTAATTAATTGAACTTCCATGAACTTGTATGTGTCATTTGATCGTGCTTTGTAAATCGTGACCTACATACATGACGAACTGACACAAAGGCTTACTCAGGATTGATTAAACTTAAGTGTTACCACACACTGTGTTTCGTAGGATAATGCATTGAAAGTGGTGAACTGAAATCCTTTTGTTAAGCCACTGGCAACATGTTATATTGATAATATAATGCCTTGGACTGTTATTTAAAATCAATTAACTGAGAGTCTGGAACTACTTGTAGAACAAATTACCGATTTTTAAACAAGGCTTTAATATTGTACTTGTTGATATAAAGAGTTCTCTAAAAATTGTTGGGTTCCTAAGAAGTCATGTTAAATGTTATCTTAAAGCATGAACATACTGGAGGTCAAATCTATTTTCTTTATGATATTATATTTACCATAATATTAGCCGTGAGACTTATTTACTTTATAGACGTAAACTCCTTTAAAAGTACTAAATACTAATAATAATAATAAACTTTATTCAGCTTCCACACATAAGTAAACTAATGAAAACCAATTACTAATTACATTAAAACTATACACCATTTTACAAAATTAATGCCTTATCGAAAGGTGCTTCAGCTGAAAAGGCTGCTGCAGTATTTGACAACTGCAGCGCTGACTATAATACTAATATTATATATATAATTTTTTTTATTCAACTACTAATAAGCCCTGTGCAGTCTAAGATAGCATTCTTGCCTTTTATACGGAGTATGGCACCCCTAATAGGTTTATAAGTTACATCGCACCGGAACACTAAATCGCTTAGCGGCTTGTCTTTGTCGATAGGGTGGTAACTTGCCACGGCTGAAGCCTGCCATCAGACGAGACCAGAGAAAATACGGAAATTGTAAATTCCCTAACTCTCCTGCCGGGATTCGAACCCGGGACCTCCTATCTAAATTTAAAGCGCTCACCTTTGCACCGAGGTTGTCAAAAATAAATAATGGTATATGGTATGCATATAGCAGAAAAATTTGATAAAACGGCAAAAATTCTCCTCATACACGAGTTATATATTAATCCTTATACTCCACATCAAAGGATTGAAAAAATTATAAATTACACCATACAGTTTCTCCTGCTTTTCGCGGAGTATAGCAAATTTTTTATTAATTTTCATAATATAGTAAGTAAGACCACTTTCGCACTAACGACCGCACCCACCTTTTATGCTATAGGTATATAACAGAACCGCAGAGAAAAGTGTCTATATAATATAATAAAAACCACAAAATCAAGACTTAGCTGTGTTTCTTAACAAGACACCGAGAATACGGAAATTATCTCACGTTAGCTTTCCTCTATTACCTCACAGCACATTACCTATTCGAACAGGAAGAACCTACCTACTTGATACAACTCGTAAGACACGCACAATCGAGTAGCAGATACTTGACAATGGATACACATGTCAATTTGACAATTCCAATGTGTTATTTATGAATCACAACTTTTACACCCACCGCCCGTAAAACTTCATTTACAAGTATAATCGAAGTAATAAGGCTCACTGCATTATTTATAAATAGTATAAAGCAATACTTATCCAAGGTTTTGTAACGCTACTCTTTGTTTATTTCATAGCTTTAATATGAATGTTATCGGCTATAGCCAAATGTATCTTTAATACGTTTCTACCTTTTCCGTCCCTATACCCCCACTTCGCTTTACTTAATATTATAGGGGAATTATTTTTTTGTTTGTTTGTACCCAAAAGGACCGATTTTACCCATTTCTTCACAAAAATAAAGCTTAACTATCAAGAATTAACATAGGCTATAATTTTTATTCAGAAAAAATGGAGATCCGTTAGAATATTGCAATACCAAGAATAGCAACATTTTGCGCGCGCAGAGAAAGCTATGGGTGATACATGACACTGATGTAGGTAGTAATCGTAAGAGCCCACCAACCCGCATTGTAGCATACGATACCCTTTTTTTCAGCGTGGTGGAAAAGCTTTATTGCTACCTCCGACCCTTGGGCAGGACGGAGGTTATGTGGGACTCCCCCCTCTAAAGGGGTATATCCAAACTAGGAGAAAATAATATTCTACTTAAAATATTCTTCTACTTTTATTGCTTTATTTTCACAATATGTTGTTAGGTTGTCGCTATATTGAACTTTGAATACTGCCGTGGTAAAATATTTTTTCCGTTTGTTTCAGATGAGCAAGATGATCTAGCTGCGGAATCGTCAGAAATCATACCAGAAGCAGTAGCACCACCGCCAAATCTTCAAAGTCAACCAGCGCCGGATTCTGTCGCAGCCGCTGACCAAACAGACCACTCAATAGAAGTGGTTGGGGACTCACAAAATTTCTTCCCGACGTTCGCGAACTTATTTGAGCCCAGACAGCATAACAACTTTAGATTGGGCTTTAATAGCCAAGAAGCAGCGTACAGTCAACGACCAAATTCTTACAGATCATTGTTGAACTATCCTCTATTCGGAGGTTATAAGGGATTAGAAGGATTTGGAAAACAGAACACCCCAGCGGCTTCTGAACCTATAGTAGATGCAAGCACGAGTGTTCTCGGCTCAGGAAACTTCGGCATCATAAAAGGTGGCACTTTCTTCGCGCAAAATGATGAGGAATCCGCAGAATTTGGTGATGGTTACAACAACTATTATAATAATGGACACGGAAGACCGTCTCTCAATGTTGGATACATAGCTAACCCTAGGCCCAACTACAAACAAGATCAATTCGCTAATTTCAGAGATTTCGCTGACATTAATGCTCCAGCAAACCCAGCTTACTCACATTATGTTGTAGTTTATGCCAACAAAAATGCCACTTTAGATGAAGTCAGTGAAGAAACCAGAAATGTGTTATCAAGACCTAACAACATTATTGAAACCTTAGAGCAGTTAGAAACGCCGAGCCCACCTAAGAAGAAGTCAAAAGTTAAATCAAAGTTGGAAGCCACCAAACAAAAGATGCTTCGCAAGAAAGAGCAGTGGAAGAAAAGTAATTCTAAATATCTCAGCCAAAAACACGATACAGAAGAACCGTTATTAGCTTTAAGTTAAGTCTAGTGTTTTAATGATAATTATATATGAAAAGACTTGCGTTGTATACGTGCTAGTGATAAGAAATAGTATACAATTTTTTGTCACTTCAAAGATGTGATAAAAGGCTCACTGTCTAAATTAATATAAGCCAAGTGTGATTCGTGCTGTGAGGAATTTAAAATTATGCTCGACGAATGACTGCTATTGTGTGGATACTGGATAATAAATTAATATTATAAGTTAACCGTTTGTTTTATTATTTGAGAAATTATGGAACTTAAAAGTACCTACACATGAATTCTGTTTTAAATACATACATTTGGTAAACTACCCAAAATTTATTTTCTGAAGCTGTTTTGAATGCAATGGTTAAAACAATAATTTAATATCCTTTGCGTTTTTGGCAAAAACGATTATTATTTTAAAAGCCAAATTTTAAAATATTTGTCTTTTTTATCTTACATACTAATTATCATGGTTAAAACATTACAGCAATGAAACTAAAAATAAATAAAACAGAAATGAAATAGTGTGCCTTTCTGTTTCGTTCCTCCTCATTTCACATTTTCCCATTCAATGTAATATTACGCCTATTTAAATTCTAATAGGCCAAAAGTATAAAGAAAGATAAGTCGTAGGTAAAATATTAATTAATAGTAATAAAACATCACAAATTGTAAAGCTCTATCTAGATTTTTCGAGAAACAAGTACTTGTACTCCTGCGTAATGTCATTCTGGCTCTTGAATGCGATCTAACCTGTAAGAGTCGTTTTGGTACACTGTAACTTAAATTCTGTCTGCTTATAATTTTAACACCGCAAAGCAAAATCCTATACATCAAAATTAAAATTAGTATTATCCCAACATATTTTTCTCGGTAATCGGTTTAAGAAATGTATTGTTTTCATAAGAACAATATTCACTAACATAAAAACTTAAAGCTATTACATATAAGGTTTGCTGACATTGCAAGTCAGAGAGTGCTTCACAAAAGAAAAGACTTAATTCAATATGCCAAAATAATTAATTCATTTGCAGCTATACTTTAAAAGTATACAAAAATATGAGGGTAGTACGGTACCATTGTAACAAAATCCCACTATCGCTAGGCATATCTACGTCATGAAATGCCTAGCGATAGTTAAGTAATAAATGTCGAACCAAGAAGATGGTAAATGAAAAACTATCGCCAGTAAACAAAGCAACTCTCCGCTGGGCATTTTATTAATACGTCCTACAAACTGCCGTCCTGTGTCTGTCAACCTCAGGCGCCTGTTATTACTTCGAAAACCTCGCCATTCAGACTGGTTTATCAATATGCTGCATAGTGATAGTAGTTCCCCAGACGAGCTCTGTCTCAAAAAGGTAATGAAACGGTATCTTCGAAGGGCTCAGCTCCGTAAATGTTGATGTTGGAAAAAAGAAACTACTGAGTTTCTTGCCGGTTTCTTCTCGGTAGAATCTGCCTTCCGAATACAAACGCCTGCAAACATACAAAAGTCTCATAAAGTAAGCCTACTTAGTAGGTACTTGAAATAAATGAATTTTTAATTTCATACTTAAGAATAAAGTCATATTGTTTGTGCTATGGTTGCCCAAATACTATGCGGTCTAAAATCGAAGCGGTATTTGTGTTTGATTTTATTGTTACTAACAAGACTATGGAGGGTAGAGGTAAGGAGGATCACCTGTGTATATGAAAAAGTGTCCGTCAAAATGTATTAAATTAGGATGGCGCCACATTTGCATCAAGGTAACTCTTAAAAGAAGCGCCAAATATTGTTAGAGTAGGCTTGAAAAATAAACAAGGAAGTAAGGTTATATTTACCACAATATTTTGTACAACGTAAGTTGTTGAAATTCTCAATAATTAACTACTTTAGTCGATAATGACATTAAATTTTTTAACTCGGCATACTTCAATTCATCTACGATTGCTACATTCATACCATACCCTGTTTATCCACCAGCGCCATTGTAGAGGATTTTTGAACTGTTATTTAGCGCATACAACTGGACACTTTTTCAACTTTTCTCCCATATAAGATGACTCTCCTTACCTCTACCCTCCATAAACAAGACACACGATAATGTGTCAGCCAAGTGTCAGCCAAACACGAACCATAGTGTACCATAGCCAAGTTCAAGCCAAGAATGGGGAACTAGCGATGCAACTATCGTGTGTAATTACACGAACCATTTAAAGCCACTTTTGATAGATTTGATAAAAATATTTTCCCTACAATTGATAATGTATATTATTATACTTACTCTTTGATCGTTATGTATCAATCTGTTCAAAATGACTTCGACACTGTGAAGCGCCATCTGGTAAAGAAGTCAATACCTAAGACTACAAAAAGAGACACCTTGTGATGAATAGCTTACTAGTTTTGCAGATCAATTCAAAAAAGTCAGAACCCAGAGCTAGGATCAAGATAATAAAAAAGAACCTAATCCATCATTTTACAGAGTGCGCCATCTAGCATTAATTAACGCGAACAAAGATAAGCACCATCTAGGCTAACACTATTGGCTGAAATTCAGTGAAGCAGAAACCATCGTAGTAATTGCAATATTCTCATTGGTAGACAATGCCGGTGGGAACTAAGGAAATCTATTTCGACCAAACCGAAAATAAATTATAAGCCTTATAATATTATTTCATATATTATTATTTATTATTTTATTTATTAAGTAAATTAAATTGCATTTCTGTTTAGGGTTAAATTTACTCCAGTCAAAAACATTTTTTTTAAAGTACTATCTGTGGGTTGTCTAATGTCTATGGTCTATTAGTAAAAAAAAACATGTAATTTGTAAATGCGAAAAGATGTGTGGTTAAAAATCATTGTAATTTTCGCAAACATATTTTATGCTGTATTTATGCCTTTAATGTTATTTTATACTAAGTGCTAATGTTAATCAAATCTTCAATTAGTTATAAATGTAAAAGTGAAGTGAAACATTTATACAATACGCCATCATGCAGTTTTCCGGAAAGGATGCCGCAAACTCTGCATACCCTACGCAGTGGGCATTAAATCCCACTGCGTATCAAAATGTAGATTCGAGTCAAGTGGACTGGGCCGCTTTAGCACAGCAATGGATAGCTATGAAGGAGGCTGTGGCCATTGTAGCCCCACCGACTCAGAAGCCCGAGGAAGAGGGTGAAGCTCCCATGGAGGTCGAAAACCCGGAGACCAGCTGTGAATCGCCGAACGCAAGCAACTCTGAGTGGAATGCATCTTCAAACTCATGGGGAGGATCATGGAACCAATGGGGTAAGATAAATAATAGAAGTTATAACCTATTAAATTAGTATTAGGTTCAACCTCCAATATGTAGGAAGACATTAACCAGATTAAGTTTCATCTGGTTTTTATCTCCTAGATTAAACTACTGAAGTACCAAATATATATATAGGCTATGGAATTCTTAAATCTAAAATTCTGATATCAAATATGCAGTTTATATTTAACTCTTTTAAAATGTTGTTTACTACCAATACATATGTTTTTGGGATTGTGCCTGAATTAACTTTAAGTAAGGTTTTCTGAATAGCTGTAGCATTTAAGATAAGGTTGGTAATTGGTTGATCATGCAGTAGTTACAGTAGAGTGCCAAAAATAATGCATTCCTTGTTTACCACTGGGTCATATAAATATGAGGTTGTCATATTGATTAGTAGAAGTCTAGCTTTTTGTGATAGAGCTTGTTTCATGCTTATTTCTCCTGTAAAGCAGCATTGCTGTAATTGATTGTTAATTGATGTAATTACAGGAACAAGAGGCTTTATACATTTTTTTTTAACAATATGCCAGCACTTAACGACAATCATGCCCGTTAGAAAGCAATGATGAGGTCTAGGTTGGAGCACTCTTGCCTAGAAAAAGCCTATTCACTCTAGCCTTGAAGGCACTCAAATTATACGTGGCAGGAATGTGGCCTTAGATTCGATGCACTTGCCAAAATTGAGATTGGACGAGATGTTGACACCCAAGAGCTCAATATGGTCGCCAATTGGAATGGATACACCCCGGAAAGTGGGAGCCAAGGTGAAAGGGCTCTTTTTTGCGGAAAATAAACACGCCTGCGTCTTGGCAGCATTGAACTTGACCTAATTGGCGTCACCCCAATCAGACACCACTTTTAGAGTCAAGTTAATACGTTCCACCAAGGACTCTCTTTGCTCAAGGATTTCATTAGCACTGGCCCTAGGGCTGGACAAGTACCTCTCCGTAACAGTGCTGTCATCAGCGTACCCAAAAAGCTTGGGATTCAGAAGATTGTTGATGTGCAGCAGAAAGAGAGTACTTACTCCTCAGTTTGACAGACGTAGGAAATTTGTAGGATGTCCTGTAAAATGTTGCTCTGAATAAAGATTTTATCTCTTATCATCTGCTTGGTTTTCAATTATATTATTAGTATATTATTATATATTTGTATATATTATTATTACTATTAAATATTATTATTATTAAATATACAAATATGTTTTTCTTGTATATATTTTTTGCTAGATTTGTTCTAGAGCAAGATACATATTCTCCTTAAAGAAGTTCATACTCAGTACTCTGTGAAAACTCCTTGTAATTATTGCGCAGATTAGGCAAAGAGGATTATGACATCCGTAAACATGATGTTAGTAAGATAATCTTCCTTAATCATAATGCCACACTGCATGATCTCAATTTGTCTGAAAACTTCTTAAAAATCTGCATTACAGTTTACAAGAAGACAAAGAGTAAATACCAAAGCATACAATTTATGGAATTAAGTTATAATACTGTGTAATGAAGCCTAAATTAGTTTTTACAAAACTTTTATTTTTCAAATTTTAGGCTGGGGTTGGCCAAACTCTGGTTCATCAGATGCCAAAATGACTGGAGACCCATCAATGAACATGGCACCAATGATGGACGGATTCTCATCAGACAGCACTGCACCTATGCCTGGGTAACAAATAACTATTTTATTTACCCAAAGTCTATCATATTAATAGAATGTACTTGAAATAAATAAAAATATTTAAGCTGGTATAAGTTTCAAAGTAATTAGTGGGCATACTAAACCAAAAGTACCTGGAAAAAAAAACACAGCATCTGGTACACCATGACTTATGAATTTGAAGGGATGTTGTAATTATAATAAAGTTTATTTTAATTTTAAACCTACTTCTGCAAGAACTATAACTGAGAACAGAACAAGATCAATACCATTGATATATTCAGATGCATCAGCATAATTATTGTTTTTAGGGGAAATAAATGAAAGATTTACAAATAAACTAGTTTAAGAATCAACACATTTAACTTTAGATTGGTAGAGTCACTACAAACAGACTGACTTGACGTTTCAAAAGTGCTTATTAATTAGGCCTACTTGAAATAAATGACTTTTGAATTTTGATGAAATTGGTGTTCAAAATCTTCATTTTTGATTTATGCATCATCATTCTCATCAATGGCCTATAACAGTCCACTCCTGGACTTGGCCTCCCACAAAGTGATGATTTCCTCATAAGCACCCAACTGAGCAGACAGCCTGGTTAATGCAGTTGATAGAAGTAGTTATTCTAGTTAGAATAGTCGCATTGTACCTCGTCCAATGGAAGAAAATGGGTTGTTTTAACTATATTCTGATCTGTCATCATTATATGGCATACTTTAGATTAGTAAGTGTTTTAATATCTGATCAACATCTTTTCCAGATACAATACAGGTTCAACACCAGCCCCTACATTCCAGCATGGGTACTGGACAGCACCCCAAGCTGAGCAGAGCAATAGGAGCAGTAGCAGTCGAGACAGACGCTCCAAGAGCAAGAATAGAGAAAACAAATCCAGTAGAAATAGAACACCAAGGTAACATACTATTTATAACAGTTGTAGAGCTTTTTGTATAGACTGTCTGGGGAAGTACTACTGTAATGCTCATTTATAGCATTGCTGTGTTCTGTTCTGAAGGTAGTGGTTGCTGGTGTAAATACTGGGTAGTAAAAAAATATGGGTATTAACACCTATGCCTCGGGTTGACGGATGAGGGGCAGAACTGTAGGATGTGTTCTTGGATGCCATTTGAAGTGTTACTCTGTTGTGTTGTGGGTGATAGTTTTCCACTTACCAGGTTTTTATTGCTATAAAACAAAAAATAGGGTGTGTACTTATGTACATGCGTTAGAAGTTATACTTACAAGATAAAAATCTTTTCAAAAATTTTATCTTTCGCCTTTCTACGGTTGTAGAAAAAACGTCACCAGCAATAGAAGAAAGGTGTTTAATACATTGAAAGTTTTATTACGCTATCTAGTTAAATAAAGTTTATTTAATTTTTCCCTAACATGCTAAAAGAACAACTTCAAAAGTATTTAAACAGAATCAATGTGTTTCAATATAGGCTTAAATTATGAAAACTGTATTAAATGCTACCTAAAGAATTTCGTTTCTTGCTTTCTAAAGAAATCTATTTTTAATTCTTGCCAGGGAAAAGCCAATAATGTTACCTCCAGTGATAGAACCAGTGGTACTGCCAACACCTGTGCCAATGCCTACAATCGATGCAGCTAAACGTCGACAACTGCCAGCATGGATAAGAGAAGGTATTATAAAACATACAGTAAAGTTGATTCATATTTTAAACCTTTATTTCTGTAAGAACTTTAATTGAGAATAGAAAAAAGCGTTATGGAATTGTTATATTCAGATGCAATGTTTTGTTGGACACTAGTAGAAAAGTTGAGTTCGGTATTACTTACGTATCAGGGGTGTTATTTATTTGAAAAGAAAACTAAAATCTAATAATCCATCGGAATTATTCAAAACTACTAAAACTGCTTACAAAGTTAAAACAGTATAGAAATAAAAAAAACAACTACATATTAGTGTTCATGATTGTCACCAGTTTTCCCAACATGTTATATAAACAGTTGACTTACAAGAAATGGTCCTTACAAGAAGTGGTTTTGGACCTACCAATGGATAAATTTAAAGAATATGTTAAAACACATTTATTACAGCGAGGCTACTATACATTGATGAATTTCTTAATGACAAAGGTTGCTTGGAAGCATCCGGCTCCGCTTTCATCTCTCACAAGATAGAAAAATGAATGTTAAAATGTAAAATGTAAATTTTTGATGTTGGAAAAGAGCAACTGCTGCGTTTCTTGCCGGCTTCTTCTCGGTAGAATCTGCCTTCCGAATCGGTGGTAGAGTCACTACAAACAGACAGACTTGACGTTTCAAAAGTTCTTATATCAGGCCTACTTGAAATAAATGAATTTTGAATTTTTATTTGGCCATCTTAAGACTGATATTGTGCTTTTACACAGGTCTAGAAAAAATGGAACGCGAGAAGCAAAAAGCGATAGAACGTGAAGAGGAATTGAGAGCGCGGGAAATAGCAGAGATAGAGAAGAAAAGACTGGAGGAAGAGGAGCTGGCGAGGATCAAGGCAGAAGCCGGCGACGAACCTGTTATACCAGTGAAGAGCAAATTTGTATGTATCCTTCAAGAGTGTTGTAAACTTAAAAACTTAACTTTGTTGTAAAGTAAATATGTAAAATCTTTACGTTTTGTCCTCTATACGTAATGATAGATTTACTAACGTAGACGTGAGAAATCCGTAGGAGTACTAAGTCACCGACATAGCCCAAAAATAAGCAGGCTGACGTAAGCAGTAGATCCGTCGTAAAACCGATGGCCGTTGAGGAAGACGTGTTGACTGCGGAGTTTGGCCCGTTGTACAAATGACCTTGAAAAGATCGCTCTATGAGAAATGCGGAGTTCAGTGTGTGGTGGCGTGCTATCGGAAAGATCTATGTCCAGCAGTTGACGCTTGTAGGCTGATGATGAGATGTAACGTCAGTCTCTTTTTGTAACTGACATCACATCTGCAGGCCACTTGGTATGTACAAATTAGTAGTATTTATGGTAATTATTGTACTTTGGTTTTTTGTTTAGGTATAAGGGCCCTTACTATCATCGCTTATGTATTACTGACGTTTGTTGACGGTCGTATTTCAATTCAATTCTTGTTTATGGCTCTTGTCTGTGCCAACCACCTTGTGCCCACAAGGTACTTCACCAATGTCTTGTAGATAGAGAAGGCACCATGGAGATTGATCGGTGAAACTAATGAAAAGTTAATTTTGAATATGTACCAAGAAATAAATAGTTGTGATTAGCTTGTTAGTTAGCTTGTTAAATATGAATATGCTATAACACGGAACTTTATATACATTATAGTTCAGAATTATTATCATTAATACAGAGATGTTAAGGTATGTCATATGACACTGTCATTTTCAAATAATGAGCGATGCTAGTAAGCCCCCAGGATCCCAGACTTGTTTGTTACATACGATTTTATTTGCACCAGGAGTCGGAGTCGGAAGGCGAGGAGTTGGAAGGCAGTCAGGAGGAGGAACCAGCGCCGCCCTTGCCAGCCGAAACGGAGGAGCCCGCGGATGAACCCGACCAATCTCCCCTCGTCAAGAAGAGCAAAGAAGAGATCATGCAGGAAGTGGTAGGTTCACTACACTCGGTCTATCAAGCTATCAGTACAGATATTATTTCACGTGCCCTTTAAAAATAAAAAAATAATTCGACTCATTTGAATCGAATCGAATGAATCTCCCGTCGTTATTATAGAACAATGTTCAGCGCCTGTATCATAGTACCTCGCGCTTGTCAGTTACAATCGCCAGATATTTTTTTCAATTAATTTATTTGTTTTACATATTATAATTATTAAACATTTTGACTACTCCGATGTTAGGAAATAAATCCCCGTTGACTTAAAAATTTTGCAATTGTGTGATTGTCGCGAATTATGCTTAATTCTTAATTTAATTATACTCGGAGCCGAGCAAATAAAGTCATAATGAACATAGGCGAGGTAAATTTTGTAAAATTACGGTTTTTATTTACAACTGCAAGTTAGCCTTTGACTACAATTTCACCTGGTGATGCAGTCCAAGATGGTAGCGGGCTCACCTGCCAGGGTTATGGCAACTTTATTCCCAGACCCATAATCGGTTTCTACCGGAGCTTCTACCAGTCAGTTATAAACCACAGTGCTTGTCAGTGCGCCAATGAGGATGTATGAGAAGTGTTCCTTTGAAACAAATATAATTTTCTTTGAAAGAAAGTTGTATTTATTTTTATAGTAAAAATTGAAGGACCAAGTATATAGTGAAACTGGTGGTATGAAGATAATAACTTCGCAGGGCATACAAGTAACGCGTTCTGCAACGTGCCAACATCGTATATCCATCAAGCTAAGAGCAATAGCAATTGGCGCAGTTTGCAGCGACCCTGCTTTCTGAGTCCAAGGCCGTGGGTTCGATTCCCACTGCTGGAAAATCTTTGTGTGATGAGAATGAATGTTTTTCAGTTTCCGGGTAATTAAATGTATATTCTAATTATTTATGTATGTTATTCATAAAAATATTTTTCAGTCATCTTAGTACCCATAACACAAGTTACGCTTACTTTGGGGCTAGATGGCGATGTGTGTAATTTCGTAGTATATGTATGTTTATTTATTTATTTAAAATTACACCAGAAACCACGCCAACTGGATCTCTGGATCACAGAAATTCTGCTTCGCAGCAGAAAAAAGCATTCTTTTTTTTTCTGTTTTTTTACTGCTTTATTCTACGGTATGTCCCTCGTGTTGACTTTAGTAGACGTCCGGGGAACCCGTTGTATACTTCCCAGACGTCTACCAACCGCCCCAACCGATTGCCAGGGCTACTACTGTACCTACCAGTAGTAGTCAGTAGTCGAGTCTAGTCACAAAACTACTACTACAACCTCATCATTGTTGCAGATGTTAGCCGTCCGTCGGTCGCTAACTGAGATCCTGCTGGAAGTGACGGACGGCGAGGTCCTAGCGGTGAGCCAGGAGGAACTGACGCGGTATATCGCCGCCCAAGGTATTTGTCTCCTAGCCTTAACACGCCCCACGCCCCGACAAACGTCAAGACATTTATATATACCTCCGAGAACAAGCCTACTGACTTTACTCTTAGTGCACTAGTGTTATCGGTGATGTGTTGTTTATTGTGAACGTGTATATTAACAGAGTCTTATTTCAGATGTCGAGCAAATACATTTAGTGTGTTATTAATGTTGGTTTTATTTATATGGTAAAAGCTTCGCGACTCAACGCTATGAAGGCGAGCAAGTCCAAGGCTCTCGCGTCCATCGCCAGTGGGCTCGGTGAGTGGCCACTTGATTTAAACTTGTCAAGTATCTCGCACACTCGACAGTAATGCCTCCTTTGAGTAATCAAACATACTCAGAGTACAGAGACACTGACTATTGAAATGTCACGATTTTTTTTTTAATTTATCAAATAACCAAGGTCAAACTTTGACCGGAATTCGTGTATCGCGCAATGGTCTAAACCTAGCCATCCTATTAGGAATATTTAAGTCCATCTCAGCGATAGACTGTAATAATACTAGGGTATGGACTATGTTAGCGGTTCTAGGAAATAACGGAACATTATTAAGAGTTCAATTCCCAAACGTACCGTTTTTTTTTATTTGTCATCTATTCCAAAAAGCAGTTCATCTATGTTTTAATATATTAATAAAAAACATTTGCTCTTATTCATAGTTTTTTCGATTATGCATTTTGTTTTATTCCTGAGTGTGCTTAGTTTTTGAGTTAGTTTAAAGACTTTTTTGAGTTTGTTTAAAGACTAAGCCCATTTTGGAAATATTCTTACATAATAATAGTTAAATTTGAATCTTAATTATTTATTTTTATCGCCTTTTATGACGTTTAATCATAAACTAAAAAGTTATTTTAAGCTATCAATATCTTTATTTTTTTACTAAAGACGCGTGGGTGAGTGCATACGCGGAAATCTAAGGCATTATTCTACCACCTATACGTTTCCGGATGATTACTGTATAGTGACGTAATCTGCCTGGCGAACGGTTATAAACGTTATCATAAAACATGATACCTGCTGGTCGGATCACTTTCCGTTCAATATTGAATGTGATCTGGATCTAGTTGTCACAAAAATGTGTGTGTTAACTCACTCCACTAAAAGACGAACAGATCATTATGAATGAAATAGTAAGTTTAGGAATATTTGTTATACTGAACTTCTTACATCGTGTGGTGGAAAAATGTGTGCTGACGTGGACACAGGTGATATAGTTGGAATCCTTTTGCCGCGACTATAAAAAATGGCGTCTATAATGGACGAAAATAGGTCCGTGTGAGGCACGGTCGAAGAACACGTGGATGTTGTTCAAGTTTAGGTCATGAAGATTTGGGATGAAATAACAGAGAGCCAATAGTTTAAGTCGGTGGTGTTAAAGGCGAAATAAATATGGACGTAATTGCATCCCATAGACAAGCTTAAAAAAAATTATATTCTCGAAAGCAACAAATAAACTTAATGTACGACCGAACCTACCAGTGAGCGTCTTTTTGTGAGCAGCACCTCACAAAAAGATATTGCAAACATATTTAGTACCCATAGCGCTGGGGCCGTCGATTAGGATGGTCGATGTTTAACCATAAATGTAAATTAAATTTCAGTAAGTAAAAATATAACTATACTATACTCAATAATAGTAAATTCAAATTAAGTAAGCAAACTGGTGATGTCTTACGTAAAATTATCAGAAGGAAATTGTCTGCACCACAGCCGCAAAATGTGCGGGACTCATATATCCCTAGATATATGAGTATATATCCATAGATATATGAGTATATATCCCTAGATATATGAGTGAATGAAACAGAGGGGGAAAGGGCATCATGAGAACTTTAGTGATACCTATTGTTCAATATAAGACGGGTGATATTGTGGACCTGTCCGGCAAAAGTGTTGGATAGTCAGTTTGACAGGAAGCTTAGCGAAACGCGTCATTTGGATGATGCGCGATTTGAATTTGTCCTGGACTTTTCACGGAAGCCGCGTATATATTATATAATTATTATTTTATGAGACTTTTTCAAAGTTATAATGAGTGTGCCAGATACTTGAATCGTGTGTATGGTGGTTTTACAATGTAATTATATAACAAGTTCGACACAGTTATTATTCCAAAAACCTTTTAACATGTAAATAACCTTGTAAATTATCTTGACATTTTGATAATACCTACTACAAATTCGCAAACGATTACAATTACGATTATTTCCACAAAAATATAATTACTTATATAATTACATTGCTTAAGTTTTGAAATATGGAAATGTGAGATAAAAGTTGCCACATTGCGAGTGTAAGTAATCGTATTCAAAATGCTGAGCAGAAGAAATCCTATCAAAGTATTTTTCGAAACCAATAATTCAAATTGAATTATTTAATTTCAACACACAAGAATATATTGTACGCTTGAAAACATTTCTACTCAGACTGGTTATGTCGATGTTGTACACCTGAAAACATTTATTTCTGACTAGTTAAGTGTTGTCAATAGTAACATCTCCACCGTTGATTTGGGAACGATATATATCTCCCTTTAAACGGATTGCTCTACACGGGATCAAAAAAAAAAAGAAAGAGCGTGCTACCCGGACGCTACGCTTCGTTATGCTCAGTAAGAACTCGAACACGAGCGGTCATTTAACCCATGTAGTGCTGCCGATAAGTTCATTCAACCCCCCGCATCTGCACTTCACACTTCTTACAGGAAATAATTTAAAATATACAGGAACTTTTAAAACCCTTTGAGAACGCCCATTTATGACTTTCCCTTCAAATTCTTTCCGCTCAGTGTTTGAAACGGTACTACGGCTAGAATGATAAAAGTTATTTGAACCACCATATACATGTTTTGTGCCTTTTTCAGCTTAACGCCATCAATAATGTTTTAGTATTGAACATATTGGCTTTATTGGAATACAATTGGTAAGGCTGTTTATTACAAGTTTCATTTATTTTTTAATAGCTTGTTTTTAATAAGATATATTCCGTTATTCTATCGTTATATGGATAGCCTTTGGTTAAACTATAAAATATTTGGTATAATGATTATAGCATTTATAATACGAAAATAGTTCTTTAATATATAATGCTTTATGAAATTAATGTTTTATGTGTCCAAAAAAAATGTAGTAATCGAGTTTTTGCAAAGTAAAGAATTAAGAAAGGTCCACTTTCATACACGTAATATATGTTATATTTGTTGAGATAAAATGTTGTTTCTAGATAAGTAAATGCAAAAATAAAATATAATTTTAGATTTAATTCTTTATTGATATGCTTTTCTCGCAGGTAGGTAGATTTTCTTAAATAAAACCTTTGCGTCATTAATAAAATTACTTTGTCCAAATCATTAAATTTAAATTATTCTAAAATGAATTATTACAATAAATATCGCGTTAAAAACCTGGACTGATTAACCACATTGATATGTTGAGGTTCGTAAAATATCTTATTATTTATTTATGCAAAGATAGATTTTTTTTTGTCATAGTCACAGTAAATTC
Organism: Pararge aegeria; assembly: GCF_905163445.1. Lineage (NCBI taxonomy): Eukaryota > Metazoa > Arthropoda > Insecta > Lepidoptera > Nymphalidae > Pararge > Pararge aegeria. The sequence goes on from NC_053194.1 coordinate 5,474,436, forward strand.
GTATGAAAATGTTTTTTTTTTTTTAAGTTAACTTTGTTTGCATATAAGTGTGTTGACATAATTATGATGGTTTCCCGTGTGCGCAGGGCTCGGCGCATACGAGAGCAGCGAAGACAGCGATGACGAGCCTAATGACGTCAGTGACCAACAGCTACAGGTGATTATACCCCCAGTTATCCCTATAAGCCACTGACCAGTTTATTTAAATGACCGCCTAAATATTGTCGTTATTTCAAAATTAAAAATTTAATTTATTTCAAGTAGGCCTAATTAATAAGCACTTTTGAAACGTCAAGTCAGTCTGTTTGTAGTGACTCTACCACCGTTTCGGAAGGCTGAGAAGTGCCGACAAGTAACTCAGCAGATTGCTCTTTTCCAACATCATTTTAAAGTTTAACCATCTTTAGAATTTTTCTATTTTGTGAGAGATGAGAGCGGAAATTTTGACATGCTTGTATCTCTGGAAATATTAATATAGTGGTTAATAGAAATTCTAATTTTAGCTCCTTGGTCACAAGTACAGCGCCAAAATGGCGTCAGTCAATTTGAGGAACCATTTTTTTTTTTACCATTTGATTTGCCGCAAGTAGGATGCTACATCGAACGACACCGGGACTCAGGTCAGCCGTCTTACTTCGTCCATTACTTCACTTATGTAGTGATGCCATTCAACTTAACTAACAGGTCTAAAATATTGTTATTTAAGAGTTTAAGTCCTTCCGATTTAATTTAAAGATTTGTGTAAAAAAACTATATACTAATCGTTATTTATCAAAAATGTTGTTTGTTGCCGCAATTAAATTTATAAAATGTAGTTTCATTATTTCGCCATTAAAAGGAAAAGTAATGTACAAAATGGAGTATCCAGTGGCGTGCATACAGGGTACGCAAAAGATATAAAGTAGAGGAAATCCACAGTATGAGCTATAAAAACATAAGGGTAGGCTATTTATGTCTCGTACAATACGTACCCTTAATTTTTTAATAAATCTGCGCTGCAGATTTTCTTCATTTTATATTATCTGTATACCCTGTAAGCACGCCACTGGGAGTATCAAACGATAATTGTGATACAACAAGATACAAAAACCACCTTCGACTAATAATATAGGTATAGTCACAGAATTTAGAACATACACCTAAACGACTTGTATTGCATAAAATCACCACGCCACTTCAGTAGTGTTTTTTGAACAGGCGGTTATTCAATCCATTTGGCAATTGACAGGAATTATTATACCGATATAGTGATAGGTTTCAGAAAAAAAGGTTTTTCTCTTCTTTCAAATATAGAATAAGCTTTTTCTCCTTAAATCGCGAGCTATTCATTCGGGATGAACCAATTAAGGTAATTACTATTTTTGGTAGGACACTTCGGCCACCTTTCCGAAACTTTTCGGCGTTCCGATACATTGACGCTTAATAAACAATCTGCAATATAATTAAATAAACCGCGCTTCCATCAAAGACTGCATCATCAGAGCAGTGATATCGCAAAAACGTTAAAACAAGCAATCGCTATCTTATCAAATTATAAACAAACGAAAAAATATTTGTAAATTGCTGAAATGAATGTTTTTTTTACTCTCGGTATATCTCGGTATAAATGCCTAACTGCCTGTATAAATCCCGTTAAAATCTATTGATAAGAAAACATATGCTGGATGCGGTTACTGCATTAATACAATATCAATTGGTTTAATTTGTTAATGCCCTTCATATGGCTTTATTGCTTTTTTGAATATGTCATCCAAATATATGATCGGATTGCTTTTATCGCACTGATTGCATCAAACCTATTTGTTCGGAACTGATAATAATGCTGATTATTTGCTATAATATACTGATACGTAAAGTGTGCATTAATTGCAGCTTTATCGTTAATTGCACGAAAATGTTACATGTTAACAAAATATTATTATGGCGGTGTTAGGTCTTCATTATTTCTCCGTTAAACGCCTAATTGTGGTTTAGTTAACTCGGCTTTCAGAACATTATGAAAAACTCCCAGGCATACAGGTTTCCTCACGATGTTTTCCTTCACAGTTTAAGCGACTGATGCTAACATTTTAAATGCGTATTTCAAATTTGTGTGACGGAAATCAAACTCGGTTCCTTTAAAATGGAGGTCAGTTTCACTAGGCTATCACAGCTCTAAATTAAAAATTCTTATTAGTTCTGATTAATTCAGTTTTTAAAAGTTCTTATCAGTTCTTATTAATAACGTTTAAAATAGTACTTATCACTACCTATTATTTTTTTTAAAGTTCCTACTGTAACCCAAAGGCTGTAATTTATGTTTAGTATATTAATGACAATAACACGCTCCCTTGCCAGAGGCCACTGAACAAATATTGCCTATAAGTGACCTCTTGCTGCAATAAGGTTGCTCTTAGCATAACTATAATTTTCTACTGTATTCTTTTGTTTTTGAGCACAATCAAGTGTTTCTTTTTTCAATTAATGCGCTAGTAAAATTCTTTAATCAGACCACGAAGCCTTTCCATTAGAGTTGTGCAAGGTAGCTTGATGTATAGAGAACCTATGTGACCTTTTCTAAACTATGAACTTTATTTAACTATGCTATTTCGTAATGTAACTACAAGGATTTTTACACTTTTCAAAAGACACTTACATATTCTTAATTTGAGTAATTAGATAAAACGAGTGCCGGTTTATTATTTTAACCTTCTTCGTATTATTGTTTTTGCATTCAAAAATGTACATTCTCTTTTTATTAATTACCTTCTATCAAAATGATCTCAATGTTACATACACAGGACCTTTAAGGTTGCTATCTTCCGCGGTTGATTTGATATAACATTTACAAGAACCAATCACTATCAACACCCCAAGACAGTAAGCTCTTCCGGCTTTAGACATCCTTGCCACCTATAAAAAAGGCATACGACTCCACCCTCAGGTTACATAATCACTTAACATGATGGATGGTAGCAGTTGAGCGCTCATATTAAAAAAAAAAATATATCACATAATGTGAAAGTTTTTGTTTTATTGTTTCTTTGTTTTCTTCACGTCCAAACTAAACAAACAACTTGATTTTTGGCAAAGAGTTGTTGAATAGACATAGAGTAACATAGGCTACTTTTTATACCAGGAAAACATACAGTTCAGTTACAGCTTTTTTACATATTCGTTATAAACGCGGACGAAAAACACGGGCAACAGCTAGTTACCTTTAATTGTGTAAATTTTATTTTAATGTTTGGAGCCTTAAGAAAGTGTCTTGAGCCGAACTAGCACAAATTATTCCTTTTTACCAGGAAATCATAAGGCGCAAGAAACAAGAATTCGAGCGGACGTCGCGTGACATAGAAGCAGAGGTCCGTCGCGCCGAGCTACGGGAGAGCGGCGAGGATCCGGCTACGCCAGTCAATACCACGCCGGAAAAACCAAGGCAAACTCGTAAGTAATTTTTGAAAAAAAAAAAAGGTTTAGATATATCTATGCCATATAATATTTAACTGCAATCGTTACAGCGTAGATATTTTGGCGCGCTTACTTTTTTTTTATATTTTTCTTGTTCTTTTTAGGATCGTCAACAACACCGCCTCCGATTGAAGGTGATACGCCGGAGAAAAAACCTGAACGTCGCCCTTCAAAAGATAAAAGGAACAATCATAAAGGCACTGATAAAGTAGACGGTTCTAAAAAATTAGAAATGATTACAGAAGAGAAAACGAAAAGAAACAACAAATACGATAAAACTCCAAGCCCACAAAAACCTAGCAAGTCAAGCAAAGGCAGTTCCAACACGAGCTCCAGTGATTCCGAAGATGATTCTTTGTCTAGTTCCAGTAAATCAACATCGGAAAGTATTCACGAAGTCAAAGTTGAAAATAGTCGCCCCAAGAAACGTAAACGTAGCTCTAGTTCTAACGAATCCCAAAAGAAATTAAAAAAGAATAGAAAAGAAAAGACACATAAATCAAGTGAAAAAAGCTACTCGAAGTCAAAACATCACGACGAACACGAGAAGTCGGAAAAATCGAAATCGAGGAAAAGGGACGATTACTATGACAAGCATAAATCTAAAAGTAGGGATTATGACAGGTCGCACAAAGACAAGTTTAGGGACGAATCAGACGACGAAAAACCGAGGAAACGTTCCAAAAGATCTCGTTCGATTAGTTACGAATCGCGATCGGGACGACGAAGAAGTAGAGATCGATCCGAAGAAAGATCTCGTAGGCGGGATAAGAGATCTTACGATAGGGATAGTCACAAGAGGGATAGGTCTTACGATAGGTCTCGAGACTACGACAAGTATGATAGGTATGAACGCTCTAGGGACGACCGCCACGACAGCTATTCCCGCCACCGCAGATGAACACCAGGTTACCAATTGCACAGGTGGTATTTTTACTTCCATTTCAATCAGTTTTGTCTCTAGTGGCAAAAAATTCATCTACTCTTGCCAATTTTATGATTTGTCTTCCAAGTTAATGTCAATGTAACATTCAAGTTTATTGAGGAGGTAAATTGATGGGCGTATAAATTAATAAATTCCAAAAGAACCTACTAAAATAAATAAAAAAAAAATTGCTATGCTAAAATAATATCAAATATCAAAGGACTGTGATAAATTAGTATTCTTTATTCTTGCAGGTTCTGGTGGCTGTAGAGATTGCTTCAAATGTAAATAGTGTTTTATGCATATTTTATTTGCATTTAGTGTGTAATAATTCTAATAAAATTATTACTCTGAATGGACTTTTATTTTGTGCCCAATAGATCCGCGTCAAACCGAAGAATCAAATGAAATCAGAAAGTGGAACAAATAAGATCTTTACTTTGAACCTAACAAGATCTTACCAAACAATTAACCTTATATTTTTGTGTATTGGCTGCCAAATTTAGGCACTACTGAAGTCGATATTTGTATTAAAATCTAGCTTTTACTGTGAAATAATGTTTAGTTATGCCATTGGTTTTTTTTTTCATGATAATTAGTATATATTTCATAAATTCGGATTACAGTAAGTATCCTCTAGTAAGAAATTAACGTTCAACAAGGTTTGTAGGATAGAACTAGAATTGATTTCATTTCAGTCTACATTTAATGGCATAATAGAAGGACCTTACAATGGAAGAGTAAGAATAAAAAATATTTAAGCATAAAACTTATATTCCATATTTGTACAAATATATCTACAATTTACATTCAATAAATAATAGTTACTACCATGAGGAATTGTACTGTAATGATATATTACTATTTGTAGATAAGGTTTGAAATTAGAAGCAAAAGCATTTGTTAAAATAAAAAATAAAATTGGTTTTGTTTCATCACAAAATACTCATGCATATCTAAATGTAATAGTTATCAGCTGATAACCTCCCAAACCATGATCACAATATTTTTACATGTTCAGTACCTACACAAAGGTTCTTAAATTGCTCTAAGAAACTCAACAAATATCATTCCAGTAAAATTAAGTATTTCTTTAACCCAAGGGGGCATGGCCTAGATTATTTAATTGGTTATAAATTTACTAAAATCAGTCCAGTAGTTCAAGTGTTATATTAAAACATTTCCAAAACTTATTTTTTTACTACTGAAGTATGTATATATGGGAAAGGTTTCCTAATTTTAAGCTATGTCCACATAACAATTTTACTTTCTTATTTCTAACAATTCCTTTTAAGTTATTTGCCGAATCTTTGATCACATTTATTGTATTTATACAAAGCACCTAGATAGCTATTAATGTTAATATTATGGTTAACAGACAATTGGATAAATTCTGAGAGTCTAATGTGCCATGGTAAGAGACCAAATGTAGAGCAGAGGGGTCCTGTGTATAAGACTAATTCTGGATCTGGTATAGAGGGGTATAAATGCATAAGGGTTTCACTAAATTCTTGCGCTGTATATTCCTCAGAACACCTGTTACTTTGCAAATGCTCTTTAGCGATAAGTTTTATACACTGGGCAATTTTAAGCCTCCCATCGCTTTCAGAAAATATATTAATATAAACTGTGTGTGCTTGTGTTCCATTTGTGTAGCCATTTAAATCTGGCTTGTTTGACCATTTAATGCATCCTGGAACACCTTTCTTTCTTCTCTCTATCTCCATAAATAAATCTTCCTCATTTTTTTTTAATTGACCTGTAAAATAAAAAACAAATCATTATTCCAATAAATGATAATAAAATGGAGATATACCAAAGCCAACAAGACAAAAATTATTTTCTATTGAATCAGCGTGAAATCAGCTTAGATAAACACTTTATATAAAGTTGATTTTGTTTTAAGTGTATACATCAAATCTTCTCCTCACTTCAAGCCTTGTTGCTTGTACACATATACCTTTAATTTTCTTCTTCTGCATGACCTTTCCATCTATGTGTAAAAAATGCATGTAACTAAAAATTATTTTACATATTCAAGAATGCTATAAATGGCAATTTATAGTAATAATTACATGCTTCATATACAATCATCCTCTAGTTGCAATTATTATCTTCAAGTACAGAAATCAAACAAGAAACGGCAGCCGATACTAGCAGTGTTACTAAAACCACACAGACAAATGCAAATCGATCCTAACAAATGTGAATTCGCCGTTATCCACAATTTGATGCAGTAGTAAAAAAATTTGAAACATTTTTACTTACATTGCATCATTTATCAAAACGATGCAAAGTAGGAATTTAAGAATATCAGTTAACTTATTCTTTACCTGTTATATCATGGAAACTGACGAAAGGTATTCCCACAATAAGACTCCAAATAACTAACAGTGCCAGGTCACTCATTGAGTGTACATTCGTGTCCACCAATACCACTAAATGTTTCAACTTCTTCTTCATATTTGGCACACTATTCAATAACATTAGAACATCTCTCTTCGTTACCTGATTATCAGGTGAAATGCACTTTTTATCACATAATCGGTAATATAAATTCTGACCAGCAACAAGTATATTTACAAAAAAATGTATCAGGATAAATAGACACTGCCGAAGTAGTCTTGACAGCATGATCAATGTTTCCAAAGACTACGTTTTAGTTTTTAATCGTACATTTTATATTAGTCCCCTTTTTAAAATTAATTTCATACTTTCACCAAGTTTTATTCAATGTGATCATTTCGTCGGCTTCCAATTTCCAATTCGTCAACTGATTGTGACATCCAATCACGAGCCAAAATGTGTAATGTCAGAATTACCAACATTATATCATAACGTACGTTCGGGAATTTGTATTGATTACTATACTACGGTTGAGAAAAATGTTTTATGTTCCGAAGAAGCAATCGACTTTACTGAATTTACAGTATTTCAACGAATAATTTTTAAAAGCCTTCTAAAACTCGTAATATTTTAGAGGTGCCAATTTGTTAGAAACAAAAGCCCCATAATCACAGTAAAATCTAAAATGTACATAAATAGAATCATCGTAACTTGAAACGATTGTCCAATAAATATTTCAGAAAAACAATATTTATTTTGAATCAACAAATAAAACTTTAAAATAACCGTATTTTTAATTCGTGGTTCACGGAACCCCTGCGCATGACTTTATCTGTATGTATGCAAATAATACCCACAGCATTCTTTCCACGATTATTTTCTTTTTATTTAAATAAAACTGGATAATACGATTTTTGATCCATTATTTAGAATATTTAAAAAAAAGCAACCTGATCCCTCTGTGAAAAATACTTTTATGGCTATATTTAAGTACTATTATTAATTTAAAATACAAACTGAGAAGAAAAACGATTGCCTAATCTCTAACTAACTAAAATTGAAATAAGTGAAAAAAAATCTAGGGGATACAGTTTGAATAGGACAACAATATAGTTGGACCTAAGGTTGGACCTCTCGGGACCTCTACTATATTACGGATGGACCCGTAGACAGAGAAGTAAATAGACAAATGGATAGCATCCGTCGCATTCACACAAGTAAGAGAACAACTTATGTATATGTCTTGTAAATAAACGAGATAAAGCGATAGGGTCTGTTGTCTCATACCGCGTGCTGGATTTTTCATGGATTAGCAAAGCACTTTGCGAAACAAGTTTGACAGTTAGCCATCGTTTTATTAGTAAGAGATACTTTTATTAGTAAGAAATTCGAGATAAACGGATTGTGAGCACAAAAATACAGACCTAACTAATTTGACATTGTTAATAACCAGCTTCCGTGAAGAATTTCTGCGAAAACATGGCTCGGTGCAGTGTTTTAGGATGTAAAAGTGATAGAGAACGTAAATTTCCGGATTTGTCGTTCCACTCGTAAGTACAATACTTTTGATTTGTTAAAAGTATAGATATTTATCGTTTATTATATTTCTATAATATACAACACAATTTACAATAGAAAATAGATCGTTTATAAGGTTTTATGCTAATTTCAATCATACATAACCTAAAGTATAATAGAGTGCAGTGTTGCCTACATTCAGCATGAAAATTACCCAAACTGCGCAGTTTAATTTATTAAAATTATAGAATTTCAAGTTTCATATGTCAATAATCATAAATTTAATTCCATGGATGTATGATACGATGTTGATGTATTAGAGAAAAAATGTATTTGGTGGAACTGTAAAAAAAAACTTGTTGACTCTGTGGTGGTGGTGGTGGTGGTTTGGTGTACTTGTTAAATTGTAATTATTACAATTCAATTTTATGATTGTAAAGAAACCTTTTAAATGCCTGTAAAACACCAAAACAATTTTTGTTAATCGTAACAAAATACAGGTGTTTACAAAAGTATATATGCAAGTAAATGATTATTGTTATATTATTACCATTATAACGTAGTTCTATTTTTTTCTGTATTTATGTTTCCCTATTCCAACTAATCACGAGCCGGAAGCCTTTCTCATAAAAATTACCAAATTGCTTCACAGAACATCGCACTAATGTTATTCCATAAACTGTTCCCTTTTTACAAATAAGTTAATTACGGAACATTAAAAATTATTATGCAGTTCCTTTAGGATATGTTTCTAAGTGCAGCTGTTTCTAATGAAACAAATGCTTAAATTTTGTATGGAACAAATAGTAATAAACAAATACCAACAAACTATAAGTGTGGTAGAAGACCTGAAATCTGAGACCTTAGAATCGGGGTAAAAAAAATATATGGCAACACTTCTCAAATATACTCTGTCTCACAAGCGGCACGCTAACCATTCGTCTATTTACTTTCATAGGTTGGACCCATGTTGGATTTTTTATTCTTTCCCATAGGCAACAGGCAAAAGTATATGACCGTACAGGCATGTCTTCAGTGTTTAACTCCTGTTGGACTTGGACCTGTCAATTTAGGTTTGAAATTTATTACCTTTATTATTCATTGTTCTTAGGTATTACCATACTGAATGTTGAATGAGCACCTTTTTATCATCTTGCTTTGAGAGCAGAAAAACGACATTGCTCTGGAAATCATTTTAAATACAAAAGTTCCTTGGATACGTACTTTAATCGAGCTTCGATCTTTAATTTGTTTTTTTTAATAAGCTGCTACCACACTATTCCGACATTAAAATATTTTCAAAACAAACCTATAAAATTTTAACTTCTTGGCTAAACGCTTGTTGCTGTACTTATGTATTACTCGTATTACATAAATATTATTATTATTGACATACCTATTATTATAGTTAGTAGTCGAAAATTTAAATACATTAAAGCGACCTCATTTAGCTTTATTTAATTTAATTTAATAATTATTCAAGTTTAACACGTTCCACCATTAGATTGATTGAATTTTTAGAACGTATCCGAACTGGTCAACATCCGTTTCCCGTTCCGCCATTTTTGTTTCTTTCGTATGTCAGATTTGCCTGATAGGTTAGTAAGTTACAATTATTTCTATTTTTTTAAAGTTCTAAGCTATTTATTGAGAAAAACCCCTACTAAAGTAGATATCTGTCATTAAAGGTATACAAAGTGCATTAATTTATTATTCACTATTGACTTTTAAAGGTATAAAGTTACGTATAAAGGTACTTGCGTTTGTCACAACCATGCTGCTCGTGTTATTTCAGAAACCTCAAAATGCAGCTGCACATCAGAGGACAGTCCACGCACATTCTTGATGTCAATGGAGAAGAGTCCATTGCTCAGATCAAGGTAATGTAATACCGTGTAAATTAAATTATTGAACGTAAATACGGTGTAACCTAAAATGTTAAGCGTTTTAGTTACTGGCTGATGTGGGATTCTACTCATAGGAGTGGTCAGTTTAGACGTTAAAGATTAAACCTGTATTCTAAAATAGTAAATTAGTAAAATGTCATGTTGTGTCGGTAGGCTAAGCCCTGTTGTGGCCTGTGGGTACTCTTACTGGACAGTGTTATAAAGTAACCAATTCATGATTGAATTAATGAATTTTTGAGGTATTCCTTCTTAGTATAAGTAATAAGGTAGTATATTGTGAAATGTCTTAACTCAGCTAGTCTCAGTCTTACTGATAATCTCGTCTCTTGCAGCCCAATGTATAGATACCATTCATTATTTTATCGTCTCAGCATATTAATGTCCCATTTTTGGATACAGGCCTCATAGAAGAGGGTTTTAAAGGAAATACCATGTTGCTCTTTGCTAATGCCAGCCATGAGTGTTTACTACCAACCAGTGATTACTAAATGGTAGTTATTCTGTCAAGTCGGAATATTGCCTTTGGCAATAATTTAAGGAGAACCACAAGGACCAACAGTGTCTCTCCATAACAAAATTGTTCACTTTGGAAATTAACAGGATAAAAATGTCATACTACAGTGTAAGAGAGTTTGCTAGGAATAAAATACGTAGGATAAATTTTTGACCATCGGACACATATTTGTAGTGTATTTAAATTCTGCTGCAGCATGGCAGTATATTTCATTTATATTGTTTTAGGACCGTGTAAGAGCACTGTCTGACATTGGTGCAGAGGAATTGACATTATCTGCGTGCGGTGCCCCCCTTGACGATGGCATCCTTGTGTCTGAACTGGCGTCCTCAGAACTTGACCTAACAGTGCCACTGCTTGGTGGTAAAGTGCACGGATCTCTGGCTCGTGCTGGTAAGTTTATATAATATATGTTTATGTAAATAATGTATGTTTATGTAAATAATGTATTTTAGAGCCACCACTATAGTCTTAACCACTAGGTTATCACCATAGCTAATATGTTTAAGAACATAAATAAAACTAGAGAGTTCGCAATAACAATATGTATTAGCTAGGTAGCTTGACTCGAACTGACTTTGTCATACAATATTTCAACATACCCACTTAATTCACTTTATTAAACAACAAAGTAAAAAAGTACCACATAAGTTCTTCTTAAATGTATACACTTGACTGTATATAACATACCTCCCCAAAAAGAATGATTTTACAATAACCAAAGAATATATATACTTCTAAAAATAAACTAAATCTAATCAACCAACAGAATACAAACCAAACTTAAAGCGAATATAAATCAAATAACTAATTCAAGTATAATCCCCAATTTTGATAATTATTTAGTCACTTAAGGTCTCTGGTACGGTGACTTAGAACGCATACTACATTTATTTTTGATTTTGCCTGTCCTTTCCGAGGTAGAAGGAATCCCTAACATTTCAGCCCATTGAGAAGAATCTGGTATGGTAATTATTGCCTCAGATCCTTGACTACTTCCTTCTTTTCCCTCATTTAAGTCCTCATTCATGTTCTCATCAGTTTCTTCAGTTCCTTGGTTGGGCATTGGAGTTCCATTATTTTCCTCTTTTTCTTCTGTCTGAGTTGTTGCCGCTGTTTTTTTAATTAATTGATCAATATGTCGATTAACAATCACACCATCATTGGTTTCAATCTTGTAGCTCGATGGACCTATTTTTTCGTTTATGATACCTGGTAGCCATCTTGGCCCCATATTGCTATAATTTCTGTACATTATCTGTTGACTTACATTAGTCTGTCGTGGCTTCTTTTGGTTATTGTTGCTTATCTGTTTCTCTGTCTTCTTATTTTGCAGGTTATCTGGATGCAGAGTATCTAAAAGTGTTCGTAGACGCCTCTTCATTAACAATTCGGCAGGGCTTTTGTTAGTTGTTGTGCATGGCGTACTTCTAAGCGCCAACAATAAATTAGGAATTCTAACCTCCCATGATAAGGAGTCCATTTTCTTTAGCTTATCTTTTATTGTCTGTACCATCCGCTCCGCTAACCCATTAGTAGCGGGGTGGTAGGGTGCAGTAGTCACATGCCGAATATTATTAGCCTTCAAGAACTTCTGCATTTCGCTCGATACAAAAGAAGTGCCGTTATCAGACACCAACATTTCACACAACCCGTGTGTTGCAAAAGCTGATCTCAAAAGTCTTATCACTGTAGCTGACGTTGTGTTGTTAACCATATATAGTTCAGGCCATCTTGAGTGTGCGTCAACAATTATTAAAAAATACTTGCTATGAAACGGTCCAGCAAAATCAATGTGGAGTCTTGACCATGGTCTTGCTGGTGTAATCCATTCATGACTCGTCTTTGGCGGCATATGTCGGTTTTCTAAGCACTTTGTGCAACTGCCGATTAACGATTCGACATCTTCATTGAGCCCTGGCCACCACACATAGCTTCGCGCTACTGCTTTAGTTTGTACTATTCCTGTATGTGATTTGTGTAAAACTTGTAATACCTGTTGTCTAAAGGATCTTGGCACTACTACCCTGCAACCAAGGAGTATACAGTCATTTTGCAACGACAACTCTAACCGGTGTAACCAAAACGGTCGTAATTCTCTATCTTTTACTTTTGCAGGCCACCCGCGCTGAATATAGTGTACCACTTGACACAAGGTTTTGTCTTGTCTTGTCGCTGAAGCTATGTGTTCTGCATCATAGGGAAAGTCTTCAGGTGTTTCAGCCATTAGCAAAATGTCGCATAATTGCTGTTCAGGCTGTTCTGGAACCGGTTGTGGCCATCTACTTAGGCTATCCGCACTACCAATCTTTGGTCCAGGTTTGTATGTTATTTCATAGTTATGTGAAGTAAGTGCAATAGCAATTCTAGTCAACCGAGGTGAGAGCATGTTGGGCATAGGTTTTTTGGGGTCAAAAATCCCGAGCAGTGGCTTGTGATCCGTGATTATACGAAAACGTCTCGCCATCAGGTAGTTATGAAATTTGGTAATCCCAAACATAATCGACGCGGCCTCTTTATCAAGTTGAGAGTAACGCCTTTCATGCGAATGTAACGTTCTAGATGCCATTGCAACTGGGCGATCTGTACCATCTTCCATCTCATGAGACAATACAGCTCCCACTCCGTACTCAGAACTATCACACGTGAGTATTACGGGCTTGTTTACGTCGTAATGTATCAAAGTCACGTCAAATGTAAGTAACCTTTTCGCTGTCTCAAATGCATTTTGTTCTACCTTCGTCCATTTCCAATCCTGTTCAGTATCCAATAATCGATGTAAAGGCTCAAGTATAGTCGCTTTGTTTTGTATGAATCGCTCATAGAAGTTATAAAGCCCAAGAAATGCTTGTAACTCTTTTTTGTTTTTAGGGGCTGGAGTGTTTACTATTGATTCCACCTTACTCGGTGCCGGATGTATGCCTTCCGAATCAATAACAAATCCTAAAAATTCCACCCTCTCTTTAGCGAACTTGCATTTATTTTTGTTTAAACGAAGTCCAGCTTTTTCGATTCTTTCAAGTACGACGTCTAGCCTCTCGTGCATTTCTAACATTGTACGCCCACAGATGATAATATCGTCGATCAAAACTGCAACTCCTGGTATACCAGCTAGTAACGACGTCATTAATCGTTGGAAAATTCCTGGGCATGCCTTTACACCAAATGCCAGTCTGTGCACAGTGTACAGACCCTTACATGTATTTAAAGTGAGCAGCTTTGATGTATTGTCGTCTACAATGACTTGTGTATAAGCTCGATCTAAGTCAAGAGTTGTAAAGAATTTTCCACCGGCCACCGTTGCAAAAACTTCATTAGCCGTTGGCATTGGATACGTATCGGACTCAGTTGCCTCATTGACTGTACTGCGGTAGTCTCCGCACAATCTTATTTCCCCAGACTTTTTTACTATAGGGACCACCGGGGTAGCCCATTCCGAAAACGAAACTGCTCGCAATACTCCTTCTCGCTCTAGCCGGTCTATTTCCTTCTCCACTCGTTCTCGAAGCGCATATGGCACTGGGCGAGCCTTAAGAAATCTTGGGTTTGCGCCTGATTTAACATGAATAGCTACTGGATTACCTTTGTAAGTACCAAGGCCATCCCTGAACACTTCTCCGTGATTGGCTATTACTTTTTCCATCTGTACAAGATCACCATTAGCAACAAAATTTATATTCATAGTTATTTTGAGTGGTGATAACCAATCTCGGCCAAGCAAGTTTGGCCCGGTGCCTTTAGCCACTATGACGTTCAGAACTTGAACGATATCCTTAAAACGGACCGATACAGTAGCCTGTCCTAGAAGTTTGACTGGAGTCTCGTTCCACGTACGCAGAGACAACTGCACCGGTTGTAGAGAGTCGCGCGGGAGGCGTTTGTCGAGCACGTTCCATGTGCGCTCGTTGACAAGAGAGAAACTGGCACCTGTATCTACTTGCATACGAACGCGCACGTCTGCTATTATAACCTCCACTTCGTAGGGAGGGACCCGTGCTGTACTCCGTATGCTATATATACCGTTTAAATGATCATCTTCCTCTGTTAAGTTGATGTCTCTCTTGTTATTCGTCTTATTTTTCTTTATACAAATTTTTTCAATGTGACCGCGTTTCTTGCAATATCGGCAAATCGCGTTTAAAAATCGGCACTCCCCGGGATGCCGGCTTCCACATCGATAGCACATGCGCGACGGCGTTGGTTGCACCGCGTTAACGTCCATCGGCTCGCCAGCTTCTGGAGCGGGCGTAGCTGCGTCGGCGGTCGCGCCGCTGCTGTTGCTGGCGGTGGCGTGAATCATGCGCACGTCGCGCCCCGCGCTCTCGGATGCCAACATAGCATCCACCACGTCTTGATATCTTAAGTTGTCCTTTTTCAAAAGTTCGTATTGTAATCTACTATCACTCATCCCGCACACGAGTTTGTCGCGCAACATTCTTTCTAAATCGGTAAAGTTACATTTCGAACTAAGTTTTCTCACATCAGCTATAAAGTCCGATACAGACTCACTACGTTTTTGATCGCGTTTGTAAAACTTAAACGACATCGATATTTCGTTAGGCTTCGGGCTATAGTGTTTACCGAGAAGAGTTTCTATTTCCGCAAAAGTCACTTCAGTAGCCTTTCTCGGCGTAATTAAAGCAAGTAAAGTGTCGTACACCCGCGAACCACAAACTGTAAAAAAGTTAGCGCGTTTAACATTATCTACAATGACGCCATTCGCCTCGAAACAAAACTTCAATCGATCTATATAACTGTCCCAATTTGACGATTCCGGGTTGTATTCTTCAAATCTTATTGCTTTTTTATCCATTTTGTATAATTTTCTCCACACGTCGCCACTAATATGTTTAAGAACATAAATAAAACTAGAGAGTTCGCAATAACAATATGTATTAGCTAGGTAGCTTGACTCGAACTGACTTTGTCATACAATATTTCAACATACCCACTTAATTCACTTTATTAAACAACAAAGTAAAAAAGTACCACATAAGTTCTTCTTAAATGTATACACTTGACTGTATATAACAATAGCCTAATGGTTAAGACTGGTGGTTAGGACTACAGTCTCCTTTCAGGGGGCCTAGTTTGAATCCCAGCACAAACCACTAAGTTATGTGTGCCTAATGCAATTTAAATATCACTTGCTTTTACAGTGAACGAAAACATCATTATTTTTATATTTTTTCTTGCTAGCAAGATTCAGGCGTAGGTTCAACTAATCTATAACAAAATTTGACAATATACGAATAATATGTTACACATTGCATTCTTAGTTTTACATATAAACTTCTTTCACCCCTTTGTTTTCTTTTTCTAAATTGTCTTTAAAAATACTATTTATTTTGCAATTTTCAACAGTGTGCCATTAAAAGGCTTACAAAATGTTTGTTATGTTGGAATGATGTGTTTTTCTGATGATTTGAAATTATTAATTGATTTGAATACAACAATCTATTATTGTCTAAAAAATTATAATGGAAATTTAAATAATTCTGATTATAGTCAAAGAGTCTGTAATTATTGCCTTGGTTTGTGAATTTTAGGTAAGGTGAAGGGACAGACACCTAAAGTGGAGAAGCAACAGAAGAAAAAGAAGAAGACTGGCCGTGCAAAGAGGAGGATCCAATACAACAGAAGGTTAGGACATAACTTTTGAAACTGTTATAGTCTTTAATTTACAGAATCTTTTCAACAAAGTCACACTTAATCACTTGGTGGCATTGCCTGGTGGGAAGCATTGATGCTGCATAGATGCAGATAAGTTGTATAGGTTTAACAACTGCCATACCCTTAAAAGTTGGGTTTGGACCAGGGGGTAGCCAAAGAATAAGAGAACAAATAACCTATTTCTGTCATATAAAACTGTAGGGTACACAATGCTTTTGTGCATTGTGAAGTCCACACTACTGCCTCCCATCATAAACTGCATTATCACTAAGTGGAAAAAGGTGAAAAAGATGGTATATGTTTGGGGACATTTGTGCATTAATTTATAAAAATAAAACAATATAAGCATGGTTTATATATATATATATATAAACCATGTATTGTGTATGTAATGTTGTATATATATATATATATATATATATATACACAACATTACATACAAAGTATTAGTAATGTTTCCTGGAAGAGACATATCCTAAGACAATGGCAAATATTAAAGTAGTAGAGGTATTCCAAAATCATTGTAATTTTTGTTTGACCACATTTGACCACACTTATTCTTGTTTCAGATTCGTGAATGTTGTACAGACCTTCGGTCGTCGCCGTGGCCCCAACTCCAACTCGTAGATTTAATTTGTATATAACATGCAAATATAACATCTGATTTGCGCCAATTTGATTTTTATTTATCATCCTTTTCATATCCTCGTAAAAACTAGCGAGAGTAAATGTTAAGCTTAATGCCGTCCATTTCAAGGGCAAGTAGGAGTCATCCCCTCTCACCCCCATCCCATCTTCAAGGGGTTGGAAGGTTAAAGCAATAGCGCGAGTGAGTATATAGGCGATACAGCGAAGTGACAACTAGTCACACGGTCGTCACGTAATTAATAGTCAATTTTGTGCGGGTGCTGGTCACAAAGTCTTGACTTGACTAATTAAGTACTTTCATTTAGTCTGTTTCAAAAAAATATTTTTTTCTAATATTTTTCAGTTCTAAAAATGACGTAAAAGTAACATTCTGATTTGTGTAACATGGATGTAACATGGTTCAAAAGTAACAACAATACATTCATATTCGTAACATTTTATTGTTATGAACGCAATTATTATATTTAAGTTTATTTAAAAAAGCGGCATTCGTCAAGGTCAAATGACTGGAACTTCAATAGGTAGGTAGGTACTTCTCTTTTCTGTGAGGTTTAGCTTAGGTATGTCGTAGTTTGAGAGCAGGCTAGATATATTATATAGTTATAGTATAGAGTTAGATTATATAGTTTTTCAGGTAGGTAAAAAATACATTCAAATAAAACAAAGATAAATTAACAACAAAGGTACTTTATTATATACGAATTTGCTGCGGACGTATTATTTTATATTTGTAGAATAATACCTGCTTGCATTACATTTTATAAATAAATGGGAAAATAATGCAAGCAAGTTTAGCTTATTAAGTTAAGTTTTATCTTACTTATTACTATAAACACAATTGGGTCTGGAACTTTGGTGTCAATCGGCCGATTAGTACTCCATATGACATTGAACGAAAAGAGAGCTTTACCTGCATTCGTATCCGGCTTTTCGTAAACCATTTTTCAATAAATAACTAGGTACCTATTTCATTTTTCAACGGACTAGGACTAATTATAAATTAGTCCTTTGGACAAAATGATTTTGTTGTATGCAGATAATTAATATTGCAACTTAGCTCTTGTACAATATTTTTTATCTATTTTTATACATTTGTTAGATTTTCACTTTTCTTATAATGACTAAATAAAAACCTAGTTGGGTCGGACCTAGTAGAGTATCGAGTGTTGATAGTTCTCGTTTAAAGAGATGTCACATTCGTTCTTTATTTCGAACTGGGAGTGAAAAACTACGCAGCTGTGCTTTCCATGTATGTTTAAAACTTGCGATTAATCGGTTTGTGCGGTCGTTGCTCGTTCAATAATATCAGTACCTTACCCAAATGTTCATATATAGTTCATATATAGCTTAATATTGGCACTGTGGCATACCTAAACATAATTATTATTTTATTTCCCGAATAAATATTTTGAAAATCATAGTCACTTTTAATAAAAATATGACAGGTTTTCTAGTTAAAATACGTGAGACTGGCGTGACTTCTGCTATTTGAGTTGAAGTTTGACCATTTTTGTTGACAGTTTCATTAATAATGGTTCTTAGGAGATTCAACAACGCCTCTGTCATTTTGTTTACTAGAAAACTTCCGTATATGAAAAACAATGTACCTAAGTAACTACGATGACTATGATTCTTATTTTCTATATTACACATAGACCACAGCCACAGTCGTATTCTTATGCTAATTTTGATTACAATAATAATTAAAAAAGAATCTTATCCAAAGAGTAGATTTAATGGGTATTTGGAACTTTCCCGCCTTAATATAACGGAACTTCCAAATCGATGGAGTCTCTAATTTAAGTTTTATCAATTAACGCGACAACGGAAATATTTTTAAGTATGATTTCGGTAAAAAGTTGTACAAAAACTTTTCCGCTGTCTGTAAAAAATGGCAGCTTTAAGTTACTCCCAATGTCACGTTAGGTCACTTTAAAACTTACTTTAGAAGCTCTGTAGCAAAGCTATATAATATTTCGATATCTACGTAACATAATGTAAGTATCACTTCATACGATAAGGCACAAACATTGATAACAATAATATAATAAATGCTAACCTATGATTATTATAATAAAATCACTCATTTGCACTCATGCAATACCTATAATATAACAATAGTCTTTTGTAAGACCTATATAATTTATTATATTGTCACAATATAGGTTAATTTAGTACCGCTTTTACCACTGGCGGAAACGATGCTACAATTGGGTCGTATTGTATTTTAATATGAAAAGTGAATGCATGTCAAATAACAGTAAAGCTACGTTTACACTGAATTTTATATTCATGTTACGTTACTGTTCTTGAGTAAGTAGTTAATTCTAAATGATTCTGTATTGGAAACACCTGGGTCTTGTTAAGAATAGGTAAGATGGTGAAAAGACTAGCAATGTGATTTGGTTTTTACTACTCTTATAAAAGCAAAAAGAAATGACACCTGCAAAAATATTATTTACTATGCAAAATTATTCTTTCACTTTTATCGTAAAACGTGAAAATATTTTTTTTACAATGTAAAGATAAATTAGTTTATTTTTAATAATAAGCACCTTAGTACTACGCATCCCGTATTCACTCGACGGCGCCAAATCCACTCATATTAGACTATAAAAAAGTGAACTTTATGTCGAGCGGCATAAAGTAAATTGTTATTAAAACTGTAAAAAGAGTCCGACAACTCTGTCCACCACCACCATGATTTGCTCACTCGACGTACACTTTTATACCCAGCGTTGAAACAGTGTTGGAACGGCGTTGACTCGATATATGAGTGGAGGTGATAATAAAGAATAGGTAAGAAATAATCGATCGTTTTTGCGACCGCTTCATTTCACAATGGATGGATTGGACGATAAAATGTTAGTGTGTAAACGTAGCCTTTAGTCTGTGAACAATGCGATTAACATTGGGCAAGCCTAATAAAAGCACATTTTTTCCCACGCGAATATTTTTGTCAAAAATATTGTGGTTTAAAACTTTCATATAAGGGTTTCGATCAATATTATACTAGATATGCTGCACAAAAATTGTATGTGAAGAAAAACATCTTACATCTCACTCTATATTCGTTAGTTTGTACGCGAGAAAACCAATGTGACTGCGCTTAGGTACTGAATAAGCAAAAAAAGAGACAGGTATCTTAGCTTAAAAAAGAGGCTACAAATTATAAGTTATATTTAATATTTTTAAACAGTTAACACGTACCTAACCATTACGCCTTATAAATAAAATTTAGATACGTACTTTTTCTCTTAGATTTTGTATGGGACTGCATATTTAGTACATTATTTATCGAAGATTAAGGCCCCTTGAAGCAAAGTACATAATCTAGAAGCATAGCTTATTCGTTTTCGTGTAGGTATCTACCTAGTGGAGAAGAATGGGAATTTATCAAGTGGGAATCCATGAGAGCAAAAAAACTAAAAAAAATTATAGTCAACTAAATCAGTAAAGATTGGAAAAATCACAGTGATTATAGAGAAATAATGATTAGTAATTTACTAATATAACAAAAAATTAAACCTAGGTATAAACATGTTAAAGTTTCGTTAACAGAAACATTTCCGGTGAATTGTGTTTAAAATTCTAAATTCAAAAATTGTTTATTTTACAGAAATAAAAAATGAAATAAAAAGTACAACATTTCAACAAAGTTCGCGGGCCCTTAATTGGTCTTTTTTTACATACCTAGGTAGGTTTTGTTCTCATAAGAAAATAAACTAAGAATTTCTTACTAGAAAACCCAATACCTAACAATTTATGGCTGTTTTTAAATCGAACCCCTGATTTCGGTTGATATAATCCGTAGTCGAGCTTGATCACATCTAGATAAACGAGGCAGTTATCTAAACCGTAAATAAGACATGGGTAGGTTTGTGTTTGTATTGGCATCAGATCATTTTCGTATTATCTACTAAAAGATACAGGTAGCTGTGCTACTAAATATTTCGAGTCTTTGTACTTTACTATCTACTAATCCTATTTTAAATGCATTATACAAATTAAATTGAGTCTTTGCATATACAATGTGTATTTCTTTGCATTCTCAGCACTGCCAATATTACCTACTGGAAGGAACATTTCTTGTTTATAAACATATGTTAGGTTATTTTTAGACTACTTAATAATCAAAACTATTTCGACAAACATAATAAGTATTTTAGTAACAATTTTATTAGTATCCGGAATCTTTAAAATAATATATTACACCAAATATAGATAATTAATTACGCACTTTTTAAGTTTAACTTACAAAATCGTTCTAAATCGATATGGCAAATATGTGATGCATTAAGTACAGAGGATATGTACATAATAATATATAGAAAAATATTTTTTTTCTAAAAGTCAATCTCAAAGAGAATCAACTTTACAATTTGTGTAACAAATGTAAAACAGTACGTACTTAAGTACAATAAACTAATTAACTTTTTGTTGATAAAACTATTTAGATATAATGACTACAATGACCTGATTGTAGGTTTTCAAATTTAAAACATATTAACGCCGGAGTTACGTTTTGTTATGTTTTCATTTTTCTAGTCTTAAATAAATGAGGTGCATTATTTCGTATGTAGTGCCGGATAGCCACAATACGTTCGTCCTTATAAAATAAAAGATAATATACGCTAACGACGGCGTTACGTTTGTCCAAATGGAAACGTAAACAATGGGCCTGAGACGTAAAATAGGTAGGAATATTACAGAATGTATATAAAAAATCGGAAAATAGTTCTACATAACCATCTTGATTATATCTTTCCGAACGCTCGGTTAAAAAGTTTGAACTATAAATACCTATAATTTCATAAATAAAAAAATGGGGCAGTGTTGCGTTAAAATTATATCAAATTATAAATCTAAAAATTATTAAGTAGAGTAAAGACATCGATAGCGCCCTAAAACGGACCATAGATTATTAAAAAAGTATGTCATTGATATAAATCTAAGACGGAGCTTCGCGTGCGCGTGTATTAAACGTTCAAATCTCGAAATTTAAACTATCTTTCTAAGGTTAGTTTTACCTTTTACGCAACAGTTTAAAAAAAAGTATTTTTCACTTCAATTAGTTTAAGTAGTAGGTATATTCATTGTCTTCATACTTTTGGCGAAGAAGCGAGCTTGTTCCTGGATTTCTCCCACCGGCTGATGTAGTCGATTGGATAGCACATGACAGCGGATAAGAGCAAGAATCCCCCGGAGACGTAAAAGGAGATATCGTGTTTTTGGGTTAAGTCCATGAGCCCGGCTGTAAATATAGAAGAAAGTTAGAATGTTACAAGAACATGTGCGTTAACAGGATATAATTATTACGAAGTATTAATTACTAGTTTTTCCCGGATTCCAGTAAACTCATTTCATCACTTTTCAACATCAAATTAAAAAGTTCTTTCATAATGTACGCCTATTACAGGCACTTGTGAAACGTATATGTTTCTATTATTGTAATAAATCTAGGAGGGTTCCAAACGCGTCCTAGTCTAAGAAGAACCCACTAAAATCTTAGCCGTGGTTTTTTTGTTATCAATATCTCACAGCAAGTCATTTTAAATATCATCATCGTCATCACAACAACCGATTGATGTCCATTGCTGGACATAGGTCATTTGTAGGACGTTCCAAAATCCAAGATCCTGGGCCGCTTTTGCGGCTCCCAGCGACTCGTTTGATGTCGTCTACCCTCCTCGTTGGGGGTCTACCAATACTGCGTTTATCGGTCCTGGGTAACCATTCCCATACCTCGGAACCCCATCTATTGATTCTTCGAGCTATGTCCCGCGCCCATTGAGCTTGAGCTTCGGGATTCGTTGTACTAAGTCGGTAACTCTAGTTCTTCTATGGATCTCATTTCCGATTTGATCACGTAGAGATAATCCTAACATAGCTCTCTCCATCGCTCAAGTTAACTATAAAGGAATTTAATACAAATGAAGTATACTACTATGTTTACCAGCAATGGGTCCGCCGAGAAGCGCTCCGAAGCCTTGGAATAGCAGGAAAAGACCGAAGCAGTTGGTAAGCTGCTCTAATCCAATGTACTCCACTACCAGGATTGACCGCAGGGAAGCGAAGCACGCTGCAAACAAACGAACAACTTGTTGATTCTGAGGTTAGTGCATAGGACTTATGGACTTTTGGGACTGAGGGCCAAAAAAAGCTAAAAAAAGGGTCTGTCTACTGTTGCGTTAGGTAAGCAAGACCAAGATTCCTTCTTGACTTTACTTATTTTTAAATTTATGAATAGTATTTTAAGTTTGTTAGTTACATATTGGAATTGTTATATTTTCTAATTTTTGTAACGTTTTCTAAGTCTATTTTATATGGGCCTAGTGTCCTGAATTAAACATGTAAAAAAATAGTAATAATTATCAAGTAACAAATTAGCAATTAAAATAAAATCATTTATGATTCACTGCTATGCTCTTAACTCGCTACCATCTTAGATTACATACCACTAAACTAATAAACATAATACATAATACATAAATATACTACGACAATACACACATCCCCTTCTAGCTCCAAAGTAAGCGTACATTGTGTTATCGGTACCAAGATGACAGATGAATATTTTTATGAATATTTTATATATAAATACTTATAAAATACAGATTAACACCCAGACGCAGAGAAACATTCATGCTCATCACACAAACATTTTCCAGTTGCGGGAAACGGACCCACACCCTTGGACTTAGAAAGCTGGGTCGCTGCCCACTGCGCAGATCGGCCGTCAAACAGCAATCGATGCAGATTACGGATATGGGTTTAAAAGCTCTAACGGGTTTGCTAGCTACCATCCTAGATTGCATCATTACCTTCGCTACCACCTTAGAGGGACAACATTTTAAGTAGAATAAAAAAAAAGTAAGAACACTAAGATGTATACAGCGATCGGTTTAAAAAAAATCAAAGGACAGATTAGTTAGTTATATACGTTATCATAGGATCAACTTACCCACTGCAAGACCGAAGATTGCACAATAAGCAAACTGATATAAGTTAGTGTAGCTTAATCCACTGAGCATCGTAGCAATTCCTCCGGCAGATAAGGCAATGTTGTTAAGCCACAAAGGAGATACTTTCGGCATCGACGATACCAATCCGCAGGCGACACGTCCCACTATATTCGATATTCCGATAGCAGATACCAACATCACGCTGGTATCTTTACTCATACCACTACGTTCTGCTCTTTCGGCTACATACATATAAGGGACGAAGAAGCCAAGCATTGTGAAAAAACCGCTGACGGCGAGAATGACAAAGGTGGGTGATCGGAAAAGGCTAACGTCCAACATTGTAGCCAAAGCACGTTTAACAGCTTCAGGACATAGTTTACATTTTCCGGAAGTTTCTTCTTGAGCGTCCTCTTGCGTAGGAACATGAGTTACGGCTAAATGGTAGCCGAGGGAGGTACGAGAAGTATATTTCGGAAGTCTGGCCAAACTGCCACCGAAGAAAATATCGTCACGGTAAAGAGGTCTCGCGACTAGATCGAGGTGAGAGCGTCGTGGCCGTGCGTCTCTGGTGACAACTTTAATGGGACTCGAGATGAGAGGTTCGACGTTGTCAAGGTTACTGTTGGAGTCTTCCTGCTCGTCTTTTTCCGCTACCGGGACGGCAATGAACATTGGTTTATTTGCGAGGTGGTTCTTTAATGTTCCTGTAGTTGCAGATGAGCGTCTGCTAATATGTGAGTTGCTACCACGGAATACTTCTTCAGCCGTCGGATAGCGAGTGTTGTTCGCGACTCCCATCCACGTGTGAGGGCTGATTTTGTTCGTAAACCTCATTTCTGGTGGCATGGAGATTCCGGAATCCAGTTTACTATGAAGTTTGAGCATTGAGTTCAACTTTTCTACAGCTTCTTCGTGGCGCCGCGACGCGTCGTCCTCTTCGACTTGATCGGCTAATGTTACTCTGACCGGCTTGATTGGTCTGAACAAAGAGCCGAAAAGTGTGCATAGCAGAATTAATCCTGTAATGAAAAATTACATGAAATATACAAATTTAAAAATGAATAGGTACATCTCTTACCGTAAGTAGGTAAGTACCACCGATGCACGATGCTGAAATTATCATCTAGTAGGAAGTATTGCAATTTCGGTCCACATCTCAATGAGACACTTTTAAGAGATATCAAAATAACGAATAACATAATTTCTATACACTATTAATGAGCTTCCCTCCTAAAAATGGAGTGTAATACTTTTTATCAGATAAAAAAACGCACATAACTCCGACTAGTCTAGTGTTCCGTGAATCGAACTTGGCCTCCGGATAAATGGAGGTCGAAGCTCTTACAAAGCTGTCATACTTTCCGGGACAATCATTACCATTACTAATATTATAAATCCCAAAGTGTGTTTGCTTGTTTGTCACTCCGGCGTGTCAGTTGAAAAGAGAGGATACGTTTTATTCCAGGAAAATAAAAACGGTTAACATTGTAAAAAACCGTTATAAACACAGGCGATAGCTAGTAAAATGTAATACAATACCTGCGTGTATTACTAGTGTGGTTGTCCATGCGTAATTTGATAGCAGGTATTTGGTGAGGGGCGCGAACACGAAGGTGCCGACGCCAGAGCCGCAAAGCGCAAGGCCGGTTGCGAGCGCGCGCCATCTTTCGAAGTAGAATCCCACCACCAGCACTGCTGGCATGTAGATCATGCACAAGCCGATACCTACGAAAGAGATACAGATATTGAATAGAAGTAGGCGTTACAAAGCACATGAAGGGCGTGGGTGCGGATGTAATTACAGACACGTGATATCTACGCCTCAGGACACAGGGCACGTTTTAGGATGTGTTCCTTACATATTCTGCAAAATTGCTCTGTTTATAGGCTCACCATCAGGTGGGCAATCTGCTCAAGCATAATCCAAACCATGCAATTCTGTAATCTCTCTTTATACACCACACTGAGTTAGAAAAGTGGCCACTCAAGTGCCTGTGATGCAAATTCAGGGGTCAAGGTAAGTAGGCTTACTAATAATTTCATAATACGAGTATTTGCTGGCAACTCCCAAAATATCGCCTCGTATAGTAAGAGCATAGTAAAGTATATGAATATACCACGCGTAGCGGCGACCAATGACCGGGAGTGGTTAAGTCTCAAAGCGCAAAATTCGTGCGATGCTATTTTCACGTGCCTGGCACTTAAAGAGTTTCATAAGTATCGATTCGCAGCCTCTTAACGACCTACTGCTGGGTACAGGGTCTCGCATCTCATAGAAGAGACTGTTGTTAAAGCATATACCCATGCAACAAATTTCTAACTCCGGGCTGAAACTATATCATTTATGACTGGACCCG
This sequence comes from Pararge aegeria, assembly GCF_905163445.1. NCBI lineage: Eukaryota > Metazoa > Arthropoda > Insecta > Lepidoptera > Nymphalidae > Pararge > Pararge aegeria. The sequence continues at coordinate 5,500,742 of NC_053194.1, forward strand.
GGATTCGAACTTAAGACCTCGTCATCCGTAGTTGAACATGCTAAGCACTAGGCCAAGGACGTGGCATAACTCTATACAGATATACGACTTTAGCTGATCAATTAATAGTCGATAAAGTAAATTAAAACCAACCTCCGACTACGCCATAAACGAGATAAAGATACTCCACGCTGGTCGCAAAATAAGAGAGAGCAAATGCGGCGCTCGCCAGTACACTGCCGACTATCGTCACCGACCGGAACCCGTATCTGAAAAATAAAATAAGATAATATTATTCTGTTACATGTTACAGTATGATGTTATAGAAGCGGTGATAGCCTAGTGAAGGGTAGACTTCTTTTTTGGTGGAACCAAGTTAGATCAACGGCGTACCTCTAAGTTTTTGGATTAATATGCGTTTAAAATTAAGCGATTCAAATATAACTAGCTTAAACGTGAAGGAAAACTTCGTGTGGAAACCTACATGGCTGAGAGTTCTCCATAACGTTATGAAAGGTGTGTGTAGTCCACCAATCTGTACTATGCCAGCATGGTTGAACTACGGCCTAAGCCCTCCCGATAATAGAGCGTTAAACGCTTTTATTTTTTTATTAATGTATAATCATAGTCATCACATAGTTGTGGCGATCTTCAATTGATTCTCCCAATCTACGCGTCTCGCTTATACCCAATATATCCCACTTTATTGATTGTAGGGCTAATTCTAATTCAGAAAGGCTATCCTCCGTTCGTAGAGTTCGGGTGTTTAGCGTTTGTGTTGTGTTTAATTAATTAATAATTTAAGTACAAAATTTTAATTCAATATTATTGTAAAACCATACCTAACCTAACAATTCAATATATTAATGTTTATTAAATTTAAAAGTATTTTTTTATTAGCGTGTATGAAATGACGTTTTGGAATTCAAGGCTATTTTATTTTATTTTATTTATTTATTTATAATCATAGTCAACCCATTATCGGCCCTCTAGAGGGCAAGGGATTTCTCTCAGGAGGAGAAAGGCCATCCACCGTACTGGCCAAGTGCGGATTGGTAGACTTCACACACCTGGTATACCTACCTTTTATATTATATGTGATGTTAATTTTACATAAAACGCAATCTATACTTACTTGTTCGCCAAGGCGGAAACGAAGGGACCCACTAAAAGGTAGAATCCTGAAAGCAAAGAGTTGACTGGTGCTACGCGAGAATTTGTAACCTGTCAACAAAAATAATGGTCGAATTAAAGTACCTTTAATAGAACATCTACTGCTCTACTATACCTTATAGTTGGTTATAATGGGATACAAACAAAATTTCTTAAACAATTTTAAACATTCTTTCGCCTAAAGAAAGCCACATTCTAAGCGAGTTATATAATTTATTATTTCAAGAATTCAGGAGGAAATAATGGTTTTTATTAAAAAAGCCAGAAGCCTGTTAATAAAAAAATATACTATGACAAATCACATATCGCCACCAAGCCCCAAAGTAATATGGGCACCTTGTGATATGGGTACCTTAGTAGGTACCCATATCGCAAGGTGCCCATATTACTTTGTTAGTACATAGCTGAATATTTTTATGAAAATAATATACATAAATAAAATAAATAAATATACTACGACAATACACACATCGCCATCAAGCCCCAAAGTAAGCGTAGCTTGTGTTATGGGTACTACGATGTCTGATGAATATTTTTATGAATAATATACATAAAATACTTATAATATACAGATAAACACCCAGACACTGAAAAATATTCATGATCATCACACAAACATTTTCCAGTCGTGGGAATCGAACCTGCGCCAATGGGCCGTCTGAATGCTTATAATATACAGATAAACACCCAGAACGCGTATAAATAATCTTTATACGAGTACACTCACTAAATGGTCCATCATACTTAGGTTATTTACCTACTTATAATATTATTATATATCTAAAAGTAAGTACATATCCTGCGTAGGGTTGGGTTTAACATGCCTGCATCCCTACTTCACTTGCATCTTAGACTGCATCCAATATCAACCAAGTAAGTGAACGTACTCTAATATCGCGCTTCACTCGGTCAATAAGGAAATTCCAATAAATTCGGGAACTTTTCAATTATGATACAATATAATTAAATCAATGATTATTTAATAAAGCTGGTAGGTACGTTTATTTCGATATTTTAAGTTAGAAGCCACATCCTGTAACCATGTAAATATGTACGTAACTTGTGTATGGCCTACTCAAAGTAAACCGAACCGAATGAGGCGATGCGATTACCTATATAAAATTACTAATTTTATTTTTATTTTGGATTAAATACCGTCCATTCAAGCAAGCATTAAGTAAAAATATGCAATAATCCAACAAAAATATCATCTTTACATATGTTTTGGGTTACTAATTCGAAGAGAATATATTCCTAACCGACAAAAATTTATTTGATTTATACAAAAATTTATTTAGCTACTTTTTTGTTGGTAGGTATAACATTTACTTTCGAAGTATGCTATTTTGTTTTTAAATTACTGTCTAGATTGTATTCCATGTTTTCGTCAAATCTCCGAACCGAATTTATGTTCAATAACCAAGCAAATCTATGAACACTTTACAACTTCCCGATACGTATTATTTACTGTGCTCTCTCGTTGACCCACTGCTCACCCACTGGCCTTGTTGGGTGACAGTGACAAGTCTGACAACTAACAACTCCGTTTACGCATGTTGCATCCGTGTATTTAATTATATAAATTAAAAATATTATATGATGAATCTACATATTCGGAAGACGAATTATTCATAAAGCAGTCCTGATTTATTTTTCTGTTCTTGTCGTCTGACTGATAAAATTAATCCGCATAGTGCGAGCATTTAACCCTTACTAATATTATAATTACGAAAGTTTGTTTGTTTGCTTGTACGCCCTAGCTAAGCAACGACTCAAATTTATTTTTAGCACAGAGTTAGCGGAAATATAGAACTAGCTCGTCCTATATCCATGGTATAATCATCATCACATCAGGGCACGGTTTCCTTCTGCAATTAGAAGGGCTAAGTCCGTAGTCCACCACGCGGGCCAAGTGTGTATTGGTGAACTTCATACGCCTTTGAGAACATTATGGAGAACTCAATAAGAACCGGTGGAGAAGGCCTTTAGTACCCTAGCACTTAATACTAGTTTTATTTTTTATTTGTGTTTAATTGCAACAAAGTGTTTCTATTTCTATTATTCTTTTCTATAATGGTATGGAGAGCATCGTGCGCGAGTCCGACTCGACTTTGCCGGTTCTTCATTACACATATATTTCACGCATTTTTGCAACGATTTCTATTTTAATCTACAGTTAGTATTTAAGCTTTAAATTTTCGAGTACGTATTTGACTTAGGAATATACAGGCTTGTATCGATGTATCGACGCATTTGTAACTAAGAATGTGAGTTCAAATAGGTACATATAATGAGAGAGTAAAGCGGTCACAGTCGGTGTAAAACGCACTTGGAAGCCAACGAAATGATGCATATATTCACGTCCAACTGAGATTGTTATGCACGGCCGTTGACCCCGCTGATCCATTTTAAACAATTATATACACCTAGTTGCACTATCCTCCCACCTCCCCCCCCATGAAATCTGCCGTCCCATAATTTTCGAAACGCCTTGCCGTCCATATTACACGGCTCTACAAAAAAAATTTTGTTCTTCGTCCTAAAGTTTATTTTATGATTTTCTGGTTAATTATTATCAAAAACGAAAAGAAAATACCTTTTTTTGGTGTAAAGTTTGCTTTTGTAATAGTTATAGTAAAAATACTCTTTTTTGAATTTTTCATAAATTATAATTATTTTAAATACATTCAAATATACCGCGCGATCAGAGTTGGGTTGTAAAGTTCAGACAGTGCTTTTAGATGGCACTCGAGTGATAAACAGTGATCAGGTGTTTTGTAGAAGTTCAGAATAACTGAAAATGTCGTCGCGAAAGTGTAAATATGATGCTGATGCATTTTGCTATATATGTGGACAATTTATTAAAGTTCGAGACGTAAAATATAAACTAAATTCATCTCTCGTTCTCTGTGAAGTGGTAAATTTAAAAACAACATGGGAGCGTATTCAGAAGAGCAAGGAGAACGTTTTCATCAGGACATTTTGAGCTTCGAACAACGTTATCAAGGCCAATACAATGAAAACATGATGGGAGACTATATTTGGGGCTTATTGAGAGAAAGTACTTACGAACATAAAAGAAAAAGTAAAAGCGTGCACTTTTAAATTATTTTCTACTTTTTTGCAACTTATTTTGATGGTAAAACTAAATAAAAATAATAAAAATGTTTAAATAGATGGTTTTATCTTTAATTGATAATTAAAACTACAGATTTTGAAAAATATTGTTCTAATCTAATCTAATTACAAAAGCAAACTTTTTCATGCTATACATATTTTTTTTGTCTAATTACAAACTCAAGAATCGAACTTTGATACTTTAAAGTCTAGGTAAAATTTCGTGTTGACCCGTGTGATATATTAGAGATGCAGTTTTACTTCACCTGGGTTGGCAAATGAGGTTACGACTTTTAAAATGATGGGTGAAAAATGATTTATTTTTTATCCACCGAGAAACTGAAAAAGTCTGCTCGACATGAACCGATTTACCACTGCATACCTGGAATTAAACGTTACTAAACTGTGTTTGATCTAAAGCACATAATGTAGGTGCTTAGGTAGGTACTTTTGTGTATTTCAAATGTGACCGGAATACTTTATAGGTTTTGTTATATATATTTAACCTTTGGTTAGAAATCTATAGGCACTCTAAAGCAAACATGATAAACCAGCCCTTTTTAATTAAATTGCTAAGAACATATCTATCATGAATTCAACCGAATTTCGCGTAAAGGGGAATAGCTTGTTTTTATATACCTTCCCATAAGACCTAAAACTTATCGTGGTTATATCATCTAATATATAAAATTCTCGTCTTATAAATAACTTCTAATATATAAATAATTACTAGAATAACCTGCATATATCTCAAGGGCTTTCAATCGTTGAAGCATATAAATAGAGTTACAGTTCCGTATAACCATTAGTTCGAAGTATCGATGGTTTTTCTCCAACTGCATACCTCAACAGAAACGTGTACCGTAATGATAATAAAGCCTTACCTCCAGCTGAACAAATGGGCGATGCTTTAAGCGCTACTTGTTCATCAGTCTTACTATCATCGCCTAAAGCAATATTATTTTTCAATTACATTTTTATATTATGATAAATCCTTTTAAGTAAGAATTATTATTTTTCAATGAGAATTTCAACAATATTAAAATAATACTGCTTAAAACGTCGTCGCTTAACAGCTCTTAAGTAGTAAAGCCTCTGATAGCATCCAGACTGGTAAATTTACACGGGTTTTAACAGTAGGTACCTATTTTAACATAATATTATTAGGTAAATTACCTAATTAGTATTGTGTAGAACTATAGAACTTACCAACTACCTCCGACTCATCAGATGGGTTAGGCGGTAAGCTAGGCATGGCCGATTAACATAGGCAATGATGATTGCATCTTACAGTTCTCGGAATAACGTGAACTGTCTACATTCGTAATAAAATCAAATTAAAAACTTTTTTTAAAAGGATTCTTTATTAAAAGTTACGAGGTTGAATAGTATATAATAACTACAATACTATCGTCAATCTATGCCACGGACATAAAATCATAATCTATGCTTAAGACTCGTTGTAAGTTTATCAGAAGCTCACAACAAACAAAGGCTGGTTTTTATTTAAAAAAAAAAGCACTAACAGGCTCAGCTTGTTCCAGATTTCTGTAATTTTATCGCTTAGCAAAGCGTAGCTTTTGATATTTGTAAAGCTTTATATCGACGTCTAGACAAACTCGTGTTTATTCACAGCTATTACCGTTTCGTTTCGTACACAGCCATAAAAGTGAACTTTCATGGGAAAGTTTACATCGATGGTCAACAGTTATACGAATAGGAAGTCCCTTTTTAAGTTCATGTATGGGAAGTGGAAAATTTATGGCGAAATGAACGTTAATAAGTAACACTATAAAAATAATTTTATACTTTAACGTGTACGTTTAATTATCGACGAACCAGCTGATGGCCCACCGTCGTTTTTTAACAGAGAAATATTTCCCAGGGCATGCAACAACCGGCAGGGTTCTTACGTTTCTTGCGACAAGTTTGCGACAGGCGTAAATCTTGCAATCACTGCTGTCAAACGTCACTTTTCCATATAATAAATAAACAGAAGTGACGTTTGACAGCAGTGATTGCAAGACCTACGCACGTCGCAAGCCCGTCGCCTGCCGTTCTTCAAACAAAAGTGCCGCCCTGTGTCCATCAAGCTGCAGGTTAGGTTTTTAGCCTCACGTGTCTATATTTACACCGGCAACCACACTTCTTCAGATCGGAACACTGCAATGTTACTTGCCGGCTGAAATAGTATTCCTCGGACGAGCTCTGTCACAAAAAACTCCTACTAAATAGTATCTTTTCCACAGAAGACATTGTGAGTAGAGTAGCACTACTTTAAGGTCTTTCAATTTAGTTTGAAGAAGTGTATAATAATTAGAATTGGCACAAATTATCTTCTGTGAGTATACGCAAACTATACATTATTTGTGGTATAGGTTCGTAGATATTTACTTGGACTTTAACCAAGTTTATTCAAGTAATGATGCATGCTTTGCCAGGTCATTCGCCATCTGTTAGTACAACGGGACTAGGCTCCGGTAATAACTTCTGCTTAAAAGCAGAGCCCTTACTGTATTTAACATAATTCACGCTTTATTTTCTACTTAAGTGCCTAATGAGCAAGTGGCGATAGGCTGATGGCTAAGTCGAACCAAAGGTCGGGCTTCTGTTCCTATTCGTAGGGGCCGAGTTCGATCCCCGAATTTAACGCATATTTAACATTTCGGATTAAATATCTCGCTTCAACGGAGAAAAAAACCATCATGAGGAAATCTGCATGTCTGAGACTTCTCCATAATCTCCTAAAGTGCATGTGAAATCTACCAATTCGCACTTCGCTAGTTTAGTGGACTACGGCCCAAACCCTTTTCGTTTTGCATGTAGACTTCTGAATCGTTTTTTTTTTAAATATACTGCGACAATACACACATCGCCATCTAGTCTCAAAGTAAGCGTAGCTTGTGTTATGGGTACTAAGATAGCTGTTGAATATTTTTTATGAATATAATACATATAAATACTTATAATATACAGATATAAACCCAGACACTGAAAAACAATCATGTTCATCACACAAACGTTTTCCAGTTGTGGGAATCGAAACCACGGCCTTGGACTCAGAAAGCAGGGTCGCTGCCAACTGCGCCAATCGGCCGTCAGTCGGTCGATAATAATGAAATAATTAGAGTAAGATTAGGTATTTTTTTTATCGATGAAATTTCATATTTTTATGTTTTGGGTAAATCAAAATTGATGGACTACTGTAAAAAGCAAATCTAATAGTAGGGAGTTTCCTTTATACCAGCTCTTAATTTAATGTACCTTTTCTTTGAATGTGACCAACCTGTAATCGGGATACCCTTATTTTATCGTCATCTTCAGCCTATTGGCATCCCACAGATATCTTACTATTGTTGTCTTGGATGAATACAACCTGATGACCACCTTGTCTTGATGGGTTGACACAGTTTCACCAAGGAGTGCCAGTGCAAACCTTGCTAGGAGTTGTACCACGGCATGGTATTCATTACCATGCCGTGGTACAATTAAGATTTAAATATTTTTGTAACACCCTTTTCAACCTTAACAGCAAATAAAACTTAATTGAACCGAACGACATCGGCTTTTATAGAGCTTCCGTATTCAACGTCATTATTTATATTATTTCTGTGTTTATCAACATTATAAATTATATGCGCCATATGGTAAGAAGCGGAAGTGAATTTAATGTAAGAGTAATATGGTTATCACTTGGCATGGCCTCTAAACAAAGCTGAACTTCGGACGAAACTTATAGAAAAACTTTGTAAGCTTATATAAAAGTCCTATTATAGTATAAAGGACTACGTAATACATAAAAAAGCTTGGGTGTTAATTATTGCTTACAGCTTGCTCTTTTAATAATTTTAAATGACAATGTGAGATGGTAATAAGAAAAAAAAACACCCCGCTAAGTTTGTTGCGGGCTTCTTCTTAGACCAGGACGCGTTTGGAACCCTCGTAGCTTTAGTTTTAAGTTTACGAATATGGTCATCACCATAACCTCACTACCTATAATTCTCATGTAATGTACGCCAATCAAAAGTGGGACCTCCTATGGGACTACTTGAAAAAAGATATTTTTTACTTTGACTTTTGTCTTTTGACGCAAGGTACACAACCTTAAAGTGCCACCATAAGTCCATCAACCTGAGGGGTAGGTGTAAGGCCTCCTGGGTTACTGTAATTACACTGGCAACCACGCCCTTCAGACTGTAACACAGGAAGAAGAAGAAGAAGAAGTCTTTATTGCACATACAAATAGAAAGCCAGGTTAACAAATAAAACGATAATACAAAACATATGCACAATGTCGGCCTTATCATATTTTATGTAATATGTTGAAGAAACATATTACATAAAACGGGATAGTGTAATACCCAAATTGTGCCAATTATATACATTACATATACAATACATACTAATACTACATGCTTGTAGTAGGTACTTCGCCGGACGAGCAATGCCAAAAAAAGCTTAAACCTAATACTTCTCAAACAAATAAAAAGTTAATCTATGTATTACCGATTTATCGGCACATTAATTTGTATGTATTTAATGGGAATCTTATATAATCGTTACCCAAGTAGTCAGGCTATTAAAGAAATCATACATAAAACATGGCACATATTTAATTATGATAAGGTAATAAACATATTTTGCAACATGTTTTTCATTCACGCAGCTAACATAATTATTAATGTTTATTATCATTCGTAATTTATTTCGCGTAATCATTGAAAACTTCATTTCTTGTTTACGTTTATGAACTCATAAACATCCTGATTAACGATTTACTTTGTCTTTGATTATTGCAATGGAGCTTTTAGAACTTTTTATTACATACACACCAATATAAGTTGTGAGGTACGCATTTGTTTGTATAATTACTTTACATTATAAAAACTCTATGTACCTACATTCTTGTGAATAAATTATTTTAATTTTTAATTTTTTTATTTTAGTTGTTAGGCACAGAATTCAAAAGATTTTACAATCATCAAAGTATTATTCCGATAATAATTTTATAGATAATCTGACATAACATATACCTTAGGTAAACTTACAAATTCAGAATACCTCCGAAGATTTGAAAAATCTCTTTTGCATTAGATAGCCAAATACTAAAAAAAATACTATTAATATAAGTTATAACCCAAAGATCCTTGGAGTTGAGCAGGAGGAGGTGATACGACCGATTTAATTACCAGAAGTTGTGCGCAGACAAGGTCGCGGGGTTAAAATAGTAATTCAACCACCTCGAAGACTTTTTATTCGATTGCAAATAAAGTCACGTTCTATATATTCCGCAATTGTCATTTTCAATGGTAAAGTAATGATAATAATAATTGCTGTCGCGACATCAATTTATTGATGGAGATAGAGTAGCAGTAGAGTTATTTGATGTTTTCTAATATTTTAATTTTATCAACCGAAAAGTTTCAAAACTAAAATATTTTGCCTATGATTCTTCCTTTTTATTTCTCCTGGTGCCTAGGGTCATTGGCAGAGACGATGTATCCACCAGTCATCGTGTTTCATAGTTCACCTCTATTCTTGTTTATTGTTTGTCACTAGCTTGGAATTAAATAAATAGACGATAAATAAATAAGAATATACTACACCCAAATACACCAATCTGGTTATATACTCCATGGCAATATTTTAAAAGGATATATATATATATATATATATAGCTTTAAGTTCATGAGTGTAGTTATCACCTCAGAATAGTGAACGATTCGAAAACGATTATGACAGGCCTATTTGAATAAAGAAATTTTGATTTAAAAGTGAGATTACATATAGTTAATGTCTGTCTTTCAATGGTAATTTTTATGTTTATATTTAACTGTTTAGAGTTACTCAATGAAAAAAAAGCAAATTGATTTATGACAAAACGTTTCGCGTTGAAACCCCAAGGGTTCTTGGTGTAATCATAAACACGTACCCAACGACTCTTATATGATCGAAACATAGTAAATGGCAATAACTTAAACTTCTCTCGATTCTACTTATTGACACGGTTCAAAAATGCAAGACTGGCGATTCGAGGCCGGAGCTGCGGTACATTGCCCTCATGGTTTGTAGACTCTGGTGTTCTTAATACTCGGGTTACTGCACTTTCGCCAATCGAAAGCTCGAAGTTTGTTTACCGCGACACTATTAATTTAAAGGGTCGTAATTGATTTGACCTTCCATCCTTTTACTTTTTTTGCTTTTAAACGAATGTTCACATCAATTTTTCTTTAATCTGTCGGAATCATTTTGAGACGTTGTAGTAAGGCAACAAGGACTTGTGTTTAATCATTTTGAGACGTTTTAGTAAGGCAACAAGGCATTGTGTTTAGTTGTAGTCGAGTAAACAATGCATAAAACTTCACAATGCAGTCATAATAAAAAAAATTGTCAATTTCATTTGACTGTCGGGACTATGAGATGTGACATCAACCGGTACGTGCTCGATAGGTGTGATCTACGTGTGATGGCGCATTTTGAACTTTAAGTTGTCACTTTGTTGTCATTTAACTGTCACAGGAACTTTATATTTATTGTCCTCTATCTGATATATTTTAACTAATTATAAATATAAAAAAATAGGTTTAATGCTGCCATTTGTCATAAAAATATTTTCTGCATATGTTGTTTTCCTTATTAATAAGAAGATAAACGCAGCACCCTGAAGTATGCTCAATTTTTATATTTTTTTCTCTGTTACGCGATAGGAGATTGGTTTTGGTTACTTGATACTTGAAAAAGAAAACCATCTTCCATAGTGATCAGAGACATGGTTTTACGCGTAGATTTAGTATGCGGAAAGATACCTAGCTGTATACCTACTTTTATGTGTTTTTCGGTAGATGATTTTGTGGGCCAAATATCGAACAAGTTTGGTTCAACAAATAAATCTACACAAGGCAAGGCTTGTTGCCTTGCCTTGTGTAGATTTATTCAATGAAATTCTTTCAGAGTTTACTTACTTTCTTCTATAAGACAATATTATTTTAATATGATGACGTTCTGGTTTTAGCGATATTTAAGATTTAATTTAGGGGCGTCGGGATGTGTCACATAAAATTGTCATTTTGAAACAATAGGCCACAGGTTTTCAGTTGTACCAATATAGAAACAACATCGCCAGCATATAGAATGTACGATGGGAAAACACAAATGTTTGGATTTGAAGCACATTCCTTGAATATCATAGTTGCAATATTTAATTTGTTTTGAAAACCCTCAATTGAAATGTTAATTACCCACATTGGGTAACCCTTTTAGTACGTCTATGGAATATTTCCACGCATGTATACGAGGCAACAGGCAAGGCGAGGTGGCGTAAATTGTGTAATTAATTGACCTGTAGCCCCAAAACAGCCGTCGCGTCGTGGCCGCAACCCTTTCTGACGTCTTATTATGTTTCGTGTCTAAATGCTAAACCGCATCATCGAGCTGGTCAGAAAATCACACGTCATCTTTTAACAGTAAAGAATTGTGATGACGTAATCGGCTACTTAGGATAAAATGTGAAAAAAATGCGATAATCTTTATGCCAAAAAACTATTTTAGGTCCGCGGAAAGACAGTTGTTGTAGCCAAATTTTTGTAGTTAAGTCTTTGACTTTCGGGAGGACCGAGTTCAATCCCTTATGCTCAGGTCTGATTGTTGAAACTATTTTTAAATAGGCGTCGAACGAAAAACAAGAAACATGAATGAGTCCGATCTCTCGTAGGCGCCGGCGTCGAGGCCTTGGCCTTAACATTATGGTAATCGCCGGCACTCGACATTGTTGTGGCGGCCGGCAAACGTAAGGCTCACAGCCTGAGCTCGGAGTATTCCACTTACTTGATCGTGCTTTTATTGTGAATCGTGATCGCTGAGAAATGGGATTGATCAAACATTTCAAAGAAGTACCCATTAATCTTGTATGATTTCATTGCGTGATTGCAGACTGCTGAATGACAGGACTTCGATAAAAATGTTTAAAGAACTAAGTGTCCAGCTCAACGACATGTTAATTTAAAGAAAATATATTATCTTCTAGCTTCTTTCTTGGTTCGCGGTTATGGCGGTTTTATACAAATCCCGTGGGAACCGTTAATTTCCCGTGGATAGAAAGTAGTCTATGTCTTTTCAACTAACTCCATGTCAAAAATATTAATTAGGGCAAAAAAAATAAACAGGATTTCCCATTTATAATATAAGTGTACAATAAAAGTGTATTCATTCATTCATTCATAAGTGAGAATATCAATATCCCATTATCATTTCTATTTAAACCAAACACACTTAAATTATAATTCAGATATCAGTATCTAGTCTTAGATACATTTACAAGTGACAGGAATTGTAACTGGCATCTTTCCAAGGTTTCTCATAAGAACTGGGTCACAATATGACAAAATGGTAATAAAATAAGCAGCTCGCTAATTGTTATATGACGCAAATATGAAATAAGTAACAGCAAATCCTCAGAATCTATCTGGCAAATGAACTTAGTCAAGGCACTGAACTATCTGTATACTATCCTATTTATACTATTCCTATATATACTATCCTATCTTAAGTATTAAAGTCCTCAATAAGTGCCAATGTTAGCAGGGATGACGTTGATGATGCTCACGAGATAACTCAGACGTAATGGTTGATAAAGACTGCATCACTCTTCATCAGACACTAACTCATTGCTTTAAATCTTCAAGTGATCAAATCTAATGATTAGATTCCTAGAAAAACTATTTTTTATGTATCTAACATTATAGTTTGTAGTTTAGTATATGTATAAATAATACTTACATTATATGTAGTAATTTTATGTGTAGTGTTAGAATTTATAACCATGTGATATTTTTATTTAGGGCCTAAATTTTTCCGTTCCGGGCCGTTCCTTATAGGAATTACTTTTATCAAAGGTCGTCTGGGAAGATCGCTTTAGCGATAAGACTGCCTTCGCAGCTTAGCTGAGGTGCAAAGCTTTTAAGTTTCTCTGTTGTATCTTCTTTTTGTATTTTTTTTTGTGTGTGCAATAAAGTTTTCCATCAGTCAATCAATCAAGAACCAGTAACTATTATAGACACAGCTGAAAAGCTAGAGTAGAAAATAGGGTTGAGGATATCAAGATGCGCAGAAAGTCGGGGGTAATATACAACACAAGTCCAGGGTTTCAAGAAATCTTACAAAAGCCTTTTGTACAGTTGACAGTATGAGATTATGGTATTGTAAAATAAATAATTATTTGAAAAATCTAATTAAACAGGGAGCGGAAACGTGGACACTGGTAGTAGGCCTTGTCAACAAGTTTAAAGTAGCGCAGCGTGCAATGGATCGGGCTATGTTAGGAGTCTCTCTGGGTGACAAAATTCGTAATGAAGAAATCCGTACGAGAACTAAAGTCACTGATGTAGCCCAAAAAATAAGCAGGCTGAAGTGGCATTGGGCGTGTCATGTCCATCGTAGAACTGATGACCGTTGGGCCAGACGTGTTCTGGCGTGGAGACCGGGGATCGGGAGGCGCAATGTGGGACGACCTCCAGCCCGTTGGACAGATGACCTTAAAAAGCTAGCTTGAAGCGGCTGGTTGAGATAGACGGAGAACCATGTGAGGTAGCTTGCTCTCGGAAAAGCTTATATCCAGCAGTGGAACTTTGTAGGCTGATGATAATAATGAAACATTCGCGGCAGCTAAGATGGACAGATTAAGTAAGAGCGATAGATAAATAATTGAACAAAATATATTTTAAATAATGAAAGGTATCCAGAGTTTTGAAAGACTGAAAGAACTAATAAAAGAGGAGTGATCTACTAGACTAGTTCGATAGATCGTTTATTACCTACTTTCTAAATAGTAGATGTAGCTTGATTGAACGCATTAATATTTTTTTACTACTTATTTCTACGAAATCGCAAATATCTAAGAAGTGTTGTCATAGTTATTGTTCCAATATCATTGATTGTTCGTGTACGAATTGCAAGAGATTTGTAAGCATAATGTAAAATGTAAATAGGAAATAACATTTTATCGCGTTTTTTGTGGTCAGTACTGAACTATCTATTTAAATATAATGCCTTCACTGTGGTTTTGCAGTCAATAAAATTAAGTAAATTGAAGATCATGCTTACATTATATACGAAGTATTTTTCAAAGTAGATCGATTAGAGTGAGCCTTTTACATTCCATAGGGAAGTCAACGAATATGGCCAAAGTACCTTTGCGACCTATCTGACGTAGTGGTGATTTAAATGGGACGTCATCGGGTCACAGTGGAACGGTTCGATCCCAGGCAGGGGAAATTTGAGATTCTTATAATTTCAGATTTAACGTTCGCAGAGTACGATTAGGGATATACCTATAGCTTATAACTGTTATACCCCTAATAGGCGCGCTATTATTTTAAACTGCGTCATCATTTACCACTAGGTGAGATTGCAGTTAAGGGCTGACTTTTAATGGAATTAAAAAAAAAAACATTACAAAAGAATTATCATGACTTCCTTGAAAATGATTTTTTTTTATTGGGAGCACAGAATAAAGAACACAGAAAACTTGTACACGACTAATATTGTAGCATCTAAAACCACTTCACTTTAGTAGTGTTTCTCGAACGGGCGGTTATTCACTTCATTCCATTTAGCAGTTGACTGTAGTTATTTTACCTCTAATGTTCTAAATGTTTACGGTAACATGAGAAAAATAGGAAAAAGTTTGGTAGCTAGAAACATTCCGCATGTGTGAAGTGAGATGTGAGTGCACTGCATGCAATAATAGCTGAATGAGGCTTCTGTATGTTCTTGATTCTGTGAGTGGGATTACTGTCTTTAACAGTGTTGTTCGTATGAAGTCGATTTTTAGAAAATATTGTTTATTCCTATTTAAAGACTTTCAACACAAAGTGTATTATTATTATTATATTTAGTATTGTAAATTAACTTTACAGAGCTTTAAATAAACTGTATTTCATAGACATGCAAATAACTTGAAGATCATTAAAGATACGATTTAGTATCCATTGTACTAAGGAGTAATAAACAAGTCGGCGGCGATATTTATGGTTACGAGTCGGAGCCTCGGAGGCACGGTTGTGACGTGCGCAGACGCCGGCATCGCTCCGAGGGTGTGGTCGTCACGTGTATAATATATCATAAATATTGCGCGTTAGAATAATATGAGGTTATAATATGCACGAATTTTATTCTAATTTTTGCTTCATTTAAATACCAAACAGACCTTTATAGTCAGCTTTTAATCTATGCGATCTAAAGTATCTATGCGGAATATTAAAAACGTAGCAGACCAGACCAGTCTAAATTTGTTTAACTGTTTTATTTTCTTGTGAAAATATTTTGCTATAGGGATTTTAAATAAAGTAAAATCTGAACTACCGAATCCTACGAATTTTCTACAATTAATAAAATGACACCACGTAGTCGCCTTTTTGGAATTTTTATCTCAAAATCTCCCAATGCCACTCGGAATGATGCAAGGACCTCCGTGAAAGTGTAAGTGAAATAGAAAGCGCTGTGATGTTATAAGCGGGAGGTCTCGGGTTCGATTCCCGGCAGGGGTGATTTGAGAATTTATAATTTCTAAACTTATTCTGTTGTGGTCTATTGGGACGCTAGTTCCCCGCAACAAAAAGTTCCCCACAAAGACATGACATCTTGTCTAGTGTTTCGGTACGAAGTCGTGTAACGAGACCCATGAAGGTATAATAGTAGACTGCATCATCACTTACCGCATGTCAGTTTGAAGTCAAGGTCTAAAGTGTAGAATAATAAAAAAAAACTTACAGCGAAAGTTTCCCGTATTGGTTCTAAAAGGCATCCTCCAGAGAATATGATGCCGTCCACCACGAAATTGCACATGAATGATGCTGCTACTACAACCCAGCCCCAACCACCGTCTGGTGGTACCACCTGTTGAAAAAGTTTGTGTTACAAGAAATGTTTGGTAAATAAAAAAAAATTGGAAAAAGTATGTAACTTCTTGTACAAAAATTTCATCCAAATAATAAATGAAATCCATCGTTTAGAATATTCATGAAATACCGCGGACCACGAAAAAGCTACATAGTACTAGTAGTAGTGTCACTAAGCAAAAACGGAATACTTTATAAAACAGCTATACAAAAAAAAAGAGATTCTATCAAAATATTTCTTATTCTTGATTTATAAACTTAGACCGTAATCGAACTTGGACTACATGAGGAATTGGTGTTGTTAGCCTTATACGAATTCCTCGAAGGAAGGTCCAAGTTATACGATAAATATATACTAACATTGTAAGAGTTGATATAAAAAGAATAAGTATAAAACGATACATCACACAATCTTCTTCGATCAATGACGCCACATCCCCTAACCCTGCACAAGTACTTATAATTTCAAAATCAGTCATTATATTTCGTAAAATAAGTTTTTTGTTGAAATAATATTATGAATTTATAATTCTTATCATAATCGTAGTTTTGGGCTTTTGTACTAATTTTAGATACATTTTAATAGAGTTGGCAGTTTCAATGTGACATCACTGACCACTGTCACTTCTGCAAGTCTCAGAAACTTAATTCACTGTAGTCTTCAGCTTCTGTAAATTAAACTTTTATAAAGATAAATTATTTGCGAAGCCATTACTCCTTACAGAACCATGACATGTGGTCTAGATATTTTTTTTATACGCATTTCCCTGAATAGTGACGTAAATGTAAAAACAAAACTTAGTAATTTTGTATCTTATAAAAAAGCATAAAAAATATTTCCTCCTGTCAACAAGGGTAACAAATATATACATATATAATAATCAAGTTAAAGTCAATTTACTATCAAATATAGCTTTTAATACTATATCTTGTCCCTAATATAATATAGGGGACAAGTTATAGGGAATATGGGAAGTTATAGTTTTAGTTAAAAGTTGTGTAAAAATTCAGCAGTAGTAGGTATATGTTCGCAAAACTCGAAAGTAATCGAAAGATTGAATTGAATTTTTTACACAACCAGGCATTTTTCTATATAAAAGTTTTTATATTGTTTCAAATATCTTATTAGCTTTTTAGAGTCCCCTTAAATATTTAGGTACTGGAACGGGACTGAAATACACAAAAGATTATGTATTTCAGTCCCGTTTTACCTTTTGGGTACGGAATCCTAAAAACAGCGGGACACGAATGTTGCGATGCATTCCGATAGTAAGCTATGCAAAATCATGGTATTCATTTTAATATCATTTATAATATTCATTTTATATTAAAAGTATTAACTTTTAGCTATAACAAGCTTTTAATATTATTTTATTAGCTAATTTGTATACATACGGAGTATCAAAAGACCTTTAGAGGTCGTATCTATGACACCACTTGACTTTGATACCCGATATGGTGTTGACTTTACCTTATACATAAGAACTTGTAACATCTAATCAATCAATATTACCAATTAAGCTCCCGCCCTTATCGTTAAAGTGATCATATCGGGTGAATTTTATTGACTACGGTTAAAAAGAGGTTATATGTTTTGCTATCCTCATGTTATGTTTTAAGTCCGGTACTGAACGAGAGTAACCACAAAAATGTCTGTTTTATTTCTATATTTGCTTAGTTTGCAAGGAACCATAATAATTTCGTCATGTTAGTCAGTCCGTCCATCCGTAGCTTAGCTCAGTGACACTTTATTATTAGAAAATTGTAATTTAGTAGTGTGCTATGATCCAAAAGATCATGGTAGAAACCACTGAATGCAGTTATTTATATCTTAAAGTGGTTACATAAAAAATAATACAGCAGTAAAACTTCTTTATTAACTGTAGGTTCATATGTTTGGCATTTTAAATTTTATGATGATCATATTTTGTAAGATGATGATGATTCTTTCTTCTAGGCTAGATACATCATGTTACAAGAATATACATTCCGCACGCAAGAGCTGCCCACAAAAAAGCGTCCGCCACAAAAGATAGAGCTTTGTTTAATATTTCCATTCGCTTTTGCCACACTCTTTGTATTGCCATTTTCGATTGGTGTATTTCTACTCGTCACAATATAATAAAAATGATTATGGTCGCGGCAATTTCAGCACATGCAACTGTGACCGTAGCTATCAGGCCAAAGTTTATTATCTTTTCTGTTACTTTGCGAATTCTCATTTGCCATCGGAATTTCTTCTGCAATGCTGTCATAATATGCCATATATATATTCTTGCTAATGGTTATTGTCTGTTTGTTAATTTATTTTGTAAGTCTACTGTTTAAATGTAATCTGGAACTGCCTGTTATTTTTATATCTCGTGTCTTTAATCACTTGCAGATACATTGTTTTTTTTATAATTCGTAGCATCACAATTACATGCTTCCACGCATTCTGATTTGGTATCGATTATATCCGTCTGGACCGTCACCGACTTTTTGGGCTGTTTAGCTTCGATTTTATTAAAACCCAAACAAATCGAAGCTATATGAAAGATAACGACAATAACCGCTATTATTGTTAAATGTGGTTTATAAGAATCTAATACCATAGCAAAGTTAATGGAATTGAAGGAGGCATATTGTATAGGTTACTTTTTAAAATAAAATGTTGTCAATCGCGGTTGGTCGCGATCGGCTTGACAAACCAACCCAGTATCAAAGGTCTTAACCAATGTCAACAATTAAGGCGCTTTGTAAACGTAGAGTTCATTATAAAAAAACAATGCCAAACGAGTGTTCAGTTACGGCTACTGGGGATGGATACCTATACTATAGTTAGTGGACTCAGGTTTTAAAGACATTTCAAATAGCATAATAATTTTCAATCGGTGTCTAAAAAATGGTATATTATTATACGTTTCGCGGAAAATCAGTTTTAAGGAACCATTAGTTGATACACTGCCTACCACTAGCTACCATTGGGCACTTTATCAACACAATAAATAAAGTGAACGCTTGTGTCACGTATGTTTTAAACTATGAGATTTCTATGTAAAATATGTGGTAGGAGTATAGCTAATATCTTTCAACTCAAAATATGTGGACGGTAAAACAACAATTCATTTTCGATGAACGGTCTTTATGCCGAGAGGAAGTAACTGGAAACCAAAGGGTTATTTATGTGCGGAGTGATCGATTTCGTATTAATTGTGTTAGAAAAAAAAATCACTGACTGTTTCCATTTACTGTGTGTCCTGTGTTGGTAGCCACCAAAATTGTCTACGTTTGTGCAACGCCTTAATAATATGTCATTTGTTGTTATTTCGTTGGCTTGACTGCTTGAACAATATTAGAAGTTTTTTTTTTTTTATTTAATTTTTTGTTTGCCAGGTATTAGATATTTCTTAAAAAGTTGAGGTAGACTGAGACCCGTTCCCCATAATGGTATGGTGTGTTTAGTCTCTCGACGATTGATCCCATATATTTTGAATCATCATAAGAGTCATATATCGGTAAAGCTTTCAAGTACAAAGCACAGTTGCATCAGCTACAGAACAGTGGCATAATAGTCTAGTCGACGCAAATGGAATGTTTTTTCTAATTACCCATAAAGAGGATACAAACCTAAGGCTTCCGCATAAATTAAAAAGTTTTGTGATCTGTTATTTTACGTTCTACGGTCAAAGAGAATATAATCACTACGTTTTCATCTGGTACTCTTGAAAACGGGACTTAACTATTGTTCAGTATAGTTTAGATGAGTTATTTCATTAGAAAAGTGCTAATTTTAACACAAAGAAGCACAGAGAGTGTAGATATGGCTCAAGCAATAATGAATATACCATCGGATAATAAAACGAAATTGCAGTGATATCTACAAGACGTTCCATCATTATTCCATAAAGGCTTACTACGAAGATATTATCTCTAGGTTTACTATGATAAATATGTACCAGTGCTGCTTCTGGCTCAGAGTCATCGCTGGGGGAGTCGCTTCGTCCCATGCCACTCTCGTCAGACGAGGGCGTCTCAAAAGGCCGCTCGTCTGTAGCTACCCGGTGCACCATCGTGTAACCTGAAAAAAAGAATAGGTTATTTTGTTTATTTATTTTTCGAGCTGCCTGGCGCATTGGTGAGCGCTGTCGTTTTAAGTAAGTGGAATTCCGGGTTCGATCTTGGCTGAGGCAAATTGCTAATATAATATTTGAATTGTCTAGTTTGTTCTGGTGGGAGGTTTCGGCCGTGGCAAGTTACCGCGTAGGAACCGATCAGGGGTGTGACTTGTGAGTTATATCACAAGTCACATACCCCTAAAATGTTTTTAGACTGCATCAACACCTACCACCAGGTAAAATTGCAGGAAAGGACTAACTTGTAGTAGAAGAAAAATATAGCTTCAGCTAAGACTCTTATAAAATACATAGGTTCTACACAAAAAAAATTAAAAAGACTAGTAAATAAGTATCGTACTAAATACTTAAGTATAGATATAAATCAATCTTCGAATATGTAATGTGTAATGTACACTACATAAATATAAAAATTAGCAAATATGATGGGGTTCTTCTCTATTCCCACGTATGAGTGATGTTACACTAAACCCTCAGGCCAATAGCCGCAAAGTACGCTTGCATAGCAAAAATAATTGGGTACAAATGCAAAGCTTTCAGAAAACAAACGTTTCTAAGCGATATTATATCTCCAAGCTTATCGGCCTGCACTTATCGCCAGTCTTTATCGCAATCGCAAGCTCACAGCATAATATGTATGTATACGTACTTTCGTAACGCAAATACTTTAGTATCAGATAATAATTAATTTTAACTGAAACTTTAAAGTAAGCATATTTGTGTCGTAATTGTACCATTTACAATGGTGCAAAGCAGCTTGAACTTAGGTGTGATTAATACGTGATTCTGATACTATTCTTTAATATCACCTCAGGGTAAACCCTCATGAAATATTTTCATTATGCCTCAAAAACTAGTTACTGTAAGAACAAAACTTATTTACGCCGTCAGGAAAATTAGACAGATTACTGACGTAGAAACAGCAAGACTTGTTTACTTCGCGTACTTTCATAGTGTGATGTCTTACGGGATCTTATTATGGGGCAAAGCTGCTGATATTGAAACTATATTCATATTGCAGAAAAGAGCTGTACGGTCAATATATAAACTTAAATCACGTGAATCCCTCCGTGAAAAATTTAAAGAAATTGGTATACTTACGGTAGCCTCACAATACATTTATAACAATATAGTATTTGTAAGACAACATATTAGTCTTTATAAACAAAAAGTGGATATAAACAGTCGACTTACAAGAAATGGTCATAAATTAGTGACATCTGCATATCGTCTGCGAAAGGTGCAGAAGTCATTTGTGGGATTGGTGATTCCTAAGGTAATTTTGGACCTACCAGTGCATAAGTTTAAAGAATGTGTTAAAACACATTTATTACAGCGAGGTTATTATACAATTGATGAGTTTCTTAATGACAAGGTTGCTTGGAAGCATCCGGCTCCGCTTTCATCTCTCACAAGATAGAAAAATGAATGTTAAAATATAAAATGTAAATTTTTGATGTTGGAAAAGAGCAACTGTTGAGTTTCTTGCCGGCTTCTTCTCGGTAGAATCTGCCTTCCGAACCGGTGGTAGAGTCACTACACACGGACAGACTTAACGTTTCAAAAGTGCTTGTATTAGGCCTACTTGAAATAAATGAATTTTGAATTTTTTGAATTTGTTTATATACACATTTGGCGATGATTCCCATCGTTTTGATAGGGTAATTATACACAGATTTTTATTCAAATTACAAATATATTAACTCTGTAAGTATATTTAAAACATTTAAAAGGTGTTTTAATTATCAAAGATTCTATGGCATAATAATATTATACCGTTATGTGCGTAGGTAAGGTTTGATTAATAGGTATAAAATCAATAAATAAGGAAATAGATATCGAGTAATGCTACCCAGGCGTGGAATAGGCGCAAGGTGACTAATTTACAAAATAATTCCATTTCTATGAATGACAACAATATCGTTCGTGTTATCAGTGATAAGAGGAAAGTAATTTAATAATGGAAAAATATTAAGTATCATTGAATAAAAGAATGAGTACTTAGTATTACTGGAATGGTACGGGGCTATGGGTATCGAGGCACTTCCTTTTCCGGGCAGCCTTTGCGGGGCATATCTATACTATTATTAAAATTGTAGTATCTCTTTATTAGTTACCTATGTTAATCTCAACCGATCTGAACGTTTGTTTTATTGCATTTCCCTGCTGATTGGTCGTATAATAAAGACAAAGCCAAAATAATTACCGGATACTTTGTAATTAATATATACAAAGTATCCAATTAACATAAGATTATATATCTTAAAGTTTAGGTTGGGTTCTTTCACGTTGGCAACAGCCTTTGAAAACTGTTTTTGCTTGTTGCTGGAAGGTTGCATCAAATTTTTCCTCGCCTTCTAAGATGTCTTAAAATTTCTTTACGACGTTATTTGGATGTTGGATTTTTATGTAAGATAGTGTTTTTATATACTACCAAATATCAGAGTAAGGTACATCTAATCATGGCTTGGTTTAGCTAGAAATACTTAATATATATTATTATAATTATTAATTAGTTCAGCTAGTAATATAATTTCAATTATAATAATTAAAGCTATTAATTACTGAATGTTTATTGATTTATTAAATAAAACGCAACGTGATTGCATCGCAGAGGTCGCAGGCTGCGATCTGTTCACCGAC
The DNA here is from genome assembly GCF_905163445.1 of Pararge aegeria. NCBI lineage: Eukaryota > Metazoa > Arthropoda > Insecta > Lepidoptera > Nymphalidae > Pararge > Pararge aegeria. The sequence continues at coordinate 5,523,663 of NC_053194.1, forward strand.
TGTTTTAATGACACACTTTCTCACGTATGTTCTATAAGTATAATTAAAAAAAAGAATCTTATGACGCCATATCTTTAACTTAGCAAGCTTAGCGTAGGAAACAAGTAAAACGCATAGATACCATGAGCGTGAGATGACAATTTTTATTTAAAATCGAGCGTAAACATAATTTGGAATTATAAATTCCCCCCCAAAAGACCAAAACACAGCAAATTTTGAAATTATGTTCTCTTACATTGTCTCCGCCGGGTTTCGTATCTTACCCGGGACCCTCTACATAAGACTGTAGCCCTACGTATGGGAGGTCGTCGGTTACAGGTACAGCCTCACTCAATTGTAGACATGAAAAAATGACACCTGTCTCTCCACGAGTAAGAATATAGAAAATTTTTAAATTAATATATCTGTCAGGTCTGTCTTTTTTAGGAAGCAACATCCGTTGACACTTTGGCTTCATCTCATATCAGGGAGACAGCATCAAGACCGAAAGCCAAGATGGCTAAAACGGGTAGAAGGAGTAGGTAATTCTCTAATAGAGCCTTACATATTTGTTACGATTATCGTGGTAAGTGGGGCCATGGAGTCTAAGTGCAAAAAAAATCTTCGAGAAATTACACCGCGGTTGATTGCCAAATCTGGTGACAGAAAAGCTGGCTCATTTTTTGCGCAAAGGATCAGCCTGGCTGTTCCAGAACAAAAAAAACTCACTATTGCATTTATAATATTAGTAAGTAATTATATCAATAAAGTATGTGTGTGATATGCCTAATTTGAATTTAACACGCAAAAGCCTCAACGGCTGTATCAGTAGTTCTGCTACGACGCACGCGGCAACAAAATCATCGCAACGAACTTGAAATGTTTTTATAACGAAGCTATGTACACTCGAGGTCAGCATGGTTACAAACATTATCACAGTGAATATTATGTACCCTAATGACTTAACCAATTTACATTTATATCGCTTTGTTGATAAACTCGGCATAATATGGCCGCACACTGGTATTTAATTATTGTCGATCTTTCCTCAGCTAATTAAATTGTAAACTAATCGCAGAAATGTATAACATCTGGCGTTAGATGTTCTTGCCGCGAAAAAATAATAAAAAACCGTGATACTTACCTGCAATTAAAAAATCAATATAATACCAGTAACTATCATCTTAACAACTAATGAAGTAGTAAGGTACGTCATCTTACATTGATTCCGGACATAAATTCCTTTCTTGGCAGGAAAACCCGATACTTTACAGTATTTGGCCCGTCTTGAGAACCAAACCTCATGATCCGTTGTCCAATATGTTGATTACATGTAAGATGATGCCACAATGCATAGGTAACTGAATCGGGCGTGCATTTGGTTACTGCAGAGCTCTTACTATAAATAACAAAAAACACTGCTTTCCGAGTCCAAGGCTGTGGGCTCGATTTCCACAACTGGAGAATGTTTGTGTGATGAACATGAATGTTTTTCAGAGTCCATCTGTATATTCTGTTATAAGTATTTATGTATATTCATTAAAAAATACCCTTAGCACAAGCTACGCTTACTTTGTTGCTAGATGGCGATGTGTGTAATGTGTATTGTCGTAGTATATTTATTTAAAAAAAAAACAACAAACTGCTGAAATCTTATAGAGATGCTGTTCAGACGTCAATAACTTTCACAAATTTATGACAATGCTTATGAAAAACGTGAAATCAAATGTAAGTTATATAAATCTCTCCCAACGGGAGGGTCTGCCCATAATCATCACGCTGGACAGTCGAGTTGCTGATCGCAGTAAATGGTAGTAGTAGCGCATAATACGCTGCCCATTCTCCATTTTATATCTCCGATAAAGTATAACACAGCAATATAAGATGTGCGGCTGGCCTTTCGCCACAGTTATTGGTTACTAGGTTCTATGGGAGTGACTCCCATAGAAACTTATCCATAACAGAATAATTCGGTAAAATAAAATTTAGTCTTTATTTATCATAATAATCAAACAGACAGATTATAACAGAAACTTATAAAATGTAAAGACTCTGTTCAGAACGACGCATATTTTTCATGAATAAGTAACTGCTCATTATAAATTATAATCCATGTAAATAACGTATGGTAATTTGTTAACGAAGAGAGTGAATTTTAACAACTATATTCGAGTAATAATTTCTTTTACTTTGTGGTTTAAAGTTGAAAATGTGGTCAGTGAATAAGATTCATTTTATGTAATTCAAATTATGCCTTTTTAATTTGCAGGCAAAATATAGTATTATGAAATTGTGAATAGTTTAGTTTAAGCGCATAAACAGCCCTAATAGTTCTTTACGAATTATCAATACACGAGAAAGGGACATAACATAAATTCACCGTCCAAAAGCGTTAAATACTTTTTTTTATAATAAATAAAGTATTTTAAAAATAAAATAAATAATCTGCCTCGGCAGAACTCACATAGATTTTCGTTCAATTAGTTTGGACGATCCCACACCCCAATCCATCATTTTAGCCTGATCGAAACGACGAAGGTAGGTAGGTATGTCAATATAGTTAACGATGTACTTAATCGAAGACAACATTGGAGATAGCAAAGAATCTTGAATAACGTAACGATCAATCGACAGCTCTTGTTTAAGTATGCATTATATTGTTTTCTGTGAAACAACGATCCATTGCAAAATAATAAATAAATAATCAATCGCAACGACCAGTCGTTTTGTGCTTGGATGGCAGTTATGAATCGTCTCGATTTTCTTTCGATCAATCGAAGCGACGGTTTGTCCTTTGGCTTTCGACATCATTTACATAGGCCCGTTTTTCATTAATTCATTCGCTTACGAAACAGCTCAAAATAACTTAATGTTATATAGTTTTATATAGCATTTAATTATACCTAAATCAAAAAAAAATGGGCGAAACAAAGCAGTCTTTTTAACATAACTATAAAGTAAGGAATAATTATTTTCTACATTTTTAAGCCTTCTTTAAGTCGGTTGAAAATAGCTCTATTTTCGAGGAAATCACAAAAACTATTAGTGTCAACGTTCATTGTAAAGACATGATTTTTTACTTGAAACCTACTTTAATTGATAGATATAATTCTCCGATAGTTACAAATTATAATTAAACGTGACCATGTAACGATTGTTTCTTTTCCAGTTTCAGTTAATTTTACTATACCAACAGTGATACAGTATTACTAAGATTTATTTTATTACTAAAATATCACTTGATTTAACCCTGATAATGAATGAAATTTTGATAATGTGAGGAAACCTGCATGCCTGGGAGTTCTTCAAAAGGTGTGTAACTACAGCTTATATCCTTCTGATCCAGAGTGAAGCCCTGTGCCCTGTAATAGACTGGTAATGAGTTGATAAAGATGATGATGATGATGATGATGATGATGATGAAAATTTTATAACTAGCTTTGACTTCGGCTTTGAACGCATATAGTTACTGCTCGCGTAGATCTTTGTCTGTAGGGTGGTAACTAGCCACGCATGTTCCGCATAAGAAGGGAAAAAACTAACGAAACGCTATCGCATTTAAAACATAAGTAGGGATTACGTTCGTTGGCAAATTAAAAGAGGCAAATGATCAGGAATCGTTAAACACTACAAATGCACTAAATAACTGGTCCGTGAACCACGCTTTTTTTTGTGAAACAAACGTTACCAGTTGCGTCAAGGCTTTAACGAATATATTGTGAACTTGTGTTTTTATTTGAACAGCTGCATTTTGGAACACTACTCCACCTACGCAGTGGATTATTTAAAACTGTAGAAAAGTATACCTAATATTTGTATAATATTATGAGAGTAGGAAAAATACGCAATTTGAGGCAGGCTTATTGTTTACATAGATTTTCACAAGTTACTAAAATTTGGTTCTTCCGTTCATAAATACTCAAATATTTACATGTACCCAAAATTCTATAACTTCTTATAACTTGCTCAGGAATGTAATTAATTCAAGTCATTCAATTTAAATTTCATGTTTTCAAATAAAATTAATGTAATAACCAATCTTAAAGGTTTAACAGGTTTTCGTTAAATACTCTTAAACTCAAAATGGTTTTAGTTTCCTCCTGGCCGTTATTTAAATAATATTATCCCGTTTCTTCTTATTATTACTCTTAATTTGTGCAACACACTAAGTAAAGGAAATACAAGAAAACACAAAACCGTTTGATTGGCTAGAGTGAAAGCGCGGGAAGACAGTAACTTTACATTGAACAATCAGATTCAAGTTGGTATTTTTACGATTTAAGATTCAAATTGTTGGTAGTATCGTATCACAGATTATAATTGACAGAAAATCTTGACATAAAATTCAGAATCAGAGTCAGAATCCATGAGCCCAGACTCTCAAACCAACAGCCGCAAAAAAGATAGGTTATAATAAATTTAAATTCAAAACTCATTTAGGTATTTAAAGGTAGGCTGCGACCAGAGATATTAATGGTTATGCTGTCCACCTTTAAACGATTGGTTAAATAAACTAAACAGGATTTTTAATTCTTGCACGGTTTAATTTTTATGAATGTTCTTACAATTAATTTCTGGTATCTTTTAAATAAATATAGAGTTCCTCGAAGATACCCACACAATCAAAAGCTAAAGGTCCTTTGATGTGAAATAAATCTGTAAAGTGAAATGGTGGTCTGTCCGATTGTAAGTTATACTTGATTTATTGTGTTTATATTCGCGTGGGGGTATTTGTTCGGAGTTATCATTTAGGGTCAAAACTTGACGTAGATCGAGAACAAGAGAGCAAACAAAGATATCATTATGAGACCAATGTGATTGATATTCCTTTTATTTTAAGCTACATATTATGACGACCTCTGGCGTAGTGGTAAGCGTTGTGGTCTTATTAGTGGAGGTCCTGGGTTCCTTGGTAGGAGTAATTTGGCTATTAATAATTTCTGAATGTTCTACTGGCTCTGCTAGTTTTTCTACTTGCATTTGTGGCAAGCGGCCCCAATTTTCCATAATATGTGAGTTGTGTGGGGTATCTGTGTGTGTGTGTGTGTGTGTGTGTGTGTGTGTGTGTGTGTATGTGTGCGTGTGATTCAAATCTCATATTGTTATGCACTATGTGGGCTTAAGGACTTTTATTCAAAAATAAATCAATGCATTGACAACACATCCAACGGTCACCAATCCAAACTTCTATTATTAACACAGTGTGGCTATTGGCATTTGTAGCGCGACGGATCTAATATGGTAGTTTTTAGTCATTCTAATTTCAGTTCTTTTGAACGTCGTATTACAGCGTCTACACTAAGCGTCTACGTGCGTTATACAATTTAAGACAAAAACAAAGAATGACAGCAGGCTGTTTAGTGTTAATAACAAAGGTCAGCGATCACCAAGGCTAGAATTGAAAGCGATTTACACTGCTGCAGCAATTACGGCAGCAGAGTAAGTCGCTCACAGTTCCGAAAAGACAGACTGAAAAATATGTAAAATTAAATGCTTTATGCTTTTTTTTAAAAGTTAGAACATGGAAAGCTGAAGTTTATATAGGCCGTAACAATTAAGTTAGAACATAGTTTAAGTTAGAGCATAAGACTATAACAATGCCTTTTTTCTATCATATCAGTATTAATAAATATCAGTACAAAATCTATATACCATAGGATTACTTCGAATTCCTTGGCAGAAAAGTCGGGTATTATGCTTAAAATTAGGATTAGGAATTAGTTAAGTTTAACAGAGGTAAGTTCAGTAGTTGGTCCAATATTGTTTTTTTTTTTTTTTTTTATTACAAGTTGTGGCGTTAAATACAGTAAGATACAGTGGATGGGTTACTTTGTTCGATGGAAAATTCCATATCAGTGTTTTCTACTCTCGGATAAACAAAATTATTTTTAAATCATTCCGTTTTTATACTACAAAAACGACTTTACAGTACTTAACCCGATAAAGAACTTAATATTATTAGGTCAATTATTAGATTTTTTAGTTAATTTTTATATTATTAAAATAAATTCCAATCAATTTAATTCTATGATTTGTAGTTGTGTAAAATAATTTCTAATTATATTTCAAAATATTTACAATTAAAATTGACTACCTACCATGAAGTTCTTGACTTAAACTGTGAAACGCCAAATCTTTGTCAGGGATGAAGTTCAATTTATCTGGTAGTGACATTTTCGGTTCTTATTTATTTATGTTCTATGCTTTATATAATATCCCATTTATTTAATTGCAATTATCGATTATTATCAGTCAATGTGGTTCTGGTTTAAATGTTTTTAACATTTCAAAATGTTTTCAAGCCCTGACTGTGCCCTCTTGGCGTCATTTGACTTCAGATAGTGCTTGAACTCTTTGAACTCAGGGATAAACAACTGCTGATATTAAATGAAATAACACAATCACTCTCTTGAGTAGTCAACCTTCTTTGGTTTTCTCAGGACATTATTTTATATCTAAAAATGAATATTTTCTAAAAGTACTACTACATATTACTGCAATTTTATCTAATACACAAATGTTCTGAACGCCCTTAAATATTTATTCTCGAAATCTTTGTGTGACTATTACCCGAAAAAGGTGATAAACGACTGATCGAATACCAGGAAACTACTAGGAAGCAATGTAATAAGTAAATAATTAGGTATTTGCATTCACGATAACCTACAACAATAAATATGGGAACGTCAGTGTTAACCCATTTATAAATAAATTATAATACAAGGAAGTTATTAAAGAAAAATAAAAAAAACGGTAATAAAAAACTTAAAAGCTTGTCGAATATAGTAATTTACATGGTGCAAGTACCAGAGAATTTCTATATAAAATTTTGCATAATATAAAAGTAATATAACCAAACTATTGCACTTTACTGTAAAATATATGAGTTCATATTGATGGAAAGTGCATATTATATGAATTAATATTAATAGAAGATATTGCTATATTATTAAATATTTAAAGTAATTAATTTAGATAACCTTGTAATAAGAAAGATCAAGAAAAAGTAGCAATGTATGAGACCTTTGAGAGATAAGTTTAGACTTAAGGGTACTCTACTCACAGTGCAATCCGAATTCATTAAAGTATAATTATTATACATAGGCAGATTGGAAAAGTCAAATCTATAATGATACCAATATTGTGATATACAAATCACTGAAATAGATTAAATTGATGCATAAAACATTAATGCTGTCTTTTTTACACTAGACATGTCGATTTAGTTTAGTTTATTCAATGTTAGTACGTTCAATGGAAATGACAGTCTTATAAACAGTAAGCTTTATCACGTTCTATAACTTTGTAACCTTAATTAAATGGGTACTTGAACTATAGTCACACATCTATAGATAAGTCTATGAAGTGTAGTTTCCTTCCTAGAGGTAAATTATTGATAATACGGTGCTTGTTGATTTTTTTCGTCACAGCCTAACGAACCACTGCACTTGTATCGATCGCAAAACTAAACTAACTGTGTTAATTATGCGAAAATGATTATGTTTATATCGCATAATCTTATGTAAATTTTCAAGTTCTATGTCATTTATAACACTTGTATTGCAAGTTCTGGTTTTATCGATCAGGTATTTATCACGTAAGACACTTGCTTGTTTATGTTTTTCAGGCAATTTTGCATTAAATTATTTCATCAATATTGTTTAGATAATAAACATAACCGTGTTACTCTTTATATTATCCTAATACTTACCATTAAAAAATGTGATACTGTGTTTGTCTGCCCTTCCTTAACGCCATAACTAATACAGCAACCAATCTACTTGATTTTTGACATAGAGTTAGTAGAAAGACCGAAGGCTACTTTACATATGGTAGATACTTTTACCCCGAAAAAGCAAACGATTTGTACGAAGGACGCGGGCAATAGCGAGTGAGTTATAACTATCATTTCTTTATTACTGATTTTTTTTATTAACTACATATAGCCTTTGAGAACATTTTATTTCTTTTTCGATTAGTAAATGTTTATTTAATTATAACATGCAGCATTTTCTTATAAATGCTAAAATAAACATTAAGTAACAAAAGTTTTATTACCCCACGCTTCAATACAATTGGTAATGTTAAGCTTGCTATAAGCTTGTTAATTATTTGTTTTTCTTTTTTCTATTTTTGTTATTTTAAATGTACCACTATGGGCTTTGCCTGAAATTAAGAGATTATTATTATTTTTATTATTAATTCTAAACACTTTACAACCCATAGGGGTATAGGATTTTTGTACAAAATTAGAACCCCACTAAACCTTATATATGTTATAATGTCATGCCACCTCAACAGATAGCTTGCAATAAGCCATTATCGAGCGAGTGGTGTGAAAAATCCTATATGTCACGGGATGACCCTATGATGTATCGATATCGTCATTTATTCCCATAATTCTCTAATGTGTAAACCAACTATACATAGTCACCTTGACTAAGGTCTCAAGTATTCTACGCTCACTGTATGGCGGAAAACAGAGATCAAATAATTATTATCCTGTTTTAAAAACCCTTTATCAAGGGTAATTGGTTTTTAACGGAGGGATGTTATGAGTGCAGACAATGAATGATCTAGGTTGTAACAAATACGAGCACATTGTCTAATCCTATTTCCCATTTTGATGGAACGACTCTACCTCTGTTGAGTTAAAAATAGCATTTTGCAAGGAATGTGGTCGCGGCGACTTTCCATGAGCCCTCTATACGAAAGCTTGCACACAATTACAGCATTTAAGCGCATAGTTGCGCATTTAGTCCACTCTTGTTTGTTTTTCCCGAGAATACTTACTAAAGAAAACGTTAATTACTAAGCGCAATAAAAATATTCATGGATAATTTATTTCGTTTAATGTCTACGTAAAGCCAAATTTTAAAATATATAATACCTTTAACCACATTCGCAATTAAAACTATAAGAAAAACGATAAGTTTTTCAAGAGCACTAAACTAACCATTTAATGGCATTCTTACAGCTATTAAAGCCAAATTTATGATAATGTGACTCGAGATTTTTTCTAAATATATAAGTGGGTTTTGTGTGTGTCATTATATAAATTGCCGAAGCAACGGTCATCATTTAAGTTTGGAAAGACAAAATTTTCCACCCTGACATTTAGACAATGATAATATAAGATGTGCTTACAAGTTTCCGTTTTTTTTATTCCACTACAAAGTAGCCCACCTGTCTTTGATTGTAGTGAGACTGTTGTAGTTTGTAGTTGAGACTAACCTACGGTATACCTAAATACATGTAGTTTTTTTGAGTCGTTATATAAATTGCCTTAGTATCAAGCAACTTAAATTGGATAAAATCTTATGTTTTGGTGGCCTTATCGTACGCCACCAAATTGTACTCTCTTTATTTGTGTTTATATCTTTGTAACTACTTTTTGTTTCTTTGGTGTACAATAAAAGTGTATTCATTCATTCATTCATGTTTTTCAACCCTAACATTTAGAAAAATTTGTTCGTTGTTGGGACGTAAGTAGTATGTGGACATTGTAGCAGTGTTCTCTAAGTTTACTACTACAATCAACTGCAATCATCAACCCATCGTCCAGTGTGGTTATTACAAGCTAACCTAACTACCGTTGGCGACAGGCGTTTGGTCCAGCAGCGAACTGTTATAGGCTACTGGAGATTTATCGAACTAAATAAAAATAAAAATAAATAAATATACTACGACAACATAAACATTGCCATCTAGCCCCTAAGTAAGCGTAGCTTGTGTTAGGGGTACTAAGGTGACTGATGAATATTTTTATGAATAATATACATAAATACTTATAATATACATATAAACACCCAGAGACTGGAAAGCATTCATGTTCATCACACAAACATTTTCCAGTTGTGGGAATCGAACCCACGGCCTTGGACTCAGATAGCAGGGTCGCTGCCCGCTGCGCCAATCGGCCGTCAAATATAGAATGTAACTAGCAAATTTAAAAAAATTAACATTATTAATTCAACATTAGGTACAATTTAATTTTTATATTTTTATATGGATGTACGAAATTAATTTGAATTAGGTACACTTCGAGCTGACACAAGACAACAGTCATATACAACCTATTTCAATTTGATAAAGTCACATTATGTTCTTTTAAACACTTATAACCTGTGCTGTAGATAGTAAAGACTAATGTTAAACCTACGTGTTAATAGGGTAAAATTTTATAGAATTAAATTAGGACAATTAGGCTTTGTGTTTCAAAATTTCCTTGCCTATGAACATTTCCTTTATGCTTAAATGATAATTCATATAAAGTTATATATGGCTATGCAGCAAAAGGAGGATCTTTAAAGAATAAACTTAACAAAAAACCGTTAATGAAATACTGTAACACCCTGTGGGAAACTATAACACCCTGACGTAGCAAAACATAGGTAAGTTAAAACAACCACAATAAACATATCCATTAATCTTTTTTTTCACTGAAGAATGAATGACGATCCATTCACACTATTCACACCCTTATAATTGTTGGCGCCAAATGTGGGATCCATAGAAAACGGAAACAAATAGAAAGGCGATCATCTGCTGTTTGTAAAACCGATGTTACCGATCATTTAAGCGGTCTACTAAATCATTTTATAGAGACCGTATCTAAGTTTCATACCTTTACATACACAAGTCTATACGTGCTGAGATTGTGGCATTTATAACGTTCGTAAAATAACGATGCAAGCTCTATTGTAAGACGCAAGACTCCAGGTCCTAACGAGGACTGACGGCTCTCCAAGGTAAGGGAAGTTGTTAATTTTCATGACAGAAAACCTTTTGGTTCTACTCTAGCATAGACGGAAGAAGTCTTCCGGATTCTAAAATAATTCACTAGATTAAAGCCTTGTTAGTCTATCGGTTACAGCGAATTTATACCAATTATTCTGAAATTGTTGTGTGGGTAGAAGAAATAATGCTTTCAAAGCAGCAAAGAAAATAAATAGACATATCAATGTGTCTTCTAGCACTAGGATACTAACTATTAGTCGAGGTGCAACGGCGGTAGTGTAAGCCCGCTGGGCATACAAGCGGTTGCACGGTTTGCGTTAGCTTGATCTCTCTTTAGTATTTTTTATACTTACTTAACTGAGAACTTATTGATTCTGCGTCGTTTTGTAACAAAGGTGCCGAAATCTTAAAGCCCCTCACAGCAAGGGTCGTTACTTCCGAGAAGGGACAGTGTACATCTGTTTTGTTATTTAAAAAGAGAAAAAAATCGTATTTTTCTTAAAATTGTCTTTTTAAACATTTTTGAATAAGATGCGTGTCTTGCGCCTGCCAAATGTAATATTTGTTTACAGAAATAAATACGATTTCGAAGCTTAACTATGAAAAGAATTATACAATACATATGATATGGCCCCAGACGGTGTATTTGCGTTTAATGGAGCAGATTGTTTGTGGGTATATTTGCAATTGACAGATATTCTCACTGAAGTTTATATATAAGTTATCGACTGCCAAAGGGCACCATAATCAAATATTGGATGATAAAAATTGACGAGTCACAGAATTTTCTTGTACAAACATGTAAGCCACGTGCTTTGCATTTCTAGTGCACGCAAACAATAAAATTTAAAACAATAAATATTCAACAAGACCGAATTTGTATATTATTATATATATCTTACCTACATTATTTTTACAATTTTATATATACATTATATTTTTTACATTTTTTTTGAAAATATTTAATTTCAATGTGGTCGTCGTATCAGTTGTTTCTTTTAATTGTTTGCTTATCCTTCTCGTATGTTCTTATATCATAAAGTAGTTTGGTAAATATATGCTTAATCCTAAATTAAATACAGTTAGTGGAGTTAATTTGTTTAAGTGAGTATAATTTTAGTATCTGTACACTGCAGCGATGTGTCAAAAGAAATAAAAATTTAGGCGAGGCTTATTCAACGAGGTCATGCAACAATATGTTTTATCTGTGGGAAAATCAAATATGAACGATAATAATAATTAGGTGCTGACGGTAGTTGGATGCTAAATGAATATTTCCGTGTAATTACTGTGTAAGAACCTATCCTTATTTTGTTTTTCCTGCCATCCAGTATATCCAGTATACTCTCTTGAGATAAGATGAGCACAGTTTATTTCTATAAACTGTGCTCATCTTATCACAAGATATACAATAGTTCGAAGCCTTTGATCTCGTGGCAAATGTCGACATTGTCCAGCCCGTCTATATTATTTTAGGTGAATTTTATCTTAGTATAAAAGCACATACGGTCTTTCAATCTATAAAACAATATAGGGTTACTATATTCTACAAACCACGATACGTTGTAAATTAAACAGTTAAGTTAAAATTGGATTTTTTTCAGATTTAAAGTCGGTTCGTGACTTGCAGGAAAGTCCAATAATTAGATGCGGGTGAGAAATTTAACTTAGGATATAATTGGTACCAGACGCTATAGTATTTTATAACGTCCCGGCTAAAAACAAGCTTCCTTTCAAATAGTTTACTAATGGATCATATAAGGCTAATAGCTGATTTTAACAGTCATTGTAGCCGAAGGCTTAACGTGCTCTCTAAGGCACGGTTGACAACGCCAATATCCCAAATCTGTTACTGAAGATTTGTTTCATCGTCATCAATATCTACCACAATGACCCCTGACAATGACGCCCTCTCGCAATGACGTTAAGGGGAGAGAGAAGAATACGTCGTAGTCTACCACGCTGGCCTGCAGTTGCGAATAGACAGACTTTACACGTCTTGAACGTAATGGTTTAACTCTCGGGCATGCACGTTTCCTTACGATGTTTACCTTTATTTCATTAGCTTAAGTTAAAAACGCACATGAACCCAAATATTTAGTGGTCCGTTCCGGGGATTGTACTCGGTCCCCCGAAAGCAAGGCCGAAGCCCCAACCATCATTTACATTAATCTAAGTAATAAGTTAATCATCTACATTAATCAATCGGTAACTTAATATTATGACAATCGCTCAACATTACACTATTGTTTATAGGCTAACTTACTAGTTAAAATGCGTCTATAAATTGCCCGACCATTAACCTTTTAGGGGCCACATGCGTGTGCAGTATGGCGGTTTGTTTGTATTTCCCATTACTGGCTTCAAGCGGTAGTTACTAGCTTCACGCTTTTGCACAGAATTTATGTTTAGTCGTTTTCCGCAGGGTAAAGTAAGCACCTTACAAACTTCTTGCACTCTTTCTACTTGAGCAGGGCTAGCACGGGCAGGAGACAAAAATTATATCCCCCAGGAGGGCTAGCACGGGCGGGAGACAAAAATTATATCCCCTGACAAGGGACATAATTAACGTGCTAAATCACTCGAACATGGAATAGGAGAAGTTTACCCCCGTTTATTAATACACATATATTATTTTGATATTATTTCCACTTGTGCGTCAGTGCTCTGAGAGTTAATAAAGCCGTGGGAGAAGATACATTTTTATCCTTTCCCCGGAGATATAATTGTTTCCTGCTCATGCAAGCTGTGCAGAAAGGGATCCGATCGGCTTTGAGGATTAACGGACGGCAAAGTACTAATTCCTAATCCTAAGTTGCTGATTTGATGGTGAAGTCACCATCAAATCAGCAACTTAGGATGCAGTAAACATCGTGATGAAACCTTTATGCCCAAGTATTTGATAAACTTACCACATTCCGAAAACATCAAACTCAGGAAAAAAACAACCAATATCCAATCAGTAAAGGTGGCTTGACAGAGCCAGTATACTGAACGGAACAAAAATGTACTTGTAATGAGAGAAATGATAACCTTTTTTATTCAAATATTATAATTTGAATTAAGAAGGTAATTTTATACAAAAAACCTATTCAATTAAAAAAATTTCTCGATTTCGGTATTAAAGTTATGAAAGATCTACGGATGTCCCATCGGTGCGGCCCTTAAATTACCGAATTGATTAGGAGTCATTTACATACAGACACGGATAATCATCGATCAATAATAATTTAATACATCAGATAATGCTGTCGTTTACAAGTTTCCGCATAATATTGGTGCTCACTAAGCTATTTTAGTTACTTTCCTAGATTTTTCCCAATACGTTAGTTTTGAACGTGTATAGAAAATCGTATAGTGATTTATTCTAATTTATAAATATTTCTTAAACTATGAATACAATTTGATGTTAGTATAAACAAAAGCTTCTGATAGCTTTTATATGGGACTGCAGTTGGTAATCGTCATGCATATATATAGTATATCATTGATCGAAGTATATTAATATTGGTATTGTTTGTTACTTACAGTCTTATAGATAGCTACATGTTCGTGTTTCATACGTAAAGGTTTATATGCTTGCGTAATGCACCACGCTGCTTTCGATAGCATCGATCGGTCATTCTTGACATTAAGCCAGCTTCGTCTCAAGAGAAAATAGGACAAAAAAACATGAGTAAGCTAGCGTTGCGTCAAAACATTGTTTATGTTTATTCTTAGTGCTGTATTGACCTGCTTAGGGGAATCAAACATTCCGGACATAATTTTTTTTTTTCTGGTTGTTAAATTTACGTTGCCGAGGCTACTAGAGAAATGTAACGGGAAACGGGCAGCAGCGTCCTCGGTGCTATTACTACTATCTACTGCGATCACCAACCCGCCTGTTTAGCGTGGTGATTATGTGCATGCCTTTCCGTTTGAATGCTTGGTTGAAATGGTGGATGATGAAGTTTAAAGTAAATAATATATTAAAATACCGTGAGGAAACTTGAGTTCGAGATCATCATCATTGTCTCCTCAGCATATGCACGTTAGGCCCAGGTCTCCTCTTTCTTAAGGGGGAGAAAAATTAAACGCTTAATAATTTGATAGCTTAGGCGAAGAATAATTCTTTCTTGTAAGACATAGACATGCGTCTAATTTCGATTTTGTTCTGAGGCTTAAGATAAATCAGTGATGAATGATGGAGGCAAAGAAGATAGCAGAGGATTCAAACGGAATGAAGCAAAATGTTGCACGTGCAAACATAGAATACTTTTACAAAATCTAATGCGTAAAACCTCAAGCGATTATCTTAGAAAGCCGACAGATTTAAATTTGTAGTAAAGTAAATCTGGTAAATGTGTATGAATTAACGAATTTTAAAGTTTGGTCCTTATCAAATAACAGATTTACACTAACGTGTACTGTGACGTTAGTTCTCATTTCAGAAATCTTATACAATGGTTTCAGTCCTACTTTTTCCTTAAGTCTAGCCAAACTTCGCCGTATTGACAGGTTTTCAGACAGGTAGATACATTCTTTATCTGGACATATAAAAAAACACAAAGGTCGTATAATACAATAAAAGCGTAACATGTTTAGTGACCACATTCACTGGAAACAAGTTTTTTGTCTCAAGGCTCAATATCCCAGATGGTCTTAAACACAGCCAATCGAGTCACAATCCGATTAATTGTCGTACGGATAAGAATATTAATTTTGGAATTTTCCGGTGTCCGAGAACAGGATTTTGAACGTCGCTCGAAAAGAGGTGTGTAATATTTCTTACCGTAAATTTTGTATACGTTTTTTTAGTGCTTTTTTTCTTAGCTATGTTTACCTGTGGTTTTCGTACCTACGTATTAATATTCGCAAACAGTGAGAAAAGCTTTATGTTTATAAAACTAGTTTTTGCACAAATATCTTCATCATCATATCAACCTATTACCGGCCAACTACAGGGCATGGGTCTCCTACCACAATGAAAAATGTTTAGACCATATTCCACCACGCTGGTTCAGTGCGGATTGGCGGACTCAATACGCCTTTGAGAACATTATTCAGAACACGAACGATGTTTTCCTTCACCGTTAAAACATTTTAATTGCTTACAACGACATAAATTACAAAAGTAAGACGTGCTGGGATGCTAGGATTTCAACTCGGTCCTCAGAAAGTGTAGTCGAAGTCCTAATCATTAGGCTATTATCGCTGCACAAATATAAGACGTTAAAAATTAATATTTAGCATCTTATAAAAAGTTTGATAATCTGTATAGAAGTGTGAAGGGTTTTAGTTCTAAATTACTTATTTAAAAATTAGACTATAGAGTGCCACATATAGTTTTGTTGACCTCCCTGGTAACATGAGTGAATGGTTCCGGGTTCGATCCTCGGTATGGCTGAAATTTACGAATTTACTCCAGTCGGGTCATCCCGCCATCAGGCGATTAAGCATTTTGGTACGATACCTCGAAGAAACCGATTGAAGGTCTAATATAACTGCTTGACTCCCAACATATTAGCCCGCTACCATCTTAGATTGCAAAAGAACTTACCACCAGTGAACATTGCAATGTAGAGCTACGTATAATAGTAATTTAAAAAAAGATTAGGCCGCTCGCGATCACCTGCTTTAATTTTTTTACTGTTTTATTGAAAATAGAAAATATTTAAAAGATAAAATATTTTTAACTTTTATAGCGAATTTACTCACTTACTAATATTATACTAGTTCTCTTTACTTTACTGTTACATTTATTAGCCTGTTAATAGCCTTCAGGCACTCCTATTGTTCAACTTAAATCTTGTCTCTCTTAACTTATATCATGAAAAATATACATAATGTATAATATACAACAACTACGAGTTATTCCGTAATATTATCGCGAAATTATATCGTTTGATAAATAATCAAACATCTTTATACATAATAATCATTGCTGGACGCAGGCCTCCTTTCTCGAAGGAGAGATAGTTAGTTGTACAGTATAGTCTGTTCTTAGTCTGTAATGATTGTGTATCATGTATTTGCAACAAGTGGTATTAACTAAAGGGAAACATATATGTAATCTCCAGTGGCGTGCATAAAGGGTATGCACAGGTTAAAATTAAGAAAATCTCCAGTAAGAACTATTAAAACTTAGGTGTAGACTTTGTATAACTCTTAAGTTTTTTTATAACTCGTACTGGAGCTTTTTCAATTTATATCATCTTCCCGCTTAGTGCATACCCTGTATGCACGCCACTGCTAATCTAATTAAATTAAGCTATCAAAATATTTTTATTTAGTGACACTTCTAAAATACGTATTGAATTGAATCCATCCCCTTTCTTTTACAATGCATTAGGAAATTAGCTTCACCTACCTGCGTATGAGTACGCTGAAGTTATTTGCACTTGTTAAGTATATAAGCTTGCATACAGTACCTACGCAGTAATTCGGTAGTAAGGTCAAACAAATCAATTCGCGAATTTTTTCGCTAGAATTGACTTACGCGCTTTTTCTTGAGTTCAGTCACGCCCACTGATCACGTTATCTTAAAAATAATTTTGCAATTATTAAGACATGTTTGTGTACTTTAATTTTTAGCTCACGCCAATTCCAATATGTGTAAGATAATTTATTATTTATTTTCTAAAAGTGGATTTTAAGCAATTAAAATATTAGTTACTTCAACGGTGAAGGAAAACATCGTGAGGTAACCCGCATGCTTGAGAGTTCTCCAAAATGCTCTCAAAGGCGTGTGAAGTCCACCAATCCGAACTTGGCCAGCCCACTAAGGCCTAATCCCTACTCATCGGGTAATGGATCGATATGGCTTCTGTCTATCAAGAATCCGATCAGTTCTAACATCCTTTCCTTTCTCAAGTCCTTTTAATTTGCCTCTATTAACTATTGCACTTCCTTTCCTCTCTCATACTAGAGTTTGAATAATTATTATGAGGTTAATAAGACCTACTAAAATAAGTTTATTATCCCTTGTTCGAGAGAATAAGCAAGATCGAAGTACTAGTCCCATTTCCTAATTAAGTAAGTAGTAAGTACTGTCAATTCCGTAACTGAGAAATCCAAAAATTGACAATGTTTGATACATCCCGGATTACAAATGCCAATGCCACCAAGTAACCAATGAGTGGACCTGCAAAGTATTTAATTGGCTTGTGTAATGTGTAAAATGAGTATTTTATTGTTTTTTTACAACACCATCAATTTCTTAAACAAATAAATGAAGCATCATTAATCACACATTAAAAAGGATTAAAAAGGTAATTGATAAAGGACTTTTCAAGTAGCTTGCCGTTAACGAAAATAACGAACTTCTATAGGCATAGTTATAATAATAATAATTCTTTATTTGGTAACTATGACCGATCTACACATATAACAGAATAATCAAAAACTAAATCAAAAAACATGAGAGAGATAGATATATTAAATATACAAAATAGTGACTACTTGGAGTTTATTTAATGTTTAGCTTAGCTTTTTATATACCGTTCATCTCTTTTTTGGTCTCTACCTATAGTTGTTTCCAAGGACAGTCGAAAGAAAAAAATATTAACTTGGCCAAACTAGCTTGTGAGCTTTTATAATAAAATAGTTTACTTGTGAAAAATGTAGAGTTTACGTGCTATTCATACAATTAGCATTTTATGATCATTAATAAAATGCAAATTATAACTAATACTTTTTATCATTTTAACGACACCTAACAGTAGACATAAAGTTTTTTCTAGTGGAGGCACGTGTTTCTTTAACCAACGAAGCATAAAGGTTCTGAGTGGATAGCGCCTTCAAATAAGACAACGGCTAAAGTTTGAACGTAAGACCATTTGGAGTTCAATCTACCCTTTATAAAATGTTGCTGTGAGGATTGAACTTGTAATTATATTAATATAGATTTTTTGGTTACCTTTACTTTTTATTCATACATAGATACTTGCAGATATTTTTTACCACAAGAAGTCAAAAGTATTTGGTTCTGAATAAATATTTTGCTCAGGTTTTTTAGAAAGTTACCGAATAAGTATGGAATTCGTAAGCCTTTTCAAATTTTTTTTTCAAATTCAAATTCAAATCTTTATTTGCGTGATTGCAGGTTAACAAATTTGATCTTATACTAAAACATAACAAGTTACGTGCTACAATCTGCCATTCTATGGCATGCAAATTATAATAACACCTTAATTATAAAATTATTTTTCCTATTTATACAAAATGTCATTGAGACATTGAAATCATAATTTGGTAATTTATGCAGAATACAGACGGTGTAGCTCGTATGTTTTATTTAAACTTTTGCAATAACTCTTCTGGCGCTTTAACATTGCTATAAATAGGTTCAACTAACAACTTGAGTTCAAAATCGCATAACACATTAATTCCGTTAAATACCAACTCGAAGATATTAACCGCCGGGTGCGCATTATTTAACTATAAATCGTATAACTCGAATAAAGTGTGACTTTCCTTCGAACATCTTACACTCACGTTGCTTTTTAAAATTTGTTTATAAATTCAGTAGATAGGAAGTGAAGGCACCTACGTTTTATTCAAGCGTTTAAATTATATCTTATATGAGTTCAACTCGAACCAATTAACAGCCGGGTTCCTATTATACAACGAGTAAATGAAAACCGAAATAATATTCCACAGGCTTTAGTCTTATACTAGTATTATACTGTCTCTGGGACTTATCTGTGAAACCGAAAACCTAATAGTTTTTGAGAAAACCACTGCCATAGTATTTGCTGAAAGAAATCAGATACAGCCCTCACATCACATGCAAAATTAAAATCATGTGACTCCTGATACTTTATTTAACGCGTCGCGTAGCGTAGGTACCATGCGCGTATCGGTTGTTTTATCTTCAAAATAGTTGTCATAAGTAAACACTAAGAATGTTTTGAATTCGTTTGTATCGAAAAATAAATATGCTTCTATAGATTTAACATTTTTACAGGCTGATTCTTTGAAATATACTTATGCATCCTTCTTTATTATTTTGTAATTCTGTTACGCGTTGTATAACGATAAATCGTATAACTTGAATAAAGTGTGAATTTCCTTCAGACATCTTTTAGGTACTCACGTTGTTATTTATAATTTGGTTGTTTATACAGTAGGTAGCAAGCGAAGGTACGTTATATTCAAACGTTTTCATTATCGCTTAAATGAGTTCAACTCGAACTTATTAACCGCCGGGTTCGCATTATTTAACGATAAATCGTTTAACTTAAGTAAAATGTGATTTTCCTTCGGACATCTGTGCATCACTTAGACTCATTGTTAAGCACATTCATATTGTGTTTCGGGAATCATCAGCTTCCGTATTTTGTAACACTTTTGATATTTGTTAACCGGGTCCATTCAAAATTTGCGATAAAATATTATGCACACTTAAGTTGTATGCTTATAAATCCGTTGCATATGCGTGTATATGATAACTCGTGTCTGTGTGTATTAAGCTGGCTCACTATATAAAATAAAAAACCTTCTCCATTACATGATATAGAAAAGTTCAATGTAGTCTGTTAATTTTTGTCTTCGATAAATAATGTACTAGATATGCATACAAAATGCATCTCATACAAAATCTAATAGAAAACGCGTCAGGTTTTGTTATTTCAGATGGTTATCTGTTCTGTGTTTCAAAATATTGAATAAAGTAGGTATAATTTATTAGCAAAAATAAGTTGTTCCGACACATTCGTTGCTTTTGCGTAACTTAAGCACAAACACATTGGCCTTTTTACTAGCAAACTAAGGAAAACAGGGTCCCAATAAGTTAGTAAAATCTTGTTGTTCACGGACGTGATTTGACTGACAAGCATATCTAGTTTATTATTGATCGAATTTGTTTTATGCGTAATATAATGTGCACAGTGAGGGTGGTTTAGCCTAGTTGCAACAAAGTTATATAAATTAACTGTATTAGTTAAGTAACGTTGAAGTACGCCAACCAGAACTGGAGCAGCGTGGTGGGCTAAAATATTTATCTATAAATACGAGTATGTAGAACTAATCTGTCATGCCACCGTGGTCTGGTTCGAAGTATACACATGACGACACAAATGTGAACTCGGCTTTATATTTTCACAGCTCAGCCACTGAACCGTTTTTGATGAAATTTGATCAAAAAATATAGCATGAATGATGTTATTTTTTACCATTGTTCTACCACAGTTGCTTGAGACAAAAATAGGTTTGGAAAATTATATTAATTTCCACCTTCGGATTTTAAGTCGCGGAAAACATTAGTGTGCATAAATATTTTGAAACACGAGAATGTAATTCAGATTATACTTAGGTGTGAACGTCTCGTGCACCAAAAATAGCTGCGTCTGCGCATCTCGCGCCTACTGCCTAGCCCGAGTTAAAAATAAAGCCGTCGCTAGATTCCTTCAGATGTCACTCACCCGCAATGCACTGCTGAACGATAAGCACCAGCTAAGTGCCAAATCCGCCAATCCCGTGTACCTTCACAAATTCAAATTCCGAATGCTCCGTAATGACGCCTTCCGAGACTAGTTAAGTTGATGTTAACATACACGCGAACGCTTCAGTAACAGTTTCACTCCCGCGCTTTTTTTTTCACACGCCAAGGATCAAAGATATACAGCCTGATAACAGTAAACACTTTTTGCACTGATATAATTTAGTTTCGAAAGTTTATTATTTCTGTATCGTGTTAAATTATTTTGAATGATGTAGCGCGTTGCTTCGTCGCCGGTTGCGAGAGTACTGAATGGCGCCGGCGTCCGCCGTCCATGTTTAAAGCACGCGGTTGTTAGTTAGATAAAAAAAATATTTTGTGTTCGATTTCAACGTATTGTTTACGTAGAGGGTCAGGATCGATGACGGTCTGATAGCATTTAATACATAAGCAGGCTGTCTTACGCAATCGATCTTACTGTTAATCTATTCTGTGATTCCATTAATCGGCGAGGACTACTTACTCTACATCTGATAGGGTTTAGTGTATTCAAGTAGATCACAACTGATGATAAACCTGCTTAATTTCCTTCATGATGTAAATGAAGGTCCTACGAAGGTCCTACTTCATGATGGTTTTTAGTTTAAAAAAAATGAAAGCTTTCATTAAAAAAAAAATAGTACGAAATAATGCACACACGAGAAACTTTGCTGTATTTTTTTACTAAAACTTCCATGTTTGTAATACCAAAAGACGTACAATAACGATTCATACACCCTATATTTTTTTATTCTTTCTCAGCTCTTTAAATCCTGAATGCGGAAAAAGTTTCAACTCATACGGCTCACCTTAACAATAATTTTCTACTGTTACTATAAATTTACAGTGAATAATTTTATTTGGTTGTTGCGAATCGGTTATTGCGGTTATGGGATTAGATGGCGGCACAGTGGTAGACAATGCCAATTTCACAGCTCCAAGCTAGCAATGGAGCTGGACGCTGTCAGTTATAACCTTATCCGGGAATTGAACCTAGAACCTTGTTTTCCTTAATCGAATGCGTTAAGTACCAGAACACGAGACAGTGTAGATAAAAACTTTCCAATGAAATAAACATTAACGTAGGACTGGTGCTGATAAAACAGTGCCAAACTTTTTTAATTTGTGTAAGTGTGCTCGTAATAAATCAATTAATCAATATTGGTAAACTTTAAAAGTTTTATGCAGTGAACTTAATGCAAATGTATATGATTAAAAATATTTTACATTTAAGTTCATTTTAATGAAACGTAAAAGCAAATGTACATGTTCGTGCACATATCAGCCTTCTTTTGATTAACTTATCTCAGAGTTGACTTGCGTGAAATTGCTATATATGTCTGTCCTCCTCTCCAACTGACAGGGACCTTTGGAATTTAAAGCGTTTTCACTGTAAATGCACCCCAAAAAGAAATTATTAAAATAATCTAAGTCTGTAGAACCGTGGTAAATTATATTATTGAAGGAAATTCTACTTAAGCGTTGATAGCGCAGTGGGTAGGAGGTCGACTCCACTTTCCGGCTGAGTTCAAAAACCCAGCACTCAAAGTACCTAACTTTATGAGTTAGTATAAGTTATGATTAAAAATATCACTTGCTTCGATGGAGTTCTAAATAATGTTCTCAAAGGTGTTCGGAGTCCACCAATCCGCAATGGGTCAGCGTGGTGGACTACGGTCTTAACCCCTTCTCATTGTGGGAGGAAACCCAGACCCCGTAGTGGGTCAATATGATGAAAAAACACTTACTTAAGCCGCATTGAGAGGATTTTGGTCGAGAAAAACTTATGGGTTCACGTCACCGTTGACCTCGACATGCTGGAGACATATTGCACCAGACTTAACGCTTATTAAACTGGTCCGAGTACATGTTTACGCATATATACAGTAAAACATTATAAATACTCGACTGTGTCATGTGTTCGATTTATTGATGGATAGAATAATGTAATTTCGTGGATAGAATAATGTATACTGTGCATTGTTTTAAATATGTTTTCGATACTTATAATTTGAACTGATAGATGTAACATCACTCTATTCACGTGATAAAGTAAACGTGAAAAAACTCTTCAATAAATAACAAAATTAAATTAAACGAAAGCTGTATCATCAAATGAGAGTAGAGCTTTAGATTTACCTGCCAATCTCTGCTGATAGTGTCAAAATATATTTATGCGACAGCCGGCATCAAAATTAGTTAGACATACAAAATGCAATAATGAAATCATAATCAATATGTACCTACCTAAAAAAGTTTATACATAACATATGTTGGGTTAACTATAGTAAATATGGTGAAAGTCTGAATCTAAGAAGCCAATTTAGGAATAGTTATTTGGTTTTATAATGCTTACCTAACTCGATTAACTTTAAAAAGTTGCTTACTATGTAGTTGTATACAAAATCTAAAATTTATTAAAATGTCGAACAGGAAACACTAAATTGTAATTACAGAGAACACATTTTCCTGCATATCTATGTTATATTTAACGTTTCAAATAAATTAAAAATAGGATTCTATGCACATTCAATCTTCAATCTTTCACTCTTCGTTCAATTCTTATGACGGCCGATTGGCGCAGTGGGCAGCGACCATGCTTTCTGAGTCAAGGCTGTGGGTTCGATTCCCACAACTGAAAATTTTTTGTGTGATGAACATGAATGTTTTTCAGTGTCTGGGTGTTTATTTGTATCTTATAAGTATAAAAATATTCGTCAGCCATCTTAGTACCCATAACACAAGCTACGCTTACTTTGGGGCTAGATGGCGATGTGTGTATTGTCGTAGTATATTTATATATTTATATTTATATATTTAAATACCTTTTTATAAAAATAGCCGTTCCTCAGATTAGCTCCGAAAAACAGGTAAGCTGACGATGAAAGAAGATCTTCAAAAAGTGTGTTTGACTCATACTACGAGTATATTTTAAATAACCATACGGGCTAAATAAGAAGGATTTAATTATAATATCACACAGACTCAATTCAATTTATTTGCAATACATAAATTCACACATTATGTCGTTTCTGTCGCCAGAATAGCGTTTTCATTCGTCATTGACTGGGATTCCCCTCGACGAGGGGACCTCAAGCGATCCTGGAGCAAAACGAGGGCTTTATCAGGTGGAAATCCCAAAAATTCCGATACTTCCCGGGAAGTCGCGTACCTTTTGAAGGTTTATTTCTATGTGGAAGAAAATGAAATAAACATGATACATTGATTGTTGTTTAGTTATTATGAACAGTTAGTGCGTCGGTATCCAAACAAGTTAGTCTCATATATGAAAAACAATGAATGCGAGTGGGCGGGTCATATTTGCCGTAGGACCGATGCTCCCGAACTAATACGTGCATTTTGGGACGACTTCCAGCAGCCCACATTAGAAAGTGGTGCACTCTCGGAAAGGCTTATACAGGCAGTAGACTTTAAGTGGCTGCTGGTGAATTCTGTCTGTACACAACCGTGGTCGGACCTGGAATGGATGCACAACTGTGAATATGCTGCATAATTATAAACGGTTATGCAGTACCTACACAACGCTACCGACGTACACCGATGGACGTTGGGGTCCCAAGGTGCTGGAATGGTGACCTCGTACCGTTAAACGTATTATTGGTAAACCCCCTACGAGATGACGTCGGGAAAGTTTTAGGGAGCAAGCAACACAAGTCCGTGGTACCTATATGGAACTATAAATACTTATTTGTAGCAGTGGACGTCCTTTGGATGGCATGATGATGATGACTGCCAAACTTATCAAACCCGCAAAGAATATTCCTGCACGGGGTTATCGCCGCGCGGATCGGTCTGAAAGTATTTGAGATATTCATAAAGAAATTTGTCCTAACCTAACTGGTATTAGTTTGGTATGTAATACGGATGGAATAATTTTTATCCCGTAAAGTCACAGCTCTTTATGTGATTTTGCGGGATAAAAATTATCGTTTCCCTTGATTTATTTGCAGAGCTTTAACCAACAATAATAATAATAATATTTTTATTCACTGTAATTAAAAATTTGTGCAAAAATCATAGTTTAATGATTAATAAGTACTAAGTTCGGTTGATACACTGATCTCTAAACTAAGTAAAAACTCGTAATAAACCAAATTTAAATAAATTTGGCACGAAGATGTAACTTACAAGCTGCAGATATTTTTTATAATATAGCATAGTTCTTAGCCCTCATTTTAAGGAATATGGAAGCCGGAACATCGAAATCGTAAAAACGAACAGCTCCGGACGGATTTATCAGAAACAAACTGGTACGAAGGCACGGGCTAACGGGTAGTTAGAGATAATTTTAGTATGTGGAGCGTAATGACGGTCATTGAACAGTCATTGAAACGGTAGGCAAAGCCAATGCGCTAATGACCGGTGGCTACTAATTACTACTAGGTTATACCTATTTGTCTATTTCGGGATCTAAGTGACCCACTTATCGGTGAAGAATTCAAACAACACAACAAACGGTTTTCACAACCGTCGGATTCTTTTAGGATCACATTGTAAACATTTAGTATATTCAGATTGTTTTTTTTTTAATCACAATATACCAAAGAGTATATGTTTAAGTTTGACCAGTTTTTGGTAAGTCAGTGTCATCTTAGCGCTCAAACGATGGAGTGTGGAAATTGTTATAAACTTTGTTATAAAAGATATTTAAACGCCTTCAAAAAAGAGAAGGTTCTTGATTCGTCGGAATCTTATTTTTTTTTGTGACACGGCTCTTGCGAAAAAATGAGCAGGTAGTACATACACCTACACATTTCTGGCGCCAAGTAGCATTTCTCAGATCCGGTCGTGTTGGAAAAGCTTTATGGCCTCCGGCCCATACCACCAAGGCATTTCCCTCTCGTTGAGTTTAGACGCCCGGGGAGTCCATTGTATAGGAACTTCCCGAACGCCTACCAACTTCCCCATCCGAGTGCCGGGGCTTCGCGGTAAGGAGGAGATGATCGGAACAGCTTCACTTCCTTGCATGCCCTGTGATCGGTTTGCTCTGGTATAGGCGATGGTGACCATCCCGTGGGCCATCACTTGGCCTGTCGATACAATAACTAAATAGGTATTTGCGCTTTTGCACGGTCACTTACACGGAGACGCTCTCTTATCTTCGCAATCAGACATAGAGGTACTACGCCTCTACTATTTGAATATTTACTTGGTTTATATAAGAAATATACGTTTATACTGCACGTTGCCCATATCTAAAGTAGGATCTGCGGATCTAGAATTCGCAGTACAAGTATATCTTGTCATCGCATAAAAAGTTCTCTACGCAGTAGATATTTGTGCCTGGGTATTTCCGAGTAGTAGGCGGCGAACCACAATCATATTTTTTACTTCGCTTAATTATTATTAATATGTAAATAAGGCTTTAGTTGTTCGTATTCACTGGACAAGCTGAATGAACGAATTAATAGAAATTTATTTTTCTAGGACACTCGTGACGTTGACGGAACTCGGTCAGAAAAACCAGTTTCCTGATATTAAGATGGGTAGGATTCAGACCATAATATTATTGGTGCGATCATAATAATTGTACAATTTTTTTTTAATAATTTTATTGTGTTTTTCATATCAAAATTTCGGAACCGACAGGATTTGAACCTTTGACTCTTTCGCCCAGCGCCGATATTAATATATGTCCTCTATAACTTAAAAAAATATAAATTATACGAGAGATCTTCCAGCAGAAGTTTTATACTTAACAGAAGGCCACCGCGTTATCTGCTTAGGTAATATGTGAACAAAAATTTTCAATTAAGTAGTTTTAATTTCAAATAGAGGTCGTAAAAAGTTTGTGTGAAATTAAGTTTTTCCTCACGATTTTGAATCATATTTTCGTAACTATATAATATGCTAGTGAACTAGCTGATGCGTTTATGTTGAATGCCCGAAACATAATAAAATAATAATAATACTAAGTTTATTTCAATGAACATACGTTAATGTGTATCATAAAACCCAAATTCGATAATACTGCTATAGTGCAAGACTGAGTCGCAGTTAGTACCGCTCATCTCTGGAGCGAGAAAAAAGCGATAAAAGTTACATATAGAATATCTTAAGCATATCTTAAGAGGCACGAGACACGAATCAAGTTCATCTTCATTTCGTCTGGTGGGAGGCTCCGGCCGTGGCTAGTTACCACCCTACGGAAAAAACGTGCCGCTAAGCGATTTAGCGTTCCGGTATAATGTCGCGTTGAAACCCGATTAGGGATTTTGTTTTAACTTATACCATAATAGATTAGCCTATTGCCATCTTAGACTACATTATCACTTTCCAGCAGGTGCGATTGCAGTAAAGGGCTCACTTGTAGTGTTTTTTTTCTTTATTTTATATAAAGAAAAAAAACTGTTATAAAGGTTTCTTCTGACATACTGACAGACAACTAAAAGTGCAAACGGCAGAACGTAGTAATTTTGAGAGAATACTCTTGGAGGTAGTACGATTTTTTTCAAATTATAATATCGAAAAGCTGTAAACATTTTAATCATAACAAAATAAAGTGTATTGCATTATCTAAGTTGACACAGCAAAAGGTTACGGCTCTTAACCGAAGCACTGATTATAAATAACTCTCGTATATTATCTTTAATAATAAAGATTTACGGTTTCAAGGATTCTGTTTGCCAGATGGTCGCGTAATCCGGTAAAGTCCCGTTATTTATACACCAAGTAAATCAATGCATATGCCTTCATTTTCTTATAATAATTCAAAAGAAATGATTTCTTTAATCTAAGGAGTTACTCAATTACAGTTTTTGCTAACCTATTTTTTTTATGGTGATGGAGAAAAATCGATATAGAATCCATCCCAAAATAATTCTCTTGTTTTTCGGAATCTTAATTGCATTCGAATCCTGTTCTGTGGTGTCTGCGTGAAAATAAATATAGACAGACAGACAAAACACTGTTATTGATTATTTAAACAAAACCGAATTTTTTATCGATGTTAAAGCTCTGCAAATTAAAGAATTAATAAGCCAATATTATATATAATATAAATTATTTAAGCCAATAGAAAAAAAATAAAGAAATCTTGGGAAAACAGATCGACCGGAAAAAAGCTAATAATATAAGTGTAATTCTAGCTTTTACAAATAAACTTTAATTTTTTCAATAGATTTTTAAATTTGTAACTTCAATAGCCCACGGGTAGCGTATTAAGTTTTTAACACTCAGGGTTGATAGAGCTATTATAATTATTATCACAACCGTTCAGCTTTTATCACTGGCCTCCTCAAATTTCACATAGCCGTTTTGATGTATCCGGTCAGTTACTCAGGTTTGTCAGGTATTCGCCTGCCATTGTACACCTTGTGTTCGTGATACCTTATCTGCTTGCACCGAATACCTACCTATTTAGTATCCGTGTCATTCCAGTGACATATTTACTGGTATCAAAAAACGTGTAAACAATCTTATCACGCGCAGACACGGACAAACAGACAACGAATAATCCACGAGTAACCTAATATTCGGAGTGTACCTATGTGCTGGGAGTAGTATATTGTATAAGTCTGTATCTATAAAAGTGTTATATTGGTTTGTGTACGCTTCGAAAACTCAAAAAGTACTGCACCGACAGGGTGCGCGACTATATTATAATAACCCTTTTTTTGTGTAGTATTAGTAGAGTTTATTGTAATAGAAGTAGAGGTTTCAGTGACTCGGCTCGTCCGGGGAAGTACCTACTACCGCTGTCCGCTATGCTTATATCCGCCGCAACGCGGCATTATTGCAACGATGTGTCCCAATTTGAAAAGGCACATAAGGCTTGATTTTCCACTTAACATCGGATAGGCCATTTGTTTGGTCCGTAAATTAAAAAAAAAATAGAAATTGAAAGTAAACAAATTCTCACTTATAATCAAAAAGATAACGTAACCAGTTTTAAAAGACATCTTTCATAATGAAAATGCAAATCTTGTACCAATCTAGGC
This sequence comes from Pararge aegeria, assembly GCF_905163445.1. Taxonomy (NCBI): domain Eukaryota; kingdom Metazoa; phylum Arthropoda; class Insecta; order Lepidoptera; family Nymphalidae; genus Pararge; species Pararge aegeria. Next base: position 5,552,802 of record NC_053194.1, read on the forward strand.
GCAGTTTTTCCGCTCTATAATGTTATTTTTATAGTTATACGACAAAAAGATTTTCAATTCCACAATCGTAAAATATTGATGAGCTGTTATTAAAGCTCAGGCTTTCTTTAAAATACTGAAATTAGAGAATCCGCTTGAAGAGAAGTACGTATTGTTAATTATGCAGGTCATTTAGTCGCGTGCGGCATATCGGGTATTGGGTAATGCCAGTGGCGTGTACTGAGTTTCTTACCAGGGTATGCATACAGCAGGAACATTGCATAAACCGGCAAAAATCCTCTTGCTATACGAGTTATATATCAATTTTAGGGTATGCAGTGCTTTTGTGCATGTATGAAGTGCACGCCACTGGGTAATGCGCATTCATGTAAAAGAAAGGTCGCGCGTGGCCACTTGAATTGGTCTTATACATTAACGGCGATTTATTGGTCGCGTCAATGGTTATAATAAGTATTTTTCTGGAATATACATTTTTGAAGTTGTTGCTTGCTTATGATAAAGTTAAAACCGCTGTGCAAATCATTGTTTTTATTCAGCTAAAGCACGCCTTACGCATATATTACGAAAAAAGAATCGCGCGCCAGATAGCCAGTAGCCAGTAGCCACGACCAATAGCTCTACCTAACTGCAGCGGTTGCTTGCCATCACGTCCGTGTAACCTTACGATTGCCAAATAGTACAGGATGACTATGAATGGCCTGATCAGAATGGAGAACAGCACTTTAAAATTCCTACACCTATAATGGTAGTCTTCAAATTGTGGTTTTGTTATTGATGACTTATTCAGGATGACTTCAAAATTTAAAATTTATACCTTTAAGTGAGCTTACTCACTCTCTAAGGACTTGTGAAACGACAAATCTGTCTGCTTTAAGTGATTCTTCCACGAATCGGAAAGCAGATTAGACCGAGAAGAAGCCGGCAGAAAACTCATCAGCTGCTCTTTTCCAACATCATTAATTTACATTTCTACATTCTTTTGAGATATGAAAGTTTAGCTGGATGGTGCAAAGCAACCTTGAACTTACATTCAATTAAAATATATTTACCAACCTACTTACCTACTCAAGGAAGTAAGAACCTACTCAAATAGAAATAATTCAATTAAAACATTGACATCGGTCGTTGCTCATTAAACTAGTTGTGGAATGTCCTTAATATGATTAACATGCATTACAGTTAAGCCTTCTAAATCTTTGAACGAGGAAAAAATCTGAGTGAACGGCTTTATACGATTATCACTTAAAATTTTTGATTGCTTTGTGATTAAGTTACTGCGCGTCTTGAAAATAATGTATCAAGTGAAATTATATTCAGGATAAAAAAAAAAATCGAAGTCATCTATTTCAAGTAGGTTTAGTTTATAAGCTATGAAACGTCAAGTCAATCTGTTTGTAGTGACTCTTCCAGCGGTTCAGAATGCAGATTGAACCGAAAAGAAACGGGCAAGAAACTCAGCAGATTGCTCTTTTAAATTAATACTACCGGAACCGCGCGACTTCGTCCGCGAATAAGTCTACTTCAAAAATAGTCGAATGCTGTCGCGGACTGTTTTATAGAACTTTAAAGAAACAACAATTCCCACAATTCTGATATACTTACACGTTTGGCGAAACGTTTACCGTTCACGCATCCCACGCATCTGAATCTCTCAAAAAGGATATTTTTTGCAATTTTTGCCCGAGATTCCAATATAAATGAACCTAGCTAGATCGATTTATCGCCCCCGAAACCCTCTGTATACTAAATTTTAAGAAAATCGTTGGATCCGATTCCGAGATTCGAATTATATATATATATTTATCGATAAAACACGAATAAAATGACATTTTCTTAAAAAAACCTTCCTAGCTGGATCGATTAATCGCCCTTGAAACCCCCTGTATACAAAATTTCATGAAAATCGTTGGAGCCGATTCTGAGATTGCAATTATATATATATAAGAATTGCTCGTTTAAAGATACAAGATAAGTAGGTAAGGTATATGTGATGTACAGGCGTTAACCTGTTCCTAAAATGTATAGCAACTTTAACGAGTAGTAGTAGAGTTTTTGAGACAGGGCTCGTCTGGGGACGTACTACCGACCGCCATGCTTCTTCTGCCACCAGACTGCATGGTTGTGTTCCGGTCTTAGCTGTGTAGTTGCCGGTGCTACGCCTCAGGTTAATTGACTGACACCCTTGCTGGCACTGTTTAGGGCGTTTTGCATTGCATGCATTGCGAAGCGTTGCTCTGTTAGCGATGGATCCCCTTACTATCAGCAGGGGGTCCATGTGATCATGGACCCTCTGCTTCGTCCATCATTTATTACTATAAAACCAAAGTGTTGAAACAAAAATGTTTACGACTTCCCTGGCAACGGTGAGCGCTGTGAATTTTAGCAGGAGGTCCCGGTTTCGATTCCAATACTAACAACACCACATGTGTTAAGTGTGGCCCAACCTAGAAAAAAGCATTGTGCTGCATGCGCCAATTTCTGAATTTTCTCTGGTCTGGTCTGGTGGGAGTCTTTGGCCATGGCTAGTTACTACCCTACCAGCAAAGACGTGCCGCTAAGCGATTTAGTGTTCCGGTGCGATGTCGCCTACAGACCGATTAGGGGTATGACTACCATACTCCCTAACAGGGTAGCCCGCTACCATCTAAGACTGCATCATCACTTACCACCACATGAGATTGCTATCAAGGGTTAACTTGTAGTGGAATAATAAAAAACTACTTATACATAAATCGTTGGGCAGGGAGAGTCAATACCAAGTTTATTATGAAAATTAAGCTTATCTTGCTATACCTACTCCGTGAAAAGCAGGATAATCTGTATGTTATGGTATAGCAAATTATGCTTAATTTTCATAATATATCATGGATTTCCGCAAAGTAACGCCTGCTTTTATACAATACCAAGTTTTCTGACCACGTTAGGTACAAATTTCTGAAGCCATTGCGTTTCCGATATTTTGAGGCTCATTTACATAAAAATTTACTCAATATACATTAACGCCTAGTACGTTCGCAAATCTCATGGTTACATGTCAGTGACAAATAGGTGTAGAATACTGATCAGCGAAGAGTCACGAGCTGCGAGGCTCAGTGCATGCGCGATTAGGACGAAGCGATGGTGTGGGAATATCGACAATCTTCACTTACGAGAAAACAATACTTGGTTACTTACCAGTTTTATGGATGCGAAAGTGTGTTTGTTTGTCCTAACTTTAAGCCCTAAATAAGCAACCTTCAAGACTTGATTTTTTGGCATAGAGTTACTTGAAAGAACGGAGAGTAATATAAATAGGCTACTTGTTCCTACAGGATTTGTAAAAAACTGTTACGCAAACAAGAATGGGCACCAGCTCGTATTTGTTAATTTCACTTTACAGTTGAAAATGATTTTATTTATTTCTTATGTTAAAACATCTTTATTGCGCAATAAAGAAAACATACACCACTAAAAAATATATAAAGTTCAAAAGGCGACTCGCTCGCTAAGGCAGCTATAAAAAGATATATTTAATAATTACGTGACATATGTAATGTAAGATTTTAGTAGCAGTAGAGCTTTTTGTGACTGAGCTCGCACGGGGAAGTACCGCTTATTTCTGCCGCTAAGCAGCAATGGTGCAATGCTATGTTCCGGTGTGAAGGACCCGGTCGGCGGTGAAATTACAGGCACATGAGACTTGACAGCTCGTCTTGGTCCTGCTTGGTCCGCCAAATGAAAGAGTTGACGTCGAAACGACATTACTTATTTGCTTATTATCCAATTCCCATCGAATAAGAATACAAACATAATATAAAATCTACAGTATTTTTTTGTAACTTATCTTATAATGAAAATAAGATATAGACGGCCGACAAGCGCAGTGGGCAGCGACCCTGCTTTCCGAGTCCTAGGCCGTGGGTTCGATTCCCATGTTCGTTTTTTCTACAAACGTAGAAAGGAGATCTAGGAGAGATATGATGATCAATCTTGTTACGCTAAAGAAGTATAACTTCTAACTCGTGTACATAAGTACACACACGTTTTTTTTTGCAATAAATCTCCGCTTGACTCCTTTAGAATGCAAAATTCAAGATTTATTTATTTCAAGTAGGCAAACTTTATATTATGCACTTTTGAAATGTTATGTCATCATTTTACAATTTAACAATTTTTTTTTTTATCTCATTGACCTATTTTATAAATTTTACGGAAAAGGTACGAGCAGAACTCACATATAATCTTTATAATGCATTAAATAAAAAACGCACTAAGGTCCCACAACTTTAGTACAAATTATGTTTCATTATAATATTTCAGGCTCATAAATAAATTACTTCTTTCTTGAGATAAGAATATTCCAGATTCCTTCGAGGTCGAAGTTGCTCACGATACAGGGTTGAGGCCATAAATTATGTGTAATATAAATGAGATATTTTTCATTGGTATTTCCTTGCAATTTTTCAAGAACTATCTTCATCACGAAATCTATGCTAATGTGAAGTCTAAGCAAATGTGAGTCAAATCACTTACCTAAACTGAATTTGGATGCTTGTGATGTTTTCTACAGTTGTAGAAAAACAGCACTACCAATCTAGTCGGCATTATCTAGTTATCTCAGTATCAGAAAACAAAATTGACTCCACATTAAAATTTGAGATTTTTGTACAATTTAATGGATTAAATCACCGGAATGAGTCCGCAGACTTTGACAATTCAAAGTGTACATTGACAAACCTTTTTTTGAAGAACTGCTCGTAAAATGTTGACTAACTTCAGGATGTCGGTTTTTGTGAAGATTTGCGCGCGCAAATTTTTCCCTGACGCACAAAAAGAAGTATAACTTCATAAAATCAGCAAGTTGTTGTTGTTCAGTTAAAGCTTTAAAAAGATAAGCTCCATACAGTTGCAGTTGCAGCATTGACAAAAGGTGAATACGTAATTTACACATTCTAAAAGAATAAAAGTGCATAATTAGACATTGTTCGTTGTAAAAGCATTTTTTACTCTCTGAGGAAAGTGTTTTACGTGGTAATGGTTTTTATGTAATTAAAATGGAAAGTTTATAATTAACTCGCATTATACTTAATCCACTCGGCCGTATAATAAATATAGCGTAACATAAACATAGGAATATTTACACGTTATGTGTATAATTAGTAAAGGTCAAATTTACTAGGTACGCAAATATATCTCTAAGAAACAATAATTTGTGTAATATTATATCTCCCAAGTTATCTTATTACCCACTAAATGACTTACGGATCTGAGAGAAAGTCGCTTGGAAGGCCCTAAGCCACTCAGCGGGTGTTGGAGAGAGCTATGCTTGGAGTATCTTTACGTGGTCAAATCAGAACTAAGGAGATACGAAGAAGAATTAAAGTTACCGACATAGCTCAACGAGTCGCGTAGCTGAAGTTGCAATGGGCGAGGCACATAGTTGGGAGTATGTACGATGGGGTCCTAAGGTGGTGAAACTTGACACATTAAAATGACTAACATAAGACTACTTTACAGTACTGTCTTACGCTAATGACACTGTTATACTTATTGAGGGTAATTACTTAGATACTGTGAGAAATGATGCCTAGTGTACGGGAGCTATGGTCATACGCTCGACCGTAACAATAGGAAGATCTTCCTCCGAGCGTGTGATCGTGCTCGGGGACCCAGGTCCGAACATTCATTTTTGGATATATATGAATTTTTCGTGAACACTTCGCTAACGCGATGCAGAATTTTTTTAGCCCCATCTAGTTCTGTAATGTGGAGACCGCTACACCTAGAGTTCCCTAGCATTTCTTTCTAAATGGCTTGCTACAGATATTTTAATTCTGTATTTTCGAAAACCGTATGTTTCTTTCACGCTTTGCTTGAACTCTTTATCCATGCAGGACTCTTAATAAAAGCCCTTTTGCAGTGGATAAATTGACTCTATTGCATGTGTTATTTTAAAGCTAATTGCTATTTATTTGGGTGTTGTTATTGATTGTACATTGAGTTGGGATCCAAAAATTTGGGCTTCTATAGCTAACACTCGAAATTCACCGTGTGATGACGACATTTACCAGATCAGAAGATCTTCCCGCGGCTGTCAAACGTGGCGAAAAATATAACGGAGAGCAGCGTCCTCTGTACTACCATCTACTGCGATCACCGACCCGCCTGCCCAGCGGGGTGATTATGGGAAAATCCTCCACTTGGGAAAGGCCATTAGTCCAAAAGTGAACTGTAATACGCTGATGATGATGATGATAATGAAGAGGTGAACAGTGTCCCGAATGTAGGGACTGAATGTCGTACGAACATTTCTGTCATTCATAGACAATCGCGGATAAAATCTATATAAATAAGATAATAAAAATTAATTTTAAATTTTTTTTTCTCAATTTTTCTTCAATTTGCGCCAGCCAGCATTCAGCCATTAAAATGTGGGGGTTCCTTTTTCTTTGAAATGTAAAAAGGTTGAATGAGACGTGTAACTCACATACCTACTATTCAAATGGTATATTGTGCTTTAGTGCAATATATCTTGCCCTGCTGCATAACTGCCTGGGTTGCCGGGTGGAGTAGGTTTTTCCATACTACTACGGTTGGAACGTGCTTAAACGTCTATCGGTATACCACGGAACTTATGGTACAGTGATACGGACAATGTGACAATTTTTTATTTTATTTGCTAAACTTTATAGTATTATGTTTCAAGTGTCAGTAGGATAATACCAAGAATTGATTTTCATTGATTTAAAAACAAGATATTGTTTAAAAGCGAGAACTAAATTGTAAGGGTTTTAACGCTACGCACGTAGGTAAAAAAATATCGCAAAAACGTATAATTGTTTTAGTGTACATTTTCCTCAAACCTAACACGGTATTTCCCTCATAAGTACTTAATATGCTGGCGTTAAAGCACTTTATTGTCGATGTAGTATATATACTTAGTCTATAGACTAGTAAATAAACGCCCGTCCCCTATAACATCGGACTTGTTGACTTGACATGACCCACTATGGGATGTAAAATCGTGATTAATAAGTTATTGTTCTACTTCAGGAGTCAGTACTAGTCTCCAAGAACGTAACATGAACGAATTGAAATTAAATGAAATGAAGTTTATATTTGCCCACAAAATCGCTTACAATTGTAATACAAAAATATGTCTAACATAAAGCATGTGGACAAATAGGGTTCCGCCTCAGCACGAAGGCGCAGCGAGCTGCAGATGCAGGTGAATTCGATATTAGTTTAGTGTTTTAGGGTTTCGTACCAAAAGGGTAAAACGGGACCCTGTGCCTTAGAATAAACATTGTTAGTTAGACAGTTGAAATTTTCAGAGTTAATGTATTTCTGTTTCTACTATGTCAACAAATACTAAAATACAGTATAAAATAAATATTTAATAGAGCTCCCATTCACAAACGTATCCGATATTGATAGCGGGATTAAGTTATACATTCACTTTAAAAAAAAAAATTAAATTAAAATAAAACTATCTAAATATATTTATCCCTACAACAGACATGATGTACTATATTTAATCATTTTTATATCACTACGGTTCAGACGAAAGACTAACAAAATGCAGTTGTGAGATCTAGGAATGAATCCAAATTATAATTATAAATACGGTCGTACTGACAAATATTTTGTAGTAGGAAGGTACACACGAAACTATATAAATACAACATTAACAAAATTATTATCATTTGAGTTTTTTACATTAACTACAATAACGAAAGAAAAATCAATCTAGATTCTCTGCATCACGACGACCCAATACACACTGCAACCGACGCTTCACATTCAGCAGCTCTCAAAGCGCGCAAATTATTTGAGTGGATTAACTTTACCTACCTTCTGATGTTTACAATCAAACAAGTTTATTTGTAAACAACTAGCGTTCCCAGCCCGCTTCGCCGGGCTAGATTTTGCTTTATTTTATTTAAACAATAAACTTACATAATTAAATTTTTAATAATAGCTGTATTTGACAGTTCAAAAATAGGAGTGCTCCGATCGTCACCAAACTTTACAGTATTACTCGCCAGGTCAATCCGGAGATTCCCTGAAAGTTTCATTGAAATCGGTCCAGCCGTTTCGGAGCCTATACGGAACATACCCACACACTTTCTCTTTTTAACACGCTTTTATTAGCTTTACCTGTATGTATGTTTGTAACCGACTCTTTTTTTAACAATAAAAACTTTTTTTTTTATTCTCACTATTATTAATTTATATTTAAAGAAATTTTTAACACTATTCTTAATTTAAATTTATTAAAATTTATTTTCTATTTTTTAGTTCGGTTTTCTATAAAAAGCGTGTGTTTTAGTTTTTTTTAAACAATTATTTTTTATATATAGATTCAACACCCTGAACTTAATCACAGTTTCCGTTATAAGCCATGAATGGCCACAAATAGGTACAGCAAGGTTATTGAGGCATGAATTATGATATTGGATATACTTACACTGCATAGTTTCTTGTAATAAGAAATAGGAATAAAATGAGACGCTTAGACTCAGATTAGGTACAGCATTTATCAGGATTTGATTTCGTTTATGAATGACTTAGGTATACCTAAGTCTATGGTATTGCAAAAACTCTACAGCTTAGGTATAGTTTTTATAAGAGGTTGAATGATCAATTAATTATCACGAGATCCTAGATTCTAGGATCGAGCGAACAAAGATATCAGTCTAAAAATAATCAGTAGCAGTTCGTATACATTTATTTAAGTCCACATTAAGTAAAAATAAAGAAATAACTAAATAACTAATAAATAGCTTGCGTATGAGCAACTGTTGGATCTCTTGTGCTCAGCTATGTTGCATTACATAAATCCTTAGACTGTACTAATAGTATAAATGCAAAAGTGTGTTTGTTTATTTTCCCTATCTTCACAACTTAACTAAGCAACCAATAAGAGTTAAGAGTTGAAAGGGCGGAGAGTAAGGTAGGCTTTTTATGCTAGGAAAATAAACGGTTCCCAGGGAATTTGCAAAAAAATCGTAATAGACGCGGGACACAACTAGTCAAGAAATAAAAGTCAAATGTAAAAAACCATATAAGATAAACTTTAAAGGCGGCCTTATCACTGAAACTGTTCTCTCCCAGACAAACGCTAAGCGTCACTAATTAAGGGAGGTGTACAAATTAAAAATAAACTTAAGCACCTACCTAAGCACTTATCACATCATTGATAGTAAACCTGTTAACGTACCACATGTTTACGTACCGTTTTACCTTGTGACTTTACTTGTGAGCCTTATCGACAGGGCCTGTAAGCTCAATCGTATAAGATTATTAATATGTATACATACACCCATTGAATTATGAACATACAGAATTCTCATTCAGCCATTATTGTATGGAGTGCAAAAACAGTGAAAACGCCCCGCGCACGTCTCACTTCACATCGCGGAACGTTGTTAAATCACAATTCTTTTGTCTTTCTCCCATTTTATGGTAAACGCTTAGAACATTAGACGTAAAATAATGATTGACAACTGTTAAATGGTATGAACTGTTTGTTCGAGAAACCAATTTTAAGTGGTTTTTAATACTTCAATATTAGTCGTGTATACGGTTTCCATATGTTCTTAGTTCTGTGTATAAACCATACAATATTCAATGTTGTGAACTCATTGGAAGTCTGCTGTCATTCAGCTGCCACAGTTCCATTCCAGATGTCGGCAGTTAAAACAAGAATTTAATAAAAGAAACCTTATGCAGGAATCCAATTAAATACGTGTATATGTGTAGGAAGCTATATAACGTACTTAACATGTATCAAGAGGATCTATCTGAAGAAAAATTATATCGTGTGTACAAGACGCACACGGCAGAAGTGAAACTTCTTAAAAGTAGCCTACAAGATATTGAGATGGATATATAATAATATAAATAATCGATATACATATTTACAAATAATATTTGCCGCCCATCTGTTCACTTAAGGTCATGGTACCCATACGGCGCAATTGCCTCGTTGAATCGCTAGTTTTAGTTGGGCTACATAAGCGCTATTTCATGGGGCCTTAAAAGAAGTTTACACATTGGTGTACCCAGGGGTGTGGGGCAGGGGCAAGAAAATGTGCAATGAACTCTCTTAAAAAATTTATGGCGGCCAAGATACAGACATACAGATAGACGGAAAAAAATGAAAAGAAAATATAGTTTTGGTAGAAAAATTCACAAAACAGATGCGGGCGATCTGACGTCACTTGCCCCCTCTAGACTCGAAGCAGGGTGGGAACGCCTATGCGCGTTATTGCATTGATTTAATATGTTACAAATTAATGAAAGTAATGTAAATAAATAAAATAAATAAGTAAATGTTGCAGTAAAACTTTTCTAAAAGTACCTATTAGGTTAGAAGACCCACTGTCTTGCAGTGGGTCTTCTAACCTAAGTCTTTGGTACCAACATTCCATGTAAAAATAAAATTTTATAAATAAATACGCACACCAGAAAAAAAACTTAAATTATAGATAGGTACTATCAGAACGGAAGTTAAATTGGTCTTGGTTTATCAGAATACATGTTGAAAAATAAATACCATCCATTATTTATTTTATCTATAACGGAAAGACTATGGTAACCATGATGTCACTACAACCGACACTTTTTTTTATGCTCTCCGAGTAATCACAGAGAATCTATGGCCACAATTTGTTTATCTTTTGCCAGACAATGGTGATACGACTCAATTGTATATGGGCTTACTTTTATCCGCTCGACTTCAAAATACGCTTGTTCTTGTAGTTGTTTATAACGACCTCCCTGGCGCAATGGTGAGCGCTATTGATCAATGAAGATTAATGACTGGGGGTCCTGGCTTCGATCAGGGGTTTGGTATTATCTGGTGGGTGGCTTCGGCCGTGGCTACCGAAAAAGACGTACATCGTATCAGGTTAGCCCGTTACTGGTTCCCCGGGCGTCTAACAAAGCCAACAAGAGGGACATGCCATGGTGGTTTTTAGTTTGGGTTTACCCCCTTTAGAGGGGGAAGTCCGACATAACCTCCGTCCTGCCCAAGGGTCCGAAGTAGCAATAAAGCTTTTCAACCACGCCAAAAAAAAAAGTTAGCCTGTTACCATCTTTGACTGCATCATCACTTACCATCACGTCAAGAGCTAACTTGTAATAAATTAAAAAAACAGCTTTTGAAGTAAGTTTTATATTATCTATCATAGAGTATTTAATTTAGATTGGTGTACGGATTTGAGTATTAGCACGAAGAACAAACGTAAATAAGTTGCAATAATACCTGAGGAGTAACGTTTCATTGATTCAGTGAAACCGCCAGTTGTGTGCCAGAAAGATAAAAAAAAATCTAACAAAGTTGTTCGTTGCTATTATTATAAACTCGTAAATACAAATAAATATGCAGTTTTAAAAGAGAATGTTAGTTTCCACTCGCCAGCTGTTTCAAATTAACTTTTTTTTTGTGTCTGCAGTCTGCTAGCAACTCCGGCAAAATATTCCTATCGAAATATTAACATTTTAGCTGACTGATTATTACAATTGACAGACGATTGGCGCAGGGGGCAGCGACCCTGCTTTCTGAGTCCAAGGTTGTGGGTTCGATTTCTATAACCGGAAAATGTGTCTTAGTATTTATAAAAATATTCATCAGTCATCTTATTACCAATAACTACGCTTTCTTTGTGGCTAGATGGCGATGTGCTGTTACAACCCTAGCTACTGGCTGCGTATTGCTGACTTGCTATTTCCTAATTCATGTCACTATTAAATTGTCGATCAGCAATATGGGCCTATAAAATCGATACATTTCGCCAAATCTAGTTAGTTCTTATTCTTCTGTCGAATTGTTGCCCAACAGACCTGGATTCTGCCTGCCGGTTTGCTCTAAGCAAGGAGATTAAAGATAAGGCTCGAATAAACCCTTCATTAGAGTTCCGCGACTCGTATAACCCAAGTAAATATTAAAGTAATAAAGTGGTGTTAAGAACAATATTAGAGCGGAAATTCGGTGTTTATAAAAAAAACACCGAATTTTCCGCTCTAATAGTGCGTATTGTCGAATAAAAACAAAAATGGGTCTATAAAGGCTTATAATTGTAAAAATATAAAATCGCAATTTTTGTCTCTAAAAGGTATCTATATAATATAAACAGAAGCATTGTCACTGCATTTTTCATATCATATCTAAATAGTTACTTTCGTCGGGAATAAAACCTAACGAGCCATATGGGAACAATCCTTACTAATACAATCCTTACTAGTGCAAAGTGTGTTTGTTTGTTCGTGTTCGTCCTTCCTTTACGCCTTAACTAAGCAACCAATCAACTTGATTTATGGCAAAGACTTAGTTGAAAGGACGGAAAGGAGCATACTGCTTTTTATTCCAGGAAAACCGACGGTTCCCACGGAATTTGTAAAAAACAGTTATAAACGCGTAAGATGAAGTCGGTTAAGAGCTACTAACTTTATAACTATTGTTTCGCCCCTAAGAAGACTGCTGGAAGGGCATACTTTTGCTTGACTTAGGTAGGTATGTTCATTTCACAACGATGATTTTCACATTTTGAAGAAGCTGGTTGCAAGCTCGTGGAACTGATGGTCGAGCATTAGCAGTCACCTATGTGCTGAGGATGAAGATTGTTTCTGCGACGCATGGTACCTACTAGTAATATAGAAGTAGGTACTCTTCAAAGTACCAACTATTTACATCACAAACATCTTCAAACACGCGGGGTGTTTTCGAGACTCAGAAAACGCAAAGGGTACCTTTGACATATTTACCTACGATGCTCCACAGTCTCCGACTTTAGGATTAGTTTAGGATTACCGTACAGATTTATATCGTATCAGCATTGGCGTGCATAGAGGGTATGCACAGGGTATGCAGATGAAATAAAATTAAGAAAATCCCCAGTACGAGCTATAAATACTCAACGGTAGGCTTTCTATAACTATTACAATGCCTATCTTTAAGTTTTTTATAACTCTTATCTTAGATTTTCTTCATTTTATATCATCTGCATACCCTGTGCATACCCTCTATGCACGCCACTGCGTCTCAGATATAATTGTTTAACATTTATCAGGGTACTTTTTAGGCCCCTCGGTAAGGACAATACTTGGTCGCACGTCTTTGTCGTAAGGTGGTAACAAGCTACAGCTGAAGCCTCTCACCAGACCATACCAGAGAATGTTCAGAAATTATTAATTCCCCGATTGCTCCGCCGAGGGGGCAGTAATGTCGAGCCCGGGACCTCCGAATAAAAACCACAGGGCTTCCGTTGCGCAAAGGGAAAAATATTTAAAAATTGTAAATTTTTTAATATTAACAAAATAAATTAAATTCATATTATGAAAATAAAGCTCAATTTGCTATACTCCAGAAAAAGCAAGAGAATATGTATGGTATATCCAAACAGATCTTCAGCAATGAACCCTCTACGCACGTTTCGCTCCGAAACCTCCTTCGGACATGTTGACTTTACAATGTTAAGACATAACAATTATTCAAATTAAGATTTATTTTCATAATATATCATGGAATCTGCAAAGTTACGCCTGCTTCCATTCAATATTTAAATTACATTTAATTAAATAAGAACCATTTAACGCCTCACAACCTTAACATTATTACACAGCCAAGTAAAACTATCTGTTTAGCTCTTACGCTGAATTAAATATAATAATATAATATAGGCTAATGATTTCAAATGAGAAAATCTCAAGAAATGCCCAAGTACGTAATTAGTTTAATTGAATCCGGCCTCAGAGGAATACGCCTTGACCGAGTTACCCATTCCAACGTGACTTCTTCCTATTGCACGTTACCAGATTATTTTCAGGCTCTATCTAGTCTGGCTTGAGATTTAAATAGTTGGAAAATCCAAATCCTCATAATATCATTCATTACAATAAAATTGAGATTATTTGTAAACAATAATGAAAGTACATCTAATTATACCGTGAAAAGTAATAGGCTTCTATTCCTCAAAATACTGAAGTCTATTAAAAAAAACCAACTCGATAAGTGAAGTATTTCGCTCGTTATCGTGACCACAAGATACGGGATCCGCACATACACACGGACACCCGGACGTCCAAGACAGAACTTTTTCAAACAATTTTTTAATTAGTTTAAATAATAAAAGAGAATTAAAAAGATCATGAGTGTTAAAAATAGTGTTTTTCACACCACTTGTCTAATTATATTCAGTTATAAAAGCAATAAAGAATAAAAAGTGACATTTTAAGTTGGAGAATAATCGGTAAACTGACAGTAATACCCACCTCAACCTCACCTCAATTTTTTATGACGCTTGAAACACAGGACTTTCGGCTGAATTCGGAATTCGGAATGTTGGAAGTTTGGAATGCTACAGCCCCTAAGGTGCCCACTTTTTTTGTTTCAATCTCTTACTTTAAAAACTTGGGTTTTCATAGAATATTTCAACCTAACCAAATGATAATTTTCAGAACAAATTCTTTGGGTTAGTAGTGTTACACTAATTTAAACTGACTATAGTCAGGTAGTTAAAACCCCGATAAAGATTATGTTAATAGACGAAAATAACTGGTTACTTTTGTTGCAGGTGGAAGCTGGCCAGTTTCCTTGATTAATCAATCAGATAAACCGACAGTTAAGTATCGAATAAGTGTTACAGCTTGATATATAACATATTTTACCGTTGATTAAAATCTTACTGATGCCCGAAAATTTTGACATCAATAAATTAATCTATGAGACACGTGTGAATAAATATACTTCACGGTGTAGGTACATCATACTCCTTTATTTCCTACGTAAATTATTTTAAAGATAATTCACTATTATATTTTTACGCCATCTTCATCAATCAAATAGCTAATTCCAATAAGTACCTACTATTTTTTTAATCTATATCTATACTTATAATAAGACTGTAAGTGGAAGATTTCTGTACATTTAATATATTTTAAAAAATTTGACCGGGGGATGCTTTATAATCGATACTGAGTTCAAAACAGATTTTAATTTAATTTTTGTCTGTCTGTCTGTACGGGCATCACGTGATAACTACTGAACGGATTTAAATAAAATTTGGTATAGTGGAAGCTGATATTCCGGGTCAACATATAGGATACTTTTTATCCCGATAAACAATAAGTTTCCTCCGGGAAATGAGATGATTTTTTTTATTAATTTTACTTCATAGCTCCATTAAATTTGAATCGATTTAAATAATTCTCTTTATATTTGAAAGTGACTATCAAGCATGTATTGTCTAATTTTAATGAAGATTTGATAGATATTGTCGGAGATAAAGCACATAAGAAAAAATATAGTTTGGAAATAAACCTGGACCTGGCGGCGCTGCAATTCGTTTCTATGTTTTTTAAGATGTTAAAACCTGTATCAACCGATTTGGTGCAGACGAAGTTGCGCGGGTCAGCTAGTCTTTAATATTTACAACAAATCATTATCATCATCGTCAGTTCATCCACTACAGGTCACGACCCTACTCCTCCGGGAATGAGAATGGTGTAGGCCGCACCACGCTGGCCAAGTGCCGGTTGCTAGAGTTTCCATAGCCTTGAGAATATTATGGAGATCTCTCGGGCATGCAGATATCCTCACGAGTTTTTTTTTAATTTCATCGTTGAAAGATGAGATGTTCGTGCGGGAGCTCGAACTCGGTATCACTGCTTTATTATTTTCTTTATAATAGGAAAGGATTGCTATTACTTTCATCATCATCATCATCATATCAACCCATTACAGGCCAATTACAGGGCACGGGTCTACTCCCACAATAAGAAGGGTTTAATTCCGTAGTCCACCACGCTAGCCCAGAGCAGATTGGTGGACTTTACACGCCTTTGAGAACGTTACGGAGAACTCTTAGGCATGCAGGTTTCCTCACGATGTTTTCCTTCACCGTTGAAGCAATTTGTATCTTAATTCTCTATAACCCAAATAACTCGAACGGGATTCGAACTCGGCTCACAGAAAGTGAAGTCGAAGTCCTACTCACTGGGCCACCACTTCAACTCTATTATTTGACAAGAACTGAAGTCGTTTGGAAATATACAGTGTCCCGAATGGGACGTCGCAATTCATATGCTTACGTACTATGCAATATTGAGATTTCGCAATCAAAGATGGTGCATTGATGAAGTAGCAGTTCTGAATTCTGATGAAATCAGAAATCTCTACCTAAGAAGAACATATTTTAACGAAGGAAACCAAGGACAAAATCTAGTTCTATCTAAGGGCTATCTAAAATTAGCATTCGCTAAAAGGACACGGTCAAACCTACTTATACAGTATACTTAGTGAGCATGAGCTGTCATTTGTCTACCCGGAGGCTGCCTCCAGACTGGTTTCTCTTAACCAAATCCATACTAATATTATAAATACGAACCTGTGTTTGTTTGTCTGTCAAAAGTAAATAATTAAAAATATCTGTATTATAGTAGGCCCATATATGGCTCCTATGGTGCATACATTCAAAGTAAATTGTATATAACTACGTGGTAGTAAGATGATGGCGATAGCCATATTTGTACTTTACGCCTCTAATTAAACCATTAATTGACTGAATTTTTTTGGCAAAGAGATAGTAGAAAGGACGGAGAATAGGTAAAAATAAAACTGCTTTTGATCCCCGAAAATAAAACGGTTTCCACGTGATCTATAAAAAACCGTAACAAACGCGGACGAAGAACGCGGGCAACAGCTAGTGGGACTTATAAAGCCAAATAATTCAAACTTCAATCAATCGATCGCGGTTTGATCACAATTGCATTGACCTTACACTACTGCAATTATCGTGTCATTTAAAAGCCGACCTCTACAGTTAAAACATAACGATGAATATGAACGCATTTCAAATACACACAGGCCTGCGCGTGCGCATCTTGGAAGCTACATAATCGATATTACGTTTTTTTTTATTGAAACGCAAATACCCTTTTGCAACTTACATGAGTTTAAAATTAGACACATATTTTGTCCCGCTTTTTGTCTAATTAAACCTGTATGTCCGCCGTCTGCTATAGGTAAGGCCTACTTTAAATTAGTAGTTCCCATAGAAATACTGACTTACTTTGAGCAAAGTGAACACCGAAAAGGTAAACCTTATATATACAGAAATACAGACACTGAAAAAATAATAATATATTCATCTCTGTTTGAAACCTTTTTGTTGTTTATTTACCAATGAAATTTTTCTATAACTTCAATATTTATTATCCTGTCAAAAGAGAAGTTTATATATTTGAATTGCTAAGTAACGATAAGTAAGGGTAGTGGAATAGCTAACATACTAATATCTGTATAGCTTTAATATTAAATTAAGTGAAAGCAGAGTTAAGCAGAACTATTAAAGCGAACGAAAATAATTTGAAAAGTGACGAACAAATAAACAAAGTAGATATTTAGGTACGAGTATATTAAGAGTTTCTTTTGATATAAATTTGCACGTGCCCACTTAAGTAGGTAAGTACCTAGATACTTATATCAATTGCATTTAGTTAGACATATCTAACAATACTTACTTTATGTGATAAATTTCAACGTTTTGTGAAAGCGCCTTCGGATTTTGAAAGGCAAATAGAACATTGTAACACAATATTCCTAAAAATAATTTCTGATTCTTATTTCTAAAAACTGATAGTTACAGATTCAATTATCAGTTTATAGAAATGTGGTTGTATATAACATGTATTATTTATTCTTTCATATTTTCGCAATGCAAAAAAAAAGACAAAGCACCTATAATGATAAAAATATGGCTTGAAATAAATAAAAACCTGATTTGGAATTTACTTACAAATACACTCAAGTAATGGGCAATGCATATCTACATTCTATTGTCTTAGTAGTAAAATTACAATTTAAATCACCGTAAATTTTAATTTATTTTCGCTATAAAATAGTCACCTAACATTTTAATTTATTTTTCCACAGGTTGTCTAGGAGAGAGCGATAAGACCGCCTTTGCACGCAAATTGTTTATTTAAAGTTTTTTTTCTGGTATTTTGTGTCTTTTTCAGTATTTTATTTTATAGTTGCCTGTTTATATCTCCCATATATAAGGTATGTGAAAGTGTGGATTTTTCAGATCTTCAACAGACTAATATTTTTTATAGTACCAAAATATTTATGTATGACGATCCCGAAAACACACGTAGATAAAACAGTGAGTTGTTTTTCTTCTGGCTTTCTGTTTAAATACTAGTATTTCAGATTACAATATAGATTCTGAATAAAATTGCTTTTATACTTAATATAAGTTTCGATGAACTGCTCGTTTACAAGAATTCGTCTGGCGCAAGTCTGGCGATTGTTACATCATACAACTAAACACACGTGATACCATCAGAAATTATTCATTGGCGTGTAAGTTTAAGAAGTCACGTGTTTCAGCGTACGAGCTGATCTATGGATGACGTAGAATGTATGTTTTCGTCATCGTTGTGATTTGTAAACGGGCGTAGTAATGGGCACGCACGACGTCTTGGCACCGTCTTTCGATTTACGTGCTTTTATTTATATCTGGGTACGTAAGGAATGCGCCTCCGTTTATATTCGCAACTAGAAAATATAAATTACCTCATTATAAATTTAGTTTGAGCAGAGTTAGATATGGTGGGTGACTACCAAGTTTCCGTTTTCATAAGTTCAGCGCGCCTTGCAAAAATATCGTGGCGTAGATTATTTATTTCAATAATCCTGCTATTCAAATCAATATAAATATACCTACTGTTACAAACCTCTTCGGCTGTAGTACGAAGCGACTTAGGGCATCTGTACTTTTACTATCATTTACTGCGACCACCGACCCGTCTGCCCAGAAAAATGAATATGGGCACACCCTCCTATTGGGAGAGTTTAATCCAGAAGTGGACTTTTATAGGTTACTGATGTTTAAGTTAGATATTTCATGTACCTAAAGTACTAAAGTATTATCTACAATGTCTCTTTTACAACTACAATTTTAAGTAAAAAATGAGTATGATAATAATGTACCTAAGTAGCTTTTATTTCGTCAAATGCGAATAATTTAAAGAATGATTCAACAAATAAATAATGAGTATTATTGTTAAAATAAATCAATAGAAAATCAATGCAATTTCACGATAAAATTGCGTCGCTACTTTTTGTTTCTTGATTGAGAGGTTGCGAATTTTATGTGTTAAAAATGTAGTACCGGCGATATCTTTTTATTAAAAGGAATTTCCAGACTTTTAAATATAGAAGGCAAATAAATATAGGATGTAAATTATCAAATAGGTACGTAAGACGTACCCTTAGGTTGTCACTTCACTCTGTACGTATGTACATTATTACCTACCCTATTTATAATACTCTACGAGAAGAAAAATTGTACCTACCTAGGTAATTATGTGAGGCGTTATTAACTTCTTTCCAAGCATTCATCAGCCAGATCAGTCCTTATAAATAAATTATAATTTAGGTGGATTGCCTTCCCATGTTGAAGAATATAAAAAATAAATATAAACCACCAGTCAACCTATTTAAATACCATAATTACAGAGATCTAGTTCGTACGCTCAAATAGTTTGCAGACTGCCAACTATTTGAGCGTACCAAACTTGGAAACATAGTCATAATAATAATCATGATAAACAACCCATGTCGATGTCCTAACCACTAGGCTATCATCGGAAAGAAATAAATCAATAGGTATATTACAGTATTGTAGGCATTCACTCATTATTACTGCATTTATTTTAATGTTTGTATCTTAATTTGAACGGAAAAATAAAATAGCAAGTACTGGCCGTACGCGCCCAGTGTTTGAAGTAGCCGTAGCACGCGTTGCGGCATTAGCTGGTTGCTGTAGTCAAATCGCGTAAACTATTTGAGCGAATAAACTAAATGTAGATATGGCTATGACCTTGGTATCTTCAATAATATTGAATTTTACAGATAACATCTCCAGAGATGCACGAGGAGTTATAAAAATCTGTGTATTTCTACTTTAATAATGTGTAGGTACCTATATTTAAAATAACAGGCACATATTAAAGCTTAACACGAAGTGGTGATAGCCTTTTGGTTGGGACTTCAGCCTCGCTTTCAGGGGGCAGAGTTCGAATCCCAGCACGCACCACTAACTTTTCTAAGTTTTCGTATTATGCAAGAAAATATCACTTGCTTAGACAATAAAAACATAGTGAAGAAACCTGCATTCCTAAGAGTTCTCTATATTGATCATAAAGGTGTGTGAAGTCCACCAATCCGACCTGGGCCATGGTGGTGGAACACGGCTTTAACTCTTGACATGTGTGGGAGACTCGGGCTCTGCAGTGGACCGGAAATTGATTGATATGACTTTGTTAGACGTTTTCCTTGCATGCCCTACGGTGTTGCTTTGTTTATTGTTGGTGGCCATCATGTTGGCAGTGGGCCATCTTTAGAAATCACGTTAAGCCCTCGGTCCCAGTTATTATCAGTAACATGAATAATAATAATCATCTAAGTTTTCCAATCTACGTACGTAGTACGTACCCACCACGTTTAATACGTTATAAACGTGGTGGGTGTAAGCTCTAAAGCATTCTAATCTACGCCCAGCTATACGGTGAGGACGATGATTTCTTCTCTCCTGTTAAATGCTAATGGTGTGTTTTGTATAAAGATGAGCGGTTATCATAAACGTTACTGAATCCACGACAGTAGGTACCTATGTTGCCGTATGGAAACCGATTAAAGATACGTGTTTAATGAACTATCTATACCTTTATTGTATCGAGAAATCGCTTTGAAAAAGCTTTGCCACGCGGACGGACGGACATTCATGTACTTATAAATCCTGTAAGGATATGAGGTCCGAAACTCTTAAACAAAACTATTAAAAAGGCTGCTCTTGAACTATTCCATTGAATGATATTGAATTGCCGTAGCGCGTAAAACATTGTTGAATGAAATAAAACATAGCTTCAGGTAATGGTATACCTAATTTGTAAACAAATGTCCCCTAACTCGTAATTTGGTTGTGTTACGCTCACCCTCACCCAGTGGCGTGCACTTCATACATGCACAAAAGCACTGCATACCCAAAATATTTTATTTAACTCGTATTGGAGGGAATTCTTCCCATTTTATGCCATCTACCTGCTTTATGCATACCCTGGTCGTAAACCCTGTGCACGCCACTGCCTTCAACAGCCCTACCATACTGAGAACTTAGAAACGAAACTTCGTAAGTTTTGGTAACTGGCTGAACATTTCGACGCCGAATATAATACAGCAACCAATTTGCAGACGAATTTTCTGTAACGAATGTTACGGCACTGCCATTGTTCCGTGTCGGACAAGGCCGGCTGATGTAACTTTAGCGCCGGTTGCGCCACTCATCGGTCAACGACCTTGTGTGCAGCCACAGACTATCGATAAGTGAAAACTGTACATCACTAGCGACCTCGTCAGTCCTCAATATGCGTAGTATCGTAGACTCAGGACGCAAATAGAATGTATTTAGCTTATTTGTGATTTATCATATAACATTATTGTATTTATACAAAAGTATAAGATAGGAAGAACATGTCCATTATACTATTGTTTGTAAGTGAAAGGTAAATCCACAAATATTTTGTTGTGTATTTATACCACTATTGAAGAAGGGTTCGGTTTAGCTAGGTTCAATTAAATGAGTTTACTTCAGAGTTAGTTTAGTACAGAGTTTCTTATTTTACCTATCGACTTATTTAAAACTTTATTTTTGAACGGCCGATTGGCGCAGGTGGCAGCGACCCTGCTTTTTGGGTCTAAGACCGTGGATTCGATTCCCGCAACTGGAAAAATGTTTGTGTGATGAACATGAATGTTTTACAGTTTCTGGGTGCTTATATGTTAGTATGTAGTTATAAGTATTTATGTATATTACTCATTAAATTATTAATCAGTTATCTTAGTACCCATAACACAACGGACTGGGCCGCTTGCCTCCAGCGGCTCCCAGCGACTCGCCTGATGTCATTTGTCCACCTCGTTGTGGGTGCCGCCCTACGCTGCGTTTACCGGTGCGGGGTCACCATTTCAGCACCTTGAGACCCCAACGTCCATCGGTTCTTTGTTTTAAACTTTCCTAGGAATCTCTAGATTAATAGCTAGGAACAAATCGGATGCGGAACTGGAAAAACAGCGGAATAAAGGTACCTGTCTACTGTATAAATTTTTATTGAATACATATAATAGAAGTATGGAATCAAAACCGAGAACTGACGTCCACTGTTATGCACAGAAAAGTAGCTTTCTTTGGCCACCTTCAAAGAGGAGACCAGTGTTCCTTCCCAAGACTTGTACCTATAAGGTAAAATTGTTGGGAAGAAATGTCCAGGACGTCAGAGACGCAAATGGTTAGACGATAAAAAGGGGTGGATCCGACGTACCGTACTCGGATATAAGGAAAGCGGCACTTAATAGGAAGGTTCTTCGATTGTTGACCGCCAATGTTCAATTTAAAGGAGGGCCAAAAGCCATTTCGAGGATGTGTTTATAACTGTTAATCCCACAATCATTAAGAGCCAAATAAGCAAAAAAAATATCCTAAATCATGACACAGACCACCCAACTAACGCAAACCGATTATGACCTTCAGTATTTCATAATAGTATTGGATAGCAGCAGGCGTTACTTTGCGGAATTCCATGATATATTATGAAAATTAAGCTTAATTTGCTATACTCCGCGAAAATCAGGAGAATCTGTATGGTGTAAATCATCTCGCTTAGAGCATAAAACCCTGTATGCACGTTACTGATGCGCTAGTAGAACACTAGACTATCTAAACATTAGAACATCGTAACCGCTACATTCCAAATATGCCAAAGATATCCAAAACCGATAGACGTTACAAATTCTATACAAATACAGACGTTACTTTCAATTTTTACCTCCTTATTAAGAAACGTAGCATAACGTCTTAATTTTCACATTTCAATTGACTGAATTTTCACATTTCATTCCAATTTCTGTTGAATTTTAGAGAGTGAAATAACTTAGGAAATAACACTGCAGTATTCCGATATTCCGTTTGTAAATTAAACTCCAAATTTTTATCTGTAGCTATTTAGTTGTGTAAGGTGTTCGGGTGCTATAACATCTATGAAATCGATTGTTCTGTTTTCAGATTCATTTGAATTGTCTGTAAATTCTTAAGAAATAGTTTAAAGGTTTAACTCTACTTATAAGCGTAATACCGATAGTCAATAGCGTATAACAGTTCACTTCTGGACTAAAGGCCTCTCCTAAAGGGAGGTTTTCATACATTTCATAGTCATCATGCTGGACGGGTTGTTGACCGCAGTAGATGGTAGTAGTTGCAGAGAGGACGCTGCTGGCCGTTCTCCGTTATATTTCCTTAGTCGCCTCGTATGACACCCGCAGGAGTGGGGTTGAAAACTAAGTACATATATTCTAAGCTGCCTTCACTACTTAAGTACTAAATTAAGTTCGTTTAAAACATTTCACAGCAGTCTGCAGCGTAGCCATTATAATACATATTTAACCAGTTTTAAACAAACCTAATTTGCATCATTGCAATTGGGTTTTTTGTACCCAAAGGTATTTTTTGTACCATTCCATTCTACAATTAGCTCGGTTCAATTCAACGTAGATAAGTACAAGGTAAATAGAACCGGAAAAAAACTAACTGCCTAGTTTACAATCCGTATATTAGCTGTCCTTTAGTCATTACTAGAAATAATTGAAAGTGTTGAACTTCTGACGTAATAAAGTAACCTGTTACAGAAGACGGCAGTACACCAATTAACTTAGGTCAATTGTAAGCACAGAGTACTTAGCTATGTAATAGATCTACACCCTTTTGAGCCCTTAGGTTAAATTTTGGAGGTAGCAGACTTAACACTGGGGTTGTGGTTAAAGACGTCCATTTTCTCAAAAGAAATTACACTTTTACTCCAGTGGCGTGTACCGGGTTCCTTACCAGGGTATGCATTCAGCGGGTCAATTGCATAAAAAGCGAAAAATTCTCGTTCTATACGTGTTATATATCAATTTCGGGGTAGGCAGTGCTTTTGTGCATATATGAAGTGCACGGCACTGTTTCACTCAATTAGAATATTATCCCCTTTTTATGTAAACTACAAACATCGGCACGTACCAAAACAATTTAAAATTACATAAAAAAAACTTGAGGGTAAATCTATAAATGTTTCATACATACCCAGAACTGAATTTAGGTTTTCTCGATTAAAAAGTTTTTAAGTTTTTTCTTAAAAATGTTGATAGTTTGTGCTATTTTAACGTACATACATTAATGCTCCTTGTCGATCTTTATCCTGCAAGCAAGTTTCTAAATAGGTTTTAACAATATATAGGTGGATTGATGGACTTATCCGCACTGGGCCAGCGTGGTGGACTACGGCCTTAACCCCTTCTCATTGTGGGAGGAGACCTGTGCTCTCTAGTGGGCCGGTAATGGGTTTATGTGATGATGACGATGATGAATATAGGTGGCCTACCTATAACATTAACACCACTACGGACTGCAGAAGTTTGTGATCATCGTGTTTTTGCTTGAAGCTGAATAAAAACGTGGAAGGCAATAAGATAACGTTTTACCCCATATTATATAATTGAAGTAACACGAGGCAGGGCAATGAACTTTAAAAAGCACGCGCAATTGAAAACCGTTGGCCTTCGAGCCCGTCCACACATTGACGCGACTTTAACGTAAACATCTCGATTTATTTAAGTTATATTTGGCTATTTAATGTTTTTGTATTAAGTCATAAATTTGACGGACCATGCATAATATTGCCACGCCCACGCCATGCAGGTGGACCCACCTTATGGAAAGTGGAGAACTACTGTCTATAAACAGAGCAACGCTTCGCAGGGCATGTAATGCAGTCCCGCACTGGTAAGCGCAGCGCTGGTCGACCCCCAACGATGTGGACAGAAGACATTAAGCGCCTCGCAGGTAGCCGCTGGATCCAAGCGGCACAGAACCGTGGAATTTGACCTTACAAAAGACCTATGTCCAGCAAAGGACGTCTATCGGTTGATATGATGATGTAACATTTTGACTGCGAACTATAGATGTCTTAAAAGCAGTGGCGTGCACTTCATACATGCACTTAAGCACTGCTTACCCTACAAATTTTGTATATTTCGTAAGGGCGAAGGATTTTTTCATTTTATGCCATCTTCCTTCTTTATGCATACCCTGGTCAAAAACCCGTTGCAAGCAGTGGCGTGCATAGAGGGTATGTATGCACAGGGTATGCAGATGATATAAAATGAAAAAAATCTCCAGTACGAGTTATAAATACTTAAGGCCAGGCTTTTTATAACTATTACAATGCCTATCCTAACGTTTTTTATAACTGGTACTGGAGATCTTCATTTTATATCATCTGCATACCCTGTGCATACCCTCTATGCACGCCACTGGTTGCAAGCCACTGCTTAACCTCTTCAATAACCTATAACAGCCCACTGCTGCACTAAAGGCCTCTCCCAAATTGAGGGATTGCCCATAATCGGTAAACCGTCCCGTTGGGAGGCAGGCTATTTACCTACTACTTATAATATGTAGGCTATTTACGATTACTATAACTAACATTTGTTTTCACGTTACATAAACATTGTCATAAATTTGTGTTTGTATTGAGGGCTTAACACCATCTCTCTAAGAAGTCGACAAACTGCGTTGTTTGTTATTTAAACTCAGGCCTCTGCAGTGACCAACTGCACACCTGATTCAATTACATATGTCTTTTGGCCTCATCTGACAAGTCATTAGCATATAAGACAGTGGAATACGATCGTTCTCCGTTATATTTCCTTAGTCGCCTCGTAGGACACCCACGGAAGAGGTGGGTCGGTGTGCAGTGTGCCTCTAATTACACCGGAAACCACGCTCTTCAGACCGGAACCAGCAATACTGGCTGGTGGAAAAAAACATGGCTGTGGTACTTCCTAGGACGATTCTAAGTTCAAACACAAACATTTCTACTGCAACTAAAATTTGTTATTTGAATATCCTCTTCAAACAACTTAGGTACTTCGTATAATTGTGATTGAACTCCACATACTATATATGTATTAATTATCAAATTTACCTACTGAGGTACAAATTTTTATTGTTCACTTTATTTCGAACCAACAACTGTTTCGTACCAACATTTGTACATACTTACTTAGCTTAGCTATAGGTTTAGGTATAGGTAGGTATATAATAGGCTAATGACGTTGACATACAGAATATATATTAAGATGGGATTTTAATATCGATGCAAGTAGCACATAGGTACTCGTACATATCTGTTAGATAAATTCATAGAAATATATTTAAAGACAAGGCTTCCTTAAGTAAATTTTCCTCAAGTTTAGACCACCTGGGTATTATTTATAATATTCTTGAGTTTAGGAATTATTATTTTCTGAATTTTCTCTAATCCGGTTTCTGTGGGAGGCGATGACCTTGGCTAGAAAACAACCAACGGGTGAATTTTTTGCGAAAAGCGATTTAGCGTTTTAGCACCTAGGATACTGCGTAGAAATCGTATAGGGGTTTGGCAACTAGACACGCAAAATGCCTTCCACCAATCAGACCAGAGAAAATTCAGCAATAATGAATAACTTAGGTAATATGAATTCCTAAATATCCCCTGCCCTGAGTCGAACCGGGAACCCATTCTCGCACCACTGCTCCAGACCGGTCGACGAGTATCTTTATTCGGCCATCATCAGTTAGCATTATTTCATATCTTTGTTAACAATAATTAGTAATACAGAAGCGTAGGTACATAACTAATAATATTATATCTGACCATAGTTACTTTGTCTCTGTTTTAACATTACACTGTGCCTTCTCATAGGCGATATTATTCGATAGCTAATAATCTACGGAACCATCGTCATCATGATCTACCGCGCCTAGGGTTGCCACATACCTGCTGTCTTATGATTTCCTAGTAATTACCGTTATTATAACAGAAGGTGCATTTTGTTTTGCTTAAACTTTTTTAAAATATCTATTTACTATGATAACCAAGCAGATGGTAAATGGAAAACCAACGTCTATTAACAGAGCAACACGTCGCAGTGCACGCAAGGAATACTTCCAGTAAAGCGTAGTCGATCGATTTTCGAATGGACACTTGCCGATAACCACCTGAGGGGTTGCTACGGCGTCATCGAGGGAGTGGGGCTAGCGCGAAAGCTCGCCATGAGAAGCCCTCGAAGACATCGGGGGGAGAGTGGGAGACGTCGACCCGAAGGCCGGCCCGTCCTGCGAGGGCTCGGACCTTGGCTCGGTTCGACGTTAATCTGAGTGTTGGTGGTCTTTTCGACTAATCATTGTTTAGTCCGAATGCCCCCGTGACCACGTCGAGATGACGTCAGAAATCGGGGCCCAGTAAAGCGTAGTGCTAAGCATCATTCGCCTGTAATTACACCGGCAACTACGCCCTTCAGACAGGAATGCGGTAATAAGCATGGCGGTTCTTCTTTCCAGGACGAGATCTGCCACGGAAAGCTCTATGAGGGATCTAACAGAAATCCACGTCTCTCCCGTTGATTTGTTAAGTGGTAACCCTAACCACGCCTTGTCGAATGGTGCTTTATCATTGAAAATGTCATTAATGAATGAATCATGATGTTTTGGCCTACGACCTTGTACTATTTATATAAGATGAACTGTAGATGTGCTAGTTTCCCTCGTGATTGTCATGTTTACATCGCTTGATTTAAGTTAATCGACAACCGATGATAAGTACAAAACATTTTCCAATGTATCAATGCTGATTGCAAATTAAGAACAACACTAACTATTAAGTAGGTATATCTAAAGGCGTCTACAAACCTGCACACAAGAGCAGCCAACGTCACATCTCGTTAGAAGTTTGATAAATTGTAGGGGCTTGAGTTTTAGCAGTAGTAGATATGACCTCCCTGGCGCAGCGGTGAGCTTTGTGGTTTTAGGTGACAAGTCCCGGGTTCAATCGGCACAGATCATAAAATAAAGGTACCTACAATGTATACATATATTCAGGCTGCTAGTTTTAATTAGTCTGTGGTATTATCTACAGCGACATAACTTAATCGCGGTCGAAACTAATTATTTCCTATTCGATTCGCGAATCGCTATAACCTTGAGGTTACATGTCGCGTATATTTTATTTGTTACTGATTCTAGTTATAGCTGTTAATTAAAATTCTTCGTAAGATATTTCAGCGTCTATCTATACGTATCTACCTATCGGTTCCCTGTGACTTCGTCCACGTAGGTACAACTTCTAATAAGATTCCCGCACTAATTATCTTCCGCTGTTGTGAATACATGACTCACCGCGTCGCATCGCCCGCCTGCTTTTTTCATAGAAATAATTGAATTAAAAATCAACAACAAATCATTGTTGTTTTAGCCCCTTTCTAGGGGCTAGGGCCCGCCATCATTGGCTTTGAGCGTGTTGGTTTGTCGTGTCCGTGAAATGACTCCGCGTCACTATCAGCGAAGTAGTCGCCGGCGCGCGCGGGATGTTGTCAATTCCAATGGGCCTCGCGTCATCGATGTCACCATTTGTGCCTCCCCGTTGTCGCGCTAGTGGGGGTGATTGGAGGAGCTCTCGAGGTAGTGGACGCCCTGTTATAGATCTGTCCAGCGTTGGGGTGGCACCCTGGATGGTTTAGATTCACAAATCAGCCCGACAGATGGCGCTGGGATCAGCTAGTATCAGTATATATAAGTACATTTTCGTAGATCCGGGCGTGACTGCGGAATTCCATGCTATGTTCTTAATGTTCTACTGTATAGCACGGTTTCAATCGGTAGGGTGGTAAGTTGTAAATAGCTACTGAATGATAACGTGAAGCGGCCCACCAGACCGAACCAGAAAAAAGTTAGAAATTATAAATTTACAAATTGCTCCTTTCCGGGAATCTTACCGATCGATCGAGACCGATCCCAACATGACTTCTATGTATGGAGACTCGTGATTATTATAGCTCGGCGGTATGTCGCCGTTTAGAAATCAATAAATGTACAGGTAATAGCTCATTTCCCAGCCCGATTTACACGTACCAACTCGTAGTGCATTTATAGCTTTATTTCATTTCCGATAATTATAAAATAAACTGACTAGATATTTTTGAACTGACTTTTTAATAGGAGCAGTACTTTACTAAAACCTTTAAGTAAATATTTGTTGGTAGATATTTACTGGTGGGGTGACACTATCAAGTCAAATCAATGACTTTTCGGCTATAATATTTTTTGAGAAATATGTTCTACAATTATTAAAAACCATGGTTTTCGTAGTTTAAGTCAATGGACATTGCACGTCCAAAAGTTGCTTGATATAGGCCTATAGTAGGCTTAAGTTCTCTAGTTCAAAGTGGAATTCCGTTGATTCCTTTTGTGAAGTGCTGTCTGCAAAGGAGGCGGCGGAGTAAGAGATGGAAAGGACAAACTTCCGTCACACTGGAGGGCAATCAATGACCTCCGGCCCCCATTAGTTTTATTTAAGGGGAAGTTTGTCACCCAGCTAATGACACGCCCGAGAAGGTGACAGGTTAGGAAATAGAAAAACGTCCTACAAAGCACCGCCCTGTGTCCAACAATCCGAAAATAACACTGAAAATCACGCCCTTCAGACCGCAACGTAACTACGCTGCTTGCCTTCCAAATCCTGAGAGATAAAAGTAAGTAGCCTGTAACTTTGAGTGGCGAGAAAAAATTAAACGAATATCAGTCATCATCATTTTAATGAATCTGTTATTTACAAAAAAAATCGGTGGACATCATAAACAACATGAATTTGTAGCATATACAAAGCAGAGCTATTTTTGTTAGGAGCAATTTTATTTCACAAACGAAACATGAACTAAACTGTTTACATAGTATATTCCTTCTATGGAATTAAGTACTTTAGATAGAGGCTTGGAAGCTCTAACTTTAGATGTTATTACAATTGAATAAGCAACGGAGTTTTTAACTTTTTTTTGCTGTAAAATACGTTATATCTCCAGAAAATCGACAATATCTTTGGTTGGTCTGATGTATCAAGGCAAAAACAGCCTCAAATATTTTAACCTAATAATTTTAATAAAAATTTTAAAAGAAAACAGTCTTCCGGAGCTTTGTATTACTTGACATTGAATTAATGTGTTTTTTTAACTGAATTTTAGAATCTTTTTTATATGTGAACTATTCAAAGTAGTCTACTTTGATGTCACGAATTGTATCTTAAATTTTCATAGAAAACGAGTATGTAGTTCATAATTGAAATTCCCAGTTTGATTTAAGCCACGTTTGATACTTTGATAAGATAAGATAGCGTCATTTTGCGCAGAAAATAATTTTATTGGAAAAGGTTTTTTGCGCAGTAAATAATCCAAATGCATTCTGAATAATACTTTTATATTTCAAAACCTTACAATATATATGTAAACAGATTAAGATCACACTAAGAAAACAATACTTTACTCCAATACTGACGAAAACACAACAAATAATTAAAGTTATTTATTTATCGGCATGACTTCAATTATTTGTGGCTTGATACTAAATTGGCGATATCGTTAAGACATTTGAGCCAATTTCGCTAGATTTGAACTAGCGTAAATTGTTAGAAAATTAATTTAATTTAATTTTACATAATATAATATTTTACAATCATTCAAATGTATTGAAAATTACATTAAATTATACCATAATATAAACTGGTATTGTTATTAAACGTAAGGTTTAAAACTTTTTTTTTATTCATTCCATTACAGTTAGCATGACACATTGTATCAGCCTATGACGTTTTATAAATAGACGGGGCATTAGCGACATTATTGAACTCTCATACGTCATCGAAATAAAATCCTTTTGACGCAATGCTTTTCCTATTTTGTTCTTGCACAAGACGCAAATATGGTTTCTTTTTACTCAACTACAAAGACGCCCTTAACTACAATCTCACCGGATGGTAAGTTATGATGCCATCTTAGATGGTAACGGACTAACCTGCTAGGGGTATTGCAGTTATAAGCCATACTTCTAATCGGTTTTTCTCGACATCGTACCAGAACTAAATCGCTAGGCGGCACATCTTTGTTGGTGGTAACTATGAGCCTCCTACCATAGCAGAACAGGGAAAATTAAGAAATTCCCAAAAATAAAGAATCCTCAAATTGAACCCCCTCCCTCTTAAACCACAGCGCTTCACCACCGCACCAGGGAGGCCGACGAATAATCACAAGAAACGCTCTTACCCTGGTTAGAACGTGCTCACCCCGGTTAGAGTCAATCGTCAATATGCATATAAAAACCTCATCTATATTTTTATAAAACATCTTAGGTGTCCACTCCATAAAATTTTTAATATGCATCTTAAAAACATAATAACACTTTTGGTTTTTTACATAAAGCTATAACAACAGTTAACGTTTACCCAATAACTTTTCGAATTATATTATTAATACATATTATCGTACTATTACCCATAGCAGTTCATGTTAACTTATTTATTAATTAAAATCATTACAATCCATTATACAATAATAATAAAAATGAATCAATTACATGATAATATTACAGGCTTGTTATAAAAGAAATATGTTTCTCGATTTAAGCATTTTTATCACATAATTTGTTTTCCTATAATCTAGTGCCTAATTTTTAATATTTTTAATGCCGCACTAAAACTAAGTACACTTAAAAGCTAAATTATGCAATATATTGACACAAAAATATTTTTTGATATACATATTATAAAATAAATCATTCGTACTAAAATTATGTAAATACTATAGTAGATCTATCTTACAAAGACCAGTAAAGAAACAGTTTAGTATGAGTAATTTGTGGATACTTTTCAGGTCAGATACTTACCGTACCGTCAGTATACTTGTTTTGTGAATTTAGACAATTACAGTTCATGGTAGAAGCGTAATAAAGTTACTAATCTCTTTTTTTATTGATTATTTCAAAAAATCTTCATTGAAATATTTATATTTACGTTACTTCGATTTACACAAAACTAAAACTAAAACTAAAACACGCAAGCACTCTCACACACACACACACACACACACACACACACACACACACACACACAGAGAGAGACACACGCACACACACGGCCACACGCAAACACGTACGACTTTGAACGGCCTTCGGGAGATAGATCTACTGTAAACCAATCACGCATACTGGATGAAAGATAGAATATATATTGCAACTATTGTGAGTACCCCAAAACTAAATTTTGCTGTAAGTTCAACATGTACGCTCTAGAGTTTGTTATAAGCTGAGGTAGCCACAATGTTTTGCGTTACTTTCAATGTATAATACCCACATTAAAAATTATTAACCGAAAAAAATACATTAAACACTTTAATTTTTAATATATACTTAAACCCGAAAAATCGGACGTTCCTTATATTAAAATTGGTTTATATTTACATCCAGTAAATAAAGAGAAAGAAGCATAGTCTTATTGATGTGTTCTTTTAATACTCAAATAGTAAACAAACACAAAAAAGTTAAATTGTTTAATTCTGTGCAGCTCCAACCTGTACTTACATATGTACATACTATATATATAAATTTAATCAAATAAAATGAACCAATCAATAAAACAACGCTACTGTATAGTACGCTATGTTTTACATACATAATTTTCATAGAAATCTTAATAACAAGACATTAGAAATGTTGCGTTAATTTGTCGCCGCGAACATGACTCAGAAGACACTAATTGTTGATACTAGAAAAATATGTGTAACATTTAGCGACTTCATTGTAATTTTTAAAGTACATTGCCTCTTACGCATTAAAACAACTAGTGTACGCCGTTGTAAAAATCAGAAATGGATTTCTCCTAGCGCGTAGTATTTCTACTCCAAATTTTTGTGGGTGCCTTCGTTCGGCGACAAGAGTTCTCCATACTTAAGGGCATTTCTATTATTGAGATTTCTATGACAATCATTCTATATCAAAGTTAATATCTGGCAAGTAAATAGTTATCATTTGAAGATATCTAACAGTGAGACATATTATTTGGTATTGAATGGTTTTAGACAATTGACTGCGTTGCGTTCACTCACATCTAATATAATTACCTCCGGTAACAGTGATATTTACATGAATTGTTCATAGCAATGGCACACGATAAATTGTAGAGTCGTAGTTCTTAGTTCAATTTAGTATAAACATTAAGGACGTAATTGAATAGTGTCTTCGATCAATTAATATACTAGGCTATTCTTGCAGAAGAAGTGGCCGAAAATTACCCACGTAATGTTATATGTCAGTGCGCAAGTGTGAAAGCCATTAGTGTGCACCTAACGTCTGATTTTATAAGCAATAAAAGTGACGGAATATCTTATTTAAAGTAAGACATACAAATTATGTATATAAAATACATAAAACAAGTACGGGACATTTTGTCTATTCGACTTTGTTTGGGACATATAATGTCTGCTACATTATTGATCGAAGAATAGTATATTTATGTGTTGTCCTAGCTAAGGGCAATATCCGCCAAGGAAGCGTAGGGTTAACGTCGTATAATGTTTAACCGGTCGCAGCTTATAATGTGGTTTGTAACAATACCACATAATACAGTTTTTCAATGTAGCATGGTTACGTACGCTTCTCATTCTCACACAAACTGCGTAGTAAGTGATAGGTTGATTTGTTTTTGTTTTTTGAGTAAAAAAAATGGGAGGTGTTTATTTATTAACACGTACCATGCTACAACAAAAATACTGTAGAATCAAAAATAAAAGGTTATTCGCGACAATATAGCACCTGAGGTCGAATACTAGAAATTCGATTAATTGTAGAGGCTGAATTGCAACGCGTCGATCTGTCTTAGAAGTCTGCTAGCTCATACATGAATCTTTGGCCTCACATTGGTGCTAAGTCTATTGAGCACAATGTTCTATTGTTCTCAAGGCTTA
The DNA here is from genome assembly GCF_905163445.1 of Pararge aegeria. NCBI lineage: Eukaryota > Metazoa > Arthropoda > Insecta > Lepidoptera > Nymphalidae > Pararge > Pararge aegeria. The sequence goes on from NC_053194.1 coordinate 5,586,706, forward strand.
AATCATTTTTACTATGTTCCTTGTATAAAGGTATACCACTAATTTTAGATCTGTCAATTGAAATTCGCTGCAGTGCGGTTCAACCTCTAGTGACCAGTATGACGAATCAGTCGAGACAATCTAGTAAGATAGACGCCAAGAACCCTTAGAGACAAAGGCGATCGATTTTAAATTGCATCGTAGGTAACGTCTAATAAGCGTAAACTTGCGCCGATTAAAAGTTTGAATCAAATACGAAATCGTATTCGCTACCTCAACACTAACACTAATTTAATTGCCGTGCATTGGTGCGTACGCAATTTAACACTATATATATATAGTTTATGGCGTTTTCAATAAAACCTACTTAAGAATTCACTACAATGTATTTTGAGGGAGAACCAGAATCAGTTCATTAGTATCTCTCTCATTAGTAAAATAGCGAAGCTCGAAAAGTCAGTTAGTCATCCGATAAAAGTAATAGTTGTTTCCTAATATGCAGGTTATGAAACATGAAATTATATTTTATGTTTTTAACGTCTATGTTTAAAGATTTCAATTTAAAGGTGTAAGTTAATTTGTTTTCCTACCTTCTTATTTAAGGTGGATTTACTCCGTAATTTTTGATTTTTGATCATATTTTGTTTATTAGTTATTAAACGTATATTCACTTTTATTACTTTGATCATCAAGATTCACTTATTTTCACTTATATAAATATAAACTAACAAGTGTTTGGTGTTTATTTACTAATGTGCAATTTAATCTAGTGTATTTACAATTTCATTCATTATTTTTTTTACTTTTTTTTTTATCAATTAATGTTTTTGTATCAAACTATAAACAAACACAATTATTATTGTCCATTTTTTTAGGAAAAATGGGAAGGTTTCAGATTTAGAATTACTATTACTAAACAGCTTATATAAGTGTAAGTAATTGCTGCCTGAGTAGGTATGAATCGCTAAATATAAATATCTAAAAACCATTTTATTTGTTTAAAAACTTACCGGCAATTAACACTTGTAAAAGTAATTATATAAGCCATTATGTACAAAATATAGCCCTATCTAATAACAACACAGACTTTTCATTAGTATTCATTTTACCCGGGATTTAAAAAAACCTTATCCATATTAGATGTCTAGATGTCTATGGGTCACATCAGAGTTTGTATTAGGTAAGGAGTTAAACTAATTGTAATTCAATTATTGTGTAATAGAATAGAGTAGTGGACACGTTTTTATTTATTACTTTTAATAAAAGCTTTAAGTTACATTAAGTATATCCGCTCAAAAATAAATTGGTAAGAAGTTTCAAATGCGGTAGAGATGACAGAAAAAGATGTACGATGCAACAGGCAACTGTGGATAAAGGGTACGAGCGAGATAGCGCGATCTTAATACTATTACTTTCATTAATTTATCCAATGTATATCGTGTTACTATATAATGTATATGAGTGTGTATAATGTATATTATATTATTTATATAGGTGCCGTGTGGTGACGGCAGATCAAAATACAGTTGTCACCACCCCACTGCTTCTGCGGGTCTAATACGGAATATATAGGAGTATTGGTCGCAGGCTCTGTATTTACCTCTATTTACTGCGATCACCAACGCATTTTCACAGCGTGGTGGTTTTGGGCATGCCCTCCATTGTTAGAAGCTTTTCAGTCCAGCAGTTGACTGGTTTGAAGGATTGTTATAGAATCCTATTACTTTGTATAAATTGATGCACAAAATAAAACAGAAAAGTATGAAATTTAATTTACCCATTGCACAAGTATTTCGTTTCAGTCTATGCCTACCCCACTTTAGAATATCTTCCAGTAAAATGTTATAAATGGCACGCCTAACCGAAATTCTACATCAAATGCGCTTCAACGATATTGCATAATGTTATAGTCGGTATATAAATGTATATTACATTTGAAAAATCCATGTAAAGCATGTGGGTATAAAAAAAAATTATATGTATATGCTGTTTTTAGCTATATAATATATGATAATGTTTATGCTCATCTGAAATTGGAGAGCTTTTAGAGTTTTACCTTCATTTATTTATCAGCATTGCGTATTTCCCTGAGATGTTTATTTTAAATTTCGTTTCTATTTCTAAAGAATTCTTGTGAATTATACTTATAATCGGATGGCATGATGTATAATCAATTTTGCACCCTAACTATATGATACAGTTGATACATACTACGTACATAATTTTATATGATACACAATTATGAAATAACAATCATACTCTTATAAATTAACTTCACAGCTTTCATTTCTTCACAGGCTCATAGACACTGAAAATTTTTCATTCTTTTATGAAATTATTTTTGCGATTGATTGAGTTAATTTTATGTAAGGCCGATACTGAGTTATGAACGCTTTTCAAAAACCAGTAATATAAATTTTATTGCTTATATTAAATAAGTACTTTCAACAATTCGCTAGATAAATTAAGATCAACTAAGTACAAACGTATACAAAACTCATAGCGATTACCTTTACGTGTAATATAAGGAGTCAAAAAATAAACAACTTTTAATGAACGCGTGATAAAAAGAGTGAAAAGCTTCAATGTCTACAAACAATCAATTTGAATCTTATTTAAATAACCACACACTCTATAATCCAGACTGAGATATCTCGTAGACCTACAATCTCATTGAAATTCTATCTACATAGTATACACATTCGCGTTTTGAGACCTCGATATACAAAGCAGAAGTTGAAGAGTTGAAGAGTTGAAGAAAGGTTAGATGAAATTGTATGGCAGCACTATAAAACCGGGTTTTAACTTTGACTAAAAAAATTCAGGAAAGGTCACAAGTAGTACATAGAATAAGGACAGCCAGGTGTGTAAAAATATCAACCAATAAGATCGCTTCATATTAGCAAGCGGATCTTATTGGTTGATTTTTAACATCATACTTTTTATTTTGCACGTTTGTTTTGGCTTCCCACCTACAAAGATTGATGAAGGAATTTAATTCTACTGGGGACTGGAGGGAACTATGGGAATTCCAACTATGGGAAATGTTGCTACAGTTCAGTTCTTTATCAATGAAAACTATGACCAATAGCTTCTTTATTACCGCATGTTGTCACCAAACTAAATATTCTACTACTTCTTATGTTCCATCTTCCAACACTTCAATTAAAATGACCTGTTGGAAAAGTGAGGGTTTTGATCTGCTGTTTCAATATTTAGGTTAGTAATCTAACTACAATTCTACGGTAGGTAGGAGACTACCAGATTGTTAAGACATGCATCTTTAAGTAATTACAGGTTATTTATTTTCTATCTACTCTACATTTCGTCCAATGAGTTGTGAGATGGATGCTGTAAGATACTATGTGCGTGAGAAAAAGTGTACCGCTATTTGATATGCTATGCTAACAATAGGTTTAAAGATCAGTGGTTTCGCCCATGAAATAAGGCATGTTTATTAGGTATCGCAACTGAAACTCAAAAAAAGCGTATTGAGAAGTCATTATTATTATTTAAGGGTCATTTTAATAAATAATTTACGAGATTGTGCGATCTTGAGTCATGGTATAAAATTGTGACGGTGCACGGAAATCTGGATAAACAAAGGCTCAGTTGCGCAGATGGAAAATCGATCGAGACAAGTCAGTTCTACCGAAACTATTGCGGCGTTAAATTAATTTAGGCCGTTTATTGTTAGTATTATTACCGCATCGAGCCGTAATGGTTCCTATATGATTTTCGGCGTCACCAATGAATCAATCATTTTTTTTGGTTGCAGTCTTTTCATATAAAGACTAGACTATGACTGCAATTAAACATGATGCAGCCTAAGGTGCTTATTCGTTATTATTGGAAAGTGAGTAATAGCAGTTGCGGGGAAAACTGAAGCTGGAAGATTGTTCCAGGTCTATGCTGTGTCAAGGAAAAGGGCCTTGTACGTGTTCATTGGATTTCAACTACGTATGGGTGCAATTCTTTACAATGCTGTGCAGTTCTTTTGTAGAACGGTAAAAAGGAAATCAAATTAAAGATTAAGGCAAAACATGCTTCGTGGTCAATAGAAGAAAGGAGGAAAAGTAGTGAGGTCTCAACCGCTACCTAAAGCTGATCGCACATTAAAATATACTGAATTCCAAATTCTTTTGTGGATGACGTCATCAGCAGTGAAGAAAGGATTGCTTCCAGTTCGTTTCATCATGCGCGACCAGCTTAAATTAAAGCCGGTAGCATCACAACTTGACGCCACGTCACGCCACGAGAGTTAGTCAAATCAATATTGTCTATGAACTGTCTCTGGTATTCAGTAACATTTCTGAGCGTTGCTATAGCTCGATTCAAACTTTATTTCGTCGCGGCAGTTAACTTATCTGCGAGTGGGGCTTCGCGCAAGTAGCTCAACTCTACCATCTCGCTGATTGGCTGATACTGGATATTGAACGCATCGAAACGCACGAAGTTCGAAAAGTCAAGTTTGATTCGGACTATAACTGGCGGCCACTTAGTTATCTCCATACAACAATTTCGTGTATTATAAGTCACCGACAAATTATGAGATTTTTATGAATACAACGCAATTCGGAAACGTTATTCAATCTAGCAGTGGAAGCACATTGCGAACTCTAGAGACCATTTTAGTTGGGTTAAAAAATATGATTTGCACTCAACACTCGTGGCGTTGCGTATGGAGGCTTGGTATGTGTGTCCGGCGCATTAGTGTTCTATCTAGTTGACTTACAGCACGCTCTCTCGCTGGGAGAGCTCAGGGGGGCTGGGGGTGGGTGGGTCTGAGGGTGACGCGGCCGTGCGGGTGATAGCCGGCGGGCGGGACGCGAGGTGCGCGCCCATCGTGATGGGTGTGTCGTCGGGATCCTCTTCCTCACCCTCCTCTAGATCTTCGTCGATGGGTGTTAACACGTCCAATGGCTGCTGGATTTCCTCTGGTTTTCTGTAACATAACATAAATGTAAAAGTAAAAATTTAATTCTCATAATAGGTTGCGAACTTTTTCTGAACCAATTTTAGTAGGTCAAAGATATAAAGAAAAAAATTACCGTACAACATTTTGAAATATACAAATTAGCTTAAAATAACCAGAGGTTTTATAAAAATCTTAAAGCTTCTCTTTAGGGTATCTGGAAAGGTATGTATTTTAAAGTGCCATATTTTTTTCAATCCATTTCGGTTGGCAGTGTTCTGTTTATGAAGTTTTTTATTTTTATTATATCGTGGCACATCTAAAAAAGAACCAGCACACTTAACTCAAAATCAGGAAAATAAATATTATCAGTATAACTTTGATATTTTTTCCCCCTTACCTATAGTTAAACGCAATATTTTTTCCATCATATTACCCTTCCCTTTTTCAACAAGTTATGATTTGAGGGCATAGATAATATGATACCCCCATCATCCTTTTGTGACTTTACACATCAAACTCTTAGAGCTCTTAGAGTTTCGTTGCTATAGTGAACAGTGACGTCACTGTTCACTATAGCAACGAAATGTTTAGTACGAACGAAATGGTAATGAGTAAATATCGATATATTGTAACAATTTATACTCTGATATTGGTGGTTACTATATGACCTTCAGGCCCAAGCACGTAGCAAACCGATCTCTATCACAGTCGACAGTAGGCATATTAATACAAGCGTTTAAGATGGCATGACTTCCGGCCTGAGATATCGGCCGCACAAAACAATTTTAATTAAAAAAAAAAGTTACCTGCGGAACATGGGAGCTGCAAACGAAGTTAGTGTCGATGCCAAGAAGAAAGCAGCAGCCATGTAAAAGGACGCGTCGTAATTCTTCGTGGCATCGTAAACCGCGCCGGCCAACGGGGATCCGATTATAGCGGCCGCGCCACGGAACAGTATGAGGAGTCCAAACGCATTGGTCAACTTGTCCAGCCCAAGTAGATCCACAAGGATGATCGATGTTAATGAGATGTAGCCAGCTGGAAAGAGGTTTGAATAGTTTGAGAGTCTGGCTTACCTTATGTACATCATCCAGCCTTATGTATAAAAAAAAAACCGAGAAATTTATTACAAGAAATTGAAAATATAATGAAGCAATTAAAAAAAAACGTAAACTATTATTAAAACGTTTAATATAATACCCATACTTCTAGTAAGAAATGCAGGTCAGCGGAATATCAATATTATATACCATGACCGCGATCATGTAAACCTTTTCCAAAATACTTACAAATAGCAAGTCCGAAAGCAATAGCGACACAAACATACGTTGCGTAGGAGTAACAGAAGGGTGTAAGAGCCACGGAGATCTAAAACAAATAATGGTTTTTTTTAACTGTATAATACAAGTATTATGGTTTCCGGGACTATTAATCTCTTTTTGAGTATAAAGATATGCCTATTACGTAAATTATGTAACCCGCTATAACGATTCGTATGTGAGTCAATTCCTCATAATGTTTGCTGGAAGAAATTACTCTAGTGATAAGGCCACCTTTGTTACACATATTTAAATTACTTGTACCTTCGTTCATTTTTATTTTTCTTCTTGTGTGTGCAATAAAGTAAATTAAATTTTTGATTATTTATTTAGTACTAAAAGAAGTGATTTAATCATAAACAAGAAAAGATGTGAACAAATAAATACTTATCTCTATAAGAGATCTCTACCATCCACCCTAGGCAGTGGGAGAAATGGAGAGGCAAGGAGAATAAATACAACGAAAAACAAGTAGGTAATTAAATTCTAAGTTGCATTTTATCCCGAATTAAATACTAGCGTAAACCCTCTGTATAAGCCATCTTATTTCCTGCTAAAATATTATTATTATTGAAATAAAATATAATCTATATTGCATGCTGAGAATATAGATATAGACAAGCTTTTTCATCGATTAAGTAGTGTTCGAGTTTATCCATTACATACAAACGTACAAGTAATCTTATTATATCAGTATAGATAAATAGTTGAGTTTTTTGGTTTATTATTCTTATTTCACGCAGCAGCTTCCAGATTAAATAATAAATAAATGTACTACGACAATACACACACCGCCATCTAGCCCCAAAGTAAGCGTAGCTTGTGTTATGGGTGCTAAGATGACTGATGAATATCAATGAATAATATACATAAATACTGATGAAATACATATAAACACCCAGACACTGAAAAACATTCCTGTTCATCACACAAACATTTTCCAGTTGTGGGAATCGAACCCACGGCCTTTGACTCAGAGAGCAGGGTCGCTGCCCACTGCGCCAATCGGCCGTCAACTGCGATTTATTGCGACTAGCGTCTCTCTGGGGCAGTTTGTAGTGATTAATAATGGTTATAATTAGACGCGACATTTTCATTGGTATTCAATTTCCTGGCTTTTTTTACTTATAAATGCTTGTCCACTTGCATATTATAGTAAGTAAAGTAAGAGGAAGGTTTATATGTATATAACCTATTTCAGAAAACTGCACTAAAATCCATGGGATTTACTTTGTCCTTGGGATCTTTTAAACTACGCATCGTAGTTTAAAAGATCCCAAGGACAAAAGTACAAACAGTGGGAGGGACTAAGTTTAATACTATGAAAGGAAAATATAAGTATGGGAGTACATTTAAATAGAACAAAATTTATAATATGCTTACCGTAGCGATAACGAGGCAGATATTATTGAGTAGAAGGGAGTCCATCCAGGGGAAGTCCGCTACCCAGCCGCAGGCAATACGGCCGAACGTATTCGTGATCCCGATGATAGACAATAGGAACGACGCTTGAGATTGTTCCACGCCCTGATAAGATACATTTATTTATAAACTCTTCTTTTTTTAATTTAAAAATAAAAATACTACGACAATACACACATCGCCATCTAGCCCCAAAGCAAGCGTAGCTTGTGTTCTGGGTACTAAGATGACTGATGAATAGTTTTGTGAATAATATACATAAATACTTATAATGTACAGAGAAAGCACCAGAGAACAACATTCATGTTCATCAAACAAACATTTTCCAACTGTGGGAATCGAATCCACGGCTCAGAAAGCAGGGTCGTTGCCCACTGCGTACGTCGGCCGTCAAATTTATTTATATTTTGGTAACACTGCACTGCACTAAGAGGGCATATGAAATGGAAAAAAATATCCAGTACAAGTTACAAAAAACTTGAGGGTAGGCTTTTCATAACTCGTACAGAGTTATAAAAAGCCTAGCCTTAATTTTTTTTTTTTAGCCCTATGTTTATACCCAGTATGCACGCTACTGTTCTACTTCTACTGTAGGAGTAAGGTAGTTATTATAACAGCCATACTCCTAACCGTCATCACTTACAATCAGTTGAGAGTTCCGACAACGGCTAACTTGATATAGAATAAAAAACAGATATCCGTTTTGCTAACATGCTGATAATGATGATGATAAAGAAATGAAATGAAATATTTATTTTGCTAAATATGGGTTAGATATTGGTGTTTAGGATATAAAGTTCCAACATATTCAGTTAATACATCAACATGCAAAATTTAAACATTAACTTATATTAATAATAATCTTATTTGTTATCAATTATATAAGATGATAATTTGTATAACTTACGTTGAGATGAGCTGCATCCACAATATACACGAAAGGCACGTAAAGACCGGCCATACCGAACACGTTGGATACACCGATCAGCATGAACGCCGGGTCTCGTAAGAGGCTCACGTCAAGCATGGACGACAATGCTGATTTGAAGGAAGCGGGTAGAGATAGACACGGGCATAGGTCGTACTCTGCAAGTATATATTGACTTTTAATATAAAGTTACAGCTCGTTGCAAATAAATATATCAATACAAGTGACACGGACAAATTACTGGTGTGTATTCTCTTAACACAAGATTATTATGTGCATTTCTATGCATTTTTTCATTCAAATATAATCGGCTGATCTTTCTATTTTTTATTGTTCTAGATCCTTAAGTCAAGCATATAACGTATTTACAGTCCTAATTGACGAACCAAGGTAAAAGTCTATTTGACGTTAAGTGAAAAACCATCGATTATAGACAACAACAGTCCATCAGCCTGAGGCGTGTTAAGGCTCATATGCCTGCAATTGCACCGCATTAATAAATACATAAAAAATACAAATAAATCAAAACTATAATAATCTAATACAATATACTAATATAAATAAATAAAAAATAATAAATAATAGTAATATCGTACGTATTGTTCGGCAAAACTTACGATTGCCAAACAATAGTTTTTACCAATTTGAAATGAAACCATAAAACACGCACAATAATGAGCATCTCCGCCGTTTTTTTAAGGAAGTGGAAAATTATAATTATATATAACAATCTGCCATATCCCAACTAATAGTATAAATGTGAAAGTGTATTTGTGCGTTCTTCCTTCACACCCTAAAAAAGCAATCTATCAAATTGCTTTTTTGCATAGAGTTAGTTAAAAGGACGGAGAGTAACATTGGCTTCTTTTGGTCCTAAAATACATTAACCTTGGGAATTTCCCAAGGGCAATTTATAGAAACATTCGCATTTCTGCAAAAAACATCGTCGTGCATTCACGCCCTAACAAATCAACCAGTGTACTTGATTTTTGGCATAGCTACAGTTGAAAGAAAGGAGAGTAGCATCGGCTACACTTTAAGTTCTGAAAATTCATTTTTTCTATTCCAATTAGGTAAGTGTACAGACTAATTCAACACGGGTAACAGCTAGTAATTAAAATAGGAATTTAAACTCACGTTCTTGTCTTTCCAGATCACCGGTCTGCCTGCTCTGTGGCAAACTCAGAACAGAGTTTCTGTAGCCCTGAAGCGACTTTTGACTCTGATACTGCGGCAGATTTATCACTGAGCCGGAATAGAAGATGTCTTTACGGGACATCGGGCGAACTATGCGTGAACTTTCGCGCGGCGCCGCCACAGATAGTTTCGAATTATAAACTCCTTCTTCACCCTGTGAAATATAATGGTGCTTCTGAGGTACACAAAACTATCAACTAAATTGGCAGCTCTTAAAGTAGTATTGTCTGTTTTACAACGTTTTCTATGAAAATAATACTGTACAGCCCGCGCGATTAAAGAATGGTTTAATAAAAAAGAGGCCGAAGTTTTTCTATCTCTTTCGAGTATTGTGCGAAAGAATAAACTCGAAATCAATCAACGCCGCAATTTATGTATTTTCATCTTTAATGGCGCAGGATGCACCACAGTATATGCACCACTGAACTCTTTAAAAAAATATACAGTATTCATAAGGCCAGTTTTGAGTCCGCATTATGCTAACATAAACTCGACTGAAATTAAACATTTTAATGTATCAAACAATTACCGGCCCACTACGGGGCCAGTCTTCCCACACAATAGTAGCAGTTTAGGCCTTAGTTCACCACACTGGCCACGTGCGGATTAGTGGACTTCACACGCCTTCGAGAATATTATGGAGCTCTCAGGCATGCAGGTTTCCTCGCGATGTTTTTCTTCACCAATAAAGTAAATGATGAATAATTGCTTAAAACGTACGTATCTTAGAAAAATTACAGGTGCAGGCCGGGTTTAGAACTTGACCCTCCCGAAAATGAAGACCGTTTCATTTTAATATGAGCTCATCTCTAAGAACTCCATTCAAAAAATAATAACTTACATCACGGTAATGGGTGCTAATGGAAGTTTTGGACGTTGCTTTAATTGCAGCTAAGGACGGTTTAAATCTGAAAACGGAGAAAGAAAATAATTCAAGCAAATTATTAGATACACTAATGAACCATCTATTTAATTAATTTTAATTTTCTTAATTTCAAGGATAAATATATGGACGCATGGCCAAATAAGACGATTCATTACCATCTTATTATTTCATTTAATAAACCAAACTTGAAGCATTGAAAATTTTTATACAGATTCAACGCTCAATTTAAATGAATGGTATAAATGCACCGTGACACAAAAACCCAGGCCGAAGCAAAGACACCCACATTCAATTGCACATGAATTCGTAAGGGTAGAGAAAGATCATAGTCTGAATTAGAGACCTTAAAGATGTATTTTATACAGGGTTTAATAAAATATACCAGAAAGCTTTCAGCCTTGTAGTTCCTATAGTTAAAATTGTACTTAAACTTTTTAAAATTCAGTATTAATTTATTTCATATAAAAAATATGTTTTCCTGTATCGTCTCATTACACTGTGAAACTAAAGACATGTGATTCTAGTCAGTGACCGCACGTTAGAGTAGTTTATGTAAAATATTGAATATTGAATTTTCAAAAACTATTGTGTTAAAATCGTACAACAAAAGTAGTTAGTTTTAAAGTAAACAACTCCAGGCCGTTAAAGGTGTTTTCATTAAATCCTGTATAGAAACTTTGATCTTTATTACCACTTAACCTTCACATGTATATAGGCAAAAATTCAAAAGCAATCCCTAGCAGGTTATACTTACGTCAACCTAGAGAAAGTGACAAAATTTCAATGCAGTATAGTAAAGTAAAGTGTCAATATAGGGTATATTGATACTTTTATTGAATCTGCCTAACTTCAATTTACAAGATTGGAAAGGTAGTACTAAGCAGATGCGGTATTACTTTATTCATAGAAAATAAAAAATGTTGGTCCACAAGTGTATCCTGATTTATAATAATATTAAAGAAATAACAAAGTTGGGATAAAAGTTACGCAGTGACAACCAAACATAAGGTTAAATTAAGTCACGGTAGTAATCCGTTTTTGGGACAGAGAAAAGATTATGGCCCAAGATAGTTTTATTTCAAATTATAATCATTTTTTAAATCAAGTTATTCGCGACTTAGTTTTTAATTCTATGGCTTCCTGGTACTTACTTTTAAATAAGCCTTCTTATTTATATAAGGATAGCATAATGTTTATGTAAAAAAATGTTTTATATGAATTATCATTCCCAGTGACGTGCACTTCATACAAGCATAAAAGCACCACCCTTAATTGCTTTCATATAGTCTAAGGGGGTTGAGTAATTGTTAACGAGGTGTTGCTAGTCTTTCGTATTCTGTCATCTCATCTTTATTATCGACCCACTACAAGGCACAGGTCTTCTCTCAGAATGAGAAGGGTATGAAGCCGTAGTAGACTACGACTTCATACCCGTCTCTTTCTGACGCTGGCCAAGTGCGGATTGGTAGACTTGACAGATCTTACTTCACACGCTTCTGGGTACATTATGGAGAACTCTCAGGCATGCAGGTTCCCGACGATTTCTTTGACCCTAAAGACACTGAAATTTTACTGGCTGAAGTCCTAACCCCGTTACTATAACTGCTACAATAACCGCCGTATTATTTTTACCAAAAGTATAAATAAATAAATATACTACGACAATACACAAATCGCCATCGGGCCCTAAAGAAAGCGTAGCTTGTGTTATGGGTACTAAGATGACTGATGAATATTTTTATGAATAATATACATAAATACTTAGAATATACAGATAAACACCCAGACACTGAAAACAATTCATGCTCATCACACTAACATATTCCAGTAGTGGGAATCGAACCCGTGGCCTTGGGCTCAGAAAGCAGGGTCGCTGCAAACTGAGCCAATCGGCCGTCTAATTCCTTCTATTCTATGTTCTATTTAATTCGTATATTTTCTTCTTTGTATAAATCGCTCCACGTTACCACCAAAACCCAGCACCAAGCAAACCCTGTAAGATAAAAGGTTGTCTAAATACCCATCGTTAGCGTTGGCTGACCTCTCGACGACGCTGTGCTTCCGTTGATTGTCGAAGAATGGCACGGAGCCGTTCTTGGGCAGGCCAGGAGCGTGCGCGCTAAAGGCGGGCGAAGACACGTTGCGAGACATGTGTTGCGCGTTTGCCGCGTTCACTGCTGAGCCGTTTTCACTCTGCAATAAATGTTTTCAGCATCTCTCTAGTATTTCTTCTTACCGGACCTTTGAATCTTTTGTAAATAATCTTTTCGTCACTTTTAAGTGTTTTTTTTTTATTCCACTACAAATAAGCACTTGACTGGTGGTAAGTGATAATGCAGTCTAAGATGGTATGTATGGGCTAACCTGTTAGTATGGAAGTGATATTAAACCCATATTCCTTATCGGTATCTACGCTACATCGTACCGGAACGCTAAATCGCTTAGCAGCACGTTTTTGTTGGTAGGGTGGATACTAGCCACGATCAAAGCCCCTGACCAGACCAGACCGGAGAAAATTCAGATATTATAAATTCGCTCCAACTTAATATCATTAAATAAACGTTGCCTTTTGCATTTCCTATTAAATAGCTTAATGCTTTCGTCTCGCTACTATAACTGGAATCACAAGCGAGAAAGATAGACAAAAGAAATAATATTAATTTACTGTGAGATGGTGATAACAAAAAAATAAAAGGCTATATATAAGTTTGTTGTGGACTAGACCAGGGCGCGTTTGGAACCCTCGTAGCTTTAGGTTTAAGTTGGCGAACGAAGTTATCACCATTCCCTAACAATTATATAAACATATATGTACAAACGCTTCATAAGTGCCTATGATAGGCCTACATGAATCAAGAAATTTTTAATGTATGAGCCCTAAAAGCCCCGGTTTAAAATGACCCAAATAAACATCTTTGCTATTGAAATTACAAACACGTACCTTTTTCTTGAGCTCACTGTCATCGGGGACCCTTGCCTCAGTGATGGTGGGAAGAGTTGGCACTGTTGGCACGCCTGGCATGTTGGGGATGGTCGGCACGCGTGCCAACGCTTCCAAGTTCAGCGACGAGTGAACACCCGGATCTATGTTCAGGGGCGCCTGCAATATAGTGGATTTTCTCCAAATAAATGTCACTGTTAACAAACTCAAAATAGAAAACATTTAAATAAAGAAAACAAACAACTACTCTCTATTGTAAACAAAATACAAAAATAAACAAAAACATCTACTCTGTATTGTAATGTTACTAATCATCGCCACCAGAAACAGCTTATAACAGACCTCTGCTGGCGTAAAAGCCTCTGGCATCACGCTGGGCTGACGGTTTGGCGATCGCAGATTGTAGTAGATTGTAGTAGTTTCCGTACTTTTTTAAATTCTTTTTATAGTGATAATTGACGTGAAGCGGTGATAGCGCATTGGAGGAGCTCGACTTCACTTTCGGGGGGCCGAGTTCGTATCCCAGCCTCTAACTTTTCTATATTCAGTTATAACGTTGAAGGAAAACATCTTGAGGAAATCTGTATGCCTCAGAGTTCTACGTAAAGTTCTCAAAGGTTTGTGGAGTCCACCAATACGCACTGGGCCAGCGTGGTGGACAAAGGCCCTAAACCCTTCTCACTGTGGGAGGAGATCCGTGCTCTGTAGTAGGCCGGTAATTGGTATCTTGCTCCACCTGTACGGCTAGCATGGGCAGAAGACAATTATCTCCCCGGGATGGATAAAAATTAATCTGTGGCTAGTGGCTATCACCACAGTAAAAAGTTTATTAAAATATTGAAAATATGGCGTGAGTGTGATATCTACCTTCAATCTTTTCTCCATAGTGCCATCTGGTAAATGTACAACGAAGTAAGACCCTCCTATTGATCCTCGCTCCATTTGTAGCCTCTTTTCCTCTGCCATGCGTTGCAATAAAGGCTTTTCACCGGATGTCTACAACAAAGACCTATTTTATAGTTCTTCGCCTGTCTATGCGCCCGCAGCGGTCAAGTTACTGCATAAAAAGTACATAAGTTGGGCATAATGTGTAACTCTTTGCGGTAAGTTGACGACCTCCTTGGCGCAGCGGTGAGCGTGGTTCTGCACTGTGGTTTTTAACTGGAGGTTCGGGGTTCGATACCCGGTGCAATTTGAGAATTTAAAATTTCCGAATTTTTTCTGGTTCGGCTTCGGCCGTTGCTAGTTACCACCCTATCGACGAAGACATGCCGCTTAACGATTTTTGCGTAGAAACTGATCGTGAGTATTATTTAAATATAACTGGCTTACTTGTAGTGAAATAAAAAATAATTTAAAAATTTGCCCGGTAGAGTTAGCTTGCTCGCCAAAGATTCCGCTAATTTTGAAAAAAGAACATCATTGACTCTAAGGAAACTTCTGATGTACGTATATGTATGACAAAAGCAAAGCAAAATTTTATTTATTACAAGAGTTGTACGTAGAAATCCCTATTTGACAGCCCTTTATAACCTGTGTTCTTGGTGTTTAAGTTCTACTTTACTAAGCAGCAATCTGCACTATAATAATTCGCTTTGATGTAGGACCGCAAAAAATTTGATATTATAAAATTTACTAAACACATTATACTTATAACACAGCCAAACAGTTCAGGTCGCCTTTGTTATTTATGTAACATAGGCGACATGATATTCATTATGACACAGTGACCTAACCACCTATACAACGTGTTCTATTCCACATTTCATGAATATAGGTACAAAACCATTGGAACCGCTAATTGGAACAACTAAATTGCACACTGCTGTTACGAATTCAAAATTAAGGTGGCTTTATAGACACGCTTTTCGCACCTGAAACTGTAGGATTTAAACTAAAAAGTAAAGATCTAGGAATGCTGAGTGAGAAGAAAATTATATAATGATCTAATAACCTATACCTGTCTATCTTGCCTACCATTCCTACCTTGTTATAACCAACATAAGGCACCTACATAAGGTACAGTAGTACCATAAGGTACAGTGGTTTAAAACTCAACCGCACCACGTAGCACTTAACCAACACCATTGCTCTGTCTAAAGTCTAGTGTAGTGTACATCATTCTATGGAACTAGACTGATGTACGCTACACGTATGGTATGAATGATGTAGGTACACTTTATACGATTAGTAAAGCTTGTGTGCCCATGCCATCTCGAGGTACAGTAGTACCGTATGTAGGTACCACGCCCTATTTTGCCAAAAAATGGTTCAACATTACAGTTTTTGTGAACCCGCAGCAATCCCTTGTAAAAACAAGGTGTATAAAGTATCCTAAAACTCACAGCTATTTATTATTAACAATATCAATCTAAAGCCTAGAATAAGTATTACAATTTTTTTTTCAATTGCTGTTTTAAACTAGATCGCGCTTCGCAGTTATGGGCAAAATAGCATGTCGCTCATATCAGTTTTATTGAGAGCAATGAGCCAAATAAAATTAAACTTTGGCATGACCACATAACGTTTCTGCTATTATGATACTCTGACAGTTTTTTTTATTTAAAATTGTTCGTTTGTTTTTTGAAACATGTTTAAAATATCAAGCTAACTAGAGAGAGTTCCGGTATATACCAAGATAAACGCTACGACTTTTGCATACTTTACGCATTTCGGTTAAGGAAACTAGCATACAATAAAATTAAAATAGCGTGACTAAAAGCTATCCAGATGAATTGAAATGTATTCGCGTATAAAGGCATATGAGTATGTTGGCATACATACTTATATCAAACTGTTTTATAATATAAAACTTACTTTTGGATACACCAGAGGTCTCATCAACGCGCCAAACACGGCACAATTTAATATTAACCCCGCAAGCAACAAATTCGCGTTCTGCCATGAGCCGAACTCGTTCAGAAGAATTGCAGCGAGAGGGGCGAAGCTGAAAGTGCCTACGCCAGAGCCACATACTGCAATGCCAGTGGCTAAGGAGCGACGGGTCTCGAAGTAGTAGCCTACCGCTACTACTGACGGCAGGTAGATCATGCCGAAACCCATACCTGAAAAGAAAAAAAAACATTGTTTTTTTGTTCTCTCATTCATTCTATAGTACTAAATCTTCAAAACTAAATAAGCAGGCCTTAAAGTAGTACTTTTCACTCTGTATCTCCTGAAAAAGGACAGCACAATTTTTAGGTACGTTAATTTAGTTTAGTTTAGAGATTTGTGTACACCGGAATGTGCACTAAATTCAAACGAGAGTTGATTTTACAGTCACAATATCATATTTACTTAAGTTTACTCGACACCAACCACCGTGGAGGCCACCGATTACGCCTTTTCGTTTTGTGCTTGTTTCAAGCTTAATGACTCTAATTTCGATTGCAAAAATCGTCGATCGGCAAAATGAATCAGTTTAGCACGGAAATGCAGTATGGATTCTTGATTTTCAGATTTCTTGAGAATTTTAAGTTAATTCAGAAATCGCAGAAGAATAGTCACGATTTCAGTAGGACAGTCTCTGTGCCGCGGTAGACAACCCCAAAACCTTTAGGTTCAGTACCGCTGGAGGCAAGTAATTGTTATTTACTAGTTAGCCTGGATTACTCCAACGTTTCAGTTGCGTAAATAGATTTTTGTTTCGATTCCTAGAAATTGGCGCAGTTGACGGCCGATTGGTGCAGTTGACGGCCGATTGGCGCAGTTTGCAGCGACTCTGCTTTCTGAGTCCAAGGCCGTGGGTTCGATTCCCACAACTGGAAAATGTTTGTGTGATGAGCATGAATGTTTTTCAGTGTCTGGGTGTTTATATGTATATTATTCATTAAAATATTTATCAGTCATCTTAGTACCCATGACACAAGCTACGCTTACTTTGGGGCTAGATGGCGATGTGTGTATTGTCGCAGTATAAAAAAAAAAAAATAATAATAATAATTTATTGAAGCTTTAGCCTTTCGGTGTCTATATGAACAAAAATGTAAGTACTCATTACGTTTATCTGGCAAACCCATTACCTATTATTTAAATAAATATTATCCCTGTTTGATTGATAGTTAACTAAGCACATCTTCAGCATCATTATGAAAGCATTCCTCAATATGTTTTCCTTCAGTTCTTCCGTTAGCTCCAGTGATATTTAAAATTAAAACGCACATAGCTTGGTAAAAAAGAGATAAAGGTGCGTGCCGTGAAGTGAACTCGGTCTCCCCGTAATAGAGGCTGAAGCCCCAAGCCCTTGGCTATCACCGCTCTAGGGCTAAGTGCAATAGATATTTTTTGGTAATAGACTACAATCTCATCTGATGGAATGTGCAGATATGGCCTTAGATTGGACGCGCTTGCATAGTATATGACTATTCACTCTTGTTTTACCCAGAAGTACAGAACTCGGGAGGTGTCGGGCGTTCCAAATCCCAGCAAAGCGTAAATAAAAAGGAAGAAGCCAATCGCTTTGCGTATTTTAGATGGCCAAAAGCAGCAAGGAATGACATATAAATAGCAAAGATCCCTGTCGCCCAATCTAACTCTTGTGTATAGGAGTATAATAACATAATACAATTCTGGCAATTTGCTCAACAATTTCGACTCATTGCTTTGAAGTGATACATTTGGACAGCTATTATAATTACGTATCTTTTCAGTTTCATGACCTCGACATCAATCACATAGCAAATACTAACACAGACAAAATGAATCAATTGCTATTAGGGTACATAAATTTACTGTGAATGTTTTATTGCCTAATCATTAGTTGTTTAGTGTATTACGGTGGAATTTTCCTTTCTAAGTAGAACATTACAAGTAGGAAGTCGGGATATTGATTTCTGGCATTTCTAGGGTCATAATTCATAAATAACATTTATAAGGGAAAATTGCTAACGAACTTTACTAGTAGACTTTTTTTATTTGAGATGGCACACAAGCCTTGCTTATCGTATACAGATTACCTACATAATTTGTACCACACGTCTAGGCCCATAGAATGATATAAACTACACTAGACTTTAGACAGAGCAATAGTGTTCGATAAGTGCTACGTGGTACGGGGTCCTTACTACGGGGACCAGTAGGTAAAGGTCCTGTTCTCGACCCTATTCATTGTCGCGACACTGTCTAGACGATGACAGAATTTACCACAAAATCTAAGGCGCAAATACACTAAAATATTAAGTTTTTTATATTTGCATTCATAGCGGTTAGGAGATACAAAAGTAGTAATAGTTGTTTTGTATGTTGCTTACACCGTCTTAAAATTTGGGAGGTATTAAGTATGAAATTCAAAACCCAGTTCATGAGCGTGTTTTCTCGTGTGAGCGTTTACTGGGTTGATTGCCCGTTCGTATTCGATCTTGCAATAGCAGCGTAATGAGCGCGCGGGCGTGCGTTCTTTGACCCCGTGTACTAGTGCAATAAAGCAGTAAAAGAATGATTAGCTATAGCTTTTTTCTTAGGTAGTTAAAGACAAAATACCCATTTAACGATTCGGGTCTAGCTTATCATAACAGAATCTAGCAATATTACTTACCCAGTTGTAAAAAATTTGATAATTTTGAAAAAATCTTGAAGTGAAAAGATAGTGTTTTATTTTGATTCTATTGCTTTTTTTAATTTAATTTTAATTTATTTTTTTTAAGTTTGCTGAGCACAACCCCTCTAAATGGGTGTACATTATAAAATATTATGTTTAGCTTGTATATATATTTTTTTGTAAGCCCTTATTAAATTAATACATTATTTAATTAATTTTATCAGACAACTTCACAGAGATCGTCGCAATTTCCCAATTAGAAAATCAAGTGGCAACGAACTGCTACATTGTCTGGAATCACAAAACATTTATTGTTCAAACAATTTAATTAACCGCATATGTTTGCTGCTCTAACTCAGCCAGATACATTTGAACAAACATGCAATAGGTATCTGGTGTATGATAAAGTATGAGTCAATGTTTGCGGCCCACAAATCGCCAGTGGAAACGAAACCAGACAAAGGAGTCGGAGAGTTGCGAAGGGGTCATCAGCATAAATTCAATATGCGTCACTTTCCGGGAACAAAAGGATCCAATTGAAAAACACATGGATATTTCTTTAATGTAATTCACACGTACTTCGACATTGCTTAACAACGGCGATTGAAAGAAAGGGCATTATATATTAGCATGTATAGATGTTCCACTAAGTATAGCAAAGAGCCTAAGTAACTTTTAATAAAGTCAATATAAAACTCTTTATCCAATCAGAAGCCACATATGTATCCTTTGATTATGATTTATTTTCGTTAATTGCGAGGTAATTAATTAATAACTACAGTCGTTAACGTCCGCTACTATGATTACAAACAAAGGATTCTAGGTTTTAGAAGAAGCAAACAACAAGCAAACAAAGCCCACATATGACCTTTATGTAATAATAGGTTTTCTTTATACCTTAATTTTTATTAACATAATTCGATAAATTAATAAGTTGTAATCTCGTTTGTTAGTCACAAAAAATTTTGTATAATGTGTAAAATGCAAAATGCACATATCAATTTAAACAGAGTTGTGTGAATGTTTTTAATTTAGATACAGAACGCTGTTCAGACAAATTAATGAACACGTATTTCAACCAGCTTTTCAGCGCAAGCTGGCCCAGAAATGGCATAGACAGATAGACAGACAGACCTAGCAGATCAACATCATAATGCCTAGTGCATCGTACCATAAATGTATGAGAACCAAAAATGCATATCGTTTTTGTTGTTTATGACATTCCATCTTAGACGATGATCTCACGGAACTTTAACAATTGACACTAATACAATTTAATCGTACTTACTTGTACAATACCTACATTTACAAATATGGCAAATTATACCTATAATAGATTGGTAATATTTAAATCACGAATGTTTCGAATTATGGTATTAAATATTTGGTTATTATATTCTTGCCGTTGTATATGGGTACTTTAATATTTTATTTAATCTTTCAGTAGTCTTACTCATCTCTGGTTAACCAAAAACCCAAAACAAAAATTTCCAAACCCATTTTATCCACCTTTTAACCTGAGGTGAAATCACAGGATAATACTAATTAGCAGAGATCACTTTCTTTTTATAATCCTCTAGACTGTGGAAATATTTGAAGAAGATCCATTCCTCAGATAAGATACAGAGGGCCTATGATAATCATTTGAGTTTAATAAGAATTCAGAATAAGAAATCAGAAGTTATTTCAAGATCGGAGCCAGACATTTCAATTCGCGAAAAAGGAGTTTTCTACAATTAACTAACTAGCTTCCAACTGCAACACTCCTAAGTCCTAAGACGCGGCAGATGATCCATTCTATTTCCTACATGTACTTCTGCTTTTAGTGCCCAAAATTAAAATGCCAAGTGGCAAATAAAATGAAAGCGTGTTTTGTTCTCCACCAATCCGCACTGGTGGAATCCGGCGTGGTGGACTACGGCCTTAAACCCTTCCCATTGTGGGAAGAGAGCCGTGCCCTGTAGTTGTTATGTAGATAATGATTATTCTTCTTTCGCCTCTTGTGGCTCGAGTGCTTTTTAAAGAAGAATCACAAAGGTTCGCCAAGTCTACCCAGCCCACTGCCACTTTAGCGTGCTAGACCCAAAAGCTATGTCGGTTGCTTTGAACAAAGTTCTTTGACAAATAAATCTGTCCCAAAATTTGTCCCTAAAAGAAATTCCAAGATTAGCTTTTACCTCGCTGTTATGTCCACTTCTACGTCTTTATAGTAATTTATTTATTACAATATAGTAAATTCTATGTATAGTTTTGGTTATATAATTTTGTATGTATAATTGGTATTAAACAGGTACGTAATATAATTTTGGTTGGTATTTATGATTTTGACTCAGAGCCTTCCTCGAATGATCACACGATGGCACAGTCGGAAATAGGTCACAACAAGCAATTTGCACGTCAATATCTGTAGGAAATGTAACTGCCGCCCTTTGGTAGGTACATAAACTAACTAGGTAGCCTGCGTCTCCGTCCACATATACAATTTATGATTTTCCGTATTGTAAATTGTCAGTAAGTTTTACCTGTAAGCATTTGCCTCAAGCAAGTAGGCTACAGGTAAATGCCAAATATTCTCATGATCGTGGTACGTAGCTACGTAAAATTACGAATAGACTGTAAGATGCACTTTAAAATTTATTATATAAGGTTAATTTGCAAATCATCCAGTTAAAAATCTCCTTAAACCTATTTAAATATTTTACGACTTTTTTACACTCAGTGTTTGTTTAAATAAATATATAACTAACACTTTAGAACCTTGCAAGTTTCTAGGTTGAATACATATATATCGCCCATACAAAACTTGATCTCTTATTTTATTCCCTAAATGATTTCTTAGCCTTATGCCTAACTTTTTAAGATTGAGCCTTAAATTTTTTTTTATACATTTTTCTTTTGAATTGTGGAATTGTAAATTCAAAAGTATTCAAGGGTTGGCGCGCATCATTTATTCCTCTTTGGATTCTATTTTACAATAAAAAATTAGAAATCCTTAAACTCTAAAACTCGATTAAATAATGAGATAAGCTAATCAGATGAAGTGTGCTGTATTGCTTGTGAGGCGCCGTATCGTCTACTTTCATTGGCGTAAAGCCAATTTCTGCTACGACCTTCAAACCGACGCGAAGTGACGACAACAAAAATTGTCTAGAACATACATTATTGAAAAGTTTTCTAAATAAGAACAGTTGTCTCGCAGGCAAGATGGTTGTATGATCGATTCATTGCCAGATGGGTATGTTTAGGACCTCATATGGCTTCTACCTTTATCAACTTTATTCTCAAACACAGGGCCTTCCGTCGTCTCTATAAAAATTTTACTTTAAAACAGTGTTTTTTGACTAACCTTCATCTTGAAAAATAAGGATTACAATTTACAAAACATCAACAATGTTTTAATAAACGGTATGATCTCCTCTCTTGTAGGAGAAATGGATTTAGAATTGTGACCCTTCACTTTTCACTCTGCTCTGACTACGGGTTGGCCGACTTTAGCGAATATTATTATAACGTGATAATGATAATAACTAGGTATGTAAAGTACGGTCTTAAGGTGCTGGAATGGCGACCCCGCACCGGTAAACGCAGCGTAGGTCGGCCCCAAACGAGGTGGACAGATGACATCAGGCGAGTAGCTGGGAGCCGTTGGAGGCAAGCGGCCCAGGACCGTGCATTGTGGAACTCCCTACAAAAGACCTATGTCCAGCAGTGGACGTCAATTGGTTGAGATGATGATGATGATGATATAAAGTACTTTAAAGTGTTAAATGCTGCTAAATAAGGTTAAAAAGACAAGACTAAAAGAAAAAATATTTTATTCTTGACCATAGTTTCGACTCAACGGTTGTCCGCTTCAGTAAACTTTTCTCGATAGGAAAAAATTAAAAAGTGACCTTTAACGAAACGGAACTAATTGGAAGTACGTTTTTCTTGATATACAAATTATTTCATGTCATGATCCCAACATACTCTCCAAAGTATAGGGTGGACCAAAAACACACTACCTAAATATGTTTGGATTTGAGGGAGTTACTGCGTTCTCGTACTTGCCATACCGGGCAAATGATTCAGTTACAAAATAATTGTGTACCTACGCGGTGTGCATGCAGTCCTGAGCCGTTAGCCATAGAGTTCTAAAAAAAACAATGAAAGTTTTAATTCCAAGGGCGCAAACTGCAGTTTTCCCTCGGAAAAACCTAACTACACGTTTGCATGCAACCTTTCGCTTTTCATCATTAAATATTCACACGGGGTGGGATTGTCGGAAATTCCGTCGTTATTCACTCAACGATCATTTGAAAAGGGCTTATGAACATTCATACATAAGCTGTGCTCACGCTGTTTTCGTTCTTCGCGGTTGGCATGTGTCCAATTCACACACGGTCTGTTGCCACCAATTTTAGCGGATTGCAAAACAAAGAAAATGGAAAACGTTTTAATAAGCGGGCTTTTTGCTTTCAATTGGTTGAATGTACTTTATTTTGCTTGTTTCTTTCATTATAGTTAACAAAATATAGCAACAAACAACTTTCCCGCATTTAACAATAAAAAAATAAGAAAGTTGAATAGAATTATTCGAGTAACAAAGTTATTTAGAAAGTATTTGATCCCTAAAGAGTTTGAAATCTGTTATACAATTACAAAAGCCAACAAATAATTATTCAACAAAAGAATTCTAAAGTAGATCATACTAAAGAAAGATTTCATTATTTCGAGCTTTAAATAGTAAATGAACAATTCCTGTGTTTACGTTTCGTGTTTAAATATGTAAAGGATGTCTCCAAACGCAAAGCCGCATTGTGTTAGGGCCACAACATTCATTTAGGTATATGAAGTAGGTAAATAACATTTATACTGATTTATACATATAAACTCTCGCTCTCGACGACCCTTCATTTATTTCTGGATTCAACCGTTAATGGATTCGGAGTTCGGATTTTATTACAAAGAACAATGAATATTCATTTTGCTTTTAAAGAACCGTCTACTTAGGACGTATGAAAATCTTCCGTCAGTTTGTTACTAAGCCATTTTCTGCAAAAGCAAAATATTACCCTGTAATTTGCCGCTATTATTTTCATTTGGAAGCGATGATAGCCTAGTGGTTAGAGCTTTCGGGGGACTGCACTCATTTCTAACCTTTCGGAGTTATGTGCGTTTTTAATTTAAACAATTAAAGTATCACTTTTAAACGGTTAAGGAAAACATCGTGAGGAAACCTGCATGCCTCAGAGTTCTCCATAACGTTCTCAAAGACAAAGTCTCAGTGTCTGAACTCTACCATTCCGCACTTGGCCAACGTGTGGACTACGGCCTAAACACCACGCAATCTAAAAGGAGACGCGTGTCCTATAGTCGGCCGGAAATGGTTGATGATGATGATGACTTACAGTTCTTTAACACAGCAAAAACTTATCATATAATGCAACATAGATGTTAAGTGGACACGCCTAAAATTTTAAAGCAGCAGTCATTAGTTTGTTTGGAGGAATCTAGGAGCATGTGTAGTATAGATAATCCAGATCGGCTAAAGTATTCCCGCTTGCCAGGCCATATGATCTATAGAAGGAGTCAGAATTTATAGTAAAATCTTCGTGCTGGGTTAAAACAATTAACAACACCTGGTTATATAAGAGTAGGTACATAAGGGAAAGCAAGGTTGAATTTTTGGCGCAAGCATTCGTGACCAAACGCCTAAAAGAAAAGATTGACACACGCCAAAAAAAAGTTTCATTTCCCACCCATTGCGTTACCAACTGTTTTTCTGCATACCTATTTCTGGAAAGAATGTAGCTATACTCGTACCTATCATACAACAATCTAGTATATTCAAAAATGGAATAGTTTAGACTCTACAATTAATTTGATTCTATTTTATATATCCGCTTGTGCTCATGACTAGGTACTCGTATATTACTCTCATGTATTTTATTGCGTCTTTTGAATACTCAATTTATTGATGTCCTTCCATAAAGGAAATTTTCGGGTAATAACTTGGTATTCCGTATGGAGATTTTATAGATCCCAGGACCTTCAATAGAATAAACTGCTCCCTAACCTTGACGTCACGTATCTTTTCCGGCCACGTGACATTACGTAGTGTGCTACGTCAGTCATTTGGGTTAAATACCTCGAAAACACAGATTCCGATAGGCACAGTCTATTACCATTTTTAAAAAACTTGTAAAAGATCATTTTTTGTCTGAATTTTCGGAACTTTAACATGCCTATTCCCTTCTGTTTAATTTGGGTTTGACAATATTGTATATTTTTATGTTATTATATAGGAATATATTAATTATCAGTATCTATATATTATATTGTAAGTTTATTATATGTATATATTACATATGTATATATAGGTATATTTGCAAATATATGTTTATTTATATGCACCACCTACCTTTCTTCTTGAGCTATGTTTAACGCCTTTGGCTGCCTGGAAGAGATCGCTATGTAGCGATAAGGCCGCCAAATTGTATACTTTTTGTTAAATTTTTATTTATAATTTTACTATATGTTTATGTGGTGTACAAAAATATGTATTCATTCATATCATCACTAGGGTAAATTTATAATCAGTTGTAATAACATCGTTCGAAATAAAAAGAAACCTTTCGAGACAGAACTCGATTCCGAAAAGGTTTGATTTTATTTATTACCTATTTTATAGACCTACTTTAGCTATTACAATCGGAAAGTCTTTGAAATTTAAAATCCCTTAGTAGTACAGCAAATAAGCTAGGAAGAGCTTTTATAAAACCAAGGCGACTGTAGTCTGGTTGGTGCATTGCAGGTATTTTCTGCATGAAATGTCTTTCATACAGACACAATTTCAGTAGTGCAAGCCCTACTATTGAAATTATTTTCAAATTTTAGATACAAATCAATATATATATTTTAGTTTTAAAGGGGATTTGATTGTACCCCACTGCCCTGGGATAAGGATATCAATTTATCTTCTCGCACTGCTTTATTAATTTTCTGAGAATTCGCGCACAGAGGGAAATAATATCATCATCATACCATTACCGGCCCACTGCAGGGCACGGGTCTTCCACACTGAGATGGGTTTAGGCCGTCGTCCACTACGCTAGCCCAGTGCGGATTGGTGGAACCCACACGCCTTTGAGAACATTATAGAGAACTCTTAGGCATAATCGTTCCTCAAA
The DNA here is from genome assembly GCF_905163445.1 of Pararge aegeria. NCBI lineage: Eukaryota > Metazoa > Arthropoda > Insecta > Lepidoptera > Nymphalidae > Pararge > Pararge aegeria. The sequence goes on from NC_053194.1 coordinate 5,613,004, forward strand.
ATGTTTTTCTTCACCGTTGAAGCAAGCAAATAACTTAGAAAAGTAAGTGGCGTGCTGGAACTCGAGCTCCGCCCCCCGAGAGTGAGGCCAATTTACTAACAACTAGGCTGTCGCCGCTTCAAATAATCCAAAATCCGGTAGCGGTTTTTTAGTAATAATTGAGATACAAAGCAGATGTTGAGATGGCCCACCTGGCGGTAAGTTGAATCGCCTATTAACAGCTTTCGCAACACTTCGCAGACAACAGAGCAAGGAAACTACATGTGCCTCATTTGCGTTTAATAACACCGACAACCACAATCTTGAGACCGAAACACAGCATTGAAACAATGCTGCTTAGCGGCAGACATAAACATGGTTGTAGTACTTCCCCCGTCGAGCTATGTACTAAATGCTCTGCTACTTCTGCTAATTTCTGGAAGCACCTATTCACCTATCTATAATTAGTTAAGTATATACAATACTGATCACGCTCTTACTAAGTTAGATGTAATTAATTAGAGTAGATAACATCAGATCGACCCCTTTTAGTTAATTAATTAAATACTAACTTTACATGGTTAAGTTCACTTAATCTGTAACATTAATCGATAGGTACTTTACTAATTAACTTGTATCTAATAAAAAGTACGTCGTGTAAAAATGTCGATTATGGACAATGCAGTTGTTAAATTATGTTGGCAGCTCTATTTTTCACGCTCTCTTTTTTTGTGGGCGATTTTGAATATTATTGACATTTAGGATTCAACTTTAAGCGTGAGCAAACCTCTAAAAAAGATTAACATACGACAAAAAAAATGTTCCGATTCTAACCGATTGCACATTTCTACAAATAATATAGTTATACCATACAACGAACTATTATAGGTATTCAAAGATCTTCACAATTAATTTTATGTCTGTCTTATCAGCTGGAAGGGCTGACTGCTATATCCTTCCATAAAAGTAATTTTCGAGTAATAAGTCAATTTACCGCTTTAGATAAAACTTAAAGCGAATCAACATATGTCTAAAAAATCCTAGGTATCCTTTATACTCGACTGGTAAAAATAACACTTGTTATTTTTTAACATATTTTTTCTGTAAGTCCAAATAATTTCTGAGCTCCCTGCTTTATTGCTACACCAATAGAATAAGCTCACCTCCAATGATTCCGTAGGTGATCATCATCATAGTGACGCTCTTGCTGAAGGTGGACAGCACGAACGCCGTGGCGGCTATAAGAGAGCCCGCCACGCATACTGCTCGGCAACCATACTTGTTGCATAGCGCCGACACCACAGGACCTGTAATAGAAATAAAAAGTTATGCCCTGCGTCAAACAAAATGGCTGTATCGAAGAGTTACGAAACTCAAGATTCATTTTTATGTTTTCTTATTAATGATTGGGTTGCGTTGAAGTGAGTTAAAGCTGTGATAACCTAGCGAGTATGGCTAAACCCTTTTCATTATGAGAGGAGATCCGTGCCCACCGTGAGTTTTAGTAATATATTTTCTTAGGCCCGATTGTGTTAAGGACTTATAATTCCTGAGATTTCGTTTTTAGTTAGCCAGTGAGTGAAGTTATTGTCTTAATATACTAGCGACTCGCCCCAGCTTACCACGGGTGCACTGTTTAACATAATCAGTTTAATTCGGTGGTTTAATTACATGTTTTAAACAGTAATTTTGATTAACATGAAATGCGCAACGTATGTTATGTATTTAATTGGACAAGTATATAACCCATTTTTTTTGTAATATGTGAAAGATAAAAATGGTTACAGTAGGTTATCCTTGGAAGATAAACATTTTACTATTATAACAAGGCGAACTTTCTTAACAATCTTTGTAAGATATTATAACCTACATTAGTTTGATGCATCTCGTAAGATTCAGCCAGCATTTGCAATGTAAGCGCGCAAAAATAGATTTACATTACAAATCTTTGAATTTCTTGGTTTTTCTATACTATAATGTTATGCATGTATACTGCATATAAACCTTACTCTTGAACAACTCTATCTATTGCTCAAAACTGCATTAATATCAATTTTATACTACATTAGCTTTTGCCCGCGACTATGTCCTCGTTTGCTTTTGTTTTTAATGTGGGATACATTGGGTAGGGACAGTTCATTTGGGAAATGTGTGGCATTTAATTTAGGCATAGTTTTACAGACATTTTAAGTTATGTATTCTTGTAAAAAAATCGGATATAATTGTTAAAAAGAATCATTTCAATTCAGTGTATCTCTAAAAATAACTGTTTTGTTTAGGTGTAGTCCTCAAATTTTTTTAAACTGGCGAGAACTTCTAAATAAAATGTCCGATTGGAATTAATTAAAAAGTATCATACTGCTACATAAATATCTTTGATGATTAAACTATTTATTTGAAAAAGAATTAATACTGCGATACTAATGTACCCACTCCACCAACGATCTTATAAAATTTTAGGACACAAAAGCTGCTATTGCGACTTAAATATCTGTCGTTTTATATTTATTTTATTTCGGACTTTAATACTGAGTTCTTTAATCATGTAGTCGGTATTTACATATTTATTAAGTATCATCAATAGTTTTCTTAGCGCACAACTTTCGGTACAAACAAACAAACAAAAAAAAAACTTTCCCTTTTTATAATGTTTAGAATATAGATATATTAGTATACATATGTCAAGATGAAAGATAAAGTAAACTTGGTGTGCACTTTAACTTACAACACACTTCAACTTTACTTCGAAGTTCAAATCCCGGTGGTTCTGCATTTTTGATGATGTATAAAAAAACAATAACAATGTTTACGTTATAGCTATGACACGTTTACAGAAACAGGATGTTATTGCTTATGGTGTGTGTCACCAAAAGGTTACGCAATGTGCTTCTGGAAAGTTTTATTATAGCAACGAATATGTATATTCAGCAATCTCAGTGTGCATATATTGTAGGTATATATGTATAAACGTATATATAAGCACGTACTATGTAGGATTGTATCAAGGTGAATCTCATCTGTATGCATAACTTAGATATCGATAACCTCTAACTAGAAGGCGTCCTGTCCAGATTTTACCGCATAGGAGTGCCATACTAAGAATGCCTCCTACTAATTCAAGCTAGACTGTATAAAAATAATTGTTTTAACAACAAAATTGCTTCATAACCTATTCAAAAATTTTAAAAAGTTGTCATGTAAACCAAATAGTTCGACCGTTCTAATTTAATTTATTTATTTATAGTTAGTTAGTATAATTACAGCTAGCCAAAACGTATACTAAGTCAATTACAGATGCACATTACAAAAATATTATATTAGTTGGTTAAGTTATCTGAATATAATTTATGAATTTAAAGAGAAATTTATGAAGAAACTTATATTAAATATGTCAATTTGTTGGTGCTGAGCAATCAGATTATTCTTACATCCTTCAGTTGTTACATCCATGGATCGTTGTAATAATATTAAAACCATGGATGTAAGAACCTCCAACATCAGACCTTAGAAGCACACTACAAATAATTGGGCTATCTTAAATCGTAGGTTGTAAGTATCCCAAAAACTTTAGGATCAATGCAAAATTTTATTTTAAATAAAAATATATATTTACAAATAAACCTAATAAGTACCTGCATACTAAAGATTCTTAAACATCCAAGTTCAAAACAAAAAAAAAAAAAAAAACAAAAAAAGCTCACACATTCATTTATAAAATATCGGTGCACATTTTACAGCTGTATATTACGTCCATTTTGGTAATAATTCCTGCCTTAGAAACATCGGATATATTTACCACCATAAAAATACGCTACGATTTAAAAAATATTATCTCGGTCGTACCAATCCTTATTTTTTAACCGATATACAAAAAGGAGGAGGTTCTCAATTCTGTTGTATTTTTTTTATGTTTGTTAGCTCAAAACTCTATCAATCATCTATATATTTTATTGTAAGTTTATTATATATGTATATATTATATTTGTATATATAGGTATATATGCATGTTTATTTAAATGCACCACCTACCTCTCTTCTTGAGCTGTTTTTAACGCCTTTGGTTGCCTGGAAGAGATCGCTATGTAGCGATTAGGCCGCCAAATTGTATACTTTTTGTTAAATTTTTACTAATAATTATACTATATTATGTTTATGTGGTGTACAATAAAAGTGTATTCATTCATTCATAAACCGACTGGAAAGTTGGTTCTTTATTATTATATATACATTTTTTTTAAATATTTGCACGATTGCTTTTATTGTTAGCGTGAAAACACTGACGAAATATTCTTAATCAGAGTAGTACTGATTTAGAATTAGAATAATCGAATGTATGAATTATGTATACATATTTCACTGTAGATGATGAGAATTTAGGGCACCAAAACAAACGAATGGGATAACCTGCTTGCAGACGAAGCTCAAAGTTGCGAAGGGCAGTTAGTTTCAAATAATTGATAGCCCTACAACCACCATCGACCTTGTACTAAAACCTAAATTACAAACTTGTCAGTTTACGATAAATACATAAACATACAACATTTAAATACTCGCTATCCAGTTCAAGGAGTTTTTGTTTTAAATCTGTGCATTTTCCTTTATTTACGTTGGTACTTATTAAATACCAACAAGCTAACCTTAAACGTCAATATTACCTAACGCCATGTTTTCATAATGTCTGTTTGCACGCCTATCTTAGTTTTAATTTATGAATGAATATAAAACCAGGTGTTTCTCACAAAGGAAACGCTCGCTATGTTATTGTTTGACAATAAGCTGCGAGAACACTGATCACTTTATGACACTGGTTTTCAAGATAAGCAACGTTGCTGCATCCTTTGTATTAAACACGATAGTTCGATGGGTTCTATGTATCTAATTACAGTTTACACATTTATTAGGACTGTAGGATATCGATGACACCACGAAAAGATGCAAATAAACGTACCATAAAAATATCACTTTATTAATTTACGAAGAATAAGTTCATATTGTCATAGTTTATAAAAACTATGACAATATGAACTATGACATAGTTTTTATTGGTTCCGTCGTTATGCGTCTATCGGTGTTAACCAATCAGAGAATGACAATCGATCGTCTCGTTCAAAAATAAAATTAAATTAAAAAAATTAATACTACGTTAGTTGAATTTAAATCCTAATACATGTAAACTGTACATATTTGTTTGTCTATAATATATATAAATACTAGCGGACCCCAGCGCCATCTGTCGGACTAATTTGTGAATCTAAACCATCCAGGGTGCCCAAACGTATACCAAAAAATGTATTCAAATCGGTCCAGCCGTCTAGGAGAAGTTCAGTAACATACAAACGCACATAAGAAATATATATACATATTAAGATTACTTTTCAAAATATTCTTTATCATATCATAATCATAGCAAAGTACCTATTTTTGTTACTACGATCGCCGCCTTATTCCCAAATTTATAATATTATTTATTTATTTATTTATTTACCTTTGCAACTATTTGCAAATATAACTTTACATTTTGCAGTAATAAAAAAAATTGTCTGTTTACAATAACGCCTATTATTATTAAAGTTTATTGATTAGAAGTAAGCAGAAAGGAAAAAAAATCAAAACTAGGTCGCCATTGGTAAGCACAAATTAAAGTATTACTTCATTTGCAGTCTTATTTTCACAACATTCCATAATTAATTTCCTACAAGACGACTTTATGGCGATACTAAATTCAGCATTTACTTTTCAAACATCATAAAGCTTCTTTGAGCTTCGTCGACGTCGACGTTTTATCGACGTCTCATCGCCAGCTCTTATGTCGCCCTTAATTCGCGTTGCTAGCAAGAATTGATTGCATATCGGCATTTTTTTTCTTTCACACAGAGTTTAAACTCTTCGTTCGCATCCGCTTCCACGTTTTATTTTTGTTTTGTTTGAATTATGTTCCGCTACTATGGTAAGAATATTGTTTTGCTGTTCCATATTTATTTGAGAAAGAAGCACTTCAATTAATTAATAAGTTCGTGATGAGAAGAAATGAAATCACTAAATTAGCGGCGACAGAAAACGTTCAGAAACAGCTTTCACGTAAAACCTTGATATAGTAACAAGAGTCTATCAATAAGAGTAAGTATTCTTATATTTGTTAAAGACATCGAAAGGAAACGTAGGTCATTGGCCGTCAAATGCAATATGCTGGCTCGTAGGTTTGCACGATGTAATGCAGAAATAAAGATTACGCTTTGTAAAGCTTACTGCCAAACTTTCTACACGAGCAGCCTGTGGGTGGCGTATACGCAGAGGGCTTACAATGACCTACGTGTGCAATATAATAATGGCCTCAGGATGCTGTTGGGGTTGCCGCGCTGGTGCAGCGCATCACATATGTTTGCAGATGCTCACGGCAGGAGGCACTTCCGTTCTGGAGGCACTGGGTGGGTTTGTAAGCACACACACGGAGCGAATAGTTTAAATTTTTTTTTTTTTTTTTTTTAATTTAATAATTATCATTATTCATTGTAATTTTTTTTTTTTTTTTTGGTTTTTAATTTTATATTTTTGACATGCCATTTGAATAAATTTATACCGTAATTTTAATTTTTAATTCGATATTGTATATTACGTAATACTAATTTTTGTTTTAAATGTATTAATATGGGCTTTGCCTGAAATAAAGAAATTATTATTATATATTTAGCAGTTGAAATACATGACATGTATTTTTGTATTACTCATCGGGGAAAGTAGTATCTTGACGCTCGCTGTTGCGGTTAAAAAAGAACTGTTTGCCCATTTTAAAATTACGCGTGAGTTTTTTCATAAATAAAACTGTTATTTGTGTGCGACAAGTTTACTTGTCGCACGTAAATTATTCTTGGCACACGCAAATTTAGATAAAATTGCTAAAATAAATAAAATAATAACAAAAAAAAACACAATCGACATATTAAAACTGAATTGAGATTGACGCGTCTGACAGTTTAATTTAATAAATAAAATTGTAATTAAATTAAAATTAGTTTAAAAACGAATATGGAGTCTGAAATAATACCGGAAACTCCAGAAAATTCTAGCGACGAATCCACACCACCTGAAATCCTGAAAAAAGCCGATGAAGTAATAAATAATTTAGTTCAAAATATATTTTTGAACTAAATTATTGTAACTTTTCAAACTTGTTATTTGCTTGTAAAGACTGAGGGGGCTCCGCCCCCCCCCCCCAACCCCCCGCATATCGCCGCATTTGTAATACAAAATAGTATGTGCGACTAGTGCGACGTTGTCGATTACCCACTCAAGCGAGTGACCGCTTGTCGCACTTGTTGCACAATATACTATTCTTGGGAGTTCAGAATTCCAAGAACTTGTGCCCCCTACCTTTAGCGACTCCCTGCAATTCGTTTCATGGCCACCTAGTCGTGGTTTTTAAAAGCATGTGTTAACAAATGTCAATGTATCATCAACAGCCAACAATAGTCCACTACTGGAATGGTAGTGGTGATCGCAGTAGATGGTAGTAGTAGCACAGGAGGATGGTGGCAACTGTATTCTGATCAGCCGTGACCACACGGCATAAGTAGTAAAGCGAATGCTTATTTCATATGCTAAGCCTAAGTGCGACTTTAATTATATTGGTATCACCTTGCGTCAAATCACAATCTAGAGGCTCAAAGCATTATTGCTCTTGTCTCTGGTACAAGACTATATTATTACATACAAGAATTCGTGAAAATGGTAAACAGAATATACTGTATAGCGGAACAACAATAAAGATTTCCTTTAACAGGGTTAGGCGTCATTTAAAAATTTGTATGCGTTGCAAATTGCGTGAAGAATTACTATGGCGGCCATGAAACGTTTCAGATTACATAAGTAACAAGAACTATTAATGGCGTAGTAAGTACAATTCCAAGAAGTTTGAATCACTAATGGACTCATTAATTTTTATTTTAATTAGCTAGATATATATGTCTTGAAGTAGGACATCGGTATAAATATCCAGAATTTTAATTCCTAAATACTCGTGCGAACTCACAATTTAAGAAATAAATAATTAATCAACTATAACTATTGTAAAATATCTAATGCGCTTTGGTGGTCGGATTAATTACAAACTATTCAAGCATTATATATGTGTGTGTGCAATTTAATATTATATGCGTGCAATATGTCATCCGGTATATGTTTACCCAAACGGTTTAAATGTATATACCTAATGCTATCACATGGCATTTATCACAGCAAAGTCTAATAACCTTAATTTAGGTTACAATAAGAGATAGCATTCATTAGTCTATTTTGAACAAATATTACAAAATCATTAATAAACTTTGCTATTCAAAGAAACAAAGCTTGCAAGCATAAATAATAAATAAATAAATAAATATACGACAATACACACATCGCCACCTAGCCCCAAAGTAAGCTTAGCTTGTGGTATGGGTACTAAGATGACTGACGAATATTTTTATAAATAATATACATAAATACTTAGAATATACATATAAAAACCCAGACACTGAAAAACATTCATGCTCATCACAAAAACATTTTCCAGTTGTGGGAATCGAAGCCACGGCCTTGGTCTCATATACCAAAAAAACTGTACTTTTTACAATAAATAAAAAAAAGACTATCACACAAAGTATATAACAATGGGACCGGCCTACTCTTGAGTGTATTTGAATACATTGTGAAACTTCATAATTTCTCGGAGCTTTTCTTACTCGGAGCTTTTTTTATTTCCTACTGCTGTATACCATGCTGGTTGGTCGGATTGCGGATTATTATCACATATTTACTTGATAGAAGGAAATTGAAAGAGGGCAAATCTCTTATGGGTTCCCCCATTAACGTATCCAGATATGTATTATGCACAAACATTCAAGAACATTTTTGTTACTACTACTACTACTATATTTAATCTTGTTACCGTTTACCACCGATGCCCTAGATACCGTGCAGCTTTTTATCCCGGTGTTGTCAAAATCCTATAAATAGGACAAAGCGATTGGAGCCTTGTTTGGTAACCATTGAAGGTGTTGGAATCCCTGTTACTCAAAAAAAGAAGACTGAGAGGAAACTCAGGTAAGGCTGTCCCAAGGGTTATTTTATTAGGCCACATCTACACTTTCTAAGTAGCCTTAGTACAAGATTTGCACGCTCGCAATCGAGCAGTCGTTTTCGAGAACGAAATACTTGAACATCGATGTGGAATGGATCTTATTAACATTGGTTTAAAGCTCAAGTTTGTCTAAATTTCTTTAGCTCCGACATTCAACGTTTGTAAAATAACAATCTTAAGTATTTAATTGAAGATTTTTAACTCCAAAACGTGTGGTGTTAGGTCCATTTTACTTTGATGATACACGTTAGACGTTTGATATGCGAAAACGCCTCCTCGCAATCTTGCACTACGGCTACAGATGAAGAACGAGATTAAATACATACATTTGATTTTAAGAATTTCCAATTCAGAATAATTTAAATTTTATAAAGATGTTATAAAACTTAGCCAGACGAGAAACACATTATAATCATAACATATAATCAGACCTACACTTCTGAGATATAGTACCAGATTGCGATCAATGATTACATTTCAAATGAGGTCAATAACAATTTTAAACAGATAAATTGAAGTACTAACGGTCTATCGGTATGCCTGTGATAAAAAATATTGCACAATAGTTAGTTCAATAGCTTGTATATGTAATTCTTTCGATAAAATTATCGCTGATGAATAATAATTTTAATTATTTAATATCCAAATTCATTTAATTCATTTATATTAAACTAGCTAGTAATATTTTAAGCTACGTTGATTCGAAATTAAGTCCCATATCGCGCAACTTTGTTAAACAAGAACTGATAATAAAATTTAGAACCGTTTTAAGTGCCTAATTTGGTGAACAAACTCTCGGGGAAATTTATTAAACCTAAAATACCTAATTGCCTATACCATAATACGACTGCTCTAAACATCAGCCCATTCCAATTCATCTGATGAGTTTTGTAGCAATTATTATTTCTGGCCCTCCTGAAATGGCTAAAGCCGGCTTTAGATATATATCATACTTCCGACGTGTGATAAAACGCAGTCATAATACGTTACTATTATTCGATATACCAAATCATATTATTAGCCTAGTAAACTAAATCTATCGATATTAAATCATTGAAATATCACTTGCTTCAACGGTGAAGGAAAACATAGTGAGTAAACCTACATGCCTAATAAGTCTCCATAATGTTCTCAAAGGCGTATGATATCAACCAATCCGGACTGGTAATCTACGGCCTAAACATTTCATTGTGGTTGTCTCACCCATGCCCTGTAGTAGACCGGGTTGATATGATGATGATAATGATGGAACTAAATCTGCTATTTCGTCGACGAGTTAAAACCGTGGATGGTTTCTCTCTTCAAAACAATTGAGTACATTTTATGTGTGACATTTCGTGGGAAGTTGCCTCGTTGATCAAGCGAGTGCCGTTGTCCCCTACTTCGAAATACTCTTCGTAAATTAGGCATTCGTACTTATAAAACACAAAATAATAGACGTTTTAACGTGCCTTTCCATGTGTGAGTTGAATAGTAGTGTTGGCGTTTTCATTATTAACATTTTTATTTAATGTTAGTCTAATTACGTCTCAATGCTGGCCACAGGCCTACGTAGAAGAGAGGGCCATTATGTCAATGCACTCGCCTAAAGTTAAGTTTTATTTATTTTATTTAAGAAATTGTTTATTGATCAATATTATTGTACAGAACCGTATATGCTTACATAAGACACATATAGTGAAACCTAAGATACCATTTACCTATTATGAAGAATTTACCTAGAGTGCAGTGACACTCGTTATAAGCTCTCTCCTACCATAGAAACAGAGCAGTGAAAGATCAATACGCTGATGATATCGTGTATCAGTTGTTATAGGGCTAACATTACTTTGATGCATTTTTAGATAAAACCGATGTATTATTGAACTTAAAGAAATCGAAAACGTCCAATAATGATATTATTTTGACATTCACCTATTTCATGATTTAATTTCACGATAGCATATGTAGGTACAAGATTACTTGGATCGTTCGGCTCTTCGCCGCAAAGACTTTTATCGCGAATATTTTCTGATAATACACCTACTTCATTGTTGGAGGGATTAATTGGTACAAATATTATCTGGGTAGAGCAAATTTTCAAGATTAATATATTACGGTTATCATACTTTATGTGATAAGTGATAACTCATTTAACGGATAAGCGGGATGGGACACTGAAGTAGTAAGCATTAAAATAATGTCGCTACAGAAATATTTTTCAGATCCGTGAGGTTGTATATTGTAGATATTTTAGCTAAAGCTAAATATTAATGAATTATTAAAAAGTAGGTATACATGATTTAGCCGTCGTTTCACGTTTTTATCATAAATGTAAAGCCCGTCAACCTGCATTAGAGCAGCGTGGTGGGTATATGCTTTTAAGCCCTCTCATTACAAGACTAATTATAGTGGATACAATTGATAATAATGAAAACGCTAACATACTATTATAATATTCGTCCGTTTGGATTCTACTAGAATTCTACAGGAACTATTTGTTATGCCGGAATAGAAAGTATCCCATATCGGTGGATGCAAGCTATCTCTATGAATACTTTCGCTAAGATCGGTTTTAATGTCCAGCCGAGCATAATCAACAAAGCTATTTTATCCAAGTCCTGCAGAAACATTACCCGGGAACTTTTCCAGGATTAAATATACCTGTCTTATGTCCAGTTGCAGGATTTATCAAATTTCATTATTTTTATTTATTTACACCACTCTTTATTTGTAAAACTATTAGGACAACAAAATCGAGAACAAATAGGTGGTGTAAAATTATTATGAACCTACATTAAAATAACTACATACGAATATATAAACTAAAATTACACAAATAAAAGTATATTTATATATATTTTTTTTTTTTTCATCAGTAGGTATTGGATGAATGGTTTACCGGAACATAGGCAGCAAACAAAGAACCATACACATTTTTCCATTCATAATATCATCGTATAAAATAGTATGATATGCTGTGTAGTGACGGCAGATCAGAATACAGTTGTCAGTACCCCTCCTCTTTCCGTAGGTATCGTACGAGGCGACTAAGGGAATATAACGGAGAACGGGCAGCAGCGTCTTCTGTTCTATTACTACCATCTACTGCGATCACCAACTCGTCTGCCCAGCTCGGTGATTATGGGCAAAACCTCCCATAGGTTTTGGCATTTAGCCTAGCAGTGGTCTGTTACGGGCTTTTGATGATTATTATAATATATTATGGTTTAAATATGTACATATGCACATATATATATATATATATATATATATGTAATTTAGTTCTCATATATAAACTATAGCTGTATATATGAATAAAGAGATAAAATCCTCAAAACGTACAAGACGTACCGTAATTGATATTTAACAGAAATATTACTAAAATTTATGGTGCATGTTTGCAATGCTAGTTTTCTAGGCGATCGTTTAATTATCACTGCGGACGAACAAAGTATTGTGTAAAACAAACGGTAAGCGTAAATAAAACCAGCTTGAATACTATAAAATTCTTAGAATTACTATTAGGTATCAACTAGTAACTATACTGTTTTCATTATTGCATTAATAGGTAAATATACATTGGAATCAACAAAGACGTTTTATGCAGACGTGTGCCAATGGAGCCGCTTGTATGAGAACGTGACTGGAATTGATAGGAAATAGAGAACACCGGAATCAATTGACGGAACATAGACGGAACGACGATTTCCATTCATTAATCAAACGACTGGATTATACCTGTATATATTTTTTTTTATATCACTACAAGTTAGCATTTGACTGAAATCCTAGTGGTAATTGATATGGAAGTTATATTATCCCCTACCCATAATCGGTTTCGAAGCGAGTTCGTACCGAAACGCTCAATCATTTCGCTTTATCGTTAGGTTTTTAACTAATAGTAGAGAAATTCAGGAATTAAAAATCCCCTTATTGCTCCCGCCGCGCTAGTAACCGAATGCAGTGCAAGTGAATTAATATGAAACAACCTATAATTTTATAGTAGTCTTCATCAAACAACGTAATATATGACCTAACTATATCTACTAATCATTATAGCGATAAGTTGCTTATAAACCTTTTTTGGAAAATCATGTTGCCAAGAAGTTTATAGATTACAAATCGATTGAATATAAAAAATCGAAGTAGGTAAGTATTACACATAAATTTATCGAACAAGTAGTAAATGATGAAAGGTTCATCTAATTTTCTGGAAAAGGTCGTTTGAAACTTACCCGCTGCGAGATACACCCCAGACAGCAAACTTCCCACCCACGCCACGGTTCCTTTGCCTTCTCCGAAATAAGTGACCAACTCCGGCAGAAATATTCCAAATGTGTACGCAATGCCGTCAACCACAAGGTTGCACATAAAGGATGCGAACACCACCACCCAACCGTAGCCACCATCAGGCGGCGGGGGAAGCTCCCCGTAATCGTAGGCCTCATCATCATCGTCTGCTGCACCCTCGGCCGTAAGACGCGCTGCTTCTTCGCATGATGTCTCACTTTCCGTCTGTAACAATAGATGATATGCATTTACTCAACCTGACAACTAAGTTCTAACCATATTTACGGGAAAATGTTTTAGAGAAATGGTGTGGTATGATCTAACTGGGCATGTAATGCGGCGAGAAGAAAGTCATGTTACTAAAAGAATGAGAAATATTTAAGGACATAAAAGAGGAGGAAGACCAATGTAGAGCTGGGTAGATTGTGTGAAAGAGGATATGCGTGTACAAGGAGTGGATAGTGTGATAACAGATAAAGAAGACAGGTTATGTCGACCCCAATTATCGTGGCATGAGGTCAAAAAGAAGGAGGGCTAGAAATATAACCGAGTCTGACGGTTTAGCCAGCTTTCAGAGGTACAAACAATGCTTATGCTAAGAATTTCGCAATGTTGTAATAATACAATAGAGTGTACTTTAGACTATAATTTCCTGTCTTATAATAAATATAAGGGAGGATATGATGGAAATTATACTTTACAGAATTAAAATGAAAGGATGCCTTTACCGACGAGGTGACGTGAACAATAATAGGGAGAGTAATGTGAAGATGAAATGGGTAGCCACAGAGGTCTAGCTAATAGGGAAAGAGTAAACATTTTAGTTACGAAATTTTCTATACTAAAAGTTCTATAATAATATAGTCGGCACGATTTATATTAAGTTATGTTTTACGTATAATATAAGATTACGACAAAACAAACAATTACATACGACAAGGAAGACGGTAATCGATCATGTACCAAGGATGAATTGTAGTGATTTTTCTGTTTACCTTCCGCAAACCCAACGTTCCTAGTAACATTGCTTCTGAAGGCCCCAAGTTTCAGAATTGTTAATAAAGAACCTCATTGCTTTACGTAAGCCAATAATTACCATTTAATATCTCAATCCAATAATTCCATACGCAACAAGACTATAAGGTCATTCTTTATTATCTCTAGTTTATGTTCCCATAATTTTAACGTATCATAAAGTAAAGAGCAATGTTTATCACGTTGTTGGTATATATTAAAGTTCAGAAACAATTATGAATCACAAATAAGCACTTCGGGTCTAGAACATATAAACATTCATAGATAAAGGAATAATTATAATAGATCCTTTATAACTGTCAATATGTAGCACACGTGTGTTACATTCACGAGAATAACGATTTTGGTGATTTTACCGCTTTCAGCGAAAATGATATTTTTTTTATAAATCCTTGAATGAAAAAAATACTCCCAACCATCTATTATCAAATCTTCCTATCTATAACGGTAACGGGGATTAAGTTAAACCAAAATAATTTAAAAAATATATATATATATATAAACATATAACTTCTAACTGACTGATATACAGCCTAAACCGCTGGGGTTAGAAACTTGATATTTTTATAGTAGGTTTTTTATGACGCAAACACTTTGACATATGAAATTTGGAAAAAAGATAGCTTGCTTCTTGAAAGACATAGGATATTTTGTATACCGGAAATAAACAGAGGTACAATTTCCCCTTGATTAAAAAAAAGCACGACTTAGAACTCTAAATGACTTAGCAGCAAAACCCAACTTTGGAAAACTTTGGATTAATGTACCTTGAAACCTGGTTATAAACATTCATATTTTAAGCAATGTTTATAACCAAATAAACTGTTCCTACGGGATCTTTAATGTCTTCATTCTTAGCAGTCACGGCGCGCCACACCTAGTATTGATGTGCTTACAGAAGCTTCATTACGAGAAGCCAAATATTTGAACGACTGAAGATCCTCTTTTATTTAAAAAGCCAGCCAACTTATACCAAAACATACGCAAACAGAAATAATATGTGTATGTAAAACATAAATTCAAAATGGATACATAAAAATAATGTTGACATGTTCTCGCAATCGATCTTGTTGGCGGTCATTGTCAAAGCCAGGTTTGAACACTAGTCGTAAGGTCACGTTGGGCACGTGGTGTGAGATAATCGTGCTTTGTTTGCGATTATAAACAGCTACGTTGACTATGAAGTATGTGCCTATCGGTGCTGACAACAAAATAAACTTTTTAGTATTGTGTGTGTGTGTTGGCTGTGTTTGGCTTATGGATATTAGCAAATTAGTATAGAATCTAACCCAATTCGGTATTATCTATATAGGTTCATCGATGGTTTTACGTACATTATGTCCTTATTTCAACCCATTAACAGCCCACTTCACGGCACTGGTCTCCTCTCAGAATGAGAAAGGTTTATAGCTGTTACTCCACCACGTTAGCTAAGTGGCGGATTGGTAGGTTTCAAACGACTTTGAGAACATTATGGATCAGGCATTCAGGTTACCTCAAGATGCCTTTCCTTAACCGTTGAAGCAATTGATATTTAATTGTTTATATAAAAAAAAACCACACATAACTCCGAGAATCAAGAGTTGCGTGCCGGGATTCAATATAGTACACGCACTAAACTAACTATCACAGCTCTTTCAAAGCAATATTGCATCTTTTTTGAAGGCGGGTCCCTAACCGTCAACTACGCCAGAATATGTGCAATAAGATTTGAAATACTAACTATGTGGCTTTCAATATTTAATATTTACTCTTGTTATTTTTACAGATGATCATATGTTTCGAGGGAAAATCGGCTTTCAATTGATCGGATCTTTACATTTGTAATTTGTGGTATATGATACGTAATGGATACTAAGTTAAAATCAAGGTCACGTTAAAAAAATAATCCTTGAACAATCTTAAATCCGAGACGCAATCAGAACAGATACCATCATGAAGCATTTTTATCACGAAAGCAATCTGGATTGATAATAAGGTCGTAAATAAGTTTTTTTATAATGATCGGAGCGAAAAACAAATTATTACTTTTAAGTCATCAGTTTTTAATACGACAAACGAAGACACAGAAGATTTTTTTATATTTATAAAACCAAGCAAATGGCCTCACTTGACGGTAAGTGAAAACCATCGCCTCCAAAACACTGCAACACTTCGCAGGGAAACCAAGAAACACGTCCAACAAAGTGCCAATTTTTGACCATTAACCTGAGGATGTTCAGCATCCGTAGATATTAGCCTAATGCAACCACGCATTTCAGAGGATAACACAGCTTTGTCATAAAAACTGTCACACCTACTACTACTAAAATATCTACATTACGTGTCAAAATTTCCTTTATTATTATTAATTTCAATGCAAAATCTAAGACTTAGTTAAAAGATGAAATCTAGGTAGCACGTTGACAAAGATAATGGAATGCATCTGAATATTTGTGTAACAACAAATTAAGGCCGATAATGATAGTTTAATAATCCTACGTTCACAAAGTACACAAAAGTATAAATTTAAATACAAGAACAAAGCTCAGACATATAAATAATTCAATACGTGAGATTAACATAATGTTACAAATGAGTATATACAACAAAACTACTGACTTATCAGTACATTGTGGAGACATACCTGTTGATTGCACTAACAATTTACTGTATGTTACGAAAACATCATCTTTTTAGTTCATTTGTATTCAAAAAAATCCCAGTTTTATCAGAATAGCTAAAAAGTATATTTGGGTTTATTTGGTTATTATATTTTGTTTTGGTAAAGTAAAAGACACATGCTTACCACGGTTTAAGTAAATCCCTAACTTATGTTCCCATTCTGTTGAAATGTTATTATCTAATTCAAACCTCATTTATTTCAAGTATTCCTACTCTATGAGCACTTCTAAAATACCAAATCTATCAGTTTTTAGTAACTCTTCCACCGGTTCGGAAGGCAGATTCCACCGAAAAGAAGCCGGCAAAATAAATAAAGCACACCTTTCAGCCATTAATCTTACCGAGGTGATAACAATTAAGGCTTACTAGGCATATCAGATAGTATCATCTTCATTATTATTAACATAATACCCAGTCACAACAAGACAAGGGTCACCTCTCCAAATCAGAAGTAGTAGAAGTTCACCTCACTGGCCAAGGTCAAGTGCGGATTGGTAGACTTCACAAGCCCCTTAATAACATAATGGAGACCTACAAGGAATTCAGGTTTCCTCACCATGTTTTCCTTCAAGTTAGAGGTGCGTGCCGGGGATAGCGCTCAGTCACGCCGAAAATCAGGGTGAAGTTTTACCCACTAAGCTATCAGATACAATAGGCACCTATATTATAGTAGCATCTGGCTTCCGCCTAATGCTTTATCTCTATCCTGAAACGATGCTAAAACAGGAAATACATATAAGAACTGTTTATATTTAAAACATCATAACTTTGCCTACTAATTTAAAGATGAGTCAGATCATAATATGAGAGGAAATTTTCGCACAAAACAGTATTCACAGACTCCTTTTCAGGTAGAGATTAAATATTTGATCTACGTTTAGTTGATACTTGATAAAACTCAAGATACTATAATTTATACGCTAAGGCAAACATACTTTTTATTATAATAAGGTATCTTGTGATTATTTTAAGTAATCGAGAGTTAATTCACCATTATATGTTTTACTGATTTAATTAAAATCTACCAACTCAGATTGATATTTCTACAGAAAAACAACGACAAGAAAATAATATAAACGTTACACGCATAGCTACTAAAATAAAGGTACCTACTTAAAAAGCATATCTAGAAATTAGTATATTATAAAATTGGGTTTATAGCCTGGTAACAAATAACGCAGATATGACAAAAATAATCAAATATTGGTAATATAATAATGCGTATCGATTATCGACTATCGAGCAATACATCGTTGATAGCCAAACAATTACAAATAGCTATAATTGAAATAATTGATCCCTTGGCAACAAAATATATAACATACTAGCTGTCCCGGCAAACTTCGTACCTCGGATCATTATTTTTTTTTTTACTGTTTTAATGCTTATTATCCTATCCCGGTCTAAGAGAAATCCAAAAAATCAAATATCATAAAAATTTGTCCAGCCGTTCTTGAGTTATAAATGGTGTAACTAACACAACTTTCTTTTATATATATATACCTATATATATATATATATATATATATTTATATACTAATTAAAAATGTGTAACGGTAAAAAATCAATAGACCTAAAAACTTCTTTAAGACGAAAACAATTCTAATTTCAGTTAAGACATTATTGAAATATGTCTTAACAAGAATTGAGTTATTTAAAATCCTTATAAATAAAATCAAATAGGAATGATCAGTTTACATTTGATTGGTTATGAGGTGTTAGTCTAAATTAGGTTAATACTAATATAGTCTGTAGAAACCGTAGGAGATGCATTTTACGTATTGAAATTATTTTTATAGTATGAATTTTAAAAACATAGTCTTTGTACGAATTCACGGTTGAAGCTAGTTATACACGAGTATATCGAAAAAGAGTAAAAGATAAAAAGAAAAAGATTACACGAAAATTCTTAGATTACATTTATCACCTTGTGGAGATCAGCTTCGACGTGATAGCAATTTATTACAGAGGTCCCTCTTCTGTTTTGGTGATCCGTTACAAAATACAGTAACAGAATTAAATGCCCGCGTCTCTTATAGGCAAAAGGCGCAGAATGCAGAACAAAAGAATTTAGCAGGGACTTGCTACATACTTACCTACTTTATTTTATTATTGTTTATTATTTAGTTTTAACAATTAAAATATTAATTGCTTTAACGTTGACAAAAACATCGTCAGATCTCCAGTATGCCTCTGCGAGTTGGCATTGATGATGAACTTAATAAGGTTTTTATCGTTACTGTTATGTAAATGTTTCCTATACCATACATTTTTATTAAATAGATCAAAGCAGATGTTTATTTTCATAAACAAACTGGGAATTTAGAATCATCTCATTCTTATACGCATATTCTTATACTCCGACTCCCAAGTCATCGCACTACGGCTTTCAAAGGATCATTAACGTATTCCGTCACTAAATGTTGAGATAAAATTCCCACACCGATGAAAAATTTACAAAGTTAATTTTCTTTTAAGCAATAATAAAACAAAATCCATATGAAACAACTTGTATACAAAGACCATGTGGCGAAATATTCATTTCTATAGGGGTTTAGTTTCTAACATTGCACTTGAATAGATTATAATTAACCGAACATAATGCATTTTACTGTAAGCAGCATTTAACGGTATACAATCTTTCGACAGTTTACTATTCCTATTTTATTTATATAATATTATTTTCAATATGCAGAATATTGTCAATTATATTGACGAGTGTATGGGAAGCCTAACGGTATTGACTGTGTCTGTCATATATGTATAACAATATCTAGCTCGTAGCAACTAAGCATCTGCTAGTTTTCCTTAGACCTTTGTTTGTATACTCATAACTGTTTAGTATCCTGTAAGCAACACATCCTGCACATCACATCGCATTATGCTCTGCATCATTTAATATACGGAAACTGGATACCAAGCTATAATAAATAAAGTATACCTGTAGCCCGTGTTAAATTACTTAAATGCCATTCCTCAAGGGCTTCAAAACAAAAAACCGCAGAGGTGAACCTAGATGCATTAAAGCTTTACAAATAAGGCTTAGCAAAATCTGACAAATTACCGACGTTGAAACAGTAGCCTTATTCATTTGCCTACTTTAATAGTGTGATGTCCTACGAGATTTGGGCTGCTGATTTCGAAACTCTATTTAAGAGTTGTACGATCTATATAATCTTAAATATCGCGAATCCCTTCGTGAGAAATGTGAAGAAATAGTTACACTTGCAACAGCTTCTCCATATATTTAGTTATAACTAGCTGTTTCCCGCAACTTCGTACGCATTGTTTTCGTTTTTAAAGCTTTCAGTAGGAACAGTTTATTAGATATACACGTGGAATTCAATTTCGGTGTAAGTAGTTGAACGGATATTTCTGAGTTTTCGTAATTCTTTTTTTAATTCAATTATTAAATAGAATCAGATACCTAAAAAGAACTGCATATATTAGGTTCTTTAATAATTCCGTCCTTAAATTTTTTAAATTTGCCTAAACTTCTTAATTGAAATGTCTGATTGTAATGAATTAAAAAGTATTTCACTGCTTGGAAGCAGTTCAGATTCAAGAGAAATGAATTTTAAATTGTAAATGGTTAATGTTGGAAAAGAGCAACTGTTGAGATTATTATGTCCATTTCTTTTTTGTGATATTTAAATAAACTTTATTTAACTAGATAGTGCGTTATAATAAACTTTCAATGTATATGAATGAAATATCTTTTTTGTATGGTTAGTATCGTTTTTTCTACAAACGTAGAATAAGGCGAAAGGTAAATTTTTTAAAAAGATATTTTAAAGCAACTGGTAACGCGTGTACATAAGTACACACACGTTGTTTTTAAGGTTTCTTTCAATTTTTTAGATGTAATTTACGTGATTATATTCCCACGAAACAAAGAGGTACATAAAACGACTAGCAGACTAGCCCCTTCCGTCATTCGTTCCAATTAAAACGGAAAGTCGTTTAAGGAAGCTGCAGTGACCTTCGCTCGGAACGTTTGAATTTTTCATAGCATGCAGTCACATAGGAACGTCGATTTATGAAATTCTCCCGCATAAAAATGATTTCTGGTATAATTTTTTTTTTATCATGGAAACATTGCATTTTCTCGCATCTTATAATATTTTTTTTTCACTCGTAAGCAAACAAGTGCTTATATGTGCTGAAAAAATCAAATAACTCAATAATAAAAAAAAAAACTAGAGACTTTCAATATCCATTATGATACTAGTCAAGCATTTTCCTAAGATACCCATATTGCGGGGGTTGTTCAAAAATATGTAATCCACCATTTTGTTGCGGCGGCCATATTAGACCGTTTTTTTTATCAAACATAGCTAAGACACTCCCAAATAATTCATCTTTCAAACAATTAAAACAAAATCGGTTCATCCGTTTGGGAACTACGATCCCACAGCAGAAACACACACACACATTGACACGTCAAAATTAAAACACCCGGTCGTTTTTGAACGGCCAGGTGACACACCACAAAGAGATTAACGAGGAGTGGGTTTAAGAGGAAGGCTGAGGACCGGTTGTAGTTGTAATGTGGCTAAAATTATGATGATGATGGTCTATACAACCAATGGCGTAGAACCCAGCTACAGAAAGGAGAAGCTGTATCCTACTATTTTTACCGTCAGTCAATGGCTGCTATAAATATTTTTTTTGAAAACGTGATTTAATAATGTATAAAAAAAAACAGAATGACGAAGTTAATTTCAGAATAAACGAACAAAGAGCAGCCAGTTAATTGAACCCTTTGGCATTGATTCGTCATACTGAAACAAACAATAAAATACTCTGTAAATACCTACTTTAAAATTCACAGAGGACGAATCCATCTCTAATATTACAAAGAAATAAGGTTTGATTTTTTGTATGTAGGTATCTCAAAACTACATACATATAGAAAGCTACATTTTCAGCTAGTCACAAAGCTCACAGAATTAAGCAGTGGCGTGCACTTCGTACATTCACAAAAGCACTGCCTACCCTAAAATTGATGTATAACTCGTATATTAGGAGGATATTTGGCATTTTTGGCAATCTTTCCACTGTATGCAGACCCTGGTAAGAAGCCCAGTGCACACCAATGGAATAAGAACATAAAACCCTTAGTCAGCCAGTATAGCATGGAGTGCATTGTGTAAAAAAACAGTGAACACACGCCAAGCACGTCAGACTTCACACCCGCGGAAAGTTGCTAGCTCACAAACTATTTTACAAATTTTATGGTAAACATCATCTGCTAAATGCAATGAAGTGACAAACCGTCTGTTCGAAAACACTACTATAGTGTATTGGTTTTTGAGGCCTCAATATTAGTCGCGTACACGGTTTCTATATTATCTTAATTCTGTGCATAGGCTGGAATTTTAATTCACAAAAAATACAAATTCAGCCTGAAATAATGGGATTATTTAGTAGCTATAGGTAATTTATAATTTCAATTAGATTAGATAAGTGTAAGTAATGCAAATATCAATATGACATATATATACACATAAGCAGAAAGTAGAGCTGATAATCCTCAAACGCTATTCATCAAAAATAGCGACATTGCGATAAATGAAATAAAATTGAAAGAGGAAAAATCCGCATTCAAATCTATCCACCCGTGCGAGTTTGTGATGCAGACACAAAGCGGTCATACTTACACAGCACTTGTCTTTTTCAGGGGCAAAAACAAACAACAATAACCCCCTTACTATGTTAGACCCCAGATTTAATAATAATAAATGTGGCATAAGTCATAACGTCAGAATGCATTGTTTTGTCATTCAGCCGACGCGAGCGCGACTTTTAAATGATACTGAGTGAAAAAAACACTGCACAAATATTTCGTCGTTATGTCACGCTAATTAATAAGGCACGCTTAATAATTAAAAAAAACAGCCAAGTGCGGGTCGAGATCGCAAACGAAGGGTTTCGTACAATCATCTATATAAATCGCAAAAAATACTGTCTGTTGTATCCTGTTTGCTGTGGTGACGGCAGATCATAATTCAGTTGTCACCACCTCTCCTCTTTCCGCGGATGTCGTACGAGGCGACTAAGGGAATATAACAGAGAACGCAGCTTCCTTTGTACCAACTTGTATTACCATGTGCGATTACCAACTCGTCTTCCCAGCATGGTAATTAGGTATGGTTAAAGCCTCCCATTAGGAGAGGCCCCAAGTTCAGCAGTAATCGGTTATGGGCTAATAAATAGGCTTAAATATTTATTTAATTCTTTTTTTTAGTATTTGTTGTTATAGCAGCAACAGAAATAGGTTCATCATCTGTGAAATTTTCAACTGTCTATCATGGATGGAATATACATAAACAGCCTGGTGACCAACGGACAGACAGACAACGGACGGAAAGCGGACTTAGAACACTTTCTCGCTTTGGGTACGGATCCCTAATAAATGGTTAGCTAGCATGAACCATATGCATATCTGCCATATGCACGTGTTTATTTGTCGCTGCTCACTAGGTACTTACCTATATCTATACTTCCAGCTTAGTAACGCTCGATTGTGACGTTCCTTCATTGTAATTGAACTTAGCTATTGATCTCGCATCCGTTCGTGATGCAACAATGATCAACAGTCATCACAATTCTAGAGGAAGCCGGACATTTTATTAATCGTATAAGATATACTTACTTACGGTTCTTGTATTATACAGGGTAGGGAATTCCACAACGATTTTAAAAGGTCTTCTATTTGATAATAATTAATACATATTTTTTTAATTATTGATAAAAAGTAATTCATCATCATCATCATTATCATATCAACCCATTACCGGCCCACTAACAGGGCACGGGTCTCCTCCCACAATGAGAAGGGGTGAAGGCCGTAGCCCACCACGCTGGCCCAGTGCAGATTGGTGGACCAATTATAATTATTTTCGTTTGGTTCCCAGTGTTACGTAGGAAGTCTTTAAAGAGAGAGATATATATATATACTGCTTTAACCTACTTGCTTGAACCTACATTAACGATTAATATTAATACGTGTTAAAGATAATAACCGGTATCGACTACTTAGCTTGATCTGAAGACAACTATTGAACCCGATCCAGAAATCGATCCGAGGACCTCGTGGCCCTAATACACCGTAGATGAACAGTTTAAGCAGACTGCGACGACATTTTTTGGAAATTTGGGATCACCAGTTGACAAACCGCTAACATGAGTCATAGTCCCCTATCATGAGAATTTTTATTTGTCCTAATAAAATGCTTTTTATGGTAAGTTTATAAGATTTTAATGATAATCGGATCAAGCGATGACCCATCTAGCACCACTTTGGTGTAGTAGGAACACATTCTACAAAGTGCCGCCCTGTGTCCATCAACCTGAGGTGTTAAGCCTCATGGGCCTATTGGAATAAACGTAATAAAGAGAGGCGGCATTAAATGTATCGAATCCATTAGACATCCTCGACGCGGTCTCACGTTTTCGCGAAATGTTCACGCACGTGATATAGATTGTCATTGATTGATTAACCCCTGCGCATCTCGATCAATAAACTTCCTTCCAACCAATGGAACACAAACCTCCTTGGGATGTCCGCAATTATTTAACGGAAAATGGCTCTTAGTGCGTTACCGACTTTAGCATTTACCTCATACTCCTGACCCAGAAACCTCAAAATACTTTTATAGAACTAGTTAGTTATTGGCAATTACACAAACTAATGGTTCGCTGGAACTTGGAAGTCTTACTTATCTGGCAAACGTTAATTTGAGCCTTGAGGTTATATACTTTATGATTTGACATGTTAAAGCTTTATATTCCTAGGACAGCGTAAATTAATGAATAATCTGGGTTGACTACAGCCCAACTGATGAAACAAAGTTTTAGTTATAATTTTGTCCTTTAACCCTTGATATTATAGAGCCTTAATCATAAGTTAAAATCGTGTAAAACTAAGCTTATAACTATGTATATTAAAAATTAAACATCTTTACGCAAACTCAAAATTAATAAGAGTATATAAAAAAATTGAATTCCTATATAGCAAGGTGAAATAAATACATTTTAATGCCTTGATGCGAGTTGTAAATCTATTTCTGTTATGGAAATCTAAGCCAGAGAATTAAGTGTACGTTTTTTTACGAGCGGTTTATATTTGTGAAGCAGTGTAAAATTCTTACATTATGCGCCATTACAAAGTTCTCGGATGCAGCTTCTAACACTACAACACTAAAAAGTGATCACAAAAACACACTTCACTCACATTAGCTGCAAATCGACTAAGAACGATAACACTAGTATCAAGACCTATATAGAATAATTCGATAAATTATATCATAATCGACGTGTGTTGATAATATATAAACGTTTATCACTACTGAATTACAATAGAATATTGAAACAGTTATACGAGTATGGTCTCATTTGAATAAAGATACATCACTTTATCATATACCTAAGTATTTTATATGCAACCAAGATATCAGAAAAATTAATATGTGCGCCGCTCAGAAGTGCAACACGTACTATCTTAATAATATTAGACTATACCTAGCAGACTCATAAAAGTAATAGATACATTACTGCCCTAATTAGCGCCATAGTACCTACAATATTTGAACCCCGTTAACGATGTTTTTCCTAAGACATTTGGAGTGAAATAATTATTATGAAAACAATAAGAAATGGAATATCTTAACAATGAACATGTAATTAGATAATATTTGTTTTTACATTATTTACCATGTTTCCCTGTGTTCTGCTTTAATAAACTTTGTAAGCAGACTTAGAAAAGGGTATCCTAAATCGATGTACTAAATTTCTGAATAAAATATCATATTACATATTTGAATTGAACGTATTCAATTTAGTATATTTTAATTAAATTATGATAAAAGTAAATTTGTATCCTTTAGCGAATCGATGTTATTGTAGCTCGCTGGAGCAACCAATGTCTATTGACGCTGCCCGGTCAGAATTATTATTAACAGAGTAATTATCATGTGACTTTGTCTATGAAAGTCTTTAGACTTAAAATACGTGAATATAACTTGAAGAATTTGGCATTCTTGAAATTTATTAGCAATAATTTATAATACTACTATGCTCATAATTTTTTATCTTAGGTAAGAGACTTCAGTTTTGAGGTATTACCTAGTATCTCATCGGTTGCATATTTAAAACTAGAACCCCGTGCAATTCATTGCACACTTGCAATCTTCATTTTGGCCTGCAGCCCAGAGTTACACAATTGATTGGCCGTTTGTCGTTACTATCCAGGATATATTCTGAGAGGGAATGTATCAAGTTTATTTTTAACCATTTATCAACAGGCTTACGCGATTCTGGCTTTACCAAGTTCACGTTCGTAGTTAGTCAGCCATTTTTCAACTATACTAGTTGAATTGATGATGTTGTTCCCTGATATCTTTGTTTGTATTCCAACCTTTAATAAATCTTTATAATTTGTTATCTTGTTTGTTTGTGTTATCTATTTGGGCAAACAGAAAAAAAAATAATAGCATTATTTTAAACCGAGGTTATAGTAATAAATATAATATGCTTAATATTACTAAAATTATAATAGCTGTTTATTACTGGCGTTCCAATATATCAGGTGCTGATGTCAGATAATTAACATAAAAGTACTAAACTTCTTCGTAATTAACCACTTAACTATGACCTGTAAACTAAATTGACTAATTTCAAATGGCCTACTTTTCATTCGATGAATTACAGCAAATTAGTTAATCAGTAACAAAAGAATTAAGATCGGAACCATCTTAACAAAAACTTAAGCGTGAAATAAGAATAATAATGTTTAATATATTAGCACAGACGATGTTTTTTTTGTTTTAAGACAATTTTCCTGCCATTAGTGTATATTTTTTTTTCTTAAGTGCTTCATAAGTAAAGCTTGAAATAATTTAGGCTATTATGCGTATGTATGCAATTAAAACACAGCGTTCGTCTTCCACAAGATAGCAATGGTTGAACACAAGCGATGGAGAACCGTAGGGATACGACCGGTCGTACATAAATTTGATCAATCGCCTTATATTATCTGAATTCGCCTAAATGCAGAAATCTATTTGTATTTACTTAATGACAGATAAAACACTGGGTGGATTTTATAAGCACTCGACCTAAGCCCATTAAATGATTAAGTAAACAAATACGGGACAGCAATTACTCTGCTATCTACCTGTCGCGATGTTTACAGAACTCCTGACTTTAGACACTTTAGATGTGTGCTACAGATATTACAGTAAATGTTTATCGAAGGAATTTATTCTACACCTCTTCTAAACATTACAATTATTGACTTGGCTGATTGAGAACGCACAGCCTTAACCATTGGGACTAATGTTGAGGCATTTGAACAGGGTGAAATTTGGACAGGATGTAGTTATTTTAGAAGTTTGATCAATTAACGCAACTTTTTGGTTTCGCTATGTCCATATGATATGAATTTCTTATCATCATTAACCCATTTCGGGCCCACTACAGGGCACGTGTCTACTTTAAGAATAAGGAGGGCCACAGTCCACCTCGCTGGCCCATTGCGGATTAGTAGACTTCACATTCCCTTGAGCAAATGATGGAGAACTCTCATGTTTGCAGGTATTCTCACGATGTTTTCCTTTACCATAACTTCAAAAAGTTAGAGGTGCGTGCCGGAAATCGAACTCGGTTCCCGCAAGGAAAGTCCCTAAACCAGTAGGCTATCTTCTTCTCTTCTCCTTCATTCTTCGGAAGTTCTTATATCAATGCTTGAATGCAAAAAGCTTATGATTAAACTGGTAATTAATCAACGGCTCAAGGATAAACGTATAGATTTTATCATACGTTGGATATAAACATTCATGGAATCAATCATACTCTTACTTAGCTAGAGTAACGGCGAAATCCATGAACAAAGACGCCAAAAGCTAAACGTAAATTATTTACGTTCCGCTGACTGAAAGGAATACATACACGTTTTATAGCGATGTGCAAAATGTCTTGCACGTCAAAGATAGATAGCAGACTGCCGCGAGAAAATCAGCAAAGATGCGTAGGTTTCAGCAAAAGTATTGTTATTTGTCAAGAGTTTGACGCAAATTTGTACTACATTGCACTAACTGCAGGTTGCGTTGGCCCAGCTTTTACGCGTTTCACCATTTGCATTACAGCCCAACACATTTTTTAACGTCCATCCACTCCATTGTTCATCTCGTTGCGCTCAAACAAATGGACCGAATAGAAAAAGTTTTTAAAATAAAATATGTTTGTTTCACTTTCGTGCAAGTCTTATGGATATTAGTTACAAGCTTATTTTTTACATATACCTAATAGATGACGATTTCATGATGAAAACCAACTTCCCAAATTGGTCATGTGTATATTATTTTTTTATTTCTACAGTGCAATGCGGCTCTTGGGATTGTCTGTTACTAATCTCAAAGTATTCATACCCATACATTGTTGAATTGTAGTTAGGTACTGTATTCACCTATAGCTGATATCGGCTTCTAATAAATCCATTGGATTGTGTTACTTTTCAGTTGTTTTAATAATTGAATGAATTATTGTTTATAACAATAATAATCCTAACTATTAGTCATTCAACAAGGTTGCCAATTTATTATATTATTTCAATCTGGAGTTGTTTCAAATAGGAACTAAAATGAAAAAGCCCACCTTAGTATTCATATCGTGATGTTTTAAGATTGATCATCGGTGATTTGTATGTACCTTCTAGTACGATAATCATAAAAACAAACTTGTCCTTAGGCAGATGAATGACATGTTAGATAAGCAACATAATACGATAAGGTTCAACAGTTCTAAAAAGATATCAAACAAAACAACGATCGTAAAAAAAGTATATTTGGCTAAACATACTTTTATTATTACTACAACAGTACAACAGAAGGCTTTCTGTAGTACAGATGCTACTAATACAGTTATTTTTTATTGAATTCGTATAAATATTGCACAGAAAACAATTTAACCATATTAACAACCTTTTTAAACTCTATAGTAGAATAGCCTATAAAAAACCCCATCCTAAGAACCTCAATATTTTTAAAACTAGCTTCTGCGTTAGATAGAACTCTTGTCGATTCCCGCTTAATTTTATAATGATTATAAGGATAACCAAAAGCTCTGATAGCGTTTCAACGATTATTATTTTAGATATTTTCTTCTTGTCTTTATAAACACCGCCTACCGTCAGTGTCGCCTAGAGTAGATTGCTCCAAAGCTAGGTCTCGTAGACTGACGGAACGAACAAGCCTCAGAAGCTTGTTCGTTTCATTCATTATTTATCGTATGGGTATGTGTACTTGATGCCATAGTAGAATAAATTATTAAATAAAAAACATCCCGTAAACAGTTTACAGCTTCAATACGGTACGGTTCAATATGGTTTTAGGTAGATATGTAGAATTATTCCAAAGTTAAAGCCTGGATTTCATTATTCTTTAACATGAAGCGGTGAAAGTGACAATTTTTTTGGAGTTATGTATGTACGTTTTAAGCAATCAAATGTCACTTGCTTTAAAAATAAACGAAAACTTCGTGAGTAATCCACCCTGCCTGAAAGTTGTCAATATTGTTCTCAAAACTTATTAAGTCTAACAATCCATACTTTTACAAAAAGTTGGACTACAACCCACCTCTAATTCTGAGAGCAGACTAGTATCTTGTACTTGGCCTAGTAATCGGTTTATAATGTTCATGATTCTAAATAAAAACTGCATGCTTCAACCCTTTTAAAAATGACGGGGCGTTTGATTGGCAAACATTTTTAAGTTACATTTTTCATACGCCGTAGCATGGTTAAGGTCCCGGTCACTTGATAATATGTATTCATACCTACATTCATGTTAATTGTTGACATCTGATTAACAAACATTTTATGGAAACGAATATCGTTCATACGATGAGCAACATCCCATTGATAAATTAGTGACCACGAAACAGTTTGTGCCAATTACATGTATACACATTCCATGAACCCGTGGCATCGTTTATGGAATGGTATTTGTGACGTAAGAGGCGCCAAACGTGTATTCTAGCTTAAGAAATCTAACATAACTCATTTTTAAACCAGAAAATTGAAAATAATGTCAAACTCAAATACTTTAAACCTAAAGGATTAACTTAATCAAATTTCAGATCCCATTCCTGATTTTTCAATTCATAGCTAAGAAGGTATCAGTCAGGTAATAATTTAAAAGGGGGTACCTACCCTCCATTTTACAACCTTACCTAGATGTGTAGCATATATCTTTCACAGACAAAGACTTTCATTTCTAAATAAACCAAGTTTTGCACTCTATATTTATTTCAAAGTATAGATTCATGCTACTATATGTAACTCTCATAGTCAAACTCCTAATATATCTGACAAGAGGTCATGATGACTTAGAAATGTATGCTTTGCCATCAAACTCAAACATACCCAACTAACTTTGTATTTATACTATATGAGAGTAGTGCAGTCAGTAGCATAGTTTTAACTTTGCTATGTTCTTGAATAGCTAATTTAAATATTCATGTTGTGAGCAACTTTGAGTTAAACTTTAATATGAAGGCATATTGCACTTGATATTTGTATATGCACAACAAGGAAATGCAGGGAAATACTGTAAGGGTTTGAAACAACATAGTTGACTTCCCAACAATATGTACGAAGCATTTTGCCTCCATTTATATATAGTTTGCAAAGCAAGTTCCAAGTTAGGAACTTATAATATAACCTTTGAACTTAGGAATGTAAAATCATCTTATTCAGGCAAGTGTGTAAAAAAACTACATTATCATTTTCTAGTAAGTTTCCAGGAGTCAAAATTACTAGTGAAGACATAAACTAACTAAACCTAACCTCATCACACAGACTGTTGCCTAGCTATTTATTACCAGTGATCAGAATAGGTTAATGGAATTTTATTTCATTCCATTATCTTAATAAGTTAATAAGGATATACAAGTAAATACAACAAGGATGGAATTTGTATATTTGAAACAAATAGGAATTGAATATTATGGGAGTAAAAAGTACATTAAAATTTGTAAGCCTTAAAGTATATACATATAATAAATTAATGTACTAAATAATGAAATGAAATGAAATGAAATGAAAATACACTTTATTGTACACCTAACAGAAATTAAATTATAAACAAAAACAACACAATAAAACACAGGTACAATGGGCGGCCTTATCGCTAAAAAGCGATCTCTGCCAGGCAACCCAATCAAGGAAAGGAAAAAAACACAGACTTAAGGGTTAGGTTGTACACAAGAGAAGAGCAGTTAACAAATTAAAAATAAATATATATATCAATTACTATATCATACAAAGTACAAGCCAACAACACAAAGAAAAGTGACTCTGAAGCAAAAAAAAATTACGAATTAGGGTGGCATAAAATGTTTTTTAAGGAGTCTTTTAAAAATCGGTAGTGACTGTGCGCGCCTAATTTGAAAGGCGCGCAAATAATGGACATTGTTAACTCTTATCTAGACTAGGCAAACTTGGAACAATAAATTTAAAGCTATCTGGTTCAACCATTGTTTTTAGGGATGATGATTAGAATGTTAAAAACAGTTTTTGTTGTTACGTGTAAGACAAAAAGCCTTAATATAATGTTCACAATCCTCAACGCTAATTCCACTACCTATTCCTATTGCTGGTTGTAGGTTTCACTGCTTGGTGGTTGTAAGGAAATAATCTATTGAAATTATTTAAAAATGAAACTGTTTAAAAAAACCAAAATCTAGATATTAATTTATTTATACAAGTAGATATTAACATTTATTTATTTTTTGTAAGTTTATATATTTGTACAGCATTCTTTTAGTTTTCTTCCCATGTTGCATTATTATAAACAAAGTCTACCATAAATAAACTATTCAATGAACTTTGATGCTAGGAATCAAATACATTTTAACTTATGTTGTATTTACACAAAAGCAGTCAGACAATAATTATTTCATAATCTTAATAGTTTGTAAATAAAAATACAACTTCAGGATCATATACAATTCCATACACATTCAAAGAAATAGTCCACCAACCCACATTGGAGTAGCATGGTGGGTTTATGCTCTAACATCCTAACAGGTCTCCTGCCTGTGCCTAGCAGTGGAATGGTTTAGTAGTGTGGAAATAATCCAAATGATCATAATTAGTCTATTGAATAATTTCATTTTCATCCTTACCTATCACTTGGACATTAAAATTCCTTTGAACATAAACAAACAATAAAGAGGAGGTATACAAAAAATATAAGGAAATTTTCTTTAGGACAAAGGTGTTTGTAATGTAACCTCAAAACGGTATCGCTAATAATTATTGAACAATTACTCGTTCGTTTACAAAAAAAAATAAAAAATATTTATAGTACTCACCCTTGAAAAAGTTCTCAAACGATTAATACGAGGATTTGATGGGATATTACTAAGGGACACCTTAGACATGTTCGATTCCCTTTACCACTATACTCTTCTCGGTAACAATAGAAAATACTGCACTGCAGCAGTCGGGCGGACCGCTGAGATTAATAATGAGCACTCAATTCAACAAACATCTGAGCATC
The DNA here is from genome assembly GCF_905163445.1 of Pararge aegeria. Classification (NCBI taxonomy): domain Eukaryota; kingdom Metazoa; phylum Arthropoda; class Insecta; order Lepidoptera; family Nymphalidae; genus Pararge; species Pararge aegeria. The sequence goes on from NC_053194.1 coordinate 5,645,635, forward strand.
TAACACTTCAGTATTCAAATGATTTAAATTTTAATTCTGACAGATGATAGCACAAATAAATCAATTACACCACCACATAGCGTCGTTCTTCAAACAATTTAGCAGTATTCTATAAAAATGTCCTAGTTCTTATTATTTAATCCCACCGGATTTACTGGAATAAACCCAACTATTTTAAAAATAATAGTCGATGTTTAGCAAGGTTGACAGATGTGCTTACGACTGCTCGGATACGTTTCGTTTCACACACAGCTCCTAACGCTTAACGCACACTAGACCAGTAGCGCCTCCGGACAAGAACTGTCAAAGCGATAAAGAAACTCGCGCCAAGTGCGTATGAATGAGTCAAGCGCGCGAAACTTGTATTCGGAAAGGTTCTCCAAGCTACCTTATTGTATAAAAAAAGAGTCATATTTGAAGGAAATAACTACACTTTAGCATTTAATTAGTAGGAAAATAGGAAATCAATCTCATGATTGTTATAATACATAGGGATCGGGTAGGTAGGTATATGAATGTTTTCAAAACGTTCAAATCGACGCCTTCCCTATCGCACTAACCCAAGTATAAAAATTCAGAAATACCCACCATTTAACGTAGCATAATTACAAGCACTACAAGCTCAGACCAATTTTTATCACTAAATCCAATAAAAATATTCAATTATAGGCACATCTTCAATCGATTAAATGGTCTTTCGATGCCGTCTGGCCAGTTGAATTTGTAATATGAACCTTTAAAGTGCTCCTTAAAATAATTATACCGAAATTCATAGAAATATTACTTGCGATAACATTTCAGCAGGCGTTTATATAATGTTTCAAAATCGGCTCTATGGCACTTATACGGCTAACAGTTTAATTTAGTGTAAAGTGGCTATCCACTTGCATTAAATATATAGGTATTAATTATTAAGTTGTAGGTAGGTACTTTTTGGCTAAATATACCTAAAAAAAACATAGGGAAATAGGTACGAGGGTAAATAATAGTAAGAAGAATATAGTTAGATAGTATTTGTATTAGATGTACCGTTATTTAGATTAAGTCCTATATATTCACAGTTAAGTACCTACCTGTCTTTTTTGCAAAAATTGCCTCACTATTCAAATGTATGATTATGACATAACTATATCTTACCAATGACCGTTCGGTAGGGTTGGCACGAATACGGGGTTCATCGTCTTCATCATCTGGCGTGCATTCGGTGCCGGCAGTCTGCCCCATGTTGATCGCTAGGCTCTAACTGCTGCGTTGGCGTATATGCGGCGCGAGGCCGCAAGCCGCGCGTCCTTCGCGCGACCGATGCCGCGCCGTTGTGCGGTGTGCTTAGTTACACGAGTCCCGCATTTGAACTAGGGATTAACCCTTAAACATCGATAAAAATGTTTCGAACGTATCCTTGCTAGACTTTACGCGAAGCTTGAATGGTGCTTAACCACTAACGAGAGGATAGGTATATTATTTTTCGGTATCGTTTATAAAAAAAAGCGGTTATAGCCTAGTGGTTAGGACTACGGCTTCACTTCCGGGGGCCGAGTTCGAACTCCGGCATGCACCTTTAACTAAGCTTTGTGGGTTTTAAGCTATAAAATTGCTCTAACAGTGTTCGAAAACAGCATAAGGAAACCTCCATACCTCAGAGTTCTCCATAATTTTCTCCAAGGCGTGTTAAGTCCACCAAACTGCACTTGGCCAGCGTTTTGAACTATGGCATAAACCCTTTCCATTACAGAATTAGGCCTGTGCCATTTAGTGGGCCGGTAATGGGTTGTATGATGATGATTTAAAAAAAATATGAAAAATGAAACCTATTTCACTGAAAGTGGTTAATGTGTGTCCATGCTTACACTATTTGCTCAATACAATAACCGCATACGCAGCTCAATTTATGCAATCTTAACGCAATGTGATAACGTATTTCGTAAATAACCCGATCTTCGTGTATGCCCAAAACGAATTTCAGGTGTAAATTCGTGGATAAATTACGAATGGACAAAAATGCAACGACATATATTGATTCCCATAAGTACTTTATTAGTCGCAACTGCCAAGTGACCATAAAATAAAGATACTTATGTATTCTTTTACGAGAGCGAGCATACGATTCTTAAAGATTATTTGTGTCCGCTTCGTAGAAGTAGAATTTCAACTGCAGTGTTCCCATTAAGCTGATGACAGGCCTGGTTCCTCAGTTTTTTTTATTTCTAAGTTGATTTGATGCAATTATTCATAAAATATTCTGCTGTCTAATGTCTTCAACAGAATTTGATATCTGGAGATAAATGAAACGAAGAAATTATATATGTATACTCTCTTACAGAGCTCCTATATAACATTTTTACGAACTACTTATAAGAAATATTACAATGATGTTCCAGTGACATATATACCAGTGACAGGTGTTAAATATGCATGCCATTTTAAACATCTGTGTCGAATAATGCAGCCATAAATATAGTTCATCCGTACAAATAGTTTGCAGTAGGCACCACACGCTATGTTGAAACTATATGAAAACATTCTGTACCTTATTTATTTAATTTCTACTTTATATAGTTATAATAGTGAAACAACTAAAAATAAAAATAATAAATACAGTTAACTGAATCCTATGACTCGTGACGCAACAATATCGGTATGATCGTGTAAAGCTCAGTGCCTATATGTCTTGTCTTTGAAGTACCTGACGCTCGCTCCCCAGCTCGGCATGAACCAGCTGCGGCTTTCAAAGCGCGCAAACTATTTGTGTGAACAAACTATTGATCGATTATTCGATCGATATTGATAATAGTTCGATCCGATGCAATCGATTATATGCAACTGGATCATCCACATAAATCCATACATCCAATGCCCATATCATTGAGACACATTGTCTAAATAGTGTCCTAAATAAGTATATAAAATCTTGTTTTCTATTTAGGTATATCTCTCACATTGTTTGTAAAACGACCTTCGATCGTGCATGAAAGAAAACTAAAAGCTATTATTTTGACTAACCTAACTCCCCATTCGCAATTATATTGTTCGCTAGGATTTGTTATCACGGTTTTATGGAATGGATAAACTAAAAACTACAAAATCTATTTCACAGGTTCTTTGGCCAATAGAAAGCTACATTTTCAGGGAGTAACATAAGTTTTTATTTAATATATTTTTATAAGCTTTACAAAAATAATAAGATTTCATTCTGCAATAATGAAATTCGGCCGGTTGCCGTTTAATTTTTATCAGAAAATTATTTAAAAATGACACAGTGCGTTTCAATCGTCATTTTAACGCATAGAATATTATTTATTACAAAAATGTAATTTAACTATCAATCATAATATCATATATAAATAAACCTTGCCCTTTACAGCATGTTATTCGGATGCTTAACACCAAGATAATTACAAATTTTAACATGTTCGTATTAAATCTGTGGAGAAGCCTTAGCCGCTAAAATATTTAAATATTGTAAGATACTTGCCATCACAAAACTCCCTCAATTTAATTATTAAAGTTATTTTCTGAATATATTATGAAAATTAAGCACAATGTTTAAGCATATCATGGATTTTCGCAAAGTATTCTTGTATGCAATAGTATCTTCTGAAATTATTTAATTACCTGATGGGTGTAATGGAGTGTGAATAAAGTACCTATTTGTAATTCGTAGACCAAAAATGTCCTAAATATCGATACTGTGAACATCCAAGTCTACGTTAGCGGCGGTCGATACAACAGGCGCAAGTCCGAAACGCTCAGCTGAGTCTCATAACAGTTGGAAAGCTCCGGGGCCTAATTGTCGTAGAATGACAGTGACAATGTGACGATCGCTAAGCTTTCTGATTAAGTATAATAAGTAATCTTAGCGAGGGTGCCATAAATTCAGCCAATAACAACATTTGCGATAAACGCTGTGCTATAATCAAATATTTTGCAATCGACCAACTATTTGACTTTTACTGGTGGTTTAATATATTGTCTAGTACCTCATAAATTTCTTAAAGACAAGGGATTTTAAAGCAATTTGAATATAATAGTAACAATAATTGTTAAACTTTTAATAAATAAATATAAAACTTTAAGTGGTAGGGTAGGTATCTTTTTCAGAGACTTAAGAAATCAAAACCTGTTGGTAAACATATACACGCCTGCGTAAGAAATTAAAACCTGTTGGTAAGCATATACATTTAGCACATAATATAAATTTCATTTTATCAACTGACTTCTAAACATGGACTTCAATGCGATGTATACCAGAACACTTAGGTCCCATTAAAATTACATTTAAACTTAGAACCTGTCTTTCTCATACGATTACTTATGTGTTTTCTCATTCTCGCATCAATCTTTGTTAATAGCAAGAAGGTAAGTACATTACGGTCGAGGAAAGAAAAGCTATCATATTATTGGACTCCTCACCTGCAGCTCAGACTTCAAGCTTCTGACTTAAACTTCCGCCGAGGTTTATATATAAGAGCTAAAATTCTTATAAAATATATTAATAAATCCTTCTACTTTAATGGTAACATTGCAAACGATTTTTGCAATAGTTAGTAGGCTTCTTCCGTGTAATTCGGCGGAATACAATCAATATCCATATCACTGATCCAAATTGATTTTATTATCCACGATGGTTTTTAATATATCGTTTGTTTCCCAGCAATTGTATCTATTTATTTAGTATGTTTTCCTAATCCTAATCCTAGCAATTAAAAAAAAGTAGAAGACGAAAATAGATTTTCACATAATATTATCGTTATAATTTAAACTAGATAAAATTATATATCGAATGGATTTCGATAGTTTCTATTCGATAGTTTCGATAGTTCAAATTTAAGTGGTTTTCATGGCTAGTATAAGATATGAGTCGAATGTTTGTATGTATTTTTGTATACACATTGACAGGTATTATGAAACATTCCCTGTCTGCCACAGCATAAGATCGGCGACCTGGCAGTAGGCATTTATGCAAAAAGGCTATTAATATATGGCACTGATCAGACTAAAACGGCATCATGTTGCGCAGGACCTACTTTTACCTTTGTAAATAATATGTGAATTATCGTTCTGTGTAGCACGATCCGTCCATCCACGGCTGTGTGCGAAAAAAATCCCGTGGGTAGGCTATAACAAAACTATGAGGTACCTTCTGGATGGAGGTATGAAAAATTGTGTCGATGTTACCGATTTCAATTTTTTATATTTAAAGATTGTATTATTAGTTTAGTTCCGTTTTGAATTTCGTATTTGGGTTTTGGTATAGTAAATCTTTTTGGATATACTTAGACGTTAAAAGTCCTCAAAGAACAAGATGAAATCGCTGTTAGACTAAACAATATATTTTCTTACGTATCAGAAGTATCACATGTATCAGGATCTTGACCGCTGATCATCATACACATAGTGGTAGGAGTTGTCTTATTCGTTTAGTTATAAATACTAAAAGGATGCCAAACTCTCTTCTGAACCTTAAAGCCAGAGATCAGACAAACCACGGGGAATATCTAGTGGAATATAAATGAACAGTTTACATCGATATCATGTAACCTTTATTTATCAAATGTCTAACATTCATTAACTAGAGTGCAATGTTTTAATTATTTATAATGAAATAATTACTTAATATACAAATGGGAGACGGTAGTAACCCATTTCTCTAATAACTCAAAAAAAAACACTGGTATTTTTATTTGAGTACATTTCCAAATTAACTTCTAACGAGATTGGACCAAGTTGTTTGTTATAATAATTTTATAAAATTTTCTCTCTAAAAAAGTTTAAAAATAATTCAAGAAGCATTGATCATAATAAAAATGGAGGACTCAAGAATTTCCTCAATTATATATATGCTGAGACCTCTGATGGTTATTGAAAATATGTTTGGGAAATTCAGATATCGAGAGGTCGGTGGAAAAAGAAGAAATAATAAGTAAAAGAATGAAGTATTACGCTATCTTCGTAATGTGCCTTCCTGTTATAGCGTATGGTATCGTTTTTTTTAATACCAGCATATACAATACTCTTATTAAGATTGAGTACATTGTGGAATCAGTATATAAAATATCTGCCATGTCAATGGTCATACAACATATTATATCAACATTCGTCTTTATAAGTTACACTGAAAACAATGTGCATATTATAAAAACAATCTCCCTAATAGATGCTAATTTAAATATCCCTAGAAAATTCTACAAGGATTCGCGTAGGTACATTCAAATCGTAATTTCAATTTATATTTTCATTTATACGTTAACTTACTATTTCATTGAAAATAATGCACCGTTGTGGAGTGGAATAATACTAACTATAATTGATTTTGAGCGTCACCTAGACGTGTTATCTTTTTCTTTATTTATCAAAACAATTAAAGACAGATTAGTTTTTATAAATAACATTTTGGAAGAGGTCATAATTACAAAAAAATCAAAAAATGGCACTTTAAATATAACAGAAAGGAATTTCCGAAATCAAAACGATTTTTTAAAGATGTTAGATAACAATTATATAATTCGTTCTTTGGGTATAACTTACGATATGATCGGTGAAGCGTGCAATGAAATTAACAAAGCATTCCATTTTATTATATTTAAAGTGCTCTTCACGACATTCATATCTATCATAATCACGATGTGGACATCAATCTACTTCATTCAAACTGCAAAAATGAATGTCTCGCTACCCCGTATTGTATTAAGCTGTGTATTTGAAATCATGGCAGTGGGTTATATGTCTTATACTTGTGAAGTTATGCTTATGAAGCGCTACTCTACTAAGATCTTACTGAACGAGCTCATTATGGACTACAATCTTACCAGGCAAATGCGTGTACAGGCTAAAGCATTTATGGAATTGATTGAGGTGTGGCCGTTACAGATTTTCGCATACGACATGTTTGCCATAGATATAAAGTTAATGCTTAAATTTATAAGCGTTTCGACGACATATCTGATAGTAATCATTCAACTTTCCCATTTTTTCTGAATATATTTTTGTTATTAATATTTACACAACCTAAACTAAATTGAATTATGGTGTTTTGAAACTATTTGCTGCACATAACCAAAATTATAATGGTGTCACTTTTGCAATGACATTCTGTAATATGTTTTTTTTTCTTTGATATAATTCAATTCAATTTCTTGTATATGGTTTTTATATAACTAATTCATTTGATTTAAGTAAACGTGTGTACCAAAATGAGGTTGTTTAATTTTTCCTATTCCTGCCTACTATTTACCTACCTTTTTTGTGACCATCAATAGGCTGTCTGTACTTAGGTATGTACGCTACACGTAGTCACCTATAATATTACAACTTGACAGTCTATCGTCACTTTGTTTTTGTCTTCAATTGATTGACGCCATTTTGGTGCTGTTAGTTGTGAAGCTGTAATACGAGTGTACAAAGAACTAAACTACAAATCAGTAAAACAACGATAGTAATATTAGTTCCAGAGTCACTCTAGGACCACTTTCTCCTGTAAAAGATTATTGGTTATTTGTAAACTCTGGTTCAGTGACTCGCACTGTGTTATTTTTGCGCAATATTTTGAATTAAATTCTAAAAATTTCCATTTAAGTTTCTAGCTTCACAAACATACGAGTTAAGGAGCAAAGTTTTTTTGACATGATTGTTAAATAAAAATTATGCGGCTCAGTCCATACAAATGTATAATCATTATTTCAGGCAAAGCCAACACATATACAATACCAATTAGGTACAATTGTGAAAAAGAAAAAATATATATATCACAGGTCAAGTTCAAATTACAATTAAACTTAAAAAACTAACCTCAGAAGAGTAAGAAATGAACCAATTTTATCAACAATAACCTGAACTTGTCCGAGTTAATTAAACGACAATGGGTGCCGTGAGGTGGAGGGGTGGTGACCAAATCCTCCGGGCTACTACTGCCACCTACCGCGTCTCGCCTTTAGTCCAGCAGTGGCTAAAGCCGAGTTGATTCATATGAGGAATACATTGCCCAGTAGTTTTCTGATATTGCTTGAAACACTTATAGCGCCATATTTGATGAAGAGTCAGTAGGAAGAGCACTTAGATAATTTTGAGAAGTGAAGACCAATTTTCGTTTAAAAAATTCAAAACAGCGCTACCTGTAATATAAAATAATTAGGTTAAAGTAAATGAGTTTTTTATCTATACCTAGTTATAATAAAACTGTAGCTGGAAGATTTGTGTACATATATTTTAAAATTTTTGATCGGGGTATGCTTTATAATCGATACTGAGTCCAAATAAGATTGTTATTTAATTTTTGAATGCAAATACGAATGCATGCGTACCATCCTGCTAATATTACGAAAGAAATAAAATAATATAAATATTAAGTTTGATTAATAACCTGCAAATTCATTTTTAAATTATTCAAATTGAACCTATCGCTTAGATGTTGCGATGGGTATAGAATAACACGTACGGTGACGACGGGCCGCGAATAACATGGTTTGGAAATAAAACTGGACCTGGTAGGAGGCACTGCAATTAGTTTCTAGGTTTTTTTTAAGATATTAATCGATTTGGTGCAGACGAAGTCGCGGGTCAGCTAGTAGTTAATAATTCACAAAGTGTTGCCCTGTGTCCATCAACCTAAAGCGTAGATGCGAAGTAGACGTATTAAGGACTACGTCAATTATAAAAATGCTTGGTTGTAAATTATCTAACCAGGCTGCTTCTTAAGTATTTTTAAATGACGATGTGAGATTGTGATAACAAAAAATACAACCGGCGAAGTTTGTTGTGGGCTTCTCTTTAGACCAGGGCGCGATTGGAACCCTCGTAGCTTTAGTTTGAAGTTGGCGAATCTAGTTATCGCCATCAACTCACTTCTATGTCATATTTTACATGTACTTAATGTACGCATCAAAAGTGCCATATATGTGCCTAATAGCTGTCCCGGCGAACTTCGTACCGCGGATTTTTTTTGATGTTATATTTTTATGCTTATTATCCTATTCCGGCTAAGAGGAATCAAAAAAATCTAATACTATAAAAATTGGTCCAGCCGTTACTAACACAACTTTCTTTTATATATATAGACTAGATTGTACCCGTGTTTTGATTGACAAATTATAACAAAAAGCGGTTATTGTGTCCTAACAATTTAGTCCTAACAAGGCATTTAGCTTCCCAGACTTTTTTGTAGGTAATAATGATTACTTTAAACATGTCAATCCATCCATCCATACATACATACATCCATCCATCCATCCATACATCCTTACTCACAAACTTTCACATTTATAATATAAGTACGATGGTACGCATGCATTCGATCGCTGTCCCATATGCTTTACAACTCGCTGTTATCTGTGAATAGTTATGTCTTTTATCTCCGACAATATTTATCTGATCTTCATTAAAATTACACAATACATGCTTGATAGCATACACTTTCAAATAAAAAAAGACTTATTAAAATCGGTTCAAATTTAACGGAGCTATGAAGTAAAATTGATAAAAATTTCATCTCATTTCCCGAGAGAAGCTTATTGTTTATCGGGATAAAACGTAGCCTATATGTTGACCCGGAATATAGCCTATATGTTGACACTATAATAAATTTTATTTGAATCCGATCTGTAGTTTTCACGTGATTCCCGGACAGACAGACAGACAGACAGACAGACAAAAATTAAATAAAAATCTGTTTTGGACTCAGTATCGATTATAAAGCATCCCCGGTCAAAATTTTCAAAATATATTAAATGTACAGAAATCTTCCAGTTACAGTTTTATTATAAGTATAGATTGGAAAAAAGAAATACACGCCCTTCAGACTGGTACACAATATTGCACAATACTGCTTACCGGCAGAAATAAACATGGTGGTAGTTCTGCCCCGAACGAACTCTGTCACAGAAAGGACATGAAGCTTCACATCTACGCCTCTATTTTATGGACACAGGGAAACACTTTGCAGGATGTGTTCTTTGCATGCCTGGTGCCATGCGAAGTGATGCTCGTTTGTAGACCATGGTTTTCCCCTTACCACTATCAGCACGGCTAGCATGGGCAGGAGACAATTATATCCCCGGGGAAAGGATATAAATGTATCTTCTCCCAGAGCTTTATCAACTCTCAGAGCACTGGCGCACAAGTGGAAATAATATCCAAATAAAATATGTGTGTTAATAAACGGGGGTAAACTCCTATTCCATGTTCGAGTGATTTAGAAGGTGGGCACGTCAATTATATCCCTTGTCATTGGATATAAACGGGGGATATCATTTTTATCTCCCGCCCGTACTAGCCCTGCTGCTATCTGTTGCGCTATCTGCTGGGTCTATCAATACAAAAAAATATATATAAAAGAAGGGCAATATAAATATATATATATAATATATATAATAAGTAAATATTTTTACAGTTACTTACTCATTTCTGGATCCCCCGTTATAAAATCATACAAACTAAAACTGACTTGACCTTTCAATAATTTATTAGTCAATTTGAAATCCTCTACTTGTAAGTATAGATCGCCGTCTGGTTTTGTCATGGGCAATATACGAAAGTAACAATTTATCGTTAAATCTGAAACAACAAACTTGTTGATATTATGTTGACGTCATTCTAAATACCTTTTTTTGAATGTTTGATCACGGATTACTAGGTCCTGGAATCGATTTTCATCTCGGTCAATTTATTGAGAAGACTGGAATTTTTCTATCAGGAAAAGTTCCGTACCTAACGCTAAGAGTCAGAGAGCACAGTAGTCTTCTGGTCCAGGTTATTGCCGCTTACAAATAGTTTGAGCCCACCAATCCACATGGAAGCAGCGTGGTGGGTCAATGCTCTAAAACCCTTTTTTATATGGAGAGGACCCTTCGCCTATCAGTGGGGCGTTAATAGGCTGAGGGTGAATAAGTTATAACTGCCATACCAAACTACAGTCTTGTTAACTAACTAACTTGTAGTGGATTCGAATGTATGTTTGTTTATCCATACTTCAACCTAGAAGTCTTCTTTTGGTCCTGGACAAATATCAAATTCCCAAGGAATACAGGAACATTCGTATTTTTACACCAAATATCGTCCTGTCTAAAGGTCAAAGCAAACTACCAACATATTCACCGCGGGTAAAACCGCGTGGCAGTTAGTAAAAAAGCATACAATACTTTGTTATATACTTACTACAGTTTATGACCGACTGGCCTTCTCCGTCAATGGAAAAATTAATTTTCCCCTTTGAAATGTATACACCGTCTATACTCAAGTTGCAACGAAGCTGTGCTTCGTACTGATCCCCAGCAATTTTCCTAAATTTAACATAAATATAAATTTATCATTTGGTGAAACTGAGCCTTTTTAAAAGTATTGAAAGAATTCAAATTAACTAAAGTGAACGGCAATAAATGTTATAACTGTGAGCGCTACAACAGTTCTTTTATTAATATAATTGATGGACTAAGCAGACCCATAGTAAGGGGAAAGAATCGTTTACAAATATAGTAAATTCAAATTCAAATTCAAAATTTCTTTGTTCATGTAGGCCTATCACAGGCACTTATGAAGCATTCATAAGTGCCTGTGTATGCGTATATGTTTACACAATTGCAAGAGGATGGTGATAACTTCGTTCGCCAACTTAAACCTAAAGCTACTAAGGATCCAAACGCGCCCTGGTCTGAGAGCCCACAACAAACTTAGCCGGGTATTTTTTTTTTGTTATCACCATCTCACAGTTAATTTATATTAAGCTATAAAGCTAGAGCAATTCATACCCAAGCTTTTTAATCGTTTAAGTAATCCTTAATATTATAATAGGATTTTTCTGTAAGCTTACGTTTTATATAAACTTTGAACTTATTGAGAGACATCTCAAAGATTTCTCATCTCATTTGGTAATTTGTTATCAAAAAGCAGCAGCATTTCGCAGCTATGTTAGCTACATGTGCTCGTAATTACACTGACAACCACGCCCTTACTTGGCAGAATGGAACACAGCGATTATGCTTGGCGTCACAAATAAGCATGGGCGGACTCCGCACGAGTTCTGTCACAAAAAGGTTCACTACTAGGCACTTATCTAAAAATAAAGTAATGCACATAACCCTTTAAGTGGTACGTGGTGTGCATCGAGGATACCTTTACAGATGATATGAAATGAAGTTAATCTCCAGTACGAGTTATAAGAGTAGTAGTAGGCTTTTTATAACTCTAACAATGCCTATCCTCAATTATGAAAATTGAGCTTAATTTGCTATACTCCGCGAAAAGCGGTAGAATCTGTATGGTGTAATTTATAATTTTTTCAATCTTTTTAATCCACACCAAACAGATCTGTCCGAAGATCTGTCTACGCACGTTTCGCTCTGAAACCGAAGCATCCTCAGGAGATGATGACTTTACAATGAATAATTGTTAAACATTAATTATTATAGTCTTTACAAGCAGTAATTGTTTACAATTAAAATAAAATGAATATTAAAATTTCACAGAGTATAGCAAATTAAGCTTAATTTTCATAATATACCATGGAATTCCGCCTGTTTCTAACCAATGCCTATCCTTGAGTTTTCGTACTGGAGATTTTTTAAATTTTATATCTTGTGCCCGCTTAGTGCAAACCCTGTGCATACTCTGTATGCACGCCACTGTTGTACAGTGGATACTGCGTCAATTATTATTTATATATATTAGATACATATTTCAACACTATATTTACCTTGCAAAAACAACGCGGCATGTACGAAGCCCTCCGGTATAAACTTGTTCGATTTCGATAGTTATTCCTTTAGGTAGGACAAATAGAAGATTTGCGGCATCGAAAGGGTTCAAAGATCGAATTCCAAGCTCCGGAATGCCTCCTACGAAATCAGGCAAGACAACCTCTATTGAGTTTTGCAAGCATCCTGGTGAAGAATCTCTGCAGGGCCTTTCAAAACCATCTGTTAATTAATATAGATAGTAAAGATTTCAAGAAGATAAATTGATAACGTACCTCTTTAGACATAGATGATCAAGTAACAATAATCAATAACATAAATCCTAAAGCAATACATATGTTAATTTTTAGTTAGCTGAGATATATTCATCAGTTATGACGTTCTGTGCAGATTTTTCTCGTACAACTTTATTAGACTTTCGTCCGAGTATGCGTCAACCTTAAAAGATGGACAAAGGCTGTTGCGCATTTTCTTTAAAACTTCGAAACTTCCACAAACATTGCATAGGCGTAACCTTTAAGCTTTTATGCATCGCACGCATCGGAAGGGCTTAAAATGAACATTTTCCATTTATGATCCGGTCCTATAGCCTTAGCGTATTATCTTATAGGCGATAAACTTTCTCGAAAAATGGACTATCCAACGCAAAACAATTTTTTTTATTCGAACCGGCAGCTCCAGAAATTGGCGCGTTCAACCAAAACTATTGATTCTTACAGATTTCCTACTTGGCCGAAGCCATTTTTTTACATTAATTAATTATTTACACATAGTTTTGGTGAATCATATTCATTATAATATTATGCTAGTTCTTGCTTGAGAAATCCTCATTAAGAAAAAAGATCAAAGAATGTTAAGACCCGTTTCTTATCCAAGGAAACTGCTCAGTTAAAATTTTCAGCAGAGGTTGTTTATCGAGCAGTTACACAGAATATGTTGCAAGACAATGGCCATGGCTTGGCTTTTCTGACTTTCTTACTTCTTAGAAGTCGTACGGTGGAATAAAAAAATCAATTAAGGCGAAGTCCATAAGGCTTCCTAGTGTCAAAACTCGTTATTATTTACATTTACTACACATACGCTCAATGGAAGTATTTTATCTCTTGCAATATCAAAGGATAAAATATCGTCCCCTTATCTGAACTATTAGTGAATTATTAATAACTAATTTAAATAAGTTATATTAGGTGTGTGATAATTATCGGAAATAACGGGGATTTCACTTACGGAAAACGTTGGCCACAGGTGCACAATATATAGAGATGATTAATAAGATGTAGTAATGTAGATATATCATGTTAGCTAGCACGTTTGTAAACATTAATTGAAGTAGCAAATTAATTGTTCTAATATGTCAGATTAAGAATATTAAGATTATTCATATCTCAATGAATAGATTTTAAAGAAAAGATCTGGCACCAACACTTAAAGGTCGTAGAAACAGAAGAATTAAAGAAGGAATGAACACAACAGTAGATACAATTTGAGTGAATGATAATGACCAAACTCGAAATTAATAACTCAAGACATCCGATTATTTTTAGCAATTAAATATCAATGAAGAAATAAGACACCAATAGTTTTAGTACTAATTTAATAACGAGCATTAAAATGAAGCAATTATCACAGTCACATTAAATAATCTTAAACATCAATAACACAGGTACAATTATTTTTCTTAACGCTTAAATGATTATATTTAAATATCAATCTAAGATCAGTTGTATTGAACTTATGTTTCCTTCCAAGCCCAAATCAAAGTTTATTATTAAATAGGGGAAAAGATTCAGATTGATCTATTTTCTATCTTTGTAATCTGATCATCCGGCAAGGAACCACTCTATTAAGAATAACTGGATTTTTGCACAGAGGACAATAATTCGTTTGATTTTTCGCTTTACGGAACCTTATTCAGTCAGCAAAAGACAAATCTGTACCTTAAAGTCACTCTGCTTTCTGCCTGTCTATCCAAATGTAACGGATCTCTCGGCTCGAACTGAACGGAATGACTTGCATGTACTTCTTTGAATATTTGGTGCACTATCTTATCCAGAATTTCCTTATATAGGTACTTGTATTTATTTATTATTTTGTATTGTGATGTCGACGGTGTCATTTTTGAACCTTATTCTTACGGGTCCCACTTATCTAGGAAGCGGTGATAGCCCAGTGGGAAGGACTTCGACTTCACTCTTGGGGGGCTGAGTTCGAATACCAGCAAGGACCTCTAACTTTACTAAGTGATGTGCGTTTTAAGCAATGACATCACTTACTTCAACATTGAAAGAAAATCTAATGAGGAAACCTTCATGCCTGAGAGTTCTCCATAATGTTATCAAAGGTGTGTGGAGTCCACCAATCAGCACTGGACTGGCATGGTGGACTACGTAACCTCTTCTCATTGTGGGAGAACACCCGTGCCCTGTAGTGGGCCGGTAATGAGTTGATATTCTGATGATGATGAAGGATATTTTGTAATAACATAGTATACTGGAGTTCTGGAGTAAGTATATAGTATTGAACTGTATTTACATGATGTGGTTTTTAAGCCGTATGGTACGAAATCAAAAGGGATTTCATTCCTTCTTCCACCAATTTAGGGGTCAGGTATCCAAACATTGGATACAATAACCTAAATTGTACTGAGTTACACTACTGAAGATATTTTAATATTATTAAATTTTAATCCGTATAAATGATTACTAATACATTTTTTTTCATGGTACGGAACACATATGTGAGCTTTGCTATTTTTGGTCGCAGTAGTATTTCAAATATCCTCTTCTCTGTTTTATCTGCCTATATTAAAAGCCATTATATTTTTGTTACCATTTAATTCTTATCGCAATTATCAATCCTTATGAAATCTTATGTCGATATCATAATTGTCATCATCATTTGGCTTATTGCTAATTGCTGAATTCTCTTCAAGATGGCATGCTACCGATTTTAGCAAAGATACATCTGAAACAAATTAGGTTTAAATTAATATTGTTTCTTGTCATATTTTATCTTTGACAGTGAAAAATGATATCACACATCTCTTTTCTCTCTCAAAGATAAATTATTACAGCGAGAGCGAGATTTTTCAGATGATAAGTTAATGATGATCGAAGATATGGGATTTGCTAATTGTTAGAAAGATTGTAAATTACGAGGTCTTGGTCCCCAGGTCTCGCCAAAATTTTTTGCTTTGGTAAAAATGATTTATTGCTCTTTGTAGTCCAGAGTAAAGTTACTGGCATCATCTAAGGCAAATTTCTGGTTATGACAATTGACGTTTTGTTACGATTATAATTCAATAAAAAACGTCAAAAATTTCAAAATATCACTGTTTTGAGCAATGGTAGTTTGGCTCCTGAATAAGAACTTTTTTCGTAGCCCAGAACTCTCGTTGCTTTGGTTTTCGAATGTAGTAATCGCCATCATCTGCACATTTTTTATCATCACGATTTGAATATCGAAATGTTTGTCTATGACTTTGAACAATTAGATGAGCTTACCAACTCCACAGTTAATGGCGCACTGCAACCTTGACAAGTTAAAGTAGGTTTGCCTGTCCGTGCCACAAACTGGGTTGTATTCCGGGGTGCTAGGACACGATGTTATACAAGTTCGTGCTGATATACTTATTGTTGTACTTCTCGGCGTTGTTGTAATTACATTGTGAGCTGTGGTTGTTATTTTTGGGCATGGCGTTCGTCGAATTAATTGAACATCTGAAATAATATTATGTACTCTTATAATCATCATTGTCAACCCATTACCGGCCCTCTTCAGGGCACGGGTCTTAGAATGAGCAGGGCCTCGATCCACCCCGCTGGTCAACGGAGAATTGTTGGACTTCACACGTTTTTGAGAATGCAGGTTTCCTCACGATGTTTCCTTTACCATCAAAGCAAGTGATATTTTAATTGTCTAAGTAAGAAACGCACAGAAATCCGAAAAACTAGAGGTGCTTGCGAGCTCGGGCGTTTGAAGGGAAAAAGGGGCCCTTACCACTGAGTTATCACCACTTATTATTTAGACTTATATTAATTACTTACTAAAACACTTCTACAATATTTTGATATTAAATCTTCGGCACTGGGAACCACTGCTATGAGTACGTGGTCCATAAACTTTAACATTACAATATGAAAAACGCGAAGAATATTTAAAAGCGAAAAGATTTGATTTATATAACTTTGTATATTTATAGTTAGTTCATTGAGTTACATAGGCTTAAGTTTATATCAGTAATAATAAGGATTGACACAGCTGCAGATGTCCCAAATAATCTGTAGATGGTACTGCTCTAAATCTCTGGAGATGTCTTACTACTCTGAATTTCTCTCTGAGAAGCAAGAGTGGAGCTTGTTCTAGCAGTAGACAGTAGCAGTATTAGTATTAGCCTGATCATGTTGGCTGGCTCATAGCTTTATCTTACGTAACGTACCTTTTCCACACCATTGTGCACATGCCATTTTTCCGTGGTTGTAATATGTGATATGATCGCTGCCGCACACAGGGCTGTACTCCGAGGTGGTTGGGCACGAAGACATGCAAGCCTGCAGGTTTGTGGATGTAGATGTTTGTATAGGACTTGCAGTAGTGCCACCCCAGCCTGAGCACGGTGCCAAATGGTGGATATTAACGTCTGGAAAAAAT
Organism: Pararge aegeria; assembly: GCF_905163445.1. Taxonomy (NCBI): domain Eukaryota; kingdom Metazoa; phylum Arthropoda; class Insecta; order Lepidoptera; family Nymphalidae; genus Pararge; species Pararge aegeria. The sequence goes on from NC_053194.1 coordinate 5,662,965, forward strand.
ATTGAGGCCCTATTACACAAAAAAGAGCTCACCAACCGGTATTGGAGCAGCATCGTGGGTCTATGCTCCAAAACTTTAACTCCAATGAGAGACGAGGCCTGTTCCCAGCAGTGACATTAAAGTCTGCGTATTATGGATGATGACACCAAAAAAAAATTGTTGTACAGTAAAATATCCTATAACTGCCTTGTTCGTCTAGTATACTTAGTTAGCATGTTCATCTACGGATCACGAAGTCGTGGGTTCCATTCCCGGGTTGGGCCAAGAATGGTTAGCTATTGATATTTTCTGTTAAGAAAGAAATTGGTGATTGTAAACACAATTGCTTTTGACAGCACGTCAAACCATCGATTCCAGTTATTATCAGTAACATGTTATAAGTAATAGCCCCTAAACCCGCATTGGGGCAGCGTTATGGGTCCATGCTCTTGAACCCTTTCTCACATAACAGAGCAGACCTGTGGGCTGTGTTCAGCAGTTGAACTTTATAGACGGATACAGGAAGTGTAAAAAAATACAGTTTTTTAATTACTTTCGATATGATAATGTTTTTTACACATTTTTATTCTGCATATTGAATAAAGACAGGTGCTTGAAGGGGCCAGAAACGTAGGTAGGTATGACAACAAAGAATCCCCGTGTACATACATTTTTAATGGTCAGATAAATCCGATTAGTAAATGCATTGTCACTCGCATGTAAACCAATAGGTACAAACTTGGAAAAACCACCACAAGTTCCGACAAAAGATCACAGAAACACTATTTTGTTAAGTAATTACTGCAATGTCGGAAACATTGTTTTATCTGATAAATTAAGGTCTGGTTGTACGCCTGACCTGGAATAGGTATTGAATGTTTGAGCCAATGAATTCACTTTTATTGTACACCGCAGAAAACAAAAGTAGAAAATAAGAACACTTAGAGCACGCAAATCAAGGACCACAATTTGGAGGTCTTAACGCTACATAGCGATCTCTTCCAGGCAACGAAAGAGGTATGGGTCGAATATGCTGCATGAGCTCTAAAGATAGCGCGTAGATACAACAGACTGTATTCCTTAAACATTGAAACTTGCAGAAATGTATTTGTATTTGAAAATCGAATTATCTTAGCGAAGTGAAGATCTCAAACTAAAAATTTATGTCTGACTTAACTATTGAAAACTTCGAAGAGTAAATGTTTGAATAAATAAACACAGTCATATCAGTGTTAAAATATCCTACATCATTCGATCTATGTCTTAACAAGATACTAACAAGTTTGTCATCGAAAAACATCTATTTATAATAATTATATCACCACAGCGTCGAAGCTGACGACTGAACCGACAGTTATACATTCAAGAAGGGAGGTGTTTCGGTTCGAATTTTGTATCACAAGTCAATATCATCATCATCATATCAACCCATTACCGGCCCACTATAGGGCACGGGTATCCTCCCACAATGTGGAGCAGGTTAAGGCCGTAGTTCACCACGCTGGCCCAGTGCAGATTTGTGGACCTCACACTCCTTTGAGAACATTATGCAGAACTCTCAGGCATGCTGGTTTCCTCATAATGTTTTTCCTTCACCGTTGAAGCAAGTAATATTTGAATTGCTTCAATCGCAGGTAACTTAGGAAAGTTATAGGTGCGTACTGGGATTCGAACTCGGCCCTCCGTAAGTGAAGTGTAAGTCCTTCCCACTGAGCTATCACCGCTTCAGAAGTCACAAGTGCGCGTGTTCAATTTTTGTCTATTATTGCAAGTTTTAACTCTCTTTTCCAACAGTTGCTAAGCGATGGGCACCTATTAACCCAATAGAAAACATGCGATTAGTTAACAACTGTCGCTACTTATCAAATTATGCCTTTTCTATGAAGACGACCAGTTGGCAACTTGTTGGCAAAGTTACTGAATCGGGCAGCAGAAATGCGAAAAAAAATTTAAGAGCGGTTTTTCTCTCTTACGAATTTAGAGACCTAGGTACCTGGGGATGCACACCACTCCTAAAAGTGAGAGGGGTGGCGGCCCCTAAAGGGAGGCCAATGTTTAAACACGAAGCTATCATCACTGCGTGTGGTATAGGATAACTCAATCGTGAAAGCTCACCAACTCCGCACCGCATAAAGCATTGCAGCTGTTCAAGATTCTGGTAAGTGACGCCGTCCGTCCCGCAAACAAGCTCGTACTCCGCAGTCGGCTGACAGGACGTCAAACATTGTCGAGTTTGCCTTTGTGATACCCGACTTGTTGTGCGCGATCTATAAATGATAAATAATATAGTGAGATACTGTATTGTGATAATAGGTATATAGTAGCACCTAGTAGAGCTTTTTATGACAGAGCTCGTCCGGGAAAGTACTAACTGTCATGTTTATTCCTGCATCAAAGCAGTGTTGCTGTATTGCATCTAAAGGGCGTTACTAGTTTAGCAACAGGCACATGGGGCATTTTGTAAGAAGTGTTTTTACATGCTGTGCGAAGTGTTGCTGTGTTTATATAACGTGTAAGTAAAAACCGAAATAATACTTCAGAGGCTTTAGAGGTACATTATTTACTGTCTATGAGACTTATCTTAAACTTTGAATAAACCATTGCCATAGTTTTTACTAAAATAAATCGGATACAGCCCTAACATCACATGCAAAAGTAAAATCAAGTGACTCCTGTCACTTTATTAGGTACGCGTCGCGTAGCGTAGGTATGAACGTGTCGGTCTTATATTTTTAATAAGGTTGTTTGTCAAATAAGAACTAAGAGTACTAAAGATACTGAGAATGTTTTGATTCAATAGGGTTGTCATAAGTAATCACAGAATGTTTCGAATTAGTTTCTATGGAAAAACCAATATGCTTCTTTTGATTTAATATTTTTACAGGGTGATTCCTTACGAAACATACTTATGCACGCTTCAACAGTATTTCGTAATTCCGTAACACGCTGTATAAGCGGTGGTTTTAGTCCGTTAAATTATGACTTAGAGACTATTTACTAGGTATATAATAGAATCCTATAGATGTTTTGCACGATATGCAAATGTTAAACGATATAGTGGGATATATAAATAAATAGAATAACTTAATTCATCCACGCACATACTATATTTCTATCTCTGAGTCTATCTTTTTGTTCAGGCTAATCTTAGAACGGCTGCTCTAAAGCCAAGAAAATAAGTATCCTTTTAGCTATAGGACCTCTAGTTTTGTCTACTAAAACTACTGCTACCAACTATTCCCATCGTAAAATGACTTAACAGAGATAATAATACTATGGGGGGTTTGGGCTTGATTTTCCGGCAAGAGCCGCAGTTGTTTACACAGATAAGGCCACAATATCAATCAAAGTTTAAAATGAGTCGGAAGAAGGAATCAGTGAAATACTATTTTTCGGCTCAAAATGAACATTAAAAAATATCCCGTTGAACTCTTTACGAATGCGAAGTTAATTTAAAAAATACTCAAATCTCTATAGATGTGCCTGAAATATTTAAAGAGTTCCCTCGATTTCTCCAGATTCCCTCTAACAAATATGTACCAATACCATTCATATAAACAGAATAAATTTCCAAATCGGTTAGTAATCCGTAAAAAAAACTGAGTTCTAAGGTAACAAACATAAAATAAAAAGAAGCGATCTGAGAACCTCCTGTTTTGAAGTCCGTTGTAAAAACTGGAGCACCTATTATAGATATTCAATAATTGCAACTTACCCTCGTTCAGGAAATATGATACGGTGATCGTTTTCGTTATCATCAAGTGTGTCGTGATCTTCTAGTTCCCACGTTTGATATAGACGGCCGTCCCCGTTGCTTATCGAATACGGTTTGGAGAAGTATGACTGTGCATATAGTATAGCATTATCGTCTATAACGTTTGCTAATCTTCGGGTAAACACTTTTTGTTCAAACGCTATCAGAAAAACTGCGAACAAGGATAATTTCACTGTTTATTTTGCTGTGTAATTACGAACTTCAAATATATATATACGAGTATATCATCATCATCACCATATCAACCCAATACCGGCCCACGGGTCTCCCACAGTGAGAAGAGTACAGACCGTAGTCCACCATGGTGGCCATGTGTAGATTGGCTTACTCCACACGTCCTTGAGAACATTGTAGAGGACTCTCAGGCATGCAGGTTTCCTCACGATGTTTTCCTTCACCGTTGAAGCAAGTGATTTTTTATTTGCTTAAAACGCACATAACTTAGAAAAGTTCGTGGTGCCTGCTTTTGGTCCCCTGAAAGTTAAACCGAATTCCTAACATCTACGCAAAAATATTTTAAATTATTACCTCTTATATCTTTATTCAAATTAAAGAGTTCGCGAAACAATAACTCTACAGGCTACATAGTAAGGTGGTGGTAGCGGATATCAAACATAGGTTAAGGCCTATGATCATGCCAATGGCATTGAGCTTACTGGCGAAGCTAACAACCTCTTCACGCAGTCCGAATCTGACGGTTTATTACATTAATTATAAGTAAATTAAATAATATTTGTTAAAAACAATTTAAGTTACCAAATCGTTTTACTTACTGTAGGTACTTTATTGTACACTAAGATAAACGTCAAATCATAAACATGCCTGCAACTGAATATTATTTATGAAGTATAACCTCGCATGCTTCGCCTTCATATATCTTATATTAAATTTACTATAATTACCAATATTTTTGTAAAACACACTATATTTAGGTATAATGTGAGACCGAGGACCGAATGTCGGATATGAAATTCTCCTACAAACGCGGTCCCCAATCCAATGATCAACTAGAGCAAAGATACTTACCTACCGCAATGGCTGATATTCGATAGTACTCGCTACTAAGCGACATATTCCCGGATTATTTGCGGCCATACGGTGTTGGCCATTGCGGTGATTTAAGTCTTACCTTAAGCGGTAATTTGCTTAAGGTAAGACTTAAATCACGTAAACATTGAATGTTTACGTGATTTAAGTATTGATTTCAAATAATGGATGAATGAAGCTCCAATTAAAGGTCGGCTCACTCATTAGTAATCGAATGAGGTGAGGCTGATATATGATTTTAGCACACCTGAATAGATTGTCACTATGACTCATATGTCCTCTATATTTGACCATATTGATAATACATATGTTTTAAACATACGAACTTACAACAAAATACAAATGACCGTGAATCGTCTACGTGATCTTTACGAACTGTAAGTTTAAGGATAAAAATACTATGAGGTGTTTACTTTTACTATATGCAATATTTATACGCTGTGTTAAAAAATACTAAAGAGTAAAATATGAAAAATCACTTACAAATTACTGGTATGAAATTCTTCATTTTGTAAATAAACAAAGTCCACTAGTGAATGAATTACTCAATTCGCACACATATTTTATCACGTGTGTATATGTAGGTAATATCACCAGACGCGGCTAAGCAACGATTCAAAATGACCCTGCACCAACGTGTGGGAACTTATAAGCCAAATGTATGCGATATATTCTAGGAAAACCCGTTTATGTCATATGGACACTAGCTCCTGTCTCAATTTCTATCCTGGAAAATATTTGTGTATTCATTACCAGCGAAATCAATTCGTTAGTCGATCATTATTTTAGCTGTACTTTTTGTGTCAAGACTTAACAAATTTAAACATATTTTTGACTCATAATGTACCTATTCTGTCCTACATAATTATTAAAAGGGACATCTACGGAAGTTTTTATGTGATGCCTGTGTTACAATAAATCGTTTCTTTTTTATTTTTATTTTAGAAAAGTATATTACTATTTGAAATTGTCAGTGAATATCCTGTTTATTTTTATATAAACATCATAATCATCAAATAAACTAAATGACAGCTGGTAGTAGGTCTTTTGTAGGGAGTTCCAAATTCCAGTCACAAATTAGGACTCATGCGGCTGCTTGCGAGCTGCGACGCTTTTGTCTGTCCAATATAATAAGAAGGCGGATCCACCAGCTCTGCATTTACCGGTGCGGGGCTGCCATTCCAGCGACTTGATATCCCAACTTCCATCAGTCTCAAATTAAAAAAAACTGAATAATTACTACCACCTTTTGTAATTTATTTAATAAGCAGGTTGTTATAAAACTATCAATAAATATTTTTTTAGTAAAAATACCTACTATACTTCGGAGAGTGTGCGCAGGAACTGTTCGATCTCGTTCCCTCTTCACCATTTTACTATCCCATCGCAAGAGCCCTGGGGGTTTTATATCCTTATGTTGTCAATATACAAAAAATCGCACAAAGCGATTTGCATCACCTGGCATACATCGCATGGCTCGGATTTGGAACGGGCCTCCCAAGTTTTGTGTTTCCTAATTCTTACAACCCGGTTATCTTTAAAATAAAAGTGAATAGACGACAAAGTCAAAAGTCAAAGTCAAAAATATTTTTAATCAAGTAGGCAGGTTTAATACGTGGCACTTTTGATGCGTACATAAGAATTACACGGTTGTGAGATGATGGCGATAACCACATTCGTAAACTTAAAACTAAAGCTACGAGGGTTCCAAACGCGTCCTGGTCTAAGATGAAGCCTACAACAAACTTAGCCGGGTGTTTTTTTTTGTTATCACCATCTCACAATGTCATTTTAAATTATTAGAAGAACAACCTGGTTAGAGCAATAATTTACACCCAAGCTTTTTTATCGATTACGTAGTCCTTTATACTATAATAGGAAGTCCTTTATGTCTTCTAGGCAAGCGAGTCCCGTCTTAGGCCACATCTAATCTTCACTTTCCATCGGGTGAGATTGGGGTCGAGAGCTAGTCTATTACCAATAAAAAATAAAAAGAAGAAAGAAGAAATTATTATTATAACATAAACAGGGGTGTAGATACCGCCGTATCAGCCGTAATGATACAAGGCCCCCGGAATACAGAGGCCCCTAACGTGTGTAAGCAAAAATTAGTAAAACCTACAAAACTTACCCAAGGACTTTGATTTGGCAGGAACGGCTATCAGACTTGTCTCTGTTGTCTTTAAAAGCAGATAATTTAGTCTGTTTTCTGAGCATTTTTTAACTTTCATTTTGGCCACCTAAACTTATTTCGATACGGGTCCGTCCCCTTCCAACTCACGCTACGCCGCTGGATAATAATAAAATCATCCTTTATCTTTCTGAAATTATCTGCGTCTCACAGTATAGAGTGTATTTTTGTTATTTGTTTGGTGTACAATAAATTGAATTTGATTAATTGATTGAAGACCAATGGCTAACACATGAAAAAATGTAACGTCTACTCTTTATTTTTACTGGATATATGAATTCAGTTGAAATCGGCTGCTAGACTGTCAATTACAAATATCCTTTATTCTATTCAATTAAATTCTTAGGTGAAAAAATGGTTTGTTACAAGACGTAGACCTAGACGTACTAGAGGTAAATAGAAAAATAAAAAAAAAATGCATATATGTATCTTTAATTATTTACATTTGTGGTCAGTAAGTACTACGTTACTTGAAAACTCAATGAACAGTCTCCTCGCCATTGTTCAAAGGAAAATCCCTAAAGTACAATAAATGGATATAATTAAAAAATTTCATTGTATTTCTAATCAATAAAAAGGTCTGACAGTACTTATAATAATGCTTAATACTGGAACATTACTCTGAATATTTATATTAAACGACTTTGTATAAAATATTATATTTTATAATAACATATTATTTACCATGTTATATTTCTGTCATTTTTGCTTGCTAAGTTACGGAAAATAAAATACTAAGTAATTTCTAAAGTAGTAAATACATTTAAAAATGTATTAATTGATACAGAGTCTTGCATGGCCTGCCAACTTTTTCTCAATAGGAAATTGTTTTCCATCTACGACCAGGTGGCCTATCTGCTGGCTCCGTCAATTAACACTATAGGAAAAAAATATATACTTAGATATCGCCTTAATTGTAGGCTAAACTTTCATCTGTATCCGGTTCTAGAGTCATTCAAATTACCAACGTTATATTATAAGTACAGATCCTTTAAGGATACAGAATGCTATGTTAGGTACAGACGCTATACCATGTTTTAACCTTGTGACTATCTTAAAAAAACTCTGTTTATTTTGGATGTAGGTAACGTTACATTATGCCTTAATAGCTGTTTCACGTGGTTTCACTCGCGTTTATGTCTTAATGCTACGTTATCTAAGTAGGTACTCATAGACGTAAAGTCCCCACGTACGTCCCGTATTTTTTTTTTTTTTTTTCTCATAACTATATCATTGTAATAGTAGTTTTATATGTTAGGAAGCATTCAAAAATACTGGAGTTCGTAAAAACAATTGTATTAGCTATATAGCTTGGCTCGGATTGCATTTAGATTTACAATACAGTATCTCATAATAAATTAATTTACTTTTATTTTGTAACAAAGTAAACGAGTGCCTTACATCAAAGCTAGTGACGGAATACTTTTCTTTTTTTTTTAATAATGAGGCTTTAAACCTATGCGGTTGCACTAGGAAAGCTATATGTGACGGAATACTTTTTTCTTTTTTTTTAATAAAGGGGCTTTAAGCCTGTGCGGTTGCACTAGGAAAGCTATATGTGACTGAATACTTTTTTTTATTGCACTACTAGTAAGTGACGATGCAGTCTTAGATGGTAGCGGGCTAACCTGTTAGGGTAAGCAGTAATACTAAACCGATACCCCAAATCGGTTTCTACGCGATATCGGAACGCTAAATCGCTTAGCGGCACGTTTTTGTCGGTAGGGTGGTAAATAGCCACGGCATAAGCCTCCCACCAGACCAGACCAGAGAAAATTCTGAAAATATAAATTCCCAAATTTCCCCTGCCAGGGATCGAACCCGGGACCTGCCACTATACACGGATACCTATCATTCAAGGACATAAGGCGGTGATAGCCCAGTGGGTAGGACTTCGACTTCACATCCGGAGTTTGGAATTTTTTTGAATTTTTTTTGGAATCCCAGCACGCAATTCTAACTTATGTGCGTTTTAAAATTAAATATCACTTGCTTTAACACCGTGAGGAAACCTGCATGCCTGAGAGTGCTCCATAATGTTCTCATATGCGTGTGGTGTCTACCAATCCGCAATGGGACTTAACCCCTTCTTATTGTGGGAGGAGACATGGGTCCTGTAAAGGGCCGGTTATGAATTGATATGATGATTCAAGGACATGGAGTTCCTTATGCCCATCATTTGGTAAAACACCCTGATTCATTCATTCTTACAAATTCACCATCTTTGTCATCATTATTATTGCAAATAGTAAGTAGTGAATCTACCGTTCCCATGCCGGTATTTTATGGAAGAGTAAATATAAAACAAGTATAAAGCTTGCACTAGTATGCGTATTGGTAAATGGTGATAATATTCATCACAACGATAAAATATATCATAGTTTTCTACAAAATACCATGGACCCATTATGGTATGGAATATTTCAATTGGAAAATGAGATGTGCGTCAAAATGGTTTTTGTTCGCAATTTGCGGTAAGTTAACAAATTGTTTTTATTTACGTTCGTGATTTGCAATATAATATGTACCTACCGCATGGATCCATAAATAATGTTAAATATCTACATTATACAAGCGGTCAAAACTATCAACGTGTAAGTTTACATTACAAACTAAAAACGTTGTCTTCAAGGGACGCACGGTATACAATAAAAAGCAAGAAAGAAAATATGGAGTCAAATAATCAGAACTAATAAAGCTTCATAAAATCTTTTATTACTGTTACTTTTACTATTTTTTTCATTACTTTCGTTATAATAATTCGGACACGAAACATCAAGGGTGTGCAAGTGATGGGTAAAATTGGCGTGGTTTCTATATTAGAAGCAGCAATTTGGAAAGGTACATATTGTTTTCTGAAGGCATTGAATTCAAGTCCATCCGTACATCTCGAAGATTGTTGCTCTTCGAGATACGCGGATGGACAACGCCAATTTTAACTTAAAGCTACTAACTAAGAAGTTAACAAATTATCTTTTTACCTTTCCTTTTCTATTGTATATCAAATACTAATACTTAACACAAGCAAGTCAGCTTCGCTTTTATTAAAATCCTGTTATTCTAAATCTGAATCAGTGCCCGCCGGATCTATTGCTGCATTGAAGTTATGCAAGGTCGATCTTGAATCACTCTTTCTATCTCCTTAATTAATATGAACTGCACATGCGGTTTGATTTTAATTAAATGTAAACAATAAAATTCTTTAGAAATTACACATTATTACATTATTTTTAGACTGGTCATTTAACCACTTGGCACTGGGCATTCCACCACTACCATGATTCAAAACTTCTATTTGTTTTTTTTTTAGTTCATTTTGCCTTAGATTTACTTTTCCAGTTCACTTATGCCACAGGTTTCTCATCCCACAGGGATGCACAAGCATTTTGAAATTATGTAATCCAAAATTATCTCCTAGCTCTCTTCATTAAGTTATGATGCAAATGAAAAGACATTCTCAAAAATTTTAAGGGTAGCTGAATTTAGTATTGAGAAATAATTGCAACATTTATTTACCTTATTTTTTAAAGTTAAGGTAGTTTAGTGAAAGTAGTAATGCTCAACTAACTACGTACAACGTTCAACTATTTTTTAAATGCTTAACCGTACCCTCAATACAGGATTACCTAGTGTGTGTAACAACGGGTGTATCTTTTGGTCAACTAAAAATACATTTATTTTCATTTTGTCATGTATAGCAATAGCAAATAAATGCGGGGACTTTATTGCTATAATACATCGTAAGGCGTTGAAGGATACTGATGAAACGTTTTTTTTTTCGGATTATGTGCTGTCCGCAGTTACCACTAAGGAATGGGGTGAGCTCGGAGCTTCGATAGAGACTGAGATTTATACCTTGAAGAAATCGGGTGAGAAATCTCAAAGTAAATCTTTGAGGCTTAGAAAGGACTTAAAGTGGGAGTAATGATTGTAGAGCTGAGATTAATCGGGACGCCCCAGCGTGCCAGCTAACATAGGCAGGAGTCAAGAATTTAATACACTCACAAGGGGTACAATTTACATTGCCATCAGCCAAAGCACAGCAATAGAGGAAAGGTCAAGTTTACACCAGTGCGCCCTTGCCAGAGAGTGGATCAAACTGTAGGAGTGGTTCACCCACTTGAGGCTTAACACCTATGCCCCTGCCCTCCCCCAAGCCCTGTTTTTATGAACTGAATCCCCTATGTACGCATTTTTTACGTAAAGTAGGTACGCACCAAAATGCCATCTATGCCATATACATATATTTACATCTATTTGTATAAAGATGTAATTATGTGACTTTGTAACTCAATATTTAATTTATTATAACAAGGTATGAAGTTTAATATGTTTCACATCTCCCAGTAGTCTGTTTTTTTATTTGATTAATTTAAACGGCCTCCCCGAACAAAATAGGAAAAACAAAACGCATTAGCGCATATTATTATTTAATTCTTTTGTTCTTGAAAAACCCGTTTCAATTATTTGGCTATCTGAGGTCAAGGTAATTCATAACCGGAATATATCTATAGCATGTCAAATTATTATTGTTTTATTCCACTACAAGTTTGCTCTTGACTGCAATCTCACCTGGTGGTAAGTGACATATTCATTCCCAAACTCCATAGAGCTTTTTGTAATAGCTGGTCCGGGGATATACTAACGCCATGCTTATTTTGTCGCTAAGCAGCATTGATGTATTTACACGGGACTTACACCGTTAAGCACGCGATTAGTTTCAAATTGTTAAACGACTGATAGCTAAACAACAAAGCACATTTTTTGCTTGGTCACATTAGTTGGTAGGTATAAAATCTATTAAAGAAGTCAGATTTTTTTTGTTAAAAAAATCCCTTTGTGACATAAGTACATACGGGTGCATTAGCGATCCAGTCTTTTATTAAGATTCAGACAGCGCAAAAATATCTACCACCTGGTTTCTTTGTCGTTATCATTAAGGTACTTAATGCACAAAATTGTACTCTCTTGATATGTATTTACATATCAAGAGTATATTGATGCACAAAATTGTACTCTCTTGATATGTAAATACATATCAAGAGAGTACTAGTAGTCTTTTTTTTTCTTTGGTGTACAATTCAAGTGTATTCATTCATTCATTCATACTTATTCTATTCTCATACAGCTCAGTCGGTTGGGGATAAAAAAACAACTTACAATCAGACCCAGGGTAGGTTACATTTTACCTACATTGTGCAGTGTGACTTGTCATGCAACTTTATACAGGTAAAATAAAAAGATGACTGAAAGGTTTTTATTTATACAGAGAATGAAGATCAATGCGCTCATAACACTGAATAAAGTTGGCTCCAGCGATTTTAGCACCTAGTCTATTAAACTGGTTTTGTTTTAAACAAAAGAAACTAGTTCTAAAGTCTGAACGAGTTCAATATCGAGCTAATTTGAAACAAGTTTTTTTTTAGAAAAAGATGTTTACAAGTTTATACTACTTATACCAAACTAATAAAATGAATGTTTTATTAATAATTTTAATCAAAAAAGTTAAAACAATAACCTGTTTTTTAAATAGATTCTTCAATTAGTTTGTATGATATGTAGTTAGGTCGTATAAAAGGTAGTTGTTTACTCGTCATAAACGACCTCATACAACTTACAAGATGTTATGTTCAGGCCAGTGTCCACAACTGACTTCAATGAGTGTTATGCTCAATTCACTAGCGTTTCATACAACGTTTTTCAACACTAGTGTGAAGAAAAATATGACTTTTACTTTTTGTTATTGGACAAAAAGTAAAAGTCATATTATATAAGACTTAGTAAAATACTTAAAATAAACAGTTAATACTTTAATTTTTACCAAAGAAATTTAGTGAATGCTAGCGAAGAAGAAATATTTCAAAATATTAGCCATAAGTGTGAAGCGGTTTTTTTTGTTCACCTCGTTTTGTGCTCTGGAAGCAAGGGCACGACCGAGATCGACATACAGCTGATATTAAAAAAATCTAATAATGCGAACATTTTCGTATAAATATCATAACTTAATGTTATGTAGTAAACACGTCTTAGTATAATTATTAGAAACTTTATTATCGTGAACAATTAGATACAAATAAATTTAAAACTCTTTGTTGACTTAAAAAAAACTGACAATTTTTTCTTCCTCTACATACGTAAGTTTATCTTGCAATGAGTATAAATTAATTTTAGTTTACTTATCGTAAAAAACAAGTGAAGCAATGCGAAATTTAAAATTATGAGCCTTAAAGCGATGAAATAATATTTTGGATACATGTGATTTAAATGGGTAGGTACATATTGTCGCAATTTTTTTTAATATATAATTTGAATTACTTGTATTTATTTACTTTCATCTCCTTGATAAATAAAATTATAATTTTATTTGTTTGAAATACTTAATTATAGTAATATTGTTTCTTTAAAATATAAATATAACCTAAAATAAACTATTTAAAACGAAATAAAATCTAAAACGTCCTCGAAACCACCGCAGCGAGGCACAGTTCCTAAGATGCTGGCAGCATTGCCCCTTTGGATGGCCAAACTAATTCGTTGGCCAAGGTAACTGCCCGCTCTAGGATCACCGGTAGACTCGATAACCCTTTTCGATTTCCCTTTAATCATTCCAGCTTCTTAATTAGGTAACACGGTTATCACCTAAAATATAACGTGTCTTCTCATAGTTAACGACCAGATCTAGATAAGGAAAATAAATGAACTTTATTCAGTATTAATACTTTAATTGTATATTTTAAGATCAGTCACACTAAAATTTCTAAAACGAATTGTATCTAATTAGCCTGGGTGGTGCCTGGGCATCTCGATGCTCGAAGAAGGTTCACAGCTGAAAAAAAAACAATTCGGTTGATAAAATTGAATGTGTGCATTATATAATAATGATCAAATGAGTTAAGACTTATTGTAAGTAGAGCTGAGAATCAAATAAGCAATGATTTTGTTATACCCTGTTATAACAAATTCATAAATTGTTTTATAACAATAATAATATTTGTAGCTACGTAGTTTCTAAGTGTTCTGAGATCCTGTGTACCAATAAAAGTAAAGTTTGAGTTATATCCTTTGAAGACCTCCCTGACGTAGTAGTGAGCACAGTTACAATTTATGGGAATAAGTGAAGGTTCGATCCAAATTTAGGGAATTTATAATTTCTAAATTTTATCTGGTCTGATCTGGCCCCGCGATTCGGGTTAACAACCGCAAGGTAGGTGGAGCCATGGAAGGCGATGGTTGGATCTTTCTAGCAAGAAGACGTGGTTAGTTACTGACAAGCGCCAAGAGATTTCACGTTCCTGTACGTTCCGCGCGGAAACCGATAAGGGGTCCGTGTTTAGCTTTGTGCCATCGTAGACTAGTTAGGCCCTGACTGCATCATCATGCAGTTCATGAATTAAGTCGGGTTAAGGAGTAAAATAAAAAAAAACCTTGGTGTTTTCGTTCCTTATGCTAGATGAAGGCCCTTCATTATTTTATGAAGATATGATACAGAGAAAGAGATTGAAACTTCTGTGTTGATACAGTAAGCACCCATATAGTATTATAATTTGAATGAAATAAAATAGGGTATAGCTTCAACCATTACTATTTGGTACCGAATACCACATAGAAGTTGGAGTTTAGAATCCTATAATTGAAACGAAGGTAATCGGATTCCACAAGCTATGCACCAATATTTCGATGCCTCTGGCAGTCTCTTGATGATCCTTACACGATTCATCGGGGGGCTGCCATATGGTTATCAATTCTACATGTTAATTACAAAATTAATGTTTATTATGAACATACGAGGAAAATATTATAACTAAGTACTTAACTGTGCCAGCAAATACATTAAAAGCAATCAACAAAACGACGACTATAACTAACATATTGAAATGATTTATTTGTAGGAAACAAATAAATCACAATTTAAAACGCTGCCAGCTATTTAAACGACAATACACATTTAGAAACAACATTAATAATATATATACGATTTTCCTCGTTCACAAAGTTAACGGCTTGAAACGTATTCAAATTAATAACTTATATCATTTGTCACAGTTATCAAAAAACGGGCAGCAGCGTCCTCTTTTTTACTACTACCATCTTCTGCGATTACCCACCCGTCCGCCCAGCGAGATGATCACGGGCAAACCATTCCGCTGGGAGAGGCCATTGGACTGTTATAGACTATTTATGATTCAATAATACACTTCAATGGATCGTTTTAGTCTTGCTTCTAATAAATGCGATAAAAGCTTCTAAATTACAGATGAATGAATTAATTAACAGATGATTATTCAATACTTACTGACTCCACAGGCTTGGGCACAACCTAGGCGTCCAGGGTTATCATACGTAACGCCGTTGGAACCACAGACCGGGTTGTATTCAGACGTGACAGGACAGTTTCTTATGCATGCCTGCGCTGCACTCGACTGAGTTGTAGCCCTGGAATTCGCAGAAGTTCTATTACTATAGAAGCAGGCGATACTTTGCAGAAGTCTATAATATATAATTAATACATAAAAATACCTTTTAAGGGCACTTTCTGCTCAGAGATTTTTTTTCTTTTATACCTAATTTGTATAGAAATTAAAATATAACTTATATATAGTTATTTTTACATTTCTGTACAAATTTCTACTTTGTCAGTCAGTCATGACAGAGCCTTAAGGAAGATTTAAGTATATGCATTAATTTTAGATATGTACTTTTAAATATAAATCGTTTCAATGCGAAATTATGTCATCAAAAAATTAATAAAATGGTTTAAAACCATCTCAAATAGTCCATCCAACCAGGATGGACTGGGATCATTAATAAATATAAAAAAGGGAAAAAGTAATAGGCATTAGCGCGAAAAATCCAACTTTCCTTACTACAGTATAAGTGTATAAATACAGCTACAAAAAGTACTAAGTAGATACTTATTGAAAAACTGAATGACAATGAAATTAAAATAAGATAACAAAAAAAGGTAAGCAAGCGGTGAATGCCCTGAGGATAAAGCTTTAGCGTCCCTTTGGGGGTTCAAAAAAAAACATCATTAAAAAACTGGTAGCCGGAGAGTTCTCCATAAAGTCACCAAGGGCATGTGAAGTCTACCACTTGGCCAGTCTGGTGTACCAATTCTCATTCTGAGAAGAGGTTCAGTACCCTGAAGTGGGCCGGTAATGGGTCAACAATGAGAATGACAATGAACAATAATTAAAAGACCCCAAGATGCTCCGTGTTTTTTTTACCATAAACTGAGACTTTACTTATTAATATAAGTACTTACCTACTAAGTACTGGTTGCTTTTCAGCTAAAACTTCACATACAACTTTACTAACATGGAAAACAGGTTTAACAGGTGTAGGATTAAGTATTAAAAATCTGTATCACCTAATACTTATAGTACTGTATGTTTCCACAAAACAAATAAATAAATAACATATGAATATACCTAAGTAGTTTAAAATAACAATCTTACGCATTAGGAGAAGGTGTTGATTGTTGTCCTTGTCCCTGTCCCGGGGATTGATTTTGCCCTTGTCCCTGGCCTGGAAACTGATTTTGTCCCTGTCCTTGGAACTGGTTTTGTCCCTGCCCTGGAAACTGATTTTGTCCCTGGCCTGGAAACTGATTTTGTCCCTGGCCTGGAAACTGGTTTTGTCCCTGTCCTTGGAACTGGTTTTGTCCCTGTCCTTGGAACTGATTTTGTCCCTGTCCTTGGAACTGATTTTGTCCCTGTCCTTGGAAAGGACCTTGTCCCTGTCCTTGGAAAGGACGCTGTCCCTGTCCTTGGAACGGACGCTGTCCCTGTCCTTGGAACGGAACTTGTCCTTGTCCTTGGAACGGACGCTGTCCCTGTCCTGGGAAAGAATCTTGTCCAGGGAACTGACCTTGCCATTGCCAGTTAGGCCTGTTAGGCCTGTTAAATTCATTACCGTATCTATCTTCTAAATTTTCCTCCCCTGAATTTGTGTCGCCACTTTCTTCTTGGCGTTTATTTCTATAGCTTAAGCCAAAAGCTACATTGCTTAGGATAGCTGTAGCAAGAGAAAAATAAAAAAATAAAGTTCGTCTGCTCAAATAGTTTACAGTACCTACACCTACATGCTATTTTGGACACTATGTAAATATAATTGAATACTAAATAACATTTTGATAAACGTTTTTTTTACATCAGTTAAAATAATTAAACCAAGGAAAAACTTAATATGTGAATCCATAAGAATCGTGACGCGACACGAATATAAATGCAGAGTCTTTGAAGTAAGACCCCCGCCTTTCGGCATGATTATGGATTTTTTGGCTTCAGGTCATTATTTGGATTGGTTACCTACCAAGCTAGTCATAAACAGAGAAACCTATTGAAAAATAATTAGATGAGGGTAGAGTAGTAAACATGTTTTCAACCAATTACTCATCATCAATCCGACTGCTGGATAATGGCATATTGTCTCATAGCACATCTATTAAAGCTAATACCTTTCCTAGGTAATGAGGTAGGACTACTCTCTGAGGCACGGGATTTCCAAACTCCGGGCGGATTCTTACTGAAAACCACTTTTCTAAGCCCAAATACCTACTTTCCTCTATCTAGAAGACATAACTATCTACTAATTGAATAACTCAGGAACCGATCCCTGGCCCGTGACTTATTTTAAATTTCACTAAGCCACCAATAATAATTCAACATAAAAAGACTAATGACCACATGCGGATATACGGAAAAACTGATGTATACATTTCAATATATTTTGTCAGATTAATTAACATATTTTGATTTGGCCATGAATTTTTGTTGTTGACCTGTTCTGTAGTTATCACCTTACAAATTCGTTTTTTTAACCCTTTCTCCCTCTCTCTTTGTTAAAAACAGTGTAGCAAATAATCTAAACAAAATGGCCAAAATAATTTCGATAATTAAACTAAGCGTATTACTACATTACAATATTCAAAAAAACATTTAAGTAGCCATCTATTTTTCAAAAAAAATTAGTTCAAAGTTACACGAGTAACACAAAATTTGTATAATGATTATTTTACAAAAAAAAACTAATAGGCCACTTACCAAATACTAAAAAGAGGCACCACTTCTCCATGTTTAAGTTTTGTTGCTCACTAATATATTTTTAATGTAAATTATGTCTATTTATTCCAACGCGGTTCACCTCTGCGTCGAGTGATACGCAACTGCAAAGAAACCAGTCAGGATTTGTGTTTATAAAGTGCGTCAACGGAGTCTTCAGACAAATTTCTTGCGTACATTAGTGTAGTATGACGTTTTTATCGATTAAACTTTTTATAAATAATTAGTTGTCCTCTTTATTTTTACAGCGTGCTACGCTCGGATTTTCTTTGCAGGATAAGGTCCGGAACGAAGTTATCCGCAGTAGAACTATAGAAACTAACGTAGGCTGGTCACGATTGTTGGAGTAAAAAAGTTCCTCGAGCGGAGATCGCATCTCGGCAGAAGAGTGTCGGGCTAACTAGATGAAGGGACGACCTCCGAAATTGTCAGGTATCAACTGGATGCCAAAGCCTGAAAGTTTGGCGCTACTTGAAAGAACCGTAGCCTATGTGTCGAGCATTTAATGCATATTAGTTGATATCATGATGGTGATGAAGGGTCAGCACAACATTTCATCTTCAAACTTGAAGACAAACTTGTTGATTTGTTTTTAGCATTTTTTTACTACCGACCTCCAGGTTAACAGAAAAGTACAATAAGATTAAAGCGTATCGTTTTATATCAGTTTATTATGTTGTCATTTGTGAAAGTTTAAGGATTCTATATCCTATGCTGATTTATATTACTATTTTCTGATGAAAGGTACTACCTATATTACAAGCCATGAAATAAAACAAAGCAATTTGGTACAAAATCATATTTAACAGACCTTAAAGTATCGATAAATGACTTCCCTATTAACAAGTTCAGTTCGGTACGATCAACGTAAATTCCCAGAGACATTTTTCCTCAAAGGGGAGGGAAATGCCAGGGACTTTTTATTTATCACACTATTAAATAATTAATTAGCTAATGTCTATTGCTAATGTCTTATAATCATGTTGAACTACCTGCTATGATATTATACTGACTCACACTACTAGTATGAGACATTAATAATGTTTTTATACATTTTCACATTACCACCAAGAATATTTCCCAAAAGGATATTATCTTCTTAATTTCGTCAAAGAAATCATCTGTTCTATAAGTCTGAGGCAACGAACCCAGAATTATTCTAAGTATTCGTATTTCTTGGTTTGCGGATTTTAAAAGCAACTCGAACAGTTTTCCGAACCAAGAAACCTTTATGAGTTGCAGTTTCAAACATTTGCAGTCTTTATGTCCTGACTGATTTCGTATTTATTTTATCTAAACGTAAATACTATTATTGAATCAATTCTGTTTTTAATATGTACCATTTTAAATAACAAATATAAAGCATTTTTTTAATGACGTAACGTTTGATATGCTTAAGTTGTACACCACCCCTCATCTCCTTCTCCTCTTGAGACGACTAAGAGAATATAACATAGAACGTTCTCTATGCTATTACTACCAGCCTGCCCAACGTGATGACTGTTATAGGTTTATTGATGGATTTAAAACGTAGTTTTTAAGCCACATCTGAGAAATCTGCTTGTTTGCTGTTGGGTAGATGTAATTTATCTCTATTTAATCAAAAAACGTATACATTTAATTACTGTGAAGCCCTGTCTTCTGCGGTAGTTTAAACTATGTTACAGGAGGCTGTGTCTTCCAAATGATCCTAATAAGGCAAAAAGAAATTTTAAAAAATGTAGCAATTAGGTTAGGATGCTCATCTAGCGCAGCAATAACTTATACGCATATCGAGGGCACCGTTGTCTCAAGAAATTATCCATCATCCTTAGCTTCTGACCTTCTAGATATCCCACCCCCATACACAGGCTTCTTCTCTCCACGTATTATTAAATTTGGCTAAACAGACTCTCACGAAGATTATTATAACCTACAGAAACATGTTAGTAACCGGGACCGACGACATACGGCTTGGCATTTTCCTGCGAGTCCACCTAATAAACACTATCAATAAGACCTAACTTGAGAACCTGTTTTCAGCACTACATTTTTTTTATAAGACTCAAGATTTTAGATCTTACTAAGGATAATTTTGAGAATACGAGCTATTGCCCGTGTTCTTCGATCGCGTTTATAATGGGTTTTAAACAAATCTCATGGGAGCCAATTGTTTTCCTGAAAGAAAAAGTACCATATGTTACTCTCCATCCTTTCAACTAATTCTATGCCAAAATCTAAGTGGATTGGTAGCTTAGTTGCACCGATAGTGACGAAATTTGGGTCACATATATATCGCGACTACATTTCAGGGAAATTTCAGGACTCGCACGGGAGTTTCCAAGACAGATAGTTAGATAAAGTCTTTATTGCCGAAATTATACAAAAAATAAAGATTAAATACCTAAAAAACTTAACATGCAAGAATAAATAAAATCGCAAAGACGGTCTTATCGCTTTAAGCGATCTCCTCCAGACAATCTTTAATGGAAGAATCGAGTTAAGAAGTACGGGATAGTGCAACAGGTCAATAATTAGCAATAAATAAATTACAAAGCTAAAGACACAATTTGTATTTTGAACCAATTATTGTATTTTGATCAATAGTCGATGCGAGTCTTTCAGTGAGTCGTTTTTTGCTAAAACGGGAGTTCACAAAGCACTGTATCATGGAAATGGTGACATATTTGTTTTAGGAAAAAATATATGATAGAATGAAAGTTGAGTTAAGGTTGTTATCCAATGATTACACGTGGGTATAGCCTGGGCACAGTTACTTGTTCAAAATGATCTACATACCTACTGCCCTTTACGTCAGCAAGATCGATCGCGGTCAATGAATCGTCTTCTAACAGTGAGAAAAAACTATTTACTTACACACGTATCCACGGATTTCACAGAGTTTACATATTTCACATATATTTCTAAGCTAATAAAACGGAAAACCCCATCAGCAATGTCACTTTAAAGGTGGACTCATGTTACAGGACATACAGAATTAAATAAAAGTGTTAATGAAAATTTTTTTTGCGTTTATCTTGCAATCAGTCGGTGGACTATGGGCAGATATTTTTTAACCCTTTATGGTGATAAAGCTAAAGATAGAGATAACTTTCCAAGTGGGAAGATCTCCCATTTGTCAAATCTGGCTATTCAGTATATGCCATATTTTTAATCGGCGAATGTTGAGTGGCACCGCGAGGTTATTCAGGTGGTTAGAAAGTCTTGTTTGTATTTAAAATTGTTACTTAACAACTGTTAACAGTTTTTATATTAAGATGCTCATGGAGCTCACTTGTTTTTGGGAACCATTGAGCATTGTATATTGTGTCCTTTCTATTATATTATTTTTGGAGTCACATGCTGCGCCCCATTGTTATACCGTATGTCCATACTTGTTTTATGATGGTTTCTGAAAGTTTAACCTTTTTTTCCTGTTGTATCCTATCCCTATGCATAATCTCTCACCACCAGGCAAGATTGCAGTTAAGGGCTAACTGGTCATCAGCATCGTCATCGTCAACTCAAACACAGGGCGTCCACTGCTGGTCATAGGGTTTTTGTAGGGATTTCCACTCCCTTCGTTTATGTTCCGCTGGTATCCAGTGACTAGTTTTAGTCCGTCTGACAACTGCGTTTGCCCACACTGCACGTTAGGACACGCCGCCCGACGCCCAGGCTAACTTGTAAATGAATTTGAAAAAAAATATGCGGGGTAGGCTTGGGTACCTACTGCCGATACGAGTAAAACTAAATCTATGTACATATATATACTCAATATATATATTGCTCATAGATAGCGCGTGGTGACGATGACGCGAGCTCAACGATATTTTATCACCTAAAAAGTACACATAGGTATATATAGGTACACATACACACACACACACACACACACACATACGCGCGATGTCAGACACAGTACGCGAGGTTCATGTTTTTTGTTTACTCGAAAAGTTCTTAACGCGCCTAAAGAAGGTTTCACTTGAAGAATGGCAGTAGATAGGTATCCTATACCTGGCAATTTTATTTTATGCTGACAAGGCTCATTGTATTGGATCGGCTAATGTAGACCAGTTTTTAAAACTATTTTAAACTTACCTCGCGACGAAGCGTAACAACTTTGCTGTGTTTGTGGATTCCAGTTTTATACATCTATAACTTGTTCCCCAAGGTACCTAATGTTATATAATGTACAATATACTTAAATAATAACTATGGAAAACCTAATAGCTGGCAACATGAAATATAAAGGGTGAGTTGACGAGAGACGACGAGAAAAGTTTTTTATGGTTTTTCTAGATAACATCTAATGCCATCAAAAACCTTTTAAACATATCAATAACTGCTGAGTAGTAAAAATTATCAACCTCATAGCTGTTGCTGTGTTCTTCATACGAGTTTATTACAGTTTTTTACAAATTCGCAACCGTTTGCTTTCCTAGGATAAATAGCCTGTCTGTCCTTTCGACTCTATGCAAAAAATCTGGTCGGTTGAGTGCTTAGTTAAGGCATAAAGTAAGGACAAGCAAACACACTTGTCTTTTTAATAATAGGTATTTATAATAGGTATTAGTATAGATTCACGACCCACTGCAAGGCGCTGGACTCATCTCTTGGAACGGTTTAAGAACATAGACCCACCACGCTTATCAAATGCGGGATGGTGGGTATAAAACTTGAATGATGATTATTTTGACTAAGCGTATGTAAGTGTAAGTAACTAGGACTGACGGCTTAGCGTATTCTCCGAGGATCAGGTATAGACACCAACAATATGTTGGATTTTTTAAAAGGAAACCCAACTAGGATCTATATGGATTACGAAATCCTAGGAATCTAGGATTTCGTAATCCATATTGAACATTTGAACGACTAGACATTACAGACAGTTTTTATTAACAGCTTAAATTCCACGATAAAATCCTGCAAAAAAGGCTACATTAGCTACATGCAATTTGATGTATTTACCAACCCAAAAAGTTACCCTGCAATCTGCATATATATAGGTATGCGAGATAAATACGCTGATAGGTAGGTACATGGGTGGCATCAGGTATTAGCATCTTAATTAATAGTTATTAAGACAATTCAAAGATGCTTTATGGTTATGATTGCTTTAGACATCTAGGTAATGTTTAACTCATACGTATTAATATTTATTACAAGGCTGCTTGGAAGCAGGCCACTCCGCTCTCATCTCTCACAAAACAGAAAAATTCTAAAGATTGTTAAACTTTAAAATGATGTTGGAAGAGAGCAATCTGCTGAGTTTCTTGCCGGCTCTTCTCAGTGGAATCTGTCTTCCGAACCGGTGATAGAGTCACTACAAACAGACTGACTTGACGTGCTTATTAATTAGGCCTACTTGAAATAAATGAATTTTATAGTGCCGCAAGATAAATAACTTTTTTGCGAGAAACTAGTACTACAAAGTCGGAAGGAGCGGATGATTGAAAATAGTTTTTTGACATCTCCAACCCTCAGAGCTAGGTATAGCTATGAAATAGGTATGAAGAACCCAATTAAACATAAGTTTCCGGACTTTTGAAGTAGATAAAATCATATAAATGTCCAATACCCATAACACAAGCTACGCTTACTTTGGGGCTAGATGGCGATGTGTGTATTGTCGTAGTATATTTATTTATTTAAAAAAAAAAGAAAAAAAAAAAATTGCCCTAGAATTTTGAAGGGATCTTTAAAATGAAAAATGATTATTAGGTAAATGTTAATACTACTTATACTCTTTAAGTGACGCGACGTTAGTATGTTATTTCGTAGCTTACTTGTGTTTTCACGTCTTCATGAATTATTATTGTGTTGGGAATAATTCTTATTGATTTTATTACGGCACTACAGAACAGAACGCACCGAACTGGAACGGAACGGAACGTAACGGAACGGACACCTCACGATGCACGATTGCAGTTGTGTAGACAGAAGTGATCGACGGATGCAGCGATCTGCGTACAATCGATCGCTTGAACGAAGGAAATTTGCGTACGACAAACATGGATGCAGTTGAATGCAGCTGAGATGCATTTGGTTTCGATGCAGTTATATCAGACCATATGTGTGAAAACTAAAATGGCATCCGTTTTTAAAGCCCGATGATTTTTTAAACTCCTACAGATAATATAAAATTTATCACTGCCTTTTATAGATCAGTTGCATGCCATTTTTGCCATGCCAGTTCATTGCCATTTTTTCAATCGTTGCATGGAAAAAATGGCAATTTCACTGTTGCATAATGAAACACAACAGCCGTAAAATTTCCATTTTCTCTTCCTCTTGCGATCCCTTGATATATATACTTACTAGCTAATAATTTACCCACAAACTTCAATTTAATTAGTAATTTTAATATCTAAATCTTTTAAACGATTTAATCCCAGGAATTAAAGATGTGGAATAAAAATATTTCATTATAATAAATATTGTATGCATAGTATCAACCCCTTTCCCAACATAAGCTGCAAGGCGAAGCATTAAAAAATCGAGTTAATATTGAAGCTAATCTTGAATTGTATGCAACAAGACACAAAAAGTAAATCGCAATTTCTTATGATCCGCACTCACATAATAAAATAATAAATGATTTGTTTGTGGTGCAAAAGAACGCCTGTACTGACGTTCTCATTTCAAAGGCGCTGCTCTTATCGCCCGTTCGTCCTCCGGCCGCGGCAGAGGTTATCAATGCCACCACCACCGGGCAACCACATCCCCCCTTCCGTCCATTACGAGCCCGCGCTGGTTCTGATGCAGTGAACAGATAAGTTCTAAACAATCGACATTAATTGTTAAACGCATAAATTAAATAAATAAATAAAAAATAAACGCTAAAATAAACATAATAAATCTACGTCTTAAAAAACATTGGATGCGTACGGAAAATTCAAAAGAAGAATAGTTGCAACAGACAATAAATATCTGTATAGTGAGTGTAAAGAAGGTGTGTGTTTTGACTTTGGACACAAACAGGTGGAAATGTTAAGCTGGAGGCTTTTGCTGTGCGTAATAACCATTACAGGTGAGTACAAGATTCAAGTACATCCAAATTCAAATTTAAATTCAAAATTCCTTTATTTCAAGTAGTAGGTATGTATATAAGTTTTGAAACGTCAAGTATATCAAGTATACCAGTTTGGAGGGCAGATTCTACTAGAAGAAGCCGGCAAGAAACTCATAAGTAGCTATTTTTCAACATAGTTTTACAATTTAATAATCATTTTTCTATGTTGTGTGATATGAAAGCGGAGCGGCTTGTTTGCAATCTTGTCATTACGAACACCAACTTAAACTAATACGTCAAATTGTTTAACGAAGTACTTAGAGCATTTTGTGATTCAATAGGCCCCAATTATTGATGTTATGTTTTGACGTTTTACCATCTGAGTTTCAACATCTCCATTTGATCAGGCTTTTGTTTGTTTACTCTCGATTTCGTATTTCGCAGTAGTTGTCTCTTGACCGCAGTTCAAGCTATATAATATATATTTTTCCTTTATATAGTCTAGCAAATTAAGTAATTAAAATATCACTTGCTTCAACGGTGAAGGAAAACATCGTGAGGTAACCCGCATGCCTGAGAGTTCTACATAATGTTATTAACGGTGTGTGGAGTCCACCAATTCGCACTGGGCCAGCGTGGTGGGCCACTGCCTTAACCCCTTCTCATTGTGGAAGGAGACCCGTGCCCTGTAGGTAGTGGGCCGGTAATGGGTTTATATGATGATGATGATGATGATAATCTAGCACGTAACAAGGTGACAAGGTGCAGGGTAGACAATAGTACTATAGTATAATATCTAAAAGTATGTCTATTATAGTAAAGTATGTACCTACTGGCAATATACGTAGTCCAATTTGAACTTTCAATATAGCAGTTTGCGCAAAAAGACAGACAATGCTCATGGCTCCACTGGGAATTGTGCTCGGGATTGTACACTGCCCAAACTGTCTGTTGGACGTTTTCTTCTTTTGCAATCACGGTCCGTAATTAAAACTGCACTTAACTGATGAACCAAAACTACTGAGGATTATCCAGCATCCGATTTTCTTCATGTGAATCAACGGTGGCTGCGCGAGTTCTCGATGTAACTGGCGAACTGGTGTCCATATACGAAACAAGTCGAGTTTGATTGACGTCATCAAAATACTATTCGATAAAGAATGGGGGAAAGAGGGTCAAATATTACGCAATAAGAACTATCATCAACATTTGACCCTGTGTACTATATGATATTAGTCGCAATCGAGATACAAACAAAAAGGACAGCAGATGCATCGTTCAGACCGATTGGCGGCTTGATCTTAGGGTTATCATCAACGCCCGATCGTCACAGTGTCGCAGGGTTTGTAACACAGAAGAGTGCGTCAAGAGTTTTTTAACCTAGCTTATTTGGATACCTAGTAGGTCGTCATCATCGTGTCAACCTGGTCAACCACATAACAAAACACGTGCTTTTGCAAGACTTAAATACCAAAACAAATTACTACTACCTTCGATAAAAAAAGTATAAAAATGATAAGATACTTGAATAGTTAAGGATTATCAACAGCTGGTTCTTAGGACTTGTGTATAAAACTCCTGTTTCGATCCATCAGGTCTTTGTTTCTCTCTGTTATATTCCAATCGCTAACATTAATTTCTTCGGAAGTAACAAACAGACTCGCATTTATTTTATTAGATCGCATTAGGATTCTAATTTTTACACACTTTTCCACAAAATTTATGACGAAGACAGGAAGTAGGGTCTCAAAATTTTGACATTACTAATTTAAGTGAACATTCCGTTCTCTGTTCCCGTTGACTTTGTCACTATTTATTAAAAGCAAAGTCAGCCAACTTGGCTCCTATCGACTGGATTTATTTATTAGTTAGGTATATACTTGACCTTATACCTAATGAGCATGATAGGAACAAAGTAAAGTTGTTTGATAATAATAATCTATCTTAGTATACAAATATAATCGCCTCGTTAGCATGTTCAACTGCAGATCACGAAGTCCCGGATTTTGTTCCCTTTTTAGACCACAAATTTATGTAATTTTCCTGTCAAGAAATTCTTATTACCAGACCGGAGTAAGGAAAGTGGCGTAAGGCGTTTTACATCCCCGTGCCTCGGAGAGCACATGAAGCCGTGATGTCTGCCCCAGTAATTAACACTAAAATGGGATAATAATGTGTGAAAGCACACCAAGCCGCATTCCATCATCGTTATCCCATTACCAGCCTACTATAGGGCACGGGTCTCATCTCTGAATGACATGGGTTTATGCTGTAGTTGACGCTGGCCAAGTGCGAATTAGTGGGCTTCACACATATTTGAGAACGTTATAGAGAAGTCTCACTTCTTAAGTATGCATGTTTTCTCTACGGTAAAGCTTAAATTGAAAACGCACATAATTCCAAAACTTTTGAGCGCCGTGCCGGTGCGTGCGGTGCGTGCCGGGCATCGAACGTAGGTCTTCCCACTCATAGCTGACAACTGAACCACGGAGGTCGACAAAACTAAATTTATAGTTATTAAGCATAAATCGTGTGAACCGCGCGATATCGAGTTCCCAGACCGGTGTAGTCAGGCGAGGAAGCGATATGCGATCAGGATGTCTTTCGGAGAACCTCTGCCCACTGCCGCTGATAAAACTTATAATGCGCAATATGTTTAATAACATTTTTTTACGCATTGACTTATTTGTCTCTTTACATAATTTTCATCATAAGCCTAGTAACGCCCACGGGCGTACCCAGCTTCTGGTATAGGGGGAGCAAGTGAGATTTTTTTAAGCTCAGATCGTCCGCGACTGTTTTGACATACTTCACCAATATACCTACATGAAACATTACGTATATGTAGTGTATTTTGAAGGACAAACGGCTGCAAATGATTCGGCTTTATAGGTAGATGGTCTTAGGTCTATACTTATAATGAAACTGTAAAGAGTCAATATAGGTGCATTAAAGTCAATATAGGTGCTTTTGAAAATTTTCTTAGGGCTCTCTATAATCGACACTGAAGCCAAAACATTTTCAGATTTGTCGGTCTGTCTGTGTTGTGGCTGCGATACATTTACATACATTTAGAGTTCATACCGTTTCTGTGACATTTCCAGCGGAGCAGCTGCCATACCCATAAACATACATACATAAAATATAGCACTTTTTAAACAGCTCGTCGAATATGTTAAACTACTTTTAAGATTGACTCCTAATCTAAAGAACTCTGCCAAAGGTGATGCAGAAAACCTAGTAGGTACTGCACCTAAATAAAAAAAAAATAATGCTCCACAAAATACTTTGTATCTGCAGTAGGTAGGTACATAAAATATGTATACAAATATTATAGTTTTATCTCCCTACATAGTAGTATGCATTGATCTTTTGATAGCCTTCCAAAAACCACTGATTGCACTTACTTAATCGCACACAATAATTAAAAGGCGAATAAAAGTAGCATAAAAAAATGGGTATTGATAACAGATTGTATCTTATCATCGAATGTAGCGGGTATGACCTATTTACGACTCTGTATATCAAACGATTGACAATGTTAAGGAAAGTTGACCCGAGCCAATAATCAAAAAATAAA
This sequence comes from Pararge aegeria, assembly GCF_905163445.1. Classification (NCBI taxonomy): domain Eukaryota; kingdom Metazoa; phylum Arthropoda; class Insecta; order Lepidoptera; family Nymphalidae; genus Pararge; species Pararge aegeria. The sequence goes on from NC_053194.1 coordinate 5,691,594, forward strand.
TCCTTCTAGTTCTAAAATCAATCCAAACATCCGTGATTTCTTTAAAACATTTTCAAAGTCAAAGTCGAAGTCAAAAATATCTATATTCAAGTAAGCCCCATAGGTGGCACTTTTGATGCGTTCATTGCATGAGAATTACACGGTTGTGAGATGATGGCGATAACCATACTCATAAACTTAAAACAAAAGCTACGAGGGTTCCAAACGCGTCCTGGTCTAAGAAGAAGCCCACAACAAACTTACGTTACGTAACGTTTTTTTTTTGTAATCACCATCTCACATTGTCATTTATAAACAATGAAGAGCAACCTGGTTAGAGAAATCGTTTACACCCAACCTTTTTTATCGATTACGTAGTCCTTACTAGGACATTTCTATAAGCTTACGTTTAATACAAAGTGAACTTTTAAAGAGACATCTCCTAGATGTCAATGGGTAGTTTATTGTAGAATTGTATGAAATTTCCTTTAAAAGAATTATAAATTTTATGTAACCTAGTATATTGCACTGTAAGTTTATTCTTACTTCTAATGTTTTAATTATTGCAGTCACATTTTTCTTAAATTTAGATTTTTTTTATGAAGATACATTAAATTTTCAAAATTGTACTGACTATATAATGTAATTATTTTAAAATCTTTAAATTTATCTCGCAATGACTCTCTCAGACCCATTTTTTAGATTAAACGAACAGCCCTCTTCTGCAGTAGGAAAATAGTGCTAATATCAGCAGCATCACCCCATAGTAAAATTCCATAATATGACATAATGCTGTGAAAGTAAATAAATAAGCCAGCCTAGCAGTTTCTACGTTGGTCATATGGCGTATCTTCAGCAGATTGCAATTTAAGAATTTGCAATTTAAGAAATTACATTATATTTCAGCCAATGGAAATATAACGTATTTGTCGATACTCGACATTCTTTTTCGATATATCGATGTATAAAAATAGATGTGTCGATGCATAATATTTTTTCTGTAAGCCTATCTAGGTTACAGTAATGTACAAACAGCAAGTTAGTAATGCTAGGTCAAAACAAACCCAATGAGTTGACTTGAATGCGTAAAACGACTAATGGCGTAATCATTGTTTACAATGCAACTGATATCTATGTTTTCAAACTTGTCGATGAGATCACAGGAAAAGTTTAGGAGAATAAACAATACTGATTAGATTACTAAGGGTCAAACGGAGTCGTATAGTAGTAATCTGGAACCTCAACAAAACAATGGAATAAAACACGCAAACAGGGTCATGTTTAATTTAAACATGGTCAAATGAGTGAGAGTCGATTGTTTTAATATGAAAAGACTTGCTTATCGATAAAATGTTAATGCTTTATTGCTCTTTTGTCTGATTGTGATTACCTTCAAATTAAAATGTAAACTGACTGACTATGTACTCAGTGTATTTATTTGAATTATGGTCTTAATCTACGACCCTAAATGGTTCTTTACTTTGTTTCTATCTATTAAAAGTTTTACTTTCTAATTTATCAGATGCTCTTGTGACCAGCGCACTGTGTGACATATAGTAGAACCCATCATGTATTTTATGATTCAGATGCATGCGCATATAGACTGATTGGTACCCATTTCGAATGACCATTTCGATTTGTTAGATGGGCCACATCTATAAATAATTATAAATATACTACGCCAATACACACAGCGCCATCTAGCCCCAAAGTAAGTATAGCTTGTGTTATAAGTACTAAGATGAAATACGTGATGAAAGAAATACTTAGAATAGGTATACATAAAACTCCCAGACACTAATAAACATTCAATCATTTTCCAGTGGTGGGAATCGAACCTACGGCCTTTGACTCAGAAAGCAGGGTCGCTGCAAACTGCGCCAATCGGCCGTCGAACCAATGTCTTTAACGTTTGCTGACGGTGTCATCTTATTTCTTTACGCCCATGTGCTTAGTATCTAACCTTTCATACCTTAAAATATTATCTCTTATATATACCTCTCTTATAGCTACTAAAACAAATCGGTGTCGATTATGTTGTTATTTTTTTTTTATTTCTCTACACGAGTTCAATTTCGGCTCTGGGTAAGGGATGGTTTTGTCTAAGATAGTAGCGGGCTAACCTTTTAGAGGTGAAGAATAACATATAAAACTCACACCCCATCGGTTTCTACACAACATTACAACTAAACTTTCATATCTAGATTGTTTGCTATATACTCTTTACTGTTTATTTTCCTGTATGTTATAAGGTACCTGCGGGTAGAAAGAGCCGGTGTCTATCAAGGTCCATTGCCACAAAAACACATTTGTAACACATTTATTTAGATTCTATTCACAAACACTTCTGAAGAACCAATCAGAAGGCTAATATTTAAAAGCGCAACATCACGCGATCAGCCATCTCGTCAGTAGCCACGACGCCGTCCGATGAGTAGGTCTACGTTACACATTAGCAAAAATTTTGGATAAAGTGAAGAATTTTAAAGCTTAAAATATACAAATTTTACGTAATCTCTAATTAAGGACTTCAAGAAAATCATTATTACGGACAAATCAAGGAAAGTTCACCATTAATTTACTTTTTATGTACATTTTTTAATAAATTTTATAAAACAAGCCTAAGGAGTTTATCAATAGCCACATTCCAGGCGGGCAATAGAGGCCGCTGGCCGGCCCTTATTAGACTTACGAATCTACATAGATATTTTTACGTACTTAGTGCATATAATTGGATTATTTCTTTGTTATGTTTTCAAAAGATTTACCTAAAGAGAAGGAAAGAATAAATAAATCCAAACCAAAAGGAAAATAACATAAAACAAATCTTAAGGAACTGAAAAAGAACACAAAATACAAAAGACAGACTCTAACTCGGACTCGGAAGGAAACTTCAGGCAAGAAACCAAAATAAATAGATTATTATTACATAAGGTACTGCCACGCATATGATACAGAACGTTGTGAAGATATACGTCAATGCCCACTCTGCCGTAAATGGTGTCGTGATTAGTGACTAAAATTTAAGCTATCATATGCTACCAAACACTTAATGAAAGTTTTATATCGTTATTATATACTTCATATGTCGTAGGGCCACTATTTTTTTTTTATTCTTATTTCCTGTCCCTAGTTGTGAAAGAGTAAAGAATTCTTTATTCTAAAATATACAATTTTTCTGGATATTTCTTTGGAAAACTTTTTTATTGATAAAAGATGGTTACATACGTTTTTTAAGGACCACAATGGTTTTATTCTCATTATTTGTGGTAGCTACATTGTTATTTAATGCCAAAATAATAATGTAAGACATAACAAGCTAGAAGGCCCAATGAGAATTAACGTTAGTATTTTAAATACTGTAATAAGTAATGGTCTTTCTTATACTATCTAAGTTCAATAAGGACCAAAGCTAAGGTTTTAAAAAAACGTAATTTTTAATCGAAAATGTGATAAAAACACTAATGTTTTAGATGAATCTTTAAATATTTGTCTTGTGATTTCAAATATAGTTTTATTTTTTAATTCATACTATTTTATAAGCTTTAAATTTACCGTGCAGTGTGGTGACGGTAGATCAGAATATCAGAATACAATTATTGTCACCACCCTTCCCGCGGGTGTCGTACGAGGCGACTAAGAAAATATAACATTGAACGGGCAGCAGCATTCTCTGTGCTACTACTAACGACTGCGATCACAAACACGTCTGCCAACCGTGGTGATTGTGGGCAAACCCTCCCGTTCCAAAGAGGAGTTCAGCAGAGCTAGCATAGGCAGGAGACAAAAATTATATCTTCTTAAAATTTATATAATTACCGCGTCCACCTGCAAAATCACGGTAACATGGAATAAGAGTAGTTTACTTCCTTTTGTTATTACACATATATTGTTTGGAATATATTTCCAATCGTGCCCCAGTGCTCTGAGAGTTGATAAAGTCGCGGGAGAAGAAAATTTGTATCCTTTCCCCGGAGAGATAATCGTCTCCTACCCATGCTATCCGTGCTATTTTTTTGATTAAATTAATTATTAATTAACCAAAATTTACCAACCCAAAGTTATATTGATAGCTAACTTTATTTATAAACCTTTCAGCATTTCACGAAGCAAAGTCGGCGAGCCTGCCGTTCATTCGGCCAGCCCACATCGGTGATGCAAATGGGGTAGTAGAAGGCGGAACGGGGATAAGAGGAATAAACTTTGGCCGGGTGAGAGAAGGGGTGCCTCCTCCGCTATGCGCTGGTAGATGCGCGGCTCCCCCCGCTGGGCCCGTGTGCGCGTTTGATGCGGCGGGGACTGCTAGAACTTTTGCCACGCTCTGCGAACTGGAAGCCGTATCGTGCCGGGAAAGCACGTGTAAGTATTTCCCTTTTCTTTTCCTACTTTGCTATACCTAGTCATATTGGCACATGATGATGATCAGTCATCAGCTGATCATCATCTTTATCACTTGAACCGATTGACATTCACAATTGGGCGTATGTCTTTTGTAGGGCGTTCCGAAATCCACGATTCTGAGCAGCTTGTTTCTAGCAGCTCTAAGCGACTCGTTTGATGTCGTCTTCAACGTAAAGGGTTTACCAACGCTGCGGTTATTTCGCTAACGCTGTGGTCAACGCTCGTACAAGTAAACTGCTACATCAGCTTTGCGGCTCGTTGAGCTGTCGGTAAATCTAGCTCTTTAACGGATCTCCTCATTTCTGATTTGATTCACGTAGAGATTCTCCTAACATAGCTCTTTCCATCGCCCGCTGAGTGACTCTGGAGCCTTCTTGTGCCGCCCTGTGTATATCCTGAGGCGTAGGTGTTAAGCCTCATTGTGCATCTAATTATACCGATAACGACGCCTTTCAGGCCTTCACAAGTGTTCATCATCATCATTATCAAACCAATACCTGGCCACTACAAAGCACGGGTCTCTTCCCAGGATGAGAAGGACTTAGTCTTAAACATCGCTGGCTAAGTGTGGAATGGTAGACTTCGAAAGCTTTTGAGAACGTAATTAAAAATGTCAGGCAAGCAAATTTCCTCGAGATGATTTTCATGACTTTTAAAGCAACTGTTATTTTCATTGCTTAAATGCCAAAAAGAAAGGAAGGCCGAAACTCTAACCACTAAGTTATTACCGCTACATACAATCTATATCATCAACACAATTGCTGTAAGATTGCCGGCAGAAGGCAGGGCATTTCGAGAGCCGCCAACCACCTAGGGCTGGTTGACTTTTTCATTCAGTAAATTCTACTATTCCATTAAAGAACTTATAATAGTCTATCTGACAATTCCTTTAACATTCCAATTGAAAGTAATATGAATCCATTGAGCGTTATCAGTCAAACAAAACTATATTCAGATATACTAAGAAATCAAACCGACAGTGAAATACATTACACAATCAATCTCGTCCAATAATAGCATTAGTGTATTTCCTATACAAATCAATTACATTATCAGCATCCTTAAATAGCACATTACGATTTATTTGCATGATATTATTAGAAGCGTTATTTTAAGCAGATTTATACGAGTATTTAAATAATAAAGGAGGAGTGAATAAGTTATTGCAATGCCCTATTGATAAAATTAAATTAATATCCTTATTGATTGCATACGGTCCAGAAATACGGTCTTTTTAATCAAGTTGCCAGGAGGGGATGTGGGCCACCCACGTCTAATCAGCGTCGCCCGGTCGTCGTCTCAACCGATGTAGGTACGTCGACTTCGGGCAATAGGTCTCTTGTAGAAATTTCCACCCACAAAGGTCTTGATTCTTGAGCAGCTTAATGTCCAGCGCGAGTGAACAACTCTGTTGTTGATGTTTGACTACCTAGTGGTTTCTACGAGAGCTACATTTTTTTTACTTGTTTATCGATTAGGAACCTCAGCAACCCTTGATGCCCTATCGGTCGTAGTATTAGTTACAATTTTAGTTCTACTGCTATCTATACCTATGCTACGTGCCAAGCCTAAATTAGTCGTGCTGTGATTTGCGACACGTATAACAAACAACAAACTTTACAACATTATAAATAACTGTCCATATAATTTACACGCGTCGTATCGTGTTAATTTAATATTTTTATAAATTTTGAATAGTGAAGCAATAGTGTGATATATATAACCTTAGAGCATATCTAAAAACCTATTCTGTGGTAGTGAGTTTCAAAAAAGTGAGTAAAGCAATTGTTATTAAAATGTGTATCTTTTTTTTTTCAGATTATGCCATCACGAGCCTTGGGGAATGTTGACCACACGCGGAAAAAAATATTAAATGAAGTCTTTTTATATTTTTAAGTGCCGAATTTTTAGTTACTCTATCAATATTCTATAATATACGATGCAGTATCACGTTTTTTGTAGTAGTTATAAACTTTTGGCAATTAAATATGGAAACGTTTGAAGTTCCTCAATGTCGTAATGAATATAATCAATTTTAGGATTAGATTTTTTTCAAAATTTAAACTAAATCGTACAATATGGGTAATCGTCTTGTGCTTAGTATTAAAGTATAATGTAGAGTAAGCTTATTTCTATTTATTGTACAAAGTACGAGTTTCAACTTATCTACGTTTGCAACTAATCTTGTCAACAAAAAGTTTAATAAATAAAGTATGTGAGATAAATTTTCTATTATTCAACATCCATTAAAAAAAAACTTATCAAAGCAACTAGAATCTACTTTATAAACGTACCTTGAAAATATATTTGTGCCTATCAAGAGGTTTTCTAGTGCATAAGGGTTTACGCAAAGACAGAGGTACTTTTTATTCCCTCACTCTCATAGTCCGATGGGTCGGCAGCTCCGACGAGATCGGAGGCAGATCAGAAGGAGCTCCAACTGATCCGATCCGATATTTTCTAGTCCATACTGACAGCTACTTGTACGTAGTAAAGTCAGGTAAATTACGTAGCTATATGTCAATATGTCGGCTAGATAATGATAGCTACGTAACAAACATAGTGGCGGCCACAACAGTGATATCAGATATTGTCCTGTTTTGCGATGTTTCTATTTCCAAAAGAAATTAACTTTCTTATGTCGATAAAATAGGATGGTTCTAGGGGTCCTACTTTCCATTGCCATTTAATATAATTTAGAAACAAATTTTCGGATGTAATTAAAACACTTGTATTAGACAAAATATTTTTAAAACGTAAGCAAATAATCACAGAAACGCTGATGCGATGTTAATTAAATAAAGCATTCATAAACAATCTTAATAATTATATTGAATTAATTTGAGTATGCGATAGTAAATAGATACTTAAACTCGTGCTTGTTCTTTCGCTTAGGCTTTTAAGAAAGACGAATTCCATCGGACCCGGGACACTCGCCCTTGCTTATTTTCTGCAAAGCTGGAAAAAAGAGAAAATAGTATTAAGTAAAGTATCTTTTCAACTACATATTTTTTTGTATTATTTGCAATTTTTATTTTAGTTACTATTGATTTAAGATCGTAGTCTGTACATATTTGCTTATCTTTTGACATTTTTGTCATATTGGTATTTGGCCTGAATTAAAAGCATTTAATATTATTCTAATTATTCCTCACTGGTGGACACAGGGCTTTTTCTTATTATGTGAAAAGGCATATAGAGCTTAATTCAGGCGGATTTACCATCCTCAAGGCCAAGCAATCCGCAAGGTCAATTAAACTTATTCAGCGCGCCACCAGTGGCCATCAAGTGTTGTATATAATTCGCTATTTGTGATGAATATGTAACGGTCGATGCCAAATTCTGTATTTTTTATGAAGAATGTAGATGGCAATTTTTTAAGTAATAATAACCAACTGTGAACTTTGGAAACTTCCTACAGCAGAAAAATCTTAAAGTTTAAGCCAAATAAAGGCGTCAAACCCGCATCCTCGATAGCGTGCAACCGTACGACCAATCACAAGACGTATTGTATAAAGCGTGTAAAATTCAAAATTAACCAAATGAAACTATCTACTTAATCTATATGCGTCAGAAACGGTAAGTAAAGCCGCTTTATAAACACCTATTTTTGGCGAGGGAGTAAGGGTAGACCGAGCAATAAAGAATTGACGTTCGTCAAAGGGCGCCAGATCTAAGAGACCTAGTCTCGGGAGCTGTTCGGAGCTTCTACCAATGCTACTTGATAGACCACCAGGTCTCCTACACGGGGCGAGTAGTGTCCCCGTGTATCAATCGAATGGGTAGAACTTCAGTATAATTAACTGTCATCCCATAAATTAGTTACTTTATTATGCTCTAGTCCGGAGCAAACTAGAAACAAGTAAGTGTGTTAGGCACCCATACAAAAAAAAATAAGAACTAGGTAATTTAAGAAAAAGTGCAGAAGCCCCATCTGAGATATTTGTTCAAGCGCTGATATGAATATTACCCCTTCATATAAGTACCTAAAGAAATTTTTTTGTAGTAGCTTAGGATTTAACTCCCTAGAGGTCAGACCGACTTGCGACCAACTAAAAATAATGTGTTAAATCTTACGAGGAGATGTCGATACTCCCGATCTTCATTACCACCTATGTTGTATACCGTGCCCCAAAAGATAATAACCTTCGTTCACGAAAAAACTAATTGTTTGTGGTCCCTTTTTGTAACACTGCTGTACGAAGCATGGCACCCATACCGCGTTTATTGTTGTCGTTTTACGCGTTCTCGGACGGCAATGCGCAATTAAATCTGTCCCATGACGGGTGGAAAGCATTGTTCTGTGAATTGTTGAGGTTCTCTGAGATATAGAATGACCTTTATTTCAATATTTGCAGAGTACCACTATAAAACACTATATTGATATATAATACCTTTGATAATAAAGTTATCCAAAAATTATGTAATTCCACCTAGTTACAAGATGAATGAATAAATAAAAGTTGTTATATTAGGATAAGGTATAATTGTTCAGAAGCCTATATACAAATAGGGTTAAGATATCATAATCTATGGGACTATCCTATCATTATAATTATATATTTGTGGTTGATACATACTTGTAATATAATAACCACTACAAAAGTAAATAAAAATAATACGTAATTTAGGCAATGATCTAATCAAAATAGACAATTTGCATTGTCCTATGAAATCACACCGTCAAATTTTATGTCATTGTGCAGAAAAACCCACAAAAAATACATGGAACCTTGACCAGCACGATTGTTTAGCGACTCTCAAAAAAACGCAAAAATATGTACTGACCAAAAAGGCGTAGATTTTAAAATCGTTGCGTTACTAAACTCAGTAATAGTTTGAGGTATCGGCTAAATGATTCTGGCACACAGATTTTGCAATAAAGAATATAATAATTTTACTCCACGAAATTCAACGATGCACGAAGGATTCTCCTGAAGGGAGCCTAAGACCGTGGCCAGTTACCACCCAACCAACAAAAAACTGCCGCCAAGCGATTTAAAGTTTCGATACGATGACACGTATATACTGATTCGGTGATACCACTAGCTGGTAAGTCCGCTGGATCATTACTTAACACTAGTTAAGAATGCAGTCAAACTTGTAGAAAAATAAAAAAAATGTTTATAAGTCAAAATTCACGCGAAGTCGCGCTTAAAACTAGTTCATAATAAATATATGAAGCCTTCATACAGGTATTATAATAGGGTGATGAAATCAGCACAAACACAATGAGTCACAAACCGGTCGAGCTCGCTGCGCAGGCGCAACAAAAGCTTGGTTCTGGATTTGCGCTTACGTCACGTCACACTCCAACGCGCAGGTGCCGGGGATTAGTAGGTACATACTACATGGAAGTTTAACGCTATTGTTCGCCGTGTATAGGGAAATCACATAATTACTGGAATTATGAAAATGACCTATGAATGATACACCTATCCGTGCTTAGTTTATTTAACACATTTCATTTATTGGCGTACGTGTACGTAATAGCACCAGTGTTTTGGATACCATTATCATATGTAATCATTTTGAAGGTCTGAAATGCTAAGCAAAAGCGTTAATTCTACGCAGCGGTTTAGGAGGCAGAACCAAACAAGCAAAGCACGAAAGAAATTCAGCTGTTGCTCATTCTCGGCACTAACATTTTAAAATATAACTATTATTATTTTAATTTGTAATTAATTTATTGCAACTTTTGAATAAAAGTATCAACGTAAAATCTGTCCGTCTGCAGCGACTCTACCAGCGGTTCGTAAGGCACACTCTACCGAATGTAAACCAAAGAGAATCGATATTTTCTTCTTTTTTTTTCCACTATAAGTTAGGCCTTCGAACGCTAATTCGATTGGCGGCACGTCTTTGTCGGTAGGGTAGTAGCCACGGGCGAAAATTCAAAAATTATACATTCCCAAATAGCCCCTGCCAGGCATCGAAACCGGGACCTATTAAAAATCTCACTGTTGCGCCAGGCCAGGTCGGCAAAACATTTTCTAACATTAACATTTTACAATCAAAGAATCACTTTTCTAACATATACAACGTGTAAATGAAAACCGAAATACCTAATACTTCAGGGCCGGAGTTACATTATTTACTGTCTCAGAGAAATAATGTAAAACCGAATGCTATCAGTTTTTGAATAACTCGGTCGGTCGGTCGGTCTTTTATCTTCAATAGGGTTGTGATAAGTAAACACAATGTTTTGAATTAGTTTGTATGGAAAAATAAATATGCTTGTTTTGATTTAATATTTTTACAGGGTGACTCTTTATTAAATATACTGATGCAACCCTTCACATTATTTCGTAATTCTGTTATACGTTGTCTAAGCTGAAAAGAAAACGGCCTCGACAAAGTTAAATTAAAAACCCTACACAAGTCTTACAAAAGTGCGTGGACGCATCACACGCATCCTTAAAAAAAAAGTACCTACAAAGTTTAATGTTCAAATTCTGCTTTACTACTATATTTATTTACGCATGATTGCATTATCTGGTTATTTGGTTTGGTTCCCACTTATAAACGAACTGTCTATCTAAGAGCCATAGCACACGGCGTATTTTATACGCGCAGGCGACGCACAGATGACGCGCGTATACGCGCTTCATACGAGATTTGAACGCAACCTTCTAACCTTAAGCACACGGGGCGATCGTGAAACGCGCCTCTACTGCGCGTATACGCGCTGTAGTCGCTCGTAGCTTTTGCGTTTTGATCAGAAACTCCTCGAATTCAGTGTTATCGAATGTCATATCCGTCATTCCAAGAACTTTTTTTGTATCTTAAACCGGAGTTAACTCGCCAAAATACAGTAATGAGATCATGTATATCGGCAGAAGAACGGTAACTCATCACATTGAGGTAAGAAAACAACCAGTATTTATTTATTTATTATGTACCTATTTATTTATTGACCAGTTACAGTTCTAAATCAATCTTAAAAAGACAAGTGCACTTTGATTATTAATAAGAGAATAAGATTTATTTATTCAATATCATCATACATGTCAGATATGATATCGGAGTCATTTGTAACCGATTCATTGCTATCCCCATTTAGGAGTGAACTGCCAGATTCATTTCTTGACGCTGATTGATTACTAGGATATTGTATAATGTAAACGCAACAATCAGCGTCTACGGCGCTGAAGACGCGCGTTCCTAATACGCGCGTCGTCTGCGCGTTAAAAATACGCCGTGTGCTTACGCTCTTAGTATCTATTGTTTGCTTGTTTACCAAACAAAGCCATTTGTAGTACAGTACCTACCTATTTTTCATCGAAACTATAGTTGACTCAGCGCGAATCAATACAATATTGATTGCAATTAGTTGACTGATTTTTGTCACGGAGGTTCCTTTTCAGGAATGTTAAAATCTCTTAAAAAATTGCCAAGCGGAAGAAATTTTTAACACTATTTGGGTATATTTACATCGATGTTAAAGTCAGAATCTATGTTTTGGTTCATTTATTTTATAAGTATGTGTTATTTATTCATTCTGTTTGATCTATGTAGTCTATTAATTTGCTTTATTATATGTATTTTATTCCACATGTTTTTCTTAATCCTTTAGGCCGCATTTTATATTCTTCCTTCATGTTTCTGTTTTTGATGTAAGTATATTTGGTTTTACATTACCAAAATATATTAAAGGTTTATTATGAGCGAATCCTTCTGTTGGAAGTTTCAAAAATTTTCTCCATTAGGAAAGGAAAAATTGATCATGTTCTCCCACATGGGCGCACGGGTGGAAATATTATCCAAATAATATTCGAGTAATATTACCCGTTGGGAGAGACCTTTAATCCAGCAGTAGGCTGTTATAGGCTATTGATGATAATGAAGAAAAATCTGCCTATGCCTGGTTCTGTGATTTGGCAGGTGGCGTAGTAAATTTGTCTCTTGTGAGGGGATATAATCGGGGGATAAAATTTATGTGTCCTGAAGCCTGCCTATGGTAGCCGTGCAACAGTGGAATGTTATATTTAGGTCACATTTTTGTTACTAAAAATTAGCCCACGACTACAAACTCACCTGATGGTAAGTGATGATACAGTCTAAGATGGTAACGTGCTTACCTGTTAGGAGTATGGCAGTTATATTAAACCCATACCCTAATCGTTTTCTACGTGTCACCGTACTGGAACGCTAATTCGCTTAACGGTACGTTTTTGTCGGTAGGATGGTAACGTCAAAAGCGTCTCACTAGGCAAACATTTTTATGAAATTAAGATTCTTTTGATAAGAACTTTTGATAAAAGTTCAAGCAGAGGACTTACAACTAAACAAACTTACTTTCTTTATGCTCGCAGTTGTAGTTATTCATGACGCATTCACTGCCAAAGGACTTTGGTTTTTCTCCTTGTTTGCCAGCGCAGACTGGGTCCAGTTTGGCAGACGTGCAGTCGTGCATGCAAGCCTTCTTGCGCGCCCCCTCCGCCTTCAACTGCTTCAGGTCAGGCTTGTCTGGTCGGCAGGTTACCGCCACCAGCATCACGGCTGGATATTATGGAAATTCTATATTATAATTTATTCTATATTATAATTTATTCTATATTATAATTATTGCTTAGTAGTAGTACCTACAGTTTTGTGTCAGAGCTCGTGCGGGGAAGTACTACAGCATAGGTAATTTTTATAGGTCAAATCTTTGCTTTATTAGTTTTAAACTTTGGTAACTATGGTTTACTAATAAAGGGTATTTTAAAGTTTTTATAAACTACTTACTAATCAAGTTTTTTAAGGTAAAATATTGTAAAACATATTATTAAAATCCAAGACATAACTTTTTTTAACAATTTTTTAATTAGTTTAAATAATGAAAAGAGATTTTAAAATAGTGTTTTTTCTCAACACTTGTCTCACTTATAAGAGCAATAAAGAATAAAAAAGGTGACATTTTATGTTGGAGAATCGCTCGGTGTGCGTAAACTGACAGTAATACCCACCTCAACGCTTCGCTTATGAGGCGTGCAAAAAAAACATCCAGCATTATGTTTTCTCGACTGTTCAGAATCTTTATACTTACCTAAAGTAGGCTAGACCTTCATGCGTAGTTATGCGTCGTCGACCTTAACAAGGACCATTATGGTCATAAAATGTTTATCAGATAATCGCAGGAAGCAACACCATTTCGGAGTGCCGACTACTTAGGTACTTGTTATGAAGTCACGACTAAATGAGGTTTTATGATAGCGTTTGTCTACGCCGATACCTATCCTTTTTAAGTGGTAATCCCATCTAGGAAGTGGTAGCAGTTGTAGGTATACCTAGACAATATAGACCTACCCAGATGCATATCACCATATACCTAATAAGCGTCTAACAAACCTGATGTTCAGCACACTACAAAAGTCCTTAAATTCACTTCGGGGTTTTAAGGGTTCCGAACATCGATTGCAGACTTTTAAAGAACATATGGAGGTATAGAAAAAAAAAGATTATTTCCCACTGCTAAGGTTTCTTCTAAATCACAACGCAGCATACGATTACGACTATACAAATATTGATAAAATTTTACTCGAATATTGGCACTTGCAAATCAGAAAATACATGTAAATTAGTATAATAAATATTTAGTTTAAAACCAAGTAGGTAAATATCAGAAAACATTTAAGAGAGGAATATGCACCTAAGTAGTGCCGCTTCTTGAATAATTTATACCTAAGACTGCCACAGGTAGGCAATCAGTGGAAATACCTATCTACTAATTATAAATATACAATATTACCTACATGCGCTCCAACAAATGGATACGAGCGTGTTTTTATTTCAATTTGTAAGTAAATGTTGCGCTTCAATTTGTTTGAAAATATGTTCGAAACTGCAATTTGGTTTATCTTTCAAAAAAAATTGGTAACTAAGCTCAAAGCAACATGAAATAACAAAAATAAAAAATTAACAAAGGAAATTAGGTATAACCATCTAAAAATTACCACGGCAATTACAATTATAGTTAGGTATAATACCTAACAGCAAGAAATTCTTCCAATTGTAGGTAATACAGAGAAGAGAAATGATAATCAACTGAAACGGAAAACAAATAAATAAATATAGTTTGTATATACCTAACTCGGTACATTGTGGCCATAGTCTTTCTATCTTTATGTTTAAAATAAAACACAAGTTTTCGTTTTTTTGTTTGTGTTTGAATGTATAAACCCGTAAAAAATATTTTTTTAAACTAAGATTTTCGTGGTTAATTAATTGAACTAGGTATATTTAAGAAATATTTTTTTGCATTACATACCTTATTACCTAGTACTTAAGGAAGTTAATAAACTATTTATCTACTGAACGACGAAAAATTATTTATCAGAAGTTGTAAGGGAACCACAACGCTATTTGTTAATAGAGGTAGGCTTTTAGCATCTAGGTAAATACTAAGTACCTACCTACTTTTTGGCCATTACTATATAGTTTTCGAAGTTGAAAAAAGGCTGATGAAAGTATTTGCTTACCAAAAACAATGAGTGTTGCGGCTCTCATTTTTATTTTCACAAATCTACACAGGTCGCTTGTTCAACGTCAACTGGTCATGAAGTAAGCCTGTTACGCTTTATACCTTGTGCCTACTATATGCGTTCACGACCTCCATGTTTGTGCAATCGTCTACAAATTCTGGAATACACTACCGGCTTTATTGAAGTGCTTATTATTACAGCATTAGAGTAAGCGGCAATGGAAAACAAAATGGATTTATCTCGTTATTTTATCTAAGGTCAGATGTTGATGTCGAGTGGTACTGGAATTAATCTATTTGAGATTCAGAGGTCTACGTACCTACACCTACACGAATCTAGACGTGTTATTTTTCGATAACGGTGAACTGAAGTATATTCGAGTAGCCATTAACCAAGAAATGGCTGCTAAGCCACAGATAACAAATACCTAGAATACTTATTATAATTCCTTTGATCTAGTGTGTTAGGTTAAAACACCAAGTTCTTTTAAAAATGATTTTGCATTATATTGCATGGAATCACATATCCTCATTGTAATGATCCGACAAACAGCTTCGCTGCCCAAAGGCCAACAAAGACGATCCTGTGAATAATTCCTTATTGTCCCTTACTAACAAATAAAAATGACATGCAACTGACCGAGATAATTTTATCGATCGTAAAACGTCTATTGGCGCGCCTTGGGATTTAATTCGACCGGCGCGGCGTCACAACAAACGGCTCGACGAAACGGATGCCGTCATACCTCCTCTACGCCATCCGCTGTCGACTCCCTCTTATGTTTGCTGTACCTATGTTTCGTTTTGTAAGGGCAACTTTTTGAAGTAAAACTTCTGATTTGAAACTATAGTAAACGAAAATGCGTAAAGATAAAAAAACACAGTATTGGTATTTACCTATATTGTGTTTTTTTATTAATATTTTACATAACAATATTAAAAAATTTTTAGTAAAAAATAATAAAACTTACTTTTATCCTTTTACTCCATGCTTAGCCATCGCAATCTTATTAAGGCTATTTTGCAGAAGTTTTAGTCTGCCGTGTGTGAATTGCAGATTTTTTTACTTTAATTTCGTGCTTCAGTCCCGGAAAAGGGGCCGCCAATCTTCCATAGACCTAGTAGGGTAGCCAGATGTTTAAAATATAATTAAACATCTCAAACAATAGTCGATGTAATATAACCTTCTCCGTTTTTTAAGAAGGTAGTTTATAATTGTTTTAAGAACGTTCAGAGACACAGCGGGCGATGGAGAGAGCTATTCTAGGAGAATGTCTACGTAATCAAATCAGAAATGAGGAGACTCGTAGAAGAACTAGATTTACCGACATAGGTCAGCGAGGCAAATGGGCAGGGCAAGTAAGTGGTAGGGCAGTAAACTCACAAAGAGTGAGTTAGCGAATTAGAGAACTACCGTGCCAATAAGGTATCTAATCTTCAAATAAATACATAAGGAACTTGTCTAAATAAGTAGTCAAATTTCATCGTACCGACCTTAGCGTTTAATAACATCGAATAAAGATAAACAAAACAGGGTAATAGCGACATCTCGCGTCGAATAGCAAAACCTCTTTGTCATTGACAGTGAGGAACCATAAATTCAGTTTTATTTTTAAACTGTCACAGTCTTCCAAAAAGACGAACGTTCCTTTCACATGATGTGTGAGCAGTATAGATGGCGCTCATTCTAGAGCCCATCTAAAACTTTATTATTGCAAATGTCTGCCATTTGCAAAATGGCGGACTATGGAGGGTAGAGGTAAGGAGGATCATCTGTGTATATGAAAAAGTGTCGTCAAAATGTATTAAATTAGGATGGCGCCACATTTGCATCAAGGTAACTCTTAAAAGAAGCGCCAAATATAAATATTGTTATAGTAGGCTTGAAAAATAAACAAGGAAGTAAGGTTTTATTTACCACAATATTTTGTACAACGTAAGTTGTTGAAATTCTCAATAATTAACTACTTTAGTCGATAATGACATTAAATTTTTTAACTCGGCATACTTCAATTCATCTACGATTGCTAAATTCATACCATACTCTGTGCATCCACCAGCGCCATTGTGAAGGATTTTTGAACTGCTATTTAGCGCATACAACTGGACACTTTTTCAACTTTTCTCCCATATAAGATGACTCTCCTTACCTCTACCCTCCATACGTCGGACGAATGAAAACTATGGAGGGTAGAGGTAAGGAGAGTCATCTTATATGGGAGAAAAGTTGAAAAAGTGGCGCTGGTGGATGCACAGGCTATGGTATGAATGTAGCAATCGTAGATGAATTGAAGTATGCCGAGTTAAAAAATTTAATGTCATTATCGACTAAAGTAGTTAATTATTGAGAATTTCAACAACTTTCGTTGTACAAAATATTGTGGTAAATATAACCTTACTTCCTTGTATCTCCATACTTCCTTGTTTATTTTTCAAGCCTACTCTAACAATATTTATATTTGGCGCTTCTTTTAAGAGTTACCCTGATGCAAATGTGGCGCCATCCTAATTTAATACATTTTGACGACACTTTTTCATATACACAGATGACTCTCCTTACCTCTACCCTCCATAATGAAAACCAGAGAATTTAGTTTTGCCAAAGACAAACAACTACTTGACTCATTACTTTTGCTTTTACATATTGTTCTCTGAGAACTTTTTTGGAAACTTAGTGAAAATTGGAATACTTACTTTTAAAATCAGCAGTTTAATCCAGCAGTCATAGACTTTTACGTATTGACGTATATTTATATAAGCCACCGTCTTGTTGGGTCGACCGTACGACTCGTGCCACTCGGGTCATAAGTACTACGATTGTTATCATCATTATAAACCTATTGCCGCCCACTACAGGACATGGGTCTCCTCTCAGAATGAGAAAGGTTTAGGTTCACCACGCTGGCCCAGTGCGGATTGGTGGACCTAAGTACTATATACATAGATAAATCATACATAATATACTACTAACTCAAAAAGATACCCCAACATCGTTGTTTTGTTTTGTAAATCTGTTACAATCACTGTTTATAAAAAAATCTTTAAATGGAAACATACCACTTATAATGAAGTCAGTTTTGCCAAAGATTTGAAGAACTGGTTTGGGAGGCAAGGCGGGTGTACGTGGCTAGGTACCATCCTACAGATGCAGACGTGCCGCTAATATTAAGCGTTCCAGGACTTTTAAGTGTTTGAATAAATACGTTTTTTCAACTGAACAACTTTAATATTCTCTTTTACTGGCATACTCAATGTAGTTCTTGGAAGATTCTGGTACATATATTATTGGCACACATTGAAGTGTATTTGTTTTTGCTTGTTTGAGTGCTAATTTAGTAAATACAATCCTTAGGGTATCCATTTTGTTTAGATATAAATTGGTATCTTAAGCAGTCGATACTATTTAGAAATACAATTGCTTTACATATTAGCACTAATACAGCACAACAATTGAAACAACTCATAATATAAACATCTTTTTTATTCCAACTTATAACCATACATAATATACACAGTACAAAAAAAACTTGTTTCGCCTAGTTCAGCAATAAGGACAAAAGAAAATTGTCACATCTCGTTAACTATTCATTTCGTAACATACAAACAAAATTGAGAAATCTAATGTAGGATAAACTTATCTACACGCCGTGTTTTAATGTACAATGCTTCGAGCGAATACGTTTTACTTCAATACAATAACTTAAAAGTATAGACTTCTTACTATATACTCGATGGAATACGAATTAAAAATTTACACATTACATACATATCACTATAACTACAATTAAGCCGTTAGGATAACCTGAAGAGTTTATTTGTATTTCGATTAAGGAACATAAAACATCCACATCTCGACGATATCACCGTAATCAGACTAATTTATACATTGCACATGCTCCGACCGCGACCGTCGGACCGAATCGCGCCCAGTTCCGGCACATTCACACGCCACTCAGACGACGCACAGCGCGCAAGCACTCGCTCGCGCTCCACTCTCACCTAAATGCGGAACTTAGCGATAATGTTACGTTCGAATTGAGATCAAATGCGAGGCGCCGCCGAGCTCACTGCACGGCCAGCGCCTCCTCGAGGCAGCACAGCGAGTCCTTCACCGCGTGGTACACGATGTTCTTGATCTGCAGCTTGTCCTCCTTGTTGGCGTGCTGGCGCGACAGCCGCCGGAACTGCTGCGCCAGCTCGAAGCAGCGCGACACGTTCTCGGGCGACACGAAGTCCTCCGCCACCTTGACGCAGTCCAGTAGGTTGCGCACCTGGTGCGGCGCGCCCGCCGGCACGAACACGGCGTCGCCCGGGCACTGCAGGATCGCGTAGCCCTCCACGCCATACTCGCGGTACAGGCGCTCGCGCAGCGCCGCGTCCAGGTACCACGTCTGGTCGTGCACGGGGTCGTGCTGCGCGCGCGGCCGCGCCCCGCTCTCCAGCTCCGCGCGCACGAGCAGGTCGCGGATCTTGTCGGCGTCGCGCGCCGCGTAGATGTGCCACAGCGCGGCCGGCGGCTTGACGCGCGCGCGCCGCCTCGACAGCACGTCCACGCCCGCCTCCTCGGCCGCACGCGCCGCCTCGCGAGCGCGCTCGGGCGCGTCGGCGGGCGCGCTGGCGTGCACCATCACGTTGACGGCGTCGCTCACGTCGAGGTGCAGGTTGGTGGTGCCGCCCGCGCCGCCGTACGCCGTGTACATCTTGGGCCCCAGGTCGGGGCGCACGAAGCACTCGGGCAGGCGCGCGGCCAGGTTGAGCTTGCCGGAGCGCGCCGTGTACTCGGCCAGCGGCAGTGCGCGCATGAGGTCGTCGAAGCGCGCGGGCAGCAGCTCGGCGAAGTCCTCGCCCGGCGGCCAGTCCTTCAGCTTGAGCACCATGGGCGCGCCGCGCTCGTCACGCAAGCGCTTGGCGGCCAGCTCGAAGCCGTCCCAGAACTTGCGCGCCGGCTGGTTGGGCACCACCAGGCCGGACGCGCAGTTCACGATGTCGACCCGCGTGTCGCCGAAATCGCGCGAGAAACTCTCCGGTGACCAGAGATCTTTATCCAGTAGGCTCGATACATCAGACACGATCACCGGTTGGCCACGCTTCCATTGATCCTGCAACAATACGTAAACATTTGTTAGCAATATATTGGTGCACTATATGATCATTGCCTCGTACAGTTCGGTTTTGTTTAAATTTAACATTCGCTTTTGTTGTGTTTGTTACAATAATAACCATAATTAGCAATTTAAACATGTGAACTCGCACTTGTAATGAGTTTCGTTAGAACTACATAGTTTTCTTAGAATAGGAATATTTGTGTTCCATTCGATTTTAGCTAAGTAACATTTAAATACTAAATTGATCATACAGAAAGTTTGCAACTATTTACCTGGAAAGGTTTATAATTTCCGGGATTCATGGGGTCCGTTAAATGTAGCAGCTTGCCATCGCAGAGCCACGAGTGCGGCACGTCCGGATATAATATTTTGGACTCTGTCAGCGTCATAATCCGAACAGGCAGTTCTTCCCTTCCCCTCCCGCTCCTCTCGTATCGCTTCACCACGTTTGATAGCGCGAAGGGCTTCACTTCTCCGTCATCGTCTTTTTTCTCTTCGATGATGCTTGAGATCACCTCATCTAAAATATCACTTTTGTTTTTCTTCTGTTTTTTCTTTGGCTGGGTGTCACCACCTTCAGGCGCTGGTCGTATTAACAATTCCCGGAGAGTTGAGAAGTTGCCGCCTTCCTCGGAGTCTGACGAACTGGAATCGGATTTCTCCTCTTTCGTTTCCGTCTTCATCGGCATGTCGGAAAGCCAGCTCACTATCGAGGAACCAGTCTTGCCATTCTCCGATTTCACTGGAGAAGAACCGTTTGTTGGTGCGGATTCTTCTTTGACTTCTTCCTTTTTGATATTCTGCGAACAAAAATATTTAATTAATTTTATGCCGTAAACAGAACAAATATTAAAATATTCAATGGTCTATCTCTTGTCTGTCATTTCAAGTTTTTATCTCTAGTGGACACTAAAGTTTGACGCTGACCGTGTGTTACGCTTAATAAACTTTTTAAGGTGCTATTATACTTGTATGAAGTACTTTTATTCATATGTGAACTTATACGCAACGGAATTAATTATATTGTCAGCATAATCAGCACCTTCAACTCGCCTGATGTTACTTGCTCGCTTAGTGCGGGGCCTGTCACGGCTCTTCCAGTACTAGGTCATCACTCCAGCAACTTGGAGCCTTTTTTTCGCGGGCCACTGCCACTTTACGAAGTTATGTGTCCATTTTAAGCAATAATATATCACTTCACCGTTAATGATAGAAAACGTAAAGAAATCTGTACTTACTTCTGAGAGTACTTATATAATATTATTAAGGCCTAACAACGGCCTAAACCCATATTGTACGGAGACTCGTGGGCTGGTAATGAGTTTATTACGATAATGATAGAAATTTCAGTACTCTAATTTAAAATTAATTGCATCCAGATTCACTAATGCGGGTAGCCATGGATGGCCCAGCAACAAAGCAACACTTCGCAGGGCATCCATAAACCTAAGGCGTATTAAGCTTCATGTTGCTGGTATTACACGGGCAACCATTCAGACCGGAACACAGCATTGCAACCATGCTGTATGGCGGCAGAAATAAGCATTGCGGTAATACTCCCTCGTACGAGCTCTATCACGAAAAGCTTTCCTACTGCTAGGTAGGGTTTTTCTAGTGAGAAGCTAGTACCGATAAAGAAATGCTGCTAAGCGATTTAGCATTCCGGCACGGTTTACGCTACGATGCGCAGTAACCGATTACGGATATTGGTTTAATATACCTACTGTAATCCCTAAAAGGTGAACCTGCTATCATCTTAGAATGAGGAATTAAAAAAAAAAAAAAAGGTTAGTAGATTTAATGGTTAAATTACCTTTTGCAGCGCTCTCTGCAATAGTAGTCTAGCGGCAGCGCGGACTGGAGCGGCCGGTTCACAAGACTGCCCGCAAGCGCAGGGCGGAAGCGCAAAGGCGGCTCGCACGCGATGCGCACGCGCCGCCGCCGCCGCTAGCGCACCTCCCGCCGCTATCTGCGTGAGCAACAACCGCCGCGCGGGGTGTGCGCCGCCCGTGGTACACGTTAACCAACTGTGGAAGAACAGATTAATATAGATTTTAGTCAAGTTTATTATTGGATAGAAGCAGGCAATAGTTTGCGGATTTCTACGATACACAATAGAGATATAATAAGTTTATAGTTTAATTCTTGTAATTCCGTCAACTGAAACAACTTAAATGTGTTGCTCTGTAACTACAAAGAAGCGACATTTAAAGTTTATTTCTTAAGTAAATTCACAAATAGTTTTTTTTGATTAATTCCGTTATGAACATTATTAAAGCTTATTTTACTTAAAGCTCACTATACATTTGATGAATTCCTTGACAAGGTAGATTCGAAGCAGCCAGCCTCGCTCTAATCTACCGCAAGATGGAAAAATGATTGTAAATGTGGATGTTGGAAAAGAGCAACTAGCAACATCCACATTTCTTGCCGGCTCTTCACGGTAGAATCTGCTTTCCGAACCGGTGGTAGAGTCAATACAAATATACATACTTGACGTTTCAAAAGTGCTTATAAAGTAGACCTACTTGAAATAAATGAAATTTGAATTTGAATTTGCTTAGTATGACGCTGACCGTGCTTTACGTTTCTCAAATAAACCATATACTTTGTATCATATCATCTGACATATACTATAACAATTTAACTTTGAAATATAACAAAACTCACCCAAAGGAATCTCTTTCGCCGTTGGGAGTGGCGCTGGTGGAATTACTCGTTTCGCTGGGAGTGTTGCCAGATTCACCGGACGTCCTTGACTAAAACAAATAAAATTATTCTAATTAATAATTAACTTGAATAACACTAGTAGGATCTGCGTACAGTAAGGCTAGGAAGCACAAACTTTTTTGTAACAATTAATACACCGCCAGCTATTCAGTCATGTTACGCCGAAGATCTTGAACAGTCGTCTCTAAGTTATCTTTAAAAGATCAACTCAGTTACTACAAAATAATCATCGTAATCTCATATGGCGAAGATATCCAGCAGCCCCCTTTTTGCCATTTAATGAGGAAAGGTCAAAAATCTAAGTCGTAACACCAATCGTATACCATCATTATCGGTTGTAGATTACTATTTGTAGAGTATCTACAAACTGATAGAAAATTTTACCAGACTTGAAGCAGAGCCACATCGCTCGCTTGCTCGGGCAACAACTACACAAGTCAATAAGGAATGTCTTTTAAGAATAACTATATCAGATTTTTTTTAATGCTTTTGTTGAACGAAAGTTCATTCTCTGGAGGTGATCACATTGTCACGAAGTCAAAATAAGAGGCAAGTCGAGAGAAATCTTCCAACTTTATAATGCACAGTGTGTTTGTTGAACACTCTCAAATATTATTGTTTTATTCTAGTCTATTATTTTCTCTTATAACTGCCTGTCATGTGCAATAAAATGTTTATATAATACAGATGTGGGACATAATGTAAAAGAGATACAAACCTTATAACAATCGAGGCACACGACAAAACCGCACTTTCCACACGTCCAGTGGAAGTTGAACAGCGTCGTTTCGCACACGTCGCACATTTCCCGTACGCCTTGCACTACTCGTTTCCACGCTACGGTTTTGTCTGTTGGCAAGAGAACATGAAAATATAACTTTTGTACTGATTATACTGGTAGTTAGTTGGTAGAAGGAAACTGAAACTGATTGACCAAGGCTAAAAATAATAACCAGAAAAAAAGCCTAATTTTGATGATATAATAACATACAGTAGAAAATTCTTTTATTTATCTCATTAAACTAATTTAAAAAACTACATAGTAGAACACTTCTTAGTTTTAACAATTTTATAAAAGTTGTTATAACTAAGAAGTTAGGAACGAAGGAACGAACTCAGTGGTTATGTAAAAGTTTTGGTACTAATATTATAAATGCGAAAGTGTGCTTGTTTTTTTCGGCTCAACCATCGATTTCATCGATAAAATTTGACATATACATAACTTGCATCCTAGAGACAGACATAGGTTACTTTTTATCCTCGAAAACTATCTATACAACGTTCGCAGGGGATTAAATATAATGCTTTTGACCATTGTTTGGATTCACAGGTAAACCTATCATGAAAAAAAATTGACACAGCCGAAATGGCTTGCATACTGGAGACAGAGATAGAAAAGTTTTAATCCCTAAAACTAATGGTTCACGCAAGATTTTTATAAATTCAGGAAATAAAAAAGCTTAGTTGTATTTTTATTGGAATCGTTGCTATAGCAATGATAATAAGTATTTTTCTGTTGAATATACGACTATGTACTTAGCTTTTGTTAGTGCATTATTTGTTCATCTGGCAACGAGTGTTCAGACGTGCTTACACAGCACCGTGTAAATAGTAGCGGTACACAGTAGCGGTACATTTACGTAAGCTACCTGCCTCAAGAGACACTCGACATCCTCGACGGAACTCTTTATCTTTCGAACGATATCGCAGTGGGGAAAGATTTGTGTGTAAACTTTGATTCCTCTCATGCACACGCAGTGCCGTTTAGTTCATTTATTTATGTACACATTAATTAAAATAAAAGACAAAATAGCTAAGTACTTTTTTACCTTCTGTTTATGAACAATTTAATTTACTTTAGTTTTATCAATAGAACCATTTAAAGGTTCTTCATTAGGATGAAGATGTTTTCACAGTTAGATTTTATTTATTGGTTTTAGACTTCAGATTCTGTATATCAAATTTTCATGAAAATAATTTATTAAGACAACCAAAGCCGTTTACAGAACTTTTTTTTCACACGGGAAACAACGTAATAAACACGGCCGAAGAACGCAGACAAGAGTTAGTATTCTATAAATAAAAGAGTGAATACCTCGCAATTACAATTGAATGTACTTTAATAAGGGCGATTGATTTACAAACGGATAGACCTTTGAATGCACCTTAATACTCAAAGGCACAAACCCCCGAGTCAATAAAATCGGTATTAAAATAGTATTAGGTAGATATTGTAATACAAAAAGTACGACAAGCAATGAAAATATTTAGTGGCTTGTAAAGATTCAACAATAATAATTGTAGGGTAATTAACTATCTAACGTTTTAAAGTAATTAGTAGATTGGAACTTGTTGTGTTCATTCTACAGTTATGTAATTCGGGTCATACAAAATTTCTAAGGTCAAACATGATGAACATGATTTTTATAAACAAATCTGTTTTACATAAATCTCTAGACGAGACGACGAGATTTGTGTGAACAAAATAGTTTTTGGCACCATTAAAGTAAGTAAAGAAAAATTGTTTTATACAAATAATAAGTGTCAGTGTCTTTCAATCTTTGTTGTAATTTCGTAGATATTCAATAATGAATTATGTAGAAATAAAAAAAAGAGATTACAATAATTTGCATGACAAGAGACTATTGTGTACACTTTAGTCACTACTACTACAAACTAGGAAAATTACTATAAACATTTAGACTACAGTTGTTGTGATAATAGTGCGACGTAGCTACTTTGCTTTGTTTAATAAAACATTGTTTGATTTTTCCCTCTCCATATTATTTCAATTTCTGGTGATAATCTACAGGAAAATTGCTTTCATAAAAACAAGCTACTTTAATTTCAATGATAGGACTTCTTCGCTTTTATCTCTTGTAATAATTCATTATTTAATTTCCATCTCTACATACACTCGATTTATTAACACTACAGGAAGTTTCCTGATCATAAAACAGACTGCCTTTGTTCCCATGACGAGCCTTAGCTTTGTTTTCTTGTTATCTTATACAAATATATTAAGCTGAAGAGTTTTTTAGTTTACTTGAATGCGATGATCAGATTTGAAATATTTTTTTTGTTTTGGATAGTCCATTTATCGAGAAGGCTATATATCATCTAGCTAAGACCAATAGGAGCATAGCAACAACGAAGAATGGTGTTTTTTCCTTTTGAGAGCTTCAGATCCGTGCGCTGCGTGAACAGTTAGTTTCGATACAATCATGTGTCAAAAAATTGTTCCCCTTAAAAAGTTACAAAAAAGCCCGCAATTTTCCGTCCGTCGGTTAACGGTCTATCTTTAAAGGTTGCAATACAGTCGCGAAGGACCGCTATTAACAAATAATAATACATTATTTAATTTCTATCTCTACATTACTTAACCTAATTTTTTTTATAAAAACTACAGGAAAATTGCTTTGAAAAAATCAAACTACCTTCGTTCAGATGGTGGGACTCCGCTTCTTTCTCTTGTTGTAATAATTCACAGAACTGGTCTCCGATCTCGCGCAATAGGAAACAGCTCATTTCTATGTCTAACTCGGCCGCGCCTGCCGACGATGACAGCCATAATTTCTTATCATCCTGTTACAGAAATAAGTTCCATTTAAAATAAAGTTTTTATATGATCTTGCTTTGGGTATTAGGAAATCCTGATACAAAATTGAACCTATACCGATATTGAATATAATACCTGGCCGTGATAATATATGTTTAAGGACAAAGCTGGTTTTAGCGAAAGATGACTGACGGAACTTCTTAATGAATAGTTAATATATGTTTAAGGACAAAGCTGGTTTTAGCGAAAGATGACTGACGGAACTTCTTAATGAATAGTGCAATCAATACTGCGAAAAGTAATAATTGTCATAGCCAAGGAAAAGGCCAGAAGTTCTTGCAATGACAAAATGGTGCTCCATATATAATAAGATATAGGGCTTTCACTGGGAAGAAAATGGTTAATCAACTGTAATAAATGGAACATTCAATTGTTGCACAACCGTGAGAATAACATTTATCAGTTTTTCACATCAGCTCTCATTGCGCGACTACCGTTTCAACAACGTATTTTGTTTTCGATTATGTAATTTGTACTGAAATACGGAGAACTTTTTGTATAGAATTAATTATATAAATTATATGTTGTGCACTCAAGTGTTGGAATTATTATTCTAATATCAATTGTAAATACCAACAGCTGAACACATACACATTTTATACATTTTGGTTCTATATTGTATAACCCAATAATTTTCGAAAAGATAATTTCTTTAATTTACAAGATATTCACCTCTTCAGCGTCCTTGTAAGGATCCGAAAATCCGGCTATAGCTAATTGCCTATTCTTGGCATACTTCAGTCTTCGGAAAGCGTAAAATCGGCAAAATATATTCGGCATGTCCTTGTCGCGCTGCGCAGGCGACCAGCGGCACTCGCGGCACTTGGCCAAGCGCGGAGCCACCTCGAAGCACGGCCCGTTCTGTAGGAACGACTCGGCTGTGGGCTTGGCGCTTGCTGCCGACGGAGCCCGGCGGGGCGGATCCTCGCGCCGCCGGCCGCCGCCACCGCGACCACCGCCACGAGCGCGGCGCCCGCGCGCTCGCCCGCCACCGCGCTTGCTTGACGTGCTACCACTACCACTACCACTGCCACCAGAGTCAGAGTCTTTATCGTCACTTTCTTTATCACTTTCACTACCACTTTCGGATGCTTTCTTCTTTTTTGGCTCATCACCTACTTTTTTTACAGTCCCTTTTTTCCGTTTAGCCTTCGGCGGTTTCCGCTTAGGCGGCGACGTTGTCTCCCGCTCCGAACTCGAACTGTCCTCCTCTGCGTCGTCGACGCGACCGTTGACTTCCTTTGGTTTTCTCGGTTTGGACGTTTTCCGCGCTCCGCGCTGGATGGATTTCGCCGCGACGGGCACTACAATGTTGGAACTGGAATCGTCCGGCTCCGACACTCGCGTGATCGTCATCGGCAGGGTGATGCAGGTTCCGCCGCCTCCCGAACAGTCTCCCTCGCCGATCGGCGCAGTTTCATGCCTCTGGAGCCACGCCTTTTTGCCTAAATGTCGAACCGTTGGCGCCGAACCATCGCGTGGGCTAGGTGAGGAGATCTTCGCCGGAGTTTCGGAATCGGCAACCATCAACGCAGGCGGCGTGACGGGTGGCGCAGGCGGCGACGACGTGGTCGGAGGTGTGCACGATATGGGCGGCGTCGAGGCAACAGGAGGAACGGGCGTTGGGGGCGCGGGACTCGCCGAGGGGGTTATATAAGGGGCGGGGGAAGCACCAGCAGCCTTTTCGGGCGTTTCTATGCTGCCATCCGCCGAAGGGACGCGCACGTCACAGGGTGGACCAGGAGCTTGAGGGGCAGGCTCGGAGCCTAGTGCTGAGAGCCTAGAACCGACGCTAGCGGCCGTAGCGATCAACGGTTCCGGCGCAGGACTGTCGAGTCGCCGTCGCTTGGCGTCAGTTGAGTCGAGTTCGAAGGCACATCGTCTTCTAGGCGATAGCCGTTCGGGGTCCTCTCGTGCGACGCCGAGATCGAGGGGTTGAGTCTGGCAAGGTGATGACGCGTTCGCGAGATCGCCATGGGCTCTGGGCGGCGGCCGGGGCTCGGGGGTCCGTGAGTGCGCCACAGGCGGCGGCCGCGTTCTCGTCGCAGGGGAGTACGCGGACGGCGGCGGGTAGGGCACGGGCGGTCTATCCGCCTTAGTGAGTTGCATCGACGCCGGCGGCTCGACCGCCATCGTGTAATGCAGGGTTGGGCCAGGCGAGTTGCTGCTTGGCTTGCCGTAGATGTGTGGGGGCGCCGGACTCGACACCTTCGGTTTGACCGGCGGTGTCTGGTAGTAGGCCGCAGGCGACCTCTGCGGCGGGGTTTGGTACACCCGCCGGCTCTTGTCCTGCGCCGGCAGTGCTGCGTGCGTCGGTGTCTGCAGCGCCGGGTGCGGGTGGGGAGGCGCGTGCGGCGACAGGCCGGTCCGGTATGGCCGCGAGGGAAGGTAGTGCTGGGACGGCTCGCTTCTAGGCTTGCTGGGATATTGATGCTTCTGTTCCAAATGTATTTGTTTGGCGTCGTGTTTAACTATCACAGATTTTTCGGTCACTAAGGGAGGTGGAGCGGGAAGGTGCTGCTCTTTGAGTTTTTCGTATCGGTAAGGTGGATAATTGTAGGGTGCAAAGTTCGGTTCACCCTTGGGGAGGACGGGGAGCTGGGGCGCTTTATCATTCTTGACGAGCGAGTGGCGTGGCGCGTGCTGCGGGTGCGGCGCCAGGGCCACGTGCGTGGCGTAGTCAGGCTGCGGCAGACGGTCGGACGCGTAGTACGTCCGATCGGGCGTCCGCAACCGATCGTGCTCCGGCGCCGCCGCACCCCGATTTGGTGCGAGACTATTCAGAAGTGACCACGATATACTCCGTTCCCGCTACAAAAAATAAAACAGATTATCTAGATATTTAATAATATTTTACCAATTACTACATATTATTAAAAATACTAAATCAATAAGTACAGTGACAGTAAATAATTATTCAAAGTTTTAATTTAAATTAAAGAACACCATTAATAATAACCTTCTGATTAGCTAGCCTAAAAGATTCTTCGAAATGCCTCGATACTAGTTTTGAGGCAGCATTTTCTTGTTCTCTCCTTTCTTTTTCTTCCCTATCTTGCTTTTCTCGTTCCCGCTCCCTTTCTCTTTCCATCCGTTCTCTTTCTTTTTCCTTCTGCTGCTTTTCCAGCATCTCCCGTTGCTCCTGTTCCCTTCTTTCCCTGTAAAAAAAATAACAGTATGTAAGACAATGATATACATTTAGTAAACTTATAAATAACTGGTTAAATCATCTTGCACTGGCAATGCAGACTATAGGGGTTGTAACATCTCAGTAGATTGATCTTAACACAATCACCTACAGTAAGATTCATTTGGATTAAGATGTCAATGCATCAAGACATTGGAATGCGCTAAAGTAGGTCAAGGTCACGCAGAAGGCCAATAAAAAAACATTGTATGTTGCCTACATATTTTTACTTTTCACAATCTGTATGCTATAAAAATATCCGGTACTTTTCAATTTAAGCAAAAATATTAAGAATATTAATTTTTAATATAATAAGTATTTGCAATATCCAGACAACCCCCTTTTGGGCTAGCTTTAAAGCGAAAATTTATATTTTATGTTAGTAAAATATAAAATAGTAAAAAAAATGTAAATATTAAAGTAAACCATTAAAAATAACATAATCAACCAACACACTAAGCAAAAATAAAAAAATAACCATTTTTGAAAGTAAAAACACAAATATATGAATAATTTACGTGTTTTGTGAATTCTTCTCTTCGGCTACTATTATTATTGGACTTAAACTGCTTTATAACGTAGTGCTATAGTAAATTTTGTATTTGATTTATTTCTTAATCGAAGTTTTTATAACCTATCTACAATTGATGACAATCTAGTTACAAGTTATTGTCAAGTTTATTGTGTGAACATATTCTGTGGCCCTATTGTCTAAAATGAGTTTTTCACCTCCATGAAAGATGTCATCAAATGGGTATATGAAAATCGATACGATGTTCATTAAAATATTTGATTCCGGTGTCAAGTGCCAACCAAAAAAAAAAAGTATAATACAATTAACACGAAAAGAAAAAACAGAAATTAAACGTTGCGGCGCGTAATAACTACAAGTACTAAGTAAACCCAAGTTAGTCGCGGTCGTGTCTATTGTGACATAAAGGTGTTAACTACATTCATTAACTTAATACATATTACGCTACGAGGGTATCAAATGCGCCCGGTACTAAGAAAATTAGGACTAGTAATTAGATATGTAAAGCATTTTATGACCTAGCATTTTTTTTAACGTTGAACTAATAATCACTATATAAACCGATGCATGTTCTTTGCTTTTCTTAGGTAGAGACTTCGAATCACTTTCACATAGAACAGATAATTTCTTTGTCTTAAAAGTGGTCCAAGAGAAAATAGCAAACCATTATGATTCTATTTTCTTAAATAAGCATTTCTCTGCTTGACTTCACACAAAGATTTTAACCTACATGTTGTCTGCGAGCTGTTAAGCAAGACGTCAGACTTCTGGGTCACGAATACAAATAAAGCGAATCAATATTTAACATATTGAATGCCTTTGAACATGGTTAGCGTTTAGGAGCGACTTCGGCTCACGACGGCTTCAATGCCCGGTCAGAATTAAAATTGTTCCGTATAGTTTCTCTGTAAAAAACTTTCAGTAGCACACCGGAGAAAGGACGTTGGCGACGATCAACCTCGTGACTCGGAGAGCACGTTAAGACGTCTGTCCGGGTTGTTATACAAATTAATAAAAAACCTTTAAACAGCGTATAGTTTACGCTCTAAAGCCCCTCTCTCTATGGTCTAGGAGGAGTATTTTTGGTAGGATACGTGACATGGTAACCCACATTTTATAAAGCCTAATTCGATAACAGCAATGTTGCAATAACATTATTACCGCATATTGCTGGCAAAAACCGGCGATTAAAAAACACTTTAATGATTAAATTCACTAGTTTTATGTTAAAGAATCGTCTTTTCAGAAACCTGTTCTGTAATTAACGATAATTAAATTAATTAAATGATATGATCATGAATTAGCATAGTGAAAATCCTGCGGTATAATATACAACTACGATTACGATGAATATCTTAACTAATAACTGTTTATTAAACATCGATAAAATTGGCTGTAAAGTAATAACAAGCTTTTTTCTTTAAGAACCTTCCTGGCGCAATGGTAAGCGTTGTGGTTTTTAATTAAAAATGGGAAGTCCCGGATCAATTATTTCTGGATACTCTCTGGTCTTGCCTGGGGTGGAGGCTCTAGCTGTGCCTAGGCCCTTCAGTTTAAATGAAAATAGACATACTACATAGATGACATAGATGGTAATGGTAATATTATACCGCCAAGCTATTTAGCGTTCTAAATATTTTTTTATTGCAGCGATTTAGTTTTAGATAGCGGCCCCTTTACCAACTATTATCGCAGCAGTATTATTTTAATACTGTGCATGTTTTTTTAGTTATAATCCCCATTTTGGTGTCCAGGCTATGTAAAATAAACTCATAAATAATAAGTCATTTAGATATATTACTGCTACAGCGATAGAATTAAGCCGCTAGACCGACAGAACAGTCTTCTACTTTTTATAAATAAGCCACCTACACCTTTTATAGTAAGTAAATAAATGGTTTAATCATGATACAACAAAAATTACCACGGGGTAAAGCCGGTATTATGACTCAAGATACATAAATATATTCTTTTACTAACGATATTCGATGATTCATTTCCTGGCCTGGCTAGTTTGCGTAGAATCATAGAAACGTGCAAATTAATATTATTACATGCTCAGTAAATAGTGTAGGTACTTTCCTGAGTTCGGTTATAATAACAAATTATTTATTATTTGTTGTACGTGTAGTAATATAAAATTCAATTTCTTTCGTTTCTAAACTATTATAGTAAATAACGTGTGTAACATAGTACATTTTGTATGAGGAATACAACTTTAAATGTAATTATCTCACTTAAAAATAAAGAAATTTTGAATTTGAATTTGATACAAATAACAATGAAGTAAAAAAATATCCTGTTGACATTATGTAGTTTTAAAAAAGGTAAATAGATTATTTCACGTAGTAACGAACACATTACACAGCAGTGTTATTCGTTCCATAGAGATGCAGAAAGCCATAGCTTGTATTATTATTTGGCAAGAAAAAACAATAAAAAAATATTTGGAACGAGTCGTAAGAAAACTACACATTTCTTAACTACTACTGGGAATTTGTTTGGCACAACAACCAGTTACGATAACTATGACGTCTGAAAGATAAGCTTCCTATTGGCAGTGTAAGTTAATATTATAAATGAGTAAACTACGAACGTAACTTTGATAACTCAATTTCTTTCGTAGTTCAACTGACTAGTCTGTCTGTAGAACCAAACATCATAATTAAAATGGATTAGCAATTACGTATAGGCCTAGTAAATTCGAGAGGACAGAAATACCAAGAGCCCGAGACCAAAGGTTATAGGGTCAGCCTAAAGATAGAGAAATGGTGCTAGTTCTGATGTACATAATTAATTTCTACGTCAAACATTGTGAAAAGGACAGCACTAAATTCCACTTCTAAATCGCAAAAACTATTTAACAGTTCTCTATTATTAACGTATCATAATATCCAATAATTATTCTTTTACGAATGTAATTATTCCAACACTATGGATAGTGAGCAAAGTCAAAGAGGTCACGTTCATGACCCTTGAGACCTTGGTGTGTTTGAGGATTAGCCATGTTAGTAATGTCCATAAATCTGAATTGTTAAACGTGGGCTTGAACTAATGTATCATCAAGAATTACCGATATTGAGGCAAAAAATAAACTGTGTACTTTTTGAAACTAAGCGCCTGAATCATCAGAAACGCAAATGTCTTTGATATTAACTTTTGTTTTCCAATTTTGTTTTTAATATAGGGATCCGAGGATAGATCTATTTCAACTGAACTGAGTCTACCTCCTGAACCATTCCAACAAAACATCAACGTTTCAACATAACAATTTATCGTATAAAATCATAATAATCTTTCGCGGGCTTTACGCTAGAGTTTATAATATGTAAAAGGTAATACTCAAATAATACATTTGAGGCTTAGGAGTAGTTAATAGTGTTTACTAAATCTCTATCTGACCGTTGGAGACTCAGGAATATGAGTCGATATGGGACTGCAGATTGCAGACATAAATGGCCGCCTTAGAACCAAGAACCTTGGGGGCGTCAACAATGAATCGCTTGTTTGGAGATTGATAGTAGATCCTAGCTTGTATTTGCGTTACTATGCAGTGAAATACATAGAATATGAATTTTATAGCATACACTTATCACAAAAATAAAAAAGCCAAAATTCCCAATTAATATGCCCCGCAATCAATGTTAACAATAATTTTGTTACATACAACTTATCTATTCATACAACATCCTATCAGCTGACATTGACAAAAGCACGTCGGTGTCGTTGACCTTGAACCACAAACAACTTTCCAGTATTGACGTAATCAACCTCGGAATTAATTCACGTCTATATTTAATCGTAAATAACGAGTTAAACGATTTTCTGCTTCGTTTTTTCCTTTAAAATTTACCTTCGTCTTAATTTCAAGGCTGTTTAAATTATATTGTTGTATTTCGTTTAATCTTTTTTATTTATATAATAAAAACGGCACTTTGATCTCATAAGCCGCTCATATTGCGCTTAGGTTTAACCGCAGAGATCGTTATCAGTCTCACGTTACAAGATATCTCACTAGGATATCAAACAGGTATGCGCAGGTATTTCAGACGTTCCACTTGAACCAAAATAAGCGTATATAATATATTAGATAGTAGTGGCAATCAAAACTAACAAAGGGTTAAAGCGCCGAAAGTTAGTAAATATTTTACATTAGGTAACAAATAATACATACCTACATATTTTTGAGCAATAGTACAAAAAATAAAAATTAAAACCAGACCCTTCAACAAAATTAACAAAATTTTAAATTTGATACTCGAAACTCCCATAAACAACAAATTAACTAACGGCTGAGCTTCCATTAACTTATTTTTAACATTCAGACGGATAAAAATCTCTTATCTCTAAAATGAAAGGTTCTATTTATATCAGCTTTGCAATTCAACTGATAGATGAATTCCGCTAAAGATATAGATTATCGTCAATTGATAGGCGCGTAGAAACGGAAGCAAACTGTGGTACCTAGGTGTAATTAGTCGATGAATCACTCTCACAAGTTAAATAAGTATAACCTTCAAATTGCGATTACATCAACGAACCAGAATCATTTGTTATACTACATTGAATATACATTCTTTAAATAGGTAACTGTAGGTATAGTTTTCTTGCTAGTCACAGCACCACTATTTTAGTTTTTTATCCGGTTTTCAACCAACGCAAATCATTCAATTGGATTGGTTAAGCTCCTAGATTTTGCAAGTCCCAATTTTCACTCAACTCTGCTTCAGTTTGATTAGCACGAACTTCAGAACTTTCCTCGGGGTTTGAAAGGCCACATACTAAACATCATCCTGGCGCTACGTTTTACGTACACTCTTAGTGGAACCGCTAAAAACGGTAATAATTCTGTTCTACACATATAACTCCTGATAATAATTGCTATCCAAGCCCGCTTACAAACATCGAACCAGATACGATATGCCAGAATACCTCTTTAGCAGTTTCCCCTATGCGAAAAAACAAGCTTCTGCCCTGAGAAATTAATTATGTACCTAAATAAGATAAAACTCAAAGCTTGATAGAAACACACACTGGTAAAAGCTTTCCGTAACTAAATTAATTTCGAATTCATCTGGTTTCTGCAATTAACATATTATGATGATTGATCTAAACCTAACAATTAGTATTCACATTTAATTAATCGTTCTCACCTGCTTAGTATATAATTTACAACTGTATCACGCGAATATAGGTTAAAACAAAAATTATATTAGTAAACCAGACTTTTAAAAACCACAACTTTGTATTTATTTCCCTTTTTAACTAAAATATTACTTCCATGCTCTGTTAGTTATTGCAGTTAATAAATTTAGTGTCAAAAGCGAGATTTTCGACGACCGAATAAAAATTATACCAAAATATTGCCTAAGAAAAAACGAAGAACTCACGAAATTTAAAAAATGCGCAGTTTTTAAAATAAGAAGTTACGTAACCGCCCTTTTAAATTTAATTTATTTTCAAGCTTACAACCTGCGCCGATGATCAAATTCTTCAACACTACAAAAGATAAACGCTTGGTAGACGCTAAAAAGGAAATTGCTTTTTTTTTGCAAGAAAATTTTACAGAGTACACTTCAACCTGAATAAAACCTTAGTCTTTTACAATACCAGGAATACAATACACAACAACATTGCCAATTGTTCAAAATACAATAGAACTTTTAAAAGAAAAGGACTCGCCAACTTTAAACCTAAAGCTTGACTAGGAGAACATAAGGGAACCATTAGCAAGAACTAAAGCAATGAGCGTTATGCCAAGTTACGTCGTCACATACTATCGTCGTCGGTCACCTAGCCTTTTTACGTTCTCCTTTCCTCGAATGTAAAAAGAGACAATGCACTAGCAAAATAAATTTATTTTGGCCAATCATAAAGGCCACCGTTCCAAAAAACACCTCACAAATTGCAGTTGCAAGTGCGATACCATTTAAATTCGGGACTTATATTTAAAGGTAGTTAGTTTTAGATAATTCCTGAATATTCAACATAAAATTAGAACCGAATGTGAATGAAATACTAATATAACTATAGGATAATCCTAATAGCCTAGTAACATTCCATTTAATAATAAATCCTAGAAACTGTGTTTATTAATGTTAATTTATTAACAAATCATTTAATAAATTACAGGTTTTGCCGCGTTAACTTTAACCACAGATTTACTGAGAATTTATTGTTATCCTTGTGGTAAGCAAATTGCAAACGTCAAACAACTATATATTAACATTTGAAGCTCCGTCATATTGGAGCCTCCATGTAAAAATGCACTTGTAATATTTTGATTTGTTTACAATATTAAACAACATTGGTTATTGCCTTAGTCACTCGTCCAGTATGATTTTACACACATTTGCACTCGTAAGCCATAGAAATAGGGGTACTAAGCTTATACCGTTTAGGTAAATTCCATAACTGAGAAACTATCCGAGATATTTAACAAGTGTTTGTTCCATAGTTGTAATATGTGTGGTGATGTATCCAGTGCATTAAATGAATATTAATTAAATCGATGGATGTAATGTAATGGATAACCAAAGACGACAGGAAAGTCTTTATTAGCAGGTTTAATTAAAAAATCATTCATATTCACACATACATCAGTAGCTAATTTAAAACATTAGCAGTATAAAGGATATTGCGAAACGAAGCTCGGATATTTTATCTATTGTATGTAAATTTACAATTTATTTGAATTGATCAGTGACCATGACTGTTGCCCACGGAAGTGACCCTTCCTATCAAGTTATCAGGAACCAATACGAAATGTAATCTTAAAAGTCTGTTAATATATTCGGTCTTATAACGTATCACCGGATCTCAGGTATATCGGAAAACCGGTGGTTTCCAGATCGGTATATATGTACTATTATTTTGCCAAATTACCCAATACACGATATAGGTTCCGATGAAGTGGATTTAAGTGACATTTTGTAATTGGAAATTTTACGTATATAATCTATACTATGGGAATATATCAGCAGCATTAGCTTTCGATTTACAATACTGCTTTATACACAGTAGGTTGACAGATGAATGCAAACAAAACTGCCGAGTTATGTTAACACGAAAACTTAGTATCTGCAACTAACTACCTAATGTTCTCAAACTACCGCCTGCCTTAATCAAAGTTAAGTAACTAAGTTTTGACAGACGCCCTTCATTTATAATCGTTTAAGATGTCTCGACTCATTACGATTGTGATTGTGAGAAAGTTTAATTACCGTCGAATTAATTATAGTCTAGAAGAGAAATAGAATTTTGATGTCATTTAAATAATTAGGTAAATTACAAGTTATTTAATTTACTAGCAATTTTATCTACTGCATGACCGTGCAAATGGTCAGAAATGTTAAAATTGCACGAGCTTAAATATCTTTTAAATATTTTTTCATAAAAAAATTATTGTTGTTAATAGCAATACATCTTTGGTGCCTATCACATAAATAACAAAAAAAAATCAACAGGAAAGTTCTGTACAAGGGCAAATATACGAGCAAGTAAAATTAAAGAAAGAAAAATTAAGTTTGATTAACACATCACAATTATTGAAATATTAACGTTATTAAATAAACAAATAGTTAAATATTAATTGTGTTACCAACCTCGAGAGCTCTTGAAAGTCACTACGTTTTCAATGTTGCGATGTTGGCAGTATGAAACAAGGAAAATACATTGCGACTTATTGACGAGAACAATTCAAACACAATGGGTATAATATTGTAATAAAAATGAAGTATGTGGATAATGCTGTAACGTTTTATAAATACGCATTTTAAAAGAATTGTTGTTAAGAATATACTTAAATATGAATTCTATTTAAGTATATTCTCTAGAGCTTTAAATTTATCACTTATTATCATTAATCATCTCTATATATAGATTTCTTTGGGTTATTCCAAAATGCGTTACAATAAATCGTTTTGCGTTTGTTTGAATACTGCACGTATGAAGAATAATATAAGAAAACATTTTAATAAAGCTAGTTTCCTTTCATTTTAAACGTAGCAGCAACGTGCCTATTCTGTTTATTTTTCGTTGAATAAAATATGACGCAAATTGTCTATAGGATCACCACGTTTTGTTGTTTTATGACGATCGCTCTGTACTCCGAACTGTTCTCTGCTAGTTTTTTTTTAAATAATTGCCAATGGTCCATCTGATTAGATAGGGTGGAAAACCATCGCCTATAACTGGCGCATCAACGAAGCCCTTCAGGGCAGACGTAGGCATACGGGCTGATCACAGTAGATGGTAGTAGTAGCACAGAGGACGTTAATGCCCGTTCTCCGTTATATTCCTTTAATCGCTTCGTACGACATCCACGAGAAGACGAGGGGCGGTGACACGAGTGCCGTGCATACAGGTAATGAACATAGCGGGCAGATGACATAAAATGGAAAAATATGCGAGTTATAAAAAACTAAACATTGTAGGAGTCATGAAGTTCTTATAACTGGAGATTTTCTCCCTTTTTTTTTTTTTTATTAATAAATATACTACGACAATACACACATCGCCACCTAGCCCCAAAGTAAGCGTAGCTTGTGTTATGGGTACTAAAGATGACTGATGAATATTTTAATGAATTATATATACATAAATACTTAGAAAATACATATAAACACCCAGACACTGAAAAACACTTATGCTCATCACACAAACATTTTCCAGTTGTGGGAATCGAACCCACGGCCTTGGACTCAGAAAGCAGGGTCGCTGCCCACTGCGCCAGTCGGCCGTCTTATATCATCTGCCCGCTTAGTACCCTGTATGTGCCACTGGGGGACGTTAGTAAGTATAAAGTTGAAGCAACTAACCGTAGCAGTCTTTCATGTCTCTCTCTGTCGAAGGTGGCAGCCGCGATGTACTCGTCGCCAATGGCGTGATGCAGCTGCGGGTGAATGGGCGGCTGGTAGCGCTGCTTCCACAGGAGCTCGCTGGGGTAGAGCGTTGGCGGCGGCGGCGGCGGCAGATGCAGCAACGGCGGGGGCGGGCCGCCGCCGTAGCCGTGCGCCATCCCGCGCCACTCCTCCACCGAGCTGGCTGACCCGCCCGAACGCACGCCGCTCACGCCCGAGTCGGACCGATCGTCCGCATCGCGCGCGCACACTATCACACAGTCGTCCTCCTCGGAGGCCACGGCGCTGCCAACACCATCCGCGCCCGCACTCACAGCACTGTGCACTTCAACAACACTCTTTGAGCACACCTCAGCCTTCGTTTCCTCCTTTACGCACTTGTTTTCCTCACTAACTGCCACCACATCACCACTCGCACTTACACTTTCTGCGACACCTGCAACAAAGGAAACGTACTCTTAATTATTTACATCTTAAGATACAGTTTATTATCTACCATCTCCAAGAATAGCTCTGAGAACCGACGGACTTTGGGGTTTAAGGGCGCTGGAATTGCGATCCATTATTTCGGTGTACCGATACAAAATAACGTTAGAAACGAATTACTATCAAACCATCATTTCAAATATTGTATCCTCAGCCAGCCCATATGACTTTATATGGGCTGGCTGAGGATAGGAATTGCGTCATGTTGAGAATTAAGGTTAAGAATTATTACCCTATAATTTGATGGGAATTTTCAGAATATCCTTATTCATTTCGTGTCACTGAAATACTGAATAAGCTGGCTGGTAAACGGAGCGGAGAAAGTTCTTTTGTGTATTTTTGCCTTCGAAAAGAAGCACTTTTCCGAAAATATAGAGGAGATAATAACGTAACGGAGAAAATACATAGGTAGGTGCTTAATTTCCCATGCGAAAGTAGCTCAAACACATATTTAAATGAAACTTACAGAACCAAGGAAGTATGGTTTGAATTTATATAGAGAGTAAAACTAAATGAAGGACTAATAAATGTTGATACAAGTATCAGCAGATCGTCTGACAAATGGTTTACGTCAGTAATTCAGTATGCCGATCCAAACATGTTTGGAGGGTAGCCAATATCAGCTCATTCACACGACGCCTACACACTCGCAAAAATGTGTCGCTATGACACAGCCACTTTTAACATATCAAATTAAATTTATGAGCGCACACTAAACATATCTGGGGCCTTTCCACCTTCGTTTAAAACAGTATCATGTCCAAGTTACAGTTTATTTGACAAACCTTGATATCTCAAATAAGTAATCTAAAACAAAACGTTAAGTTATTACTACTAAGTTATTAATACGTTAAGAATATTAAACTAATAACATTTAAAGCGTTCGTAGTATGTGGTTTACATAAGCCGATTTAATATGTAACTATAAAAGATGGATTAAAGGAACGTAACGTGACAAGGTATTACATTTTTTGATGTATGGAATTATTAATGTTTTGCCACTTTCACTTCGCTGTGGAAATAAATTAATACCTAATTGATATCACGTTCGGGCTATGAATACCGGAACAGGAAGATTCGGGAGACATTTTAGAATGCTCTTTGTTGGCACAGACGCTAAAATTGTGTGTGTGGGACCGAGTACCGATGGACACGTGAGTGACTGGCCACCCGCCAAATAAGCAAGCAACATGGCGCGATGTTTGCCGGCGTTGCCGATCGAGGGCACTGTGGCTCAAATATTTAGTGACATCCGTTTACTGAACACTTCACTATTATTATAAACGCGAGATTTGTGCAAAACTGAATTTAACGCTGATGAGCATGGTATGCTAACTTCTTTGCTGTTTTAGAAAATGAAATACGATTTTTAAACCTGCACCACGCAGTGAATAAGAAAGTAAGTATAAAAATAAGCTAATTCCTGAGTAACAAACATCTATACAGCAGAATACGAGGCTATCATGATTAAGATAACATTGCTACTTCCACGTTAGTTTTATAAGAATCAAACGACGTAATAGTAATATAATTATCTATAAAAAATAAATTACGCTCTATCCATATTCAATGCAAATTTAACTATGAGAAACTGACCATACTTATTTAAAGCAAAGATAATACGTGCACTAAGTAAGAGGATGTTCGGGGTTACATTTGCAT
Organism: Pararge aegeria; assembly: GCF_905163445.1. Taxonomy (NCBI): domain Eukaryota; kingdom Metazoa; phylum Arthropoda; class Insecta; order Lepidoptera; family Nymphalidae; genus Pararge; species Pararge aegeria. The sequence continues at coordinate 5,732,621 of NC_053194.1, forward strand.
GTAAAACGACTTGAATTTGCATTACAAATCAGTTATTCCTATTAATATAGCTATTCATGAAATAAAAAAGGACAATAAAAAGAAACGTTAGTTTTGGATTATATCATAGCTGAATAAATTAAAATGTCCGTTTGCAATATAAAATTCGACAAGAAATCTACACAAAAGAACAAGCCTGCGTGTCATGCGAGCCACAATGGAATTTTAATGAGAAGCTGTTAACGGCGAGGAGCATTTACATAATCGCATAAATAATTAATTATTCATAACAAACATAAATACAGAAGAAAACGTCCATTCGTGTACTTCGAACGGTTTATGTATTCAGGCGTGCGTGTAATAATAGATTTCATCTCAGCTCGTCTGTATAATGATAACAATTGTTTATGATACAATCGTAATGTTTCGTCGGGAAGTCGGTCATCTTTAATAGCTTCTATGATTGCTTATCAGAAAACCGGTCGACGCGAAACCGCGTCATCGTAACTTGCATGACGATGACATTGTTTTCCTTCTATTTAAGTGGACGGACATAAATAACAAAATATGATTCTCAATAATTTTCCACGACATAATATATTATCGTAAACATTACAAATTTTATAAATCCGATAAAGTAGGTCATCATCATTAGAGTTAATAATGAAGAAAAAAAAAGGTAAATTCTTATGAAACCTTTTTGTTGCCAGAGATTTTAATACATTTCCATCCGATAATAACTTGGTAGACAATTGAAAATTAGACAATTCTTAAGTAAGCAGATGAGTGGTTACAATGAGAGAATATCTGAGAAAACAAACTATTGAGTGACTGTAAACAATAGCGCGGAGACAATGCGACACTGATCAGCGGTCGGGGACAATAGGGTAACAAATAACTCGTAGGGGGAAGTGCGGCAACGTGCACTGCGTGACAGCAGCTGATTGACAAGACAAACGGTGAGGCGGAGCCGGTGAGAGAACATTTCATTAGATAGGTAGAAAGGAGAGGCAAAAAGTTGATACAGACAGGCGTTCCGAGAAGGCAGCGGACGACGTGAATTCCGATCCATATTGAATTATTCATGAATACGGACGGTTTGTAGACGCAACTATTGCACCAATACACGAACAACCACCACTAAAATGGCAATGTTAATAAAACACGCCAAGTCGTTATTTAGGTTGCGTGAACTTATTTGGAATAAGACTGAAAATGATTACTTAAACATTAACTTACGTCACCCGCTCGCTAACTGGTTGGATCGAGTTGAAATTTAAATAAATTAACTCATCTTGGGAACATTTTCCATGACCACAATCACGCCTTCCGAGAATAAATTGCCGCGTCAGTGGTAAAGTGGCCAATAAAACGAGGACGCGATGACATGTTAGAGTAGGTAAAACTTTAGTTAGGTAGGTACTATACCTAACTTAAGTTTTATTTCAAAGGAAACGTTAGGCAAAAAGGTCAAAACTATCAACCTATTTTCATGTAAAGATAAATATGAACAATAGGTACCTATCGAATAATATAGACAGTACTAATTGATCTTGTGCATGACCTGGAACGACCAATGAAACCTAACCTTTGTAAATAAATAACATACCAACCTAGTTCATATTAGCCGAACTAACTTCATCAATTCAAATGTGCTTAGTCACGAAATTGTTAAACAGCAGTATGGAAACTAAAAAAATACATAATTAGTAGATTTACAAGTGACGTCGTATTGGCATTAATGATTGCGGTATGATATTGGAGCACTCTTTGTTGACTGAAGTAGAGATCGTTAAAATCATTAGAGCGTACAGACTCGCCTAGCGTGTAATGAACACTTCCAGTCGGACAATAACCGCTACTAAATAGTAGGTTTATTTATTAGCGACAAAGCTTTCTCTGTAACCAAAAAGCAATTATCTTGACATTACTTGATTACGTAATACCTACTTGACTCTCATTTTAAATTGCTGTATGAATAAAGAACGTTGGAGATTACCGCAAAACCGCAAGTCATAAACAATACGATATTATTGTTTAAACACCTACCTAGCGGGAATTACTTATTACCTAATTGTTATTAATTAATTTGATCTTCAGCAAATAATTATTATTTAACATAGCGCTAACGCGATACTGCCGCTGAGCTTAGAGACAAAACTGTACCTATAATACCTAGTTGATGTATCATATGTATCATTAATTAACATAGCGTTTACCCATTAATTCTGCCACTCACGATGCTATAAAATATTATTGATGATTATTTATTTTTACTAAACCAACCTAACTGAAATCTTAAGAACAAGTTCTGAAGAATCAAAATTTCTAACTAAACTCAAGACTAAAATAAACTGCTAGACGTTTCTGAAACTTGATGAAGTTCCGCTTAACATTTTAAGAGTAAATTTACTTCGATCAAAATTGATAATTCCGTTTGCTTACTTCCGTATAGTATAATTTTCCTCGTAGGCGTGTTATTCAACTCCATAAAAAAGTGATCGTGATCGGCCAACGGATCGGATATCGTTATTGGTAATGCACTAACTTGAAGGTATTGTACATATTATGGTTTCATAGTTGCATCACGACTAACTACGCTCGATGCGAGTAGTTACAACCGCACCGCGTAATTGTGCAATGCAATCACAAATTGCATACAGGTTTATAAAGTTTACATAATTTTAGATTACAGTGTTGTTAATGAAACAGTTTTTGTAATACAGATATTAAATGGCAGAGTTACCATGATTAATGGTTTTATTGGTATTGAGGCCCATACAATGCCTATTCCTTGTGGTAATAATTTTCACGACCTACCTTTTTAGTATTATATAGGTAAGGCAAGAGTTAGGTTAAAGTTCTAGGAACTAAGATTTTATCTATAGGATCAAAGACTTCTTCGCGGCGGAAATAAGATAACGATATTAGGGTACCTATCACTTAGCTGATACCTAGGAGACAAGAGATAAACTATTGATGATTAAAAATAAGATCAAAACCACGAGTTTATAAAAGCTCCTCGGTGCAGACGAAGTTCCAGGCAATATGGAATTTTTTTAGTTGTTAATTTTCTCTAGTCTGGTCAAGTCTGAGGCTTTGGCCGTGGCTAGTTACCACTTTACCGACAAAGACGTACCGCTGTCGCGTTTAACCCGAAAAAATAGCCAAGCAGTAGAATGAAATACTAGGAAGCCATCCTTGGCACGTTCAGAATACATTGAGTTCTAGAACACTGCGATAACACTGCCATAGGTCGATACACGAATATTCACCACGCGCGACGTGAGCTAAATGCGAGCCTTAAACTTTTTTAATAAACCTTTGAGAATTATTATTATATTGAAACTATATTATTTAATAACAGAGTTAAAATTCAGAACATCAAATTATCTCTTGTTTTTCTTGCCTAGTCAAAAAGAAAATGGTTTCAACGTTTTGATACCTATCAAGATGCCTAATGAGCAAAAATATAAATATAAGTAATTTCTTTTCAACTCTTACACTTTCTGTCGATCAAAATTGAGATCGCAAAAGCATAACTTAGGCACAAATAAAAAGTTGCAGGCAGACAGCTACTTCTACGTAAAGAACCTACTTGTTTTAATATGAGTAAAAACGTTATTCTGTTCTTACTCGTTATGTCCTTAAATTTGGCCTGACATTCACTTATTGGTACTGCATTGTTAAATTAATTTAAGTCGGTGTGGTAAATAGGTATGCAAATAGAATACTCACTGGTGGAAAGTGGGTAAAAAACACTTAAATATCTTCCGTAATGATAAATGTTTACAGCGGCACTATCAATCAATCACTTAATATTATCTCTCACAATATTATTTTTTATCATCAGCGAACGATCACGAATGTTTAATGTCACAATCACAAAAATATCCAGGCTATTATAGGATCCTCCAGAGAGCTGCGACCGTTGAAAATTAAAAGCAATCCACTTAGTTGCGTCCTTGAAAGCGGTCAGGAAATCGAAGCAGTCAGGCGTTCACCTGCACACACACCAATAGCACTCAAGTCGGCTACGCTCTGTAGCATATATAACTATAATATAATTGAACAAAGATCACGTATACGCTAGAATGATTCGTTGCAGCACAGACGTGCGATTGCCACGATAGCGCACAAAGAACTGAAACGCGGGGAAGTAGTGGACTGAGGAACGGGGGCCGGGGGGCAGACCGCGCCAGTCTCACGACGTCGACGTAGCACAACGTAGCAACAAGTGAACGGCAGTGCGGGTGTGAGGCAGGAGACGAGGGATGGAAATGGGGAGCCTCGCCCCGCGCATACAAAGAGCGCGCACCTGACGGCAATGCATGCAGCACCCGACACCCGTCCTATACAACTGGGTACATCCACTATCGAAGTTCAACAACAGCCGATGATAAGCATAACAGGAAGGGCAGATGTCGATAATCATGATATGCGGTGTAAGCTAGTCATTGTAGCATGCAACGCGAGTCATTGCAGATAACTCGCGATAAAAAGTTGATCGAACGCATTGCATGCGGCATGCGTACGACCATCGGGCATGCATAAAGCGTAACTGAAATTTATCATTAAAGTTTGATGACAATTGCCATTCCCCCATTAAGTTACTACGGCTAGGGTTGTAGGTATTTTTTAGATAGGTATTAAGTAATAATGGCTAATGCTATGTGCTAACTTCATTTGTCAATAATTTATAGCGTAAATAATAATAATTTTTCTTCGACTCTATAACTTCCAGTCATGCATTATCAGGTAGGTGATCGTAGGTATTCAGTAAACAATAAAAGTGATAAATTGTTTACGAGGAAATACCTACCTACCCAACAACGTGCAAAGCATATTTTTTGTCGGCAACAAAAAACCTACCTACGAATTACGAATAAATTATTTATCGATTCGTTGAATCTGATATTTGTTCGGATATAACGGGCTCTTAAAGGTTATATGAGATAACAGAGATAAAATAATACATTATTCTTAAGGATACAAACATTTAAAATATTAGTACCTAATAACCGCTTTATGTTTACTGTAGAAACTGTATGTGTACTGTTTAACTGTAGAATCAATTCATTAACTAGTTCTTGCTGCCTTCTCCTCAGTAATATCTTCATTCCAAACCAATGATTGTCTTAACAAACAATGCAGGGTAATTTTCGAAAGAGCGGCTTTAAAGTACACTGGGTACACATTGAATGAAAATATATTTGTATTTCAACAAAATAAACAAATTATCGATCGCTGCCCAAAATGCCTGGCGTATTTAACAACTTGCCAACAATTTGGCAAAGTCCCAACTATTCCGTGACACTGTCGTGTAGATTGCCTTTAGTTTTACGACTCAATGCAATATAGCTAATCTGACGTCCGCTTTTCTACCTAGTAATACGATGGAATTCGTTTCCTACAGAACAAGTGATTATTGCCTGCAAAACAGCTAAATAGGAGTTAGCAAAAACGTTTTTCTTACAAATTGATTAGGTAAACTGGTAACTTACTTATTACGTTTTTGTCAATGGGCGGCTTAAACGTAACAAAAAATCCTTTTCTTATGAAAACAAGAAGTAAATTGGCAAAACACTACCAATTACGATACGATACGATATTAAATTTACGATAAACAAAAGTCGGTAGGGTTTTTAACTAAACGTTTCTTTTTGTTTCGATAATATTTTACATGTGGCTGGTTTTTATGTAGGTATTTAGGTTAACATTGACATTATCAAAATATTTATTTACCCATGTATGATTTTTCGTGACGGTGACTAAAAAGTAGCAAATAATCTTAGTAGCAAATTTATAGATCGATACTAAAAGTATCACTTGTTTATTTTATTTACAATCTGTGTGATTAAAATATCTTCATGTAACACTCAGGATCTTTTATTTATTGCTCAAGGGATTAAAATAGAAAACCACATTAACGTTTTTTGTTTCACCAACCGTCGCGTTGGTATTTGTATTGAAAGTTTGTATGACTCGCCCGAATACACCATACGGGCTCGCGGGCACGCAAATCGACCCACAAACTTGATCGCGACATGTTTTTTTTTCGTAAAATCATGCAAAGAGGTCGTGTGTCTGTTTTGACCTTGTGCTAATCGTGTTAGCGGTAGCACGCGAATAACTAATGCTATGTAATTTGCACGTGCAATGCATCTGAAAACGCCTTTTCAATTGAATCTACTTGAAATGGTAAATTAATGAAACTTTTGTTATTAATAAGTTCAACTAGAAGGTCAACAAAAGTCTAAAGAAAACGTTAATGGTTTTGATTATACCTTTATCTTTACTTAACAAAAACATTAGGAAAATATTGTTATATTAGCATTACTCGTCGATATAAATCTAATTGAATTATTATTGAAGACGTTGATCATAATTTTCGCAGTGTTTTCTTTTATTGATATATCAAAGAAATACCTAACTAGTAAGAATGTATCTCCCACGATTCGTTCTCTTCCCTGATACTGGAAAAGGAATAAAGCTATTCTACTACGACTTAATATGTCGCAGGTTGCAAGCATTAACTAAACGGAGGCTGGTAATGTGACTCACGTTGCTTTAATTACTCGTTTATTTGGTTTCGCTTGAAATGGATACAATAAAGCAATTGAGATAACAGCTTCGAAATTAGGAGAAGAAAAGCCGCGCTGGCATGTTAATAACATGCGACCTTTGAGATACAAATCTAAGGTGACTTTAAAGGTCTTTACAATGATAAAACGTAGCACTTGATAAAATAAAAGTACTCTTTCAAAATCCTACCTAGGGGAAACGGTTCATATTATTATTATTACATAAAATAACAATTACGTGTAATTGTGGTTTTACCTGAGTTACCTTAAATAACTATTGAAAAATAATTTCAGGTAGAAACTCCTTTTATAAGAATTGTATTATAGCCTTCCTCAATAAACGGGCTACCTTAAAAGAGTCTTCAAAATTAATCGACCTTCAATTGGAAATAATAATTTCGGCGGTATAATTTAATTATGTTTTCAGAATACTACATGGCCTTTCATTTGATACGAAACGTCTGAATTTTTTTTTTTTATCTTTGCATTTACAGCACTATGCAATATTTTGTCAAATATCTGCACGATAAGTTATTGCATGATACTCGAAATGCTAATCTTGATCAAATGTATCGAGTATTTAACATTTAAACACTCGTGGATTGCTCAAATCGAACCTTTGCATATACTATAATTTAGTAAGTATATCTACATAGCGCAATGTGTTTTCGTACTTAGATAGTTTAAGATAACTCACACCAACAAGAATTTGAAGATAGGAAACGCAAACACGGCAGTCGATAACCTGGTTGCAGTGTACTGATAACAAACCCACTCTATGCCCTGTTTGTACAAGCCATATCTAAATAATGCTAATAACTCAGATAGGGACAATGAGCGTGAACGAAATATTTATATGGCTGTTTTATTTGTTCCACGAACAATTACAAGGACAGCCGCAACATTATCTTTATCACTAATTAATAATTAATAAGGTGAACAACAAAATGCGATTAAGATAATTTAATTCAAACCCAGTTATTATCAATTTATTTATGACCAACTGCAGCGAATGAAAACGCCAATCTTTTGTATCAATCGCAAAAAAGTTATAGGTGATAGGCGATATTACTTTTTATACTTTTTTTGTGCTCCGTACAACAGTGGTAAAAGTGGTACATCAACTAATTGTAGACAACTATAATGTAACCTAAAATGAAATGATAATCTTAATAATATATCCAACATTATGAAGTTAAGTCCCTTGTGTTTTAAGCTATGTCAGTTATTTGATGATAATCCAAAACGTTTCGCCGAGGATTACATAGTGAAAAGGACTATAGCTTAGCTACATAAACACATTACACAGGCGTCGCAATTTCCCGACAACGCATTTGCGTGGGAGAATTTACAGCATATCACACAATAAAATTCCACGCTCAGAAAAGGTTTACAAACGGGAAAGATATAGCTACTAGTTATAATAGCCTAGCTACGAAGCTGGTTCAATTGGTGGTGGTGGAAGCTGGTAGCAATTTCGATATACTATTAGATCGTCGTTCGCAGCGATAAGCACATTGAGAGAAGTAAACGAGATCGTAAGGCCAGATCTTTCGAAATTTTTAAGCTTCCGTTTAGTCATCAGGACAACCTTAAACTTTCGCTAAGTCCATCTGTCCATCCGCGACTATGTCTTGTAGGTACTAGTAAGCTGTCATGTGGCGTTTGATATATGAACATATAAAAAAAATAAAATCTTTTCAAATTAGGTTACTTTTGAAATGATGCAAAAGTAAAGATCTCACGAGAATGGTCTGGTGTCGGAGCGAAACGTGCGTGGAGAACGCAGTTTTGATGATCTGTGTAGTGTGGTGTTAAAAGATTCAAAAAATTATAAATCTGCATCGTGCAGATTTGCTTGCCTTACACGGATTATAGCAAATCAAGCTTAATGTTCATGTTCAATTGATAGAAAAATGTCTGCGAAATTGCTCCGTAGCTGGAACAATGTGTTATTTAACGTTATCGATAGCTTACACAGCTGCGGACGGAGGCGTAGACGCAAGCGATATTACGATTGAATTAATTTGACGACCCACTGCGTGATGCAATAACAATGAATAATGATGACATGTTATGGACGTTCCGCTGGCTCGCGCGATATGATAATAATAAACAAAACGATAAACTTCACTTGATGTTGAGCGTATTTCCGATTCCTAGGCCTTTTGTTTGTATAACTAAGTTATCACATTAAAATATTTTTGAAGTGAAAACTTTTTTAGGCGCGTTGGGCACTTTTTGGTGGAACAAAATCAATAAATCTAGGAACTTGCGTCATCGTCACCGAACACTTTCCATTAGCTTTAAGAATAGGTAGGCACTGTGTATCTTTGTGTACTTTTTGGATGATTAAAAAGCGTGAAACTCGCGTCATCGCCACGAACTGTAGGTTTTATATATGTATACGTACATACTCGTAGATTCAGTGTTCACTTCTATCTATTTTTTAAGACGTTCATATTTGTAAAACTTCAAACTCGGCAACATGGATCATTAAACTCTTCTACTTTTATGCTATTACTGTAACCTAACGAAACAAAAAGAGTTAAAGTTCCTGCGTACCGCAAGAATATTTGCTCAGCATTCTCTCTGTCTTGGCTTAATATTCCTTAAATTAAGAACAATTATTACGCATATAAATACCTAACAACATTCACCTTCACGCCGGAGAGAGTTGTTTTAAGAAACAACACGTGACATTTTCACCTTCGAGGCTTATCCACCAATCCAAAATAATAAACCATTTCTTTAAGCTTATAAGTAAAATATGCCTACTCTTTATGAAGGGAAACAATATTATAAACCGTTTACCGGTTACGGATGTTACGAAAGTAATAAGGGAATAACTCTATTTAAAAACTTTATGCCTGGTTAATTAGGTATGACATCAGGAAATAAAAAAGTGAAAGTATAAAGAAGATCAAACTACATAGTGTTAAATCTAAAACCAGTTGAGTTGGTATAGTTTTCATACAGTACTTCAATAAATAGAAAAGTCGCCATTGAGTTGTCATAACTTGTAACTAATTCGTAAATTTTATTTCGCAAGGGTAGTCCTACTATGCCGGTGGACGATCGAATGTCAAAAACCGCACGACGTAATAAATTGTTGTCTCATGGCGAGTAAACATTGGCGTTCGCTCGCATTCATGCATAATTGATGAGGGTTCGAAGCGAACGCGTGGATTCCAGGCGGTCACGACGCGGACTCGCCTGAACCCGCGCCTCCGGGCAGCCATTTTGTGGAGCCTGTAATATGCCCCGGTCGTGCACCAGGCACCCAGAATATTAAGGCGCCTCTGTCGAAAATCATGTTAAGCACTGTAGGAAACTCATTTAGTCAGAAACAAATAAAGGCACTGTATCTTTTATCGAATATAGTTAAATTAAAAAGTTAAGATATTTACATTTTTAATTTTATTTTCTGGAAGAATAATGTAAGGGACATTAGGTATCATTTTTGTATTTTACAGGTCAAACCCTATCCATTGGTGCCCATATTGAGCAAGTTGTGGAAAAATATGGAAGCCATCTTCGACCAATTTTTATTAAACAGCTAAGAACCTTCCCGACTAATTTAAATTTCAAATTAAAAAAAACCGAGTCAAAATAAGTTCAACTGGTCGGGGGATACGATGCTTTAGAGGCTCACACAAACACACACACACACGCAGACACGTCAAACTAATAACATTCCCCCCCATCATTTATTGCGTCGGGGGTTAAAAATACGTTTTCTTAGAAACCCAAAAACTATTGTATGATGTAGATAGGTACACCTACATTGCCTCGGCATTACCTATAATTTATAACGAACTTTTAAATTATTTAATCGTCCCCGCAGACACGATTGCGACCCGAATAGACTATTAATTTAAAGATCGGTCTATGGTCGAGAGAACTTAAAAAAGTTTGGAAGATGGGTCGTTTATCAATCGTTGAATCTGTTAGGTACTTCACTTAATCTTAATGTGTACTACTTTAATATCAAAAGTATGTATTTTCCGGAGGCGTATCGCTTTTCATATCCTCTGCACATAATCGTAAATTTTACATAAATGTTGCTAATCACTACTCAATATGCTTCAATGCAATGCCGTTGCGTGCAATTACTAACAAATGATCATTATTAGTTTCTATTGTACCGAGTGAGTAAATAGAGCATGAGGCAGAGCAATAACATAATAAATTTAATAGCACAATAGGTACGCGGGAACTCTCACGCACAGCCTATTGTGCGCCGCAATTGTAATCAAAAGTATTTTCTTTAGCGACGAGAGACTCGTCATTCTTCATACTAGTTAGCAACAAAGAACACTTTAACCTTAGATAACATTTTTATTGAAGCTTCTTAGACAACGTCTTTATAGTCGGGACAGATCAACAATGCGATTTCTGCGAACGAACAAATACGAATAATTGAGGAACCAAGTAGGTAGCAAGTGGAAAACCAGCGCCTAGAAACAGAACAACAATTTGCAGGAAACACGTCCTACAAAATGCTACTGAGGTCCACAAACCGCGACCTTCAGACCGCGACAAAGCGATGCTCCTTGGCGGCAGAAATGAGTATGGAGGTATTACTTTGCCGGACGAGCTTCAAAGAAGCTATACTACTACTTAAATATTCTCAAAAGATTGGCTTCCATTGCCTTATTAAAGAAATGGCTTCCTAGTGCAATTCCTAATCTAACTAAACTAAACTTTGTTTAAGAGCCTCTTCCCGTAATAATCCCGACTCCCATTACCATATACACGAGATGGAATATTATTTTCCCATGTAATTTTTGCACGCGAAAAGGGAAAAAAAGGGACTCGCACAAAGTAATCATAGCCATCATAAGAACAGAGCGTATCATAGAGGTGTCTGCCGGCTCGATTTTACGCTGATACGTTGTGGTCGAGGCCTACGGCGAAGTGCTCATTATGATGAAAGTCTGCCGCCTACCCTGGCGGAGGCGGGGGAGTAAAATAATATGAAATGAAACACCGCGTCCGTTCGTCTGCTGCGACCGCAACTCGCAAGCCGAGTTCACCGCTCGCATGTACTTACAATGCGTAACCATGAACTACGTATCTATTGTAGCCAACTGTGCGATCTATATCAACGTTAGATATAAAAAAGACGTTATTTTGGTAACGGACGGTGGGACGATACTTTAAATAGGTGTTCGAGATAATACAATTAATGTGAGATGTTTTTCTCACCGGGGAAAGAACACAACTTTTATCTCCGCTCTGTTTGATATACGTGCAAAAGCACCAGCATTTCACTACAAATTGTTAGTGATATTGATTCAGAGTTCAAAATGTTAACATAATGTTAACTATATAATGTACCTGATTCACAAAGATAATACATTTTTTTAAAGATATTAAAACCATCTGTGTTCATGAATTGCCGATTTATTCATTGACGTTTTTCGTTCCAAGACAGCTGAGCTATGCAGCCGCATTTCCTGGCGTCGAGCGACCCATTGTTATAATTTGCTCGTTTTTTGCCGACTTATCGAGAATAGCGTGTGCGTTCGCATTTTATAAAAGTAGTCGCGCATGCAGTTTTTATGTGTGTGATAACCTGTTATTTACTTACGTGTGGGAATCGAAAGTCAATGAATAGGCACTCTTGCCAACGATGAACTTTGCATTTTACTAAATTTCATCATCTTGTGAAGCAGAACATAATCTAGCGATAATGTCTTTTGTATCTCCCTACTATGTTTTAGCTTCTGTACGCTACTTATTATTCTTTAAGCATCCACATATTATTATAATATAGTTACGTAGAAACAATTTGCAAAAATTAACATAATTATACGCTAATGCATATTCTAGTCTCATTTAAATGCGAGTTTATGGCGCTTTCAGTTTGTATTTTTATTTTCGCCTACATACAAAAATTATATTCTAAAACTGGTTTCACATGTAAATTGCCTCAGCCCCAGTGAGAATTGGTACCTGTTTTATTTGATAAATAGGTTTGCAGAAGTTTATTTTAATCTCACTTAATACATAAGGTCACATTTTTATATAATTAAAGTCTTCAGACTATTTTTGTAATATTTTAGTCATAAGACTTGATAATGTAACCAAAAAGAGTAATAAATATTTTCATATTTTCATAGAAGCAAGGTCCATATAGATTTCATCATTGGAAAAATTATCATTTTGGGTAAATGATAATTTTTCCAATGATGAAATCTCTACTGTCATTACATCGTGGATAATTTTATTTATAGCTAAGCTTATTTTATCCGTCTTAGCTAAGTCAATAAATAATAACAATAGATTGTAATTGAGGACAAATATTATTGTTGCGGAAAACCAGTGAGGTAAGAGTCATGATAATTTAGGATTCGAATTCAATTTATTGTGCATTAACTTAATTAATATTGCTTATCAATTTCCTCAATGCATTCGTATGCTTACAGCAAAATACGTTTAAATGCATCCACACTTCCATACTAATAAATAACTTTATTCATATTGTAAATGTGAGAGTTCGTCTGTTTTTTTTTTAATAGCCAATGTACAACTCAATTAATGAAGCAATCTTTACGAAAATCGGCACTTATATAAAGACTAATAATGGTCTTCGGATATTTTGATATCCCGTTAAACAAATAGTTCCTACGAGATTTAATAATAAAATCATGGAACTAATGCCCGTTTTCACTAACGACAGACAAGGCAATGCCTAAGTAAAAAACGCCTTTCACCAATCGATTTCTACTAAGCAACTCATATAACCTAACTGATCTGTGGTTTTGCCGCAATCTGTGGTATTTTGTGTTTGTACTATCATATTTTTCGTTTTTCGTATGGATTTAATATCATTAAAAAAAAATCATCTTTTGGCAAATAACGACAAATTTAAAAATTCAATTATTTTTATTACATTTTATTTCGGACGATCTCGAATTTGCAATAAGTACATTCAATAGCCCAAAAAACTCCGACAACAATACATCAATATCAAGCGAAACGTAATGGCCGAGTCTCGACACAACCATACATCACGGCTCGTGGTTTGCCCAAATCCCCCATAAAGAGGGAGAGAGGAGGCAACCACCCTAGCTTATTCAAAACAGCCGCATTAAGCCCTTGCCATTAACAGCCATAACACCTAACTGCAGGTTATCAAGGGGGTTTTCTTAGAAAATGCAGCGAACTCACATGTCTGTAATTTGGATCCGTGCCAAGTGATTCGACACGTTACGCTCTCCCTTATCGGATATCTGGCGAAATGTGCATGTAACCGTTTTAAAATACGAATTACCGAGTGGCGCAGTCTCGACCGTGCCAAACTGCTGCACGAACAATGCAATGTTGAAACTGTGTTATCAAACTAACCTTGTTAGCGAAAAGAATATAAATATATTTAGAACCAAAATAATTGATAAAGAATAAACAAGAAAAGTATGAACAAGGAAACACTTATCACTACGATCAATTCCACTGAAATTAGGAAGTGAGACAGGTTGACAGAAGAATACTTAAAATAAAAAAGCGCAGCCGGGTGTTTCCCAGCAATCATAAACAAGTTAAAAACATAATAAATATACTACAAATAAATATACTACGACAATACACACATCGCCACCTAGCCCCAAAGTAAGCGTAGCTTGTGTTATGGGTACTAAGATAGCTGTTGAATATTTTTATGAATATAATACATAAATACTTATAATATACATATATATATATATATAATACCTAGTTACCGAAATTAACGATCGATATCAAAATACGTATATATTATTTTCTCTTTCAAATAGTCATTCAAAGCTTTGTAATCACAAAATAAACGTATCCAATTCTTCGCAATAATTAATAAGTATCTTAGTTTTTTATTTCGAATTTCCTATTATACAGGGAATATTAAACTTCAAAAGGGCGTGGATAGACAACATCACAACTCACAATATAGGTGCCCCGGGAACTGCGGGGAGGAAGCAAAACTCTCCCTCAACTCCTGTTTACGTCGTCACCCATGAACCGAGGTAAATCCCAGGGCCAAACTTTGATTAGTTATTCTTTTATTTATGACGACAAGATTCCATTTATTCGGATAGTATTCCATCCGGGGTATAGTTTCCATCGATTTGAATGAATGAATGAATACACTTTTATTGTACATCACATAAACATATAGTAAAATTATAAATACAAATTTAACAAAAAGTATACAATTTTGGATTTGTTACTTCTTTTAGCACTTTATTTGTTAGCTAAGCAACAAAGCTTTTTATCAACAAAAGGAAATATTTGCCGTGGTTTGTGCCAGATATAACAGTGTTTCAACATATAAGCAGATTGAATTGGATACATTATCAATATCATAATATATGTCGATAATAAAAAGGAAAGTTCTTATCTTTTATTAAAATAAGACTTCTTTGATCTTCGCAGTCTTGGATGTTTAATTTAATAACGGTCCGGGCTTCCGCTCCCAGCCTATTGCCATGGAAACGATAAGATCCCGCGCCAGCCGCGCCGACCTAAACATCCCTTACCCACTTTATTTATTCGCTGTGGAGGCCACCCTTCGAGCAGCTGATTCCTTTGATAGCGAATAATTCCGTTTATTTTCACGTGTTCGCATTACAAAAAATATTGAGCGAATTTTTCACATCCCACGTTAATGTGTACTAATAAAACACAATAGCTTTAATGTAGTGAAATTTTAGTTTCGCGTAAAAATGTACTCTTGAACAATGTTTTTGAGTTTCATAAAAACTATTTCAATGGCAGTTTGGGGCAAGAAGTGGTTTTTATCTTAACGGGACCGTGGCTAATTGATTTTCATTAAAAAAAAACTCTGGTTTAGTGTGACACGTTCCGAGAACGCGATTGCAAATCAGTGTTTTATAAATGCAAATTGCAACCGTTGCTAGTTGGATATAATAATATTTGGTTTTCAATGCTTGCATGTCACAATGGGTTAGCTGACGCTTCATTCTTCGTTTTATAACACTATAAAGAGCAAGTCAAACAGAAATTGTGAGCTCAGTTATAGGCATGTTTAACAAGAGTCAGATATCAATTAAAACAGAATTAAGACTGCCAACCGTACAAGTGTGCTAAATGTGACGAACGGAGGCACCAGATGTTACTAAATATATATAATATGAAGTTGTGGTATGCGATAATATTCTCTATTAAATATGAATAAAGGCTCTTCTGCTTTGCTTCACTGAAACAGGTGACATAACATGGTTCGGCTGTGTGGGTAGATATGCCATGTCAACCCCTCCCTTGCGGAGAGGGTCCACAGACTACAGAGTATGTTTGCCAACCCTTTCGCCCACTTCATTTTTATTCACGTAGGTATAAAAGGAAAATATTGATGTTAGATACAAGGGGTTGTGGTTATTTGAATTTATTTTCTCAGAAAAAAAACTTTTTATTGTTTTTAAATTGAAGAAATAATATCACGTTCGTAATAATAAATGTGAAGGGGGGAAAATGAAATATAAATATATAATATTGATTATAAGAATGAATTGACGTATATGAGTGTCGCTCTGTACTGAAAAGGTTTTTTTCAAGGTTGGACCATCCATGTCTGCCCTTTTTTTCGGAGACTACAAAAAAAAGACAAATACTATTATTTTGAAGTTTGAATGGATATTTGTTACTCCATCAAACCAGAACGGCTGAACGTATCTAGATGAAATTAAGCACAGACTGCACAGAGATAGATTTTAGTCTTGATATTTATTACGGAAAACAAAGTATCTTTGATTGATTTATTTTTCACTGAGAAAGAGATCGACATGTTTTGCATACTTATAGTTCAGGGTCAGAGAATAATATAGGCATACCTTCAAATAAAAATTTCCGTACGAACGAAGTCGGGAAACAACTAGTGATGCTCATATATTTTTTTGTTGATTTCTTGGATAGGTACGTGTTGTAAATCAATGTTCGTAGTTGGTTATAAATACCTATTAGGACTAACCTACTTTTTAACGAAGTTTAAGCACATAATATAACTCTGGTTGAAGGATTTTATTAAAGCGCGGCGGTGCCATGTTAAAAATATAGTGCCTCGGCTATAAATTTCAAGATATAAACCTTCGATTCGAGTTATGTTATTCATGGTTACTTGGATTATGTTACGTTTTGCTACAGTCATGCTATAGGTACCTATCAACGCCATTATCGTGTATCGACCTACAATCTACATGCATATCAAGTTTCAATACACACAAGCGACGAAACGAGCTATCGCCGGATTTTTCCATGAAATCATTTACGCACACCGTTTTTTTGTGTGTGTGAATTAACGGTTACTTTGGGGATAATTGCATCGATAAAATTTTACGTGGGACTGACTGCCGATAATTTAATTCCTTTATGGGGGCATGAATATTGCATGTTGCCTTTTTGTAAGACTTATGTTTCTGATAGCAAACCTACAACATTACAACATTACAAACATAGTTTACAAATGACCGCTATTACACCTATTATGAGAGCGATTACTGCGAATTCATAGATTAAGATATTTTTATGACACTTGTATGACTATAGTCGTATTCACAACCGATGGACGTTCAATACTGGACAAGTGCTGTAGAGGTTTACACAATAAACGGTCTTGAGCCGCGCATCCCTGAAGGCTGTATACATTGTTTGACGGGTATAGTCATCATCATTAGCCTATTAATACCCCACAGCTGGAACACGCCTTCTCTCTCATACGACAGAGAGTTGTTGCAGAGCATACATTCACTATTTGTATTACAATTATGCTCTAAAACTCATAAAGCTCCAATGCGGATTACTAGGCTTAACGAACACATGTTATGGGGACAGACCGAGTAACGTGCTCCCAAAAATTTCCTAACTCCAGTCTGGTGCCCGGAAAATAGACCTGGAAATTTAACTCATGATCCGTTGTTATACATGCTAACCACTAGACAAATGAAGCAGTGATTGGGTAATAATGAATAACTTTCCAGTCCTATAGGTTAAACCTGTACAGTAAAGGTAACACGTAGCTATGACAGGTGGTATTGGGAACTTAAGCATATGATCTTTATTGTCTGTCCTACATATGACACTCATCGCCGGACACGAGAAATGTAACATGAGGCGTGTATCACTGGTAATGAGTCATTAACCGTCTCGCCTAGCGACTGCAACGCCGGATTAAATTCAATACGAACCGGTTACTAAATTGCGCCGGTTAAATTCGATCGCGATACATTAAATTTAAATGCCAGTTCGGTTAAAACAGCAAGGCCAACGCTATCATGCGAAAATCGACAAGTTTTATGTAGGCCAGCGCGACTGTTGTAAGGTAACATTCCTTTACATTTACAGTAGCGCGATTTACGATCGTGATAGTTTCGTTTTCACGTCCCAATGAATACACTCGCACATTTCGAACATTTTTATTCTGTAATGGCTTCTCCGTGACCAATTGTAAGAGATCTCTAATGGTTCAATAGGTCGCCTCTTTGTTGCCAGTTAATTGAGGCGCGGGGAGAGGTCTTGGTAACGTTGTCGTGTTTTTTATTCGGATTGAATAGTAGCGCGTGACGGGCATTATGTCCGCACTCTACTTAACCATAGATAAGTTGCGCAATCAACGGAACAGCCACATGGCTAACCAACTTCGTATTCAGCAGACGGTGTTGTTTATGCCTTCACTTTCTCAACCTACATTAACTCCGTCTCATCTAAAATATGCAAGAGGTTAGAATAGAAATTCGGCGCATTATTTGTCACCCTTCTTTTCAGTTTCACTATTGAGTAATAAACAACATAAATTCTACGTTATCATAACAACTACTAGATAGTTGGACGGTAATAAAGACTGCTTTTAAACAACTGGCGTTATTCAATTCATTTTAATATAAAAAACAGTCTGTCCTTGAATACTTACTAGTAAATCAACAACATAACGATAAGGTATTAAGCATAAACGGCAAAATTATTGTAATACATAACGTACAGCAAAGATTATCACATTAGGTAATTCCAGAGCCTTGACACAATGCAAATCAGTACCCAGTGCTATCCATATCAACATGGTGATGACGATCGGTTTAATTCTGGTTTTATATCCGTTTTGATATAACTTGTCCTTTTCAGAGAATGTAAACCAGTTGGGTCTATAATTGGTGTCACAAAGCAAGCAAAGCTAACTGCAATGAGTTCAGTTGGCATTTTCGTTAAGTGATAAGAAGGCAGCTTGTCAAATTTATTTCTATTTGAGAAATTTTCAGAACGCTTTCAAATTAATTACGTTACACAATCTCTCAAAAATGGGATGAGAAAAGATTTTCTTGAAAAGGAGCTATAAACAAATCTATGAACATTACAGCAAGTGGTAATTACTTTCGTATTAGTAAAACTAATTCAACTAGCATGGTTAGTTGAATGCTAATTAAATTGGCTTGAAACACCTACCTCGAATAATACAGAAATGGACGTACCTATGGCCAATTATACGCAATACCTACAATAGATACAATCTTGAGACAATATACTCTTGTTTATAATAATTGATAAATCCGGACATAATTATGCTTGAAAGTTTATCATTATTCAATCTTAATAGGTAATACTTATCATTAGTAGGTGAATGACTCAGCGCTATTCAGCGTATCCAAAAATAGTCATAATTCACACCTCTATAGTTGTAGAGGCGCTATCTATCTATGATTGGTTAACAATGACATGAGTGACAAATAGAATATTGATTTTTTAGGGATTTCGTACCCTATATTTTAAAGGCTTAAACGCGGCTATAGGTTTTAATAAATGGGGAAGATAAGCGAAAATAACAATATGGCGAACTAATGCTTCGCGAATCTAGACGAAACTTTATTCATATAGGAATAAATAAAAATATCTCTCTGTTTTTAATTATGACGCATTGCAGTAACTTTGTGCCTGGCATTGCCTAAATAGCGGTTCCCTGCGTCGCATAACCCTTCCGAGCAATTACTTCGGTATCACTCAGCGTTCTTTTTTCTGGTTTCTCGGCACCTCAATGTCTTAACGTGATGTTATATAGCCTTAAACCTTCTTCTTCAAGAATTGGGACATAAAATGCAAAAAAGATTATTAAAATTTAACTGGTAGTTCAAGAGACTAACGCGCTTGCTAACAAAATACAATCATTTAGCTTTAGTATTAATTAAAAAAAAACAAACATACCTCGTTCCACACCACATACCTTGTACTGAATAGTGTTTATTTTAAGTACTGCACAAGGAAAATTGATATTTAAATAATCCGGTTTTATCGAATACGAAATAACATTACACTTGCAAATACGTTTAATGACTGACTCATTGGCATTACTTGAAACAAATGGCTATTATTTAATACCAAATTATCTAGATATTATTATTAAATTTGTACCTATTTTAGAATTAAATTTTAACGAAGTTATTTTGCAAATGTGTAACTTATAACTTAAAGGTTACCTCTATAGACGAAACCAAAACATGGAATGCAACTTGAGATTATAATAATTTCTCAAATAACTCATACTCATATTATAAATGCGAAAGCTTGCTTGTTTGTCCTTACTATACGCCCTAGATGAGTAAACACTTTGTTTTAGCATAGAGTTATTGAAAGGAAGGAATGTAACATAAGCTCCTTTTTGTCCAAGGGAAACAAACGGTTCCCACGGGATTTGTAAAAAACCGTAATAAGGCTAAGAAAGCGGGCAATAGTTAGTCTTATATGACAGGTAGGTATATTTTAAACTGCATTTACGGGAAGGTTTACGCAGTTTTAATATGTCTACATTGATTTGGTTACGCTAAGCACTGGTTTTTAATAGCTTTTCAAGTAAACAAATAAAATTTATTTAGCATTTTTTTAGAAACCACTGCGTAAGGTTTTACAACCATTGCGGATACCTAAATACTTTAAATAAATAATCTTTAATTTCCAAAATCCGTAACATAACATCAAATAATCCCTTACACCGATGTGCACAGGAAACTGCCACCTCTTTCCTCTTTATGACAATAATGTATTGAAAATGATAATAAACAAGTGGATAAACACCGTTAGTTTGCTAAAATGTACATTAGTAAACATTTATTCGAACACCCACAGGAAAACGATCGTAAATTTATATTTAAACCGGAATCATTAAAATCCTAGGATCGTGAGAATGGTTTAAAACGATTCACAAATTTCTAAGCGTTAATACCGACGGCTACTAGTCCGATTGCGAATAGAATGTTGTAACAGGTCCCGAATGCGCCAAATACATATAATTAGCGTGTTAATTTACGATATCATCTTCAAGATCTGAGAGAGGAAACTGTTCCAGCTCACAACATCGCGGGCATGCTTAATTAACGTTCATCCGGCGAATTAAATCAAGATTGGTCCGATATCGTTCACTACCGTTCCGTGGAATCAATGTTAATTTACTTTCGAGTTTTGTGCCTCACGTCATCATGCGCATGTGGGAAGAACTAAATTTTTTTTTTTAATTTACCATAACGGCTAACGGCCCTTTATTTTTCGTACTTCTAAAATATAAATAGCGCTGTTCATAACTCGTATGCCCGTTTTCATTAACAAGAAACAAGGCAATGCCTAAGTAAGTAAAGCGTAATCGAAGCAGATTCCTAGTCTTATATTTAGCTTTCACAATCAATTCAACTCATATAACCTATTTAAACATTACGCATCGCCGAATCGTAGTCGTAAATTAAGGTGGCGCCTAACGTCGTTAGTGATTATATAAGAATTGGTGAAACGTTTATTTCCGAATCACATATTTCATTAGACATCCGTTTTAGCGTTTCCTAGGTTTAGTGAAGCTGTAGTTTTAGTGTGAGAAAAGTACAGAAATCCATTGTGGGGATGGGTATATGATTTTATAACTTGATAGCGATGGTAATATTAGATGTATCTTTGGCTTAGTTTAAACAATGTATTAAAACAAATTAAATAAATTCATAAATCGAAGTTACGATTGATGAGTTTCTTGACGACAAGGCTGCTTGGAAGCGGCCCGCTCAATGGGATTTAAAGTTGAAGGTGTATAAGCCATCCTAGAGGAAACATTTACTTCCTATCTAAACAGTAGCATAGGTATAAGATAAGGGGATGACATTTATAAATTGGCTCACGTGCAGTTTTTCTGAGAAGATGGCTCTCCCAAGGGTAATCCGATTATGTTACGATGCCACGAAGACAATTAGAGGTAAACTTACTACCCGTATCAGGGAAGATATCTGTATCTTCCCTGATACGAGTAGTAAGTTCCGGAAAAAGATTGGAAATGTAAGATTAATTATCACAATGTTTTATCTTTTTGACATTTTCAGACTTGGCAGTGTATCAGCAGTTTCAAAGGTTTATAATCAAAGTGTATGTATTACGTTATGACTTATGAATAATAATATGGAATCTTCCAAGAGTTTTAAAGATAATAAATAACACGTTAATTGCTAGAACAATGTCTTTATTTTTATCGTTAAGTGGAACCTTCACCTTGAAGTGCAACTCCATTAAGTCCTAAGTACTTGTAATTTTAACGTGTAATTTCAAGTGTTTTTATATTTCGTTTTACCACTAAGCTATCATAAAGCATAAGTGTACGCTAATTAATCAAAAAGCCAGAAGTCATTGCCTCGGACGCGGTGGTGGGCGTTCATAACTCAAACGTAATTAAATGTCGAGGTTCTCAACTCCACGTCTTTTAGCTACTTGACGAGGATTTCAGTCAAAACAAACATGTTGTTGAAAATTAAATTAATTTTATGACAAAGTATCTTTGTTGTACAACTGCCTCGTTGTTCAAGTAACGTGTTCGACTATAGATGCTGGGTTATGGATCCATAGGAATGAGGTGTTTCTGATAAACCAATCATACTTGGTTGTTAGCATAAAACGTGTTCCACTCCAGTAGAGACAATAGTTCTGAGTAGCAAGTTTTAACATAAAGTAAATTCTAAGTCCCAGCTCGCTACGCAGTTAGATCTCTGCCTAAGATGGAAAGCACTTGCCTTGAACATAGTTCCAAGCTCGTTCCAAATAAAAGTGTTTCAACGTCAACACTCCACGCGTATATCATCGTGTAGATAGCAAGTCATACATAGTACACAATAATTACAAAAATCCGTCATAACATCATTAGGAAAGCTATTTGCGTCCGCCCGCGCTGGCATTTATTTGCCAAAAGCAATTAATTACGAAGAGAATGGAATATCTCGGCGGCTAGTCCCCCAGAGACGGTTACGGTTACTGCCAACGTTGATTAATGCCTGCGGGAGTCTTTAAGCAATCCTTATTCTACACGTTCGGATGTAAAGTGTAGTATTTGAATAATCTCACTTTGATATCTTAAAACTCTTAACATGGTACGTACGGTAGAAGTTCTGAGACATCCGAACGACTATACTTTGAACTGAGAAGAGGTCGCTGCTGGAGGGATGGCGACGGAAAACTTGTGTGCCTGAGCGTCCGTCGAACTTTACCAATCCGCACTTGGCCAGCTTGGTGGGCTAAACCCTTCTTATTCCGAGAGGATGCCTGAGCTCTGTAGTTCTTCGGTAATGGGTTCATGATGATGATGAAAACGATGTTGCAAATTTTCTATAAAGGGACCTTGGCTACATGCATGTGAAGCCATATTACCTGACTGGCGAAACTCAAATTTTACGTTGACTTGTGCCCAGTATGTGCAATATTTTGGAGTTCGTTGGAGCAGCTTGGCATTTTATACCACGATCCTTTATTATAAACTGATGTCAAATTGAAATTCAAAATAAACACATTAAATGAGACTTTATCTGCAAGCTCGTTTGTATCATCAAAGGCTTGTCTATTGGTAATGAATCTGCCATTGATTTGGAATGTTACTGATAGTGGATAGCGTAGTTCTTTGATCACTACAAAATATATTTTAATTGGAGTGCATAGCTTTGAGTAATGGTGATTAAGAAAATAAAGGATCGTCTGATTCTAAGGAGTTTCACATAATACAAAGATTTTTTTGTAATTAAAATGAATATCACGCTTTCAACATGACTATTATATAATAATTCATTGTTCGGGGATTCTATAACGAAATTTTACTACACCATATTTTTACTGAAGCCTGGGTTTGCCTTTTACCTCAATCGGCAAAGTGCTTGCATTAGAAATTTCAACAGAATAGATAGAGATACGAATGAAGCAAGTTAAACAAGGTCTGCACAATTTTTAAATATGTAAGTTTAAAATTTCAAGAATAACGACAAATTCAACTGATGTGGGTGTTGCAGGCAGGATATGTTTAACAATGAAAAGTTTTACTTTTGTAGGGGCTATCTCCGGTTGGACCTGAAATACCCTGTCGGCACTTAAGAAGTTAAGATTATTTACTTCAATTGATAATTTTCTACTTTTATATGTTACCTATACAGGTTTTGCGCAAGCAAGTTTTTGTTAATAAAAGTGCAACATTGTAAAACTGGCACAAGGCAAAGTAATTTACACATAAATGCAGAAGCGCAACATTAAAGATCGGCGCCGATAGCAATTAACGAACTGTTTTCACTAACGGTGGTCGATATCGATAAAGCTGCACGCACCTAGAGCTCCGAGATGGCATCGCTTTGTCGGTCGTCGGTTCACTTCGAGACGGAGACGGGCGAACGATAGCGTGCGAAGAATACCAATCGAATCAACTGTTCGTTCCCCGAAGCCATGTGCGTGACTACCTGGGGACCGGTTACATGGCATAGCCGAGAAACGAATCCCTACTAATATTGTAAATGCGAAATGAGTTTGTTGGTTTATCCTTCTTTCACTTACCAATATTACAATAGTTTGACGTGATTTTTTTCGTATAGTAACGTAGTTTATTGGCCGGATTTAGTCTACTTTTCATCCTCGGAAAGATTTTAAACGTAGGAAATGCTCGATTTACCTTTAATATGACTGGTAAAATTTGGTATGAAGGTGAAGGCATCTGCAAGGCTCGAAACAATATAGGATACCTCTTAACCTAAAATAACTAGGTATTACAATTATAAGTGTTTCTTGTGTATTCTTTAAATCACCGAACTATAAAAACTGCGGGAAAAACTGCAGGCATAGTTTTTAGCATTCATTCCCTCGCCTTGCGCCTAAAAACGTGTAACTTTTAAGCAGAAGGCTCATAATAACAGAAAAAGTTAACACAAATGTTGTATATACAAGTGAAACGCATTATCGATAGTGAGAAATGAAATGTTTAAAAATGTTGCAATATATTATTTCAATGTATCATTTATCACTGACCGGGGAAATGTTTAGAGACATCAATTAGTCGATGAGTGCACCGCAACAGTTCAAATAGGCCCGGGATTAAAATAGGTCACCCGGGAGGGCGATAAATACAGGCGATGCGTTCAAGCCCGATGCAGATCGCTTCACATCCGCGTATAACGATTGCCAGACTATACGCCAATAACAAAACATTCCAACGGCTACCACTCACACGGCTTTTCACAATAAATTTCACTATTAATAAATTGTGAACGAGATTGGAAGAAAAATAATTGCCAACTATCCAATAAATTCAACGATTTAAGACTAATCAAAGACTGCCTTACAGAATACAAAATACGGTATAATTGGCAAGGATTACTATGCTGATGGGGTATTAAAGTACGATAGGTACAAACTCTCTTCACCTTCTCTACGCACAAAATTTTAACCCTGTCCAAATCAAATCAAATCAATAGAATGAAGTTTTGATAGAAAAATACGCAGTGACAACCATTACGACAGTCGTGTTTACAGAAGTCACGGTTTACTATGGCAGGCAATAGGAGTAAGATTGAGTTCTTTGCATTACGACTGCACTATATGTTATAATTATTAGGAGTAGTAAGACTGATTGAATTAATTATTGAAAAGCGGCACCTTCGGTATAGTATTAAAAAGAGACACGTTACTTAAGTTATATTCGGATAGTTGACCAAATACGTAGATATATGTTTGTTAAGAAAACATTGTGAAATACAATTGTGTTTGTCTTGCACCTACCGTTTTAACGGCAATTGTACAAATAGCGTTGCGTAATCAATCGTGAAGTTTATTGGCGATAGTCGACGTCGATGCTGGCAAGGTTAATAGAATACAGACGTTGCATATTGAACGCCGTGGAGATTGCCAACAATAAAAATATCTTCCATAAATAATATTCGATTAAAATTATGCATTTATTTTGAATGGAGGGCATCGTTCAATGTCAGATATAAAAACGTCATCCTATTCCGATAAAGATAAGTACAATATCAAACCACTTTACTCGATCAGATTTCATGGCCAGATAATTATTTGTTTCGAGAAAGATGTAAATACTCGAACGCTGTTAGTTAATAAAGTACTTGAGAAATAAAATGTGCTATCATTTTAATTACGTTTTATTATCATGAAGGAAGTGATGATAAACACACAAAACATAAAAAGCGCGTCAAAGTGTAATTGGCAAGAAAACATTGAAAGAATTCAAATCATACAAGTCCGCGTCACTGCCGCGAGTCCGTCGGAGTTATAAATTTACCGAATATAAAACGATATGTCGTATAGTGAAAAGTTTACGAGGGGCGTGCGAGCCGCCGTCTACGCACACCAGTTGGCGTGGATTCAATTCCTGTTTGAAGTATTTTAGGAGCCACGCACGCCGTCCCGGTGCGCTTACTGCCTGTTTACAAATACTAGCGCGCACTCGATTCAATTCCACAGAATTTGTAAACACAATGTCAAAAGAGATTGCCTCTCGATATACGCAATGGTATTTCCAAGCCTGAACTAATGCCATTACAAAAATTTTGGAGCGCCCTAAACTGCATTATCTTCCCATCCGTATATTGGTTTGTAAAATTAAACTTTTTCTGTAATAACTTGAGCATTAAAGTTGAGGACTTCCTCGTTTAAAGGAGTACCAAGTATAATATCCTATTGTTGCAATATATATAAGATCGTATTACTAAAAAACAGACTATATAAAGAATCAGACAGTAATTCCCCTGCTATAAGATGGGTTTATAAACAGTTCTTTTGAAAATTAAAGATTGTTCATAAGCAGTCACGATTAAAATCATTAGTAACATATACCTAGTAAATAATAAGAAATATTAGTCTGGACTGCTATAACGACAGCAATTTGATTTTAAATGAAATAGGAGCAGTATTTTAGAAAGTTTGAGCAATATTTTCGCATCAATGTTATAATGTAAAACGGCAACTCCGTGCTAAGCACAACAACCTCTT
This sequence comes from Pararge aegeria, assembly GCF_905163445.1. NCBI lineage: Eukaryota > Metazoa > Arthropoda > Insecta > Lepidoptera > Nymphalidae > Pararge > Pararge aegeria. Next base: position 5,759,434 of record NC_053194.1, read on the forward strand.
TTAAAAGTCAAGCGAGTATAAATAATTGATGAATCGCCCCCCGTCTTGTCGTAGCGGAAGAAACGAAACGAGATGGCTCTCACCTCCCATATCGATAAACCTGATTAAAAACGAAGTACATATTTACATCAGCCGACAGATTTTATTTTTATTTTGTAAATGTGTATTTAAATGAATAAACATTCTGTGAAGTTTATATTGCAAACAAACAAGAGAAGACGTTAAAACCTACGTTAACTAACGGCAGTAACGGCAACCTGCTCAAAAGGTTGCTTTGTACTCGAAGAAACATTCCCGTTCGTCTCGATTTGTAATAAAATTCCTTACCAAAGACTTTGTATATATTACCCGCTCCACACATAGACATTTCAACGTTACATTTGCTTGTAGAAGATAAAAGTGATTTCAGGTAATGGAATTTTAAAATTCATTCTCTAACGTAAGAACAACATAAATATAATAATGCCAAAGCTATCATTTGTAAATTCGTGTTAATAGTCGATCAGAGACGGTAAAATGAAGCAAAAAGGAAATGGAAACCATTATACAACTTTTACTAGTTTCTTTATTGCTTTAGCGAACGCGCTCGCAAAGAAACGCACGATTTCATTCGACAAAATTCGCGTCTACATCGCCGGCTATTGGGAATAACGATCGGCAAAGGCAGGCTAAAATGGAATGTAAACAAAACATCTAGAGACCAAGTTTGTCTGACTATTTCCTGCACGATGCGGCTTTTAAATACATAAGAACAAAATGATTATGAATGTCGTAAATATTTCGAAATTTTTGCTGTGGGCGAGTTGTTATTTTGCTTCTTGTGCGAATCCCTTGAGTGACTGGCGACTGTTGAACTTGTTGCTTTAACTATTCTTAAGGCTGGATGACAATAACTTTGAACAACTTTTAGTTATTATACATTCGTTTAAAAAATCAAGATCAGTCTTAAAAGGCATAATATCAAAAATAAATCATTTATAGGATTTAGTTAACACCCGTGGGTTAATAATGATGAAGATGCATATAAGAAGATGACTTCGCATTTACCCATAAAACAATATTGAAATAATAAGTCACTATTGAGCTTTATGTCGGATTCTTCACTAACGAAGTCCCGACTTTTCATAAAAACATGTAAGCTACATAGAGTACAATTTCTGCAATAAAAACAAGAAGATCGCCTATGCTCTACGCAAAAGGGTGTAAGATGCTTATCATCATTTGCTTAAGTATTGAATAGATCTATGATTATTTACAGGTGGGTAATGTACATTATTTGAAAATCCCTACAAAATGAACGTGTAATAAATCGTTATACATGTTCATTAGTAAACTTAACAACAGCTGTTGAGAATTAACCTTGAAAACCGAAGAACCTGTCTCGCTCGGTCGGATAATAATCAACCCTCTTTAAGAGCCACGAGGCGATACACATGTTTGCTCACGCAAAGAAGTATTTATAGTTCAGTTGAAACCATCGCGTTGATTTAATAAGTGGTCCACATTCTTAGAATGAAAAGAGTTAATGGTTGTTGTGTATAGTTTGTTAAAGTTAAGCCATTTTATCGAATAAAACTGTGAACTACCCAACTAACGAAACAGGTCAAAAACATAAGCAAAGTGCCTCCTGAATCGACAAAAAGAGGTCACTGACTGCTCAACGGGGTGGCGACGGCGCCGGGCGGGGTAGGAGTGGAGGGGCCATAATAACACATTTCAAAAAAGAACCCCAACCATCTGCCGCACATGTGCGTTCCGTTTCATACAGTGAAATGCAAGTCGTGAGCACAAACCACCGACCATTGTGGCGGGCTCTTTTTGTGCAGTAGCTTTTTGTTGTCTTCACGCTTTGTGATCATGCTTTCGATCGACAATAACGTTTTTTATAACGAAAGGAAATCAATACGTTTGTGACGTAAAAGAGCAAATGAAACTGATTGATGATCTCACTCTAATGAGCTTCGTTTGCTATTATCTGATGGCAGGAGTGACAGAAGAGAAATAGTTCTAATCCGCGTAAATATGGAATTTAATAAACGTTACATAGCAGAACTGTTGGCTCGGTTTCTTTTATAGATATTGCAAGTCTATGCAGTTCCGAGAACATCGCAGCGAAATTGGATCGACGCCAAACACTTTCTTCACAGAGACGTAGAGGTCGTAGAAAAGTGGCGCTCATATTTCATGTGAATATACAGTCGGGATAACTATTGCGTTGTGTAAATCACAGTTACTTACGTCAGTTAAGAATAATATCTATGCAGAAGTTGAAAACTCTCTCTCTCTAGTTCTCGGATTTGATCTTTTTGCCGGCGTTTAAGTACTGAAATAAAGGATAAACTAAATTTATTACATTTCTAAAATATAGATTAACGGGTACATACCACGATAATATTTTGGGATCTGTCAATATTCCGACCCAGTTACTTGGATCGTTCCATTAAGCTGTAGATTAACCACGAAATTCTTAGTTCAAAATCTTTAGTTTTTTTAAACTTACTGAGAGAAGTAAAATATCTACCAAAATATCTCAGTTATGCGATACTATACCATCAATTTATATTGCTTTAAATGTTTTTACCACGACACAGATACAATTGATCACAACAAAGCAGTGGAAACATTAGTTATATATAAGTGCTTACAAAAAACGCTGCCGTAAGCACATTGAAGTAAAGGATAAACGTTTTCATGGCACCATAGAAATCCAGTGCAATCTGTAGCTTTAATATGCTTTTAATTTAATGTAATGAAAAGAAACTACTAAACGAAATTGTGAAAAGAAGTTGCAGTCTGCGCAAACTTCATAGAGTAGGTTTTCAGCAATCTCAATAGAATCCTCGGCTTAGCGCTTTCGCACTGATGGGGTCCGAATAACCCTAGGTATATCTAAAGAGAAATTAATGGAATCTCGGAACAATCTTTAATTAATGTCATTGTTAATTATAAGAAGAACATTAGTTTATAAATGGCACAATTTAGTTATCAATTCTATTATATTTATGACCGCTTCGTTCGAGTTCGTGTCGACGAAGTAAGAGGAATAAAGATCGTGGCTCGACCTTTGATTCGTGAGTCCCCCGGGGCGAGATGATCTCGCCGGAGCTAACAAATGCCTTCTATTGCCTTTCCCTTGAGGTACCTACCTTATTTTACACAAAGCGTAATGGGTAAATATTACATTCGGTTCCTGTAACATGCTTTCGAGGTATTTCTTAAAAGGAAATTTACTGACAATGAAGAGTATGGTTATCTATTGTCGTCTTTCATACAGTTGAATCAAGTCCAACGTTGAAATATATATTTAAACTTTTATTTTACATAAAACCACTACCCATAATTCAATGTTACAGTTATCAAAACAGGTATTGAAACAAATTAAGCGTTTAAAATAAAGAAGTAGGTATTATTACTTCACAAGATATAATCGGATAATGACGGTGATTCCGCGGATGAATTGTGGGCGAGCGGCTGTGCGGGGTGGGAGGGGAAATCAGGTCCCGTTAGGAGAAAGTAGCCGCCTACACTCCGGCGCAGATCGTGACGACTCGACCGACCGACTGCCGCCATCTTAGCATCATACGGATCGACTCTATTGTATCAAATTTGGAAGTGAAAAAAACCAATACACGAAAGATTCATACTAGAACATCAGCAGACGTTGATTAACCATTTTGTTGTATAATTATCGACTTTTTTTTAACAAGGATGTGTGACTTTCATATATTTTAATGCACAGTATATAATCGATTATGAAATAACTTTCTCTCCAGGCGAAATCTTAAAAATTCACGTCGCATACGTCAAGTCATGGACGGCACAAAAAGAACGTCAATCACATGTATTGTGTTGCAACGCTGTATGAACTGGCAACACTTATTCATTTCGCGACAATGTTGAGAAATGAATCGATAAAAAGTATTTTTTCCACTAAGTAGTTACTCTAAAGAAGTATTAAGTAATAGTAACGGCACGCTACCGTTTTAATTAAATAAATTTAATTGAGCTCGACTCAAAGTCATTGGAATACGACTTGAGAGTCTAATTAACAAAATCACAAAGAAAACGAGGCGAGAATTACAACATTTTTAAAATCGTTACTATAGAAAACTAAGTAGGTACGTGTCTCCGTGTATTATTGTTGATTTCTTTTTCTGTGAGAAACGTAAGCTTTAGGAAAACAATAAAACTATACCTAGGAAAGTAGAGATTTTAAGAACATGGCACCCGAAATCAGTAAAGAGATGGCCTGAAAGAATTCTTCGTATTCGATTTCGGATTACGAAGCAAAGTAACTTTTTGACAATGACTTAAATGTAATATCTGTAATTAATTGGTGACGCAAGATTTAATTTCAGAAAGTTTTCTTGAATTGAAACACGAGTAAGTGCTTGAGTAAATTAACGTGACATAAAAAGTCGCAACTACTGATACAGCAACCTTAATTAAAGTTAAACGAGCGACGAGCATAATAGTGAGCGCCGCAGTCACGGTAGAGTTCGAGAATCACAAACAATTCTTGCGCAAGCGGTAAAATAAAATTACGCTGACGATAAAATAATGTTTCATAACCCCACAACCACACCGCAGAACTGGTTCCACCGGTCGACTTCGCAGGTGCGCGGGCGTTCCTAAATGACACTGCGCTATGCTGACCCTGAACCACGCTAAAAGGTACCCACGGGCCACGAATGGTATTAGAGTGCAGTAAATACTGGCGTATATGTATCGTTAACATTCAACTATTTTAGTCCAATCAAAAACAAAATATGTACCACCAAAAATTATCTACTACTATGATATGAATAATATAATTTGCCTTCCGACTGAGCATATAAGGGCATGGATAGCCAAAATGCTGGCGCTGTGGCCTCCTTGAACTGCAGAAAAATTTTGACGTTGGGTTCAATAAGCACCAGCTTTCACGTTTTTAGCCTTTTTCTTGTGTGACATGTTTATAACAACATCTAACCATAAAGAAAAATTCCCAACAATTAAATCATTAATTAAAAAATACTTCGTTTACTATTCCACATTATGTTTAGTTACATGCTGAACTCACGGGTTAGTCAAAATGATTACTGTTCAAAATCGAACCATTAGAACCCTTGGGACCACTGGTAATATAAATTTAAATTGCCGACCAAATTCCGCCGTTGCGTTAGCCGCCATTTGATATTACGTAGTGGGAAATTCATTTTGCACAAAAACAAGATTGTGATCAACTTTTTAATAAAAATGTTGAGTTGAAATCTTTACAACTTTAGTTCTTTAAATATTTACCGTGCGATAGATATTGTTTGTATTGAAAGGAAAAATAGATTTTAGAGCAAGTTTTCTGGTACCTACGAATATTTAAACTCTAAAAGCAAATTTAATAAGCTAAGTATATCCCATGAGTTCGTCTTGATTAGCAGAATTTTGGCGAAAATTGTAATTCAGACTACCAGAGTGGTTCCTTTCAAACATTGAGTAGTAAAACTCATGCTGATAACCAATGCAATTCGAAAATACTTTATTCGTTATTGAGAATGATTGCTCACATGACATTGTCATAAACAATGTCTTGTTTGTTCTTGGGACTTGACGTAGATAATACCATGCAATACCGTGGAGTAGATAATAGCAACATTAACCCAGAATATATGTAAATTGCATACATCGCAATGCGTTAGTACAAGGTAAATGGTAATTATCTACGGGAATCCCGATAAGACGGTTTGATGGAGCAATTAATGGAAAATTCATATCAATATCACGTTGTACCCAACAAGTCTAGTGACGAGTTCGTGATTGGCGTCATAGGTGTGTACAAATAATTGGAATAATGATTATCAGATATGAATAATAAAGAATTCAGTGTAGTTATCTCAGTCGACACAGATTTTTGATGTGAAAAATAACGCGGTGGGGGGTCATACCGGCTGAAAGCAATTTATTATCATACAAAAGAATAGCATTTAGTAACTATTTAAATCTAAATGCATTGTGAATGACTGAAAACATTTAGCCAGTAGGTAGGTGTGTGCGTACCTTAAAAATCTCAATAACAAAACACTGTTATTCAGATTTCTATGGTACCTACCTATGATTTTATCATTTCAATGACGCAGACGCATTCAACCTTATTTATGAGAAAAATTTATTATTTTTATTGCGTCCATTCTACCTGATGCCCTACAGACTCGTGAAGGTGGATTTTTTTCGTAAAAACTTGACTTTATTGGAAGGTGGCGTTCATACAAGTACCTACTATTTCTTTCGTAATAGGTACGATAGGTAGATGATATCATCATTAACTTATTTATGTAATATGAATGAAATTGATATTGCTTATTAATTGCGTACTTATGTTTGTTTTTCAATCCGGCTAGAGGGCGATGACCCAACGATATGCGGGCTCATTAATGCAATAAAGACAACCGTCGGAGCCTGAGCGCTGCCGTGCGGGAGCCTGACTATTATAACGGTATAATCGCCGCTTCAAGTTACCTTGGCTCAACTAGCTTTATAAAAAGTTAACTGCCCTAGTAGGTAGTAGTATAGCTCCGTACCAACGTAAGCAGAATATTTATAAATTACATCGATATTATCGACTACAAAGAGATTAAAATTTTCGTAAAGGCATCAGCAATCATCCATTAAAGATTAAGCCCATTTACAGACAAAAAAAACTGTCGACAAAAAATGCATCGTCAGACGATCAGGTAAAAATAATAACAGTATCCCATCGAAAGGCCGATACGTTGGCCGAGGTGCTACAATTCAACATCACAACAAAAAGTCACTGAGCGTCGACCCTGCCCCAATAAAGGAACACAAAAGAACCAGGTAAATTTCTTAAATCTCACACGTAGTTATGTCAGCTATAATTATTGAGAAACTCACTTTAATTGTAATATAAAAGAGATTGTATAACGCACTATAGAACCGGTCTGGTTGAGTGTTATGTCACGAAAGTATTGGTCGAGCGAATTAGGCATGGCGCCGTACTTTCACCGCAACTTTCTTGAGCGCGATAAGCTACAAAATACTGGTCCGACTCGTTTATCTGACCTCAGTCATGTTCCAATTGGTATTGTACACGAGCTCTTTTGTTAGCTCGACAACAGAGCGTGTCATAAATTCAAAATACCTCAATGTCAATGTTGCAATAGAAAGTTCATAGAGCTAATTCAGGCAGATAACTTTGCGCTCCTTTCGGTAAAAGAGAAGGATATGTTAGCTTTTGCTGGTCGATCTAAGATAAACTTCATCTCAGCCTATAAGAAAGTAGCCAGCCAAGAAGTAGTAGTATATAAACATCAATTATTTGAAATAGGTACCTAAGTATAATTTAACACAATGTTTACAGCAATGGTTATAATATCTAAGTATCTAGGTACCTATTTCCTTTAGAATTTTATCTGCAGTTTTTAGAATATAGTAAAACGTGATAGGCTGGTAAGGACAACTCCTTTCAGTTACCGTGAAATAGCCATTAATATTATTAAATTTGCAGGAATTTTGATTACAATACACGGAAGCATAGTCTGAAGTAGTTCGGTTAATCAGTAACCACGGCAGCCACTCCATTGTTACGCCATCTGATTGACGTCTAGTATAGTTCTTAGCCATTATTCAGTATAAATTAAAGCCGTCGTGTCGTATTTCCATCTCTATTTCCATGGTACATCGATAAAACTATCCAGTCATATTGAACGAACGTGCTCGCGGTAATAAATACTTGTTTTAGATTAATCATATCCGTCCAGACTGCGCTCACGCATAAATAAGCAGGTGTTCATAAACATAAATACATTCTATCGTAAAGTTGCGGCCATAACCAGCGTAATTGCTTCGACGCACGATCCCACGTCAACTTGAACAACATGAACAAAAAAAAAATCGAGAGACCGGTTCTCCTCGCCATAAAATGGTTTCGGGGCGTTTCGTGCGATGAATATTCATTTAGTTATACATCTACATACACGAACATAAGATTCGTGATGACGCATCCTAAGCGAAGACTGTTATCGCTTCGGTGAATTCAACCTTTTTCTCGACGTTATTTTTAGATCCGAGGATCAATAGGCACTAGTCATACCGATTCGCGGAATGCGAAGAATACGATAGACATTGAGCTATTGAATATTTTATATTAGCATTCGCATCGGAAGTACATCGCTCGTGATATGTATCGTTAATTGGCCTTTACCTACTGGTAACTAAAAAGTTTTATCATTAAGAATTAGGTAATATCACTTTAAAACTGCTTAGACCGTTTGGCGTTTTCTGAGATAATAAAGTAGGTAAAGTTAAGATACCGATAAGATGAAAAGGAAACGACTGTTTAACAACCGTAATCAGTTGAGAATTTGAAATAAGAGTTGAAGTATATTCTTGAAACCGCTACAATATATAACATACAAAAAAAGATAACAGTATGAAAGTACCGCAGTGAGCTCAGTCAGGAATAAATGAAACGGAATAAAGATTTATGTAAAGAAACGCTTATCGAAAACGATGTGACCCCGTTACTTGGACGTCTAATTGAAATTTAGATAAGGAAATAATAATAACAAATGTGTTTGTCGTCCGCTCTGACCTCCGATTTTTGAGTTTGTCGAGCGTGAAGTATAAGTGGCCCCATACATACGCAGATGTCGCTTGGACAAACAAAGCTGCTGATTTGAATGTGAAATTAGGGACGCTGATCTCGATTTTTAAACAAAAACACGTTTCAAGACGCTTCCAAGAAGCGTTGTCCACAATAGTAGATTTTATTTTAAAACTTGTGATTTTAGTTCAGAAATGATTTCATTAAATATAAAATTTATGGAAAGACAAGCCTTGATATAACTTGATATAACAGTACCTTGATTGATTAACGAGAGTACCATCGCTATTAGAATTTAGTTTAGTATTTAAAACAATTTTGTTAATTTAATACAACTTTAAATAATAGAATTGCAAGTACTTCAGATATCTATTGTTATCAGATAATAATAACTCAAGATCTACATGCTTGCTCTTAGTTAATATTTATAACTTCATTATCTTTATTGCAAATATTTGCATTGAATTTCCTGCCGTCAATAAAGCCGCTCTGACCTTCATTAATGAAACATTAACTACTACGTGCTCGAAATACATTTAGTTGATTGTCATCCCAGAATTCCCGAATCGCAGTAGTAGGCGCACCCTTAGGAACAACGTGACATTAAAATACATGAAGCTTTGCGTTGCGGTGACGGGTAGTTCACTTTGGTATTAAAATCTTTTGAACATATAACATTCCTAATATATGCAACTTGTATTATTTTTCCCTTGATGGCAATGAGGAATTTATTAAAAGTTTACCTTTTTTATTAATCTCAATGGGTTCCCGTTCCGGTGATGAACCTGAAATAAAAAAATTACTGTTAGTCTTATAAAAAAAATAGTTATATAAAAGATTTGCAAACGAATAAGGACGCAGATAAATCCCCAAGAGAACGCGAAAGGAGAAAGAAAATATTCAGGTATCTAAATAAACATACGTTACTGAAACGTTTCTTAAAAGCAGAGGTTAAATATTTATTCAAGGCATATTTATAAGTTGCCAAGAATGACGGGCTCGGACCAGTTACGGTAACCTGTTTCGGTAAGTAAATGGTATGTGAAATAAACAACCTCTTTTTATTTAATCATGTTGTATGTTCACTTTAGCTTGCATTTTGTGGTCATTTAGTTCTCCTTTTTCAGATCGAAGCAGTTATACAAGTTTAAATTTTAATAAGGTCAATACAACCGTCTATATCAGCTCTATATTAGCATTTTGCTTGAATCAAGAGACGCCATGTATGGACAATCTAAAAATATTGAAGCAATTATTATTATGCTGGATATGTTGACGATAAAAACTTGTTTCAGAATGTTATAACTACTTCGAGGTATATTGCTAAGGGTCGTAACATTAAGCAGGTGGCCAGAGTAGCTACACAACTACATTAATATCTATTTCTGTTTCCCGCATCGCTTGTCAACCACTTTGCAGCTGGCAAAGTCGAGGTGCTCGCATATAAAATAAGAAATAGTTTAGCGTTAAAGTGCGCTACAATTTTCAGGTAAACCCTATCTATCCGTTTTACGAGTATGCATTACCCTATTGATACTTTGTCATTATTTACATGATTTGATAAGAAAACACATGTTAAGTATACCATATATGTATCTAACCGATAGTTATAATCTCAACGTTTATAACTGCTCAACCTCATGAATTTTTTGGCAAAGCTGTGCCGAAAGAACGAAGTTTGAACAAAGTATTCTCACAGTGTTTGTACACGGGCATTAACTGAAGTAAATTCCCCTAAAGTTGTATTAAGTATAATTTCACTATCCCGAATTCAACACACACATATGAAACTTCACGCATTACCTACACTAATCCATCTATGCCGAATCACACTTCAGATAAACCTCTATTGAAGTGGCGGTTGAAAAGATAAAAATGCGAGTATAAAACGGATATATTTCATCAAATCACAATGAATTTGTTGAATTTATACTTAAACACCTATTATAAATTGTTATGTATATTATCACATCAAGTCATGCACTGTTTACGTGTGATTTTATGCTGTCCGGAAAGAGGTTTAGTCGTCCATATACGAAGATACCACATAATCTCCAGATTCATCAAAAAGTTGGCGGTACACTATTAACGAAACTAGATTTAGATAAAAACTTGATGTTCTGTTCGTACTGTTTTTTAATGCTTATAAGTTTCTCCAGCCTTATGCATAATTATTTTTGTTATATGACCATAACAGTCAACGCTACTAGTTGTGTTTTTTTTATAACAATTAACTTTATTTCTGGCTCACCGTATAAATGGTGACCAAATTCGACATCAGACATGTTCACGGTAAACCCCGCAGAGGTCACCCTCTACGGGCGTCCCATACCCTGGCAAGACAAGGCCAAATACCTGGGAGTAACGTTCGATCATAGAATGAGCTTCACCGCACACATTCGCAAGGCCCGCAACAAGGCTGCGTATGTGATGGGTCGTCTCTATCCGATGATTTGCCGCAAAAGCAAATTATCCCTCCGTCACAAGGTAACCTTGTATAAAACGTGCATACGTCCCATTATGACATACGCCAGCGTCGTATTCGCCCATCGCCCTCACAGCTCCTACAGGAGCTTTCAAGTCCTGCAGAACAAATTTATGCGTATGACCACGGACAGTCCGTGGTACATGCGCAACGTAGATCTCCACCGAGACCTCGATCTTCCCACCATAGCCCAGTACATGAAAACATTATCAAAGACCTACTTTGAAAATGCAGTCCGACACCCCAACCCCCTAGTGGTCGAGGCGTCCACTTATACCCCCGTCCCCGACGTCGAACCAAAGCGGCGACGTCCGAAGCATGTCCTTGACGACCCTGACGACAAAATAACTACCGACAACGTGTCCCAACAACACACACACACGCAACATTCACAGCGTCTTCGCCGGCGAAGAGGAGGGCCCCGATTTCTGACGTCATCCGGACGTGGATCCTTACCACGGTCACGGGGGCGTTCGGACTAAACAATGATTAGTCCAAAAATCCACCAACAGTCAGATTAACGTTGAACCGAGCCGAGGTCCGAGTCCTCGCAGGAGGCACCCTCGGGTCGACGTCTCCCATACTCCCCCCGATGTCGTCGAGCCCTGGGGCTCTTCTCATGGCGAGCTTTCGCGCTCGCCCCACTCCCCCGGTGACGCCGTAGCAACCCCTTAGGAGGTTATCGGCAAGTGTCCTTCCGAAAAAGCAAGAAAAAGCAAACATCAGACATGGGAGACAGGCAATTAATTTCTCGAAAAACCAGATAGCCATAATTGAAGTGTAGGCGTAAATCGTGAAACAGCTGGCTATTTATTGCTCGCATGACTTACTTGACATTTCATAGAAACCAGTTTATAAGTTATGCAATTGAAAACACACGCTTAATGATATGCCACGGCTGCGGGCTGCTTAGTACAATCACCTGTCAATACATTTGAAATGGGTTGCAATAATTAACATATGCATTGGTTTTCACCGATATCTAAAAGGAGGCGATATAGATTCTCAATAGAGATTTAAAAATAAACAATATTGTGTTTAAAGAATTTCTTGCGAAGAAGTTCGTATTTTATATTTAGCTTATAACTAATGCTGGTTATGAAATGAATTAATAATTAATACCAGCCATAAAAAATATCATTCTGTAGGTATCTTTCATAAAAAATAACTCGTCGCGAATTCTATCATTGCCCGAGACTAATTCTTGATTTTCTTGAAGAAGCTAAAAACACAGGTGGATTATTAAAATAACTAATGTCATTTTAATTCAGTCGTCGTCGTTTTTTGTGGAAAAAAATTGCATTACACCCAAAACAGACCCAATTCGAGTTTAGCAAATATTAATCCCCTCAATAAATACTTTTATTAGTATTAAGCAATTTATTTTGTTGGTAGGTATCATGCCGATCTTGGTAACTGGTTATGAACCTCGATAAATGATAGTCTTGTTTGTAAAATATTATCCTAAAGGTTTCCTGTTACAGGCCATAATTTACTGGTGCTGGTTAATAACCGTCAGCATACTTGAGGGAGGCCAAAAAAACCACGCTATTTTCCCTTAAAGGTACCGCGGGCGCCTTTCTTGATCGGTATGCGGTCGGACCACTGGCACAACTGGTTTGAACGTGAGAAATGGGCAGCTCGGAGCGTACGTTGCCCGATATACCCCTTCGGTGATATGCTGAACTAATTATACTCGAGTGAACTGGATAACATTGAATCTGTCGCTTTCTCGAAAACATTAGCTTTGCAAAGGGATAAATATCATACTCTGAAGGGTATGATCAATAGTTGAATACAGGAAGAGAGTGCGTCCATAGAATTAAAAATGCCGGTGAGCGAAATGTAATTTACATTACAGTTTATACACATTAATATCTCACTCATCGGATTCTGTTTATCGTAAATTTACCGGATGATGAGTAGGTATTGAAACCGAGCCCGCACTTGGCAAACGTTCGTGTTGTAAAACAGACAAATAATAATTTAGAGAGGTCTGCTGCGGCTTAATACGGACTAAAAATAGCAATGTTTTCATAAACCCAATATGAGTTTACGCAGAGCTAGCGTTCGCGGGAATGAGGTCAAACGAGTTGGCATTCGTTCGTACTGCCGGAATATAACAACGCCAATAAATATAAGTTCAAAGAGGGAGTCAAACACTAAAGAAAAGATTTCAAAATCGTAAAATCAAGACTGATATTCAACTCTATTAACTCATAATATCGTTATAGTGTTTGCTCGCATAGTAAACACATGAGTGCTGACTTATTATTGAACGTGTAGATGTAGATATATAAAATCAAAAAAAAGATTATTATGAGAGCTATATTTGGATAACAAAATTGCAAAAACATTATCCTGTTTAATTAAGACTATATAAGGCAAAAAATCCTGACAAAACATTTATTATTATCTTTCATAGTTTTATTTATCATAATAATTGTATTAATAAGGGAAAAATAGTTCATCAATTTATAGTGTCCAAGACATAGTAATAAAGTTGACTTTACGTCGTAATTTTTTATAGCGAAAAGTCAAAAATGCTACTAAAGTCAAACAAATAATAATAAATATAAATAAAATATAATAAACTAAGGGTCAGGGACAGCTCTCTCTGTGAATGTGGTCTCGATTAAGGTTCAGCGGATCATATTTTTTAACTGTCCAAAGCTTCTCATATCTATGCATGATATTCTGTCCCTCAACTGCATTTGTCTTACTTATATGTAATATTTATTGTCTCTTGTTTTTAGCCCCTTTGCAAAAGTTTTTGGGAAATTAATTAAGTTTAATAAAATCAAAGTTTAAGTGCACGTATAAAGCCATTCTCCTAATATAAGAAGAAGACATTAAATATCGAAAAAAAGTTTCGAGTTTGAAAATCCTGTCCGTAGCAATATTACAAAAGCGACATGCTTATTGCTAACAGCTAACAGGAAGTATGCATATAAGAAAAAGGGGCATATGAGTATTTCCAGTAAATATAAATCTCTATTTGCCGTAGCTATAATTCCTATCTATCGATGTCGATGAAATCTAAACAGATCAAGGTGGAAGAAATCAACGAATGGTTGTTGACTGAATTTAAATCATTTGCGTCAATCTGACATTATAATTTCAATGTAGCCCGAGACAAGTGCTTAATAGCGTTTAAAGTGATAATCGGAAAGTTTTCGGATAATAGTTTTTATCTAAAAAAGTTACATAACGAAACTAAACAAGTGATAATTTGAAATATGAACCTATACAAAAATCGCTTATCTCATCATCTAGTGTAAACTCACAATTATTAAAGTAGATAATAAGCTACAAAGTAATTATGGTGCAATATGGGTGTGGGTACATTAATTTGAACAATGTAAACATACCTACTTATCAATGCTTTTTAGAAGTAATGAAATTAATTTAATTTCACTGGGAGCAAAATTCCCATGGCCTTCGGAAACAATAACAACATTTGAGAGCCCTGAGCACTTAAAATGAAGAACAATCGGTGGAGTGGCAACGCAGAGCGAAATAAATCAAACTAAGCATTGCGTGCACTGGCCGGCCATAGATCCTCAAGTTTCGTTTCTGTACGCCTTCCCGCCGCGCCGCTTATAATTACCGAGTACTTTCGCCAACCAAACGGTCGACGCCATCTTGCTATTTATATTGCAAAATGGCCGCGCGCACAGCACGTGTTCCTTTTCTTTAGTTATTTAGAGGAACTGAAGTCGGTGCATAATATGAATGCTGTGAATAGTTTTATGAGACTATTCAAATTTAAACTTCGATACCGCTTTTGTATTAGTTGCATGCAAGTTTGAAGACCGTTTACAGTTGCAAGTCGCTAACAAGGTCTTGTAGAATTTACATTCAATAGCGAGCCGTTAAAGTTGCGAATTGCGATGTAACTGAGTGGCAATGAAGGGCACCTTGACCAACCGACCGTAGTATTTATCTTTATATCTGACCGAACAGGTACGGTACTAATGAATTTAAAATTTTTGATAACAACTCACAATAAATAAATAACAATATATCTAAAACCAGAAAAATATAGGGAAATGGCAATTATTATTTTCCTCTTAATTTAAATAGCTAGTATATCACGCAGTGTGCTTTGTAATTTATGAATATATAATTTATGAATGGATTCTTGAAACTTCTTGTAAATTCCATACTCTACTTTTTTAGTATGGTTCAGTTGATATTTTGCCACAAAATATTATTTACAAGAGGGATGTTGACGAAGTTTTTAATTGAACAGATATTCTTATCAATTTACTTGTTGATAACAGAATCGCACAACTAACAATTATGACACCCAGATAACAGTTATCCACGACAAGTAGGTCAAACTAATACACGAACATTAAAATGCGGCATGTGTTCATATTATGTATCAAGAGATGATGTAACAATATATATATCAAAGATTAATAATCACAAACGTACGAAACGGCTACGTCTCGTTAGTTTCCTGCTGCGAGGTCTGCAATCGGGGTACAGGAAACTAAATTTGAAGACAATTTCTATGCAGATCTTGCAAAGGTATCCGCTTAGTATGCAGAGAGTTTCGCGGGCCAATGACGGGCTGCTATCGGCGTCCAGCACCTTTTACATATGCATGAGCAAGCACTTGAACACAGCACACGTTACTTAGCCGTGACACACATCCCCGGTAATAACATCTAAATTAATTTTCTTTACAACTAGGTACATCATTATATATCGTATATTCCAGTAGCATAAGTATTTAATACCAATACCATTGCACGTAGTTTAGCAGATAGGATTCAAGCCACTTAAAGTTGCTTTTCAGTTGTTGATGTTTGTATCAGGAAGAAAATACCTGTATTATATTTGGTTGCTTTTCCAGTCATAAAATAGTAATTATATTATGTATATTTACATCTCATTTTTGTCAGTTTTATGGATTGAGTCGTTTCTGCTAAATTACATCCTATTTCTAATTTGTAAATTTTGGTTGGCAAGATTAAGTAAATATAATAGATTTAAAAAGACTTCCTAAATAAACTTCAAGCGTGATAACGATGTGTGAACAATTGTGAACATAGATCAAACACACAAATTCGTTTATGTCAAAAGTGTTACTTCTAAAACAAAAGAAGCACTCACTAAAAAATGCCACATGTGTAGAGTTCCCTCTTAAATGTTAACATGTGTTACCTAATGACCCGAAACTGACATTCGACATTTTCAACGCGTGTAATAAAACTAGACTCACCTAAAAGTTATTTTTACTAAACAACAATTATAATTAATTGTCAAAATGTAAATACTTTATACGTCGTATATATAGGTCGAATAACTAATTAATCGGCAGGCTATTTCCAATTTCAAAGTTTACATTTATTTTTTTTCTTTAAAAAATAGTTGTCGTTAACCAACAGCGCTGATCAACGTCGAAGTATAGCTTCATATCCAAGAAAAATAGGACTAACAAACAGTCTGCAAGATCTGTGATCCGCTAAATGATTAGGGGGAAAAATCGCAAATTGCGAATTGCGATGCACAATAGAAAAGAAACGAGAATGAAGCATGCGGAGTGGTGGTGCGCGACGTGGGAAAGCGAATGGCGGCATTGGCGGCCATCTTGGAGTGGGTTCGTTCGGAAAACATCACGTGTCCACGCGTCCGCCTAGCAACCGAGTACAAACGCTAAACGGAGCGTAACAATTCATGCGCGCCACGTGCTTTTTTTGTTTGTGCAACATTCCTCTCACTCGCATATTTACTATTGATTGGTTCTCACCCCTTTGGGCTAAAGATAAAATAATGACATTTGTTTCAACGTGATGCTGTTCTGGTATAAATGGCGTTTCTGCTATTTTTATTAACTTTGACACTTGATAAACATTCAGAAAAACGTGCTCTTAATACGACAAAAACGTATCTCTTTTATTTAGGTCACTATACCTATTCAGATGATAGAGCGATTATAATAATGTTGATTTGCCTGTTTTCAGTTATAGCTTTGTCTACCGGATAAAAACTGGTCCAATAGACTTAAGAAGATCTGAGACTTAGAGAATCATTCTTAATGGGACAAAGTGATTTGATTTTGGGTCGTAAGTGGTATATTACTTTGTCGCGTGTAGGTATACTTTCTATAGTATATTAATGTTTTTCGTGACAAACGTTTCCTCCACGTCCCATCACGCTATGCGTGACTCACAAACTTTATATTGTTTTGTTATTATTACGTTAAAGCGCTGTTGCCAGCTCTACAATGTGTCTACAATGTTTTTTATGTCTTGTTCTATCCCGTGTTCTTTGTATCCCATTTTACCTGCTTTCTTATACACAGGATGGCTTGGATGGATTTTATTTCAAGTTTCGTATTTCGTATAATCGTCAAATGCTACTCCTCATTAGAACAGCTTCCGAGTCAGATTGTTATAACTCTATAAACTTAATTTTTATTCTTAATTACCTATAGTTAGTTTTTTAAAAATTACTAACCGCATACCTTATATCAATTACTTTGTATCGCGTCATCCTTCGAGCTCACTGAGCATGCTTGCGTTAAAATATGGTTGATGCACTAATAAAACATGCGTTCCTGGACGAATATAATTACCTATCTGTCCCGGCATTTGAAGAAAAACTCCGAGACATCATGCCAGTCGATCCGTTAATTGATTTTATCTGATTCCGATTTGGTTGTATCTTATTGTTTGTCAGAGTTGTAGTTACTCTTTGTATATTTTCAATAGTAACAAATACCTACTTACTTATTTTGCATCTTTATAACTCTTCATATGTAATTTCGATGACCATAATTTAAAATTTATCACAATATAAACGAGTTTCTCGAAAATCACTCGTTGCGGTCGTGCAATTTGTGAAATTTGGTGTAAAAAATATGCGAAAAAAATGTAGGCAGGTAATAAAAAAATAACGGAAAACGAGTCTGGAGGGAAAGGAACAGAGAGATCAGAACATGTATTGAAAGAGTGAGATAGTGGAGCGCACCATCTTGCTTGCATCGCAACTCTTTAGTCACGCGCGGCGGAACAGCGCGGCGCGAGCGTTTCTATTTTTTGTGCGCTCTCATTTGACCTCGTTGGTTTATCGTTATCAAACGATTCTAATAATAAATGAATTCGCTTGAACAAACAAAAGTAGCTTTGCAATAACTTAGATAACCTTCAAGTAGGATCATCATCTTATTATTGTTACTTGTGAGGTGCCGAGGCAGCTGTTTGATTAATTATTAAACTTTGTTTATTAAATATTATTATTATATATGCGATTTTTGTAAATTTTATTACTAAAAATACAAAATTAATTATTGTTCTCGATTTTATCATACAATTTGTGAAAAGAGCTTATCAAAATACTCGACGACTAATTTACATATTCCATAAACGAGTACTTTATCAAATTACGATTATTTAATAATTTTCTAATACATAACGTATGATGTATATTTTATTTTTATATAAAAATACACCTAATCAGACAACTACACTTTCTCTTTTTACATGATCATTTTATAAACACGCGCTTAAACTTTTTGTTAAATGCAGAGTTAATGTACGGACGGATCGGGAATGCTGGAAGATATATATTCAAAGTTGAAAACAAACTAAATTAGAACTAAAGGGGTTTCATAACATTCCGCAATAGCAGACACAACAATACCCTAGTTAGAACTTATTGCCCCAAACTCTACGTCCCACTTAACCTCGTTAATGGCAAAACTCGTAGTCAATTAGCAAGCCAATAGTTTTGAACCTTTGACAGCTGTAAACGAACACAATTGGCTACATACATTAGAACTCTAATAAAGTAACGTTTTACTGCTACTGCTGCATATCCTACTTAGGTACATTCGAAAAGGATGGGAGGGAGTAATGACTGGAAAGTAATATACTTTATGGAGACAAAAAATAAGACAACTAACCATCTTATGGTTTAACAGACTTAGTTAAAGAGTAGGTACTAATTAATTGTTATTATCTTTTATCGTAGCTTAGAGTCAAATAGTTTTATTATTTATAATTAAGACCTTTAAACTTTACCTAAATTATTAAAACTAAAGTCAAAGAAATCTGAAACAAAGGCGTCACAAAAGCCTTTGATTCAAAATAAGAGTAAAGAAATGTATTGTATATCCAACAATTTCATGAAGGAAATAACGCTTTAAATTGCCCAAAACATTATCACGGATTGACTGAAAATAACTCAAGGTCAGCTTGTTGATTATTGAGGACGCCACTATTCTAAATTTATTTAGCCATAGAAAAAAATATTCTTGCTACAATATTTCAAACATATGCAACACTTTAAATGAGATGTTTCGTAACCTCCAACGTGCCACCACAGCTCTCACTATGAAATTTATAAAAATGCCAACACTCATTCCTAGAACAATATCATGAATTATTGTAGACAAGTCAAGGTCGTCGCTAGCACGAGCCAACAAGAAACAAAATATGTTAGCGATCACGTTCAGCCGGTCGTGACTTAACTTGTTCTTTGTTAAAGTAACGACTTCAAATAATACGAAACAACGCAAGTTATCGCTTTCGTGTTTCAATATCTTATCACCCATTGTGCAAGTAATTATCGTACTCATCACATGATAGAAGTTTATGTTTAATAATATTGATATGGCAGGCGACAATGACCGATGATTATTATTTATTATCAAACATAATAATAAGATATAATACCTTTCTCTTTGTTAAAAGGTGCAATAAAAAGTAGATCGTAACGTACCTACTAACATAATAACTTCTTAAACTTTGCCTGTAGTAATAACTCTAGTCGTTTCGAAAACAAAACTTGAGGCAATGAATAAGAAGACACTATAAATTAACTCGCGTAATGTAATACAAAGTTTATTCGTAGCCAGACAGCAATTACGACAAGAACTTTAAGGGGTATTCACGAACAGCAAAGAGGAGGCAAGGAGTATAGAACTCCCTTTTAGACTCCCATCTCTCACCCCTTCCAAACAGCGGAGCAGAGTTCGCCGCGGGGAGTGAAATTGACAAAGTTCTACTAGTGCCCCAAGTTCTATCAGATTATTTCGGCATCTTGAGGACTGTTTAACTTTTTAAATTTTTAATTACATCAGACTTGTTAAAATTAGTAAGTTTTATTTTTCAAGTAAAAGTATTAATCTTATTTTCAGCATTGGGGCGGCACCGAGTAGGAGGAGCACGGATGAATTCGACAGATCAGCGGCAACAGATAGAGAAATTATTAAGATTAAAATTAAGCTTTTTTTATATGAAGACATATTAAAAAAATCTGAATATCGCACATCTGAAAATAATTGTATGGGTATTTCACTAGTCACATTCAAATTCAATCGATCGTTGGAAATTATAACCAGCAAAAAAACTCTGTTCTTTTATTCGAAGTAGAAATAAGCATTAACATACTAAATAAGCTCAACTTCAATAAATAACCTGTAGTACGGATAGTAAGTTAAGTTAACAGTTAAGTCAAAAGCTGTTCCAAATAAATACATAATGACAAGCATAGAGGATCTGGCTAGAAGTTTGAAGTCGGCTACTTGCAAGAAGTTGTCAAGTTTTGAAGTTGAAGAAACTTAGCACCTCCAAAACTGAAATGCCTGAGCTGCTTAAGTTTGGCCCCGTGCGCTAAACTTGACGAACTTTAAGATCCTTGAAATTGTTTGCTTTATCAATTATTATCTCTTCGAGTTACTGAAACCGATTTAATTTAGACATACCTACTTACCTGTTGATAATATAATTTCCTAATAAAGGATTAGGAAGAATAAAATAAACTCTCTGCTGTGAGCCATTACTAATGAAAGATGGTGTACGGTGTACGGATTTATCTTACGAAATCAGTTTAGGATTGACGAAGATTTACATTTCCTTTCGTCCAAAATATTGTTCTACCAGCAAACAAAAACTTGTGGAAAGACATTCTTTTTAAGTCAGTTTAAAAGAAAAGTTTTCAGCGGCATTGTAAATGTCAAAGTTACTGCAAGTTAGCAACTGGAAGTAGAATGTACCTTTACCAAAATACTTTGGGCAATTCTTAACAAAACAAAAGAATCGCAATAAGCAAACTTCAAACCTTTCAGATCTTGTAATAAGCTTCAAATATAGCCTTTCGCTTTGCGAACGGTAATTCAATTGTATGGTTTTGTTGTGTGACGTCAAAACGATTTTTTTGAAAAGAAAGAAAGAAGCCCACTGGGGAACCGTATTTTTAGACTTTTACTTTGATATTTTCAGGTTTCATTTATCGTTCCCAATTTAGAATCGCTTTCGGGACCCATTGTTTTCTTTCTAAATTGTTTGATTGTTACGTAGTTTGTGACATTTTTATTTATAATTAAACTTTCAATGTTCTTTTTAACGATGGATTTTTAAAAATAGATTAATTCATTCAATTAACTACGTAATGGAACTGTATCGATTGGTGAACGATCCTAATATAGCTAGTAATAATAACTAAATGAATTTTATTATTAAACGTATTCTTATTAAATTTATTGCGTAGTAATTTCTCAATAATCTGATTGGTGTATTCCTACACTACCTCCGCTCAGTGGGAAAGTCCTACTGAAGCTTAGATAAGTTCAGATAAAAAAAACATCAACGTGCACTTACATTTTCATACGTTTGTTTTATTCCAATACAAGCTAGCCCTTCGCTGTAATCTTACCTGGTAGTTACCACTTAGTGATGATGCATTCTAAGATGGTAGCATGGATAGTAGCAATCAGCATGAATTCTCAAATTACCCCTAAAGGGACACAAACCTGAAACCTCACACATACACATGTACACTACCAGGGAGGTAAAAAAAAGTATATTGTTATTATTATATTTAAATAACATTAAACTGTAGTTTATTAGATAAATTATTAGGTATTACTTTACATAGACAACTTCATAACTTCATTTAGAAGTTCTATGAAAACATAGTTACGTACCTATTCACAGAAAATAGAGACGCTACGTTAGAAAAGGTATTATATCTTATCGAAAACAACCAAGTCAATTAGCTGAGGCTTCGTACGTAACGCGAAACTACAAGCCAGTGATGCCAAGCCTTTATGGATACCAAAGCAATATAGAAATTCTACCGAAATATTAATTATGTTGTAAATGAAAAAATAAATTTTCTTATCACAGAAATTATCACTTATTTATTAGTGTAGCTTCGCTTTCTGAATTCGTATTGTAGCTAATTAATGCTTGATGGATACAAAACAAGTCATTTATGTCGATAACTTAATCAAACACTCGAAACTTCTTGTTTCCTGGTATCAGGTTGGTATGGTAGTTCAAATAAACAATGTGAGTAAAATGCGTAAAAGTGTGTAGGTATTAATTAATTAATAGCACCGATACAAACGTTTATAAAATGCAGCGTAGATAATTGGCCCAATTATAGAAAAATACTGTGATTTGAAGCGCTTATCGGTAAACAAACAATAAATAGTCAGCATAAGTAAATCTTATGACTTTGGACTTGTTTTCTACCTAATCCAGAATTAAATAATAATTGTATGAATATTGATATGTGATTTTTTATGCTGCTTAACCGCAGTTTGGGTAGCATAGTGCATATACAAGAAGTCGAACAAAACACAAGTTGTATTAAACGGCTGTGTATTTTAATTTAAAGGCTTTTAATAGACACATTTCACATATAGGTAAAATGTAAAGCGCTATTTTCGATTCTACCGACGTGGACAACTTAAATATTTCTTATGGATCAACCGATAATTCTTTAAAAATTGAAATTAATTAAAAGTTACTATGGATGAACAAGTCTTTAATTAAAGCAACTTTAGTTTATTGTATCTTTATTTCTATAACAACTACTAGGTTTTATAAAGACATATAAGAACAATTATTAACTGAACAGCAGTCAAATGTGGTCAATATACCAACTGAATCACCAATTAAATAGGTTTTATGTGTATAAGTGTTCCTTTTAAACAACATTTATTCATTTTCTTTAGGCTTGTAGATGACATAACTGATCTTGAATCAAACAATACTCAAAACAAATAGACTTGTTTTACTCAAAAATCAGTTTCTCTGTGACCGCTTAAAGTTGTTGGCATTCCCAGTATTCTGTATGTTCAAAATCCACGAGCATAACGGCGAAACAATAACTGTATAATAAACTCGAAACTCGTTAAAGCCTGGGGACTTTGGGGAGTGCTTGTAGCCTTAACATACATTCACCTTAGTACAAGATTTGCTAACTCGCAGTTGAGGTGTAATTTTTGCATATCAAACTCAATACCGTCTAAGTAAAATGATCTAATGTAATTCGTTTAAAAGTCGCATATCCAGTACTTCTGACTCTTTGTTTTACAAACGTTCCATCAAAAGCCCGTTCTGGAGAATTGCAGGCAAATTTGAACTTTATCCTAGTTCTTATAAGATCCATTTTACTCTGATGTTGAAGTATTTCCATACTCGAAATGGACTCTTCGATTGAGAGCGAACAAATATTGCACTAAGGTGGATGTATGTTAATCGCGTTTATGTAATCGAACTTAAATTGGAACTCCGAATTTGAAATAGTTATTTCATTAGTTGCTCGAATTACCTTGTAGTTGTCATTGACTAATAGGATTCGGGTACATAGAATTGATTGAGGTCAACATATGTACACCGAAAACGTAGAATATTAATTGAAGTAATTGGCATATGAAATTTCACTACTTAAACCAGAATTAGGCTATTCAGACTGGATGATTAAAATATCACATGCCAAATGTTGTAAATTATTAATCGAATAATATTTAAAGGATAATGAAGCCCGATGGGGATATTTTTGTGTATATAATAAAAGCTAATAACAGCTATATATGTATATATAGCTCCCATTGCAAACATCATTATCATCATCATCAACCCATCGCCGGCCACTATACGGCACGGGTCTCATCTCAGAATGAGAAGGGTTTAGGCCGTAGTTCACCACGCTGGCCAAGTACGAATTGGTGGACTTCACACGCTTTTGAGAACATTATGGGTATCTCTCTCTCAGGTATGCAGGTTTCCTTCACCGTTGAAGCAAGTGATATTTTAATTGCTTAAAATGCACATAACTTAGCAAAGTTAGACGCGCGTGCTAGGATTCGAACTCGGCCCCGCAAAAGTGAAACCGAAGGCTGGGCTTTAACGGCTTCACTTGTCTTACCACTAGTCGATAACGGCTTCTTGTCTTGCGTAGTCAGTTTTTTTTGCAGAACATAGTATTAATGATTACTGGCTATTTAGCGAAACAGATAGCGATTTGCTCCAGGCTTGGTTGAAAATTCTATTATTTCAGGATGACATTATTATTATTACTGCATTTATACTATTGCCTTAACTTCACGATAAAATAGCTTTCTAATGGAACAATAATTATTAAATAAAACATATATAATCACGTAATGAAGTTTTTTGCCGAAATATTTCAGAGGGTATAGTTAGTATTTGAACTCGTTGCCTGCCAATTAATTATTCTTATTTCTGCCTGATTCAAAAATACTTATAATATAATAATATATTCAAATATATTCTTTACTGTTGTTGTTGTATCTATATCGTATTTCATACCAATATAGATACAATAACAACATTAACTTATGATTCGAGATTGTCTAGGACGATATTATTGTACTAACCATAAAACATAAGATTGATATTCGATAAATAAACAAAAGACAAAATTCCAATGCCCGCTAGTGAGAATCGCCGATCTCAATGCTAATTCTTCCCAACAAAAAACGAAGTAGGGTACGCTCAGGTGGCAGTTAAGACTGGCGTGTTGACTAGTCGAGCGACACATTTGTTTTGAACAAATTCCAAGGTCAAGTTCAAGGGCTTTCTGGTAAACAAAGCTATTTGTGGTGTAAGAAAGCATTCTGTTTTATATTTTAAATATCAGAAGTTTAACATGATTGTAACAATTCACACAGCCCGCATTGTTTAAATAACTGTTAGCTACGAATACATTAATATATTCAAAAGGAAAGTTAGCGTTCATTACGATAAAGCTAGAAACTTGGGACTTAATTTTCGCAATGTTCGTATAGGAAATTGGCAGCGAATTTAGATTGAAATTTACAACAATAACTGATTTTACGAGTTATAGTTTTATTCGAATCAAGGGAATTCCGTGGCTTGCGATTATGGGCCCTGGCTGATTAACTCCCGATCTTTTTGTCATGATTTCTTGTCAAAATGTGCAAAATCGATGTCAGGGAAATTGCCTTGCGCTACATCCTTAAGATAGGATATATTCTGGGTACACGTAAGCAAATAATAGCGACAAAAATGTTTTTGGAGTTTATTAAAATTATCTTAATCAAGACAATTTCTAAATTACATAACTTTGATTCCTATGATGCCCAAACTTCACAAGCAAAGGTCACTCGAACGTTTACCGAGAAGGGAAACCATCAATCAACATTTAGTTGATACAGCCACTTGAAACACGATTACCACAAATTGACTCTGGCGCATTTCCAATTCTATTATAAGAACCACCGCAGACACTGTCGTGAAATGAATAAGAATAGGTAACAGGAACGGATAATTTTTAATGACTTTCAAATTCCCTGACGTTATTTTGCTTTTTTTCGTCTGTTTTTAGGATTCCGCAGCTAATGACAGCAACGGAACCTTTGAAGTTTTTTTGTCCTTTGATCTATATTGTTCACCTGCTAATATAAAAGACCCGTTGGTAAATGCTCGTGAACTACTTGTGTTAACACACACGTCATTGCATTCTTCATTATTTTATCATTTCCCAAGCGAGGATGCTGCATCTACAATTCTGAGTGTAGCAAGGGATGTAGGGGCATTCACATCGACGACAGCAATACCTGCGTTAAATAGTATATTTTTCTCCCTGCGTATTTAATTTCAATAAGAGATAATTTTTTTCTACGTTATTCTGAGTCTCAATCATCGATTTATCAAAATTAAAAATATGCCGTCCTTCATCGTAGTAAGAATAGCAACATTGGGACAAACACTTTTTCGGCGGATCCGGGATATTTCTGAATTTAAATCACATTGGAGTAATGGACTTCAGTATTACAACATTGCGAAGCCTTATGAAAGTAATGACTTACCTAAAGGTAAAAATAATTATTAAATAAAACATATATAATCACGTAATGAAGTTTTTTTGCCGAAAATATTTCAGAGGGTATAGTTAGTATTTGAATTATTGGTTTATCAACTAAAGTTAACAGGACTTTTTATACAGCGAGTACTAAAAAAAATATATAAATTGTGTTACAACTATAGTCTTTCGTATCCCGAATGGTGGATTTTTTAAATTTGATATACTGAGAAGGTGACCTCGCGTTATAATGCTTTATTTTCATTTGGTTCGCAAAATTCTATTTAGGAAAATATCACAAAACATACCAATGTCTGTAACACTGAGTAGGTTAATAATATTCAGCACTTTTGCAAAGTTTTTAACCTTATAAATTAACTTAAATTCAACATTCTTCATTTTTGTTTCTACCAAAACCAGTACATTTATTCTTATCATTGTCACTTTCCTAAATAACGAAACCCGCATAATATAAATAAGTAGCATTGATGCAGAAATACTAACGGTAATATTAGTGAGTAATATTTAAAAAATAAAAATGATAAACTACGTAGTTAGTGTTTACGGAACCCTGTGTAATTTTGTATTCTAACCCATTAATTTTTTCAACCACTCCGGCGGCCATCTTTTAGTTCGGCATTAGTTTCCCTCCGTTAGACGATATCTTTTTTATGCTTGTTTTTATACTATCAGCCTTTTCGGATTACCCACGATTCGAGGTCAATTTTTGTGTTTGATTTTATTTCTTATTTATTAACTAGTAGGGCCAATCCACTTAAACTAATTAACAATTACATTATTATTCTCATTAAACTTTTGATAATAAATAATAATAAATAAATATACACACGACAATACACATACCGCCATCTAGTCCCAAAGTAAGCGTAGCTTGTGTTATGGGTGCTAAGATGACTGATGAATATTTTTATTATGAATAAATATAGATAAATACTTATAAAATACATACATTTTCCAGTAGTGGGAATCGAACCCACGGCCTTTGACCCAGAAAGCAGGGTCGCTACCCACTGCGCCAATCGGTCGTCGGTGATGCATGATGCATGCTTAGATGTTTTATTATAACAACTCTTCGACCGTCGGGGCCGTACAATTAATCAAAGATGCGGATTATGGTATTTATAATCATCATATTAGATTGAAGTTCATTTTAAGAAGTACTTTTTTAACCTTTACGTTTGGTTACTTTGTGACTATGTCAAATATCAATAGAAGCAAAAATCTGCAATCACTATCACTAGTTTAATCTAAGCAAGCCTTATAAGTTACTAATTTATAAAATATTCTCGTTAGCTGCCAGCTGGTAAAATTCTTGTATTTATTTTATGAACAAGTTGCTTGTACTTATTTTCCATTCTGGAAGGATTCCTTTTCCTTTTCCAAAAAATTCCAAGCCTTCAACCTTTTTTGTTTTGACACATTCAGCCATTTATGCATTGCCCATTAGCGCCGCAACACTATAGCGGAATATATTGGGACCCAGGAATAATATTGGCACCTAATAATCAAGATTGTCGACACAAACTTGGCTGTATTGTCTTATACTAAATTCGCTTGGCCAATGATCTATCATAGTAGTGTGACTTCTAAATGTTATTGAAATTCGACTTAACAGTAATCTCAACAATTATAAGAAACATAATATCTAAATCGTTAATACATTTGATAGGATTTAGTTTATTTTTCAAAAGATGCCGCATTAATAAACTACTTAGTATTAATAATAAAAACTTACCAAAAATAGCCCGCGGTATAAATTTTTGTTCGACACGAATATTTTGATAAGCTAATATAAACATTTACATTAAACGCTCGTAAATTTTTAGTGCCCTTGAGATTGTGGGCTGTGGTGTGCATAATATCTCGATTGGAGAGGAGCCAACTCGCTGCTATGCCGCACAGATTTCCTTATTCAACTTTTTTATCAATACGTAAAATATTGTCAGCAAAGTTATTAAGATGACTGTTAAATGTAACTACTAACATACCTTCTAATTGGTAGCTACTCAATAAAACAACATGCTTTTTTTACGTTTCTTAGAACTTGGAAAACCTCTAATTCAAAATACTACTGATATAGATATATTTTACAACAATAATGATATAGAGACCACAAAGGTGTTGGATTCCAAACGAAACGATTTACTGACGTCGCGAGCCACAAAAAGTAGCTCTCATAAATATTAATTTTGTATGAAATTAAGCTTCGTATACCGAGACGCGTCGTTTCACTGACGGCATAATCAGGTAAGTATCGGTTCAGTTTATGGTTCCAGCGCCATAAATATATTCTTTGGCTCATTGTTTTCGATTTAAAAAATATGACAAATGGATGCCATTACCGAAGGCACGGTACTGGCGTGCCGCCACGGTCGACAGCCTCGTCGCGTCGACGAGCGTCTCCTTGACCAAGTTCGAGACATGCGAGATGTCCGGTCCGTCTTGTGTGCATGCGAATTGCCAAATTATGCACAATAAATATACTAGCCATCCTACATGTGAGATAACACTCGCTATACATCCGCTAAATAAACGTTTATGTCACAGCAATTGCATAATTATCTAGTTATATTGCTAAATAGGTATGCGTTGATTGCCATTAGTCATGCATGCTCCACACAGCATAGGTTATAGGCTATTTAGAACAAATTTATAAATAATAAATAACGAGAAGTCCGTTCGTAGCAACATCTGGTTCCTTTCCCACAGCGGATTCCTTCCTTAGGCGTTGTAATTTTCCATCCTACTTTTGTTAAACAGCACAACCGATCGATCAGCCACGGTTTCGCGCGATTCTTTCGTATAAAAATAAACTACGAATAACAAAAAACAATCTGTTATAAATAGTTATAACTATCGGTATGTTTTGTGACATCTCCAGGTATGGCAGCATTGATACAGCAAATAATTTGAGATGGATTGATGAAAGACAAGAAGTCATGTTATCTACGTTGCAATTTTTAAATCCAGTTGGTAGCTGTTTTGAATATTGCCAATGCCGATGTTTTCATCCTAGGAATATGAACGTATGATATTAATTGTAAGCGGACAAAGTTTTAATACTTGTGTTAGTTAATAATACTTGTGTAATTTCCTGTTTACGTTGCTAAGGCCGACTAAGAATATTATTATCAGTGACCCAATTTTTGAATTGTGCGATAGTGTGTGATAAGCCACGTTATATGCGATAAAGAGGGTTTATGATATCTCTTATCACTCTGAAATTATCTCGCAAATATTCAACCCAAACATTTTATCAAACCAAATTTAATTTCAATGTAATTCCTTGTGATAACGATGTTACTTTTCTTTTTTGTCGTTCTATTACATTTAACCATTGATTAAAGTACTTGTTCTTTATTTTTACGTAAATATTAATTGTAACTAAAAGTTCACTGATAAACAAATCAATTTAAAGTTGTCGTTAAAAAGTTTTTGACTGATAAAAATATCAATTTATAGCTGTCGTGAAAATAGAGTTTCTTGTTAAAAACTTACTTAACTTTTTCTAGTTACGTAAGGATTTCCTTCATAGATGTATCTGAAAGACTTTTAAAGAAGTATTCCAATAGACTTAATAGAGATATTGTTTAAGTTAATAATAGGTACTTTTCCTAAAGTACTGATATCCCTATTTTATTATTAAAAGTAAGCTTTAATAAAACAGATCACACACATTAGACTTCAGTCGATAACATATATGTATAATTATAGAACTTTTATAAATTTGCCTACACCGGTATTCAAATAAATACGTAGCAAGGAAAGTTTTTTAATCCGTTTAAGGAAAATAAGTTTTCTATCTTAGAAAAAATCTTACTTTCACTTAAATAAATCCACCCTCAATTCTATCATGTAACATCTTGGCGTTGTATGTATAAGGTCAGATCACTGTACATGACCACATAAAAGCCTTGGCAAAAGGAAATAATGTCTTGACGACTGCATAACTAATATGATAAACATAAACTAATATTACGAATCTTGTGAGAGAACGCCCTCAGTTAGCTACAGAACTTCAAATGTCGGCGAATATAAAGCAGAGATATAAAATGAAACAGCGCTGTTCGACTTTACCCGGTCAAAGATTCACCCTGTTCACCTTTTCAAGAGAAAATGTCTCAAATACTTAATGGCATTACTGGCTGCCATTTTGTTTCAACTGAATAAATAGCTTCTAGACTTCGATATTAACAGTAATTTCTATTCATAAAAACAAATCTATTACAGTAGATTTATAATCAGTAGGTAAATTGGTTGATGCTAAATGATTGCACTTAACTAATATTAATAGAACGTAATAAATAACGAATAACGAT
Source organism: Pararge aegeria (assembly GCF_905163445.1). Classification (NCBI taxonomy): domain Eukaryota; kingdom Metazoa; phylum Arthropoda; class Insecta; order Lepidoptera; family Nymphalidae; genus Pararge; species Pararge aegeria. The sequence continues at coordinate 5,789,957 of NC_053194.1, forward strand.
GACGTTAAAAAATTGTACCTTCTGTAAATCTACACTTAATAATTTAAATGCAAAAATGTTTTTGTTTGTACTTACTTTACGCCCTAACTATGCAGCCAATCTACTTGATTTTTGGCATAGTTACTTGAAAGGACGGAGAGTAACATAGGCATCCTTTCTATCTCATGAAAACTAAGTGTTCCCCACAGGATTTGTAAACCCGATAATAACAGAAAACCCGAAATAAGCACTGGCTAAGAACGCGAGTAACAGCTAGTTTAATGTAATTTCATCCACAGTAAAGAATTGGTTTCAGGAATGCTTTATGCTATATGCTATATACCAGCTATTTACAAAGGATTTATTTATAGCTGTTGCACAGTAAACTAACAGACTTATAGAGTCCTATCATATATGGGTCAAGTTATAGTGAATAGTGTGTGTATTTTACATTTATAATATTTGTATGGATACACATTACCCTATCTTTGCGTACTTATGATTTATTCGTATGCACGTTCTACGGTCGTATATTATGCGTATGCATTTTACTTGGTTTATATCAATATTTTTTGATAGCGTTTTCATGAAATGTCATGTAGTTATAAATGCAGAAACCTATGACGTGCTTTGACTACTATTATAGCTTTTAAATACACGTTCTAAGTATTTATATTTGTAATAACATCCTGGATTGTATTTGTTTTACTCTATTTACCTTATTAGTTTAGCGTTGCTAACGTCCAAGCAGCCATTATCCTCGTACAAATATTTTTCCTTTGAGCTAAATACAATATAAAAGATATTTCCATTTCTTATTGATGAGACCAGAAAAATATAATGTAAATAGTTCATCTTTGATAAAGGTGTTCATTGTTTTTAAAATTATAACCAGGAAAAACGAACAATAGGTACTTTTTGGGATGGAAAAATCTATTCTAGGTATAATTGGCCATGTTTACTGGTAAAAGATCTGTATTAACAACAAGCAGGTCAGCGACTTCGTTAAATTGTCTTAAAGAACGACCCAATCGTTAAAGCAAACATTTCTATAAAAAAACGTGTTTTCTTGCAAAATAACAAATATAACGAGAGAGTCAAGAATCTTTTAAAAGGCGCGAAATCTCAAGTCGTCAGATTATACGCAAAGTCACGTAAAGTTGGCACAGATAATAGCACTGCAAACAGTAACCAGGTCAGCGACTTGGCATTACGTATGAAACGAGCCTCATGGGAAATTAATTCTCAACGCGCAGCTTGTGTGGATGTGGATGACCTCGCCGTAAATACCAGGGTGTGCTGCCTTCGATAAATCATGAAGATCGAGCACGCAATCAACTTAATGATAGGATAAAATTACTTTTCATATATTTTATAAAATATCAACAACTTGCAGCGTTCTACCTGAATGTAAAGTTATTTTATTCGATTTTTAAAGTATTTTAGATCCTTTAAAAACAAATCTACGGGAAAAAAGCAGCTATTAGTACCAAATACTAAATGTAGAGACCTTGACATTCAGGCAATTGCATTGCATTTCCGGACCAAAAGGCATATCGTTTCAACTGAATAAGCAAAAGCTTTTGTGTCACTCAACGTATGTAACACGGCACATGATGCTATACTTCTGTTTTCAATTCCGCTTACCTAGAAGCTTTGAGCATCAAATCAATCAATCGAAAGCCTATAGCAGTTCACTGCAAAACAGGGGACCATTTGGATTACCTAAAAGTACCCAACAGCACATGTAGTAGACGGTTATCGCTATTGCATTTCGGGACATTTAGTTTCAACTGAATAAGAAAAAAACTCTTGGGTTACCAGACGCATGCACCACGTCACACGATGGCAAAATATACTTCTTCTTTGAATTCTGATTGCCTAGTAGCTTAGAGCATCAAATCAATTAATCGGTAGCCTAAAGCAGGCCACTGCTGGATTTAAGTCTCTCCAAGAGGGAAGGTTTGCCCATACACCACGCCGGGCAGTCGGGTTTGTGCTCGCAGTAGATGGTAGCAGGGTCCTGCAGTTAGAGGGAAGCCAGTTACCAAGGTCCAAGCTGGTTTAAGTTGGCGGCCTCAATCAGATGAGACTCGTAAACAGTCTACCCTCTCCATGCTCAGTCCACCTGCACTGACGCGTTCGATGGTAGTAGTAGCATAGATGATGCTGCTACCCGTTCACCTTTATATTCGCGTAGTAGTACAACACCCGCGGAAGGGGAGACGTGGTGACAATAGACTATATTTAGAGCAAATTATGTGTTTGGTTACAGAATGTTCATTGATAAACATTTTAAACTTTGTCTTATTTTAATTCTGTTGAATTTAACGAAAACTTCGCCCCCGGAACTAAAAGCCAACATTAAATTGTAGTCATGACATATCCTCGGAAATCTGATAACAAACAGCAAGTAAAATGCACCTGGACAAAGTTGCGAATATAAAAGCTACCGAAGTAAGCTTTAAGTAACGTTCTCGAGGGAAAGTACGGTAACGTTTCGAAATACATATTGCACAAGACTGCAATGCAGTAATAATGCTTATCAGTGTTCTATACCTCGGGGTGAAGGTTAGCTTTATTAAAAGTTACAAGTTAGCTGTACCTACTACGTACGTGCGCAAGGAGAAAAAGTTACAATGTATTAACAAATGAGAAATACCTACTCAACAGTGTTTCACGTGAAATTTTCAACACGCAATATTAAAGAAGTTAAAAGTTTCGTTGGTATTTTTGAGTTCTTAGAAATTGTTAAATAATGAATTTTATGAACGTTTTCCAGCAATATGTTTATGTGCTAGTTTAACTTACCTTTGCAGAAAAATGCGGATGTCGGTACATGAATGTAGAATCGCCGACCATCTAATGTATATGCCCATCATTTCACGTTATGGAAAGACTCTTCGGAAAGACTCTTCATTCTTGTTATAATAAGCATCACCGACGGCTTAATGTGCTTTCTTAGGCAACGCAATTTTTACTGAGAATTGTTGACATAAAAAGCGGTATGATTTTCAGACCCGGAAATAGAACCCGAATGTGTGTATACAATTGTCCTACATTTAGCTTCGAAATTATTACCGAACTCAACCTTTTCAAGAATATAATTAGTTATGACAGCCTTTACCTACTTTTATAACTTAAGCAGATAATTCTCTGTACATACCTGTAACAAATAACAAACATGTTGTTATAGAAATATATAATTTTATCATCACACAACACAGATAACGTAGAGGATTATAGAGATTAGGATTCCAAAGTATTAATAACACGTTATCGCTTATCGTAAGGCAAGCATGCACTTTACATAATGCTGATTAGGCTTCTAAACAATGACTATACTATTATTATACCTATGTCTCATTATCTTTATGTAAGTGTGTAATGATGTTTCATTGTATATTATTATGTGATAAACACAGCAAATCACGAGGTCCTGGTTTCGATCCCCGGGTGTCCCCTAATGATTGTTTTTGTATCATGACATTCTTAGTAACCTACCAGCCCTGAGTTTGAAAATTGCCAGTGAGCTAGTTTTGCTATCAGAGCACATTTTGCTGTCTGTCCTGCGCAAGATCTCTTTTTGGTCGCGTCGGAGCTGCCGTCACATCGGACTATGAGACTGAGGGAATAGAGATTGCACCTTTGTTTGCGCACAAACTTGTGCGCTATAATATCTCCGCGTAGTTTTAAAATCTCTCTGGAAATCGACCACCGTGGCCAAAATTTGTCAGGGAAACGGGATAGGTGATTTGCTCTGAACGTTTTTTTTATTGGTAAAATTTGCGGTAGCAGCAATTGCAAGCAGACGGCCCACCTGATAGTTAGTTGAAAACCGAAACCTATAAACAGGGCAACACTTCGCAGCGCATACAATCAACACGTGCTATAAAGTGCCGCCCTGTGTCCATCACCTTGAGAAATTGAGGTTATTAAACCGGCAGCCTAGCTCTTAAGACTGCAATACAGCAATATATGCTTAGCGGCAGTTATAAGCATGGCAGAAGTACCCGGATGAGCTATGTCCCAAAACAGTTCTACTAATACTACTTGCAATGAACACGTGCTATAAAGTGCCGCCCTGTGTCCATCAACTTGAGAAATTGAGGTAATTAAACCGGCAGACTAGCTTTTAAGACTGCAATACAGCAATATATGCTTAGCGGCAGTTATAAGTATGACAGAAGTACCCGGATGAGCTGTGTCCTAAAAAAGTCTTCTAATCCTACTGTTATGTATAAAATTGCCCTACGTGTTCACGACTTACTTCGGCTAAGTTACTCAAGTATTATGCATCTAGTATCGATATACGAGTTCCTAACTTTCCTATGTCTTCCCGTTTCCTTAAAGAGGCTACCGGTGCCCAGCAGGCATTTATTGGGCTGATGATCGTGATACCCGGCTGAACATTAGATTGTTGTCAAGCGGAACCTGTACATAAATTAACTAGTTATAAGGCCACGTTGTTATGGCCTTAACTAGTTTATATCAGGAAATTCGTAAACAATTGCTCGTTACTAGGTAATTAGCCGGACGTAATTGTTGCTCAAGATATCTCGACCTACTTTCCCGTCGATTGACTGTATCGGCAATCGTGACAAGTGTCTTTAGGAAAACTTGGCTATGATTATTATAGATAACTTATCGGTAAGTCATCCAATGCTTTGTTTATAATGTAGGTTAACTGTATATAAACAATGTTAACTTAATACAACAAGTGCAGTGCCAATATTATGTTTATCGTCATTAATCAGGTGGCGGTACTCGATCTCAAGAATTGAAGCTAAGCGATTATTGAAACGAATACAAAATTTTGATTAAATGGAAATGGATATATTATAATATGTCGCAGGATAATAATTGAACAAATAAATTGAGATCATTAACGTTTTATTAGGTAATTCATTCATATTAAATATCTATACCTAGCTCGAATATTTAGACACTAATGCCCGTTTTAAATAACCTAGGAATTGCCTCAATCGGATGCCTAGTGATTAAACGATGAACTCTTATGTGATATCTAAGGGCGTTCGTTATTCGACAACTATATAATAAGATAATACAAACACAAAATACCACACCTAGTGGCAAGTTACATTATATGAGTTACCTAGTGAAAATCGAGCCTAGGAATATTCTTTGTTTAGGCGTTACTTACTTTAGCATTGCCTTATCCGTCGTTAGTGAAAACGGGTTTAAGACAGATTTTCTCAATCCCAATAAATCTGTCTTAGTTTACAATTATCCGATCCTTTGCAATGGCCCTAGGTTATACACAAATGTTTCCATATAATGCTGTGCCAGTGCTCATTATCTTTAGTTGTGGCCTAAGTTAGGGTGCTGTAAGTAGGTAGACAGTTTTAATTACAACTTAACCGTACAGACAGCCACATATAGGTTTGCAGGGCATAAAAACACGCATGGCATATCACACGGGTTCTAACCTTACACTGTTTCTGCGTTAAGTTAGGTTAGTTTTATTTATTTTATGGTCTCAAACTTGCTAACCGCTAGACCAACGAGGCCTGATTAACGCTCTCGTATGTATTCTTACCAATCGGTACGATGTCGCATAGCAACCGGCCAAAACCTCCCACCAAAAAGTTCCTACGCATGTATAATGTGCAGTATTAATTAAATAAACCTATTTAGTTAGACGTACATACAGTTTATCGCTTAGGTTATAATAAAAGGTTAAAGGTTATCTTTATCTTGCACAGAGCTACGTTTGAAGTTTGAACGTACTCGTAAGTAAGGCATTTAGGTACTTACTCCGTCCAGACATTCATTTATTAGGAAATTAAAGTATGATAAACTCGCGTAAGTTCAATCAGTATTATTAATATAGGTTTCTGTATCGATGATAACGGTATCATATTAATATTTATATTTGTCCCGCTTAAAAATGTTAGTCTATTTAGAACAATTTTTAATTAATATTATCCACTCAAGTCATTTTAAGTTAAGTTCAAATCATAAAGAGGTATCTAGTTATCATCGTTATCAGCCTATTGACATGCAATCTACGGACAGGCCTTCCCGACTTGAAATAGGTTTATAGCGGGAGCATAGACCCACCTCTCTTATCCAATCCCGGTTTGTGGGCTAATACTGCCAGAACTCAGTTATAATTACTATTGTTACAAAATAGTCTTAATAAAATCAAAAGTGAACTTTAATAAAATAAAAATTTAAAATCATTGTGTATTTATAAATCAGGCGATCATTACAGACGTTTTATTTTAAAGATATAAATACGAAGATAGCATTTCAAGGCACCATTATTCTTATTGTTTTACGTGGTTTATCTATAAAGTGCATCGCTATCAGCTCTTTCTCTTTATCTGTTACTTTACAAGCCGCTTTATATCAACCTAGATATCGCTGTTCTAATGAGTAGGTACTATATAATACATTACGTGCAATATAATAAACACGCGTTCAGTTTACGTAACATATCGGCCTCGTTTGACTTGTAGTTTGCGAGTTTGACTATGAATCATATAATACTGGGATCTATTACTGAGTTGCCAAAAAAAGCGAAGGTACACAAGAATTTTTTACCAGGATATGCTTGGATTTAGGAAACTCATATTGCTCAGCGCCGGAAAGTGAATGACCCTCGGGTCCCGGCTGTACTTATATTTTAAAGCTTAGGATGTTCTCCCATGAGACTCAAAGCTGAACTCAAACTCATGAACACATTAGGTGTCCACCACGTTACCGTTATACCTTGGAAAGTGAATGCCCTCTGTCCCGTCTATTATCACTAATATGTTAAAGCCTAGGATAAATTATGATCCTCAACTCTCGGCTTAAAGACTCAAGGCTGATGATGATTACATTAGTTGTCCACCACCGTTACCGTTATGCCCTCTGTACCGGTTATTTTCACTAATATGTTCAAGCCTAAGATCTATGCTCGTAACCTCTCCTATCAGACTCGACGACGATGATAAACACATTAGGTATTTAATAGCATCATATAGGAGGACAAGCGTAGCATTTACTGTATTAAAATGAGCATGAGCGATGCAATAGGTATCAACCTATTGCATCGCTCATGCTTTTAATACAGTATATGCTACGCTTTTCCTCCTATATGATGCGTTTATTTAACCACAAAACACCTACGTAATAGTTTGTTTATCATAATTGTTTAGGTAAGTACTATTAGTATACGTGGTTATAATCATAATCGTCATCATTTCAACCGATAGCCGTCCACTGTAGGACATAGGTCTATTGTAGGGCGTTCTAATCTCCACGATTCTGGGCCGCTTGTTTCCAACGGCTAGGGCTAGGGTAGAAACACGGTCGATTGGCGCAGTGGGCAGCGACCCTGCTTTCTGAGTCCAAGGGCGTGGGTTCGATTCCCACAACTGGACAATATTTGTTTGATGAACATGAATGTTTTTCAGTGTCTGGGTGTTTATCTATATATTATAAGTATTTATGTATATTATTCATAAAAAATATTTATCACTCATCTTTGTACCCATAACACAAGTTACGTTTACTTTGGGGCTAGATGGCGGTGTGTATTGTTGTAGTATATTTATAAAAAAAAACAAGTTTAGTAAAAAGGGCTTTCTTTTTCCGTTAGAGGAAAGTATTATGTCTCTCAACAATACGATTTTGTATAATAGATTCGACTATTTAACCATAAAATTTTTCAGCCAACACCAAAACTATAGTTTACCCCAATCCTTATAAGAAGTTATGAAAATGGTACTGGACCCTAAGTTATACTTTTGCATTAGTAGGTTTTATATTAGTAGGTTCGATATATATATATATATAATACTACTACTTTAGGGCTAGATGGCGGTGTGTATTGTTGTAGTATATTTATAAATATACTACAACAATACACACCGCCATCTACGGTACTGGACCCTAAGTTATACTTTTGCATTAGTAGGTTTTATATTAGTAGGTTCGATATATATATATATATAATACATTTTAACGGTATTTTAACGGTATTTATATATATGTGTATCATATGGTAAAGAGTGATAAGCCTGCAATTTTTTTTTATAAAATTTTTAAAAAGTTGCTTCAGTTACACACTTTTTGAAGCTTTAGTAAACGGCACGAATTCTTGAACCATTTCTCTTGATCTCTTTTTTCCACGTAATATTTGTAATAGTCGGCCTCTAGTAATTGTCAGAATAAACATGAAATAAATCTGTCTGAGTCAAAGCGTTGCACATTTAAATAAAATACATTCAAATTTAATTTAAATAAATTCTTAAATAAAATGCGGAGAGGAATTTTTTTATAGAGATATAAAATGTTCATGCGAATTTCACAGAATGTGTGAGCGAGTAATTAATTCAGATTCAGCTTAATTGGCTCTACAAGCACGGTTATAATAAAATACGTTTTCATTTAGAGGAAAGGTAACAAATTAATATTTTACATAATAGACATATTTTTCTTGCTTTTATCATTATGCTTCCAAGAAATGAAAAGTGTCAAGCTGTCTCTAAGGTAAGGTTTTTTTTTAATTCCTCTACAAGCTCTTGACTAATATCTCAAGTATTAATGCAGCCTAAGATGGTAGCAGCCTTTTAGGGGCATGGCAGTTTTATCCATATTCCAAATTTGTAGTTACGCGAAATCGTACGATTTCTAGAAATCGTACGATTCCGCGTAGAAACGAACGAACTCTGTCGGTAGAGTAGTTACTAGCCACGGAGGTTTGGCTATTTATAAAGATACATCACCCATAGTGCTGACAAGGAATAATGATACCTTACCAATGATGATATGATACTACACCGTGATAGATTAGTATTGATTCCCCTTATATAATCCAAAATATTCCGAATAATAATCCGAATGTAACTAAATCCGAACATTTTAAAGAGGGGACTCAGCAGACGTATTATATTGAATACAAATATAAATTTACCTAGTCTAGAATTTAACTACATTCCATTTCGGCCAGTGGCACTAAAATCGATTATCATATCCGACATGTAATAAATTACGGATGACGACGACCGGTCGAGCAACCGGGCGGAGCGCCCGAAGGGAGTGGCCGACTCTCATTAACCGCTGGCTCTGCGCTCGATTGAAGCGCTATCAAATATTCAAATTGGCGAAAGTTTGAGCCATTCATTGTGTCACCGGTCCACGCTTTTAAACAGAATTACCGTGTCGATTATTATTTTAATGAATTTTTACTTTACAGACTTAATTAAAGTAGGACATGAAACGATTGCACGAGGTATGTTATTGATAGTAAAAATATTGTATTTCTACGTCAGTTAAATGTGTTTTATGATATCTTTGATACCAAATACAGTAATCATTATAGTTGATTTTAAACCACTTGCATCACAACTAGTTTAAGTTTCATCTGTAGGAGAGAGGGATTTCTAGCTAAGTCTCTACACAATTCAGTGCGGCTGTAGTGGACTTGGTGATTATTGGCAAATGTTATAAATAATAGCCAGAACCGATTATCTCAGACAAGGGGGCAGCCACCGTCAATTTGTAAGAAAAGTAGCTCAGCACCAGCCTGCAGTAAGCTTTGAGTTGGCACTGAGACAAATTTTGTCATACAAATCCAATAACTATGAGCACAACATATTGGCCCCATCCGTGAATAGAGCCCAGGTCCTCGTGATACACAGTCGAACATACTAAGCACTAGACATCACATGCTGCTATTTAAATTTCATGTGATGGTTATAAATGTGGTTTACGTGAATATACTATGATGGCCAAACATGTAGAAGATCCACAAGAATCAGTCGTTACAAATATATAATTAATGATGGATCTTTTACGAGGCTAATCGCCGAAAAGTTCTATAAAGGTCAAACAAACAATATTGGGAGTAGAGACCTCGACGTTAATCCAACTGGTTGAAATAATTGAATAGAAATAATAATTAAATATAATGCGCAAGTCAAATGTGTCGAATAACGTATTCTTAACAAATCAAAGGCCACGCATTGAGTCAAAACACAACAGGGCTTATCTTTCAACAGCTATTTAGTAAAAGTCGGTCATCAGACACTGCTTATGTTACGAAAACAAGTTTTATTATCACTTGCTCGGGTACTTTTACATCAATCATAGCTGTCATTCCATTTCGTACAGAAATAAGTGGAATAGATAACGCAGACATTTTAGCCACATGAAAGTGTACATCATTATTTCATTACTATGACGAAATATTTATATAATTGATTTATTTGTAGAGTTTGTCAATAAAAAACTAGAAATCCCAAAAGTAATTGTACTCGTATATAATCTACGATCATACTATAAACATCTATGAAATTCAATGTCACAAAAATGCAAGACAGAAATGTTTAATTAAACTTATCTGTTAATATTTTTTTTGGTTCCCCAAATACACAAATTGCACTGAGGTATATTTTAAAGTCTTATTGTTTATCATTTTATACCGTTTAAACTTTTTAATTGACTGTCAGACAAAGCCAAGTCTTAATGTCTATACGATAGAAACAGGACATGAAGACAACGATAAAGTTTAGGTGTGAGTATGGAACGATTCGACCAAATTTTATTTCTTACACGGTAAAACGTGGCATGAGTTTATATTATGGAGATCCTGTCAGTTTCGTACTTAAAAGCATGTTATAAGGTTATCCGAGCTCTAATCCCTCTCTAATATGACTTGGCTTAGTCTAAATGATAAAAATTAAAACTTAAGGTTTAAATGGGGGTTACAAATTGATCTTGATAGAATTCAGCAGGTAGATTTTCAGGAAATTATGTTTTAGTTGCATTGGAAATCAGTTCTACTACAGCTCGTTTTTTATAAAACGGGGGTTAAATTAGCATTTTATATAGAATTGCAAAATATTGCAAGTTAATATATCAGTCTATAAAATTGATTTAACAGTGCTAACGTGTTAAATATATACATACGAATACATAAAATACAGCACAAAATACCTTATAAAATAATTTTGCAATAGATTATTATTCTTAAGCGTTTAAATTAATTTGCAAATGGCGCTGTTGTGGTTGAGCAATACAAGATAGCACTTTGTACCTATAATAGTGTTTCCAAGGCCAATTCAACCGACAATCATCTAGCGACAATGAAATACGTTAATTAAAATGCTAAACATTTTAAATTTCCTTATTAAAAGTATGAAACCTACTTACTTACCATTTTATTATACTTTTGATGAGATAAGTATTTGAATTTCAATGACATTTGAACACTAAAGGCTTGGGCTTATAATCAAATAAGACATGATTATTAAATACTGAAAACATGGCAGTACAGTGACATACCTTGGGCTTTTCCCTTTGGGAAAGTATAAATAAAAATAAAATCCCAATTACATTTGTTTAGTCAACATTTGAAAATTTTCTGAGCCTAAATGACAAAATTGTATTAACTAATTTCATCGGTGTTAATAAACTTAACATACATAAACGATTAATATTGTAATTATATGATATGAACATATGAAATAAACTCAGAAATGAATTTTATCAGCATTGATAAATAACACATTATTGATAACGTTAAAGAATAATCCAACAGTGTGAATTTAAATGACTGATTACGACACAAGGTCAAAAATTTAGAGATAACTGGAATCAAACAGTACATAGATAAGTTAATGTAAATAACACTATGTAACTATATTAAGCATTCGTAATAAACTTAAACGTTGTACGTGACGTACATATTACATTTTTAAACATCTTACATCTAAATGGTGCTGAGATAAGATTTCTAAGTATAAAATAACAACTACATTTAAATTATACGAACCACGAATATATTTGACTGTGTAATATGTATATATTAGAATGATGATTTAGTCATAATCAATAGGTAATTAAGTTCAGTTCAGCCGTTAAACGTAGCTTAGGGAATAATAACACAACGTTGGGTTGCGTCTCAAAATAATAGAAAAAAGAGTTTTCGCGTGTTTTTGGTAGTTCAAGACGTCCAAGTTGTTGTTGTTATTTGTTTTATATTACTGTAATATACAAATGCATTATAACAACAGTGCAATATACTATGTTCATGCCAACGATTGCCGGTATTTTGCTCTCCATTGCTCACAGATCAGATTCTGTGCGACCGATTCATCAACTTATTTATCAAGTTTACGTAATTATATGGTCAAGGTTTGCATGAAATTGAATGGAGAATTAACCGGGTACAGGATAGAAAGCGTTGCGTATCACTGAATTATCTTAAGCGAATTTAATCTCATAGGAAATCGAGATTATACATGAAGCAGGACTTTGGCACTGCACGTTTTTAATATTAACAAATTAAGAAAAAAAAATGGTAAGTAATAATAATGTCGTTTATGTAGGCAACGACATTGAACTTTCCTCCCAAACGGAACGAATTGTTTACATTTTTTTGGACCAACAAAAAGCAGGTACACATGATGTTTGAGAAACCTTAAGAATGCCCTTTTGTTAAGAACTAAGGGCAACTTTTTGCAACCGAACAAAAAAAAAATCTTTATTCCCAAAATGCTTTGTAAGCCGTAATTATAAGCAAGAATAACTTTGGGGATCTCTTTTGTTGGCAAGAGGGGAGTTTTTCTAAGCGGGTAACGACCGCGGCAGGTGGTATATAAGTTGGCAGATAAATAAATTCAACAAAAAGTGCAACAAAAACTGGTTGAGACGAGGACAGGCCCGTCAATGTCAACTAAAGGTCGAACGAACATCTACAACTGCTATGAATACGATAAAATAGACAAAGAAATATTTAAATGACGACTAGAATTAATATTAACCAATGAATTAATCAGCATAAAGTTACTTCATTATGTTCAGGAAACCGGGTCATTTCTACTGTTTAGCAATAGAAGCGGTTAGGCCAACACGTTACATTAGTCAAGAAGGAAGTAGTTTTGTGGATATAAATTACATAAAGAACATTATTAAGGGGTACAAAGAAAAGGTATTTGGAAGTAGAAACAAGCTTTTAGAATAAAGTTTTGGCTGCAAAATGTTTGTATATACAAGGTTGAAAAGGATTTTGCAATTCACTATCATATTCATAAATCCAATCTCACGCCACGTATGCGTGGTACACGTATTCTACTTGCAATAAAGTTTAAAGGACCCATCTTTATATTCATCCGGTCGAGTCCATTAATATAATGAAGCCACAGCGCCAGCACATCACGTTTCTAGACGTGAGCCATGTCCGCATGTGCCACAAAAGGAATGTTCAGTATTATTACTACGTCTGAAAAAAAGCTGACACTATTTTTTCCAACATCCAGGTAGCGCAACAAAACCACCGAGCGGGGAAACCGGTCTAGTGAAAAAAAGCTCTTTGTAAATCCAAAGACATAAATCATGCGGACTCACGACCACGACCGGTTCTTCGTGGTCTCGGGTTCGCAAGCTAATGAGACTTCAATCAAGGTCGACGTGCATGTCCGTAAATAAGAATCCATTTTATTTTTATTTCATCTGCTATTTGATAAGATGTGGATATCATAAAGTTTTTGGTTGGTCTTGGTTATCTTTCTGTTACATGTCTGAGGTAGACTAAACATCGCAATTTCTTGAAAATGTATACATGCCAGGACGCATTAAGATATTTGGCAATGTTTCATTCATATTGTCTTCTTGAAATGAAACTGGTGCATTATTCTTGACAGGCGGGCTGTGCGTTGTAAAGCAGTCGGCACTTTGTTTTGCCAGACTAAAATCGTTGGTCTTAGGTAATAAATTATCTTTAAAAAAGAGACTAGCGTTTATTAACACTTCTTAAGTCGGGAACATTACTGGAGGTAATAATGAAAGCAGCAATGAGAGCATCTATTGTGTGAAGCTGAAAAACAAACATTTCTCATTAGCCGAGTAGCGCGAACTGAGCATTGTTCTCTGAGAGGACATAACGGACCGTGTCGGATTTACGTCAACGCTTCTCGACCGACGACCTTTGGAATGTTGGGCGGTACAGCCTTCCATATCCGTTTTAAACAAAGCCACATCCTTGTTTCAATAAATCTCACGACATAACAAAAGGGTTTTTTATTGAGATTATAAATCCAATGTTCAGCTCGTAGTACTTTATGCCATTCTGAAGTTTAGACATTTTCATAGCAAAATGTTAAGCGTTCCCACTTTACTAAATATCCATATAAGTCTAGCCGTTTATATTTTAATTAATATGTCTCCACCACAATTTACTCTTTAGATTAGTACTTATATCACTACCTATATGCTCTATCTCTTATTTCGAATTGGCTAGTTGGATTTTGATTAACAGGTTTTTAACTTATTTAACATTGAAATATAATAAAACATGCTTAGTTAACACACGTATAATAATATATCATGGTCAGACAAGTAATAAAAAACCAAATGAAACGGAGAATAAAAACAAAAGACTTTTCGAGCATCATTAAGGTTATGTAATTTAATCTATCAGCCTACGGACGTGAACGAATGGAATGGTTCTAGAGTCAACGACCGACGGACCTCGGACCAATTCGCGACATGAGATTGAATAATAAGTTGATTGCGAACACAACCCAAGGCCGGCAGCCATTACCGAGCGCACCGCCGCCATTTTGCGCAGTTTGCACCAACCATTTTCACATTAACGTTAGTTGACACTAAGGGAATACTATTATAGTATAAAGGACTACGTAATCGATAAAAAAGCTTGGGTGTAAATTATTGCTCTAACCAGGTTGCTCTTCTAATATTTTAAAATGAGATTGTGAGATGGTGATAAAAAAAAACACCCGGCTAAGTTTGTTGTGGGCTTCTTCTTAGACCAGGACGCGTTTGGAAACCCTCGTAGCTTTAGTTTTAAGTTTACGAATGTGGTTATCGCCATCATCTCACTACCGTGTAATTCTTATGTACGCATCAAAAGTGCCACCTATATATGTTGAATAAAGATATTTTTGACTTTGACTTTATATAGTATTTCAGCAGCGATAGCCTAGTGGTTAGGGCCTTTGCTTTGCTTTTGGGGCCGCGTTCGAACTCCGGCACGCACCTCTATCTTTTTAAAGTTACAAAAATATCACTTGCTTTAACGATGACAGAAAACGTCGTAGGAGACTTGCATGCCTGATAGTTCTCTATAATGTTCTAAAAGGCGTGCGAAGTCCACCAATCTACATTTGGCCAGCGTGGTGGAATACGGCCTAAAGCCTTCTCACTCTGGGAGGAGACCCGTGCCACCAAATGGGCTTTAAATAATGAAGTTCTGAAGATTGATCTTGAATTTCTTAGTACATTCAACTTTAATCATTTCACTACTCTTCATTCTCTCATTTTACAGGATACAAAATAATTAGTTTAAGCAGTTATAAAGTGTAATGTCAAGTTTCTTTTTGTATTTGTTGTAAAGTTCAGTTCAGTAGATATCTCTCTCATACACACTTTTATACACTTTATTGAAGTTATTAATTATACGCAGCTTATAATGCTATAATCTGCGACAATTTGTTCGCTTTTGTCGCGGATTACAGCAAATTGAACTTCGCGTTCATTGTATAACATCAGCTTTCGCAAGGTAAAGCCTGCTTGTATCGAAATGTGTTATTATTCGTCATACATTTACTTTGATATAGATGTCCCATGATTGAAATATATTGGACAATACAAAAGGAATAATATTGAAATAAACTTGACAAGTCAAATGATATTATTAATAGCGAGCGAGACAAATACTCACGCAACAGCAGGATTATTAATGACGTATTACGTAAGAGCATTGTACAGGAATCACGAGTAGGTACGTTTCATAAATGTAGGATCTGATTGCAATTGTAGCAATTAAAATAAACTCGCATATGTAACAGCGCGACGCTATGGCTGAGCTGTGTTCTCGAATGAAGTTGAAGCTATTTTTTACTTTATGACTTATTATAACCACTACTGGACAGATAAAAGTTGTTACAAACGTCTGAAGATACGTACATATCACTTAAAATATAATAATACTCTTTACTATAGAACGCATTCTGGAATACTTGTTACTTGGAATGTTTTGTTTTAAATTGATAAAACAGGAGGTAGGTCCCGGGTTCGGTTGGGAATTTATAATTTCTGATTAATTTTCTGCAAATTAGAGATCAGGGTTAGAGATAATCTGATGATGCATCGTTATGATAATTTCTACTTTGCCGAATTAACCTAGATAGCACTTTAAACTCCAGATTCTCTTTTCGTGCAGTGACAAGGATGTGAGCACATGATATAATCAAGTAGATGTCAATCATAACAAATTGTTTGTATTATTTCATAAGTCCATATGTACATATTATATGTTACCTTCCGCATTCAATATATTACTTGTAAAAAAAGGTTTCCCGTATAATGCCCGGACGGCATTGATACCCGGTTTTGTTAGCTCGAATATTTCGCCCTTTTATTCAGACCCTCCGTCCGAGGCTTATGAATCTTTTGATGAATGAGGAGGTATGAAAGAGATAGTGCACATGGTTTCATTCGTAGCAGGTGGTCTGTGGTCTGAACATCCTTATTTTATTAATTTTATACAAAGCCATGTATGCCTTTATGAACACATATGCGTGTTTCAACGTGTGTTACCTAAAATATCATGTCAAACAACATTTACGGAATGTATGATATTTATCATTTGATTAAAACCGGATATGTCTTGACGATAGTTAATCTAAGACTCCGTTTTACGGGTATATCCGTTTCGATCAAAATGAATTATAAGTATGTAGTTTTAATATAAATATATAAAACAAATTACTTTCGGGTTTTAGAGAAACCGTGAGAAATTTTACTGCTTTCGTTAAATACAAAAACCATTCTTTTTAAATTGAGAACATAAATACTTTGATTTTGGTTTATTTATTAATTATAGGTAGTCCATAAAAAAAGCTCAATCCACAAGGATTTAACTGTATAAACAAATTATAATTCGGCATTGATAAGTGAAAACACAGATAAACGATAATTCGAAGTAAGAATAAACTGACAATTGGCAATGAGGGAGGTAATGAAATGCAATGCAACTTAATTGAATTTATCAGCATTACATCGAATTAAGTATGAATAATGAATTTTCCAATGATTAAATGTTAATTTCGTGTTGTAAAGTAATTTCCAGTCGATTTATACACGAAGATGAGTGGAAGTGATCTCGTGATTATGCTATTGCGTGTTCATAACATCCAAGATACTCGTTTATTGCTCATCGTAATGGAAAATTGTAATTTGAATTCTCAAAGCCTAGTTTCCGAGGCTATTGTCCTGTTAATGATGCTTGATGTATTGCGACTATTTTAAAGTGTGTACACTTTGTCGGGAGTCATAATTATA
Source organism: Pararge aegeria (assembly GCF_905163445.1). Lineage (NCBI taxonomy): Eukaryota > Metazoa > Arthropoda > Insecta > Lepidoptera > Nymphalidae > Pararge > Pararge aegeria. The sequence continues at coordinate 5,807,258 of NC_053194.1, forward strand.
ATGGATTTATTATATTTAAGTGTCTATCATACAATTTTAAATTCTAAAAGCTATTTTGATAACGGACTTTATTTTGGGACTAATTCCACTAAGCTTTTAAATCAAAAGTTCCTCTACTAAAATAGAGCTCTTAATTGATCTAAAATACTTTTTTTATGCGTACTCACAAGTTTTCCATTCCCGAGTTTCGAGCGAGCAACAAACTCAGCCGGGTATTCAACATCAGTATCATTATTTATCAGTAACTCGATGACGTTTTTATACGTAGTTAATGGTTATTCGAAAAGCAGAAGGATCCTCGAGTTTCCCACTTGACCCCGTCATTGATTAGATTATTTATTTATGAAGCAAATGCACGATCAACATATTATATACTAATATGCATGTTTCCTACGTGACTGCGCTGAAATAATTACCTACCTGTACAACACAGGCACGATTTGTTTATGATTACCGCTTTTAACACAAATATGAATGGAAATACAAATTAATTAGGCCTTTGAGTTTAATCGTGCAAAGTAATTTCCTTTTGATATTAAAATTAACGAACGGACCGGAATTAAAGCAAAGCTATTAATTTATTGAATTTAATATTTGCATAAAATATATTCGCAATTATTGAGTTTTTATATTGCGTGTACTTATAGTATTAAGAGAGATCAGTAAGTTAGTCGGTGCATATAATACTTGTCCATTACTGTTCCACTCCAATAAAAAATAAAATTTAGAAAATATCCAAATAAAAAAAATTGGGTGGGTGTCTGTCTGTGGCATCGTAGCTTTTCGCAGTTTGAAAGTTGTATTATACAAGAGTGTCCTTAGCTATGTTAGATGAAACTCGGTTAAGATGGCCGCCCGCCACAAAAGGCTAGATTAAATTTTTTTTCAGAAATCACTAAAATGCGTGTCAAATGCAAGGGCTTGACTAGTAATAAAACTATACATTATGAATAATTTCAAATTCAAGATGACCACAAAAAAGAAACGGTAAATACTTTTTTACATGTACAGCAATACTACCTATATGTGTCACTTATAATATTGCTGTTGTGGATAGTAATAAATGTCAATCAATCGAGACGGAGTTTGTGGACTTGTACCGGTCGCTTACGTACTTAAATGGCGCCATCATGACGGGTGATACTGGAAAGTGATTTTTGAATCTTGATCGATAACGAAAATTTCACCTTTATATATATTAATTACCGAACATTTTCGGTGGTAGCCTTACTTCAAACAGTGCTGGCTGCTGTGCTGTGATGACTTAAGGAATGGTGAGGACAGTGCTCGAAGCATAAAATCAGAATTGAGGAGATCTGCAGAAGAACCCGAATACTCGATACAGGTCAAATTATTGCGAAGCTAAAGTGGAAATGGTCCCCGGACGTAGGGTGGCCTCAGGTGATAGAGCTGCGATTCCGGACCGGAATCTACTTAGTATATACCGAAATCCGTTGTGTATATATAACCTTGGTGTTTTTCAAAAGAAATACGAGTATAACAAACATAGTATTCATAAATCATATTGCTATAACGGTGAAGGAAAACATAATGCCTAAGGAAACCTGGATGCCTAAGAGTTCTCCATTATTTTCTCAAAGGTATCTAACTAACTCTACCAATCCACACTTGGACAGCGCGTTGGTGGACCACGGCCCAAACTATGGGAGGGGAACCTTGCCCGGAATGGGTTGATAACGATGATGAGGATGTCAACGATGATGATCCAGTAATCTGTATGTAAGAAATCGGTCAGTATACAGTATCTTAGCATTTTTCATCACTAGAACAAATTAAATCATTTGACTTATTCAAACTAGACTTCGAATTATAATAATATATTAGTCATAGTAACGTTCTATGCTGTCTGTACAACAACAAAAAAACCTAGAACCCGTTCTAAAGAAAGGGTTGTGATAAATTCTTCTTGGAAGCGCGTAGGATACGTCGGTAGAATTCCCTTTAAGGGGATCATGAATCTTGGCGTTTAGGGCGATTAGAAAGAGATGAATGTATCGTGAGATTATCCAGATACGTCTGCATAGCTCGCCCCATGTTTAGAGCGGGTTTCAGAGCCGGTTTGCCGGACATGTGGCGTAAAGGACAAATAAAAGTCATAACGGAGCGAGAGTAACCAGCGCAATAATTGTGTGAATTATTCATTCGCGTCGCCCTGTCGAGAATTCTTTACATCTGTAAACGCGATTTGAATAAACCAGCAGACGTTAAATGAGTATAATGAGCCTAAATTACAAATTCAGCGTCAAAACAGTCCCAGATTTGATTTCGTATACCAGCTGTGAATGTATTGACTTTTCATGAGATCTACGTTATTTGGCAAAAAAAAATCGCAATACTGAAGGTACTCAAACGAATATTCGTTCGCGGTCTTAACTCTTGAGTTGAAATAAAGGTTAATAAACCTAATGACTCTCCATCAATCACCCGTAATATTTTGGATGGCTCTTTTGTCTAGAGATACCTACGCTCTCACCGAGTGTTCTTTGTTCTATTAGATTATTCAAAGTAAAAGAATTCCATTCTCAATAAGCTAATAAATCGGGCCGTCAGTGCCCGTTCAATAAATTTCAAAAGAGGGGCAAGATAAGAGATACACCAGCGGCTATTATGGACGGCTGAGGTAATAGAGATCGAGTCAGCGATGTGTGACTGAAATGGAAGATACCTAGTAACTCACGTAACGGTAAACCGGGGTGAAAGTACACATACAGCCTCATGCAGCAAACATAATGCCATACGAGTAAAAAAAAGCTTTAACGTTTCGCCTAATTATGAAAATTAAGCTTAATTTGTTATCCTTCACGGAGTATCAAAGAAGATGTTTCCTGCTTTTCGCAGAGTATAGCTTAATTTTCATAATATATCCGGGAATTCCAAAAAGTAACGCCTACTTTTATCCAATGTTACGTCCTATTTCTATGCTTAAACTATGTGCCGAATAAATTGAGTTATAATATTAACAATCTTCTTTGTTAAATTCAGTTAATTATGTACAATGTACATATTCTTGCGATAAATCAATCACATTTAATGTGAATTCAAAAGGAGGAAGTAATTGTTTAATTTCAAGGTTCAATTCAAAGTTATGTTCATTACTTATCGTGGTATGTAATTTTGTTAAGTTGCGTACTTATTTTAGACTATGAAACTAGCAAAACAGGTATAATTAAAAACAATTGTTGAAACGATACGATAAAAACTGTATATAAACTTGTTTTTTGACAAATTTCAACTTTCGATGAAGAATATTGGCACAAGTAAAGTTGGTATAACGGAATGATTCAGTAAAGAGCAAAAACGATCCTTTAACACAATCATTATCTTTGACACCACGTATAATATTTAAACTTTTTGTACATCTGATGGCCACACTGCTATGCTCTGTAATGAATTGATGTGACAAAGGATTTTCTTTATTCAAACAGCCAATGGCGGAAACGGTACCGACACCCAAATGCAATTTTTTATCGGCCGATTGGCGCAGTGGGCAGCGGCCCTGCTTTCTGAGTCCAAGGTTGTGGGTTCGATTTCCACAGCTGGAAGCACGTTTGTGTGATAAACATGATTGTTTTTCAGTGGGTGGGTGTGTATCTGTATATTATAAGTTGTAATGTATATTATTCATAAAAATATTCATCAGTCATCTTGGTGCCCATAAAATGCTGAATGATAAATAAATTAAAACTCTATATAGGCAAGAAAGAATACGTTGAAAGTACGAAGCACTCCCGGTTTAATACTATAAAAAGATTGGGAAGATCACCAACCTATGGAATATAATTTGGAATAATGCTTTCGAAGTGGGCAGGCATATATTTGCATATTAAACAGGACGATCCTATATTATAGAATGATGAATAGGAGTTCCCAGAGGCTAAAAGAAGAAAAGCCAACGTGAAGGGATATGAAAAGGTGTGTGTGGAACGATGAAGTAGCTAGATAGTTTGTGCCCTAAAAAATGGATTCAGGATATGCCTTGAGATAGAAAGCCTCGGCTACATTTTGAGTAACTAGGCTTATGCGGTACTGTAGACCGACTTTAATGTAAATAATATCTAATTTTAACCAAGATTTCTAAACTGACAAAAAGTATAAACTCAAAAGTATTAGATTAAAGTAGGTATTGAATCGCATGGATGTTATGCCCATAACACCCGTGGGTAATGTGATGATTGTTACCTCTTTCTTAAGGAAGTTAAGGAATTTCGTACAAAACCACTTTATTTATTATACTTACAGGTACTTTTTGTACACGTATAGGTAAGATTCGCGGCGCGTTCACGGCCGCGTTCCCGCGCCATTGTTCTTTACGTAACGAATACGTGACGCGAGCGATTCAACTCATTTATTATGCTTACGCCTCGCCTCGTTCGCGTTCCACGGTGTCGATTTCCCTGACTATTGTTTTAGTAATCTTGAAGCTAATCTATGCATATATTTAATTCCCATTGTAATTAAATTTTTGCTCAACGGTACTTATTTTTGCTTACACGTTACCTTTTATCGTTGTTTTTTGTTTTATTCAAATTACTAATTCATTAGCCCGGACGTAATTTTATCCGATGTTGTTAGTAGTTTAATGTTACAATTTTGGATTAAAGTCCAGTAATATGCTTACGTTCCTTTATATAAAATACCAACAAAGCAAAGAACATTGTTTATTTAAAAGTATGAAAACAATGACAATATCGTCGTTTGCTGAGGATTTACATCATCATGAATTATCAAAACGTAATGGTATTTCTGTGTAACTTTTGGTATTCGGCTAACAAATATTGCTCATATTTGGAAGCAAAATACAAAAAGTTTTAAAGTTTTAAAAACATTCCAGTTTTTCTACTCATCATCATATAAACTCATACCGGCCCAAGTGACTGGGCACTACATTGTGTTTTTATATTAATAACGTAATATTGTACAAAGAGTAGCTGTAATATTGGGTTTGTGGAATTTGGGAATCAGGTGATAATGACTGTGATCGGTGTGTTGACGTGCTGCTGGAAAGAGCAGGAAAAGTAAATGCCACAATTGATCATACATCAGTATACTGTCTTTAACCAACGCTGAAACAGCGCAATCGCTTAATTTCCGCTGTCGCAATTAGGCCACGCTATAATCAGAATAAAAAAATGATTATTATTGTACAAGAAAGTATAATTATCGTTCATTCATTACTGTATAGAATTAACAGGTATAGGGAAAAAGATTAACCGTTTTATACAAAACAAAGAGCTGTATTGCAGTTATAAATCATTTACAACGATCCATTTATCAAAACAGAGCATTGTCTGTCTATGGACGTGAAGGAAAATAAAGAATGCTTATTTTAAAATACCTATTGCGTCGGTTCGGAGAATCTGCAAATCTCACTGTAACAACATCAAACAATGGAGTAAAGGATGACTTACAATTCACCAAAGTCAAACAGAACCGTCAAAGCAACGTTAAATATCCGTTGCGGGAGCTCGTATAAGCGAAAAGTCAATAAAGCAATCAGTGTTAAGGCATAAAGCGTACATAATTAAATAACAACGTTGGTTGAGAACACACGTTTTTAAATAACTTTTTATAAGTTAATATGGTTGTGCTCTTAAAGCATCAATCAAATCACCATCATCACACACCGTAGCCTATCAACGTCCCACAGCTGGGCACAGGCTCTGGGCTCTCCTGGGCTCAGGCCTAGACCCACCACGCAGCTCCAATGCAGGTGAGAGGGATTTAATCGATCAAAGTGCTCTACGAGGCACAGAGCGTGGCTACCGCGAATATATTAATTATTTTTTAACAGAAATCCCAACACCTAATAATATTTGCTCCGACCTCGGGAATCGTATCCATGACTCATGTTCTACAGCTACATATGCTAACCACTAGACCAACGAGGCAGTGCTACTGGATACCGCTAGCATACCTATTAGTAAAATGCGGCAATAAATATTACGCCGGCTTACCTACTAGACACAGTATTTTACGTATTCATGTTTTGTAAGCTACATTTAAAACATTAGCTTAACTACTACACTGTATAAAATAAATTTCGATATTAATCTGGTAAAAGTTTTATCGAGCCAAAGTTATATAGTTTCAAATAACCAATGCAAACTGCGAAACTGAGTTGCAGCAATTAACGAGCTGTTTATTTTTCTTGTGTGGAGCGCTATCTATCTAGTTGGAGCTTCCTAGTTGGAGTGTTATTTTAATTTTTAAATATAATTTAAAAATACTGTGAGTATTTTTAAATATAATTTAAAAATACTCACAGAATTCCGAACATACAGAATCCTCATTCAACCATTATTGCATGCTTATCCTCACTTCACACCCGCAGAAAGTTACAAGCTCACAATCTTTTACCATTTTCCCAATTCTATAGGTAACGTTTACCACATTAGTGGTAAAATAATTACTGTCAACTGTTCAATGGAATGAAGTGACTAACCTTTTCGAGAAACACTACTACAGTGGAGTGGTTTTTATAACTTCAATATTAGTGGTGTACACGATTTCCGTATGTTCTTAATTATTTGTAAATACCTAGACATCCCTAAACCAGTGTATATAAGTCTGGGTGCCCAGTGTGAGATTTTTTACCTACGTTTACTTATTCGTTCGTGTAAATATTTCATTATACCTGATCTGATTATATGGCATCTGAGATTTAGCGTAGTCTTGTGTAGAAAACACTCTGACCAATCGTTTATCTAAGGTGGCGGCGTTAGGGCTTTAAAAAACAAACGTGGCATTACGTCTAAATAGGTTTGCACTGTTGTTTGACACTCTAGACATTTGGAAGTCAGTTGAAGTACGGCCATAAAAGTCTGCATATTTTGTATTTCGACGTTATGCCACGTTTATTGTTATTAACTGTAACATTATTTTACTCCAGTAAACATTTAATTGAATACTTGCTTGGCGTGATGCCCCCACGAACGCTTTTCTTTATAATTAAGACGAGTGATTCACGCTTGGCCGTGTGTCACTGACCTTCACGTAATACCGGCCGGATGCTCGCCTGTCAAACAGCCATACACTTAATCATGCCACGTTCCGATTCACACAGCGCACCCAAACAAAAGTAACCAACATAAATTGAGTCGGTCCGTAATTTGTTAACAATTTAATCCATACTAATATTGTTATTGCAAAACTGTGTTATTTGGTTAATTGGTGCTATCAACGCGCAGACCGGTTCTAGGATTATTTTTGTAAGGAGTATTAATCTTTTGCCCACACACCAACATCAACTGCTGATCTCCGAAAATGCAAGATTCCTATGGAATAGTTCTTAAGTGAGATCCTTTTTTATTCCTCTGCATGCTTAGCTGATTTTGCTATTTTTTTAATTAAGTCTATAGACTTAGAGATCTACACACACTAATACTTATTATAAAAGCGAAAGTATCTTTGTTAGTTTGTTGTTCTTAACCTTTGCATTTATTACATTAATAGATAATAAGGAAATAGGCATACATCTAGGTACGCGGGCAAATTAAATTATCAAAATAAAAAGTTCTGTTTTTTGTTATGTTTAATTTCCTTTTATTCGATTTTCATAACTTTTTATCCAAAGAAAGAGAAAAAACAGTAATTAGCTACTGAATTATAAAAAGTATAGCGATTTACATATTATTAAAAATAGTTCAACTTGATACCTGTAACTAACGTCTAGTCATGACCACAATCCATGTTACTAGATTGAAATGAACTCCATACTAACAACTATTTCGTGCTTGATATTTATCTATTGCCATCTAATTACGAATAATTTTCATTCTAACAAGTATTTTTCAATGTTTGAAAAATAATTTCTGTTTCAATACTTTATCCCTTCTGTGTCATAATCCTCAGCGTATTAATGTTCCACAGTTTTAAACAAGAGTCCTCTCTTGCAGCCGGGAAAACCAAGCATGCAACCCTAATGTGGGTTGGCGGACTTATTATTATTATCACATGTTACGGTTAATATTCGAGATAGCTTAACATTTTCGGTAGTCTTGCGGTAGGATAACGCTAATTTCCTAAATAATAAGCCCAATTTATCGAACCTAGGACATGGTTATACGTATTCAAACATGCTTACCAATAGTCAAGAAAAACGAGGCAGTTATTAAATAATGAAAATTGTTAAATATGATAAAAAAATCCTGTTTCAGCTTCAGTTCATTAAGAGTCAGCTTAAAATTGTGAACGCATTCCTGCACGAATGCCACCCACCCTACAAAACGTGCGCTCGCCGTGTCACCGCCACCCCCCGTGTCCCGGCCTCCCATTTAAGCCCCGGAGAGATGCTCCCTCACCCGGTTCGGTATGCAAATTTAATATTGTAACTTTTATACAGACACAAGGGCAGTGGGAACAGTATGAAAGCGGTTTTAATGTTTAAATGGAAACTGTCCGCTCGCATTAGGACCTTAACTACGTTTTGCTCCGAATTGAACCGAAATTAAACTTTCCAATTTAAAAATACAGCATCATGTTACTGTTAAAAATAAAAGCTAACGGAAACGGTAATACAAAAATACGGCATTAAAAAAACGAGTTCGTAAAACTTTACGATAACGCTAAAGCAATGATGCATTGTAAACAATGTTTCGGATCAGTGAAGGGGTTATAAAGAGTAGGTATACTAATCAGAGAAAGATTGAGCGAAGTAAGTATAATAAAAATTATTTTGAGGAATCATATAGACGACTTTTAGAAGAAAAAGCATAATGTAGAGAAAGCTAAGTCAAATCCATTATCGAATTTCTAATAGATTTGACGTTATTCTAGCTAAGACCAACGACATTTAGATCTTACTTACAAATAGATTTTTCGACAATATTAATGGACTTTTATTGTTTTTGGATTTTGGATCCACTGAAACCGTTGGAGGATCAATATAGCATTTAATGGACAGGTATTCAGCTTAAAAGCACTCGCGCTTTGAAGTCATCATTAATACTTAGGTAGGAAGCTATTAAGATTTCCATTTAGCAAAGATTACCTAGACTGGATAGTTGCGCAACTAAGCTATTAACATATCTGTATACATTAAACGCTGAGAGGCGACACGCCAGCGCATAACGGTATGTATGTAAAGTTATGCAAACGAGGAGGCAGGCATGCACGCAAAATTCGCCGTAGCAACCCGAATGCAGATTGCCTCGTTAACGTGGGCGATACAACCGCATCTTCTCAATTAAACGCTATGAACAAAAGAAACATGCAATATAATACATTTAGAAACGTGCAATATCATCTTTTGTCTACAAGAGGTCTTTGAATACGTTTGCTGAAGTTGTTTACTATTGCTTTAGAAATGTCGCTATAGAAAGGTATTAAAGACACCTTTGCCAAAACGATGTGAGTGAAAATAATTTATGTACCAGTAAACCATGTAGTAATTAATATCTTAGGAATCAAAGAAAGGACTTTTTAGGAGTAATTGAAGAGCGAGAGAATAAGAAGAAGATCTTTAAAGAGGTAATGCTGATGTTGTTTACATTTGTTGGTGAACAACAAACGAGTTTTATACTGAATAATCTAGTTCAATTTGTTTTAAATGGGCTTGCCAAAACGAGAACAATAACAATTCATTAAAACCTAGTTCGGCACTGTAAAGAGACGGTAAACTCGGAATGTTACGGTAATTTTATAAAGTGGGTAAATAATTAAACTTATGTTCATGACATTGAGTTTGTGGGTATTTTGATATAAATACGGGTGCATTTTCTATACAATTCAGTCCTACATGGACTCGAACGATGCAAAGATACCTCCCGGTGTCTTAGTTGTTTTATCACTAAATTTATAATAGAAATTAATTTAGATAGTGAAGTGCTTAACTATCGATTGAAACTTCGTTATATCCTTCATAAATATCAAGTAATATTATTCGAAGAATTATACGATACTTTGTTATTGACATCAACGTAGCATGCTATTAAAGATTTATTAAGGGTCAAATTGTTACGAAAATATTCAACTGCTTCCTCGTTTATATATTACAGTTGATAATTAAAGCTATTGATACTAAACAGTTTGTAAACCTGTTTTTTTAACATATTAGTAAATTTAACCTTAAGTTATGTTAATGCTGACCTCAATCGCCTGCTCAATACCTGATCATAAATATAAACACGCACGGTAGTGATTCAACAGAACTTTAATTCGTATTCGTCGAACATCAAAACAAAGAGCAGAAGACTTGTTCAAGATCTTAATCGTCAACTTGTCGGGGTCTCAAGTTTATTACAAAACGTAATTTGAGTATAAATATCATTTTATTCCATTTAAACGCTTTTTACGGTGTGAAGCCATAATTTATTACGCTGAAAAGTATAAACGAATGAATCATGCTTATTTCTGACGCCAAGCATAATCGTTGTGTTCCATTCTGCCAAGTAAGGGCGTGGTTGTCAGTGTAATTACGGGCACATGTAGCTAACATAGCTGCGAAATGCTGCTGCTATTTGATAACAAATTACCAAATGAGATGAGAAATCTTTGAGATGTCTCTCAATAAGTTCAAAGTTTATATAAAATGTAAGCTTACAGAAAAATCCTATTATAACATTAAGGATTATTTAAACGATAAAAAAGCTTGGGTGTGAATTGCTCTAGCTTCATAGCTTAATTTAAATTTACTGGAAGATGGTGATAACAAAAAAATAAATTTACCCGGCTAAGTTTGTTGTGGGCTCTTCTTAGACCAGGGCGCGTTTGGAACCCTCGTAGCTTTAGATTTAAGTTGGCGAACGAAGTTATCACCTTCCCGTTACAATTATGTAAACAATTATGTATGAACGCTTCATAAGTGCCTGTGATAGGCCTAAGTGAATAAAGAAATTTTGAATTTGAATTTGAATCGTTTATTTTATGATCGATCCACACGACAGGTCATGGCGACATAGGTGACTTGTTGGGCAGCAGATGTTTTAAGTAATTTTACAATTACCCAATATTATGCTACAAAACAGAAGTACAAAATACTTTGCAATCGGTTAGAATGATTAATATTCCGCATATCTATGACTTACAGTAAGTGATAAAAACTAAATACACTACTATACAAAGTAAGTTACTAATGAGTGTTGATTGGATTTAATCATTTTATAATTCATCTGGTATCAATAAAGGTCTCGTTAATCCTAGTTGCAATCAGTATTGCACTGATTACAGACTGTTTCTAATAAGCTGTAGATAAATGAATTCAAAGGTCTACAATAGTACAGAGCAGTGAAAGCAATTAAAAGCAATTTGTTCGGTAAACAAGCTATGCGCAACTGCTGTAGGCCCGGCGGCCGCGGAAGCTGATTCAATATCCGAATTCCGCCTAGCCGCTTATCGCTATGTACTTAACAATAATGTTCTGGACCGAGTTCTATATATAATAATACAAGGTAAATTAAGCTTTGATGTGTGCACAAGGGTTCTAATTACAGTAAAGGTTTAATAGGTAGGACTAAAACCCAAGGCATTAAGCCATAGAAAACCTGACTCGCGTAAATATAACGGTTTTGGTAACTACAAAGTGTGGTTTTGCATGGTTACAACTGCATGAAAAATTAAAATAATCACTAATGTCGTAACTGATAAAGGGTTTAATAATAGATATTGTTAATAAAATGTATCTTATCAATTGCCATTATGTCGATTAATAGTACAAAACAGCAATACTATCATTCGGTACCACTAGAAGATAGTCTTATCACTCAAAAAGTTCTCCTTCAGACAACCTTTGACGTAAATAACTGGATTATAATATAAAAGCAATTTAATTTATTTTTATAATTAATAGCATTGTTTACCCGAACACCGGTCAAAGTGACTGACCAACCTTGGAAACTTGACTAGTTTCACATTCAAAACTCGTTCCCGACGAGGTGGGTTGGTTTCCAACGAAAGTGATTGAACTTCGATGAACAACACGGAAAGTTGAAACGATCCCGGCGATATTTGCTCCGGACCTACCGTTCACAACTTTCCAAGTAATATAGAGTTTACTTATCTATGAATACACTATTATTTTATGAATTCGGAAGCTTATACTAACGTTGAACTTTAAAGTAATATAAACATAAATTACATTTACTTAAGTTGATATAGGTAGGTATATCTTTGATGTAAAACTATAAATTACTAATAGTGAAACTACGTAACTTTATACGCTGAATAGTTTTAACAAGAAAAAGTTTTATTGCAGCGACTGAGCGAGTAACACAAGTATGAACAAAGTTAAAGCCGAAGTAACCAAACTAGTTTGAAACGAATGCGAATGGCAGTCGCCTGGACACGCTCGCTCGCATAAGTTTACTCTTATTTGCTCTTATCACTACAATGTATTTTAGTAATGAGTCTAGCACTTTCGTCACTGGCACGGGCCAGTGACGAAAGTGTTGTCTCATGTATAAAAAATATTTTCCATAATATTAATACATTAAAAAGAGACTTTCAAACGAGGACGAATTATTTTAGTTCGTTGCACATCAAGAAACTCTTCAATGGATCTGTAGCGAATGAATAACGACGACCTGATAAACTATTATGCTAATTTCTCGACAACGGATTTAATGAACTTTTTAGACTAAATGCTAATTTTAGAGAATAACATCAAAATACCATTCACCTTAATTTACATGACATAAATAAATCGGTCCAATTCCGTGACGTCACAACTGTCACAGGCAGCCATCGTGAAATGAAAGCACTTTTTATCAGCTTTATTTGCGGACACAGCGGTGGTTTGGCGTGGAGAATTTTCAATTTCACAATTGTCACAGCTAGTACGTTGACTTTGCTGATTGCGGTCGACGCTTTGTGTTTTTTTATTCTATAATTTATCGTGTTATTATCATCATTAAGTTTGCGTTTACCAATATTTAACACCACATTGCAGAGGCATGCTTTTTCATTTCAATATTTATACAAGACTGTAAATTAATCACTTTCATGTTACAGAACCGCGTAAATCAACTTCTTTTTCATCACGCAAATCTATTTCACCCCCTTTCTATACTTCGTGAGCCTCGGCTGTAGTATGTCATGAACAGAAATCTCGGAATGAAAACGCGTTTTATCAGTTTTATTTGCGGAAACATCAGTCAGTGGTTTAGCGTGCAGAATTTTCAATTGCTCAATTGTCACTGTTTTTACAAAGGCTACCTTTTAAATTGGAAGCAATTCTAGATTCTATACAATCGTTACATAAATTTATTGTATTTTGGGAAGAGCATTATGTTTAGGGCGAACTTCATCTATAATAATCATTTAAAAATTTCTAATTATATTATACTTGCCATTCAAATTAAGAACACGTAATTATTCATGCATTCTAACCATTACCGTTAGTGGCCAATTAATTATTTCTAATACAATAGATACCTTTAAACGGTACTAAATTCACAGTTAATGAGATATTTATTAGACAGCATTGCCGTCGATTGCAAATGGCCCCTATTCATCTTCAGCGCAATCGCCAAAGCGCGAACTTTAGTGAAAGTATGGGGGACGACAATGCCGATTTATTGTTCTCCCACACGACCAGCAGAGTGCCCATTGTTTGGATACCATTCTAAATTATGATATTAGATGGTTTATATATTGGCAATTATAAATTATTCAAGTCTGAAAATTAATAATTATAAAATGACAAATTTAATTTAGTAGTGTTATCCTTTCCCCACTCTGCTCTGTGGTTAAAGCAACACGAAACACATCTATATCGAACTCAAGTAAGAATTTAGTTATCTAAAAAATCTTTTCAAAATGGTCTTCTTGCAAATACGATTAGCCCTATCAGTAAGCTTAAGATACATATCTATCTATAATCGCTATAAATATTTGACAGAAAATGTATGTGAATTAGCAGGTAGCACTAAAACGCCTTAAACATAAACGACTTTATTCGATTACTGAAGTTGGGCGGGCATAAATTTGTCGAGAAGGACGAACATCCGATCCGAACGAATATTTTCGGCCGATCTATAGGCCGAAAATATTCGTAGTAAACGCTACTTTTTTTTGCATCATGAGTTTTTTTTTTATTGCAGTCAGTGTTTTTTTTTTTACTTTTATGTAGCGTTATAGATTCACGAGTGTTATTTATTATTTATTTATAATATACACTTTAACTCAATAGGAACTCCCAATTTTCCACGTATGTATCATTCTACGCATAGCTATTCAGTGTTCAGCTCTTACTGCCGTTTGACCATCAAATTGAATGGGTCCAATCTAGGATCACAGACGTAGTCAGTGCACCTGAAAGCCTCGAATCCTCTAAGCCGCATTGCCGTATACTATTCCCTTTGAGATTGTCTTTAACTATTCTGGTTAATACGTAGGTACGCTTGTTATACAATGAATTCAAGCGTACGCCTTTAAAACCATTTTATGCTACTGGCAGCTTCGAGATTTCCAAAGTTTTATTTTTAAATGGCTCTATTTTATTATAGTCTTCGATTATGTTGGCGGCAGTATTTTAATTCAATAAGTAGGTTAATTAGTTTATTATTATTGAGACAGGCGCAATTTAATTATTCATTTGTATTAATCGTGTCCATCCTTTAAAAAACCAATGGCAAATTACCTGCAGGTTGTGGCGGCGGCTCTACAGTAGTGATCTGTCCGTTGTTTTTAACACCAGTCTTCTTTCTAGTATTTGTTGTGGCAGGACTCTTAGTGGATTCTCGTTCAACCCTCTGTAATAAAAAGAATTACAATAAACATTAATTACACTCGTAGGTTGCCTATGCTGGGTCACAATACAGACTTGATAATGCCAAACTTTTCAAGACGATTTCCGAGCTAAGATAAACCAAAAAAATTAAGTAATATGTTATATCAACGAAGGTGTCTAGTTAACAAGAATTTGTACTATAATAATAACGTTATAATTTGATCCCATTTGCTTTGAAAAAGCCCAACGCGACGTTTCAGTTTAAATGTTATTTACCCCACTTGTGATTACCAGAGCGTTCTGCGGTCTCATTAAAATCCAATTTAGGTCACAATCTAATCTCTTGTAGGTAGTAAAACGTAGCCACTAAAACAGCGCCGCCTTACCGTTATTCAAACACTTGTAAACATATGCGAGAGTAGAAATTCCGGGCAAAAATTTCAGCAATCTTCAAATATGGCAGCGGAGAAAAGCTTTTTTGTATGGGACCGCTGTGTCGTGCAGGCGTAATCCACTTATTACGCCTGGCGGTTCCTGGGTCCGAACCATGCTGAGTCATTGTTCTGGCTCGCTGAGTCACGGCTCAATGCTCAGCTCTGATCCGCCGACTCAGCAACGCACCGTGCCGCATATTACGCTGACTTGCCAGAATGTATCAATGCACTGCACTAATGCTGATTGATACACGATAAGCTCTATTAATTGATTGGGAGCCCTTAGTTCAATTTCATTATTGAAATGACATCAATCATGGATAGAAATCCCACGACAGTGCCTAGTGATATGTGAATGGCTGTGAATCGTGAACACAAATAAGGAAACTAGTTACTTAAGACAATTAAAAGTATTAAGATAGAGAAACTGAAACAGCGATAATAAAGTTATCTTACTAAGACGAAAAACTTTTTTGTTAGGAAATAATTGGAGTACATAACATGCGAATCGTTAAAAACATTCGGATTACGAAAGCCGTAAAGTTATTTGGATGTATCAGCGCAAAATTATTAGAACAGCTGACCATTGTTGACGTAACACAAAGCTCTAACAACATGAAAGAAAATGGAGGGGGTTTTACGAGTAACGGCACGCCATGCCAACTATCGTGAAAAATGGGGCATGCGGTGGTCTGAGGGAGGTAATCGAGGGGAGGATAGGGTGGGTTGGAATGTTTATGTGCACCGGCGAACATTATGCCGTGACAGAGAGCTGCGTCATCGGGAAATTGACAACAACGGATACTACACTGTTTGAGGGCATATATAATATCGGGCATACAAACTGCTTTTTCCTTTTAACGTAGCCCATAAATTACTATGCGAAATCTCTGTCATAATTTCGCAATTTCAGTTCGGGCCATCTAGTATGAATGATTTGTTTATTTCTCCGGATAACTTATTTGCTTTATAGGTATATATATGTCACTCTACTAATTAACCTGACTCACATTTTAGTTAGTTAAGTTTAATATTAATTATTTTAATCCGATTTAATTCATTTTTGTTTTGTTTTGTCTCCTAATAATTGATTAAGTTAATTTTTTTATTGTAATTTAGCTTTAAATATTTATACTTTTAAAGGTTTATATTAACTGACTAATAATTAATTGTAAATAATTTATAAGAATGACTTTTTACATTTTAATGCGATAACCTGTAAATAGTTAAACATTTACTATGTGACTCGTTCCAAAAAAAAAGTTAGTTTTAATGTATCTACTGTTGCTTGACCATTATAAATAAATAAATAAATAAATGTCACGTACGAGCTGTTTGTTATACCTACAGTTATAATGTGGGGACATTGCTTGAGCTGAATTAAACAGACGATAGCCAAAAATATTAAGGTTTTGTAATTTACTGAAAAATATTATTCATTTCAAGTCCTTCACATTTAAATATATAAATAACTTTAATTACCTAGTTATAGTAAGTAAGTATGTATATAATAATAATACACCCCACCAATCGGTTTCCCTTGGTTTTCCTAATCCTAAGGTTGCCTGGAAGAGATCGCTACTAAGCGATAAGGCCGCCCTTTGTATCCTACTTTTTAAGTTTATTTTTGTTGTGTGCATTGTTTTTTTTTTTTACTATTTGTAGTTTACAAATAAAGTGTATAAATAAATAAAAAAATAAATAAATAGTAAACTTAGTTTTAAATATTGTTTATTATTTATTTGTGGGATTTCTTGCTGAAAAATACTACCTAGGATAATGGCAATGTTAATGTATTATGTATTCATACAGTAATATAACTTATATATAACTAACTCACTGAATCGTTGGTTGAGTCAGTTGAGAGCATGTTCGCCTAGGTCTATCGCTCTAGGTACTAGGTCCTTCATTCGAATGCAAGTTGTGTTAAATATCGTTAGGTATTGGTTTTACTGCCAAGATGTTCTTAGTATCAAGTAGTGACAACCTAGTCTTAGGAATTGGTATTATCCACCCCCGTACCTCGGAGATCCCATTAATGCATCCGTTCGTTATCACTAACTTGTGGTAATAATAGTCGTTATAACCCGCCAACTCATATTGAACTATCATGGACTTCTTGAGCTCTAAATTACTCTCCCCAGGAGGAGATCTGTGCCCAGTCCTACTACTGGGCACAGATCTCCTCATCTAACGTGAATAGTCTGATAATGATGTTGACTGCTATAACAACCCACAGAATTGCGTGGTGACGGCAGATCAGAATACATTTGGCACAAACTCTCTTCTTACCGCGGGTGTCGTGAGAGGCGACTAAGAGAATATAACGGAGAACTGGCATCATCCTCTATGCCCATAAACACCACGTTGGGCGCACAGGTTGGTAGATCACTACCATCTACTGCGATTACCAACGTGATTATATATTTTTGTTACGCTTTCACGCAAAAACTACTTAACCGATCCTCATGAAACTTTGTACACATATTTTTGGAAGTGTTGGAAGTAATATAGGATACTTTTTATCCAGACATTAAGCTCGTTTCCTCTGGGAGAGGGGATGAAAGTGTTTGACGATTTTTCACCATAAATCCGACAAACTATAACCGATTTAAATAGTGTTTAATTTGTACTATAGAGGTTATAACATGTATTTCTTTTTGCCCAAACTTTGTGTAGATGTGATGAATGTGGTTGGAGATAGAGGACAGAACTCCTCAGCGGACAGCAAAAAAACCCCCATTTAAGGCTTAGCGATACTGAATACTTTAATTTTTTTTAGAATTACTACTAAATTGAATGCCATATCAAAGACAAAATCAAACGCAGACGAAGTCGCGGGCGACAGCTAGTAAGCTATTAATGAATGAATAATCTGTTAGTGCTGTTTTAAATTGACAACTACCAACTATAAAATATGTTTGACAAGCGATTTATAAGGTTGTCAGCATAACATGAAATATATGATAACTCTACATCATACATAGTAAGGTCCCTCCACTTACGGTCATCAATCAAGTCTTTCAAGGGGCAAAATGATGGATCGGTTGTAGGGTCTCATTTTTTTAGTGTCAAATAAAGGCGGAAGATAGCGAAGTGAAAGTGCATTGCAGTGAAAGTGTGCACGTCGTATGACTGACCTACGCAATGCGACTGAAGTGGGCCATGGTTGCTTGCTCAAGAACCGCGAATAGCATAATTCTTCAACTTATCAATTAAGGCAGTTTTTCACTATACCTGTACCTGTATTTAAATTGACCACTAAAATAGTAATATACTTATTCGTTTCAGGATTTATAAAAATTTCACCCGCTAAGAGATAAATGGGTATGACATTTTTACGAGAACGTGCTGAGATTACTCAGGAGCTATCTGTCTGACTTAATAAATATTTGTTATTGTGATATATATATATTTGATAGCCAACTTTCAAGAATGGCAGGCGGGAAAGTTGATGCGGTGTGTCGGGGTATATTTGTAGGATAGCGCAGTAATTCTGAATGGGATAATTATCACTGCATGTACAAAGATAAAGGCTTAGTATGTTAATCCCAGGAGTTATTATCAGTTATATTTCAAAAATAGATACTTTTTGCGTCATTGAAGCAACTTAATAAGATATTTACTTACACATTGGGTATATATAAAACAAGGTATAATAACAAATTTCAGTATTTTTCTTTATTTCAATAAGCAGATGTTCTTATAAGGATCAATTAAAAAGGTGAAATTGCGGTATCAGTATTGTTCAGATTCAACCCTTCTCTATTCTGACACGCGTACTACTCTCAAAAGGTTACGAACCTTTTGTCTAGGGCCCTCATTCAATTGCAGGTGCTCACAATTTCTTTTATAAAACACTTGAACTTGACTTGACACTGTCAATTTTAACTATTATAAGAAATTAAAAAAAGACTTGTGTTTTATTTACTTAAATAGGGGTAAGGTTTCTTTCGCACCTTTAAAATATTATATATTAGTTTCACTACTTCTTGAGATTAATTTATAAAGATATCTTGATTCCATTTGTCAAGTTACAGTTTTATGTCAAGCCGTACGTTTATTGGCGTTGTTAAAAATTCAAAATTCAAAATTCATTTATTTCAAGTAGGAGTAATATAAGCACTTTTGAATCGTCCAGTCTGTCTGTGTGTAGTGACTCTACCATCGGTTCGGAAGGCAGACTCTACCGAGAAGAAGCCGGCAAGAAAGTCAGCAGTTGCTCTTTTCCAATATCATCAATTTACATTTTATATTTAAAATTCATTTTTCTATCTAATGAGAGATGAAAGCGGAGCCGGATGCTTCCAAGCAACCTTGTGATTAAGATGTTAGTCACCATAGAGACCATCGGAGACCACATAAAGCCGTCGATCACGATTATAATACCCCGCCTACTCGCATTGGAGCAGCGTGGTGGGTCAAACCCAAAATCCATCTCCCTATAGAAGTAGAGACCTATGCCCAGCAGTGAAACCCTAACACGCTGAAGATGGCAATGCTTATGATTATATTAATATCATGAAATGCCCCAAGCGTACATGCTTTTTTTTATAGTAAGCTAAGGTAAGGTAATAATTGCACTGTGACCATCTATTATTTATTTATTTATTTCAAACAAACACATAAAAAGTAATAAATAAATAAATAAATATACTACGACAATATACACACCGCCATCTAGTCCCAAAGTAAGCGTAGCTTGTGTTATGGGAACTAAGATAACTGTTGAATATTTTTATGAATAATATACATAAATACTTATAATATAACATATTACACCCAGACACTGAACAACATTTATGTTCTTCACACAAACATTTTCCAGTTGTGGGAATCGAACCCACGGCCTTGGACTCAGAAAGCAGTAATCCAAAGATACATACAGATAAAGTCTGTGATTTCCACAATAGGATTCCCTGTGTCGTGGAAATCACTCCTTCCAGGTTGAATACAATAAACTATCTAACTAACTTAATAATAAAACAAAAAAAAAACAAAAACATAAAAAAAACAGCTTGGCATACAAATTCTGTTGGAGCAAGAATGACAAAAAATTGTTCTCTAGTGTGTGTAATGTGTGTGCGTGTGTATGATTGTGTTGATGTGTGTGTATGACTATGTTTGTGTGTGCATGCGTGTGTCTCTTTGTGTGTTTATGGTATGTTATATTTATTCTAATATTGTGAGCATTTTTTCTATTTGAGACGTAGGTGTTAAATCTTATGTGCCTGTAATTACACCGGCAACCATGCCATCCAGACCGGAACACAGCATTGGAACAATGCTGCTTAGCGGCAGAACTAAGCATGGCGATAGTTCTTCCCGGGATGAGCTCAAAAAGTTTTACTACTACTCTGGCTCTGCTATATAATATAACAGGAAAATTTCTGTATTATAATGTAATATAAATGTGGAATTATATACATATATAAACTGTTTAATGTTTATATACTCAGGCATTATGTTATATGTAGGCACATGATTCCGTAGGGCGATATAAAAGCGAGCGATCCATTTAATGCCCTGGAGAAAGGGATAGCCCACCCACACTGATACAATGTGGCCTTTATTTTGAAATTTCTTAAAGGATAATTCCTGAAATCGTCTAACGCCTACGAATAACCTAGCGGGAATACAGATTGTGTGCCCCAGCAGGGCTATCACAGGCAGGAGACAAAAATTATATCCCTCAATAATATCCCCTGAGTAGGGATTAAATTAACGTGTCCACCTGCTAAAGCACAGGAACATGGAATGATAGAAGTTCACCCCCGTTTATTATTACACATATTTTATTTGGATATTATTTCCACTCGTGCGCCGATGCTCTGAGAATAAATAAAGCTGTAGGAGAAGATACAATTTTATCCTTTCCCCTGCCTATGTTAGCCGTGCAGAAGAGAGAACAGACATCCGTTCTTAATATTATACATCCAAAATTGTTGTTGATTTATCCTTTTAAATAAAAGCAGAATATAATACTTCTTGGCGTGAGTTTTTGCGTGATAATTCAGAGTTTAGAAAGCAGACAAAGACAAAGGGTAGACTGTAGTGAAGGAATAGAGCAAGATGAAGAAGGTATAAATACTTTTTATACAATTACAACACACAATCCGAGATACCGTTAATTCTCCTATAATTCTCATTGTTATCAACCTATTGCTCGCGATTGAATGAAATAACTAACATATTAAACACATTACTAACTTTAAGAATACTCAAGAGGGAGTACGACAGACACAAACGAGAGAGCAAAAATTACCAAGTATAACTGTACCGACTATTATTATATCTATTGACTATTACTGTAGTTTAACGTCATGATGATTAATCTGTGTGGGCTGTAATCGCCTTAAGAGATTGTTTATTTTCTATGCCTTAATATTCACCTACGCAGTATCATATTTGAAGGTGTCATCAATAATGTAACGGTGGACGAAATCTAATGTTTTTAAAAGACTAACGTAATCAATTCTAGTCAGGATCGAATCTCCATTGTAAACCAGCGATTTAACTATAAGCAACGGATATAAAATCATAAACTTTACACAAGAGTTCGTAAATTTGAATGAATATTGTAGTGGTAGTTACCCCGCCACCAATGAGCAATCATGAAAATTTTACCCAACGACGAGCGACCTTATTATTACGTGTTTATTTATTAAATTTTCTATTATTATTGTCTTAACCCAGGAATTCAGGCCGCAACTACTTATTATGGATCCACTTTCTCTTACCACTAGGCTACCAAGGCTTTCTAGGAAATAACATTAAAAAGTTACACCGTTGTTATGAAACTTGCCAGTTTATGGCAATTAAAAGTAATCTCACTTTACCAATAAAACGACCGCTACTGGAATGGTTATTAGTTACGTAAGCAAGATTTAAGTAAACCACTATAAATTTCTAAGTCATTAATCTAATAACTAAGTAACAGCTATCTTTTAATAAATCTACTACGAGTATGTAAAATATATTCTAAAAAGCAGCATGTTATTATTTTCTCACTTTGACATTATTCAAATCTTAAGTTTTATTATATGGATTCAAAAGTGTACCTAACTTTAACAATAACAGGGTTATCATTGGATTAGCTAGAATGGTAGCCCAGAATTAAGATAAAAAATTGAGCTCCTAAGAGAAACGACTAAACCAGCGAAATACAAAAAGTAATTAATATGTATCCTGTTATTCGTTAAAAACTATGATGTTTTTTATTAGCTAAAATCTCATATCATCCATGAAAACTCAATTAACATGATTGAGCAATCCGAAACTTTAACTTGTTATAATACAAATTGTAAATAGCGAAGTTAGATAACTATTTTATCATAAACTATATTACGATTAAATGTCCAATTTGACTTCAGAAGTTTCTTTACTCATAGGAATCCGAGTGCAGTAGGCAACACTAATAGATATACATAAGTTTAGTAAGTAAAGTTTGTACGATTACGTAGGTGTATACCGTTAGGCGTAAAACCAAAATGTAGTGCATTAATTGTCACAGATAAAAATTGTTTTTAGAATAAATATCAAGCATTTGAGTGTCTTGTCTACCTACTTTTCAAAGTAGGTAGATTACACATTTTATTAATGATTTCTAAAAGTTTACCATTGTACGTATAAAGTAAACTGTAATGTGTGTAACGTTATAAAGGTGATAAAATGTGTCCTATAACTAAATAAACTTAAAGACAAAGGGGATATTGTAACAAAATTTTAATTAAAATTAGATTCTTTCAAGATTTTTTTATTGATCTCGAGTTTTGTATGTGGGAGAAGATTTAAATTTTATATTTCTGAATTAACTTTTGTACCTATATATCTCTT
Source organism: Pararge aegeria (assembly GCF_905163445.1). NCBI lineage: Eukaryota > Metazoa > Arthropoda > Insecta > Lepidoptera > Nymphalidae > Pararge > Pararge aegeria. The sequence goes on from NC_053194.1 coordinate 5,830,214, forward strand.
GGATTAGCAAAAAACCACAAAAGTTCTCAAAGCGCCGCAACATATATATACCTAGCTACCAACACAGTTATCAAAAACCTTTCGAAAGTTTTAAAACACGGTGGCAAATAAATATAACGCGAAACTAGATCGAGTTAACTTTCACGTTTTATATAAAAAGGTTAGGTTTTTATATTCCAAAAAATCACCTCAGCATTTTATTTTAACGAGCAAATAGAAGTAACAGGAAACGTCCGCATTCTTAGTGCCTTTACGAGTTTGCACAACTGTATGGCTCTTAGTGCCGGTACAGGTTTGAGCAAATAGGTCTTAAGTGTAAGAAAGATGTTACGAGACATTTGTATAGTAGTTGAGATAGCAAAGTGAAATACAGAAGTACAGAAATACAGAAGTATTTCACTTTACGTTAAACAAAAAAAACCGGGCAAGTGTGAGTGAAACTCGCGCATCGAGCGTGATTTTCGTACTTTTAAGTTTTAAGTTTACAAATGTTGTTCGATAACAACATTTGGCGATGGCGATGCCATCAGCTCACTACCATGTAGACACGTTTTATGTATCGTACGTATCAAAAGCGCCGTCTGTGGACCTATTTGAATATAGAAATATTTGACTTCGACTTTTGACTACTTTTAGATTTAAAGATTAAGGAATAAATTCTTTCTATGATTTGATAGGAAAAAGGAACTAACCCTTGTTTTCATTTCGAGTGGAGAATATAGTTTAAAACTTCGTATAATAACGTATTAGTTTGTAACCCTCGTAGCTTTAGTTTTCAGTTCACGTAGGCAGTTATCGCCATCATCTCACTATACGCATCAAAAGTGCCATCTATGGGACCTACTTGAATAAAGACATTTTTTTAAATTCCACTACAAGTTAGCCCTTGACTGCAATCTCACCTGTTGGTGAATGATGATGCAGACTGAGATTGTAGTGAGTATGGTGGCCATACCCCTAATCGGTTTTTTACGCCACATCGCACAGGAACACTAAATCGCTGAGCGGCAGGTCTTTGTCGGTAAGGTGGTAACTAGCCACGGCCAATGTCTCCCACCAGACAAAGACATATATTTAACTATATAAAGCATTAATATGTTAGTATCTTTTGATTGCGATGACTTAAAAGTTTTTTAGGTTTACGGCCTTGAGTATTTTATTTTATTTTTACTTGATATCTTGTTAATACAAAACTTAAACGTGCTTTTAAAAGGGCACTTATAAGGCCAAAGCAAAAAGTAACCTCATTATGTCAAGCAATCTTAAATTTAATATAACTCAAACGATCGACCGTAAATAATCTTTTCAAACGAAAACATAAATCAATCGGAAGTAAAGCTGAACGCTCACAGGAAGTTCGATAGCGGGTGAACGGCCTATTGAATATCGCCAGGTGATTTATTCTCGTTAGGGATAAAGACCCTTGTATACTACCTATACTTAAGCAAGTATCACGTGCTGATTTAATTGGCAATATAAGCTTATACCTACCTATAATCTAATAAAGATCTAAGCATTCAATATACAGTATCTTAATTAACTACTCGAGCAAAGTCCCTTGTAACGATTCTTTTTAATATAACCTCTTTCCTTAGGAAACTATTATAAGCTTACCGAGAAGTTAGTCCGGAGTAATGAGAAATAAATTAAGTGTTACAACTCAGGTACAGATCTTTTAAGAACATTACTTATTTATTTTAATACAGCTAATTATATGAAACCACTGAATTTAATACGACATTGCATATACAATCACTTTACCAACCTGTTCTTAAAAGGCTACTTTTTATGATATCCCTAATCTACTTAAATATTATTTTCTGAAGGCAGAACAAGGCAAGAACTGATATAGTTCCGAATTTTATACGCTAAAAAGTTTATATGAAACACTTATTAAGATTTCCGATGTTGCAATTAACAATTTAATTCCCCTGCATTGTTTAAAATTAATAGTCAAATTCGCGTTGAAATTAATAGTCAAATAAACGTTTCATTGCCCCTTTTAGATTCAAAAAAAAAAGAAAGTTCGATCTATCTATACAGTGCATTCGTATGGTTAACTAGTAACATTATGTCTATTTATCTTTTTTAAGATATTTTCGTGTAAGTGGTACCACGTCATTCATGCACATTATCCAAGGTTTTACATATATAACATAAAATCCTATACACAAACAGACTCTTCATTTAACATAATATACAATTTGCATGTTAGTTTTTATTTTGTTTTAATAATTTATGGGTATTTACGGAGGAAAGCGAGAACTTTGAGACACAGGTTTTGAAAACCTTCTTCATTCAAGGCATATTAAAAAAAAAACATTTCATTTCAGTTACACACTTTAAGTAGGTAATTATTAAACACATAAATAAAGATGACTGATGAATATTTTCATGAATTACAACATTAATAATTATAACATACATATAAACACCCAGACTCTGATAAACATTCATGTGCACCCAAACATGTTCCAGTTGTGGGAATCAACCCTGGCCATGGACTCAGAAAGCAGGGACGCTGCCCACTGCGCCGGCAATCTGCTATAATGCAGACGAGGTAACATAATTTCAAAATTCATATTATATCAGACATCGGAAATGGTTTTATCAGTAATTTCATTATAATTATAACTGTATCCGTTCACAAAATTAACGAACATAACTGATAACGAGGCAGCTGTAAAAGTTACATAATTCATAGTGATTAACGTACAAGTTGATGTGTTACGTAATAACTGCACGCTCCGGTTGACCCCGACAATAACTGTACTTACAGAGGGAAGTGTACACTCTACACTCGTTACTAAGCACCTCTTCTAACAACTTACCTGTATTATTGGAATAACTCTTCCGGTTTTATAAAGGAAATTTCATGTTTGGTTGAGCGTTGACGCTTTCGAAAACTTTGTATTTTTTTTTTACTTTCAATTCAGCATTTCCAGTAGGTATTATTTTAATTGAAAGTGCTGCTTTAAGCAGATGAAGAATGAAACTTAGCTTTTTTAAAACAAATCTGGGAATATGTTTATTTGAAAGAGAGAAAGAGTGTAACCCTGCTCTGTTATGTATAATTGAAGCATAGTAATATAATTGCGTCACAGCATGATAATTTGAGGGCGAGGTTTTAAGTTCGACTGATAAGATCCTAGGACCTTTTTAGCTTTAATCGTAACCCTGCACTAGACAGCGCAGTGTTGTTAGTTCTTCCACAGCAAACCGAATAGAAGCTTCACATGAGCAAAAAGCCGATATGAAAAAAAGCTATGTATGATTTAGTAAGGACTATGGTGATGAAAGAATAGTTCTAAATCTAGTCGCGGTCCGATTTAACCCGATGTTTTATTACAATAAGCAAAAACGTGGGAAGAGACTGTAAAGACTTCAAAATACTATATGAGGAAGTAGAAAATAACGATGACATAATGGGACTCAGTCATCAAACCAGTCTGCGACACGACAAAGGACCCTCGTGCATAACAATTGCATAAAAACTTCCGAAAGGCATTACGATACAACGACCGGGCGACTTGCGCACGACACTCCATTTCATAGTAATAATACCGTACTTTTTAATCAATAACCAGTTTAGCTCTCGAACTCAACTGATGGTACTTAACTGAAGATGCTGTATAAGACAACTTGTAATAGAGGTAATGGTAGTTTAATCAAATCATTATACTAAGCAGATCTTAGACCGGGGCTTATTTAAAGCAGTTTTTTTGATAAAATGTCAGTTTTAGGCATTAAGGATTATAGTTCTGAAACTAAACGTGACTATAGATGAATTATACTGTTTTAGTAATGGTGTACCATCAACGATGAAATACTTCGCACTACTTTGGACTTTATCGAACGTTGCGGTAGTGTTCGTTAGATGCATGGGTCAAAAGAGTTCAATAAGCTAAACTTTCTCCACTTTGAACTAAAAGTCAGTGAAACTGAGTAGGTATGAACTGATGTTAGATGTACATAAATGTTCTAAGTATACCACCTCGCTCGGGGCTGTATTTGTACCACGCTACGTTCATACCGTGTTCCCTGTACGTTTATCTCAATCTGGTATAGAACGCCGGAGGGCAAGAGTGCAACACGACTCGTCCGACCGCCCTCCCCTCCCACCTCACCGTACTAACCGGTATTCCTAGTCCGCTCCCAAGCTTAGCCTGCCCTCTCTAAGTAGATTACAACCTTAATATGGCCATTGGCTACCGATTAGTGGCACCGGTTTGTGTAGCACTACCATGCGCACTAAATCATAAATCGCTTAAATCTTAAAGTTAACTTTAATCTTATTTGAAACAAATATCTGCAACACGATCACGTTCTGATCATTATAGTAATATGCAGTAATATAACAAAGTTTTTATAATTTTTGTTTTGAGAATGCGCTTATCAATAATTGGTGATTATGTCGGTCCTGTAAATTTATTGAAGAGATTCATTTAGGTGCTTTCATTTGCCCATAAAGATAAGGCCTAGATGATATTTCATATATACATGAGTTTATTTAAGTACATTTAATTGCACGTGCCAAATTAGATTAGTGAGATATTTAAAACTAAATTGGTAATTATATATCGTTCTGCTTCTCCGAAGGTACAAAATATGCAAGCGAAAGAGTTTGTATTACGAATATGGTGGGAAAGCATGTCACTGAAATATGAGTAAATACAATTACATCACACTATGATGCCAAAAGTAAGACAAGATACATTGAATAGTAAAAAAAAAGCATCTTACATCACTTATACACGGTAGTAAACTAGGATCCCTACCTAATATCCCTAATATATTTTATTAACGTCGTATTCCCGACTATTATGAGAAGGGGAAACGTATAATTAATCTTCGTGGACACAGAGCAAAAGTGGAACGCACGATAAAGGAGAAAATTATCCTTCAATATGTTATATATCATACAACTTTCGAAAATGTTACCAATACAAAATTTTGTTGCCACTCTTAATTTTAACATTTTTATTTACAAACAAATTACGCAACAGAAACCTTTATTAATATAGTCAATTCGTTCAAAGTAAACTGTTTCAATTCAAAGTGCCTCCGTACAATAGCTATGTACATTCTGTACTTAAGGCATTGTCAATTAACCATTTCTATGCTTCAGTATTAACATCCCCATGCTAAAGTTGTTGGATAGCATTGTTCGCGTTGCGTGATATTTGCAAAGGCAAAGTAAATGCTTTTGTATGCCCATGTAGTGGTGGTCTGTTGTCAGGTGAGATTTATGCTCGTAGTTGTAACATGCGCCGGGTGGGCGGACGTGGGACGTAGACGATACGAGCTCGGCCACGCCGCCTCTGCAATGTTGCGTCTGGACCATTTAAACCCGTATTTGGAACGACACTCGCTGCCTTTCACGGAATCAGTTTTTCAAAACTTAACAATACCGTGAAAAGCAACAGCATTACCAGTTGACCTAAATCTATATTCAAGATCTACAAACTGCTGCAACTTTGTTTACTGAGCGACGCCGTCCAAAGAAAAGGCGACACATGCCTTTTAATTTGGCTAGCCCTAAGAAAATAGCACCGTTGGCACAAAGGATTCCAATCAACGGGCGAATGTTTATAAATAGCGTCTACCCGACTGCGGTCGCTTTATAATCCCGAACAAAGGAACAATAACGACTAACAAAGAAGTTAGAAAAGAACAAAAGCAAACATCGAAGCGAGTCAAACAGGCTGTTTCCTTCCAAGGCGACGTAATAACAATAACAATATGGCGACTAGAGCGTGCGTGTTCGATAAATGATGCGCGCAATTGATCAAAGTCGATACTCGCGAACACGCATGAATTTATTCAGCTTTGTCTTAATTACTGCCCGAATTAACGGTCTACTGATCTGCATCTGGAAAGAGACGGTTAAACAAATTGAGCTGGAGTGGGAAAGAGATAGTGCTCTTATCGGGGTGTGGCTATCAGTAGCTACTTTTTATTCACTGCAAGTACCTACATAGTTGCACGCGAGCGCATATGTATATGTGAAAATGTTTATGTATCCGTGTTTATATTAGGCAGTCGTGCTCATGCTATTATATGCTAATTAGCTTTCCGAAACTTATACCGTGTTGAAAATAAACATAGACATAAATAGTTATGATGTGATCTCTAGAGAAATTAAAAATACCAGAGTTAGCTCTACTAGGGTTTTTATTCTCGTCAAATATGGAAGTCAATAAGCGTGGGTTACATATAAGGAAACAAATTATAAAATAGTCTAAATCGTATAATGTGTAAGCTAGCTCTACTGGAAATATCGCAGGTGCACTACATCGTTAATGTCAATGACCAAAGCTAACCGGTGTTCAACGGTGACTCATGTGAGACGGGCGCCGCTGCATGCCGTTGCGTCGCCTTTTCAGCACAATGGCCACAAATCACCAAAAAATCACTTCACAACTGAGAGCGTAACATTCAAAAACATGTGAAGCTAGTGCGGTGAAAGGTAAGATGCGTTCCGTAAACCGTTCCGAGCTAGCGAGTAGCCGAGCGTGGTGGTGTCGTGTCGGCGCGGGAGAATGGCGCAAACTGGCACCGCGGGGAGGGAGAGCCCCGCACCGCCCTCGCTCACCCCCCCGCACGTCCTCGCCCGGCCACCAGACACAGGCTTGCATAATTAATCAGACTTCACACTTCCACTCATGCATTGCACCTTCCGCGCACGCAAGGTCATCGTTTTTGTAACTACAGACCGATAAATCATCGATTTTAGGAAAGTGACCTCTTTTAGCATTTATTGCTTTGTCTTATGGCTATTTTGGTGGTTATTATCGTAATATATCTAATTCCAGCTTCGTGTAATAACACTAAGAGTTATAAGTCTACTAATTGCCTACTACCTGTTCGTGCACACGAGTTCAGCGTTCTGCGTTTTTTCGATGTTTTTCTAACTCATCGGAATCGTTAGTATTCCCGGGATAAGAAGTATCCATGTCTATCTCCAGTATGCAAGTTATAACTACGCAAATGCTTGCTGTGAAGTCGTGCAAAGATAACAAGGGTATTTTTCTAATACCCCGAGAATGATACCGTATGCTTTTCCGGTATAAAGGTATATTATGTCCACCTCTACGATGCAAGTTATACTGTATAGGAATGCCTAATCTGACCAAGATCAGTACTATGGTTGAGCGGAACATGGATAACAAACAAACTTATTCACATACTTTCATCATGATCATTCTCATCCTCTAATAATATCTGTTAGGTATACAGACATTTTCTTAGCAGAACTCAATAAATACTCAAAAAGTTGCGGCCTCGTTGAAACCTCGTTATTCTCAGTTTAAATGCATTAATGCTATACCATATTTTTATTAATATACCGATTGAGATAAAGTTAAAATCTTTAAGTCACCAGAGGCTAATTAATTACTACCCACTGGAAAAATCTTCAAAAACGAAGAACCTGTCTACGCACCCAAATAAAGAATAAAATAAACCACTTTTTAAAAGAAGGCGTTGCAAAGAAAACTGGAAATTATTGGAAAATTTAATTATCAGTCACCATATTCCGTAGACCTGTCCCGTTGAAATAACAAATAAATCGTAAAATGCTATTTTGAGCTCTTAGTCACCTCTATAAATCTCTATAGACTGGTTTTTGTAGCAATACAAACAACCTTATTTTAATTTTAAAGAATTTTCGGTAAGTAACGTTAGTATAGCATGAGAAATATTAAGAGCAGTTTTTTTAAGAATTTGCTTCGTGTAATAATTCATTACTAAAACAACACAAAACAAAAGATTTTATTAATTCTGATATGAAGGAATACTATTTAAATATTTTGACAAAATTTGCAATGATCATCAGATGATATTCAAAATTTACGAATTAAATATGTAGAATATGTACGTAGTAGAAAGTTAATGGCAATAAACACATAATAGACAATACGAACATAATAAGATGCAAAAAGACGCTAAACAATAGAACGTGACTGTCGAAAAACTTGAAACCGTCTGTCGTGCAGGTCAAAACTAATATTAACCTTCAAACAAAACAAGAACAAAGTAGTGAGTGGCACGTTACACAGACCCTTCCGAGTCCCCGGGGGTTGAGTCGGGGGATAGAGCGCCGGAGCCAGACGAATCCCGGCGTCCCGCACTTGTCGCGATCGATATCCGTATCCGCTGCACGGGAACTCGCATTAACTAACTCTGATAGAGACGGAAAGTCGGTCGATGTTGTTGCAAACTTTACCGATTACGCCGAGCAAACCCTCCTCCCACTTCGTAGTAAATAAATCAACAACTCACGCAACGATATTAACAACATCGCATTAACGAAACCTATTGTGGCTCATTACCACACTCGCTGTAGTAGTACGCGTTGATTAACTGTTTTTATTGTTGTCTAGCATAAACCGAGTATAGAAAATAAACGTGCCTGATTTATTACCCATTAAGATCTAGCCTATTAATTTGACTAGTTAATAACTTAATTTAACGACCAAAATACTACGTAAATTGGCATGATTACATTCAGCTTTAATATCAATAACCTTTATAAATATTTAAGACTGGACTTAATTGCTGTGTTATGTAATATGTATTATGTAAAATGAATATTTTAGCAATCCTAATTTAAAGAATGTTGACAACTAAATTATGAGACATTGAATGATATTACAAACATCTCCCATTTGTCATCTAATTATAACTATAGTTTCGGCATCAATTTTTTAAGGTCACACAGGGATTGACAATTATCTTTTGTATGACATATGTTATGGGTACATAAGTAGATGTTTAGTTTTTCATATTTATAATAATGATCCCTACAAAAGACCTATGCTCAGGAGTTAACGTCACAATGATGATCAGGATAATGATGATGATGATGACGATAGTAATTTCTTGTATCTTAATTATCGTGATGTTTCTAAGTAAATTAATTTGCAAGTCAAAACAAAAAGTAAACAAATAATAGATGAGTCATAGCTGTTTCTGTAAACAGGCAAAGTGCACGAGTTATATTATGCAAATGGATAACTTATTACTTTTCACAACAGCAATGTGTTACACACTCGAACTTAATAGAGCGAAGACACAATCAAAGCGAAATACATTAACACAAACAAGCGCCCGAAGCCAATTCTGCAGTAATAGGAAAAGTTTGAATCGATTCAAGCGGTGAGTCGGCGACTCTCACGGTACCAATCGACTATGAGAAACTTGCTGCATTCTAATGTATACGGATCGCGTTGCGCAATTCGAACGTTTAGTATGTCGATATTATCTACTTGGATGGCATTGAAATTCTATAAACTGTTTCTAGAAAAAAAAAATTTAAGAGTTCGCATTTTAATAAAATCTTTGTTTTAACATAAAATAATTATGGATTGAATAAGATGTCAATGTTTTACGGATAGAATACGGGCAAGCTTACGTATTTTATTCAAATTTTTCTGTTTGTCAGAACGTTAAATCATAGTCAGTATTGTAGCTTCGATTTTCTGTTAGTTAATGTCTCAATTAATCTATTCACACAGAAATTCAAATACTAAAAAAACACGTTAAAGGGCACAGATTTGGCTACAAGGTGGAAAGAAGTTTTGGCAAAAGTTCAATGGAAGTCGGTATTTCTTTGAAATTGTTGCTAAGAACACAAAATAAATTTTTCATTCACCAAGGCTTAGGAAGACAATTTTTTTTAATTTACATATTTTTTTTAATAAAAATTTTGTCATCATTGATTTATCCAAATCATTTAAAAAAAACCATAAACATAATCATAAAAGTGATTCACAAAGAACGAACCCCCGATGTTTTAGTTTCATTGATATAAAACATGATCAATAGGAACACCTTAGTTGCAGGTGCTCGCCAATGCAATCTAAAAACTATTCTAAAAGGCAATTACTAAAGTCCCATTTACTCTTCCGCAGATCGTGAGCTGAGTTAGGATTAAAGCTTAACATTCTGCGCACAAGCGAAAGAGATGAAGCTATTACGGCACAGCTGTAGGGAAAAGTGGCGATGATTAGTTTGGGTGTACTTTGCGAATCGATAGTCTACAACATTATAATGCTTCCGTTATCCTACCTCCTCGTGGATTGCGCAAGTTGAATTGTTTATAGAATCTTAACTCGGGGGACTTCGCTACAAAAAGGGTCGCTGAACCGGGAAAATTGTTGAGAACGTGTCCCCTCTAGTTACACAACGTTCGGATAATCGTATTATATTGATGATTTATGGTGAATTAAAGTGTCTGATTAAATCATTAAAAAAATCATTCATTTGGCACACTTTATTTGTATATACTGCACCTTATCGTGCAATTCGTGTTGTTATAGTATAGTTGTTTTTTAAGGTATAGGGGACAAAAGTAAAACCCAATTCAATTTAATTGCTTAGTGATACATCACATGTTTCAATAAGTATACATAAAACATTAGATATGTTTCGTTTCATGCTTATTTGATTATAATAAAAGAAAATAAATCGCAGAAAACCTAGCGTGACCCAATACGTAGATCAATAATTGACAACATTGCCACTATACATTTCTGTTGTATACACGTGTTAAATAAATGCAGACAAAGAGAATCAATCGAACGATGTACGTGACTTACATATAGGATATTATCTACAGCTAAAATGTCATTAACAGTAAAAGTATAAAAAAGCTAATATTCTATAATGTATATAATATATATAGTAAGTAAGGGGATAATAAATCCAAGGTCGTTATGGATCGCTGCGTAGTTAATTGCCAGTCTTTTGTCTTAGCTTCTTTTGCTTTAGTATAATATACTCGTACACATTCACATGCTGACGGGTGATCTAATTTCTCTCCTATTATTATGTTTATAACTAGCTACAAGTACAAACAACAAAACTGTACTCCGGATAATTTTCATCCGGTATCGCTATTAAATTCAGGACCGGATAATAGCCTCTCGTAATTGGCTTAGTCTCCAGTACCCTACTAGAGGTTTACTATATAATATGTATTTTGTGTGGAATCTATACGAATAGAATGTTTTTTTTTAATATACCCAGTATACACGCAGACGTTGTTTTTACTTTTTTAACTCTTGCCCGCGGCTTTGTTTGAGTTAGTAAAGGTTTCGTCAATCGAGTTTTTAAATACGTACAAATTCCTTAGTACAATAAATAAAAAATTACATTTAAGTTTTATGATAGTGTGAGTAGATATTCAGTAACGTTTAAAATTCATTCGGACTTGATCCCAACCGTCCTTGCTGAAGGTTAGGACCTTGCCTCGAATCCTTGAGTGTTACGAATATAAAATGGTTACCTACTACGTCCTCATCTCGATGTCAGCAGCAAGTAATTTGAAATTTTTAATATAAATGGGAAGTGTAGATGGTTAGTGTGAACGAATAATTACGTATTAGAAAGTGTACACCGACGGTAGTACGGGTAACCGGTTATCATCATCATCATCCTCAGCGATCCAAAACCGGCCCACAACAGGGTACAAGTCTTCTCTCAGAATGAGAATGGTTAGGCTGTAGTCCACCACGCTAAACAAGTGCGGATTGGAATACTTCACACGTCTTTGAGAACGTTATCTAAAACTGGATATTATCCTTCACTGTTAAAGCAAGTTATATTTCTTAAATTAAGAACACTCACTTCAAAACATCACTTCGAATTGTTAGAAGTCTGTGCTGGGGATCGAACTGGATCGCCCGAATGGGAGGCCGAAATCCTAACCACAAAAATCATCGCTGAAGTCACGGGCAACCCGTTAGATGATTCATTAGAATGAAAAGGAGTTTCCGTGAATATGAATAATAAAGCATCATTATTTTCATCTTGCATCATAGCAGGAAAAAAGAAAATAAGCCTCAAAGCGAACGGCGTCAGTCCAAAAATACCGCGGCTAGACAGACATGTTTATGAGCTAATACTGAAAGTTAATTATCTGTACTTGTGTTCTCCCAGTAGCCGATCTAAATTAGATTTTCACAGAAGTTTGGAGCCAAGTATTCAAGCTAGTATTCCGCTTGCGTCCAACTCAAACGCCCCACGATTAACATTAGTTCAGAACAATGCCCGAGCAACTAAACTAAGTTCCCGGTTGTTTCTAGTTCAATATTCAAATGAGTTCAGTGGTGCGGAAACTCAATCGTTTAGTACACGCTCCATATGTGACAGTAACTCAAAATTACACAACTAAATTTTGAAGTGTAATAAATAAGGATTTACTGCGTACGTATCGGAAAAAATCATTTTTTTGAATACTTAATTAATATTATGTTAAAGAGTAAATCTGAAGATGATAAATATTTTTGCATTCACTATCTAATTCACATTTTAATATAACGAGGATCGGATGAAAATCTTCGTACTTATATACAGAACGACACTTCCCCACGGTTAGTAGCAAAGTACTCTATATTTCAGTACTTAAGTAAACAGTGTATATAATTTGTCAACCAGTGTATCTACATATTTTTTTTTTTATACCAAGCTGATGGTCTGTCTACATGATTGTAAGTAGAAAACAATCATCTATATATAGAGCAACATTTTGCAGGTTGCAAAACTACCACACTGTGTCCATAAATCGATCCCTGTGTCAGTCCACCAAACCAGTGGCGTGCACTTCATACATGCACAAAACCATTATACCATTAAACCATTATACCATTTTAGGCAGTGCGCCTACCCTAAAAATGGTATATAATTCGTAAAGGAAGATTTCTGCCGTTTTATGCAATTTTTCTGCTGCATTCAACCACACCGGCAACCATGCCCTCACGGCATTGAAACTACGTTGCTTGGCGGCAGACACGAGAATGGCGGTGGGAATTGTAATAACAAAAAATAATGACTTTTAAATCGACATATTAGTCTACAACTCTCTCATTAATGTCTTTAATGATCTGAAAGCATATGAATTTTCATATTATGTATCTCACACAACGTTATCTAATTTCAAAGACCTTTAAATTTACTGCGAATTAATAGAGACGTAGTTATGTGGCGTCACTGGATTTATTATGCAGTTGGACGAAACTAGAATATCTCATTAGTCATTTCGTCCATGTTTAGCGAATATAGCGCAGAGGCGGTCAGGTTAAAATTGGAGGATGCGTCACTGGGCGCCATCGACCTGCCTTTACTAGCGACGATGCTGCTCGCATTTGAATAGGAACAGATGAGCACATTCATAAATCATTCACTGCTACCTTACCAACCACATTAGTTTCACAAAATGTAATAGATGTTTTGTGATTGCTGAGTAATTCAAAATATATTCAATGAATGAGTGTAGGTGGGGTATTGTTAAAATATGTATGCCAAAAATGTTTTATGCAAGCGGTCCCCGTTGGGTAAATAATGCGCAGGAAACCGTGTACTAACGTGAAGGTTAAAATAAGTTAATATATATAGCGTAAAGTCTAACTTTTTGTTGTTGATCTATAATCGTCGCTTAGCGTTGATCTTACCACGTAAGTCATATTGGGTATTTTGAATAGGCAAGCAAGTAAAAAAGTCGAGTTAATAATTTTTTATGAAATAATACTTTTGCTATCAATAATAATAAGTACATTTAGTTTTAAGTTCCTATACACAAAGCAAAACTTGATATTTTTAAAAATCAAATTATCCCTTGTAAAGTTTCTAATTTTGATATTCGTCGTGTTAGGAATAAAGTGACGGAATGGTGAATAAACGTTAGTTGCCATTGATGTGACTTCGCTATTTCTGCCAATTTTTTTGTGCTGCCATTTTTGGTATCTTGACAAGACAAATCAAAGAGCCATCGGACAACAAGAAGTAAGAATTACACATAATATTACAGTAGAATAATAACACCAGAAATATAAGCTACTTTCAGAATTAACCTGGCTTAATAGCATTAGATACCATATTGAATAAAAAACTTTGAATTGATTATTGCCATCGCTTTTTGTAAAGCACGATGAAATGATAAAACATATATATATATATATATATATATATATATACCTATTTATGGTTAAAATTAGATTTCTATGAAACACGAAAGGTCAAATAAATGCCTACAAAAAATAGCAATTAAATCCGATATCAAAGCAACGGAGAGTCACCTTGGGGAGACGTTAAATCAATGCTAAGTCATTCTGACCGCGTTCCTTTATCTTTAAAATTCCTATATTTTTTGTAACACAAGTCAACACCCACGCCAAGGCTGTTCACTTTTTGTAGTATCTTACACAGCCCGATTGTAAAGGATAAACCAACTCGTTGTTTAACAAACACCGAGAAAAAAAAAATACATTGATGAATCGAATAAATATTTATGTGAGGCATATAAGGAGCAATTAATTGTAAAGACATTGATTAATAGTGGCGTAAGTAATATGAGTAAATGCAATTTTGCAATGTTTATCTACAGGAATTCCACAAAACAATGTTTTTGGAACTTTTCAGCTGGTGAACTAGCCGGTTTCAAACCATATAATGCCTTTTTAACAAATCCCACTGTTTGTTTCTAACGGTTATGGATCATGTTACTTAAGTTAATAAATAAAGCAACTCAAAGAAGCTACGGCGGCGCTACGAAAATATTACTCTATTGGAAAAATAGCACCACTAAAAAAATAGATTTCTAAATCACGTGATGTCCGTCCGGTCCTTACGCATTATAACATGTATCAATGGGAGCACCAGACTCAAAACAATAACTGGTTTCTAAGCCATAATATAATAACCATACGATATTTAAATAAATTATCTACTTTTATCATCGATTTATATCTAGAAGGTAGGTTACAAATAAGGATAATATGTAGATAAGATCTAAAAATATTTATAAGCGGAATTTCTGAAATTCCATTTATTTAATATTTCGACTTATTTCTGTTGGTTAATATGTGATTTGATCGACACACACACCGGAACCACATCTTCAAAGTACGGGCTTGATTTCTTCGGCCAACTTTCTAACTCCTGGCTGGTAACGAGGGTTTCTAATAGGAAAATCTAATAACTAATAATTTTTGCCCAACCCCGGAAACGAACCCAGGACAGGACATGCTAGGCATTAGACTATCAAGACCATCATTGGGATTAGCGATTGTCACGAATTTAGTAAAGAGTGTGGATAGTCAAACATGTAGACAGGGGATTTTGTAAAAATACCGGTGCTCTATGAAACCTACAGAATACAATGTTTTTTTTCAAAGAGTCTCAAAACAACAACTATATAGGTACAACCAAATACAACCACTATACTTTGGTATTTGAATTGTTATTTGAATGAATAGTTAGGTAAGAAATCGTGCCCAAACCAAAAAAGGCTAAAGCTTAGTAAACATAAAATAAGCGGTAGTTGCACTAGTTTATACTTATATCTTGAATAAATGTATATGGAATTAATAAAATTACAACTTACTTGTAGATTGGAGCGTGATCTTCTCGGCATAACGCCCACGACTTCGCCGCGCATTATAGATTCAATAACTGTAAAAGAAAATATTATTTTAATCCGTGGAACTTTTTCTGTCCGTTAAAATCAATTTGGCCTCCAAACTTTAAGCATAAAAAAGTTTAAATTAAAAGTTTTTTTTTTAATAAAGGCCAGTCCTTTTCTTAAGTACCTACATTAAACTTTTGATAACCTCCCTTTTTATTGATAAAGGAATTGAATTGAACTTTATTATGATCGTAAATATTTTTAAATGAAACTTTGCATGGTTAAATGTAATGATTACTACTACACAAGATAAAATAAATATAAAAAAGTATGTTATCCATCGTTTTACTTATCGCCATTTGTCATAAGCTAATGATCATTAGTTAGTTTAGTTTAGCATAAATGTAATTGTAGAATTTAGCTTGTTGTATTCACGACCAATGATTGTCGACGGCGCAGGGTGTAACGGTAAAACTGTTAAGAGTTTATGTTTTACAACTTTTAAATGTAATATTTTATTTTTTGATGAAAAATAAAAATAAATAAAATCTTTATCAATTTTGCTAACGAAAACTTGAGAATTTAAGAACGGGCAAGTTAGGAATTTAAGAATAATCCCTCCAAGCGATTTAGCGTCCTAGTACGATGCCTGGAAGTGATTGTTTATTATAACTGCCATACCTTTAACAGGTTAGCCTGCTTTCACTGTACCTTCAAAGCAGTGCATACTTCCCCACTGCCTTGGAGGTTCTCAAATATTTAATGGCTTATGCCACAACGGTGCGTTGCGATCTTCGTTCCCTTTAAACTACAAGCGTGCCGTTGATGTTTTTTTTTCCGGAAAAAGGTTCACGGATATGTTTTAAGATTGCTAAAAAAGGCCACCAGGGTGCTTAGCGGAATTCGTTTCCATATTGGGTATTTTAAATTATAAACAACCTTGCAAAATTTTCGATACATTGTGTATAGTAATTAAACTACTTACAGGAGTATTGACTAAGTTGAGTTCTTTGTCCTCAGTATACACAATTAATCACTTAAATGATGACAGTATAGATGTGGTGACTTAGATATTCACTATTAACTTTTAATTCGTGACAGATAGGATAATAAGTTGAAGCGTCAAATGTAATTTTTATACTATTATTATAATAGTTGTTGAGTGCAAAATAATGGCCGGTAGAAAATCTATTATTGATAGGGTCAGCACCTTTTTTTTTTTTTAAATACAATATAAAAAACGTTTCTAATCTGGCCTACCTATTCTGTGTTTTGAAGTTAACGATCGTAACACCAGAGTTAGAAATAATCTGTCAAATTTAACGAATTATTCTATAGTCAATATTCGAAATGACAGGATTGATCATAAGACATCATCGGCGAACTAACTACTAACACATGAATGTAGACTACTACACTCATATGTTAGTAGTTAGATGATGCCGCAGATACTGAATCAAAGGAGGAAAAATAATGTTTAAACATTAGGGGCAAACAAAAACAATGCGACGTATGTTACGGGTTTTAACAAGAATCTGTTTCCAAAATTCCGTTATTTGGTGGAAGGTTAAACTAAATAGTGGTACCAAGTTAACTAATAATGTTATCAACTCTGGAAAATAGCCTCTCTATGTTGAGGGTGAATGTCTGATGCATGACACATGCACATTTTGTTGAACATGCGTGACACACTGGCCTTTCACCAGTAAGTACGTAACATGGGAACATCTCATTACGGTAACGGGAGCCGGTTGTATTAACTTCTGTGTGTGCATAATTGGATGCGCGAAGCCTTACTGCGGCACTTGCAACGCTAGTCTGCGATGTTCGCAAATCCTTTGTCGAGCTAGCGTTACAGCAACGCACACATTGACACGATGCGAATATACATAACACAGTACATATGTGTTTGTTCCATTTATTTGGCTTAAGGCGAACTGACACTGTAGCTGTTTCATATTTCTTACTCGGAATGCAGATGCAATACTTATTGCTCTACTTTGGAACACATAGGGCAGTAATCGGTTCCTAAGTGTTTTGCTTGCGACTTGATCTTTGCTTTTCCGAGTAGCATGCTACTTTTGATCCCGGGAAAACACAGATCAATTCTTCTCCTATACAAAACCAGATCAGTAGTTTTGTTTCTGCGAGAAATAAAGACGATTTAATTAACGCATCTCTATATCAGTTATTATGTAGGGATGTAAAAATAATGCAATATAATTTCAATCACGTTAGTCATTATTTATATAACAATAATCGAGACTGCCATTTTGGAATAAAAATAAAACGTTGAGCTGTCAAGTCAACGGACTATCATAAAATAAGGAACTTCCCTAAATAGTCTTTTATAAATTAATGTATATAAATTGTCTAAAAAATCTTACACTCAGTAACTAGGTATATTCTTCATAATTAGCTATAAAGTACGCCATCAGTTTAAATGTAATGAAACAAAGGAATCTTATATCGTAGAAATTTTTCAGAGAAGAGTTACGTACTTGCCCGCAAGCTTTTCTTATGTTAATTAATATAATTTAATTTTCATGCAGAAATGCACTTTTATACCGCAGAAGTATTTTTTTTGATTCAAGGCTATATAGCCGCTATCGCAAATTGTTAAGTCTAAGATCTATGCACCGTCTCACGTATGAGATAAAATGTGTCCAGCAGTCAAAGATTTATTGTTAAATGTTAAACTAAACATTACTATTAACTGTTAAATTAAACAGAAGCGGTTATAGACTACTAGTTAGCGCGTTAGCCTCCCTTTGGGGGAGACTATGTTCGATCCCGGGCACACACCTCTTTTGGGAGTTCTGTTCTTTTT
Source organism: Pararge aegeria (assembly GCF_905163445.1). Lineage (NCBI taxonomy): Eukaryota > Metazoa > Arthropoda > Insecta > Lepidoptera > Nymphalidae > Pararge > Pararge aegeria. The sequence goes on from NC_053194.1 coordinate 5,848,450, forward strand.
TAATTTAAGTAATAAAAATATAACTTGCTTCAACAGTGAAGGAAAATTTCGTGAGGAAACTGCACGCCTGCGAATTATCCATAACGTTCTCAAGCGTGTGAATTGTACCAGTCCGCACTTGGCCAGCCTTGTGGACTGAGGCAAATACCCTGCTCATACCTTCTGAGAAGAGACCCGCGCCCTTTATAAGTTTGTTAGGGAAATGTTATGGTGAACTAAAACTGAAAGTTTATCAAAGTTATTTTATTGCTAAAATCAGCTTGATATTTAATTTTTCAACGTCACCATTTAATTTGTATTTAGTACATAACACCGGATACGAAATAAAATTGAAACTACATGAATAACATTTTTGGGTTTCAAAACTTATTATTATTTCCTATCGTAAGCAATTCCTGTAACGTGATAATAACGAATTGCACGATAAGTAAACATTCGAAATGTTTACGCTTATGCCACACTACGCGATAACTAAATATTTATTCATAGTAACGTTACGTCATAACTAACTGAAATACTTTTGATTTTATGAATACTTAAATGAAGGATTATCTGAATTCTGAAATGAAAAAGAGCAGCACAATGTTAAGCACTACCAACATAAGGTGACAAGATTCGGTTTAGTGATTATCGATATCCATATTCAGAAACGGATGCACAAACGCATTGATGAAAATCGGGAGACGTCATGTCATTTTATTTCAAGTTAGAAGCTCTGTTTTACGACAACAAGTGAGATCGTGGGAATTAAAGTGTAATCACTGTTTAGTGATTCCTTATCGCGGATACCAACATGTGTTTAGAAAGTAAGTCCTTGGATAGAAGCAGGCGTTACTTTGCGGAAATCCATGATATAATATGAACATTAAGCTTAATTTGCTATTGTCCGCGAAAAGCAGGAGAATCTGTATGGTGTTATTTATAATTTCTTATGATTTACCCTCTACGCACGTTTCGCTCCGAAACCGGAGCATCCTCAGGAGATTCAACTAACCTATTAAAAATACTACTTATAATATAAATAATACTTTGGAATTGTAACTTGTACTCCGACTTCTCAGGTTATCACTGAAACAGTACTACTTCATCTATATTCGAAAAGCATCGATATTTGCGAGATGCTATCATATTGTCATAGCAACGTATAAACCGTTGTACATATACTGTGCAGTATGCATTGTTCCGTTCGCGATAATATAATGTAACACAATATTGACAATTACATAGGTAAACAGACAACCATGCATGCATTATGTATGAATATGTTACAACACTGCTTGACTCGTGACGCAACTAAACATACACGTGACAGGTAAAGATAAAATATTTTACTACTATTGGCTCAAGATTTGTCTTAATAAAATAAAAGTACACTCCGCTCATTTCTTAATGGCTTTAACAAAACTATAACAATATATAATATCACGCTATCGAAATTTTGATAAATGAGAGTCAAGGATAAATGGTTGGGTTCGGTCTCACCAGCGTTATAATTAGAAGTTTTATAATCGAAATAAATTAATTTACCTCCATCACCAAGTAGCCTCATCTGAACCAGCGACGGATCTTCGCTGTGTTCTTCTAAAACCGTGTCATCAGTCACTGTTAGCTCCTGACGAAGGAAATAAAAAATAAAAAATCAGTAATGAAATGTCAAGAATATATGAGTTTATATTTCAAGGAACGTAAACCAAATATACTAATGTCACGTAGACTAGTCTTGTTTTTATCAATATCATTGGTAATTTGCTGCTATTGGCCCACGACAAAGCACGAGTCTCCCCCCAGAATGAAATGTGTGTAGCCAGTCGTCCACCAAACACGCTAGCCTGTGACTAGCGTGGTCGGTGGACGTTACTACCATCGCTTTACAGTTTTTTATATTGTCGACAATCTTGTTTTCAAAAGTATTTTGTTTTTAGAGACGGCAACGCATGTTTAGTATAAAACTGTATATTTTGAAATATTGCCATTTTAAACGACTGTAATAAGCCTTATTTTGACTTTGAATTTGAAACGTTGAAAACAATAAAAGAAAAGTAAAGAAAACCGTAGTGTTGGCAGTTTTATTAATCATGTTTTGACAATAACAAAAATACATCAACACCACACAAACAACACAAAGAAACCAACTTCACGTTAATGAAAAGGCAACTAAAGTAGGTGTTGTGTGTTTGTACGTAAACAAGTTCTGAATTCCTATAATAACTTTCTCACGCCCACACTGCTGCGAAATATAAATACAAAAGCGTGCCTGGTTTGTGTTGTTTCTCAGTCTAAAACTCAATTTACACAAACAAATACTAAATAACTTTATTGATTGAGAATAATAAGATGTTTTCAACCCTCGGACAGACACTCCGGTAACTCCCATTAGCATCAGATATTATGTATAAGAGAGTTATAACAAATTTTATTTATATTCAAAATCTTTGCCATTAGCAGTAACCATTGTCTTTGACGCGCTTAATTTGAACCCTTGCTGTAAAACAAGTTATAAAACTGGAATTTTAAAGAAAACGCGAACACGCGTGGCAAAAGGCCCTGTGTAGGGGGCGAGCATAAAGCCCCGCCTTTATCCCATTGAAATTTTGAAGAAGATGAAGGATGGGTTAAATAAATAATAATAAATAAAAAAAATATTTGACAGCTGATTGACCCACTGTCAACCAATCAGCCGTAAAACTTTTTTTGAAATAGCTGGATTATTTCTTGGCTGCTATCACTGATATAAAGTTCTGATGAAGCCTGCTCGAACTTGCCTAAAAGATATCTGTTCTCACATGATTTGAAGGCATGTAATGTATTTTACTGTGGTGAGAAAAGGAAGCCGGAAGAGAATTTCAGATCTGCCCGGATGGAAGCAAAGCACGTCTTAAATTTTCCAAAGGATTTTATCTACGTAGAGATACAGATCTTTACGATGCCTCGCAGTTCGATGGTAAAGAAGTGAGTGTAGTAAAAAAATTGTACTACATAAATAGTTCTTGAGCACACTCTCGGAAATATAGCTTGTAGAATACAGATGGACCTTGCGATGATCATGAAGTGTTTCAGAAAAAGGACCTTATATCGAACCATGATTTATGCGCCTTAGCCTTGAGTCGTAAAATGTCTGAGAACTTCTCTAGTAGAAAACGTCGCATTCAAATCGTTCTAAGCGCTCAAACGAATGTACCAATTAAATAAGTTTCCTTTTTCAATTCAAAGAAGGATCGTTATCGTATAGTTAATGCAGATAGCATTAAAAATATAATTTATAGGAGATACATGTTGCCTCAATTGAAATGAACTCGAAATAAGCTAATTTAAATACGTTTATGTTTTCGTATATTAATTAACGACTTGTTTAACCAGTCTTGTATATGCGGATGTCGATAAACGTTGTAATAAAAATATTGGTAACTAGAACAAGTTCATTTAAAATCTTTATTTGGATGAACTTTTAATTTTTTTTGGCGACTCTGAAGTTATTTTCATGTTTTATTGTACCAACTACATAAACTACATAAAATTAAAAGATTATTGAAAAATTACGACATTGTTATATTAACATTTATGTCAATTATTAACTTAAAATTTAATGAGTACGTATTACAAATGATTGCATGATGATGGCGATGGAGTACCTCAGTCGATAGTATTCTCTACAATTTCGTATTTCTTTAGGCATTATTAGAGTACATAAAGCAGTAATACCTATAACTTATTGCATAAGTAATGAAAGAATATGCACAAAACATATTATCTATGTTTCGTTGATGTATATGCATGTAAGAATATACATCAATTAAATAATTTATAAAATAGTTTTATAAATATAATAAGAGTAACAGAAGAAGTCAGTATTTCAATTCCAATTGAAAGCAGCAAAATAATAATACTATTCTGTGGTACAAGGTTGTCGATAAACATGTCTTCGAGCCAAAAGACCAAGTTGAACGCAAACTTGTTTGAAACAAAGCGGGAGCTTTAAGAAAGTTACTTGGGTAACCAAGAAAGGGGGAACGTGGAGGTTACTCAAAACTTTGACGTCGTGGACGAACCAAGTTCGCTGCTCGCTAATTCGCAGTATAAATTTGTTTAACGTCTCAACTTTTTAACTGTAATTACATGGCAAAGTTCAGAACGGATTGAAGTACTTCGTGATTCTGACAACTATCCGATAGCTTGATGGACAATTGAAACCGTTCATTATGTCCTCGAATTGTTGTAACTAAAGATTGATTTGTAATCCTAAGTGCGAATCAAATTGGATTAGTCTAGCTAGTTAAAGCGTAGATTAATTTTCTTAGATACACGTAACCAATCAAGTAGTTTATAGTATCATAAACAAGCAATTTAAATTAGATCATGCAAATTTGTCCCTAATACAAATTATAACGCTTGGATTAATGATGGAATAATGTTACATTCTGAACAGTTATTAAGTTATTAGCATCAGCGTAACTTAGCTATTTTTCACAAGGAATCTTCAAGTGTTACGTTCAACTTTATAGGAAATAAATAATATGGACAAACTATAATGACCATCTATTCCACTTTGTAATGTGCTTCAATATAGATACGAATAACTTTTGCCCGTCCCTAACAGAGCCGATGAAAGAAAAACAATAAACTGTTTCAATAACGCAAAACAACAAAGTTTCTTCTGCGATGTTAGGCGAAGGGGTGAACACTGGACGAGGGAGACTCCTACCTGAAGGGGAAGGAAGAATATATATTATCGTTATTATCGTGACTTTCATTCACATCGACATATAAACAAGTTTCTTGGTAATCATAATTATACGATAATTACATCGATCACTATTTATTAGTGATGGATTATTATTTGTATATTATTATTATTATATTATATTATATTAATACAATATAATAATATAATAAATGCCAAAGTTTGTATGGATGTGTGTTATAATCACACGAGACGGCTAAACAGATCTCGGTGAAATTTAGCAGTGATACAAATTTTTATTATTATAGTTTGGAATAGCACAATACGAGATGTACGGTGCTGTGGTTTTTTTAGTTTAGCCCATCTCTAAGTTAAGACATTTAATGCATTGCTTTTATCTAAATAAAAGCTATGCATTAAATATCTAAACTTATTAAGTATGATTTTAATGACAAATCATTTAGCAAACTTTACAATAGGTTTACAACATTTTTTCATACAGGGCACGTTAACAACATTACCAACTTTAATTTGTAAAATCAACTGACACAATCGAAAACGTTGAATCATATATAATTTTTTTACATCAACAAAAACGCTCCAACCATAATCATCCGTTACATTCAAGAACCACGCCTATTTAATTAAACCGCGAACGACTACATTACGACACAAAAACTGGTTTTCATATTCATAAATAAATTCAATATAAATGAGTCGATTAAGTCAACACGAGATATTAATAAAAAAAACACGGGCAAGTGGAAAGCTGCATTCTTGTTCGTTTGTATACAGTTGTACTTGTTAACAACTTTCTTATGGCATTTTACAGATGGTATAAGTAGGTAGATGCCCTTATAAATCCCGCCATCGTTACTGGATGCCGTCGCGTTCAATATACTAAACCTGTTTCGCCCAGAACTTCCCGCTTCGGCATTATCTTGTAGAATGTCCATACAGTTAGCCGAGCGTGCTTTAAGCCTTTAGTAGCCGTCAGCCCTTTTCGCACAGCTTCCTTAACGATATGGCTAGGAATTAATTGCAAATATTATCTTACTTATGTATCATGATTCATGTTACACTGGCTTTAATTAGCGTTAGACTATTTCTTTGGGAAATGATAAACTATGTAGATTCAGAATATGAAACGAACCAGAAATTGCGTTTTTTATTAAAACTGACAGCATGAATTAGATTTTGTGATGAGGAATTAACTTCTCATTTCGAATCATTGGTCTGAATAATCTTTAGAAGATCTTCAGTAAGCTTTCGCAACGATGCACGCTGTGTAAAAAAGGTTGTCAAAAAGATCTAATCGCGTAACCGGAAATTTAACCAGATTCCTGGCACTGTTAGTTGTTTATGAGACTGTCATTCAAACAGCTGCGGATTGTCTACGTAAAATAACGTAACAGGATATTAATGCAGATATTTTTATTGTTTTGTGACCTGCTTCGTCTCCTACTTTTTGACCTTATATTTCGTTATGTGCACAGATGTAACATAATATGTATTTTTATTCAATTATTTTATACCAAAAGAAGTGTTCATTTTCTATATGAAATCTCTGCAAATGACCCTAGGCAAAAAGAGAAATGGAGAGGGAAGGAGAAATACATATCTTCTTTATACTTAGAATACAGATGTTGTTTTGGTTAAGGCATGACGTCTGGGCGGTTGAACTAAAATGACAGAATATGCGTGGAAAATATGTACAAACTTACACCAGTATGCTCATTGACACCAACAATGACAGCCGTGTACCACTGAGTAGCGCCAGCGACTCTATATACTTGTGCACGGCATCCGCCAAGGACAGACGGTGTGGTGGTTAGGATGCGCTGGCCATCCTGGATGGTCCGCCATTCCGCAGCCTCTGCAGTCAGTGCTGATAGCGTTGGTGAGTCTACTCCTGCCTCTGACCCCGCAAGACACGGATCCCACTCCTGTAAATAAAAATAATTATTAATTAGCATTTAACTTAAACGGATCGAATTTCATTTATCAGTTCGCCATTGCCTTTCTTGCGGTAGGAAGAACCCTGAGCACAAGCTTTTTAACTTGAACATGTCTGTTTCTGACTAAAATGTAAATAAATATTCAGCATTGACCTTTGCTTAATAATTTAAATTTCATGTTACCCCAAGTTGAATTTAAAATAGTTTCCCATCAGTTACTTTAGAGAATAGTAATGCCAAAAATGTAAACAAAAAATTACGACTCGTACGAATACTAGACATTGACGCAATTTATGCGATATGCGTTGAATATTTAGTAAAACTTGTTATACAGATTTCGATATCTTCTAATAAATAACTTAAAGAATTTGATTACATTCCTCATTATAATGTACCATTAAAGGTAATTCATCTTTATTTATTGCGATGTAAGCCATCTTAAATGTATGTTCTGCAAAGTAGAGAAACAACTATTATGAATACACGCGTAGATTTATCGGTTCTCGCAAACATAACATTATTCTGTACAAGAATGCAATGCCCATAAATAGTGCAATTACACTAGATTGTTAGTTATGTACGCTATGACCTCGTGTGCACGTAAACATTATCATTACCAGGGTATCCAACTGTACCACTACCGTACAAGAATTTCATGGAACAATATTAAATCTTAGAATGTATTTAGAATTGTATCTTTCCACGAGTTAAATATATAAACAAACAAACGCTGTTTTATTACGACTTTGTTATTATGTACAAATTCCACGTGTAGATTATCGTGTAAATTTAAAGATCGACCTTTGATTAATATTGCATACAATATTTTGACACTATTTAAGTTTTATACCTATAAATTGAAATCTAAGTTCAAGAAGACGTAAAAGTTGACTTTAAACATTGACTGTTCGCTTACCTATAAATCGACAACCAAGAGCTGTGATCTTACTGGACACGAGCCCTGACGCAACATTGCGGGACCTTTCTCGATTTACCGGCCATTATGCTTCCAGACTTCTATGCGAAATTCGGCTCGATTCGAATAAATCGATGCACGTAATTTCTCACTGAGATTTGCTTCATTGCAAATTTAAAAATTTAAAAATTCAAATCAAATAAAAAGACTATTAATAAAGCTGTACGAACCATCACGGGATGCAGGGCAAATATTGATACACACGGAAACCCTTAAGATGCGTTATAATTTTGACGGAAAAAAGACCGTCTTCATATATCTGCATACATGGTTAACCTAAATGTTATGACCCACATTATATACACGTTACTTGCCTATTCTTCGCATTATTAAACCTAAATGTTTTTGTGGTTTTCCGGTACTCATTAGCTTTATATAGAAAGTTCTAACCTAACCAAAATAGATGTGTAATTTATCTAGCACTCCTCAGATCTGACTCAATTGAGCTGACATTTCTTCCAATATGTAATCCAGAAACTATAAAATTACATGAACTGAACACTATCACAAGAACACAATGACTGGCGCGGTGGGCAACGACCCTGCTTTCTGGGCCCATGGCCGTGGGATCGATTCCCACAACTGGAACATGTTTGTGTAATGAACATGAATGTTTTTCAGTGCTTGGGTGTTTATCTTTATATAATAAGTATTTATGTATATTATCAGTTATCTTAGTACCCATAACACAAGCTACTCTTACTTTGGGTCTAGATGGCCATGTATGTATTGTCGTAGTATATTTATTAATTTATCTATATCATCACAAATAAATCGTCAATCGAAGACTAACCAACCATGAGCTAGAGAAAAATAATACTAAATCCGAAAGAGGTGGTCAGATAAAGGTAATAGGTAAATTCTCTCATTCTCTATCTCTCAATCTCATTTTCACGTTGTTGGAGAATAATAATTCTAATCCCGCGAAATACCTTACAAAGTGGATGGCCGACTCAGCTATGTAGGTAAGACTTCCTTTATGACACCATACAAAGGAAGCAATAACCTAACCCCACGTACAAAAGGTAACGTCACAGTACGTATTAAGAGGAGTATTACATAGTAACGTACAGACGACTTGCATTTATGTCAATGTTACAGCACACGTCTACACCTGTGTGTGTGTGTGCCAGACGTATCCGGTACGTTGACCTAGCTCCGCTCTCCCCTGCCCTATATCTAGGGATAGCAAATAGGAAGTGTTAGAATTATACTAAATACTAGTATGTCGTAAGAGATATTTAAAAAAAAATATATAACAGAAATAATATATTAGATACAATCTTAAATTTTAGAAAGAAAATATATAACAATAGATATGATGTACTGGGGCTGTACTACTATCGCTAAATGCAGTATTATTTTGATGATTATTTTGAGACTCGTAGACACTTTAAGCGCGACTTTTTTTTCCCGTTTTTTGGTATTTCCGATAAACAGTTTCCTATGACCGTCTCCAAATGCAAGGTATACTTTATTTTGGCAAGATCTGTTTAGCTGAGAAGACTGTTTCTGATTGTAAACTTTGTGTTCCTTCCGAGATAAGAAGTTTTTTTTTTTTAAGTAATAATGGACGGACTAAACGTTAGCGGAAAACACGTTTTAATAATTGGCGCCAGACCAGAGCACAGCAAACTTGGCGACAGAAATAAGCATTGCAGCTGCCACGGAAAGCTTAACTATAAAATTGTTACTTAAATTTTTACTTTATATCTGACTAGCGGACTTGCGCGACTTCTTCCGCGAATGAGTCGACTTAAAAAATAGTCGTATATCCGATATAAATGATTCCGAGATTTAAATATAAATGAATCCTAGCTTTATCAATTTATCGTCCCCGAAACCCTCTGTAACTACATTTCATGAAAATCGTTGGAGCCGATTCCGAGATTCTAATTATATACGAGTATATAGCCTATGTCACCCGGGGATAGTGTAGCTTTCCAACAGTGAAAGGGTTTTTCAAATCCGTTCAGTAATTTTGAAGCAAACCAACAAACAATCAAATTTTTCCTCTTTATAATATTAGCATAGCCTGGATTCTAATGTTTTTTAAATTTATTCTTATTGCCCATAATGTGGCAACCCTAAGCCAGCTACGGTACTGACTGTACCGTAGCTCCGCAGCTATTGGATGTGGTTAGGCGACACGGAAATGATTTACGTAAAAGCCAGATAGACGCCGTAAAACCATTGTACTCGTAAATTATTCTGCGCTTCTTTTTAACATTTTTTAAACAATATCGTGAGGAAATTTAATGCCTGAATGTTCTCCATTCTCAAAGGGGTGTGAAGTCCAATCTGCACTTGGCAAGCGTGCTGGACTACGAACCTAGGCCTTCTCATTGCCTAGTTGAGGGCCGGCAATGGGTTGATATGATGAACGGTTGAGAGAACGTTGTTTATGCCTGCCAATTAGTATCTCGTTAATAATCGATGAAGATATTTGGTAACGAATACCTAAACATTTGTTAGTTGTCTGATGTGACACATTGATGCAATCATTGCAATGAAAACATAACTATTAAAGTCACAAAATTGCTATTAACAAATGAAAATGGACCAAGTGTTAAATATGCAGACGTCTGTGCAGATACTAAGTATCAGCGAATGACATAATGATAATGGGCAAGATGAGATGTCTTCAGTAATTTAGTTACGTAAGGAATTGCGCTATTATATCATGTCGCTTGCTCATAGGCGTCGTATTTCTTTATTATTTTTTTACCTAATATCTTTATAATATTTATTTTAATGATCGATATATGAATTTAAAACATATTTTCGTAACGTAACGTAAGTTCTATGTTATTAAGTTTATGCAAACTCTAGAATAATTACAGCCACATGCAGTTTTCTTCGTTAAAATCAAAGTTACATTTCAGGTTAGACGTTAGAGGATTCTGTGAATCCTTTATTATTTCCAGAGCAGAGATGTCTAAAGTAATTCAGTTACGTGAGGAATTTCGTTATTATATCATGTCGCTTTCACATTAATGTCGTATTACATTACAATACTTGTATTATTCATTTAATAATTAGAGAAAAATTCGTTTAAATGTTTATTTTTTAAACCATATAATCGATATTTGAATTTAAAAGTAAGATACTTCTCAGTAGTATATATGTTATCGGGTTCTAAAAAACTCTGGTATGCTTACTAGGGCTGTTAATTACAGTTTTATTTGCCGTCGTAATCAAAGTTAAGTGACAGTTAAGAGTATTATTTCTAGTATAGTACTTAAGATATACTTTTTCGTATTTTCCACGTACGTACGGATATCTTAAAATATCTGTAAGTAACTATTCACTACTAATCGCGCATGAATTTGAAAGTAAGACACCCTATATAACAATCCTTTAAAAGCTATTTTTTTTAGTTTGTCGTAATACCAACTTTACCGATTATAAAGACTTTGTCAGCGAACAAAAAACCAATATAAAACAAAAACGTGTTCATGCCCTTAAACACAATTTTTCACGGTCAAATTATTTTCACCGGGTAATCCGAAAGATTACGCCATCGTAATCGCTAGTTCGTTCGTCTGTATTTTGTGTAACAGATATGCTCTGATGGGCAAAGCTAGGGTTACCAGATTAAAGTTTGAAAATCTGTTTTATAATAACTCTAGACATTTTGTAAGGATTTTTAAAACAAACGAAAGTTATGATTGATTCTGATTAGAATTAAAGCGTTTCATAAAATGTTATAAAAATAATATAATTATTTTAATATTAATTTCAATAAGATTATTTTACTATCAATTTAAATTTATTATTTTGATATTATTTATTATTTTAATATTAATAATTAGTTTATTTTAATATTAATTTAAATAAGATTATTTTACATAGACAACATAATGCGATATTGTCGGTTTGATAAATTGTCGTGACCGAAGTATATTAGTTCGAATCAATTTATAAACAAACTTTGACGGTTATAAGTAACACGAAACGCCAAAAAGTGTTATAAATTTCTTGGCGACCATTATATTTTCTTATATCTACCAAACTAAGTCAAAATACCAAACGAGTATCAACTGAGAATAGTGGAAGAACAAAAGTTGCTTACACAATTTTTGAAATATCACTATGCTTGTTAAAATTTATAATAAAATAGTAACTAAACAAACAAGTCAAAACTGTCTCGTTAGGAAAAAAAATTAAGCTTCCTCAAATAATATGCCCAAAATTGAAGGAGTGAGTAAGAAAACCTTACCTTAGCCCAAAATTGCAAACTTGTTATTCAACTTCTCGTCGCCTGGCAACCCTAGGCATAGCACGACTCGGTCTCTGTGAGTCAGCAACGTTACGCAACGCCCGAGGCTTTTACTGTTTATTTTGCTCGGTTATTCTATTTGGTGAGATTACCTCGTGATTAATATGAGGTTGTAGAGCACGAGTTATACATACCTAAATGCCTAGGGAACGTTTGTGTTCTGGGAATGTTTTTGTGGAGTGGATTCTCTTTTTATTATGTCTGCTGCTGTACCTACCCATACAGCTACTTAATATACGTTTAACATGATGGCTAATGTATTCCAGGAAATGTACGATAAGTAAAACAAACATAAAGGAAAAGGAAACATTCATTAACTCCATCAATCTGCACTGGGCCAGCGATGTGGACTACGGCGTAAACTGAGAAGGTCATTGTGAGAGGTGACCCGTGGGCCGGTAATGGGTCGATATGATGATGATGTGAAACTTAATGGCGAGACACAATACCCACTAAACTCCAGCGAGTGTGGTGTGGTTTAAGTGAACACCTCCGTGGTAAAGGAATACTCCGATATTTAAGGTATATCAAATTAAATATCGTCAAACAATCATCATCAGCATAATAACGTCCCATCGCTGGGCACAGTTATTGAAGCATACACCAACCACGATGCTGCAATGCGGGTTTGTGGGCACACGCCTGAAATTATTTTAAGGTTAAGATAGAGGTCAACCAATAACTCTAATTTAAAGGTCAGCAAGAAGAAAGATGAGCAATAACTAAATTCTAAAATTAGCATTTTAAAATCCATTTTATTTATATAGAGCATATCGAACATGGTATATGTTCGATATGCTCAGAAATGCTTTGGATATATGTATTTATTAATAGTATAATAAATTATTTGACAGTGTTATTATTTTGATAGTATTTCATAGTGTTATAGGTAAATGGTCCTGCCATTGAACCCAAATATCTACTGATTTATATAAAGTAAACCGTTAATTGTGTCTAGGAATGATTTAACATCATTAAAGTGATTGAATAATGTCTAGAGTTTCGTGCAATGCCAAAGCTTTGAGCTCTCATTGTTTTGTAATGGAATCCAATCAGAGATTGATGAGTCGTATCATGAAGCTATTTTTCTTTACGGCTATCGTAAATACCTAATAGAAATTTTCATGACTTATTCATTTCACGATAAAGTAATAAAAGGAAATCAACACGAGATTTATTAATAAAATAGTAAGAGGCTACTAGGTGGTGTATTCTATTATGCACGCGGCTTTGTCTGCTAAGATTTTTTAGTGCCTTGCCCTGCCTTACTTCATTTTTACCGAAAGAGCATCGTCGGTAACAGACAAAGTTTTGCTACTTTAAATACCAGTAGCGAGATATTTTAATGAGAATTAACTAAAACTAGATATAATACTTACATTGTAGGTAAACATAGGTATCGAATTTAAACGTATTTCTGGTTCAATGTTTTGGCTTTAATGGCTTCCACATACATTCGTTAAAGTTACAAAAGTTTTACATTTTTTTTTCATTTCATATGCTAAAAACATTTCTATATTTTAACCCTTAGTTAAAGTTTTTATGAATTCACATTTTTTCATTTATCAATACGATTTGGAATTTATAAAAAAATCTACCATTCAGGGGTATATTTTGAAGAATAAAGTATGAAAGTTTGTATGGTAATGTTTTGAATAATTTTACAAGGACGAAGTAACAACTAATAATAAAATGTTTTCGTTACATATAGCCATATATTTATTACGCAACCAGGAAGCAATCATATCTGACACACATTCACTCCTGTAGGTACGTACTGTACACGCTCATTCAATTTCCTGTCACAGCCTCGGCGGCTCCCTCTGTCCTCACCCGATATGATTATTATTGATAACAGATCCAATATGTTATAATGTAACTGCCGACATATGATTTTGATCTTGTAAAGTATTTTTATAGTTACGTGTGATCATATTATTTTACTTCAATTATTATGTTAGTATATGTATATTAGTGCTTTGAATTCTATTGCTCTAGTCAAGTTCTAGGAATACATCAATCTACGGCATGTTGCTAGCTTCCAAGGTTTTTATCATTTTCCCTATTCTATGTTAAAAGTTTATTAGAACATTAGAGGTAAAATAATTGCTACGCTTATAAATTCCTATAAATGTGGAAGTGTGTTGGTTTGTTCTTCTTCTTTGCGCCATAACTAAGCTATTGTATAATCAATATATAATCAATTGGGTATAGTCAGATGAAAGGACGCAGAGTAACATAGACGACCGGCTTATTTTGATCCGCGGTAAACAAACGGTTCCCACGGATTTGTTAAAAAAAACGATAATAAACGAGGACAAAGAACGCGGGGTAATAGAATAGCTAGAAGTAAAAATAAAATTAGAGTTTTCTGAACCACATCCTTCGTATTTTCCTTCTGAGTTTAACTGGAAAATGTTTGTGTGATGAATATAAATGTTTTTCAGTGCCTGGGTGTTTATTTGTATATTATAAGTATTTATGTATATTAACACGCTTATTTTGGGGCTAGATGGCGATATGTGTATTTTCGTAGTATATTTATTTATTTATTTAATTGACTCACTACAATGTGTGTGATTAGTTGATAATGTAACTTATTAGTTTGCGCTGCTTTTTGCTGATGCTTTGCAGAATTATAATAGAATGTTGATCCGACAATTCCGATCTACAGTGTTCTATCAGAGTCAAAGTAAAGCGTAGATAAACTAATGGTTTATGAGCGGGGAACACGTCAGTGGCTTTTCTGGTTCTACAAATGCCAATTGGCGACGGTTTATTAATAGTTATAATTTACGGATCAAGCAGACCAACTGCTATAGAGAGCTCCTTAAACACTAAGCTGGGCATAAGAGACACAACTGGCAATAAGTAGCCCTGTTTTCATCAGGCATATGTCTGCCTCAAGTTGATGGTTAAGTCTCATGAGCCTCATGAGTAAGTACTCCGGCAACCACGTCCATCAGTGATAGCACTTCTCCGGACGAGCTCTGTCACAAAAAGGTCTACTACTTCTAAAAACAATAACTTGATGTCAAGTTATCCAGCGGCTAGTTTCCTTTCTACTTATATGTATAGGTATTGTTCTAACTAGACAGACATTAATACCCGTACTCCATTAAGAAATCCATACTAAATATGAAGAATGAGTACTACATTCCAAGACACCCCAAGCATACAAAGTAAGTTGCTCAAACTATGCACGTATTGTATTACGGACGGCCGCCTCAGGGGACCACTAACTGTTCCTCAAAACAATACAAAGTGGTGAGTACCTACCTGCACAAAGCCCCATTGGGGTATTATTCCGTTAAAACATAAATAAACCCCGTACAGTCTGGTACAAACGTTACGTTTTCTACTCTATTTTCGTTTAAATTCAGTATTTTGGAGAAAACTTAACACGAAGTAACCATTAACTTAACTAATAGCTGGATATAGCATATAATGCCCGAGATAAAACTTAAAGCGCCAACTTTCAAGTTCATTCCGAAAGTTCAAAGAATAAATTCCGCACTAATCCTCTAAAACTTTAGCATTAAATTCTGGAACAAATTCTTGGTCAAGAAACTTAAAACAAAGCCTTTTGAAGTTATAAAATTAAGTCCTAAAATAAACTTTTACTGACTTTATATATAGACTTACTTAGCTGGCGAGTAATGGAAAAGATTTCGCAGCCAGACATTGCACTCATCCTTCTATTTATCAGATGTTGTATCAGAAAGAGATTTTAAAACAAGATGGCCGCCATATTGTCATGGGTGGGCATATTGTGATAAGCGGTGGTTCTCAGTTCGTTTAGACAATGGAGTAATTTTAACCTTAAAAAAAGCACATTTATTTACTTTATTTATAACTTCGATCTCTAATAAAAATGTAGCTTAATAACAACGCCATTAATGAGATTTAGAGACTACACAAATTCACTTGTTTAATTACATACCTACTCGTGAATATCGAATGCGTTTCATTATTTTATGTCACTAACTATTTAATGCTATTAACTGAACAATAGTGAGTGTCCACCAGCACTGGGCCAGTGTGGTGGACTTCGTCTTTAACCCATTCTCATTTCGGGAGGCGACCCGTGCCTGGTAATGGGTTGATATGATGATAATGATTACTGTATAAGATGGAAGTTAACTTTTCCTGTAGAAAAGAAAAGAAATTTCGAATTGGACATTTCCCCCACCCTAAAGAAACAATGAAATAGCTGGAAAAATTTCAAACTGTTGTTATCCAAATTTATTTTAGTTTTTTATTCGTTGTAGTAATCATGGAATCAATTATAAAATGAAAAAAAGGAATTTGTACTACCATATGTTACTTAAAACACAGAACAAAACCCTTTGCTATTTCTGGCTAATAACAAAATGTCTAGAGACAAACGGGAATAGCGGCCATGTTTAAACCAGACACAGGAGAGCATAAATTGGGCTTTTGTTCTCACTGCAGTGGTAATGTTCTCTGTAGAACGCCATAAAAGATATTGTAAGTGCTACCGGTATTGTTGCAAACATACAATTAAGGTTGTACGGAGAAAGAACGGCACTAATAACATGTGATTATTTACTATGAAAGAAACGAGTACGATTGCGTCCGTAGCAAATACGTCGTTTCAAATGATGAAAATGATGCTGTTTTATGAAAATGACCGTATATTTACGTAATTGACCTCAAACACACCGGCTATTGGATTACGATTATATTATAGACCTATCATTTTTAACGATATAATAGTAAAATAGTAAAATCTATTTGCCAGTTTGCTTTTCTCTAAAACTAAAAAAAAACATTTAGTATTAAAAGAAACTCCAAATTCATAACTTACAGCGTGTAGTTGTTTTAGTACGTATCTCTAATTACAGCATAACACATTATAAACGAAGTGGTGATAGCGCAGTGGGTAGGAGCTCAACTTTACTGTCGGGGTGCCCAAGTTCGAATTCTAGCACGCACCTCTAGTTTTATGCGTTTTATGTAATTAAAAATATCACTTGATTCGACGGTGAAGGAAAACATCGTGAGGAAACCTGCATGCCTAAGAGTTCTACACAATGTTCTCAAAGGTATTTGGAGTCCACCAATCCGCACTAGGCCAGCGTAGTTGACTGCGGCCTTAACCCCTTCTCATTGTGAGAGGAAACCTGTGCCCTGGGTCAGTAAACGAGTAAATATGATAATGATGGCATTATAAACGCAAACATCAATCTATTTAAACTTAAAGCACATTATTAACTATCTCTAGAGAGATCACTTCTTCAATCTTCCCTTGACACTTATTTCGGTTCTCTTCTGTACCTCTTTTCCCGCCATCTTATATGACCTTTCTTTTTGACCTGGGTTCCTGTCATTTTGGATTTCTACTTCAACTTATATCAACAGGTTATGCATAATTTTGATCGGTCTGCACGAAGATATCTTTTTTCTTTAACCAAACGTACACACAAAAGCAGATTAACTAACATTAGGTACTTCCAAAAGTAAAAAAAAGGTTAATTATAAATTTATCATAAGATGTGATTTTTTTATTTATGTAGGTTAACACCTTAATTTAAAAAGATTACTGTAAACAATGATCGTTATACAATCAAAATTAATGGTTTGTTTTTTTTACAGTCGTGATGAAATTCATTACTTAATTACTTTAACTATTAAAAAAAAAATATAATTAATTTACTATATTATAGCGCTATACGAAGTGAACTGCCGGATTCTACTACTACCATTTACATAATAATTACCCTAATCTGAATCAATCAAAGTCATGCCACTAGGGGAGATCCAGGAAAACGTTCCGTTTCTATCATCATCATCACTGTCTTTGGCATATTATGTGCATAAAAAGGCACTCACATTCAATCAATCGAGGACTAATGCAACCTACGAAACTATAGAAAAAGCAAAAGTATAAATTTTGAAACGAAAGAGCTTATATAATTTGTACCACATATATACTCGTTCATAAGTTTGTAGAAGCTTCAAGGAGGAAATTAAGTTAATATATAATACAAATTATCAAACATTACAATTTACAAAAAGAGTTTTACTGACTGGTAATAAATAAATAATTAATATAATGATTCATTTAACCTTGCTCGAACGCTTATACAGCACAGGTGTATGCGATGGAGATAACGTATTAGTTTTAAGATGCAAGCTGAAGCTACAAGGTAATAATATCATTATACTTTATTTTTATTATATAACTAGAGGTTTCCCGCCACGTTAAAAATTTAAGTTTTTCAATAAACCCCAATTTATTTTCTTGGATAAAGTGTATCCTATGGCCGTCCGCAGGATACAAACTATTTATTTTCCTTTGATTCGTTCTACTTCGTTAAAGACATGACTTTTTTTTTAAAGCAAGCGGGTAACTTTTGCCAGCTGTTTTTCCGGGATAATTATTACCCAATGCCCATCTCCAGGATGCAATCTACCAAATTTCAACAACATCGGTTCGACGGTTGAGCCGAACATAGGTAACAGACACATCAGCTTTTATAATATTAGTATTGATTTGTACGAATTGTAATGTTGTAATTATAATGATTAAATAGCATGAGACAGTTATTGGCTTCTTGTAATCTGATCGCAGATATCTACTTATGACGTTGGTTAAAAGGACTTTGTTCTAACCGACTGACTGACAACCCACAGCCGAGAAAGCCTGAATATATTTTTTTTTTAATTTTGAGATATACTTGAGCATCGAGATCCATGGCGGTTTACTGAAGAGTAAGTAAAGTAGAGTAAGTAGTATAGTCAAGAGGAACGAAAGAAAGTTTTAATGAAAGTCTGTCATTATAAAACTTCGTATTAGGGTTTTTATATAAACAATAATTCAACATACGGTTGAAATAGAGGTTGAAAGTTTGTATAAAGTCCTTAATTTTTCAAGGTTTATATATTCGGGGAACGGGGCATTCTCGATATCAGAAGTTCTACGCAGACGAAGTTGCTCGCTGGAATTTTAGGCGTGTCCGAGGAATGTCCGAACTGAGAATCGACCCGTGATTCGTAGCTATACCATCGCACCATTTTGGTACGCAACTCTGCAAATGCCCATGATTTTTATATTAGAAATGTCACGTAAAGCATTGAGTGGACACATAAATAACTGCGATACATAAGTTCCATTGTCTTCCAGTGCATATTCCCATGATGAATAGTTTCCTTCGCTTGGCATAAGATATACGTAGTTCAACTTCCTTAACTCGTTGTCATATATGATATGTTGAGCTGTCTATCTTTATATATTTCATACCTATCTAATATGCATATGAAAGGAATCCATTATAAATAATTCCCACCGTTTCTTTAATACTTCATATATCATTCCTATTATTAATATTAATGAAAATTCTCGCGGATAGGATACAAATATAATTTGATAAGATAAGGATACTCAAACATACTTTAGGTAATGAAATAATTACAGCAACATTAGAGATACTGAAGATATGACGTACCTAATCCTTAATTAATCTATTTAGTTAACCAAGTAAAATTAAGTACATTATGTACGAGTATGGTAATTATAATTACAATTATGTATATTCAGTTAACACACACACACATTACCTTCACGCTCGTCTGAGCTCAGATTATTTACCTACTTTATAAACACTAATAATAACAAAATTTTCGTTTGTTTGTTTGAACTCTCTAATCTCGGTAACCACCAGTCTAGTTGAACATATGATTTTTGAGAAGGGTAGCCTATTTATCATCACGCTATGACACTTAGCAGTCAAGAAAAGGAGGATTTTCTCCTCATAGGCTAGTAAATAGCGATTGCCTACTGATTAACACTTCATTCTCCCATTCGGGGGAACAGAATTCGAATCCTGGTACGTAACCTCTAACTTTTCAGGGTAATGTGCGTTGTCAATTGAAGCAATTAACCATCGTGAAGAAACGTACGTGCCTGAGAGTTCCCCATATTTTCTCAAAGGAGTATGAATTCCAACCCATTCGCAATGGACCAGCGTGGTGGAAACCGGCCAAAAACCTTCTCATTCTGAGAGAAGACTTGTAACCTGTAGTGGGGCCGTTAATGGGTTCTTAATGATGAAGATAGCTTTATTTATTTATTCAATAACCTTCACCTGAAAAACGTTTACTGTTTCTCACTCACTCTTACTGATGAACGTTTGGTAGATCGGTCAATCATTAAAACCAAAACATTATTTTCCGCTAAGGGTAATAACATGTTGCATAATTAATAATGATAATGAGTCCACCCAGCGTCGAGGGAATAATATAACCTACATCTCTACGTAAATCTATGTATAAGGAGGCATAGCCCAGCGATGGGAAAATAACAGATAGCGGATTTCATAACGATATTTGCCAACTATAAAACATCGTTCTCGCAATTTATACCATAAGTTGTCAGAATACGACTAAAGTCGTTAATATTGACTATAAAGTTATTTTTTCACTCAAACCGTAAGCAACACCGTAGCTAGTCTTTGCAAGAGCCTTCAAAAGACATTTCATTTATTCCTAAGTTCACGCAACAACAAGATATTATGTTCTTCTTGGAATTTAAATGCAATGGCGTTCGCAATATTTATGAGATATAAACATGGTCTGATACTGTATATAAAACTGTATATTTCAATCAGTTATCGGCACATCATTTGATAAGATAAGATAGGTTATTACTTGATAAAGTTAACAGTCTACATAAGATTAAACCTAGTTACAATTTAAAATTGCAGATATGATATCGAAGCAGGAAAAACACGTACGTTTTATCTTAGAGAATTCGAATACTGCAATTCATCAATAGAACCATTATAATAATAATAATTAATTATCTATAGTAATATTATAAATGCGAAGCGTTGGTAACCTGGTGGATTGGACTTCGGTTTCACTTTCGAAGGGGCCAAGTACAAAGCCGCACGTGGCACGCACCTTTAACTTAGAAGTTATTGCGTTTTAAGCTATTTATTATTTAAAACATCGTGAGTTTGATGTTCTCAAAACTTGTGAAGTCCACCTGTAATTTCTTCACATTCTGAGAGCGGACTCGTTCCCTATAGTGTAGTAGTGTGTATTAACCCGTTCTGTTTGTTCGTTATTTATGTTAGGCCAAATCACTACACCAATATTGACGAAAATTGGCACAGAGATTTTGCATCCTCTAGACCTCAATAGAATTTTAGAAAGACAACATTTCGTAAAGAGATAGTCGTTCAATCAAACTACAATACGTATTATTTTTGTATTGAGCCACAAAGAAAACATACTATAATTACTTTACCCATTAAAAATATTTTTATTATCGTGATTAATCTATACACAATGCTATCGAGAATTTCATTGTTTTTTTATCGATTTGTTACATAAATATTTTAATGATTGACTCATTGTTATTAAGCTTATTAAATTCCGCTCCACTTCAAAAATACCGAAAATAAGTGGTCGTACAAATAACACGTACTTACATACTTTTTTGAAAGTGTTAATTCCGAAATTAAAACAATCTGTTAAGTATGCTTTTGACTTTGCCATTCGAGGGGCTTTGTTATGACTACAGAAATTGAATGAAAACTTACTTTGTTTACCAAAAGCAAACGCTTACAGCAATAATAAAAGGTCTTAACTTTAATTGTATCGTCTTTTGTCTGGAACACAGCATATCACATTTTGTAATTATATATTTCAAGGTGGATTTTCAAAAGAGATACTGACTTAAACTGGTTTGCTGAGTAATGTTCATAATAAAAGTAGGTTAGAAGTAAACGATTGCCTCCGCCCAGATTTTTTATTTACCCATGTCCTCAGTACGTATTCTATAGTACTCTTGCAAAGTCCGCATTCTCTCTTGCAGAAAACTTTCCATCAAAATTGGTTTAGTCTTTCTCTAAATTTCACCTTGCAAAGTCTTTTACTGTTAATGAAAGTCCTCCAATCATCGGTTCACCTATCCCAAAAAGAAATACAGAGGAACCGAGACATACAAATAATTTAAAAACGTTTTTAGTTCAAATACTTGCAAAAGCCTAATGAGACAGTTATTTCTAAATCGCAGACAGTCAATTAAATTGTATTTATTTGTATACCTACATTATTTTTTGTTACCTGGTCGTGATTTCTCGTTATCAGACCGCAATAATAGACCAAACCGGTTCGTATTGGTGTTACAAGTTACAATGGAAATGTAAATGCGATGTTACGCTCGCCCGCCTGCCTTTCAACCGTGCATGATTAACCGTGAATGTTACGCTTTATCGACTACGGAATCTGCATGGAATTCGATAGAGGCTATTAATAATGCTAAAATGAGGCGTACTTTACAAATCTGTTTGCACTTGAAGCTAAGATCAGGCTGCCCTTGGCGAATTCACTGGAAGCTGAAATGAGACTTCACAAATTCTAAATTTCTGGTCGCTAAAATGAATTGACAAACTTTAATGAATTTGACGTTAATTGCAGCCTTATTTCACAAACTGCGATACACTTCACGATAAATTGAGGCTTACTTTAACAAATTTTCATGCACTGTATTGTCACCTACGGATCACGAGGTTCAATTTTTGATTTCAGATTCTGGTAAAAATTGGGTACTCTGTCACGATATTTCCAGTTCGGGAAGCACTTTAACCCGTCACTAACATGTTATTAACAATCGTAAATATCCATCAACCCACTAGGGCAGGAAGTCTGTACCCATTGAAAAATTAATAGTAAGGATGTTGATATACTCGTACCCGTTGGCCAGTCAGATTTCAGTTCAGTAGCACTTCTAATTCAGAGCATATACCTGAATAGGACAGAGATTTGGAGTGTAAACCCACGAGAAGGGTTGGGCAACGGAATTTCCTTGCAGAATTTCCTAAAAATATCTTACAAATATATAATATAATCCAGCATCTCGTTATCAGTAGTCAAGCATACTAACCACTAGACTAAAGCCTCATTATAACAGTATTTAATAGAACAAAAGCACGTTATAATAACAAAGAGACCAAAGGATGGATGCTATAATACATAAACCAGACGAGTTTCGTTTCATCTTACATGCCTACATCAATGTCAGGGAAATCCTCCCCCCATCGCGGACCACCTCCCCAAGGGGGGGGGGCGGGCAGTAGAGTAAGCTAACTGAAGCAAACATTACTCGTTTAAAAACATCTACACGTGCCAACAAGTTGTTTCAACCTAGTTAATAATGAGCTTGTCCTTCTTAAGTAACAGAGTAACGGATCTCCGTGTTTTTTGCATGTACAATATGTAAAAAGCCAGAAAACAAAGGAAACGTGAGGCAAAGAAAGGAACTATGATGTCACTTAAGTTCAAATCAAATCAAAAAGCATTACACTGCAAACAAAACTGCTGCATCCCCACTAATAATATAAATGCAAAAGTTTGTTTGTTTGTCCTTTCTCCACGCTAACAGAGCAACCAATCAACTTTATATTTGGCATAGAGTTGAAAGAACGCAGAGTTACACAGCACGATTTTTAAAAACCGTAATTAACGCGGGCCACCACTAGTTGGAAAATAATTCATTTTATAATGTCTCTCATTAAAGCTACGAGTAAGCAAAGCACATATTTCATCGATGTAACTCAATGATATATGTGTTTGTGAAATGTTAAACGTTTTATTTCAAAAACATCATTATCAGTAGATGTCAAGTAACTTATTAAAAGACCTATAGCTTCTTCATAATACTAACGTCAGTCACTTAATCAATAGCATGAAACGCACAAAAAAATAGGCTATCGTCTTAAGTCGGTTAGTCTGTAATTGCTGACGTAGGCAAACTTTACTCGTTTAAAATTTGCGGCAACAATTTCTCTTGCTTGCGTGCATGACGGCCTCAACTTGCAAACTTTCAGTATAGCTTGATTGAGTTTTTTAATGATAACTGAGTTTTTAACTTAGATTGTTAGAGTTTGGAACGAAGCGTTTTAATCTTATAAAAATTCTTGCGACGCAGCGCGAGGGTGTGAGAGATTGTCTTCGTCGTTTCCTTTAATCTTTTGTATGAAAGGGTGCAACGCTTTTAATATCCGACAATGTAATATATGATGGGGGTGTTATTACTTTGAACAAGTAGGCATACAGTGAACATAAAGCTTAATTTGCTATAATCCGCGGAAATCTGTACCGTGCAATTTATAATTTCTTCAAGCTTTATACTTCACACCAAACACATCTTCCAAAATGTTCTCCCTACGCACGTTTTGCTCCAGCACCGGAGAATCCTAAGATGTTAACTTGACAATGAATATGTCCCAATAACTTAGTAAAGATTTTCCTGGTTTTCAGGGATTAGAGAAAATTAAACTATTGTTTAAAGAAGCGGTTATAGCCTAGTGATTAAAATTTCGGCTTCACTTTTAGGGGTCCGAGTTCAAATCCCGACACACAAGCTCGTTTCAAAGAAGTGTGAAGTCCACTGATTCGCATTGGGCCAGCTTATCGAACTACGGCCTAAACCCTTATACTATAGGCAGCCGAGTGGCGCAGTGGGCAGTGACCCTGCTTTCCGCGTCCAAGGCCGTGGGTTCGATTACCACAACTGGAAAAAATGTTTGTGTGATGAACATGAATGTTTTTCAGTGTCTGGGTGTTTATATGTATATTATAAGTATTAATGTGTATTATATTCATAAAAATATTCATCAGCTATCTTAGTGCCCATAACACAAGCTACTCTTACTTTGGGGCTATATAGCGATGTGTGTCTTGTCGTAGTATATTTATTTATTTATTTATTCTACTTGTAGTAGGAGACCCGTGCCCTGTAGTGGACCTGTAATAGGTTCATATGATGATGATGCCGCTAATGTTCATTATATATCATGGAATTCAGCAAAGTATGCATTGTTATATATAATATATAAGATTGTGGTATTCCTAATTTCGATTCCCTAACCCCGGACTGTGATGGAAATTTCGTCTCAGATAATTTTGTGTCGAACTCGACCCTGAACTCCAACTCAGGAAGTCATCTGTTACTAGGTACTATACTAACTTATTCGTGATTATTCTAGTTTTCACCGTTTAATACTCTATTTCCAAATTTTATAAAATGTATCTGGTACACATTTGAACCCTTAAAAATAGAAGATTTATCGGAATCGACTTGGTTGATTACGGCGGTAATAGTGTAGTAGGTATTCGTTTAAAATAGTGAAATATTCTCTAGAATATTCCAAAACTTTCACAGGCGTCAAACACGCTTGTTTCATTATTCATACAAAACAATACTCTTCGCAAAAATGATTTAAATATTTACATATTTATAGAATTCTTATTAGATTATTGCTCTCAACAAGATCGACCGAATCCACAGACTAGGCGAGACGTGGTAGAAAACTGGTTATACAACTGTTAAATTATTTATGTCGATCCCAATAAATTATGTAGGAATCACCAGACTATTCCTATTAAAAAGAACTCGCAAAACAACATCGTCACTGCCCAAAATATTTAGATAGATTAATACATAAATAGAAAAAGTTTATTGGAACATAACACAAAGAAACAAAACACTAAAACACAAACAGTACCTACTTAGTGCTACGTTGCGAAGTTTTGTTTTTATAAATCCCGCTGGAACCGATTTTTCCCCGGACTACGAATGTTAATTTTTTAGTATGTGTGCCATGTTTAGTCAGAAGCTTTAGCGGTCAAACCGAGCATAGATAACAAGGGTATTAAACTAAAGGTTCAAATGACATATTAAATCAATGGTTGAATGATTCATGTCTTTTTCTAGAATGCACTTTAATTTGAGTGAAACGTGTGACGTTATATTAGGTTAAGTGGATAGTGTTAAAATTATTTTTCGTGAAAGTCAAGCACGTTAACTACTTGACCAGCAAGTAACCTTTTATATTTTACCTACTTATTATTCATATTAAAACCTCAATTTATTTCAAAGCAGAACTTAGAAGTTGGTAATTCACGCAATAAAAATTAGGAGATATACTTAATGAGAATAGAGAAAAAGCGCTGAAAGTTGCATTTGCTGACAAAAGTAGATTTTGCGGGAGACAGCCAATCAATCACAGCTTTACCGGGAGGCGGCCGGGCTAACCGAAAATAGCGGCACTGGCATAACCACCACCTGGCTCGAATATGTATATAATAAAGGGGAGGCGTGGGTGAAACGGGCGCGGAAAATCAATAAAGCGGGCGGCGAGCATCAAAACATACCCTTTCCACCGTTTCTCCCGTTTCTCCCACAAAGCCTCCCGTCGCCCGGGGAACACCCCCACTTGTTTGGCAGACACCGTCCTTGATCTACCCACTTCGTCCGGGCGTTCAAATTTGGATAAACACTCGTATTCTCTCACTAGAAAATTGGGTCGGTTATGCGTTTCGCATTTACGAGTACCACCCATTACTCACTTAATGTTTATAATCTACCTAGTTATTTCAAATTTGTTTTCAATTTTATCTTTTTGCATGGCGAGCAATAATTAACTATTGAAACAACGTCTATATATGACACGTAACACAAATAACTTTTTCTAAAGAGCCATACATATTACTGTTAAATATTTGATAGAAGCATTAGGTAATTCGCGAATTTCCATAATACACTTATAACGAACATTTCAGCTTTCTTTAAAACTGAAATTGGTGTGGCATTTTTAACATTTTAGATTTCTTAGAATATTCTTCAGAGTAATACTTGTAAAAACAACAAGTCTTTAGTTTGAAGAAAATATATTGTTCCGACTGGATAACGTGGGAAGGGAAGGAAGAAAGTAAAATGCTCAGAAATTGGCAAACGAAACGTGTTAAACGAATTAATATTGACTTAATTTATTTAACATTTCCTACCTGTCGGATTTCCAATATTGCGTGTTATTGGAAATCGGATCTTCTATTGTTTTTTGTAAACTGATGCCTTTTTAATAAGAGTAGTAAATAATCTAGTATTAGCAGTAGTCAGTGGCGTGCACTTCATACACCGCAAAAGCACTGCTTACCCTAAAATTGATATATAACTCGTATAGGAGGAGGATTTTTGCCATTCTATGTCATTTTACTGCCTTATGCATACCCTGGTAAGAAACCCAGTACACGCCACTGGCATTAGTAGAGCTTTATGTGACAGAGCTCGTCCGGCGAGAAATGCTGTATTTCGTTCTCAAACGTATAGGCATTGGTTTTGCAATTACCATCGGGCAGCTCGGCTTGATCGGAGAATAACTATAAAAAAAATATCTATGCTGCCTGTATAGATCACGAGGTCATGTATTCGATTCCCGGTTCTATCCGGTTCCCGAGTCTAACATAGTATCTAGTCGGCTATCGCCAACTAAATAAACACAGTGTAGATATGGATTATTACGTTGGTTATTTATAAAGAGACAATGAGCATGTTTATTGGTCGATTTTGTCACTCTCAATCTTTATTCTGACTCTAATAAGGCTTACGATGAATGTTCCAATTGTGTAATTTTTACTAGGAATCAGTACAATAAATACTATAGGACTAACGAGCCACCGCTCGGATTTAGGTCCGAACCCTTATCCGATAATCTATTGAGGCTTTATGGTTGATTCATACTACATGGCCTTCTTTATGGGTAGGTGCATCATGAATGCTCTGTACTTTATGACTGTCTTTACATACAGAGAGGTGCCTGACGCATACCAGTCCTTTGGGGGAAACGGAGTAGATATGTGGGACTTGCACCCACTACAAACTCTGTAGGTCCCTCAACAGACCTATAAGTGAGAGTACGGGATACATTTGCGTATTCACAGCAACTGTTTTTAGGACTGGTTTTTCTATGAAATTTTCACAACTTTAAGTGGAAACTATTTCTTAAATAGAGAAAAAACAAAGTATAAAAAATAATACAAACATACTTAATAAAAAAAACTTTAAATATTTGTTTGTATATTGTATATTTGTATATTATATAATTATTACTAGTTAAAGGCAAGATAAATATGAGCCATAAGCGTATTAAAAAATGTATATATTTTTGTTTGTGTTAAAGAATAGACTATAGATAGATTTGGATACTATTATGTCGTACCTACCTATGGACGGAAACGTACTTTTGTTTTAATAACTGTTTTGTATGTGTAATAGCCCGTGATTTGATATGGTTCCAGGATTCACTTTATAAGATATATAATAGAAGTAGCCTCAACCACGCTTGGACTCTTTGATTATCTGTTGCAAAAAAAACCATTTGATTCTAGACTTTCCCTCAGCGTATAAGAAGGACAAACTTTCACAGTTCTGCATTTATTATTTTTAGTTATATATTAAAGATGAGTATTATATAACACTTACAGGTATGTATTGTATAAAGTTCTCAAATAATCGCAAACTCAATAAAATATTCGATAGATACCTACGTAAGAAATAGCCTTACGAAATGAAAGTGTTATAATTTTTCGCAGATAGATACCGTATAATGTATTCATGGTATGCAGACTTAACGTTCAACGGATTAAATATGCAAAGAATAAAAATGAAGCCAGCGCCAAGCAGTCATAGTTTATTTGGATTTACTTCCCTTGGACGGTTTCGACCCAATAATACTAAGCTTAGCAATGACTCAATACTTATGGCAGTGTTTCTCAAACGTATAGGCTCACGTCTTCCAGACCAATGCGCAACCCCTTTATGACAGGAAAATAGAGGGAAGTGTTGTTTCGAGTGAATAATTTGATTGCGCCGGCCAAGCAATGTTGAGCTAACAAGAACTGCCTCTTTGGTCTAATATGTTCAACTGCGGTTCACGGAGTATTGTATTCGATTTCCGAGTTAGGCAAAAATTTATAATGGTTTAAAAAACTCAGTATCTACCAACCAACCTGAAGTTAGTTATATGTACACCCCTTGTGCCTCCGAAAGCACTTTAGGTCATTATCACTAATATAAAAATAATTGCCAACCCGTATTGGATGCAGCGTGGTTGGTATACGCTGAAACCGTCTCTCCTATAAGTGGAGGCCTTTGCCCAGCTGTGGGACGATAGTTCACTAGTTGATGATGATGATGTATAGATAAGGCCCAAACAAAGTGTACAAACTAATAATTACCTGCGTCCACAATGGCGGGGAATATACAAATAACTTGCAACCAATTGCATGACGCGCCCTTTTGAACATGCCATGATTGGTCGTTCTCGTAATCGTCGTACCACCATGTAGGTTAGCTGTACTCTTTTGTTCGGCCTTTATATAAAATATGAGGCAGCTAATCAACTGAAACATCGGTCTCAGTCAATATAACTAACTCCTGATTTAACTATTAATAAATAAAATATTAGCAAGACAAAGCTCTATATCCCTCCTCCGAGACATGATGAATAACAAAACACAAAGAATATAACTGGTATATCCAAAATCGTTGCATAATAATTATTAACACAAATTACGATTTCGTCAGTTTCCATCTTAATTCTAACTTAGTAGGTACCTATCAAGTTTTTATTTTCACATTATTCTGATATTTGTATCTCTATTGTTTTTGTTTTTTTTGTCAGTTACCCAACTGACAAGAATTACCCTGCGACCCTTTGCTGCGCATACATAGACTTCACTTTGAGAACCCCTGTATAATGGAATAGAAAACAGGCATTCATAACTATGACTCAGATTCAAGTTTTGGGGTCAGTGATGCTTTAAACTATTGTGTTGCGAGTTGCATTTACTGTCGTAATTAAATAATGTAATTTATTTGTGAATTAGTTTAATACTTACTATATAGATTTGGATATGGAAATCATTAAAAGCATTGGAAAGGTTTTTTGCGTTTAAAAGATACGTTTATAACACAGCCCCCAAACAACCATCACTGTTTCAGAATTAAATAAATTATTTTTAAGGACAAAAATAAGAAATTCTTACATTATAAAATAATACGATGTAAGTAGGAAAGCCTCGAGGGCTACTTTCAAAGCGACATATGAGAACAGTAGCATATTTAATTTATGTGTATTAATGGTTTATACTGTCCTGCAACGTCTACTATTCTTTGAAATAAACAAATGGTAAATTAAATTAATACCTTCGCTTTATTTAATCAGCTGCTTCATAATTAAATAATGCAGAAAATGAGGTTAAATTTTTGTATGACTGATGTTTTTAATTTTTCAACAACGCGAAAAGTATTTTGCAATTGCGAATAAAAAATTAAGTACATAATACGAGTACATTATTACGTAAAGATTTGTCGGTTTTCAGAGCATTATGTTTATTAATTTACTGTAATTGATAGTTAACAACAAAAAACAAATATCAAGATCCATTTACCGTAGGCACGCTTCGTCTACAGTTAAGTTTCTAATAAACTGTAATAGCCTCTGAATTATTCTAAAAGTTAACACAAATATGAATAAATTTCAATATAAAGCTAAAAGGCCAGCTATTCTTATTGAGAAAACAGGGTCATGGTTTTTTTCCATCATGGACTGAAGGACTTTGTTCATCTGCTGCATTAAATTGCTTTTAAAGTAGATTAAGCAAGTTTACATTAGATTATTCAATTCAAGCCTATTTTAAACCTTGTATCATTGTATAGTGGTTGTTTTTGAAGAGAAATTCTACTTACTGTTAAATGCCTACATATTTATTTAAGAATGTATATACGTGTAAATGAAAACCGAAATAGTACTTCACAGGCCAAGTACATTATGTACTGTCTCTGAGACATATCTGTGAAACCAAAAACCTAATATTTTTAGTTTTATTTTATTTACTAAATAGATAAGAAAACAGATAGAAAAAGAAATTAGATTCAGCACTAACAATTTATGCAAGTTTAAAATTGAATGTCTCCTGTCACTCAATTAGGTACGCGTCGCGTATTGTAGGTACAGTGCGTGTGTCGGCCTTTTATCTTAAATAGGGTTTTCATAAGTAATCACTTAAAATGTTTTAAATTCGTTTGTATGGAAAATGCTTTGGATTTAATATTTTTACAGAGTGATTCCTAATGAAATATACTCATGCACCCTTCAACAGTATTTCGTAATTTCGTTATTCGGTTACACGCAGTGGCGTGCAGTTCATACATGCGCGAAAGCACTGCATACCCTAAAATTTATATATAACTGGTATAGGGGGAGAATCTTTGCCGTTTTATGCAATTTTCCTGTTGTATGCATATCCTGGTAAGAAACCAAGCGCACGCCACTGGTTACACGTTGTATAGATGTCTCAGTTGGTTTATCTTAGAACAGGGCATCTTAAAACCCTTCGGAAAGTAGGTACATGTGCAGGGTGTTTGGTAGATAGCTCAATGAGGAGAGCTACACGTGTGGCATTGCCTCGAATATGGCGCAACATACACTGGCAGATTGCCCCAAATGGGCTGAGCCACAAGCTACAATGGGGCAAGCCCTCTACCTGACGCAGCCAAGGCTTCCAGTCACAGGTCTTAAAAGCTGGAACATCTTAGGGTTTCGTTGATAACAGTCCAAAGTAACCAATGCACCCTCTCCCCGAGGCGCGATGCCATCCATGGATTTAGGATTGAGGATTTGCCCAGCAAAAATAAACTTAATTTATGTAAGACTGCCCGTTTTAAACTATTAAAACACAGTGCAGTATAGTGAGAATTCTGAGCATTAGCTTTCTCTTAACCGGCCTAACGTTACCAATTCGTGGGTGAGAACTTATAATCAAGACCGAAAGCAGAAGTACTTTTTCACGTACATTTGATAATATCGTGTAAACGCATTTAAAATAAAGTACCTAATCATGGGAGGGGGGAGGAGGGAGGTCGTCAAACATAAGTCTCATCTGAATGAGACTTATGTTTGACGACCTCCCTGGCACAAAGGGAACTAAAAAATGAACTTGTATGTGTAATATATCTTAATACCTGGTAAGGCTGAAGGCTGGCGTAGTCCATAAACTGCAGTAGCCTATCGTGGAGGAACTCGACGGGTTGTGCGTCCGCCTGCAGCGTCACGTCAGCTGACAGCGGCGTGAACGTCTGAGGAACGACAAACAAGACATTCTGTTATACATAAACCTCTAAATCAGACTGAAAACTCTAAATATTAAAAAATATAGTTTTTTTGAAATGTAAAGCTGTTGGTAAACCAAATAAAAAAAAAATAAAAAATATCCATGACTACAGGCAACATTATGTAAAACCAACTACTTTGCGACCTGTCAATTTAGTTTAGTCAGTTGGAACCATTATTAAACGTAATAGGTTGTGCATGCTATTATCCGCTTTAGAATCACTATCAAAATTACGTGTTCAGGGTTGGTAACAGTTTAAGTTAAGGCTAAACAAACGCGTCAAACTCGCGACCGCCGTTGTGTGCAAATTTTCGTCCAATCACAGGGTTCCCTCGCTTTAAGCAAGTCTTGTGATTGGTTGCAAGAATAGTGCAAACATTGCACGGTACCGAGAACGAAGAAGAAGAGTCATGAGACCGAAGGCTCTTCTAGGCTCCTGCTTAGAAGAGGTTGAACAATTCCTATGCCTAACTCCGACCGCATACTACCCACCCAGGATCAAACAATTTTTGGTCGAAACCGGGAATCGAACCGAGAACTTCGTGATCCAGACGCGATAACAAAATAATCACCATGCCGATGAGGCATTATAGTAAATCCCAAATGTTTTAAGTCATTAAAAGACAATATAGATACATATGTATATCTACGCTATCAATAATTAATATGATATTCAGGTTAATGGGTTTCCTATGTACCGAGCATGAGCCATTTAGATTCAAAGTTTGTGATGACATACATCGTGTAACAACTACATATCACATCGAAGTTCTAATCTTTAATTTAACTAGCTAGCGTACCCAGCCTGCTTCGCCGGGCTAGATTTTGCTTTATTTTATTTAAACAATAAACTTACATCATTAAATTTTTAATTTAAGTCTCATTATAAGTATATTAAATCATTTATTTCTCTCCGTATTCATTCTCTTCTATTCTCTTCTCGAGCGGTCATTATCTACACCCATGTACACCCAACAATAGAATATCGTCATAGTAAATAAAAGCTGTATTTGACAGTTTGACAGTTCAAAAATAGGAGTTCTCCGATCGTCACCAAACTTTACAGGATTATTGAAATCGGTCCAACCGTTTCGGAGCCTATACGGAACATACCCACACACTTTCTCTTTTATATATATAGATAGATAGATAGATAGATAGGCGTTGTTGACAACTTATAACTAGAAGTAAGCATGTTTTACGAGGTCCTACGTTCGATTCCTGGTTCGGGATAAGTGTTAGTGTAGGTATGTGTGTATATTATGTGTATCACGGGAATCGTTCGTTTTGAGATAAACGTAGGTATCATCATCATTTCAACCTATTACCGGCCCACTACAGGGCACGGGTCTCTTCTCAGTGTGAGAAGAGGTTAGGCCATCGTCCACCACGTTGGCCAATTGCTAATAGGTAGATTTCACATGACTTTGAGAACATTATGGGGAACTTCTCCTAGGCGTACAGGTTTCCTCACGAGGTTTTCCTTTACCGTTGATATAACACCGAAAAGATAGAGTAACTTTTCAGAACTCGGTCTCCCCGAAAGGGAAGCCGAATTCCTTACCACTAGCGCTTTAAATAGTACTAGGAAATATACTAGGTATCTGCTTTTCCAGACTAAAATCTATGTTTGAGCTCTACCAAATCCACTTTGCAATTGTGGTGTGTTTGAGTAAAAAGCATACATCCAAACGTACGCATTTTTAATATAAGTACAATATAGATAGAACTTACATATTACTTAATTACAAAGTTCTTATTCGAAGTAAAGCATAATTATTCGAACACGATGACCCCATACTAAGATACGTGCAGGTCAAACTAATTTATTGTGGTTTGGTGAGACAGGATGTTTGTTTCTTGTGGTAGGGAGATCGTTAGGGCAGCGTGAAGGCACTTTTAAGGCTCTTATCCTTCTCTGCTATACAAAAGCATATGCAGGGCAGGTATGTGCCCAGCATAACTGAGGATGATAGTAAATATATAAGCGAAAACTTTCCGTGACAATGTGTTATTCCAAAAGCATTCACAAAAAAAATTTAAAATGCGAAACGAAAAGTTCTCGATGGTAGCACGTAACCGATCAATGAAATCAGTATTCTGCGCGGTTCGACTTGAATAACAACTATAAAATCACCTTCAATATTCAACACACTCCGCTATGTACGTTAGACGAGATTAAAGTGGTTGGAACTTGGAAAACATCACGGAGTTATTGCTTGTTCTTTGAAAACAAGTTTTACAAGAAAGGTGACACCAATTAAAATCTCTTTGAGTTTTGAAATAGTGTCCGAGAGTACAACTGATTATGTATCTTATGTTTGCCCAGAAATAAGTTTTTTTTTATATTTATCATTGACGGACCAAGCACTTGGCCTACCTAATGTTTTGACGGCCGAGTGGCGCAGTGGGCAGCGACCCTGCTTTCTGAGTCCAAGGTCGTGGGTTCGATTCCCACAACTGGAAAATGTTTGTGTGATGAACATGAATGTTTTTCAGTGTCTGGGTGTTTATCTGTATATTATAAGTATTTATGTGTATTATATTCATAAAAAAATATTCATCAGCTATCTCAGCACCCATAACACAAGCTACGCTTACTTTGGCGCTAAATGGCGATGTGTGTATTGTCGTAGTATGAATATTTATTATTTATCTATCATTTATTATTTTTCTTTTTTTTTTTTTTTAATTATTAACAATGCTTAAGAATAAATTAAAAAACACTATTAAAAATTTATAAAAAAAAAAAAAAACTTCCACCCTCCGCTTGCGGGGCTTTTATTATTTATTATTATAATGTTCGGTTGAAGACCATCGTATATAAACAGGACTACACTTTAAAGGGCATGCAAGGAGCACGTCCTGCAACATGCCGTGCTTTGCTCTCATTGAGGCGTAGGTATTAATTAAGCCTAACGTGCCGGTAATGACACCGTCAACCACGCCCAGATCGGAACACGGCAAATATAAGCATGGCGATAGTACGTACCCGGACGAGCTATGAAACAGAAAAAGTACTACTGCTACTAAAAGTACTCTTGTAGGTACATATTAGAAGAAAATAATAATCTTTCTATCTATACCTACTAATAATTAAACCGAAGGGTATATTTATTTACCTTTGGAACTATTGCTATTGATAGCTTAATATTTGAGGTAGGTTGGAGGCTATTTATCATTACGTTACGAACTTAATAATTCGAGCAACAGACGTTAGGTTGCAGAATGAATGCGACTTTTCTAATCGGAAGTTGTACTTGGACGATGTCACGGGGTACCGCTAGTCTACGTAACAAAGCTGATGATTTTAGAACTAACTGTTGAACTTAGTTTCAACAAACGATTCGTAAGAGCTGGAATTTATATTTTATATCACATTGTTAATGTCTCGTATGAAATTAAATTAAATTGTCCCACTGTTCAGTACAGGCTTGATTTTCAGGGAAGGCGTACTCACTACGCCGTGCCGCCTCAATGTGGTTTGGTGGACACACATAATATCACATACACATCATAATACTACACTACTAGTAATACCTACATCGATGTTTTAAATAGTATCCTTGCAAGACGATTGGCTTGGTATTTGCAAGTCCAAAGGAAAATATACGAGGCGTTAATTAGCAAAGTCGTACTATCGCGTATTCAGTAATGTTAATTATGCGATGCAAGACATCGACGATCGTTTATGAACGGTCGTACCTATATGTAATAAAATGTACACACGTGCAAACGTAAAAGGACTTTTATTGAACCCATAGAAAATGTAGTACCTACCTACTCGTATCTATAAGGCTATACTACACAGGGAGGTCGCCCGGACACGTGAGAACTGAATTACATTAGCACCATTTGCGATCGCTCCCATTACAAAATATTTGCACACATTAGTGACGATTGTTAAGTCAATAGCAATTTGATTACAATATGCGGGCTTCCAAACAATAGGGATTAAATAAATTGCGAGCAAACTTTGCGCATGTTTTGAAAATAGAAAATGAAACAAATGCATAGAAATAAATAAAAAGAAATTGTTATATATTGGTACTTAAATGTAATGAGAAAATTAATAATTTCAAAGAAGTTTTTTTTGATTTATGAGCGTATGTTTTATGTAATTAATTTTTAAAAATACTTTACACTATTTTTATTTCTTACCTGTCTTTAAATATTACTAATAATAGACTTCAAGAGTTCAAGTTCTCAATTCTTATGAATCTTATTCTTAAGTAGGTAGGTATGTAGTTATGCAACACTGAGGTGTTTGTTACCATCAACGTCTATAATATATTTGAATACATAACATGTGTACGTTACTACATGTTTGTTTGAAATCTTTATTGCACACACACATTACACAGATTAAACAAAACTTAGACAATAAAATAGAGCGTGCAAAGGCGGGTTTTCCACTAAAGCAGGCATTCTTATTTTAAATTTAAGTCCATTTTTACCTATTTACCTGCCAGTGCTAAATTTAATCTTTCATTCAGTACAACCTACCTACCTACATTACTTTAAAATTCTAAATTTTTTTCTTTTGTCGGATTCAGTTCTGGAAATTTAAAACAAGTGGGGTAATAGGAACCACTGTAGTGAAAAAAGGAAGTCAGTAATGGTACCACTGTTTAGTTTTGGCTGAGTTTTAAGTAGGTAAATCGTAAAGCTAATTAACTGAATTAAAAAGCATTTGCTTCAAAGTTCAAACAAGTTTCAAATATAAAACACCTTGCAAAATAATAATATTATAACACCAACCTGTAACATATTTAATCTATCCAACACTACTTAATTGAATACGTTTCTAAGGCTTCTGCGCTAAGTCACACACAGCCACATTAAAAAAAAAAACAATTATTTATTTGAGTCCCTGGGTACAAACCAAATACAACAAACTCTTGCCCTCTATGAATGACAACATCAAAAAATCAAATGCGGATTGCAGTGCCATCTATAAAGCGCGTTGGTAATTATTATTTTTACAACAGCGCCATCTAGCGTCAACTTGGGAAATTTAATAACTAAAATATTATTTAAGGTGCTTACCAA
Organism: Pararge aegeria; assembly: GCF_905163445.1. Classification (NCBI taxonomy): domain Eukaryota; kingdom Metazoa; phylum Arthropoda; class Insecta; order Lepidoptera; family Nymphalidae; genus Pararge; species Pararge aegeria. Next base: position 5,885,385 of record NC_053194.1, read on the forward strand.
AGCGGGCCATTTGACTTCTTCTTTTTCTAACTTTCTAGGTGCCCAAACTAATGTTCTTTCAACTAAAAACACACGAAACGTTCTACGCGAATACACTGGCACCCATTCACGGCGTTGCCAATCAACACCATCATATTCCACCAACACCTGAAACAAACAAAATAAATATTAAAATTGATGAACGATATAATGTAAATTATGTTGTAGTAAAATTGACAACAAATAATACAAAAACATTTAAAAATTAACGAAAAAATTTATACAAATTCCCAACAACTTCAATTACAAAATCTTTAGTACAGCGCCATCTGTCGCTAAGTAGCAATATCTCTTAGAGCCGTCAGTTTTGCAAATGATTTTGCCATTCGCCACTAGGTCGCGCTATAAGTCACAAAATGAACACATCTCAAAACCCCGCCCAATTTTAAAACTTTAACCTTGCAATAAATGATTGTCAGAAATGAGCGCCGCTCTCAAAAAAGGAAAAAACTTTAATGCGAAGTTATATAAATCGAAAGAACTAATACGTGAATACCAAATATGTAAATAACTTCCAAATAAAAATAAAATTATAATCTCGAGCCCATTCGTATGGCAGGGGGTAGGTACCTAATATAAATCACTATAGAGTTTTCAATTTGATATCAAAAATATAATTAAGATAATAGACTAAATAAGCCGCTTCTCGACCACGACAAACAGGTTTACGACCATTGGACTAATCATTAAAAAAAAACAGGCAAGTGCGAGTACGGAAACGTTTATTTACTACTTAGGTATTTGATAAAATAATAAAAAAAATGTTTTAGACAGAAATGAAACAAAGGGAGTAATATATTATTATTTTAACATACGCTATTTTTTCTTACTTATCTTATTATGTAAACAATCTTTTCTTTAGTTTTAGATAAAACAAGTTAAAATTTAAAAAAACAAATAAGATTAAAAAGAGATTTTTTATTATTAAAAAAAAATACTTTACACTGCAAAGAAATGAAAAGGGTATCCATAATATATATATATACAGCATATATTATATAAGACTAGTAGTAGTCTTTATGATAAAACTATATAGTCTTAATAGCCCCAGAGACTGAGCTCAGAGTGTAAACACGCACCCAATATTTTCTAAACAATGGCATTAGAGGTTTTTAGGGAATTCGCCCTCTGGCTGTCTTCATCAGAGGTTTTCGAAAGTCCACAGAGTAGATTGTGTTAAGGAAGTTGTTTTAGTCTATAGCGATAAAATAGGACACTATCAAAGCAAACAAGCGATATATATTTATTGACATTGAGAGCACAAAGTTTATTGGGAAAAGAATTTACCTTTATTTTATTACCTTTATATAAAGCTTTCATATATTTTATTAGATCCATTTCCTCTATTTTAAACCACGAAAGCTCAGTTAGCTAGGTATCTATTCAGCTACCAAGACAATAGAAGTCATTTGAACCACACAGGTAACGTTTAATGATCACTTCGGTGACCTCAACGCGGATGAAGCTAACGGTCTCAATGCCAGAACGAAGTAAACACATAAATAAATAGTACAAGCAGGTAGGTATAAGTACGTGGATGGAAAATAATCACATAGGTAGTTTGTATATCTTAATTTCAACATTGTAACTGAGTAGGTAAGTAAAACTACTGCGGCTTATCTGTAAATGCTTTGTAACTGAATTAAAGAGCCTTATACAGACGATGCGTCGCAACCATAGAGTATACATAATAACTATATAGTTATTTATACACTGGCGATCGTCGGCGATTTTGCCCGCGTATATATATTATGTAGGATAGCGAAATCAGTAGTTCTGTATCCGCTATACCCCAATGCCTTCTTCAAGCATTGGGCTACCAAATGCAAAAATTTTTTTGTCGGACTTAGTATCTTATGAGTCAAACGTGTTTCGACCAATAAACTTTCATCCCTTAATTTAACTCCAGTAGCGGTGAAAGTTTAAAAGTAAATGTTATAGGTCTATAGTTCTATAGGTCTACTCTATATATAAACGTTCTCAAAAACATAACTATCAAATGCAAAAGAGGTTTTTAGATTCAGTACCAGAGGTTTGATTATTAGAATAAAATTAGATAAACAAGATAAATAAAGATAGACAATACAGAGAACTGGTCAGCTGTTTCGAAATTGCGAGGTTTGTACATTAACAATCGCCTTGTCTAGTTGAGCATGCTTACCACTAGACCGACGAGGTATATTATGTACTGATGATACACGTAAATCAATGCTAGTACCTATTTATTGGTGCTAAAATAACGTTGTAAATATTATGAAATGTAAACGATAAACACTGCGTTTAAATGCTCATCACGATTTCGTATGTTTCGTGTGATAGGCGTACGTACTTATGTACGACAAGCGTAACTTTGTCCGCAACTTTATCCACGTACATTCAAAATCTATTTCGGCAATTTTTTCCAAATATTAGCAGGTTAATTCGTGCCTACGTTACTGCGTGAAAGAAGGACTTACCAAGAAATAGCTATGCATTTACAATCATCTTCACCATCATTATCAACAGCCTATAGCAGTCCACTGCTGAACTAAAGGCCTCTCTCACCTAGAGGATTTGTCCATAATCACCACCAGTAGGTGATTGCAGCTGTAAGGTGGTACTAGTATCACTGAGGACTCTACTGCCAGTTCTGTTATATTCCGTAAGTCGCCACGTAGGCTCGTACGACTGTATTCTGATCTGCCACCACCACACGGCATTTTCAAATTTACAATACTAAATTAAAATTCAAAATTGAATATTTCCTACCTAGGGACTAACTACTATAACAAATTTTGAAAGTTCAAGAATGATTGTTTGTAGTGTCTAAAAATTCTGCAGCACTTGATCTTTTCCAAACATTTTACAATATTATTACAATCATTATTCTAAATATATTTTGAGAGATCAAAGCGTTACCGTCAGCTTTCATTATCAATAGTAAAAACCTTAAATAAAAGGAGAGAGCTTTATATTAATTTAAGCAATGAAATATCACATGCTCTAACGGTGTAGGAAAACATCGTGAAACATCGAGAGTTCTCCATCATATTTCCAAGGGCGGGTGAAGTATACCGATCCACACTGGACCAGCGTTGTGTACTACGGCCAAGCCCTTCCCATTCTGATAGGAGACCCTTGTTCTGTAGTGGGCCGGCAATACGTGCATGATGATGATGATAAAAACCTTGATGTATAAATGAAACTGTTTACTGCAAAGTGATTTTATATTTGTATGGGGCCAAAACAGGGATATACTGGACATTGAAGTAAAGACTTGTTTTTAGTTCTAAGCATTCTATGGAATGCACCATAGAATGCTTAGAACTAAAAAAATAAGTGACTTAAAATCACCCTTGATTGTTTCCTCAGTGATTCCAGGCTGGATTGTTGTTGCTTGGCAATTTAACGCGGAAACGCATTCTTGGTAACATTCCAAACGCACATAATTTGTTTAGTAATGTAATTCTATTTTCCCTCGTGTCTTCTGGCTTTTACTATCATTTTAAGGTTCAGGTAAAAGCCAGAAGACACGAGGGAAAATAGAATATTACTAAGACTCCTCTGTCCGTCTATCACCAGGCTGTATCTCATAAACCGTGACACTTGATGTATTTATGTAGCAGCAAATACTAAAAAAAAAATATAAAAAAATAATATTATTTATGGGGGCTCCCATGTTACAACAGACATGCTTTTCTTTTGCCGCTTTATATACATATAGGTACGACGTAAAAATGAAAACCAAAATATTACTTAACATGCTTTATAGGTACGTTATGTTCTATCTCTGAGACTTATCGGTAAAACCTACACGCTAATAGTTCTTTAGTAAACCACTTTCATAGTTTTTACTGAAAGAAATCATATACAGCCCTATCATCACATGCAAAATTAAAATCAAGTGACTCGATTTACTTTATTAGTTACACGTCGCGAAGCGTCCGTACTATGCACGTGTCGGTATTTAACTTCAATAGGGTTGTCATAAGTAAACAATTAGAATGTTTTGAATACGTTTTTATGGAAAAATAAATATACTTTGTTTCGACTTAATATTTTGACAGAGTGTTCCTTACGAAATACACTTCTGCATCGTTAATATTATTTCGTAATTCGTTTACACTTTGCATGATACGCTCCCTTCGTACGCGAGTCCGACTCGCACTTGGCCGGTTTTTTACTATTTAATAATTATGTTATTGATCGAAGCAAATCTGCCTACATTGCAATTACAGCAAATGTTGGATAGAAGCAAGCGTAAGTTTTAGCAGAACTTTTCCGTAGTCCATGTTAAGAATGAATACTAAGCTTAGTCTGTAGTTCTAAGAATAATAAAAGTGAAGTGTTTAAGCTGTAGTGCTAATAAATAATAATTAACCTGATAATTTTTCCATCCCATTAAATTATGATAAATTCGGTAAGTCTATCTAATAAACCTCGTTAGTATGCTAGAACCTCAGAATTTTCCGAGATAACTTTATTAAAAATGTTGTTTTTAATAAAGTTCAAGTTAAATCACGTTTTTTCAGGATCCTGTAAAATAACCATTTGAGCTGCTTCCGAGATACACGAATCGTATTTACATAATTAATGCAAGAATAGCTCGTTTGGATAGGTTGATGTTCATGTTTTGTCTTTGAAAGTACTCTGGTCTCATCTGGTGGGAAGCTTCGGCCGTGGCTACCGACAAAGTTATGTCGCTAAGCGATTTAGCGTTCCGGTACGATGTCGCGTAGAAACCGATTGGTTAGAGGGGTATGGATGCCATACTCCCTGACAGGTTCGCCCATTACCATCCAAGACTGCATTATCACTTAATAATAAAAGTAGAAATTTAATTTTAAAAAAAATCGGTACTGTGAAGTTCTAATGTCGTAAAGATTCCGTGGATCAAACCTTTAGCACTAGTTTCAAACTATAAAACCTTGTCAAGCCTTCTGACCTTGATACTACACAGTACCAATTGACATCAATACAATATGTAGGTACCGACTAAGTAAGTAGGTACTCATTATAAGAGTTATTTAGAGTAAATAGAACATGAGATAAATATTACGTATACTTAGTTATCCAATTATTGTAACACGTATCAAGTGTAGGTAGGTATGTTGACTCATCAGCCAGTCGTCGCAGTAATTTGTTTATTTATAAACATTATGCGGCAATTCGTTATGTCCCAATTTTAATACATGCCCTTAAGAGCGATGACATTCTTATATGTATTTCGAGCAAAATCCTTGATACCTAATATGTGGAGTCAATGCCACATGCTCAAACCCACTGTACAGATTTTTTTCAACCTAACGCTTTTAAATATTAACTAAAGCAAATGAGTGAGAAAAATAGGCTTATACCTACCAAAGTATGTAAGAAAAAATCATAATCGTAAATTGAAATTAAATTAAAAATGTAAAAACCGTTGTCACTTGCGGAGCCCTTCCTTTAATATCCATTTTGAAGGGGTTGGGGATAAAAATATAAATCGTCAGTAGCATTAAATGGCGAATGGTAAGAACACAAACGACTTATCACCTTTTAACCAAAAAAAAAACAAAATCATATACAAACGCAAACGCGCGCGCGCACACTATCACACACACGCACGCATACACACACACAAAAAGAGACACGTAAAATTTATAACACCCCGTTGTTTTCTTGTCTCTATATATTTTGCACAACGGCAGCTAGAGAAATGGTTTTATTATTCCCTTTATTTTAAACGTATAAAAAACTAAATTATGTGTGCAAGACCGCAAGACCTTTCATGATATCCTAATTGACCTAGTCAACCCACTTTAATATTTCGAAGTCCTAATTTTTACCCCCTTTGCTATGAAATAAAATTATTTTCAATTCATTACAGTCTGATTCCAAACATACTTTTCTTGGAGAACTAGAAAACTTTATCCAACCGCAGGCCAGCTATATATTTTTTGGATTAAAAGAACTCAAGAAAAATTTCAGAGTCTATTGTTTTTATGTATATTAATAATATAAATTATTATTGCTAATAAATTTAAAAATCTGAAATAATTTAAAAAAATATATCGGGCGATCCCGATTTCAAGAATAACCAATATTTATATAGATCATTGGATATTTAAATGACATCACGTCACACGAAGCCCTACCTACTTGGCGACCTTGTCACTGTATATGTTATCTAATAATAATACTTATCTACTCGTATCTAACCGATTATTTACTCATGTCCTCAGACATGTATAGCGTGAGGTACCTTTTTATTTGTTTATAATTTGTATAAAAAACATCACGAAATATTATCATCGCTATAACAGATCTCTCAGCCACCCTAAGATATGAGATTTTTTTTATAAAGCGGGGTTTTATAAACAAAGGTACAAAATATAATGACATAATGAATGATACCTTATAAACGTATACAATCTTCAATAGCATATATAACAAGCAATAGCATACAGGGCGGCCGGTCAGTTGACGTCATAAAAAAAAAGCATATATAGGCCTCCTCTATGGGGAAGATTTGTCCATAGCCACTACGCCGCGCTGGGCAGACGGGTTAGTGATCTCAGTAAATTGTAGTAGTAGCACAGATATATAACCTTATTTTCCTTTTCCATAGATCAATGCTTAATGTATGTAAAATTATGCTTCTACTAATATAGTAGAAGCATAATTACATCTTAGCGCAATGCACAATGCTTTTCATCTCAAAAATCCTACTATTTTATAAATACGAACGGACGTGACTGTTTATTTGTTTGCTAGCTATGTTCGTATCTACCATTGTACCTATATTCCAAAAGTTGGAACATAAAAAGTTTACATCCTGGAGATGGACAATGAACATTATTCATCCTAGAAATTCACCAAGTTCTGGACTATTCTGGGGGATGTAAAAATACGCCTATACACGACTTCATAACTACACCGATCTTGGCGAAATTTTAAATAGAGATAGCTTACATCCTGTACCCATGTCTACCCACTTTTCCGTTTACCGCTATAGAAAAACTATATATACATAAGATAAACGAGTGAAGATAATTATCTCGCGGCGCGAATGCTAGCCCTTCTGGAGATGAACATAGTTATTATACACATTTAAGACTGTGTTTTAAAAGTCTAAGTAAGCGGGTAACAACTGTAGTTGGTACACGACACGGGATAAAGCGAGTGCATAGCAAATTTTATATAATGTATCTCTCGCGTGCTGAACAATATAAACTAGCCATTTGGTCGAAGGACTGACGTTCGTCGAGATTACGGTTATACCTCCTAATAAGGAAGGTAATCTTGTCGTGTTTTACATATAAGAATGACCATATAAACAAGGCGAAGGTAAATAAAGGAAAATATAACACGTTACGTATAAATAGTTACCTTCATGTTCATAGTTCTTTTGTTTATAGACAATCAAGGCCGTTCTCATAAATTGCTTTAAAAAGATCAAGTGAATTCACTTTTGTCGCTATTCATGAAGGTTACATAAAATCTTGCCAACAAAATATTCTAAACCTACAAGATGAGAGTAGGTACCATAAATACCGTAAATAATATGGTTCGTACTGAAACTGAACATATTGTGTCTGATTTGATTACTTTTCCTTTACTTTTTATGAAAAGAGAGAAATTTGTTCTGTTAATTTATAAGAATGTAAACTGTATTTAATTTGACATCAACTGCATTTTAGTATATTATCCGCTAGTTCAAGAATATTTTCCCGGGCTATTTAAATATTCTAAGTAAATGATATGATAGCTAATTAAATTTAAAATTGTGTCAAGATCGGTGTTGTACATACGTTACACAGTTTTATCTTAACCCCGTAGAATTACAGCCACCGGGTGCGTTCCCACAAAAACTATCCCTTGTCCTGTGCGGTAGACAACCAATAAACTATTTTATAACAAACACACAAATATACTTTCTCTATATTTTCGTATTAATAATATTTGTATGAAATTACCAATACGAAGAGATACGGGCGTAGCGTGCCTTGGGGGGCCCTAAATTAAGTAAGGCGTAAGGATTTCTCACAAAAGATACAAAAATGCTTGTATTGAATTAAAATAATTATTTATCGTTGAAAATACCTTAAATATCTTTATAATAGTAATTTTAAAATTTTACTTGGCATTGACGTTAAAAATGTCAAATTCAAATTCAAATTCAAAATTCATTTATTTCAAGTAGGCCTAATATAAGCACTTTTGAAACGTCAAGTCTGTCTGTTTGTAGTGATTCTACCACCGGTTCGGAAAGCAGATTCTACCGAGAAGAAGCCGGCAAGAAACTCAGCAGTTGCTCTTTTCCAACATCAACAATTTACATTTTGTATTTTAACATTCATTTTTCTATCTTGTGAGAGCTGAAAGCGGAGCCGGATGCTTCCAAGCAACCTTATCATTAAAAAATTCATCAATTGTATAGTAACCTCGCTCTAATAAATGTGTTTTAACAAATTCTTTAAACTTGTGCATTGGCAGGTCCAAAATCACCTTAGGAATCATATTATAAAAGCGTATACTCAATCCCACAAATGATCCCTGTACCTTACGCAGACGATATGCAGATGACACTAATTTATGACCATTTCTTGTAAGTCGACTGTTTATGTCCACTTTTTGTTTATAAAGACTAATATGTTGTCTTACAAATACTATATTGTTATAAATATATTGTGAAGCTACAGTAAGTATGCCTATTTCTTTAAACTTCTCACGGAGGGATTCGCGTGATTTAAGTTTATATATTGACCGTACAGCTCTTTTCTGCAATATAAATATAGTTTCGATATCAGCTGCTTTACCCCATAACAAGATTCCATAGGACATAACACTATGAAAGTACGCAAAATAAACTAGCCTAGCTATTTCAACGTCAGTAATCTGTCTAATTTTTCTGACTACGTAGGCAGCCGAGCTTAGTTTACCCGCTAGTGAATCTATATGGGCACCCCACTGTAGCTTATTATCCAAGGTCACGCCCAGAAAAACTGTGGAAGTCTCTATTTTTAGTGATTCACCATTTATCATTATATTTTTATCAATTTTCTTTACATTTGGTAAGATAAATTCGACACACTTTGATTTTTTTGCATTTAAAAATAAGTTGTTAACTGTAAACCAGTGCGACACATGCGACATAACACGGTTTACTTCGTCAGAGTTATCTTTACTCCTATCAGTCTTAAAAATTAGAGATGTATCATCTGCAAACAATACAATGTCGCATGTTCCACTGACATGGTACGGTAGATCATTTATATACACTAAAAATAGAAAAGGACCCAAAATCGAGCCTTGTGGGACACCCATTGAGGTATTTGAACCCTGAGACTTTGCATCATTTATGCAAACTCTTTGGGTTCTATTGCTGAGATAAGAGGCAACCAAATTTAGTGCAACGTTTTGGATACCATAGTGGCTTAGCTTAAGAAGCAAGGTTTTATGATCAACACAATCGAAAGCTTTAGATAGATCACAAAAAACACCCATGGCGTTCTGTGAACATTCCCAGGCATCATAAACATGTTTTATAAGTTTAGCGCCTGCGTCCGTTGTGCTACGACCTTTAGTGAAGCCATACTGCTCAGGGTGTAGTAAGTTATTTACATTAAAATGATATAAGAGTTGATTTAATATAATTTTTTCAAATATCTTACTAAGAGCTGGTAAGATTGAGATAGGTCTGTAATTGTTTATATCATTTTTATTACCAGATTTAAATAGAGGAATGAGTTTACTATGTTTCATTAGGTTCGGGAAAGTACCTAAATCAACACATTCATTGAAAATTATGGCTAAAAGAGGAGCAATGACGTCAATAATTTGAGATATTACCTTTACCGACATTCCCCATATATCACCTGTTTTCTTTAATTTTAACAACTTGAAGTTTTTACTGATATCCGATGCATCTATATGTTTGAAATGAAATAAAACTTTGCACTCATTAATGTTGCCTCTTAATAAATTCTGAGCTGCAGTAGGTGAGGAATTTAGTGAATCTGTTAACAAAATAGGAACATTCTGAAAAAAGTTTTCAAAAGTACTAGCAACTTCTGTATCAGTAGTTACCATAATATTATTATTAATAATTAATTCAAAATTTCCGTCTCGAGATTTAGTTTTCCCAGATTCATTATTAACAATTTTCCAGGTTGTTTGTATTTTGTTTTCAGATTTTACTATCCGATCTTTAATGTATAGCGACTTAGCTTGTCTACAAACATTTTTAAATGTTTTGGAGTAACTTTTTACATATTCAAGGAAAGTTGGAGTCTGATTGTATTGTTTTTCATCATATAGCTCATACAACTTATCCCTGCTTTTGTAAATGCCTATTGTCGCCCAATCACTAAACCTCATTTTTTTATTAGAATCTATGTATTTAAAAGTAAATACTTTATTAAATGCACTTTCTATTTCATTGAAAAGCGTACGATAAAGATTGTCGGGATGACAGTTTTCAAAAAAGAGAGCAGGAATTTTGGCTGATATTTCACCTTCAAATCGCGTCAGTTTACTCTGAGTTATCGGCCTGTACTTAACAATATGTTTATTTCTATTTGTACCAACAACAGTAATTTGTTGGCCACAATGATCTGACCTTAAATTGTTTAATATCGATTTACCTAAGATATCACAGTTAAAAAAAATATTATCTAAACAAGATGCTGAAGTTGCTGTGATTCTAGTAGGTTCATCGAAAGCATTATTCAAATTAAAGCATTTAAATAAGTTTAACAACCTAGTCGTAGTAGTATTATGTAATAAGATATCAACATTGAAATCCCCGCATACTATTACATTTTTAGTAGACATACACAATCGCTTAAGGACATCTTCCATTACATCCTCGAATTGGTTGAAATCACCTGAGGGGGGATGGTACACACACACTATTATAAAACGCTCCAGCTCCACACAAGACAGTTCAATTATGCGCTCCACAGAAAGACTAACTATATCTTTTCGCTCCTTACATGTTATATTATTGCGTACAAAAATTAAGGATCCACCATGAATAGCAGTCTTTCTAAAGAACACACTTGACATTTTGAAGTTATTGATGTTAACTGCTATTTGTGCTCCAGTGAGCCAATGCTCAGTTATACACAATATGTGTATATTGAATTTTTCAACAAACAGTTCTATTTCTAATTCTTTGCCGGTGAAGCTCTGTATGTTTTGATGTACAATGTTCATATTACAGAGCTTCCCCGTTGTCTCACTGTCTAGTTTAAATATCTATTTATTATAGTACTAGAACAAGTACTAGGGTCAATATTAGAAATATTGGTGGTACTTGAAGTACAATATGTAGAGGTGTCAATAGACTTAGTTACAATACTTGTAACAGTATCATTTAAGTTGTAAGCTAGTAAAGATGCCAAGTGATGCTTACTTTTCTTAGATAAAATTAAACTATCTCTAGACAATAGGGATGACATGGATTTATTGATGTCAAAATAAAAAACTGCGTCACTATGACGGCATGTCAGGTTATAAATTAATAAATTTAAATTATAAATATGTTCATTCTGCTTTGAACTAAATGTGCCACAGTAAGGAAAGGCACACATAACGAATTTACATTGAGTTTTACTATGTAAAGCTAGTAATTTATCAATGCATCTTATAATTTGATGCTTTCGCAGAAAATATTTATTTCTTGCTTTTTAGTGGTATGAAATTAACAAAGTAGTTTTTTATTTTTTGTTCGTGGGAATCACTAGATTAAGGGAATAAAGTCACTTACTCATTTTTGTAACGATAAAATTTTACCAATTTTTGCTTACACACGTTAGGGGCCTATGTAGCCCGAGGGCCCCGTATCATTGATACGGCGGTAGCTACCCCCGCAGCCAATACGTGACTATGTGTCTAAAAAGGTAGTTTACTCCACTGATGTTAAGCTTTTCATTGTGTAAGGTCGGATCTGGCTTGATCGTAAGCCTTTGAGTCTCGCAAAAAGACTCAAGCGTCCAACAACCAAGATGATTTTAAATTATTTCACTTGAACGATTTTGGTGATTGTGAATGATTGAAATGATTTGGAAATTTATTTTCACATCCTGGTTTAGTAATATCACACATTTTCACGCGTTTCTTCGATGTCACGTTCTTCTTTACTTCCAGACGCCTCTAACTTTTTCTGCTTCTAGCTAACCCTACTTGAAGATTTGGGGGCTTTCAAAGTACCTGATAGTTAAAGCGTTTCGCAGGAGGTCGCTGGACGAGAGCGGTACCAAACCGTAGAACTTAAAACTCCCTACAGAAGATCCATGTCTTGCAGTGGATATCCATCGGTTGATATATTATTCAGTCTGTCCGGTATTTTCATCTGTTCTAGACGTATTTGTTCCGGAAGTCTACCTACCGAATTGAATGTTTTATGTAAAATATTGATCGCAGTAGAATTTTTTTTTTAAATTGAATTCTATTTATTTTGAAGCAAGAATTACGTACATATATTATTTTGACACGTAATCAGTGCTTAAAAGTTTATTAAAAATTGTATACTCTGCAACCATCATGAAACCTATTCATAAAATCGTCGAATTAAATTGCGTTCATCAGTGTTTCATATTTTCAATGTAACTTTTACATTATCTTTTATCTACAAGTGATATCGGTAAATCAAAACAAAATGAGAATCGCACACGCGACTTGGCTCGAGATAAGCATACATATTAATGAGGTTCTGTCGGTTAGTTACATATTTATGAGATTGCGAATAAGTTTCTTTTTTCGGTAAAACAGGTGATATTTAAAAATTTTAAGAATGTTGTAAATATTGTTTATATTTTGAAAGCATGTGGATTTAATTTTTCGTGTCTATAATTTTGATGGTCAAGGGACTTATCAAACTTGTCCAAATTGGTTTCCAGTGTTATTATAAATTAAATTAGAACGTAAAAATAAAAGTAAAAGCTTAAAGCATTCGTATTGCATCCAGTACCTTCCTATTTATGATAAACATGGTTTTTATAGTCAAGGGCTTCATGACAAACCTGTCCTTATGGGATTTTAAGGATATCCTACACCATTAATTAAATACACAGCTGATAACAACATTTGTAACTAACATTAGTTGAATTATAAAAGTGTGCGTAGTAAGTAGGTATTAGTAGGGCTATCTTAAAACCGGCACAAAGAAGCGACTCTTTATATATTTTATGTTCTACGTAGGACAATACATAGAGTTTTAAAAAATTACTATTATGTAGCGACTGGGCTGGCTGACTATATAGCGACTGGGCTGGCTGACTGGTCGTCTTAATATATTGTATGTTCTACGTAGGACAGGTTCTACGCATTATTTTTAATACTTTTTCTAATTTAAAGCCGATGAAAACGCTAGCTTCTTATATAAAGTTTGAAAGCGTGCGGATTGCATTCAGTCTGTTTATAAACGTTGTTTGGCTAGTCAAGGGTTTGGCAACAGCGCCAACGCCGCGTGGGCACCGCACCGGTGCACTTGAATGTATATCTCGCCTTCTGAACACCTCTGAATTCATTTCTATTTTCGTTCCACGCTTATGTATGCCCTAAAAAAATTCCATATTATATCTGGTACTTTAAGGATATAATGATATTGGCCTACCTTTCGCCCCCCGACCGTCTTCCCGGGGTAATTTTCAGTTCGGATCATTTATTTGTATATTATATATGTAAACATATATATAATATACAAATAAATGAAATTGATATCTTTTTATTACCACCAGATAAGATTGCAGTTGAGTGCCAACTTCTAGTGGAACTTAAAAAAAATGCATAGACAACCATCACAGATTTTTAGTTTGCTTTATTCATAACGATATATAAACACAATCGGAATTTGGCGGACAAAGCAGATGGCCTGATAATAAGAGGAAAACCACAGCCTATAATCAGGGCATGCAAGGAGCACGTCATAAAAAGTCGACCAACCTGAGGCGTGGAGCCTCATGAGCCTGAAGCACAAACAAACACATTTTCCAATACATAATACCAGTAAGGACAAGACTGGTCCTAATGGACCGGTTCACAACATGTTCAACAATTAGCATAAAAATAAATACCGCCAATGAGACAATTTTAAAGATACGACCTGCTATTACCTACTCTCGCATGAAGGTCTCCAGAGCCCATATTCAGAGTATGCATATTAAACCTCGTGGCATTGCACGTTGACCTTTTTGTAACACGTACTGACTTGAATATATTTTTAAACACATATCTACATTGCAGAACCGATCAAACCCTGGTCTTAGTTCGTTGAGTGGTAAAAAAAATGCATATTACCAATTTATCTATAGGACTAATCGCTCTAAGCCCCAGACCCAGAGAGTAACGGTAGGTTCAATTCTCGCCAATTTCGAAATTTTGATAAAAATAGTTAGTTTTATATAAATCAACATCAAATAAAATTCTATCCCTCCATTTACCTCGCAACGGGAGACGCTGGAGGGAAGTCATAAAGACGAGTGAATAGTCATCCGCACAAAAAAAAAACTTTCTTCTTTTTTCAGAAGACAGATTCTACCCAGATGAAGCCGGCAAGAAACTCAGTACTTGATTGACGCAAACTAAATATATGATCAGAAAATCAAAGTTAATTTTGTTTTCCTTTCTATGCAACATAGTTTAGAAGTAAAAAGAAGACAGAATTAGGATACGAATTATTACATCGGCAGCTTTCAAGTTCATTCTACTAAGAGTTAGCAATGTTTTCAGTGTTATCGAGTCTACCAGTGATCCTAGAACGGGCAGTTACCTTGGCCAACGAATTAGAATTAATTTAGATTTTATTTAGTATAAATAGTTTATTTTAGGTTATATTTATAAAACAATTATTTTAAAGAGCAAATATGAATAAATACGACTAATGAGTTAGCAATTGGCTGCAATCTCGCCGGGCACAACGTAAGTGACAATGCAGTCCTAATATGGTAGCGGGCTAACCTTTTATATTAAACCCATCGGTTTCTACGAAGGCTATGGAACGCTAAATCGCTTGGCGATACCCCTTTGTCAGCAGGATGATAACTAGCTAGACCAGAGAAAATGCAGAAATAATAAATTAAAAATTGCCCTAACGTGGGTTGAACCCGGGACCTCCGCCATATATAAGACCACAATACTCACCATTGCGCTAATAAGGTCGACTAAAATTGATCTGCTTGAAATTTACGCTCTATCGCTATATCGAGAGCACCTAATAACACCTAAAATCCGAACCAGATGCAAATTCTCAATAACATTACACAATGTATAGAGTCCGTATACCGTTATTTATTTGTTCAGCCACTGCCACTGGCAACTTCTTTGCCGGTGCGCGGGAAACTCGTTCTAAGAATAGAAACAGTAAGTACTTAGTCAAGGTTGCGAAACTAGGCCACCAAGAAAATTGTAAGACAACTTCGCTAGACATCATTCTATCTTACTGTACCTTTAACGTGCGAAGGTATACTTATATAACAATTGTTGTCTTCTTTTATAAAAGGCATTGTAGAGTTTGACTTTTTAGTAACAATTTAGCTATAGAAAGATTCATGTCTCGCATTGACGCAACGTAGCGGGCTTGATCTCATAATCTATGTACCTAATAAAAAAGCTTTAAAGCATAACCAATTGTTGTTCTCTGTATTTGTAAGACGTAATCTCCTCTCGTACGTCCCGAAATATTAATTTTTCATTATCTTCTGAACTTTGCAAACAAATAACATGCTGCAAAGGACAAGGTTCATATTTCATTTTCTTACTTAGGTATCTATATAAGATTTTCTTGCTTATAAAATGACTTTATTGTAAGGATAAATATTTAAATCCTTAAAATCACGATTGAAAATCAAATATTTATTTTTCGACGTACAAATCGTTATTGTGGCTTTTTTGTAAAAGACAGGTATGTATATGGAAAGACCAGTATTTTTGTATGACTGGCCATTTAGACAGCGCACCCGTATAAATCAAATCGTGATATTCTTACTGAAATTAAATACATATAGACTATGTTCTTCCGGACAAAATAGCTTTCTAATGGCAAAAGAATTCCTAAAACCACTGAACCGGTTTTAGAAGTTCAAAAGTTTGCGATATAAAACAAAGTAACAAATCCTGCATTTTTATAATATTAGTATAGATAGAAAAGGCGATGTAGTCTGCCTAGTTTTTATTTGTATCTAGTGATTGCAGAAGCACTTTGCTTTTGAGGGACGGAATTCAGTACTTTAAAACATTTACAATTAATCAACAAAGAATAATTGATGTTGTGTTATGCAATAATGTCTGACACACAATGTAATTATATAGAGAAAGTGGAAAGTGGAATAGTTATAGATAGTGATAGTATAACCAACTGTGTCAAATGAGAGAAAGCTGAACTACAGATTTGTAGCTGTCTTCAACCGAACAAAAAAGGTTAGACTGTAAAGTAAGGTCAACAACACGCGGTAGAGAATGTAAACAAACTTAACATGTCTAAACAAATCCGTGCGTAATTATCAAAACATTTCGTGTAATTCTCTATCTTGTCCCGCTGGTTTTGCTTTTGGTAGTAAGAATTAAGAATCTGTAAATTTTAGTGAAAAGTTATCATCTCTTAGCGTCCGCAATTTCCCACAGCAATCGTTAAAACTGTCTGGAAAGTTTTAATAAACTAAATCTATTGAGAATAATTTTTGGTTGACTTAATTTGCAGTTAAAAGAAACGTCATTAATTCGTTTAATTGCGAAAATATTCATGATACAAATAATAATAGAAACGGAGAGGCTTTTGTAATTATAAAATCACTGCATTGTTATTTAAGCTTATATTCATATTTGTCACCCAGTCACACGTTTGAAAAAATCACCACAGTTCTGCCTGCCTGCAGGGACTTCTTGCACTTTCACTAACGACCGCAGACTTCAGTCGGGTTCAACGACTTTGTAATCAATTGGTGGGATCGATTTTTTAACACTTGACGAATGGCGTCTCCTAGCTAGGATGGGCAGGTGACAATAATATCCCCGAGGAAAGGACAAAAATGTATCTTCTCCAACAGCTTTATCAACTCTCAGAGCACTGGCGCACATGAAATAATATTCAAATAATATATGAAGGCCACTTCGTCAATGGTAGGTGCGGCTGCTTCCAGTGCCGAGCAGGCCAAGAGGCGTAAATATGAAAACCTGGATAGCAGCTTCATTTTTGTGCCTTTTGGTGTAGAGACTTTGGGACCGTGGGGTCCGGAGGCAAGAGCCCTTTTCAAAGAATTATCGAAAAGGGTTATCGAGTCTACCGGTGATCCTAGAGCGGGCAGTTACCTTGGCCAACGAATTAGTTTGGCCATCCAGAGGGGAAATGCTGCCAGCATCTTAGGAACTGTGCCTCGCTGCGGTGGTTTCGA
This sequence comes from Pararge aegeria, assembly GCF_905163445.1. Classification (NCBI taxonomy): domain Eukaryota; kingdom Metazoa; phylum Arthropoda; class Insecta; order Lepidoptera; family Nymphalidae; genus Pararge; species Pararge aegeria. Next base: position 5,902,778 of record NC_053194.1, read on the forward strand.
GGACGTTTTAGATTTTATTTAGTTTTTAAATAGTTTATTTTAGGTTATAGTTATGTATTTTTTTAATTTAATAAATAAATCTATAATAATATATGTGTATATAATAAACAGAGGTAAACTTCTCCCATTCCATGTTCCCGTGATTCAGCACGTTAATTATATCTTGTCAGGGAATATAATCGGTGGATATTAATTTTTGTATCCCGCCTGTGCTAGTACCATAACAATATCACTGGTAAAATAGTAAATTATTAACCAAGTATTAATTTTGAACATGTAAGGTGTAAAAATCACCATGATATTAAATTAAATGCTTTAGAAGTTGAGTAAGTTGTCAAATAAGAGAAAGCTTATTTTAAAATTGTATGGTGTAGCTTAAGAGCTAAGGTCTTGCTGGTGTAGCCTTTTCCAACCTTTTCTAAGGACCTCTCTTATCACCTCTTTATAAGTTACCACCCCAACCTTTCGTTATATTTGTCCCACAAGAGCGAGTCTCAGTCGTCATCATCTCCCCTCTTTCACTCTACTTTTCTTCGTCTTCCTCTACTATTCGATACTGTATAAACAATAAAATATAGGCTGTAAGGTAAGACCAACAACACGAGATAAAAAATGAAAAAACAAATGATGGTGGCACATTTACTCTCAAAATCATAAAACAATTCATTTAATTCTTTATCTTGGCTCGCTGGCCCCGTTTTATGTAAAAATATTATTACTGATCCGTGAACGCAGTCGGTTTCAGTAACAAGTTCGCCATAGTACATTGGAGCGTGAGCAGTGGGATAGGAATTCATCATCGTCACCATCCGCAGCCCATAAAAGTCCCACTTGCTGGGCACATGCCTCCTGTCTCAAAGAACACGATTTTAGAGCATAGACTCACCACGCTGCTCCAATGCGTGTTGGTGAGCTTTAACGACTATTGTCACAATTTAGTGTTAATAACTGGGACCAACGGCAACGTGCTCTCTGAGTAACAGGGGTTGACACCCCTTCGAACCCCCCTCGAATTTCGTAACTCCGGGCTGGTAATGAAAATTCTTTAATAGATAAAACACAACACCTCAATTTTTGGCCCGAACTGGGATTGGAATCCAGGACCTAAATGATGATCCCTAACTAAAGACGCTGACCACTAGACCATCGAGGCAGTCGAGCGATATAAATTGACTGAAAATAATTAAATTATATCTACACCTACTTATTTAGCACTTACTGACATTTTCTGCTAATGCAAGATTAAATTGGTAGCCGACCTCATTTTTATTTTCAGTCTAGACTGTAAGACTCTTACCTATGTAAGATACATTTATATGTAAGAATGACATTTTACATCTTTAAAGCTAGGCTAACCTTCAAGTCTTCCCAGCTTAGCCTTGGTGTTTTACCTAGAATAATCTGTTTATTATTCTAAGCCCATAAGGTAGGTTGGCAAGCTACCAATTTTGATTTTAATAAAAGGATTATTATATCTTAAGTAGGTATAAACCTTCGTAAATCGTTTCTTTTCAATAAAAAATAGGATTTCGAAAAAATGTAAAACCGACTTATTTCAAGTAATGCAATCTTTTTTATCTACACATAAAAACATAAAAAAATATTTATCCTCGTTATTTCGATAAAGAAACCTACTAAACCGATATTACCTACTGAACCGAAACTAACTAATGAACCGAATTTGATGAAGTTTCTATGGGACCAATATGAAAGTATAGCTAAGCTTTTTGGAATAAGAAAAACTAAATCGATTTAAAAATAAAACAGTTCTGAGGTAACAAACGAATCGACAACCTCCTCATTTTATACAAAAATAGATAAAAAAAGCTGAGGAAAATGATGTTGATGATTGGATTATCGACGACGATTTCCCTAATCCCTAAAAAGTAGACATTTTTCCCGCGCAGAGTCGCTATATTTCCGAATGACAACTCCAAATAAGCGCACCCCACACATTTCCCGTCGGGTTCAGTGGGTCAATGAACGCGAGAGACTCAGACCTGTCGCCCGATTTGTTGCAAAACATGTCGAATGCCGACCAACCTTGCGCCTTGCTTGGTAGGTATACCTAACACAGACTTTTACTTAATTGTATGACTATGAAACTATTTAAATTAATTTAAAATTTGCTTTGCTTTAATACTCCTACGTTTATATAGTTGGCATAGATTTTGGTACCTCCTTACCTAACTGGTAAAAAAACGTAATTTAGAATTTTTTTACATAAATCGGATATCATTTTACTATAAGCGGCATACAGGTTATTTTGTCAATACCAAGCTAATATAATTATGTTTTTATTTATTTATTCTATTGCACAACCAAAAAACGGTTCACAAAACAGAGGTCAAACAGAAGAAACAGAAGTCTGGGACCTCATATTCGCCAGCGAAGAGGTTGTGTGTCCCAAAATCAGTAGTAATCTGATCGTCAGGATAGTGAAGGATCATGTTTGGGCCTTCTCCTGTTGAGAGTGGCGCTAAGGTTCGGTGAGATGGTAGAGTCGTAAAAGCCTTTTGCTATAAACTAATGCAAGCTTGGACAACAGGATGGAAGGCTGTAGTAAAAATCGCTACGAAGGAGCTCGAATCCGGACACGACCTTCAGTAATGAAGTAAACGACGAAGAAGGGAAGAGAATGCAAGCTTATACATAGGAAATCTCTAGCAAACTTTTTCTGATTTGTCCTGGAACATTATCTAATGCATGTTACATATAAGAAACCCTCATCTCACAATTGTAAATATAGGAACCGAGTATTTTACATCGTGAGACTTTATTACCTTAGTGTCTTGGCATCTAGTCAGTATAAGCTTCTGCGTTGTTATTTCTTACTAAGTTATAAGCACACTACAGAGTAGGTATATATAGGTATTAGGTAGGTATTTACTATGTACTATGAGACCGCATGTAGTAGGTAAATTTTATCTGTATCTAGGTATCATTGAATGAATAATATGATACACACTATGTACTAACTTGGTCAGTTTATTGTGTGTTTGATATAGGTATAGTGGATTCCGATCCCTGGGTAGGACTTACAAATAGTAGGTATGTATTAGCTTTTTCTATTTTCTATAACAAAATTGTTTTTAACCTTGTTGTATTGATACAGAACTATAGTTTGTGTGGCAGTTCTTTAGAAGAAAATTGCGTACAGTTTGGTACGCCTAAATATTCAAAGCACTTTATCAATTATGTTGGAATCTCTATACAATTAAATCTCCTAGGAAACTCCTATTGAAATTCAAGACTTCTTGGGGGAGCGATCGGATTACGTAGCATTTCTACCCTTTCTAAAACTTCTCAGCACCTAATGGATATTTTTTATATGAACCTAAATAGTATTTAAATTATAGCTCTACAAAGTATTACCTTTAATTACCTACTTATTTACTTACTCAAGTAGATAAACAAGCATCGTGTAAAATATTCCATAAAATACCTAGATGATAACAAGTAATCAAGCAACATAATGTCTAATATTTACCAAGTAATTTACTTCCGCACATTCCATACAAAACGTAAGGGTTTAATGAATAATTTAAAGAAAAACTATTAAGTCAACAAGTACAAACTTTTCTTCACGCTCAGATTGCCTTTAAAATAAAATCACTTTTAGTGATAAGGCCGCCTTTGTACCCTAGCACTAAGTACTATTACTGTTTTCCTTATTCTATTCTATCCTTTCCACGATAATTTACTACGCTTGATTGATAGCGGCACTCTAACCTCCTACGTTACGAAATGTTATGGCTTCTTTTTTGAATGCCAAATGACAAAAGTGATAAGTCATTGTTTAATTAAATAATCAACAAATATATGTATCTAAAAAGTTAATTAGAAAGGCCGACTTGTGCAGTCGAAACTACACAGTTGCTGAACATTTGTGGTTATCGAAGAGTGCAGTAACTAAGAATGCAGTTGAGTGCTGTTAGTGACAGTGGTTTAGTAGTTTCGATGCAGTTATGCCAACCATTCAAAAACTGCTTCAAAACTGCAAAATTTCAGACGGTATGCAGTTCGAAAACACTAATGTGGCGACACTAAGATGCAAGCCGAAAAACAGGAAAGTTTTTATCTAAATTGTCATTCAGTTTGAATAAACGTAAAGACGTTTCAATACACACTCTTTAAATTAGCAATTTTAATAAATAATTGTTATTGCGTTGAAACTTATTTAAATAAATTGTAATGACCCTTAGGAATAACAATGCCGAATAGGTACTGGATTACTATACATGACAAAGGCTTCATTATCTTATTGACCCGGCGAACAGAGGTCTCAGAGTTTACTTGGGTGAAATTGCACTTTGACCATCTGTGTGAGGTGGCATGCATAGAGGGTATGCAGATGATATAGAATGAAGAAAATCGAGAATGTACGAGTTATAAAAACTAAAGGATAGGCATTGTAAGAGTTATAAAAAGCCTACCTTTAACTATTTGTAACTCATGACTGAAACTGAATTGACGCCACTGTCTGTGTGTATGACAGAAGTCAGAGCTCTAGAACTTTTATAATAAGAAACATATTTACGGCAACTAGCTGTAAACACTACACAATTATAAGATTAGAAGAACTACTAAAGTCAATCAGTGTCTCCCGAGTTATGAACATCTAAGATAACTTTTTAATGGAAGCTTAACGCTTAAGACCGCTATCATCTTATCCTGCATCGTAACTTACCACCACCAGTTGAGATTGCAGTCAAGGGCTAACTTGTAGTGGAATAAAAGAAAACTATTAAATTAATATCAAATAGAGAACTGCAACCGTCCAGCCGAGCTAACGATGGCTTAACTTGCTTTCCTAGACAAGAGGGTGAATAACATCAATTTCTCTTTTACCTACTAAGGGTTTTATGACAAAAAAACCCAATACAAACTACTTGAACGACGAGGACGTTCGTTGCTCCTATGAGAGAGGAGATCTTTTACCAGCAGTGGGCTTTATGAGGATTTATTTTTAACTAAATTCATAAATTAATATTGGATAGAAGCAGGCGTGACTTTGCGGAAATCCATGATACATTATGAAAATTAAGCATAATTTGCTATATACTCCACAAACCGATTCTTCACTTCACCAAAATTATTCATTGTAAAGTCAACATCTCCTGTGGATGCTCCGGTTTCGGAGCGAAACTTGCTAAGAGGATACATTGCCGAAGATCTGTATGGTGTGGAGAATAAGGATTGAAGAAATTATAAATTACACCGTACAGATTCTCCTGCTTTTCGCGAAATATAGCAAATTAAGCTTGATTTTCATAATATATCATAAATTGATTACATTGAGTGTATGATGTACACATTCCATTATTATGTGTGTCGAGGTGGAGCCTTGAAGTTAAAACAAACCTTGCTTTAAGATCTAATTACGTCGATTATCTTAACGATCGACATGTACTATACTACAGGCAAGTTTTAGGAATGACAAAGTTTCGTACGTTTGAAAACAGTATTTAAAAAAATACCCCTGTGAACAAATAACGTACTGGATAAATACGCAGCGAGCCTCTTTGCATGTTTTACAAAAAAAACCCCTTGGGGCTTTTCAAAACTCCTAGTTTTACAAATTATTTGTTTATAGGGTATATAAGCTGAATCCTGCGATCACTTATAAAAGGCTGAATCACGAGACCGATGTCGACCAAATTGGCACGGAGACAACAATTTGCACTCTGGAGACTTATACCGTTGATTATGCAAACTAGGTGCATATGAGAACAACGATGAAAAAGTAAATTAGGTCGCCAAAATTAAGAACTATGGAGAATTTTAGACGAGTCGCCAAGCGATTAAGTGTTCCGGTGCTATTATTAGGGGTAAGGGTATAGATAAAAAACTGCTTTACATGCTTAGCCCGTTACCATCTTAGGCTGTATAATCAAATACGTGAGACAGCAATCATATATTAAATTATAGAGCAATAAAAATAAATAGTCGTGGATAAATCACCATAGTAACGAATGAAACCCTGTAACTAATATCTAAAGCCATTGATTAGATGTAACTTGTTACGAGGTCAGGGTCAGACAAGCATCAACGCATCAATTGCTACGGATGTACGCAGACTTCGTAACACGATACCAATTATAAAGATGGTAACTACGTATGATACTAAGAATAGACAATCGTTTAGAAACTCATTAAACATAACCTTTAATTGTTTCCTTATGACAGTAAAATGAATTATCGATTTTGTATAATGATTTTAGTCGTTGGTATCGCGATAGAATACCAGTTACCGAATCAAATTGAGTCGATGTTTTAGTTACGTTACTATCACTTTTAAGTTATTATGCAAAGAATTCAGACTTTCGTTTGCTGGGTATTTTCATAATATAACCGGATGTACTCAGATTTCGTCGCGTATCCATTATCTTAGTAGATCTGCTAATGTTGGATCGGTTAATTTAAGAATCCTATAACCGTAATTGACGTCAACACAATAGCTATCAGCTGTGTTCGCAAAGACTAAAATCTATGAGCAGTGAGTGTTGGCTGAAGTACCTATGGCTCCGATATTTAGTCACTAACGCCTCATATAACGGCTCAGTCACATAGCGGGCAATTGAGAGAGCTTAGCTCCTATTTCTCCATGATTAATCAGAAAAGAATGCATCCGTAATAGATTGACATTTACAAAAATATCTGAACGCGTTGTGAAGCTGAAGTGCCATGGGTGCGGAGACGACACTTAGGACGGAAGACTGTTGGACTCTGGGATACTGAGGTGCTGGAGTAGCGACCCCGCACTGGAAAGCGCAGTGTTGGTGGACCCTTCTTCGGTGCTAGTCAGGCAGCACAAGACTGTGGAACGTATAAATCCTTAAAAAATACCTATGCCCAGCAGTTCGAAACTTACGAATTTCTGTCGACAGACAGCATCCTTATTAATTAACTGACTGTAAGAATGCCGCGTGGTGACGGCAGATCAGGATACAGTGGTCACGATCCTTCCTTTTCGTACGAGGCGACTAAGGGAATGTAACGGAGAACGGGTCTGTCCAGCTAGGTGATTATAGATCCGTTGGGAGGCTTTAAGTCCAGTAATGGACTGCTATAGGCTATTGATGAACTAATGAATGAGGGGTGTATATCAATAAGAACTATTTTGGTTTGTTTTGCCCGAACCGGCCAGCGAGCAATTTGTTCAATATCAGCGTTGAGTTTCAATACATCAACAAGATATTATATTAGATCGTTTGTATACATTTTCTGTAAAATAGGAATAGAGGGTCAGTTAGTTGTCTTGTCTCTATATGTTTTATGCTTACCTATTCCAAGTGTTATAACTATTATAATCATGTAAATGTTATCAATTATCAATTTCTACATTGATATATTACTCACCTCTATAATAATAGTTAAGTATAAATATATTATTACTGCTTTGATCCTTTGATCATCAGAGCCGCCTGAATGGTTGACATAATGGTTACTCAAGCAAGGTCGGTAAAAAAATGTGCCTACCTACCAACGCTTTCACGGTTCGTTGCAGATACACTCAAATGACAGGCATCGGATACGAAGATAAAATGGCCGACAATAACGAGATAAAAATATGCAGCAAGTAAAAACGAGAAAAGCAAGAACACTAAAAACTTATTTCGGTTTTTCTTTAACCTAATAAAACGGAAAATGTTAAACAGTTTTTTTTTATGTATATTAAAGATATGTATATTGCAGATACACTCAAATGACAGGCATCGGATACGAAGATAAAATGGCCGACAATAACGAGATAAAAATATGCAGCAAGTAAAAACGAGAAAAGCAAGAACACTAAAAACTTATTTCGGTTTTTCTTTAACCTAATAAAACGGAAAATGTTAAACAGTTTTTTTTTATGTATATTAAAGATATGTATATTTACCAACCAACTAACTCATCAGGCCCTAAGGCCGGAGATGTTGACAAAACGAATGAAACGAATCCAAACTCGATGGGCTTGTGTGGGTTTATCACTGAGTTCCCACCTTCGGGTTGGGTATAGATATCCGGTACTTGATTTTACATATGTTTTTTGCTTAGGAGCTTTGTCTGGGTTAAACTTGGTCCATATACACTGTTTTTGGATTTCGGAAATGCATTTTGAATTAATTGCGATAAAAATAAATTTCACTAAAAATTGCGTATAACGAAATGCAGCTAGATATGTATTTGGTATAGTTTATGAATAGTTACAACAAAAGGATATTTAATACATAGGTCAAAATCTATTTTAAGAAGCTAGGTTAGGTTAGGTTAGAACATAAAAGTCCATTGAGAGCCGAGCGAAGCGGAGCGGAGCGAGGCGTCCCCTAGAATCTGACACTAAAAAGGTATATTTAACATTGGATATTTAATACATAGGTCAAAATCCATTTTAAGAAGCTAGGTTAGGTTAGGTTAGAACATAAAAGACCATTGAGAGCCGAGCGAAGCAGAGCGGAGCGAGACGTCCCCTAGAATCTGACACTAAAAAGGTATATTTAACATAGGGTATTTAATATATAGGTCAATATTCCTATGTAAAAGAAGTGAGGTTATGATTTATAAAAAAAATCATTACTCGAAAACTATACTTTTCCGACAAAGGGGAAAGGTGGGGGGGGCTTCCCCTACCTCCCCCCTCCCCCTCCCACTCCCACCCTCGTACGCAAGTACCGGATATCTATACTTTTACCACCGGCTCCATCGTCAGATGTGTTCCAGATCATAGTTGTACAGTTGCTTTGCCATCCGATTGAAAAACCGAAAAGTGGGTTATAAAATTAAACTCGCAAGATTACAGACATAAAGAGAGAGTAAGTTATAATTTGGTAAAAAATTACACATAGGTACGGTTCTTGAAACGTCTATTAAGTAGAAAAAAGGTGCTTAAATAATAAGGGGTTTTTGAGTCAAATGTGAGGGGACAGCTCGCGTTACAGTTTTAAGAGCACCAAAGGTTCAAATGTTACAAATATTATATAATTTTAAGGTGTTTACTTATGTAGTACGTACTGTGTTTTATCCCTCTCTTATTAATGTGTGGTAGTATTCTGAGAAATCTGTCTGTAATACAGACTAGGACAAGGAATAAATTAGTGAATTTATTTAAAGAGTTTTCTTTGTTCACCAATGATACCTTTACCCAACGCGAGTAGCATGGCCAGAAGAAATTTTTCCCCCTTAAAAGGGCAACATTTTATCTTCACTCACACACTTCATTCGCACTTTATCAACTCTTCGAGCATTGGCGCACGTGTGGAAATAATATCTAAATAATAATAACGGACATAAACTTCTCCAATTCCCTGTTACAGTGCTTTGGCAGGTGGACACGTAAATTTAGTTCCTTATCTTTTAATATAATTTTTATCTCCTGGCTATGCTAGTCGTGCAACTGTGATATTATTATAGCCTGTGAATGTTAATGAAAATTAAATACATTTTGAATATTACCTACAGATACTGTAGATTCGGTAAATTGAAAGGAGCTGCGATATTAGACGTTAAAAAGTCGCACGTGTATTACAAAAAAAAAGGTATTTGACAGGTATTGTCAAGTAAAGTTCGCAATAAATTACCATATAAGTATTATGTGTAAGTATTTATATATGATAGCACATAACATACATGTGTGAGTGCCAGAGGTGTTGATGCCGGCGAAGTGAAAGGCATTGTATTCTCTTCGTCTATTGTTGAGTGATAATACCTACAACGTTAATTGATGTTTAATAAAACTAGTCTAACTAGTAGTGGTTAGTATGTTTGACGACGTATAACGATAGTATATGTTATTTTAAAGCCTTTATATAAGATTTCAACTATGTTTTTTACTGTACAGTTTCATTTAAATAGCTAAGATGAAGACTCTAAATTAGTTGATAACAAATTATTATCTATATAAAATCACTCACACCCACTCACACTCATTCATGCTGTTGTGAATATCGTAACTGATTATTTTGTATATTTTGTACTTGTACCTATTGCTTTATATATGTAATCTAGATTTGGCCTTATTTTACTAATAAGATAAACCCTTAACAAAAATTGTTTGTAACGCTGTTGGATTACTAATAAATAAATAAATAGGAAACAATGCATGCAAACAATAAACATGGCATAATCATGGTTAGTAATTAAAATGTAAAAAAATTAAAATAAAAGGGCGGGTACGTAGGTACGAAGGTATACTAAAATTCCTAAAAGTAACCAATTAATTATATTTAGTGCATTCAAATTTTAATTGACTGAATATATTGGTAGTAAATAACGTTATGAATATTATGAATTACAAAAAAAATAAAATCTATTCCTGATTTTAAAACTTGAAAAAAATGAGAGTAAAGAATATAAATAAGGAATCCTTCCATCTCGAATCATTCGGTCGACGAACGTCAACGCCGGTGTACAGAAACAGCTGTGGCCTGTGGGGATGCGCGCGCGCTGCATTCTTTGCGGTCAACGCACGCAACGCAGCGAGCACCCGCCACCCGGCCCGGTTCCGCTCTTGGCTCCATTATATTTATACGTATATTATACATATTTCCCTGTGGTACCTATACACAGGGTTGTCATTCCTTTTATCGGATAAGTATTGACGATACATTGCGTAAGTCTATGTTTTAAAATGTTGCTATACCTACCCTAATGTTTATTGACTTAAAAAAAGATTCGTTAACAGCGTCAGCTGTAGTAGTGTGTGCCAATTTAAACATTTTAATAAGATAAATAGGTTTCATTTTACTCGGGTATTACAACGTTTTTTATTTGAAAACGACACTAAAAATGTAATGCTACAGGTACATTTACTTTCAGCCAATAACGAAAATGCATTGGTTTTTACTAACTAGGTTGAAGCGAAGTCCACAGAGTAATTTTTTTTACTTTTCCGTGACTCATATAAAGAAAACCTTGCAAACGGTAAGAGCATAAATAGCAATGACCTTTATAACAAATAATAATAAATAATAATAAATATCATCATCCCACTCAAAATATATGTATTTAAAATAATTTTGGTCATTCCTTTAAAATTGGCAACCCTCACATTGTTTTGTAAGATTATAAATATAATGCCATTCCATTGGCGTTGATATTTAGTAGACTTTGGATTCGAACTGCGTCCGTAATAAAGCAACGGACAATAGCATGTCTTGAATTTTAATCGCCAATTGTTTTTTGACAGCGACACTTAGTTAATCTACCTATTTAACAAAATCGATTTTGCAAATATGAAGCTTATTATAAAAACAATTCTACTTAAGTAAGTATAATGAAGTTACCTACCTACGCTCTAGATGTTAAACGATGAAAGTAAGACATGCTAACTAAGAAGAAAGATTAGTACATCGCCTGTATTGGGACTCCCGAATTGTCATCCTTCGATCATTCGGTCCGATCAGGCGGTCTATTATTTTTACTTAGCTTGGAAATATTTTTAAAATATTCCTTCTAAACGACAGTAAAGGCGTTTTGTTTGGATGTCAGGGTAATAAACCAGCAAACGAATGGATTTTAATGATATGCAGTTTCTAATTATTCCAGAAATGCAAAGGATACTTTTTATTTTATTTTATTAAGCCCAATCTCTTGCAAACGAAATTTGAAGTGGATACTACGAGTATATATGACGTAACTGCTATTGTAGCAAAATACCATAAACCTACAATATTATTTCAGAATGTCATTTAATTATTTAACCCTACTCACACACAATAGACTTTACTATGAGAATTTCACTAGAATTTATAGCCTTTGACCATGTGAAATACCTACAAACCTAAAACAAGTATTACGTCAAGTGGCTCAGTATTAATGAATAATTCAACTCGCATGCTCGAATTGAAAAACAAACAGAATACGAAAGTACTGTCATATTTTTCTGATCTACGCGTGTGCTAAGTATATGGTTTGAACAACGTATGAAATGAATAAACACGAATCTAAAATTTACCTAAAAAAAAACTTAACTTGGCTATTAGAATAGAGTATCAAATTCTGTCAAAAATATTTTTATTCAGTACTACTGACTGAAAATCCAAGTCTTCGGCACATGATCGTTTAATATATGATGAACCTGAAAAGGACGCCGATAACGATCATGGGATATCACGGTATCAGAAATGAGGAGATCTATAATAGAACTAGACGTACATCATCGCGTTGAGAAACTAAATATTCAATGAGCAGGGCATAGCCAGACTGATTGACGGTAAGGTCCCAAGGTGCCGGAATACCGGGACCACAAACTTAGAGTTGAGTCATTGACCCTTCACTACACAGACAGTCTACATAAAGAGAGTTACAGGAAGTCTAAAAACTCCTAAGAGAGAGTCCATCGTTAGAGACAACGACGCGGGACGGAAGAGAAGTTAAATTCAACAAAAAAAACATAAAACGACATCAGAAGTGAAGACTTCAGGATATACCTAATCGATCAATTTTTAAGATCGCAGTTAAATCATATATGACTTTCCTAGAGAAGAGCATTTGCCTCCCCTAAAATAAGAGTTATCATTCTTAAGTAACATCCTAGATGGTAACTTATACCTACTATCCAGGGCTTGGGACGAAAAATGAATAAAATTCTTTCGGTCTTTGACTATGGTTTGTGAATCATCATTGTAAAGGTTTCGGTTAACCGGTTTAATAATGGACTACTCGTAGGTTAAATTTTCTAAACGGTTATTAACAAAATATTAAGTACCATTAAATTGAAAAATAGTTCCGAGCCATGAGCTCGAGCTTCAAGTCTGGTATTGCAAAAGTGTAAGTGACCGGAACCAACATCTTAATGTGCCCTGCGAATTTAAGGCCAAGTTTAAATCTTAGAGGTCGGTTACCTATCAAGTTAACGACTTGGGTCATAGTCGATAACCTATCTTGGGTTATCGTTGCTTATTGAGCGCAATCGAGCGGGCTGCACCATCCTCAGGAACAAATCAAGAATGCAAAAGAATAAGATGTTCATTCATCTTAACCTTATCCATTTATCTCTTTTTTTAGGTACCCCTAACCGAACCTACGGGACCTTATCTTTCTAAGCTTTCCGTCTGTCTATCTGTCTGTCCGTCAGTCTGTCTGTCAGTGGGCTGAATTACGAGGCAGAATATATGTATCTGTTTTTACTCAAAAACATCTCTGTATCAGCATGGAGTCCCCGTACCTAGCCGAGGAAGTTAAGGGAACGTACCTAGTTTTGTCACCAATAATCTATCTATATATATATATATATATATATATAAAAGAGAAAGTGTGTGGGTATATTCTGTATGGGCTCCGAAACGGCTGAACTGATTTCAATGAAACTTTCAGGGAATTCGGATTGACCTGGGGAGTAATTCTGTAATGTTTGGTGACGGTCAAATACAGCTTTTATAGTAATGATGATATTCTATTGTTGGGTGTATATGGGTGTAGATATTGATCTTCACCCGCTCGAGAAGAGAATAGAAGAGAATGAATACGGAGAGAAATAAATAATTCAATATATTATGAGACTTAAATAAAAAATTTAATGTTTTAATAAAATAAAGCAAAATCTAGCCTGGCGAAGTGGGCTGGGTACGCTAGTATGTTATAAATGATATTAGTAGTAAAACCCGCTAACCAGTATTAAATAAAGAATTGAGGATCTCGGCACTTCATATTCTCTCATATGAGAGAGACCTGTGCCCAGCAATAGTACATTTATATGCTGAGGATGGTGACGATGGTGACGATGATATTGATCCACCCAGCCCAAGCTTCATGTTTCTTTGAAATATAAAGTAGGAAGAATGCATCACATAACATTACAGTTCACTCTTAACTTTGTATTTCGTCAAGATTTATTAAACGAAATGCCCTACATGGTAATTTATCGTAAAACCGCATTCTTTTGATACACGCTGGCCTTAACACTAAAGCCCTTGGTTTTTAATTACGTTCGCATTAATTCCTTAACTGTATGGTAGAGGTTACAATAATAATTGCGTAGCAATTTTAATTGGTTGTTGGTGCGTGATTCGTTAGTACATACTCTAAGAGAGTATGTGCATGTACTAACGTCCTGTTATCTGCAACCGGGTCTTATCGGTTGCAGACGTTGATACAATAAAATTATACTGTATTGGCTGAGGTATATAAATGGGCGAGATTTTATGTTAATTTCATTTGAATAGATTCTCCTTTATATTAATTAACCTTCTGGCCTTCTTAAGGCCTTCTGCTTTGTTCTTACTGTCTAACGGAGAACCAGGAGAACAGCCGAAACGGCTGAATGTAGTTTTATATGCTTTAGACATCTAAGATAGATCTAGTGTTATCATAGGTTTTTCTTAAATTTCACAACTAAAGTGAAATATGGAATTAAGTTGTAGGATGGAATTCCGTCATTTTTCAAGACATTTTTCAAGTTATACCCACGAAAATTGGCTTGCGTTAGAAAATAAAGAAGTACGTGTTAATTTAGTCGAAGAACAGCTTTTAATGACAGAGCTCGTCCGGGGAAGTACTATCGCCATGCTTATTTCTGCCGCTAAGCAGCATTGTTGCAATGCCGTGGGAACCTACGCCTTAAATTGATGGACACAGGGCGGCATGTTGCAGGAGATGCTCCTTGTACGCCCTATTGCTCTGTGTATAGGCGATGGCTTTCTACATACAATCAGGTGGGCTATCAGCTTGGTCCGTCAATTATTACAATAAAAAAAACGAGTTTGCTTAGTGTGCGGTTGCGAATGTTTGGTCGTAGTTTCCTGCTTGAATATATATACTGTTTATTACCGATATATAATCGTTTCCCAAACACCAACACATCGTCATGTTTGTTGCACGTTGGTAGTTCAAGGGTCAGACATAGAGAATAACATACACAAATGTGGATCAAAATGCACCAACTAGTTAGATATTTTAGATTCCAGTAGTCAATAACAATATATTGCTAGTGATAAACGCTTTTATTTTCCGTTCGTGATTGCTCAGAAGATAAAGGAAACAATTTCCTAGTAGCACATTTCGAAAAAAAAAAAGTCGAGGTGACTTCATGTTCCGGAGCCCGAGTTCGAATCCCAGCATGTGTGCGTTTTAAGCAATTAAAATATCACTTCCATCAACGGTAAAGGAAAATATCGTGAGGAAACATGCATGCCTGAGAGTTCTCAATAATGTACTCAAAGGTGTGTGGAGTCCACCAATCCGCATTGGGCCAGCATGGTGGACAACGACCTTTACCCTTTCTCATTGTGAGAGGAGTCCCGTGCCCTGTAGTGGGCCGGTAACGGTTGATAATAATGATGTCTTTTCGAAATAGGATTAAGGATAAAGGAACCTTTGAACCGTGCTGAAGCCATTGAATTGGAAATTGAATGGATATCGAAATTTCATGAACGAATGATCGCTATACAAATTAATACACTTTTTTTGAAACAGCAAATAATAATTTGGTAATGCGAAATAACTAGACTAAAAACATTGTTATGTTTTTATCATCAATATTTGAGCAACCGCCGAAACCGGTTGTAATTTTTTTTTCAAACGAAACATTCGTAACGCTATTGTATGTTTTAATATACGCCGAGGTTCGCAATTGGTATAATGACTTTATTGGTGTCAATATCAGTACACCAAGGCGAGTTCGAGAATTCATTTTCATGTCGAATCGATTAAAAGTGCTCAAACAATGTGCACTTGCTGTGTAGACACGCAAACCTGATTTCACAAACATACATACCATATCATGATATTAATACTAACAATTTGACGGTCTCCTGGCGCAGTGGGTAGCGCTGTTGTCTCTTATAAGTCGGAGATCCCGGGCTCGATGCTCGGGCGCGGAAAAATTTTGGAGGGCTTCGGCCGTGGGTAGATTCCGGTAAAGTCGTGCCACTAAGCTATTAAGCGTTCCAGTACGATGCCGCGTAGGAAAGGATTAGGGATATGGGTTTAATATGTAACAGGTTACCCCGCTACCATCTTAGACAGCATCATCATTTTCCGCCAGGTGAGATTGTAGTCATAACTAACTTATTACCTATAAGTTAGTTATATATAGTAGATTAAAAATAACAGCTAATCCCACATGATTAAAAAAAAGGTCCCATTAATTACAAGGAAACGTACATTTTAATAACTTATTTAATTAAATTTATAAGGCTTAATTCGAAAAATATATGCTATTGGCCTTTTAAATTATAAATGTGAAAAGCATGCGAAAAACGTATTGCAGGAGGTAGTGCTCCTATAATATATTATGAGATCCCACTTGACCTAGTAAACTTACTTAAAAATATCGACCTCCATTCCTGACAATAATTCAACATTTTCTCGCTTCGTGTCAAATTTCAAGATTGGTTATCGGATATTCTCTCTAGGTTTTGATCAAGGCAGTCAGCGAGTGGGACTTTCAGTGTGAAAATACGAAAGTTATAGATAGGATATATTTTTTATTGAGCTCGCCTAAAATTTCGAAATTCTTATAGTAATAAGAGTCCACTGACATTAACTAGGGAATGAAACCCAGAATCTCGTGATTATACAGATATCTCGTGAACTATATTTTGGTTTTTACTAGCGACAGTATTGCATTAGGTTAAAATCAATTTTTTATCAAATCGAATGATACGTGTTTAAACCGAACATAATCAAAGTTTAGAAAATGTTTTAGGTGAACCCTGTATCCGGTACCTATTCGTTCTCCCCTTGGGTACAAGAACGACCCAATTTTAGCCCTCAGCGTTCTGACCTACTTTTAAGAACCGCTCATTTAGTACAGTGGGGCTGGAATTGGGGTTGCATATCAACATGCCTTGCCCTCAAATTCTCGGGATTTCAGTGCGCTCGATGTTTATAGGTAGGTATAAGATATACAAACAGTTTAAGTAAAACCATTCAGAAAGTAATAAACTTTTGGGATGTTTGAGCTAGGCTCAGTTAAGAGTTCATCACTAGCAATTTACTGTCCCAATGCAGGTCTCAGACCACTCTCATAGAGAAGAAAGAGGGTTTAAGAGTGTATACCCACTACGCTGAACCTAGTTCGTGGTGAGCTTTAACAATCATTATCACATGTTAGTGATAACAATCATTAAATGTATCATCATCATGATATCAACTTATTGAAGTCCACTGCTGGACTATAGTCTTTTGTAGGGAGTTCAAAAGTTCCAGGTCTTGGGCTGGTTGCCTCCTTAGACTTTCTTTGTTAAAGCTATCGTGGAAGATTATAGTTCTAAAACCGCCTGTCAAATGCAAGCCAAGAGAGTATGCCCAGTATTGGGCATAAATAGACTACTAATGTGATTATTAATGATTTATTCACGTTCAGTTTTATTATTTCATAAATACTTACTTAAAATAAAAAAGAAAGCATGGCATATCGAATAAAAATAGGTAGAACCCGTCTATCTATAACATTGCTCCCTAAATAATCTGCTGTGCCTGGTATCTGGTGATACGATGCAATGTATGTAGCCATATTTATTTGAAGATTATGCCTCGTGAATCTCAACTCACAATACGCGCCAAAATACCAGCCGAAAGCATCACGGCTATGAAGTGTAGGTATATACAATATCTATTTAGGTCACTCTCAAGAAATTAAGTGCAGCGGTAATATTTTTCGCATTCATGTAGTTTTATTCTGTCTCCTCATATTTATGTCAAGATATGGCACTCCAAACGTTTGGCCGACGCATTCGCCACCGTATAAACAAGCTAGCGACATTTATTCGAATTACTCTAATTTGTATTCGTTTGGCATTACATATCGAATAATGCCAAACAAATAAAATGCGTTTTTGAATAATGAATAATCACGACAGCTCCGACGACACTCGATGTGACAATTATTATTTTATAAGCAATAGCGACTCACCCCAGCTTCGAACGGGGGCAGTGTCGATACTTATTGGTGGCAATTTTTAGTGATTTATAATACAATTCCGCAGTACATTATTTTCAGCTACCTATCTCGTAAGGTTAAAGCAGCGTGTGCAATGCAAGCGCATAAAAATAAAATTTCTTTGATTTTTACTTGTATAGTATGCATGTCTACTACATATCAACTTTCCTTTTGAATCACTGTCTATTTCTAAAAACTGCAATAAAATCTGTTGCTAAATTTAAAAAATACAAGAGTTCAAACAGGTGGGGGCGACTATGTATTATACTATGTGAAGATAAACAAGATTTAAACGTGACTGATCAGTTCTTAATATATAATGTCTATGGGCTGAACATTAACAATTATTCCACAGCCTGGAATGTTCGAGTCTTGACAGATTTTTATGGATGAGCTGTCGTTGGCTACGTAGGATCATTAGTGTCACTGGAGTATAATGAAGTCGCCTCGTTCGGATGGCAAAATCTATTTAATTATTGACTTGCGGTTCCCCACCACTACGTCTCATCGCTCGCTTACGCTATTACTACAGCGGTTGTGTGATGTTAAATAATCCCCTCATACAATTTTATATATTTGTACTTTGACATTCATACAAACTTTCTGTCCCTGTTTTATCCCTTAGGGGTAAGTCTTCAATAAGAATCGGGCTATCAAATGCAAATTTTTCAAATTCTATTTTAGTGGATAAAAAACCAAAAAAACAACCTCTTGAGTTATTATTAGGTTATTATTTCAGGTTATTATTGGCACTGTTACATATTGTATTAAAATACTGAACAAAAAATTGTCGCTAAAGCTATATAATGTACTTTCTGCTAACACGTTGACATACTAAAAACATAGGTCTCTCCATCACCTGTTGGCTGACTCTGAGCCTTCTTTATAGGCTCTTAGTTTACGCCCATCTTTCGGAGTACTAAGGAATTAAGGAGGTAAAGATGTCACGAAGCTTTTCGTACGCTTCCCATACAATTAGTTCAAAATCATCAGTATTATTCATAAAAGGTGACAAGGTTAGGAAGTGTCCTAAAATCTAAACTAGTATCATAAATAGGGAAGTGTGAAGACGACACGACTCTGCCGTCAATTTCTTCTTCTCGAAAATATAATATGACAATTATTATTAGATTTATTCATTATACAATATGATAATTTACCAGTGCTCGCTTGCATACTGGAGACGGGAATGGGATACTCTTTATCCCGGAAAATCTAAGAGTTCCAACGAGATTTCCTAAAAGCCACCTATTAAGATAACCTGAGATGTAAGAGCTACTGTAGCAGAAGAAAACAAATTGACTAAAGAAAAATATGCGGGCTCCTGCGCAACTCTATTAAAAAAAAGCTATTTACTATTCAGCACAAGAAAGTCGCAGACACAAAGACAGCTAGTCAAACCGGAGGTCAACGACCGCATCCGAGTCTGTCAGTGTTGAATTTAGATGTTGTAATAAGAGTTAGCAAGGCCGTCGCTATTTTGACTACAGATTTCATCATAAAGAAAAATACAGTATCGTTTACGAAGGAGTACCTTTCCATACATTTATTGTTGTAAAATACAAAACTGCCTTTTTATTCATTTATTTGTTAACTGTTTTTGAAAATCCGTAAATCCTGTTAAAGTTGTTGTTATAGTTTTTTATCTCCTGTGTAAATGCTGATAAAGAACTAAACCTGAAGCTAGAAACTGAACCGATCTTATCGACCCTTTTACTGTTATAGTTTGCGTTCTAGATTGAGACAGGATCCTTTTTTTCCAAGACAAAATATCAGTTTGCGCAAGATTTTTAAAAATCCGTAATAATCGCGTGCGAGGCTATGAGCACTTTTAGTCTACTATAATATACTAGTCCATTTTCTTTTCCTTCTATTAAAAATAAAGAAATATAACAAGGTTATTTCTTCTTATACTCGTAGCTATGAAACAATAAAACCACTCGCGCAAGTTAAAAAACAAGGATATAGAAATAAGTCTGAGCAGAAGTCTGCAATACTTATAACTACTAAATCTTTTGAATGGTACATCGGTATTACTATGAAATGAAACAAGTGTTCACTTAAGTAAAGTATACCTCTATTTGATTTAAAGGCTTAGGTATAATTTAGTCGTTTCGTTGTTATTGGATAAGTATTTTTATTCTATTAAAAGTTTTCATTAATTTTTATCAAGTTATTTTTGTCACTTCACTTTTGATTTGCACTTTTCCTTTTTAAACAACTTACCATCACCAGTGGGGCTCAGGTTTTTATTTATTTGTCCCATGGTATCATCCATTGACGAATTATACTAGTTGCTGTTAAATGTATTAATTGAATTCGGAGTTCTGTTTCTATCAATCTAGAGAGCAGGACTGCGGTCTCCTGTTTTTTAGTTTGCCAGGTCGTTGGCATGTGCCGCCAGTCGCTTCTTTTTTTTATACATAGAAAATGCCTGACGTGTACCAGTCCGTTGAGGGAAAAGGGATTAGTTATGTAGGACTTACACCCACTAAAAACTCTGTGTGTCCCTCGATAGACCTATAAGTGAGAGCACGGGATTCACTTGCGTATTCACCGCACTCTCGCCAAGGTTTTGACCTCCCAATGCATGGCGGATCCCATCGTCAATGGCCTGATTGCTGCCAAATCATCCAGAGAGCACTACACGGCACACCACCTTCTCAGGCCTGTCATACTATGTGCCAATTTTGAGATTTTCTACCTACATTTACCTATTTGATCGTGTGAAAGTGAAACTACGATTATATGGTATCGAAAGAGCGCTATCTAGTGACAGTACGGTTTCCCAATATTGCAACTAGATGGCACTTCTGCAATACCATAGAAATCGTTGTTAATTAAAAGGCGATTGAACAAGTAAACGTAGGTTGAAAATCTCACACTTTGCACTTTGAATGTGTTTATTGCACCTTGAATGTTTTGGTCTTTGCAACTTTTTGCATATCTTTGTTAGTCACGTATGGTGGAATGTCAAACATGCTTCTCATGACCTTGTTTTAAAATCAAGGATCTCGACTACCACAACTATACAAAAATCTAACTACGCCTCCTTTATTAATATCTATCAACCTGTTTAAGACTATGAACGGGCTAAAGGTAAAGTTGTTCTTGGTTGGTGGCTAATGCCCGCCATATTGCGTTTTTTGTGGCATCACCAACCCAATGCCATCTGATGTATTACAATCTTATTTATTAAAATCTAGACTGTAGATTGCGCTTAAGAAATATAGGGTTAACACCCTAGAAAAGCTTTAAGGAGATGTTTTAGTCAGACACTCGAGAACTAAAAAACATAGACGTACTAGAACTAAATGTTTTTTCTTAAATTTGATATATTATAATTAATACCTAACACTGTTTAAGAACCTATACCATAAATATAAACAAATGTATCCTCCAGAGTATACATTTAGCAAGACTCTTAAATTATATACCTATGATAAACTAACGAGATAAGCCAGTGGCAGTTAGACAGATTAAGTGTTACAATAAAATAGAGCGACTTTCCTCCTATCTAAACAAGAACGAGTAGTTGTAGCTTATAGCGCAGGTACCTTTTACGCTCACGCGCTTACGTAAGTTTATAGTGGGAATTTCGTAACAGACGGAAATATATACACATCTGTTCTTGATTTTATGTGTGAAAAACTATGCCGTAGGAAAAACTGTCTTAACTTTCATACTTAATAAATAAACAGGTTAACAAATAACATTGTAATAAGAATAGCACTTCCTTTCAACCTGTACCTATTTAGTAAGGTGCAGAGATATACGTAGAACAGTAATAGTACCACTGAAAACTTTGGTCCTTATCCTTAATATTTCTTCCAAGGAATATTGCAATCAAAGCCAGACAAAAAGAAATCGCATTTAATTTTAAACAAATTGGTCATTTATTATCATTATGACGGCCGATCGGCGCAGTCGGCAGCGACCCTGCTTTCTGAGTCCAAGTCCGTGGGTTCGATTCCCACATTAGGAAAATGTTTGTGTGATGAACATAAATGCTTTTCAGTGTCTGGGTGTTTATCTGTATATAATAATTACAATTATTTATGTATATTATTCATAAAAATATTCAACAGACACCTTAGTACCCATAACACAAGCTACGCTTACTTTGGGACTAGATGGCGAGGTGTGCACTGTCGTAGTATATATATTTATTATTATTTATTTATTTGGAACTGTAAAGATCGTACAAATTATAATTATCATTAAATAGAACGTATGAAATATTTTTATTTAACAACACTGGAAAGCAGATGAGATATAATAAATGAAACAACTTGATCTGTCTCAAAAATCAAGTCTACTTCATTATCATAAACAAATTAATTGTATAACCTGAATAACGAGATCTGAGACACTTATATAGATAGTGATAGGTACAAAGTAAATTGCTTGAAATACGAAAGTATATCTACCATGCAAACAGGTAATTCATTCCGTTATTATATGTAAACAAGCTTAAAAACTCAAACAATGTTTATAGATTTAATTGGGATCTTGAGATGTTCTCCCGAATATACCAGGTCAAACAATTTAAGAATTATCAAAATCGGTACACAGTTTACGTCCGCATGTGAACACATAGCTCCTAAAACCTTGTATAAAGTCGGTTACAAACTAAGTAATCTAGACCGGGTCAAAAATTTATAATGAATCTTATCAAAATTGGTATACAGATTACGTCCGCATGAGAATACATACCTCCTAGAACCTTTTGTAAAGTTGGTAACAAACAAGGTAATAAAGACCGGGTCAAAAATTTATAATGAATAATAACAATCATTTTTTTAAAGTTACTTTACTATTTTTCTGAGTGAATGATGAAAAGTACCTATTGAATTAATGAAATAATAGAATTCAATAATGGCAGAAGAAATGGATTAATAACCAAAGGACACGGGCACTGAATATCGTGTTTTCTGTTTTGTATCAATTAACAAATGCAATGGAAAATTTTCAAATACGAGGAATGATCATTAACTACATAGAGTTGTGGCATCACCTCTGTAGTCGTCCTCGTGATAACTATAAATAGTTGCGTGATAACACAGTAGGCGGTCGTTATCACTGACAACAATAAGACATAAACAAGAGAACTTCAGACATCGTGGCGAATTATCTCAACAGCGGTCTTCAGTTTTGTTGATTATGCTGTTCAAACAAAGTGATTGTACCCAATAATCTATTGAGTTATTGACTCCTGATGCACAGAATTAAAGATATTTATTTTGTAGCTAGGCAACCTGAAGTTTAGGGGTAGTGATAAAGTTACGCTCGAAATAAATGTTTATTTATTTTAAAGATATTAATTTCAAGATTAACGTGGTTCAAAGTATTCAATTATATTTCACTCCTTAATTAAATTATGATACCAGATCATACCAGATCATAACAAAGTTAAATTTAGTTTCTCAACTCTCTAGACTCTACTTAAGACAGTTACTCAAAGTCAAAAATATCTTTATTTAGGTAGGCCCATAGATGGCCTTACTGGATGGACTACATGAGAAATGTTTACACGGTAGTAAGATGATGGCTACGAGGGTTCCAAACGCTTCCGGGCTTAAGAAGAAGCCCGCAACAAACTTAGCCGGGTGTTCTTTTTTGTTATCTCCATCTCAAATTTTCATTTAAAATGTTTTCAATTATCAGTAGAGCAACCTGGTTGGAGCAATTATCTACACCCAAGGGTTTTTTATCGATTAAATAGTCCTTTATAATAGGACTTATAAAGTTAGTGTCTGCCAGTACCTATTTTTACTTCTACAGTTAACACTGTATGCACATGCATCACGAAAGTAGCTGATTTCAGAAAAACCAACACTTAAATAACGAAAGTTAATATAAAAAATTTGAATTAGCAGGTTGTTATATTACTGGCACAGGTCGGTCCGTGACGTAATTATTATAATCGTCAGCGACACGCGGTGCCATACTACGGCGTCGGCCCTTGTTATTAAGGTTTCTCTCTTACATAATACAGTGTATAAAGAGAGTATAATATATTAAAATAACATTTTAGCGTACTTTAGAAAAAAAAAATTACGATGGAGAAGTTAATGAAAATGGCCATGTGGTTATATTTATTGTAATGAATTGGTAACAAAAAACTAACAAAGGAATTAGCTCAATAAATTAGCACCCACCTTAAAAAGTATAAGGTTTTAATTATAAATTCAAAACACTTCGCACTACGCTTGAATATTAATGTATCCACTCAAGACGGGTTTATTTTTGATTCGTACATTTTGGTATGCAATTGCAGATATCTCTTTTCTTCAGATAAGGCGGTTGGTTTTCCCGGTTTCCACGAGGAAGTCTGCAGATCCGGATACAAATTCACGCCTCTAAATTTATTTTTTTTAGGAAAAATTTTGCTACGTTGGCTTACATTATTGCAATTATCTTAAGGATCTCTAATTTTTTTAAATTACATAATAGCCTATGTTACTCCGTGATAGTTTAGCTTTCTTTTGGTGAATAAATGGTTAAAATCGGTCTAGTACTTTCAGAGCCTATTAGGTACAAACAAATAAAAAACCTTTCCTATTTTATAATTTTATAATATTATTATAGACTAGCCTAATACCAGCGACATCGTTCGCGTGGATTGAGGTTTTAATTCCCGCGAGCTCGTTAACAATTTTTTATCTCACCACGGGAACTATAAGAGATCGGAATAGAAAGTACATGCCCTTTTTTCATAGCATAGGTGACATGCATACCAAATTTTATAGCTGTCTGCCCGCGGCTTACCATTTTCGATTTTCCCTTGGGATCTACTTAAGGAATCTGGATAAAAAGAAGCCTTTGTTCTTTTCCGTTTCAAAGGCTACATGCATGACAAATTTCATCTAAATCCGTTCAGCCGTTTTTATGGTGCCTCTATATTGTTACACTTACATATCTGTTTTAACAAATTAGAAAACTATGCTTGTCTAGCTTGCGTTTAATTAGGTAAAACACAAGTTAGACAGCATATTTATTGTTTGAAATGACTGTAATTAAAAGAGGAACATCAAATTCATAAGCCACGAACGCTGATATCGAAATAAAACCTGCTGCGTGCAGGTCGATGGTCACGGATGGTCAATGTTCATCTATATAAATAAAATTCAAAGTCCTGACTGACTGATAATCACCGAACAGCCTGGAACATGGAATAGGAGAAGTGTACACCCGTTTATTATTTGGATATGATTTCGACTTGTGCGCCGATGCTCTGAGTTGATAAAGCTGTGAAGGAAGATACATTTTTATCCTTCTGCGTACAAGTCAACTAAGAATATGATTTAGAATCTTAATTTAACAATCAAAAGTAAAAAAGAAGCTCAACCGAACTATTTGTCTTCAGTGATAGAAGATGAAACCGACGTTCTCTTTCAAGCCTCCAAATTTTTTTGTATGTCTGTTTGGTTTAACCTTCGCCGATCTTGATGAAATTTGGTACAAAGATAGAAGAAGGACATAGAACACTTTGTATCCCAAATTTCCGGTTTCCCGATGATAAAAAAGTGTTATTTTTAAACGGCTTACTAGCAAGACCGATCTTTAAAAAAAATCTCTAAGCTACCTAATTCTTGCATCCTGGAGATAGACATTACATAATTTAAGCCTGGATAAATAAACTGTTCCAACGCGATTCTATGAGAAACGAATCAAACGGATGGACGAAGTCACTAGTGGTTCATACAAATAATTTTCGAAAACTCCAATGTATTATTATTGTAATTATGTGAAATTAAACAAAACTACATTTTAAATAAGTTAACATCTCTTAGACGTCGACATTACTATTTCATGAAAACCATTAGATTAAATACTTACATAGTCTGCTTAAGTCTTATTTGAATAGACATATTTATGTACTGAATTTTTTTTTTATAATGATAATAACTCAGTCACAGTCAAAGTCAAATATTTATTTATTCTAATATGCACATCGATGGCACTTTTGATGCGTAAATTGCATGTAAAATACGACATAGAAGTGAGTAACTCAATTCTTCAACTTAAAACTAAAGCTACGTACATAATTCTAAACGCGCCCTGGTCTATGAAGAAGCCCACAACAAACTTAGCCGGTTGTTTTTTTGAATTGATGTTTGTATACAGTATACACTAACAAATATATTAGTACGTCAGAAGTTAGATTTTTATTGTATTATATCATTTTAATTACTTTTGATTAAATATCATGAGTAGCCAATAAGGTTCATTATAGTTATTACGCTATTATTACGCAGAGTTATAGTCGAATTCTTCTATAAAAGTTAGCAATCGTGTGTGCGAATTGAATGAGGTGACTCCAAATAATCGTATTATTTAGAATTACCTGAGAATATATAATTTAATCAATTTTATAGGTTTAAACTGAATCTACCCACTATTATCGTCCAACCGTTGGCATTTCAGACGACCTCTATTTTCAAATATCGAAGAATCTTGGAAGCGAACCACCCCGTTTGTTTTTATATTATAGTGCATAAAATATAAACAGCGGATTTTTCTATGAAGTGCCTTCAGATAATTATATTATTTGTATTACATTTCGTGGGTATTCATTATGTTGTAACAGGTTACTCAAACGAGACATCGCAGTGCGTATAAATAGTTAACAGTTAATTTCTCGTGGCACGCTCCGTTAGCTCGCGTCGCGTGCCCGACGCTTCCTGCTTCGTTGCAACAGAATATATGTTCTGTGAAGGTCTGCTGTGATTTCAGTATGAATTTTACTGGATTATTTTGTGATTTATCTCTGTCTATTGAATTGTCTTAGTCCTTATTTCACACCGGCATGCAATGAGGAGAAGTCATCTACGTACTTGTATGAAATCAACTCTTATTGCTGATGGCCCATAACAAAATTTTATTTATTTAGAAAATTTTTGGTACTGCTGCATAACTACAGGGATTTCAAATAGCAAAGTCTAATTTTCACGGCAAATAGTAAATAATTAATAACGGAAATAACGTTAATAAATACACTTCTACAAAAATAACATGTGCATTCAAGTGTTCCAAATAGTAAACAATTAATAGAGCTGACGAGAAAACCAGATTTATAAGTACTAGTTCAACGTCCTTTAAATATGTTTAAGGCACTCGGGCTTGCTTTTACTGTAGTCTCTAATATATTTTAGTAACACACAATCGTACCAAAATACTAATACGCTGCAAAATAGCCCCACTGTAAGATTTGAACTGAGATTGTGGAAAAGGAATATCAAAACGGGTAGAGCGAAACCTAAAAGCTGGAACCAAATTTTGTGTTAGGTTCTTTAACAATGTCGTAGGAATAAGATCTTATGGGAACCTATAGACCTTTAACTTTCAAAAAGAGTCATATAAAGTAGTAGATTGAGTACCTATTGTATTTTATTACTGTAGTGAACAGCATTTAAAAATATAATTCAGAAAAGCTTTCATAGAAATGGCATCTACCAGAACAAGTGAGACATAAACGGGAGAAAACGAAGCACGCGACCAGCAACGATAGTCTTTTCAATGCTCATGCATAAAAAACTAACCCTGAAATTGAAGGTAACATCTTAAAACTAGAATTCATATAATTAAAACCACCACTGGAATAGAATAGAATTCATATAACAAAACAGTTGTGAGGTCGGCCGTCCGTGTATTAAGGTGGAAAAACATATTTTAATGAACATGAACGTTATGTTCCTACCTACATCTACCTAATCAAAATACATGACTTAATAGGACACGACAGTTAAAAGGAATCGACAGAATCAACAAATGTTAGGGCTCTAGAGTATAAAACGAATTCACTATCCAACGAAAATTATATCATTTATGATCTACACAGCTTTATAAAATGGCTAGAGGAATCGGAAGAGTTGTGCCAAGAATTTATAGTAGGAACTGAGAACGCGGAGCAAGAGAGTTACGACCGGAAAAAATAGCGGTGCGTGACCAACATTGTTATCTCTTTCCTTGCTCTACACCTTTTCAAGAGAATCGATATTCGATTCTAAGACCATACGCTAACAATATTTGATGACTACTATTATTCTTAAATAATAATTCTTAAGTAATCCTTAAGTAATCCTTATGGATTAGCTTGAATATGTAATACAGTTTTGTTAATGAATTAAAGTAAACACTTAGACATACTATGTAGCAGGCAGTTAGTTCCTATAAATACTTAGTACAAGGTCGAAGAAAACTGTTTAAGGTATTTAATGTTTAAAATTTAATCTACAAAGCAATAGTCTTAATCTCAAGGTCATCAGAGGAATGAAATTGAATCATGCTTAGAACTCTTAATAAATAATTGAAACGTGGACCATTAATAATCATGACGTCCATATAAAATATTTTCATACATAGTTATACAATGTATATCGCTTGTGGAGATACTGAAATGTGCGGACTGAAGAATTTAGGTCGCGTCGCCTTCGTGTTGGTTCGAGCTATTTCCAATGTTCCCCGTGCAACTGATTTCGAAAGGGAATTGGCTTCTCAAAATTAAATACGTTAATAAATCCCTATATAATGTGTCATTTATTTCATCCATGAAAGTAAAACGTGCTATTACCTAGTTTGTAACTGAAGCCTCATGTTATTCAGTTGGCGACTCTTTAGAAATGTGTTAACGCTAGGAATTTTCGTTAGTTTTTGCGACAAGAAAAGCATATCGACCAACTTTTACAGTTTGCGTTCATACACAAACTTTAAGTAAAGTCGTTATCAAGGTCTAGTGTGGTCTCAGGGGATATTTTACTTTCAATATAATTGATATATTTACATATTCGAATATATAAACATCGTAGCATTATCAGCGGAAAAACATTAGAAACGGTTAAAAATAACCTTTTATGACCATGTATAAAATAAGGTATTACACGTACCTGTATAATCTATACGCGTATTATTTTTAACAAAGAAACACGACAAATACAGTGAATGCTTTGTTCATCAAGACAAGTTGCGGCGAATACACACAAACAAGAAACTTGTCCAGTCCAACCAGCCGAGCTTGGTGAGTACTGGATAAAAAATCTCGTGTTGTACTTATGCAATAGAAAATTCAAAGAATTTAAGTAAGTTCCTATACGTGTTATAAACACCTTATTTAATAACGTTATTTTGTAACTAATTGTTTTTATAGAAGCTAAGTAACTTTTATTAGCATTGATAAATAATTTTCTTGTTTCAGATATTCGCTAAAATCAAATCATAAAATCAGCCTATATAGTTTTGAGAAAACCATTTCAACTAAGTTGACTATTTAGTAATGCAAATCAATATTCAAATGACTAAGAACACCAAAGTTAAGGGTTTCAGAGAAATCAACACAAGATAAATGTAACGGTTATTTCATGTTTTTTAGCAAATATTATTATTGAAAATATTCGGATATTCCAAATAAAAAATACAAATTATCACGTAGGTCTTTAGAAGAAAATACCAAAGTCATGATGTGGTCACCCGACAGCTTACAAAAATCGTCAAAATCAAAGCCCGTAGTAGTGCAAAAATGATGTAGATTCACGTCTAGATAATTAATTGTATTCATTCTTCTTTTTTCAATAAGAAATATTATCGAGTAACAAAAACGTGTTTCACGAATTATTTTAGCCGATGAGGCCGCACAGGTTGCAAAGGGCTCGATCGAGGTCGCTACTTTGTCGCACACTGTCAGTCGTCAATATTGTCACAACTCACAATGATTGGAACAATGTAAGTACCTGCCATCGATAATTTAGTTCAAATGGATTGCAAAACAAATGGTATAATCATTATGAACTTTGATTTTTGCTACTCGTATAATGACCAATCTGACCTTATTTAGATTCGATTCAACAATTCACTCTTTAAAATATTGCATGATTCAAAGTTACATGAACCCGAAATAGTTAATAGTAAACTAAACATCAGTTTAGATATTTATAACATATAAATAAAACTTGATTGGGTTCAAAACTTTTCGGTAATGTACAAGAATTACCAAAAAAGTTGTCAAAATTGCCAAAAGCCGAAAATAAATAATTCCTGATATGCCCGTGCTACGTTTTAAGGTGATCTATGTACCTGTCTCTTTTTCTCTATAGTCAATCATAAATGTGAAAATGCCCAAAAATAAATAACAAGTTCTGAAGCTAATCCAGGAATATTTTAAGCAGAAACTTATTACAAGCGGATTTTAAAATCACATAACTCTCAACCCTTGCGCACAATCTTGCACCCTATAGAAAGTGATAATGCAATGTAGAAAGTGCGTTGTTTTAGTGCCTTCAAAAAATTAAAATGTCTAATGTAATATAAGTGTCACCGGAAAAAAGTCTTGTGTTTTGCAATTGAGCATGTTAACTGTAATTGTATAAACACTCGTTCGTTCATTTAATTTGTTATATTTTGTCACGAAGGTTCTTTGTAATCAATGTCTGCAATACATACATGCACAGCAAAAATGTCCTTGAGTGTTTATTTTTGCAGTAACATAATATTTTGAATGTTTATGTAAGAAGCAGTGGTTGCAAGATTGCATTTATGATGTCTCAATTGGACCATAGGCCGTAATCTATAACGTTATAAGATCCACGTTAATAAAAAAAAAATTGTTAACAATAGTAAAATTCGTGATCTTCCGAAAATCAAACTTTCAGGCTAAACTAATGTACGTCTTGAGTCGCGAACTAAAAATAAATTCGAAGTGTTCTGCTGTGAACCAAAAATCTTACTGTAAAGGTAAGGATATTCTCAACATGAAAGAAGGCTTATTTACTCTACTAACTACAAAACCAAAAATATAAAATATATTTTTAATAAAACCAAAAATATTTAATCAGTAGACGAAACGGTTGGACAGTCGCAAAACTTTGCCAAGTTTACTGCCATAAATTGTGATATTCCAATTGCTCCGAAGTCAAACAAACAGTCAGTATCCACCAAAACTTCAAAGACACGCTTTCCCTAGCCACGGCCCCGCTTGATAAGTGGCCTAAAGGGCTACCTCACACCCCGGACCCCTCCGACCTAGTTCCCGCCCGCGCCCTACCGATCTTTGTGCTCACTCGCCATCGCTACTTGCACAACTTGCTTCGTACCTATCAGCTGGATGATTATGTCGATTTGGCTTTATTACATAGACTCATCATATAGATTTGATCGTACTGGATTTTTCTAAATAAATATTTATTCCTCTGCAAATTAGACAATGTTTATTTCTTCGTTTTTATATAGAATTAGGTACTCAGGCATAATAGTGATAGCCGTGCGGCAGTAGCAAAGCCTATTGTACTAATTAAGATAAAAGAGATGTCCTCCGATTGCATCTTTATGTAATATGATTGCATATGCAAACTTTGGCTACAAAGTTGAAAAGATATTGTAATTAGCGAGCAAAGACTAAATAATAGTATACAAATAATAAAAATGTAGCATAACAGACCGTAGGCGGTTGTGACTTGTGACATCAGTCAGGTAAGCAACGTTTTGGGGGGCTTTTGGTTCTTTCAATACTGGAACAGTGTCAGATGTTTGATGTTTTGTAATTTCGGGTCGTAAATTGTTTAATACCTTATTCACCTTCTTTACCGTCGTTTCATTCTAATCAATTAAAAAAAAGTCTGTAGAAAGTTCGCGCATGGCCACAATTGCGACCTTCCTTCAGATTTAATTTTAAACGATATTTCCTCAGATCTCGTTCGAACATCTCATCCGTAAAGCTAGACGGACTGGACTAATATTGAAATTTTCTTTGTGACGAAATAGAGTTTCTCTTAGCATTGTTCTCTTGTTATACCTACCTACCTGCTGTCCTTTATTCTCACAATTATCAAGTCTTGAAGGCCTTCTTCTAATGGATATTTTATTGCTTGACCTTTGTATTCATTCATTGCTACTTTTGTTACGTAATTAAAATATAAAACTCACCGACCAAGTTACTACCCAGTATCCATATACCTAATTAATACAAGAAGATATGTGGACTACACATTAGCATACGTTTAAAAATAACTTATGTAGGTCTCTTTAATTAATTTTATTCCAAACGTATTTACAAAAAAAATGTGGTCCGTGGTACGGGTGCTATGACCTACTTGGATTCTACTTTGGAGGTTTGAATGTGCCTCATCTGCAGCCATCCATCCCGATTATAACCTCATAATAATATTTAACTGATGATGACAATGGTTTACTTATCTTTCTGTCAGTGAAAAGAGTCTGACAGTGCATGAAGGTAGATGGACATAGTGTATCTTTTATTTTAGCCCAGGAAAACGCACTATTGCTACGAGGTTTTTTGATAACAGAAACAACCGCGATTAAAAAAACGGGCAGTTAAAAGTTAATGGTCGGGCAGGTGAAATCCAGAAAACTACTAAACTATAAAAACACATGCGTTCAGATGCACGGTAGTGCAGCGAAAATTTGATGACGGCGATCTTTGGCAGTCCATTCAAATTGTCTACTTGTCGCAATATTATAATCCCTTGATACGGAGGCCTTGCTTGTGTCCCTCCGATTGTATAAAGTTCCATTACTGAAAAACGATGAAATGGTGTATTGACTATTTTCGGAATACAATAACGTTATATTCTCTATAGATGATCTCAAATAACTATGTATGTTGAGCGAGAATTGGCCAAATAGCCAGTTATAGACGCTACAGTCCCAGAACCGGTATTTCATGCAATAGGTAAATTAAACAAATATTCGAGTACTTGCATTGGTGTATTTGTGCGTTGGTTTGGAGTTACTCGCGTTTCCCGCAGCGGGAGAGCGATGCTATGGTACAAAGATGTCGTCTATTTATAAATGGAACATAGCAGCGAGCGCATCGCTGTAGAGCCGTTGTCGCAACTCTCGATTTGGAATTCGTTATTCTTGGATGGCGATGGGACATGTAGATTGACTTTCTTGCGCCTACAATAACGTAAGGAATGTTCATTGTGGTAATCATTAGCACATTTAATTGTATTATCCTGTACAGATTTGCTTGGAAGTGGGTTATTTTTGAAAACGAACTTGCCTTGTAAAATCATAAAAATGACCGTTTTTTAATTATTTTCCTTTCTGGGTTTACTACAAAGTCGTATCCTTGAGTATGTGAATTTACGAAAATCATACTATTTACGAGACAGTAAAGCTGGATTTCTTCCAATTAAGAAAAATCTTAAAGAAGTATTCACACTAAGAAAATACGTAAAGGTTCCTGATAAATGAAAGTGTGAAATCACATCGGCGAGCAGTTATCGCGTTTCCTGCAGTGTAATAAATTTTAAAAGGAGTAAGAACACTGTTCTTCACTTAAAAATAAGAAATCCATTTCGAAGTTTCAAAACCAAATGAACTTTAGTATTAGCCGATTTATTTAGTACCGTCGGGGGTTCGTTGTTTTTTTGTGTGGGACTTTGATCAGGTCCGGCAAGTCGGATCAAACGGTGCGTACACAGGCGGCCGGTGCATCGAACGCGGTGAGAGTTGGGTCATTGAACCGGGCAGTCATGTGCATTCGGTTTTGTACGCTTATACCTATCTAATCCCGATATACGTAGGTAACAGATAACTTGGTACTGGTACAAGACAGGTGCCAATTTGTGTCGTAACTCTGTTACACAATCTTCACGACATTTTAATAGTGAATTCCTAGAAGATCGGGAAATTATTATATCAACGATATTTTAAACAAGATTAGAACAAAATCGAGATATTGCTACTATTAAAATCTTATCTTTAAAATGGGTTAGTTAATCATATATGATGTTTAATTCAATTTCTTATTAGGTAGGTAGATTTGTATTACTTCTTTTAAAAGTTTAATTAAGGATTGTTGGATTTTCATGGTGCAAACCTTCCGGCAAAGTTGTCAATAATTCCGTTAATTCTGTTTAGAAACTAAATTGGCAAGTAATGTTATTTCTTCTGTAGTATCTTTGTGAAAATAGATAACCAGTTTACTTTATTTTTTAGTTTTGTTTAGAGATTTTTGCACGGTCTTCATTTTTTAGGAACTCTATAATTGTGAATTTAAAACTTTAAATTGGAACGAATTAAGTATTGTTTCGCGTATCCAATTAGCCGCGTTCCGGTTTCTATTCTTCTATTATTCTAAAGATTAGCTATCGGTCTAAATCATAAATGTCGTTGGATTTTTGTTCGTTTCAATGTCCCCTCAGACTTGGAATTCAAATAACCCTTGAAGTAGCATATATAGGCTTAATAATACACTTTTGATCAAGTAAATCAAGCCACTCCTTAAGGTGTAAAATAAATCGTCGATTGCCGACGGTCTTTCAGATGATATGGACATTGATCATCATTGCCATGATGTGCTGTCGGATCAGCGTTGTGATAGCTGTTCTGTATATTCCGCAACTTTATCTGCAGTGACTGAGCTAATATAAGCATTAGACGAAACAGCGAAAATTCTTGCTCATAAGCTCCTTTTAAGCTCAGCCCATAGGTGATGAAACAAAGGATTTAGTCCAGGTACCTGCAGCCTATTTGTATTTTACTGTATTTCAACCATCCACATGTAGGTACTCAAGGTTTCGCATTGTCAAGCATAAACTTTAAAGTTTTCTTCAAAGCCAGAATTAGGGGATGGGCTCCTGTTAATTTTTGGCAAGTTGCAGGTTTGTGTGACGTCTTATTTCATTCTCCAGTCTTCGACTTATTGTCTACATGACTGCGATGCTCCTATATGTATGTAGGATATCACTGAGACCACATATAAGTAACGAATTAGTGGTGGGTCCAATGAACCTGTTGTCTAGTTCTGAAGTTGCCTTCGGCCTTAGGCCTACCTGTTCCCGATTAATCCAGTGAATGGTTCCCAGTAACTTTAAATTACTGTTTGTGCCGCAAATCTGCGAGTGATTTCACATTAGTTTTGCCCTGCCTCCAATAGAGCTAGCATGCTCGCCACGAGAAAATTAACGATACCCGTATCTTGACTTATATCTATAGGGATTATCTTATTATATAGGGATTATGGGTAGAAATTATTTTCTTTTGGTGCGCATGCTATCCCTATAGGTACCGCTATAAATTGGCCAGCGTTGACCAGTGTCCATTTCAGTCGTCCATTCTATCACATTAGTTAAATACCTACTCAAACACAGATGAAGACAGCTATCAAACTTTTAAAACTTTGAATTGACTTGATTTATTTGTTCCCGAGTGTAGGTTTTGTTGTTGATCGCAAGGTCATCCACAATTTTTAGTGCGTCCGATGCGGTCGAATTATGCTGCTGACGACATTCGCATTTCCAGTGAATGCGATCGATTTATACGAGAAGTGTTATCTTATTCCAATTAGTCAACTGAACCTGACTAGGGGTACCTACTTCTTTAAGTGAGACGACTACAATTTACTAATTAGGTATTTTAATTAGGTTTCCTAATTAATTACCGTCTCGATAAAAAAGTGCTTGACGACGCATATACAGAGGCATTTGGCATCCTAGCTAGTAGGTTGGCATTCTTCGCAGATTTTAAAAAGAAAGGAAAGGCGGATAAATCATTTTAGTAGGCGAAGTAGTAGGACGAGTTCTGTTAAAAAATGCATTTGTCTTCATAATAATAATTATGTACATAAACAATTTTCTTAAGAACAGTGAAAACTGTGTATAAAGTGATACAGCAGTATAGTTATTGCTGATTAGACAGAGATAGCATTACTATACTATGCTTGTGATGTAATAATTAGATGCCAGTAACGCTATAGTACATAATCTGGTACCTACAATATAATTCTCCATAAACATTTCCCTTTCGCGAGAAAGAGACAGAATTTGTCCCTCCAAAAACTTTAAAAGCTCGTAACTTTCTTATTGTTCAATTAAATTGTCTTTTGTCTTTTGCATTGCATATAATTCTGAGTTTCTAAGTCACCATTTTCGAGGATGTGATGAGAAATACAATTATTAACAGCATACTTTTAAAAGTATTTAAATATTGTATGGAATAGAGCAGAATCCGTAGAACACGCGTAAATAGGAATGTTAGAATTCTAACTTTTACTGTAGATAATTTACAAACTATGACTTAAACTACTATTATAATTGTTAGAATGACTCTGTCCAATAACAAAAACTTTACCTGCAGTTCCTTATTCTTGTTATCTTTAAGAGAAGCTGCTCTGATAACACCAGCTTTCCATCCCCATTCAGAAACTTTATTCACGTTTATCTTTGAAACACCACTCACAGAGAGAAATCGTTTGCCGACTAAATCTTCACGGTATCTAAATGCCATAACGAACTAGGTACACAATCACATTATTCACAGTAAAAACTACACGAACGTCAAGAAATAAAACGCTCAAACACATAACACACTACACTGTACGTTGAGCGAGGAGAAACTACGTTCCGTCTATAGAAATCTTTTTAGCCGCAGCAATCATACAAAATTTTACGCGACTTATTTGAATAGTGTACCTCAAAAGCATACATCTTTTACCAGTGGTATAGCCTACAGAAATTTACTGGTTAAAGTATATGCCGATTAAAATAGGTTGTACGTCTCTTCTGTGATAAATGTATTGACATAACTACGTTTGAATTTTTCTGGCTTACAATGCCAAACTTTATCGTTACAACGTAGTGCAGCTACTCTATAACAGATGGCAGTCTATTAACGGTATAAAGTAGTCAACAGATGGCGCTGTAATTGAAAAAGTAAATCTTGAGAACCAAATAAAGACTATCGGACAATTGTATTTCAAAATATAATGATATTAAATAGAATATACAAGCAACTTCATTAAAAAGAATTAAAGGCAACTTCTTTTAAAAGATGCCGTTTTTGAACGTAATGTCATATTGATTGTTGGGATCACGTGATCAAAACACAAAACTTTTCAATATGGCGGTTTGGTCTTCTTGCTGAACGGCTGTGTTTTGTCATGTTTATAACAGTGATAATTTTTAGTGGAATTTTCTTATGTAAATATTAATATGATATCTTCGATCATTTCCCGCCTCGTAATGTAAGTAATACTGATGTTTTATATTTTTTCGATTACCCCAAGCTAAACAGTATTTTTAGCATCTAATCGTTCTTTGTTTGAATAGTTCTTTATGTGCAGCAATTGGGTTTATTATTTATTCATTCATTTTAGACTGGTTTAATACACATCAATTTTTATTTACACATCAAAACTAGAAACATCTGAATTTTAAGCCATGCCATAATACTTAGTTTCTTTTTCCTGTAAAATAATGTTTATTATTTGGGTAAAAAAAATTATGCATCGTTTACATATATACCAATTTTCTACTAGAGAGTGCAGTAATATATTACAAATTAATTCTAATAATTTTATGTAGCTACTCATGTTATTCACAACATGTGGTATGCCATAAATGTGGGTAGTATACAGTTTTGTTGTTATTAATTAATTGCATAATAAATGGACGGAATTGCGCATGAAATAACCAAGTTTAATATTAAATCCAAGACAAAATGAGTTAGTTTAAAGAAGCTAATAAAGTTAGCTACTTGACCCTTTAAATATGTATCTCCACTCAGTGAATACAGCTGACAACCTTAGGTTACGTTTATTAGATTTGCCACTTCATGAAGAGTTGAAGTAATATTTTCATTTAAAATTTCACCTAAAAATATGTACTTCAAAATACACCTAAACCTACACCTAAGCAGTTTAAAAATAAAGATTCTAACCCAATTGATTTCAGTATTAAATTCAGTTATGTTATGTTTTCTAACAACATTTATTTTCTTTCTTTTTGATTTTAATTACTTATGTAATTTTTAAGAACATGACTTAACTTGCACATAAGCACTTAAAACACTTGTTAAGTACATTTTGGTTAAATCTGTATGTATATCTTTGTGTTATTTTAGTCAATAAACAGTATTCTATTCTATTATTAACTTATATGAGTAACATATTCAGAGTGAACCAAAGATAATGGTTGATGTAGCTCTCATTCACTTTGGTAAAACATTTTTGCTAAGAACATTCCAGAAATAGCTCTAACAATTGTAATCCTTTCTTGCAATTTTACATAATATTAAACATAATAATATTAAAAAAAAGAAAGAGTTCTTCTATAAATTTCATGCATGTATGTCTCATACTCTTTAGTAATTATTAGTAGCAATGGTTGTTGGAAACTAAATGAGCTCTTTTCCTTGTGTTGTTTTAGTGACTTGGTGTAAAGAGATTTAAGACTGAATAATTATTTTCCTTTTACTTGTTTGATCTTATTGAAATTAGTCCACGAAACATGCTGCCCAGCAATTAGGCTGTGGCTACTTACCACACCTACTCCCATTTACCATACTATGCCTGTTCTGAATAACATGAACCCTGTGCCATAGTGTCATTTTATGGCCGATACGCAATATTTGGCTTAACTCCTACTCAGTTTATTATGTTGTTTGGAACATTAATAGCATTACAGTGTATGTGGCTCTAAAACTTTCTTAGCTAATGTGAGGGTTTTAGAGCATAGAACCACCATGCTGGTCCAATGTGGGTTGGAGGTGCTTTACTGAATATTATCATATATTTGTGATAATAACTGAAACTGAGAACTTTTTAACTGCATGCTCATATTGTTTTTTTTTACAGAAACAAACTGAAAATCTTGTGATCTATAGTAAAACTTGCTGACCACTAGACTAAGTTTAAGGTAGACCAAGGTCCGCTTTGATTGTTTTTGAAAAATAATCTGCCTATGATGTATGAGTTATTTTAACTAAGTGTTCTCATAGTATTTAAAGTCTCAAAAATTATTTGTAATTATTGTTCAATGACTGGTTTCTTATTGGGGTTTTTTTTATTTAACTCTTACAAACAATTAAATTTTTCCTAGAACTATCATTACAAAAAATGTCATGGTTCAAAGCATGGCTATAAAGCAACTGCTATGAATCTATCAACATCTCTGTCATTCTCATTTAATCAAAATCATTTGATAAAATAGCAATAATTTACACAGCCACACATGTTCCCAAGTAGCCGCAGTTTAAACTAATATTGGCACAATGCCAAGTATGTTTGACGAAACAACTAGCCATCCTGAAATTTGGCAGCACAGTAGCATGCTTAAACCTTTTAAATCTTATTTTCACCTTCAGTCGTTTTGCTCTTTCTTCATAAAACAGTGTTTATTTTGTAAAACATGTCTACGTTTCAAAACATTTAAAGCTGAAATCCAGTATTTCTTTTACTGCATTTTCTGTAATATTTGTACATTTTTTACGTCTTCACTGCTGCCATGGCTATATCAAAGGATCAACAGTGCTAGCTAAAGACAAAGGAGTGAGTTGCCGTTCCAGATATCGTCATTAGGGTGCCCCAGTGCACTACCGGGTGCTATTTTGGGTGAGGCTGACTCTGGGCGTTCGTCTCTGGGGTGCAGCCGAAGCTTTAGTCCGTGACGATCGGTTGCGCTCGCGCCGTGCCTCCACAATACGAGTGAAGTGAAGTGCGTTGACACTTAACTGTTGTGTGAATCATATTGACAAATGGTTGCTTAGTGCTTTCCGTAATTATTAGTGTCTGATCCGAGTGCGCTCAATTTATTTGCCCCGTCCGCCGGTCGTACACCTTGACTTCGACATATTATATGTTCTTGTCTTGCCTTTTTAGGCTTAGCCTCGTCGACTCCTTTACCCACTTTTGCGCTGACGTACCCCGTAACATTGTTGATAATGTCATCGCGAACGAAACTCGATATCCGAATAACGATCTATTACGACGACCATGTGGTTGTGATTTATATATAAGTAGAATGTAACCACTTTTTGTATTACACCCTTTTGTTGAATTAGTTGTTTTCTTTAACCGCCAGTAAGCATTATGTTGTACAGCTATTTATAGTTCGCTAACTAGAACACTACGTTGTTACCTATTGGTCATGAAAATATCGTTAAAAATGTACAACGAACGTTAAACCGTCAATACCAGATTTACGATGTTACATATTTTATTTTGACTAACACCAAATGCCAATATTATTTATTACTTTTGATACGAATAAAATATTTCCTATAGTCATTTCTGTATATAAATTGCATTAGTCATACATAAACAGTAAATATCAATATTTTCAAAGTAGTAGACTCTACAACAAATTGGTAACTATGTAACCAATTTTAGTTTACCACCGGATATAACCATTCACTTGGTGCATTTATTAATGTAGATATAATCATTTATTATTGATTCTCGAATACTTAATTAAAAAACTGTTTACACGATTCAAAGTTACGGAGTATTTGACCTTAGAAACTATTTGAACTACCTAATTTATATAAAAATAGAGCAATGGAAACAACGGTCTGCGATGGAATCGTCCCTTCGGTAAAATAAATATAAGGTTTTTGAAGATTATTGCATAGCGATTTAAAATGTTAGTTTTAACTTAATAATTTTAGGTCTTCTTATCTGAGCTGACCTAAAACTTGCAGTAATTCTAACTGGATTAACATGTCTAACATCTATTTGTATATGTGTAATGCTTATGAAATACCTAGTTAATCCAATTTCATGCGAAATAAAAAGCAGAGAACTAGAGAGGACCTACTAGAGAGAGGTAGGCCTGTCCCCAGCAGGACAGCACATTTATTGGCTGGCTATTGGATATACCCGCAACTTTGCCTGCGTCGAATTGCTGATATGCCGTAAGATTAAGAAATTAAAAAAAGTCCATTCTTAGGAGCACCTACCTAATACCATCGAATGTACTCATAAAACAAATTCGCAGACAAATGGTCGTACAAATGAAATATAACTAATAATATACAAAATGTATGACGTTAACAATAGGCAATATAGGAACAAAGTGTATAAATGAAACGGATGCATTTTGTATTCAGGCACGCATCGCTGGTTGTTGCGTACGCACCCGTGAGGATATGGATAGGAAACCAGCGGGCATGCACGCCTTATTAGTGAAGCTAGCCAATAAGGCAGAGATGCCGTTTATTATGAACTATGCCCGTAATTCCGCCTTCGTCACAGACGACTGTAATAGTTCAGTTGTTTTTTTCATGATAAATTTACTCAAGGGGTGCTGAGCTATGTTTGAGCTATGCTTGGAGATCTAATCTAGAGTTAGGAGATTCATAGAACAATCACATTTACTTAAATAGCTCAACGAGTCCCGAAGCTGAGGTGGCACTGGGCGGGGCACTTAGTTCAGAGAACTAATGTATGTAGGGGTTAAAGTTGTTGGAATGGCGACCTCGCACTGGAAAACATGGCATTGGTAGACCCCCAACTAAGTTGACAGACGACATCTAACGAGTCTCAGGGAGCCACTGTTCACGAGCGGCAGAAGACCGTGGTATTGAGAACACCCTGCTGAAGACCTAAGTCCATCAGTGGACATCCATTGGTTGACACGATGATGATGATACATTCAAATCTGTGAAAAGATTAAAGGTTGGCCTTTACCCGGTTGTGAAGCAACACGGCTAAAAGAAACCAGAATACAGGTTCGTAAAACCGGTAATCAGAGTCGAGGTGTAAATTAAGAGCCCAAAAGCAATTATTGTTATAGCTCTGTCAGTAAAAGTCTACAATAATAATAGAAATTGCGAGTAAAATCTATCCGAAATCATAAAACTTCGCTTTACTATCCGACACTGAAGGGTGGAAGATGTCTTACTAAATAGTCGGCTATATCAATCTGTTTATGTTAGCATATATTTATTATATAAATTCAAAATTTATTTTAAAAGAAAAAGATTTAATACAAGATTAAACAGTTTTAACCTTTCTGACCTGTCTGACATTTTTCAATCGCATTGGATAAGCAATGGTCTAAGTGCCGTTTCCAGTTCCAAAGTCTGGCCCTGGATGGGTTGACGAGGCAGGTTCAAATTTGAATGTCGCAGCACTTAATACTGGTGGTCCCGGCATATAGTATGTGATAGTATATTTAATAAAAGGGACATCCATTTTATTTTTCTTTACATCTTCTTGCTGATAATTTGTACAAATTATTTAGTACATCATAGATCAGTTTTCGTTGTTCTGAATTTGGCAAAGATTGACTATGTGTGTACGTTTAATTTTATATCCAATTCAGTGTCAACTAATGGAAACTAATGTAATCATAAATTACATTAATAATTAACCGAAATTAACCAATTTTAGGAGTATGTACTAATTTATTATAAGCACTTATGAAACGTCTAGACAGTCTTTTGTAGTAGACTCTACCGTTGTCTACCATCATTGATCAGTTTTCGTGAATTTTACAAATAAAGGTGAACGAGTTTGACCCATACGCTAGCTATCTTTCCTATTCGGGAGGATTTATTTTTGACGACATTGGTGCTAATTTAGAACTCCAAAGAAAAGTATTAAAAAAAAACTAAATTGACCCAGTAATAAAATGTATTCATACTAATTTTACAAATGGGATATAAAAAAAAAACTGTCAAAAACATCGCGAGCGAAGCTCTAGTATTGATGAATTTAAAATTTCTTCATATTCTCAGGTCTGCTGAGAAACGTGGCTAGCTACCACAGCTATACTCCTAATAACTAACAGGTTAGCCCTTTACTACCTTAGATTGCATCATCACATACCAGCAGGTGAGATTGCAGTCAAGGGCTAACTTGTACTGGAATGAAAAATATAAAAAAGTAACTTACTGTAGAAAATGAAATGCTGAGGAATCCTAAATCAAAATCCTTTTCCATTTGCGTTTAATCAGAATGTATAGAATAACATTAGGTATTTAAAGATTCAGAGAATGTTTTCAAAAGCATTACAGCTTTAATATCAGAATTATGAGTCAGTAAAACGCGCAAATGGAGGTCGGCAGTTCAACGTTTACCAATGTTATTACTCAGTTCCTTTGTATTTCTGTAACTGCGTCAATATTAATAGATATTTTCTTCTAATTTTTTAACATGTAGCTATGTCTCATTTAATTTAATAAGGATTAAAAAAAAATACTGATATCATCAAATCGTGCGTGAAAACTCTTAACTCTGTTACCTTAGCGATGATAGATTTAAAAAAAATACTATATCTTATCTTCGTTATCATTTAAAGTATTTTTCTCTGCAAAAGCTTATGCTACTAGATCTTGAAGCTAGCCTTTATATTTTTATTGTTATTTAAATTTTATTATGTTTAAACATAAATGAAAACAAATAATTTTCAAACACTTTCGCATTTTTAATATTAAAACGGATTTGATACCAAAGTATTTTTTAAAATAGTAAATATTATGTATAAATCAATTTAGACAAAAAATTATCTACTTACCTTATCTGATCCGGTTGTTCGGGTTGAAGACTCTCGTTATAGATGTTCAAAGGCTAATAAAAAACAAGAGTTACATTTTTGGTTCCCGAATAACCAGAAGAGGTTCTTGACCTACATGCTATGCGCCACAAGATTGTATCTAATATTTTAAGGTGTTCTATTTTCGACGTTACAACTAATGAAGCTTACAAATTTCCGTCAACTTTATAAGCGTGAATTTTTACGGGCAAAATGGAGTATTCTATCCTGTTTTATGTGTAACTATTGCCATTTGACTATGTTCTGGGTGGTATTTCTAAATTAACGCCGGAAAATAATATTGTAAAGATCTCTTCACTGTTACGATATGATACGCCAACCTTTTACCTTGCTTGTCCAATACCATTGGTGTCTTTTTGTTCGTTCTCCGAAGATGCTGTTTAATGTCATTAGTGATTAAAATTGCGTTATCGGTCTCTTATCAGTGAGTCAAGGAACTGTTTTATATGTAGATAGATAAAGGCATATTGTTTTGATAAAAAATATATTAATGTTTGTCGATTGTTGCCCTTTAATCAATCCTTAACCATCACGGTTTACGAATCTAATGCAATATTGATTATTCTATATGTAACTCAGAATAGGATGGTAGATAGTAGGTCTCTACCACCAATAAGAATAAACATAATAAAAACTCGCACTGATATACAATGTCCCGGTTTATAGAACATGTTTAATTAATATATTTTATATAGCCCTTTCAGGATTATTATCAGCTCATATCTCAACTGGTGTTCGGTTCTCAGTCACAAAATAATTGAGATTTATATTAATTCTACTTATCGAATAGACTTAATGTATTGTACCTTTGTGTATTGTGTATTCATAACTGTTACAAAATTTTTTCACAAAAAAGAAAAATATATTC
This sequence comes from Pararge aegeria, assembly GCF_905163445.1. Taxonomy (NCBI): domain Eukaryota; kingdom Metazoa; phylum Arthropoda; class Insecta; order Lepidoptera; family Nymphalidae; genus Pararge; species Pararge aegeria. The sequence goes on from NC_053194.1 coordinate 5,946,807, forward strand.
CGGAGTGATTGAGTACCAAGCATCCAATCCAACAATAAAGATTATAGTATAGGCACCGCCAATTTCTAACTAACTCCGGTCTGGCACTGATAATTTCCGGTCTGAAAAACTCAAGAAACAAAGCGATTTGCCCCTGTCTGGGAATAGAACTAAGACAACTTGATTACCCGTAACTTGCTAATCACAAGGTAGTCTAGCCAAGGGACATAAATATTGTTTATAAATACAGAATAGGGCGTGTTAGTTTTCATTTAACACTTGCTTACACGCATTAATGCAAATTAGCAATCTAAACGAACGATATTAACAGCTGCATTAATTCCCCTTCACAAAGAGCAGAGTTAGTTACGAAAATAAACGCAGCATTGTCCGCTGAGCTGCGCCCAGAACAATACCTGATTGTCAGTAGTTATATCTATCTATAGGAATAACAACTTGTTAGTGCATCTGTGCAATTGTCTTGTTTATTTTTAAAACTCTCCAGACGTATAAGGCATGGGCAGTTGGTTTATTAGGGCATGCACTCATTGCCGTCTTACGAGAGTTGTGTAAAAAATATATTGGTTCATACTAATAAAAACACACATGGCCTTCAACGTAGCAAATGTCTCGTGTCAGCTGCAAGAAGACCACTCTATTAATAAAGTATAGAAAAAGCTGTTAACGACATCGATATAAATGTATATACGAAAAAGATGAAGACATTGTTAGCCGTCGATTAAGTTAAGAACATCTTCAGGCATACTTAAGAACTTAAGGACAAGGTTAAAAGCTACATAAAGTGCTTTGATATTTTGTAACTCACATCTCCAGAGGTGAAGGTTCTCAATTTGACTCGTATATACATACTTTGCCTCTTAAAGTTTAATTTATGAAGCTGTGGTATATTTCGTCGATGTTCACGCATGAATTTGTATTGGTTCAAAAATAAGAAAGACCATTTTTATTTCATAGGTTTTTTTTCGTTGGAGGACGGAACTTTTCTTTTTCTGAGAACGTCTTGAATGTTAGAAAAAACACGCCGCTTACTCATTTTAACGAGAAAACCTGTGACTTTTCAATCTTTATCAGATTGAAAACACACATAAGAAGAGGCTGCTTTTGTTGACTGTGACGTTGGTCCTATTCGTATTATGTAGAGCCTACCGGATGTTATGTTCTAATTATTCTGCAAGTTGTAATGCGATCCCTTTTAATATTATAAAGGTGACTGTGAGTTTGTTAGTTTTTTAGACGGCCGACTGGTGCAGTGGGCAGCAACCCTGCTTTCTTTGTCCTAGGCCGTGGGTTCCATTCCCACAACTGGAAAATGTTTGTGTGATGAACATGATTGTTTTCAGTGTCTAGGTGTTTATCTGTATATTATAAGTATTTATATGTATTATATTTATAAAAATATTCAACAGCTATCTTTAGTACCCATAACACAAGCTAAGCTTACTTTGGGCCTAGGTGGCGATGTGTGTATTGTCGTAGTATATTTATTTATTTATATATTTAGTGTGTCTTTTTAGCAAGAAGCACTAGATAGATGTAGATTGTTTGTGAGTGTTATAGCTTCTGGATATTATACACTGAAAAAAATATACTGTTTAAGTGGGACAGATGTAATCGTTCTAAATTGGCTGAAGTGATCTTGATGGAGTTTGGTGTTAAATATTAACCTAAGCTAATATATAATAATACAGGTCACTATATACCGAATAAATAACCTTTTGAATCCAGACTATAAAATGAGATATCGATTTTGTAATTTATCGTAATAACGCATTTATAACATTAGAGGGAAAGAAAGAATAAAAGATTACGTGAACAATTCATAAATTACAGTTAAAACTCGTTCTTTCGTCTTTACTATTCGTGTGTTAATTTAATATTGTCATATGCTTAGATATTATGATTCTGATGTATTTCGAATACATTGTAGTTTGTGAAACTTTTCCTTCACTTTATGTATCGAAAACTCTAAACGAAATAGTTGGCTGATGTATGGCTACAGAAAAGCTATAAGACTCTTTCTAAAAGTCTCTGGTCTGGTCTTAACATACTCTTGTAGCGTCAGGTGATCCCCGATGCATCAAGAGTGTAAAGTTAATCTACTTGGAATAAATAATTTCATATGCTTGTATTGGTATCTACCTTTATCTTGCCAAATGACAAGTGTAGGTTTGCTCTGAGCAGTTAGTGCAATTTAAATTGAAGAAGACATAAACGCTTTGCTGTCCGGTCGTTTATTATACATCATGTTCGGTGAATTGTACGCTCGTATTACTTGTATCCTCCTTTTTGTGTAGCTGTCGTATGCTTGATAGATTTTATTGTTGTATCAATTTATAGTATACCTGCTATATTTACCTATTGCTATTATATTTTAATTTAAAATCATGCTATTTTTGACTTCCATCGTCTTGTTCATTGATAAGGGATCGTGTCAAAAACAAATGAGCCCAAACTCGACTGTCCTACTATAAGCTTGAACTATTGAGTGATCACCTTCATTATTAGATCAGCTCAATGATCTATTGTCAATTGTGATCAAAACTATTTCACCTCGATCTGAAGATTGAAAACAGCTAAAGATTGATTAACAACAAAAAAACAAGCAAACAAAACATTACATCTTGACAGAATATCCGATACATGACTTAGCACCTACTAGATTTGTCATAGATATTGCTTAAAATTGTTTTAACCGGCGATGGTTGGCGATGGATATCGTATCGATTTTCTATCTACGAGTATTTTTGGTTCAGAATGTAGTTTTTAAGTGTCAAAACTTATCACTATCATACATCTTTATACTCTTGTCGTGCAAACAATACTGAATTGAAATAACTCTTCTACGTATAAAACTAACTATTCAAATTAAATTGTACTATCCTTTTCTCAAGAAACATTTTTAATAAACTACTTTTAGCGCTGTTTGCAATTAAAGATACCTTATATAGATCTCGTCACTTCATACTTCAATTTGAAATCGCCGTTGTTTAAAGCTGTTCATTCATATTTACTTGTGAAGGTAAAGCCATGAATTCTCGCTTTTACCGTTAACATGTGGGATTTAACGGAAATAGAACAACCGGATGATGTAATGATGTTGTGACAATGACAACTCTTTTAAAAATGTACCTGCTTCACTCAATGTGAATTTGTATGTACATCTAATAATAGTATTTACAAGTGCCTTTCAACTCATCAGTAATTCATGCTTAACTTGCAAATTGTATTAACGTACTTGTATATTTATTGTAAAATTCTTTAACTGGTTAATCATCGGTGTTTCTCCTACAACTTATTCAGTCTTCTATCTGCATTTATAACAACTACTTCATACTAACACACATTTTCAACTTGGGTTAACATAACTAAAGTTTCTCTGTATCATCACACTCTCCTCTCACATAAAACTAATAACATAAACAGAAAATTTAATTCACAAAGCTATTCATAAATTTTTATTTATAGTTTACATTTACCCGTAATCTTTGCATCTCACTGCGTTCCATTCTCAACCTAAATATTGATTTGAAGCTGTTGCACGCAGTTTTGCCGAGAGCAATCTTCAGTTTCCAGTCTCAATAAAACGTCCATATTGATCATACGAGCGCACTCGCACGGACATATTATAAGCTCACTGTAAATAAACCCTTACTAGATGCGCAGCCCGTATCCATGGAGGCAGGTCGCGCGCGTAACCGTGACGACAACCCCAGTTTACCGACTCTGAGCCCCGGACTGACCAGCGTTCGGCACATTGTCACCAAACTCGAAGCTGAATACGCTCGTGCCGTGGCAACCAACGCTACTGGCAACGAAATTGTCAAATACAAAGCCAATGAAGACAACGATTACTATAACTACCCTTTCGATTCGAAAGTGCACGTGTTCAATAGATTCGTTGTCAACTGTTTAGTGGCATTCAGCAAATGCATACCTAGTGTTACATTCGCGAATTTCGGTTTCATCGCCGTGACTACGGGCTTGTTTGCCCCGAGGATGATATCTTATTTGGTACTGTATCCGTTTTGCAGATTGGTATTTGGAACTCTCTACCCGGCGTATGCTTCATATAAAGCTGTGCGGACGAAGAACCTAAAAGAATACGTGAGTAGAGATTTTATCTTTTTCTTTTCTAAAAAGTGTAAAATTATGTTGGAATCTTACAATCAGAATTATTTAAATAAAAATTAATGGAATATAAACAGATGGCTGATGATTATATCAGTAGATAAACGTAAATACTATGATAACTTGTTGATCTAGTGTGAATTGCTTACAAAACATTAGCCGGTGGCCTTGCCACAGACGTGAGCGCAACTGTTTCGCTTCAGTTCTTACTGTGTCCTTTACCTATTGCTTTACGTGCAATTAGTGTAGCGTGCTTGATCTATAATCTTTTGTTGTTCCATGTTTTATACATATCGTTTATTAATATTGCGTACTATTGAGGTTGATTGAATTAGGTCACAAGCACACGTCCTTTATTAGTCATCTAAGATAAGCGATAATACAATCGTACATAGTGAATAGTTTTGTGAACTTAATAATATGTTCATTGAATTTAATTGGACGGATTGGTTCATTATATTTTAAAAAAACTATGTTGGTTAAACTACGGTGGTATTTAGTAGCTTCAACCATTTCTAGTTAATGTATTACTGGCAAGTTATTTCCTCTAAACGACTTAGGCTTCCAGTGAGTTCGGCTTTCTTGTTAGAGATATTATTCCGCATCATTGGTGTAATGATACTTTTGTGATCCTAAATTGGAACCAATGCCGCACATTTACACCGATATTTTATCGCATCTCTGTTTAAAATATCACTTTTTAAATAAAAATAGTGTTATTCTAAGTTTTTGACCTGCAATGATGAATCAGGGCACGAAATTAGGGCTTTTGGCAGTACTCTTATGTTCATTTTAATTATATTGCATGAAATAGGGAGTGTAGAATTTTTAAAGGAAGGTTACAAGGTCAAATAGAGTCACATATGAATAGGCTTAATTTACATGTTGTAAAGTACGTTTTTCCTTTGTTTAAAAGCCGGACAGTTTTACAGTAACCGTGTTATAAATCTCAACATAACAATTTCCTCGCCCTTATCTCCGAAGTTTGCGAAGCGAAATAAATATTGAAGTTAATATTAAAAGAAGAAATAAAACGATGTTCCTAACCAAATAGCATATATTTTTTACATATAGGTATTATATTTATGATACAGGGTTCACCGTCCTAGTTGGGCTTGTGCACGAACTCTCCGAGCACAAGTTGTCTCGAACTTTACGGGTACTTTTAAAACACTTCATAAAAAAAGCAACTTTCGCATATGTTTTTCTAATTTATTTGTTAACCGATTTCTCCTACAATTGTGGACCGACTTAGATTAATAGGGAGTATAATTGTCAATTAAAAACTGATAATTGAGTTTGAGAGTTATAAGAGTCGTTTTTTTTAAAGTTTATCTTAATATGTATAACTTCCTATATACTGAAATCGGTCATCGAAATGTTTTCAGGTAAAATGGATGATGTACTGGATCGTTTTCGCATTGTTCACATGCACCGAGACTTTCACCGATGTTTTCCTCTCGTGGTTCCCATTCTACTACGAGGTGAAGATAGTGCTCGTGCTATGGCTGCTGTCTCCAGCTACGAAGGGTTCCTCGATTCTCTACAGAAAGTTTGTTCATCCCGCGCTATGCAGGCGAGAACAGGTAAAGTATCCTCTTTTAGTTAAGAATAACTCAGAGTCTGAACCCATTGGGAATATTTATATATGGGTACCGACTGTGATTCATTCTTTACCGCATTCGAATTTATTATTTGTTTTATATGTATAGCAATTATAAAACTATATTTGAATTATTGTTCAGTGCGTTGCTGAGTTTACGTGCGTTACTTTGAGTTTTCCGAAATTTATTTTATCTAAACCACCTCAGAATTGAGGCTAACAAAACAAAAAAAAAACAAATGGGTTGTAGCCATTTTTGTCTTTTTCTTCTAGAGCGATTGCCTTCTTTTATTACTTTTTCATTGTTAAGTATTATTTGTAGAATTTCCTGTGAGTACATGCTAATGAGTTTTCCATTGAATGAAAATTACGTCATTAAAAAATCGTTATTCAAAGTAGTAGTCGTTAGGGAAACATGATACGATTTGTTTTTGCCAACAAATGGACAGTTTGTCTTAACAGCGTTAACCTAATAATCATCATTATAGGCGATAACCATTAAGAAACTCATGAATTAAAAGAAAAAAGTAGAAGGTAGTCTCCGTGAAATCTGAACCGATTTCGTTGATTTGTTAATTCATTTTAAAGGCTTTTCCGCATCTGGTGGGAGGTTTCGGTCGTAGCTAGTTTTCACTCTACCGAGAAAGGTGTGCAGCTAAGCGATTTAGCGTTCCGGTACGATGTCGCGTATAAACCGATTAGGGGTTTGGTTTTAATATAACTGCTATACCCCTAACAGGCTAGCCAATTACCATCATATAGTGCATCAAAACTTACCAGCAGGGGAGATAACAGTCAAGTGCAAGTGCAAGTTAGCCCTTGGCTAACTTGCACTTGACTTGAAAAACTTACTTTGTGATACTGTGATAAAGATCTTTGAGGAATAAAGTATCCTGTAGTTCTGATTTTTAATTATTCATTCCGCTAAGAGCCCCTGACTGCAATTTCACTTGGTCGTAAGTCTTAGATGGTAACGGGCTAACCTAGGTGGCCGTGGCGTGCACTCCATACATGCGCAAAAGCACTGCATACCCTAATTATTTTATTAAATACGAAGAGGGATTCTCTTGTCTTTTGCCTACCCTAGTTAAAATACCTGTTATAACAAACCCTTATTTACCCCTAATCAGTTTCTACGTGCTTATCAGTGAACCGTTAAACTTTTAAAAGGCGTTACGAGAGAAATTTCTGAAATTATAAATTCCCAACTTGCCATTGCCGGGGATTGAACCCGGGACCTCCCACTCAAGATCACAGTTAGTTCGTCAGACTAGTGTAAACCGTTTACACTTAACCATCAGTATTGTATAACTTTATAAAACAACCGACGCGGAAGGTCGGGATGTAATGTGTCCAGTAGCGAAAAACATTTTGTGCTTATAAGTAAAATTGTCTGTGTACCGAAAGTAAAGAAGTTATATGCAGACAACGTCGCTTGTTAAATAATAAAGCATACAATATTAATTCTCAAGGACAGGTTTCTAATCTCGAACCTGTTGCGGTACTTTAGTAACAATCCACTGTAGCGGACGGCTTCCTGTGTCCACGCGTGCGTTGGGGTGATTGCTCCTTTCTCTTTACCTGTTGCTGTTGATATCATGACTTTTGTTTACTGCTATTTATATACATAAATAAACTAAAACGATACACACATCGCCATCTAGCCTCACAGTTAGCGTAGCTTGTGTTTTGGATACTAAGATAGCTGATGACTATTTTAATGAATATAATGTACATAAATACTTATAATATACACCCAGACACTGAACGACATTCATGTTCATAGCACAACCATTTTCTAGTAGTGGGAATCGAATTCAAACCTTAGGACTCAGAAAGCAGTGTCGCTGCGCTAATCCGCCGTCGAAGTTAATCGAACCTGCAGTTTCTTTTATCTTGAATAATAAGGAGGATTTGGTAATTTATAATTCTTTAATTTCTCTTGTCTTGTGGGAAACATCGGATGAAGCTAGTTACAACACTACCGACAAAGACGTGCCGCGTAGTAACCGATTGTAGGTTAGGGTTAAATATAAATTCCGTGGCCCCAAATGGTTAGCCCGCTACCATCTTAGATTGTCACTTATAACCAGGATTACAGTCAAGAGCTAACTATTGGGTATCAAGCAGACTAGTAGATCGAGCTCTACTAGTCTGCTTGATCCGTCAATTATAAGTATAAAAAAACAAATTGACCTTGATTAGACCAGTTTATTTGCAAATTTCTCATTGATAAATTGATTTCCAATTTTATGTAGAAAAAACAAGATCCATAAAATTGTATATACAATATCCAAATGGAGCATCGTGCTCTATACTTAATATGTCGCATGGATAAAACTTTTATTACTCTTGTTCAGAACTTTGGTTTCTTTTCTAATTTTAAAGGTAAAGGTCGCTTGACAGGTTTTATGTCATATTCTACGGTACTCTTATAACATTTTATTCGATCGCGGCTTCCTAGAATCAACAGTGCTGAAGAGAGGTTTTAATAAACTTCCTGGCGCAGTGGTGGGAAATTTAGAATTCATAATTTCAAATGGTCTCTAGTTGGGTGCCATACTCTTACATGTTACCCCGCTGCCTTCTTAGACTGCATCATACCATCAGTTGAGAATGCAGTCACAGGCTAACTTGTAGTAATAGAAACGAAAAAAATACTCGTTTCGTTGGATCACGGTTTGCTAGAATCAACAGTGCCCTAAATAGTTAAAAGTTGATTATATTTCATTTCTCATTGTGTTTGGAGTCTTCAAAAATAATATTATATTTCTACAGACTTCTGTTGATAAATTTGTAATAAGCAAATATGCACGGTGACTGACTTCCACCAAATTTATACTTCTATACTTAACATTTTAAAGCTGAAGAGGTTTTTTGGTTCAACTTGCTAATCGCAGGAATTACTAGTTAGAATTGGAAAAATCATTTTGTGTTGGGACAGCCCATTTATCGAGAAAGGCTGGCTATATAATATTTAACTACGATTAAATAGGAGTTATTCGCTATATTAATGAAAAAAGTTGCAAAAAATGCAAAAAATAATCCCTTTTGCTTCTGATGTGTGCAATTCGTAAACGGTTAAACGTACAACAAATTATTATCACGTTTAAAAGTTTTAACATTAATTTCGCAACATAATATGTATATCTTTTAAGGGTGACTCATACGCGGACGAAATCGCGGGAGTTCGCTAGTTTAATATAACCGGATGGGTGACCTGTAGAACTAAATTTATCCATCGCATTTCCTTCATTCCGGAAAGCGTGTTAATATGTCGATTAACACTGGTCGATCTACGCTTTTATTTTAAATTCTTTAGCCTATTAATTTCCCACATTCCTCCTTTCTCATTAGAGAGAGGTTTAGAGCTTAGACCCTCAATTCTTCTCTAATGCGGGTTGGTGGGCTTGACTGATTATTATTAGAAAAGTATTGGTTGCCGTGCCCTTTATATTATTATGTTTGTGTATAATTTAAGTAAAACAGCTGAGAAGTAATCCCTTACAAACTTTCATTCTACCTCGAACTCCCTGACAGAGACAGAGTGCTAAACAAACACTCTGTTTGGCCTTTCTGACAAAATATATATTTACTTTATCTACTCCCATACTTCAAATCCTCTATAAAAGATTCTGAAACAATTCGCTTATTGCCAACATGAGTGTTAATATATATAACAGTTGCATAAATAACTATTTTAGTATAGGACAATATTCCCGAAGGATTTTTTTTATCAGACATTAATGCGGATAAAATCGCACGCAACACCACGTTTAATATGTTCTTTTTTTATCAGAGTAGCCCAGGTAAATATTCCAGCCGCGATTCTTTCTTAGTTGCAACCTAGTAACACTGATTTATTGTATGAATGGTGTGAAAATTGTACAGTTATTTCAACTAAACGATTTGTTGAAGCCGCTGTTGTCAGTGAAATCATTTATAACCGTTGTCGAACAAGTTTTTATCGCTAAACTATTGTAATGGTGTTACAAGGACATTTGTGGCCGACTAGAACTTTCTACAATGTCTGATTGCCAGGAAGTAAAAATAAATTTACAGTCAGAATGGCCGAACACAGTGTTTGTTTAGCACTCTGTCTCTGTCAGGTAGTTCGAGGTAGAATGAAAGTTTGTAAGGGATTACTCATCAGAAGTTTTACTTAAATTATACACAAGCAATATAAAGGGCACGGGAACCAATAATTTTCTAATAATAATCGGTCAAGCCCACCAACCTCATTAGAGAAGCTTTGAGGGTCTAAGCTCTAAAATACTCCCTTCAATGGGTAGTTGAAATAAAGACGACATTGCGTTTCTGTAAAATACAAGGAACAACATTTAAAGCCAGGTCTTTTAAAATCAAATTTTTTCCTTCTTAAAATAAACTTTTAAATATCCTTTTTAAATGTCACTTATCAATGTAAAAAACATTAGTGACTTTAAGATTAGGTTCGATATATGAACTCGAGAAAAGAGTTCTTTACAAATATATTAATCTTATTAAAGAAACAATATTTTTTTTATTATAAAACTCAATTTTTTTTTATTAGTTTTTATTAAGTAATTTCCAATATTAACTTAAGTATTCACATCTGCCGGTTTTCCCGTCACGTCCAAACTTGATTTTAATTGCGTACTTGTTTTTAAACATTATCATTACTCTTTATTTTACAGGAGATCGATGAGTACATAGCGAAAGCCAAAGACCAGGGTTACCACACGGTGCTCAATTTGGGCACCAAAGGCGTCAACTATGCCACCACTGTTATTATGCAAACTGCTATCAAAGTGAGTATGAAATTATAGAATTATTATTCATTACAGTTTTAATAATGGCATGCTTCAAATAAGCTCAAATAAGATTCACTATCAAATTTATTGTAGCTATAATCTAAATTTGCTTAGTAATGTCACGCAAAAGTATTTTTAACAGTGTAGGTATTATATTTTGGTAATGGGTCCTATTTGAGTTCACAATTTGTTTTGTATGGAGTGCGGTGTTATAACCCGTAACCAATTCACTAGTGCTATCAATTCGACAGTTTTTTTTTTATATTCACAACCTTTTTTGTAACGTAAAGTGTTTAAACTAGACATTATGTGGCATGCTTGATCACGAAGCTCTCCTAAATGCACTTACTTGGAGTTAAGCACAGCTAAAAGTACACATTTCACTCTGATCGACGCCTGTTGACTGGAAAGGATTTTTTAAATTATTAATCAATACATCATAACTCCTTTTTTTGTCTTTATTTGTCGTATTATATGAACAATCATTACAGTTTTTATTAGGGTTAAGTTGGTTTTAAAAATAGAGAAAGTAAAAATACTTTCGATATATCAAAACAAATAGAGTAAAAGTTTTACAAGTTCTTGTGACAGCATTGCTGTGTACACATAAGGATTAATCCCAACGCCTTAGATTCATGGACACAGCTTCCGTGTATGCCCCACGAAGTGTTGCTTTTAAGAGCAACATTTTTTTTTAGTTATAGGCATCGGTTTCCACTTAATACGGCCATATGGGCTTGGTCTCTCAATTATCACTATAGAATTAAATAAATAAAGATGACATATAATTGAAGCCATCGTGCCCAAAGCTGTACAAAAGTGACTTGGAAATCACTGTTAGTGGAAATCTAACTTTAATTTTTATGTCATTACGTTTTATTATGATTTACCATCATCATCATAATATCAACCCGGAAATTATTACCGGCCCTCTACAGGGAATGAGTCTCCTCCCACAATGAGTAGGGGTTAATGCCGTAATACACCACGCTGGCCCAGTGTGAATTGGTGGTGAATGATTATGATTGATAATGTGAAAATCCTTGCCACTGTATAAGAAACTTATCGTCATCAACCATGTCCACGCCACGAGCATTAATTTCACTGCTACAACATAGCGGCTTGTTTTAATTCCATTTTTGTATATTTTATTTTATTTTATTAACACGCTTTTTTAATTTCCCCCTCTCCCACCCATTCTATCACGTTTTCCTATCCGTTGCTCCACTCAGAACTTCAATCTACCGAGTCCCGTGCAAGATGAGGGTAGACGGGCGATACAGAGTCGTGACGTCACCGATTATCCCGACTATGAAGATATTGAATACCAGAACACGGACAATTTGCCTGGTATCGTGGAAATAGTGGAACTCGATCACGATGACAATCAAGACTTGCGCATGGCCGAAGGAGATGTCAACGATCCCGATTACGATCCAGACAACACGTCAGCCCGCAGTCGCGGTAACGTCGTACGTAAACGGAAACCCGTGAAGGAGAAACGACCCAGGAGCCGATCTAGGGGACGTCGCACCAGGAGCCAAACTGCTGTGGACAAAGACAAACCAGCAGTGATGGTTGACTGATAGATCTACCTTTGAGCGAAACGTATAAGAGATCGCATGTTACAAATAAACCAAACAACGCATTTTAAATAATCTCCCCAGTACGGACGAGTTAGGTAGATTCGGATCGTTTTTTAGCATCGAAACATAAACGTTATAGTAAAACTGACATAATTAATTAATTATGATAATTGTTATAGAGCCAAAATTCATACTCACTTTAAAGCTGACGCTCGAGGCGGAGTGCTGTTAAAAATAAAACTCCGTAGCACAGGATTTACGTCTTTAGAACTTGTTGCATGAGGTAAATTTTACTTTGACGGATAGTGTTTCGATACTTGAACTGAAAAATGACTGCGTTTAAAAGCGTGCAAGTCTTATACTAATAAGAGACATGATAAATGGGGTTGCACAGGCTCATAATTTGCGTGCGTTTTCAGTAGGTACTGTACAATGCGTTGAATTCGGCGCGTCCGTAATATGCGATCAAGCTGATCAACTGTGATTTTAGTCGATGGTTAGATAACGTAACATTATAAAGTACATATCTCAATAAAAGCGTCATGAATTGCGCACACGCATAGTTCCTGCCGGTTCAGGTTATTTCTTAGAGGAATTGTTTTTTATGGACTGTATTTGCGGATGTCACAAATGCAATATAATATAATATATTAAAGTATGTTCTACGACTATTTGTATGTATATAATAATTAAAAAAAAAAAATTTTGGTCAAGCAACTTGCACAAAATTTTCGGACGTGTTGGTTATACTTAGCTTACCAGTAGCGTGCATGTTAGCGTCGTGCGTGCGGCATTGCACGCCTGTTTGAGCAACAGACTTGGGATTGGTCGAACGAAAGACGACGAAACTCTAACGCAACCACTGGTGGGGCGGATGGGCTTTAAGGTGTATATACACAGTTGAAACAAAGTGTATTAAAAATTGCAGTTTGGATGCAGTTTTATTGTAGTTGACGTTGAGCTACATCGGAGTAAAATGGATCTTATTTACATTGTTCTAAACCTCAAACTCCTACTTTGACAAAACGTTTGTAAAACAAAAATCCAAAGAACGGCATTTGCGACTAAAACTAATGATATTAGGTCTATTTTACTTTGATGATACAGAGTTTGTTATGCGAAAAATACCTCGATTGCTCGCTCGCAAATTTTGTACTTGAAATTCAGTCGTGTTCGCGCCCTCTGCCTGTACGCTGATCTAATTTTAATGCATTTGTGTCAACTATAATTAAATTTTGTTTCAAACTAATTTTGCATTGACTTGCAATTCTAATGATGCCACTTCAATGTCTACCAAATTAGCAGTAGTCTGTATTTACCGATTTTTAACAAAATGTGCCTTCTCTTTAATGGATCTTATGTGCGTGGACGACGCGACATCATCTGCATTTTTGGATGAATTATGTGTTTATTTGGCGTCAAGTAGGTAACTTACAAACGTAAATGCATTCTTATTTAAAATATTTTCACTTTTTAACGGGACTATTAATTTTTGAACATAACGAACTTTTATATTTGGGATGTGTTCTTTTCTTTTATCTTCTTTTTAATCTTTAATTTTTCTTTACTACTTATACAGTTTCAAAACACGTCTCATTCTGTTTCTTTCTTCCAAAATATTCTTTTAGTAAAATGTAATATGTAAAAATCTACCAAAAATATTAGCTTTATTTATTTGCAACGGTTATTTCTACGGCTGTTGAAGCAAAGTTGCGAAATTACTATATATTCGAATTAGATTTATTACTGTGCACGTTTATTTTTACGACAACACCGGCTTTTGTATGTTTTGTTCATAGTTTTATTGTTACGTATGACTGATTTAGTGTAATTGATTTTTTGTATCGTCTAAATAAAGTATAGTTATGTAAATGAGACTTTAATTAATGTGTAATTAAGTTAAACAAATCACAATCATAAGCATGAACTGCGTGCATAACATCACTTGCGAGTAAGTATATGTTTTTTTTTTTTTTTGCTAATTCGTCTTTTAATGCGTATGATTAGACTGGCTTGCTACTCACACGCTATTTTAAATGCACTGGTGACTTTTTTGCGTCTTACGACGGCGATGTATTAAATATATCTACTATACGGTGATTTAAAAAAAAAGGGGAAAATATTTTAGGCTTTTTAGGCTGTCAAGCTGCACTTTTTGTGCCAATCCTTTTATCGTTCACTTTCTTATCTTTAAAACCATTGTTCTGATTTTACCCGATTAGCCCTACGCATTGAAGGTATTACCTAATATTATTATGCACAGGATGCTACGATATAACAACCGCAATGCTTATTTCTGCCGCCAAGCAGCATTAATGCATACACAGTGTTGTTGCCGCTTCTATATAAGCAGATGAGGTTTGACACCTACGCGTCAGATTGATATCACAATGGGCGGCACTATGTAGGTTGGGTTTCTTGCAAGCTCTGTGAAGGCGAGTGGTCCACACTCACCATCAGGAGGGTCATCTGTTTATACGTCAAATGGTAGTTATTTATTTCCACCAGCAAAATGAACGTATTTTGATATTTAGCAAGGGATAGGTTAAAGAAACTGCCGATGTAAGACGATAAAGAAGTCTCCGTGTATAATGTTTGAATTCACCTATTATTAACTTTTTAATTGGATTTTAGTGGAAACTAAATAAAATGATTTCAAAATCTTAGTACAAAAAACATGTTATCAAAATATGTCTAGCTGTTTAGGCAGATGCAGATGAATTGCCATCACACAAGCACACACACACCGGATTATCATGTACATGAGGGTACTTATACCCTCATGTACATGATAATCCGGTGTAAAAATGAATCCCCTAAATACCTCACGAGATAAGTCTCGTGAGGTATTTAGGGGATTCATTTTTATAGAAAAACTCCTTACAAGTTTTTTCTCCGATCAATGCATTTGGAGAAATAAATGTACAAAGTTTTCTTTAAAGAATACGCAGTGACACCCATAACAACAGCTGTTTTTATTTATAACTTTTTTATCTATAGCTATCGGCTAAATCATTAGGGATTCGATTAAGGCGATTCCTAGTGAAAACGGGCAAAACGGGAAATCTTAGCCATAGACTGATTTTGATGATTTTTTGTTTTGTACTTATACATAGATAAGAACCATCAAAGTCACTTATGACCGTTTTCACTAACGCCGAACAATGCAATACCTTAGTAAGGACGCTTAATCTAAGGAGACTCTTCACCAATATTTATCACTTTTTTTCATCATTAGACATTCCTAGTGAAAACGGGCATTAGATAAAAATAATAAATATACTACGATACACACATCGCCATCTAGCCCCAAAGTAAGCGTAGCTTGTGTTATGGGCACTAAGATGACTGATGAACATTTTTATGAATAATGTACATAAATACTTAGAATATACATATAAACACCCAGACACTGAAAAACATTCATGCTCATCACACACACATTATCCAGTTGTGGGAATCGAACCCACGTTCTTAGCTACAGGTATTAAACTATGAGATGTGTTTACAAATGCCAGTTTTATATTGCAAGACGCAAAACTAAAGGTACGTTTGCAGGGTGGCGGCGGCTTGGTCCAGCAGCTACGTAAGAGCTACAGCCTCTCCGACCTGAGCGAGTGCGAACCGAGAGAAGAGCGCGGCGCAGATGAAGCAGACGACGTACTCGCCGAACCGAGACTCATTCGACGAGTTGTTAAAAGGTATCAGCTATAACCGTCTACAGATCAGTGGCGTGCACGTAATCACTGCCTACCCAAAAATATTTTCAAAGTTCGTATATATCCTACTTTGTGCCTAACACAGTAAAAAAGCCACTGCGACAAATGTGATAAATCAAACTCTTTTTTTTTTTTCTTAATTTTTATGGAGGGTTTCTTCAATTCTGAACATGCCATTTCATCGGAGCTACTTACGCTTAATGGACACTTTATATACGTCATAAAGTTTTCCGGCTTCCTTGGATAATGGATGCGCCAAAACTGTGTTACATACCCCCAGTTCCCGCAAATCAAGATTAAAGTAGAATTTACAATTATTAAAAGGAACATTGAATTAAACTAAACAGAAAAATGGAGTTTCCCTTAGAATATAGTATTTTTCTTATTATTTTAATAATTTACATTGTTTAAAACTAAGTCGCTCCCGCTGTTTTGTACGCTTAGAACCATTTTCAGCAATTGAAAGAGTGAATTGGACCGCCGATTAGCGCAGTGGGCAGCGATTCTATTTACTGAGTCCAAGGCTGTAGGTTCGATTCCCACAGCTGTAGTATTTATATATATTATTTATAAATTATTTATCAGTCATTAAAAAAACAAATCAAATCAAAAATACTTTATTGCACACAAGAAACAAATAAAAGAGTATTGTATTGTGGAAGGTGAACAATTGATAGGAAATAATTGTGAAAAATTCTTCGTCTTTCCTATGGTAAGTAACTAAACGAGTAGGATCCAGCCAGCGGGATATTGATTAGTGAAGTCAGTTGGCCATTTCACATACTCGTAGCTTATTCTATATTATAATAGTCATGCGTTTTACAAATCTTTCGTAGGAGTACAAATCGATATACAGCTTGACCCGAATTACACGCTCGCGGATTCTGTTAAGATTTGCAACGTCCTTTATAAAGTTCGTACGAATATGCACAATTACTCGGAATAGTTTGAGATGTGAGAACTACACGCAACCTGCATACAAGACTTTTGTGGATAGCAGCATTCGAGTATAGCTCAAATATAATACACAACTTCATTTCTTCTTAATTGTACTTAGTTAATTTATTAGTTGTAGTAAAGCTTATTGTGTGAGAGCTCGTCCGGGAAAGAAGGTACTATCTCTGTAGTTTTCTTCAACTTTATTTCATGTACATAAACGTAATAAACGTTATTAATTATTGAAATTTAGAAAATAAATAAAAAAGTATAGGCTAATAACATGTTTGTTGTTGCACAGCGGATATGCGACTCGGAGGAGTGCGTCGGAGTCAAACAACCGCTCGCCCATATACTTTCCCGAAGTGGACGTGGACGTACGTAACACGCGCAGTCGCATGGACGAACCTGATTTCAGGTGAATATTTTTGAATGTTGTATTTGAATCCACCCAAATATAATTCGGGTTACGCTGTATCACAGAATAGTAATAGGAATACCTCTCTCCTCTACGAGGAATAAATCTCCGCAAGAATATTGAAAATTGGGAGTTTTCTGTAGTTTTTTCGTTAGAAAGAAAGTGAGGTAGATAACGTTGGTCGATTGTTTTGTAAACTTTATCTTTAGTATAATATTTGTACACTTCTAAACGAAGATCGGTTTTAACTATCGATTATACTTAAACTTCGAGGAACGGAGATAAATAGTAGAGCATCATTAGAACCACATTTTTTTGTTCGGGCCATTTTGGGGACAAGCTTTACATACATTAAAAATGGACTTAATACAGTAATCGGATTCGCTTTTAGTTCACTAGAATGACCAAAAGTTCTATGTAATTTCTATGCAAATTATGTTTTCTTACATAATATTTAAAAACTATGTTGAGTTGCATTTAAATAACGACCATGTCTTTGATTTACGAAAAGTACAAAAAACGTGTATTTTATATAAATTTTTAACAATGCTCGTAACCAAAAATAGATATAAAATTCCATGTTTTTTCTGTTTATTTAACATTTTCGTGTATTCAAAAATATTGCACAGTCCCGCACGTCCCAAAAAATTTTAGTCGTAACGATGTCTCCACTTTCTGCCTCCGTTCTGTCTTCTGTTAGTCAAGGCAAATATACTCTACCAATTCCGGCCACTGGGGATAATTCGGGTACGGAAATTGACACATTTTTAGTTGATTCACTTTAATACCGAACACTCATTATCATCAATCGTAATAATTAAATTCTTTAATTTTTTCAGTCATATAAAGTCAACCGAAGACATAAGCTCCGGTTACTCCAGCGCGGAGAACTCAGCTTCGCTAACACGCACGGCGTCCGTTGGCGCTTCGAGATCGCGCGCACGCACTACGCGCACCACCGTCACCACCATCAAGCGACCGCAAGCCGCTGAGGTCTGGTAACCTTGCGATATTACGAAAACTGCCATCCCATCATCGCTTCGACGTAAAGAACAAAAAAGGCGACACATTTCGTCACTGTCATAAAACTTGTCATACTTGTTAAGTAGGGTAGACGCACTTAAATAGTTCTGTGAGATTTTACATTGTTCGTGACACTGTTAGCTATATAGAGAGCCGTTCGTATCCCCACGCATCTAACTTTTCAAAGTTATGTGCGTTTTAAGCAATTCAAATATCACTTGCTTCAACGGTGAAGGAAAACATCGTGGGAAAACCTGCATGCCTGAGAGTTCTCTATAATATTCTCAAAGGCTTGTGGAGTCAACCAATCCGCACTGGCCAGCATGGTGGACTACGCCCTAAACTCTTCTCATTGTGGCAGGAGACCCGTGCTGTAGTGGGTTGATGATCTTTTACTTTTACTCCGATAAAGTTATAGTGCGAATAAAAACTGCTTAAAGGCTGTACCATACATCACTTTTAGCGATATGACAAACACTAATTTAATCATCGTTTTGATAATCTCATATAACCTTTGAATTATTTTTTTTTTTTTACACTTTCATAGTATTTCGTTAGGGTGGATACACCTGTGAGCTCCAATACATTTAGTACTCAGCCTTCATCGTCTATACTTTTGACCGATAGCAGGTATTAGTGCCTATATTGTTGGTAAATAGGGTGGAAGGGTCCTTATATAGGACAAATCACCTGTGTGGCAATGGCAGGCGTCCCCTAAATAAATAAATAAAAATAATACCTATATTGTCGGTCGTCACTGTATTGGAGGACGATACACATGGTATGTGGTTTCCAGTGTACAATATTTTGGCTAAGCCTTTACTTGTACTTATAACCATCCTCATCAGCCGCTTTCGGATGTCCCACAGCTTCTCTAGTATAGACGAGTGATAGAGAGGTTTAACCCTCTATGCTATCTTAGTCGACTCGACTAAACGTGTTCTCTCAGGCAGGCATTAATCCAACCTAAGATCCCGTGATTCGTAGTTTAATATACCTGAACAAGGCAGCTTTAATATTAGTATCTACAATCGTTATAAATGAACTAACAAAAATGGCCTTCAATATAGCAACCATACGGTCAACCTATTACCGTCATACAAATTACTAGGGTTCACTTGCATAAAATTACATACTCTGCTAGTATGTTAGACTCTTGGTCATAATTTGTAAACAATTTATTTCTAGCTGTAATTTTTCGGCATTGTTTCGTCTGAAATGTTCTTTTATGTAATTTATTTACTTTTTAAGTGCGTCTAAACCTACCTTTATTTTATTTAAGTACACGCTTGTAAAAAGCATAACATTAGCTATTATATTAAACTAGGGAGAGGTTTTGGATATGGTCTGGAAGGAAAATTATGTATTAATAATTGACTGACTTTTATTGGAGATAAAATCGTTTGTTAAGTCAGGGTAGACATGGTGCTGGTATTATGGTTGTATTGGTAAGTTATTTAATAAAAATAAAATTGGCTAGTTCCTAATTCATAGTTTATGACTGCATAAATATCAAATATTATTAAACTTAATTGTAGTATTTTATATATCGTGTAATTTTAATCGTATTCTTAGAATTCGCTTAAGGTTTCACACAATATATACAAACAATAATGAACCTTATGAAACACATACCTCATATATAAATTCGATGTTTTTAAGACCATATTTAGAATTTGATAATACTTAATATTAAACATTAGATCCTATTAGGATACACTTAAGTAAAAGAAAAGTCTGTCGATGCATTTATTCGTACATTTATCTTTGTGTTAAGTTTAGTTTATTATATGTTTGATTCAGACTTAAGTAATTTTTATTTAAAGGATGATCACGTTATCATCGAGGAGCCTCACGACGACGATAGCTTTGATTATACAAACATGCCCCCTCTCGTTAATTTTACATCCCCTCTCCTCTTATCCAACACTGATCCACCATTTATTTATCAGTACGTAGGAGATCAGATTAAAATTATCAAATTATTAAGTAACAATCCCTTGAGCAACGAATTCAATAGTAAAAATGATAATTCAGATAAACTGGACCAAAATAAAGCCTCTGAGGAACTCTCGTCGATAACAAACATATATATTAATAATTCTAAATCTGACGAAACTTTAACTGATGAAGACATTATAACTCACATTCCTGATAAAATTCAGAGCGAAGGCAAGAATGACAATCATGTCTATGAATCTAAGACAACTGAAATCTCAAACCAAATAGGTTCAAGCTTAGAAGAAAATCACAAATATGAAATCATAGACATAAACAACCAAAAAAGCAAGCAGTTCATTGACAAGAGTGTTCCAGAAGAATTAAATCACGAAACTACTCTTGGGGATTTTAATACAGAAGCTAGCGGTACTTATAATATTGTAAGCGATAATCTCAAAAGAAAATCTAGTGATAATAATGTAATGGAAAAATTAATTGATGCTACCTCAGATTGTACACATGATATGTCAGAGTCAAATGACTACGATTCTGCAGTAAGCGATGATGAATTTTCTTTTGGAACTCCTGTGTCTACCCCTAAGATTTGGCGAAAAGAAATAAGGGGCAAGTATGGTAAAGATAAAGCTCCTCCACCACCGAAGGTAATTGAAACCGTGATTCAAGAACCAAATATAGGTAAAACACAAATAAATGATCCTTCGCATAATTTAGCTAATAATAATGAGGATCGGATACAAAATGTTAGTAAAAATGACACACAGAAAACTAATATCGAGACTGATAACTTCCTTGGACAAGAAAAGTTCGTTAATGTTGCTAACGATACGCCCGAAATTACTTTAGAACAAGATAGTTTAATACCACTGTCTGTAAAGGAAATATCACGGCAATCGAAATCTCCCGAGAGAAATTTTAAAGGTTCTTCTACTTTTGGAAAACTACTACAACTACCAAGTAAATTAGCTTTTTGGAATAAGACTGACGATAAATCAATAGCTGAAAATCTGTTAGATTCCAGTAGAAGATCATCACGAGAAAACATTGCAGACAGTTTTCAAAGTTGTTCTAATTTAAATCTTTCAACTTCTACTAACGAAGGTCTAAGCCAATCAACTGAAGTATTCGATACAGACACTAAATTTAATGGGGACAGTTTACCTAATGATATTTTCTTGAAAAGTGACGCATTGCAGAATGTTATTGATGCAAAGTTAGAAGAGATGCATCCTGAATTTAAATTCGTTTCTTTACACGATGAAATACCTACAACATCAAAAAGTACAGATGTTTGAATTAAATTGATCCTAAATTCCCATCTCCATTTATTTAGAGGTCCAGCATCAAACAGTATGTTTATTTTAAGTTGGTTTTTGTGTTATATATGCATGATTTGAATTAGTTTATTTTTAATTCTAACTACGATTAATAAAAATAAGCTTGGCTTAATTAATCTGTAAGTTATTTTTTTAAATTGGGCACTTTTTTGTGTTGTTAATGTATGTTTGTTTAAATTTATTTTTAATAATTAACAAAGACTTGTTATAACGTAGTACCTATATTAACATTATATATAAATTAACCTATTTATAACTTCGTATGTTTTTTTTAATTACTTATAGATAAATCAGTAAATTTAACAATTTTATTACACAGTATAACTAAGTATATAATCTTATTTATGTAATATCATTTCTAACCGTTTTCAAGTGACTCATAATTTATTGTTAACTACACATAAAAGATTTAAATAACAAATTACGTGTCACTGTTAAATTTAAAGCTAGTAGCGCTTTTTTGTATTATTTTTCAATTTATTTATTTTTATTTTCAGGCAATGCTGTCGGCCTCTGCTACAATACCTCGCGCAAAAAAATCTAATAAAAGGAAAACACAATAAAATATTGCATGTCAATATCGTGTAGATATTATCTTGTAACATATTACCGATTCAACTTAGCGATACAATAAATTATTAAAAAAAAACGTATCGAATTAAAAACCTCCTGTATTTATTACAGTATATTAAAAAAAGTTTAAATTTTCACAATTCTTAATAAATATAATTAATTTCAATGCTATAATCGTCTGTATGGATTTCAAGAATTTACAATATTTTATAAATGCATGAATAATTATTTGTTTAATGACATATCATTTATCATGTATATTTATTGAGAAGCTTTTAAATAGATACTCACACAGACATACAATTATTATACTTTGCTAGTTATAAAAAGGCCGCAACATAAATCACATGATTTCACTTATCCATTACATATTTTAGACTTGATACTCCTTGAACAAGCTTTATAACGTATTGATAAGTTTAGTTAATAATATAATATCTGTCATAATGTTTGTTCTTGATAATTCATCAAATACTTATATTCCATTTTTTTAACCTGTCTTATAAATTATAACTTTACCAATCTTCATTATTAGATTTTGGTTGTGTATTATGTTATTATACATTATATGTTATTTTAATATATAAAAAACCTTAATTAAAAAGCAACAAAAATATTGTATTTTTTATAAGGCGGTTAAAAAAGTCTAATAGATGAATTTACGTGCAATATCGCTATAATTAGCATTGATAAAAAGTTACCAGTTATATTATGTGACATTATGAATACAGCATATAATGCATAAATGCCTTATTATTTGTATCCTCATAAAAACGGCTTGATGTAAAATTATGATTAGCGTTAAAATGTGAAACATTTTAATTTTCTTGATAAGTTATACTATATTATAGATTGAAGAAACAAAAAAACATTTATGGATATAAAAATCAAACTAATTAGGGCGCAATTAGATGGTTTATCTTCAGTCAATATCTTTTGTAAAAGTATCAAATATCATAACAAAGTCAGCAATAGAAGATAGAAACAATAGAAAAACTGTTACTTTGTTTTAATTTCGCTCTTAGTTAAGTTCTAGTGAATGCCATTTTAATTTATACCATCGTATGCCACGATTCATCAGTATTTTGATAACAATTATGTAATTTCTCAAATTATATTATATAATTGGTAATATATCATTTTAGCCAAAAATGCCAAATTATGGATGACTCAAAAATTAGTGTTTGTTTTGTAAATGTAGTATATTATTAGTAATTAATAAAAAGACGGCTAGTCTTAGTTATAGCAATCTAATTATTGAGTGTTCGTGAATCATGTATTAAGATTCGTGGTAGAATAATAATAGTTATATTTGTAATAATTTCAACATGTACGGCAAACCATTTATCAAGTTACTTTATGATAAAATCAAATTGAATATATGTAACAAAGTACAGACGTTATATACTGTGTTATATATATTGGAGTTAGTTGTAATAGTTGTATTATAGAAATTGCTGTGCAGCTAAACTAACTGACAGATCTATTGCTATTTCGCACTATGTTAGTAGTTTAGTCTAGTAGCGAGTAATTTGGTAGCTGAACGTGTCTGAACCCCAAAAATTTAGTCGAATAGCTTAGTAAGATGTTTCGAGTCAATCCATTTCATTATATTTTGTTCGGGCGAGTAGCATCCACCAACACTCGTCCTTGCCTTCCGGTTCGCTAGAAATGCATCCAAACCAGCCGACATAGTCCATTAGTTGCTATGAAATGACTATTGCATTATAGACTGTTCATCTTGCTTACTTGTAAACTGCACTCGTATACTGTGCGAACGATTTTTGGCCAGCAGCGGGTATTTTAGCTACTAAGTACACTAAACGACTAACATAGTGCAAGCTAAGCTCTACTATTAGTAATATCCTTTGTCAATATATTAAAGGTGCCGATTCAGTTGTGGATACCAAATCTCTTGACTAAAACTAAATGGCCTGGTATAAAATTCATAGTATCCCATACATTGTTTATCTTCTGGAAAACAATGGCATTATTTTGAAACATGTCAATTTAGTTCAGAGATTTAATCAGAATAGAATTCTCATTGCATTGTGTAAAAGTTGTATAAAACAGATTTGTCGTTTGTATTGTAACAGAATTGACCTCATTCGTTATTTAACCTGTGGATAATATTAATATCATATATAATATAAAAACTGACGAGAAATGAGAAATTAAAAAGACGCTATATAATCGATCGATCCATTATTTATTGTTGTTTATTTGAATAGAATATCTGATTATTATTTCCTATTGGTTAACCAGTAAGTGGTTACTATTGTTATTAATCTTGTACCATAAATATAAAGCTGGTGTCAAAAAGCGATTTCCACATAAAATTTTAAGTGGTGGACCTCTTTTTTATTTAATTTATGAAAATATATTAAGTAAAAACGGTGATAGCGCATTGGGTGGGAGCTCGACTTCACTTTCGAGGGACAAAGTTCGTACCCAGCTTGTACCTCTAACTTTTCTAAGTTATGAACGTTTTAAGTCATGAAAATATCACTGTATCAGCTGTGAAGGAAAACATCGTGAGGAAACCAGCATGCCTGAGAGTTCTACAAAATGTGCTCAGAGGTGTGTGGAGTCCACCAATCTGCACTGGGCCAGCATGGTAGACTGCAGTCTTAAACCCTTCTCATTGTAAGATGAGACCTGTGCTCTGTAATGGGCCGGTAATGAGTTGATGTGATGATGATGATGATGATGAATATATTTAGCTCTTCATGCGTATGTTATCTCTGTCAGGGTGGTGTAGCCCAAGCCAAGTTGGTTATTATATGTAGAAGATTGCCCGGGTACTCTCTAAATCTCAAACAGTATTGTAAATATACGCATAGTTTAACTATATTATTTTTGTTTTGTCTAACCAAACAGTTCCTTTTTAATTAGGACTAAGATTTTATTTTAATTTGCATGCCTATTTATAATTTGAATATTTGCAGACATGACAGCGATTTTATGTTAATTTAGCTTTTATTTGCAGAAATATAAAATTTAAGCGCGCAAAAAGAAAAAAAAGCGCGGTCCCTTAAATTTCATAGTGTATGTGGTACGAGTTTAATTAAGAATGTATGCAGTGCCCAAATATGCTGTTTTGTGTTTGGTTAATGGAAATAATTAAAAGAATGTATTTTAAAATTCATTTTATTTTTTACCCTTCACAATATACCTCCACTTCTCAACCTTAAAGTATCAAATATATACTTAATATGATCTGGTTTATAGACATTATCTATTAATTGTTTCTCTAATAAATTCAAAGACTCATTATCCCAAACTTTTATCCAATAAAATATAGATAACAGTTTATGATAACAGCCTGGCTCAACATCTGAATTGATTATTGCAAGTTTAGGAAAGTTTTTAATAATTGCTAGCAATTTAGGCTTTAAGATTGAATTAAAAACATCATTTCGAGTTACTGCAAACTTGTGTATGATATTTACTGTTTGCACTGTTAATTTTTCACTTAATAATATATCAGGTAAACTTTTAAGCCACATTTCAAAAGCATCATTAGAGTGGAAGTGTGATAGATTTTCATTCAGTGTTATTTTACACAATAATCCAAAAATATCTTGTTTCAATGTATCACACATACTTTTGTTAAAGTAGATCCAGATAATTTTACGAAACAAAGCATCCAAGACTGATATTGTTCTTGTCCATCCTGTTATTTCATTACAAAATAGTGAGTTTAACAAGTTAATAACCATAGCACTTATTGTACTGTCACTACTTTGATTAAAAATCTTTTCTATATACCCAAGAACTAAACTAATCTCATTACTCTGGTTCTTTAAATTTACATAGGGATTGAAGGCAATGTAAAGTTGGCATAATTCTAAGTTTACTGCTATTAACTTAGGATCTGTGGTGTCAACACCAGTGGTATCCATTCTGGACACTTGCCTTGATCTCATATATTTTGTAACATAGGGAAAAGATGTCATGAAATGTTGGCTAAATTTTGACTTATATTTTTGCAACAGCAACTTTTCTACGTGAGAGCTTGGGCACTTTGTATTAAAGTACTTTAAAAGATTCTTAAGTAATGTGAGAGTTTGAATGATGTGTTTTAGTAACTGGCCTGTCTCTTCACTTATAACTGTTTCAAAATTTTTATCGGATTTACTACTGGGGCATGCCTCGAACCATGTTTCAAAGAGCAATGGCACAAGAGTGTGAGTGTACTCATGAAACTTCTCTATTTCATCAATTTGAAGCTCATTTTCGGAACTTTTGCCACTAAAACATGAGACTGTACAGTTTGATGTGTTAATTGGATCAAATAAAGAATAATAATTAGGTTTAATCACATCAAACACAGTAACACCACTAGTTTTTATTTTACCCAGATTCTCAACATTTTTGTAAGCAGCATATTTTTGTAAAAACTCTTGTAACCTTTGAAATACTTTTACTCTCCATTTAGCACTTGTATTTTGATTATTTAAATTGATAGTTAAGGTTCTACCTGGCTTAGAATCAACTCTTAACTTTGATATCATATCCAAAAAATTTGGTATAATTCTGTGAAAATCTTGGGCAACTCTTAACGGAGCACACAATAGCAGGATATCAAGAAATAATAGTGAATCTTCTTGAATTCTTGAATCAATGTGTGTCATAGAACTCCTCAAATAGGTTGACATAATATCAAAAAATGGCTCAACTTTTTCTGGAGGTACATTTGAAAGTATTAAATGAAGTACTTTAAGAGCTTCTTGCCTAACCTGTAAACAAAAAGCAACTGGTTTACAACTATGAAATAAAGTTATTGAAAAGCAGTACAGCCTGCCATTTAGTATAGGACTAGCATAGTGGATCCTGTGCTTTAAATCCTTTGATGACCTGTGATGAGGCTTAACATGCTCTTAAGAGGCACAGAGATTGGCATCACTTATTTGTGAGCTAAGGGCCAGAAATAATGATTTTTGTTTATTACAGAAGCCCATACTCACGTATCATTTTCTCACCCAACCCAAAGAATTGAGCCCATGACCCTGCTGCCCGTAGTTAGAGATTCAGCCTACATTTCAGGGTGACTAACAGCACACAAAATCCTTAAAAACTGAGATGCCTTCAAAGAATTAGAGATCTTTAGAGGCATCTCACGTTTGCTTTTTCAGAGCTAATTATATAACTTGCTATAACAGTGGAGAGGAACATAACGAGGTAATCTACTTGCCTAAGAGTTCTCCATGATAAATATTCTCAAAGCTGTCTGAAGTTTACCAAACTGCACTTGGTCACCATGGTGGGACTACTTCCTAAACCCTCGTCATTCTGAGGGACCTGAGCTCTGTAGTGGGCCAGTAATGGTTTGATAATGATGATGATGTTGAAAGTTACCTCCATCATAATTTAAAAAATAAACTTACTTTTTTTTCTATATTTAGAATCAGTGTGGTAACGGCATTAATAAGTTGTCCTAAATTCTGCTCCAATACATCAGGGTGCGCATTTATGAGCTCTTTTAGACCATCAAGAGCGTCTGTACGTGAATTTGTATTAAAATGATTAAGTCGCGATAAAAGTTCCTTAATATTAAGTTTCCTGGTAGACAAAGCTTCGGATTGACCATGTTTCTTTAGCTGTTCTTTAATTACTATTTTCTTGACCTTAAAATTTGTCTTCGTAATATTAGTTCCTTTAGGTAATTCCTTATCTTTTTTACCCTTTAGTTTAGTTTTTGCTTTTTCAGCTTTCTGGAATTTTTGGTGCCTAGTAGCGCCGGTCTTATGCATCTTTATTTTATTAGTAGTTATTCACTAAATTAATAATTCTGAAGTTAACTATTGTGTATTACAAAAACATAACCCCGAAATATGGTATGGGGAATGGTCATGATTGCGAGAGCATTATTTTTATTTACTTATAAATCATCGATACATCGATATTTTGCGTTTCATATATCGATATCTTTGAGCGATACTTATTATTTCAAAACATCGATATAAGATAATATATATTGATAACGCAACAAATACAAAACGCAACAATTTCCATTTCCCACTTACTGTAACTGTGCAGTAAAAAATTGGTCTGTAAAGTATAAACACTGTTTAAGGACGATAATACCTCCGTCACTTGTTTCACTCTCTTGCATACACGCTGATAATGAGTTAATCGTTTTCGTACACGTAGCCTGACGCCGCGTCGGTGTACACCGATTTACGACGTAACATGTCAATAAATAGGATAAACCTCAACAAAGTATTTTTAATTATTAAATAAGATATGGTTGTACTTGCTTGACATACCTTACGAAAGAATAAAGAAAAAAAAGAAATGAATAGGCTGTATGGTCAATGATCTTTGCCTGTCCTGAAGAGGAAAAATTAAAAAAAAAAACAACAAAGACAAAAAAATTACAATTTGTCAATTTTGATAACTTGTTTAACTCACATTTTCTTTATAGGTGGTTTGCACGTTTTTGAAAAAACAAACTCATTATTTATATAGTTTTACAATAAATATATCAACAAAATGAAAATTAAAAAGCAACATCGTAAGAAAAAGTACCTCCATAAGCTAAATAGGAAAAGAATGCACTTAAAGTTAAAAAACACCGGCGAAGTCAGTTGGTATGTAATTATAAAAAACTGTTTTCTGCTGTTTGGTTATAGGATAGAAAGTTGTAGGATGATAAATAATTCGCCATGCTTTTTACAGTAAAGTTATAAAGGAGGCATGGAACCCCAAAAAGACCACATGTCGAAATCTTCGTGAAATGGGACTGGCAAACGATCCAAATAAAGTTATAAGTATTCCCAACTTCAAACAAGAGAAGTTGCACAAGGCATTGCAAATTGTAAATAATGTAGAGTCAGATTCTGAGGAAGAAAAGGTAGTTCAAAAACCTGCCCCAAAGAGAAGAGTAGCAGAGCAATTGGAAAAAGATGCCAAAGCACCTAGAGAACGGAGGTTTATGTAAGTTAACAAATTATGCTGGTTTTTTTTAAATTTATTTATTTAATACAAAACAGATGATGACATGACACAAACATTAGAACAACATACAATAAAAATAAAATTAACCACTCTCTCCGTTTAAATTCAGAACTCTTGTTATAATACCTTATTTGCACCGTCCTATGTCAATCCAGTTTAATGTATCCTTAATCAAAAGGGCCGTGTGATGTAAGACCAGAAAATTCACTTGATTTAGTATAGTAAGAAAAATAAATGGTTCCCAAAAATAAATGGGAATAAATGGTAGCAAATAAAAAAAAAATATGTTTTATTGCATTGATAGTAACATATTAAATCAATGTTTCAGGCTACCAAAAGGACAAGTTGAGTTTATAACATACTTATTAGATAAATATGGACATGACTATAAAGCTATGGTAAAAGATAAAAAAAATTACTATCAAGAAACATGGAAGCAGTTAAGGGCTAAAATAAAAAAGTTTATGGGCATACCTAAGCAGTATGGTGAGTATCTTAAAGCTAGAGGTTTATTAGATAAGGAAGAAGATGAGGAAGAACTAAAAAAACAAGCAAAAGCCTTAGCTATGGACGATAGTGATTAATATAACAATAGAAAAAAATTATAAAGCAGACAATAGTGTTTGTTTGAAGAACATCTATTTCTATGAACCAAATTTGGCTAATACCAGTGTTTTCTATGGAGAAAACTTTTGGGTTGTTCATGTTTTTCTTGCAGAAAATTGGAACTCATCTGACCTGTTAATTGTAATAATTAAACTTATTTTGTTCAAACCAGAAGGGTTGTAAAGTAAATACAGTTTGTATTCAATATAATAATGATGAATTATTAGTATGATTAAAATAAGAAAACTGCATTACATAAGACTTTATTTGTTACCAGTTGAATTAAATTAAACAGAAACATTTAACATAAATGTTTAAATAACTACTGAGTTTTACAGTCATTTGGCATATCCTTCATTGGTTTTATTTTATTGACCTCTTCATACCATTCCTTTTCCATGTCAAGAATTGCTTGTGGTTTTCTATACTGAAATAAACAATTTTATATATAGAAGATTAATATAATACAACAAATTATTTTAAAATTGTTTGAGTTTGAATCCCACATTAGGTCAAAAATTGTAAGTATTCGGGATTTCGAAAATTAAAGAGCATCAAGTTTATTGGCTTGCCTACTCATTGCAAGCATCATCAATTTTCTTGTCTTTTCTAAATAGGAGCCAAGCTCCATCCAAAAATATGGTAACCCTTTTGAAAAACCTGCTAATGGAAATTGGAGCTTCAACCCAGTTATTACCACTAATATGTTAAAGCCGGCCAACTTACATTTGCATCAATTGCAAGCCTAAGAAAATAGTAAAGGGTAATGCAGCTTTGTTGAGAGGCTGAAACAGTGAATATTATTGCCAAAATCAAGAACTAAACAATTCGGGAAATGTCCCTATTATCAGTACTTATTACAGGGAATTAATAGTATTTTGGTCATTTGCAATTGGTAAATTTAACTTGATTGAAGGGTTCAGAAATGGGTGATTAAAGCATCAAGAACAAGAACAGATATATTATTCGCCCAGACCTTAGTTGTGCGTTTAAATAAACAGAAGTTGCATTGCTATCTTTTATATATACTTTACTTAAAATTGTAGGTTTGTATACCTCCAAAATTAAACAAAACTACATTAGGTATGTGATTTATTGAGAAAGGTTGTAGACTAGCAACATGTTGAGTTCCGTAATTAGCGCGGGCGAAGCCGCAAGGCACAGCTAGTAATTATAATATAGTTGTAATCTATCTTTTAGGGCTAGACAGTTGGGCTATACCAACAGTCAGGAGTATGACAATATAAACATAATTTCTGGATTAAAAAAGCATATCAGTAAAATAATTATCTTAATATTTATTTCGAAATCAGCACCCACAGTAGGTAGGGGTGTAATGTTGCAGAAAGTAAACTGAGATTGTTAATTTGGTTATATCATATGTATTGGTTGGAAAAAAATATTCTAAATATTCAAAATTCATTTAATTCAAGTAGGCCACAAGCACTTTTGAAAGTCAAGTCTGTCCGTGTGTAGTGACTCTACCACCGGTTCGGAAGGCAGATTCTACCGAGAAGAAGTCGGCAAGAAACTCAGCAGTTGCTCTTTTCCAACATCAAAAATTTACATTTTACATTTTAACATTCATTTTGAATGACGAAAGCGGGGCCGGATGCAACCTTCCAAGCAACCTTGTCATTAAGAAACTCATCAATTGTATAATAACCTCGCTGTAATAAATGTGTTTTAACACATTCTTTAAACTTATGCATTGGTAGGTCCAAAATTACCTTAGGAATCATATTATAAAAGTGTATACTCAATTCCACAAATGACTTCTGCACCTTTTGCAGACAATATGCAGATGTCACTAATTTACGACCATTTCTTGTAAGTCAACTGTTTATATCCACTTTTTGTTTATAAAGACTAATATGTTGTCTTAAATACTTACTGTTATAATAAGAGTACTGAATTTGTGTGTGGCCTGTAGGTTTGCCTGCTCTATAGGCAAACAAAGCCTTGTTAATTCAGGTACTGCTAACTTTTTGAAGTACTTCTTATTAGAAGTTCTAATAATAATAAGCTTCTCTTCATCGTAAGCTTTAATAGAATACGTTTCTATTGGATACGGGAGATTTCGTATCCTCCACTCAATATTTATTCTTGTGTTCCTTTTTAGTAAAATAGGCTGTGAACAATGAATACATTATATTAATTTATCACAATAACTGTCCCAACAAATCAGATGCAAGTAAATTCAAAATTCCCTGATGACTTATTTTTCTTTCTTCTTTCTCTCTCCTGGGAATCCTAACACAAACACAACTTGGTGTGGGTTTTTTGGGCTTCCCCAAAATTCCCCTCGCCCATGAAAAATTCTGTGCCCTACACTGTGATACAATGCTTAAACTAAGGAGAATGAAGCATGCTATTGATGTACTGCATACTACTTACAATACAATATATTCAGTAATGTACAGGATACATATAATGTAATCATACCTGATCTTTGCTCTCCATGAGGTCCAAAGTATCAGCATTTGTAGTAGCATCAGGAATTGGATCTCCTATCTCCACTGACCATTTACCTTCACCTCCAAGCTTCCCTTTCATATTCCATGCTCGCCTCAACAATACCCTTGTGTCTACATTATACTCTTCGACCATTTCATTACCATCGTCAAATTTATAATGAATCTTTTTTATTTGATCTTCCTTCAAACATGTTTTCTCAGCGTTAAGTAGCGATTTGTACCAAATACTGTTTTTATACATCGTTGCTTGTTCATTAGCACAATCAGTAGAAGGTCCTATTATATTTTGGAAGAGACGAGGGTCAATATTATTTCCTTTTAATGTACTAGCCAGTGTGAACAATTTACACAGGGTACTATCACTAAGGTCGTTAGTATCGATCGGATCTATTTTTCTTTTCATTTTGTTACTATGGTAACAATTAATTCAATGTAACAATGAATCTGTAACCCAATGTTTGTTTACAGTTGCAGTCTTGGAGTGTAGTTACCCTACCTAACTTTTTTCTGGAAAACCCATTGCACCTAAAACACAGACTAATGATTAGTTATAAGAGCTGTCAAATATCTAATGCTCGACTTGGTGGGGGCACTGCCGTGCTCTCCGATACAAACATTTCACGCTCGCACGAGGCTCACGTTTAGGTCTCGACTCGTGCGAGCCACTCAGCGAGTAACGCTGAAGCCAGAGGTAGTTGTGTGGATAAACCATCAAACATGATGCATGTAACACGTTAGTGGTGATTGGCTGATTAATTAGGTTAGGTTGAAGGAACTCGAACAATTAAAATCTATGTTCTTAACATGAAAAAAAAAATATGTTATTTTTATTATATAGGCAGGACGCTCGCAGTAGACGTTTAGTTTACTTTTACATTCAAAACACAATAATCCCCTTACATTACATTGAGCTCCACCTTATTATATTGTTGAATGAGTAATTAATTTCATTACAAATCATCAAAAGTAGTTTTCACGCTCGTACTCCACACCGGTTGCCTGCATTCGGCGAGCGTGTGGATGTGACATCAGAAGAGCTAAGGCTCAAAGAGGTAACTACCGCGTATTAGTGTATGGCTGGCGTATTTAAACGACTAGAACTCAGAGCCAATCAATAAAAAAAGCAAGTAATTTAATGACGTTGACAATTGACATTCCCTTTTAAAGTTTGGAAACAATCAAAAGAAGAGGAATAAACATATTTTTTCGGTTTAGCCAAAAACTAACAAATAAAGAAGACAAATAAATATTGATGTATTTTAAATAAATGAGTTCTCTCCCTCAAAATGGCACCTAAAATTCCAGATAGGTAAGAAATACTTATGTATCCTAATTTCTAACCTACATGGTACCTACCTTTTGTTTACCAATAAGTTTTCTACATTTGTCTTATATTTCTAGGTGGATTCCATATAAAGCATGCGGCAATGTTATAGAAGGGACAAGGATAATTTGTTTTAAGGTTCCTCTAAGAAGGGTAAGTTCCCTTTTAAAATCTATACCTACCGGAATACAAATTTGTGAAGTTTAAACTCCAATGACACCCTTGTGTCCAAGGAGCATAGTTAGTTATACTTGTCTGCAGCATTTGCAACATAGTTACATCATAGAAGCACTGTGTTTCGTTAACAAAATATCAACCCATTACCTGCCCACGACAGGGCACAGGTCTCCTCCCACACATCACAATCACATCCCAAACAATACACACATCACCATCTAGCCCTAGAGTTAGCGTTGCTTGTGTTATGGGTACTAAGATGACTGAAAAATATACCTAAATACTTTATACATATAAACACCCATACATTGAAGAACATTAATGTTTATCACACAAACATTTTCCAGATGTGGGAATCAAACCCACTGCCTTGGACTCGGAAACAATGAGAAGGCAGTGTGGATTGGTGGACTTAACACTCCTTTAAGAATTTATGAAGAACTCTCAGGCATGCAGTTTTCCTCATGACGTTTTCCTTCACTGTTGCAACAAGTGAAATTTTGATTCCAAAAACCCTCATATCTTAGAAAAAAATAGTTTTTCCATAACATGTCTCTTAATTCCATTACTCTGTCTTTCATAATTAAAATCTATCTAATGTTGAAAGTCCATTTTACTTTGAAGTGAATACTGTTAAATTACTTATGAATAAAGTAAATCAACATTCAGCTATGAGGTTCTCAAGTTTCAATGTTAAGCATAGATTAACTGATACTTAAATAACTGGGCTGGTTAAAAAAATGTTTGATAGTTTTTCTAACCATCATCTAAAAGATTCAGAAACATGTGATCCTTGGAACATGCTAACCACTATACAAAAGAATTAGACTGGAGTTTATTAAAATCTTTTGGTAAAAACACCATCTGTAGTCAATGCGTCGCATTATTTCAGATGTTTATTTACTAAACGTTGTTTCTCCGCACGAAACTAGATGGCGCTACTCGTTACAATTTAAGTAAATTAGTTTGGTTTAGTTTCACATCTAAATTATTTGGTCTAACGATATCTTTCATTTATAGCAGCTGATTTATAAATAACTAGCTTTGTGCGCGTGGCAGTGTTTTATCAGTAAAGAAGCGGCTCCGTCCGTCCATTGTTGTCAAACAGGATAAACCTACAAATATACTTTTGCGTTAATAATATCGATATGATCATTTTGATCAGTTAATTTTTTTCATTTATTGATTTCGTCGAAAATTGAAATTGCGAAATAACGCCAAGTGAAAACTTTGTGTGAAAACAAGAATTTATCATCATCTAGTTAATGGGATGAGTCGTTGCCTGAATTAGAAGCATTTGCACCTGTATTAGCAAAGGCAAGCCGACAATGAAACGCATTATTGGCACGCCGAGTACGCACCATAACATGTTCCTACCTACTTACTTGTTTGCTTAACTGTAAAGCTTGTGCGTTCACTTGACCATATCACAGTTTCGTGTCTTCGCTAAGAGGTGATAATTGTTTTTGCAGAGCAATTGCATCCTTAGGTGTCACTAGCCAGGTTGTAATATCGAACTTACGGCAGTTCCACATGACTTGTTGGGGCCGCTGCGGCGTTCTACTCGTATATAGAAATATACATCTATGTCTCATTATTGCGCTTAGTTTTATTGTAGCAAAGCCAACCGCCAAACGCCATTTATAATAATATATGAAAAAGCTTTGAAGTTGCGACGTCCTAACGCACTAATGAGGTAAAGCTCGTATGCCACTCCTGCGACGCAGTAGTCGCGTACGCAGGGCGCACTTGTATCCTTCGGGACGTAGTGGGTTTTTATTCACGTGTTGCGAAGCCGCACCGCGTTAATTTTTGGCGTTTGCTCTCCTAGCACTATAAGTATTTTGTCAACTTTACGGCGCTGTAGCGGCAGTGTAGCTGCCATTGCGTCTGAATTTTTACCTGTGGATGTTTTTACGTGTGAATTACGTGTGGTCTGCGTTGGTCCTCAGAATCTGCTTAGGTAATATACTCATGCTACATGACACATTGTTTTCAATGTTCGATCAACTAATAATCTAAAAATATGCCCATAGAGTCTGTTCAAGCCTTTCCGTATCGCTTCACATTCCTTGCGCAATCTAGTGCCTCATAACAGCAGACACGTCGGCTGGTGAATGCCGGTCGTCAAGCCCCTACATTTCTGGGTCGGATTGTGGTTCCGTCTCGCTGGCGATACATCGCATGCATATCATAGCTTTTCCACAAAAGCTCACCATACTATTAGTTTTCCACGGACAACTTTCATATTGATACTCAGCCTATTGATGTCTGGAGAGGCTTCGGTCGTGGCTTGTGAGTGTGGATTCTAGAGCATAGGCAACTAAAATTTTTGATTCAATCATGGGAATCAAACCCAAGACCTTGTGTTATGTAATCGAACAGGCTAAACCACCAACGAGTAGTTAAGATTAGGAGAAAATAAAAAAAAGGAAGTAAGAATATTATCTACCTTCACAATTTAGTTCAATTGGTTATTTAGTTACGTTAGTTATTGAATAGCGATACCTAAGTTGTTGTGTGGGTCATACTACTTTTAATATTGACGGCCGATTGGCGCAGTTTGCAGCAACCCTGCTTTCTGAGTCCAGGGCCGTGGGTTCGATTCCCACAACTGGAAAATGCTTGTGTGATGAGCATGAATGTTTGTCAGTGTCTGGGTGTTTATATGTATATTATTCATAAAAATATTCATCAGTCATCTTAGTACCCATAACACAAGCTACGCTTACTTTGGGGCTACCGCCAGGTATGTGTATTGTCGTAGTATATTTTATTTATATATTTATTTAATATTGGCCCTATTATTAAATGTTAGAGGTGCATGATTTGATTGATTGACAAAAACCAATGTATAATTTCAGAACTTAACAAAATAACTTCATCCGCTTTTGTTTTTTGTTTTTCGAAAGACATGTGCTTCATAAATGTGGCAGCACTCTATGTATTTAGGATATCTAAGCCTGGTGTAAAATCTTCAAACACTTTCGTCCCCTCTCCCAAGAGAACTGAGCTTAATTTCGGGATAAAAAGCATCCTATATTAATTCTAATACCTTCAGGAATATGTGTACAAAGTTTCCTGATGATCGGTTTAGTAGTTTTTGCATGAAAGCGTAACAAACAAACTTACATTCACATTTATTATATTAGTAGGGATATTCGTAATGACCATCGCCCAATACGACCACTTGCCAAATTGACTCCTTTCCAATAGGACGGTACTTCTTCCTTCCCGGTATGGCAACTTTTCGTCGCGAACCTGTGACTTCACTGCGCTCAGCGAGACCTTATAATTTTTGCCCCAGCACTGGAATAGGATCCGGGACCTCATAATCCGTAGCCGTATGCTAACCACTAGAGACGAGGCGTTCTATTCACGTCGACAAGAAAAAAAAACTTGCCAAAAGCGGGTTTCATATTCACTATAGAGATAATATGTGGAATGCGAGAATGCGGTTTACCCTTTGATGTCACCCCAGCAACACAACGGAGCATGTGGGACAATTATAATACAGATTAAAAGGCTTAGATTTCAGTATTCAAATGCCACCGTCAAATTGAATTGTTGATAAGGCTGGTAATCTGGGCAAATATTTGAGATTTTAGTTCCTTTTTATTTCGTAAGATAGCAGTTTGAAGCGGTGATAGCATAGTGGTTAGGGCTCCGGTTCTCTTTCGGGGGAACCCAGTTCGATCCCCAGCACGCACCTCTAGCTTTTTAGAGTTACATGCGTTTATAATTAATACAATTAAATATCACTTGCTTTAACGGTGATATATCGTAAGGAATCCTGCACGCCTCAGAGTACTCCATTATGTTCTCAAAAGCAGTGTGAAGTTTACTAACTCGCACTTGGCACTATGGTGTACTCGCCTAAAGCCCTTCTCATACTGAAAGGAGATCCGTGGCTTAAAGTATGCCGATAATGGGTTGATGATTCATCGACCCATTACCGGCCCAATACCGAGCACGGGTCTCCTCCCACAATGAGAACGGGGTTAAGACCGTAGTCCACCACGCTGGGACATTTCAGATTGGTGGGTTGATGATTATGATGATTGAAATGCCTCCGTCAAATTGAGATATTGATAAGATCGGTAATCTGGGTTTTATCCCGTAAGATAAGCAGATAAACTTCACATGGGTGCGCGCCTAGAGACTAGTAGATTAAAGAAGATTCAAGTTTGAGCTTAATCCCGTTACCAAATCTATTCTCTATTTGCTCAGATGCGTGTCAAAATATTTGGGCCTCATAAAGCTACGATACCGACTCAAAAAGGGCTAATCTAGTGTTTGATAAAGCGGGTGCCTCATACTGTGCTCTATGAATACTGGTTTCTTTATCGCTACATCTTTAGAATTTTTTTTCGAATGAAATAGACCTTTATTTGGTATCCGTGGCGCTTTGATTCCGCTCCTTTATTCAACGGGATCCGATCATAAATTTTGATGTTTTGTTTAGTTTGAATTATAAAGGGATATTACCGTAATGGCAATCGGTAGGTGTAATTTGATATAACTCAGCTATGCATGTGTTTTTTTTATTGTTATTTATTACCAGATTAGGTTTCTTGTAATTTCGAAATGAATTTCTTTATTTTTGGATTATTTGAAATAGATATGAATGGTTTCGATTTGCCTGAGAAAATGTATAAAGCAATAAGTTTATTTCGTCAAAAATTATAGTCGCCTTTCTCGAACTGGCTCATTGGTCTCGTGGTTAGCACGTTCAAATATGGATCACAAGGTCCTGCGATTGATTCCCGGGCGGGGTCACGGATTTATATTGAGTTTTTTCTAAAAAATATTTCAGTACCCGCTAAGAGTTAGAAAATTTGCGGTGCGTTTAGCCGTCGATTTAGGTTTTCATAGTTAAAAAAACCCGCATACCCGTATTGTTGCAGCTTGGTGGGTCAATGCTCTGAAAGCTTCATAATACATGACAGAGGAGGTCTTTGCCCAGCAGTAGAAGATAAATAGGCTTATTATGTTGATTATATAGTCTCCAACCTTTGTAATTTAATGTTTAATTTTTTTTACATTACAATGCATTTAATTGTTATCACTGCTAGCTTCTGCGTGGGTTCTTCGTTCGCGTTTAATACGGTTTTTATTACAAATCCCGTGGGAACAGTTTATTTTCCTGCAGGGATAAAAGCATCCGATGTTACTCTGCGTCCTTTCGACTAACTCAACTAAGCAAGAATCAAGTCGATTGGTTACTTAATTAGGCCGTGAAGAAATTTTTCTTTTGCTAGTCTACCTTGTACTCTAGTAATAATGGCCGGGACTGTCGGCTTTTCGGAAAGTTAAAAAATTAAAGAATACCCAAAATTTTACACCCAAGCTACCGAATAGATGAAAAATCTCGCACTCAGCATATCTATAACGTTAACAATAAATAAAATATAATTATTATCATCGATACCCTATAACAGTTTACTTTTGGACTAAGGGCCTCTCCCAAAGGAAGGCGTTGCTTATAATCACCACGCTTGACCGACGGATTGGTAATCGCAGTCGTTGGTAGTAGTAGCACAGGACAATGCTACTCGATCTCCGTTCTATCCCTTCGTCGCCACGTACAAAAAAAACAATTTGTTATCACAACGTTAAGTGGGCGACCCTCCTTAATACAGCTGATATAATGTTCAATAACTTTAAGGTGGTAACAGGCGCGCTTTATGAGCGAGATAAAAAATTAATTTACGCTGCCAAAGCACCACACTCGATAAATATTTTTTACGAGTGTTTTGACTTTCATCAGCTAAAGCGATCGCGCAGACACCAAGCCAGGCCAGACACTTTGCGTCAATCAGCTAAATATGCCTTTGATATACGACAATAATAATATTTTCTTTTGCATTGTACTTTACGATACGACACTCTAACGCCGGCCGCAATTGGTACAACGACATTGATCTGCTGGTCTCATTATGCACGCACACGAAGACGCCTTATAAAGTTATAAAGCTCGCTTATTTCTTATTGTCCTCTCAGTTTTTATTTGTTTTAACTTTTAACCCGTTCAAGAGTAAGTTGGGGACACAACAGGCCGATTTTTCTTTAGGCCTATTTGTCTTTTAGGTTTTTTAACTTCCTAAGTTATATCTGAAGGGATTATATTACTATTATTACAGACATTAAAATTATATTGATTATTAGCTATAAAGATATATATAACGTAGGTTGACTGGCAGAAATAACTCTAGCGTTAAGCCAGCAATTTTAAATAATTCTATGAGAAATGAGAAAAAATGCATTGTCTATTAATATTGACCGCGTCAATAATTCAGAG
The DNA here is from genome assembly GCF_905163445.1 of Pararge aegeria. Classification (NCBI taxonomy): domain Eukaryota; kingdom Metazoa; phylum Arthropoda; class Insecta; order Lepidoptera; family Nymphalidae; genus Pararge; species Pararge aegeria. Next base: position 5,986,730 of record NC_053194.1, read on the forward strand.
TGAAAAGATCTTAGATTCTTAATCGTTAAACTCGTAGTGTCAAACTGTCGATGCATGTCAGTTAAGTAGTAAAAATCGTAAGTTATAATTTGGAATTTTACACCATCGATTGCTATAGACACAGCTGAAATCAATATCCAGCAACAATATCCTCTTCATAAACGGTGTGGTCCTTCGAACGTGATATAAAATAATACACAAGGTTTAATTGTAGATTATGTCTTTTTTTTTTACAAAAATATGAAAGAGGAATAATTTGAGAATTTTAAAAGCGTCAAACTTATGCTTCGTTCTCCTTAATCGCTAATTTATGATACTCGTTATTATTCTGAATAATAAAATTTTGGAAAAACGCCATATAGTGCCTCCAATTCTAAATGCTTAAGATTCTAAAGCTGAGATACGTGCCTCCTAGCTAGGTAGATTATATCTCAAAATTACTCTACTTTTTTGGTGTTTATATGAGCCAAAACAGTTACTCTATTTTATTAAATGGATTATAGACCACTTTTGTTCTATCGGCGGTGGAAATCTGACTAAGATATCGGTGTTCCCTTTCTCCGACCGTTAAACCAAATAAAAAAGTCATTAAACTGCATGACAAGCCTGGGAACACTGGCTAGCAAGTAATGTTCGTCCAGTATCATGTGCTCTGACTATTAGGTCAACAGCGAAGGCTCCGTATCCAACAACGATAGTCCTATAAGTACGTACTTATCTTTTATCGCTATATTATAACGTTACATGATCATAAAAACCCGAAAGTAAAAAGTACTTCATTCATTCCATCTTATAGGTTTTAAGGGTCGCATTAGTACTCTTTTGAGTCAATATGAATATTCAACAGGGTGTAAAGGGACCCGTGATTAATAAACAAACTCATCAAGCGTTAGTAATGACGTAGACACCGAACTCACTGTCTTTCCAACGACAGATTGATCATTGTTCGGTCCAGGTCCCTCGATATATTTTTGTGTTTTGAACTGTTTAATGAATTCTTTAATATATTAGGTATAGTTTAGTTCGCAACAGTAGCGTAAAAACATTTATATTATTCGAGGCGTCGTAGTAAATCATTTCATTTGTTCGCCAGATGTCCCGCTGTCTGAAGTAAATAAAGACTGACAAAAAGTATCCTTGGCAAAGAAACTTTCTAATACTTCAATACTGAGGTCTTTGTTAGAACCTCAGGATGTAGCACGGTAGCTTTGCGCCTCACTCGATCTCCTGCATTGTTACATTTTTGCAGGGTTTGATTTCTTATACGGTCAATCAAACTAGCAATCTCTATGGCTTTTTTTTGTTTGACCTAAAATAATATTTTGATTTTTATAAAAATATTGTGTGATAGTATTGGAATATAATAAAAAAATCGTTTCTTTAATAAATGTTACAGATATGGAGTTGAAATGAGTAAAGAAGTGAAATAAAAAAAAAGTTATATTTTTCATTTGTAGTTTATATATCTCGAATTCTATTATTTGAAAATAAGTAATTTTCGAACGTGATGATTGCTGGTTAGTAGTTATGTGCTGCAATCAAGTTCACTATTTAAATATTAGCATCGTATTTATTGTCGTCTAAAAAGGTGGCCAGTGTTAACTGTATGTCCATTTAGCGAGCACTTTGATCTTAATAGCTTTTGTGAAAAATCATTGTTTTTATGGCTTATGCATTTTTGGTGTGATAATTTGTTACTTAAACAACAATCGGACGTGTTGAAGACCGGAATCATTGATTGCGTCAACTTTCAATTTGATAGTGATCATCGAGTATTGTTGATGTGATAAATACGAAAATATTCTACTCCTTTAGACATACTGCAATGATATCATCGTTGATTTAAGGGATATGAGCCAATTTAGTTTGGCGGTTTTAATAATAATTATTAGTCAGTCTTAAGTAGGGATGACTTTAACCGCCAGTGGCAAATGAATATATGATTATAAGGCTCCACAATTAATAATTCCAACCATTTGGCGCCTACCTCGATGGTCACCCAGGCTCAGATTGCATCTAAAGGACTCCAGCCGTGACAACTGCTCGTTGGATCGAGTCTGCCTAATCAATCCCAGTTGATTGCCAATTTGCACCGTGATATATAGTCGATTGGGAAATTAAAAGTAGTGACAGAAAGAATATTTATATATTGCAGCTTGTTTCATATTTTGTCAAAGTATAAGAACCGTTATTTCATACTATTCTTATTAATTAACATTATTGTAACTATATATATTTATTTGTCTATTCAGCAAATCCTATGTTACTTGGAAATTAACCACCAATAATAATTAAATGATTTACATTATTGTTATTGGGATTGTTAGAACTTTCTGTCATCGTCCAATTACTCTTATTAAAATTTATTGAGTCTTACTATTGAATTACGGACCGAGTTGAATACATGTTCTCCATTATTATTGACATAGTTTTATAAATTGATTTATTAACTTCATGATGGAGGTCAAATATTTCTGATAATGTCAGGGTTTAAAAATGGCTGATCTGTATTATTAGGTTTCTAAGTTGAATTGTAAAATTTGCATATAAATAACAATGTAATGTAATATCGTAACCCAAGATTGTAATCAAGGGCCAGCATCAAAGATATCATCCTCTTTTATAAGAGATATCCCTAACAGTGCAAATGACAGGCGCATCGCGTGGGTGGTTTATGCGGCGTTCAATCAGTTATGCTCGTTGGTTGCACGCGCTAACCAATTACTCTACGAAATATTATTGGCACTATTTGTAACAATAGACCGAATGGCGTCCTCTTTCTATTGTATCGTCACGTCTGTTACTTTTGTGGGACCACCAAGAATTAAAATATGGGACGCGAGAGCTTTATTAGTATTTATACATGAGTTACTCCCTTTTTTGCTCTTCAATCAATGTGGTAATTTCTTGATTGTTTTAAACAGTCCCTACAATGACATACTGTTGAAGAGCAAATTCTTTGAGCGGAATCAATTTTATCAATTGTCTGGCGACTAAGTTGATTGAAATTCGTTACGCTTTTGTACTGCTAGCAGGTTATTTGTGGTTTTTAAATTGATGGTTTTTTTGCTCGCGATGATACATAATAAATATATGTGAATTTACTTTTTTAACGTTTCGTGAAAAAAACTTCCTTGTTCACTAAATACAACGAAATTATAACATATATAACACACAGGTACAATTAAGACCGCCTTATAGCTAAAAATCGTTCTCTACCAAGTAACCCAGCAGAGGAACAAAACACATGGATTATATAGTATTGTGATCGTTTAGATATTTAAAAAATGCATATCAATGTTAAAATTCAAGTAACCAGAAACCCAAAAACATAGTCCAAACAATACGAAGTTGCACTTAAGAGCCAGCGCCGGTGGCTAGCCGAAACGCCGCCCTCTGTTTTAGAAGACGAAAGCAAACAATCCGAAGATAGTGGATAAACAAATGTAAATGACCGAAATGTGAACGTCATGTTTGGCATTCCCATAAAGAAACGTTAACACGTCATTAGAGGTAATGATGGCGTGATTACAGGTGAGGCGGGGTGATAGCCAGATGATCCTACTGTGTGGTCCTGGGCGTCTCTATAAACAAGGACTCCTCAATTGGGACCACGTGCCGGGGATTCAAGTTTGTTCTTTTTATCGCCTACCATTGAACCACTTTGTATAACGTATAACGAGTTTAGCGGCATTACTGGGGAGAGGTCCGCTACAAATCTTTAATTTTTGTAAACGGTTGATACTAATCCATACTAATATTTTAAATGCAAAGTGTGTTTGTTTATAAGTTTATTTTTGTTAGTATGATTGGCATGGCCACTGCACCGATATCGACGAAATTTGTAACATGTATTCCACGAATTATGGAAATGGATAAAGGATTACCCCCCAAAAAAAGCACAAGGTCCCGCGTAAAAAAAAGGATTTTTCATCGATACACATCCTAACTGTGATGAGAAAGACTTTTATCACGGGAAAACAAACGGTATCTTATTAAATAAAAGTAATATTAGTTTGTTTCTGATATACTCGTATAAAGTGCTTTTAAATGCGTAGCTGTGTAACAAAGATTTTCATCCGTTGTGATAATTGCACAGAAGTATAATCCAGGCGCGAGCTTTTCGTGGGATGAATAAACACTTAAAACAAACAGTCACTCATCATGTAGGCGCGAAAAATAAGCTCGACAGACGGGTTTCGCTACATTCAAAAGGAAGCAGTGGAAAAGTTTCTTTATTTTCTCACGTGTCCGGTTTGTTACATAGCGCGAATATTTTACTTTACCTATGTTCACATGTGCCAGCACAGTAAGATTCTGCCAAACCTTTATAAAAACTGTTGAATAACCATTTAGTAGAAATAGAGCTTTTTGTGCCAGAGCCCGGATTCACTACTGCCATGCTGTGATCTGGTCTATAGGGCTGCAGGCGTAATTGCAGGCGCGTGGGGCCCGTGGAAAAGCAGCGTCATATTAAATCCGATATTTTAATTTGGTAACATAGGGACAGCTGCACTTACCAGTGGATTATTTTTTTAATTCCAGACTAAAATATAAACAGACAAAATTTCTTTGTGAAAAAAAAGTCGAAAAATGAATTTTGGATTCGGATACCTTAGTAACATAGCGGTAATTTTTTTTTTATTAACGATAGGCCAGCCCTTGACGACAATCATGCCCGTTTCCTGATCCGACACTGGATCACTCCAGCCAGCCGAGCTCACTCCAGAAGCTTAGCAGGCCGCCCAGGTCGCCAGTGCTTCATGGAGTGTTGCTGAGGAGCCAAGGTGTGCTGTGCGTTGTTCTGCTACTCCCTTGCATTGGAGCACTACGTGTGTCGGTGTTTCTTCCGTCTCCATGCATGCTCTGCAGAGAGGACTGTCAGTTATACCTAAAATAGGTCTTGTATTTTTATTAACGATAGGCCAACGCTTGACGACAGTCATGCCCGTTATAAAGCAATGATGAGGTCTAGGTTGGAGCACGCTTGCCTAGAAAAAGCCTATTCACTCTAGCCTTGAAGGTACTCAAATTATACGTGGCAGGAAACACAGTTGCCGGGAGGGCGTTCCACATTAGCGGCACGTATCAGAAACGTAGATAAAAAACGTTTCGTGCGTGTTGATGGAATATCAACCACATAAGGATGCCACTGCTCACGGTGCCTCGCTGTTCTGTGGTAGAACGGGGAAGGAGGAAATATATTGTGAAGTTCCTGAGCACACTCACCGAACATTGCGTCGGTGCTGGAGACTATGTAGTTTCGCCTGTGTTAACGATTTGCAAATATTTTATTTGCAAATTTTGATTTGAAATAATATATTGGCATACCTACATACAAAATTTAAATAAAAAAATCATAAAAATGGATCATTTCGTTTCAAAGGAACACCGTGACACCAGATTTTTACATCTATATCTACTTATAGTAATACATTAAAACAAAAGATCGTTTTGTGCAAGGGCCATAACCAGTCGTTTACGCGTGGATCTATCAACATTCTGTCAATTACCAAATACGCCGCCAATTGTTAGTGCACAGAAAAAGTACTGGTTAGGAACACCCACGTCTCTCTACCTTCCGGTTCGAGTTAATACGTCCCTATTGATTTTGTGTGTTCCCAACAACTCATGTTGCTGTTGAGAAAAGCGACAATAACCTTTAAAATCAAAGTGTTACTAGTGATGTTCAGACCATTGAACTTTGCACGCTCGTAAGCCATGCCTATTTCACACTAGGTACGTATTTAGCTTAACATTGTGAAACACCACAAAGATGTAATGATGGTCATGGTAAAGCATTTTTCCTCTATTTAAAGACACTCGATGCAACGCACATGCTAATTAAATTATCAATGCCGGCTTCCCATTATTCTTTAAGATTGCCTTATGGATATTTTCGTTCACAATGCGCATGATGTATTTTAGGTAATTTTTTAAATTGTGAGCTCTTTATCAAATACATAAAAGAAACGTTTTAATATTCAGAATTACGTATTAAGTTGTCTGCGGTATACTTAACAAGTGTATTCACGTTCTTTCTATAGTGGTTACAGCAAAAAAATGTGTAAAAGTGTCTGGTGATAATAGGCCTTGCTCACGCAGGTTCGCCGTAGCCAACACAGGCGCCAGTGGTGAATGCTACCCGCTGTGATTCTTACTTCGACCAATATTGCTTGAATCACCTGACCTTTAGAATGATTTTGTTGAATCTCGAGCTGATCTACCCAAATGCAAGTCAGAGGTCTTTTAAATTGGTTAAGATTGCCCTAAGACATTATTTGCCAAATGAGTTTACACCCGCAGTGTTTCTGTCCCCTTCTCATTATAAATCAAATGCAGGACTCCGTCTAGCGCAGTCACGTGTAAACTCGGTGAACGCTTGCTGGGGGCGGTTACAGTTTTTATGGGAAGACATCGTAATATCAAGATCATGAACACTTGTTGTACAAACCACAAAACCATTTAACTTGTTATTTTTTGATATATTGTTAGTATGACCTTTACATGTGTTTACATAGGATTAAACAAAGTAGCTCCCGCTGTTTGTACATTTATATATCTTTTAACCTGCAAGATGAATTTTAATGCAGTTTTCAGCAATAGATAATATGATTCAAAAGGAAGGTTTGCAGTATACATGCATATTCTATAAGCTTTGAGCCAGTTAAAAGCTAGTGTCAATGACAGGGGTGTGGAAGGTGGAATAAGGAATACGTAGCGTTCGTAGAGATGTTGCTTGTATCTTTCACTTAAAGTTGCGTGTGATCGGTGTGTCAAATGGAAGCAACTTGAAACCTAAGCGTGTGAATCAAGAAGAAGAATCCTCTATAAAAAACATAAAAATAGTGTTGAAGATTCGAATGAATTGCCCAGCACAAGGCGATCTGAAAACATTTACATTCATCGTTAGTTATTTGATTTGTTTAGTGCAAACTTTGTATGAAGTTCCCACGTGTATCATGATCGAAACGATGACAATCATCGAATAAGTAAAACCTAGTAACGACCTCTGAAGAAGACGACATTGATTTTTTTTATTTGACATTTGCTGTCATACAAATTGGTGGTTTATATCCGTTTATACCTTTGTCCAGGTTGTAATAAATTACCTACTTAACGAATACCAAAGTGACAATGAAACGTTTTTTTACAACGCACCATAAACATATATTCATATTCATAATACCTTGTATCCATTAAATTAAACTTTTGTTGGTATTGGAGTGTACTATCATATTAAACATCAATTTAATACTAGTGGCGAGAACGTCCTTGACGTGATGATTCTTTATGTCATTGATGCTCAATTAGGGTCTGAGTATGTCAGCGTCTAACATTACCTGAAGGCATGTTTGAACGCATAAACTAAAGTAAGGCTGTCATGATATTGTTTTTATTTTTGTATGGAGGTTAGCTTTATTTCGATCTTTAGTTAAATCCTCTGGTTAAAAAACATTACCCTGAGAAACACAGAAAGAAAAGTGTAATATTTTAAAATTTAAACTTACATCACAATCTCTTTCCTTGATTTCAACGGCTACATACCACGATAATATTTTGTGATCTTTCCTCTTCTCCTTTTTCTTTTCTTTATTTTGGGAATTAGACTCTTTCCTTGATTTAGAGCTTTTAAAGTTTTAGGAGTAGTTTAAATATACTTTATAATAAATATGCTTTATCGTAATTATAATAAAAATATCATCTATGCAATTATCAAATATACCTTTCACATTTTGTATCATATTATTACGACAAGATTGTCTTTGGTTCACAATAAAGTCGCTAGTCAGCCCTGGCGTGAACGTCTAACTAAACCCTCCTCACGTGTGACGGCTATGCATTTGTTTGTCCGCAGCTGCGGTGCCGACAACATATTTATTGTGCTCATTAACCTTCAAGAACGCCATTTAATTGTCGGCCGTTTTTTATTCACTTCACCTTTGACCCGTCTGCGACTTATTGCTCCTCGGTCGCTCTTTGAAAGGAACTGTATGTTATTTATTATGCTGTGAGACGAGGATGCGTGTCGTTTCTATCTTTGTGGCGCTTGTGTGCCCGTCTCTATGATTTATGCTGTTATAAGGACATGATTACTGTCACACGGCTCAACATCGTGAACCTCATAGAATAATGAGACTGTTAGCTAAGCAAGAAAACTAAGGTCAGCTTCCTCAATTTAATGTTATTTTTTTGTTTTTGTATTCAGATAATAATTTGTATCTATTTGCTAACACAGATAATTGCTGGCCTTTCCTAACCATGAAAATACTTATTAAGGATTGGTATTTGGTAACGATTGTCTAAATGTTCACTATATATCGGTGTAATATCTATAATTCACTGCCGGTTTCGAAAGCTTAATGTCTTAAGGGCCGCGAATGTGTAACATGTTAGTAGATGGAGATAGGTCTGTCTGCATTATGCTATTGTTATAAGGGATTCGTATCACAATGAAAATGTTGCTACTATTGTTCTGGAGCTTTCTATCAAAGCGTGTTATTCTCTTAGCTTTGACGTCTTCATCTGCGCTATCGACAACAGTAAATTGTGGTATCATGTCTGTACCGTCGTCGGTATGGAACCGTTTATTGATTAGTATCATAGTTTGTCCGGTGTTCACTTTGAATAAAATTCGAATTATAATTAATCACGATCCCGCGTGGGAGAGCGTCGTGCACCAAGCGACGATCTATCATATTTTGTGATAACGCCACTAGGACGCATCTCATAAACGTATTGGCTCGTTCGAGTTTGGAACTCACCTATGTGACAACATTCAGCGCAACACTAAAGAATCATTTTGTAAGGCGGACACTTGCATGTTCTATCGTTGGGCGATTATTTCTTATTGTGTTTTATGAAGAAGCACTTAGGCGATATCATTTCATTTTGTTTTAAATTTGTCCAACTAAATTTAAATTGTTGTCTCCTTAGGTTCCTGTGCAATCTCAACATAAAATTTTTGCTTCAATGGCGGCGTAAATGAATTGATGCCTAGAAGAGTGAACACTTTCGGGCTGCGAAAGAGGCACCTGCCAATTGAATTTGTCTGCAAGCGCGTCGTCGCTTAATAGCGCAGTAAACTAAGTTGAGCTTCATCAATGGCGTTTTGTTTGAGCGAAGTTTTCTTTTCTTTTACAAGTATTTCTTAATTCTAGGTCTATTTTCATGTCTTATTTTCGCATCAACTTCGTTAAAGCGTTATTATTGACACTAAGTGGGAATGGAAGTATTCTATTATGAAAAATCATATCATGGATTAGAACACTAGCTTTAGCCACTTGGTATTTGTAACTAATTAGATTCAATTAGTATTCTATATGTGTAATATAATTGTTTAGTATCGGCGTTTCCTTCCCTTTCACTATGTTCCCACGTTGTAGCCGCTTAATCACGTCAGTTCTGCGCGCGCGCCTAATATCGCGCTGTAATGTGTTTATTAAGCGCCGTTCTCTTTAATTGCACACCATTTAACATACAATGTGCAGTGGTCTTTTGCATGGAAATCCAAAGTGGATACGATTACATCTCAGTCTCTTTGGTATATTAATCTTTGTAACTATTTTCAGGTCGTTGTATTTGAATTTGTCTTCTCAGCAATGCGAACTTATCTTTGACACAAAAAGTCTTTTGTTTAAATAATTTGGTTATTAAGACTCGTTCGTCATCCATTATAATTAAAAATAATAATATACAGCCGTTAAAAAAATAAAAGATACATGTGAAGATATCTTTTATTTTTTTAACGGCTTTTACCGCGTTAGTTTTTGTTTTGAAAGAATCCCGTAGGAATAGTTTATTTGAGAGACGTGTTCGGGGCATTCAATTTAGGTGTAGTTCTGATATATTTAAGTTGTGTATTCTTGTAAAAATAATTTATTTTTTTAATTTATATAATAAATAGAATACATTATGTATTATCATTACATTTCTCGGCACACGCCAAGTAATAAATTTCATAAGCAAAATTTTGTTACTTCGGGTTACATTATTGTAAATTTTAAAAGGATCTCTCATTTCTTTGAAAATAAATTATAGCCTATGTTACTCCGTGATCGTCTAGCTATCTTTCGGCGAATCGTTCTAGTACTTTTAAGGCATGTTGGGTACAATCAAACAAACAAAAAGATCTTTCCTATTTAGTATATTAGTATAGATGATAATATGATGTATAAGTTGTTCTTAAAGTTATCTTTTTGCGTTTCTGTAGGTATGTATAAAACGGTTTTTATTTAATATGACAGTGATATATAATCACTCCACTTACCTGATATGTAGCGAACAATATGTTCGAGCAGAACATCGGACATTAATTACAATACACGATACTGAATCTTGTGCGCTATGCAGTCGGTTCTATTACGTAGAATTAAACTGGAAATGAATAATAGTAACGTTTAACTCTGTTTGCCCGGCCATTATGTCAACACGAATACCTTAATAGTGGTACATAAGTCGTGGATCGAAAGTGTTGATAAATGACCGTGTGTCACCATTACCGAATGTGATCTACGCTTCTCATTAGCTCCCCTTAAATAAGATATCATCCGGTGATTAAGTACCGGCACGGCGTGATTATTTTATAACATTCCAGCCTTTATTGAAACATTTAACCGGTTAATGTTCTCTTTTCACCGGTCAAATTGAATATCCCAAACTTACCCAAAAACTAGCTCCACTCGCAGCTTTGTCTGCAGTTATGTTATAAATGCGAAAATAATTGTGTGTAAAAAACAATCAACTCGAATTCGTTTTGAAAATATAAAAAAATATTCTGATACTTATGATATTAAAATAACATATGAAAAGTCTTTATACGCTAGAAATTCCTCTTACGCATGAAGTTTCGCAACTTACAATATATTTTTCTTATGTGTAAAAAATACAGAAAGTCAAACAAAGAAAATAAAATAAGAATTGCTATGAAGATCTATTCCGAAGGAAACCGTGTATATTTTAGGCGAATAAAATTTACATTACATTTAAAAAAATTTAACCCATAAATTACTTTCAATCAAAAATAACGCTTCTACGAAAAAATAAGAACAATTCAATAAACACTGGCATTTATAGTTTATAATGGGGCTTTAGTTTCATACTTCGAAATGAACAGAGTGGATTAAGCAAACTTTGTGGAATGGCCTCGGATTTTATAAAACCTGTCAACAAAATAATATACTGCCTCACTTTGTTTTCTTTGTAACTACCTACATATATTTTATTTTGGGTGTTCGGTTGATATCTTTGCTAATATTAGTTGTGCTACAGTTATTTAACTTTGTTTATTGTAAGTACTTGTCTAATAATACATTAGCAGCTATATGATCACGGAAAGTGTCGGTTTGTTGCATCCTAGATCACTCCATGCAAACTCTTTTCCTACCTAATTAAAAAGGTCCGTCTAAATCGGTCCAGGTTTTCCGGCACTAAAAAGTAGCCTAGATTATTTATTCCAAAGGCTCTATCAACCTGTAAAAGTTACGTCAAAATCGATTCAGCCGTACCAGTGATTTGCCATGAAAACTGCCATGAACAGACGGGCACTTTTATTTATTTGTATAGATTGCGCGCAATATTGTAATTATTAATGATTCAGCAAATGAAATTCTATATATGAGACATAGATCGAAGTTTAAGTAACTTTTAAAATTTAAGTATGCAAGATCTTTGTCAAATCTCTCAAACGCGAGTAAAAGTAAATTTATACTTGACACCAGTAGTAATCAAAAGACTTAAAATTAATTAAAGGTATGAAAGACTATATTTAGTGGCTTTAGCGGTACTTCACCCAATAAATTAAAATGAAAACATTTATATATGATTGAATATTAATGTTTGAGAATCGTAATAAATGCCATTAATAACTTTGGGATATCATTTTTAAATGGCGCTTTTGGGGACACCGAAATTGATAGTTTAATTTTGTTGTTTTCATTTGCGCGTCGTTAGTGTCACTCGCTGGCTTCGGGCAATGCAAATGAAGACATCCAGGGAGAATTCGCTTTTGATTTACAACGGTTTAAAGTGGCAAGGAAGTTAACGAATGAGATTTTATCTCCGAGGCTGTCCATATTACGTTATATAACCATATAACTGCTTATAACTTTTTGGTTGTCGTATATTAATTTACTAGCCGTTCTTCGTCCGCGTATATTACGGTTTTTTACAAATCCCGTGGGAACCGTTTGTTTACTTAAAACAAAAAGTAGCCTATGTTACGCCTCGTCCTTTTAACAAACTCTTATGCCAAAAGTGAAGTTTATGGAGGACAAACAAATAAACAAACAAAGACTTTCGCATTTATTATATTAAATTTAGGATTTAACACCATTGTAAGTTTAAAGAATATGTTAAAACACATTTATTAAAGACACGGCTGCTTGGAAGCAGGCTCCGCTCTCTTCCCTCACAAGATAGAAGATTTTAAAGATTGTGAACTGTAAAATGATATTGAAAAAGAGCAATCTGCTGAGTTTCTTGCAGGCTTCTTCTTTGTTGAATCTGCATTCCGAACCGGTGGTAGAGTCACTACAAATAGACTGACTCGAATGTCAAAAGGTTACTATATGAGGTTACTATACAATTGATGAATTTCTTAATGATAAGGTTGCTTGAAAGCATCCGGCTCAACTTCCATCTCGAAATAGATGAATGGATGTTAAAATGTGAAATACATATATGTTATTTGTTGATATAAGAGCAGCCGCTGCGTTTCTTGCCGGTTTCTTCTCGGCAGAATCTGCCTTCCGAATCGGTGGTAGACTCACTACAAACGAACTGCTTAACGTTTCAAAGTGCTTATAGAGTAAGCCACGTAGTACTCTATAAGTAACAAAATCAAGTTTGAATTTTTTAGTATGTTTGTTGAGTCCACAAAATGGTCAATAGTACTAACAGTTCAATAGTCATTGAATCAGCAATATAAGTTAAAACTTTCTCGCAACTCGGCTGTGTTAAAACCGTATGAATGTACATTACGCAATTGCGGAAAAATACAGTCTAACTATCCATAACACCCAGTTACAATATATGTGTTCTGAGGTTAAACCATTTAACTACGAAAGACAGGGGAGTACAACAAATAAATACAAAGCTTTAAGACTACCTACTTATTATATCAACATCGGGTTCCGCTGCTTCTGATGTATGATTTCTTACCAAAAGTGCGGACTGAATCAGGCCATTGCTAGTAAATGTAAAGCATTCTGTGAGTTTAAATATAAACCAACATTCCTTTTATTATTTCAAACTTTTAATTATTGTGTTATGCCATGAGAATCGTGTCGTTTATCTGTGTATACGGATGCTATAATCCCAGTTTACGATCCAAACAAGGTGAAGTTTTGCGGGTAATCAAAATGGATAGCTCCTTTAATATATTATTATCTCCATAATTTATTGACTACATAAGTTTTATCAAAAGTAGAGTCGTAAAAATCTTATGTATTCGACAATACAGCTACGACGTGATTTATTAATAATACATATTCATGATTACTTTGTCAAATATTTTTCCTAATATTCGTGTTGATTGAGGAACACATAGTCGTCGCAATTAATTAATTATGGAATATAAAATATCTTTTATGACTTCATTTGAGTATGCTTATTTAACAAATATAAGAAATGGTTGTAGGTACTCTACCGCATTGTATATCTTGCGCTGGTGTGGTCTGTGGGTGAAACATTGACAAAAGGTTTATAATAAGATGATCGTTATAACAGTACATTTAGTAGGTTTTTAGGGCTAAAACCCAACTGCAGTGCAAGTGGTATGGTTATGGAGGCGAGGACAGATGATTGTTATGCCATTAGGTGCAAAAAAATCTGCTTCGCATTGCATTCTAAATGCTATTGGGGAGATACCTCGATAGAATAATGTGTGGTCATAACCTTGTGGTTTTATATCTAAAGGATGGCAGTTTGAGATTTAACTAGCAACCCTAACATAGATATTATATACGTAAGGAAAACTAACTATAATAAGTTCTGAAATAAATGGATATTTAATTTATATCAATACTTCGCTTAAGTTATAAGAATTGTGGTTAAGGCTAATGAACTGTTGCACATTCTCCAACGGATGAGTTATCTCCATATCATACAATATTAGTTTAGATATAAAAAAGTTTTCACCGGAAACTATTCATGTCACATTAGCATACCCTTTTGTATATTATTATGTTCAGTAATATGTTTTACTTGCATTTAACGCTGTAGTTTGGCTTGTAATGTTATCTTTATTACTAAGGGCTTCGCCCGGAATAAAAGTTAGGGTCAAACAGCCATATTAAACGTTCCTGCGAAGGCTTTTGCTTTAATTCTTATCTTGTAATTTAATTTACACGCGTATACCGCTTGTTGATTAGTTAATTTATCGCCGATAATTCAGAGTTTATCTCTTAACAATCTTAATTTCTTTATTATGTATGTTCCCCCAGCATTAGTTTTGAAATGAAAATTTGATAATTGGTTGTTTGGCGTAGAAACTGTTGTACGGCTAATCGTCTGTGTATAATGTCAGTGTTGAGTTAGAAACATTGAATTATTAGTTATCGGCCTACTCATCACCGTTGATATATCCGACAATAACAGTATATGTGTATTTAAGTTTCGCCCACTCTCGCTTTAGCAATTTTGATTTCAAAAATGTATCCCAATCTTTCTTCGTTGGTATGAACTTTTGTGTAGCAAAAGCACTTTAAAAAGGTTGTTTAAAAGTTGAACAAACAAGGTATTAAGAAGCCCGTTAAGATTTTTTTTGTAAGGGATATTGGACGGCGATCATCAAAAGTGACCTGTTTTCTTATTTGCTCGAGTTAACTACAAAAACAATCTAATTTTATAATAATAAATCATACTGACAGGGAAGCAATATTTCCAACAGATTACTTTGACCAAAAAAATTTGGAGAAAAAAGAGTTAACATTAGTATTTGCGAGTATAGTAGCAGATGATGGAATATTCATGAAATGTAGTGTTCTTGGAAAACTGTAGAATAAATAACGCGCGCTTATTTATAAAATAAAAATTAGATTTTTTGTCTATTAGGTTTGCATAACATACGAATGGAGGCCTATTTATCTGTTACTATAAGACTAACACCTGCAAGAGGCTGAGCATTAATAGAGAGGTGTGTCGCCACGCCCCGAATGTCGACTGCATGTTCTGCGACCAGTTTCATGTTGATTTTATGCTGCGCGGGACCCATTGCAGAGAAATTGCCTTTTAATAGAGAATTAAGGTCCGGAACTCCGGATATTTAAGTTCAGTTCTCGTAAAGGATAAATATTACCATGCTGACAAAGTCTTGTTTTACTTATCTGAGCCTAGTTGCAGCGTGGGGTTTCTTATTAGTACCTAAAGCAGATTAAATTAAAAACGCAAAATTAATATTATAAATTCGAAAGTGTATCTGTTTGTTACTGATTTTCGGCTCGATCGTTGAACTTATTTTGATAAATGGCACAGATGTAGATTGCCTCCTTGAAATGGACATATGATAACATTTATCCCGTCAAAGGTGTCCGCGAAATTTAACATGGCCACTTGTGCATGGCTTCATCGCTTAACTGATCCTGATGAAACTATTCATAGAAATAGTTAGCATTCTGTTGCTGCGGAATTTTCAATAACCCTAAAAAACGAAGACAAAGTCACGGGGTAGTTTTTTGAATAAGATTAACTGAGTACAAATACGATCATTAATAGGTATTTGCCTTGCTGGAGCCCCTTCTATACAAATGATCCCCATCATAATATTATTGAAATTTCCCGGCGCGAACCGTGTACAAGGCCCGGCGGTTGGTACGAAAACAAGAATGAACCTTTGGTTAATGCACAGGAATACAAGACAAAATAAATAAGAAAAAAAGAGTAAAGAAGATTAAAATATGAAGGTATCCAGAGAGTCCGTACCTTAAGAACTTAGATTTAATTTAGCTCATCCTTATGTTAGAAGGCGTGGATAATCCGATTTTGAAATGAACTTTATTGTTCTTTGCCTAGCGTTAAAGCTTTATATAATTTCAATTAATCATAGTTATTTGCGTTGTTTTGTGAAAATTTTTTTGGTCATAGTCGTAATACCCGGTGCCAATTTTATTTTATTTTACAATGTGTTAAGATGCTAAATAGTTATGTTTTTTGCTGTTCACCTTATATATTTTTTATGATATCTAATTTGACTTGTGGTATTTCGTAAAGCTTCCAAAGATATAAGTGTGATAATTTCGGACATGCAATTAGCTCTTCCTTTTTTATGAATTCCGAAAATAGGTAGCAAATAAATAAAAATAATATTTGTATGAATTAAGATGATTCCAGCGGATAAAGTGATGGAGTGATATATTAAGTATAATTTATGGTATTTGTTGGAGGTTTCTGATGTTAAAACTTCTTATATGCTTTGAGGGATTTTTGGTAGGGAAAAACTGGGAAAAAAAGGGTTTGCGTCAGCGATAACCTCGACATGCCCGTTACGTATTGCGTAAGACTAGTGACACATATATCGTATTTATACTTATCCTTACTAATATTATAAATGCAAAAGTTTGTTTTGTTAGGCCCTAAGTAAGCAACCGATAAACTTGATTATTGGTATAGATTTAGTTGAAAGGACGGAGAGTAACAAAGTAACCAAGCCTAGTTTTCATCCCAGGAATATAAGTAATTTGTAAAACAATTGTAATAAACGCGGGCGATGAACACGGGCAATAGCCAGTACACTAAGTTGAAGTAAGTTAAGTTTAACATGCCTCAGTAATAGGAATTTCAGCAAGTGTCTATGTAGTTTAATATCAAGTTCCAGGCGTTCGGTCCGTTGCGGCGCCGAAGCATTTCTTCTCACGAATTTCGCCGCGCGGCGCCTGATGTGGGCGGCCTATCATACAGCGCCATCACACGTCGCACTGAATGCATTTGCCACTCTCCTCATACCAATGTTGTTTTCCTTATGCTGATAAGAATTAAGTCTATATTCGCGAATATTAAATGAACAGCGTTATTCTTTAGATCATATGACCGCCCTTTGTTGCCTAGTGCGTCTAATTAGTCAGCCTGTTTAGTGCTATACTCGCCGCAGGCTCACATTTATCACGGTGTACGATATAAAACGATGTGATTTGTTGAGGTGTACGAGGCACTGAGGATAAATATGTTTTTTTAGATACCATTTGAATTTTTTGTTTTTATCGTTTCCATAATATATGTCCCACATGTACCGCCTCGAGACATCGCATTAAGTATTTATTTTTCATGTGATGTATAAGAATTTATATCGCGCTTTCAGGGCGCCATCAATACGCCTACAAGGACATGATATTTTCACATTATTAAACGACCGTTCGATGGAGGCATTGTATTTCAAAAGTCGTGTTGAGATTCATCGGTCTGGAAATATTCATATTCTGATTATTTTCATATTTTGCATTGCTATTAAATTTCTTTGTCTGATTGTTTTGAGTAGGTAGTCTTTACTGACAACGAGACATATCAAACAGTTTTATTAAATTTATCGCTCACGCTTGCGATATCTTAAATTTCAATGTTGCTTTTTCGTTTTAACTGTTGGCTTTTCTCTTCCATAATGTCTCTTATGACGTTTTCTTTATTGAATTGTATGATCGTATCTTTAATTTAACTTTTACTTAAATATTTTGAAGTCAGGCCTTTGTGCATCTCCAGTCAGACATGTCAAATTCCGAGAGAGAGTTCTTTTTAAAATATGACTTTTATAATTCGATATTCCAAAGACGTCTTATAAATGCACATTTGTTCATGTAAGCCATTGATTTAACAACGAAGTAAATCATAAGTTTCATCAAAATTAAAAAAAAATCAAATTCAAAATTCATTTATTTCAAGTAGGCCTAATATAAGCACTTTTGAAACGTCAAGTCTGTCTGTGTGTAGTGACTCTACCACCGGTTCGGAAGGCAGATTCTACCGAGAAGTAGCCGTCAAGAAACTCAGCAGTTGCTCTTTCCAACATTAACAATTTACATTTTACATTTCAAAATTCATTTTTGTTAGAGATGAAAGCGGAGCCGGATGCAACCTTGTCATTAAGAAATTCATCAATTGTATAATAACCTCGCTGTAATAAATGTGTTTTAACACATTCTTTAAACTTGCATTGGTAGGTCCAAAATTACCTTAGGAATCATATTATAAAAGCGTATACTCAGTCCCACAAATGAGTTCTGCACCTTTCGCAGACGATATGCAGATGTCACTAATTTATGACCATTTCTTGTAAGTCGACTGTTTATATCCACTTTTTGTTTATAAAGACTAATATGTTGTCTAACAAATACTATATTGTTATAAATATATTGTGAGGCTACCGTAAGTATATTTATTTCTTTAAATTTTTCACTGAGGGATTCATCTAATTTGTACCTGAGAAGAATTTTTTATTAGACGTAAAAGCCTTTTAAATAACATTATTCTGAAAACGCGTCATGAGCATAAATGTCGTCCCTTGTTCTTTCCGCTCTGGTATTAAAAAGGGTATATCAGATATATCAGCTACTGATTTGTCGCGATAAGGCGATTTATCTTCAATAAATTTATCGCTCAATCAACGTCGACGCTCGCGCCGGATCGCGCTGCCGCTGATTGGATTTCTTCATAATTACATCTTTTGACACGTACGCGCTAAGTTTCGTACTACAAGCCGCCAGGGCATGAGATCGTGGGAGCACCGTGTAATCAGCTTTCTTGACTGTCTTGTTTTGATACCAAACCATGGAATTATGCTCCGAATGAATAAGCACATGCGAAAATTCGTTCCCTAATTTTAAAACGATCCAAAATATTTCTACGAATTTGAAAGCAGAGTATTATAAGAATATCTTTTGTCATATAACTCAATTCGAAGGACAAAATTTACATGACCATATACCTAATATAATTATATCAGGTATTTAAGTCTAATAGTTTACTACAACTGAACAGAGCGATTACCTATCTACATAGTAGACAGAGTTCGTGTGGAATTTGAAATACTTACCCGGCTGAAATTAGATTGCAGTGTTGTTTATAATTAATTATATATGTTTTCATTATTTATTTTCGTTGCTGTTAAGATAAAAATTCGTGCATAACACTTCCAAATTTTAAGAATATATTTTTATGTTTCGGATTTCTTTTCCGCTTAAGTAATGAGAACGATGAAAGGTGGGTGTTCCACGTGATTTCTTTTAAACGTCTTCCAGTTATCATGTGCAATATTTGGAGGTTATTAACTGAGTGCTGTCAAAAGCCCAGTGTGTCCAATCGTGATTACATTTACATGTTTTTGGGGTATCCTTTATAACTTGCGCGTGGGATATCATCGCTTACGATACAGGCTATAACTATTTGTTACGATATCTTACCTCAGTATCATATAGAAAGATTGTTCAGTATTTATTTATTCTATTTTACATGAACACTAACGACAACATGTTGCGCCGTCTAGGCATTACTATACAGTTGTCGAATATATATCGGATTAGATGAGTGTGGTTTAAATAAGACCGAGAACCATTAGAAGATAACATTTAGGTAAATATACCTAAATGTAACAATATGCCCCGTGATGGAGAGAACTTTGGTCTGAGTAACTCTAGGTGATCAAATGAGGAGATCCGTGTAAGAATAAACAAAAAGCTGAATTGGCAATGGATAGGTTATCTCTCTTGGAAACCCGATGGACGGTGGGGTCCGAAGGTGCTAGAATAGTAACTCTGACTCTGCAACGGTGAACGTTAGTAGGTATTAAAGGAGTCGCAAGAGCCAGGGATCTGGCTGCGCCGCTGGACGTCGTTGGTTGAATGTGGCATAAGACCATTAAATTTGGTGTACTCTACAAAACACCTGTGCCTAGCAGTGGACGTCCATCAGTAATTGATTTGATGGTGATGATGATAATGATAATGATGATGATGATGATGTGAACGTTTTGTGAACATTGAGTAGTATTTTCGATCATATTTCAAGAAAAAGATATCTCAAGGTTGTTCACGTTTACCTAAAGAATCCGAGTAGGTTTAGGCTACCCGCGTGCCGTTCGCGCACACGTCAATATTATTAACGGGTGCGCGGGATCTGAATATTGTCCATTATAAAGCCAGTGTGCGGGCAGCCTAAGCTGTTTCAAAAACCATTACAGCTAGTTTTATAATAAAAATACAGATATTCAAATAAAAATTCAGACTTACTAAACCCCGAAAAGCGACATCTTGTAAAGTTACACAGGATTGATTTGTTTCCAGATGACGTTACGAGTTGCGACTCTTCAGTAGCAGTCAAAAAAGCTTACTGCGATACTGTTACAGAGTGATTTGCACACTTGTTTTTATATTTTATTTAACTTCTGAGGTTTCAACATTATCTTGTGGTGTTAGTTATTCCAAGGTGTATATTTACTGCTATGACTCAAGAAGCTGCAGCACTATCTTAGTAAAATTAATTTTAAATTTAATATAGCCTAAGAAAGAAAGTTATTCTTAGGAATTGTTTAATTCCTTTTAGATTTAATGGCTGTCCCACATATTCCTCGAAAATAATAGAAGCATGGATCCTATAAAAAGGGTATTATCGAAGTCCATCACACCACCCAACTCGTTTCGAAGCCGATTTTCGGCGCGGTGGTCGCAATTAGGCGCGATAAATGCCCCCGACATCCGATCCACTAGGTTTTTATTCGATTAATCGCTCGAAACGAAAACGGAATCCCATTTAACGGGCCATTTCTTTTACTTGTATATGTAGAACTTCACTGGCACTCATATCGAGTTATGTTCTTATTAGTAGGCCTTTATCGAAGAACTTTTGTATTATCCAGTTATCTTTATTTCCATTAGGTGAGACCCGTATGTTGCTCAAATTAGTAATTGATTTAAAATGAGTTATATATGATTTAAGAGTTTGGGCTGTTGACAAGCCCGCATACATGAAATGCTCGCCACATATCAATTACTCTGACACCAGGGATTACGAAAGTCATTATACAATACAACGTGTTCAGCTTAATGACTTACTTGTAATATACGGCCATGACGAGGGGATTAACGTCGTAGTTGTTAGAGCATTTCATTATAGAGTATTTATATTTTTGTCATATCAAAAACTATATTATGTACAATTCCAAATGTCATGTCTACAATAATGTAACAAAATTGTTAATCGTGACGGTGAAAGGTTTAATATTTGAATGACACTACTCCACCTTTTTTCAATTTACCGACTGTACTGGTGTCAAAAGGGGAACGAGTGAGTAACAATCTTCAAAACAATAACAAAAGTTCCTCCGTTACAAGGCGACAAAACCTTAATATCAATAGAACACAATGGGAACAATAGTTGCCCTCTGTCAATTATGCTATCATTAGCATTCGAATAAACGACGTAACGGATCTGATGATTCTTAAAAATAATACGAGAACGTATTGCAGTGTATGCTATACGTTGAATAATTCGGTCGTAAAATGAATCTTGTAGACATAGGAATAAAATTTTAGCTTCCTTAATATCCTGATCAATGATACTGCATCTTGACTGAACGTGGAAGCTATAAATTATTTATAGACAACCACGTCGACGAATTTCCATTGAAATGGATGATTGGTGTAACGGGGGACAATTAAAATCGGAATTTCGAGTACGAATATTTTAGTGCATATACCTAATCGTAGCATTGCGTCCATTTTATTAAGAAAGAATAAATAGTAACAATAGCTTATAGAGAAAGTAGGTAATGTAGTGCTTGAAGTAAAATACTTGAGTTACAAGTCCTTTTGTGATGCAAATTGTATTTGTATTGAAATTGAAATGTTGGAAACAGTTCAATTGAAATATAATACTACTCGCTAAGTGTCGTTTGAATTGACTCACCAGATTTTGCGTTTGTCTGTGGATTTTATGAGTCCTGTATTTTGGCGCCTAAAATATTTCTCCATTTTAGAAACAGTTGCGATTCTTTAAACTGTCTTTGCCAAAGATATAAGTTTCTCGTCGTAATTTCATTGGGACACTTCCGTCCAATATACTTTTGCCTTCCTTGCTTTGCGTCGCCTGTCTGCTATGAGATTACTTTACTTTTGTATGCTCGATAAATTATTTTTTATCTATTTTGCTATAGCAAAAGTTGAGCATCATTCAAATGTAGAGTATTTTAGTACATCATGGTGTATTTTGAATAAAAAAATACATCATCGCTTTCTGCAGTTTCTCGCATGTGCTAAAAGTAACGACAATTTACATTAAATTTCTGTCAGTTCCTAATTAATTTATCTGAATATATCTGTAATTATCCCTGTAGGTGGTACTTATCTTTCGTACTTGCAATTGTAACTTGGTGTGTCGTAAAAATGACAAATTTACTTGTATCGCCGCATGCTACACACGAATGTAATGCGGACTCATCGTATCTTTTTGTTAGCGTGTAATTAAAAATTTATTAACGATCATTGTTGATTTCACAACGATTTTCGTTAACGGGATATGTCAAATTATTCTTTGCATAATTTTTCCTCTATTTGGCGACATGATTGACTGATTTGTACGTAATCATATAAACAACGGACGGATATTCATATAAACAAATCTAAAATTTAAAAAACTTACAGTGTTCATCCAAATGTAACATCAATACACAATATTTATTCATGTATACGTAATATAAATGATTTTTAAACAACGGCTACACCAAATTCAAATTGAAAATTTACCCCCTTTTACACACGCCTCCTGGCGGTCAATTCTTTTGGCCATAATTTTTTTCAATCTTGTCAACACTGTCGATAAATTATTGCTACCATAACAACCTATTATTAGGCACCTGACATTTTATTTAAGGTGATTTTGGGCAAAATTGAAATTTTTAACTGAATATTTTTGCCTGCGGTGAAGCAGTGATGGGTTATGGGATTTATGTTCACCGTTTTCGGAAAATTGTTATGGTTTATAAAAATTCTAACGTTTATTTTACTTTATGCTCATTTAAACGAAAACTTAAGTGATTCTTTGAAGGATATTTGGTTTGTATAATATGTATTTACAGGTTGAAGTTTTATACTGTACGAGTCAACTAATTTATAAATTTGGATATTTCATAAAACTTGATCCCATCAGGTGGGCCTCAGACAGGTCAACGACACCGGTGAGGTAGGGCCAGCCGATGATTGATCAGGTCTCTTATCAGTGCAGTGTCGCCTACGTGCGGCATTTTCAAAGTACTATTGTCTATAGCCACAATGGTATGTTCTAATGGCACCAAAATGTATAAAGAGTGTAATATGCATGTAGTAATTAGTTGTTATCGTTTTAAGATAAACCTTGATTACCACTAGGATTAACCTTACGTTTGTTTGTTTCAGATAGTTCAAGCGAAAGTCGTTGCTTCCAAGGATATGTAAGTATTCATCATAAATATAGAAAAAGTACTTGCTACTTATTCCATACAATATCCACGCTAATAGTAAACCTTAAAGCAATATTAAAGTGTTTAAAGACGATCAAATTAAAAAAATGAACACACAGGCTTCGAATGGTCTGATAGAAATAAGAAGGGAGAAGTTAAGTAAGGGAATGTATAGCTCCTAACCGGAAAGAATTTCGTAATTTACAATATCATCATGCGAAGCTCAAAGGAGTAGTGTTAAATACTAAGCATAGTCTTCTTATTATTAGTTCATGGACATTGAATACTGACCGAAATAATCCTTTTTTCAGATGGGATATCAAAGCACTTCTAAAAGCTATTCCTAAGTTACGCGCAGTCATAGATTTAACTAATACGGCGCGGTACTACGATCCAAAGGTTTGTACAATGCAAATTTCATAATAAATACTATATCCTAATAAGTAGTTTCTGCGTAGTTTCTGTTAGTTCACGACGTAGAGATCGCTGGCGGAATCATTTTTTAAAAGTCGCTGTTACGTCAGGGTTGTTACTTTATAAGTTTGACTACCGCATTATTTCCAGCGCTTGCATATTGTCACATACTTCGATTTTAAATAAGTTCATCTTTATAGGCATCGAAATATCGGCCTAGGTTACATCAATCATTTTATGGTTTAGTATTCTTGTTATTTTTAAAAAATGCCTTTACTATTAGGTCATCATGACCTTTAACGAGTACTCTGTTACGTCTACCTGTCAATGTAGGTTGGATTAACAAGCCGACATTTCATCGCTTCAGATTTTGAAAGTGTTTGAAACTTGCCCGTCCCTTGTACCGATGGAGGCGCCACGCTTGCTGTCAACTCTTGTTACATTGACATCTGTCTGTACAAATGGTGGAGTTAATCTAATTACTGTCGTTTACGAATCCATATGTGTGGATATCGATCTAAACGTTGTCGTCGAGTCAATGTCGAATAAAGATTTCTTATGCTTTGTCAAATTTCTACTACAAAATTTTAATTAGGGCCTTGAGAGTATTAGTCATTATTTATTACATTTTGGTAACAGGTTTGAGCATGATGACGATGTCTTTTGATAATAAGTGAAGACAATAAAATGCACTAATCGAAAGAAAATATTCCTTCCCTTACTTTTCTGTAGCAATATTCAGTGCAGTATTTGAGATGCGGGCAGTTCGACTTGTAGACAATCCCAAATTGACTTGAAGTTTGGAGTCCCTGGGGCAACGAAGAGATGTTAGCTCCCTTTGTGTGTTCTATCGACTCCATAATGGAGAGTGTTCTGAAGAGTTGTTTGCGTTGATATTTCCTACCCTGTTCTCTAACCGCACCTCACGCCGTAGAGAAAAATTCCACCCTCATCATCTGGATGCCTGGTATTCTTCTACTGTTCGAAATACCAGATCATTTCTACCGCGCACTTGCACATTATGGAACAATCTCCCATCTGAAAAGCCGGCAACGCATCGGTGGCTCCTCTGGTGCTGCAGATATTTACGGGCGGCGGTGATCACTTAAAATCAGGTTACCCACTCGCTCGTTTGCCTGCTATTAATATAAAAAAAAAGAACTATGAATTATTTTATTTGTTAGTACGATATTATTTTTAATTGTTCTATTGCAGGAGTTTAAATCAGCAGGCATTGTGCATAGAAAACTTTTAATGCCAGGGCGAGTGATACCACCGGAGAGCAAAGTGACACAGTAAGGATTTTTATTTTTATCTAATTACATTACACCCTAACTAATATGTGTATGTCAGAAAAACGCTGAATTTAGGTCCGCTCTGTAAATTTTTGAAGCATTGTTTTTGTTTTATGTTATTACTTCATGATAGTTATGAAAACATAACTATCATGAAGTAATATCGACTTCAAACAAATAAGATCCCACCAGGTAGTCACTGAATTCAATTTTATCTGTTGATATTGAAACGTAAACTAAACTTTAAGTTTTTTAAATTAAATCAGAAATGGCACATTTATCGATCAAAACAACGACGTGCTCTATGTTTTTGCATTTGCCGCGGATTTTAATTTGAAGCGTCGAATTGGCGCCACTCGTAGGCCGAATATGGGTAATGTTATAAATCTCCACGCGTGCGTAGGTGTTGACGGCGCGACTGAGGGCCGCAGACTCTGAGCTAGTGAAGTACCACTGGTACCTCTTCGGATTCAATTGAAGCCGGTCGCATCTAGCGCTTGTGTTCATCGGCGGCGTCTGCCTCCCACGCGTGATCCGAGGGCTTTAGGAATTTGAAAGGCATTTGTCGCTGCCCCAGTGCGTCTCGCCTTACGTGCAACAGATGTCCCAATGAATTAAAGAACAAATAATATATTATTAACACTTTTACTCTGACGTTATTAGATCTCAAAGCTTCCACTTAATTATGAATAAACAAGGGTAGTCCACAAACGGTTATCATATTAATCAGATTTATTATCATCTGTCCAAACTAAGAGCTTTAACTTAAAGATTATCTCGGTCATTTGTTTAGTCTTTTGTTAGATGCTGCGCGACATCGTCGATCGGCTTCGCCATAAATAACCATCGGCATTTCTCAGATACTTCGTCCCTGTTATCGCGCCTGTGAGCCTCGCATCCGTTTGTCAGTTACGGATAGACAAATGCGCCACCCGTAAAGCGACTTCTAGTTGAGTGATAGGTATTTAAAAAATATGCACACATTCAAAACAAATGAAAGGCTTATGTCTTTTGTAAATATATAATACTAGCTGCTCCCAGCGACCGTTTGGTTGCTTTGTTAGGACGCGAACGAATGACGATATTTGGAGTAAAAGTGCGAATGTTCCTGTAAACCCTTAGGAATTTGCTGTTTTTCCAAGATCGAAAGTAGCCCATGCTATTCTCTGTCCTATCAACTGAATATCAAGTCGATTGGCTTCTAGTTAGGCCGTAAATCAAAGACAAACAATAAAAGAAACTAACACCCACTCGCATTTATAATACATATTTGTAAGGATCGTATAAATCCACGTTTTAAAATGTTGAAATAGGATCAATATTTGTAATATAGTCCTTCATTATGTGCTGAATGCAAGTATCGCGGTCAAGCCTTCGTTCTGACCTTTCACTGTATAAGACGAAGATCAGGCGCCTGATCGTAATGACGCTCGCGTGCCTCAACCGTTTGTTCATTTATCACGGCTATATTTTTACTTGTTTTCCATGTTGACTGTTCACAATCATGTCGTCATTACAAACCAGCCTGTGTACCAACAATCATGCCGACTATAAATTGTGACCACCGTTGAAGTACGATTGTCAGATTAATAGATTTTTATGGTTCAAGACGAAAGGGATTTCCGAGGATTTATTGTCGTGCCGCTAATGAACGCTTATTAATATTGAACATTTTATGCATATCCATTCACACTTAAATGTGATGCCGGATATAAGGATCATTGATATTTTCGAACGTGACGATAAATCTAAGAGTTAAAGTTATCGATTCATTTAATATTAGTATATTAGATGCCGTGTCACCAGCCACACGCCAAATCCGCATTTAAACTGTTTTTATCAAATGGTATTATTTGCGATTCGATTAGCAGAAGTTTAAGTTATCTCACGATGGTTTCACATAGTAGACACCTATTAAGTCATTCACTATTTTTGGGTGGTTCAGTCAATTTTGCGATGGGAAAACCGAAAAAGTTGTTTTGTGCGAGAGTTACGGCCTAATTGCTACTAGAAACTGCTATTGACGTCAAACTTAACAGTTGTCTCATACACCTTTGTTTTTATTGGCCTAATCATAATTTGGGTATAAGTATCTACTTATACTTATGCCTAAATAAATCAAATACTGTACAAACCTAGGACATTAAGTACATATAGTATTTCAACGTATTTGAAGAAGCGATTTTGGGGGGAATAATATACTTTTTCTTGCCCTTGGAGATGTATGTGTTCACCAGCTATTTCAACATTCAATTACAGACGCAAATGAAAGGTAAACCTGAACGCGAACCTATTCCTGTTTTACCTTTTTAATATGACTACCTTTAGTTCTTTATAAAAAATGACTTCAAATAATGTGTGGCATAACAGCAGCACTACATGTATGTCGATAGCACTGGGTATGCTACGTTACCCAAGTTAGTAAACGGATGTGTGCCCATCTTTGGAAATTTTAAATTTAATTTGATATCAATGAGTCTTAGCTCCTATCACTAACAGAGAAAGTAATCGTTAAAGGAAGATACGAAATCGCATCGTTAGTTACTTTGTCTGCTAAAGGTTAACCGAGAAAATTTCCAACATTTTTTATTTAGTCCAAGAAAGTCCTCATAGATGTGGCAACACTTCATGTATTCAGTATCGTTAGGCCTTAAGTGAGGGGTTTGCTGCTGAGGAGTTATTTCCTCCATCTTCAATCATATTCCTCATATCTGCACGAAATTTGGGCAAAATTAAACTACAACCTATCCAATACAAAAATAATTATTTAAATCGATTAACATTTGACGGCGTTAGACAGACAGAAAGACACACAGACACAAAAAAAATACGTCTTGAGTTCAGTACCGGTTAGAGAGTGCCCTCCTAAAACCATTTTTTAAATATCTTCAATGTACAGAATTTGACCAGTTATAGTTTTATTATAAGTATAGATAAATGACGTTTAACTATTATTGTCATCTGTTTTCGTCGCATCATCAGAATTCAAATTTTAAAGAAGGTTTCAGCTTGAATTGTTTTTTTACTTTTGTTGCTTTAGAAACATCAGCAAAGTATCTGTGCACTAGGTGTCTTCGTTTAAATGCATTCTATGACTTTATAAACGTGCTATACAAATCATATGAGTTAAGCTTATTCCCTAGGGGAATAAAGGAGGTATTTCGCTTTACTATTTCTGACTTCTAGGGCTTATTACTAATGGAAAGATTCTGAGACTTTTTTTCTAATCATAAAATTATCATATCAATAATGAAATTATGTTATGTGCAGACAACCTTCCAAAACGAGTTTGATAAATTTTTGTTAAATTTCGAAAAAAATTGTTAAATAGAAATACATGTTCTGTTAAATTAAAAAAATAGCAGCCCCATCAAACAAACAAATTGTTCCTTCCCTATCATGGCTCCACATTATATTATTAATGCTAACGTGCCTATTATCAGCGGATACCACGTTTCGTTTCAAGTAATAACCGATCTAAATATCGACAATGTTATAGTTTCCAACCATTACATTGCTGCCATATAATCATTTGTAGACCACACAGGCAATAATTGAGACATTGGAGTCGTAAGACAAATAGGTATTATTAAAGTAGCATGTCTTAAAATTGTAGCTGCATAGTTCAACTTGACAGAAACTTACGAAATTTCTGATACCTGGGAATTAATTAAATTGAGGTTATGAAACGTGTTCATGTATTGATTAGGGCATAATCTTGTTTTAATGCAGTTCATTATTATTCTGGTTGTGTTTCAAAATTTAATATAATCGAATTAACATACTTACGCTTGTAGAGCAAATAAATTAACTTTATTATTTGAAAGGTTGTACTTAATCTGTGAAAGGGCAAACTAAATCAAAACATCGACCGTTAGCCTGCCAGTTTGTGATAAGTAACTTTTGCCGTTCGATTTTCGCGTTTATAATAAAAATGGGTTGCAACGTTACGACTTTTGCTACTAGAAAACGGAAACGGACCAACGTGTATCTTGTCAATTACTGTACGTCCTGACTCCCGACACCGTTGACATGACTGACTCCGTTGACATGACCGAATCCGATAGCAGAACGTTGTAAAGAACCGATTCCACTTTTTAAAATAAAATTAAACGTAAATAAAATGATCAGTAAACCCTGCATATTATTTTTTTTTTATAATATCTTAAAATTTTAATAAATAGTAATAGTAAACCCTCGTGCCAATTTTCGTTAACGGACCTATGTCCTAAACTAAACTAAAAAAAAATCAGCGTATAACTGTTTAGTTTGAAATATAGGCAAGAATGAAATATATTTAGGCCGTGTTTAGATTTCGCCTTCATTGAGACTGGATGATTTTTTTTCATTTTACTTATTTATTTAACACTAAAAACAGATCATGACATAAAATAAACAAAAAACAACAAACCAATAAAACAAAAAAAACCATGTAGCCAATAGATGTGACGGACTTCTCTAGGATATTTCCCTAAAAAACAAAGTTATATACTGACCTATCAACTAGAAGACTTGTTCCGGTAACAACTCTCGAGTGCGTACAAAAATATTAGCGCTATAACTACAGTTCTATAAAGTTACCACCATTCAAGAATTCACGCTTGAGTTTTTTTTTCGACTTCAAGTTAGCCCTTGAATGCAATGTGAGATTCCAGGATGCTAAGTGATGCTGCAATAAATGATGGTAGCGGACTTAAAGTTATGTGATGCTAGTTATGTATGATGCATACCACTAATCAATTTCTGCGCGGCATCGTACCGGAACGCTCAATCGATTGGCAGCACATATTTGCCAGTAGGGTAGGAGACTGAAGCCTCCAACCAGACCAAAACAGAAAATTTTGAAATGAATAAATTCCCAAATTGCTTCTGCCGGGATTCGAATGCGGACCCTCGCCCATATATGTGGCAGCGCCCCCTAGCGACCCCTACGCCAGAAAGGTCTGCGAGAGTATATATATACCCACTTTAAACATTTTGTGGTCACGGTACTGAATATTAATATATAAATTATTTATTAAATAATAACATAAAGTGGTACGATCTGTGACACAAATATATGGAATAAATTATAATAATGATTCACAGCTCATAAAAGTTTTTCATCTCAATACATCGAAATGCCGTGGTTTATGTATCACCGCCAATGGCGCCAGCGATTGCTGCTAATTAATTAGCACGTCCTACATGTTTATTAGCTGGCGAAGGTCCGTTGTGTGTAATGCTTTATTTTTGCCCAAAGTTTCCTGATGTATTTCTTCGTCTTGTCATTATTAACATAGCCTTTTATCTGTTCCTTCTTGAAGCCAGATTTAGTAACTTTTGCTTATGATGCAGTGTTTTTTTGCGCAACATATTTTTTATACCACTTCGAGTTAGCCCTTTACTGCAATCTCATCTGCACGGTTAGCATGGATAATAGAAATTTTTTTAAATACCCTACATACTGACGAGGGATAAAAATTACTTGTTCACCTGCCAAAAGACAGCAGACGGGAAAAGGATACCTTAACCCCCGTTTATAAGTATATTAATTACACCCGTGCACCCATGATTTCGTCCTTTTCCCAGGGTAAGTGATGATACAGTCTATGCTAACGTGCGATGATAACGTGCTAATATGTTAGGGGTAAGGCAGTTAAAAACCCATACTTTTTTGGTTTGTTATCTATGTTCGGCTCTACCTTTGGATCACTATTGATTAAATTGGGCAGACATATAGTGTGATCATGTAATTTCATAATATTCATCCCGAAGAAATGCTTATAAAAGTTATCCATTTAAACGAATAGTAATTGATACCGATGCAAGGATTGACCGCATAACTTATCTTGGTGAAGTTTGTAAAAGAAGGAAAGTTTTTTTTGCATCCTGCGGATGGCCATAGGATTATATTATTATAGGCCGGAAAACTAAAGGGCTCCTGCAGGAGAGTAATAAAGAAATATTAGACCTTGACTTTGAAAGGACGCCATAGCAATTCGCATCAACGTGGATGTAAAACATCGTGCAAGCCGACGCCACTTTTAGGAATTTCTCTGTATGTAACCTTTCATAAACTGATTATTATTCTAATCCGGATTTGACGGACCACTAGTTTCTATTCAGAGCGGCTGCGATCGTAACTCTGGAACCCGTTAAGTGTAACCAAGTAGCACATAAGACATCAATGATTGTCTATTCAAGTTCAAATGATTATCAAATGCATTTGATATAATAATTATTGAGAATGACGGCTCTTTGAAGCAAGAACGACCATTTAACGGCCTATTACTATTAGAATAAGCCTTAGAGCCCATCGAATTTTAACAAGACAAAATAATAACTACTTCTAAACAAAACAGAAATAATAACTAAAATATATAACACTACTTAGGTTTTATATTTATGCCCACGTTCTTCGTCAGCGATCATTACGGTGTTTTTCAAATCATGCATGGACTGTATGTTTTCGTAGGATAAAAAATAGCCTATGTTCCTCTACTTCCTTACAACTATATACCAAAAATATATAATCAACTTGATTTTCGGTATATAGGATTGCTTGGTTACGGCGTGAAGGAAGATAAAACAAACAAACACACTTTCGCTTTTATAATATTAATTTATTAGTAATATTAGGATTTTTTTAAAAGCTGACTGTTGCCCGCTACTCAGACTGCGTTTTTATTTATAAGTCTCCAGGGTGCAAGCTTGTGCTAAATTTCGCCATTATCTGCTTCAGTGTGGGAAATAGGTAACGAAGAAGAAGAAGAAACACTTTATTGCACTATAACATACAGGAAAAGATACAGTAAGGAGAAATCGTACACAATGTAGACATGCAAAGGCGGCCTTATTGCTGCAAGCAATCTCTTACAGGCAACCTTTGTAGATAGGACTTACAGCAAAAGAACGGGATAGTGTCAAGAGTGTTGATAGACATTCCTAAATACCAAAATATAAAGATACAAATACTATATATAATTTAAATAAATATACGTAATATATAAATATACATCATATATATAATATATATAATACATAATTTAGAAGAAAGAAATATAAAGAATCTACGAAGGCTATTCTTTAAACCTCCGAGACATCACAGGATGTTTTCCGGGATAATAGTCCGGGGTGCAGGCTTTATTAAGTAGCAAAATTCATTAACGTCTCTGCAATCGTCGAGTTTGTGCAAGACTTGATAGATAAAAATAAAATAAACATATTTTTCATTTCATTTCAAATATGAGTATAGATAAAAGCATACGTGCACTATTCTTATACCTACCTAACTACCTATCTACTCGCAAAAATTGTGCATAATTTAGTTGTTTTTGAGTTTATCCATAACATAAAAATATACAAATAAACATTTCTTTATTAATATTACAGTACGAGGAGTATAAGTTTAGAAAAAAATTCTACTATAAACATTGATGTTTCACAACTGCCGGGCGTTCGGCGTTGGCCAACTTTTTTTTACTCTAGCTGGAAAACGAACCTGCCTCGGGTACCGTAGGCGACCATGCTGCCCACTAGACCAACGAACGAGTTAATACTTTTAGGTTGTGGTTAATGTCTAATCGGTATTTGTTATGTTTTTACTCTAGCGGCATGTTTTAGGTCCATATATGGAAATCAAGTAAACCGCAAATGCAACTTATTCTCGGAACACCAATTGTCATCCGCAGCCACTAGTCAGTGATTCATGTCGTGTAACTGAGATGAGCTTACGGGGTTATGGTGGCGAACGCGTAACGTTTATGCCGTCTTATGAATCATAATTTGTGGGAATATTTTAAGTTGTGAATTGTGTAACTTATTACTGGGTGGTCTGAATGAAGCTGTTTAATTGAGGCCTCTTAGTTATATTAAGGAAAGACCGAACTAACTCGTTCGTCCCGTATCCTTTATCCTAGTCTTACTGTGCAAAAATTATTAAAAGCCGTTAAGTGTTATTATTTGTCCAACTGAAGGCGATGTTAAATAGTATTTATTTACTTTCATCTAAGTATTTATTATATGGTATATAGTTTATTATTAGTTTGTTTTTAAATATTTATTATATGTTATATGCATTTGCGTATATTAGTTTATGTATAAGTATTTAGTTATTCGTATGTATTTATTTTATATTTTGTATCACCTGCAGTTAGTTCTCCTCTTTTTTTTCCTAATTCTAAGGTTGCCTGGCAGAGATAGCTACTAAGCTATATGGCCGCCTTTTGTATTCTTCTTCTATTTTTATGTTTCTTTTTTCTTGAATAATTCTTCATGTGGTGTACAAAAAAAGAGTTATAATAATAATAATAATAATAATAACTATCACATACACGCACAAATACACAGACCTTGGTCTATTTTACATAAGAGAGACGGTTTCAGAACTGAGATAGAAAAGATTTACTAAAAATTAATTTAAAAATTAATAGGCTACTTTTATTCGTCTTCGTTGCAAAACAAATATAATTTTTTATTATCAAGACAATCTTATTAAGATAAACTTTGCCCTGTATAGCATGTTATTTGGGCACCGCATAGTTTAGCAAATGTTAAATTATCCTAAAACCGCCGGTTCGAGAGGGGAGATTACGTCTATAAGTAAAGCAGGTAGGAAGGTATGTTCCATCGATACGACTCGTAGTTTACGCGGGTAGAGGGAACAGCCAGAGCTAGTATAAAATATTGTGAGTGGTTAAATAGCATTACAATAACAAATCGGAGATTGTTTTTATTGTCGCCAGTTCCTTAAAACTTTCGTTAACCTATGGCCCAAGGGGGTTATGGACAGCAACGATACAAGTTTCCGCTATTAAGGACGTTCTGGATTGCATGGGAACCACGTGCGTCCTTATCTGGCGTTGTATCGAGATGTCGCCTATTATCTCAGTTTCGACCACTTTCGTTGCTTGTACGGCATCATCGTGTACGCTGTACGCTCCTACCATGATGGATGCGGTAGTATCACGTATGTGAGGTCGCATACTTTGTTATCTGTGGGAGAATGCTTCTATCTACAATAATCTGATATCTTTCTTAGGGAAGTTATTTCCTACATATTATTATAGTGTACGTGATGCATGACTACTCAATAAGTTCAGTCTTTGTAAAACTTAAGGTTAGTCGATTAAGCTACCTGATGAATTGGTGAGAACCGGGAAGTCCCGGAGTCGATGGCGATCCGGTGGGGGCATGTTGGTCATTTGTAATTTCAGAATGTTCTCTGGTCTGGTGGGATGCTTCGGCCATGGCCATTTACTGACAAAGACGTACCGCCAAGCGAGTAAGCGTTCCGGTATGACGCTGCGTAGAAATCGTACAGGGATATGGGTTTAATGTAACTGCTATAACCGTAACAGGTTAGCCGCTTCCATTTTAGACTGCATCATCACTACCCAGGAGAGATTGCAGTCCAGGGATAACTAGTGGAAAAAAAAGCACTCAGCAAAATAAATTTTCTTCTTCTTGCCCTTATCGCATAAATAAAGAAAGTAACTGAAATAAAAAAGTTTTAGAGTAAATAAATATGCCACAAAAGCTTAGTCGCGTAGAAACCGATTAGGGGTGTAGCATATAACTGCCATTACCCTACCAACAGGTTAACCCGCTACCATCGTAAACAGCATCACCATTTACCATCAGGTGAGATTGCAGTCAAGGGATAAGTAGTAAAATAAAAAAAGGACTTTTTAAAATAAATTTAGCCGGCTAGTCGATTAAACATAATTCAAAAAGTACTAAGCATAAATTTCTTAGCAAGTAGTATCATTTTGTGTAGGTAAGTATTATTATTTTTGCCCACAAGGCATTGAAAATGAAAACATCCTTCGACGTAACTATCTGAACTAGAATATTTATAAAATTAACACTTTTTGTTACGGAATATTGAAAAAGAAAATACAAGAATTTACTTAGTTGATCCGAAGTCGGTGCCTTTTTTATAAAAAGCCCGCACACAGTATTGACTGATTGTACATCTTGGATTACCGATTGGAGATCGCACGCAGATAGCCTGATCACATTAAATATCGCAATGTGATATCTCATGTAAACCTTTTGACACGCAAACTTGATCGTAGAGGTGGCCATGAGTACGTAGGATTGTTAAGGGTTATAATCCGGATGGATCTGCTGGAGATAAGAATACAGAAGTTAAAAGTTAAAGAGTATCCGGGTCATATTCATCGTGCTTTAAAGCATGACCTTATGTGAATGTTTATCCGGCATACGATATAAAATGCAATAAGGGCGCAAAACCTGCGGAAGTGGTAGAATAAAAAAGTCCAGTCATTATTAAAATGTATTGTGGCCAAAGTTGAGATTGGTTGATTAATCGCTAACTTGCGCTAGAAGAAGCACATAAAGAAGTAAAATGTACTTATATTATTCTACGTGCTAATAAAAGGCGACTTTTTGTGTTTTTGCTAAAACTAAGTTCCAGGCTGGTCCTGCACCTTCGAAAAGAGCTTGGTACCACGGTGGCTCTTGCCGATACAGGACAAGACTAAAACTGGCTTGTAACATAATGTCAAAAAGTAGCTGTGCACTTTCATTAGCAGGGCAGCACTGCTGAGGCCTCTCTCATGAGAGAGAGCTAGATCTTTGCGCTCAACTCCAATGGGGTTTGGAGAACTGTAACGATAATTATATTGTGTGATTATTAGGCCATGGTCTATAGCGAGGTACGGTAGTAGACGTAAACAACTTCCTAACTCAGGGCTTCGGGCTCCGGGTAGAAGAATGTAGTTATAATAATTGCAGCCACAGTCCTCGCACTTACATAAATTTTCCAGTAACGCCGCGCAGAGGCACGCCGGTCCTTGCCGCATGAAAAATGCCGGGATTATAACTCGGGAGCGATCTACCGAACAGATAACGCCGCTAGATATAAATTATCTCACAAACGTAAGACGCAACTAATATTAAATAAGAAAGCATGTAATTCACGTTGGTTCGATCTGCCCGGCCGAGCAATAAAATACACAATTCTGACAGTTTTTAAATAATGACGTCCGTATAGCTGGGCCAGGAAATGCTTAGAAAGTTAATACAAACTTTGGCTTCAAAACCGTCTTATCTCGATTTAGATCTCTATAATGAAAATAAAAATTTTCACTTTCGATGCTATTTTATTTGGGTTTACACCGATAAAGGATCAATAAGTAATTATATTGACCAAAGTGCGTGACAAAGTGTAATTTTAATGTGGCACCCAAAAATTGATCCATGATTAATATAATAAGGACGCACATTTACGTAGAAATTAAACGAACAAGTTTCAAATTGTTTGTAACTAGAATTTCTTAATAACTTGTTCAATATTGATTCGTCTTCAAATAATATAATTGAGCGGAAGATCGGATCATATTAACTTTGAACATAAAATTCACGCAAGACGCAAACTTGTTTCCTATGAATTTCTTGAATCGTGACTTTATGCATAATTAAATTGTTTACTCTTTGGCGCCACACTTCGAGTATAGTTTCGTTTTGTATATCTTATTGGAGTACTGTTCTTGAGAATTGTTTGTTAATGATCTTTTGCTGGAACTCTGGCTGGTTACCTTCATTTAATGTGCATCGATTATTAATTAGGGTATCAGTAAGCGGAGACATCCTAGTGGTTAGAGCTTGGACCTTCTTCCCGCTCGGGGAGAACGAGTTCGATCCGCGAAACGCAACTCTTAACTTTTCTGAGTTATAATTAAAGCTTCATTTGCTTTAACAGTAAAGGAAGACATGTTAAGGAAACTCGCATTCTGAAGAGTTCTCGATAATTTTCTCAAATGCGCATGAAGTCTACCATTCCGCGACTGGCAAGCTTGGTGGAGTATGGCCTAATTCTGAGCGGAGACCCTTGCCATGTAGGACCGGGAATGGGATGATAATGATGATGCACCGATCTTTTTAGTTTGATTCCCGGTTCTTATAAACTTATTAATTTATATAATCTTAGTTGGCTCATGTCTAGTATGGTAGGACGTTGCTGCTGCGGCTATCTTTCGGGTAAAGACATGCTATCGAGTTATTTGATATATCGATACGATGCCGCGCAGAATTTTTGGGGTTATGGGTTTAATAACTGACCGAAAAGCATATCCTTAAGACTGCTCTTCTACTTAATGACGTAACTTTATATTAAGACAATAAATTTAAAACTTATGGTGCACATCGAAATATTTTTTAGACATTGTACCAGTCACCTGTTTTAGACCACCCCTGCAAGGTATTTCAGAAAACATTCCCAAGAATTCTGGGTGCCACCTCTTTCTATATTAAAACACATTTGTTATGGTGAAAACAAACATAATTCACCAAATAGGCAGAAATGCAATCGGCCGCCGGTCGGCAGAAACGCCTTGTAATTCCCGGACGCCCACTGATCATGCGGTTTTAGGTGTAAAAAAATCGATTAAAGTATGGCGACACGCTGTGATCGATACATGACAATGTTTCATTTCTGACAGCTGCGCAGGTTTTAACATTTTTTTGAAATTCAATTAAATGTTATGCGACGCTTTTGCCTTTGTTACATATCATTTTACATCGTCGCCAAGTTTTATTGATTCACTATTCGGAACAAGGCGTTATAGAGTGTCGGAATGTAATAAAGTTACACGGCAAACAGCTTTTGTTTTTCATTATCCAATAACAATAATTGGTGCTTGTTCATGTCTATAGTTTGTCATGTTTTTACAGCTTTAATATAAATTTAATAGCATTACATTAAATTATGCGCTGAATATGGA
Organism: Pararge aegeria; assembly: GCF_905163445.1. Lineage (NCBI taxonomy): Eukaryota > Metazoa > Arthropoda > Insecta > Lepidoptera > Nymphalidae > Pararge > Pararge aegeria. Next base: position 6,024,583 of record NC_053194.1, read on the forward strand.
ATTTAGAGTTTTGAAAGACGATGTTTACAAACAAATTTTCTTTTTTTTCAGATTTTTTAATACGGTTGACGTATTACTAGGAGAAGATTCAGGTACGCGATATTTCTAAGAAAACGCACACATAAAATTATGCCCATGTATTTGATTGTCTGATTTGGTGATTCTTATATGCCACCTGTACAAAAAGTTATCATTCTAATTATTAAGCTGACATATATATTTTTTGTATAACCAAGTGGCGCTATAGGCACTAACACGTAATGTGACCTGAAATCGTCGGAATTTTTAGGAGCTTCGTGATTTGATTGTGAATTATTGTGCATATTTGTTTCCTTTTATCATGTTTATCGTTTTATACTAAGATGGCGATCTCCTGAATGGCAACGTGCAAGTAGGTTTTGTAAACTTTGATGTAGGTACGATTCACAAGGGGAAATGTGTTGCGTGGGAAGAGACGTTTTGGTGAGGTGTTAATGCATGCCCATTGCCTAATTGTATTGCTTTACGAGACAACCATAAAGAGTGTCGCTGAGCTCTACCTTTATTGTCACTAATTGTTTTTCTTTGTAGTAACTCTTCTCAAGTAAATAAGTCTTACATCATGATCTCCGCTATAAATTTCATATCATTTGATTTTCTTTACATAGTCAAATCACTTCTCCAAATATCAATGTCTACTTATTTTATCTTTGGTCTCATCATCAAATATACGCGAAAACAATGATTGATTTGATCATATTCTCCATTTGTAGCGTTAATATCTTACGTAACGAGATCGTCAAAGTTATTTAAAAGCTTATCAGTAATACTAGACACAACATACGATTTCAATTAAAGATCGGTTCGATTTCGACTTGGAATGTATAACGTGTTTATTAAATGAAGAGCTTCGGTGACACCTCGATCAACGGGTGACGAAAGCTGCGACAGGGCTCTCGTTCGATTGGTTTGTCAATAAGTCATAGCAATCAAAACTAGTAGGTTCGGTCCACACGTCCGAGATAATCGGCAGCTACACTTTTAATTACATTGACACAAATCGTGGTTATCGTCGAACTTCTCACGGTGCCGAACTCAATATTCAGAATGTTCATTAAGTTCTAATTACGAATGGGCGCCCTTGTTTGTCTTGATCACTAAAACTAGCTTTTATTAGATTACGTGGGTAGTTTCAATTAATTGTGGGCATTCTATTATCTGTCGGCGTTTTCATTGGTAATGGCTGGTTATCGGTGTCGCTAAGTAGATTTAGTTAGATTTGTATTGTATTCGACTGGTTTCCAGAGGTAAGCGACACTTCCTTTTATTGTTTAGGTTAACTGGAGCGCCTTTATCCATTCGTCTCATTAAAAAGATACCACTGTTGTTATTGTAGGTAATTAAATTTTGTGTTAAGATATGGGTAACGTAGCACGTTGTTTAAATTTATTTTATCAATGAGAGTTTTCTGAGTATAGTATCTATCTATAAAATTATCTCTACTTATTTTCTATGTTAGTAATAGTATTATATTATAGTTTAGTAGAAGGATGCTTTATTTCCTATATAAAAATCGCGTTGGTAAAAGCATACCTAAATTTTATAACAGTCGAGATAAATCGCTTTAAGCGATAAGGCCGCCTGTACGCATTGTTAATTTCTTATATGAATGTTTCCTTAACGTTTTTCTGTTTTTATGTAACGATATTTAAATTCCGTTGCTCAAAAGGTGGTATTTTTTACGATAAGTTGGATTTAGCGTACTAGTTTTACTTTTCCCTTTTTTATTTATCCTCGTATTTAAGCGCCTGCAACCATTCCTTTTTTTATAACGTCACTAAGCATTATAACTTTGAAATATTAAAATTGCATTTTTGATTAATAAATGATTATTTTAAATTAAAAATTCTCTATAAGAGTTTCCTTAAAGTTGGGTGAATGTGCATTCCGAATGACCTCTTTAATGATTAGGTGTTTTGATTCATTAAGGTTTATAAATGACCATCGGCATTTAAAAAAAAATGCATTATTAGGTCTCGTTTTAACTTGTATCGAGTTTTAGTCCGAGCCGCATGGGTAAATGAATATTTTTTAATCAAGCGAATAAGTTACATAGATGCTCGACAAAATATTACATTGAATCACTTAAATATGTTCGTATTTTCTCATACATACGAGTTTCGCAGAAGGTGTCATATATTTTGCATTGAGAAAGAGGTGGCGCTCCGGCGGGTAAATGCGACGATATTCATATTTCATGCGCTATCACACGCGAATCACATTCGCGTTCTGATTTACACGATATAGCGGTGCGCGGAATGTCCTACACGGACTACCGTCGGTTCGCAAAGGGTGGTCTAAACAATACTTGCCCAGGTGGGAATTTCTTAAACTTACCAACCATTTTTATTTTCAAATAAACCTCAACTTAAATTTGTTAAGCCTTTCCTGCCTCCAATGATACAAGGTCTAAATAGTCAAATATTTCTTTAGTCCAATAAGGAAATCGAGTGGACTTTTGCGTAAGTAAAAATAAATAAATATACTATTACAATGCACACTTCGCCATCTAGCCCCAAAGTTAGTGTAGCTTGTGTTATGGGTCCTGATATAGCTGATAGAATATTTTTATGAATAATATACTTATAACATACAAATAAACACCCGAGCACTGAAAAACATTAATGTTCATCACACAAATATTTTCCAGTTGTAGTAATCGAACCCACAGCTTGGACTAAGAAAGCAGGGTCGTTGCCGACTGCGCCAATCGGCGGTCAATAAAAATATGTACACCGTAGTGAGATGATGGCGATAACTACATTCATAAACTTAGAGCTAAAGCTGCGAGGGTTCCAAACGCGCCCTGGTCTAAGAAGAAGCCCACAACAAACTAATCCGGGTGTAAAAAATTTAAATATTTAATGACATACATGTCAATCTTAAAACAGGATATCAAACCAATGAGTGATAAATGAGCATCTTTAAATTTTGGTCATAAATTCTGGTCGAGGTTTTTATATTTGAACATATGTCTGGCGAAAAAGCTTTTGCTTCTTAACAATACATTAATAGATTAGTTTGTTGGAAACTAAGTTTCTAAGTTTGTTACTACGAAATCTAAAAATATCGTTGCATTGGAAGCAGTGCATTTTGTAAAAAACATAAAATAGTTGTGGACAAAGTTGCACTCCCTGCTAAGGGGGACACCAGTGACAAATGTTGGTGAGATAGTGTTATTGGGAACGTGATTACGTACGTTAAAAGATATAAATTTCTGACATATGGCAATAAAAATAAAAATAGATAACACAGTAATAATTTGTTAAGGCATTTTTATATTCGGAGAAGTATTTTTGAAATAAAGGTTATGTAATACGAATATTTTCTCGCCGGTGCACCATAAAAATACCGAGTGACCGAACGTGTAGTGAAACGGTTATCTTTTAAATACCTAATCAGTCAACATCTCATCTCTGCCCACGCGTGGCGCCAAAGAGAATGGGGCAACGCGGCATAGAGTAGGTACACCTTATAATTATTTGAACTTTGTTATTATTACATCAACTTTAGATTACTGTGTAACGCATTACGAAATTATTTTCATTTTTTTTTATTCAACTACAAGTTAGCCCTTGACAGTCAGTGATGATGCAGTCTAAGATGGTAGTGGGATAACCTGTTAGGGAGTATGGTGGTCATACCCCTAATCGGTTGATACGTGACATCGCACCGGAACGCTAAATCGCTTAGCGGCACGTCTTTGTCGGTAGGGTGGTAACTAGCCACGGCCAAAGCCCACCCACCAGACCAGACCAGACCAAATTCAGAAATTATAAATTCCAAATTGCCCCTGCCGGTAATCGAACCCGGGCCTCCTTCTAAAGTTCACAGCACTCACCGTTGCGCCAGGGAGATCGTCAAAAAAAAAAAAAAAAATCTGCAGCGTTCCCTGATTGTGAATATTATCATTTGCAATTTATCTGGGAACTTATTTCTAACTATAGGATGCTTATTTTTATCGGAGTTTCATACCGGCATCTTAAGACTTGAATGTGTTTAAAGAAATCCTAAACCACCTTAAAAAAGGCTGATAAAGTTTGTAACTTAACGTTAACGCATAACCAAAATTCTCCATGTGTGGATCGAAAATACTAGTGTTTCGATTCGATCTGTTTTTTACGGTTTGATTAAATATTATATTTTTTGTTTACAAGGACACTTTTTTGTTACAAGGACACGGTTTGATAATTTTCGGTAACCATAGGGACTGAAGCAAAATAAAAAAATAAAAAAATTGCATATTATATGTGAAGCTAAACTTTAAACCGCATGTTTTCGCAATCGATTCATAAAGAGTCTCTTATATGGATTTGTTCGTAAAGCGAGACTTCATAATCACGAATGCGTGCGGTAAAATCCTAATAAGCTGATTACGATGTAAGGGGGTCGTAGCGTGGGCGCATTGCATTATCCGTATCGATAGCGAGCTGTCACACAATGCCGATACTGATTGTCGACAATTGATCCGAAGGAAGCGCATACCCGTCTGTGATCATCACTGATATGAAATCTGCTTAAATACGTTTTATATTAATGCGAGATTCGAAGCTTGCCTTTGATGGTTATCTTGTCTAATGAAAAGCAACTGCGAAATTAAGTTCGGGAAATTTCCCTCCACTAAAGGTACTCAAGTTGTACGTGGCAGGAAACACGGATGTCGGAATTACATATGACACATAGATATAGATTTATTGTTTTACAAAACGACAGCGACAAATTGTGACGATAACTGCTGACTTTGATCCACTTATCCCTCTCATCATCATTTTCATCATCATCATCATCATCATCATATCAACCCATTACCAGCTCACTACAGGAAATGGGTCTCGTCCCACAATTAGAAGGGTTTAGGCCGCAGTCCACAACGCCGGCCCAGTACGAATTGGTAGACTCCACACACCTTTGAAGTTTCCTCACGATGTTTTCCGTCACCGTTGAAGAAAGTGACATTTTAATTGCCTAAAACGCACATAACTTAGAAAGGCTAGAGGTGCGTGCTGGGATTCGAACTCGGCCCTCCGAAAGTGAAGTCGAAGTCCTAGCCACTGGGCTATCACCTTTTCTCATTGACATTTATTTTTAAGGTCCTAAATGCATTAAAACTACCTAGGTTATATCCTTTTTGTGTAGCTACGTACAATTTTATAATACAACGTATATTTGGATGTCCAAATAATATAAATTATATCTTTTAATCGTACAGACAATATTGAGTGGCAATCAAGTTCGCTTCGAAATTAAACTGTTTGTTTCTTTAATTGAAAGTAGAGTCGGTCTTAATTAAGTTGTGGCGAAAGCCTCTCTTGATGGATTGTTGCAAATGGAAATGTTTTATTTTTGCTTGTGAACCGACTTGGCATGAATATGTAATGTCTCAAATGCATTACCTCTTGGCTCGCCGTGGGAATTCTGCATTTACAACGCAGGCTTTTGGATCTCGATTATGTCTCGTGCTAAGAAGCGGTTTACGAGGATAACTGTTTATTTGCGTGATGTTCTCAATGAGATTAAAGGATAGATTTTGTATTGTGCTTTAATTGAATTTTTATTCGAACCGAGTTTTGCCATACAGGTTGTGAAACGGTGTTCTGCAGAAATACAATATGAATACGATAAACTCGATTTCCCAGTACTATACATTTAAGTGTGAATCTTTCTTACTACTTCAAAGGTCTTCCTGAGGAAGCGTCAAACCACGGCCTCGGCTTCCGCTCACCCGGTCCACCCCTTTATTCGACCCCCTCTAAAGGGGTGTAAGGGGTGAAAGTCAACGACCTCGGTCCAATGTTTGCGGTGCGATTTCGAAGACACAAACATGAGCTCACCATTATTTGCCCGCGTACCGTTTTAGCTATTGATCGGGCGTTGTCTTTATAATTCAATTCAAGATAGTGTTTCAAAATGTGGTTTGTTCGTTGTTTGTTGTAAGTTTATTAAATCGCTTGGCAAAACTTTGTTAAATCCGTATAGTATCTTTGAAATGTCATATTTATTGTTGTTTTGTGGGATAGAGATACTTTTCGCAACAGTTAGGAATAGACACTACTTTTGATATTAAAAGTATTTACGTTGTAGCGTTCGGTGCTGTATATCTCTGGATCTATATTGAATGATTAACCATTTCTGGTCGTATGACCATAATAATCTTTAGTATTCTCTTTTTTGTGTTGTTTTTAGCTATACTCATAAAATTCATTTTCAGATTCTTTGGTTGGTGTTCACTGCACTCACGGGCTAAATCGAACTGGCTACATGGTCTGCCGGTACATGCGGGATCGACTTGGAATACCTGCAAACGAAGCTGTCAAAAGTATGTTATTTATTGAAACTCTTCACGTAATTTTAAATATTTTAATTGGGCTTTTTATTTTTATTAATTTTGTATTTAAAGGATTTGAAGAAGCACGTGGCTATAAAATGGAAAGGGACAACTACATCGCCGATCTTCTAGGCAAGACAGTACCGCCGCCCGATGTTGGTAATGATACTATTGTAAAACCAATAGTTAATAAAAGAACCGTTGAATATTGTTCACCCTTAAATGATTACAATGATGAAGATAGCAATAACGACGAATCTAAAAAAAGAAGATTCGGGAATCAATCGACGCCTAAAAGACGTAGAGATAATACTAATAAAAGGAATGAAAAAAGTATCAAAAGCTCTAAACACAAAAAGCGAAGAGATTCAGCCCCCGAAAAGTCGTCCTATCAATATGATTATAAATATGATTACTAGCGATGAACTGTTAACTGATTAAACTGGTGACTTAATTATTCCACTTTTGTCCGTATACTAATAATAGTGAAATTTTAGTTGTTTTATCCGTAGCACCATTTTGTGTAAATATCTATGAGCTTTATTACAGTGACATAATAATATAAAAAAATAACAACATTAATAACCTTTTAAAATCTTGAGCAGTAACACAGATGCGATGAAATATACATTGTATGCCCTCTAAGTCAAGCCACAGATTCAGCGCAAATACATACTAATAACTTAGGATCTCTAAAACTAAGCCGATTAATTCTTTTTTTGTTTCATTCTATTAAATATGAACAAGATAGCAATTTTCAACATATATATACATGTACAAAAATGGTGTTTATTTCATTTAATTTTTTTGTCATAGATTTTAGTCGTTGGCGTTCTGGTCACGATGTTGGCTTGTCACATATATGATAGTAACATATTAAATCAATGCGTATATGTGACAATAGCGTTCAGAAGGTACTATATAACTGTTATTTGTAGGGTTTTTTTTACGAAAGATACATTGTATGCTGATATTTGTAATTGAACTCATTTCTTTTTATAAATTGTTTCTTTTTCTCATTGAAAACCATCTTACCGCATTTTGTTTGACTGTCAATTGTTTTGAAGTCAAGATTTTAGATATAGTAATCTGCATCACTGCCAGAATACTAATTTGTTGTTTGAAGTAATTTTAAAAATAAAATAAAATATACAATCGTTACTATTTTTTTTTTTTATCTCAAAAAGTCTTTACCGCGATCCACGACCATTGCGACACGTCAAGCGATGACACGATTTTTGAAACCAAATTCTCGCAAGTAGTAAAGCAATTTTGAATAGAATAAATGTTCTAAATTCAAATTCTTTATGAACGGCTGAACGTGTGTAATAAACAGCCTTTGTTATCTATGTGAGGTTTTGCTGCAAAACTGATGCTGATGCTGAAATATATTATGCATAACTAAAAATAAATTGCAAATATATCGTTTTTATCAGACAAATAAACAGCAAACTTGGGATTTGTAAAGAAACCTTAACCAATGAAGTCGCGGGTAACAAGTATTGGGTAAGAATAATTAACTCCTCCCACTACAAAAACACCAAATAATATCTATTATTAAACAAAAAAGATAATCCAATATAATTAATTATTGAAACCTTACTTGACTTGAATTAAAATTAGATAAATTATATCACAGGCGTGGATATACAGTCCTTAAGCAAAACTGTAGATTCGCAAACGTTCCCACGTACAACACATTATCAATGTTAGAATTATAAGTTCTACAGGCTCTTGCAAGCGGGATGCTTTTTTATATTTACAAAAAATTTTTTCCTGTCGTTTATTTTGCGACACTAATCTTACATAAGCGAAATATAACGGCACTTTTAAAAATGTATAAACTCCTGAAGGCATTAAGCGTTCTCTAATGAGAATGAAATAGTTGTTCTCCATAGCTGGTTTCCACAATACTGATTATTTGGCACGCATACTCCTACAGTAAAAGCTTTTATTTATCAATATAAATGCAAGCGTTAAGGATGCAGGCTATATCTAAGAGATAAGTTATGTATTGCTCAAAGTCAAGACAGAAGCTGGTGTAAGTGCTTCTGTAAGTGCTGAGCGTTTTTTGGTAGTTCCAAATTTTATGGGTTCTCTTCACCGACTTGCGAAATTCTAATGAGACGTTTTGCGCTAGATGTGCGACGTGCAGCAGGAACATATAGGCAAGAGGCATTTAAGGATACACTAACTATAAATCCTGCATTGTTTGCACTTCTGTGTGCAGTGTTAATTTTTTAAAATTTTGATTTAGAAAAGAACGAAGATTTGCAACCTAATAGTTTTGTATAGGAAACTTTTAGTAAAAATTACGATAGAAACAAAAAATGTAAGTCATGAGAACAAGTCTAATTATGGTGAAATTTGTGGGATCACGTATAGTGACGTGGATAGTCCGCACGTGCTTGATAGCATCAAGATGTTTTGTAGATTAGGATACATGATGCTGCGAGATGCTGCGACTTGGGTGCGATGAAGACACAGGAATAACACTGCTGACATGGTGAATATTAAAATAAGTATTAGTAGGTATTTAAGCTATTAAAAATCCCAAAACGTCGCGAGGAAACCTGCATGCCTGAGAGTTCTCCATAACGTTTTCAAAGATGTGTGAAGTCTACCAATCCGCACTTGGCCAGCGTGATGGACTACCAAACCCTTCTCATTCTGAGATGAGGCCCGTGCCTTGTAGCGGGCCGGCATAGTGTTAATAATTAAGATGATAAAAAAACCTTAAACTCATTTACTTAGATTATATTATGTTGATGCTTGGATTGCAGAAACTGTCATTGTTCAATCCCTTTTTTCGGAGGACACAATTTTATCGCTAGAAACAGTGGCCTGCACAGGGTTTTTGACCAGGACGGCGTAAAACAAGAAGATTGTATTAAGTGCAAAATCTTTCTCCTAAGCAGCTCTCCTAAAAAAACTAGGGTAGGCATAGCTTTTGTGCATGTATAATTTGTGCTCGTCACTGGCTAGTGTTTGGTAGCACCTGGGACCGTTAAAGTCTACTCTCTGCTGCTACTGCAAGAAGACATATATATCATAAACATAGCATTTCTCTGCTAGCAGTTTATGATTATCTAAAACTAGATATTATTATAGACAAGAAGAATATTTTGAATGCACCTAAGATGTAGTTAAATAAAAGGTTAATGTAGAAGAGCTACCATATAAAATAATTAAGCTAAAAATGTTTCAAAATACGAAGAAATCGATAACATCTCGACGCTATTTATTAAACAACAGACGGTTAATGGTGCGCGCAATGAGGGCGATTTTCTCTCTACCTGCACTGATGCCTTTTAGATTGCGTTTACGCAATGCCTCGTGAAAGAATTCGGGTGCACATATTTAGGATAATTGACTTTTAGTTTTGAGCTTGTAACCTTTTATAATTGGTTTTATGACGTACGGCTACGGGCGCAATCTGCGAAACGTTCAAAGTGGAATCTGCTCGAAAGAGTATTTGCATTGAGCTTCTGCGTTCTTCAATTTCCTTCTTTAAAACTTATTGTGCAATCAGTTACCTACTGAAGTTTTTTTTTATTTAATAAAGTTAATTAAAGAAGAAAACGTGTATCTAAAATTAGCTTTTTCTTCTTAAACTGTAATAGTAATTGATTATTTAAATTTCTTAATTTGATCAAAAAAATCGTTTTTTACACATAATAATAGCGAAACTTGTTTCACCAACTCCGCTCCGTGCATAGCGATGGCAGAAGTAGTTTCATACGATACAACACTTGCACACGCGCATGGCGTGTATTGATTTATAGCCTACCGGTGATAGATCTATAGCTTCTAAGTATGCCGTGTGGTGACGGCAAATCAGAATACAATTGTCACTACCCCTCTTCTTCCCGCAGATGTCTAACGGGCGGCAGGCGACTGAGCGTCCTATGCGCTTTTATCACTATCTACCGCGATCACCAACCCGTCTGCTCAACGTGGGTATTAAGTGCAAACCCGTTGGGAGAGGTCTTTAGTCCAGCAGCGGACTCCTATAGCCTCAATAGCCTATAGAGGGTATTGATGATAGACTTTATTCATATTGTATTGGAGCAACGTAGCAAACTTTAAATGTCTCTCTCTTATGAGAGAGGCATAAATACGCTGAGGATCAGTATGATAATCAGGGCTTAGATAGGCTCAAAGTTAGAACAAAAAGAGATTCTATTGGCGGGTTTCACACATCCCTTGCCACGCATCTCACCAACGAAATATTCTGGTGGAAAAAAGCCTTAAGCTTGTGTTACCACACAACAATGAGAAAACTGATTTCTTGTAGAAACTACAGAATTTTCCTACGCAAATTAGTAACAAGTTACAACTTGGTTTCTACAAACAAATCATTCAAAACTTGTGAAGATACGATCGTTATTGTCCGTAACGCTGTCCCACTTCTACGACTCGTAGCGTGTTTTATGTTACAGAAAACTGACTTATGAACTGTTTGTTTGTTCAATATTTTCTCTGGTGCAAAGGTAACGCTCTAGGTTGTTCCTGATTTATTTGTTGTCGATACTGGTAGCTTTCACGAGTCGTCGACTCCAGTCGCATTTATTGCTCTATTGTTTGCTTCCTAGGCGCTGATTACAAGTGATTTGAGTAATTTACTTGTAACCACCGTGCATTGTATACTTGTATAAGTTACGGCATCACTGTCGTAACGGACTGCCATATTCTTGTTCTAGGAGGGCTATAATTTGAAATTACAAACCTTCAATTTAATATTTGTCGCTTGAAATTGGCTTGAAACAAAAAATAAATGCCTTTTTGTGAAGTACTTGTTGCTATTTAGCTTGTTTATATTCTCTGTAGGAGTTAGGTACTATATCTTCATAAACTGCTATGCTTCGACACTGCTTATTCATATGAAAAGGGTTCATTGAAAAGGGCAAATTAAGAGAAATCGACAGATCTTAAGTTGGTCTGAAATACATTATAACAATAACAAATAAAGATAAAGTGGTACTGTACCTTTATCAATATAGTATGTTTAATTTAAACGTCGTTTTTCATGTTATACGAGCCCTCCTAGACAAATTCATCGTTAAAGTCGTTATCTACTGGTCGATATTCGAAAGAGCGTAAATTATTTCCACTTTGTTAGTTCCTAATAAAATTTAACATCTTAACTGGTGTTATCTCATATTTTTGTTACAAATCTTAACTACCTGGCTTCCGTCAAAGCATATTTCCTCAGGTCCTTCGGTTTGAGTGACATAGATGACCGTATAATTTATGTCCATTACTTTGAAGTCGTTCCGTTTTAATGCGCTCGTTTACACCGGTGACAGTTGGTGACGCTTCGGGCGCCATTTCGATTGTTATCGATTTATTGGAAAACAATGTGTAGGTAAGGGCAGCATTTCGGAATTTTGGTCAGTTTTTGTTTTTTAACTCAATACCACAATACCATTCGTAATTGTAGTGTTTTCTACCTTTAAAGCTTGTTACGTAGCTCATAACCTTGAAACTTAATTAAGGACTTGCTCTGAGTTGATACATGCGTAAAGAAAAAACCACAACCAAACCGACTGAATAGTTATTAGTTATTTTTTAATTCAGTAAACTGAAGGCCATCAATCCAGATTGGGCCAGTGTGTTGGACTACGGCCTTAACCTCTTCTCAATGTGGGAGAGATTCGTGCCCTGTAGTGGGTCGGTAATGGGTTGATATGATGATGATGAAGATTAAGTTAACTGTCCTGTTTTTTTTTTAAATAGATTTGTAAAGTTTCAATAGTTACACGATACCGGCTCGAAGGATCGTAAATATATAACATTATTATAACGTTATTACATTCAGGGTACGTGCAAAAACCTCGAGACCATTCCTACAAATTCCATTAATTAACGTTATAGAAATATTTCTTTTGTTTTTTTCCTTACTTTAAATATTAATTAATAAGCTAGTGCGACCCTCTCGAGCGCAAAAATGTTCCATAATTAAGTTAGCGTAATGTAATCGAGATTTAAACAATAATGTTTTATTTATTTATAATAAGTAGGTTTAAATTTAAAAAAAGTTAATTTTATATAAGTAACTGTTTAAATTGCACAGTTAAAAATAGAGATGACGCATTGATAGAGACAAACCATAATATCTCGAACTGATATAATATCAGTTTCAGGTACCTACCTTGAATTCACTTACTTTTTATGGTTGTAGAAGGCAATAAAGAATATAATCCACGCAACATGGGCGATATGTTAAGGGTTATAATTCTTACATCCGTATTAACAAATCGATAAATAATTTAATTCAAGGAGTGCTCTCATCGCCTGAAGGCAACGCTGCCGCTGTTGAGGCAGGTAACCCAAAGATTAATAATATTGAGGTTGTTTGCCTTAAGAATGAAGATGCTTGGCTGGTTGGAAAAAATGAGAAGTTAAGATAATAAATAAGTATATTAAGAAAATAAAAAGCTATCAGTCGGTGTAAATGTTGCTTCACAAATTCATCTCTATAGAAATTAAACCGGTTATATTATAAACATGAATATGTTACATACATTCGATTTTTTTCTTTTTTTAATTGTACTACCGTTTGTATTTAGTTATTACGGTAAGAATGTCTTACCTATACCTTCTATAGTGCTCTTTCTTTGTGTTTTAGCGAAAGTTATATCTTGCAAAAAGTCGGTAGTAGCACTACCTACAGAAGTTGCAGTGTCATGATCTTTAACACCAATAGCACATAGAGAACATATAAGAACCATATATACCAGCCATATATATACCAGCCACTGAAATATAAACATGTTCGCCACCCAAACATTTTCCAGTTGCGGAAATCGAATCCTCGGCCTTAGACTCAAAAAGCAGGGTCGTTCCAGGCGCAAATCGGCCGTTTCGGATGAAAGTAGAAACTCTATCCGCATCGGATACGGATAGTTATATTAATTCTGAACTCTGTAATATTAGTAGGTACTTTAATTGATAGGAATCCTGCAGTGGAGTTATAAGTCGTAAGTAATTGCAGTTTTCATTGTATCTATCTAAAATTTTGAATGCATTGCGAAAACCTACTTCCGAAGGCCCCGTGATAAACTTATACCCGCCATCTTATGCTGGAACCGCAGATCAGATATAAAAAAACTCAATGGTTTTGAAGTATTTATGTCACTGTCGTAGGACTGTTATGCCGGCCGATCGCAGTGGGCAAAAACATCGCGAAACAAACAAAAACAGTAGCTTATAGTTTTCATTATCATGCACCTACTGACCTTTTACCCCATCGGTATGCCCCTTTTCCTCTGGCTATTCTTATGTAAATTAAAAATAAATAAATTAAAAACATGATTGTAGCGCCCCCTTGAAGTTTTAAAGTTTTAAAAAGTATAGAAGCAACTGCCCAGAACTAATACGATTGCATTACGGAAAATCGCATTCAAATCGGTTCCACCGATTGAGGGCTAGTATGACAAAGCATAGACAAACTTATAGCCTTCCTTTTTTGCGTTCCGGTAGTTTAAATGTTATGCAACAGACTTCAGCCCTAAGGGATAGACTTGTGCAAATCGTAATTTATTTTCTAGTTATAAAGAGACTGTTTCATTTTGTCTGTCAGTCAGTCAGTAAGTCAGAACTTAAAAAAGTAGGTGTCACCGTCACCTTTTATTTCTACAGTCGACTCAATGGTGACATTAAGTAAAGCCTACCGAAGAGAAATTTGTAGTTTTTATGAATCGACAAACGCAACACGTCTGAGGGCTACCATATTAAATCAGTGGCTTATTTTTAATATGAAAGTACAATATGACATGCCGATCCCTAAATATCAACAATTTTAAAATAATACCTACTGCTTTAGGCGATAGTACCTACCTAGTGAGCCTCTTTACAATGCATATCTCGTTGTATTTCATAGGTATAGAATGAGAAAAAGATATCTAGACATTATTATTATCAGGTAATTATTATAATTGCATGTAAGATTAGATTTAACACGACTTGTTCCTTTTTGGTGGCCTCGCCATAACTACGTAATGTTTAAGGAACATCGAGCGAAATATACTCCATTGTAGATATTTATACTAACAAGACGAATTGTTATCAAAGCCCGTCATAAAGTTTACTACTCAATAAAGTTGTTTTCGACCATTAGTCATTTAATAAAGTAGTCGTTCAGTCGTATTGATTATTTAACCAATTAATTAAGACAGTTTTACGACTTTTATCTTCACTTAAAAAAAGATTTTTCGTAGTTGGCCGCTTTGCGATAGCGTTTTGTTAGCAATAAACATAGAACCGGTTGAAAGATTGAGCCACCTAAGGTATAAATTAAGTAACTTTGAGTTGGGTGGTAACCTTAGAATTCATCGGTTCCTAGTTTTTCCGAGTTTTCTTAATAATTTTTATTTCTCCATATAGAAAGCATATATAAGCATACAGAACTCTCTATTATATACCATGTATACAGAATTCTCTTCTATATACTATATGTAACCAAATTACGAAAGACTGTTGAACGGTGCACGAGTATACTTCATAAGGAATCACCCTGTAAAAATATTAAATCAAAAGGAGTATATCTATTTTTCCATACAAATTTATTCAAAGCATTCTAAGTGTTTACTTATGACAACCCTATTGAAGATAAAATTTCGAAACGACCATAGTGCCTACGCTTAACGCTACGCGACGCGTACCTATTCAATTGACAGGAGTCAGTTGATTTTAATTTTGCATGTGATGTTAGGGTTGAATACGATTTCTTCTAGTAAAAACTTTGGCAGTGGCTTTCTCCAAAACTATTAGCGTTTCGTTTTCACAGAAAAGTCTCAGAGACAGTAAATAATAACTATACCTCTAAAGCACGTGAAGTAATATTCCGGTTTTCATTTACACGTTATGTTTATATCTTATATATAAAATTCTCGTGTCGCGGTGTTTGTAGTTAAACTCCTCCGAAACAGCTTGATCGATTCTCATGAAATTTTGTGTGCATATTCGGTATGTCTGAGAATCGGACAACAACTTTTTTTAATTCCCGTAAATATGGTCAGCTAGTATGCCCTTGCCAACTTTAAGTAGTTTTAAAATAAAGGTTACCCTTTATTTTAAATCTACTTAAAGGTGGATTACTTAATTGTAAATCATTCGCAATATTTCTTGTGACAATAATTCAGCTCATATCTATATCTATACATATAATAAAATCGTAGACTAGCTGGGTCTGTACATTAAAAATTTTTGCCGATAGATAGATACCTGGGAGACGCTGAAAATAAGCAATAGAACTTAAAAATCAATTATTGGAATTTTTGTCTGTTTGTCTACTGAACGGATTTTAATGCAATTTGGTTCATCTACAATAACTTTACATCACGGAAAAAAACAGGACTCGTTCGGGAAATGCGATTAAAGTTTTTGTAGATTTTACTTCATAACTCCGCCGTACCTTAACCGATTTTCACAATAGGTACCTAGCTCTTTTATCAGATATACCTACTGTATTATAAGTTTAATTTTGTGAAGATCTGGTCAATATTGCTTTTGGTACGGGAAATAACTCCTCAGCGACAGCAGCGAACTCCACACTTAAGAATTAACGAAATGTCATAAGAAAACAATTGTCTATAGATACAAATGATGTACTACATGAATGTGGTGAGAGCCCTGTGGGTTAACTTCAACTTTACTTTCGGGGGAGAGTTCGAATTCCTGCACGCACTTCACCTTTTCTTTTTCTTCACCTCTTTTTTATGTGATAAAAGCTAAAACCGAAGTACATTGAATTCTCCTTCAAAACTCCAACGTAGGTACTATCTATTTACTGACTCCAGTTATTATAGCTTACCCAGAACATTCTACAATTTCTTGCTGCTGTTACTGCCAGACATCTCTCAAATGAACTGCTTTTATAGGATGCTTTAAAAACAAAAACAAACGCGGACAAAGTCGCGCATAACAGCTAGTAAATAATATATATAATCATAAAATAGTCCTAATACATATATTTTATTTCATTTTTGTTTATCAGCTTGACCGTTAAGTATTCGGAATGCAATAAATATTCGGAAAGTTAGCAAGGAGTGATCAAGGAAATACTTTAAGCCGACAGAACAGATGTCATGACTACTTTGTCAGTTTTGGTAAGATCTATGCAGGGAGTTTTTTTGCACCAAGGAAAACAGGATAGCAGAAAACCTGTCTTAGATAACTGCTAGCCTAAAATATAAGCTAACACGCGTACGAATTCAAAAAGGTTTTTTTCTTTCCCAAAGCAACTAAGTGACAATCGGACGGACATGTAGCCTTCTACAATGTTTCTACTAGCGACGTTGTGAGCTGGAATATAATTAGAAGTGAAAGCACTTTGCGAGCAACCTAAAACATGCACGTGTAAAAAAGAAGCTTATATGGTACATTTCTAACCGAGTTTCCGAATACGTATGTGCAATATATTGTTTATGTATTAGTACTCTTTATTTACACACCAGTACAAGTTGAGTAAATGAAAGATATGCAAAAATATAAAGACGACGAAGGCGGCCTAATCGCTCAGTAGCGATCTGCCATGCAACTTTACAATCAGGAAAACACACTGCAGGTAGTGTATAATTAAAAAACTACATAGGAATAACTACATACAATTCCTTCGTTTTTCCTAAAGTCAAAGGTTGTCTGGAAGAAATCGCTTTAGTGGTAAGACCACCTTTATTTTCAAGTTTCTTCTGTATTTGTGTTTAATTTGTATGAAATGTGTGTGTGCAATAAAGACTTCAAACAAACAAACAAATAAATAAACTAGATTACATAAATAAAAGACTATTACTAATAAGGGGTGATAGCGCATTGGGTAGGAGCTCGACTTCGCTTTCGGGGGGCCGAGTTCGAATCCCAGCCCCTCTTAACTTTTCATAGTTATGTGGGTTATAAGTTATTAAAATATCACTTGCTTCAATGGTGAAGGAAAACATCGTGAGGAAATCTATGCCTGAGAGATCTACATAATGTTCTCAAAGGTGGGTGGAGTCCACCAATCCGCACTGGGCCAGCGTGGTGGACTACGGCCTTTACCTGGTAATGGGTTGATGATTAATGATTATGATGATGAACAAATAAATAAATAAGTTATTTTTTATATGTTGTGAATCTAAAGAGTTGTTTTTGGATATAATAGCATGTACAATGAAGTTAAAAGGATAACTGTCACAGTAGAGTGCTAACTAAGACAAACTTAAAAATGTAGTTAATCGTTAGTTTGTAAGTATGTTATATTGTGACTATAAAGTATAAACTACGGAACCCAACACTTCACATGATTCCACACGCACTTGACAGGTTTTTAGAAACTGATGTTATTGTTTCGATATTTTAAAACGATTCCGTAACGATTCGAATACAATTGTGCAAATCTATACCTACCAAGGATACTGAAATGAAAGAATGCGGATGTATCTTCATTAGTATTATGTTTATCAATTAGTTCTACCTTGTTACGGTAAATATGGCAAATAGTAATTATTAATTGCGTAGCTTGTTAGCGTGCAGTAAAAAAGGTTTTATGACTTAATGTACTGTAACTAACGTGTTTCGTAAGTCAAACTTTGCTTAGGAGCATTTTTTTTGTTCTCGCAAACATCAAACAGTTTTGGCGGATTAAGCAATCCAATTAACGCTTGGTTAGGTATTTGGGCATTGTGGTCAGTGGCGTGCACTTCATATATGCACAAAAGCACTGCATACCCTAATATTGATATATAACCTGTATACGAGGAGAATTTTAGCTGTTACATTCAATTTTCCTGCAGTATGCATACCCTGGTAAGGAACCCAATGCACGCCACTGATTGTGGTGATACTGATAAAATGTATAGTAGGTTCACACTCTTCATCAGGTGGACCACCTTCTCGGTCCGTCAATTATAAGTAAATGTGCACCTATAAGTTAAAAAAAAACCTTTTTACCTACAGGTGCACATTTTTTAAGACAATAATTACACATATTAAACTTCTGCATCAGCTTTACTGATGGTCGTATACAATCCACGTTTCCACATTTAAGGTTTCCACATGCCGCTTGCCAAATATTACCCGCAAATATCCCGTAATCTCTGTATTAGTGATAATTCGCAATGAATAGGGTTTTATTTTTTCTATGAATATTAAGTTTAACATCATCAGTTTAAGTAAATATTCATAGGAAAAATAAATTCAGGTCTGTAACTATAGCTTATAGTTTCTTATACTAAAAATCAACAATAATACTTCACAAAATAAACGTCTTACAGGTACTCTGAAATGTGCGCAAAGCCATAATATGCATAATATCTAAGCGAATTTGTTATGTCAAGTTTGGCTGTTTAAATTTACTCTATCACCGGTTTGCATAATAAATTCTACAAGGAAGAAACCGACAAGAAACACAGCTGGCTGAGATGGAATTATAAGGTTTTTGTTATTTGACTACGGAACACTAATGAAATGGTGCTAACTGACTTCTATTATAATAAAGATATGCATCATAATCATTTCCTCTATACATGTCATATTAGAAGAGTTTGAATAAGCGCAGTCAAAAAAATTGACAAATATATCCGTTATTATAGCAATTTATTGTAATGTCTAAACTGAATTATTAATGTTACTTAAACCGGTTTGCTTGTTAACATTTCCTAAATTCCCCGTCTTCTGACTTTCGATATTCAATGATAGATTTTCTTTCCTAATTTATTGACCTAAAAAAAATTGTATTTGATTACAAGGCGTGGGTTCGTACTTATATGTAAATTGGCATTTCCAAAATATTACCCATATCGAAGGAATTTCCATAATACGGTACCTCCACCGTAATTTGAGGCGATAACTCGATAAGATTGTATGAGAAATAAATAGGGTTTGGCTATTACTTGTTCTATTTTTTCGTTGAATACGGGGAACTTTATCTGGATTTGAAATAATATCGATATACCGGAGCAGGAAGTGATTTATTAAAATTTGACCGCCTGATCATAGGGGTGCGTCTAAAAAATAACAGGCTTTGTTGACTTTTATCGTAGTTATCCTCGTTGATGTTTTATTTATTTATTTATACTGTTTGTTTTCCTCATTGACATATATAAAGGACCGGTCGAACCGCATCTGTGGATAAGTCACCTTATAAATCTTTTCAAAGTATTGGTGTTTAGTTCAAACTTCAAGTAGAGCTATTAATTTCGGGTTTGGTTTCGCAGGCGGTTGAAAATTTATTGTATGTGTATGAGTGCTTTTTGTAGTGTAGTAATTCAGGTAATATTCCTAAAATGTAACACGATCATACTGTATTTAGAGTACAAAGACGGTCCTACGAGCCAGTAATTTTTACAATTGTGATCGCGTCAGCCTTGCAGGCGGTAGGTACGTTGAATCCTTCCATATATAACGCATTCTTTTTCAAGTTTGCTTATAAATATATCTAATCGAGTTTTTAAAGGAAATGGTTGTCAGTTCGATGTGTTCATGTAAAGTAACATTACAAAAAGAATATTTTAATATTTTGCTAAGATCGAAATAGATTTCTGGTGTTTTAAGTATATGATCTAGGTGCTCCAATTTATATATTATATATAAGAAAATTATACACATTATAAAATTATTATTTATATATAAGAAAAATGTTTTTAACAAAAAAGAATTTGCGACTTTGTAAAACAACTAAAAAGCAAGAAATTAATATTGTTATACAAAGTCGGTTCTTTTTTGTCAATTGATCTTCACCATATTAAAATGGGACCACCTCTAAGGGTTTAAGGGTATATACCCAAAAAAAAAATCAAAATCGGTGTATTATTAACTATAAGCGGAGTAATTGCGTAACAAGCGTGTATTGCGTTGCAATACAAAAAAAAACACAGTCTATTTCTGAACCTCCTTTTTCTTAAGTCGGTTGAGAACCTTATGAAGGGTGGAAATTGTCAATGGACATCACCGAATAGTTAGAAACAAGTGCAATCATTGTGCACAATAAATCAAGTCTGCATAATATATAATACTTTAAGTGTTGTTTTTAAAGGGTTAAAAAAAAATTAAACACGTTTATATAAGTTGTATTTCTAATATAGTTATAAAATAAAAAAAAAACCGTTTAAAATGTGGGCTCGTCCGGGATTTGAACCCGGGACCTCTCGCACCCAAAGCGAGAATCATACCCCTAGACCAACGAGCCGCTTGATAATGGTGTTGAAATTTAGCGTCATGTGGAAAATAAGTCAGCCTTTAGTTATTACGAAACTTATAAACTGGTTACTTTGTTGGCCTACCTGGTGCGGTGGTAAGTCTTAAGAGTGCCAGGTTCCGGGTTTAATAGGGTATTTATTATAATTACTTTTATAATAATAACCTTTATTAACAATTTTATAAACTACATTTGATCTTATTTCTACTTAGTAGGTACCTACTACGAAAGTAAATACCGTTTTGATAACAAATTAAGTTTTATATTAGACACCGCTTTTTCATTGTCTTGCTTTCCAGCATAGGCCACTCAATGTGATCTCCAAGACAAGCGATTTTTTAAACATTAAGGTAATAAAAAACTTGATATGATATAATCTGCGACAGCAATTAAAATGCCTTGGACGAGAAGTTTAGTAATTAATTAATTAATTAAACAAAACATAAATTTATACGTAATCTAAAATTATTATTGATATTAAAGAAAAATGTTTTTTACAAAAAAGAATCGATTTTGTAAAACAACTAAAAAGCAAGAAATTTATATTGGTACATTTTGATTTCACTGCATCCAAATCCGAACATCTGACATAACTGATCAGTTGTTTTATAGTAATAATTGACGGACCAAGCTACTGGCCCGCCTGAAGTGGAAAAACATCGCTTGTAAATAAATCAAAACTTCGCAGGGCTTGTTAGGAACACGTCCTTTAGCGTGCCGCCCTGTGTCCCTCAACTTGAGGGATCGGTCTAGAGCCTTCTTCTTCTTCTGTTCCTGGGCTTTTCCGCACTTGGTTGGGCTGGAACCGTCCGGTGTACGTATGGCCACTGATGCGGCTCCCCGCTGGATCACTCCAGCCAGCCGAGCTCAATCCAGAAGCTTAGCAGGCCGCCCAGGTCGCCAGTGCTTCATGGAGTGTTGCTGAGGAGCCAAGGTGTGCTGTGCGTTGTTCTGCTACTCCATTGCATTGGAGCACTACGTGTGTCGGTGTTTCTTCCGTCTCCATGCATGCTCTGCAGAGAGGACTGTCAGTTATACCTAAAATAGGTCTTGTATTTTTATTAACGATAGGCCAACGCTTGACGACAATCATGCCCGTTAGAAAGCAATTATGAGGTCTAGGTTGGAGCACGCTTACCTAGAAATAGCCTATTCACTCTAGCCTTGAAGGTACTCAAATTATACGTGGCAGGAAACACAGTTGCCGGGAGGGCGTTCCACATCTTAGCGGCACGTATCAGAAACGTGGATAAAAAACGTTTCGTGCGTGTTGATGGAATATCAACCACATAAGGATGCCACCGCTCACGGTGTCTCGCTGTTCTGTGGAAGAACGGGGAAGGAGGAACAAGATTGTGAAGTTCCTGAACACAGATGCCTGTATGTAGTTACAGGCACATAAGAATTAAGACCTATACTTTCTCGATTACTTCGCCCTTCAGGAACCAACTGCTCAGTAGTGTTGCCCAAATGCAAGAACAAGACGAGACTTAGCCAGTCTTGGTCTTGGTCTTGCGCCAATACACCTGGTCTTGGTCTTGGTCTTGGTCTTGCGCTCCCAGTCTTGGTCTTGGTCTTGGTCATGCAGCAAGAGTCTTGCAAGTCTTGCAATTACCTATTAGTCTATTACTATTTATTAAAGTTTACTTTAAATCTTAGAAAAACGTATTAGAATTGGAACATTGTGAGCTTGAATTAACATAGCCATAGTAAAGATCAAGCAGATTAATAAATAACTGAAGATTTGATAAGAAATTCGAAAAATCAACTGACCTATATGTCGTTTTCCATGGAAGTAACAGTTACTTAATAAACATTTATGATTTATAAGCTTACATTTGCTAAAACATGTAAAAAAACAAATTAATTACAATAACTTGACTGTATTTTAAAGAACAATACTTATCTGTCTAGAAAGAGATTGAACCCTCAACTTATAAGAAATTTAATAAAAGAGTTTTACGATTTATCATTTATTTGAATAAAAAATAAAATACAACACAAATCAACAGCTTTATCATTAGGTTATGATACTTTATATCAATTCTTTTGACCAAGAATTAATACAAAGTAACCATCTGGCTGACTCATCACTTAACCTATTTCTATGTTTTCTAATTACTAATGATGCTTTAGAAAATAACCTCTCAGCAGGTACTGAAGTTGCAGGTATTGAGAGAAAATCACGGGCCATTTTCGATAAAATCGGATACTCTGTCTCATGCGTCCTCCACCAATCTAAAATCACCAATCTGAAACTTATTTATTCTTTGGAACACCTGTAGGTACTCTTAAAATTCGAAATTATTTTGCATGAATAGTGTCAAATGTTATGATTTCGGCGCGGCGGCAACGATTGTTTTAGATTTCAAAAGAAGCCGCCGGCGCGTGTATCATAACCATGTACTTCCGAAAAGCGGCAAATTTCTTTGAGAAGTAAGTACAAAACCTTTGTTGCCGCATTATCAAAGTGCCGATGGTTAAAACATAACTATGCATGCACTCAGTTTGATTTTAATAGATATTTTTTTATTCGCTATGTTTATGGTATTAGTCGTAATGCGCATAGGTCCAGTTTTTCATATTCTTTGATATAGTTTTTTGCGTCTCATAGAATTCCTAAGCGTACCTACCTACCTATACACCGAACTGTTACACCTAACTACTCCGTGAAATAGCGCTAAGTCCTAGCTGCAAGACGCAAGAGTCTTGCAGGCTATGTCTTGTTCTTGCTCAAGTCTTGCACGGTCAGTCTTGGTCTTGGTCTTGCTAAAAATACGCGGTCTTGTTCTTGGTCTTGGTCTTGCAAAAACGCAAGAACAAGACCAAGACTGCAAGACCAAGACTGAATTTGGGCAACACTACTGCTCAGCGTAGGATATAAACATAAATAAATAAATAATAAATATATTACGACAATACACACATCGCCATCTAGGCCCAAAGTAAGCGTAGCTTGTGTTATGGGTACTTAGATGACTGATGAATACTTTTATGAATGATATATACATAAATACTTAGAAAATACATATAAACACCCAGATACTGAAAAACACTTAATGCTCATCAAACAAACATTTTCCAGTTGTGGGAATCGAACCCACGGCCTTGGACTCAGAAAGCAGGGCCCTGCCCACTGCGCCAGTCGGCCGTCAAAAGTATGAAAAGTATGTTACAAAAAAATAAAATAAACTTACATGAACATACATACTACATTTACATATTAACTTCAAAAATACCGATATAAATTTATATATACTGTAATAGATATTTATGATATATATTTATGCTATTATAAACATACATAATACTCAATTACATAGAAAGGTAATAATTTGTTTAAACAGGTGAATGATTAAAATGTTGGTTGTTATAAAGGAAAAGCATTATTCGACCAACGTTAATATGTGACGGAAGCTTTTCATTTATCCTATTATCTTATTAATAGACTTGTAAATGTTGGATACATTTCATCAGGTCAAATAAAGCATTTTTCTTTCTCGTAGTGTCCGTGATAAGTATAATCTATTGGTAATTAAGCTGTAATATATTGAGCATACATGTTTTCTTTGGCTCATTAATGGATCATTACTCTTTCTTACGGTTCTTAGGCCCAACCGTTCTTATTTACAGCAACATGCGCCTCGTATTTCGTTATGAATGAGACGCGATGGCAGTTATTATAAATTGTGGCATTATTTTGACTGAATTAAACATATTAGATCCATTCAATCTAGTTAATTGCTAATTTAATTCATAACTCGGTTGTGACAAATGTTTTGACGTCCATCATGGGATCCTGTTTTTGCCAGTGAATTGTACCAGACCACTCTATAAAAATATAAATAAACAAGCGGACCCCAGCGCCATCTGTCGGGTAGATTTGTGAATCTAAACCATCCAGGGTGCCACCCAAAGGCATACCAAAAAATTCATTTAAATCGGTCCAGCCGTTTAGGAGGAGTTCAGTGACATACACACGCACACAAGAATTATATATATAAAGATATATAATACACACATCGCCATCTAGCCCTAAAGTAAGCGTAGCTTGTGTTATGACACTGAAAAACATGTTCATCACACAAACATTTTCCAGTTGTGGCATTCGAACCCACGGTCTTGGACTCAGAAAGCAGGATCGGTACAAATTGCGCCAATCAGCCGTTAAAAAAATATTATCATGTTTAACTACGGATCACAAGTGACTCGATTGGATTCTGGAGTTGGGCCTTAAACTGTAAGCTAGTAATGTTTTCTGTAAATGAAAATCGAAAAGTGCCAGCTCGAAATTAGGAAATTAACGGTGTCCACCTTTTGGTTATCTTCAAAGCCGTCATAACTGCTTACATATAGAGTCACTAAAAACAGACAGACTTGATAAAGGTACCACAAGATATACTTGAAGCATGTTATTGATGCAAAAGGCCTTTTTTACTGTGATAAAACTAAAACGCTTTATGGGTATTAGAAAATTTCAGTGAAAGATGGCTTTATTTTTTTTAACTACAGAAGTGAGATTAAACAAAATCGCCGTGTCCCTGATTTATTTAACAAGTATACTAAAATAAGAATATACAATTAGTGTGCACATACATACTAACCTAACCTAATGTATTTATTATCAAAAAAAAATTTCATGTAGTTTTAAAGTTACGGATAACGTCCTAAAAATTGCATTAATACCTAATACACGCTTTAATTTTTGATCTTAATTTTTTAGTAAAATGTTAGTTAAACAAAAGCTAGGGCTCGTCCGGGATTTGAACCCGGGACCTCTCACACCCGAAGCGAGAATCATACCACTAGACCAACGAGCCGGTTAGCGTCCCGACCATAAAAGGGGAGAGAATACCAGTATGAAATCTAGAACATAATATGTACCTAAGTATGTATGCTATGATTTGCTGTCATGAGGCTTTATATATTAAAAAGCGTTGATAGCCTTGTGGTTAAATTAAGGCTTCGACTTTCAGGGGACCGAGTTCAAACCCCGGCACTGACCACAAATTTTTTGCTTTGATGGTAAAAGAAAACATCGAGACGACACCGTGAGCGTTCCTGAGAATTCTCATATTGTTCTCAACGGCGTGTGAAGACCACCAATCGCCTACTAGCGTGGTGGACTACAGCCTGAACCTTTCTCATTCTGGGAGTTGACCCCCGGGTCCCACTGGTCCACAGGTCTAACCATTATTAATATATAATAATTTTGTCTCTTCTTTCTAAGAAATCACAGTTGTATATCTACCGAAATGAATTTTCTTATTATTTGCTCCTTAGCGGAAAACAGTTTTTAGAAAGCAAAATATTGTTTTTTGTCAACGAATCTCCCACGCTTTCTCTCTCCGTTAGTTGCAATATTTGACGGCATCTTATTTAGAAGTTTTACAGCCTCTCAATATGAAGTATAGAGTGTATTTTGTGATCAATTCCATTTTAGTGGGTGCGATATTGCCCCGTGCTGTAAAGAGCTTGCGGTGTTTTCGAATCGAAGAGAGTGATCGACGACAATACGGTCGCACGAAAAAGTTATAAACTGAACTAAAAATGCTTGTACATTACTTATGCCTATAACTTAAACATACATGTCTGATACGTGGGGTAAGGATTTTCTTTCCATGTATAGTTGCATAGTTATACTTCTATCCATCTATGAAAATTGTACAAATAATCTGCTAGGTTACCACCAGGTGAGATTGCAGTCGCCTTGTTGTAAAATATCACAAAAAGAAATTAAAAAAAAAAGGTTTTGGTTATAATTTCAAAATAATATTCAATAATAAATAAATTCAAAATTCATTTATTTCAAGCAGGCCTAATATAAGATCTTCGACAACCTAGTGCGAAACGTCAAATCTGTCTGTTTGTAGTGACTCTGCCACTGGTTCGGAAACCTAGTGCGAAACGTCAAATCTGCCTGTTTGTAGTGACTCTACCACTGGTTCGGAAGTTAGATTTAACGAGAAGAAGCCAGCAAGAAACTCAGCAGTTGCTCTTTTCCAAATTTTCAACTATTTAAATTTTTCATTTTAGTATTAATTTTGCTATCTTTTGAGAGATTGAAGCGGAGCGGGATGCTTCCAAGCAACCTTGTCAGTAAGACAAATATTCATTATACTTCATCACATAAACCCTGTGTGGTTTGAGACGAGGTGAGTTACTTGTAATAATTGTGTTCCTCTGTGTGTAACTATAAAATTATAAAAATCTGTATTAGCTTTTGCTCGCGACGGTACTGGGTAACCGCAGGTTTACGATCTAAGTGCGAATTGGCCGGCGGAACATACAAACAGGCGTACAGCGCAAATGCCCGCCGCGCCAAGTGTGAAATAATTTTCCCATCGACTGACTGACTGCTTATACTGTATACTGCTAGTACTTTAGTCTAAATCTGACTCCGGTTAGCACAATATTTTACCTTGGTTTGTATTATAAGGAATAGGGGCCTTCTATTTATGTGGGTGCTCGAGGTGTTAGATTCTGGGTTTTAGGCTCACGTTGTTTTTTCGTATCCTCAAGTTGTTAAGGTGAGTTATTGATAGAAGCAACTTTGTAGAGTCTGACAGAAGCTCAGTATAAATACATAGTAGTACATTTTTAAAACTTCCATTTTATTCCTTAAAATAGAAATTGAAACTTCTCTATTCTATTTCTATTTCTCTAAACGTTTTCTTTCAAGTTTGGATTACTTCCAAATACAGCATTATATTGTCAATCCGTTAAAAGGTCTTCGTCTAGTACCAATAAAAGAGTGGTATTTTAAAATTAAATTACTTAAAGTCTGTTACGCTGCACTACAAGCACAGATGTGAGAATATGCACTCCAAGTCAAGTGTGCAATGCGGTAACGTCAGATCAGAAGTTGTCACCACTCATCCCGCGGGTGTCGTACGAGGTGACTAAGGAAATATTAAGAAGAAAGGGCGTCATCTGTACCATCTACTGCGATAACCAACCCTAAAATGAAATAAAAAATTGATAATTTGAAAACCCACCCGTGCCTTACGGGTTACTTTAATCCAGCAGTAGACTGTTATAGGCTATTTATGATGATGTTGATGACAACTCATGTGGTTCAAACTTTGCCATCTTACCACCTAACTCACATGATGTTGTATATTCAACTCAAGCCAGTGTCCGGCCCATATCCAACACAGGCTTAAACGATCCGGATGCAGACGACATTAAACCTACCGACGTTGGCTTATGGCTTGTCCAGCCAACTAAATTTCGTTGTTTATACCGGTCTCAACCGCTTACCTCGGTCCTGACCAAATTTAACGCAGACATAGTAAAAATAAAACAAAAATCTATGAGAAGCTTTTTGATTTACCGTTATAAAAACATTATAGTGGAAAACCAATAAGTTTCTCTAAAATGTTTGGCCAATAACCTTAATCTACTTGGATGAAGTCGCTGGCATCTGCGAGTGCTTTATGTTCAAGTATGCGAAGTGTCCAATTCCTTTTGTACCTAAAGTTTAAAAAAAAAAACTGTAAAGATTCTTTGAGATTTACTTTTCTACCACCTAAAACGTGGGTGCTATAAAACAGGCAACCAAACCCTTTAGACCGGCACACAAAATCCTTATCAATTTAATAAAATATCTGGCCAATATGAATTTATAGTTATCAAAAGTGCAATTATTTACCCACTTTATAAAATTTCTGTAACATACTTATGTTGTTGTTAGTGTATTCGAACTATCATCTAAATTTAAAAATTCTGCATTTGTTCAGAATTACTATTCTAAAAAGTGGGTGGATAGCTTTCTATGAAGTCTATCTACATTTCCAGTGCAAGCCAGCCGTCCAAATTTAACGGAGCATTCGGATATATTCGCCACAATGGTGTAGCAAATGACTGTTTAGCCGTGTGCTCTTGTTACATCACATTTGGATCACAGCCATAGAAAAGCCATAGAATTAATGAGAATACGTATCTACATACTGTTATACGCCGTGATAAAGGCTTTACTCCGTAAGTGACTGCTTCAGTCACACATAAAAAAAAACTTTATCACCATCAATCTGTAATAATTATATGAATTATTATACCGACTATAATTTTAAGTACAACAAATATTATAAATGAAATTTATTGATTAATTACTTAATAGTAATACTAAACATTTTGAATATTTTTGTAGAGATTGGTACAATGTTGCATGCTGCTAGGCGGAATTGGTAGTGTTTCTCTTTTAATCATCTGTATCAAACCAAATAAGCAATGAATAATAATAAATTTTGAATTTGAATTTAAATCTTAATCGTCAATTTTGACAGCTATACCAGAAGTGTGACGTGATATTTAAGCAGTCTTAATAAAATTAATTAGAAAACGCAAGCAGTTCGATGCAAATCGCACGCACAAATATTCGTGCCAGTTCTTAAATCAAATTTTAAAAGCTAAATTATCAATACGGGTTACGTGTTATTAAATTATAAATGGCTCATTTCATCAATCTGTTTAAAATTACTCGCGCAGTACCATTAAAATATGTAAAGCAATCCTAAAATTTTAAATCACCTACTTAAAACACACAACAATGAGTCAACGGCTAATAAAAATGCGAGTTGACAGTTAATACGGCGGCAAATAATAATTTTATAACTGCATCCGCACAAAACCAAAGTTGATATGGGCAATAAAGCCCGCGGATGCAAGAGACGTCGCAATTACATCTCAAGTACAATGAGCGTGAAATTGTTGCAGTTCATGCAAACATTCCACTTTTGTAATTATTGTCTAACCTCATGCGGTTGGTTTTTTATAGAAGTATTTGGTGCTCGCGGCTACAAACGCAATTGTTGATGTCTTTGCGTATGTTGTCCTTTGATCCCTGTAAAAAACATGCAAAAATACAACAGTGCTCAGTGCTCTGTATGGAAGAAAAAAATTATTCAAAAGTAGATTTTACTGGGATATAAAGTAATCTATGTGCTTATAATCTATCTCTGTGGCAAATTTCATACGAATCCGGAAAGCTGTTCTGGCGTGAATAAGTTACTAACATCCATCCAATCTTTTATAATATTGCGAGTATGTAAGCATGTCAGTCACATCGTCACGTGCTATACTTCTGTCTAATAAGACAGTCGTGCAAGTGTTATACTTCTGTCTGGAGATAAAGAGGTTTTAAACTTGACTTCGTACGTGCAACCACATTTTAACCCCAGAGCTGCATATTTTTACAGATCTTTCAGGCTAGTGTTTCATAATAATATTATGGACATATTGTAACTTGTAAAGCCCCTATGTTAATGATACTATTAACCAACGTTATCATGTAGTACCTACAGTTGTCATCCCTACGTTAGTCGTTGACATATATTTGACGGAAGAAAGATGCCTGATGTAGTCTGTGATTAAAAAAGTTTATGTTTCGGGTAATCATTAAAAAATCCTACAATCGCAAAGCAACTGCAACACACATGACAGTTACCGAAAAGTACGAAAGGCTCATGAAATATGAACGCCGTCTCGGTAAGCAATTTGAGGTTCCGTCGGCACATACAGACTGTGTGTGCAATGTGTTTGCAGTTCGATCCCGTGCCAAAATTGCCATCTTCCGCTAGCGCTCGCTGACGAAATGAGACGGTTTGGCTCAGGCTCCACTGTTTACCTACTCGGACAGCTAATCTTGCATTATGTGATATTAACAAGGTTCGATTTTAGTAGACCAACATTTTGTTGCTCAACAAGATTTTGAAAACGAATTTGAATGAACATTTTCTAACAATCCAATAAAAATTGATTCAAAATGTTTGCATAAGTTAAAAGAACTACAAAAAGAGGCTTTATTAAAACCTCTGTTTGTGCTGAAATCTCCCATCTTTTAATATATTATAACCCGTCACCGGCCTTCTAAAGAGACCCAAAAACTTAAAATGTTAAGGACCTATTATATATCCGTTTATCCCACAACCTTAAAGGTCACTAGGTGGGAAAACGGAAGCAAGATAAGATTTAAATTTGTAGATTGGAAAAAAGTGCTACGTATGTGTAGAACTATATATCAACTACGTATTGGTGCAGGTCCTTATGATGATTCGCGGTTAAAAGCTGAGGGTAGAATTATAATATTGAGTTGTGGTATAGTAATTAATTTAATGATGCTGTCTATTCAGATCACGTGCAGCGGTAGTCAGCTCTGGTAGTACGCTCGTTACCAATGGCACGCCCGTATATTCTTATCTTACAGTGTATATGACAGGACAGGAACTATGTGGTCTGCTGTACATAGGTCTTTTGGAGATCAAAGATCCACAGTCCTGGGCTGCTAGTTTCCAGCGGCTCCCAGCGACTCATTTGATAAAGTTTGCCTACCACATTGGGGGCCGACCTTTTTTTTTTTCAATCCTCTACAAGTTAGACCTTGATGCAATCTCACCTGGTGGTAAGTGATGATGCAGTCTAAGATGGTAGCGGGCTAAGCTGTTAGGGAGAATGATACTCATACCCCTGATCGGTTTCTACGCGACATCGCACCGGAACACTAAATCGCTTAGCGGCACGTCTTTGTCTGTGGGGTGGTAACTAGCCACGGCCAAAGCTATGTTTGTCAAGCTGAAGACAATTAGGTATTAGTTTAGTAGGTAACTATACAAGTCCGCTTGCCATAGGAACAAATAAAACTCGATCATTAAGTCACGATGGCACAGGTCATATTTATTTTGCAACAACAATGCATTATGGCCGTTAAATTATTATGCTTGTTATTTACTGCACTGTGAAATCGTATGTATGCAAATGACGCGGTGTGCGATTTTCTTCGGATTCATCTTATGTGACTTTTCAAAAATTCGGGCGACCTCCTTGGTGGAGCTGACGACCTCCGTGGCGGAGCTGACGAACTCCCTGGTGCAAAGGTGAGCGCTATGAAATAGGAGGTTCCAGATTTGACTCCTGGCAGGGCAGAAATTTGGAAATTTATAATATCTGAATTTTCTCTGGTCTGGTCTGGTGAGAGGTTTTGGCCTCGGCTAGTTACCGCCCTACCGACAAAAACGTGCCGCTAAGCGATATAGGTTACCATACTTCCTAACAGGTTAGCCCGCTACCATCTTAGACTGCATCATCACTTACCACCAAGTGCGCTTTAAATTGGCTTAATCAATGTTACTGGTATGTTGTTAAAAATAGTTTAAATGTGTCAAAACATAGTTATTTCAGCGAGGTTACAATACAATTGATGAATTTCCTAATGACAAGGTTGCTTGTTCGCACATTGCTTCCATCTCTCGCAAGACAATTATACATTTTTGTATAAATAATGATGTTGAAAAAGAACAACTGCTCAGTTTCTTACCGGCTTCTTCATGGTAGAATCTGCTTTCCGAACCGGTGGTAGAGTCACTACAAACTGACAGACTTCACATTTCAAAAGTGCTTATAATAGACCTACAAAGTAAATGCATTTTGAATTTGAATTTTCAACGAATTAGTCACGGGCTTCCGAAGACCATTATCGGAATCCCCCTTTTAACGTCAATACTTTGATAATAGATGCTAACGGAATATATGCTTGTCCTCCATTTACAGTTATAATTATCGCTAGGGCATATAAGCGCGGTGTTAATGCCACAAGTTTTGACTCCGTGATGGCGCATACAAACCGCGATTAGCAAGTGTTTAAAATTATACATCTTCAAGAATGTAACGCCGCATTGTTTTCAAATTTAAAGCGAAAACGCTCCGGCTGTATAGTCGAGCACAAAATTTATGAATATTTTTATTACTATCCCGCGGGGCACTTAGCTCGGAGTACCGATGGACGTTGGGGTCGTAAGGAGAAATAGCGACCCCGCACCGGTAAACGCAGCGCAGGACCGACCAACGAGGTGGACAGACGATTTTAAGAGAGTCGCTGGAAACAAGCGGCCCAGGAGCGTCCCTACGAAAGACTTTGTGGACGACAATCGGTTGATGCCCGCGTTTGTAGTTCGCGTTTATTGCGGGTTGTTACAAATCCCGTGGGAACCGTAAGTTTGAAAAGCTTGTGTTACTCCGTCCTTTTAACTAACTCAATGCCAAAAACCAAGTCGATTGATTACTAAGTTGGGGCTTTAAGTAAAGATAAACAAACAAACAAACATACTTTCGCATTTATAATATTAGTAAGGACTTATATCATACCAACGTCGTAATATCTAACCTGCAGTTACCCTCGATTTCGTTCGAGCTATTGGTCACTTCATCCGCGTTTTTTTTGGTTTTTCATAAAATGCTCATTTATAAAAGCCTACGTGTTATTCGAGGTTATATCCATCTCCAATCCAACCCAATGCGGCTTAATAGGTTTTAACGACTATTACTTCAGTAAGTGATACTAACCGGGACTGACAGCTTAGCGAACTGTGTGAGGCACGGGAGTTGGCGACACAGAATTACGCAACTCCGGTCTTTTACTGAAAATTCTGTAACAGAAAATACAAAAAAAAACTATTTTCGGCCCGACCCAGGATTCGAACCCATAACCACGTGATCCATAGTTGAACATGCCAACCCCTAGACCAACGAGGCAGTTTAAGTTTACCAATAAACAATCGAAGAAATGGGGCAACTACAAATAGAATCCAGCTTTAGAGCTAAGTCGAATTCTGATGTGACACGAACTTATGATCTACTGTGACCGTAAACCATGTCGCCGCAATTTTATGTGTTTTCTCTCAGTTCCCGTCCGCAGGAAATTTAATGTGGAGAACGAAGATACGCTATCGCTGCAAAAAATTTGTGTGCGCATTTCGGACAGTAAAATGTTCGGTGATACTGCCGGAATGAACCAGCGGAATTGCTTATTTGCTAACTTAAGTTAGCATTTACATTGTTGTGTATATATTAATATATATACACAACAATGTAAATTCGGTCAATCGATTATCCTGATTTAAGCGACGTCCCTGGCGCAGTTGTGAGTGTTGTGTGGATTTGGGAGTTTACAATTCCTGAATTTTCATCGACTCTTGAATTTTTACGCCGTGTGGTGACGGCGGATCAGAATACAGTGGTTTCACCACTTTCATTCAGAGGGTTTCGTACAAGGCTACTAAGGAAATGTAATAGAGAAAGGACCTGTTCTAAAACTCCTTTTTATGCTCTTATATTTTGTAAAAGTAATGTAGAACCTGTGATACTGACGTTGAAATTGGTTGAGCCTATCTGAACATAGCTATTTACCTGAGCGTAAACCAACAGTCATACGGAGCGACGGACAAAAATAAAAATTCATATTAGTAAATAAATGTAATTATGAAGTGTCATGCACTTATGACCGAATACATAAATTACATTAAAAACAGTCGTGTGGCTGGGATAGAGCTACGGTTTTTGTTATTACTTATCTATTACAGCTTTTGAAAAAGTTGCTTTTAGCTAACGAAGACGCGGGCAAAAACTAGTTTCAATATGGAACTACCGTTTCACATTTGCGCGCAAGTAATTGATTACTCAATTAGTACGGGTGCCGGATCAGATGGCGCCATTTTGTATGAGTTTAAATTGATTAATGTCAATAAACAATTCAGCTTTTTGTTCCATATTGCGCGGAGCATGTTGCGCTGGGATTGTTATACGATTGTCTGAATTCCGGCGAGAGGACTTGATAATCCTAGAATCTGACAATTTGTTCACAGGGAGGGCGAACATGAGTATCAGGTTAGTGTCGGATTCATAGTCCACAAGTCTCTCATCAACAGCATTGTAAAAGTCGAAAGTGTGTCAAGCAGGGTAGCAAGCAGTACTCAGAATTACCAAACGGTATTTGTTGTAGTTTATACAGGTATACGCGCCGACCTCGACACACCAAGACGAGGTTTTGTATGAGGACATTTAGCCATACATGATTCATGCCTCGAAAACCCACTACAGTGTGATGGGAGATTTCATTTTTTTTTTATAGACGAGCGCTTGACTGCAATCACACCTGACGGTAAGCGATGATGTAGCCTAAGGTGGAGCGCGCTTGCCAAGAAGATGCCTATTCACTCTTGATTTGAAGGTACTCATATTGTAGGTACTGGGGAAAAAGCTGGAAGGGCATTCCAGATCTTAGCGGTGCGGATCGGAAACGAAGATTCGAAGCCCTTCGTACGCATCCGCTGTATATCGACCACGTAGGGATGCAGATCCTTACGGTGCCTTGCGGTTCGGAAAAAGGCGGTTCAAACAGTTCTTGAGCACACAAATATATCCTATAGAATACCAATAGGCAGGCAAAGGCTGAAGTTTTTTATTGGCTAGGTCACCGATGACCCTTCTAGAACGGCAATCCACTGAATCCAAGCTGATACTTGGCAGAGCCATTTCAACACGAAGCTTGGTGAGCGAACTAGTATGACGTGGATTTCTTATCGTCCACACTGTATGTCACTATTACGTATGAGATGAATAATCGCAATAGCTTAACGAGTTAAAAATCTAAGGCAATGTGCTAGAGTGGCGACTGTACAACAAAAACGCAGCCATTATAGACGTCCAGTCAGACATAATTACATCTTCATCTGACCAAAAAAAGATTTTTCCTTTTATAAAAGATCCACAATTTCAATAAAGGGAAATTAATGCCTATTAATCGTTGATAAAAAAATTCCGAATAACGCTGAAATTTTTTGTGTAAAACCATATTTGTCAGCGTCCATTCGCTTTGTGGTTTGGGACACAATTTTATGTTACGAATTAAAGGATGCCATACTTGGCTATGAGGGCAGCTAAAAGATTTCGCTTGTCCGCTTGTCTGGAAGGCTTTGACTGGTTGGAGGCTACGACCGTGGCTAGATAAGTCCGTACCGTCTATGTAGTGTTCGGTGCGATGGCGATAATTAAAGATGAGCAATTTTTAATCTAATGTACCCCTGAAAAGTACATTTTACAAAAGTGTTTCAAATTAGAAAAGTAATCTTTAAATACAGGAAGTAATAAAATATTGATCATTTACTGCATAAACTGCTTTTTAGAGTTAACACAGTTCTGATGTATTCGCACCCGGAAATCTTTGCAATTGTTTTGATAAATCGAATGCTATATTTATGCGCGGTTTATGCCTATACAAAAAATTTAAAGCTGAATCTTTTACGTCAAAAATAGCTATTTTCAACAGATGTTATTCAATGCGGATAAGTGTGATTTCACCCTAAAACTCCATATCTCTCCATATTTACGAGATTGACACGTCCAGCCCTAAAGCCTTGTCAGCCAGTCGGCCGTCGGCCTTCGCACTGTCAGCTGTCAGTCAATAACTGTCAGTTTAAATCAATCACTTTAAGTATTCTAACTTGTACGTATGTGTGTATCTCGTAACTTAAAGCAATAAGGGTCAGTTTTGGTCGTATTGCGTGTTTCAAAGACATGCAAAAAGAATGCATCCAACTGGATTTATATTAATGAGGTGCCTCTGTGCATGCGCCCCTTACTGTTATTATCAGAAATAATAATATGCATTGACCATAATATAGACATCGAGTATGTGTAGAGTCATTTTTCATATTATTTTTAATATTGTCTATAAAAGTGAATCAGAACGTTATACATCTTCTGTGATGAGAATATATTCTGCACCCCTATATCAAAATGGATTCAACTCTAATCTACACTTTATCCCAAGTTAAGAAAAATGCGTCTTTATTTATCTAAACTAGAACATAAAAGAAGGATGCTGTGGAGGATAAAAGTAAAATTGCACATTACCTACTATACTCGTATATCTCAAAATGCAAGCAATCCCGATGATTTTACTAAATTTTTTATATTATCCTTACTAATATTATAAAATTGTTTGTTTGTCCTTCCTTCACGCCCTAACTATGCAACCAATCAACTTGATTTTTGGCATAGAGTCAGTTGAAAGTATGGAGAGTAATATAGACTACTTTTTATTCCAGGAAAACATTCCCCGAAATGTGTAAAAAACATTACGTTTTTTAACGTTATTAGTTTAATTATAAATCAAAATTAGAATAATATTATTTACGCTATACGTTAACAAATATTGAGTCATGAAACTTTATATAGCATTTTGTAAGAAATATTAAAAAAAGTATATGTAAAACAGAAGCGCGAGTAAACTTCTCGGTAAGTCTTCTCTATATTGAGGTACGGTATCCTAAGCAATGGCGTACATAGAGGGTGTGCACAGGGTATGCAGATTATATGAAATGAAGAAAATCGCCAGTACGAGTTATAAATACTCAAGAGTAGGCTTTCTATAACTCTTACAATGCCTATCCTTAAAAATTTTATAACTCGCAAGATTTTCTTCACTTTAAATCATCTGCATACCCTGTGCATACCCTCTATGCACGCCACTGATCCTAAGAATAGACTATTAAAGATTTTTTTAAGCTCCATTACCTATTTATCGTTACTTCTCACCTTGGCTCGGGTCTGGTCGAGGCGGCATTGGATAAAAAAGTACTACCTGCCGAATAATGTCTTCTGGGAATGTGAAATTGTAAAGACAAACAAGGCAATAGTTTGTTCTACTGATCGCTCGGACGCTCATATGGTGGGCTTTTAGGATTGTTATTATATTTGAAACCTTATGGAGAATGTTATAAAGACTAAAACCTTTCTTTCAGGTATCATTATTGGTAGTTTGGGATGAAGCTCATAAAAAAAGCCTAAGAGAAGCTACTTATAGCGCTTTTATACGTTACTAAAATGCAAAGTAATTCATGACTAAAGTACAACTAACATTTTATTAAAGAAAAACCTTATGCCTAATCCAGGTTTCACACAAAATAAAAAAAATAATATATAAATAGATATAAAATTCGTATCATAATGGGGCTGCTATGTATTTAATATAATTATATATAAAACCCAATTGGGTCAAACTAGGGTCACCCAAAATGTTTCTGTTGTATCAATTTTTGATATGTGTATTTTGGGACCTACAGGTCCGATACTTTTACGGAGAAATACATTTTTTATAAATTATTCCTATAAAGAGGTCGACTGTGTTGCTTTTTGGATGGTACTAAACGTTGTTAAGTTGAAATATGAGTCTGTTTACAGAAACCAGGAAATGAGTAGAGGAAACGAATTATCTGTATCTTTCGACGCTGAACTATGTTGCTACTTTAATAAGAGTTAATATTTATTGTATAAGTAGCAAAATAACAACTTCTCATTGAGAATGCT
This sequence comes from Pararge aegeria, assembly GCF_905163445.1. NCBI lineage: Eukaryota > Metazoa > Arthropoda > Insecta > Lepidoptera > Nymphalidae > Pararge > Pararge aegeria. Next base: position 6,062,265 of record NC_053194.1, read on the forward strand.
GCATTATCAGATAAGCAATGAACTAGGGTTCGGTGCTCAGTTCATTTAGTTTGTAAAGAAGCTGCAGAACGTGTCATAAACTTTTGTCTGTTTGTTAGTTAGGTATATCTATTTCATCTTATCAACCCATGACAGGGCACGGGTCTTCTCCCACCATAAAAAAGGTTAAGGCCGTAGTCCATCACGCTGGCCCAGTGCGGATTGGTGAACTCCACACACCTTTGAGAACTTTACGGAGAACTCTTTTACGATGTTTTCCTTCAACGTTGAAGCAAGTGATATTTTAATTGCTCAAAATGCACATAACTTGGAGAAGTTAGTGTGTGCAGTGGTTCGAACTCGACCCCCCGAAAGTGAAGTCGAAGTCCTACCCACTGGGCTATCACCGCTTCCCAGGTATATCTACTTGTGTTTGGCCTATCTGTTGAAACTGATCTAGCTCTGCTATGAGGCACTGAGATGGATTACTTCTGGAGATACATACCTATAATAGATATAAATTACCTCAAAATAATAACCATCGATAACTAGGCATAGCTTAATTAACTGATGAACGCTGGCAACACACACGTGAAACTTGGAGCTTTAAGTCAAGCAAAAACATTTTCGAAAGCTAGGGTAACTCAAATTATGCACTGTGTCGTTTTATAAGAAGGAGATATTAACAAAAGCGTCGGAATAAAAAACATCATCGCACATGCCATTATCTAAATCCGAATTCGATTCCGAATTAAAATACTGTAAGATATTAGCTAAAGTTGAGCCTCCGATATCGCACGTGACTCATCTAAAGAACTTGAAGACTTACAACTGACCACCCTGCTTTTAATTTGGCATGCAAAACATAAACCTTAAACCCTTTTTCTATAATATTTTTTTACCTTTTGAGCAGTGCGAATTTTCGCGCTTTGTGACACATAAAACTGTAGCCGGTTTATAGTTTGTCGCACGGATGCTTTGCTTTTCATGGTTAACAACCCGATTAAAAAGGATGACATATCACTACATTTTAAACGTAATAATAACTAACATTTTATGTAAAATAAATGATAATAGAGTATAGAGTAACTTTACAATTATCTAAATTTTTTAGGTTTTTTTTTTTAATTTTAAATAGCCATCGTGAGTGGTGTTCAAAATAAATAAAATACTGACCTTTACTCACGCGTGTTTTGGCATATATGGATGCTTCAGAACTTGGAACTTGGAACTTTATAGAACTTATAATTGAAAATAGAAAGAAAGTAAATTACATTTTTGTTACTAAATTAATGAATATATCAGTTTCTTATATGTTTCTTGTCATAGTATTTGCCATTGTGGGATAGGAATTGGGCTTGCTACCAAGGTGCTTCAATATGTTTCATATGAAACATTAAGGTATTTTGTAGTTCTATATCATCATATTGCACTGAAAATGTCACTTAGCTATTTATGGTCTGAGCAAAATCATGTCTTTACGATGCAGTTTAAACGTGCGATAATGACGTTGTCACCGACGTTAATCCTCTGGAGAGCACGTCTTGACAACAAAGCAAGCCGAGGGAGCTCCGGGGTAAGGAACGCGACGTGCAAATCTCTTTAGCGTCACTAAGCGGCAGTTTGCGAAGTACTAACGGTGACAGTTATGTGACAATACAACAGTTATTATTCATTTTTTGTCGCAAGTTCCGGTATTCACGTTTAACAAAGATATTCAACGATAAATTAGAGGGACAGCGAACACAGTGTCGTAACTAAACTGCCCTTTGCAGTATGAGTAACTTTTGTATGAAATGTTATTTATGGCTTAGTATCTGAAACTTTCGGAAGCTTTACCCTTGATTAAAAGCGATGATAGCCTAGTGGCTAGAGCTTCGGCGTCCCATTTGGGTCGATCGAAACGAGTTCCGGCACGCACCTATAAATTTTCGGAGTTAAGTTTATATTTAAGAAATTTAAAATATCGCTTATTTAGTTTTAAAAAGTTTATTTTAGGTTATATTTATAAAACAATTATTTTAAATATGTATATATGTAGTCTTACAAATACTATGTTGTTATAAATATCGCTTGCTTAAACGGTTAAAGAAAATCGTGAGGAAATCTGCCTACCTGTTCTCCATAATGTTCTCAAGTTAACCAATCCGCACTTTGCTACCGTGGTGGACAATGGCCTACTCTTCTCATTCTCAGAGGAAGTTTGTGCCATGTAGTGGGCCAGCAATTGGTTAATCATGATAACGATGTTACAGAGAGATAATGTAAGAAGAAAAAAATAAAGCATTTTATACTAAATTAAACGGAAACTATGAATGGACGAGAAAATTTTACTCGGCTTTTACCTGCGGCTTTACATGAAGTTTATTTTTGGTCCAAGCCTATATTTAATGACACCGGTTAAAAGTTAAAGACATACAGATAGCTGCTGTATGCCAAATTTTAGCCTAAGCCGTCCTCCAGGTTTGAGCTGTTCGTTGATTGACTAGTAAGTTAGTCATTCATCTTATCCTTTCATATATTTTTAATATACAACGCCAGTTAGCAAAAAAATTTACGCAAGTACTTAGGTAATTGCATTGCGAACACAGTAAGTAATGCCCGATTGTTTAGGAGATGGCTATTCACTCTTGATTGTAGCACATAACTCCTGTTCACGGTTTTATTTTATAAATTTAGTTGTCTTACATTATCTTATTTTATATGATTATATTTAACAGTTTCGTAAGGTACAATTTTTGAAAAAGTACAGCCCTGCTTCTTCGATTTCATACATCGGCCTGGCTGCTCTTCCTGTACCCATAGATACACTAAAACTATAAAATTTACACACTTATAATAATCAATCTTGTCAATCATCAATAACCTATAACAGTCCACTGCTGGGCTAATGGGATCTACCAACGGGAGCGTTTGCCCATAATCACACGGGCAGACGGGTTGGTGATCGCAGTTGATGGATCCAGACTACCAGTAGGACTTGTCCATGGGATGTTAAAAATAATAATAATAATAAAACTAAGCTTCGACCAACATCTTAAGAAGCTTTCGCTTGTTGTTGGATCAAGGGTCGTATGCAGAAGGCAGTAGTCCTTGAAACGGCGCGTATTGTGAGGAGGTTCCTCACTCTGGAGCCCTGACCGCCGGTTGCTTGGGCATTCAAAAGCCCGCAAGCGGAGGGTATTTTTATTTTTTTCTTATAAATTATTAATAGTGTTTTTTGTTTTTGTAAGCATTGTTAAGAATTAAAAAAAAATTAAATACAATTAATGATAGAATATAATAAAATAAATATACTACGACAATAAACACATCGCCATCTAGTCCCAAAGTAAGCGTTTGGGTACTAAGATAACTGATGAATAATTTTATGGATATACATGAATATACATAACTACTTTTCATATTATATTATATTTATATCTCTGTAACTATTTTTTTTCTTTGGTGTACAATAAAAGTGTATTCATTCATTCATTCATTCATTCATACTTATTATGCATACATAAATAATTATAATATATAGATAAACACCCAGACGCTGAAAAACATTCATGTTCATTAAACAAACATTGTCCAGTTGTGGGAATCGAACCCACGGCCTTGGACTTAGAAAGCTGCCCACTGCGCCAATCGGCCGTCAAATAGTAACGGTTCATAGAGGTATCGTTGGTTATTGAAAAAACTTTTCACTCTTGTATTAAAAGTGAGGATAGGACTATTACAAGTAGTTCAAAAGCACACTCACTCTTATAACTATTAGAATACCCATAAATAGGCAGCATAAAGCTATTTCATAATATCTAGCACATATAATAGTTCAACTCAAAATAATACACGGGAATACGCAGGAGTTTGGTCATAAGGGTTAGCTCTAAAACACTAAATACAAAATTCCACTCATGGCAAGAAATATTTTTCAAATAAGATACAATCATCATAAGCAATAAATCTCGTAAAAGAGAACCGAGAATAAGTACATAAATAAGTAGGACTCTGTTTACAGATATAAGCCACCCTTTTAATAAATTACTACTATTTCTTATGCAGACCACACTGGCGATGGCATGGACAAATAAAATTATTTGGTCACGAAGACAGCGAAAAAGCTAGGATAAATGTGTTTTGCCACTTCGCCTTCTCTATTCCCAATAACAAAACTCCGAGTGTGTGCGTGTGTGTAAATTAATTTAGTAAAATATTAACTAACGCGAATTCAAACATCTGTCTGTATAAAATAAATAATAGTTAAAAAAACACACTTTTTATAGAAAACCGAACTAAAAAATAGAAAATAAATTTTAATAAATTTAAATGAATAGTGTTAAAAATTTCAATAAATATAAATTAATAATAGTGTGAATAAAAAAATATATTTTATTGTAAAAAAAGCGTGGGGTGCATGGTGTCAATAGTTATAAATATTTTATTGACAGATATGAGTAGAGTGATTATTATTTTGATAATATCTTAAAAAGCACCCAACGCTTTTTTTAAAATAAAATATATTTTTTTATTCACACTATTATTAATTTACATTTATTGAAATTTTTAACATTATTCATTTAAATTTATTTTCTATTTTTTAGTGAAGTAGTGAAGCTAATAAAAAGCGTGTAAAATCGTCATCAGCTTACAAATATAGTAACATGTTAAATCATTGGCATAGAGTATCTTTATGTTCATTAAAAATGAAAACAAAACATTATATTTTAAAGAAACCAATTTTTTTATTGTAATTATGGACGGACAAAGCATTGGGCCCCTAATAATAGAGCAACACTTTGCAGGGCATAAAAATAATATGTCTTGCAACGAGTTACCCTGTATCCATTAGCCCGAGGCGTATGTGTCAGGGCCCAATATGCCAGTAATTACACATCATTGCAACAATGCTGATTTGCAGTAGAAAAAAGTAAAGCGGGAGTAAATTCCCCACAAAATTAAAAAAAACTTTTCGCTTCTTCTGTTGTAGTAACACATAGGTATGTGTGGAGATGATACTCCAATATGAAGATATACAAATAAATAATAAACTACGAAAATACACACATAGCCATAAAGCTCCAAAGTAAGCGTAGTTTTTTTTATGGGTACTAAGATGACTGATAAATATTTTGTAAATTATTTACATAAATACAGATTAATAACCAGCCACTGAAAAATATTCATGTTCATCACACAAACATTCTCCAGTTGTGGAAATCGAACACACAGCCTTGGAGTCAGTCAACAGGGTCGCTGCCCCCTGCGCCAATCGGCCAATAGGCAATATAGGCAGATATTTAAAAGAAAATAGCGTTCCCTAGAAAAACAGTCTAGAATTAGGAGACCGACAAATTCAAACAGTATCAATCTATATTCGTGTATGGAAAGAGAAAGGTACGTGAGTATCGTAAAGATACCCAATTTTACTAATGGCTCTCTTTTTTTCTAAGAAACAAAAAAACTTGTTATTCTGTTGTAATACAGAAAAATAGGTCATGAAAATAAGTCAAGAGTGCGTCATTCATTCATCCACGTGGGTGCGGACAGAATTGCCTAATATTTCTTTATTGATACTCATAAAGATTATTTATTCTATTTTTGGGCTGAGAGAAGGGTATTCGAAACGTTTCTTTTATACATGTTGGCACAATGTATGGAACAATTGTTAATGTGAAAATTAAGTAGGAAATACTTTGAGCGTTTGGGGGAAAATTTGGATCGTGGAACTTGCATTGTGGACTTGCAATCAAATCCAACCGGTCCCTTACGTTTTGATTTATTTATTAATATATAATATAATGGCTTCAATGGTTCTGAAACGGAGTCGCTTTCTATGGGCCTCATAAGAAGGCTTATTCACTGAGCGGGACATGTAGAGAGCTATACTAGAAGTATCAAACCAGAAATGAGAGCATCCGTCGAAGAACGATAGCTACTGACATAGCTCAGCGAGTGCCAAGCTGAAGTGGCAATAAGAGGGGCATATAGCTCGGAGAGCCGATTCACTTTGGGGTCCCAAGGTGCTGATATGGCAACTCGGCACTGGTAAACGCGGTCCCCTACGAGGTGGCCGGACGATATCAAACGAGTCGCTGGGGGTCACCTTTTATCGAAAAAGGACCTAAGTAACTACATACTTAGGTTCTTATTTGCCTTCCCTTCCTACCTGATACCAACCCACTAATAGCAGAAATAAACAAACCCTACGGAAAGAAAATTCATGACATAAATAGTTGCACGCACTCTTTAGTTTTAGTTCTAACGCTATTATTTGGCCTATTTGGCAGTCCATTAAACTAAAGACCTGTTTACGTAAGCAAGTCATTTCACAAATAAAAGATATTAACTTTTGACATTCAAAACACGCTGAGCTATATTTTCTTCCATAAAACGCCCACGTACTATGCGTAGGCGTTTGGGGTATTTTTGCGCTATTATACCTAATACTCTAATAGTTTCGGACAGACTGCGAGGGCGGGTAAGGCGTCAGAGAGCGACCTTGAAACACTTAAGTATTATTTTGTCATATTTTACCAACTAAATTCTTGCTCCTCATTAGGGGTACTAACATGGTTAAAACGAATCACTAAAGTGCGAAATTTTCCATCAGACACAGCTTTATTTCATAAGAATTTTTAAAGTTATTTGTACAATAAAAATTCAAACAGTATTCAAATCCAATAAAGCGCTGATAGCCATTGGGCTATCACCGCTTTGGGTAGGAGCTCGACTCCACTTTCAGGGGGGCGCATTCATATCCCAGCACGCACCTCCAATATTTCAAGTTATGTGCGTTTTAAGTAATTAAAATTTCACTTGCTTCAACGGCGAAGGAAAACATCGTGAGGAAACCTGCATGAGAGTTCTACATAATATTCTCAAAGATGTGTAGTCCACCAATCCGCACTGGTCCAGCTTGGTGAACTACGGCCTTAACATCGCTCATTGGGGAGAAGACCCTCTGTGGTGTAGTGGGCCGGTAATGGATTGAGTGATGATTCCAATCCAATACAGTATCATAAACATTCATTGTGACTCTTTGTACATGCACAATAAGACGCTTTCGTTTTCTATTTTTTTTTTTTTTTATTTTACTTAACTTTAAACTAGTTCAACTGTAGTTGTATGTATGTATAAGTTTCCGTTGCAAATTGTTTTATAAGTCAATACATTCATTGAGTAATTAACAAAAATTTATAAACAAAATAAAAATGCTTGTTCGGTACGCGAGGTTAAGTTAATAATTATTTGACTTAACAATTATTCATTGTAAAGTCAACATTTCCTGAGGATGCGATTCGGAGCGAAACGTGCGTAGAGGGTACATTGCCGAAGATTTGTTTGGGGTAGAGTATGAGGATTGAAGAAATTATAAATTACACCATACAGATTCTCCTGCTTTTCGCGGACTATAGCAAATTAAGCTTCATTTTCCTAATATATCATGGATTTCCGCAAAGTATCCGTGCAACTATCCAAGATTCGCACTTGGTTTATTTTTTATGAGAATTGTTCTTTCTCTTTCTTTTCAGAAAGCCTCGACACCTCGACTCAGGTGCAAAAATACTTGAATAATACTTTCAATCATTGGTTGAATTTATCAGTATAAAGAAAATGGTCTTTGCGGATTTCACTGTAGGTAAACTGCGACTAAACTCTTTTAAATTGTTTATTCGACCTATATTGCCATATTTTGATTCGTTTTGTTTAGATACTTACTTTATTACTAGTGATATATATTTTATTTACTACCAATCAAAATGCTCTGTAGCTAAACATAAGAATTATTTTCATAGTATCCAAGTAATATCATAATATCTTTCATTAAATTTTTATTGCGCTGAATCATAAAATTCGTCATTGTTATTTATGAAATGTACGCATTCATGTTTTATTGTTTCATATAATTTATTTATTGTTTTGCCTCAAAATATTTGGATTTATCATAATATTCATTTTAGCAGAGTGGGTTAAAACATGGCTTTTCCATCACAGTTTGTGTCTTTAGTAATTACTAATATGCAGATAATTGACCTTCATGTATCATCGGAATTAAAGGTACAAAACGAATAAAAAATATGCGTTTAAAATCCTTTGTGTATTTTAATAATTTCATGTTTTGGAAATCATAGATTGATGCAGCCTGCTGCCGTAGGTATTATTTGCCCATAAATTTTCCTAGTTTACCCTTTTGCAATAGAGATGAGCTAAGATATGCAGACAAAACGAATCCATTGCTTTATCTGAAGATATTAATGACTCAATATTAAATGTATATTTACATGAAATAACTTAATTTATTTTTAATTTACAACGTAAATGTAAAGGAAATCTCTTTACGGTTTTAAATGCATTTAAAAATAGCAGAATCAACTGGATTTTAATGCCCATATCCGCACAGCCAAAATTTTTTTCCCTATTTAGCAAACTACTAAAACTATTCGAAAAGCGAAATTTCAATATTTTTTTTAGATAGTAGAATACAATGTGTCATGTCTTGTTTAATTAAAGTTTTACATTGAAATATAAAACTTTCCGTCACTTTTAACACCGAATGCTATGAAGAAGGTAGCGAGATTTCTTTAGAAAATTCTAAATGAATTCAGTAGGTATTAATCAAAATGGCAATTTTTAAGCTAAAACGTCACATAAAAATAAATGCTATTTTCGCACATTGAGTTGTGGAAAAACACAAGATCCTACTCGTTTATCACTTACAATCGAAAAGTCAAAGTACTAAAAATATTAAAATACACGTATGCACGCTGATTACTAACAGATTTCCGAAGATTTGCATGTTTGGAGGCCGTCGCTTGTTAATGAAGTCATTAGAGTGTATTTGCATTTTCAATCATTATAACTTTAAAATTTTAATGTGGATGATAGGGGATAGTTTATTTTGGTCGGCAAGTAGTCTTGGATCTTTTATTACGTGTAAATTTTCACAGAAATAATGTTTGGAAACTCATCAGTCAGCTTTATTCGTATTTTATTACAATCATCATATACCTAATGTATAGTTTTAAGTCAAGTTAAAATATTGACATGCGTGGCAATTATGGTTTTTTTCCTTTGATTCACTAAATCCTTTGATCTGATTTTTCACTGATCCTTCCTTTGATCCAAAAAACTTATTGAAGTAAAAATTATTGGGCAACGATTTGATTAATATGATGAGATGATGGGAATAGTGAGAGACTATAAGCGGATCACCAAGAGAGTGAGATATTTCAAGGACGCATCTCGCTAAACTAATTTCTTTACTTAAGAAAGAAGGAAGATACAATGTGTATAGTTTTAATTTTTATTATAAGCATAATTATATAAATTGACACGCTACGAATGTATCTAGATAGATATTAATTTGTGAACTTCATGATCATTACTTATATCGTTCAAAAACACAATTGTTCTTCCCACGCACATCTTTCACAATTCGGAAAAATAAATGAAGGTCATGTTTTATTACGTAACCATGATTGTGCATAATATTTCACAATAGTATGATTTCTTACATTATTTTCATCACCCCTAACCTTTGCAAGACAGACAAGCCCACGATCCGTCCCGCCATTTGGATCAACGCCAGCTCCCAGATCTTCATTCATGTTTTCTACTACAGCAATATTTATATTGTATTGTCTGCTTCCTAGGCCATCGATTTATCATTCACAAAGCTCTATAGCCCTTTGTGGGCCTTGGTATACTCAAGACATTACTCCACCGGAGGCGGTCAGAAGCAGCTTCCTTTCAACTCACGCACCTTTAAAACCCTCATGTCCATCTCTCTAATCCATCATACGTTTTCCTAAGCGATCATATGCTCTTGTCCATGTTTTCAAAGATGGACGTCCACAGCTGGATCTAGTACTTTTATAAGTTTCACTGAATGATTGTTTGCTCTGTCTTTTTAGCAATACGACTCGTATTGACTCTCCACTTTTGGGGCAGTACAATGCTGCATTTCTAGACACGTGGTTGCCAATTCGTTTCCATTGCAGTCTCACTAGGCACATAGAACAAGGGATTTTGAGAGCGATGATTACAATGATCGTCCAAGCCAATCCAGTGTTGGTGGGCGGGCTTTTACGATTATTAACCTATGCATGAACACCTGCTCTTTCTGGCACGAGGTAAACAACGGCTATCTACTAAATCCGGGCTGATGCTGAAATTTATAATTTTTCTGACGTAATACATATTTATATATTATGTCAGAAAAACAAATTTTTGGATCGACTTGAGAATCAAACGCATTACTTTCTAATCTGGGGCAACTTTGTGTATAATCTATCTATATATATATATATATATATAAAAGAGAAAGTGTGTGGGTATATTCGGTATAGGCTCCGAAACGGCTGGACCGATTTCAATGAAACTTTCAGGGAATCTCCGGATTTACCTGGCGAGTAATCCTGTAAAGTTTGGTGACGATCGGAGCACTCCTATTTTTGAACTGTCAAATACAGCTTTTATTTACTATGATGATATTCTATTGTTGGGTGTACGTGGGTGTAGATAATGATCTTCACCCGATCGAGAAGAGAATAGAAGAGAATGAATACGTAGAGAAATAAATGATTTAATTTATTATGAGACTTAAATTAAAAATTCAATGATGTAAGCTTATTGTTTAAATAAAATAAAGCAAAATCTAGCCCGGCGAAGCGGGCTGGGTACGCTAGTTTATTATAAACATACTTGTACACAATTTCGAGCAGGGGTTCTGAACCATAACTAGATGGAGTTTATTATTTGTCATTAATTTAGAATTTCAAACTCCTATCTCGTGTTAGGGCGTGGGCGCAGTAAAACTTACATGTTCATTTGAGTCGTCAAAAGTTTATCTGCTAGTAATGAATCTACCACCGCTAGAATCTCATCAATCGAGATAGCGAGTAACATGGCTCTCATTTCATTTGTTTCTTGCAGTAGGTGAGTAACAGTACCTAAAACGAAAAATATAAACTATATTATTACTATGGTAAATAATGTCCAGGTGTGTAATTTACCTACTTGATAGCGTGTGATTGCTTCCATTAATAGCAAAATGTATATCAAAAGAATATATTCCTCATATTGTGTTCTCAAAATTCTATTTTCAAACCGCGAATACCTACCTTAATTTTTCATGGTCTAGGTTGATCGGTCTATTATATCATCGATTTTACTTGGCATTTATACAGATCGTACCCACAACCCACGTTTTTGGATATGGCAAGCAGCCAAACGACAGTCGTACCTACTCTCTCACAAGATTCTCAGTCATCCATTCATAAATTCTTGTTCAGTGTATATCTATAGCCCAAAAGATCGATACGGAATATTACGATAAGTAAGTTGGCATTTTGGCTATTTTTATACTGTGGTAATCTTTCTCTCAGCAACCGCCACTTCATTCGGATCTTTGCTTCCATGACCAATCATATCATGATACATGTGTATTCTTCTAAGAAGATTACAAAGAACATACTATTTATAATATACTCTTTGTGATGTAAATTGCCTTGTACAAAGTTGTAAGTTGGAAAAAGGGCTCGAGCCGCGCTTGCCAGGTCGCAGGTTCGAAATTCTAATATGCATTTTATAATTTACAAAATTGATATTTCCTCCCAGTGTAGATAGAAACACTTATATTTTATAAGTTATTAGTTTGTTGTAAAATGTAAAAAATCTATGTTTGTAATTAATCTTCGAGAGCAAAGAGCTTTTCATATGACCCAAATAGAACTTGAAAGTAAAAATCATTGAAACATTTTCCAATTCCGAAAAGCTGTTTAAATTTAATGAAGTGCAGTACAATCCAGATAGGCGCAGACCCAGTTGCTAAATGAGGCGGTCAGTACAGCCTCATCGGCGAATTCAATTTGTGCCGTCGGAATGAAGCTGAATTCAATAAAACGTTTTGTTGCCTGTAAAGTTTTTATGCTTAATTATATTGAACTTAAAAGATGTTTTGCACAGCATGTATATGTAGCCTTAAATTTTTTTACAAACTTTTTTTTTGTTACTCGTATTTGTATTATTTAGCCCCGTAACCTCCTAGACTCAGGCCTCATCGGGGGGACAGAGTAAGATCAACGACACATACCGCTTACTTTTCGGAGCTATGTGCGTTTCAAGCATTTCAATATTACTTAATATCGGTCCGCCACTTATTACTACAAAAAAACATCTTCATGAAATTGTACTCTAAAAAGTGATGCTTTGGGCATACTAAGTGGCTTTGTCTGATTACTTACTTTAATTTTTGAGAATCGTATAACAAAGGAAGATATATTTTGTTCTTAGTCATGCGTTCAAGGAAGTTTTGTAACCGAAATAGCGAATTTAAAACTTAATCCTGACACACAAACTCACAACCACGTAAGTATGTCTGAACTTATTTTTAGTTGTGATTAAATAAAAATATGGCCAAAGTTCTACGCGAGACGGCAAATATATTTACGTAAACTGATACCGTAGCATACCGTAGACGCACTTTGGCTGTTTACGTCGCGTTCCACTTCCTGAGCGCAGTAAACATTTCAGACAGAATGTTGTTCGGGTACAAACAAAGTGATAAAAATTTCCAAAATCAAATTACACGCGCTATTAATTGGCCCGTCGGAAACTAGGAAAGGGTAACTATTAAAGCTAAGGCCACGCCAAATCGTTAACGGTCGCGATAGTGTTTGAATTTACGACCAATAACATCGTCTGTTTTAAAAAACGACTGTTGTGATTGGTTGAAAGCAGGACTGTGCACGCGCTGATTTGAGTTTGTCTTTACGGCGTATCATATTTTAGAAAACAAAATCGATTGCAAACGCATAAATATATAGGGTTGTAAGAATTTTAGATATTTTAATTTATTTTAGTTTAGATATTTTAGTAGGTATTTTATTTATGTAGGTATACATGTCAGATTATACTCCTCATTTTTTTTCTGCCTGTATTTATTACATAGTCAGTATAATGAATATTTGTATTGGTCTCATGTATTAACACCTGTAATGGACAAACATACAGTACATGGTATAATAAGATTATTTGATAAAGAGTGTTTGTATGTTTTTGGTATAAATAAAAAAAATGTGTAGGTGCAACAGAATTGGCACCATGTCTCGGTAGATGTTTACATCGTCTGAAATATCAAGTATAAATGTATAATAAATTTTAGGGCCTATTTCACCACCTTCTGAGAAGTGTCGGATATTCTAAACGTAAGTTTTGCAATTTTTTTCTTATGTCAAAGACAAAACTGGTAAAAAGAATTTTAGTTAACGATTGGATTGAATCTAGTTTAACCATTATCAGTTTCTATATGCATCTAGTTATGGCTTAAGTGATGAGAACCACGATAAGAATTGGCCTTTGTCGATAGAAAATATAGAAATATAGAAATATAGTCATTGGGCATATTTAAAAATGCTGTTAAGGCTCATTATCTCGCTCAGTAAAGACGACTATTATTATTTATTATTATTTATTTATCTACTCAAACTCATATTTAAGTATTTATGGTATATTAGGATATGTATTAGTATATTTTTTTTTTTTTTTTTTTTATATTTATCAATAGTATTTTTAATTTTTTTTTTTATTTGTGTAGTCTGGTTTATGTATTAGTATGTAGATATTTGTATGTATGTACTAAATAGTGTACCCCACCTATTTGTTTTCTTTTTAGTTTTCCTAATCCTAAGGTTGCCTGGCAGAGATCGCTACTTAGCGATAAGGCCGCCTTTTGTATCCTGCTTCATTCTTCATGTGTTTGTTCTTTTTTTGTCTTGTTTCTTTGCTTGAGTGGTGTACAAATAACGAGTAAAGAAAGAAAAAAACAAAGGCAAACTATGAACTGGAATGCGTAAATATACCTTTTAAATATTCATCGAAAAGTTTTCCCGTCAGCTATGAGATTAATGCATTATCTATTACATTTTTATCGGGTCTCATTATTATTCATTGTTATTTAAATAATTATTAGATTAATGATCATTTTATTAAGGTTTTTTTTTTTTTTTTTATACGTTTTATGGAATATTTTACTTCTCTGAAGGATTTATTTATAGTTTAGATAAAAATACATATTATTATGCATATCATTAGTTAGGATTTCTTTTTTTTTTGTTGCGGCAAAATAATAAAACTGTTTTGGGTAAGCCGTAGTAAAACGTTAACAAGAATTATGCAACATGTCACCCAAGTGGATGCGACGCCACGCGTGTTAAGCGAAATAAAGTAATATTTTTAAAATGTTTGTGATTTAATTTGTATGTTTACTACCTTATATTTACACCATATTTATACGTCGTAGCTTGGCATATTTGGATAAATTTATTTGTACTTTGTCGAATTAAAATTTCATTTGGTGCAAAATTTCTAAACTTGAATAAGTTGAAGTTGATAAGATTTTATTCTTACCGATAGTAACGTATTAAATCAATCGATCTTACAGTATTCTTTCACTGGTTTTCAGTGCCTGATGTGTTTATACGTGCTTATCTGCATATTATTATGATTTATGTATATTATACATAAAAATACGCTTACTTTGGAGCTAGATGGCGATGCGTGTATTGTCATATTATATTATTGTTAATATTATTAAATCTTATTGCTTAAATCGTTGCTAGACAGAATAGTAAAAATGATAATTATTTTCAAAAGTCTTCTGGAAACTTTGGCCAAAGAAAAAATATTTTTAACAATTTTAATCTGACAAAGGCCAAATTCACTATACAAACCACCAACATTGCTATGGTTTTGTTTGCGCCACTATTGTCATGGCATGATAATTTCAATATTATCTGTCGAAATAATATTCACATATATATAGTTTTGATCATACAGTAGTCCATTGCAGTAATGAAACAAAATGTTTCACTATCGAAAGATACTTATAATGTGGCGTATAATTGCAGAGAAACCTCCTAAAACAACTTACGAAATAGATAGATACTGGTGACATGTCTCTTATCGACTTTCACATAAAAATTAGCCATCATGTATGTTAGTAAGAGGTGATACTAAAGGTGCCGGCCGTGGTGCCGTCACATTATCAGACGATCAGCTTTTAATACCCGTTGAACCAGTTCATTTCTGTCGCCGCGTTAAAATTTTGATGTCACCAATCAATCAATTTTATTTCTTAAAGCAATGGCAAGTTTGGTTCTGGTATGCGCTAACCTAACATCTTTGGTCGTTGATATAGTGGTTAGTATAATCGACTGCAGATTATGTTGTCCTGGTACCAAATTCCGGGCCGGTCCAAAAATCGTTAGGTTTTGGATGCGTTTTTCAGAAATTCTAAATGAAGTCCTAACATATTATAAGATTAGAGTCTGTGCTCTTGTTTTGAATAACAGGTACTCTCCGCTACATATGCTTAAGAAGCGTTAAGGGCTACAGCCCGTCAAACATCACGTGGCGTGGAGGGTATAACTTTAATAAATCTTTTTCTCCTATTAGTGAGTATGCTGTAGGACATTAATACGCTGAGAACGAAACGTTTACAAAGATTGATTTTTTGCTTTATTTTGTCTGAGAATACTTTTTAACAAAATACTAATGGCGATATTGTAGAACAATTCCACAATCATCATCATCATCATTAAATCCATTACCGGCCCACTTTTTCTATAAAAAACGTATTTTCAGATCGAACTATCGTAACATTGGTCATACTACTATCAACAATGTGTAAGATCTGCAAATCTGTAACTTTACGAGAAGTTTCAAGTTAGGGGGTACTATAAAATGTTTTCCTGATGACAAAGTTGCTTGAAAGCATCCGATTCTGCTTTCATCCCTCATGAGATAGTAAAATGAATGTTTAAAACCGTTGGTAGAGTCATGACATGTAGAGTCAAAGACTTGAATTTTTGAAATTGATTTTAGAGTAAGCTTACTTGAAATAAATGGCTTTTTCTTGTGAGGGTTTTGTCTATAAATTTTGGAAATAAGTGACGAATTGTATCTAGTAGAAATCAGTTAATGATGTATTTTAACTTTTTTTTTTTAACAAAGCAATGTTTATCCGCGGCGCGACGACGTTGTGAAATATCGACGTTAAAGAAAGTGTTACACAAAAAAGAGTATATGTAATGATATGATAATGATAAAAATGGGAAGTAGGTACCTACTGGTAACGTGATATGGCGCCAGTAGAAGCTCATGCAGTCGCTGCGGTTAGTTACGTTTCGACGCGTTTCATTTTATTGGCTTCTCACATTTACGATTACTGATGAATCACTAATTTAATGGGATATGATTAATAATTAATGCCGTGAATTAAGTCCTATATTATAATAATAACCGAGTAAACTTCGAAAAGCAGGCGATAGTTCTTCCTTTCCTAAGGTCAATCGTAGCAATCTATAGATCTATTAAAAAATAAAAGGGGGTTGAACGATTCTAAGATAGTGTTATTTTATATATATATATACCGCATTATACGTATATAATATTAATAAATTTTAATACAACTATCAATAAATAATACATTACGTATGTAATCTTTTGTACACAATAGCCTATTATTGAACCTAATCCAATGGATGACATAAAACTGGTCAAGTTAGAATCGTATCACCACACAGAGCTCGTATTTAAATATACTTGCAAATTAATTTACATCTCGAACCAATAAGAAGAATAAAAATTATTGATTGATACCACTATTTCGTCCGATTTTCTAAAATTACTATGGCAACCGTTCATATTGTAATTTGACATGAATAATAATAGATTAGATATTTGTAATTTTGATATCAAATTTGATTCTTATTTTAATAATTTCGATTAATTTAAGATAGTGTTATTATAGTAAGTAGGAATTAGTGTAAGATCATATATATTATTTGCATGCCATCTAAGGCGGATTGTTTTTCCCTATACTTTATCTACCAACAATTTAAAACCATTTTGCAAATAAACGATTTGAATTTGAATTCGAATATTCCTAGTCTTAAGGGTGGAAGCAACTAAGTATGCAACATTTTGACAAGATTGGTTTTGTAACATCAAAACATGTACCAAAGCATAAATTTGTGAAATCCCGCGCAAACGGTCCCTGGGTCATAATCCGGGGTAAGATGCATACTGTATCCATCTCCAGGAGATAAGTTTTAATTATGCAATTTTTCGTCAAAATCAGTTTAGACACACTTATACAAGGTTACATACACAATACTAGGTTCGCCATTGAGGGAATACATATTGTATCGCAACATACGTTATATTTCATTCTTCTTATTTTATTTCATTATTTTATTTCTTATACTTGCTGTTTAAATTTAATTAGCAATTATTTAAAAAATACATTTAAAATATAAAATGAAACAAAAACAAAACGAAGTCAAAATTAAATTTTAAATTTTAATTACAATGCCCATCACCTTCTTACCTTACTCCTGGCACCAAAGACGCGCGTCTCTTTCGCACAGTAGCGTTAAAATCGTCTGTGTCCACGAACATACCTGAGGCGCTGCAGAATCGTGGCAACCCCAACAATACTCTAAAAGCATTGTTATAAAGGAAGCGGAGCTCACTGTACTTCTTTTTCGCAATCATAATTATTATCATCATCACTTAAACAATTGACGTCCACTGCTGGACATAGGTTCTTTGTAAGTAGTAGCACCAAAATCCATAGTCCTGGTCGCAAGTTACGAGCAAAATGATATTAAACATTATTTAGCAATATTATATTTAAAATGGAATGTAAAAAAAATGTCCCTTACTTCATCTATTTCTTTGCAAACGAAGAAAAAACACCATATACAACCAAAAACATATACTAAGTATTTAAGTTGTATTTACTTAACTGAGTTAACCGAATAAATACCCCAGCGCCTTCTCAAAAATACCAGTTTTTTACATATCGTTGTTAGTTTAAAAAAAATATGCTGAACTCTAATTATCTTTATTAATATAACCTCCGGCTTTATAATGAGTACAATATTTACAACGTATTTATGGTCCCGGACATAGAAATGCTGTCATTTTAATATATACTACACACAGTATTGTATTTACACAATATGACATACGTAGGTATGTATATAATATTTACTGTAATTATTCTTAGTATAAATCGTCTCGAAGCATTTAATTTTTTTATCCGACTTAAAAAAAATTAAATGATTGTATGTTTTTCATATATATTTTTTATGAGCCCGGACGTAGAAATGATGTCACTTTAATAGGTTAAGTATTAACATTATATGTCATACCTACTTATTAAATATATGTTTTCTTAGTAATTCTGGGTTTAAATCTTCCGAAGCATCTTATTGATTAACTCGACTTAAAAAAATGAAAACGGTTGTATGTTCTTCATATATATTTTTTATGTTTGTTCACCGAATTTCTCCGTCGATACTCGAACAATTTTGAATTGTTTTTTTTTGGAAACGTATTCTCGAGAAGCAGTGATAGCGCAGTGGGTAGGGGCTCAACTTCACTTTCGAGGGGCCGAGTTCGAATCGCAGCACGCACCTCTAACTTTTTTAAGTTATTTGTGTTTGAAATAATTAAAATATCACTTGCCTCAATGGTGAAGGACATGTGTTTGTGAGGAAACCTGAATGCCTGAGAGTTCAAAATAATAAGATTGTTAATAATATAATATAATGTTAAAATTTTGCATGTTGATGTATCAGCAGAATATGTTGGAACTTTATATCCTAAACACCAATAACTAACTAATATTTAGCAAAATAAATATTTCATTTCTCAAAGGTATGTGGTGTCCACCAATCCGCACTGGGCCAGCGTGGTGGACTACGGCTTTAACGCCATCTCATTGTTGAAGGGAGACCCGTGCTCTGTAATGGGTTGATATGATAATGTGTATTCGCGACATAGTCTGACTACCACCAAGTCTGATGGCGGGTATCCATGGAAGTCGATCTTTCTGATAGCGCTCTTTCTTGACTATACACTCAAGCTGAAGAGAAGCCAGCTAGCATGAAGACTGGGTGATCTAATTTTGTTCTGGTCAGTACGATTTTTTTACATGCAAGTTGTTATTATTCTAAGTTTTTGTTTTTGTGAATTAAGGTTGTGCCTTGCACACGCTGACCTTGAACACTGACGTCATCAATATTAAAAGTAAAGTCTAGGCAGTTATGCTAAGGCTAGTTTTGATTTCCAAAGTCATTCGAAGGTGAGTCTTATACAAAGTAACGGGGTGTACGAACCCTAGTCAAAACCCAAACTATCCGAACGCCACTCTAAGTTGAGGTCCGAGCCTCACATCGGCGTCCTTAGGGTTTGACATCTTACCAAGGTGACGCTGTTACAATGCTTAAGGTGGTCAGCTACTGTCTATGAAAAAAAATAACAACAACGAGCTAAAGGCTAAGCACACTTTATAGATCTGAACCTTAGTTGGATTTAGTAGACTAGAGTTAGGAATGTTATGTCAACTTTATAACAAGTTTAATATTGTAGATATACATTGTGGTTCTCTGGCCGAATTCTGGAGATCAATGGAATTAGCTTTAAGCAAAGTATAATAATTTAATCTTTTTTTTTTCCTTCCTACACTGTATACACTTTCATCTTGTTTGTGTAGTTGTAAGCTAGTTTAACGCTATTTATTGCATGCGGTGTTTACCTGTCAGTAGATTTACATTTTGTCTTCATACAGTATAAGCTACTTTAAATTGTTTTTTTGAAATGTAAAGCTGTTGGTAAACCAAATTAAAAAAAAAAATATATTGTTGTGCCTATGTAGTTTTATGGCTAGCTGCCATAAAACTACAAAGGCACAACAATATAACAAATGCGGCCTGACGCCAAGGTTGTAACCCTCCTGCACGGCTAGCATGGGCAGGAGACAATTATCTCCCCGGGGAAAGGATAAAAAGTATCGTCTCGCACAGCTTTACCAACTCTCAGAGCACTGGCGCCAAAGTGGAAATAATATCCAAATAATAAATATATATATAATAAAAGGGGATAAACTTCTCCTATTCCATGTTTCCGTGCTTTAGCAGGTGGACACATTAATTATATCCCTTGTAAGGGGATAAAATCGGGGGATATAATTTGTATCTCCTGCCCGTGCCGCCGTTAACCCGTCAAACGCTGGGCTACTGTGCCCAGAGTGTCGGGCCTCTAAGGGGTCTAATAAGAGAGGTAGAGGACGACCGACCTCCACCGTGGTGGACCAGTATACTACAATTGGAAGAGGAATTGCCCGACCCGACAACCCAGGAGAGATTGTCTCGGAACCAAAATATTCTTATCTAGAAGATTGCGAAGCGATTTAGTGTTCCGGAGCAATGTCGCATAGAAACCGATTAGGGGTATAAATACCATACTCCCTAACAGTATACTGAGTCCAGTCCCTACAGAACCTAACAGTCATAACAAATAACTGTAAAGTTGAGAAGGCAATGATCTAGTTTTGCGGTTCGTTATTTTTTGCGAGTTTGTTTTTGCTTTGCGTTACCAGAATTGAATTGTACACGACTATCTTTAATGATGTCGAAATATTGGTCTATTCGTTTTTTGTAGTCTTATTACACTTCCTCAATTCCCAGACCTTGATTTGTCCAGATGTTCATAACGTGAAGTCGCAATTACAACTAAGTTAAATACTATAATTTGTTTGGATGTCAGAGTAATTTAAATTGAAATAAAACCAGCGCAGAATGCAATGGCCTCTCATTTCGTACCAAACGGGTTGAAGTCAGATTTTAAGCACAAGATATCTATTACAAAATAAGCAGAGTTCCCTCTATGATTGTTCCTGTCTAGGTTGAAATTCAGGTATCTTAAATGATAAGAACGCCTTTTAAATTTGTTGTTAAAATCAAATCCCTACCGCCTGCCTGCTCGTCTGCCTGCCCGCCTGTCTACCCGCCTGCCTGCTCACCTGTCTACCCGCCTGTTTACCCGCCTATCTACCCACCTGCCTGCACGCCTGTTTGCTCGCCTGCCCGCCTGCCTGCCAGCCTGTCTATCCGCGTGCCTGGCCGCCTGTCTAGCCGCCTGTCTACCCACCTGCCTGCACGCCATAAAAACCGTAATACCTAAATGCGAACGAAGAACGCGGGCAACAGCTAGTAAGGTATAAAAGTTTGTATTTTACAAAATTTACGTTATGGAAGTGCTCGTTTTATATAATTGCTACAGTACATAGTCTGTTTTTATATGGCGGCATATATATACGTATTAATAATATAAATGTGAACGCGGCAAGCAGTCTTCTGGATAGTTTATTGTTAGGTATACATGAAGCACAATGAGCTTTAGTTTTTATTGGGCTATCAGTCATACAAACAAAGCATGATATACCGTTGAAACAGTCTAATTGCGTAACGTCATATTATGACATTTTAATAGTTTGAGTATTCTTTATAGTCGTGGTTAAACACATCTATATATCATGTAAGTACGAAATACTGATTAAAGAAATTAAATGAAAACTCAAACTCAAAATAGGTCCAAATATAAATCGATACCCCCGATTTTGCTAAAAATGTTTTCAAAAATATGCTCTTAAGAATATGTAATGGGGCTGTATGATAATCCTATGTCTTAAAATAAGATGTATTAAAATCGACATTAACATCAACAACAACTTTAAATATGAAATATCTACTTAACTCATTCGTCAATCACTTTTATCGATCGAAAATAGGGGATAAAATACTATGCGAATGAAATTCTTTTCGTCTATATGTTTTTATTTTGTGATTAGTGTTAGCAGTTGTTTTTCGAAATAGATTTATCTATAATCTACTATCTAGTTTATGATATAACTTACCGGAAAATAATATCGTAAAATAGTATTTTTGGTTTATTTCGTTGTCAACATTGTAAATGTTCTATGAGACGTATACAGATAGAAATATTGCATTGTAGAATATTCATTTATAACAAATATTTGTAAGAGGAAACTCTGCCTGATTTTTGATCAAATGTAATAAGAGAAAACGAATATTATTCGAATCGCAACTACACGTTCTCCAACATTAGACATAGCTCGCTTCCTGGAGAACGGATGAAGCTACCGCGGCAATTATCATTTAATATCATAATTTAAAATTCTAAATGGACGAAGTCATAAGTAGATATTATATTTACGTCTTCATTTATTTATACTATTTATTAGCACACCACTTGAAGTTAAGGAAATAAAAAGGAGAGTATAAGGAGAGTAGAAGCACAAAGAAGAAAATAGAATACAGTTATCCTCACGATGTTTTCCCTTAACCGTTAAACAGTGGCGTGCATAGAGGGTATACACCGGATATGCAGATGATTTAAAATGAAGAAAATCTCCAGTACGAGTTATAATAAACTTAAGGATGGGCATTGTAAGAGTTATAAAAAGCCTACCCTTAAGTATTTATAACTCTACATTTTATATCATCTGCATACCCTCTATGCACGCCACTGCCGTTAAAGGAAGTTATTTTTTATTGTCTAAATTATAAAAGTAAGAGGTGCGTGCCGAGGATCGAACTTTGTTCCCCCGAAAGGGACCCGAAGCCCCAACCACTAGGCCTACACCGCAGTACAAAACATTAATAAATAAAAGTAAAGATAAATAAATAAATAAATATACTACGACAATATACACATAACCATCTAGCCCCAAAGTAAGCGTAGCTTGTGTGGGGTGGGTACTTAGATGACTGATGAATAATATACACAAATACTTATAATATACAGATAAACACCCAGACACTGAAAAACATTCATGTTCATCACACAAACAATTTCAAACGAACCCACGGCCTTGGACTCAGAAAAGAGTGTCGCTGCCCACTGCGCCAGTCGACCGTCAAATAGATATACCTATTACAAGTCTTCCTCATATATAAATATCACGTGTGACTGTAAATGCCATGTTGATGATAAGTCTAGTAAAAGCTTTAATAACGCCGAATTGCTGAACCAATTAGAAATAAAGATTTTGAACTTTATCTAAAAAAGCGTTTAGTAGTGGAGATTATTCTCACAAAATTATAGAAACTTAAAAGAAATGTCGATTTTGGGCTGGAAAAAACATTTTAAGAATATATCGAATTTTTAAGAAAAGGACGCACTGCACATATCTTCCGCCAATTTTTGTAAGTCGGTTAAAATACAAATCAAAGTCAAAGTCACGACACTAGCGTGTGATTAGCAATATCAATAAGATACGCTAAGAGATAGTTATTATTATTTTTAATGGTTTTGAGACTAATTTATTTACTAACAGTAGTTTATTTACTAACATTGCATGTTGTTTTCTAAACCATTGATAGTAATGCGTATTTTTTTTTAATTCCACTACAAGTTAGACTTTGACTGCAATCTCACGTAGTAGAAAGTGATGATCTGATCTGAAGATGGTACCGGGCTAACATGTAAGGGAGTGTCGCAGTTATATATAACCCATACGATACATCGTACCGGAATGGCTTAGCGGCACGTCTATGTAGGGTGGTGACAAGTTGCGGCCGAAGCTTTCCACCAGATCAGATAGAAGAAAATTCAGGAATTATAAATTCTCAAATTGCTTTTGCCTTGCCAGGAATTGAACCCGGGATCTCCAACGTGAAATCACAGCGTTCACCGGCGTGCCAGAGATGTCGTTCATTGTAATTATCAGCCATTTAAATATCCTACTGCTGACCACGGGACGCCTCTTATAAGTGAAATGGATTCTAGAGTTTCAGCTTCCCACGGTTCTCCAATTTGCGGGCCTTAGTAATTACCACCTCTTAGTGATAATATCCGGATCCACAAAATTCCGGAAAGTAAAACTGGTAAAGGGATCGAACTACTTCTATAAAATAGTATTTTTTTTTTTTAACAATTTGTTAGATACGAGTATAGTTGTCCTTACAACTTACAACTGAATATACCAGTGTAAAAAAATGTAATCCGGATTCCAGATCCAGTCTTGTTTAAAATAAATAGGGCTAAACTTTAATAAAATAAACCCGGTCTGAACAAATTTTTAGCTCCGATATTTCTGAAGCTTTTAAAGACATCTTTGAGTCTTTTTTAATTTATATATTATATTGAAATAAATTAATAGCGTTTAATGAAATAAACGATCAAAGTGCGTGTGTAAAAGCACACGCACTTTTATCCTTTCTTAAATTTGTGTTTTAAAATTAGGTATAGAAAAAATTACGACATGCTCTGAAACTAGGAATCAAATTGGACAATGTAGAAGGTCAGCATTAGGTGCTCGCTCTTCAGGCAATGATGTTATTAATGGCATTGCTAATTTTATAATTGTGTTTTATTAGCGTAGGCGTCGAGTCGATTCCTTCAATAAATACCACAAACAGTAGCATGTTGTGAGTAAATCTTGAGCAGGTTTAAAATTAAATGTTTGTTTTATTAAAGATTGTAATGACCACATATTATATTTGCGCCCGTCAGCAAAAACAATGTTTACGTTACTATGAAGAAGAGACAATATTACAAACGCTAGTTAATTGTTAAAAAATGTATTTAAAAGTAAATAATAAATAAATAGTGCTGAAACTATAGACACTAGGATCCAAATTGTGTATAATAGATTCTCGCATGTGACGAGACCAGGCGTTCCATCTCGCCAAGTTATAAAACAGAGCGTTTACAATTTCGGTAAATAGTCATGTCACCATTAGCAATGTTTAGCTCTATGGAATATGAATTAAAAGATATACTGGGGGCTTACTATCGTCGCTTAAAGTAGTATCATTTAAAATTACAGTTCTATACGATAATAATAAACATACCTTTTCATCTCTTAAATCCATACCAATATTGTGAATGCGAAAGTGCAAAAGTTTGTTTGTTTCTTTTGCTGTGTTCGTGTTTGGGTTTAGTATTTTATAGGATGAGGACCTTTTATCTCGGAAAATATCCAGGGGGTTTTCGGGCTCTTCACAATATAACCTTTTTACGTTTGCAAGACTTCAAAGATAAACTGATGTTGGCGAAAGTTTTTATGGAGAAGAGATCCTGGACACTGAGGTAAGGTACTCTATATCCCAAGTAAACTAAACGTAAACTAAACGGTTACTGTGGGATTTTAGAAAAACAATATTAAAATAGTATACTTAGGGGCCACTATTGAGGGCTATAATTATTCTGTAACAGGAGTATTCAAATAATATTGCATTAAGCGATGGCAGTAAGCCTGCAGATGTCAATAATATTACGTATAGCGTAACAGTGTCTATTTTAAAAATCTTTGTATTTGATAATATACTAGTTTGAAACCAATTAAACTTTTAAATAAAACCACCTCAATAATGTATGAGTTATAGTCCATTTGACACCTTTTGTGTCTATAATTAACTGATACAATTTATAGCCATTGTGGTGATGGACACGTGGCAAAAATATTCCTTTGACCGAACGGACAGGAATGGCAGATGGCGAGAGCCGGCGTTTACGAATTATTCGCTATTATGAATTCCGATTTTTGTTATAATAAGATTGTCCATTCACAATACCGCACTCTCCCTTCATATTTTGGTATTTAGCTCCGTTATAAATGTCTGTAACTGTCAGATTACTTGGGTGATCTTACCTCGCCTTTGCGCTTTTGAATCCGAATTTATTTTGACTCAATATGAGTATAAATTTGGGGATGTAGTTTAATGCAATTTCGGGAAATTATTTATGTGCAATTGACTGACAATTCGTTCATTCCGTGGCGAATTGAGTCGTTTATTTTCGGAAATCGAGCAATTTGGACGTGAATTTATCCGCTTCCGTTTTATTCAGGATGTAATGGTCACTTCGCCGTTCACAGTTAGGGGGGTGATGAATAGCGATCGGGTAGGTAAATCGATTTGCTATTGATTTGTGTATAGACGTATTCATTTGCACCCTATATACTATTGATAAGATATGGTTGTTGGTGGTTTACGAGTAAGAATAATAGGATTTGCTATACATTAGTATTCTCAGCCTATTAAAATCCTGAGTATTTAAAAAAAAATTATAACTACTATAGTCGTAAGTCGATAGGAGTTTACGCAGTGAAAAATAAATATTTTTGATCATAGTTCTGACTAAATCACATTTTCCTGCACACTTAAAAATTCAAAATTTGTTCTAACGTTTTGCAGTAAACATTTCTAAGTTATTTAAAAAAAATTGGGATAAAATAAATATTAAAATATGTGACAAGATTTGTAGACATTACTGTTGTAGTGATATTTTTGTTTGTGTTCAACTGTTGTTATGCAACTTTTAAAATTGAAAAAAAATGATAATAGAAAAGTGCACGGAGCGACTTTTACGTGGCATTTTGTGTCCCGTTTTAATTGGCAACGTTCTAAAATCAAATCGGGTCATGACAAGCTTTTAGTATACCATTGCTGGATAAAGACTGCTGTGCTATCCTACCCCTATATGATGATGGTTGATAATTTTAATAGAAAACGATGATGGCTTCTTTTCATTTAATTTCATTCCAACGTTACTAATCCACTCGTTAGAATGTTATGTCGTTAATTGTTTATATTAAATTTTATTAAATAAAAAATCATTATTCCACAGGTAAAATCATAGTAGATCGTGTTCTTTCAACCAATTAGGAGAAAAATGTTGTTAATATTATTTTCTTGAAAGCATCTTATCAAGATTTCCAGCGTACAAATAGGCGCTAAACTTATTGTGCCAGACGTTCGTAGTAAATTCATACGACATCATAAGTGCATAATATAGTTTAAACTTATTTGTATCGGCCGGCGCCTATAAATGTAGACCACTTTATTACTTACTACAAGAGCTAGCGGTCTCAAAATTAACCTAGTAAAAAGGTGTCTTATTCGTTTATTTTTTTATCGTCTTTATGGTTTTAAATACAAATAACTCAAGTACACAAGGTAAAATAAATATTTTGTAATAATATCTGGGATAACTTAAAGAAGAAAAGAAAAGTAAATGAAATTGAACAGTCATAAATATTTTACATCCAAATAATATCTACGGACTACGGTAACTTTTTCTACTGAATTAAAATGTTTTGTTTTATTATATGGAGGTAGAATAATGTATGTAAGACAAATATTTTGTTACACTAATTTTGTACTTGTATTACTGAAAATTGATCACATATCAAGTTACAGTAATCAAAAGTTTTATTTAAATCAGATATTTTATGAAATGTATATTATTACTTTTCTTTTGTTCAAAATCTTAACAGTCCGAAAGTTCGTTCGCTTAGTTATCGCTAAGTTTGTTTTTCTCTGACTAAGCCATAGTAATGCTTAGCCGGGTACATTTTATTAATAGTAAGACTCCTAACAAGAACCTACTCAGTATAATTATGAAATAAAATACATGGTATTAACATATCCAACTATTTGGTATCTTTCTCAAAGATATTTGGGCTACTTTATAAGAAAAAACGATTCAGTGGCATGCACTGAGTTTGCTTACCAGGGTATGTATACAGTGGAAAGATTGTATAAAATGCCATGAATCCTCCTCCTATTTGAGTTATACATAAATTTTAGGGTAGGAAATGCTTTTGTGCATGTACGAAGTGCACGCCACAGCGCTTAGAATAGTTTGTTAATTTTTTGACCACTGTCTCCTGGCCTATTATATTTGCCATAACAGATAAACACCGTGTCCGCTTATGGTTTTTATTGGTCTGTTGGTTTGTGTTATATTTTCCACAATTCAAGCGTACGGTCTATACTAACAAAGCTTCCTAGTTCTGTAGTGAATTTGTGATTCTATTTCGCTGCAGCAATTTATTGATTGTGTAAATACTGCCTTATGTATTATTAATAGAAATATAAGCATTTAATACTTAGCACGTTTAAGTATTTGCTTAAACGTAAGTTAAAATGAGTTATCGACACGAGTTTCTAAGATTTAGAGAAGGTACAGTTACCTATACGATGTGTTTATAGCATTCTTTTTTAGGTATTTTGTGTGGGTTTGCTAATTTAATTTTATTGGACCTGCCTGGTATAGTGGTTAATTCCCTTATACATCAGTGGGAGGCACGGTTTCAAATTATAAATTTCCTATGGAAAATTTGGAATTTATAATTTCTAAATTTGCAATGGTCTGTAGAGGGATAGCATGCGTACCACGTGATAATTATCTCTACTCGTTACTCGTAATTTTCTGTGAATATTGACGAGATAATGTGTAACTCTCTCATGGCGCGCATGCTATACCTACTGGTTTAGTAGGAGGCTTCGGCCGTAGCTTATTACCAATCTGCTGACAAAGACGTACCGGCCGATACTGATTTAGCGTTACGTTAAACGTAAGGGTTCAACATAAATTCGATTGTTTTATAAATAACTTTTCACATTGTATGAGTAATAGACTTATGTTTCGTAGATAAATATTATTTTCTCAGAATGAAAACCCTCAAAAATCCCAAATCTTGTTATTCTTGTGACGTCTTTCAGAAGGATAAACTGAAAACATTGCATTGAATAATGAAAAACAGGAAAACCATTGCGTCTATTGATAAAAGCAATTATTGAGGTGTCATGCCAAAATAAATAATCAATTTCTTGTAAAAAAACAGCCATATTATAAATGTAATTTTATTCTATTTGACGAAAGAGATTTATTTACCTTCATTGTTGAAAGTTATGCTGTGCAAATCGTTTTTTTTTTGTGTTCCTTATTGACGTACTCGAAAGCAACTCTTCGCTGGGCATGTAAAGAACACAGGTCTACAAAGTGCCGCCCTGGGTTCATCTACCTGAGGTGTAGGTTTTAAGAGAAATTATGGGGAGAAGAAGACGGGTTTTTCATACTCAACTTAGCGTGGAATAGGAGTTAGAAGCAGATATTATTCCCAATACAAATACAGTTTCTTTTTTTTAATAAACTATTTAAAACTCAATAAAATCTAAAACGTCCTCGAAACCACCGCAGCGAGGCACAGTTCCTAAGATGCTGGCAGCATGGTCCCTTTGGATGGCCAAACTAATTCGTTGGCCAAGGTAACTGCCCGCTCTAGGATCACCGGTAGACTCGATAACCCTTTTCGATAATTCTTTAAAAAAAGCTCTTGCTCTTGGGGTCCGGACCCCACGATCCCACGTTTCTTTTTTGCATTCGTTTTCAACGTCGAATCAGCCTTTACGCGTAGAACCTTAATTGTCAGTTTTAGTTAAGAAGACGAGAGATTCGGAAACTGCTCAAGAAAGAAAATGCCTTAATCACGCCTTTTGCCAAGACGCTGCTGGTTTGATAGTTAACGATTCAATATGAACCCTTTTAATTAATCATTATTCGTTAATAAACACGAATCGATCAACGAAGAACATTGTTATTCAATTTATCAATTATTTTTGGGATATATTATATGTGCAGATATGCAAAGATAATCAGCATAGCCTAGACAATATGTTACATAATCAGCATAGCCTAGATAATATGTTACATACACTTGAGGTTCTTAGATAAATAAGGATAATTTGCGTGGTTGAGAATAGCTGAAAGATATCGATCTCATTGTGTTTGTTAATCGCAAATATGTAAAGGCCCCCTCATACCACAGTCAGGCCTCATTGGTACTCTATGATAAGTAAGAAAATTCCATAAATATAATCAAACATGGCGGTATTTCAAAGCAAATTATATTTGTAAACTTAATTGCTGTTAACTAATGGATTCCGTTTAATTTTGTTTAGTAAAAAAAAGTTCTGTGAAAGTTGCTGAAGGTGTACAAACGCATCTAGTTACGTTAAACTGCGTTCAAAAGTGTCTTAACTAATAAATCAGCCATGCTGCTGTATTGGAGCAATAATATGAACGTATTTGGAAATAAGGAAATAGTCATAAACCCGTTGATTATATTGAATATATCAACAAACCATAGTTTTTATATTCATAGTGCTTGGAAAGTGGAATAATGGCCTTTATTCTCGGGTTTGTGATAGATTAAGTGCTATAATTCCCTATTTCCTAACAAACGCATAATATATTTATATGTATGTACTCTGAATAAGTGTGCTAACTCTTACGTCGACTTATAAAAAAGATGGTGAAGTGCCTCGGCCTCAGGAAAAGCAATATCATGTAAAGGGTTATAAGAAGTTGACATTTGGCTGTTATTATTTGGATAGTTGCGAAACTACTCACAAAAAGTTGTAAAAAAAAAGTTGTGGCAAAAAAATTAATATACCTATTTTATATGTTTTTAATCCTGTGCAGTGCCAAGTAAATTGTATAGAAACTTGGTACTTTGCTTGTTAGGTAATATAAACTTTTCACCCTGCAATTGGTAATATAAGCATTTCGTCCAATCTCAGCGTCGGGCAGTGCATCGAGTCCAAGGCTAAAACTGCTGGCAAAAAACTTGGCATCCTCAACAAAGTTAAGCGCTACTTCGCGCCGGAACAGCTCCTAACCCTTTACCAAGCTAAAGGTCATGCATGGAGTTCTGCAGCCATTGATAACTAAGCTGTTCTCATCTTCAGCTGTTCACATCAGGTGTGATTGCAGTCAAGCGCTGGTAGATATATATAAAAAAAAAATCAGAAATTTCTTAAAATTGTTGTAGAAAATATTTATTTCTTGCTTTAAAGTCGGTTTTTTTAACAATGCATCTTTCAGTCATATTAATACAATTACTGATAACATCTTATCACGATAAAATATTATAATAATATGGAGATTACTTAATAATTTCGCTGGGAAATACCCATATAAAGAGATTATATTTGGGTCAATGAATTGCACTTATCTATATCTAATTAGATGTTATTTTACATACAAAATATTTGATACTAGCGAGTGGCCGATAATATGATTTAAAGAATAAAAGCAAATATACTAACCTATTTTTTTAAACGAAGTTAAGCTAGTCTTACGTATCGTATTAGTATTTTTATGTATTTACGCGTTTGCTCTGTGTTGACGGCGGATCAGAATACAGTTTTAACAACCCCATCTCTTCTCACGGGAAACGTATGAGGTGACTAAACGTATGAGGGAACATAGCGGAGTACGGGTCATCTGACCCACTACTATCATCTACTGCGATCACCAACCCGTCTACCCAGCGTGGTGAATAAGGGTACCTTCCCGTTGGCAGTGGACTGCTATAGGCTATCGAATTTCATGTATCGATAAAGGGATCACATGCAGACAACCGCTGTTCAATAAGACCGCCAAATTGAACCTTCTTTACTCTATAGTTTAGACGGCCGACTGGCGCAGTGGGCAGCGACTCTGCTTTCTGAGTCCAAGGCCGTGGGTTCGATTCCCACAACTGGAAAATATTTGTGTGATGAGCATTAAGTGTTTTTCAGTGTCTGGGTGTTTATATGTATTTTCTAAGTATTTATGTATATATAATTCAGAAAAATATTCATCAGTCATCTTAGTACCCATAACACAAGCTACGCTTACTTTGGGGCTAGGTGGCGATGTTTGTATTGTCGTAGTATATTTATTTATTTATTTATTTATTATAGTAACAATTATAATTAAAATTATATAAACAGTGTAACACTGGAGGGCATGCGAAAAATACGTCCAACAAATTGCCATCCTTCTGTCAACCTGTGTGTGTGTCTGTGTTAAGCCTTATATGGAAACCAAGCCTTTCAGACCGAAACACAGCAATGATGCTTGACGATAATAAAAAACACGTCAGTAGTACTTCCCTGTACGAGCTTTGTCACAAAAAGCTCTACAACTTTTTAAAACCTACTTAGTTTGCTGTATGGACTTTTGATTAAGAATATTATTTTTATGCAGTTGATAATCATGCTTATGACTACGCAGACGAAGTCGTACGAATGTAAGTTTACCTCTTTAGCGTGTCCTGCGCTCTACGAGTGGCGTGACTTGCGAATCAGAAGCACACTTGTATGGACGTAACTTGTTTTTAGATACAACACTATTTGCCTTTGCTGCCGATTGTTCTACTCTTTGGTTCTATTCAACAACGTGACGTTGAATCACATCCGGAGAACACTTAAGAACTCATGGTTCTAATAAAGTATTTTTGTTAAATTATAGGTATTTAGCTTTTGACGTCAGTAGCTTTTTTTTTAATACTTGTACGTGATAGATCCGATGATAAAAAATGCCTAATATAATATATAAAATATAAATTTTAACTACGCTGCGATGAACAGTTGGCGTTCCTGACACAAAGGTGAACCATTTTTACTTGGACGCATTCCAATAATATTACTATACTATTATTAAAAATTTTGTGGAGTATATTTTTATCAAAATATCTATGATTGTAATGCATACCGTAATCATGCGAAATTTTGTATTAATCTTAAAAAATGAGCAAGGTGTTAAGCCAAATTTTCTATCGCTGATAATATCGCTGTTTTTTTTATTTTAGTCCGAGTGTAGACATATCGTAATATAAACTTTTACGGTGAATGTTCTTAGTCTGGTTTATTCCACTATTCTACAGCAAAACAGTGAGATATCACTAACTGTGGCATCCTTATATGGTTGACGTTAAATCAACTCGCACGTACTACCATCCCGCCTCGTACGATTGGTGTACCTTCAAAGCAAAAGTGAATAAGGATCTTCTAGGCAAAGGTGCCCTAACCTAGACCTCATTTAAGTTAATGAGCTCACTTATGTTCTTCTTTACCGTTCTACCGCAAACAAGTGAGATACCAAGAACTGTGGCATCCTTATGTAGTTGACGTTCAATCAACGTGCACGAAACTCGTACAACCTTCCTGCCTCGTACGATTTATGTACCTTCAAAGCAAAATTGAATAGGCATCTTCTGCAAGAGTGCCCCAACCTAGACCTCATTTTTGCTTCTAAAAGGGCATGATTATAATCTGTCGTAAGCCTATCCAACATGCAAATCGGAGCTTAAAATGGATGAAGATTTTAGTTTCCATTAAATTACAGGTTTCTGTTTCAAGCTTGGAAGCGGCCTGAAGTGACTAGTAAATAAGAAGTACTTTTGTATTCCGGTAACTCGTTTTTAATAAGTCAAGTTCATGAGTTTGACGAGTCTGTGTATGTGTCAGTCAGATATTGATTTTGTTTTTTTGTTTGAAAGTTGAATAAGGCGGGAATATTGTTAGCTATGTTTGATGAAAATTGATTCACCACCACCACACTTAATATAAAAGGGTTTAACGAGTAGAGTACTTACACTTTATTGAAAGTCTGGGGTATCTTTAATTTATTTATTTTTAATAAATTTAACCTGGGCGATTTCTTTACGCAGAAGACTTTAGTTTAATACCTTTTCAAAATAACTTTACCCTTTCTAACTTTACCCATATCGTTAGGAAAAATTACTCCCCGTATATCACTTTCGTATTACTTTTCACAACAATTTATTTTTAATTATTTTTATTTCTACGAAGGTATACAATGTGTAACCGATTTATAAAATACTGTTGAAGGATGCACAAGTATGTTTCATAAGGTATCGCACATATAAAATCAAAAGAAGAATATTTATTTTTCCATACAAACTAATTCAAATCACTTTAAGTGTTTAATTATGACAATAGTATTGAAGGTAAAAAATCAACACGCAAATACCTACGCTACGACGTGTACCTTTATAATAGATAGAGTGACAGGAGCAACTTGATTTGAATTTTGCATGTGATGGCTATATCTGATTGTATCCAATAAAAACTATAGTGGCTTTCTCAAAAACTATTAGCGTTTCGGTTTTACAGACGTCACAGAAACAGTTAACACACTACAGTCTGTGAAGTAATATTTCGGTTTTAATTGACACAAAGTTTGGTAGAGACATCTGTGTTATTTGTCTTAAAAATAAACCAAGCATATAACTCACCGTTTATCTACTGTCAAAACACTTAATATAATAGCTGATGGAAGTAGTTATGTAGTTTTAGCAGAATCATCTATGTCGGCGATTGTACCTACACTCGACATTCCTTCTGTCGAGAGATAAGGGTTTTCCAGAGAAACTACTTCAGTGTGCCATTTCCGATAGTGATTGTGAGGAAATTTGTTCCCTGTTGATCTATTCGTATGTAGAGCCTGTTACATACGTATTAAACTGTTTTTCTCTTACGCTTTGTATGATTACAAGACTTTTTTATTTCTATTCTTAAAATGATGGAACTACGTTTGTTTGCAAATTGTTAATTTTAACCCATTTAAAAAAGGAGGAGATTATGAATTTTTTGTGTATTAGCTGGTATGACTTTGTCATCGTCTGTAAATGGATTTGAAATATGATCTTTTGGTTCGGAAGGGTATTATTACGAAACAGTTTTGTCTAAATTTCATAAAGATAAGATGATGAGTTTCGAAGACAGACAACGGAAATCTTCAAAAACTTACACATACGCAATCACACAACATATCACGCCAGTAGACCCCCCCATTTTCTTTCAAAGTAAGTTGAAGTTGCACCTGTTTTCGCGATTAGAAGCTCGTAGTACGTAGTCTATTATAGTTTTATAGGAAAATCTATTTACTTTTTAAATTCTATACATTTATTTCCGAAGTCGGTTTTTATTGATTAAATGATTCTAAGACTTTTTATTTATTGTTTGGGTTAAAATGATTGAACTGCCTTTGTTTGCAAGATTTTCTAAAATGTGTTTGTAATTTTTTTCATTTTATGAGAAGTAACTTGTTGCAGTCAAATTAAGCGCGCTTACCTTTGTGTATCATAGTTTAATTAACCCATAACCTAGATTGTATACTCTATATTGTGTTTCTAACGTTAGAAAGAAAGAAATTTACGTTACGACATATTGCTACCAAACCCTATTTAAAAACGAGTCTCCACAATACGAGTAAAGTCAGAGTTGCCGTTACCTTCTTAAACGCATACGACTGCACATGTTTATATCGTGTTTGCTTGTTTTACGTGTCGGCCATGGCCTCTGTGTTGAGCGTAAGACACACTCGTGTATGAGTATTATATTAACGTACATTAAGATAACAGGTCTTCGTAATATTGACATAGAACTTAAAATTGTAACGGATCTGCAAATAGTGCTTATTGGTGTTTACCAACAGTTTTGAAGGTGTGTGCCATCATTTAGGGAAGAGGAACTAATAATATTAAATTAAATAGAAGAATTCCGCAAAGTTAGGCCTACTTTGTAGAACTGATATACAACGAACATTACGCAAAATGAAGGAAAATCTGTACGATGAAATTTACAATAACTTCAATTTTTATACTCCAGACCAAACAGCACCAAAACGCACTTTCTATGCAAGTTTCGCTCCGACGTCGTAGCATCCCTCAGGAAATTTTGAGTTTATCATAAACAATTCCTAAGAGTGGTGCAGCGTATAAAGATTGAGGAAATTATAATTTGAAGCGTGCATTTTCTTCTGGTGATCGCGTATAGTAGAAAATTGGGCTGCAACTGCTAGGTTAAGTTAGACCAGGATTTAATATGTTATGTTTTAGGGCAACAGCCACCGGGTGTTTTTGTTACTTTTAAGTTTGAACTTGTTTTTGACGCGTATTACGATTAAAGTCGATTGAACGTTGGGTATTCTCCCTTACCAAGAATATCCGACATTTCTAACGATTGCGTAAAAAAACAAAAAGAAATAGACTTATTTCATAATAAATACACAGACTTTAGGCGTAAAATTATTGACACTTTTAATTGTACTATCTGACATTTCAAAATAAAAATAAAATAAATACTTGACTTCTTATGTTATCAAATATTCAAAAATATGTATAAATATTAATAAGCTTAAACTTGGACATTGATGTTAAATTTTTTTTTTTTAAATTTTATTTTAAATTTAATTATAACCTTATTAATAAGTAAAATATTTTTAGACATTTATTTTGTAATGCAGTTATATATAAAATGTAATTAATTTTGAAATTATTTTCAAACGTTGTGAAAACCTGTAATAAGCTGAACATTCACTTAGCTCACAACGTAAAAACTTGGACAAGAAAAAATGTATTAGCGGTTGGTTTTCCTAAATAAATAAATAAATAAATTAGTATGTCCCAAAAACTGTACCAAGTAAGTATAAAAGCTAAAGCAAATGTTTGTTACGTTTGACGTAAACCTCGTGTGTCCTCTCCTTTAATCACCAAACAACTGCGATTGCAGAATAAGGAAGTTTGCATTAACAATTAGGGCCAGCACTGAACATATTTGACAACGAGCCCCGTTTATTGTATCACAAAGGTTGACTTAATTGCCATTCAGTTGGACGTATTTACATTGGCAGTAGACCTAGTATAAGAATTAGAAGATATCATCCTCCGTCTAAGCGGTAATAACTTGGTAGATTTCAAGGGCACCGAAACCCAAACGCAAGTACTAACGCCAAGTTTATTTCTGTCACCAAGCAGCATTGCTGTGTTCTGGTCTAAAGGGCGTGGTTGCTTGTGTGTATTTCAGGCCCATGAGGCTTAAAACCTACGCTTCAAGTTGATGGACTCATGGCGGCACTTTGTAGGACTTATCCGTTGCACGCCCTATGAACTGTTGCTTTATTTATAGGCAATAAATAAATAAACTACGACAATACACACATCACCATCTAGCCCCAAAGTAAGCGTAACTCGTGTTATGAGTACTAAGATGACTGATGAACATTTTTATGAACAATATACATAAATACTTAGAATATACATATAAACACCCAGACACTGAAAAACATTTATGTTCATCACACTAACATTTTCCAGTTGTGGGAATCGAACCCACGGCCTTGGACTCAGAAAGCGATTCAATGATTTCAACTTACCATCACGTGGACAATCTTCTCAATCCGTCAATTATAACTCGCTTTAGAAAATCCGTACAGAGACTCATGCCCTGTTCTACAATTTCATACTATTTTGCTTAAACACTGCTAAATTCAGACATGGCGACTGGAGAGACATTTGGTAGTCCACATATCATAGTTCCTAGGGGCTGAATTTCCGCACAGGTAGCGTTGGTATTTTCCTCATTAGGTGGGCAGACTGCGCTGGACACAAGGGAAGAAACAACACCCTTTAAAGGCTGAAGGGGTTATGGCTTCTGGAATCCATCAATGGCAGACGTAAAGTTGAGAGATTTTACTCTAGGTAAATAGATACTGACACAAATAGTGCGAATAACACCAATAAGAACCAACTGCGAATGATATTTACTACGATTACAAGTATGTCTAACGTAACCATATGTCACGCTTTGAGCGGGACAGTCCCGTTTTTAGGATGTCAAAAAGTCCAGACGTTAATGTGAATTAGGTAAGTACTTTTTTTAAGCGTCGTAGCTGCCGACGAGAAGCTTTTTCCTTCATTAAGAGTATAAGCGCTGAAATGGATTTTGATTATTACCAAGAAACTATATCAAATCATTTAATTAGCTCTATTCCGACTTAAAAACCATAGACCAGATATTTTGATACTGTTTAGTTTCGTCTGCAAATAATATTTCTAAGATGTTAGAAGTCCCCACGGCCCAGTAACTTTAAGTAACTTTTATTGTTCTGTGTTCTGAAATGTTCGACAATATTTTTAGAGCATTCTTCGTTTTTTAATAATGTCAAGCAAATATTAAATAGCTTTGATTTCCATTATTCGGAAGACGCCCTTCTACAAGGAAAAACACCAATTGTTAATATCTAAGGAGATTTAATGCCGAGTAGTCATTAGATTGTATACTTTTTCGTACTCTAGCTGGCAATATGTAAATAGGATACCTATCAACCCATTACCGGTCCACTGCACGGCAAGAGTTTCCTCGCAGAAAGAGTAGGATTTGGGCTGTAGTCCACCATACTGGCCACCATACTGGTAGACTCCACACGCCTTTGTGAACTCTCAGGCAAGCATGTTTTCTTTCAGCGTTATATAAGTGATATTTTAAATCTCTAAACTAGCATAACTTAAAAAAAATTATAGGTGCTGGTCGGGGATTGAACTCGGTCACCCCGAAGCTCTGACTACTAGGCTATCATCGTTTTTTTGGGGTTCCTATATTTGTATGTAATTAGTCTGTGCAACTGTTGTGCGTGTTTGTCGAGGCGAGCACACAATCGAGTGTCAACACTTGAAGGAGCGATGACTCGGTGCCGCACTCCGGCTTGAACTGGACGTGGAAATGCTGGTTTTGTTTATTTGTCATTTTAAATTGTACTCATATGTCACTTTAAATACGATTGTGGCCGTGGCTGTATTTTTATTATTGCAAACACTTAATGTCACATACCTACTTTTTCAAGGGATTTAAGGCTCTTTTCATCATAATATTCCCGTTCCTAAGGTCCCACATTTGGGCACTGTACTACTCTCTCATAGGAGAGAGGGATTCAGAGCATTCACCCTTCACGCGTTTTCATTATAGCCACAAAAAAAAAATGATTGCACTAACTGAAAACCACCTATCAATTAATCCAACGTAAAAAATACGCGTCACGTAGATGTAAATACGGCACTT
This sequence comes from Pararge aegeria, assembly GCF_905163445.1. Taxonomy (NCBI): domain Eukaryota; kingdom Metazoa; phylum Arthropoda; class Insecta; order Lepidoptera; family Nymphalidae; genus Pararge; species Pararge aegeria. Next base: position 6,100,589 of record NC_053194.1, read on the forward strand.
TGTAGGACATATTCCTTGCATGCCCTGCGAAGAATTGCTTTGTTTATAGACTATTGTCTTCCTCTTACTATCAATGATAACTATAAAAAAGGAGCGTTGGATATTGGTTTAATTAGTTTGTTTTGTGTCACATGCATTGTAAAAATCTTCTAGAAATATCCGCCTGATATATTATTTAGTACTATTTTGCTTCCGTGAGGAAGGGTACCTCGAGTGACGTGGAATTTTTAAAACTGTATACTTATTATAATGTTTATTATTTACGATATTTATGCAATAAATAATAAAAAAAAGTAACCATAAAATAAGTCTTATGAATGTTGACATCGACACGCATGTAAGTAATTGATATCTGTAGATAAGTCCCAAGATCCGAGCTCACTTAACAAAACCGCGCATAAAGCGAGATTATTCTCCGGATACATACAAATATTTCACGCGATAAGCGTTGAACAAACAAACGTATGAATAAAGTTTCGAGTAAATTAGGTATTTATATAAAAAATTATGCCCGCTTCTTTTGGTTCCTGAGATAATCTCTTGTAATCGCTAGATTATCTCCGCCCGCGCGACATCCCATTGCTTTCGATTGTAAACGTTACTGTATCCAAATATTTAACTTTTGTAGGACCGTCCTTTTCTTTGAGTTTTAGTTTTAGGGCTCCATCCAGAAAGAAGCAAATGTCGTGTAGGTGACATTGTACACAAGTTGATATCTTAGTACCTAATTTTCAATAAATAAAATAAGAAATATTGGATAAAATGGTTACGATGAAGCACATAATAACTTTAAAAACGCTTATTGACGATTGTGTAATTGTGACTCAGCAGTTGAAATTTGACCGATTCTATACGTACTAGTTTTCGTTACTTTTTATAGTAACAACCAAGGACGAAGCATGTGTTTGTAAGTTGAAAACCATCGTATATAAACAGAGCGACGGTTCGCAAGGCGTGTAGGCAACATGTCCTACAAAGTGCCTTCAAGTGTCCATCATCTTCAGACGAAGGTGTTAAGCATCATGTGCCCCTTAATTACGACGGAATAAACGCCAGTCAGATATAAGCATGGCTGTTGGCTTGTACTTCCCCTGACGAGCTATGTCACAAAAGTTCTACTACTACTAGTTTTCCCTTCAAGCAAATGTTTAGAAAATAGATAATAAGTCTCATTTCCTGAAGCACTAGCTGGCAATACTATGCAGCGTACATAGTTGTCGTAGACGTATGAAATAATGTAACATTAAAATTTTATTATTATTTGGAAAGCACCAAATTATGATAAAGGAATGCGTGTGATTAGAAAGTGGCATGCTTTCTAATGCGTCGATTACATTTGATATCGACCAGATATCGACTAAAATTAAAAGGTGCGAGATCATTGATTGATCCCTTACTAATATGGAATATATTAATTTTAAATTTGTTTTAACTTCGATGGTTATACCCGCGACTTTGCACGTGCATAGATTTTTAGTTACAAAAAATGTTATTATTGTTATTATTATTCTTGGACTTAGTGCTTATTACATTTTTTTTAACAATTATGTTAATAATGTTTTGGTATTTAATGGATCGGATGGGTTAAAAAACTACTCAATATCATAATTAGCGAAATTTTAATGTTGCACCTATTTATGAGCGTTACCATATAAATCGTCACTCAAATTGGCAAAGAAATTGCAGAAAAAACGGTGTAAGTACAAACAACGTATTTTTTAAGATTGACAATTTAAAATAAAATTTTTATTTGTTTGTTTTCTCAATTTCATGTTTATTCTTAAGTTGATTTCTTTCTATCATTATGGTTTACGTTCATTATGAGCTTCCATGTTATGTTTATGAATACCTTTTTGTAGAGCTAGTAATATGTTTTATTTTTTCAATCTTTTATTTTTAATGAGCTGTTCATTTGCCTTTGCTTGAGTAAATAAACGGGCTATCGAACACAAATAATATTGATTAAATCTCACTATTAATTCCTGTGATTCGTGCGTTCAAACATAAAGCCTACTCAGCTATATAATATTAATAAAAAAATAAGACTAGTTCTATTATTCCGTTTATTGTTATCGTCTAAAAGAGCCAAGTCACATATAGACTTTCTTTACGACCCTTCTAGGGATCGTCAACTATATTCACAAATAAGGATTAGTTACTCTGTATGTCTGGTAATAGCCTAGTGGTAAAAGTTTAGGTTTTTATTTCGGGGGGCCAAGTTTTAACTTTTCTTAGGTATGTTTGCGTTATAACCGATTGTAATATTACTTGCTTCAACGGAGAAGGAGAACATCGAGAGAAAACCTAGTTCTCAAAGGCTTAGTTCTCCATATAGTTAAACATAATAAAAACATAGTTAAGATAATCATACTCAAAATTTGAGCTTAAGAAAACAATATTTTCGTTGCAGCCTACAAAATTTTACTTAACAGTAGTATAACCATGGAGTCAGAAATATGGTCAAAAATAACATTTCTGCAATCGAACAACTTTCAAAGTTTCAATAATACTTTATGTTCATTGACATAAGTAGCATCTTTATATGAAGTTACTGTGCATCCGAATCAGTGTTGGCCAGACATGATACTTTGTCTAATTATCACAATCTGGTATGGGTGGAAATTGTTAGATACGTTGATATTTATATGTTTTAAAGTATCGTTTTCGTTTGTATAACTAGCTAAATAGTAAAATAACCAGAGTTACAAACTCAAAAATAGCTCAAGGAGTCGCGAAGTTGAAGTGGCAATTTTTCTGCTGTATGGTACGATCTCAATTGATTTAATTTATACCTCCGCCGCACAGTGCCGCTGACACTCGATACAGGAGGCTTTTTAAACACCAGACTAATTATTTAATTATTTTTAGACACACAGATTAACTAGTTTGTACAACATAAAGGCACCGTTTATAGAGGTTAAATTTACCACACTGGTTCTTTGTCAAATCAATTTATTTTATAAACAAACTGACGCCATTTAAATAGCTTAACATTATTTTAATATGATCTTATAAATGCGTTAACTCCTTGTTCACTCGGTCCCGACTCCGCGTTACACCGGCCCCTAGCTTGTACTGAATAAATTATTGTCAATACGTTTTTATACTGTTTTATTGGTATGAAAGTTCGAGAGGCTCTGATATTACCATTATATGGGAGAGCGTGTTATGGTGCAACATGGTGTTTTATGTTTGAAAGTACATATTAGAAATCCTAACAACGGAGCCCTTTTTAGTCTGAGATAGGTTTGTGCTCTACGAATATGGTGCCTCCTAAAAAGCAGTTACGAGGTTTACATTGGGCGTGCAAGCCTAGAAATTCTCTTGCCTGAAAGGAATTCAAGTTGTACCTGATAGGAAATGCATGCCTGAAGGCTGTTTCAAATCTTAGTGGTTTGTACGTGGTTAAACAAACGTTCCGTGTAACTTGATTGAATGTTAACCAAGCATAAGGATACCGCCAGCTTAAGGCGTTTCGCTTTTCTATGGTATAATGTTGAATAAGAATCGGCGGAAGGTCGAGAAGTTCCTGAGAACGCTCACTGAAGTAGTAAAGTCTGTGATAATGTAACCAGCGCACCTAGCGGAACAGTTGGTAAACAAAACCCGTAGTTTAGAGCTTATGTCTTTAAAACTAGATGTATTAAGTCCATTTTACTATGACGCTAGTGTTTCGATACTCGATAGCGACTTTACGATTACGAGCGTACAACTCTTATAGTAAGGGTAGGTACAGAATACAGACTATCCTTGAAAACTACTAAAGAATAGTTTTATAACTAAACTGTTTTAAATAGAAAATTTTACTTGCCCTTGAGTCGTTAATTTCATTAAGTGAATTTGTATTAGTTATATTTCATATGTTGATATTTTAATGACATTAATGTATCATAGACATTTGATACCGAAACGTTTATTGATATTAAATATTAATATATTATGTCATGAAACAGCTAGTATCTATATTTAACAATCCGCAGTAAATGTTTTAGAAAATTTGGACTTGTTTGTAAAACGATACATTCATAAATTTCAAAACTATAGTAAAAAATTTAATTCCATAAATTAAAATGGCATTTAGTGTGTCGTGAACTCTACAAATTTTTGGTAGAGTCACGGAGATACTTTATAAAGTGTTCAAGAGGAAAAAATTTGGTTTAAGTTGACTACACATAGTCGGCATGCTCGCAAAAACTGCAATTTTCACCCAATGATATAATGGGAGAGCCGTCAGCAGAAAAAATTAATCGCATAGGCTGAGCTAAAGTCATCTGCAACTTTTAGGCCTTTTTAGAGGGAGAAAAGGGCGTATAAATTATATCTAGCGAGTCAACGATCAACATAAAAAACATAAGGTAATTAAATACAAGTTTTGCATGTAAATGTTATAGACAGTGCATAAGATATGCATTTAGTCCCAATTTTACTCAAACTAATATCTTCTTATTACCATCTATATGTGTACCCATAGATACGAGTACTTAACGGAAATAAACAATAATTGTTTATTATACACACGGGTAATTTTAAACAAATAAAGGCTTTGTTATCTATTGTAACCATTGTCAAATTTGAACTCTTGTACGATTGCACAATGCGTTTTATACTCCGAAAGTTTGAAGGTTTTATAGCACGACATTCTCACCCGTTTATTGAGTTTTTACTGATCTTTAATATTACTATAAATGTTTAATTTATTGCTCGCTCACTAATACACCATTTCATTCATTTTATGATTTTGAAGTTGAAATTTATTTCTTTGGGCCATCCGTAATTTGATTTGGTTGAATATGAAATTAAAGAATTATTACATTTTTATTGTGTTTTGCATAATGTATAGATGGGTAATGAGGAAAATTGAAAAGAATGTGTGAATACCGTATTCGTGATTTACGGTCGATTTTATTTATTAGTGCTGTATACTGTATTATACAGATATACGAAAGATCTCGGAACCAGAAGCTTTGGAATTCCGGTCAATTGAGTGTCAAGCTGCATCTTAAGTGTTTTGTAGAGCGAAACAAACTGGGCTTTTTCTTTTCTTTGGCACGATTTTCTGACAATTTTTTATCTACAATCTGATACTGGAATGCGGTGGAACTGACCAATATATTGTAAGAACAACCTAATTTACGAAAGAGGTTTTTGATATACTCGGTTGGTGGTTTAGTGGTTTGCAATCATACATTCTTAAATCTTAAATCGATAAATGGTTTCTTCATAGCAATGAAAATAACATCACACTCAAATATGTAAAAGTTAACATTATTTTATAATATATCATTAATTGATCAAAAAGTTATGTGTCAATTATTCCTTGGCGCATGTATACATTGTGAATTGTTTCACAACGAGACCATAATAGTTCACATGCAATTCATGCTAGTTTTAAAAAATATAAAAGCGCTATCTTACTTGCGATCCAAGTTTTTAATTCAGGGAGCTGTTTATTCAAATGGTTGTGACCCCTGCCTTATGTTAATTTTACTGATGCCAATTAAATTGTTAACAATGGCGTAGTAAAGCCGCGGATACATTGAAGCGGACCGGTTTGGCACAAGCTCATTGCATTCACGTCTTTATCAAATGGTATGGGGTGCTACGATATTGCGCTGAAATATCTTAATTGTGTTTAACATTCAAAGCCTAATGAGAACGGAGTAGGGACTGGAATTGTTTGCGCATTTTTGGCTTTAAAGGATTTCGTATGCTGGGGTACGTTACAATAAAGATTTAAATATGCATTAGATCTAAACAAACAGTTTCAGATCTGTGATTCTATTGTCGAATAAAGTAATTATGTAGGGAAGTTTGATCAAGGAATGGGATCTTTCAATCTATTTGAAATAAAAGCTATTGTATACCTTTGTGTATGGAGGGGGCTTCTGCACACCTAAACCAGTGCACGAGATAGGAACATTGGTATAATGATTATGAGCCGCCGGCTTAGGGCGGCGGTAAAGGGTTTTGGTGGTTATACTACTTATCGTTCAATTAAAATAACAGTTGTTTGTCCCGATTCATCTGCTTAGTGTAATTAGATGAAGCAGAATAATGATACTAGCTATTGCCTGCATTCTTCGTCCGCGGTTATTACGGGTTTTGAAAACGTTAGCTTTTCTGGAATAAAGAGTAGCCTTTTTTACTCTACGTCCTTGCAACTAACTTCTATGCCATAAATCAAGTCGATCGGTTGCAAGGACAAACAAATAAACACACTTTCGCTTTTATAATATTTAATAGGCATAGTTTTAGAAGCTGTGATAGGGCATTAGGCAGGAACTCTACTTCCCTTTCCGGGGACCCAGTTCGAATCCCAGCACACACTTCTAGTTTTTCTAAGTTATGTGCGTTTTAATTAATTAACACTTGCTTCGATGGTGAAGGAAAAAAACTTGAGGAAACCTGCATGCCTAAGAGTTCTACATAATGTCAAAGGTGTGTGGGGTCCACCAATCCGCACTAGGTCAGCGTGGTGGACTGCGGCCTTAACCCCTCTTTCATTGTGGGAGGAGACCCGTGTTCTGTAGTGGGCCGATAATGGGTTGATGTTATGATAGTTTTTATTACTTAGATGTGTTTATGCCAAATTTAAAAAATGTTACACAAAGTTTATTTTAAATAACTCTGGTTTGTTCATGTTCATCTATTCATAAAAAAAGTAGTTTCTGTAATAAGGAGCTAAATGCGCATTTAAGGTGTATCTAAAATTTTAAATACTTAAAAAAAAATAGGGTTCTGGGATTAACTAGCCAAGCTTACATAATATCGTAGATAGTGAAGGGATATTATTTTTTTAATGTCCACATCACATTAATAGGTTACACAATATTTCCTACATTCAAAAACTCTTAAATGTTTATGGTAGGTAGTAATAATAAAAGTATTTTAGCTGTTGGGCTTTAGCAATCAGTAAGAGGCGCGTCTATAAATTTAATTTCAACAAAACGACAGTTTTGTTAACAAACGAAAACATGAGAATTGTTAGATTTGTCTCTCTATTCCCTGACATTAAAAAATATGATTTTGAGGTTCAGTTTTGTTCTGATGAGGAATTGTCTTTATTAATTAAGAAAATTACTAAAGTAATATCAACTTATTTGTCACCTCATCATCTCATCATCAGACGATCTGTACCTGTATAGGTATACTTTCGTGACAGACCTACTAATACGAAAATATAAAAGTATAAAAAGTCTGCCTGATGTATCGACAAAAAGCTAATTATTTCAAAATAATTATATAAATTTGGTTTGTACACGTTTTTTAATAGTTAGGCGATTATTAATTCTGTCTTTATAATACTCATCAGACTTCAAAGACTTATACGAACAAAATTTGTCTATGCATATTAAGGTGGTCCTCGGTTTTTTATGCGTTGAAGATCCCTACTAGATTACGTTCTTAGAAAAGCTGAGCCTTAAAAAAATATAGCTTTAAACATTTCAAATAAGTGAGCTCACTGATACCACGTTGAACATATTTCGCCAATGTAACATCAATGAGATGGCATATCTAACGATATAAATCTTTTAACAAACGATAAAGAACATCAATCAAACATCAGTATAAAGCAACACCCTTTTGTGGTGACGCGGACGGTGGGGAATCGATACAACAATGTAGGGAGGAAATAAACCGATATAAAACCTGGTATCGCTTCCGATTTTACCCTCGGTCCCGGGTGAAGCTTGATAATGCTAAATTAAATGCTATGAAAATGTACGGATGCGCCGCGCCTAGGGTTGACAGTTTATACGAAAGAATACTTTGGCAAGTTATCTACGAGTATGTTTACAATGACAAGGTTAGTTAGAGGAAAAACCACACCGTAATATCTCTGGAAACTACGTTACAATACCCATAAATATAATTTAACAATTTTAACTCGGTTTCATTACAGAACGACTCCTACCAATAATAATAAGATAAATAAATAAGATTTTTTTTGTTTGAGAGCACATCCCGCATTCACCACATTTTACGCGTAATTTGCAAATAAGTTAAATATTTGGTGTAAAATTACTATTTATTAAAAGAACTGACTTATGACATATTTTAAGCAATTCCAATGGCATCGAGAAGGTCAAAAAGTTGATTAAAATATTTTGAAGATTGACATGATATTGTGTTAAAACTTTACACCCAAACATAAAAAGCGTGTCTCGTCAACCCTAGCGGCGATAGTGATGCCAATTTGTGAAACGGTTGAATATAGGCATTGAAATAATGTTACGCATCTACATTTATCATTCTATTATAACTTTAAAAAAAAAATATCACGCATCTGTCTATTTAATGTCGTCAATTGTATATTTAGAAGTATCAAGTTTGTATTGGAATGCGTATTTCGTCTATATATTTCAATCAATATTAAGTATTTGTTAGCTTAGTTGATATTAGTTACTGTCAGTAAGTACAATAATAGTCCAGTTAAAAAAAACCCTAAATCCGAAACTTAGTGATTATTCTAAGATTTCCATTCATCATCAATGTTTTGCACTGGACACATACCCCTCTCTCATAGGACATAACGATAGAATTAAAAAAAAACAAAATTCAGGTACCTATATCAAGTAGCCTATTTTATAAGCACTAATTTATGGCCGTTTCTGGTGAATCAATTTTTAATATCAGCTTTTTGTTTATAAAGAGTAATTTAAAAATTATTTTATTTATATTAGTTTGTAATTTTATATTTATTTATTATATTTTTGTTATTTGTGCAATTTTGTTTATGTATTTGTATGGCATTTGGCATATGGCTATTTGAATGTAGGTTTATAAAATTTTAACCAACTTTCTGCTCTCGCTCATCTTTTCCTAATCCAAAGGTTGCCTGGCAGAGATCGCTACTTAGCGATAAGGCCGCCTTTTGTATTCTACTTCTGTCTTTGTATTTCTATTGTTTTTTTTATTTTCCTAATTTCATAGTTGTGTATAAAAAGTTAAATAAAAAAAAATATTTTAAATATATGGCGAAGCTTCTGTAAGACAGACCTAAGACCTTCCACGCTCCCTTTATTCTGGCTGGTGAGGTCTTCCTTCCCCAGTGATATTGAACTGTAGGTATATAACGTTACAAAAAATGGAATATGATCAATTATATACCCATCACTAGTGAAGTGACCTGTCCTTAGACCTAGACAGGCGGAAATCTTACCCACTACGATACCACCATTTCATTTAACATATATTTTGACATTACCAATACTGAAATTAACTATTACATAATCTAAACCACAAAAGGAACTTTGGGTAATAATAATAGTGACCTATGGTAGAAGCGCACCGCTGGGCGGTCGGAAAGTCGTCAAAATTGATTATCTTGCTTATTAATTATTATATTCGTTTCGAATGGTGTTTTTACACAGGAGCAACAAATCACGCGCGTTCGCAAATCAATTTGTTTTGCGTCAGCGATATGATGGATCGAGCGCACGCGGCTCTACCCTTCACTATCGGAGGATTTGGGGCGTGAAGGGTAAATGAATAAATTAATAAAGGACTCGCAAATCTGCAGCTGTGTGCTTTCATCTGGCATATTGGCATTTGGTATTGGTGATTGGAGGATGTTTGTTCAAATATTTGTCGCCAGCGAGTATCTTTCTTTTGTCAGTAATTAATACTGACTAGGGGAATATAATATTTACATCTTTATTAGTTGCTAATATTACACATGTGAAAGCGTGCTTATCTCTTTGTTCCCTTTTTCGTGCAGTATTTAAGCCATGGTGTTATCAAAATCTTATGATGCCCCATTTGGTTAAAATAAGTGTAATAAAAACCTGCTCTGAGTTACATCAATGTAACTCGAAAACAACGTTAAAATCGACTTACTGGTTTTTCAAGAAAACGTAACATGTTAAACCAAATTAATAACATGACTACAACAGTCCGGGTCTTGTTGTCTAATTAAAGAAAATATTTCTTTGAAATATACTTTAATGTCAAATCTATGTATTTAACACAAAAACTTCATTTGTATTTTACGTATTCATTAGACCTTCAAGTTGACAAACAGACAGACAGACAGACAGACAAAGAAACTGGTCAATATTTGGTAGTAATTTTGTTTCAAGGTTGAATATAAATATTGTCAACGGGAAACAAACACCTACTACAACTTAAATTGTAATTCTACTTATGCCTACCAAACTATGAGAATGTAGGAGCAGTGAGCTTAAAGGATAAGAAGCAAAAAATGACATAAAAATATAGTTAAAAAACTTCGATTTAATCTGAAGTCAAGAAACAAGTGTAACAATTTATCAGGAATTTATGTTGACATCAAAAGCGAACCCGCAATCAGAAACTATTAATAAAAAAAAAATGGTAAAGTTAGGGTGCTTCGTTAAGGGTCCCGTAGTAATCAATTACTAAGTCCCAGGGCAGTATTTTGGAGATTTTATTTCAGTGCATTTTAAATTTTATCAACGAAATATAAACAAAAACACTTGTTATAAAAATGCAGTTTGGTTGACAACTAAATTGCTTGTTATTCTTGGGGCTTGAACGTAATAATTAATATCCATGTTCTTGTTCTTTGCCTAAATTATAAATCTATCAACTGTTTTCTTATATAATATGTGCCATTAAAGAATAGATTGTTTAAAGAATAGATATATATGCGAAAGTGTGTTTGATTGAATTTTCATTTTCTCACGCTATACTTGTAGCACTAGTAGTGAAGCACGGATAAAGAACACGCGGAAAATATATACTAGTATGCAATAAAATTAGACCTACGATATTACTAAGCTATTAACATAGGTTACTACAGTAGAATAAAGTCAAATAGACTTTATTCTAGACAAAATAGCTACCAATCGCCCTCTGGATTCAACAACTGGAAAATACATCATCCTCCAACTCCGCGTTAACACTGAGCTTTTTTCGCTCGATTCTCGATTCGACTTCGAGATACGTAGTAGACTATCTAACCACTAGACGAACGAGGTAATAATGAAACTTGCTATAATAAAAATGTTTAGCTTCGGTATTTGCATACGGAACCCCAAAAATGCATTTGATTTTGGCGCAAGCCGGTAAGGCTGTAAATAATATAGCGAACGATCCCCTTATCGGAGATCTGAGTTTAAATGGCTGTCGCAGGCCGGTATCGGATTTCTGTTTATTACTTTAGACGGTAGCTAAGCTGCCCAACGAGTGAGATGTTCGCAAGATCTCCGATAGCAAGATAATCATTTATCCATTGAACACACGCGTGTCTACGTACGTAACGTGTTTGCGAACGTACGAAGGCGGTTTTTGTGATGATTCGCGCTACAACTGCACACTTGTGGGTATCTAGGATATCGTAAAAATACAGTTACTTGGGTCTTAAGAAATTTTTCTCTTGTGAACTGTATTACAAAACTGTTTATTTGTATTACAGCGATAATTTATAGTTTGGTATTTTGCTAAATTTGTGTTGAAATTCATCATAATCATCATCACCATATTTGCTCATTAAAGGCCCACTATAACAGGGCACGGGTCTTCTTCTACAACGAGAAGAGGTTAAGGTTAGTCCACCACGCTAGCTCAGTACCAGCACAGTGCGGATTGGCGGATTCCAAACACCTTTGAGAACATTATGGAGGACTTGGAGGCATGCAGGTTTCCTTACGATGTTTTCCTTTACCTTTGAATCAAGTGATATTTTTATTGATAAGCCTAAAATCGTGTTACCGATGGGTTTGGAATCCGCATCTCTCTATCGCGGTCGTAGTGCATACACAGTTCTCATACTAGTTAGAGCTCAATGTTACAATTCGTACATCATATAAAACCAATACCGGCCCACTAAAGATCACGAGTATCCCCACAATGAGAAGGATTTAGGCCGTTGTCCACCATCCTGGCCCAGTGCGGATTAGTGGACTCCACTACTCTGAGGCATTCACAATTGAATCCAGTGATATTTTATTTTATTTTATTTTATTTTTTCTTTAATTGGAAAACCAACAGTTGTAGATACTAACTAGTTAACAGATTGATTGACTTAAAACTAATAACAGGTTTCCACAGATAAGTCTTATATAAACAAGGGTACCTGATAGAACCCAGCAGAAACGCAGCAAACTAAAACAAAGTGTTAAGTTTACCTAGCATGCAACAGTTTATCTACTAATTTGCGACGTACACTATTCATATTACCATAAAATAGGTCAATTTCGGGGTCATTGTAAACAGAATTAAGAAGGCGAGAGACACGGATTAAAAAGTAATTAAATCTATTCTTAGTTTTAGTTAAGGGTACGTGCAGAATCTTTTTATGCCTAGGTAATCGCGAGGGTACAAATAAATCTAACTTAGTAAGTAATTCCGGACTATCTATTGACCCTCTAACAATGTTAAGTAAGAGACAAACGTCGGCAATGTTTCTACGTGTATGAAGGGGTACAAGGTGTAAATCCGAACATGATATTTCGTAGGAAGTTTTAGGAAGGTGAAATTTGTGCTTAAGGAATCTAATGAATTTCTTTTGAATACTTTCTAATTTATTGATATAAATGTGATACGCAGGATTCCATATTTGGCAAGCATACTCTAGTTGACTACGGACCAGTGAACAGTAGAGGATTTTGATGGTTTTCATTTTTTTGAATGGTTTACTAACACGTATAATAAAACCTAAAGCTTTAAATGCTTTGGTCACAATAGCATCTATATGATAATCAAAAATTAGTTTAGTGTCGAGGAGTACCCCGAGATCTCTTATAATATCAGTTCTGTTAAGGTTTTGATGTTTTAAAATGTAGTCATAGAGAAAAGGTTCCCTTTTCCTAGTAAAAGATATAGAGTTACACTTTAAGACATTAAGATCAAGTTTATTTTGAATGCAGTAATCATCTAATCTAAACAAGTCAGCTTGTAAAAGTTCCGCATCTTTAACATTATTGACTGTACGAAATACCTTCAAGTCATCAGCAAAAAGTAAAAATTTTGAATGTATAAAGCAGAGATCGATATCATGAATAAAAATAGTGAATAAAAAGGGTCCCAACAAGGACCCTTGGGGCACACCCGACGGTACTGCCATCCAATTTGATTTAAAACCATTTAACACAACTGTTTGAAGTCTGTTATTAATATAAGAAGAAAACCAGCGAAACAAATCTCCTCTGATCCCAAGGGAGGCCAGTTTTTTTAGAAGCAAGATGTGGTCAATCCTGTCAAAAGCTTTGCTATAGTCAGTATATACAGCATCAACTTGGTCACGACTATCTAACTTATCAGTAAGAAAATCTAAGAATAGTGCCAAGTTTGTGACCGTAGATCTACCCTTTAAGAAACCATGTTGGTTCTGACTAAATTGCGACTTTAGGACATTATAGCATTGATTATATACAATACGTTCCAAAACTTTGGCCACAAGGCAAAGTTTAGAGATTGGGCGATAATTCTCTACCATATTTCTTGGGCCATTCTTATGAATAGGGGTAATATAAGCAGATTTCCAAAGAGAAGGCATATATCCTTCAGATATAGACCTCCGAAAAAGAATAGAAAGGGGAACTGATAAACTATGCGCACAACTAATCAGAAAAATGGCAGGAATTTCATCTGGGCCAGCTGATTTATTAGGTTTTAAAGATTTTAGGGCTTTTTCTATAACTTGGGGAATGAATTCAATTGTATAAATGTCAGTTGTAATAGAATCTCCTGGCTGCACATGCGAAGATGAAGAAGTTACTTGTTTTAATTGCTTAAAACGCACATAGCTTAGGAAAGTTAGTGGTGTGTGCTGGGATTCGAACTGACGTCTTAACCAGCTCTACAAATCATGGTTGACACTCCAACCTCCAACCTGTGGAACCCTCCAACTTAGGGTCAACCTGGATGAGCATCAATGTTGAGATTTCTACACAGAAAAACTTGATTGAATTGAATGAAACCTAGGGCCTAGGGATCCGTTAGTGGACATGACAACTCAACGAGGTAGATCAACGAGGTAGTGATTGTGTATATAGCTTTTTGAAACGTATTTTCGAGAATCATAGACACATCTCTGTAGGTATGTTTTATGAAAGAAAAAAGTACTTTCTAGGTTCGATAAAAATACTAAGGAGTTTTTTGCAAATTGTCTGAAACGTCGTCTATACTTAATTATTCTGAGATTACTCGTGTCTCTGAGAACTTCAGGCCTTGGCATTTTAATACAAGCATGAATAAAACATCTGCAGGTCACCTAAATACCTTCGAACATCTAACAATGTTTTGACGATCTCCTTGGCGCAGCGATGAGCGCTGTGGTTATAATTGGGAGCTCGCTGGTTCGATCCCAGGCAGGGGCAACTTGGGAATTTATAATTTCCAATTTTTGAATATACTATGGTACTCTGGGACGGCTTCGGGCGTAGCTAGTTACAACCCTACCGATAAAGACGTGCCGCTAGCGATTTAGTGTTTCGGTACGATGTCGCTTAGAAACCGATAAGAGTCATGGGTTTAATATAACATCCTTATACCTAAGAGGTTAGCCCGTTACCATTTTAGACTGCATCATCACTTTCCAGTAGATGAGATAACAGTACAGAGTTAACTTGAAGTACACTTAAAAAAAAAATTAGGCTAATTCCGAAATTGATGAAGATGCGTATAATAATATAAATTATTATCAAAATTAATATAATACCACGTAACCAAATATGCGAGACACGCATCTGAATTACTTTTATTTATCATAATTATCATCAGAACCGATATATGTGCCGGCATAGCCACATATCAGAGAGAGCATAGTCGACGTCGAACGTAAAGTTAATAATCGTAAACATTTGATATAATGTATCTATATTGAACGTTTATTAACATGTCCGCATTTACGAAATTTCAGCGGGCGTTTTGATATTAGTTGCGTGTTTGTTTGATTTACATTTTTATTTGGAGAATAAATCTGTATCGTATAAACGTACCTAGATGAACTTATACTTTTTGTATTAGATCATTGAACAGATAACAAAATAAAAGAGAATTTTATTATTCATTGTCTTAGCAAAGAATAAATACAGGAGATTGAGCCTTATAGAAACGGGCAAGTCATTCGTAATTAAAACATTAAAAAAAACCCGACACTAGAGCACATTATTCATATTTATCTAGCCAAGTGCTTTTATATATATTCATATTGTGGAACTTCTGAAAAATATTCAATCCGCCATTTTGTGGCGGCGGCCATCTTATTTTCACCAAACATAGCAACGAACACAAATTCATATTCCAAACCGTCATCCGTTTGGGAAATGCGATGCTACAGACAGGCATAAATAAAATAAAAGCTAATTCAGCGACAAAACTATTACCTGCAATACTAAACAAAGAGGAGATGATATACAAGTGGAGTGGAAAATAAATAACTTAGTTAAATAATTGTTTCCATTATATTACTAACTCCATTTCCTCCAAGTATAGTTTAGAATAAAAACTTAAGCAATACCAAATCGAACACCTAATAAGAATCTGATAAAATTAACAGAATCCGTATCAACGCAACCGAAATTCATTCTTAAAGAAAATATCAAAATATAGCTAGTAAATGAAGATCTGTGTATATTCTAGCAAGTCAATAACTGTCCGACAAACAACATTGCGACAAACATTGTTAGCAGTTCCTGCGAGTTGCGAATGCAGGCACATCCTGTAGCTTACTACAGATCCTTGTTTGTTGCGAACTAGGTTACCAACACCGACGGCAGATACGCTTTCATAGTTGCACATTTTGAATTATTATTTACGTTAGTTTGTCCATTAGCTACAATGAACCATCGTTGCTTTGGATCAGTGGATCAGTACTTCGATGAAATTAGGTCGACGCTTCAGCCGTGGCTAGTTACCACTTTAGATTTAGCGTTCCGGTGCGATGTTTTAGAAACCGATTAGGGGTATGACTACCATACTCCCTAACAGGTAAGCCCGCTACCATCTTAGACTACATCATCACTTCCCACCAGGTGGCAGTCAAGGGCTTACTTGTAGTCAAAAAAAAAACAAAAACTTTAAAATTTTGATGGCCCGATTGGGGCCAGGATATTTTGATACGGAAATGTTTTTTTTTATTACAATCATGATGGTGATTTAACGATTTCATATTTCAAGTGGATCTCATAAATACAAACTCCGTATTTCAGTGTATTGACTTAAAAGTACCAGAGTTCGTTTTTACAAACGCTTTGTATGAAACCCTAAAACAGTCCCTTAGTGCTTTTTTCTGACGTCATAGTTCAAAAATATTAATTTAAATTTATTTAAATTCTTTGAATTATTTAATTTTCATCGTAAATCGTAAGTAATTCATTCAATTTTAGTAGGTGTAACACAAAGTCCTTGTATACGATTCTTATTTTAAGTTTTATATCAATAAACGTGTATTTGATGCCATCATCATCATTATATCTCCTTCTTATGTCTTGCTTCTTGGCACAGCTCATCATAAATAGAGGATAGAAGGATTCAGATCTCAGACCATTCATGCTCCTAGAACGCGGGTTGGTGGGCTTCCTACGATTATTAACACGAGTTATTTATGATAATTTGGACTGGCGGCCTAATTTGCTTTCAGATGCAGGGGGTTGGATGGCGTCAATTTTGCAACTTCAGATAGGTTCTATGTATTTTTGACTGAAATAGCCCAATATATAATAGCCCGGAGAAGTATTTCAAAATAAAGTACAATTTAATAATTCATTGAAACAAATACTATCGTGTCTAAAACAATAGAAATACGAGGAAACGCGTCAACAATTAAATAACGATGATTCAGTCTAAATAGAAAATGACTAGTAAATACAAAATAATAATAATCATTTCAAGAATTTAGAACGTAGTATAGGATGTGTTACGTAAAAAGAACGCTTATAGATATCTTTATAATATATAAAGGCAAAGGTGACTGACTGACTGACTGATCTATCAACGCAAGTTATTAAAACGTAGGCATCCGCTAAGGAAGAATTTTTGAAGTTAATTACATGAAACTTAGATTCGATTTAGGTTTTCGATTAAAAATAACGAAATACGTGTTTCACAAATTTTAAAATTACAACTCCAAAGACATCAAATAGGGAAAGAAAATTTGTATGAATGTTTCTGATTTTCTAATTAATCTACGTTCATATTTTTCTATTAGCAGAAAGACATTTTTTTTAAAACTTACCAATCGAAACTGCGGGCAAAAGCTAGTATATTAAAATATGGTTGGGCGAGAGATAATTCCATCGTTTATTTCCTTCCTCGTTTATTCCTCTTAAAAATGTTATAAATAAATAATGTTTTCAAAATAGTAGAAAAATAAAAAATAAAATCTATTTGTCGCTCAGGTGGCCAAATTTGTGCTATATAATATAAGTAGACCTACGAAGACTGCGTTATTTTTATCTAAACCTTGTATTTAAAAAATAAACTTTTCATTCCACATTTCGATGATGCTTGTTGGGTACGTTATCATGATCGTCATTCGACCAAACAGTCTCGCCCGTAGCTATTCATCCCTTCATGACAATGCACTTCCGATAAAAAAAAATAATGATCAACATAACAATATGCCTATTTTATTTCACACCAGAACAATGGTCGCGCGTTCGTGCAAAAATGCCTACCTCAACAATAAGTACCTATGCATTTATTGCTACGTAGGCAACCCCTTACGCAGTACTTAATCGGATGTGGAACAGAATAAACACATTACGCTAAACCACGGTCTCTTTTATTTTATTCTAAAGTGAGTAAATTTGTAAAGAATTAATAAGTATTTTCTTTTTCATACGAATTGGTACATATTTATTCATATTATCAAAATTTTCTGGGCAAACTAAAAAGGATTGTACAAAAAGGGACAGTAAAATAAATGTTATATCTTCTAAAATATCGTATTTGGAGTGTTAAAATAAATTTTAAAAATTATTAGAGTTATACGAGTGGTGAATTAACCATGTTCCTGGATGTGCCGGTCGGCGGAGCTGTAGGGCGACCGGTCGGGGCGAAAGTCGGCTCCGGCCACACAGTGCGAACGCGGTACATAATACCTCGCCACAGTCTCATCTAAGCCACAGCTATGCGCACATCCTCCCCATCATAGCCGAAAATTCCTCATTCGCATTCCGGACTCGCGACGCGGCGCGAAACTCGCTGCAAGACATCGCGAATTTTCCCCAAACAATTTTTCTTAGAACTTTTACGCGAACATTTTGCTAGTTGCAGTTGGCGGCAAACGGGTAAAGTTGAGTGTTTGTGTCTGTAAAGTGTTTTTTGCTTAACGCTTCTAAGATTTTTTAATTTGTGTGCGGTGTACAGAACCATTATGTTTTTGTGAAGTGTGTTTTATTATTTTGTGCACAATTTTATTTTGGATTTTTTTCGCTCCGGAATTTTTGGTTGGTTTTTTATTTATATTTTATGCTACTTTATTTTGTTATTTTAAGATGTAGGTTATTTATTAATTACTCATGCCGACGCGATGGTCGAATTTATTATGACTTTTTCGGTATTGATGACACATAAAACGTTAGGGTCTTTTTAACTTTATTTAAATATTTTTGCGTCATTTGGAGTTTTATGGAACATAATAATTCTTATTTCAGTAATCCGAGAAGTAGGTATCGGCAAAGTTATACAAACAAATTAAATCAATTTACTTAATATCAACTTATCGCGATACTTAAGTACTGAATAATTCCGCATAATCAATCAGGAGTTCATTAATTTTCTTCGACAAATGCTATCATTCCGTATTAACGGGTTTCTGACGACTTGGAAAATATAATTGCGGACAACGCGCGGTGATACTTCGATTAATTTATGATACACCTACTTACTTAGTTTGTAGAAAAACTATAAAAATGAAAGTTCATAGTACTAAAAACAACTTAATCACATTTATGCGTTTTTAAGTTACAACCTACCACCTCACCAAACAACATAACCTGAGAACGTTTTGAGTTGCATTTTTTTACCAACTATTAGCCTCGAAGAGTCCTAACATATCAGATTTGGTAAATATTCATAATTTAAAAATATGTCATATTACACTCTAAAGTTCAGTTAGATCCTAGATTTACATAGTCATTATTTGCAGAGCTTATTTTGTAAATGTCATTACACAAATAGTGTTTTTATAAAATTTGATAAAAATTACATAACTTGGAAATACGATACTACATGGAATAGTAAGGTTCAGACTATACAGTATATTTGATTTATATTTAGAATGCTCTTTTGCATTAAAAAATATACTATGAACCAGCGTTAAGTGCAGACTCTACACTACATATAATGAATAAAAGAGCTCACTTTTTCTTTAAATTTTATTAACACAAGTTAAGCTTTTAATTTAATAAAACTTGCATATTTAAAAAAAAAGTCTTATACAATAAAGTTTATTTTTTTCAGTCTTATTTCAATACGTTTATTCCTAATAAGAGCTTATCTAACACAGCAATTTCGTAGCACAAATTGCATTACATGAAAATACGGTACATTAACGCTACTTACTTTTAATAATATTAACACAAGTTGTGTCCTTAGACTGGATAAAAGTTGCACATCTTGAAAATATGTTAAAACGTGAAGCAGAGTTCGAGGCGGTCTTAAATAAAGGCAAAAATGTTCTTAGATTTAAATCTTTGTTAGCATTTATTAAAAACCTGGGTGGTTTTCTGTTGCTAGCTTAATGAATTCTATTATCTCTTCTTTAACTTTTATTTATTAAATAAATAAAATAAATATTAATTTAATACTTTTACTACTTATATGTATTTAGAATTTTAATAAATAATATACATAAATTCTCATAATTACATTACAGAGTTTAATGTTTCTTATTTGTGCAGGATATAATTTTTATTAAAACATAACTATAACCTAAAATAAACTATTTAAAAACTAAATAAAATCTAAAACGTCCGCAAAACCACGGCAGCGAGGCACAGTTCCTAAGATGCTGGCAGCATTGCCCCTTTGGATGGCCAAACTAATTCGTTGGCCAAGGTAACTGCCCGCTCTAGGATCACCGGTAGACTCGATAACCCTTTTCGATAATTCTTTGAAAAGGGCTCTTGCCTCCGGACCCCACGGTCCCAAAGTCTCTACTCCAAAAGGCACAAAAATGAAGCTGCTATCCAGGTTTTCATATTTACGCCTCTTGGCCTGCTCGGCACTGGAAGCAGCCGCACCTACTACTTTAAACTATTTTAATACTTAGTTTTACTACTTTAAACTATTTTAATTTTGCATTCAAGTTGTGTTTTCATTAGATTTTATAAAAGTTAGACTCAACATATTCAAACAATATTTTAAATACTCATCTAAATTTTAATCATATTAAAACAAGTTATCCTTAGTATTTGATCAAAGATGCATAACTTTAAAAATATATTTGTTAGCTTATTGTCCACTAAAATTAATGTAGGCCAACAGAAATGAAATATCCTGTAGGAATGAAATAATTAATTGTAGAAATAATAAAAAGTACCTAAGTAGCATAGAAAAAAGTCACATTTTTTTACCTTAATGTGATTTTATCTATCTTTTTGTGTGCACTTAAAAACATACACTATGAACCAGCGTTAACTTAAGTGCAGACGCTACATATACATATAAAAAATGAACGAGCTCGTTTTACTTTTAATTTTATTAACACAAGTTAAGTTTTTAATTTAAGTCTAATTCCAAATGCCTCAAAATCACAAATAGTACCTAAATCTTTTGCTTTAAGTCTGAAAAAGTAATTAAAAATTATAATAATCTGAGAGGAGTCGAATAGAAAACGCAAAAATCTTTCCAAAACGTTTTCATATCAAACCTAAAAGCACCATAAAAGGTTTAATTTCAGAACGTTTCGATGACTTTGGAACTTGAAGTATGAAATATCATCAACTATTTGGGCTGGTACTGAGAATCTTGCGACTGGGAAACTCAATCTTAATCCTGGCTATCTTAAGTAATTATAAATGTGAAAGTAAGATTCTTTTTTTGTTACGCTATTACGCCTTAACTACTTAACTGATCATCACAATTTTTTGCACACGTTGTCAAAGGTACAGAATAAAAATTAAATTAAGTCCAAAAAACTCATTTTTCGAGGTATAATAAAATTTCTCTCAGAAAAGGATAACTCGAATTGATTGGCAAAAAAAAAAGAGCGGTGATAACTCAGTGGTTAGAATTTCAGCTGCATTTTCGGCGGCCAGAGTTCGAATCCCACCACGCCACGCACCTCCAACTTTTTGAAGTTGTCTTTTTTAAGCAATTATAATATCACTAGCTTCAACGGTGTAGGAAAACATCGTGAGAAAACCTACATGCCTAGGAGTTCTGCATAATGTTCTAAAAGGCGTGTGGCGTCCACCAAATCGCACTAGGCCAGCGTGGTGGACTATGACATATACCTTCTCATTGTGGGATCCGTGCCCTGTATTAAGCCGGTAATGAGTTGATATGATGATGATGATGCTGTGTATCGAACATAGGACTCGTGATTCATAGTCGAACATGCAAACCACTAGACCAACGAGATTTCTATAAACCAATTAAAGTACAGTACGATATATTTATTTATAAGCAACTCTATATCAGAAAACAAGTCTGCCAATCTGCCCATGGCCAGCGTGGTGGCCGTACGCTTAAACCCTGCCCATTCCAAGAGACCCGTTACCTGTTGTGGGCCGGTAATGGGTTGCTATTGATGATAATAATTTATTCTGATATTAAATATTAATAATAGAATAAATCATCATCATCAAACCTCTTCTTGTCCGGATTCAACCGGATGTCGTACGAGGCGACTAAGGGAGAGCGGGCAGTAGCGTTTCTGTGTTATTACTACCATCACACACGCATACAAACACGCGCACACCCACAAACAAATCAAATGTTTGTGGGTGTGCGCGTGATAATATAATTCTTTTTTTTTTTTTTTTCATTTATTTATTTCTTTTTTTTCCTTTATATAATTTTCCCTGTAAAATTGTCAAACGTTTGTTAATAAGACCATAGATATAGGAAAACACTGTCTCCTGTAACACAGTTTTAACTACCGCAGGAGACAGGGCTTCACACTCATGAAATGTATACGTTTATTTTGATAAAATAAAGATATTATTATTATTATTATCTACTGCGATCACCAACCCAAGAGGCCTTTAGTCCAGCAGTGGACTGTAAAAGGCTGCTGTTGATAATGAAGATCATTAAATATTAAAATACTAAAGTAATTAATTAAGAAGAATACAATAAAGTAAAAACTTAAAACTTGAGCAATAACTGCGTCATACAATTACGAAACGGTAGGAAAGTTTATTTTGAAACGATGCCAAAGAGGCACCGATTGAGTATTTCAACTTATTAAGTGGAGACAGGAAAATTTTTCGAACAGTTTCCTTCAATGCCAGATTTCTATAGTATCGTTACTATACAAAACTTTTCTCCGCTTTATGACATACTAGCTGTTGCCCGCGACTTCGTCTGCGATTGATTTTGTTTTTTGATGTGGCATTCAATTTAGTTGTTGAGTTTATTATTTTAATAGCTTATGTATTAAAGCTACAATATCAAGTGCAAACTTTCATGTCGCTTGAGTAGCTAGGGTGTGAAGCGTAAAAAACTCACATTTGCCTTTAAAATATTTGTCAGAATTAGGATTAAGTGATTACGATACATGTTACAATTTTACATTTAAGTAAACCACGTTAGAATCTCAACCTGGGCTTACTTAAATGTAACGCAAAATTCGGTCAAGTATTTTTTATGGAAAATGTTGATTGACAAACAAACCTTACCCCTAGCAAATCCATGTAGGTAAAACAATAATTATTATAATTTATAAGGTATTCCATAAAGATATAATCTTACCTATAGTAATAATAATATATAAATTTACTCAATTTTACTATTCTTATTTTCGAATAAGTAGATAAGTAATAGTAAAAAGAAATCAAAAGATGTCTCAAAATGTAATTCTTTTAATTTCTTAAAGGGAATACTACCAATATTTCATGTCAAGAATAAATTAATTGTTTTTCGATGACGAAGAACATCTGCACGAAACCGTAATATTTTATTCATTTCTTCACATATTTTTTTGGCTACAATGCTCGTAGATACTCACAAGTTATTAAAGATCAGCTGATAAAGCGACTTGGAAATTGATAGTATTGACACAGTTTAGTAATCATACAGTTGAAAAATGCTGTTAACGTGCGCTATACCAGGTACCCATTAGGTCAATAGCTTTGCAAATAAACGCCTGTCAAAAGCGCACAAATATGTTACTGCCGATGCCGAAATTAGTATCAGACTTTTATATTAGTCAGTTCGCACTAGATCGCCCTATAAGACTGATTTAAAAGGCATAGGTATACTAATTGGTTAAAACGGTCAGGCCGGGATTGCCAGAGAGTCGCAGGTGCAAATCCTTTCGGTTCCGAGATGCAATTTAAATATATAAAATATTATCTTATTCAATTTAAATTTGTAAAATATTATCTTATTCAATATGAAGGCCTTAGCGAAACTGTACGAATTGCTAAACTGTGGAACAGTATATTTTCTTTCACCCGGGGCAATATTGCCTGCTGGCCGGCTTACGTAAGAATTCAATTTTGTATATAAAGTGATGCTGCCTAACTAGGCCTCATGTTTACTGAAATAACTTATTTGTAAAAAGAATTTCGTGTCTGAATAGAATTGGGATAAAGCAGTCGGCTTTTCTGGGCTTTTGTTCAGAGAGAATTTATATAAAAACATTAATCACTCAATATTAGGTAGTTATAGTTTAACTCCAATGTCCAAATCTTATGTCGATTTTATTTAATTTGATTACCTAAGAAATGTGAATGTTAAAAAGAGCACGCGTCTCGTCTTAGAGGGTTTAGGCGTGCTCCACCACGCTGATTAATAGCGGATTACTAAAGTTCATACGCCAACTCTATGCAGAAAGAACTCAGACATGCAGGTTTCCTTACAATATTTTCCTTCACCGTTAAAGTAAGTGATATTTAAATTGTTTAAATCAAAAATGCACCAAACTCCGAATTGTTAGAGGTGCGTGCCGTGGATCGAAATTGCTGTCAATTTCATACGTTTCTTTGTCAAAACACATGTTTTTATGAAAGTACACAACACGAAGGTTATGTTCTAATAAATATCTCTCTTTGCCTACACTTATGATTAACAAAAAAAATTTCATGATCATAACATTTTTACTAAAAGTTTTTTTAGTAAAAGTAAAGTCAAACAAAAATAATAGCCATTAAAATGATCGTAAGCGCAAAGAATTAATTGGAGCTGAGAATATGTATTGATTGTATTGGTAAGCAGAAAAACGAAAATAGCCCACAAATAAGACGTTTTTGTCGATTGTTTTGTGTGAATTTTTAACGTTGAGATTCTAAAGTAAGTTCTCTATACACACAACAAAAACTGTTTGGGTTTTCAAGCTCTTTCGCAGCATATATAAACGTCAATAAATTCACGTTAATCGGATACCTCTGGATAGGTACATACCGGGTTCAGTACCCGCTCACATCCCAAATAGCACGTAAGTAAATTGCACGTCTATAAATTTAGGTTCGCTGCTTAAAATGGAATTTAAAATTTCACCCCCATATATCCCGCGGAATGGTGCTATTGACTCGCGGGAAGTTCGCGACTGTCGCCACGGTTCTGTGGAGACTACGAACCGAAAGTTTCCAACTTGCACCTGACCGTAAACATTCTTTGGGCGGGGCGAAATATTTTCAATTGTTCATATACCTATATGAAATGAAATGAAATTTATTGTTAAAATATTAGTCAATTTACAATAGTGTTGGGAATTTTAGTAAGGTTTAAAATAAAACCTGTGTCTCAGGGTCCCCGCTCTCCTTCGTATACATTTATCTATCTTAACAAAGAAAACAAAGTACCTATAATCTAACATGCTAATAATGGTGTGTGTGTGTGAGTGCGTGTGTGTGTGTGTGTGTGTTTGTATGTGTGTGTGTGTGGTTGTGGGTGGGTGTGAAAGTAGGTACGTAGGTAAATATTGGGAAAATTGTATTTAGTTTTCTTCGAACGTACATAAGCCATAAATATCCATACCAACGCTGCGAACGAGATACATTTTACTATAAATGTTAATTAATTATGACATACACAAAGATACGAAGTTACGAAGGTTGCAGCGGGCCCTGGTCGAAGAAGAAGCCAACAAAAAACTGCCCGATTGTAGTCTTCACCACTAACTTCAAACATATATATATATATATATATATATAAATATATATATGAACACCTTCGAACATTCAAGCTTCATTTTTGGCTACATCGTCGCTTACCATCAGCAAAATACAGCCAAGGTCTAGTCTACATGTTAAAAAAAAGCTATTGGAATCTTGTGAAGTCAATCGCACACTGCTGCACCAGTTCCAGAACTCCGATCACTTCGTTCAGTTATGAAAACGCTAATGACTGGTCGTTTTTCTGCATCTCATTCTGATTGTAAACATACTTTGTTATATAAAAAATTTAAAGCCCCAATTATGAAATAATATTAAAGTTCATTTCACTAAATGCATTACGCATCAGTCAAGCTTACATAGCCAGAAAGAACTAGCCTTTAGACGCCCCTTGAAAATGGCCTTTGAGCAACCAATGCGGAAACTAGATAGAAAGCTCTGAAAAAGTGCGTTGCATCTGATTTTAGTGTGTTTTGGCAGCTTAAGTGGCTTTTGTCCATTTGCTACTTTAGTGGCTTTTGCAGTTCTTTCACCTCTAGGGACTATGGCATAAATCTTTTATTAAAATATATGTTTTCTCTCTAATGGGGATTCTTGATCAAGACACTAAATTAAAAAAAAAAACAATTGATCTTTAAGTAGTTAGTACTATTTTTGCAATGGTTAGTTTAATGCAATATTACGTGACGCATCTCATGGCGTCATGTAATGAGAATGTCGCACTTCCGTTTTATTAAAATTTTCAATTTATATAGCACTAACATAATATTACGGGTAATAATTAAATTTTTATGATTTTTTTTCATAAATCCATTTTGTCCAGTTCATACATAGCATGGAATTTTATAAAATTTAAATTATATTTGAAGGTTTTATAAAATAATTTGGTGAGTCCGAACGGAAATCGTTATTCACATTTTTAGTAGGTGAGAAACGTGGTAAGTGCGGCTCTTAGTCTGCGGTTAATTTCTAAAATCTGTCTTTCTAGACGGACGTTAGGCACCTAACCTACGTGGATATGGCACCGATGCGATTTTCTGTTGTTTATAATACTTAGTTAGTGGTTAGCTTGTTCTTCTACGGATAACGATGTTCTGGTTTGAAATCCCAGTTCGTGTCGAAGTAATGCTACACATGTGGTAATTGGCTCCCAAAGAATTCTTAATACCCACCTGTTGTTAGGTTTTTCTTATTTGTATCAATATTCCGACAATATTTAATTAAACATTTAAATTTATTTTTGTAACACGTTTATTAATATCAAAACATGCGGGGATTCGCTATTTGATACGATACACCTTGTGTTGAATGAGTGTCGCTAACATATTATCTTATTTTTAACTTACTCTACATACTTAATATTTAAACTTACTGTATTTACTTGATAAAGGTAGGAAAAACAAGATAAGTTGGATTTCAAATTGTATGTAAGACGTAAATGTATTAAAGTTTCTTTACTGATGTGATGGAGCGAAAACACGTTCATAGTTACATTTAAGAGATAATACCTACTTGTACAAATCCAATCATTATAAGTGTATAATCCACTAACTTCATTTCTTTTGTTAGAAAAGAATTTTATTTCGAATAAATCCGCTTTATTATACCGTTATTGGTCTAAGAAGCAGTAAAATTTTATTTGCACATCTATTTTGCAGTTTTGCGGCACTCGATAATTGTCAATATCTTTAAACATACTAAAAACCAAGAGGTTTTATCTAATAATAATGATGCGTCAGACGGATAGCTTTTCACATACACATGAGCTAATGTGGAATTTATTGGCAGCTTTTAAATTTGTGTCATATTGGTAGACAGGCACTTAATACGTACATTTAATGCGTACCTACGACATTATTTAGAAAGTAATTATATTTTTAAAGTTATTTATTATGATTTGGAAAAGGAATTTTGAATTTGGAAATACCTAAAAAGTATGTTTAGTAAAAATTAAATACCCAAAGGGGGTTGTTGGGGATGAAATTGTATTTGTTAGAACGCCCTAATCTTTGGTGTTTGTTGCTATTCAGTTTTTGAGGAATGCTGTAGGCAATTTATTATCACGCTACAACCTTTAGAAGTCCTGAAGAACCTGTAGAAGTTACAGGTCACCGCTAGTTTCTTATGAAACGATACACAATTTATTTTGAATGAATATTTTGTATAGCCTAGTAAACTGAACTACAAGTTTATGTCTTCTTTTAATCACAGGAACATTTATATATCTCCAGTTAGAGCTTTGTGTGACAAAGCTCGCCGGAAAAATATTGTCACCAGTGGCATGCATAGAGTGTATGCACAGGGTATGCAGATGATATAATATGAAGAAAATCTCTAGTATCTATGACTTATAAATACTTGAGGGTAGGTTTTTTAGAACCTTTACAAAGCCTATCCTTAAGTTTTGTATAACTCGTACTGGAGATTTTCTTCATTTTATATCATCTGCATACCCGGTGCATACCCTCTATGCACGCCACTGAGTGCCACCATCAGTGGCTCTTCATACATGTACAAAAGCACTGCCTACCCTAAAATTTATATATAACTCGTATATGAGGAGGATTTTTGCCATTTTATGCAACTTTCCTACTGGTATACCCTGGTAAGAAACCTAGTGCACGCCACTGGCCAGCATTGCTGTATCGCCGGTGTTATTACATGCATATGTAACTTAATTTCTACGCCTCAGTTTGATGGCATTTAGTAGGGCGTGTTCCTTGCATGCCCTGCTAAGCGTTGTTCTGTTATGTTCTGTTATAGGCGATGGTCAATTATTACCGTAAAATATTGAATGCACTAGAGGTTTTTTTTTTCCATATTTGCATACGAAAGAAGGGCTTTCAGTGTAGCAGCAGCACATTGGCTCCTAATAAAAGCTTCTATACGGAATTTTCGCACATAATTCCGCAGTCAGTTCGCGGCATTCTGTGAGACATTACTCAGCATAATGCTGCACTAACATTAATAATTTTATACTTCACTCAGCACTCTATTAAATTCCTAACAGCTACGAGTACGTTCAGTATACAATCTTGAATGCTTTTTGTTACAGTGTAGTTTCGTTATTGTATTGTTGGTATTCTTACTTTAATTTTCTTAGCATTTTATGTAGGTACGAGAAAGATTATATCCTCTTTATTCTAAATAATCTTGCCCTTTTTTGGTCTTTCTTTATTTCTTTGTAATTATATAAATATTTTCATATTTATTTGTTGTAGCGTTAGAGCCTTCCCTCTGCATTACTTTACTTGGCCATACTATGCTAGCTTAGCCACGCTTGTAGAATCAAAACATTTGAACTCTGGTCTTACTTATCTAGATTTACGAATAAACCATTAACGAGTAGGTCAATGGAGTAAGTTTGCGTAAGTGAAATACGCAATTAGAATCTGATATTACGACTTTAAATCGTGGGGTTTAAAATGAACAATGTAAACGTTGAAATATTTATCTTTAGTCAATAAGTTTTATAGCAGAGCTTTGAATCTGAAGCTCTTAACATTTTTCTCACATAGTAAACTCCTAATGGTCTATAAAAGTAGTAGAAAAGACTAAAAATCATAAATATTTCAGGTTAAATTGTCCGCATGTAGCACACCGCGCTCGTTGCACCATAATATACATTTACAGACAAACTTTTCGATATATCAGGCTTTTGCAGACACTATTCGTAGGTACAAACCATGTACGCACTAACTTTTAGCAGTTTCAAAATAAAATGTCAGTTTGGAAACTTGTGATTTATGATTGGGGTATTTTTACGGAAATAAAAGTTGTTTTCGACTAGAGATGACTGGCTTCTTTGTGCGAGGATGTCGTTGATTGATTTTGTGTATCGTTAGAAAAGGTTGCTTTGGTAGTCTAGTTCGGTGATGACAAATTGTTTTGGGTTCAATAAACTATTGCTAACACCTTCCACACACACACAATAAATGAAGTCTTCACTATGTTATAGTAAGGAAGCACCAGTGTTCAACTACATAATTAAGTAAATCCGAAAAGTGAGGTTTCGTAATTTATTATGCTAACTTGTCATGAGATTCGAATCTAAGCAATATTTTATAAAAAATATATAACTTTAGTTAATACTTTTGTTTGAGGTCATAATGAGGGTGTCGATTCTGTTGTACACAATTCTCTTCAAACTACATTGACCGGTCGTAAAGTAGTGTTGTCCTTTTTGTATGATAGAACCATTTTTAAACAAGTAAAATTAGCTTAGATTAAAGACCTATTTACATTAGAACAGGCACTTTTAAAACTAGGAAATAATTAAAAAGGAGTAGTCCTCCAATTACGATTGTAAATAGCTTAACATTCAGGAATATGGCAACCTTTTATAGTTCATTTTTATATCATACAGAGGGGTTGTCTTAGTTTGATCGCTTTGTTAGCTGTTTATATATGTGTATCATCGAAGTAGTAGTATTAGCAGTAGTAGAAGTTTTGGTAGTAGTTTCATCGTATATATATATTTTTACAACTTAAAGCTCGGCAACGTAGTCACTTCATGGGAAGTCTAAGAGTCACTCAGCATGCGATGGAGAGAGTGATGCTCGGAGGATCTCTACATTATCAAATGAGAAAGAAAGAGATCCTAATCCTTGAAGCTGTAGCGGCTTTTACGTGGGGTGGGAGTGGATGGTTGATATTAAATGAGTCGCTGGAAACAAGAGTCAAAAGAACGTGGTATTTGACCTCCCAACAAAATACCTATGTACAGCAGTGAACGTCGATCGGTTGATCGGATATTAATAACATATTTTAGACTTTATTACAAGCAACCACCGATGAAATAAATTCTAGCATTTAATATATTATCTAGCAAAACAAACTAAAAACAAATGAAAAAAACACTCGTGTTTATTTTGAACTATTTTGCTTCCATTTCAAACAGCCGTTTTATTCGCATTAAGGTAATTAAAAGTCCAAGCTAATCACAATATCATTAAAATAATACACCTGAAACGTTTCAAAGATTATATTTGTAATAAACAGTGAGGTATTAATAATGCATTTTAAAATTTATTGAATAACGAACAATAAAGTTGTTTCTACCTACTGTGACGATTGTAGTAGAACTATGTTTAGAAGTGCAAGGTTTTCAAATGCAATCAAAATCGTTGAATACCATTTGCTTGTTCCACTTTTATACAGGTAGGTTTAATATTTATAACGTGGAATTTATCTACTAAAGTAACAGTTTCCGGTGACTTCGTCCTCGTATATGAATTGTGAAGCGTATTTTTTTCCACTACAAATGTTACTTTGTTTTAAATAATATCGACATGTCGAGTAGCGTCGACTGTCCGTTATTACTTAGTTTTTGCTTCTTTTGGATTCGTTTTAAGATTGGCTCCTAAGGGTCGTAGCTTGATGTTAAAAACCTATATACCCTAAACAAGAATTGAGTTATCGAATGCAAAGATTTTGAGGTCCATTTCTAAACCTGTCAGTTAGTTTCAAAGATTAGCGCGTTCAGTCGAAAAACTACAAAACATTTGCAACCCGCAACTTCGTCCACGTGCACGTTCGTCCACGTCTAACTAAAAACTTTCAACCGCTACTCTATATACAATATACTCCGATCCAGCGCGCTGTATCGCCTGCCCGCGCTATTACTTAGTTTTTTGGCTCCTAAGGATTGTTAAACCAATTTTAGTAGGTGTTTATTTTCCAAATAGGTAAAATATTTATCAACCAATCGGCAGTTTAATCTGACATCTATACCTACTGTCAGATTAAATATACGTATATTAATCTATAGTACTTATCTATAGTTTTGTTTTTTAGCGTTATACTAACATATGTTACAAATTGGAGAAATGACTGAGAATGATTATGCTGACAAATTCATGCCTTTTGCCACATCTCAATGGAGAGGTCCAAAGGGCATTACAAAAAAGGGCCGCCCAAAAGAACGGTGGGCAGATGAAATTGAGAGTGGGGCTGGTGAAAACTGGCTTGAAAGAGCGCAAAACAAACCTGAGTGGCAGAAAAGGGTGTTTTTGTTGCATAATTCAATGTGTTAAAAATATGTTATGTTTTGTACTTGCCAATGAATAATAAAAGGTTATTTTATTATTTATTTATGCCTTTAAGTATCTAAATAAAAGTCTTAAAGCCAAGATCTGAGCACCAAAACCAATTGTGTTAATATAGGTTTCCATTTCAAATGAAACCAATACAAATGATGCCCCGTCGATACAATCGCGCATGTGTCATATAGCGTTGGCAGTAAAATTTAAATGAGCCAGGTTTTTCATCAAGTGCAATGGGAGAGGTAGACCGCCTTGCGTCTAATCGCTCGGCAAACAGAACGCCGTTTTACGTGTGGTCTGAAAACCGCAAGTATACGTTTCGGACATAGGAGTTACTGGAAGCGACTTCAGAGCATCAACAAATATTTTGATGTAATTTTAAGTAAATTTAAGACATCCTTACCCTCCTGATGTAAAAGGCATATATACTAACTTTCGGCATCGACGGTAGGAGAGCCGTAGCTTAATTGGAAAAAGCGCGCTGCGATGGCCAGAAAGTTGCAGGTTCAAATACTGTCGGTTCCGGAAAATTTTATATGCATTTTAAATTTATAGAATTAATAATTCCTCCAAGTGTAGGTAAAAACACTAATAAAAATAATAAAATCCTTACCGTCATAATGAAGTCTTAGCTTTGAAGTTTGTCAAAACTTTCCTACCACTGTGTGAACTTATTCCATCTAAAATAAGCACTACCATTTTTATAATTTTTTTACAAGTGTTTTTACCTTCACTTGAATAAAATATCAAACCTATAAATTTAAAATGCATGTAAAAATTTCAAGTGCTATACCAACTAAGCTACCGTTTTCATACCACTGATGCCAAAATGAATATAATTATGCCTCTTTATTAGTCCTTTAGCGACTGTAGTGTAGCTTCATTTAGTAGAAAATATTTAAATTTATAAGAACTTCAATTTTATTTATACATACCGCATCTAGCTCTCTAAGTTAGCTACACTGGAGTCAGTCACCAGTGGATGCACAATTACAGTTTCTAGAAATTAAGAGGTTTCTAGAAATTAATTTCATTCAATTAAGTTGAAATCCAGCCAATTAAGTTTTTCAAACTGTAAAGTACAATATGTATAGATTAATAATTACCATTGGCTATTATTTCAATCGAAACAGTAGAAATGCATTCTTTGAAAATTGGCACTGTCAACTGATCTGGAACTGTCGTTTCTCGTATTGCAATTTCTATATGGTTAACACCAAACCGAGCGTACCTGAGATCCGTACAAAACCTTCACCTTTATTTATGTACACTCAGACAGAAATCACCCTTTGCGTCGCCCGCTCGACGCATGGGAACCAAGAAAGCATTCAAAATGATTTATTGTAAATGGTTTTCTACTTTGTTGGCTAAAATAATAAGACCCCGCGCCCGGATTGCTGTTCTAAATTCGAAATTTTATTGTTACTTTTTTCCTTTGCCGCCTGCCGATACGCGCCACGAGATTTAATTTGCAATCCCTTTGTTAGCCCATTAGGGCAACGATTGAATGAGTCAGCGATATGGTAATCAAGCGCTATAACGAAGTTGTTAATTAGTGGCAAGAAATTATGCTAAACTCATAAAGGTGGAAGCTAGAGGTCAGAGAGTGAATGAGACATCGACTAAGCTGACAATAAAAACGTTTAAGCACAGTAGGAATTGCGGGTGGCTTTGTGTCCGCGCACAATAGCATTCAGCGTCCGAGCCATTGACGCCTTGACTTCGAAGGTGTCATGAGAATTAGTGGCCCATTATTGCTCTATAGAAAATGCTTTGGTCAAGCGAATTGTAGATAACAATAATTAGCTTGGACGCAACAAAAAGTGACATAAATCCCGCATAATAAGTTCCCGGGAGTGCAAAAAACCTTCCGAGTTTACCTGGGCATGTGAGTTTTTTGCAGAATGACTCGGAACGAACGTGGACCGATATAATAAACACCTCAATTCCTGGCAGAGGCATTGTTTAATGATTTTCTGTTGTGATCTTGCACAATCTTCGACCGCTGGTTTTTTTCGTGTTCGACTCGAGAGAGAAATAAAGGTTTTTATAATGTCCTGGTAGCGTTTAAACAAAGGGGACCGGGGTTTGCGCGAAGGTGTGATTTATTTATGATTTTGGCCTAAGAGGTCTCGTTTGACCGGCTTAGACGTGCTTAAAATCTTACTGTATATTAAATTGATTTTTGATGTAAAAACCTTAAATTCCAGCACAATTTAAATTCCCATCACGTCTTTTCAAGGTCGGGTTTTAGACTAACATGATACAAGTTTGTAATTAATAATCGTTCATGATCTTGATTATAAGTGCCTCCACAAGTGGCAGTGCATTTAAGTAGCAGGTTTGTTCTAGGCGGGAACTATAATATCAACGCATTACCGGGTCACTACAGAGCACAGGTCTCCCACAATGAGATTGGGGTTTAGGCTGTAGTCCATCACACTTATTGGTGGACTATGGGAACCAATATGGGAATTAATAACTTCTAAAACTGCTCTACCGTAAAATACCTACGTATCATCAAGCCATTCAGCGTTTAAGTACGATAGAAATATTAGAGATAAACTCTTAATACGAAGAAATCGATTAGAGATAAACTTCAATAAACTATTATACGTAGCTTGAATTGTCACTGTAATAACAGTAAAATTAAGTTTTGTTTCAAAACCCAAGTAAAACGATAAAAACTAAGCTTATCCAATAACTTACACAATTTATAATAATATCTATCTGTCTATAATTTTTGCAATAAAAAGAATAAAAATTAATAATTTATTTTTATTGTTTCAGGTGCGATTCTGAGATGTCGCAGTCGGACATTACCGCTCTGAGGCTGCAATAGTAATCGTCTTATTTTTTTACGCAAATTTTCATTTGAACGCCGCGATAAAACGAAGATGCTGGGGTGTGCTCTAAGCGGAGTGACCTCAATATTTAACTGCGCGAAGCAAATTAACTTGAGCTCGGCTGACGACAGCCGGTGCTTAGACAAGTAAATGAAGTAGCAAATTAAGAAACTATCGACAATATTTGGCCTTATCTGATAAAAAAAAATTAAAGTCTAACGCGAGTAAACTAAGCTAGTCAGTCACGAGAGCGAGTTAGTTAGTTAGTTACCAATAGTCAGATAAAAGCTAGGTTAGCGTGTTCTCAAGGGCCACCGTGGTGGTATGCTTTATATTGCACCTTGTATCGACTGCGCGCTGACTGGTCGCTACGTCACGTGGCTTCCCGGCGCGCGACTGCAGTGCTGGATGATACTAACTGTATACACGTAAGTACTACTTTCTTAATATTTTATTATTTATTCATTTTTTTTTTCATGTTTATAGACGAGCGCTTGACTGCAATCACACGTGATGGTAAGCGATGATGATGATATTTGACTCTGTTACGTCTCACACTGAGATTTGAAACTGTTCACTCTTCAAGATATTTTACTAGGTCGAGACTGGTTATACTGATACTATTCTTCTTTCTTCCTTTAGGTACCTGCCTTATGTCATAAACCTGTCACAATATTATTTCGCTTTAAAAAAAATCAAATCATTATTAAATAAGAATAATAGTTTGATTATTTTATTGATATGAATAATAATAATAATTATTATAATAACGTTTCAGCTGGAAAAATAACTCGCAAATATTCTTTGGTGGTTGCTTTAATATTATTTAAAAGTGTTTAAATTATAGTCCAGTTTTTCTTGCTCTTCTTATAATATAAACATTAACCAAGAAAGGCTCTTGAATTTTTTAAAACGTTTTACGTAATAAGAAAAGTGATACATAATTTAGTATAGTACATACGACTCTTCAGATATTATGTAAGAGTCGAAGTTTATATTTTAGACTTAATTTGTTAAGTAAACACTTGTTACTTTCAGTAGTCCAATCACTTAAATGTGTCATTCAAACACAGATTTGAATCGATTTCATAACTAAAAGTACTTTGTCGGCTTTTTGAACGTATGAGCCACGCATATGAGACTTTTTATTTGATTGAAACGTCAATCAAACTATCACAATGGCACAGTAGTAGTAACTCATTTCTTTATTAGTTTTTGACAGTACTATTTTAAATGGCGCAATTAGATCTCAATTTATTATGGTAATTTTTGATGTATTTTAATATGTAGTTTATTGCGCTACTATAAGCTTTTGACAGCAATTTTAATGCCGATTCTAGTGATCTAGTTTAATGCGTGCATATTTAGAAATTGGCCTTGATTATGATTGTTTGGCACAATCAATCAATATTATTTACTACCCAATGGGCTCAGTCCTCATGATTCAAAGGAGGGAGACATTACCAACTGCCTTGTTAGTCTAGTGGTTAGCATGTTAAACAACGGATCCCGAGGATCGGGATTCGTTTCTTATACCGAAACTTGTTTGGTATTTATTTTTTCTGGTAAAGAACTCTCAGTACCAGCCGTAATTAAAAATTTGGCAGTGTCAAAGCAAATGTCTCGGAGAGCACGTAAAGCTCTCGTTTTTGCATTGGAGCAGCTAGGTCGGCATATGCTAGAGTATAACCCTTTCTTCTATGAAACAGGAGGCCTCTAAGGGTGCAATATATTTCATTTGCAGCCCAATGGACCATAAAGCGTACTTCAACCTGTTTGATGACCTCGTGTCTATTACGTAATACATTATTTCTCAATGACGCGAATACTTACTTAATATTTAGTCGTAGGTGGGCAATCAGAGGCATTATGTCCGGGGACTTTACAAGGGCCCTGTGACCTTTGCCATTTTACGCTCATCAATGTAAGGAACATAAACATGTCGTCGAGTTCCGGCAAATCTTTTGACGTCCATTCTAAATGGTCGCCGCGATTTACGACAATTTCATTACTCGTTTTACATAGATTTAACATTGTCTACGAGGAAAACGGACTCTTTTAGCATAAACTATATTCAAGTTTTATGAATTTATATTTAGCTTTTTTCTTATAGACGATGTACATTTTCCATCGATTCGCAGTAATCGATTAATCTCGAAGAAAGATATATATATTTTTATAGCAATAATTGTCAGATCAAGCAGATGGCCCACCGGATGGTTAATGGAAAACCGTCGCCTATAAACAGAACAACACTTCACAGGGAGGAGCAGATCCTGCAGCATACTACCAGTGGAGTGCACTTCATACAAGCATAAAAGCACTGCTTACCATAAAATCTTTGTATGTCTCATCAAGGAGAAGAATGTATCTATATCATCCTGGTCAAAAACCCTGTGCACGCCACTGCATACTACAACATACACACAACTGTCCATCAATTTGAGGCGTGGGTGTTAAGCCTCACGTGCCTGTAATTACACCGACAACCCCTTCAGACGGAACACAGCAGTGCAAAAATGCTGCTTAGCGGGAGAAACAAGCATGGCGATAGTACTTCCCTGGACGAGCTCTGTCACAAAAAGCTCTACTTCTATGTACAATCCTAATCCTAAGGTTGCCTGGAAGAGATCGCTACTAAGCGATAAGGCCGCCCTTTGTATCCTACTTTTTAAGTTTATTTTTGTTGTGTCCATTGTTTTTTTTTTTTTACTATTTGTAGTTTACAAATAAAGTGTATAAATAAATAAATAAAATAAATACAATGGTGTCAAAGATGACATTGGCATTGGCATCAGAAATAGGATTGAGACCTTAGTTGTTATTAAACATAAATAATAATTCACACACACACATTCACACGTACAAATAAATATGAAAATGTTAAGTCGTTACAATAAGTTAGGGTTGTCAATTTTGTTAGCTTTGTTTTACCAGTATACGACAACAGAAATTTACGATACTCGACATTACAAATATTACTTCAAATCAACACTACCTAATATTTTTTTCTGCCATGCTTATTTCTGACGCTTAGCAGCATTGCTGGGTTCCGGTCTTATTGGCAGCGTAATTACAGGGACATGAGGTTTAACAACTACGGTTTGACACATGGCGGAAATTTGTAGGACGAGTTCGAACTCGAAATTTGGTCCTGTTGGCGATGGTTTGCATCTTATCATCAGGTGGGCTATTTAGCTTGGTGTGTCAATTAGATATAATAATACAATAGTATATTGTGCAACTAGTGCGACAAGTTGTCGATTGCCGTAATCGATGTCGCATTTGTTGCGTATACTATTTTGTATTACTCATGCGGGGAAAGTATCTTGACGCTCGCTGTTGCGGTTGAAAAAGAACCGTTTGCCCATTTTAAAATTTGAGTGCGACAAGTAAACTTGTCAAATTATTCTTGTCGCACTCAAATTTTAAAATGGGTCGTCGAGCGTCAAGATACTACTTTCCCCGCATGAGTGATACAAAAAAAAAACCAGCATTATAGATTTTTGCAAGATTGAACACACAATTCGATATGAGGTAAAATAAAATGATACCTTATCTATCTCTATGTATTTCTAGACCTCCGACAAATCGGTTCGGTAGCCTTATGGCTATGCGACAGTAACAACAATGAATGTATACATTGAATATTTTTGTTAAACTTTAGATTGAAATCATGTAACTGCGGGAGTTTGTTTATGTAAGGGCTTTACTTATCATATCATTTATTTTAGCCTCAGGTTTGTAGGATATTTTATAAAAGACAACTTCTGGATTTTGTAGCCAACCTCCGAGTGCGTTCAGTAGAAACACCTGCGTGCGTTTAAATTCTTATTGGTCGATTTAAAAAACGGTCACTATGATAAAAGAAAAACGCATAGAAAATCGAACAATAATTTTATCGAATACAACCAGGAGGTTTAATGAAAACATTCAACTTAACTGTACCTACAATCATAAAGTTAATTAGAGAAGTTCATAAGTTACACTAAAAGATATCTAATTGTGTTTGCAGGAGTATTATGAAAAATTACTCTAACAAATTTATTGAGATTCAATCTTTCTCGTTGTAACCACTTAGAGTTCGATTAAAAAAAATGTATATTGTGCTCAACTAGATTATTAAATGAATTCCATGTAGAATTTTAGAGCAAAGTTTTTCACGGAGGGTTTTTAAAGAAACTACGCCCATAAATACAGAAACTAGCTTGGTATTTTAATATCTCTGATTTTGAAAAACAAAAAGACAGAGAAGCAAAACTACCTATCTGCGAACGTGTATTTTTTTATATAAAAAGGTGCTGGAATTTTTGGCCATTTATTAGGCTATTTGATTACAGTATTGTAGTCTGCCCTAAGATTTTTAAATGTAAATATTAGTTCTTGAGAGTTGTTGTTGGGTTTGTCTAATTTTATACCTAACTCAATAAAGTGGACATTGAAAATTTGGCAACAACGTTTAAAAATGTTTGCGCACTTAGTTTGTTTGAAAACTCACGACGATGTGTTAAATCGTCTGGAATTTAATTCTATTTGACGGCAAACATATGATTTGTCATTATATAAGCTAGAGTTTCTTACCTCGCCGGCAATGACTTCTGTTGCAGGTAATTTAACGATTTCTATGTAACTACATCATATCAGTTTGACAGCTGGTTGACGCAGTGGGCAGCGACCCTGTATTCTGCATCTAAGGCGGTTCGATTCCCATAACTGGAAAAATGCTTGTGTGATGAATATGAATGTTTTTCGGTGTCTGTGAGTTTATCGGTATAATATAAGAGTTTATGTGTATTATATTCATATAAATATTCATCAGCTATCTTAGTACCCATAACACAAGCTACGCTAACTTTGGGGCTAGATTGTGGCGACGTGTGTATTGTCGTAGTATATTTATATTTATTTATCTATAATAAAAAGCACAACATTCTCTATTTTAACACTGAGTGTTTTAGACCCGAGTAGGTTTAAGATTCTTTGCATAGAACAGTATTTATAGTGCGATTCTAGTCATAGAAATCGATCCAACGCTTTTTTTGACTTAACATTAGAGTAAAGGCTACTTAAGAGATGAAAGGTCACCGCGTTCAAGCTGACCGTTATATGCCCAACGGGCTTATGCGTTTCTATTGCATT
Source organism: Pararge aegeria (assembly GCF_905163445.1). Lineage (NCBI taxonomy): Eukaryota > Metazoa > Arthropoda > Insecta > Lepidoptera > Nymphalidae > Pararge > Pararge aegeria. Next base: position 6,139,835 of record NC_053194.1, read on the forward strand.
TCTGCTAATTGAGTTTCTGTTTGAGTTGATTGTTTAAGTTTCAGTATTACGAAGCCGTGTTTATACCGCAACTTATTAGACCGTTGAATACTATCTTAGTATGGCCGCTTATCTCGTTCGATAGTTCGGTAACATATGAGGTCGACTTTGATTAACTCGTTCTTAATTCTTCCAGTACGGAGCTATGGGGGTTGATGTCGGTTAATCCTTGATACGAACACAGAACTGTTTGTACTTATTTAAACGCTTTTACGGTTTCGATATCTCGACACAAGAAGGATAGAATATCAAGGTCGTAACATGATATTATATCCAACATAGAAATAAACGTCTCTACGTAATTGATTATCGCGTATGTCTGTTTATTCGCTAACTAAGCCACGCAATCGATTTAAATGCGGTTTTCACCAACGCTTTGATAATTTTTCACAAATGGTTTATTTAAATAAACATCATTACCATCATGTCAACCAATGGACGTCTGCTGCTAGACAAAAGTGTTCTGTTGGAAATGACAATACCCCGGCAATGTGCCGCATCCAGTGCAAGTTTAATACAGCAGTATTAAATATACGTATTTAAATAATAAATTAAGATTTTTTGTGAGATAGAAAACAGAACATTTGGCTAACAAGACGCCGATATTCCACTCTTTTTCTAATTTATACCCGTGTGAATTCGGGGCAGCCATTAGTAGCGGAATAAACAGATATTTGACCATTCGTTTATTCATAGAATAAGTATTGTCCATATATCAAGTATCATCGCAGACGTCGTTATTATTGAATCAGCCAATGTGACCTGTTTTGGCACAAATTGAATAAGGCGTGTGGGTCGATCTCATTAATTAAGGTTACAATATTTTATATTCACGTAGAGTTGCCATAAAGTTATATTTTGACCTTTTCGATCGTCTCAAAACGGCGTTATAAAATAGATAGACGCCGGTTTATTGATTCTCTTTATGGTGAAACGACAATGATATTTGATATATAACATTTCCCAAATCCTATTTAAACAATAAAATATAAATTTTATTGTAAAATGATTGTTAACGTCTGTGTTTTTTAAATCAGTTTAATTTATGGCCCTCTATAGGGAATAATCCATATACCCATATAATATTTGTAACGCAAGTAGTAAAAAACTACAACACAGCGAAATTCTAGTAAGTTCTATTTCAGTTTTGCATGGAATGTTACTTATCATTAGATGAACATATTAGATAGACATAGCTGCCTTTAGCAGCTGCACAGTTATAGAAAATTTAGAATACGAATTAGTCAGAGAAATTAGATCGAGTTTTTTCAATAATGAAAAAAGTACCTGCGTTACGTTTTTGCAAACTTCGGAACTTTGTTTTAAGTACTTTGTCTTCCATCGTTTTCTCTCACATTTATTCTATATTTATATATCTTCCTCTCTATATACACATTCCTCTGAAATTTTATTTAGTTTAGCATTCTTATAGTTCAGTCTTTTAACTTTTTCGGTACCTACCAATTGTGAGCAATTCGCAGGAAAAAATATTCCATTTGTAAAAATCGTCGTATCCCTCACGAACACACACGATAATTTCTTAAGTATTAAAATTCATATCCAGTTAATTTTACCCATATTGAGGGTAAAACTTTAATTTGGGTAAAATCAACTGGATGTGAATACGATTTACCCCCATTCTTTCCGGATATGATATGGTCAGTTAGAGACAATAATTATACTCACCACAGCACACATTTAGCATCCCTATCCCTACTAATATTATAAATGTCAATGTAAGTTTGTTTGTTACGCTTTCACGCAAAAACTACTTAACCGATCCTAATGAAACTTTGTACACATATTCTTGGAAGTGTTAGAAGTAATATAGGATATTTTTTATTCCGACATTAAATTCGGTTCCTTTGGGAGAGAGGGTGAGTGTTTGACGATTTTACATCACAACTCCGACAAATTATAACCGATTTAAATATTTTTTTTTTACTTTAGAGGTTATAATATGTGTTTAATTTTGCCCAAACTGTGGTTGGAGATAGAGGACAGAACTCCTCAGTGGATAACAGCAAACCCCTCATTGAAGCCTTAGAGATACTGAATACTTTAATTTTTTTAGATCTACAACTAAATTTAATGCCTTGTCAAAAAACGAAATCAAACGCAGACGAAGTCGCGGGCAACAGCTAGTTTATTATAAAAAAGTATTACTTATTTACTTTTATTTGTAAAATCATAAAACTTCAAGAAAACTGGTTCAGCAGCAGTTCGTACAGATCAAATAAACAAACAGCTCACTTTTATTGCCTTTTTTTTATGCGGACAGGAATTTCGCGTAACACAGTAGATATCTTATCATCTAAATAGATATGATTTGCATATATATTGTGGTTTTTTTTTTACAGCAATATAATTGATTCTTATCCTAGTATTTATGAAAATAGTAATAAACAAATTTTATTTAGCTTAATTTACGTTTATTGGAATAGTTTATGATACCTATCTATGACTGGTTTTCGCTTGACGATAGCGCTCTAAACTGAAAGAGTATGACTGTTATCGACTGGTATGCCTTGAAAATTTACTACAGATAAGACATTAGAATAATGATGAGTGAGATGGTATTAGGATTGCTTGTCAAAATGGCGCGATGGGATATATTATGCAAGGTCTTATGATTGGCGATAAAAAAAATTACCATCCGTAGTCACAGATCTCCATTTACAATGAGAAGGGATTAAGACCGTAGTCCACTACGCTGGCCAACTGCGGATTGGTGGACTCAACACCTTTGAGAACATTACGGAGAACTCTTAGGTACGCAGGTTTCCTCACGATATTTTCCTTCACCGTTGAAGCAATTCATATTTCAATTGGTTTTTGCATTGGTTATATGTAGTTATTATTTTATTACACTATAAGGTGGCAGACCCAGCAGACGTTATCCTGTCTTGAAAATTAAATAAACCTGGATTCTGATCGCAGTACAGGCGGTATGTCACCCATGCAATGGAACGATCAAATCAAATCTTCAGTGGGAGGTCCCTTGCATGAGTGTACCAGACTATCTGCAAACAGGGAGAAATGGCGAATGATCGTGAGGCGAGTAACAACTGCCACAAACAATGTCCCACCGTGATGACCATGACCACTCTGGAAAGAGTGTTACGAGAAAGAAGAAGATCCCGTCAATACCACAACGCATAGGCATTCAGTCTATCGACAATTTTTTCTAGTTCTGCGAACACTTAAAAGTTGAATTTTTATTCAAATGTTACAACATGATTTTATCAAAGCCAATTAAGCCCTTACTTAAAGGTTACAGGAAAAACTGCGTGAGGACTTTCCTGCAATTTCTCTATTAAGTTCTCAAATCCGTATGAAGTCTACCAATAAGCACCAATTGGCCAGCGTAGTAGACTACTGCCTCAATCCCTCTTACACTGATAAATCTGTGTTCTACATTGGGCCGGTGATAAGTCGATTATAATGATTGTGGATAGCTTAAAATGTGTTTTTCTTATTGTTTTTTGATTGCAATCTCACCTAGTTATACGTGATGATACAGTCTAATATGATAGCGGGCTGACATGTTAGGGAGTATGATAGTCACACCCCTAATCGGTTTCAAAGCGACATCGCACCGGAACACTAAATCGTGAAAATAAAGAAATTCTAAATCCCCAAATTGCTCCTGCCGGAAATCGAACCCTACCACCTACTTAAATTCACAGCGCTCACCGTTGCGCCAGGGAGGTCGTCAGAATTTTCAAATTCAAAGTCAAAGTCAAAAATATCTTTATTCATATAGGCCATAGGTGGCACTTTTGATGTGTACATTACACGAGAATTACACGGTAGTGAGATGTTGGCGATAACCATATTCGTAAACTTAAAACTAAAGCTACGAGGGTTCCATCTTGGTCTAAGAAGAAGCCCACAACAAACTTAGCCGGGTGTTTTTTTTATATTGTTAGAATTGTAATAGATAACCACCTCATTTTAAATGTATTAGAAATTTCTAGAAAACACCGCTCGCCAGAGTCACATCTATACCGATATTGAAATTGAATCCAGATGCATCACGTAAAAAAGTGTGATTAATTTAATTTTAATGCACACCCACACTGTACAGTAGTCGAAGAAAAAACTGTCTGGCTGGTATGTCGTAATGGTAATATGAAACCTTGTGTAAGTTCAAACAATAATGCCCACACGTAATATTATTGTCTCGAAGCGACAAAGGTTCTTAATGTGCAAATAACAGGAGGGGCAAGTGTGAGACGGGCTCTAATTTGGACATTTTTAAATGGGTTAACGTATTAAGTTTGAGATTCGGGTTCCCATTACAGAACAAAAACAATTTTGATGCATTTATTTTAGTTTTTGATATTTTTGTAAACGTTTTCAAATAGCTGAATTATATAAATAATACGAGTTAGTTTTTCGATTTGTTTTTTGTTATTTAGTTAAATTTTAATTAAATTTAGCTTTAGATTTTTAATCAACCAATTACTGAAACGTAATAATTTTTTCAAAGATTTAATAGATTGTAAAAGTTTCTTTAACTTTTAAATGTACATAGCCTTTACTGTAGATACCCAACCTTAATAAAAAAATAATACAGAATATACATATTTTTGTCTAAAGAATTGTGCGAACCGCTTAAAAATGAGTTGATTATACAGTCAGTCAGACAGTATAATCTAAATGAAAGAATACTGCATATTATATATTAAGGGTGGCAGGTTGTTGTGAGTACCTATTTGTTTCTTTTACTGTTACCATTTTCAATACAAATAATGTAACGATTTCATTTAGGACTTTTACATAGGAGTCAGTTTATAGCAGATTTTAAATCCAAAGGTTTAAGGGTAGGTTCCTCAGGTAGGCTACAATGACAAAAACACTGTGTAAGTTTTTAAATTTTAACACCTTTACCATTAATATGTGATTCTCCAACTGTATCTATTATCGTTCAAGTTTATGACTGATCAGTTAAATTTAGTAATAGTTAATTAACTTTGGTTACTACATACCATATCCATTATCATTATAGCTCATGATCGACTAATTGGTCGGAGCTGTGAGGCAACGACACCAAAACAATGTAATTCATATGTCACTCATATCAGCACGTGCTGCCTAAATACGACCTAATGAATCATTATTGAATTGATTTAAGTGGAGGATACCGTCTAAGGTTCCTTCATATATCACGATCAAGAGTAGTGAGTACGTCCGATTTTTCATATTTAATCCAATTTCATTGTTTATGTCGAATCGGTATGCTAATTTACTAAAAGTTGATTACCAGTTTCGTGATCTAACTAGAATAAGGGCACTGATTCTTTATAAAATTATAGCTGTCAGATTTATTTTATGAAGTTTTTATATATCTTCTCAAATACAGTTGATCTTGACATCATGTTTTCCAGTTATCTACCTATAATAATAACACAATACAACAACACGCACACACAGAAAGGAACGTATGTTAAAATGAGTTAATAGAAAAAGTGAAACAACTATAACAACTGGAATACAAAATAGATAGGTTTCCTACACTTATATCAAGGACCTATCAACAAAGGTTGCTTGTAAGATATTGCTAGCAGCTATAAAGCCGCCTTTACATGCCCATTATGCTGTTTAAGCTTTATTTCGAACTCGTGTCAAACAGCCGGAGTGACTTGAATGCGATGCGAATTTGTTCGCACGAGAGTCACAATACGATACTCATACCGACTTCAGACAACGCAAATATACGATAATCTTGCTTATCGCTTTGTATAAGCATGAGATCTTTAATATAGGGAATGAATGTTGATATCTAGAATTTACAAACCCGTCGAATTATTAAAAAATGCAGTCAAAGATGTTATCAATTTATCAAAGAGTCAACGGTAAAAAGTAATCACTCATATTACCAGTATTTGCTTCTTAATTAAACACGGGCTAGTGTATTATTAAATTAGCAGCGAATACATTAATTTTATCGGTAGTCATAATTATAGATTAAAACGCCTAGTGTAAAGTATTAAACCTGTTTATTGTTTTAATTGGTTATATCTTTCCTGTATGTTAAGTTGGGTAACTTCGTTTTTCAATGTATCTAACTGTCAACGGAAAATAGTATTTTATCGTTATACTTCTGCTGGTATAAGTATTCAGTAGTTAAACATTTTTTAAACTAAGGTTAAGCTTTTCTTACTAAAATCCAGTAAAAAAAAGTTAAATAATTTTATTTTCTGCAAAAAGTATTATTTTCAACCAAAATTTTTTTGCGGCAGTATTTTTAAAGGTTAGTGTGGTCAGTTTTAGAATTAATCTTATTTGGATTCATAATTCAAGCTTTTTTACATTTCAAAGGAAATAACGAACCCGAGAAATTTCAAGTTTAATTCCAGCGCTTGAATTTTTTTTATGTTTAAGTTGCAAAAGTGCAAGCTTGCCCTTAACAAGTTACATTGAATCTTTCACGACGGCCCTCTAATATTAATTGACGGATTAGTTTTCTTAACTGATTGTGGTTAGAATGGATGTATCGAGTTGCGGTGGTGAGTTCAAGTTCCCGAAAAAAACGGTCAAGTGATCGTTTGTTTATTCACACTGATTGTGATGGATGCGTTTGCGCAACGTGGCGTTTTCAATTGTCATCTATTAGTTGTTGCATTGTTTATAATTCATATAATTTTGTAGCACATTAGCAACAATATCTTGAGAAAATAAGTAGTTGTTATACGTTGTCGATGAGGGGTTTTCTTTCCCCTTATCCAAGCCGTTTTTACGTTCTTAAAGTTGCTTTTACGTTCTTAAAGTCGCTTTAAGGTTGCCTCAGTAGAATAAAATGTAAAGTATTAAATCCAAAATATAATATCGTGTGTGTTTTAGCTTAAAAACTTAAATCTCAAATCTCAAAGGTTTACGCTTCAAACCTCACCTGCCTAGAATTACCTACTACTATGACAATTCCATAATCACAAGCATAAACCGTCTTTGGCGAAAAAGGCCAAATCTATTGCATAAACTCACTAATTCATAAATCTAAAATGTTATTTGACGAAGCTGTATTTAGAGGTCTATTGACTCAACGTGCTTCAGTTTAGCAAACTTAATTTGTAGTTAATTATAAGAACCGATGAAACCGCAGGGAAAAGTTATTCAAACGTGTGTAATGAAATCGTATTGGAGTAGCATAAAACGGTAGGAGTCATATAATTAACATTTGGTATTACGGGAATGTATTTAAATTATGTATGCTTGGACTTATGGTCATAATATACATACATAAAGTACCCGCTGGGGATATTGACACCACGTATAACGTAAGGTGTGCTATACACATGCAGGTCGGCATGAATCGGTAAAGCCTGACGGAATGAGTAAAAAATAGTTACGTGTATCACTAAAATTAGAAACAATCCTAGTGGAGCGGATAATGATGCGCAACGAAGACGCTTAAGCTAGGAGCCAGAGCGAACTATAAAGAAATTACTGTCCGAGTTTTGCAGATCGGCACAAGCCGGATGGAATAATTGCTAAAGTAGACAGGTAATACGGCTTGATAATAAAGTGAGGTGAAGGCGCAGTGTTTAAAGTTGAACTCCAAAAAACTTATACGAATGATTTACATCCGAATTATATGGAAACCTTCCGAAGTTCCGGTGTTTTGCCACATAGATTGAATGAATCACCATTATCATCATCAGCAAATATGCATCCACAGCTCGACATAGACCTCTTTGTAGTAGAGTCAACTCTTTCTACTCCCAGCCTTTTGCATCCGGACTCAGACTTCCGGAAAGTGGCATTCATTCAACTTTTTGGAAGACTGCTTTATATCATACATGATTGTTGAGCTTTAGAGCTATCAATATAAATATTGTTGATGTGAAAATGTGTTTTCTACTTGTTGTTGATTGATTGGTCCTTCAATCAACAACAGAAAAACAAATTGAGTTGACTTTTAACATAGAGATAGTTCTGGGGCCCGAGATTGACAATTAATGTTACTTATGACTTCTGCAAATTTAGTTGCTATGGGATAAAGCTAAAACTTAATTGTGATATATGTTCTACACACTTAAAAGCTTTCGTACTTTTAACATTAGTGGGGAATATAGAGAAAAAATACCTACATTTATAACATAAATAGCATACGCATGTGAATTTATTACCCTATGAATTAAATTCGCTAAAAAGCCGCGGGAACATCTAGTAATATAAAAACATATTGACGTTTTTATTAATACCATCTCGGTGTTAACATTTAGTCAGTCGGCACACATCTTTCTCTTTTATATCCATAGATCATTAAATAAATAGAATACTTGAACACTTTTTACGAACTGTTTCTTTTGTATTGCATAACTTATGTGCGTGTAAAGAAGTAAGGTTCTTTGTTGACATTGTACAATTGCATTTGGAAAGCGACTTTTACTCGGGCTATGCGTGGGCGCATATATTTGGAACGAGTAGGACAGATTTTTTATAACGAAGATAATTTTCTGTGATCTATTGCCGTTCACTGATGTTTATGTTTTGTACATTTTTTTTTCATATGAATTATTAGTAGTGATAAAGCAGGTGTGTACCGCTTTTAAAGGTATATTTGTTTTTTAAAGCGTTTACCCGAAGGTTTGAATATAAATAAACTAGGTACTAGAAGACTCGCCTGGTTTTTGAACGGGTCAGGGTTCGAGAGACGTGCGACGTAGTACTATACACATATCGTTTACATCATCCCACTTTTCTACGCGTGAGTCCAGCCGATCACGTAAAGAAACATGACTTTTTCAGAGCTTTATGTGTGTGTACTATTTGCCTGTATATCGTGCACGCAAATAATTCTACCAATATTCATATGTTACTCCTCGGAAGGAAAACAAACTGGAATTCATGTTGGCATTAAAGTATCCTATGTTTTATTCTAATATAGCCTATCCTCCTATAAATATATTTCCAGCAAAAAATATATATGATAGATATTTGACTCTCTTATCCAAAACATAGATCTATATACAAAGCATGGCTCTCATCCATTGCGCTAAAGCTGCTTGTACCTTTAAACGAACAAACCAAGCAACGCATTTTTGCACTAATTATGATATTAAATTATTTTTATCTACACAAATACGTGGTCAAATGGTCAAATAGTCATGTTCTTATGCTTACCTAGCTAATAATGTTAACATTGAATAATACCACTACAGTGCACGGTTCTTTTCCACAATGAGATGGGGTTGAGGCCGTAGTCCACCACGATGGCCCAGTGCGGATTGGCGGACTGCACACACCTTTGAGAACATTATGGAGAACTCTCAGGCTTGCAGGTTTCCTGACGACATGTTTTCCTGCACCTTTGAAGGAAGTGTTATTTTACTAGCCTAAAACACAAATAACTTGGAAACGTTAGAGGTGCGTTCTTTGATTTCGATTCGGCCCCCCGACAGTTTAGTCGAATTCCTATCGCCGCTAATATTTTCTGTATTTTGTCATATACATGAAAGCAAACTGATTTATTGAGTTGATTATTTGGGAAAGGACTATTTGGTAATTCTTACCTACTTATTACCAAAATCTTCTACTAGATAAGCCAAACAAACTAACCGGGAATCAAATCCAAAACTTAACAACGTAAAGTTTTGAATAAGCTCCTAACATCTTATCGAGTTCCTAAAGAATTAGCTACCTAATATAAAAGAATGACACAAAAGTTTTTTAAACATATACATTTTGTTTTTATTGAATACTCAGTTGTGAATAGTAAGTATTGGCTTTTGTGGTAAAAAACTCAGGGTTTTCGAGAAAAAAAAAATTAACATACCAATAAACACAGCTGGTACAAGACTTCCTCAGGTTAGGTGGCCCTCTTGAGATAAGAGGGATGCGTAAGGGATGAAAGGATATGATGTTATCAGTAATGCAAAGGAAATATTAATATGAAAGCGATATGGCATGCAGACTTTCGTGTACATTTTTTATATTTATTGTAGTTCAAGTAGGATATTAATTTTATATGCATTGTTGTAAGAATCTTAAACCTTATTAAAAGAAAGTAAGAAGCTGTAGGAACTTTAACTGAAGTAGTTACGTATATTTTCGGATTGACATCTTTAGGATCAATATAAGGAGGCAGGATACGTGTCAATAAAATGAGATTCGGTAATTGAGATTTGAGGATTAAATTATGAATAAAATTTTAATATTAATGATCTTAAGAGAGTAATTTAGATAAGAATAGAGTTTAAATTTTAAATTATTTTAATCATGAGTAGTCCTTGATTCTTACACGTAATATAATTTTCGTGCAAGATATTGTCTAAGAGCCCACGATCTTCAGCTCTTTCTTATAGTACAGAAAAATTATATCGTTATTCTTAGATTGTCTTTCCGACTTGTCAACCAAGTGAAGCCTATTTTAAGCGTCTGCCTGTTACATTGACTGTTTGGTTTTTGTATGAAAAAGTTTCCAAATAAGCTAACAAAGCTAATTACAATAACTAATTAAGTTTTGCAACTTTAAAGGTTGACCATAAAATTTCAAAACAAATAAAATTGTTGTTAAGTATAGTTTAAGTGTATAGTTATATAGTGTTTTGTCTCAAACTGTTGTTAAACCCTATAAGTGGAGTCAAATTAGTCTGGCAATATAATTAATAAGAGTTCTTAACTTTTTGCATGTCCATGATTTTTATATTACTTTTAAATCACTTGATGAATCAACTATCTGAAATAAAAGTATAGTAGTGTCAGAAAATTACTCTATTTACTTTGAGACACTTAGATATAAGTTAAAAAGTTTAGTACGACGTATATCGTTTTCAACAAACTAAGCAAAATAGGAACTGTATTAATAAATTTCAGCGAATTTGATATACATACATAGATAAATGCCTTTGTATATATAACGAATGGTTGTTGGTTGAGAGCTCTCCGTCTATTAATATTGATTTCGTGATAATAGCTGCGGTGCGTTTGATGTTCTCGTCCAATATGCGTAATTGTGGGTTTAGTGTTCATGCGCAGGCGCAAGTGATAGGTGATCGCGGTGTTTGAATTGTGGAAATGTCCGCCCACTAGACTGACCTTAATACACTAGGTGCGGCCGTCAACGTTTTAAAACAAGTTTGTTTGCGCACTTATAAGCAAAAATCTTGGCACTAATTGTTGTCTTGTTTAAATTGCAATCTTTGCCGAACGAGAAATTAATGACTATGCAGATGTCCGATGCATAGGTGTTTTGCATTTTTGTTTATTGTGAAGAATCTGTTTCACAAAAAAAACCTTCGGGGTTTAAAATTCCTATAGACTATTTTATCAGTAGGCATATATTTGACTTATAGTTGTTGTTTAGTGAGTAGGTTGACAGCCGACTGGCGCAGTGAGCAGCGACCCTGCTTGCTGAATCTAAGGCTGTGGGTACGATTCCCAAATTCCCGATTGCAAAAACGTGGGTCTAAAATTTTTTTTTTCCTCTCTTGTAATGGAAAACAAAACTTTTTTGTTATGTTAAAAACTAGGCACTAAATTTATGCAAATGTAAATAGTTTAAAGTTAAAGTTTAAAGAGTAAAGTATCTATTCACCTTCTTCTCAGCGCATACAATTTTCTATGATAAATTGAAAACATACATTGTTCTTTTCTTATCATTCTCTTTTGACTTGTGCCCCATTGTCACCACGCATTTTACCAGCGTAAGTGTTTTTAATAAATAGGTATTATATTAAATCGGTGGTTGCTCGATTTTTACGATAGGCCTTTGATGTCTTATTAACGTCAACCATCAATGTAGGAACTCGATTATTTATAAAATATATTCAGCGTTAAGCTTTTAATTACGTAAAAAGGAACGAGAACTTTTCCCCTTTTTTACAATAAACGAAGTAATTTATTATCTGTCTTCTGGGTCTTGTCAATTTAAAACTTTATTATGTTTAAGAATAATTTTAGTACGATGTAAAGTAATTGCATGTTTTGGTTTTCGTTTGCGTTAAAGGCATTTATAGTAATTCAAAAACTTTTAAAATGCTGTGGTATACCGGTGGTAGATAAGTATGCACCTTTAAAAAACTAATCAGCCTACCTTAAAATTACTATTATCTCTAACTAAATATTTTGTTATGAAATCGTTGGTCATCGCTTGTAGTCATTGCAAGTAAAGTCAGGAGCACGATTCAAATATTTAATTTTTACCCGACTACAAACGGGGAATAATTCACATAAATGTAATCCAAAGGAAGAAAATAAAGAAGACATAACCTGACTGCAAGAAAGCCTTCTTGTATATCAATTATCAATCAACAGTTTTTGCTATGGTACGATGTCTTCCAGGACATGATCATCTACGTATCTCTATAATAGGTTTACGGGCATATTATTTATATTAATAAATATTATTATGAAGCATAATCAAGTTAACTATTATCCCGACATGCTTTTTTGTCAATGTTTATGTTACGTTGAATAACTTTCACACAATAGTGGTCGGTCGAACCAATAAAAAGTGGTGATTGATTGAACGCGCTGCATCCGTTTTTTTTAACCTCCTTTGAAACGAAAAGAACGCGTATTATGAATATTAAAAGACCATCGATTTTTAATCGTATTGGGCGTTGAGAATTTGGTATATAAATTAACTATCGATTAAATGCCTATCGATGGCAGCGAGTTATTTTAAAGTAGCACAGCAGGTAGAAAAAAAAGCTTATAGTTTTGGACAATATTTAGTCTTGTACGTCTTGGATTAATAAAGAAATAGTTAAGAAAATATTTAGTCCTAGTCGACTGGACTTAGATATGTATAAGCGGAAAATATATCCATCCTTAATTTGTTAATGCCCCAGTACCGGGCAAGGGTACTTAGACCTTAGCTTAGACCCCACGCTGCTCTTCTTTTTTTCACTGGCCCGTTCTCCGCACGTAAGCGCTTCGCTTGTTGAACGTGGGATTTCCTTTATGTTGTGCTCCATACTCCACTCTACCCAACCAAATATGTACTGAGGCTGGCTACCGAGGGGGTTTTAGTGGGTAGAAATCCCACGTAACCCAAATTCTCTCGTAGAGAATTGGGTCTCTGTTAACAAAATTTTCCCCCCCGTCAACAAAAAAAAAAGGCCTCACAAGTCGCCAAGGATTTCCGGAAAAGTGGAAAAGTGGCTGGCAAAAGTAACATGTAAATAGGTTAAACTTAATGCATGCAGACATTTTCTACCGGTCTAACCTTTGGTAAGGTGGACACGCTTATAAGTATATTGTGCGTAGAAAGAGAAGACTTAAAAAATAAAAATGGCGTCGGGTTGGCGGGCTTTAACTATTATTGTTAAAGTTAGATACCGTGATTGTCCTGTGGCCAGCACACACGGGATAGCCAGCGCTAATTAGTAACTCTAGGTTGATACTGAAAATTTGTTGACAGTAGAACTCGCTATATACTTAACAATTCTATACCAGGGCCCTCGTAATCTGAAGTCGTACTACTGGAATAAAATAAAAAAATATATATATATATACTACGACAATACACACATCGCTATCTAGCTCCAAAGTAAGCGTAGCTTGTGTTATGGGTACTGAGATAGCTGATGAATATTTTTTTATGAATATAATACACCTAAATACCTATAATATACAGATAAACACCCAGACACTGAAAAACATTCATGTTCATCACACAAACACTCTTCAGTTGTGGGAATCGAACCCACGGCCTTGGACCCAGAAGCAGGGTCGCTGCCCACTGCGCCACTGAACCGTCGAAAGAATGTTGGAATGGCAGCTCCGCACTGGTAAGCGTAGCGTTGGTCGATCTCCAACGAGGTGTACAAACGACATAAAGTGCGTCGCAGGGAGCCGCTGGACGCAAGCGGCGAGGACAATACCGAGGAATTTGGAACTCCCTACAAGAGACCAGCAGTGGACGTACTCGTATATCGGTTGACATGATGATGATGACACACTAGTCACTAAACCACCATTTTTACGTAGTCAGTCACAAACCTACTCGTATCCATCTACCGTTACTAGATGCATTTAGAATAGCTTCTGAAGGATTTAAGAGACAATGTTGGGAAACTTCAAAAACATTCCGTTTAATGTAAACCTATCGATTCCATAGAACTTCATAAATTGTTCAGTAATTAGACATATTTTACGTCGCATTCACAATCGTTAAATAGAGTTTTTATCGTCTCCACGGTTAACTCGATACGTAGTATCTCGATATGTCGTAAAAGTATTGAAGAGTCTTACAATTTAAAATTGTATTTTGGTAAATAGTTAACGAAATAAAATCGTAAAAATTAGCTTCTAATCGAAACATATAAGGATGTAAAATTAATTTAGTGGATAACCGCGCGACTACGAGTCAGTCATTTTAGAATGTGCTAATCCAGCCATTCCATAATTATGATCACTTTAACTTATAACCCCACTTTGGAACATCAACAACGTTGGATCTTATCATAATCTGATGATTATGATGAGATGATTGAGATGATGATGATTGAGATAGTGATGATTCATCATCTAAATCCATGATGATGATAGGCGTTCACTGCTAAATAGGTAATAATTAAATATTAAATAAATTAAAAGGTGTCTTAGTGATTTCAAAATAATTTCCTCTTAAATAAAGCTTTTATTGTTTCTCATATTTAATCAAATGATTTGAAAAAAGATCATTTGATTATTTAGACAAAAGTCAAAGAAGTTTTAGTATATTTGTCTGTCTTTATGTATGTATGGCTCCGAAACCGTAGAAGAATCAGAGTCACCGACAGCTCAACGAGTCGCGAAGCTGCAGTGGCAATGGGCGGGGCACATAGTTCGGAGGAGGATGGACGTTGGGGTCCCAAGGTGCTGGAATGGCAACCCCGCACTGGCAAGTGCAGCGTTTGTCGATCCCCGACGAGGTGGACGACATTAGGCGTGTCGCAGGTAGCCGCTGGATTCAAGCGGCTATCGGTTGATATCATGATGTATGTATGACTGGCCAGTGTCTGGCCTAACTTTTTATTTCGGAAATCCAAGTTGAAAAAGGGGTTGGAATATTGTATGATAAGTCCTATGTTTTTTTTAAGTCATGGACTTTTGAATATTATAAAGAACGTGGGTTATTTCCGCTCACAAGGGTTTTATTCAAATCCACCCATAGAGAAGTGAAATATCGGAAGATTGTAGATTGAAGTCCTGCACTGAGATTCGGGTCATTATAATACATAATAGTATGATAAGTCATGTGTATTTTTAAAGTCATACACTTTTGAATATTATAAAGAACGTGGGTTATTTCCGCTCACAAGGGTTTTACTCAAATCCACCCATAGAGAAGTGAAAAATCGGAAGATTGTACATTGAAAGTCCTGTACTGACATCTGGGTCATTATAACTCGGCCGTTCGTTTATCTATATATTAATACGTAAAAAACTTTGTACCTCTGATACGAAAAATTACGCGCACGTAGGAGTATAGAATTTCCTACACTTTTAGTTTATATAGAGAAGGAGTGCAGACTGCTATTTTTTTATTATTATGCATTAAAATATATTAAATAAATAAAAAAACATTACACACACTGGCCACACGCATATATGCCCTTTTTTGGATGATAAATTGTTTGAGGAAAAAAAGGCAAATTGACAGTGTAAACTTAGCGAAATCTGTGTTAAAAGAAGTATAAGTCTTTGACAATACAACCTTAATAATCTTCAAACTAGTGATCGACTTACTACTTTTATATTACAGTATAATGAAATTACGTTTTTACGGTTTTAAAAAGGTGTTCTAAATATCTGTAATTTTGTATGGTATTTTTTAGGTATTTTTTAGGCCTTTACTTCTCAGAAGTTATTAGACGAAAGGATATTGATATATACTCGTATATAGCCATCATTATTTTGCCAAGGTACAAGATTTGTTGGTAATAACCCCAAACGTCACTTGATACCCTTATGGTATGGAGCTCAAAAAAAATTAGACATAGATGTTACCAAAATCACTACGCGTTCCATCTGATTTAACATCAATTGAATATGTGTTAGAATGCCATAGAATCTTTCATCAGCATCCAAGCTGAGGCTCCACATACTGTCTATTAGTAACGGATTTCGAGTGGATCAAAAAACATTTTACGATTATTAAACCCCACGATTGACAACCGGGAGAGCATTCTTGTCGTTTCCATATTTTTATAGCGTGTAAAGCCGTCGGCGCTTTTTTATATCATCTCTTTTAAGTGACATAAATTCTAATACAAAGTCCATTTGTGTATCTCGGACGTCTTAAAAGGTATGGGGATAATCGTTTTTCTGCTTTTTACAAGGAACTCATTTCAATTATCGGGCTGTTCTATGGTTGTAAACTCACTGGTATGTGTCGATGCTGGCGCCCCACCGTGGTCGGTTGGAGGCCGCCATTTTTTCAATTTTTAATCCGTAGACGCTAATTTGATTATGGAATCCCAAATTTTTTAATGTCTTACGCAGCTGTATCCTGTCGCCTCATAATTTTTAAATAACGGTGTTTCTCATTTCTGGCGTTCGTTATGGTTTGGACCTTCTTAAATTTATTATTGTTTTTAACACGAATATTTGATGGTTATTTAAAGCCTGAATGTTATTTTAAGGTAGACTTGGTTGTCGCTAATCCTTGGATGACTAATACTATAGTAGAATAAATGTTAATGATGACACTCTTATTATCATCAGCCTTCTACATACCAACGCAGTATCTCCTAGGAGAGAGGGATTTAGAGCTCAGACCTGTTTGGCTAGTTTTCAGTAACTCTCCGTATCATAGATGTAATATTAATATTAAATTAGGCAAACTCGGATAGTTAAAAGCCAATATGAAGCCTGTTAAGTCGATAACCTATGCATTTACCATTCCAGTGATCAATTTTATTAGTTCATTATCATCATCTTCTTGTTACAGATACAGCAAGAAGATGTTCTGTCATACAATAATCTATATATATATAATGAAAATGGTCTTCCTTTGAGGCTCAATCACGCCTAAACCACTGATCGTATCGACATGAAACTACCACCATTCGATGCGAAATTTTTCCTAGATGGTTTATGGCTATCTATTTTTTGAATTCCAACATTCCTTCATTTTTTTATTGCTGTTTTACTTTTATGAACATTTATCCCGCTAATAAAACAAAAGATAAGCATTTTCTCTTGATTCTTTTGTTTTCATGGATTTCAACAGAGTGTATTAAACGGATTATGGTTTTTTACATTCAGCTAAGAATCTACTCACGGTAGTGGAGAACGGCTGGACCAATTGGGCTTTTTTTTATCTTCAGAATTGTCAGGAGAAAGTTTTGTATGTAAGAAAATTTTAAAAAAGCCCGCCAAAAAGTTAAAAATTTCGATGATAATCGAAGAATTCCCATCTATATAGTCACTCACCACGAAATCTCGGGAACCATAAGACTTAGAAACGTGAAACTTGGTAGGAATATTACTTTTGCTATGTAGAGGTCAGCTATGAATAGATTTTAAGAAATTCATTCCCCAAAGGGGATTGCGGGGGCGTTAACAATGAATAATTCCCGTTTTTAAACTATAGCTCCTATAGACTTCAAATTTGGTAGGAATCTTCTGTAAGAGGTGTAGAAATAGGCTATGAACGAATTTTATGATAGCTCACCCCACAGGGGGTTGCGGGGGTGGGTATTAACAATTAATATTTTTAATTTTCCAGCTAAAGCTCCTACAAGCTCCAAATTTTGTAGGAATTTTCTATAAGTGATGTAAAAATGATTTATGAACAAATTTTACGATATCCCACCCCAAAGAAGATTGCGGGGGCGTTAACAATGAAAATTTTCAATTTCCAAGCGATAGCTCCTATAGACTCCAAATTTAGTGAGAGTGTTCTATATGTAATATAAAAATGATCTTCGAGCGGATTTTACAATGAATCAACTCCAATAAGGTTCGCGGGGGTGGGTGTTAACAATAAAAAATTTCAATTTCGAAATATAGCTTCTAAAAATTCTAAATATGGTAGGAATCTTTTATTATTCACATAAAGAACATCTCAAAATTGATTTCAATAAAGTCTACTTCCGACAGGAATTGCGGTGGTGGGTGTTAAAATCTAAAATTTTTATTTCTAACCTGTAACTTCTACAGACTCCAATTTTGGTGGGGATCTTCGTGTATGTAGGGATATTCGTGTATTTCCTTACAACAATCGTCTTTTTGGCAGCGGAGAAAAAGTCATTGAGAGGTTTCAAAAACTTAACTTTACATGTAGCTATCCAATCAACGGACTAAGAATTTTACATCCATTTTACTTTTGCAGACTACATAACCGACGAATTCTTTTATTGCGGGATCGCGGAAATGTAACAGATTAAAATGAATGCATTTTCCAAGCACATGAGATGTGGAAAAGAAATTTAGTTACTTATTCCAATAGAATTCATAAAAAACATGCACAATTAATTTTCTATAAGAGTTAACAGAAAATTCGTCGCACTTGAACCTAGACAGATTTCAACTTCACATATGAGACTTGCAATGACTTTAACTTAAACTTTCAATGCTCATTTCAAATTTTTTTCTTCATGTCAATTATTATTAATTTTTGGAAGAAAGGCACGGAAATGTTATAATGATTGCACGTTGAAAGTTACAATGAATATTAGTGAGAAAAATCACCTGGATGAAAGATACAGGCTAAATCGATGGAATTTGGAATTTGAGTAAGTCTAAACAATATCGATGCTTACAGTTCTATCCACGGGGCCTATTTATGTTCATACAAAAATAAAAAAAAAGGAGAATAATAAAAATATGAAAAAAATAAATAAAAATGAAACATAAAATGTAATTTATTTCCTTTTTCAATTCGCCCAGCGAAGCGGGCTGGAAACGGCTAGTTGTTTTATATGAAAGAGATCATTGTCACTGATTTTAAGCTAGGTTATGTCAATCAAACGAAATAGTACTCACATATGACTCTTAGCTGGGGGGTGCTTTTTATTTTAAAATATAAGATCTGAGGAACTGGAAAAAAAAAATCACCTCGAATCGATTATTTTCCCTATAGGAAGTAGGTTAAAAAAGAGCAGTAAACAGCGATTAAGTGAATAATTAAAAAATGCTTTTAAGCTTCTACTTTATACGGTCCTTAGTATTGTTGAAACTACCGAAAGTATGAATGGACATTTCTTGTTTTTAATCTGGCGATATTTATTCATAATCCGTGTGTAGGTTTATCTCGTCGATTTGACGCGGCCTGCGAGATTAATTTTGAATAACTCGAGAAGGACTTTGATGTAAAGCGACAAATTATTTACTGTAGCGACAGATGAGAAACTTATCAAGAGCTTCTTCAAGTTATTTAGACACGGCAATCGTAAAATATGTTTAAAAAAAGAAGTTCAAAATTCATTAGCACCACTCTGATTGGCTCACTGGATTGTTTTGTTTCGATTGGCTCGCTATTTTTTTTAAATAATTTTATTTCTTTATTGAATCGTATTTTTCTTAGAATTGAGACTTTCCTTAGCTTACAAGAATTAGAAAAGTTGAAATACTCTAGTTCGTACCGTAGCTAGCTTTTTAAATTTTTTCTCTTGTTATGATTATGATAGAAGTGGTGATAGCTTTGTGGGTAAAACTTCAGTTTCCTCTTCAGGGGACCAAGTTTATATCCTCTAACTTTTTGGAGTTATTTACGTTCTAAGCAATCAAATATCACTTGCTTTATGTGTGAAGGAAAACATGCCTGAGAGTTCTCCATAATGTTCTCAAAGGTCTGCAAACTCTAGGAATCCGCGTTTGGCCAGCGTGGTGGAAAGGGTTGAGTATAATATTAGGATTATTTTTCACTTCTATAACCGCACAACTCTACAAAGTGTGTCTTGAAAGGCTGTGACAAGGGAAGAATAATTTCAAGCGACGACTGTTACTGATACTAAACTGGAAATAAATGAATTGTCTTTTTCTTTTTTAATCCTAACAAATGTATGGGCAGTACCGTTAAGTGGTTCTACGTATAATACGGGACGAAGGTATGGGGCTTGTTTTACGTATAGGGTCGTTAATTAATTTGTTGAGTAATATTATTTCCTAGTTTATGTCCGCGACATTGTATGCGTGTATCGGATTGCCACTTCTGCACCATCGGACACACTGGGGTCTGGTGTCCAGTGGCGTGCACTGGGTTTCTTACCAGGGTATGCATACAGCAGGAAAATTGCATAAAACGACAAAAATCCTCCTTTTATAAGAGTTATATATCAATTTTAGGGTATGCAGTGCTTTTGTGCATGTATGAAGTGCACGCCACTGCTGGTGTCCATCGGAATTGCAATGTATGTGTCTAGCCCATGGACTCTTTTGAATCGCAAATCTTTGTTTACTTATCCTTCTAGCCAGTTATGGAAATAATAGGCCAACCATTGTCAGAATAGTAAATTAATGATAAATTGGTTGGGTATGATCGTATTCATACCGTTATTTGCCATTGAATAACATAACTACGCAGCGCAGCGGTGAGCCCTGATGTTATAAGTGGGAGACCACTATCATCTTAGACTGAAACAACACTTACCACCAGGTCAGATTGCAGCAAAAAACTAACTTGTAGCGGAATAAAAAAACATAATTGAAAAAAGCTATTGGCTTACCTGTATTGATTGATTATTCAAATTCTTTGAATAACGAGTAAACAGACTAACACCTTAACCAAGAAAAAGAAAGTAAACCCCAACTAATATATCACTCATACGCTTTATATCAAATTAAAGCTTTCAACTGTTCTATATGCCACCAAAAGATAGATGGGGTCTAGTTGTATTATAACAAGCTGTACGGGAGTCAACAAATCATTAATTTAATCTAAAATAGGCTTTAACACTTACGTAATAAAGGGTTTAATGTGTTCGCCATTCAGGCGTAGTGTACGACGATTCATCAAGAAGTTGTCAATTATTATTCTGGTAGACTCGGTCATCTGTAGAATGTTCGATTTAATTAAAATTTATTCGATAGAAAACGTGTGGTCTGTGGCATGCTTAAATCTGCAAGTAGATGCTACGAAATATTTTGGATTACAAAGTGCTCGTAGCATTTTCTACTCAAAAATTATTACTGCCATTATATTGTATTACTTGTTAGTTTTAAGTACTAGCTGCTAACTACGGCTTAACTTGCGTTTTTGAATTTTTCATAAATCCCAGAATAACCTAGCCTATGTGTTAATCCAAAGAGAAATATATATCCATCCAAAATTTCAGTCAAATTGGTTTAGTAATTTCTGCGTGAAAGAGTAACAACGATCCATTCATTCATATAGACTTTCGCATATATAATCAGTATAGTAGCCCATGTTAATCCAGGGTAAAATCTATACCCATTCCAAATTTTAGTCAAATTGGTTCAGTAGTTTTTACGTGTAAAGGTTTTTTTTTATAAATAATAAATAAATAAATAAATATACTACGACAAAACACATCGCCATCTAGCCCCAAAGTAAGCGAAGCTTGTGTTATGGGTACCAAGATGACTGATGAATATTTATATAAATAATATACATAAATATTTTGAATACACTTATAAACATCCAGACAATGAAAAACGTTCATGCTCATCACACAAATATTTTCCAGAAGTGGGAATCGAACCCACGGGCTTGAGCTCAGAAAGCAGGGTCGCTGCTAACTGCACCAATCGGCCGTCTAGTTATAATATTATAGTAGAATGGGAAGCAATTCGTCCCCGGTGTTGCTTTTTAATTTTGTATATAAAAGATAAAGGGCTATTGTCCTACTTTTAGGTCTGGTGTACGAATATTACTTAAAGTCGAAACTTAAGTATAAGTCCGTATGTGTCTTTTCCAACCGGTTGGCCTGAGATTTAAGTCGCTGGGACGCGGTATTGTTCTAGAAATGACCGATACATGAATCGGACAACTCGCCTTGTTGACAATCCTAGACTAACCAGTTAATTAGAAACTTATGTGTCTTCTAATATATTCCACGCAAAAAAAATAAAATTGTGGAATTAGCATCTATCTATGGGATATTTAAGGGGTGGACTAACAAAGAAATAAGATAAAGGTCGCTATCAAACGGGTCACAAGCTGGTTGTATGCTAGAAAATCGGGATCTTAGTAAATTGAAGTAGAAAAGAAAAGAAAAACTTTATAGCAACACAACACATTAGAAAAACACAAGGAACAGTAACTAGTAATAGTACTTAAGGTACAAAGGCGGCCTTATTACTAAAAGTGGTCGTTTAAAGGCAACTTGGGCGTGCGAAGCCGATAAAAAGGTGGAAAGTGGATGGTGGACAAATTATGTTACAAAAATTAAAATAAACTTACATGAACATACATACTACGTTTACATAATTACTACAAAAATACCAATATAAATGTATATATACTAGAATAGATATTTATGATATATAATTATGCACTAAACTTATATAATAAATTTAATAAAGATTTTAAAATAATGACAGTGTATAGTCAATACATATTTAAAAATTTAATGTACGTTCATAAAAACATTTCTAAATTTAAGAAAAAATGTGACTGCAATAATTTAAACATTAGAAGTAAGAATAAACTTACAGTGCAATATACTAGGTTACATAAAATTCAGAATTCGTTTAAAGGAAATTGCATACAATTCTACAATAAACTACCAATTGTCATCTTGGAGATGTCTCTTAAAAAGTTCAAAGTTTGTATTAAACGTAAGCTTATAGAAAAGTCCTATTATAGTATAAAGGACTACGTAAACGATAAAAAAGCTTGGGTGTAAATTATTGCTCTAACCAGGTTGCTCTTCTAATAATTTAAAATGACATTGTGAGATGGTGATAACAAAAAAAAAAAAAAAACACCCGGCTAAGTTTGTTGTGGGCTTCTTCTTAGACCAGGACGCGTTTGGAACCCTCGTAGCTTTAGTTTTAAGTTTACGAATGTGGTTATCGCCATCATCTCACTACCGTGTGGTTCTTATGTACGCATCAAAAGTGCCACCTGTGGGCCTACTTGAATAAAGATATTTTTGACTTTGACTTTGACTTTAATACTCAATTACATAAATAAGTAATAATTTTTCAAGCGATGTTTAAACAGGTGAAGTAGTTCGAATTGATGGCGCTAGTAGCTTCTTTTATAGTAAAAAAATGTGTGTCATCCAAACATTCATAGCGCTTTATCTTTAGACAGAAATTTATAGGTGACGGGCGAAGTTTATCATCAATTTACAAAAAAAGAAAACATTTTTACCGTGTCACGTAACGCAATGTCCTCATTTCCTCACTCACATTTCTGTAACTACCTGCGTAAATTATAACGTATTACCATAATTAAAATTATTATCCCAATTAATTTAAACTGATCACGAATATTATAATTATCACGTGTAGATATCTTTCAGTAACTAAATGGCTGCCAGCGGAGAATAAATCACTCGCGTCTAATACGAGCCTATCTATTACCCTCAATGACTGTTAATTAACATTGTAACGTATAATTTTCGCTTAACATGTAACTTTCAAAATTATAATGTAGTAGACGTGGCGTATTCAGAACCATTGAGGAAAGTTGAGACCACGATCTTAAAAAAGTTGAGGTTATCCGTGAGCTATATTCAAACTTTATGATTGTAATTATTTCTTCCATAAACAAAGTACCAATAGGCTTTTAATACTATTATAATCAGGTCAAGTGATTTGGCTATCAAGCAATGTAGTTTTAACCTAAACATCTGAAAGAGAGTACGATTACGCATCTTATTTGATAATTAGTGCCACTTTGTTCACGTGATCTTTAACTCAGCACTTACACTACGCAAACATTATTCATTATACAGTAACTCAAAATGTTTTGATGATTATAATCTTCTTCTTAGTCGTGCACTCTTGGCAGAGTGGTTTTGGCTGCTGAGATGAATTCCATGGCGTTCTTCATCATTAGATTGCACGGTTTCCCGCGCGAGTCTTCTCCGCTTTTGGCGGTTGGTAGCGTGTCGAAAGCATTCCACCTGTGAGAGTTGTCTGGGTCAGCGATTTCAACGTAACTGTCCAACGAGTAGATGACCGCCCTCTTGCCCTTTTTCCTTCAAACTTTCCTTGCACCACCAATCGTTCAATCGACCCCTCATTCCTTGAGATGTGGCCAAAATACTTGAATATTGGTAACTGCACCGTCGACGATTATAATATATAATACACGTAAGTAAAACTAGTCCACCAACCCTTACTTGGCCAGCGTGGTGGACTACGGCTGAAGCCCTTCACATTATGGGATGAGACCCTGTAGTGGGTCAGTAATGGGTTGATATAATGAAGAGAAACTAGTAATCATTATATTACTGGTTTGTCGCTGGTTATATTAAAGGGAAAAGGACTAGAAAAGGTGTCCTAAAAAAAGCTTAACCTATTCAAATACAGAGGAAGTAACCGTGGCTGCCTCTGCATCATATAAGTCGCGGTCGAAAGAGCAAAAAGAACGTAAATAACAAAATTAAATATCATACAGTAATACTTGGTGCGTGGAACGTGCGCACCCTCCTTGATCGAGAGACCAGCTTGTGTCCTGAGCGCAAAACGGCTATTGTTGCACGTGAGCTCGGGCGTTATAATGTGGATATTGCTGCTCTCAGCGAAACACATTTAGCTGACGAAGGTGAATTGACGGAAAATGGAGGAGGGTATACCTTCTATTGGAAAGGAAATTCAGCGGCGGAGCCTAGAAGATCAGGTGTTGGTTTCGCGATTAAAAACAATATTGTAAGTAGAATGGAAGAATGTCCTATTCACATTTCGGACCGCGTAACATCACTACGATTGCACTTGGCCAATGACAACTTTTTAAACCTCATAAGTGTTTATGCACCAACGATGGACAAGAGTGAGGATATTAAGGACAAGTTTTATGAAGAGGTAACGCAGACTCTATCTAGAATTCGTCCTAAAGAACAGATAGTCTTGATGGGTGACTTTAACGCCAGAGTCGGGCGTGATTTCGAAGCTTGGCCAAATGTCCTAGGAAGACATGGAGTTGGAAACATGAATAGTAACTGCCAACTGTTACTGTCTCTATGTGCCCAATTTAATCTGGCGATCACTAACACCATGTTTAGACTTCCAGCAAAATATAAGACCACCTGGATGCACCCAAGATCGAAACATTGGCACTTAATTGATTTTGCCATAGTGAGGCAAAGAGATGTTTCTCAGGTCCAAGTTACCCGTGTTATGCGGGGTGCACACTGTTGGAGTGACCACCGACTTGTAATTAGTAAGTTGAAGCTCCATCTTTATCCTCGTCGCCGTTCGCATGGGACCAAACATCAGTCGTTAAACGTTAGACGTCTGCAAGAAGAATCGACTAGGGAAGCTTATGTTCAAGCAGTTGGTGATATGGTTCGAGCAATAGAACTAGAAGACGGCGATCTTGAAAAATGGTCAACTCTGTCATTGGAGCTAGCTAATACCACATCTCAGATATTGGGCTCCAAATCTCATAAGAGTGATGATTGGTATGGAGAAAACAATCAAGCTCTCACTGAGGCGATTGCCAAACACAGAGCTGTTTTACGACTGCATCAAGATAAACAGGTTGAAGAAGTGAAACATAGCAATGTAGAACTCCGGAAGCTAGTGCGAGAAACGAAGGATAAATGGTGGAAAAATAAAGCTGACCACATGCAGTGGCTCTCAGACTCCCATCAGAGTGGAGAGTTTTATGAGGAGGTTCGCAAGTTAACTGGCTCGTCGATACCTTCCAAGGTTCCAATTAAATCACTTGATGGTACGCAGCTAATTGCTAACAAGAGCGACCTCCTTAAACGTTGGTTTGAGCATTATAACAACTTGCTCAACGTCGACCGAGCCGTGGATCTACAATACATCGGCACGATAATGGCACTACCTACTGAATGGGAGCTAGACGAGCCACTGTCACTGAGTGAGGTCTCTATTGCAATACAGCAGCAACGCAATAATAAAGCGGTCGGCATTGACAATCTTCCTGGAGAGCTACTAAAATATGGTGGAGACGAGCTACATAAAGCGGTCTGGAAACTTTTCATACGCATGTGGAGCGAAGAACGTATCCCAGCTGAGTTTCAGATTTCATGCATTTGCTCGCTATATAAAAATAAAGGCGATCGCTCGAACTGCAATTCATACAGGGGAATATCATTACTAGCATCTCCAGGAAAAGTCTTTGCGCGAATTCTCATGAACCGTTTACTGCCGCTATCGGAAAAATTACTGCCCGAGACACAATTTGGTTTCCGGCCAAACCGAGGCACATGTGAAGCTATCTTTTCTGTACGCCAGCTTCAAGAAAAAAGCAGAGAGCAGGGTCAGCAATTATTCCTATGCTTTGTTGATTTGGAAAAAGCTTTTGATAGCGTACCGAGGGAAGCTTTGTGGGTAGTATTAGCGAAAATTGGTTGCACAAAGAAGTTTGTGAGATTGATACGGCTTTTACATGATAACATGCAATGTTGTATAAAGATGCAGGGTGAGCAATCAGAATTTTTCAATGTCAGCTGTGGTGTTAAGCAAGGTTGCGTGCTTGCGCCGACTCTTTTTGCCCTGTACTTCTCAATTGTAGTAAGAGAAGCCCTGCAAACTTCTAATGAAGGCATTCGAATTCGCTTTCGAACCGATGGCGGTGTTTTCAACCTATCTAGACTAAGAGCGTATACCAAAGTGTCTTACGACATAATAACCGAAATAATGTACGCTAATGATTTGTGTCTTGTAGCGGAATCCCCGGATGGTCTGCAACATCTAATGACTAGTCTTGATGTGTCTTGTCGCAGGTTTGGTCTTAAGATTAATGTGACGAAGACAGAAGTAATGGCATTAGATACATCTATTGACGAGCCAATGGCCATAAAATTAGAGGACGAGTCACTTGGGCAAGTGCAGAAGTTCAAGTATCTGGGAAGCGTGATAACATCTAGGAGCCACCTTGACAGTGAGATAAATTGCAGAATAGGAGCAGCTGCTGCAGCTTTTGGCAAGCTGAGAGACAAGGTGTTCCGTTCACATGACATAAAACTATCTACCAAGGTGAGCGTCTACATGGCAGTGGTGCATCCAAATCTCTTGTATGGCTCTGAGACCTGGTGTCTTTACCGTAAACACATCCGCACTCTGGACAGATTTCACATCAGATGTCTTCGAGATATAATGAATATTCACTGGTCGGATCGTGTTCGCAATACAGAAATATTAAGGCGAGCAAATGTCTGGGGTATCGAGGCATACTTGATGAGGCGGCAGCTACGGTGGTGTGGGCATGTCTCACGGATGTCTGACGAAAGAGTTGCAAAGCGCATCTTCTACTCTGAACTGCAAGATGGCAAGCGGAAACAAGGCGGCCAGCTTCTGCGGTACAAAGATGTGCTGAAGCGTCATATGAAGCAATGTTCCATTGTTCCGGCAAGATGGGAGACCTTTACAAAAGACCGCTCACATTGGCGGCGCTTAGTAAACACGAACGTGACGAAGTTTGAGTTGAGGCGACTTAAGGCGCTTGATGCTAAACGCGATGAGCTAAAGGCCCGACAACCAGCGGCCTTATCATATAACTACATTGCCGGTGTGTTGACGTGTAGCGAATGCAGCCGCACGTTTAGCACAAAATCAGGTTATGCGAGTCATCTAAGGGCTCACCAGCGGCGCTCTCAGCCGGAATCTGAAACAGTCGCTGTGACCGAATACGGTTAGGATTGATTGATATTATTAGCTCTGACTTTTTGGATGCGTTGCAGCAAACATTTCCGCTTTCTTCTCAATAAATTCTAAGTTCTATGTAATGAATTACATATTTTAAATCTTTGATGTTGGAAAAGAGCACCTTTGAGTTTTTTTTTGTCTTCTTCTCGATAGACCGACTTGATCACTGAAAACTTCTTATAAAGTAAGCTTGCTTGAAATAAATGAATTTTTAATTCAGATTTTTTTTAAATTTGTTTATGCAGTAGGAGTAGAGTAAAATGCAGTAATACACATAGTCAGTTTTCTATACCAAAATTTCAAATTCATTTCGTTGGTTCTTACCATTATAATAAATAATAATAAATCTTTTTTTGGAATAAAATACATACAAACATATTCATAAAAATTCATATGATATAATATGATTGACCATGTCTTTTGTTTCCGATAACCTTGTCGGAGAATTAGAAGCTAAATATAAAAAAATATCTTGGTTTAAATGCTCAAGTATAAACTTATCGAAATTCTAATGTACTAGTAGTCCCATAGTGGTCGAAATTCAACCTTTATTAATTTAAATTATAAGTTTAAACATTCTTAGGTGTATTGTCAAAGACTACACTGTTTTTGTAAAAAAATAAATTTATAATCCAAAGAAATATTACCCAACATTATGCTTTATTATGAGTGTTGTGTCAAATACATGGTAATAGGTTTTATGTTTTTTTTTTATTTATTTAATGTAAGTTTTACGCGTAATTTAATAAAATATATTATCTTTCTGTACTGCATATAAATTCCTCCGTTCGCGCAATTTTCGTAAAAAGGAGTACAAAGTTTTTGCTTCACGTATTAAAATAGAGAAGATACCCACGATGACAGTTTTGTCGTTTTACTTTAAAAACGTTATGAAAAGTTACTGACAAATATAGAAACCGATAAAGATCTATCTGAACTTGAAGTAGTTACTGAAAGTACCAGTGAGTGAAGATAAAATCTAGCGCAGATAGCCTACCCGCCTGGTAGAGTGGCTTGAGCTCTTGAATCGGGTCATGGCCTTGATGAAATATGCATGAGGGAAAAAGAACTCTTCTTTACTGATACTGCGTGTATAACAAAACTCTTTTAAAAATAATTAAAGTCCCTCAAAAATAACTTGACCGATCCACACCTTCTTATTATTATAACAAATATTGATAGAACTTATGGCTGCATTTCTATACCCCATCCACCATTCATTTTTTCACTCAAGAAGGCTAATATAACGACACTAAACCCGATGTGTCCACGTTAACGTGTACGTGTGTATACGTTGGATTGCATGATCAGGCCATGTATCTATATTCAATAATCAATAAATCGATAAAAGTTAATATAAGTCTACACTGGATATGGAAACTTGAACTGTAAAATTGAATAAAGCTTACACTGGACTGAATTGGAATAAGTTCCCGGATTTCCCCTCTGCCACCACCCACTCATCCCATCATGATATCACCCATTTTTAAGATCATCGCGCCCACCACTACGCCAGGAAGATCGTCAATATTAACAGACAGAAATTGCTGTTTATTTGTTCAATAATATTAACAGAAAGTGAGCATATTATAATTTAAGCAATTTTTTAGCCGTAAAAGCCGAAAGTGCCGACTAAGTAGATTTAAGTTTTCGATAGGAGTTCACTTATCTTAATATTATGCTAATGTACCACCCTATATTGCGTAACGTTACAGATAAGACTAATTAAACTCGCCTAAAATAATATTTCCAACGACCAATAATGCAAATGAGTGTCAAAAGAATTCCCGTCGTATCATATCTCATAGCTATTTAATGCCAATTACGGCTCCGTATACTTATCTTAAACGGATAACATATGCCCACAAAGCTTCTGTACAACTTTATCGAAACAAAATTCAGATTGCTAATTGGTTACTAGTATTACGAGTTGGATATAAGATGTGCTTTTAGTCGTTTTATCTCGCTTATAGCTTGCGAACGATGTTGATATCGTGAGGGCATTTTATGTGTGATATTTATGTATTTAACGAAGTATATCTTTTTATATTTTTAATTTACTTGCGATAAATATGGTTTACTTTTGTTTTCAACTATATTTTGCTATCTCAAGAAAACATTGCATTGCAGCTCACCAAATATTTGATGTTTTATGTCTCTCTCTCAGTTAGTTGCCAGGTTTCATTAAAATGGCAAGCTTGGGACTTTGCGCTGGTCCGCATAAGTTGATGGGCCGAGGTTTGTTTAACCGGTTCGAGTCTCTTTAGGAACTCCAGTTTAGCGTACATTTATTCTAGACTGCATGATTTGTTAGTAATAGAGCTTTTAGTGACAGACCTCGTCCGGGGATGTACTAATGCCAAGCCAATTTCTGCTGCCAAGCAGCATTGCTATGTTCCGGTCTGAAGGGCGTTGTCGCCAGTGTAGTAACCGGCACATTAAGCTTAACACCTGCGACTTAGGTTGATTGAAACAGCGCGGCACTTTGTAAAACAACGCGTCTTACCTGCCTTGTTAAATGCCCTGTAAATTCTTGCTCCGTTTATCGGCAACAAGGGCCATCTGCTTGAAAATGGGTATATCACCTTCTGGGTACCACTAAGCCAAATAAAAAATGATATAATTCAAACAGGAATGAATGCTAAATCAATTTATGAACGTATACAGTGCAAGTGTCGAACGCAATGATCATAAAACGATGTTTTTATTTCCTCGCAAGTTGAAATTAAAATGGTAATGACAGGCTTATAAAAAAAGTTTACGCGAATGAGCTTTTATTTATTGATATGACTTTATCATTTCTTTATCTGATCTGATCTGGATTAATGTTTTTTTTGTCGTATTACACTTACAAATTGAAATAATTAAAACTGGGATTTTATTGGTCATGCATTTCGATTTAATTGTTTCTAAAAACTGAAAAAATTGAAGAAGAAGGTTTGTTTTAATCCTTTATTGAGCTGAGTAGACACATAAAGCTGTTCTTTCCGGTATAAAGCCAAGAGGTTCCGCGAAACTCCTAGAAAACTCTGAGTAAAAGAGGAATCTAATCAGGTTTCATTTAGAATTTGCTCTAAGCTAAAAGAGTACAACAACGCGTCATGCAATATATGCAATTATAATAGGTAACGAGAAGCGGTTATAGCCAAGTGGTTAGGATTTCGGGTTCCCTTTCGAGGGCCCGAGCTTGAATCCCAGCACGTACCTCTCTAACTTATGTACATTTTACGCAATAAAAATATCACTTGCATCTACGATGAAGGAAAACATTGTGAGGAAACCTGCATGCTTAAATGTTCTTAAAGGAGTTTGGAGTCGACCAATTCGAACTGGGTGCGGAACTAGCATGGTGAACTACGGCCTAAACCCTTCTCATTGTGGAAATAAACCTTTGTACTGTAGTGGGCCGGTAATGGGTTTACGTGATGATGAATAGGTAAAACAATTTTCAGTAGACTTATCGACTTGCTGTTTTGTTATCAAAAGTCGTTCGTACTGATAGTTATTCAAGGCGAGGTTCAAGACGATATGAAGAATGAAGGCGAAAACGGTCAGGCGCGGAAACACCAGTTCGAAGCTAAGGATTGTCAAGAATTTCTATAAAAGTATCTGTGTTTTCAACCGACTTAAAAAAAGTAGGAGGTTCTCATTTGGAGTGAAAATTTCTTGGAAGTATCCTTTTGCAGTGGACTGTTATAGGCTATTGATTGATTGATACTAAATGTAATCATGTTGCCACAATAAATATTTTTATATTAAAGATTATTAAATTGAAAATACATGAACATTGTCCTTACTTTTAGCTAAATAAGCGTATGAACAATACCAAATCTGCATGTAATAAATTTTCTCATTTGTCACACTTTTTTATTTGAAACAAATTTATTATACAAACCTTTTACTCAAATGTGTGATGATAAAGACGAATTCTAAATGCAATAAAAATAGCAATGGAATCAGAAATCTCACTGGGAGAGACTAGGGTCCCAGCGTAGGATAGATACCTACGAGTGTGTAGTACTTCCGTAACGTTCAATTAAGTCGGCTGTAGACTAGCAAGCGCGAGTAATACGAAACAAATTAATGCTAAAGACTCGGCGGCGGTAGATTGTTAACACGCCCATTTCCCAGCCGAGTCGCTTTCTGATTTAACACTTGTAATGTTAATGCAGATTTACATTGCAATAGATGCTTTTGGCATTTACATGGGGAAACTTTGTATTTGTCATTTACGAATGCATTTCATTAAACGCGATTCATGTTTCCCCCTCATAGAAATTTAACGGTTATTGAAGATGAACGTTTACAATATTCTTATAAACACTTTTGTTATTTTTATAAGCATTAAAAAAACATCGTGTTACTGTTATTATGAATAAGTGAGGAAAAATTTAGAAGCATACACGTGCATAATTAACTAACTAGTAAATTAAAATGATAAATATGGAAGAAAAAGTAATCTCTTAATCTTAGCTAGTCTAAAACCAGCAGGTGCCAATAAAATTATGACTTTGTAAGTAGTAGTAGACCTTTTTTTGGTAGATCTCGTCCGAGGATGTATATGCGTATTTCTGCTTTCTAGCAGCATTGTTTTGTTCCAGGCTGAAAGTGTGGGGGGCATCCATAAAATACGTGAGATGCTTAAGGGGGGAGGGGGTCGAGTCAAATCTCATCTAATCTTACGTTGGAGAGAAAGGGGGTGCCGGCAAATTTCACGCAATTTTTTTTCTGATTGAAATTAAAAAAAATTATATATTTTGATAAATTATACTATTCTGATCCATTTAATCCAGATTGTACATGCTTAACATTTAATCTTAAGCGTAATCGTAATACGACTAAGATCATTCAATGCGTTTACGTAAGAAACCCACATTTTGAAAAATCTCAATCAACTTTGTATGTGTGGCGATGGTTTTCTATTGACCACCAGGTTGGCCATCTGCTTTGTCTGTCAATTATTAATAAAATAAAGAAAAAAATCTTTATTTATCTTGTTTCATATCGCTTTAAATTTAAATGTAAACTTACAAGATAACTAACTAAGGTTAAGAGCTTACAGACGTAGTTCTGTAGATAGAACGGTAAAGTACTCAAATCTAGTATACCTAAGTTGTATGAAAATCGGCAGAACACTACAAACTAGTTATACCATAATCTCACTGTTGTCTAGTATTTTGTTATTCTTGTGTCTTACAAAAGCATACATAACGTGACTTGATAATATCAGCAAACAATAGCCATACAGCATAATTTATTATATCGATTGGCGCCATTATCTGCCGAGTGTCAGCTGGCGATTAGTTTGTGTTGAAATTAATATCGATTTATAATAAATCAATATAGATTTAAAGCAAATTGCTCGCTACTCTGCTGGATTGTTTATCCTTGCTTCTTGCTTTGAAGCGTGACTTGAATAGCGTTTATTAGCGTGTCCATAATAGCAATTACAGTATTAAACATTGTAACTTTTAATAGCATTAAAGTTAATAGTGTAGAACATCTGGGCTTTAACTACTTGTAAAACCCTTTAGTTATCTAATAACTTAGTAGTAGAGTTTTTGAAACCATTTTAATTCAAATTATATTTTATGTTATCCATTAGGTATTGGGAATCAGGAACTGAGTACTCCTCTCATGGGAGAGAATGGTCTCTTCACCTTCCGTCTTTTCAGACCTATCTCGAGCTGCAGACTTAAGCGTGGTCGAAGATGATACCGCTTTCATGTTGCCTTTGGTCTTCCACGTTTTCGTTGCTATAGAGCTCAAGACTGCCACGGTGTTCTAATGTGCACTGACGGACCGTTTATACTGCTATGTTATGAAACTTAATTAGTTAATTTTTCTAATGACGTTAGGTCTAACTATAATATTAACAAACCGTTCACACTTTACTCGCGCTAGCTATCGGTTGTAAAGAAATGAAGAGAGATATACAAGGTAAAAACGAAATCATAAGTTATAAGTAAGTATACGTAATAATCATCGATCGTTATCGATACGTTTTGTTGAGAAAAAAAAGATGACAACGCTTCAAAGTCAATGTTAAAGTATGAACATAAAACAAATAATGCGGAAGTGAGCAATCAATATCAGAATCAATTTGTACCCGTAATGATTGCCCTTTAAATAAATGATTGTGAAACTTATATAAAGGGCCTACGATCAGTGTAAGTCAATCTTGTCTTATAAAACATAATGAATGTTGTCATACGTTAGTGTTTGAATATGGGTCTCTTAAAAATTATTGTCTATGGAAATTTAAAAGATACTATTAGCAAAAATCATACTACGTTCTATTTTCGCGCTGATTTAGTTTAATTTAGACTCAATAATTAACCTAGAAAATTAATATATGACAAGCACGCTTCCAGGTTGATCATTTTCGAACGAGAAAATTGATCCTATTGTTCACCAAAATGCTCAAGATTCGAGCCTGAACAAATTATATTAGAAATCTCCATAAAGTTATCGTTTCTCAATCAATATTGCCATACTTATAGGAATCCGAAACATTAATCATATTTTTTGGTGACCATAAAAAACCGATCTGAATACAGTGTCTGATTTAGAATATTTAAGTTAGTTGAATCCTCCAAACATACGCTGAAAATAAATGGATAAATATTAATGCCTGTCCATCTATACTAATATTATAAATTTTAAAGTGTGTTTTTATGTTTGTTCATTACCTACGTTCGGCTGGATCGTTTAACTGATATTTATGAAATTTAGCACAAATGTAGCTTACATCCTGGAGATTTTCTTCTTCTTCTTGCGGTGCCTCTCCGACTAGCGAAGGTTGGCAGTCAGCTTCGTAAATTCTTGTCTATCTTTCGCGAGGCGAAATAATTCTGATGCACTCGCGATTCCAGTCCACTCTCTGATGTTACGAAGCCAGACCTTTTTTCTGCGACCAACGCCTCTTCTTCCTGCAACCTTTCCCATCATAATAAGTTGAAGGAGCTCACATCTCCCGTGCCTTAGCACGTGCCCCAGATATGCAACTTTTCTGATCTTGATAGTGTGCAAAAGTTCACGCCATTGGTTGACGCGTCGCAGAACTTCCTCATTGGATTTTTTGAGAGTCCAACTAATGGCTAACATACGTCTGAATGTCCACATCTCAAATGCTTCTATGCGTTTCCTGAGGTCTTCTTTAATAGTCCAAGCCTCGCATCCGTATAGCAGTATGGGCCAGATGTAACAACGGTGCAGAGTTTGCAGAGTACTTTTTTCATCTTGGTAAAGGTACTTCTAGCTATTTCAATCCGGGACCTAATTTCCTGATCACTGCTCCAGGTACCATTAAGCCACGTACCTAAATATCCCGGAGATGAATAATTTATTCCTGAAAAACTGCTGGAAAAGTTAAAATAATATTACGAATTACTAGACCTATTAACTCATCTTAATGAAATTTTGCATAAATTCAAAATTCAAATTCAAATTCAAAATTTCTTAAAAAGAGCAAACCGTACCACCAGGGAGATTATCAGATTCTACATTGTCTTCATTCATATGTGTAAGCAACCTAAAAGCAGGTTGAACATAAACCCCGAAAAGCAATGAACAGTCACGACTTGATAGACAGCACTCATTAGCATTGTTTATTTTGAAGACTTCTTCGATGGTATATGTTTAGTAACCATCACACAACTCAGAAGCATTTTATCTAATGCTGAATGTGACGGGCGGTGATTCTCATCTTAATAACTGATAGCGTGTTTGTTTAGGGTTAGCCGTTTTAATTATCTATTGTCTCTATTGTATTCCAGTATATGACTGAATACTGCAAAATTAGATATTTTGTCCGCGAAGCACATAAAATTGTTTGTATTTACAGACAAATTCATGACTATGAACATAAAATTATACAAAGGGACTTAAATATTTAACAATGGCATATGTTTCGTCTTCCATTTACGTAGTATCCTGGTATAAGAGAATATCATAATTTACCAAAATTCATATAAATAAAATTTAAAGAACCATTATTTATAGCGACACTACAAACGGCAAACATACTTGCACACTTTTATCTTCAACTTGTAGATGAATAAGGTTATACTTAATAAACACTAAATAAAAAAAACTGTTAGGACCACCCATTGCTGTGAAATCACTCCCAATCTATATGAAACTGCCTTTATGATTTTAAATATTAGTTTACCTGGACTCACAAATACGACCTAAAACAAAAATAACCATCAACAGTAAAACAACGAAGCGACGAGTGATCTAAAAATTTCTCCTACTCAATGATAAATAAGAAAAATGTCGACAAGCAGAATATACAAACATTAAGCGTCGACAGGTTTGCAAATAACAAACCGAGTTTAAAGACCAAGTACCAACGGTAGACTGGTAAAGATGGCCGGCCGTAACTACCAACGTTTTCTTTGATGTTTATGCGTATACGTGACAAACTTTATTTTCCAACGCGAGAATCATGCTCATGACACAAATACCACGACAATGGAAACTTGTGTCTATATATGAAGCTCATGCAGCCGGTGTTAATGGGAAGAGAAAATAAGCGGCGCTGCAAGCCCCTGCTATTATCCTTTTTCGTTTTACAACCTTAAATTTTTAACGCTCCTCCAGTTCAGTAAGGTTTATTGGCAAAGTTATTTATAACTTATTTCTGTAACAAGATAATTCTCCTGTTGCCAACTGTAATACCTGAACTTCGATGTTTTTGTCGGTCGTTCTTTATATTATCTTTTTTATTGCTAATCTCTTCGCCTTAAATTGTTCTGCCGGTTAAGCCATTCGTTCAGTGAGATTTAGCAGTTACTCGGTACATTTACGAAAATATATTTATTTATCATATCACATTAGGTTCTTTATGAAAGAACAATGCACTCGGAATAGCCTTTTATACAATTGGTTTATGCTCCAGAACGACTTCGATGTCCGAGCAGATAAAGATCAAACATAATTTTATTACATAATGTTTGTTATCTCTATTCACGTTGATTTATACTAGTAGGATCGTAAATACTTTTGTAGAGTTAAACAGTATTATTTCGAAGTAGTTTTGTGGGCGTTTTAGCCATTATAACTTTGAAGTCGTAAATCCACGGATTGCCAAGACGTGTCATGGCGCCGCTTAGTTCTCGCGTTAAATCTTCATACGACTCAATTTTATCGTTTGCGAAAAGTTAACTACTTCTAAAATCCTTTTTAGTATAGTAAACAAAATATTTTAATTTTTCTTTGGATACATTATATTAGTTAAGATATCCTGTTCGGTGACTTTAAGGTAGAAGCCAAAGTATTTGTTAAAATGAAGACTCATTCCATTCTTAGGCGATTGCAACGTATTTTGGATACAACTTAAATTATCGGCTAGTATGAGAGATATACTTGCACATGGTGGTCCTTCTAGTAAAAGCAACCATAAATTGAACAACTAGTATAACATCGTCGTAAACCCTAACGATATAGCCTACAAAAGCTGCATCCCTTATCTGGATGAGATCTTAATCGATCCGATCTAGGAATTCATAAAACAATTTTAATTGTCACATTTTGCATACATTGAAAATAAATTGTACCTGATGAGAAAGGACGTGGTGAGTTGACGTGGGATGAGGCGTGCGCCCGCGCAACAAATTGTCACTTGGCAACTTGTTAAACAATATTTATTCAATAGCATACCGACTTGAAATGATGGACACTCGAAACTCTTGTGCAGGAAACGTTAATGACATTCAGTTCTTGGGTACACAACGCTAAGTAATCGACGAGTATGTTAATATTTCCTCAATGCTCTCTTCACATCGGGTTCGCTACAATGATCAATTAATGGAATAAAAAGATTGACAAATTATAGCCTGAACTGGCGGTCTTGTAAAAAGCGATGGCGCAAGCGGCAAGAAAAAACTTGATACAGTTAAAGTGTGATTGATGAACCTGCGCAGTTGCCAACGTGTGGTAATTGAATTATAGGACAAAAACAGTTTCCACATTATCCATTGTCATATCTTGTGGATGCATAGAGCTTAAAATTGGGTGGGCAATGGGTTTGACGAGTGAATTTGGTCGGCAGTTTAGAAAGGTGGGTGTTTCAGTAGCGAGATTCCATTTGATCATTAATTTGCCTCCCATCTGCGCTAAAGTGAGTGCATGATATGCAAAACAATCGAGATATGGCGAATTGAGAAATGGCCTTTATAAGGCGGTGAACACAGTTTATAAAAATTATAAACATTACGAGATTCCCATAAAACATTACAATGCCCGATTTTGAATTTTCAGATTTATGGTAATAGGGATACCTTACATAAAACCGAGTTTTTTCATTTGATATTTGATGATTTCTGATTTAACGTCCGAGATTGAGTTACGTAAATCGCATATTTTTAAATTATTTCCCTTCCAGAAGATTAGGAGAAAATAGTATTCTATAGATGGATAGATAGACTGACAAGCGAATGATCCTATAAAAACTTTTTCCATTATGATATGATATTATTACCACGATATTTTTAATTTGCAACACGGTTTAATTTAATATTATATAGTAATTAAAATAGATAAATTTAAATTAATCAGCGTTCCGAACGGCAAACCATACGTTTATTAGAAGTCGACAATCGCTAATCCACGGCGCCTGTCCAAGCCAATGTAATCAAGTGCCAGAAAGATAAGATAATTTCCGAGTTAACTTACGAGCATGGAACTAGTAATTGTAACGCTCAATAACAAGATATATAAATTCATGTTTTAAAAGACTATGAAATTGTTTTGAAACAAGACTTATGAAATCTATTAATTACCTAGTTTTGTAAGGAAACAATAAAGTGAAACGGCTAAACATTACTTTTGAGTAAACGTAGAGCTTTTTGCGATTTAGCTTTGCTGAGGAAGTACTCGTGCGTATTTCTGTCACCAAGCAGAGTTGTCGGGTTCCGGTGTAAAGGGCGTAGTTACCGGTGTAATTACAGGCATAAGATGCATTTGCATGCCCTGTAAAGTGTTGCTCTGTTTTAGGCAAAAGTTTTCTCATATCTGCTTGGTAGGTCAAGTATTACTATGAAAAAGATTAAAATTTTAAAAATTTAGTTTTCTAGTGTCCTGTATAATTAATTATTCAACTGCACCAACGCGGCATTTTATAATGACAGTCACGTATTATGGAGCTATAAACGACGTTTTATAAGATTAAAAAAATGGTTAGAGAACAGCATGTCCATGCCTTATCCTGAATACGCGGCGGTAGTAAAAGTGCGCGTAGGTACTCGTATTACGAACCGGCCCGCCGCCGTTGAATACTGCGAACCAAACACATTCCACCAACTATGCGTATTTCTGTTATTGCACATTCCACTACTCACAAATGCTGTGACAAGCTACAAAATTAAAAAACTTCAGCGGCACTCTTATAAGTTACAAAAAGTTCTAAGGTGCCTTAGAACTCTTTGTAAATTACAACTTGGTCTTAGCCTTACTGGACATAGCCGAAGCCGAGACCAGACCAGAGAGTTATGAATAGCACCCGTCATAACGCGTCAAATCTCTTCAACCGACTGACTTCCACTTTTGGACATAGGTTTTTTGTAGGGATTTCCAAAATCCATGGTCCTGGGCCGCTTGTTTCTAGCGGCTTCCAGCGACCAGTCGTCTGTCTACCTCGTTGTAGATCGACGTACGCTGCGTTTACTGGTGAGGGGTCACCATAAAAGCAACTAAGGACCCCAGCGTCCATAGGTTTTCCGAGCTATGTGCCCTGCCCATTGCCACCAATATCAGCGTCGCGATTTGCTAAGCTATGTCGGTAACTGTAGTTCTTAATCGGATCTTCTCCTTTCTGATTTGATAAGATAGAGATAGATACTTCAAACATAGCTCTCTCTGATGGGTGACGTGACCATGTTTCAGATCCGCAAGTCATCAATAGCAACACGAACTGTTCGAAGAATGGATTCGACAGTTCACCTCTTTCTCGAAATTGGAGCCAACTAACTGGACCGTGTGTCCTAGGTATAGGTTTTTGTCTACAATTTTGAGTCTAGAACTATGATCTATGATCGGTTGGAGCGGAACAAACGCGGTTAAACATACTCGTTGTCTTGCTCATGTTTAGACGTAGGCTCACCAGTTGAGAAACTCTGAGTTCATTGAGCATCACACAATGTTTCCCCGAAATAAAGAGTACCGTGTGTGTTTTCCCAGACTATAATCAAACTGCACCTCACAGGGCTGTAACGCTGTATTAACAAATTTTATACCTACTATCTGGATACCTAGAATTCTTCTACTGCCCGTAATGCCAGATCATATCGATTGCGCACTTGCAAATGCAGAGAAGAACAAGCTCTCATCTAACGTATATCCTCAGAAATACTCTTTGGGGATATTCAAGGGGCGGAAAAACGAAATCTTTAAAGCCAGATATTTATTGGTGGCTTGGTGGTAGTGCTGTAGTAGTCCTAGGCGACGATGGTCGCTTATCAACTAGTTTGCTCATGTGCCTGCTACACATATACAATTAAAAGTCGTCTGTAGATGATAATGGTGATATTGTATTAAAATAAAAGGAGAATCACTTTTATTTTAATAAAGTCGTTAGAATAGATTATGTGCATTATTAAGTACAATTGACGCAACTTAATTACACCACTTCGCTATAACAATAAACAATTTCCAAAATACCACCTCATTGGTATTCATGAAGAAACGACACCTGGTGTGTTCGAATTTGTATGCCTTTAACACACTATCGATTTAGTACCGATATCAAATTGTAGTTACGTCCTGCTAGGAATATTAATACACTGTTTCATGAATATATTTACTGTGCTAAGAGCCTTAGACTTGTATCGAAATTCTTCATCTTACTTGAGAGTTACATACTTTTTGGTAACGGGGGAGTCTTCTGAATACTAGATTGCAATTAGCTCAAATAACATCAAATTCTCAAAGGTGGTTTACTGGCACATTCGTATTTTTACAACAAATATAGTCCTAACAAAACAGCGACTTCTTCACTGTAAGTAACATCGCGTTGCGCAGCTAGTACAATATATTTTAAAGAAACAATTAAACCTAAATATTAATCTTTGTTTGGTTAAGATACACCAAAAAATTGAGATTGTTTGATGAATTCCTTTTTTTCTTAATATGTACAACGTGTAACCGAATCACGAAATACAGCTGAAGGGTACTTTTGACAACCCAATTGAGGATGAAAGACCGACACGCGCATAGTACCGTTACAACAGATTAAATAAGTGACAGGAGTCACTTGATTTTAATTTTGCATGTGAGGGCTGTATCTGTTTTTTTTCAGGAAAAACTATGGCAGT
Organism: Pararge aegeria; assembly: GCF_905163445.1. Classification (NCBI taxonomy): domain Eukaryota; kingdom Metazoa; phylum Arthropoda; class Insecta; order Lepidoptera; family Nymphalidae; genus Pararge; species Pararge aegeria. The sequence continues at coordinate 6,180,892 of NC_053194.1, forward strand.
GGTTTACTCAAAACTATTACCGATTGGGTTTCACAAATAAGTCTCAGAGTCGGTTAAAATCCCATAGGCTGTGAAGTAATATTTCGGTTTTCATTTACACATTGGACCTATATACATATTTATAGAAAAGTTACCAAATCACTAACTATTACAAACAAAAAAATATGTACCATAATTTAGTTTTATTTTGGTACATATTAAAATCTAAAACATCTTCGAAACCACCACAGCGAAGCATAGTGCCTAACATGCTGACAGCATTGTCCCTTTGAATGGCCAAACTAATCCTGACGGTCCCAAAGACAGTACTCCTAAAGGCACAAAATGAAACTTCCGCCTCCCTGCTCTGCTGTAACCTGCTCGGCACGGGTAGCAGCCGCACCCACCATTGACCAGGTCGCCTGGATGTGTGATGCAATAAATATTATATTTTATATTATTATAAAAGATTTATACAAACAAATTCCTTCCCATAATTTGTAGATTTTCAATTTTTTTGTTTTGCAAAGTTATTATTTCATAACGCCAAGAAGTTGCTTCAATTAAACACATTTCAACCTTTTTTTTGAGAGAGCGGTAATTAATGAAAAGTACTATAGCTCGTATTGACACTTACCATATTTGTCTTGGAAAAATAATTAAATCTATTTCATTAACAATACAGTTCATCCAAAAAAGTATTCGTAACTAAACCATTTCCATTCCTTCTGAAAAATCAAGACAGCAATACAGACATGTGTACATCTTACAGGCGTTCGATCAACTGACTAAAATTAATTTGATAACACACTTTTAATCAACATTTTTCATATCTCTATGGGAAATGCATATGTATAAATGAAACGAATGTTTAGCGTTAATACGGATGTATTATTAGATTAGATATTTAAAAATGAGGTCAGACCACGATGCTTTAATCGAAAATGAAAAATCTTTTATATTCCATACATATTTTATAAAGGCAAAAGCCTGTTTGTTTGTAAATGACCTAAATCCAAAAAGCCTATTCGCTTATTGGTTTAGCGACACGTAAATTTAGCAATTCAATACTTATACGTGCTAATCGTAGTGACAAAGTAATGTCGAGTAGATACTCGTACCTACATTAGCTAACTATATGGGTGGTCAGACATAAATATGTTCCAAAGGTGTTGGATTTCGCATTCTGTGTTTGTCTCTATGACGTTTGTGTCTATTAAGCATGGTTTTATTCCATTATGGCATAACAAATAAGAGTATATTACTACTAGCGGTTTTTCCGCAACTTAATCCGCAGGTAATAAGTAATTTTTTTTAAGTAAAATTTCCATCCACTATTTTTTTAAAGTACTTATACATAGCGTCGCATCGTCGGTCCGTGGTATTAGGTGCTTCGTTTGCAAAAACTTATATTCTTATTTATTTTTTATTTATTTTTCCTATACTTATACTTGTACACCAAGGAAGTAACAGCTTTTTTTTCTATTAAAGTTATTTAAATAGCTTAGTATATTTATATACATAGCTTTATAATTTAACAACCAACAAACAGTAAAATCGTGAAACAAGCGATAATTAAATTGAATCTAAAGCTTGCGGTAAAGTATATTTCATACAAATAATATCAAATTATTTTATTAACTTTTATATCACGCACAGTAAAGTTGGTATGTAATAAAATCACAATAATTGAACGAAACGACTTACCTTATTGATTGTAAATTTGTCAATTTGCATGTAATTTGGATGCAAAATTGGTTTTTTAAGTTCCCATATAAACCACACGCGGTCTTTGGGGACGTTTCTCATTGACCAGGCCATTCTGATAATATCTTGGTTAGTTCACACGAATTTGAGTAAAAGTCCAGTTCCTGCAATGTAACAGGCATTGACGGATTTTTGCTACACCCAAAAATATTTAGGTAATATAAAAAAATAACTAGACCTAATGAGCTGTAAAGAGTTTTTCTGCCTTACCCTTGTCTTACTAAGGGTAGAAACAAAAGAATTTACGTAGTAAAGGTGCCTTATATCCGTTATCATATAAATGTAAAACGCCGGCATGTCATTTCATATTTATTCATTTAAAAGCATATTAAAGAATTTAATCGAGATTCCTTAGAATAAGATAGGATAAATCCGGTCAAGGGATAGGGTCACTGGAATCTAACAAGAATTAGCACACATTTTTTTTGCCCACTATACGTGTAGGGAAGTTACTCATTTTTCTCTGCAATTTACGTTAGTTTTCCACAAGTCTGCGTGATTTCTGTACATTGGGCATTCAAGAAATAACGGTTGCCATTGCATACAGCTTTCAAGTATTGTCTAGTTGACTACGGACCTCTTAAAGCGTTTCAACGCTTAACGTTGCGTTTTGAAGACAAGCGTAAAATGTTACTGTGGGAGGATTTCATCTTACAGGAAATCAGAAAATTTACACTACACGTCGTGGGTGTGTACAACAACACATATATAAACAATAAAGTAAAAAAAACCTTGTGAGAAGTGCGTTAAGTTAACATGCAATAAACAAAATGCAATAAATAACTAATATAAATGTGTATATATATATAAAATCGCATCGCAATAAGTTACATAAAGTTGCGTTCTACTATTATTATTTTTAACTTTGAAATGCGAATGAGATACAGAATTAAAACAATAAAAATACTAATGAAAATTCCATAGAACCAGCTCATGTCGCCTACTAGTCTTCCTATTAACATAAATGACCAATAAATTATCATTTCGACAAATAGTTATTGAGTAACAAGCTGGGATTAAAATCTATGGAATTTGCAGTAATATGTCAAGTGTAATTAATTATTTATATTTGTTTCGTTCCAGTAGTTTGAGCCTTTGAGCTTGCGCACATAGAAGACAAAGACTTACTGAAATGCCTACGAAAAACGAATGTGACATTGTATTGTTTTACTATATGAAAGATGCGCCAGACCAACTTTTCTTGCTTTTGTCCATTGTGTGCACATTTTTAAGATATTTAAAATACTGGTATCGACCTGATTCCGGATATAAAAGTAATGATGGCATCATAAATGTGAGATATTTATAAAAAAAATACATTGCTTTTGCCTGTATTGTTTGTTTCTGATGGTAGTTAAATCAGGCGTCCTTGCTTATGAGATATGTTTTGTACTCTTTTAACGGTCATTGATTTAATTTTATTGCAGCATTGAAATTGTTATTATATAAATTCAATTCCAATACAATTTAATAGCTATTCAACAATCTAACATTTTTAATTAAAGTCATAATATAAAAAATGTAGGGTCTTGTGTTCTGTATGGTTTCTCCTAAAAATCTATGTTTTTTTTAAGAATAAAAGATGCGAAAGCCGTAGAACCTTTGAAATGATAATTTTTGTCACGCTTGAAAAGTTTTGTGTATGAATCTTATTCCAGCCTACAAATTTGGAACAAAATATTAAGTTGAAGAAAGCGACGCCGGATGTCTTATGAAATTAATTTGTTGTTTTACATTTCCAAACCGACATCGACTTCAATTTATGGCTGTATTTGTTTACCTAAAGGCCATATTTATCACCATTATAGATATCGATTCATCGACTTTGTAATATTTCTCGAGATAACTTAACGTTTTTAAATTAATCGAATGCGTAAACTTTAAATTAGAATTGAATAGAATATAATATTTGGTATGGCAAATTATAAATATGTATTTATATTAAGTAGGTATACAGATTTAAAGCCAAATAAGGTATCGGTAATTTAATAAAGATTATCGTGACATAAATATTTACAATTTATTTTTATCGGTTTTGGTTACACTTTGGGAAAAAATCATAATTTATGACAAATGTTCTAATGTTATGAATGCTAAAATGTTGGTTTTTCCCACTCTTATGCAGCAATTCTTATTTTTCTTGCTCAAATACCACCCTCACGCTCGTCTGGTGGCACAATATGTATTTCTTCCGTTCACTTTAATTTGCTGTTAACTACTATCAACTATTATACACCCCCTTTAAACATTTCACATATTCTTTGGTCTCTCTCCACTTCTTTGTCTTTTCACATAAATATTAAACATTCCTCTATTAATATAATATGATTGTTAGTAAAATTTGGGCAGATTAAGTCTTTAACATGTAGGTATTAGAAATTCTACTTAGGACATTGGGCTCTATTTTATATTGTTATTTATTTAATGTTTAAGTGATCTTTCATTATAGGAATAGGATATTATAATAACGTACGAGCGTTGAGATATGCTAACGTTCGGCGATATGTTAGTAATATTATGCCTTAGATGTAATATAACATGAGGATGTAATGAGAGGCAATATTCACAGTGGGGGACAGGCAACATTAATGCTGTTTTACACTCAAGGTATAAAAAGTATTTTTAACTTTCACCGTTTAAGAGACTTTTTAATAAAAGGAATTTATTTTACATAATTATGGAGGTATTGAGTAAAGTAATGATTTTCTTTTACAAGTTTTCCCTGGGCAAAAGGATAGCAGTACAGGCCAGGTCCTGCCAGTTTAGCACAGATATGAGATCCGTGTGTGACCCTAAATGGCACCAATGACAAATTTTTAGAATACCACTCACCTGAGTTTGTCATTATCATGGCTCAAATCTGCGTCATACATTTCTGTGAAGATTAAAGAAAATCGCGATAATCTACCTCGCGGAATTTATGAGCAAGCATTATATTTTGATATTCTGAGGTTTTTTTCTTATGCTTTTACAGTGTTTTGTCCTTGAGAACATGGCAGTTCTATCGTGTGCTATACATAAGATCCTTAAATTAAACAATTTTTGTGACTAATATTTAAATATCATAATACGATTACAGTGAAGAGCTGCAGGAACCAAGGCATAGAATTCATTCGCGATCGCAGATATTTGACTACTCAGGGCACTTTGCGCAACACTACGTTGTGTCTATTTATCGGTGAAACTGAATTAAAGTGAAAAAATAATTTTATAAATACGAAAGTATGTCTTTTTTTTGTTTGTTTGTTTTGAAACTTTTGATTAAAATTAGCACATTTAGGTAAAATTGGCGTGTTGGAGATGACCATAGAATACTTGCGCGGTTTTTCATTTCTTTGTGATCATAATTTTAAAGAAAACCGAAATAAACAGACATGAAATCGTGAACGAAAGTTAGTAAATTACCGTATACCGATATCTGGTCATAGAAAATACTACGATTTGATTTACTCAACACGCTATACTCATATGTCGTCAATTCGGGCGTTTTATAAGTATGTTTCCAGCGTTAATGCCGTCGCTCGGTTCGACTGTTACGAGGTGACTGTAAATCAATAGGAGCTAGGGTTATTGAATTAATCCAATTGATAAAGGAAGCCTCTTAGTGTATGCTTAAACTAACTTGATTGTTTTTCAATACATCTGTTTGATTCTTGATTCTTGATTTTATACATTTTGCTCTATTAAATATACCTAATGATCATAATACGTACATAGTTATTATAATCTGTGCGCCGTGCATATCTATTTACTACTACTTTTGTGTTTCGGTAGATTTCATTCAAGTTTTTTACAAATGGGCTGTCTATTAGACTGTTTTATGTTTTGTGCTATGTATTGAGGATAAACATTTTTTTCATAGATTCGGTTTATGATTCATGTACTCTGATTAAGCTGTGTTCGTTCCAATATTCCTATAGCAATATTCTTTACATTCCCTAAATAGATAGACTGCCATTGATAGTTTGATAGGTTGCCTGGCAGAGATCGCTATTACGCGATAAGGTCGCCTCTTGTATTCTTCTTTATGTTTCTGTTTTTATTACATTCTTATATATGTTCATGTTGTGGTATACAATAAAGAGTTAAATAAATAAATATATATGTATTAGCTAAAAATAATGTTTCATAATTTTTATTAATAGTTTTGCATTAATTATGATAATATTATTTACCTAGCAATGACAATAAGCCAGAAGGTTGTTTAGTTACCTAAATTACTTTGTAAGTAACGTGTCCTCTTAAGATTTTTCGATTCTCTGTTCCAAATTATTATGATTAAACATTCTCATTCATTATTAACATTTGTTGGAAGTAGAGTTTTCATTACGGAAATAATAGATACAACATCTGACAGTTAGACAGAGAGAGTTATGACAAACTTGTAACATAATTTATTGCTTTTTCTTCTTCGCACTGGTCGTAGTCATTATTTGAGGGTTTACAATTCGACAAAAAGAAAGCAGTAAAGCAGGGATGCCCAGTCTCAATGCTCTACTAAAGGAAAGACGCTTGAGTTGGCTAGGCCATGTACACCGGATGGAATGTTCTCGTTTGTCTCGACAGGTTCTTCTTGGTGAGGTGGCGCATGCTACGAAGTTTAAATACTGCGCTAAGAGGTGACATTGGAAGGATGGCGCAAGAGTATTAAAGAGGGATCCCATATCTATGACGATGCGTGGTTTGGTGTTGCTCAAAAAGGAAACGAAGGCATACCACGTTTTCTTCAGATTGCGCTTATTTAAGTGCCATATTTGCGGCCGTAAATGTCGCTCTTCGACTAAACCCACTCCCAGGCGGTTGCTTTTTCTATAAATTCATGCTTCAATCGCAAACTTTATTTTATCATTTCATCTCATCTCATGTTCTGCGTGTTTACTTTATTTAGTCTACCTACTAAATACGTTGAAAGATTAATCAATTAGTCGGAATTTATTCCCTCGGTTAAGAGTAAATTAAATGGTTACGTAACGTAACAAAGTCTGAAATATAGGCTCGGAATTTTGCCAATTTGCCAAAACCACACTAAATAAATTGTAGAGTCAGACGAATTAAAATATCGTCGCCAATATGTGAAAAGTAGCGTTGGCGTGTGGTTTGAATTAATTTAGTAGTAATTTTGTTTGTGGGGCTTTGTAGGTAGTCTGGGAACATTTTAACAAGTTTTTGTATGGTTGGTAGGAAAATATATGATAGTTTTGCATCGAAGAAGACATTAAATTTGAAAACGAAGTTTTTTTTATCAAATTTTTTAGCTAAGGTAAAAAAAAATGAAGTCTGAAATTGAAACTATCTATTGTTTTGCTGAGAAATAGTTACACCGTTACCGTCGTGGAATTAAGGGTTCCAATTTCAACAGTAGAGTCCTAAACTTCCTCTTAGAATGTGAAGGGTCTAAGGCGTAGTCCACCACGCTAGCCGTGTGTGGATTGGTAGACCCCACACGCCTTCGAGAACGTTATGTAGAACAGGCATGAAGGTTTCATTACGATGTTTTCGTTGTGTCGTTCAATGTGTCGTAAAAGTAAGTGACATTTATATTGTTTAAATTAAAAACGGTCACAACCCCAAACAGTTAAAGCCCTAACCTAGTAAAAGGGCTTAACACAAAATTAATACACTCTTTTTTGGCTTGTAACGCTACTAACGTTAAGGAGCAATATCATCATTGTATTGATTAGACTCTTCGGGGCAGTAGGTTAAGTGTGAAGTGAATCAACGTGTTGAATCACAATCTCTATCAGCTCTACTGAGAGCGCTGACACTAATTAATGTCTCCTCTCGAAGTTATCGGTGTATTGAGACGTATCTACGAGAAGCATTAGCTTAGCTACTTATTTATTGGTTATTGTAGGTTTTGATATCATAAGATTCGTCATCATATTATCAAATTATATACGTCCATTGCATTACAAGTTGCTGTTTGACTTAAGTTTCAAACCTATAAATAAAATAAATAAATAAATATACTACGACAATACACACATCGCCACCTAGCCCCAAAGTAAGCATAGCTTGTGTTATGGGTACTAAGATGACTGATGAATATTTTTATGAATTATATATACATAAATACTTAGAAAATACATATAAACACCCAGACACTGAAAAACACTTATTGCTCATCACACAAACATTTTCCAGTTGTGGGAATCGAACCCACGGCCTTGGACTCAGAAAACAGGGTCGCTGCCCACTGCGCCAGTCGGCCGTCAACCTATGCAACGTATGTGCGGTACTTTTGATATCATCTGCTTACCTAGTAGAAAATGGACACTAACACTGCGTTTTCCGTTGGGAACGATGGGAGCTGAACGTTAATCGGCGCTGTTCCCCGCCTATTGCCACTTTAGCTTAACAACCTTAAAACACGTTAAGGCATATCAGTAGCTCGGTTTCTTCTTAAGCGTTGTTTCATTTCTGTTTGAATCAGGCAAATAGGCAAAATGTATGGGTATCAAAATAGTTACGTGTTTAACTTTTGCATACTACGAGTACGCACATTTCTTTTAGTTCCAATTTAATATTTTTTGTTAAAACTTTTAAAACCTGAAATGAGAAATTGGTGCTAGGAAGAACTAATGAAATTGAAAATGACTTCATCCTTGAACATAACGTAAGATCATCACAAATAAACACATATCGCGTAAATATTTTCATCTTACTAATGTATAGAAAAAAAAATAAAGAAATTAAAATTACTAAAAAACTAACACGACAAAATCTAGCCTGTAGTGTTTTAAAATTATTTTTAGTTCTTTTAACTTTACCAGCTGTTCTACTTTAGAACAATGACTTATATAAAACAGAAAGTAACTATGTTGTAATCGTTTTCTGAAAAACTGACCGTAAATATTATTCCACGAAGCGGCTTATCGGTCAGTACATATCAAATTTGTACAGCGCTTAACCGTCTTTAGTCGTTCATAAATCACATTATATTTGTTGTTTTTTCGCAAATGGGTCGTCTTTGTTACAATGTAACAGAAAGATCCTTAGTTTAAAAAAAGAAGCCGGAAAGTTTTTGGCTAAGCCAGCTTAGTTAGGAAATTGGCGGTGTCGCCGTCAATCCCGGCTATTATAACACTATACATATAACATATACTGCAAGCGGTGATAGCCCCGTGGCCGAGTTCGGCAAGCACGCACCTCTTACTTTTCTAAGTTGTGTGCGTTCTAAGCAATTAAAATATCACTTGCTTCAACGGTGCATTATTGTGAAGGAAAACATAGTGAGGAAACCTGCATGCCTGAGAGTTCTCCATAATGTTCTCAAAGGTGCGCCAGCGTGATGCCTTTATCCCTTTTCATTGTGGAAGGAGACCCGTACCCTGTAGTGGGCCGGTAATGGATTGACATTGGATGGATGATGATGATGACATACATACATACATTTAACATTGGAGATTGGTTTATGTGCTTATTACTTATCTCTTATCGGTGCGAGTGATATTTTAATTGGTTAAAACGCACATAACTTTAAAAAGTTAGAGGTGCGTGCTGGGATTCGAACTCAACCCTCCGAAAGTGAAGTCGAAGTCCTACCCACTGGGCTATCACCGCTTGCATAGACAGTTATTCGTACCTATTTATAAGGTGGATGTTAATATTATCCTTGAAAGGGTTTAGCTACGTGCTATCAATCTGGTATGGTAGATCGCCGGGCGGTACGACTTTGTCGGTTAGACGGTACTTATAAATTTTCTTATTATCAGTTCTAACAAGATATATTTTAGTAAATGCAGTTGGGAATTACAAAGAATATGTTCCTTCTTCACATTTCTACGATGTTCTGAAATGCTTTGGAATCCTTACCTACGTCATTGTTGTCTAATCGACTTCGATCGACAAAAAAAAATTTTCCTTCCACATTTTAGTAAAAAAAAGGCTCAAGGCTTCTTTCTATTCGATTAGAGCTAATCCTGAACATGATATTATCTAATAAACAAAGTAGGAGTTCCAAGTTGCTGGGATGTCGACCTCTCACTGGTAAACGCAGTTGGTAGACGCCCGACAAGACGGGCAGATGAAATCAAACAAGTCTCAAGGATCCACTGAGCCCAAGCGGCACACGACCATGGTATTAAAAATTCCCTTCAAAGGACTTATTCTCAGCAGAGGACATCTATTAGTTGACATGAGAATGATTCTGATGAAATCTAACTATTTTACGGACTACTGCCGAGGAAACATCAGTAGGTATAAAAGTTTTAAGCACAATAAATATTTTTTTATACGAGAAGTGTAAGTTTGGCATTGTCTGTATCTATATCTGTATCTATATCCTTTAACCTAGCACTCCAAGATTTATCGGATTCTTTGATATATTTTACGCCAAAAAGCGAGTGGATATTAACGCAAATTCAGTTTTAGGAACCATTGTAAGTTGCAAAAGTTTGATATTTTTATCAAACTTTTGCAACAGTTTCAATGAAAACATATAATTACTTTTATCGTAGTCTGAAATTTAAAGCGTAATTCTAAATTACGCGAGTCTATGTGAAGTATGATATGTACAGTGTACACATCCTAGATCTATCATGTAACCTAACTAGCCTAACACGAACTAACCTACTAACCTGTAGGCAGGGGCAAAGTGGCGGAAGCGCGTAAAACTCAGTTGCCTTTGCCTTGCATACAGCAATTAAAATAAGGTACGCAAGCATAGGATATAGATGCAACAAATTATTGTGATGGATTTTAGCGTGAGCACAGTAAGTATTTACGTTTTTAGTTCTTGTTAACAAAGAGGATACCAACACTCACTTCCTGCAGCATAGCATTTAAATGCAAAGAGAGATTTAAGTACCTACCTTCTAGTCTAGGGCAACAAGAATGTTGCCCTTATCCCAAGTTTCTTAGAGTCGGCACAATGGGTCTTCTGTAATCTCGAAAAATTCGTATCTGACGTTTTAACGTCGTGAATTTATGCCGCTTTAAATACATTATGAAAATTGTAATTGTACCTAACATTTTTTTTTTTTTTCTAGCTCAAAGTATAAAGAAAAAAAATTGTAGCAGCGTGGAATAGTTTCGCAAAGCCAGCCTAGATCATCTGATAGGTACCTATATCACGAAGCCATGTTGTTACGTACATGCTATTATGTACGTACCAACGATTTCTATATACGATAGATTGGTAATAGAAACTGGTAGTTTCCCAGTTAACGAAACATACGTATCATCATATCAAAACGAGAAAGATTTAGACCGTAGTCCGCCATGTTGGCCCAGTGCGGATCGGCGAACTGAGATTCGAATTTGGTGCCCTTAAGTGAAGCCAAAGTCCTTATAAGTAGGCTATCTAAGCTACGTACTAATAGGTAAAGGGGGTTAATACCCAGGAGAGTGTTTCGCTAGAAATTAGATAGAGTGGCTATGTCATCAAATTTAATAGAGTTTTTAACGAGTCCATCTCTATGTAGTGAAACAATATATGGGTATGACGAAATTCCCGCGCGTTTTCACCACACTTCCGCCTCGTTTTTGCAGCGAGATCACCGTATAAAGTCGAAACAAAGTATTATCGACAATTGATGAATTTCTTAGTGACAAGTGCCTGGAAGCAGTCTGCTACAACGCAAGATTGTCAACCACTCATTGTAAAATTGACAAATATTGATGCTAGAAAAGCGTAACTTTTCAGTTTGCCGTTTTTTCTCGGTAATCTGCTTTCCAAACAGGTATAGAGCCGCAATTTCAAAGGTGCTACTTTGTAGCACTTGTAGCCTACTTTGATATGAGTTTTGAATCTAGAACTGTTCCCCAACGTTAATGAGCGGAACCGTTGCGTTAAATTCGCTCGTGAATGTGGCGCTTAACAATTAAACGCTTCTGTCTGCACCTCAGACTATTAAAATAATACGTGGATGTAATTTTCCGTCATTATGTTTATTTGTTTTTATTAAATTTTTAATGTGTGGGTGGTTCTTTGTCGAAGGTTAATAACATTATATTGACCTTTACTGGATATTGTATTTTATAAAAAAAAAAACTGTGATCATTGTGTTGTTGGTGTCATGTAAAAAGGGAATTGTAAGTTTTACCCGGAATTTCCCCAGTTTTTTCTAAAACATACCTTTGCATATGCGAATTATTACATGTTGCCTATTGTTGGAATTTTAAACTTCATTAGGCTAAGTGACTTTGAGAGTGTTCCTATACCACAACACTCCATGAGATTGTACATTAGATAACAATTATTATAATCTAGTGATTTAAATAATAAGTTCCTTAAAATATAGTGCCACTCAATACATTTTATTTCAATTAAATCGGGTAATCTAAACCCGCTGTTTTACATATCTCTGAGTACTTGTACATCGATAGCTTTCTCAAAAAAATATATATCGTAGTATTTTATCTCTGAGAAATTATTTCTAGTCATTCATGATTTAAATAATACAGGCAATGCTACGAATCTAGGAAGGTAGCCAATTTTAGTTTATAATAATTGATAACGCATCTGTAATGCGATTTGTAAGATTGATCATTGATCGACTACCGAACACAATTTCATGTGCATGTAATTTACGTGGTAAGGCTCCATGAATAGTAATTGAGAGATTATTACATAAGGCTACCCATTGAAATACATAAATGAGTATCACCATTATTATATTATAGCCAGTAGATAAATTATGCAAGTCATTATTGTAGGTACATAAAAACCTAAAAACCTTCGGCAGACCATCTCAGTGAAGCGGACAAGGTTCCTTACAAAACTAAATAGTTATAAATAATATCCTGAATATGTATACACCGTAAGAGTCTGTTCAAACATATCAGAATCATAAGCTGGAACACGTCAGGGAAGTAGGAGTTAGGTTTTTTCAGTTTTGGTTTGGAATTTTGAGAACATTGACTGGATTCAAACAATCGGATAATACTGATGGAGCTTTTCTCTGGTAACCTTCAGAATTTTCATTCTTTATGACATTTTATATTTATTAAGTAGCACCGTAAATACCTTGCTATTCTTTAGTAACACCTAAATTAATTTAATAGTTTAATTTATCTTAAACTAAGGGCAAATTAGGATTACTTTAGTTTCTTTTATACCTACAAATTTTAGTCTACAATTTTAAATACCACTCCATCAAAAGAAGTTGTAGTTAATCTTGTGTTCAATTGTTTTAAGACGTGTTATAGTATGCGTTGGCGTAGGGACATAACTTGTTATATCATTTTGTTAAAGTATTTTTCCGTTATCATCTGATATTAAGAAAAACATCTCCATGTCAGATGGAAAATAGACACGGCAGTGTTTCTGATATGTCTGGATATACCATAATGTTCATGGTATCATGTTCATATTACCTCACAGCACGTGAATAAATCCCCTGCACCTAGGTTGCGGTTTAGCTAAAATCCTCCCAAGTAATTGTTCTGGCGTGCGGTCGCACGGTGTCATCCAAATAACCATATATTCTTCTTGATAACCGAGCCTTGATTGTGTCGACCAAATGGCACGTTTTATTACGCAACAACATGAGGTACGTATATGTTGCATCACGTAAAAAGAGCTCTGACGTTTGACCTGCGTAGTGGACAATTATGCATGCGATTAAATTGCCTAATGGACATTTTATACGTTAACCTAAAAACATTAAATCAAATCAAATACACTTTAAGGCAATAAAAAACACAATTGAAAGAAAGTTAAGGTTAAATAAGCGGACTTATCGCATAAAAGCCACAGCTACCAGGCAATCTACCAAAGGCCATGAAGTAAAGAAGAAGGGTTAAACCTTAAGAGTTTTATAAATGATAAAATGTTCACAAATCATTGGTTTCTCATTTTTTCACATAACAACAAAGCTCAGATTAACTTGATTTTACACGGAGAAAGGTTCGGAAAGTGACAAAGGTTACTTCCAATCCCAAATTTTTAATATTATGAAAAACTGAGTTTGTAACTTTGTTTTTGTTACATACTACAACTTCAATATTTATTAAATTCAGGTCCAGTATAACAAAATCATACTCATTTATTGGTCTGTAAATATTCCAGAGTAGTAAGCTTCTCAGAACTCTTTTTACGTGACGTGACCTACTCGTATCTGTATTTTGCCAGATTAGCGTGTTTGCAGTTTCCACACTAAATTTTTTCTTAATCAAATGAGGATTTTAAGCGGAATTTCGGGTTTATAGTACCATACATTTCTCTTTGATGAACTAAGAAAAATATTTGCACAAGGGACTGGGCGGTGCGTTGGTATTTCTGTAATAATAACAGCAAGCAGAAAGGAACGTCATGATCGTGTTTTTCAATCTATGATTTTGATTATTTTTAGAGGGGTGCAAGGATTTGCTTCGAGAACCATTGTCGTAAGGTACTAGAATGGCGTCGAAACCGCAGTGTTGATACAGCCGAATAGGATGTTTGCTCAGGATAAGCAAAAATTAGACTGATGATATGAAATGAAAAATCCTTTAATAGTACGAGTTCATAAAATACTTGCACTTGCGGTTAGACAGTGCTTTTATAACCAATAATCGAATGTGGCCCATTTGGTGAAATTTGATATCCCTTTAAGAGACCTAACATCTATCGATTGAGAAGATATGACTACTTAAAAATATTACATTACTAAAACTAGTGCCTATTATCGCTTAACCTAGGCATCGTCTAAAATGCCTAAAGATTTAGGCGATTTCTACCTATAGAACAAAAACGTTTCACCAACTCTTAGGTGATAACTATTGGTCAAAGGTAGATGTATGCCTAGAAAAAATAATAAATATCCTACGACAATACACGCAACGTCATCTAGCTCCAAAGTAAGCGTATCTTGTGTTATGGGTACTAAGATAGCTTATGAATATTTTTATAAATAAAATACACATAAATACATATAATATACACATAAACACCCAGACACTGAAAAACATTCGTGTTCACCACACAAATATTTTTCAGTTGTGGGATCCGAACTGCTTTGGACTCAGAAAGCAGGATCGCTGTCTCCTGCGCCAACCGGCTGTCAACCAAAAAAAATAACGAAAACGATAACGATACGATTTATTCAGACATAGCTTTGTCCTTCGTTAGTGAATACGGGCATGGCATAACTCTCCTGGAGTTCGTTTTAGAAATCGTTGAGCTATTTGGGGCAAAGCTCAACTGGTGAAGTACCATGCATATTCTTGTCGCCAAGCAGCATTGCTATGTTCAGGTCTGAAGCGCCTGGTTGCCGTTGTTACAAGCACATTAGGTTAGATATCTACGCTTTAGGTTAATGGAAATAACAAAACGCGAAACAAACGCGTAGTTCAAACATGTTGAACATAATTTGGGACACGATTCCTATGTAGGATTCTATTTGATTACATAATGTACATTTCGCTTATCGCAATATTTGCAAAGCAATTATAAAAACAAATCCAACATAGGTGGCGCGTACGAAAATCTTACATTATGAGCATTTTAACGTAGCGAGCGTGTGTGTGCATTAATTAGTTGGCTAAGGTTTGACAACAAATACTTATAAACAGCGGCGAAAATTCCAGATCACAATTTTGTAATGGCCTCAACACTTCACATAAAGCCATGTGTTCGTTTAAAATATGAATTAGTCTTCATTGAACATGTAACTGTAATGTACAGTCGGAATCCGGTGTTAGAATCACTACAATCGGGCAGACTTAACATTATAAAAGTGCTTATAAAGTCGGCCTACTAGATGGCCTACATGTTTTTTTTTTTTGAGTTTTTTGAATCCTACACGCAGACGTCTTTCTACAAAATCCAGCACCTTGGGACGTCTTCCAGTCCTCTAAGTTATGTAATTTAGTCTTTGTTGTTTTAGCTTGGTAACCCAAAGCGAAATAGTAGGTATAGTAATATATTTATAGTATTGAATCTTCTTATTTAATTTTAGGACGGAGAGTAATTCAAGAATCTGTCTTCATTCAACATATACGAGTAATTTGACGATCAGTGATAATGCTTTTCAAAACCTCACTTGCCCCTTGACTTATTTCCTAAGTTTAAAAAGTATTAAAAAACCTATTATTTTCCATATTTTTTTTAAGTAATTTCTTATATAAGATTAATACGTTTGCTATCACTTTTTATGTATTCTAGGTTAAGTTTATTAACAGCTACCTAATTGGGCTTTATGATATATTCTTTATATTAATTCTTAGTTTTAAGTAAACTGTTTGGGACATGATAAATAAAATAAAATCGATTCTCATTAACATGAGTAACAATATGTTATTACCAGCTGTAGCCTGCGACTTCGTACGCGGTTTTTTTGTTTTTCATGAATGATACGGGAACCGTACATTTCCCGAGATAAAAAGTAGCCTATAAGTAAGTCCAGGATATATTCTGACGGCCGACTGGCGCAGTGGGCAGCGACCCTGCTTTCTGAGTCCTAGGCCATGGGTTCGATTCCCACAACTGGAAAATGTTTGTGTGATGAACATGATTGTTTTTCAGTGTCTGGGTGTCTATCTGTATATTATAAGTATTTATATGTAGTATATTCATAAAAATATTCAACAGCTATCTTAGTACCCATAACACAAGCTACGCTTGCTTTGGGGCTAGATGGCGATGTGTGTATTGTCGTAGTATATTTATTATTATTTTATTATTATTCTATCTCCATTCCAAAATATAGTCAAATTGGTTCAGTAGTATTTGCGTGGAAGAGTAAAAAACATCCATACATTTATCCATCCATACAATCTTTCGCATTTATAAATCATAATTAAGTAGTAGGATACCCTTGTAAGGAATATTTATTTTATGCGGCCAACTGTACTGTCCGTCCACTGTATTTTGCTAGCGCTAAGAATAAAGAATAGCGCGAACTATTCTTTATTCTTTATGGCTATGCGCTTGCATTATACATACTAATGCGTATATTAACCAATATCTAGAATTAAACTATGACTTGTTAGTTAAGTAAAAAATAGAAACTCAGTAAAAATAACACAGGAATTTGTAATCGCTTTAATTGATTAACTTGTTTCGTACATAATAAACAGTAGGTATTTCTACGCATTGACTTATATACAAATAAATAAAATTGAAGTGGGTATCTGTTTGTTATGTCAAAAAAAATGCTTTTCACTAAATGCTTTTCAAAGTATAAGTGACATTGGCTAAGTACAATATGCTGAAATAAATAAAACAAGAAAAAGGTGTAATCCGTCTTTATGTTTGTTTCGGCTAATCTTTCAAAAGCCTGAAACGATGGGACTTTCTGGAGGTTTTCTCTTAAGCAGGTAAAAAAAATATTTCGAAAATTTATTTTAAAAGGCTTGAATGACCGTATGAGAGTCTAAATGGTTCTGATGTGAGGGCATTAAAATCTGCATAGTTTTGTATAAAACTCTTTAAGCGCTCTTTCTTTTTAAACAGCAGCAAAGAAGGACAAGGCAATATTTGATTTACCATTACAGAATATTAAAGGATGTATAAAACACATTTAATACATCGAGGTTACTATACCTACTATTGATGAATTTACTATTAATGACAAGGTTGCCTGAAAGCAAGCCGCTGAGCTTTTATCTCTCACAAGATATAACAATGATTGTAAAATTGTAAAATCATGTTGGAAAAGAGCATCTGCTGAGTTTCTTGCCAGCTGCTTCTCGTTAGAATCTGCCTTCCGAACCAGTGGTAAAGTCACTTCAAAAAACATAATTGACGTTTCAAAAGTGCTTATATTAGGCCTACTTGAATTGAATGAATTTTAAATATTTTAATTTTTGAAGGTTGATACTTAAATTTCCCATATAATTTGCCATACAAATTTGACGTATTACAAATCGTACGCAGACGAAACAACAGCTAGTGTGAATAAAGATGATTGACTGTTGAAGTTCTTAATTCCAGTGTGTCGGAGTGTTTCAATTTGCGTAAACTGAACTACTTGAATTTCATATCTGTTGAACTTAAATCGATAACAATGATTAGGGCACTTTAGGTACAGTGTGCTTATGAATAGTAATAGAAAGAGCTTCATTGGAATATTTCCTATTGATAATGCGCAATATAATACGAAAAAAAACACTGCACAAAATTATTGACCCGTTACTAATAAAGGTTTTAAAGCGGTCGTAGAGTTACGCGATGTTTTGTCTTCCTCTTGCAAATAATAAACACATAATAAACATTTATTGAAACTAAAATGTTACACAGAATATCAATACAATAGTAGAAAGAAAAAGAAATACAACACAAAAAGTAAAACAATTTCACATGAATTGGTTAACATATTAAATTTGTAAAGCTGAATGCACATAATATTGATATTTGCCTCTTATTATTGATCACCTGTGGACCCCACACTAGGTGACCTGTATCGTGGGGCCCAGTTAATAGATTGCCAAAATTGATTACTCGGCCAAAAAAGAGAAATTGATGAAGGTGACAGTTTTAAATAAAGGCATTAATGAGGTAAGAAACGAATAAAATAAACAAATTAGCCTGTGTATATAATATAGTTGCTAATAATATGATATATATTATTTCTACATATATAAAATGGTAAGATAAATAAATATATAAAATTTTACTGTACGAATTTTAATATCTTTTCAGTGTCATCGTATCCAAGTGTGTTGAGCCAAAATGTTAACTTTTCCCTAGCCTTCTTTACAGTTAGGTCCTTAATATCTATATATTTAAGAATACTATTGTAGACATGTGAAACTAACAAATATTAAAATAATTATGACTAAAAGAGAGAAATCATTGTATTATTTATCATTAGCTGAACAATGTTAACAAGGGTTCATCTACACCTAGATTATAAAGAAAGGGTACAACAAAATCTCCTCGCCCCTTTAGATAGGGTATTTGTGATAAAATAATTAAAATAAATAAATAAATAAATATACTACGCCAATACACACATCGCCATCTAGCCCCGAAGTAGAATCGAACCCACGGCCTTGACTCAGAAATCAGGGTCGCTGCTAACTACGCCAATCGGCCGTCTAATAATGTAATATTGTAACGATATTTAGATTTGAGTTATTTAATAAGGCAAAACCGCCGCGTCTAACTTGCGTTCTATGCGTTCTAGTTTGCGTGCTGCGAGCGACCACTCTTCAATCAATTTAAGTAGTAGTAGGGCTTTTGTGACCGACCAAGTCCGGGGAAGTCCCTGCCACCACCATGCTTATATCTCCCGCCAAGCAGTATTGCTGTATTCTGGTCTGAAGGGCGCGGTTGCTGGTGTAATGACAGGCAAATGAGGCTAAACGCCTACGTTTAAGGTTGATGGACACCGGGCGGCACTTTGTACGAACTGTTTCTTGCAGTTGCATGCTCTGCAAATTGTTGCTCTCTTTACTAGTTTAATAGAGATACTCTCTCTTTAATAGTTTTCTTATTACTATTAGGTCTTCTTACTATTAGGTGGGCCATCTGCTTTATGCCGCGGTTTGGCCGTATCACAACAGACATTGTTTGCCAAATTAGCATTAGTAACGTGGATTTCATAAATGCATAAACCTTATGGTTTTTTATTAAACTCTGATTTAATTTTACCATTTTATATAGATTATATAAAATGGTAAAATTATACGCCGGCCAAAACTAGGAGCTATCACGCGATTTTAGTGAAATAACAATTTAATAATGTGTAAGTCAGTGACAGGAAAAAGTCAAAAATCACGTGAGGGCACCAGGTCCTACGTAGGGTCTAATTGCACTACACACAGCTACTTTTAAATTGTTTGACCGTCTCCTCCCTTCTTCACCGCACTAACCACATGTCTACTTCGTTTTTGAAGTCCGTCGGTCGGATGCACTTGCGTAGTTCGAGCGCATATTTGCAGAGTGGTTTTGCAGCGTTGCTAAGGTATGCACTCTTCAAATATTTGTCTGCTGAGGCATTACTAACGTTTACCTGGATTTTGGGTTAGGCGCGACTATCTCCGTTCATTTGACTTGCTGTTTTCAGACTTTAACCTGCCTGCTGTTTAGTTTTATCTGTTACATTATCATCGTTTTCAGTTTTAAATAAAAATCTAATTGTATTAATTTTACATAACCTGGTATTGTTGTTAGGGCTAACAAACAAAAACTTTCACATTATAAATTTTTCACATCAAAAAAATGTATATTAGATAGTTTGACCAAGATGCCAGAAGCCCTTATTTCATTTCCGACGTTTGAATATCGGTACAAGTCTTTTTATAGGTGTATTTATGTCTAAAAAAATAATCAGAAGGTAAACCATTGCGGAACAGGAAATTAGCATTACGTTCCCTTGTACCTCGGAGAGTAAGATTCTTTAGGCTATCGATTACTTTTGGCTAATCTAGTTGTAGCCCACCAGATCACATTGGAAGAGCACGGTGGGGGTAGATACCGCGCACACATAAGAGACGAGGCACATACTCAAAAGTGGGATGCTTCTAGGCTGTTAAATATTTATTTTAATTTTATTATTAATGATAAAGTGTAGAAAGCTCGCTACACACTGCAAATATTTTAATATACTTGACAAAGATTAAAATAAAATACTTCATCGAAATATATTAGCCACTTCAGTATTTCTGGTAAGTAACTCTTGACCCCGAACGCTCAAAACACTTGGCTTATAATCAGGACCGTATGCTAATAAGATTAACAGTTTTTCAAATAGCTGTGCGCAATTAGTATGACTAAGTCTGAAACTCGCTTTCTTAAGCGTTTTGTTATTAGCAGGTTTGCACGTTACTGTGCTCACTCTCAGGAGCTTTAAAATGTTACTCATTAAATATTAATATTTTACTACCAATATTATAAAAGAGAAAGTGTGTTCGTTTGTTTGTCCTTCCTTCCCGCCCAAAGTAACTAATCAACTTGATTTTTGGAATTGATTTATTTGATAAGAAGAAGAGTTACATAGGTATTTTATACTAGGAAAACAAATAGTTCCAATGGGATTTCATAGAAACCTTAATAAACGCGGACGGTGTTCGCGTTTCTTACGATTTTAAAAAAATCCCGTTCTAACGCTTTCCCGGAATATAAAATCCTATGTCTTTTCTAATAAAGCTAGTAGCATGCGCGCCACGGGAGTATAATGACTACACATGATCTCGTCTATAGAAACCATACGACCGCTGGCGACCGAGTTGCCGGCGACTAGTCTACAGTGCGATATAACTTCTTATCGGAATTGACGACAGTTTTAAAGGTGTGATTAGGCATGCCAATGTCATAATTGAAAATATCCAATGACTTCAACGCAATTAGGTAAGGTAACGCACGCACACGTCACTATTTTTTTAATACAATTTTATGACTGTTAACTTTCTTTGACTCACGATCTTAGTCAGCGAAATACCGATAAAGTGCATTGTGTTTCTGTTTTGTTTTCTGTTGGACAAGGCTAAAAAAGCAATGTCTAAACTTATTTTGATCTGGTTCGAGGCTTCGGCCGCGACTAATTACCACCCGACCGACAAAGAAGTGTCCGATGTCACGTCGAATTGGTGCAGGTTTAGTAAAACAACAAGTTAGCCCGCTTTATCATCATAACCATCATCATATCAACCGATTACCGGCCCACTACAGTGCACGGGTCTTCTCCCACAATAAGATTGAGTTAAGGCCGTAGTCTACGACTCTGGCCCATTGCGGATTGGTAGACTGCAGGTTTCCTTACGATGTGTTCCTTACTGTTGAAGCAAGTGATATTTTAATTGCTTAAAAATGCACATAACTTAGAAAAATCAGAGCGTGCTGGGATT
This sequence comes from Pararge aegeria, assembly GCF_905163445.1. Lineage (NCBI taxonomy): Eukaryota > Metazoa > Arthropoda > Insecta > Lepidoptera > Nymphalidae > Pararge > Pararge aegeria. The sequence goes on from NC_053194.1 coordinate 6,202,354, forward strand.
CGAAGTCGGGCCCCCGAAAGTGATGTTGAATTCTAACCCACTGGGCTATCACAGCTTTTTCATATTTAATAGTAAATATGCGGTTACTTTTAATCCGGCCAAAATATCTTTGATCAAGCGACACAGAAAAGGAGTTCGCTAGGAGTTATATAATCAGCATAACTAATTATGCTAATGTACGCACTTATTCAATTGTTTGGTATTTCGATAAGACGTTTTTTTGGTATTAATATTTTTGTTTTGTTCTCACTCAGTTATCCTCTGACTTCGTGTCAGAGACCTTCTTTATGCGACCTTTTTTTTTACTGCCTTTTAACTTCTTCTACTTTCTACTTACGCGTGAGTGGCGCTGTCTTCAGTAGCCCTGACTGCTCCGTCAAATGTTATATTAATATGTTTATAATGTAAAATGATTAATTAAATTCAAATAAGTATCAATTATAAATTAACGTGGTATTCATGTTAATGGAATCACAAAAGCAGCTGTTTAAGTCCATGGGAGTTGGCAAAGACAAACAAATTTTTATTTATAATATATCTATATCCACGTGTGGCTAAAGCTGTAATATTGGAACGTCGTTATCACCTTTCGATATTGCATATTGGCGCCATGTAACATGAGCGTATCGTTAATAATTATATCGATATATGCCGGGAGATAACACGATAACACACCGTTAGACTGCCATAAGTATCAATGCGTGAAAACTGATAATGCTTGATTATTATTTATTGAAGTATTTACTTATACCTATAAATAAGGAGCTATTTCCATATGTTGACTGGTTCAACAACCCCGTTCTTTTTTTTTAAATTATAATTATTAAGTTGCGTTAATTTTATAATAATAAAAAATAAACATTGTGTTAAAATATCCGCCGTCACCACTCACGGAAGATCAGAAATAGTTGTCAACATCCTTCCTCTTTCTCGTACGTTCTCGGTCCTTCGTCGTGCCTATTCCAACGAGGCGAGTAAGAGAACTTAACGGAGAATGGGCAGCAGCGTCTTCTGTGCCACTACTACTATTACTACCATAGAAATATGAACCAAGCAGCAGAAAAGAAAAAAATCCAGTACAACCTAAGTATTTAAACACACTATGCCGAAAATACGCGACCGAAGTTCCATGGCTGAATTTACGTTCCAACGCATTCGGCTGATATAACACACGATAAGAGCCGAAATTACGCGGCAGAAATTCAGTTGTGTAACTTTGTGTGGTGGGTATTCAGTGTCTCAAGCGTTGTCGTGGCGCGGGCATTACTGCCTCCCCATCCCCGGATCTTCGTCGACAATCGAACCGAACATCGGTCGCGTACAATGTGTTGCTATACAAAACATTGCCGCCGAATCGCTGCCGAACTTACGCCCGACCTATGTTCGGCTGTACGTTATAACGCGACGTGATTTCGGTTTGGTGTGTCATCAGTTAATAAAATACATTGCAGGCGTAGTCACGCTGAGCTTCGGTCTCGTATTTTCGGTATAGTGTGTTTAAACACTAAGGATAGGCTGATTGTATAACGTCTATAATTAAGTTTTTATAACTCGAACTGGAGATTTTTTCCATTTTATATGTGCATACCCTGTGTGCACGTCACAGGGCATACCATCTACTGCGAAGACCAACCCAGCTGCCCAGCGTGGTTATTATTGACCAACCCTCCCGCTCCTTTAGTCCAACGGTGGACTCTTATAATAATTACGCTATTGATGATGTCTGAACTTACGGGACATCAACGAGATAAAAAAAATTACCAATTTCATTTTCTTGCTGCTTTTTCTTATTTTCATCAAACGTTAAATAACTGTTATAATCAAATTAGCCTTCCATAATTTTAATCATACCTAACCCATCGAAGAGGTTGTAGGTATTAAATTCATACAATAAAATATAAATAATCTGTCAATAGGTATACTAACAAAATCAGACAGGAAAATTGCAAAGCACTCAAAGATAAAATGCGAAAAGCAAACTGTAGTTACGTAAATGAATACTCGCGTGAAGAAGTCTTCACGTACAATATTTATGTAAGCGCTATTATCTACAATGTGCGTATATTACACCAATTATGCTAACTAAGAAGAAATGGAAAACCGTCACAAAAATATAGTTGTTTAAACAAGTCATGTGAAATACTTGAAGTAACAGGTTGAAGCGAAAGTATTAAGTTTTCCGACAAGGCTTCTTATATACGGACTACAGGCTTTTTACTTAATAAAGCTTTCGCGTCCGAAAATCCAGCCCCTAGGAAACTTTTTTTTTTGGTGCTCACTTAAGTCATTCTTTTGTGCAATGTAATACAAAATTTAATTGATAAATATAATTTGAGCCTCAGGCCCTAGTCCAGACCCAGTGCCGATTGGTGAAAGCGATATATTTAAATCGTTAAAATAAAATGTTCCAGTGTTTTTTGGGAAAATAGTTAAGCTGGGGTTTTGCAGAATCTGCATTCTGCAAAACCCCAGCTTTCATTGTCTCAAAACATGATGCAGAAGTATCCTTATAGTCCTGTTGCTACCAAATCCAGACAACCTGCCAATAGTAAGCAAAGTTTGGCCAAAGTTATGCTTTTCACCCAGCAACGGCTTAAACTATGAGTTATCTGCAACCTACAGTCAGAGTTTTATTGAACTTGCAGCTTACATGGAAATAGATCGGCCGTGAATGTACGGCCGATTTTCAGTTGAGCGAAAAATTAGGGACAGCAATAGCCGTGCATGTTTCTTGCAATTGGAGAAAGATACATTGTTATGAAGAACTTTGAAGAGTTCTGCTCCACGTGGAGAAGTGGTGAGACGGTACAGAAATGGATAGCGATGTAATGAACCTACTGTCGATGCAGGGTGTATCGAAGCGAGTCTTGGTTACGAATATAAAGCAACTAGTACGCGCTAATGTCAAAGCCCCGAGCGACGTAGTGGGAACAAATCGTACGCAGTTCACTATCTATCATCAGGGTCATGTAGTTTAAAATCAATTATATGAACCAAATAAGATTTTAACCATTTGCGTAAGGCATCAAATAATGAAATTGGGACATTATATTTTGTTGTCAACGTATAAGTAGCTTTGTATTCAAAGTATCTAACAAACATTCAGGTCAACTTTGTCCGTAGCGAGCGTTCCTTAAAACGTTATATACGATCTTGTAAGGCTATTATCGGGTTTTGACTTGTAAGGGTAAACACACATGTCGCGATTAATCATGGCTGCCTGATATGTGGCTTGTATGTTATTTATTTTATGAGCGCGTACTAAAAATACAGGTGTTGTGTCGGTAAATTGAAAAATTTAAATTTTTATATTGGCCGCTATGAAGATAATATGAAAGAGGCTTGCGCATTTCTCGCATAAATTTGTATGGTGTTGAGATAAATTGATAAATAAAAGAAATTAAATTTATATATTAAATTGAAGCCTTTGTAAAAAGCTAAGGTGATATATTCATCATCATCATCATATGAACCCATTACCACAAGGCATGGATCACCTACCATAATGAGAAGGGTTTTACGCACTTGACCACTAATTGGTGAAGGGGATATATTAAAATCGTTCAAATAAAACGTTCGAGGGTTCCGTAAATAGTTCAACTGGGACTTAGCAGAATGCAGAATTGTTGCAAAACATGACGCAGAAGTATCCTTCTGCTATCGTTACCGAAAACAAAACATCAAAAATAAGCAAAGCAAAGCAAAACATCAAACATTTTTTTTAAATTTTAAGTTTAATTTCTAGGCTTACTGTTCGAGTTATATATGTACATCATGAGATGAGAAACAGTATAGATGTTCCACCAGTTTTTATTACTAATGTGGATAAAAGCAGTTTCGTTTTGACAATTCCACGTCAGGATACCACTATTCACCAGGTCTCGCGATACCTTATCTATCCTGTTAAAAAATATTAAATAAGACAACATTGCGCCGGTAAATAAATTAATAAACATTGCACGTTATTGCTATTATTTGCTAAAGCATGCAAATAATCAATAGTTATTTTAAACGTATTGCCATTTGAAGTACCTTTCATTAATAACTTCGAGAGGCGATAAGCCGCGTACCAGATGATGGCAATTGTCTGAATACGAGGAAAACCGTCACGTTTTCCGATTAGGAACATAAACATCTTGAAAATAATAGAAACATTTTTTTTCCGCCCACCTACCCTCATTTGAGAAGCGTTGCCTTAATTTTAAGCTTCAATTTCCTGATAATTCAGGAGGCTCAAAATGAATAGGCATACGAAAATATTATCTTCACTTATTACACATTGGTACGGAGCCCTTGGTGTGCAAGTCTTACTTGCACTTAGCCGTTTTTGACGTGAAAATGTCTTATAATTCGATGGAGCCGGCTGCACGCACGAAAAAACATGACGCATGCGGCGTTACCCCGCTCTGAGGCGTTCCATTCAAGGCTTGAAGTGCAAGCGAGAGCGCGGAACGAGCGACAAAGAGGAACAGTCGGCCTCCGCGTTCGACATCTGTCTCTCTCCTACTTGAGTGAGCGATGCGTCCGCGTGGACGGCTTTTATACAATAATACATTTACATGTTTTCGGCAAGCATGAAGTGCAGTGAAAAGTGAATGTGGTGTCAATTGTTTATAGCAACGATAATATCTATCAAACAAATAAAATTAAAATTTTCTTTTGAAAAATGCAACCATTCCATCAGTATTTTCTTACGACGTTGTCACGTTCAACTATCGTCAGTAAGCCGACTTTACAGACAACCAATTTTTTTTAAATTTATAATAGGGCTTTCAGTGAATATCTATTGAAGTGTCTCTAAGTTACGAGTGGTTTTCATAGGAAATGGATATTGTAACAAGAAATGATTATTTATCATTAATACTAACCCGATCAAGATCGTATTTAACTTTTTGAGGCTACGGACAAAGATAACCTGAATGTTTCTGTGATACTTTGACTACATATTTTTGAACATCATCCTGCAACCTGCGTCGTAAAAGCGTGGTATGTTGTTATGTTTGTTTGTTTACTAAAAAAAACTCTTTAATATCTCTGGGACGATAATAGCTTTCGGTTGATGATGATACACATCCACTTCCGGTTTGTATCTAGCCTTATCGAATATCAGTCAAAAAAAATATAATTTCATTTTTAATTTTCTAGGTCTGTAGCCGTCCTTAGGATTCACCCAGACCAGTCCAAAGTGTAGACATTAGCAAGGAACAAGATGCTTTATCAATACATATATAAAGTTTACCGTAGTTATATTTGTCGACTGGCGCCTCGTATATGTAATTGTTCGTACAAACAGACACACAACGTCTCGACGCCTGATTTACTAATGTATCTAGTTTTAGCACTTACACAATACGAAGATAATCCACGAAAACATTCAAACACTGTTGTACATCGCTTATTATTTACTATTATCGCTACACTTGAGGGTCTCGAACAAGGCCTAATGGAATGTATGTTTTTGTTTAAACGATGCTAAGTTAACACTTGGCTAAGATGACACCTGATAGTTATACGCATGCTAACCTGACCATGTATTCAGTAGTATTTTCGACAGGCTTGGAATCGGTTATTACTACACAAAATGTCATTTGACAGCACTAGTTGTTGTATAATAATAATCATCCCTAGACAATTTAAAATAAATTATTCGGCGATGTTTTTCCATGTCAATAATTATCTTTTTTATTAAAAGTGTAGTATAGTAGTGTGTATAACTTGATGTAAAAAAAATAAAATTTTAGTTAAAATCTAAGTGAAACATTCATCTACAAACGACGAAATTGAATAACGGAGAGTAAACTTAGTAAAGATATTTTTTCTGCACCTATAAACCACCTGGCAGAGATCGCTTTTTAGCCATAAGGCCGCCAATTGTACAACTTATTTTTAATGTGTTACGTCTTTGTTGTATGTGTTTCTTGGTGTGCAATAAAGAATACTTACTTACTTACAGACTTATGGTATTATTTCAGTAGTTTAGTATACTAATTTTCCGTTCTTTATCTGTATAAAAATATTAACAAATCGCAGGTTTTTGTAGCAAAATCTAGTTAGTATCGCACTTTTCTTTCTGGAAACTAACAAGAAAACCGAATATAATATATACCTATGAAACTATTTACAAACTATCATACCATAATTAGTATTTAACACATAAGGTTATATTATAAATAAGAAAACACTTTGTGGGAACATTTGTGTTTTTTACGGAGCGCCAATCCAATTTAATTTGACCACGACATCACATATGTCATGAGCCACCAAAGAATGTGTCGATAAAACTAAGTCCTATGTAACAATAGAGTACATTACTTCAGCTGACACGATGAAATTAGAAACGGCTCAATAACACTGGTCAGATCAAATCAATTCTCGCTTTATATTTTTCGTGCACTAATATCTGGACTAGTTTGTCTGGATAACGGTTAAAATTTTATCTGTAGCAGACGTAGAGGCGTGTGCTACAGATAAAGAATTGCAACTCTGAAGAAAATTTAATGATTATAATATACAAAGTTTTTACCCGCGATTGCGTCCGCGTTTATATCAGTTTATTAAATACCCACTAATTATATTAACTATTAACTATTTTTATGTTTTTGTAGTAATTGTTGACGGACTAACCATTTAAAGCTGATGGACTAAGCATCTAATAAAAAAACATTGACAATAAATACAGTAAGGAACAAGAAGTTCATTGATCTGAGGTCTAATTTAAAGCCTGGAATTTAACCTACAAACCTTTTAGACCGCAAAGCTGTTTTTTGGTTGAAATATGCAAGCCGTTAGTTTTTTCCCGGACAAGCTTGGTTCCAAAAAAAAGCTCCACTACTAATTTATAATAATAATAATAATAATAATAATAATCATTTATTTTTCAAAAAACAATGTATACAGGTAACCAAAGCTTAACTATAAAATAAGCTAGAGGCCCTGATAACTAAACTGAGTATAAACTCGTATGATAGTTATCAATGCTCTCCCCAGTTAACAGTTGCAATAAGACATAGGATTTGTGCTTAATTGCCGCCAAATTGTATACTATTTGTTAAATTTTTATTTATAATTTTACTATTTCTTTATGTGGTGCACAATAAAAGTGTATTCATTCATTCATTCATTCACTGTTTTCGCGCGCTAGAAGGCATGCCTGTATCCAGGGTGCGTGTTGTCTTTATTTGTTAAAATGTTGAATTACCAAGTTTATTTCTTAATATTCCGCGGGACCCCAGGAAACTTCGCGAGATAGATTCGTCTCCAGAATACAAGCTATCACTGTATCAAATTTAATCGATTTAGGTTTAGTAGCTGAGCCGAACTAGATAACAAACCAATAAATGAACTACACAATATCGCATTTAAAACATTGGAAAGGATTTTATTTCTACTATTGCATTATTACTTGGAACATCTTTGAAATTTAACTGGCCAAGTGCAGGGCGTCAAGTTTGATATCACTCTTATATATCACTGTTGATAAATACCCGCCATGCATTATTGGGTCAAAACTTTGGCGATGAATACGCAAGTGTATCCCGTACTGTCGCCTTTAGGTGAATTGAGGCACACACAGAGTTTTAGTAGGTGCAAGCCCCAAATAACCAATCCGTTCCTTCAACGAAGTGGTATATGCGGCTCTATATAAAAAATAGTAAATGCGATGATGTCCAACATATGGACTTTTCAAAAACCGCCTTAGTGCTAGTTGGACTTGCACAAGAAGGGTTACGTACTAAGGTGCAATACTAAAATTAAATAATTATTAATAATAATATAAAATCAAAAATAAACTATATCTATGTTGAAAATGATGTAAAACCTGCACTGGTTGAGGTTAAACCACATCTGCGCTTACCTATAATGAGTACACTTTCATTACATAATGATTATAATGCTACACCTAAGTGCGCACTACGATAATCATATTCCATATGCGGATGTCTTCATCTGTAATTCTGTGCAAATATACTTAAACCTCTCGTGATATTAGATTCAAAAGTTCATATGTGAGGGGAACATAAATTTGAAAATGCTCATTTTTTTATAAATTAAACTTCCTAATCTGGTGAGAAATCATATTAAAAAAGTCGGCTCCTCGCTTAAGACTTTTGTTGCTTCTTTACTATTTTGGTTTGTTAATTCACAAAGTTAATCTTATTTTACATTGCGATGCTAAAGATTTCACATCGCATCCATTTTTGGATACGATGTAATAGTATGAAAATATTTAAATTTAATTTTAGTCGACGTATATTTTGCATCATTTTCATACAATAAAATAATTAAATGTTCATCACACTTAACATACAATAACATCGCTTAAGCCTCAAAATCGAAAATATGAATGTTTTATTTAACTTTACCGCACTTGTGTTTTAATTGTTTTTTACTGTTGTATGTATCTACACGAAGCATTCTTTTTCACTCTGCGACGTAATGTCAAAAGCTGTTGGTTAACTTATCAAATAACCGTTGCGGAAAATAAAGAAATCAACAGCCGTATATATTTCTAGTGGTTGTAACTAGAATGTAGATATTTGAAGTCGAAATCACCCATTGAAGAGCTAACGGTCCGGTATGGGCTGGGTACTCGGCACTCCAGAGTAGTTTGTAGGCCGTGTTGACGAATGCGTCAGATGCGAAGTTTACTTTGCATTCGACTGTGTTGTATTGGGAACTATATATTTTGTTCAAATTGTCAGGTCAGATAGCTGTTGTTCTAATTTTGAAAATTTCTAGTTAATCTACTAAGCATTTACCTACTTTCGAATTTTTGAATCTGAATGTTTAACTAAGAATCCCCAGGTCCTACGTTCTTAGTCTTGGGATTAATATGCTGAAAATGATGGCGTTGATGTTTATAGATATAATGCCATTTAAGATAAGTCTGGACAAACAGACAAAAAGACGTGAGTTTGGATAACGCTAATTTACAAAATATAATAATATATCCAAAAGAGTCAGTTATTCAATAATCTGAAAGACAGACACTTTAAATATTTTTTATATAGATGTGTCATTTCAGGTTTGAGGCTTAACACACTTACGAGAAGTTACTCATTCAATCTGGTCTACATTTGCCTAGCCTTGAGCATCCGTTATCAAAACGCATGCCACTTAGGTCTCGAGATTCCGTGGGTTCGATTCCCACAACTGGAAAATGTTTGTGTGATGAACATAAATGGTGTTCAGTGTCTGGGTGTTTATCTGTATATTATAAGTAATCATGTGTATCATATTCATAGAAATATTCATCAGCTATCGTAGTACGTTAACACAAGCTAGGCTTACTTTGGGGCTAGGAGGCGATGTGTGTAATGTCGTAGTATATTTATTTATTACAGGACTTTGCCTAATTAACTAGCGTAGGATACATGGCTTAGACTCACCGCGTTGCTCTAACGCATGTTTTAATAGTCATTGTAATTTTTCTATTATAATTATAGGTACCTACTGACAGCTTAACATGCTCTCCTAATCAAGCAAGAAACGTTGAGCATATCAAACCTCAAAATCGATCACCACACAATTCCACTCTTCCGATTTCACTGATTGGCGACTAATTGCGAATCAGTTCAAGTGAAATATCCAACATAGATCTATATACGCCAATCTCGATCCGACGCTAGTATGTGCTTATTGAAAACTTTGGGATTTAGAAAATGGATAATCAAATAGAGGTCCTACGAAACCGTGTGATAAATGCCTACTGGGCATCAGGAGTAAGAAACCTATATAGCCTATATACACGGTCGCGACGCTATCTAGACATCGGCATTTACCATAAGGCCAAAGCTGTTGAACTACTGCAACTCTTATTTACACTGTAAAGTTACATTAATTAAATAATATAGTAGCAATAATGTTACGTTGAATGTTATAATGAACTTTACGACGTAATTACACAGAAATATATAAATATGTGTCCAATTAATCTCTAGAACACAAAATCCGTAGAAACGCGTAAAATTTACATTAAAATGACATTTGAATTTCCGTACTGCTTACTAACGGTTAATCAGAATATCAGCAATAAGAAAATTCCACAAAGAGTTGATTTTCCTCATTTAGTCATGTTTTCGAGTAATATTTTTTGTAGGTCACAATAGAATAATCATCCGTAATCAATATATTATATATATATTGTTTTCTGTTCTATCATTCAAAAATGAATATTTTGTGTACCGAAAGAATGACAGTTTGAAATAGAATATTTGAAGAAGACAACAAATTTAACCTAGATTTAATACCTAGACTACTAAGTAGAATCGAGGGTTATTGGTTGTAAATATCTATCTATAAATATTATATACGAGTATATGGTTAATAAAGACACGATGGAGCAGTCCAGCAAGACGCCACGCAGAATTCGATATAAAAAAAATCGTCCTCATTTGTATGCAGCTATACTGAGCCAGCTCCTTTGTTACCCATTTTTATTTTATTTAAAAAAAATAGTAATACAAATTTAACATTTTTAACAAATGTATCACACATTTGGCTCAGTATAGCTGCATACAAAAAGCGAAGCACTGGTTTTCAGCCAGTCCCCTTATATTCGTCATCGCGCGAATCTTCGCGACTAAACAATAACAAAGCAATCATAAAAACATAGAATGTATATAAACAAACGAAGTTGCACTTTAAGATTAGCACAAAACATAATTACCTATGAACAAAGTCATTAAAAAACAGAATGAAAAAATATCTTATAATTAGGGGTGGTATGGTTTAATATAATCGCTTTATCAATAACAAGTTACTCCTTATATTTTAGAATGTATCACTTTTAATTTCAGTAATCAGTTATAATGCCCTGGCCTGATAAATTGATGACTGGTAAAGATTTGAACTTCAAGGTTACTTACTCTTAGTTACTCTACAGACTTGGGTCAACGTCGCTTTACCATGGACTGATTCGAACTCCTGCAGGCATAGGCAGGAGAAATAAATGTTATCCCCTGATCATCCCCTGTCAGGGATATCAGTAACGTGTCCACCTTCTTAAGCACGGGAATATGGAATAGGAGAAGTTTACAACCGTTTATCATTTTATTTTTCTATCATTTATTATTTTTCTTTTTTTTTTAAATTATTAACAATGCTTAAGAATAAATTAAAATACACTATTAAACATTTATAAAAAAAAAAACTTCCACCCTCCGCTTGCGGGGCTTTTGAATGCCCAAGCAACCGGTGGTCAGGGCTCCAGAGTGAGAAACCTCCTCACAATACGCGCCGTTTCAAGGACTACTGCCTTCTGTATCCGACCCTTAATCCAACAACCAAGCGAAAGCTTCTTGAGATGTTGGTCGAAGCTTTTCGCGAGAAGACCATTGACTGAAACGACGATCGGAACAACAACGGTCGACTCAATATTCCACATGGCGGTAATCTCGTGAGCAAGGTCCAAGTATTTAGATACTAAACATACGAATAGTTACATACTTATAGTTTTTTACCGTTTATTATTACACATACATTATTTGGACATTATTTTCGCTTGTGCTCTGAGAGATGATAAAGCTGTGGGAGAAGATAATTTTTTATCCTTTCCCCGGGGAGATAATTGTCTCCTGCCCATACTAGCCGTGCTGAAAATATATCACGTGATACCACCTTTTTACTCAAAGAATACCTTACTTGTAATAATACTTGCTTTACAAGCTAAACAAAAAAATGTATAACCCACATTGATCTACCAACACTTAAACAGGTCAAGGTCTTGACGCCGTTGTAAAGCCTCAAATGATTACGGCGATGATATTAGTATCAGACATTCGAGTTGTGACTAGCACGTCGTAATATGTACTCGCTATGCAGATAAGAAGTTCTAGGTACGATTACCACAAAAAAAAAAAAATTACCACATCAAAGTTAAATACATGTTTTTAGGGTTCCGTACTCACAGAGCAAAACAGGACCCTACTACTAAGACTCCGCTGTCCGTCCGTCTGTCTGTCGGTCTGTCCGTCTGTTATAAGGCTCTATCTCATGAACCGTGATAGTTATGCAGTTGAAATTTTCACACATGATGTATTTTTGTCAACGCTATAACAACAAATACTAAAAAAGAGAATAAATATTTAACGGGGCTCCCTGCGAACGCAAAAAACGTACACTTGAAATATATATTTACAGAATATTTAGGTTATATAATAAATTTAAAAATATATTATGGTAGCAAAAATATGATTTTTTTTGTCGACTTTATAGATTATGGCCGAATGGCACAGTGGGAAGAGACCCTGCTTTCTGAGTCCAAGGCTGTAATATTGTTCGATTCCCACAACTGAAAAATATTAGTATGATGAACATGAATTTTTTCCAGTGTCTGGGTGTTTATCTTTTTATTATAAGCATTTATGTATAGATATTAATAAAAATATTCATCAGTCATCCTAGTATCCATAACACAAGCTACACTTACTTAAGGGGTAGATGGCGATGTGTATGTAGTCGTAGTATATTTATTTATTAATACGTACGGAGCCCTTTATGCGCGTGTCCGACTGGCATTTGGTCGGTTTTTTTGTAGTCGAATTTTTACATATACCGAGAGTCTTATATTTGTAATTGAAAGAGTTTATAATAACTATGGTGTCAATTTGGACGAATTGAACTTGGCCCACTGAAAGAGCAGCCAAAGTCCTACCCACTGCGATATCACTGCTAGATATCAAGGTAAAATAAAGATTTTTGTAGGTTGAAAAAAACAACAGTTTCTTACCGTCTGCTTTTCGCTAAAATCTGCCTTTCAAACGACTGGTAACAGTCTACTGCGAACAGGCCTACTTGACGTTCCAAGAGGGCCTAAAGGAGGCCTATTTCATACTTGATACAAATGAATTTGCATTTGAAGCGACTATGTTTCTTATTTTTTTTTGCTCATTGCTATACCAACAAACTGTGAATAAAATTATTCAGAAACATGTCTTTGCGAGCATAAATTTTCCGGATTGCCGTTGTTTAGACATTGTTGTGGGTAGTAAACTTTGAAAAAGACGTTAGGCCGGGTTGAGGACAGCTTTTATTAATGCTATAGCAAAGATTTACAGGTTGAGTTGTGATGTCCCACAGACGTAATAGCCTACTGGTTACCACCCGTTGAATTTTGCCTTGTGGTCATCTTTATGAAAGTGCAGCATTTATACTCCCATATTTTTACATGATTTTTATTGGAAACTATTGTTTGAAATTTTATCGCTCTAAGATAGTAATCTTAAGCTTCTTTGACTATGGAACTATCCATAATTTGTACTCCATAGGAATAAATTTTTCTGCTTAGCAATTCCAAATATAAAAAAGAAAAAACAAAGCCATTTATTCTACTACCATTAAATTAAGAATTACATATTACATTCACTTACATAATTGAAATACATTACAAAATAAAATTTATAAATAATTTAACAAATTACATATTTTTTATTTCGTTACATTAATTTAATAGCTTGTATTAATTCTTATTCGTTGTTACTTGCGGTCCTGCCATTGAAGAATCTTTAAGCTGCTGGCCAATAAGCTCTTCAGCTTACAAGTCCTTTCTAGCTTCATGATTCCATCGATATGATTTTGGTTGTCTGAGTTTTATGCCTTTGTTAACTTTTATATAAGATCTTCCCTTATCCCTCCAATTATAGTAAGCTCGATAAACTTTAAATTAAATGAAGAGTTAGTGAAAATACACGTTTGACATAGATGGAAAAAGACAATAGTCACTAGACAAGCTATTGTTTCACCTGAATATTCTTTAAATTTAAACTGGTGTGCATAAAAATTAAGTAACCCTTAAAATTGTATCCTTTGGAATGCATATTTAGATTTTATTTTTTAGCATTAACAAAAACAATCCCCGCAATGCAGTTTCTTTCTAATATAAGTGTAAGAAAAACTTAGTTTTTTTTTTATCTCTTATCATTAACCTTTAACTTTAAATAGGTAAATATGACCTTTGAATTAAACGAAGCAGACCATAACTGTTTTATAATAAAAACCAAGAAAGTTTATTTATCATATTTTTCTGTAATGGCACTCGAACCACTCAGTACATAATCTTTACAGTCGTTAACAGTAAATAAAGGAAATATATTGAGAATAAAAGGCCGTGTTGACCGTCGGGTCATCCGAGGTGGTCAAGGTGAATCTGTCAAAACAGACCTCTTTACTGAAGTTGTATGTTGTGGTTAATATTTTGGATCTGGCGATATTATACGATTGATAACTTAAATTGTAAATGTTATCACCAAATAAAAGGTATACGTAATGAATATTTGTATTAATTGCCTGTATTATTTCCTGGAGAGGGCGAATTTTCCACTTTTATGTTTTACCTTTGACGGCCCAAAGATCAAACTATTATACTGCTATAAAACAATATATGTATAACAAGTAATAACATTAACCCCACTCTCCAACGTTAAACAAGGAAGGATCTGAATAAACGTGTCATCGACTCCGGAAGGAGGAAGTGGAAATTAAGCGACTCAATAGCTTAATTTACTATCGATTTAATGTACCTATGTAGGTTACTGTGACTAACACACCATTTCGGATTTGAATGGAATACTAAATGCTATTTTGTGGGCTTTTCTAAGCTGTGCCTCGTTTTAGTTATAGACGGAAAATAACTTGTTACATTTCGAAATAGTAAAGGCTTCATTGTCATCCTTAGCCAGAGTTCGAGAGCTAAAACTTACCACGCTACTGCAATGCGGTTTGGCGGGCTTTTATCGATGTTTATCAAATTTCGTAATTCATTGAAAAATGGTTATAATCTAACAATTCTTAGCCTAGGCCAGGAGGTACCTCTATGTCTATAGTCGGATGCTAACCTCCAACGAGGTAAATAAATTCAGCATAAATACGTTAATATATATTATTGAACGTATTGTGTTGAGAATATATATTTATGTTTTTTACTGAATCGGTTTTGATAAAACATACTGAAATAAGTTAAGTTTTAAATATTTTAATAATCTTATGCATTGAAACGCTGCTTAAACTAAGTTCACGTACATTATGCAAGCGATCATTGACCAATTTCTATTACATGTTTTTTTTTACTTGCAAATACTTTACACGATAACACTGAAGTTACTATGATGCCGTCATTCCCATGCTATTCATAATTTAAATGAATAATTCATATTTTTCAAGTTAATTTTTATAGTCATTAGAATTATTTCGCACTAATGACATACAGGCAAAAGTTTGCAATTTTGTGGTACATTCATATATATCAGAAACAGGGCAGTGTTCAGCGTGCTTGCATACAATTCGCATGATATTGATATCACGTGTCCATGTCAAAGCACTGTCAAAGTGCTAGTCAGTACTATCCGATATTTCGATGCCACTCCGATGGTGATATGTGAATCTGGAGTATTAATAACACTGAACTGAAACTGTAAACAGTAGTTTGTGTTATTTATTTACTACTTCAATAAAATGTTCGCGCATGGCTATGCTATCACCCGATGGTAAGTGCTGATGCAGTCCTAAATGAAGCTTGCTAATCTGCAAGGGACGGTTTATTAAACCTCTATCCCAACTGATTGCTATCCCGCGTCGTATTGGAACGCTTAGTCGCATCTATAAAGCTAGGGTTGTAATCCGAAACATTCCAATTCTTCTTCTTCTTCTTTAGAACATTCCAATATTTATTCAACATAAACAACAGGTATTTAAAAAATAAATAAATATACTACGACAATAAAAACATCGCCATCTAGACGCAATTTAAGCGTAGCTTGTGTTATGGGTACTACGATGACTGATGAATATTTTTTTATAAATAATATACCTTAATACTTAGAATATGCATATAAACACCCAGACCCTGAAAAAAATTCATGCTCATCACACAAACATTTTCCAGTAGTGGGAATCGAACCCACGGCCTTGGACTCGGAAAGCAGGGTCGCTGCAAACTGCGCCAATCGGCCGTCAAAAGTAAGTTCGAAGAATAGAACATCAGATTGTAAACAATGGTAACTGATGACGAGGGCTTAACTGACAGAGTTCAATGTGGCAGTAGCATCGAGGCCGGAAAGCCGATAAAGAAGCTCTGATATATCAGAATATACCCAAAATTCGTCGATAGCGGAACACTGATGACAAGTTTGAAACTTAAAATAACATACGCGCTAATCATTTGCGCAAATAAAAACATGTATACGGCATAATGGCTTAACTGTTTTCAAAGCAATTATACAGCTAATTGGTGTTTGTTGAAGTTAGCTGCTGTGGGCTGGACGGTTGTATAACTGGCAAGTGTATCCGTGAGATATCTCTTTGAACACTTGTTGGTTCACGCCTCCGCTTAAGAAAGTTTTTGATGGCAGTTACATGAGAGTTGATTTGTTATTGAACAGTTCCCCTTACACCTGCTTCAATGCAATGCATACTATGCATTGCATTGAAGCAGGTGTAACCTTGTAGAAATCCGTAACAAAAAACACCACGCACATATGGAATATCCGAATTTCACTGACTTAACAGTAGTGAAAACTGACTTAACAGTAGTAAACTTAACATGTATAGCCATTCCCACTTGGGATGATTAAAGGATTCCAACTACCAACTCTTTTGAGGTCAATGCCCCAATTATGGTCTCCCAAAGGTTAGGGAATTTTAGAGCTTAGGCACTCCGCGCTGTTCCAATGAGGATAGGCTTTTTTACACGGCTGTGTGCTTTTATAAATAAATAAATACATCACGACAATACACACATCGCCATCTAGTCCCAAAGTAAACGTAGCTTGTGTAAAGGGTACTAAGATAGCTAATGAATATTTTTATGAATAACATACATAAATACTTATAATAAAAGATAAATGGTTTTCAGTGTCCCAGACACTCATGTTCACAAACATTTTCCATTTGTGGGAATCGAACCCATAGCCTGGAACTCAGAAACGAGGATCCCCTCTGCGCTAATCGGTCGTCAATGTATTTATAAAACAGCGTAGAGTGTAAACAGGCTTGTACTAGTGTATAGTTACAAAAACTTTTTGATTACTTTCCGTAACTATTGATACACGAATCGCTTGTTAGGAGTCAATTATTCACGGAACAAACGTCGTCTTCAAGTAAGTTTGTTCAGCCGCTAATTTAGAGTAATGTTATTAGTTATTGAATATTGATGAGACTTAGTTTATAAGGAACTTATAGGAGAGAAGGAAACAGAGCTTAGATCACGCCTTTCCAAAGCGTTTTAAAAAGCATAGACTGCTATTATCAAATGTTAGTGGCGACCTCCCTGGCGCAACGGTGGGCGCTGTGGTTTTAAGTGGGAGGTTCCGGGTTGATCCCTGGAATAGGAATTTGGGAATTTGTACTTTCCGATTTTTCTATGGACTCATGGTATAGTAGGATTACCCACAGACGTGCCACTAAGTGATTTAGCGTTCCGATCGGATGCCGCGTAGAATTCAAAAAGGGGTATAGTTTAATATAACTGTCATACCCCTAACAGGCTAGCCTGTTACATCTTAGACTGTATCATTACTTACCAGCAGGTAAGATGGCAGTCAAGGGATACCTTGTCAAGATATTTAAAAAAAACCAGGACCGTCAGTTTAACTTGATATATAAGGCACGAGGATGGACAAATGAAATTTTCTAACCCCGTGCATTTACCTACTGAGAACTTATCAACAGGAAACCTGATAAGTCCCTTACAATTTTGACCCGAGAATCGAATTTAGGACATAAGTAACGTAATCAATAGGCAAACGAGGCAGTTATAGGCATCGTTTTCAGTTATTAATTAAGCCTTGAGGATATAAATTATTCGAATATTTTCTCTCGTTTCATGTAAATTATTATGACATTAAAAATTGCAATTTGAAGTGAGTATTTACATACTTTGATTTATAATTTAATAGTAATCAAGGAGACCCAATAAAATAGCTACTATAAAGTTTAATTATTTTAATTATCAATATTTACGATTAGATTAGGTATAATGTGTAAGTTTAATGAATATTAAGTAGGCAAGTGTATATCGCAACAGGTAAAAAGAACACTGATTGTCGACTTTCGCTGCAGGCAATTGACACTGTTAGGTACATGCGATTGAGAAATATATTACTAAAATTATGTAGAGCTTATTAAGTAATTCAGCCCCAATGTTATTGATGATTTCACAGTGGTTTTATAGGAGTTTTCCTATAGTTCCCACAACCCAGTTACAGTTCAATGTCTGCTTTTCTTATTTATAAATAATTATGAAACCTAAAAATGCGATTATCATATTATTAAATTTAAATTTTATTTATAAAGAAAACACCGAGTACTGTTTCAGTATTTATTTTGATAAAAAGATCACTCAATTCGATTTGCTGTTTCAAAAATGCATTAATGTTTAAATATTTTAAAACTAGAACTTAATAAATTCACATTTTTTTATAATAATTATAATAATAAACTTTACAGATACTGTAGATAGGTAACATGAAACAAACTGCAGATGTAAGCCGAAAAGGTCACGAGAAACAAAATTATTACATGAGTTATAGCAGTACGACGGTCAGCGCTCTTTTTACATGACCCGTCACGTTTCACTTGATGTGTTTTTGAATAAACGTTTAAGAATTAGATTGAAGTGGGTCCTATATATAAATAATAATACATTGCTCTTTACTTTTAGTTCAACCGCCTCGATATCGACACACAAAAAGTAATTTATTTAAAACAAAACTGTGTTATCGGCCGGTTGAAGGATTTCTTGAGCGAAATAAAAAGGATTGGAGTACTCGTAGGTACGCGCATTGGCCCATTTTGATAAAGCCGGCCATAGATTACGTCCACTCAACCACTCAGGTGCACGGACTTATTTTGTGACCGATGTTAAGAACTATGCCTTTGTTTATTTTTCTTCCTTTAAACACTTTAAGATACTAAAGCACGTACCTTGCTTGGTGACTTGTTCGGAGCTGTGCTCTGCATTTATTCGTTCTTTTTTTGAATTAGCGGACGGTTAAAATTATTTTGTTTTTTTTTTATAAATAACTAATACTAAGTGAAAACTTTGTAAGGTCACCGACAAAAGTCCCTCGTGAACACATCTCAAACGCACGCACACATAAAAAAGTTTAGCTTATAAGTTTATAATCAAGCGGGGTTTTTATCTCGTAGTCGTAGTCCGCCCGCCGCGCAGCGCACATGTCGCTGTGAGCGTTGAAGCCTCATAAATGCGCGCGTGAAAATACCCAGGCGAGACGTAAAAAAAAAATACACTAGTAGGGGTGTATTAGTCAAGGGGGGTACAAGCGTCAAAGGTAACGAACGACCGCGTAGTGGAGGTTTGAAATCGCGTGCGTTTATTCGGGAAAATATGAAAGTGCTGTGGAACGCTGTTTCCCTTCAGTTACGTTCAGCGGTTTTCTCAGTTTTTCTTTTTTTTTAAGTGACTACAAAGCCCATTGTTCGAAATACCGCTTATTATAGCGTGTAAATATGGTATTTTGAGTGTTTTGCTATTGAATGCGACGTGTGTTTGAATATTACATAAAAGTGGATTGTTCAGTTTGGAACGGCAGCAGTGTACTCGGTTAGATGTATGTTCAACATATTATACAACGGGACAAAACATGACGGCAAAGTTCGGCTATGTAAGTTCATTTTCATTTTTAATTCATTTTTTACATGCTCATGAAATTTTTCATTTCCGCAGCGGTCTATCGGTCGCTAATTTTTCAGTGTAGTAACTTTCTGATCGTGAATGAAATGGAAAATTTTAATTGAATACAAGTTAGTTCTTAGGTTGTGTTTGACGGCCGACTGACGCAGTAAGCAACAACGCTGCTTTCTGAATCCAAGGCTGTGAGTTCTATTCCCATAACTGGAAAAATGTTTTTAGTGTCTGGGTGATTTATGCACATTATAAGTACCCATAAAACAAGCTACGCTTACTTTGGGGTACTTGACGATGTGTGTGTGTCGTAGTATATTTATTCATTTATTATGTGCAAAATCACACAAATATAATAAAAAAGTTATGTAGTTTTATTCATTTTGAATATATTTATTAAATATTTGTAGGTTATCAGTTTGATGTTTATTTTCTACGTAACTCCATATCTTGATAAAATCAAAACATAAATTTTTTTATTCCTAGTATAGGATTTTTTTTTTTTACTTCTTAACCAATAAAGTAACACCTTTAAGAAAAGGTATGCAAGGAATAAATACTTAAAATAAGAAATTGTATTAATAATAACAATTCATTTGATATTATGATTTAATTATCTCTGAAGTATAGGCACTCGCGTGTAAGTGTTATTTCGCTGGATGTTATGAATGGAATATTTTGGATTTATCATAAACAATAAACTTTGAGGCAAAACGCGGAGTTACGTGGGAGGAGCTCTAGCATCAGCATCATCCAGCCCAGAGCTAAAACAGGCCTCTATTCTCATTTTAAAAAGGACTCAAAGCTTAGTGGCCAACTTGGCTAGGGCTAGGCTATAACGATTAATGAAATATTATTTATTTATTTTCGGAATTAATTATTTTAATGTTATATTAAAGAAAAGAGTGCCACCCCAGATCCCTCTGATCTTTATTACTAGTGATCATCTCAATCGTGGATGGACGTAACTGCTGCTATGTTTGCTGTCGTGTGTGCAACATGGGGTCTGCGCTGCGTCTTCCTGTGCGGGATCGCCGTTCCGGTAACTTGGGAGTTGGCACTCCAACCACAACATGTTTTCTGATCTTTGTCATTGATCATTACAAGATCTCTATGATGAATGCAGTGGAGATACTCCGAGCATATTTATCTCTAACACCCGCTGAGTACACACTGAGCTTTTCTGTCAGGTCCGTAAATATACTTATACTATATTATGTCTTGCACTGATAATGTAACATGCTTGCTTGAACCATTATGACATAAAATAAATACCACCTGCCTTCTCGGACCACCAGAATCGTAAATTTTACCGGCAGCAGTGTTTTAGTACACAGTTGAAACTGTTCATACATAGCGTTATCTGAGCGACATAAATTTTTTTTCTTAATATGTACTGAAAGACGGCCGTTGAGAACATTATAGAGAACTCTCAGTCATGCAAGTTTCCTCACGATGCTTTCCTTCACCGTTTAAAACAAGTGATATTTAAATTGCTGCCGAAAGTAAGTGGTGTGGGAGTCCGAGACCTAAAAAAATGCAGAAAGCCGAAGCCTTACCTACTAAGCTATCACCGCTTTTGTACATACTATATCAAATAAAAATAATTGACTCTGCCGTTCTCGAAATCAGTTTTTTTATTTCTTTATTCCACTATAAGCCCTACTGCTGCTTAGTTTATCTAACTAAGAATAAGATATATATAACAAAGAAAGTCTTAGATAACTAACCAAGGGTGAACCAGTTAGGGATATGACAGTTATCTTAAACCCCCACCCCTAATCGGTTTCTATGCGACACCGTACCGGAACGCTGAATTGCTAGGGGCACGTCTTAGTCGGAAAGATGGTAACTAGCCACGGCAGGAGCATGCCACTAGAATACAAACACAACAAACAAACAGGTTAAAACAGGTTCGTCACGTTTAACTTTGAAATTTCTAAATGGTCGGAGTGTAACTCACTATTTTCTTCGGAAACAAACATACAGGATGTGAAACCCTTACTATCGTATTACACTAACTGATACTGTGCGGTCGTCGCGAGGAAATACAGTATTGTATAGAATTAGAAATTGATACCTGCGTAAAATGTTATTTTATATCAGAAGCCTTTCTTGGCACCGAGTTACCTACTTAAAACAATGCTTTTGATGACTGACTTGGTTAATCAAATTCATTTTTCCTAATTATTAAAATAAAATATATTTTAATTGCAAAATTTAACCAGCTGTTTTCGATTGCATAATGTTTTAAGCTTTAATTCGTCGTGAATCCAATTTCAACAGGGCTTTATTTTAATTGATTGTAAACCGAAATATAAATTTTTCCTAGTTCTTAGTTTGTGTCTAGTAATATTGGAATCGTGTTTTATTATATAATTATCATACTTTTACTGTTCAAAAAATGTTATCTTCTTAAATAACAATTATTTGACTTCCGATGAATATTATTTAAATTTTCGCTATCTTTTGCGCAATGTATAAAACGCAAAAAGGTAATCGCATGTTTATCATGGACATTAATTCCAATAAATATTTCAGTACCTACTCATTTTATTAACCTTAAAGTTGAGAAACCTATAAGAATTTAAATTCCACGACGGTATATCCGTAAACGGTTGTATAATAATATTAGAGATTAATTTACTATTTTTAGATATCACATTCCTTGTGTACTTATTTTATTTTTATAAACATGCGGCTATCGACAGATATCCTTTATTTATCTTTTATCTCATAATGCTATCTGCATCAATATTTAATTTTTACTACAGGTGCAAATTGACAATGCTGTATTATAAACATAAAATCAATATTTTTTCGTATGCTCGCAGTCTTAAGAGGCGATTCCGTCCTTAGGATCCATCCGCATGCATAAGTAACGTCTACGTCATATTTCCTTCCACAATCCTACGAAAATAATTGTAGGTCATTGACTGTCGTTTTCACTCGTCAAAAAAGTCACGGCTGTACAATAAATTACTAGTAATAATGTCTTTGCTTCAACGGTGTCAAATGGTGTCAGCAGCGTCTGCGCAAGCACTATATCCCAACCTGGTTTGTCTATTGTATTTCGGGCTGCTCAGCATGGTGTTAAGGTTAAATTTAGCTCAAACGATTATAAATTAGGGTTTAAGCATCCTAAAGTAAACCACGCAGTGTGGCTGGGAGTGAATCTTCTTTACATTAACCAGTACTTGTACTCTATTAATGACATCAAAATTAATACACATACAACCCACTATTACTATCATTATAGCATAATTAACGTTGGCACGGATTATCATAAAACATTGAATGCTCTTCGTAATTACCCGGCTCTATTTTCTCTCGCAAATAAAGGGTTCTTGACTTCACAAACACAATGAAGTGCCTCCTTGCAGGCAATTTAAATATTTGTACACCCGTTACGTATTAAATGAACTGCATGTATCTATGCTTAACAGCACAGTAATGGAATGGCCAAGTCCATAGAATATCCATTCGTGTATTTTAAGGTAACAAAAAGCCTTAGAGGAAGAAAATCAGTCCTAAGTGCTTGCCAATGTACCAAATTTTCAAGCTTCTGGACGTAAGTTACTTTGCTAGCAAGTAAATAGTGCTATAATTTTCTCCAGATGTTCATTATTAAAAACAATAAGCGTTCGCTTTTTTAAAAATAATAATATGAATAAAACTAGCCACAGTTTAAACTCTAAAATAGATTTTCATCTACATTCTACAATGAAAATCTATTGTACCTATATATAACAATAAAATATAAAAAATAAAAATATAAATTATAATAATAATATAAATTTTTAATAGTGTTTTTTAATTTATTCTTAAGCATTGTTAATAATTTAAAAAAAAAAAGAAAAATAATAAATGATAGAAAAATATAAAATATAAATAGTTATTTATAAACTACCGATTTTAATACGTAGGTGTTTAAAAACCGAAAGAAAGCGCAATGGACAACACGTGAGTTTACTTTTATAAAGTTACGTTTGCAGTAGACTACATAATATGTATACGGAATAGTTAGTGTACACAAATTATGTAACTTTTGTATACGGTTATTAGGAATTCGATACGAGGCAATTTTTATTGCCTTATTAGTATGCAGTAAAACTGTGCAGTTCATAGAAAATAGAGTGTAATTTTTAACCATTCCATAGAGCTCATGCTTATATGCAAATTAACATATCATCCGCCTCTTTATCTCATTAAATCGCATAAAATACGCTGATGCCTCATAAATAAACCAATTTATGCTTCATTATATAATAGAATTGATAAATAACGTTATTGTTTGAACAGATGTATTTACGCAGATAGTACAATTATTCATATTACAGCAATCGACATGGTGTGATAGTGAAATGCCTAGAACACGTGGATTCTAAATTCTGGTATGGCACGATTCAATTAATATTCAATTTACATGCCATCATCATCAAACCAATACCAGCTACAGGGCACGGGACTCAAAAGAGAATGTGGAGGGTTTAGGTAATAGTCGTACCTGTACGTAGAATGCAATGTTCATTATCAAATTTTATCATCGTGTTATTTTTTGTTATAAGTTAATACCGAAAATTTCCTTTGTATACTTTGTTTTAAAGCTAGGTTTACGTAAGCTTACTGTTGTGGGTAGATTGTGCAACTTATGTAAAATAAATTTAGACAAATAACGGGCATCAGGTAGTATGCAGGTTTGTATAAGGATATAGTCTAAAGTAGGTACCTTTATATGCTATGTAAGTCTTAATAAAGTGAAAAATATAATTTATTTTATAGCGCTCAATGATTCCAGATTAACATGTTTTATGTAAATAAAATACTTTTTTTATTTGTTAATAAATTCTAAACAATAGAGAGGATTTATTATGGCCATAATAATTTTAAGATTAGCGATTAATTTTATTGAGCAATATTTCTTTTAATTTCTGTATAAAATATATTTTTTGTTCGAGATACTAAGAATACTTAAAAAATAATTTAGAACTTGGCTGAGACTTTTATGTGCATTGTCTCTGCTTAGGAAAACACACTCAAGGTTTTTAATTGTACGGATTGCAGCGATCTGAGAGCAACTTAAGTCGATAAATAAGGTAGATATTTCTATTACAACACGCCATTAATCTCATTCCCCTATACTTTCTAAATGAAATTTGCGTTACAGTATTTACCCCTTCGCAAAGCCTGTAATCAAATTGCCTAGACGTAATCAAAAACCTAACGAGGGTGAATTTTAAAGGTTAAACTTACCCTAGCAAGTCGTGTTCTTAAACTGAATTGATGTAAACGATGTTAAACCTTAAAATATACACAAATCAAGTAAATTTACATAAAGTTGGCTTGCGGCATTCCTTGAATTTTATCAGAACATCTAAAAGGAGCGAGGTTTAGTTGTACCTACTCGTGAATTACTGTGTATATTTAAAAGTATGTACAGTTCCGTTTCAGTTGAAAGTTTTATGATTTACGTGAAGGCCATGTGACCTTTGGAAAATACCGCATTTTCGTATTTCATAAATTAATTCAACGCGGTAAGCTCGCATGGCGCAGTATAATTTTAATAAAGCCGTCTAAGTTTTATGCTTACTCTTTTTTTGTGAACAAGAGCACTTTAATTATTTTTTTTTTAATAAATAAATATATTACGACAATAAACACGCCGCCATGTAAAGTAAGCGTAGCTTGTGTTATGGATACTGATATGACTAATGATTATTTTTATGAATTTAATACACATAAATACTTTTAACATACAGATAAACATCCAGAGACTAAAAACATCCATTTTCATTACACTAACATTTTCCAGTTGTGGGAATTGAACCCACGGCCTTGGACTCATAAAGCAGGGTCGCTGCTCACTGCGCCAACAGGCTGTCAAAGACCGTAGACGTACAGAATCAATGACGCACAAATAATTGCGAAGCTGCAGTGGCCATAGGCTGGGCACATTTGCTGTACTCCGCGAAAAGCAGGAGAATCTGTACGGCATTATTCATAATTTCTTCAATCCTTATACTCCACACTAAGCAGATGTTTGCGCAATGAACTTTCTACGCACGTTTCACTCCGACACCGGAGCATCATCAGAAGATGTTGACTTGACAATGAATCATTGTATATCATGGAATTAAGCGAAGGATAACAGACGATTCGATATCATCTGCATTCAAGCTGAGCCATTCGTCGCAGAGAGCATATAAGCAATACAAGGCTGTGCTGTTGGAATTCTCTAAGCAGTGGAAAACTAGTGTATTTACAAATCATTGTTTGAAAACAATTTATATAGGTATTGCAAATAAAGCTGTTTATATAAGGGCCAGTGCACACAGTGCTACGACGCAGGCGCTACAGGCTACAGCGCATTTCACTTAGATCAGTTTGATGGAAAACTTTCAGGCGTCGTTGGTATGTTCACAGTAACAATATATGTACCATTTTGTATACTTTTTAGATGAATTGTTCGGGAACTTTCAAACTGAACTGTACTGATATATGTTCAAGGATGGAGTTATCACAGTATTGGGAAATTATATAATAAATTTATTACGCCGTAATTTTTCGTTTATTTTGCCACGTTTGTTCTAATTAATCTTTTAATACCTAGTAATTTTGCGGTTTTACAAGCATGTGATAAAAAATCATGTTAAACGAGGATAGTTTAGTTTTTTGTTTAAATATAAATAGAATTCTTAGTGACCCAGCAATGGTAAGCGCAGCGTTGATCAGCTCCAAAAACGTGGACAGGTAACACCAAACTGCTCAGGAGCGTGGATTTAGGAACTCTCTACAATAGACCTACAGCCAGTAGTGGACGTGAATAAGTTGAAGTGATGGTGATCAGAGGCACGCATTTCAAATAAGCACAAAAGCACACCCTAAAAAAATTTATGTCTCATAAAGGAGAAGAATTTTTCCATTTCATGCCATCTTCCTTTAATATGCATACCCTAGTCAAAAACCCTGTGCGCGCCACTGATGGTGATGGTGATGATGATGAATAATAGAATAAGAATTTAATGTTCAACTCCATAAAAAAACAAAATAAAGTGTACGTGTAATGAGTGTATTATTTGTGTACATACATAATATGGTAAAATATTGCATGGAAACTTCAGTAACATTTACAGATAAAAATATAACCTCTTTGGAACTTGACCTGATTTATTACTTTAGTCGTTGTGCTAATCATAACGCGAATGTTAAAAGTGTACAATCTTTGACAGATAAGTAGACCGACAGAGTCAAAATGAAGACCATATCTGCTATATACCCAGATTATATAAAACTTATTATGATGCGATTACGTTCTTGGTTCTACGTTTACCTAGTAATTGTGTCTTTCGTTACAGGTTACCACAGCTTGCCGTCTCTGCGAAGATATTGTGCCTCCTGATGGTAAGTAATATTTTATCTATATATCTCTGTGTCTGTCTGTGATTTCAAACTGACTTACCAAGTTTTAATAATTATTTGAAAGATAGTATTCACTCAAACAATGTTTAAAATAAATGTGGCTGTCTATTTGTTTGATTTTTATGGGACTTTCACAGGTAGTTAAAGTAAATTGCATAGTAATCAACATTACATTAACGCGCATAAAACAGGGCAATAGAAGTTTAGGTTTAATAATTGTACTTTAAATAAATATATTCTATTATCATTATGTCAACCCATAGGCACGGAAGGAGGGTTAAAGCCGTCGTCCACCTCGCTGACGTGACGTACCAGCTGATTGGTTTACTAAATATACATATTAAATAAATATATATATATGTATAACAAAAAATGTAGTTACTAGAATTTAAATTTAAAAAAACCTAATAGTCTTTTATAATATGTATGTAAATATAAATAACTCCACGTATACATATGTACATATATATATATATACCTAAATTATGTCTTTAAAATCTATGTGAATACTGGCCAGATTATTTAGCTTGAGACACAACCGTGCTAAATACCGCTATGTTAAGACACCCGGCTGTGTGTCAAGCCAAGTTTTTTTTCGCAATATTCAACTTTGAAGTTAAAACAACAGCAGGAAACCGCTACATTTCGAGCAAGAAAAATGTAGTACCAGTTCTATTTTTATAAAGGATTATCTTCAGACATTGCATTACATGTTTAAATACAGCTATCTATAAGCTAAGCTATCGTGTTGCTATGTTTGATAGCCGATAGCCGTAAACACTTGAGTAGGTATTCAGGTCTGCTATTTAGGACATCAAAAATCAGCTGATTAGAATTTCGTGTAAACAGCTTGTGTAATTATTTGATAGAATTACAATTGCAATAAAAAATGAATTGTACATATACATTAATGTATTTTATCCCTTTTATTTTCGGTGTTTTAAAATACATTCTGATGTACGATATCTAAAAAAAAGGTTTTTTTAATAAATAAACTAATACATGGTGGAAGTATGAGTTACCTGGCTATAAAAGCTGAAAATACTGCAGTTCACAAACCTAATTCAATACTTGCTCTAACATTTCTTGTTATCTGTGACTCACAGGCTTAGAATACAGATTGAACAGAACTTTGAGTGAATAGGTAAGCAGGAATGTGAACATCCTAAGTATCTCAGGGATAGGAAATGGGTATAAGAGTCTACAAAGACTTCACGGAATAAGGGGGGGTGTATTTACTCTTTGCAAGAACTACATAAAATAGTAAAAAGTTGAAGCTCTCTGGCCGAAAACCAAACAAAGCCTGGGTGACGAATTTATAAAATTGTTATAAACCCTAAATTGACAAGAACTGGAAATTAATAATAAATAAATAAATACACTACGACAATACCATCCATACCATGCGCAGTTTGCTACGACCCTGCTTTCTGAGTCCAAAGCCGTGGGTTCGATTCCCACAACTGGAAAATGTTTGAGTGATGAGCATGAATGCTTTTCAGTGTCTGGCTGTTTATATGTATATTCTAAGCATTTATGTATGTTATTTATAAAAATATTCAGCAGTCATCTTAGTGCCCATAACACAAGCTACGCTTACTTTGGGGCTAGATGGCGATGTGTGCGTTGTCGCAATATATTATATTAATATATTAATCAAAAGGTGTAACTTTTTACTTTAGGATTTGTATTCATACAAATGAACTGCCTCGTTTAACTAGTGGTTAAAATGTTCAACTACAGATCAAGATGTCCAGGCAAAGAACTGTTAGTTATTTTGTAGTTTCTGTTCATTTTCAGCAGTTACCAGCTTAGAGTTAGTGAATTGGAGGTGTCAACCCCCATTCTACAAGAGCACGTTAAGCACGTTACTCATTTATCAAAACTACAAATAACAGTCTTTAAATCCCACCGACCCGCTTTGGAGCAGCGTAGTGGGTCTATGCTATCAAACCATATTTCCTTTAAAACAGGGAGTCTGTGTCTGTCTGTCCCAGCAGTGGGACATTAATTGCGGATGATGATCATAATACATACAAATTAAAACCATTATCTAGATGATTACAGCGTTTTAAATTTTAAGATATTTTTGGGGTTACCATTGAAAAAAGTGGAAGTAATCTAAACACATTAGAGATATTTGAAGGATTAAATTGCATTGAATTAGATTATTGCTTAATTGCATTAAATAATGAATTATAAATAAATAATAATCCTCTATTATTGTGTTATATGTTAGTTGGTTAGTTTTCTTTTACACATCGATAGAACAGTCCCAAGAATGATTTAGTCTAGCATGGAACGGGGATAACTTAACAAGTTGACGAGTTGGTAGATAAACTAAAGGACAAAACCTCAAGTTGATTAATGTAAAACTTAATCACCACTTGAATACTAACGATGATAAACTTTAAGATGTATTTGACGGAAACACCTTGGCATATAAAACAAGGATGCGTTTGATAGCCAATTTCATAGAAATAAGATATTTCTAAAGAACTCTAGATGTAAGAAAAACCCCTACGTTTATTTCCGTATGATTCAAATACAATCCAACCAGTTTCATGATAACCGTAGAAGAATCATTCTACTATAAACGTTTATAACGTCTTTCGTCTCAATATTAAATCCGTATATCTACGAAAAGATCAGTTTCCAAACTGCTATTAAATCAGATTTAGACAAAACTAAACAATGTGAAATTCTCTGTTGTATAAGAGGAATCATTCGTATTTACAAGGCTGTATTTGCAAATTTGTATCAAAAACACGATACTAGTTTTAAAAAGCTAACATAAATAAGTGTCATAAGCAGTTAAATACAAGTTATAGAGATATCTAACTTTATAAACATATGTGGATTCCAGTGATAAGGCATTTTGAATAATAATAATAATAATAATAAAATCATTTATTCGCACGATTATTAAATTGTGACAGAAATCATAGCTTAGTACTATGTATGGTTGAATCACTGGTACCTAAACTGAGTAAAAACTCGTACTATAGATATCAGTGCACTCCCCTATATAATTTTTGATACAACAACATAAGACTACGACAAGTATATTTTATTTTGGATATAGATTTAACATGCAACATGCAAAAATATTAAAGAAAAATAAATAAAATGTTTATTTTTGGAGATTGGGTAATTAAATGGTGATTTAAATGATTTAACAGGGTAATGCAGTAAGTGGATGTATGTGCGTACGGGTGTGTATAAGTGTGTGCATGAGTGTATGTGTGTGTGTGTGTGAACGTATGTGCGTGTAGGTGCTGCGTGCGTGTTCGTGAGGCAAATAAAGTGTATGTGTGTGTGGGTGGATGTGTGGGGGAAGTGTCATGGATTTATGTAGTACAAGGTACATGTGAGATAATGTCATTTTTGAATGGATAGTAGATTCTCTGTGCTATCATAATCCAGCGCAAGAAGCCAGTCATGGACCTGCTTTTTACATCTTTAGGATGATAGTGAGTGAACGGAAAGAATTTTATTGGCCTTATTGTATATGATGCTACCAAGGAAACAGAAAAATTTTTGTGAAAAGGAAGTGCAGAATTTAGGAATATTGCATAAGCTGTTTTTGCGACGTTAATCTTTAAATTTCATAATTGACTCCTGATTAATGAATTTGTGTTGTTTTAAAATTATTTCTAAAAGAAAAAGCTGTCTAACAGTAAGTACCCCACTTTCCTTATACAAAGATGAAGTAGGATATCTGTAAGGAAGAAAGGAGCTAACTTTTAGAACAGCTCTTTGAGCCCGTTCCAAGTTAAGAAGACGCGTCTTTGCTGCACCTCCCCAAGAATCGATGCAATAAGTCAAAAGTGACTCACATAAAGTGTGGTACAGCATTTTCATCGTCTTTTTGTCAGCCACGTGACGAATATTTTTAAAAATGGCAATGAGTTTACGGATACGATTAACTAGTATGTGAATATGATTATCAAAGGAGAGTTGATTGTCAATCACTATTCCCAAATATTTAATACTATCAGATCTTTCTAAACAGGTACATTCACATGCGTTGCGTACTTTAGAGTTAAGACATAAAACCGAATGTGCTCGAATACTAAAATTTACTAAAGATGGTTGTCCAGATCGTAAAATTGAAAATGTTAAATATTTAGTTTTCTCCGCATTAAAGCTTAAAAGATTCTTCTGTAGCCAAGTCATAACCAAGTTAAAGCCTTGCTGGGCGTTGTGAAATACATCACAATACCAGCTCTTCCCCCAAAATAACAGTGTAGTATCATCTGCAAATGTGATAATTCTACCATTAGTCATTTGGAGATTGCAGAGTTGGTTAATATAAATAAGAAAGAGCGTCGGACCCAATATGCTCCCCTGCGGAACTCCATGCTCAACTGATAGAGGTGGACTAATGTGCTCACCGATTCTTACGCACTGTGTTCTATATTTAAAGTAATCCTGGAAAAGCTTCAGCTGAAGACCACGAATTCCCAGCTGTTCCAGTTTCTTCAAAAGAAGAGGTATGGACACAGTGTCGAAAGCCTTGGCGAGGTCCAGAAATATGGCTATGCACTTCATTCCATGATCTAAGTTTGACACAATACAGTTGTTAAGGTCAGCTACTGCATCAGAAGTGGATTTTGCTTTGCGAAAACCGTATTGATTGGTTGAGAGTAAATTATTAAGTACTAAATATTTTATCAATCTATTATTAATCAATCGCTCTAAAATTTTGGAAAAGGTAGGTAATATCGATATTGGTCTGTAGTTACTTATAACTTTCCAGTCCCCTTTTTTATATACGGGGATTATTACCGATTTCTTAAATAATAAAGGAAACTGGCCACTTGAGAAAGCTAAGTTACAGATATGGCACAGCAAATTTGAAAATATTTCCTTGCTCTGCTTCACTACTGTCGAAGATATGTTATCAAGACCAGAAGAACCAGTATTTTTAAGAGAATTTATTAATCTTACTATTTCTTCGTGATCTGTTTCAAATAAGACAAAGGAAGATGCAGGCGTTAGGGGACATTGAGGCTGTGTGTGTAATACAACATTGTTTGAGCCTGAAGGACACAACTCTATACAATCTACAATATTCTTTCCCATACCAACAAAAAACTCATTCACCTCCGACACTGCCTGTATAGGGCAACGCGAGATAGACAACAACTCCCAAGCTTCTGAATTTTTAGTCTTTAGGTTTGTTATATGAATGGTGATTAAAGCTAAGCTCCATGCTTTGGAATAATTAAAATTTAAATTAGATAAATAATTTATATACTACGGCAATGTACACATCGCCATCTAGCCTCAAAGTAAGCGTAGCTTGTGTTATGGGTACTGAGATGACTGATGAATATTTTTATGAATGATATACAGAAATAGTAAATACTTATAATATACATATAAACACCCAGACTCTGAAAAACATTCAAGCTCATCACACAAACATTTTCTAGTTGTTCGAATCGAACCCACGGCCTTGGACTCAGAAAGCTGGGTCAGTGCAAACTGCGCCAATCGTCCAAATTAAAAGACATACATGTAATTATTTCAATAGTGTTCATTTGAAATCTTTAATAATATCTAAAATAATAATAAGTGAAAGTTGTTTCGCGAATATATCTAATGTATTTCACCCTTGTTTCGCGAATACACCAGTTAACTTTAATCGCAAATAATATTATGGTAATGCATGGTCACCACACATAATATGTGTACTTTAGCGATCACCTATCATTACCCGTGATTACGCTCGCTCGCTTAACGCCTGATGAAGAAATTTTCTTTGGAATATTGAATATAAATGTTGTTGTACATAGAATTAATAAAATACAACGGATCCTTAAAATATTATCACTAATCAACATTAATTACAGATCATTCATTAATTGTTTTATTGGATAGAAGCAGTCGTTACTTTGCGGAAATCCATGATATATTATCAAAATTAAGCTTAATTTGCTATACTCCGCGAAAAACAGGAGAATCTGTGTGGTGTAATTTATAATTTCTTCAATCCTTATAATTCACACCAAACAGATCTCAACAATTATCTCTTAACAATATATAATGTCTTAACAATTATTCATTGTAAAGTCAACATCTCCTGAGGATGCTCCGGTTTCGGAGCGAAACGTGCGTTGAGGGTATATTGCCGAAGATCTGTTTTGTGTGGAGTATAAGGATTGAAGAAATTATAAATTACACCACACAGATTCTCCTGTTTTTC
This sequence comes from Pararge aegeria, assembly GCF_905163445.1. NCBI lineage: Eukaryota > Metazoa > Arthropoda > Insecta > Lepidoptera > Nymphalidae > Pararge > Pararge aegeria. Next base: position 6,235,626 of record NC_053194.1, read on the forward strand.
GCGGAGTATAGCAAATTAAGCTTAATTTTGATAATTAATTGTTTTGTTAAACAGCGAGGTTAATGACAACGTAGATTGGAAGCAGCCAGCTACGCTCTCATCTCCCGCACGATAGAAAAATAATTGTAAATGTTTATGTCGGAAAAGAGCAACTACTGAATTTCCTGTCGGCTCTTCTCGGTAGAATCCGAACCGATTCATGATGTTTCAAAAGTGCTTATAAAGTAGACCTAAATTCAACTATGTCTAATTATCTATTTAAACATAGTTGTGCGTAATTAATTATTTCAATGAGCCTATGGTTGCTAATGATTGATGATTTTCTCAGTCGTTCTTACTAAAAGTTTACACAAAAATATTACATTTCAATATATTTCAAGTAATAAATTGTGTTCATGATTCGTTAATTTATTTCTGATTAGCAATATTTTATAGTAGTTAGACTTCCTAACTTAACTAAAAGAAATGGAAAATACCTTTGTGATTATAGATTATAGATATTTGAATTTAATTGGGTAGCTTGAGTAAATTAGTAATATGGTTTAAAAGTACGTGCTGAATTGGATACACGTGATCATAATGCTGTGTCCGATTGCCGATAAATTGTAGGAAAATGACGAAATACTTACGACATGCATACGTCAAAAATACTTTTTCGCTGAATAGCATAATATGCTTAGAACCAGAAAGTAGATATTTTATTTATTGTATTTAAGTCGGTCTTGACCTTACCTATAGCGCTGTAGTATGTTGGTCTCAATATCAGACACCCTTTTTGACCGACTTCCTTCAAAAAAAAGGACTAAATTCGGTTGTTTTTTTAAGTATGTCCAGTCATAACTCTGATATTTACAAATGGATTTGCAAAATTATTTTTTGAAGGAGATTTATTTCGAAATGGTCCCATAAAAATTTCATATAGATCTGTTGAAGAGTGTCGGAGAGAGAAAACGGAACTCTTCAATTATTGACACCAAATCAACCGCGATTTCTGCTATCGCCTAAATATGCATTGTTTACGCAATCACACAAAATATCAGTTGTTTTTTATCGTTAACAAATTTCCCTTGTATATATGTGAGTGCGTTTGTGAGCTCGCGAAATTCCCGAGTAAAGGATTCTTTTAAGGCGTGACGTTCAGCGACCCATAACTTTGACGTTTCACAATCAATAATTGAGTATCTTCGGTTACCAAGTGTTTTCCCAAGTGAGGAATGTCTATTTAAATTATACCTATTTTACGCAATCACACAAAATATCAGTCGTTTTTTTACGTTAACAATATTCCCCTTTTTCACAAATAATCACAAATAATCTTGCAAATAGCATTAAAGGATTTCGTATATAAAATTTCTGTATGAAGTGTTCTAACTATATTTTTCAGCACTGAAAAGATATTTACGAGCGACTTGACTTGAGCGACTTGAGCTGTAATGCCCTTTCTACATTGCGACACGTGAGAATAGATTTGAACTCATGTAATGGCACGTATAATTGAGCATGAATGAAAAGTTATACTTTGTCTTATGTGTTCATATCACTTGTGTTGCGCTAAATTCGTTTAGATGAAGAGTTTTAAATGAAGAATGTAAAAATAGAAAAGATTGTGTTTAAAAATATGTGAGTGCGTTTGTGAGCTCGCAAAATACCGGAGTAAAAAAGATTATTTTAAGGCGTGCCGTGTTCAGTGACCCAATCTTTCCGGTACCAAGTGTTTTCACAAATGTGGAAAGTCTACTTATATTATACCTATTTTATGAGATGGGATTAGTATAACAGGACCTTTGTCCAGGAAAAAATCACGTTTAAGAGCAAGACAAGGAATCATGAAGACGAGCCAAGACTTGGGCGGTCTCTTGAAGGGACACAAGAAATTACTAATCGAGAAATCTGTATCGGAATATGCTCGACTCAAAAATTGCTGGAGTATCTGATTACTTTTTCTGAAATTTTGGAAAATAGATATTTTAACTATGATATGTGTTCTTCTGCTATACGTTCTTTATTTTTGCGCCCATATGTAGGATAAGCTTTCGGTTTTACCGAATAAATAAATAAAAAAGGAGGTGTTTCGAAAATGAAATAGGTAATTTGAGAACGGAAAAACCTTATGATACAGAAATCGTGCAATATAGATTTAAATCTCATGTTACGAAAATCTGCAAAATATTAGGTATCGAAAGGATTGCATTCTTAGTATTCGATGGTGATGACACTCGAGATAAACATGACCTTTATAATCTGTTTATTTAGACTGGGACAAGGTATTTTTACCTATATGTTAATCAAATATGTTTTCAGCTAGGTCAGTAGTGTGAGGGGCATATTATGTTTAGGTAACTGTATTGAAATCGCAAATTGTTTGCTTTTTAATTATAGCTGATGAGTGGCGCCTAAAATTATTTTATAACTAGCAGTAACCTGCGATATACGAACTACGTGAAAGTTTTCTGCTCATGTTAGGCCTTCTTAAAATAGATGAATTTTGTAATTTGAAATTAATATAAAAATAGTATATACAAGTAAAAAAAATAATGCGACTCTACCGCTGGTTTGGTTTTGGAACGCTAATTCTACTGAAAAGAAGCCGAAAATAAACTCGGCTGTTTAGTACATTCTCATTATTATACTTTAAAATAATGAAATAAGTTTTAAAGTGGGTCCACAATTGCCAGAGAAAAGGGTGAATAAACATAAAAAATACACGATATTTTTGCAATGTTTTTTTTTACTTTGTGACTCGATTGTAATGTTTGTTAATATAAGGGTGATAGATATTTGTGGCAAGTCTAACAGCTTCAAATAATAATTATCGGGTTATGTTCTCGTTATTATATTATGATAATTATGCTATGTAATCTTAATTGAGTCTTCTTGTTATTAAATATCAATTAGCAATAGATTAGCGAATACATCGTTCATGGCTCTTTAATATTTATTAACATTTCCATACTGTATAATGTCAATTATACAAGTAGGTATCTCTCTACTTTAAGGTTAATGATATAAAGATTTGTTGTCCTAATATATCTGCGTTTAAAAGTCAGTAAGTTTCCACAACTTCTTTAATGCCCATAACTAAGACAAATCTAACGACATCTTGAAATTGAAAAACTAATCAGAAAACATTAATCTCCTAAACTAAAGTCCAAATTCCAGTACGAATCCAAGCCATACTAACGGATTGTCACCTATTACGTGATCGGTCACTTAGCACTTTGTGATCTCAGAACTATTGGAAACAGGCCTGCCAATACATCTGCTAAGAGCACGCGAATAACGTACTAAGCTAAGCTAGCGAAGAAATCGCGAAAGTACTACAATAAACACTTCACACTATTCTGACCTTTATTTTTAGGACTACTACAAACTAATTTGCTAGCACATCACGTCCATCTTCGCAAAGGTCGAATACGCAAGCCTAAGTTTAGTAATTTTATGACTTAGATATCGATTAACAGTGTTGCACGTATAACTGACGAGATAAGAAAGCATAGACACTCAACGAACGATAGTGAAACTACGCTAAGGCGTATCTCTCTGTGATCAGGAACCAGTGCCGACAAGCGATTTATCGTTACGGCACGATGCTGTGTAGACACCGATTAAGGGTTTGGGTTTGATATTACTGCCATAACCCCTACCGGTTAATCTTCTACTTGCAAGCAACTTGTAGAGGAATAAAAAAAAGGCCCTGGGTAGACAAAACAATTTAAGTATTGAGTTTTTCTGTCAAGCAATTTTCAGTATCTGAAGGTAGTTTAAAAGTTTACTTTACGTTGTCCACCCAAGCAGCCGGAGTTGCTTTTATCGCTCATAGATGAAATAGGTTGAGAAAATATTAATTTTAGAAAATAAAACTGCTAAGCTTCTTGCTGACTTCTTCTCGGTACACAGTCTTTGGCATTTTCAAAGTGCGTAAAATAAATTATTTTCAAATACAATATTAAATTTTCCAGCTAGTTCCGGTAATCAGAACTCAGAAGATTCGTGGAATAATCAGAGCTACCGATAAATCGCATAGAGCTACCAAGTTTAAGTGACCTGCACATAAACCCCGAACCTTAGGGTGCCGAAACCGAACATAGGTTTGGGTAGATCGCCTAACACGTTTGCAGACAACATCCAACTAATTTACAATATACATTGCCATTAAATAAATGAATTTGGAAATATTTTCATCATACCTATATTTGACAGTGCACGTAAGACGGTTGTTTTAATGTTTTTTTATAGGATGATGAGTTGGCGCTTTGCCAACCAAGAAGAGGCACGACAGTTTATTAAACCAGTACCCCTTATCAGTTCCTAGCATCCTATCGGGACGCGAAATCATAGAAACATTTACCTTTCTTCCTCACTGCTGCTACCGTTAAGAAAAGTTGGAGAAAAACTTTAAAAAATAAACTTAAATAATACTTTAATTAGTCTTAACCCTTTTGATTGATATCAAACGCATGACCTCCCAACATTGATGCATAATACTAAGCCAGAGTAGTCTGCGGGTACAATAAAGTGAGAGAGATAAATAATAAAAATTTTCTTCTATTTATCAATGTCTCACTATATAATCATTTCCGCATTTTTTAATTACAAAGGAATTTCGACTAATGAAACGTTGCTATCTTTCCAAAACAATTGTTACAAACGTGTTATCACTTATCAGGCGTGTGTGTGGCCAGCCTAATCCTACAAATAAGGTAGTCTCAAGATAACGTTATTAAAACGTAGTCTTAACTGGACGTCACGAACGGTAAGGTTTCTATATTCAGACTATCAGAATCCAAATAAAGCGTAAAAAGGAATACTCTCAAGCCAATTTAATGAGATTATAAAGACCCTAACATAACGGGCTTGGTTGCCTACATTGGATCTTAAATCGTTTTTTTCATCGTCTACTGAACAAGGATAAGTGGTTTAAGGGTCTATGGATGTACATTATAAAGAATAATTCTGTGTTATGATACCGCCTAGATTGATATCAATAGATGGATGACTAGTCTCTACCATAAGTGTTGTATTAAGACTTCATAAACCCATTACCCGCCTACTACACAGCACGGGTCTACTCCCATAATGAGAAGGGGTTAAGGCCGTAGTCCACCACGCTGACTCTGTGCGGATTGGTGCACTCTAATTGAATATACCATATGGATATTATTATGGAGATTAAAATCATTATCTTATAAAAATTAGAGTTTGGTTATCTTATATATACAAAAGAAAGTTGTGTTAGTTACACCATTTCTAACTCAAGAACGGCTCGACCAATTTTTATGATATTTGATTTTTTCGATTCCTCTTAGACCTAATTAGTATAGAAATATAAAATACATCAAAAAAAATAAATGATCCGCGATACGAAATTCGCCGCGATAGCTAGTTCTAAATAATTCTAAGCATTGACGAAATAGAAACCTTTTTTTTTTTGTTAAATAAATAACGTAGCATTTTACGCACCTAGAAATCTGCGTGCAATACTCATTCATTTTTTAGGTATTTCACCTGAAAGTGAAAATATTAGCAACTGACCCAGAAACACTTTCGCAAATATAGATAGCGCTTTATCAATGTTCAAGTACCGTGAAAATTTCCGATACACTTGCGCTAGATTACTTAGCTGAGGTTGATATGTGTTCAACTGTAAATAATGCGTGCGGTCAGTTTGTGGGTGATAAGCTCAATGGCATATGCGGCGACCTCCAAATACTAAGATGCGATAATTGAACTGAATATGGAATGACCTTTATGGACAATTATGCTATAAAAGAAGTAGCCTGTGCCCAATAGTGGGTCACTTGCTAGGCCGGTGTGGTAATATAAATTTATAAACTCAAGTAGTGGATGCCAACAAATCTTATTGTGTATTTCCGATATCACATGAGATTTTTTCGCGGAACCTTTGCCCTTTTACAGAAAACAAGCTCCAGGTTACAAGCAAAAAAAAGTCAAAATACTAAATGAAAATAGATAATCTATCTTGAAAAATTTAAGGCCTTTCAATACAAAATTTAATTTCACCCGTTTGGCGGGATTACTTTCAAATACCTACTGTAAAAACGTTCTTTAACTTTTGACGAAAAGCACAAATATGAAGTAACATAGATTTTAATTAAAAATAACAGGGTTTTATTACCATCATATTCCCTTTTTTAACCCCCTTAGCACAAAGGTGCCCCGTAACATTTGCTCAAAGTTACATAATACTAGTTATTTAATATTTATTTTATGGGTATATGTATATATGCACCACCTAACTATTTTCTTCACCTGTTTTTTATCTTCGCCATTGGTTGCCTGGAAGAAATCTATATGAAGCAATAAGGCCGCCAGATTGTATACGTTGCACAGTTTCTATGTACCTTTTGTGGTGTGCAATAAAAGTATGTTCATTCATTCATTCATTCATAGTACGTACAGCAGTTGGGGCTGTTTGCTGTCTTTCATTAGAAAATAATTGCCCTTTAGTGGTAATTTCGTATATGTTATTCTTAGTGGTCCACAATCAGTGGTCCTCAGTAGTTCTATTTGGAGGTGGTAGAATCCTCCAAATAGAACTCTAAAGAAGAAGAAGAAGAAGATGAAACACTTTATTGCACGTGCGAGTATAACACACAGGAAAAGAAACAGTAAGGAGTATACAGTAAACAATGTAGATATGCAAAGGCGGCCTTAATGCTGCAAGCAATCTCTTACAGTCCTTGTTAGAAAGGACTTTGTAGAAGGACGGAGAGGCGCGATAATTAAGATGCTTACCGTTTTACAAAAGGTAACTAAATTAGTATAACTCAAATAAGATTTAATGAATGGACGGTTAGTAGGGAGAAATGTTGTTTTTATACCTTTGACGTTTTGTTCACAATTCTAATATTTATATTTAGAACGTCTAGCAATCACTTACAAACTGACTATTGGAAATAATACTGCTTTTACCGGTTGATAAAAGCCTCTAGGAATATGCTTTATTTAATGGAAAATCTGAAAATGGCACTACAGACTGGAAAACGAAAATCTGAGTGAAAATATTTTGAAAGGGCTTCGAAACACATTTATTTTGGTTGCGAATTATATTGCTTATTGATATTATTATCGAAATCGAATTCATTATTAATTACCCGTGCTATAGTATTGTGCGAACAAATTACAGTAAATATTAATTAAACAGTATTTACACAGCTGTAAATATTGTTAATAATTATAATTTTAATCATCTTGTCCTTACTAGTACACGTATAAAGATCGTGTTTTATTAACTAACTGAGATGAAGTTTATTAAATTAAAATGATAAAAATATACAATTACCATAGTTATTAATTCTTTATCCAAGCGAGAAGACGAGCGTTAGTTTTAAATATGACATGTTTTGACGTGTTAACGATTATCGTTCGAGTTTATTTTAACCTAAGACATTCTACTAATGAATGTGTGGAAATAACGATAAGTATCTAGATGGAAAACCCTTCTGTTTTTATTATTGGTAGGTACTTAATGCACCTTTAAAAGTCATTTTTGGTAATTATGATTAATTAATTTAATAAAAATATCTTCATTGTGTAATATCTATTACAGATAAAGTTTGTACGAAACCTAAGCTTATAGAAAAATCTTATTATTATATTAGGGATTACATAAACGATTCAGAAGATCGTGTATAAAATTGCTCTAACATCATAGCTAATTGATAGCTAGTATCAAAAAAAAATCGCTTAGTTTGTTGAGGTCTCTTCCTAGACCAGAGCGCGTTTGGTACATTTCCTAACTTTCGTGTAAAGTTAACGAATCTAGTTATCACCGTCACCTCAATAATATAACCTTATATATATGATCGCTTCATAAGTGCCTGTGATAAAACTTTCTGTTAAGTTAAGAATTTAAGTGTTTGGTTTTAAAAAAAACGTAAAAAGTATATATTCACTTCACAAGTGTGAACATTAAAGAGTAAAACTTTGGTAAGTATTACTTACAAAAGTCCCCGTGAAATGCAATATGGCTGAATAGTGACCGCGTCGCGGTAGCCTATGCTTTCCCACCTGAATATGACACCGTTTTCACACTTTCGAACGGTCCTACAGCAACCGTTCATAAAACCTGGAAAAGAACTTAAACATAATCTAAATAGAACTTAAATTTGCCTAAACAGATTTGATTTGAACCCTCGGTTGGACGGATTAGCTGAGCACGGTCGACCTATTAAAACGATCGATTGTTTCCTCATTGTAGCGTTCAGACTTGCCGGTTACTGTAATAAGTAAAAAGTATAGCATAGAATTCATATAAAACTAAAAAACTTACGATGTATTTTACTCCTAAATGTTTTTTGGACAAACAGAAAGCTCTACGTATTTACGCATTCCTCAGTTGTGGGTAGCATCATAACATCTTATCGGATAGCTTACTATCGTAGCTTGATATTGATTGTTATTATTGGTATCTAGATATAAACACTTTCATATTTCATACTATATCAGCAACAGTAAAAATAGTTACTATTTTATCTCAATTTTTCAACGATAAGATTACGTCTAGTTGGATATAGTTGCAACAATTTTTGATAGGCATCAAAATAAAAAAGGTGGGATAAAGTCTACGATCGTAGTTCAAGAGACTGGCTTCGGAACACTAGTAGGTTAATAATCAATATCTGTATAATGAGATGTCGATAGACTGGCGCCATTAACACCACAGAGAAAGTTCTGTTGAATAAGAAATCTAATTTAAACTGCCCGAAACCTACTAAAAGAGCAAAATATTAAGGAAATAACGCAACTTTTCTATCCTTTTTGTCTCAATTTATTTCTATAACTTTAAATAAAGTTGTAAATTATTATAGTTTATATCTTATTTTTTCGTATAATGAACCGGTAGTAAGCAAAAGTTATCTCGGAGTCATAAAAACATTCCTCGTTGGTAATTAAATTTAATATTAAGAGGTTAAATAAATTATGCGATAAACGGTTGTGAACAAACTTCTACAATTGATATTTTTTTCTCATTAAAATATTGTGTTTACTCCATGATATTATTTTATTATAATTAGGTAAATTTACTTGCTAAATAAAACATTGGTGGGATACATGAGTTTTATACGTCTGTCGAAGAATTCAAGTTTTCAATAGACAACGGGTTGCTGAGTTAGGATTTTATTTTCCAAATTCATCAACATAAACTCATCTCTTGTTGCCGTTGAGCACAATAGTCAATAGTTTTCGTGTAGACAGCGATAGTCTTGATGTTACCTAGGCAACTTAATGCAGACCCTTCTAATCACTTATATTTAGAAAGCTCATGCAGTTAATCCGCGAACGATTAAGAGGGCTGCTAGTATCTGAACGTGATAAAATGAGGAGATCCGTGGAGAAATAAGGGTAACTGACATTGTTTAGGTATTTTTTATTAATTTAACGACCGACAGCGAAGTGGTCCGCGACCCTGCTCTCTGTGTCCAAGGCTGTGGGTTCGATTCCCACAACTGGAAAATGTTTGCGTGATGAACTTGATGAATCTTTTTTTTTCTCGTTTTTCTGAGTGGTGAAAGTGTAAAGGTGTGTAAGTTTCTGAGTATAAATAAATAAATAAATAAATGAATGTTTTTCAGTCTCCAGTTATTTATCTGTATAGGTATTATAAGTATTTATGTATGTTATTCATTAAAAAAATTTCATCAGTCACCTTAGTTCCCATAACACAAACTACGCCTACATTGGATCTAGATGGTGATGTGTGTTTTGTCGTAGTATATTTATATATTATTTATTTATTTAATTTCCATGCCGAATAGGCAACGGGCAGGTCACTTAGCTCGGAGCAGGTCGGGTTGATGTCGTGGTAATAAGGTAGCGTCTTCGTAACTGTCAACTTAACGTTCCGAGACTTTACATGACTGTCCATTCTTTGATTTGATGATTATAATCACGAATGATATTATGTATGCAATTTTCGTCCCTATTGTGTATACAGTACATCATCATATCAATCCATTATCGGCCCACTACAGAGCACGGGTCTCTCACAACGAGAAAGGTTTAGGCCTTAGGCCGCGGATTGGCGGAATCTACACGCCTTCGAGAACATTATTGAGAACACTCATCCATGCAGGTTTCCTGACAATGCTTTCCTTCACTGTTTGAGTGAGTGATATTTTAATTGCTTTAAACGTACAATAATTAGAAGAGTTAGAGATGCTGGGATTCGAACTCGGCCCCCCAAAAGTGAAGCCGAAGTCCTAACCACTTGGCTGCCATCGCATAATATATCAAAGTTCTAACATAAGCTATGCCACTTTTCCAGGTGGTGATCTGCGGTGCGGTGCCGTCGATGGTTCGATCGGTTCGCCTCTTCAACCAGTGCTCGCACACGTTCGTGAACGTGTTCCCAAACGGCACTGTTATGGCCCGTTACGATGGAAACGACCAACGTAAGTTACATGTAAATTAAATTTCTTACTATTTATCCGAAACATACTCATCCTTACAAACTACTAGCTCATGCCTGCGTTCTTTGTCCGCGTTTAATACATTGGGTACCATTTGTTTTCTTGGGGTAATCTTCTTACTCTGCGTCCTCTAATTATATGCCATTTATCAAGTCGATTGGTTGCCTTATAATCATCATCTTAACAACCCCTTACCGACCCACTACAGAGCAAGGGTAAAAGGTAAGGGTCAAGGTCCCACAATGATAAAAGGTTAATAAAGGTTAAAGGTTTACGAGATTACCGCCATGTGGAGTGTTGAGTCGACCGTTGTTGTTCCGATCGTCGTTTCAGTCAATGGTCTTCTCGCGAAAAGCTTCGACCAACATCTCAAGAAGCTTTCGCTTGGTTGTTGGATCAAGGGTCGGATACAGAAGGCAGTAGTCCTTGAAACGGCGAGTATTGTGAGGAGGTTTCTCACTCTGGAGCCCTGACCACCAGTTGCTTGGGCATTCAAAAGCCCCGCAAGCGGAGGGTGAAAGTTTTTTTTTTTTTATAAATTTTTAATAGTGTTTTTTAATTTATTCTTAAGCATTGTTAATAATTAAAAAAAAAAAAAAAAATTAATAATAAATGATAGAAAATTAAAAAAAGGTTAAGGCCATTGTCCACCACTAATCCACCAATCCACACTGGGCCATCAGTGCGGATTGGTGGACTCCATACACCTCTTCACATTATGGAGAACTCTTAGGCATGCCGGTATCCTTACGATGTTTTCCTTCACCAATTGAATCAAGTTATATTTCATTGCTTAAAACGCACGTAACTAAGAAAAGTTAGAGGTTGCTGCTGTGCGTGCTGATTCGAAATCAGCCCCCCGGAAATGAAGTCGAAGTCCCATCCACTGTAATATTACCACTTTATTTTTTGCTAAGTTAGCACGTTAAGTGTTACAAAGAAAAACTCTTCCCCATTTTTAATAATAAATTCGATCTCTTGCTCTGTGAAATACAAAATAATCCCACGGGAAACCTACATTTTTCCGTGATAAAAAGTTAGCCTATGTTCTATTCCATACTATGATCTATGTCTCTAGGAATAACTTCATTCAGATCCATTCAGCCGTTATGGCGTGATTGAGTAACAAAGGTAGATCCAAATTTCACATCTGTAATATAACTTATGTTAAAATCTGTCTCGTGTCTGTTAACATATTTAATTTTGCTTAAAAAGTTTAAAAATTAATGTTTTAGGATTTAACTAGTATGTGAAATTCACTACCTCTTTTCTATGTTTTTTCCTTTTACTCCTTTGGTTGCCTGGAAGAAATCGCTATGTAGCGATAAGGCCATTCATTCATTCATGTGATTCGATATAACATCGACAAATGGGATAGATATGATAAATATTATTGTTGAGTTACTATAGTTTATGAAAACCGTTGGAAAATCTTTTTGATTCCGATTTATTGTAAATACCGTATTGACTTACCAATTAACAATACTTCACCATTTCTCATCAACGTTCGATTCAAATTAGTAGTACTCAGGTACGTAGTTCAATAAGTTAAAAGAAAACAAGCTAAAGAATTTCAAACGTATTCGTATGTAAAGGCAAGGCCCGTAATCATCGTGGCGGGAGCTAGACGTGAGAAACTATAGTAATATGTCAATACTTGAAGGGTCATTGGCCACTGCAACAGGTAAAGACCGCGGTGCAATATAGTAACGGGTATTGTCGTTATAAGAGAAAATGTAGGCAGGGGTTGTGAAATTAGAATCTTCTTTAGGTCGGTATTCTGATTCTGAGTACGAAAAGATATCAAATCCATGAATTAACCTACTATTTTAGTCCAGTCGGTAAAAATCGGGATACTGAAAAATAAGTCGTAAATATGTCCATGTCCTACTGCCTCTTCAATTATAGGAGTGACGGTTATTAGAACATAGTCCCAACACGTTGCACTGATGCAGGTTGGTGGGATTTAACGATAATAATAGCATATTAGAGATAATAACAGAGACCGACGGTTTAACGTGCTCTACGATACCAATGGGTGTTCACTACCAACTTCTTGTCTGTGGGCTAGAATTGCAGCCATAACTGGGCATCGAACCCATCGTCACGATATGATGATGTCATACATATCAACCACACAGTACACTTTGGCCAAACTTTTGATATGAAGAGTTTTCTTTATAATAATTAGTGCACAGCCTATGCGAATATAGCCTAAGAAAATGATTGGCATCTAGACTTTTATAGCTTTTCTAACGAGCATTGACATAGAGGGCACAAAGGAAGAACGTCGTAAATGCATATTGTCCCTCCCGGCGAAAGCATTCCAAGTATTCGCAAATATGTAATAAATTGTCGTCATTACTCAACGTTTGTTGTAAATACACGCATCTTTTTAGCATAGTCTACTCTCTAAATAAAAAAAGTACTTTCACCACGCATTATTTCGTGAGCGCTTTGTGGTTTGCACAAGAATTATCGCAGGTTCTTTTACTGGCACCGGGTACCGGGCGGTGAACGTGAAGGACCTTTTTATTTGAAAATAAATGAAGGTATTCGCCTTTGTCCTTTTCGTTGTAATCCTAAAAGCAAGACATGGAATGTTTGCGTTAGGGTCATGTAATTGAAAGGCCTTGATTCTTTGAGGAATTTAAAGTACATGCAAAAATAAATTGTTTATTTTTAACGACCTCTCTGCATAAGTGCAGGTGTTCGCTAAGTGGGAGGTCCTGGTTTCGATCACCAGCTTTGGTCTTTTTCAGAATTTATAAGTGCTAAAAGTCCTATATTCGATTTAGATCAGAGCTCTAACTCTCAATTAAATTCTTATTTAAACATACTCATATACATAGACATAGAAGTGTAGCGACTTAGAGAGGTAGGAATTTATGTTTCAAAATGAATAATTGCTTAGTAACGTATTTGATGCACAGTAAGGATTTCAATGCTTTAGAGAATTCGGGCCCAGGGCAGTCAGTCCAGCGTTAACTATTTATAGAATAACTATTAAAAAATAGCATTTACGTGCTTTTCAGTTTAGGACGTATACATAACGTATTTAGCGCGACTAAATACGCGTAGCTTTAGTTTTAAGCTAACGAATATGGTTATCGCCACCTACGTCACGCCACCACCGTGTAATACTCATGTAATGTGCGCATCAAAAGTGCCACCTATGGACCTACTTGAATAAAGATATTTTTGACTTTGACTTAAATATTTACGTAAAGTTTATTTATTGACATAACCATGTTCTCAAAAATATTTACAGCTTTTTGGCCAGGGTAAATGTTTCGCTAAATCTCATCACGGAGCAACAACCATGTTTTGATATTTCGCAACCATCTAAGCATGGATCAGGTGCTAAAGTTTTGAATAAAGAATTTCCGTCCTAGACCAGCGTTAATTTGCGTTAATTTTAAGCCAATGACGTGCCTTTCGCTCGCGCTTTTCAGTTTTTCTGAGCTAGTTACACAAAACCCGCTATAATATAGAAGCTTCGCTTCAGTATATCCATGCATGGGAACAAATTCTTGCTATTTGTAAGCCTATTGAGCTCCGCACTTTACCTAAGAAAACAAACCTACAGCGATGGAGCCAGTAGTCAGTGCTAAGTTGATAGTTTCGATTACAAGGTATCTTGAAGTTATGTACTCCGTTGATAAATTTATTTATTTGAAACCGACTGGAATTGGTGATAACCCAGTAGGGAAGAACTTAGACTTTAAAGTCAAAGTCAACAAATATCTTTATTCAAGTAGGCCCGGCCCATAGGTGGCCCTTTCGATGCGTACATAATTACACGGTAGTGAGATGATGGCGATAACCACATTCGTAAACTTAAAACTAAAACTACGAGGGTTCCAAACGCGTCCTGGTCTAAGAAGAAGCCCAAAACAAACTTAGCCGGGTGTTTTTTTTTTGTTATCATCATCTCACAATGTCATTTTTAATTATTAGAAGAGCAACCTGGTTACTTTCGGGGAGCCGAGTTCGAATCCCAGCACGCACCTCTAACTTTTCTAAATATTGTGCGTTTTAAGCAAGTAAAATATCACTTGCTTCAACGGTGAAGGAAGGAAAACATTGTGAGGAAACCGGCACCTGAAAGATCTCCATAATATTCTCTATTATATGGAGTCCGCCAATCCGCACTGGGCCAGCGTGTTGGCCGTATCCCCTTATCATTGCTGGAGGAGACCCGTGCCTTGTTGTGGGCCGGTAATGGACCCTACTTCAGTAGGGCAATGTTTTTATCAGTATATGTATGTATGTATAGATGTACTATTTTCTGAAGCCCTTATGAGGATTTTGATATTATGGTTTCGTTGGCTCGGTGATCCAAATGTTCGTGGCTATGTGACGTCATTATGTAAACATATTTATTCGCCTATGAGAGAGGAGACTTGTGCCCAGCACTCAGACATTAATAAGCTTAGAATGATGATGTTGAAACATTTAACAGTGAGCGAAGTAGATACCTAATTGACTCACTCGTATTTCAATGATGGAGGGCCGACCCAGTAACTGACGCTGCATTCTAAGAGACATCAGATGAGTAATTAAGCGTAAGCGGTAATATGATTTATTTGTATCGGGACTCTTACATCAACTGAATTTGAACTTTGCATAACAGGTTCAAATTGCTCGCGCAGCAAATAACTGATTGAAATATTAATGGATTCCGCCGCCGAGTATCAAATATATGACGACAATAATCTATGAGAAATAGTAATTAACTATTTTTGAATGTAGGTTAAAATTGACCAGATGATGTATCGTCTCTTTGCGACTTTCTGTCGTTAGATACATTTAGTGTGGTGTCATAATAATTACAACTAGTTTGAGTCCTCAGCTTAGCCTGTGTGTGTAGAGTCACTTGTTGTCGATAGACAGACAATAAAGTTATGTTATGTACTACGATAAGAAGCGTTGATGGAGAGAGCTATGCAAGATCTCTACGTGATCCGTAGAAGAACCATACTTACTGACACCTCAACGATTCGGGCAACTGAAGAGCAGGGCTTATAGCTCGGAGAAGCGATGGCCATTGGGGTGCCAAAGTGGCGATCACGCTATGATAAGAGCAGTGTAATTAGACCTTCAATGAGGTCACAGTCCAGTAGTGGAAGTCCTGTGGTTGAGATGATGATGTTGTTAACGTTGGTAGCTATGGTTACGTTTTCTACTCATGTGGTAAATATTATGTTTATAAAAATAATTACCGATTACGCAGTAATCATACTAATATGAAACTTACCAGTCAAGCACCGGTCTATATTTAAAAGATCATTTCGAACTGTAACACATAATATTTATTTTAAAAAACTCCAATTGATTATTTCACATTTATTTCCTAAAATAAGTAACCCTTTTTCCTTACTGATCCAAACCGTACTGAACCTTACCGATCCAATTACTTTTTTGAGTTAATAATTAGGTCAACCCAACAAAAAATGCGATCCTAATCCAATAATCGCGTGAGAACAAACACAATTGCTATAAAAATAATCACTAGTACTGAAACGTACGTGTTACTCGGCAGGCAATAAAAGAAACCACAGCCAATATTAAATTTAACGATTTAATATTGATTTGCCACTATCAGATGAACTCCACGTTCCATATAGTTTTTATGGGGCTACTAATGAATGGGAGGTCTTGTTAACGTTGCCAGTGCTCATCGCCGGACGCATTGCACCGCCTCCCACCGAATATCGCATAAAATATGTGACGCTTTTTAATTAAAATTAGATTCGAATGTGCTGATAACGAAATTCAATAATTTATATAGAGCTAGAAAGAATCGAATAGTGCAAGTGTTTGAAGTGCCGATGCCTATAGGATTACTTAGTTTTTACCTGCGGCTTCGCTCGCTTTATTGTAGATTTTGTTAGCCGATTCAGTCGATCGTAAGTAATTTTTCCATTTTTACTTTTTTTTAATTTTATGATAATAGGATTAAAAGCTAAGGCGTGAAAGCGTGACAAATAAACAAACTCACATTTGCTTTTATAATATTAGTTAGTACATCATCATCATCACATCAACCCATTACATAACACGGGTCTCCTCCTACAATGGGAAGGGGTTAAGGCAGTAGTCCACCACGCTGGCCCAGTGCGGATTGGTGGACTCCACCACCTTTGAGAACATCATGTAGAACTCTCAGGCATGCAGGTTTCCTCACGATGTTTTCCTTCACCGTTGAAGCAAGTGATATTTTATATACTTATACATACGCACATAACTTAGAAAAGTTAGAGGTGCGTTCTTGGATTCGAACTCGGAACCCCGAAAGTGAAGTCGAGCTCCTACCCAATACGCTATATCACCGCTTCTTAGTTAGTTCAAGTAGAAACTCATTACCTAAATTTAGAGGTATGGGTATAAATTATAAGGCATATATTATTAGTACTAAAATTTCAGACTTAACAATGCTAGTTATATATCAATGAATCAATGATATATTGTATAAAATTGCACTGCATATTTGTTGGGTTTAGGTAACACCGAATGCTAGGCCGCTAGCGATTATTATCTGGTTTTTATAGTAATGACCGGGAAGCTAAGCTAAGCTTTTGCCGCCAAAGAGGAAACCAAATTCTTTTATTTTGAGTGGAACGAACAATTCCCTATAACAACTTAATCAAATCCCACCCAAAGAGGCAATAATAAAAAACATATTGTTAAAACGAAAATACCATAACATTTTAAGTCTTTAGCGCTTCCACAGGGTTTTTTGCGGGCCGCAAATTATATGAAATCAATCGAAGGAGGCGGTGCGGCGCCTTCCCAAATTGAGTTGCCGTAAAAACATTTAATAATAAAAAGCTCGAAAATACCCGCAAAAAACCATACCACACGCAAGAGTCCCCATTATTCCCTAATCTAATAGGAAACAGGGATTTTGAGCGCGCAGCCACAATAATAGGTTTATTCTGATTCAATGTTTTTCAAATTCCACGTATCGGCTTGATTGTTCGTGTCAAGGAGCACTTTTGAGAAAAACAAATAGACGTGAAGATGTTTGTTTTGATGGCTCCAATACATTTGCTATAAAAAGTTTCGATGCTTAAAATAATTATGATCCCGTTCGGTTTGTTAACTAGGTTTTTGCGGTTACGACTAGAGTATCTTTGGAATCGATATAAATGTATGCAATTTAAAAGTTTATTTTTGTCTTTGCCTGGTGTAATGTTAACGAAACTTAGTAAAAGAGGTATCATGAGATCTTGTGTCACTTATTAAAATATTTACATAGTATGTATGTATGTAACTTATTAATCTCATTTATTTAAAGAGGAATTGGTAATCCCTAATCGTTTATGAATGATCATCTCAACTAGCAAAAAGACTATTGTTAGACTAGCATCTTCAACACCTGAAGATCATCTCAGGAAAAGTTAGAGGTGCGTGCGTCATTACCGCCTACTAGAAAGAAATATCTCATAGTTCTACAGAAAAACGGAATTTCCTCGCGGACTAATTCGTGGCTGAATAACCAATAAAAAATATTTTAATTTAATAAATTATATCAAAATAATTCCTTTTACATGTTTTCAACATTTGCGACAGAAGTTATCAATTTAACATTGAAATAAAAACGTAATTTATTCACAAATTGCTTTGAAACAGTCGTGTTATCAATA
The DNA here is from genome assembly GCF_905163445.1 of Pararge aegeria. Taxonomy (NCBI): domain Eukaryota; kingdom Metazoa; phylum Arthropoda; class Insecta; order Lepidoptera; family Nymphalidae; genus Pararge; species Pararge aegeria. The sequence goes on from NC_053194.1 coordinate 6,253,711, forward strand.
TAATAGGTTTTATTGTAACATCTGGTGGCAACAATTACGCGTTGGGTGGCCAACTCAGGGTTGTGTCGCGGATAAAAAATAACATAACAATGTTTAGTAAACACTTTGCTTTGTAATAAACTTCGAATTCAGGTTGTTTAACAAACGTCTGGCACAGCATTTTAAGCTTATATAAACGATTGCATTCTCTAAAGCATTAAAGCATGATTTTGTTACGATATGAAATCAGCACCTTTACTTCTCTGGTGCAGTACTTAACTAGGAGTTCCTGAGTTCGATCCCGGGGATTCGATCAAGGACAATTTGGGAATTTATAATTTCTGAATTTCTTCTTATCTAGTTTAGCCTCCCAGGCTTTGGCCATAGCTTATTATCGCCCTACGTTATTGAAAATTTCCTTGATTTTGAAAAAAAAGTACAGTGATAGTACAAGAGACAAGAGAAAAAGTAACGCATCAGCTATAAGTGTAGAATACGAATCTTGACTATTTACGATTAAAGTATTGGCATAATTTTTTTATGCTTATATAATTTGTAATTACAGTGTATTTTTGTAGCTCATAGCGTTTTTTTTATTCCGCTACAGGTTAGCCCTTTACTGCAATCTCACCTGGTGGTAAGTGATGATGCAGTCTAATATGGTAACGGGCTAACCTGTTAAGGAATTCCCCTATTCGGTTAAGACGCGCTTAGCGGCACATCTTTGCCTGTAACTAGCTTCGGCCATCCCACCAGATCAGACCAGAGAAAATTCACAAATAATGAATTCCCAAATTGCTCCTACCGCGAATAAGTTTCCTCAGTTAAAATACGCAATATATTCCGGAGATGCTCTTATATATTATAGGCTCTTATATTATAGGTTCCTATTGAAGAAAACTTCAAGAAAACCCGTTTAGTGTTTTACAAAATAAGCGACTCAAAACGACAGGCGAATCTTCTTTATTTTATACATACAGAGACGACTTAGATTAATAAAGTCAGATTATATCAATCGATATGATAAATGATATAATGTCTTGTCAGCAGGATTTTCCTCTTACCTTAATCTGTGATATTAAAATTTATTGTATTCTAATTTAATAATTCACGCGAATTCCTTCTCCTTGCCGAAAAAACTCTGAGTATATTAAATTTTATTGGTAGAACCGGTTGTTATAAATTTGTCTCTATAATCTATTCTACGAGAAATTTAAGACAGCGATCTCGAATAAATTTTATCGATTGTGATGTCCGCACGCACTTATCAAAATATATGTTTGACCCGATTTCGAGCACCGTGACTTAATCATATCACACGATAACAAAATACGCTGACTAACCCTTTCTGTTGTCATAATAAAAACGTTTTCACTTTCGATACAGACGATCGTGAAGGTACGGAATTATTGTTGTAAACAAGTTAGCATTTCTGGCGATGTAGGTATTAAATTTATCTTTGCCAGCGTCCTATCTATAAAACTTTCTGTGGCTTGCACTTCATACATGCACAAAAGCACTGCATGGTGCATACCCCAAAATTGAAATGTAGCTCGTATAGGAGGAGGATTTTTTCCATTCTATGCAATTTTCCTACTGTATGCATAACCTGGTGAGAAACCCAGTGCACGCCACTGAAAACGTTGCAATAACGTGTTATATTCTCTATTATTTATTGATTTTAATTTTTTTTTATTCTTAACAATGGTTGCCAAAAAAAAAATGCTATTAAAAATCTATAAAAACAAACAAAAATAAATTTATATTTCTTGGTTATATATTATTATTATCCGCAGATTTATTACTAAACCATAGGCTTCAGAACTTTAAATGTAATGAATTTAACAACTTTTTCGTTCTTTATCAGCCTAACTAAAGAGATGATCTCCATTTACAAGATAGTGAGCATGTGCGAATTATAGTTACAAAAAGCTTCTGTAGATATATATATATATATATATATATATATATCTACAGAATATATATAGATAGCTTATAGAAATGTAATTTTATGTTCCAAGTTTTATATTACCTAAATATAATTCTTTTTTGAACCTCGAATTTGTACAAAACAAAATCATTCAATGTAAGTAAAATATTATATCTCCATAGAAACACCATAAAAGAATAAAAGACACCATACAGAATATTCATAGTAGAACATATTATTATTATGTTTTTTTGCTAAGAAACTTATAATATCACTTATATGCCCACTTATAGTGTTTTTTATTTTCTTCCAAAATTTTTACAAATGTCAAAGAAAGCCGTCTTTACATGGAACTATATATATTTGCGTTACAGGTTGCGTTTGTAATTTCTTTTCTATCGAGAATTTTTAGCGATTATTTTTTTTTATTTATAATTTAAAGTTTATTACCATTCAGTAAGAAATATGTTCAAGGATAACATTTCTTTTTAACACTTCAAAAATCTACATAGAGTATTAATAGTTGAAGTTCTTTCAACCGCATTTAGCAGCGGCACTTTAACGTTTATTTACTTGAAAAGTTACAATAAACGCACAGAGATACACTCAAGACAAGACTAGCAAGGTTTGATGAGTGTAAATTAACTACTTTAAATCGGCTCCATACGGCTGGACATCTTTATACAACATTCCATGCATATTTATACAGAATGAATCCTCGGATTCGCGCGACCTTTACTTTAATTTCTAATAATGTGGAATACATTTGCATTCAGTAATAAGTTTGGAGAGCAGAATACGGTATATTAGTGTCAATGCCGCATTGTTTGTGGTCACATGTCTAGCCGGCTAGACGGCAAACTGATATTGGGTGGCTGAAATCTTTATTGATAGCAAATAAAAGATAACATGACATCTCTTGTTCGGGTAAAGGATTCGTTCAGACTTTATCAATGACAACTTGGAAAGTTTGTGTTACAGTGCTTATGTGATTATGCCGACAACAATATGTATGACCATACTTATTATATACTACAAGAGACACTCAAAAGTAAGTCTATTCTTAGATTAGACGTAATCTAGGGCTTACTGTCTCCACAGTGTTTCATGGACATCAAAATTACCCAGTTTTCTGACTGTAAATTTAACTTTAAAAATGGTGTTCGCTTCTCTAAACTTTACTATTTAAAAAGAACGTACGAGTACAATGCTATAGTAACATTTACAGTCTGCTTAATTACATTTGCTTGATGGATATTTCAACTAAGTTTGAAACCGTAGTCCGAACCACTATGTTATCACCGCTTAAACACATCTTGCTTCGGTGTACACATTGCTAAATATAAGAACAAAAATCGAGTTAATAAGCCTTACGGCTAGTATCTTGCTAAACTGAAAAAAATATACTGCACGATATATTTATATCAACGCTACAATACGTGTGGTCATGTCTAGCTGGCTAGACATCCGTCTGATATTAGTCGGGCAATGTGTTTATTGATAGCGAAGTCAAGATTAGATACAGTAGCGACAAGTGAAGGCTTGGTATCTGTCATATAAAATGCCTTTAGTATATTTTTAAAGGTAGACATACGCTGGTTTGCTTTAAATAAAGTCCTATTCATTTGCAATTAAATCATCATATATAAACTAGGTTAAAGAATCAGTCAGTAATTTTATTTTCCCCGAAATATATGTATGTATACGGGTCCAAAGCAACTATAAAGTAAATAATTTATTTTATATCGGAAAAGATGTTATTAATAATACCTTACAAAAAACGTGTACAGGATAATAAATTAGTTATTGTTTTTTTTGTGTGCATCTTGGAATCATTTATTAATGTCGAATGCGTTCTACTATCCTATTTTGTTACATAATTATCACTTAAGGTTTTATTAAGTCATAAACTTAGTAGGTCGTGAATTTCTCCCTTATTCTAATTTGTCCCTATAGAACGAGTGTATTGTAACTTTTGATTATTGTTGGCGCAGTGGTACAATTCAAAGGAGTGGATTCGATTCCCTGAACTTGAAAATATTTACGTGATTTACATGTTGAAATGAATGTTTTTGTCTGGGTGTTTATCTGTATGTTATAAGTATTTCTGTCCCCATAAAACGAGCTACTCTTACTTTGGGGGTAGATGACGATGTGTGTATTGTCTAGTATATTTATTTATTTTTTAATATCTACCTTAATAGGTAATTTGTAGAGATGTTATTTTCAGTTTAACAAAAACATTAAAAAAATATGGTTTTTCTTAAATTCCATTTCAATAAGTACTCTTTCTTGAACGTATCGTTAATTGGAATAAGGCGCTATTCCATACCTGCGCAAGCTATTTAGGGACCTACGGGTTTTAGCTGCGAGGCTCCATTTTTCAAGCTGCCTGTATTCTCCATGCTTTATAGGAATACTAGCCGTACTTACGTGACTTCGTCCGTGTAAGAAACTTAAAAGATAGAGGGGCTATGCTACCACGGGCTTTCTTTTTAGAACTTTTGAAAAGTACAGTTTCGTGATATATTGTTTTGGCATAACTTTAACCATTTACGTATCGCAAGCGTCGGATTATATTTTTCCCGTTTTTGCAACATTTTCAGCTTTATAATAAACTAGCTGTCGCGGCGAACTTCGTACCGCAGATCTTTTTTTTATGATGCATATTTTAATACTAATTATCTTATTCCGGACTAACAGAAATCCAAAAAACCTACATCATAAAAATTGGTCCAGCCGTTCTTGAGTTATAAATGTAACTAACACAACTTCTTTCTTTTATATATTAAGATAGATATATAAAGTATAGAATAAATATAGATTCTTAGGTCCTGGGTACGGATCCTGGGTCGGGCCAAGAATTGCTAGGTATTGTTTTTCTGTTAAAGAATTTTCAGTATCAGGCCGGAGTTAGGAAATTGGCGGTGTCAACCCCAGTGCCTCGGAGAGCACTTCTAAATACATGCAGAATTATATGCCGATTTGTGTCTACTAAATGTTGATAATTGACATTAAACATCTGATTTTTATTGAAATACTGTTTATTGAAGAGTGAAAAAATTAAAAAAGGATTATGTCACCATCAAATCCAAAGTTTCTGATGTCATGCCGACTTCAAAATACTTGAAGAATATAAATTTATATTTTTTCATGGCGTTGGTAGTAATTTTTTGTCTGTGCGTAATGGTAGAACATCACCTTCATTGAAACTCATAGTAACATTGTCGCCCAAGGCCTTAGCATTGAAAGATTGAAACCATCAATAGCAAGCTATTATGATACAATATTTGCTCGAAACATTTTCACGTACATAATGTATATTTGCTGACGGATATTGTGCGACCTTTGATTACTGTGAATGAGCTGAGAAGAGGAATCAAGCTAACTTTTTCATTCAATTCTGTCTGAATATCTCGCAATTTGTCGCAATTTGTTCCTTCAATCCATACTTAATACAAGTGAGTAAGTTTATTTGTCCTTATTTTATGCACTAACTGAGCAACCCATTGACATGTTATTTGCCATAATGTTATTTGAAAAGATGGAGAGTAACATAGATTTCTTTTATCCAATAAAATAAAGGGTTCCCACGGGATTTGTAAAAACCATAAACACCGATGAAGAACGTGCTTAACAACTAGTAAGTACTTTAAAAAGAAAACAAACTGTCTGGTGCAGTAATAAACGCTGCGGTCTTATAGCTTCCAGCTTCGATCCCCGGGCTAGAAAACATAGGAATTTATATTTTTTAAATTTACTCTGGTCTGAGTCTTCATCTGCTGAACCTTTCTTTTTTCGTTGATAATCACCGCCCAAAAAAATTCGTGCGGACTATCTTTGAAAGTCAGGTTTGATTGAGCTATGGAGTTATATCGCCGAAAACATACACTTCGGTTCGGTTACATTTTGGTGGATAGTTAGTTGATTGAATACAAAAACCTTACTTAATTGCTTAAGATTCCAATTGGTAGTTTGTACTAAGTGATAAACCTTATCACAGTACGCCGACTTTGACTGTCAAAGTCATAAAAGTGAATCAGTGCATCAAAATACTGGATTAAACCTGCTGCGGTCAAGTTAAAAATAGTAAATCGGTAGCGATAAAAGGGTTTGTAATAAAATTGAAAGTCTGAATCATCAAAATAACGAAGATCATGATATTTTGGAAACAGTTTAATAAATTGTTTTGTATTATTAAAAGCGTTCAACACACCATATGAGACACAATATAAAAATTATTAATTACGTTATTGAACGTTATTATTTCATTTACAAGTCGAAAGGTGATTGTTTAATTTAAATTAAAGTATAGTGAGTAACATCTGTAATCAATATTATTAATAAGAAATTGTATTATTAAATGCGATCAACACACCATGTAATAGTTAATGGCGATAAATCAATGGGAGTAACACCACCACATATAAAATGGATTCTGTGGTATCAGTTGCGTGTACGCAATTAATTATTTGTAATGAATATTTTACTTAGATCGAAAGTTACATATTTGAAAGATGGCGTAGTAACTTTCGGATGCATCGTTTAGGGTTGCTACCTCTTATTTAAACAAATAGTTTATTCAAATTGTAAATCTGAATTAAGTGAAACGAAACCAAAAAGTTTGGATCATATTATTAACACTATGATATTTTGTTTTTTAGGATCGAATAATACACATTTAAATGGAATTTTATTTTACGTTGAGACAAAATAAAATGATTAACCTAAACTGTGATTGGATATTACTAATGAATTCCTGAAACACCTTCGTTTTTGCAGAAGAGGGGTACTGATATACATTTATGCGTCTTAACAAGTTTCTTAATGAAAGTTTCTCTAGAACTGGCAAAATCCTCGAATATCGTGACTTAGACGCTTACTACTTGATGGTTTAACATAGTAATTAGAACAACTCTTAAATAAATGTCGATTTAGTTACGGACTTCTTTTATACTACTGCACTTTATTTATAAAGTGCAGTAGTATAAAAGACGCGCATGAACCAACGATTATCTCAAAGAAATGAAGTCATGCAGTCATTAAATGTTACAAACAGTAAGTCAAGCAAACATAACAATTCGCGGTTGTAGTGACGACTAAATAAACATCCTTTATCTTTATAATATTTTCATCTTCATAAGCTTATTGTCGGTGTATTAAATGATAATAACAGCTAAACTTCAGCTTAACTTTAGAGAATGTGTTTCTTATCGTTTCGGGAAGTTTTTATTTATTTAAAAATATTGTAAAATTACGTCTTTTTAGGGTTCTGTACCCGATGGGTGCAACAGGAACCTATTACTAAGCCGTCTGTCTGTTAATCCTGAACCATAATAGATGAGAGTTAAACTTGCGCAGAATATGTATTTCTTTTTTTCTATTATAACAGATAAAGTAGAAAATTAAAGGCGGGTGGGTTCCATAACAGGTTTTGTTGGTATTTTGCTCGTTTTCATACAAGCATTTAGACGGTTTTTTTTGCTAACTATATATGCCATTTTAAATACTAGATATATTGTAATTTGATGAACAGCATGTTACAAATATAAATAAATTACAAATATTACTCTCAATCAATCAATCAGTCATATCACACTGCAGTGTCTGATGCTGACGACATGGTATTAGATATGCGATGTACAATAAGCCATTCCCCTTTCTATTCGTTATATCACTCTTTTCTTTCCGGTAACGTAATGTGCTTGTCAATGAGACCTCGAAAGCAAAGTAGTTTTACCTAAAAAAATAAAATATTAGGGCGAAGGTTGAGTGTTTGTAATTATATGCAAAAACATATATATAGTGCAAAGTAGTAATCTGGAAATACGTAAAACTGTTAAGAAAAGAAAGTTAAAGTATTTTGTTCACAGCATGAGAAATAATAAATATGAACTCCTCCAGCTTATTCAGGGGGAAATAGCCAGCAAAAGACCATGTGGCCGAAGAAGAACATCGTGGCTAAACATTTGCGCCAATGTTTCGGGAAAAGTACCCGATCTTTGTTCCGTGCAGCTGCGTCCAAAGTCCAGATAGCCTTAATGGTTGCCAACCTCCGATAGGAGTCGGCACTGCAAGAAGAAGAACTATACACAGCCACAGTATACCTAATATTATATACTATGGCGTACATACTTACTATATTAAAAGCCATATTTTCAAAATAGAATCTATTCATATCGTAGTAGCTTTACTGAAATAGTTTATCTGGCATTGCACGTTTTTATTAATTCAAAACTCTTATATATTATTTGTTGTGCGACGGATATACGGCTATGGGGTATATGAAATAGGACAATTCAAAAGATAAATCTGGAAAACATGGAAAAACCTTTAAAACTGTCTAACTATGAGTAGGTATGTGTCAAATGTAGCCAGCGAGGAAAATTGCAAATCCATGTTTTCAAAAAGCGAGCAGAAAGTTTCAGTGAAGGAAATTTTGTCAGTTGGTAACTTGTACTGCAAAATGACAACAACATTTTATTTTAGCACTTTATAGTTGCAGTTGTTTAGTCAAGTGCACTTAGCATCATTTAACACTTTCTGATTCATAAATTATTGTTTTTAAGATTTTATGCTATACACCTACAAAGCACATACGGCTATACGGCTCTAATTTTGTCCATTTTTGGTAAATTGTAGATGAAATGTACAAAAGTTGAATAAAAAAGTTGGTAACCAGAAATATAAGAGTACCTAATAACATAAGTTAAAATTTTCATGGTCAATAAGTAGATACATTCATAATTTATGCTATCACCACACGCAGGTTTTAGGATAAATTTACTGATTTTCAAAAGCATTTTATAGGTATAGTTCGATAAATATAATCTATAAATGCATGTATTACATATTTTTTTTATGGAATTAAATTTAATTACTAAGTTAATAATCGATTCTAGTAGTTGCTTTTGACCAAACTTAAGTTACGTCTTATAAAAACGGTTAATAAAACTTATATTTTAGATAACTTAGTTTTATTATTAATATTTAATACATTCATAGTGGTAGTTAATTTTGAGAATCGATCTTAGTGAGACCCAAAGCGTTCCTAACGACACGACAAAATAACCGTATTACAACAATGGTGATAAACTCAACGCTACTAAGGAAGCGTAAGAATTTAAATCGAGATTCCCCCCAAATGCCTACCTACCGCAGTGAAACCTCAGGATTAGCCGGTTAACCCTTTAATCTGAGAGTAGTCTAAACTTTGCCGTGTTTGTGACTACGTGATAACTATACTGTTTCTTACGATATGGCGTTAATTACGTCTTAAAAGCTTTTTAACTTTTACTGGGTATTATGAGATGGTTTAACGAAATAAATAGCTCATCGGGACTGATTTTTTTCTAATAATTAATAACAATTTTTGGACTTGAATCTAGGTATAATTTTCTGGAACTAGATATAGTGCTCTGAACGCGACCAAACCATCGCATACTTAGGGACTTCTTTATCATGGTTGAGGTTTACTGACAACCCAATTTGGTATCTTCGTGCCAAATTCGACCCAACACTCTTCAACCACAAGCGCTCAGCTGCGACAGCTGCGATCATCACGAGCTCATTTGCTTCATTAGTTTTGTTTTCACCAGAATACTAGCGCTCAAGTTTATATTATATTTAAAAAAAGCAATATGCTGAGTCTAGTTTTTCTTGTTCCTGCAGGTTGAAGAAGAAATAAATGTCTGTTTTGATAATAATTAATGATACTTTGTTATTAATACGAGAGTATCATTGTTTGCGAATGAATCCTTCTATCACATTCAGTAACTCATCCTAAAACTCTATACGTGCAGTCGCGACTTTTGAATACAAACTACTTGGACTCAGTTACTCAGGTGCAAAAGTAGTCGGGCATACACCGACCAGAAGCAGATATATCGTGTGATGGTTAACAGTTATCGCACCTAGTTTACACGACTCTGTAATGGAATGTTTTAGCTATGATAAATAAATAGTTGATTATTTTAAGTTCTTATATTTTTCTGTGAAACTATTGTCTACGACATTGTCTTGACCCCATTATCGGAAGTTATCAGGAGATGACGAGTATTACGCAAAAGTAAACTACATAATATTCGATTTGTTTGATACCACCCAAGGTCTCCTGAGATAACATTTTTACGAGGGAATAATCATTTTCGATTACACCATTTAATTAAACATGCGGATTTTTGTTTGCTCGATAAGTTTAATATTAAATTTAACGTTAATTAGTACAAGAATAATTGGTAAGACAAATAACAAGCATATCAATTGTCTGACCAAGCATCATTGATAGAATAATATCAAGACCATTATAAATTACCAAGTAAGTGTCTTTTGGCTTATTTAATGGATGAGCTTAACTAGTAACGGTTACATTGATACTAATATTTATAGTGGTCACTGGCAAAGTGGAAGGAAAGAGACCTCGAGGACGTAGCCCGATTCGTTGGTCGGATCAAATCCGCACTGCTCTCGACACCAAAGTGCATACGGCTTTAAACGTTGCTCAAAGCCGAGTCAAATGGCACAAAATCGTCCAAAAAGTTGTTAGTGGAAGGGGTCACGACCCTCAGCAATGAGGAACACGACGTAGAGAGAGACATTGATACTAAAATAATACCTTAATAATATAAATGTGGCGAAAGAAGAAGTTGTGACAACTTGTTTGTTTTTTCCTTGTCCAATTTGACTTTGAATTTGATAAAACTTTCAAATTCAAAGTCAAATTGGACTGCGTTCCAAATTACATCATGATAAGTGTATCAAGAGTCTCCCATCTAATTCAAACCACATTATTACTTTTGCTTGGAAAAAACACCTAAAAAGGTTGCCGCAGAGTTAAAAAAAAACCCCTTTCTTATCTATGCACTGTCTAGCGATTCGAAATTGAAATTTTCAATTGTACATCGAATTTTTCAGATAAGGATGTGTATAAACATTTTCAATTAAATGAATGAAAATGTTATTATACTTATTTTACATTGCGTAAATGATTTAATCGCTATTCGGTAGAAGTGTTTCTATTCATTTCAAATACAGCTTTTGTGATAGTTTTCGTGAAATAGAATTAGTGTGCTTAAAGCCTTTTAGTAAACATTCAACGCTAGTCGTAGTACCGCCTAGTTGACAGAAAATGCAGGTTACAAATAAGATTAAATCGATACACCATTATCAGGACGATAGTCGGTCGTTGGCCGATTCGTCGACCATTACAAATGGCCGCGGAGAAATCTAGAAGAAAATCTTTAATTAGTTTTACTAGTAAGTTTATTATTTGGAATGCAATGTTCTTATTTTGTTTCTAAAGCAAAATATGGTACCAAACCTAACAAAAGTATACATAACTAAAAAACAATATGTCACAAAAATTTCTGTGAAACTATGCAAATAAAAGATAAAATGTGACAGTCGTGATTTAAATTCCTCTACACTCAATTATTGCCCGCGGGTGAAAAAGTAATCCTTTATTTCTTGTAATTGGGTATTACAGTGATAAGATAGTCATGCGTCAATTGTTTCAAATAGTGGTCATACTGAAACTGCAAATTTCACATTCCTGCGTAATACAGATTAGATTCACGTAATGTTTTTCTTCATGTAATGTATTGTGATCCTGCAGTGGAATTGCTTAAATCAAGCTCCTACTTTAATTAATTTTTATTTCAGTGGATCTTTTATGTGTGCAGATGTGTCATAGCTTACATAACGAAATGCATTTTCTGCGCAGTAAAGATTGCAGTGCTGTAAAATTTCAGAGGGATTTTCAACTAGGAAGTTAAGCGGTGTTAAATCCACACACAGGTCATAGGCCTCATCTCTCAAGGGAGAGAGGGTTTTTATAGCGTAGACCACGCTGCTCTAATCTAGGTTTGCAGACATAAAGGAAGATTTAAACATGTTATTCAAAACGGAACCGACGGCGCTGTCCAAAGCCCGGGAACGGACTACGCAATTTTAATTAATAAAAGCTGGTAATACGTTCATACGTGTTCTACATCCTTGTGTAAATTCCGAACAGTAGTAGTGACAAGTACCGCTTGATGAGTGTTTGACTGATAAAACACAGAAATGGAGCACGGCAAATCACGTTTTAACCGCGTATCGAATCTAGAATGCGGTACTACGAAATATGGTGAAAACTGTATCGACTAATGAATGAACATGAGGAAGAGAAAACTTACTGTTTTCCGTAACGCCCTTCGCTATGCAAAAGTCACAACAATTGAGTAAGGGTGTACTCATAATGCTGTCAAACGATAAGACGTTTTTTTATAAAATAATAACTATAGTTGTTTACCCGATACTATAATAACCTACTAACTTTAATTTATTTATTTAAATATTTCGTAGATTCTTTTCCGCCAATAACTAAACACAGACGGTACCCTTTTTAAAAATATGATAGTCACATTTTTCTTTTAAAATGTTTTTTTTAAAATATTATTTTCTTGCCAAATTACGTATTTCAGATGGATAACCGGTATCCTTTTCGGGATTAAGCGTGGTCAATGAATGGAACTTTTAATATAAAAAAGCATCAAGCTACATGTAACTGAATACCTCAACCCTTACCTTTACCCTTTGCTAAGATACATAGTATTAATTTGATATATGGTGTCCTCCATGACGTCAACGGCGATACCTTGGCTTTATCGTTTTGAGTATGCACGGATATGACTAGCGTAGCACAATTTATAAATTTTTAGTATTAATTTAAACGTGATCGACCCACACCATGTTTTTTTTCCGCCATTTTCATCTATCTAACACCTACTCATGAGCCCACTCTAATGAGCTCACACCTGTCTGCTGAAAGTTGCTGATGGGCTGGGTATCCCGCAAACTACTTGATTCTGCATCAGTGTTTACATGTCATTATTATTATTTTCTTTTTGTGAACGTCATGTTCACTTGTTATCGATAACATATATAAGTGAATGTGTTAAATATTGTACAAGTTTATTACTATATATGGTATATATATATATATATTGTGAGTGTCCATAATAAAAATAAATAATAATAATGATCTTGAAATGCCTGAATGCTTCATAAACTATAGTTAAGTACCAACTCGACCACGTAAGCTTTAAAAAATACAAAAACACATCTAAATCGTATCGATTGAGAGGTAGGATTCCACAGACAGACTGTTAAACATATACTTTTTTATGAGAAGGTTGTGATAAAAAGGCCCTTGACCAAGGAATCGCAGACATCTATTCCTTAAAGGGTTTCGATTTTCCAGTACGGTTCGAAACCCATATCAAAGTAAAATCTAGATAAGAATTGAAAGCTTTACTTAAGAACAGGATGTGTAAGAGGAAACTCGTATAAAGAGACAGCAGAGCGTATGAAAAGTTTCTATGAATTATTATAATATGCTCCAAGAAAAGGTGAAAATTTATGGAAGCGGCACGATCAAAGTGAAATGTTTACTATGTCGTGTCGAGATTACGTGTTTTCAAAAAATTAGCCTACGTAGGTATAATGCAGAGTATGTGAGTACAGAGGTTTGTCAATGTTGACGTTTATCTTGTTACGAAAGAATAGAGCATAGCCGTGGCGATGTTTGATCTGCTACGAACAAGTGTTTGTGGCGGAACTGGGAGTGACCCACACACCATGCTTTAACAGTAGGCTGGAAAACGGTACTTTTATTTAAATTGTACTTGATTAAAAATAATTAACAATATTAAACGGCCTTTGAACTTCCTTAACCTTTAGGTTGGAAATGATAAGTAATTTGGACATATGAAGGAATTTACAATCAAAAATAGTACAAATCTGTATCGTTTTTTCTCTTTTTTGTTTTTTTTCTGGGTGTGCATTAAACAGGATACTAATGAGTCTTAGATACAAGACCTTATAAAACATTAGGTTTGTCTGTTTGTAGTGGAGGTACGTACACTGTGCAAATTAACAATCATTTGTCTTAAGAGGAGCCGATATTTTGCAAGCTTTACCGTTACTTTTTCATCTTTGAGATTTGGTTGCAACCTCAAGGTTTTGAAATGCAACTCCACGACAATGTTCAGTTTTCGCATAAAGCCCATGTCAGTTTTGTAGGAGGTATTCTCTTTTATTTTATGAGCTGCCAAAACGTGACACACGTATCATTTGGCACATGTATCACATAGTTATTTAGCTTTACTGCAGTAATAGTGTATTAAAAACTCTGTTATTTTATTGCATGACACAATAAAGTGAGATATATATATTGTGTTCACACATTACTTCAGTAGTTATTCAAAAGTTTATAAGCCAAACGAAGTATGTATACCTATGTTAAAAAAAATAAGGCTTATATTGGTGTTTGCAAAACTTAGAAATTATATACGAAATACGCTGACTTAAAATTATCGTACAATGTTGAATTTCTATTAAATTCGTTTTCTTTTTGATCCACCTTTAATGAAGAAATGTTTATTGTCAATAGAATTATAACTTCATGGAAGCTAAGCATAATTGCGGCGGCATGCCTTTAAAATTATCAGTCCTTATGTATAAACAAACTTAAATATTTTAGAGATCAAATAATAAACCAACGTGTTATCGCTACGTCTTACTTGTATCACGAAACAAACAAATTTAATGAGTTAAATAAAACAAATTTAAGAGCATCTCTACATTTGATGATAAGGTTATTGCAGACATTGTGTCTCGATTTACTTTGAAATAACTTCAAATCAAAATTATGAAAACTACAAGTGCCGAAACGCAAAATGTAATTGAAAACTGGAGATAAATAGCATTTCTTTTTAATTTTTGAGGTAAGTGCATAAACGAACCACTAAGAAAGAAATTACTAAAAAGAATAGGATACTTCGAAGGCGTCACTGAGTTATCGACATCCGACTAAATTAGCTCCGACGTCGGGCTCCACCGCTGTAGGTATCATACCATGTGCTTTAAATGTAAGTGAAATATTCTTGGTACTGGGTCGAAATGTTTAAGTTGTTTTTCTTCTTGTTAAAGTAGCAGGATCACGCCGTCTGAGTGTGGAAAAATGCTAACACTTCACTTGAGCCTCCTCTTCTGACAAGAGGGCTAGCTCGGTCTATGCACGTAGTACTCTAGCTAGGCTTTGATTACTTAGTTATGGAGTCTTTATACGGTGCGTAAATATTACGTAATAAGATTATACGACATCGATAAAAATGACACGTGGTGGTACCTATTCACTTTTTACACACGTGTCGCGGAGTATCATTAGCTTAAAAACTTAAACACAACGACTTGAGAATAGCAAACTCAAAGGAAATTTTTAAGCTTACGTGATCATTTTTATAAAATATGTACAGAAAAATAAAACTTAACAACTATGCGGAAAAATCCTCGGCCCTCGAATACTATAATCGAGGCTTAATAAAAACAATAAAATGGTATTTCGTGAAACAGCAAAATAGGTCAAACAATCTGGCAAAAGGTAACATTAATGTCATTCCATTAAACCGTTAAAACGCGTTATCACTTTCACGCACTCACAGGAACTATCGAAATTATATCAAATTTATGTTCCTCAAGCACCGGCCGAAGCATTTTATTTCTTTTAATGTTAATTGAAATGACATGGTCGGTGTCACAGGCGGTCGTCTGTACTTTTTATTTTTATTAATTCTTTTTTTAGTGTCCCATCGCGTTTGGTCATCGAATTCCATACTCGGACTTTCCTCTTTCGTGTTATCTAATCGATGACTGGGGTAGGCTTACATGTCACTGATTTTGACGACATGGGAACTCCCTTTTATGGCCCTTCTTGTATCAAAAAGTTATCAGGAAAGAAGTAAATTTTATACTTACGGATTAATATGAACTTCGTTTGAGGAAGTAAGTTGTAAATACTATATTATAGATATCATTTCTTACAACTGGCAGATCAACTCTCTCATAAAAGAGGAGTCCAGAACCCAGAAACTCCACAATGCGATTGGTTGCATGCAGTATTGATGGTGTCAACGACAACAATCACTGCACTTATACCCTAATATCAGGAATTTAGAATAGGAAATTAGTCTTTCAATAACTGTTCCTACAAATAATAAGTTGCCAATCGTATCATATCCAACGTGATAAAAAAGACAGCATTCACAAATATCTTAAGAATTTATTAGTGTTTGCGTCATTGCGTTAATATAACAGTAAACAATAGATTTGATGAACGTTGAACTATGATTAAATACACCCAACAAAGAGAAAAGACAGTCACCGATTTTCCTTAAAATTCTTTCTCTTTACGCGTAGTGTTTTTTTACGCACAGGTTATTTAATGTAATCCGATCTTTATCTATCTTGTATTCATTGTCGAGCAATAGATTAATATTTATAGGCGGTTTATTTTTGTATTTGTAAGTGTTCAAATATCATTAAAGATTAGTTTGTTGCACCTATGACTTTCTCGATTCAGTACGGGCATATTAGTAATTGAATTTATTATGTGACCACAGGCAGCGGGGTCTCAAATGGTAACTTATGAGTTACACGGACACTCTTAACAGCATTGATAGTTACACTATCGTAACTACGAGTATCTATGTTGTTGGTAGTGATTTAAAATTCCTCAGATTTTTGACCGCTGTAATTAATTTTATGAATTAACAATCGAATTTAACACGCGATCACAGTTATCTTTAATTTTTTTTTTCTAATATCCTATTGGGTTTACGTACAATGTAAAGAATTAATATTAACTGTACCTTTTATACACTTTTTTATAATTTGCTGTAGCTTGCATTCTTAGTCTTGGTTTGTAGGGGTTTCTTACTAATCCCATGAGAACCGTTTGGTTTCCTGGAGTTAAATGTAGCCTATGTTACTATCCGTCTTTTTAACTAACTGTATGCCAAAAACCGTTAAATGGTTGATTAGTTAGGGCGTGAAGGAATGACAAATAAACAAACACACTTTTGCATTTATAATTAGGGTGATATTTCAATTCTTCTGAAATTATACTTGCACTGATAACAGTTTATTTTAACGTTAGCTGCAATCCCATCTGATGATGTTGATGGTGCTGCCCAATGTGGAATATGCTTGTCCAACATATTGCCTATTCTCTATTGGTTTCAAGAAACCTAAACAATGTAACCTTTATCACCTTCATCATCATATCAACCCATTACCGGCCCACTACGGCACGGGTCTCCTCCCACAATGAGAAGGGGTTAAGGCCGTAGTCCACCACGCTGGCCCAGTGCGCATTGGAGGACAATATAACCATATGCTCCGTTTATTGGTATAGTCGAAGAAGGAAGCCGGAAGAGCATCTCAGATCTTTGTGATTATCAGGAAGTTAGTATAAAATATGTACTCGTGAATTGAAGACTGCCTCGTTGGTCTAGCGGGTAGCATGTTCAACTGCGGATCAGGAGGTCCTTTATTACAATTCCGGTCAGGCCAAGAATGGCTAGGTATTATGTGTGTATTCTGTCGAAGAATTTTCAGCACCAGCATAGAGTTAGGAAAATAGGGATGTAAATCCCCGCCTTGGAGACTAGCCGTCAGACCCAGGTGTTATGACCCACTTGTAATAATAGTCGTAAAGGCCACAAACCGTGTCTCCAATAAGAGACGAGCCCAGTACCCAGCTAGAATTGATATTAAAAAAATTAACGAAAATTATTTGATTGTTACAGCGAATCTCACTCTCAGCACACACGGCTTAAGTCTGGACCTGCTCATCCACTCGCCCATACACGACATGTACCTGTGCTTCAACCGCTCTCGCTTGATCGGCAGGCGATTGGTAAGAAAGTTTCACTAAAACATTGGCTTAAGGACCCACTTAATTTCCACTAACAAGTATCGTATGCGATGGAAGACATTCCATTTTCGCCAACATCGGTTTTAGTATTATGCCCCACATAGAAAACAACATTTATATTTTTAAAAACCCGTGGTTTGGTCCACAGGTGTTTTACTTGAATAAAAGGAATTCCATTATCTGAAATATTTATATCCTACTTCTGGGCTTCATAGGATAAAAGGATATATAGACAGCTAGTACACCAGCTGCATATAAATTCAACACGAAGTTCCCTTTAAGTGCTCAAAAGAAACGAATTTTTAAGCAACTTACACTAACAAGAATATACTTACTTAAATATTTGTTATTTAGTCCAATGAAAATTTATAACAGTTTTGTTTTGTCAACAGACGCGATTTCAAGCAGAAAGACAACCGAACTGTTTATTCAAAGAAGAATTTGTAAACGGCTACAACCGTTACCACCTGGTGAGGAACGAAGACCGATACATAGGATTCAACAGGAGAGGTGGCCAGATGAGACGTTTGAAGAGCCAAATCCCCCAGCGACAGCAAAAGTGTTTTTCATTTTTGAAAATAGCTCACGAATTCAATATAGAAAACCACAATGATATCCTCGCCGGCAACATGCCTCGGCGCCCGCAGCGTAGAACCCGGCCCCCATCGCAAAACTCCATCAAGCCACCTTGTCGCGTTCGCCATCACCACGGCAGGCATCAGAGGCGAAGGCTCTGCGAGGGCACGTAGACGTCTCGTCTCATCGTTTGCAGCTCATTTACGCTTCAACGCTTCACGCGTTCCGTTGCCAGCTGTCGATGGACCTTGTGAGTGGACAGAGTATTAGTCAACTACCGCAGTATTATTACAGTGACGAGGACTGGATAGCGTTAGGTTAGCGCTCGGCCGCGATGGCTGCGGCGTTTCAAACGTCGCATGAATGGTAGCTGAAGCGAGAGAGAGAGCAAACATTTGAATGGGGAGAAAAAGTCGAGCCGGGACGACGTTTGGAGCTGTGAAATTCCTTAAGGTCGTGTAACATCGTGGCGCTCGTTTGCTCTTCTGCCTGCGCTTCGACTCATGCTCTAAAAGGAAAAAAAGTGTTCTGTACATAGAGCAAATAGTAGTCTCGCTAGTCACGAGTCTTCCGACAGACCACCGCTGAACTTTGATGCCTGTGCGCGACAAGGAAACTATGTGGCACATCGTCATTAATGTGCCGAAACAGAATCGTCCCTTCCTTGCGACGAGCCCTTTGAACGTTTCAGTTTAACCTCGATTGCTCCGGCTGGCTCGCCATAGTGTAGTTACAACGCCTTTACGCCAATTCTCAGTGTATTATTATTTAATGCTTTACTGTTAATTTAGTACGGATCATGTTATCTGCTTGTAAATATAATAAACGTGTCTACTTATTTATCGAAAAATAAAAACGTTAATCAAAATTTGTAAGCGTAGATGTTAGTGTAAAGTTGTATTAAAATGTTTTGTATTTAATAATGGATATTTAATCCGACCAACTGCTCTCTTGTGATTAGCCACAGTTGATAATGTTCGTATGACCTAGATTCCTTTCTGCCTCTACCAAAACATCTTTCTTAATTGTTTTTTGTATCGGATTAAACTATGAATTGGATTAATGTATGATTTTGAGCGGTTTTGTACATATTATTTTTAAGTGTTTGTCTGAGAGTGATAGGTTTCGAATCTCTTCTCGTCCTTATTCTAACTTCTCGATGTAAAACGGTGTCTTTATTATTTATTTGGAAAATAATTCCAGACAATATAGACTGTTCGTTAATAAAAATAAAACTGAATATGGAGACATCACTTCGTTTTGCGCCGACGAAATTAATGAAATGATAAAGGACATTGTAATATTTAATATTTAAATAAGATCTGTGCCATAGTGTGGTGGCAGTGTATGACCTTGTGTTCGCATTGTGTTTAGTGTGTTAAGTTTATGTCTGTAAACTATGAGTAGATAAAATTGTTTAAACATAAGACAAATAACAAAATATAAAACGTAATATATCCCAGTGTCTATTTAAATTCCAGTATTTTGTAAACTTTCGATGTTGCTATAACCATTAGTGAAGGTCGCTTTCGATTGCACGTTATCGATGTTGTCATAATGACAAAACGTGTAAAAGACATAGATACATTCCAAACAATATAATGTAAAAATAGTTTACGATGTATACGCTTAAATACACAATAAATTTGTTATAATATGACACTGTTTATGTAACGCCGTGTCTATATTTATAATTATTCAGATGCTGAAAACGAAATCATATAATTGCTAAGAAAAATTACGAAATTAAATCATATTTAACTCGCATAATCCTTTTTATTATTTTGTACCCTTACCTTCAAACCGCGTTGGTGGATATTGTGTATATTAGGTCGCCGTGTTGGTATTAAAACTTTTACTTTATAAAGCAGAAGCCGGTTTTGTTTCTTTGAAATAGGTAAATCATATATATCATCAGTAAATAATAAATTTTTTGATTGATAAAAAATATTTTAAAAGCAATGAAAGAAGGGTCCTGTTCTTACAACACTCTTATCGACAAACAAACGTTTGGTGACGTAAAAATTTACAGTATGAAGATTTGTCATTTACATACATGAAAGAATTGCATTTCGTGCACAATTTAAATTTTATTCCCAAAAATGAAGTTTTTAGACTAGGTATGATGCCACGGTTCTTGAATAAAAATTGCGACCCAGTTGAAATGTGTTTTATATGCTTTAGATGATTTTCTGGGGACAAATCTCACTACCTCCTTTTACCTTGTACCAAAAATTCTTCAACATATTATTATGTACGATGTATTTGACAGGGTCAGTATGTATCGCATTTAATGCCAAAGATGTTTGTAGAGATTAGGCAAATGCTTGGATTTTTATTATCGGATTAAGCTCATAACTTAAAATCGACGCATTTTATTTAAGAGTCGAATTCTTTGATTCTTGGTCGACCTGACATTTATTAGGCAACACAATTTTACTTACAAAATGTTTCATCACAAAATTACGGTTTTTTTAATTATGGGATTTGCAAAACAAACTACTCATACTTTCTCATTACTTTATGGGGACATTTATTATTAGGTATCAAAATTGACTTTTGTCATAAACTTGTGGAAATTAAAAGTTATATTCCTAATAGGCGGAGTTATCTATCTATCTGTCCCGGAGGCTATGTCAAAAACAGCCGCATCTCAAAAGTTGTAATTTCAAACCTATGTTTTCAATGGCATAGACAAATAAGCCTTAAGCTTTTTTTATCCATAACTGTATCACACAGAATCAGGGGTCTTTACTTAAACAGAAAAGATAAGAAGCAGTTAATTTATTAAATAAAAATTATATAAATTTACAATATATTAAATTTGTATGGAAACTACGAACAAACGTTCGAAACAGCACTCTCACACAGGTGCACTTACTAAAATCCTACGATAATAGCTTTGGGCCTCGTCGATGCGTCTTCTGTGTTAGTGTGCTGTTTCAAACGTTCGTAATTCCATCTATGTATCGTCACAAAATATTCGGAGCCATGTTAGGTTACTATTTTTGATCGATGTAGGTAGCCGGTAGGTAACCAATGAGCAATTCCAATAATCTGACCGGAAGAAGCCGTTTACGGGTGAAATTTAACTCGAAAAACAAATAGGGTTGAGTTAACTAGCAGACATGATGCCGCTTATGCGTGCGTTCTACGATTAGCACCTAGAGGCACAGAGTAGATCTGGCATAGAGACATAGTTTTAGCCTTAGCTTTTTTTAATATTTTATCGTTACGATTCTACCTCAAACAGTTTTTTCGAGACGACTTGTACGAATGATGACGGAAAACTTCATTTATAAGAAGCATCCTATACGTAAAATGCGCGGTGCGTCTATGGTGTCAATTAAATCAATTGCGGTCGTCTCATGCAGCAGAAAAATTCGAATAATTCGCAGAAATTAATGTTTAAATTTTTCCATTATTGGTGAAGTAAACTTCATTACTAGTCAAATGTTATTTAGTACCCATAACACAAGCTACGCTTACTTTGGGGTTTGATGGCGACGTGTGTATTGTCGAAGTATATTTATTTAGTTTTTATAATTCACTTCAATTGCTAGACTTAGTAGCCGTTGGGCTAAATAAGCGCAAGCTTTTAGGTTCCAGGTCACTTCATTACTTTGAATATTGTATATAGGTTTTTTTAAATCGTATAGATTACATTGATAGGTGTCGACATTTCATGTGCAAGTCATCGAAAATATCAAAACGAGCGTAACCGAGGATAAAAGGTCGTATAGTAAATCTCAATAAAGTTATCCAACCGTAAATTTTCCTGTTTCTCCGTTTACATTATGCAATAGATGCATGCACATAAATATGTACCTATACCTATTCTTATTTGTATCGTAAACCAGGTGGACGATCGTAAAACGTCTTTGGTCTTTGTCATGATACCATTATGTTTATCAAGGACCTAGACGACGTAATAGTGACGTAACACATAATTCAAGTATCAATTTGTTAACCCTATTTTCCGCTCTATTGAGGGCCAACGTAGAGTATTTATGCGAATTTTGTATCAAATGAGATTTTTACAAAAAAAATAAAAAATGATGACGTGGCTATATGACGTGTTTTCGAAAAACTTTTACGGTTAGGTATATTATGATTACTTATCGGAATGATACCATAACCTTAATACTTTTATTAATTTTTGTCTGTTGTCAGCTGTAGACTAACAGCTCCCAATCAACTGTCAACAGCTGATTGCAATCATGTTGGTGCCTTTAAAGCTGATTTCCTTTACATTTGTTTCAGACCTTTTTCATTTAGGTAGCAAGAGGACTCTGCAAAGAACCCTCCGCTGGAAATGGTAACTTACTCGTAATAAAAGAAGAAATGGCAATAATACAAGCGAGCATCGATGAAAACAAACATTTTAACTGCGTAATATGGTTTTAATAGCTGTATCAGAAAAATAAATAATATTGAAAAAAAATCTTTACATTCAGTATACAAATAATTATTATTGTCCACATCGTATCATGATGCTGAAAATTTTCTTTTTTTTTTATTATTCTATTTTTAAAATTGTTTCCAGTTCACCAACGAGCGAACGAACGGTCGAAAAGTTACTAACTGAATAACAAAATTATAATCTTTCTTAGTTCTCAACAAACGGGTTACCAATAGATTCATATATACCAAACACACTTTCGCATATATAATACTTGTACTTATATATGTTAATAATGTAAATTAAGTATATTCAAAAACAAGTTAGGATAATATTAACAATGTGAGTAGATAATAACGTATTGTACAAAAGAAAACTGTGTATATTTTCATTGATTCTTTGTCCTTGTAGTGTGACGTAAACACGTATTTATCATATTTTTTAACGCTTAGTTTACTAATGTTACGCGTTTGTTTTGTTTTTCGAAGAACATTGTTATCTGGGATACCTTCACGTAATAAATCCGGTTCATTATTTTTATCAACAAACTAACGAAACATCGTGGCTTGACTGCCAATAATATTGTACATACACAGAGAAGCACTTTTTTTCTAATTCAATCAGAGTAACTCATTCGCTATGACACTCAAATGTTAATACACTTTTATATTTATTATTTTTTTATTTAACACACAAAACAGATCATGACAAAACATAAAAAAAACATCCAATAAAAAAAACTAGCCACTCTCTGCCATATGCGTGAATAAATGCATCCAATAGATGTGACGGACTTACGTTATAGGATATTTTCTTAAAAAATAAGTTGCATTTCATAAATATGTATAAAAGCATTAAATTAAAAACGTACTGAATCCTGAACAACATATATCCTTGTAGCAGTGCATTGTGTCCAAAAACAGTGAAAACGCCTGCGGAATGTTGCTAGCTCAGAAATTTTTTCCTATTTTCCCATTTTATGGTGATCGGTATGTAGGTATGGTAAGTAGTAACTAACAGTTTGTTTGAGAAACCATTCTAAAGCGGAGTGGTTATTTACGCTTCAATATTAGTAGTGTACACGGTTTCTGTATGATCTTAATTCTGTGTATAAAATAATACAGTGTAATAATTTTTCATAATTCAACGGTGTCACTGTATAAGTGTCAATTTCTCGGCCCAGATACAGACAGTCAGACAGACAGTAACGAAAAAAAAATACAGTTTTGGGTTCAGTATCGGTTAGAAAGTGCCCTCGGAAAAATATTTTTAAAATATCTTCAATGTACAGAATTTGACCCATTACAGATTTATTATATGTAGGTATGGATACATAGAGTTAGGAATGTATGTTTGTCAGGCTTTTTTATATTTATTCCATCATAATGGGCTTGTTTTTACGTTGCCTATTTGCAACGCTTATTGGCCTGAGTAATTTTAATTAAGCAGAAAACAAAGTATATATATTTTACCTATTTGTACTCGAACAACACAATTATAATTTACGCATATGTTACAGTATTTAAATGAAACCAAGTGCATTATTTCTTTATGTAAACTTACTTCTATTTCATTAACTAAAAAGAAAAACTTCTGTGTATCATAACGAATAACTTTTACAAAAAATACATTTGATAAAAAGAGCAAAATGAAGTTTATTTATTGAATGTTTTAATTTTTGAAAATATCGTAGATCGTTTATATTTTGTAAGTTCTATAGATTGTCTTTATGATTGTGTGAGTTATTTTGGACTGTATAAACGAACTCGCAATTATTTGAAGTCCAGTAAACCAAGTCGTTATAACCATTACTCATCATCAAAAGTCTACAATCCCAGATAAGGCCTTTAGTAAGATCTCTATAATATTTCTACTCTATAGTAAACTAGCAAGAGATGGTGCAGTATTTTTTATATGTCCAAGTACATTTTATTACCTAGGCGCTTATTAGTTCATACGACGATATCGTTATTTATGAAGAACAAATAAGTAGCAAAGGACCCGTTGGATAGTTTTTTTTTTTACAGTAATAACTGACGGACCAGGAGATGGCCCACCTGCAGGGTAAGCACGGGCAGGAGACAAAAATTATATCTCCTGACAAGGGATAAAAATATCATTTCCACCTGATAAAGCACGGAAATAGGATAAGTTTACCCCCGTTTATTACACACATGTATTATTTGGACATTATTACCACTTGTGCGCCAGTGCTCTGAGAGTTGATAAAGCTGTGAGACAGGATACATTTTTATGCTGTCCCCGGGGATATAATTGTCTCCTGTCCATGCTAGCCGCCCTGATAGTAAGTGCAAAACAATCGCCCATAAACATGGCAACACGTCGCAAAGCATGCAAGGAAAAAGTCGAGTCGAACCTGAGGATAAAAGGATTATTAAAGGATTATTATTATTTATTATTTATACTAATCCTTTATTAACAATAGTGTAGGGTATTAAAGGATTATTATAAATAATAAATAATTATAATAGTCTTTTATTGTTAATACAAGATTATTTACTAAATGTTTATCAATTTATTATTAACAATATGGCAGATGGCCGCAAACTCAGCCTTACGATGTGCATTAGCAAAAATGCTCAGCGCTGATTTTCAATCTGCTCCAGTATCAAACTGAGCAAACAACCGCGTCGCACGTTGCGTTTTTACTATAACAAGATTTAAATTTTAATAAAAAATTGAAATAAATTGTAAAAGAGAACAAATGAAACTAACAAAAACAGTACATATGTAACAGTATAAAGTAAACAAGTAAAATTAGCGTAGGTGTTAAGACTGTAATTACACCGGCAACAATACTGCTTGGCGGCAGAAGTAAGCATGGTAGTACATCCCCGGTCGAGCTCTGTAACGAAAAACTCTACTATTACTACTCACCAAAAAAATGATCACGAGGATCAGTCAGTCGTGACCGATTAAAGAGTTCATGGTTATCAGTATATAATCAATAGGTACTGTTGTTGCACGCGACAGTGGCGGGCACTTCATGTATGCACGAATGCACTGCCTACCCTATCAATTTCATACAACTTATATAAAAGGAGAATTTTGCAATTTTATGCGATCCTCCTGCTTTATGCCTACTCTAATAAAACCCCTATGAACGCCACTGCACGCGACTTTGTTCGCGTGGAAGTTTTGCTGTGAATGCTTATGTCCTCGGACTCCTGAATTTAGCAAAACAATATGCCGATCTCTTGCTTTGTGAAAAAAATTAATAAAAAAACATTTATATATCCTACAAGAACTGGACACTCTCTATTTGTTCGAGCTTCGAATTCGAAACTCACTTCACTTCGCAAGTGCGTGCCAGGTGTTTAGATAATATGATATCAAGGTCATGTGAGATCGCTTTCGAAGTGATCTTTCTCATTTAAGTGAGCTTCGATATCGAGCTGGCATTATTCAGAATAGCCTTGCTGAACTGAAACGATAATCTAGCTACGTACTTAATTTCATCATTTCCAGATCGTTTAGCCGTTCTAACATGATTAAGTATGTAAGTAACAGATAAACGTCCATCCAAACTCTTGCACTTTTAATCTAAAAGGGATATAAAATTCACATGGCACAGTGCTTGTAACAAAATTCCTTCGAAACTTGGCTGATTCTTATTAAATTTTGTGTGTATATGCTGTAGGTCTGAGAATAAATTGTAAACAAATTTTCATAGTCCTAAGTGATAAGGGTGGTGGGACAAACTTTTTATTTTTATGTTTTTATGATTTAGACTTTGCTGACGAAGTCGCAGGCAACAACTGGTATTGGTATAGATTGATAGAATAAATAATGCTACAAATATCTTTGTCTGTCGCAATCATCCTACTCTGTGTTCCAGCATGAGCGGGGTAGGTGTGATAATGTTTGTCGATACTCACGTGCACTGATGTAGGCGCTAACTAGTTCATAGGGCGACGTCGGTACAGGTGTGTTTGTGGAGGGTAAAAACTAAGAAGGAAGGTAATATATTATATTAAAATCTAATTTATTTATTGGTACTAGAAACGGTATTTATAAAAAGGGGGAGGACTCTTTCCTAAAAAAATACGGTGCGTTTTTTAAATATTGTTATCGTAATTAAATTTCATATGTTGTGAATCGGTGGTTTAACCGATTTTTTTTATTTGTGTACATAAATAACCCAATGCAACGCACAAGATATCTAACTTCAGAAGTAGCTGCAACATAAACCATTACATTTTTTAGTAAGAGAAGTTCAGCAAAATTTTTAATTCCATTTATTCTTATTAAGCGATTTACTTATGACTTTAATTTATGGTGTTTTGACTCGGGTTTTTTATTTATTTAAAAGTATATTTAATTGAGCTTTACTTGAGATGGAAGGTGCCAAACCGCTTGGTACTCAACTAGACCACGAAACTACACCTACTATTAGAGCTCTATAATTGCTAAAGTGCGCGCTAAAAGCTTTCGATCTATATAGTTAAATATAGCTGCTTAACTATTATTTCCAGGTAGTTACTTCATATTCCTTTTTTGTAGGCCCTATTAGAACATTTTAACCGATGTTAGATAAGTGATTCTCTCTTGTAAAAAAAAAAAAGAGTGTGTGTACTTATGTACACGCGTTAGAAGTTATACTTCTTCTTTCTTAAATTAATCAAAAGATTTTTTTTTAATAAAAAAGGTTTTATTAACGTAATAATATTTATTTATTGACACTGTTTGTACTGTTACGAAACACGTGTTCTGAATATAAAATACTAGAATATACAACTTGAACATAGTTATCGATTTTCATGCCACCTAGAATTAACTTTGCGATGTAGAATTCAGTAGTCGGTGTGCGCGCGCATCGTAGAAATTCACTCTCATAATTTTTCACCATTGCGCCAAAAGAAGTGTAACTTCAAAAATTTGGTAGATGCTTTTGTTAAACTTGATTTTCTTTACAATACTTACCATAACCAACTGTTAATAGAAGCCCATGATACTGGGACTAACTAGTTAAGGTCTGTGCTAACTGTTAGTTTAAACACAAGCCGGTCTGCCCTACCTGGTAGTGATGAATCGAGATGGCATTTCATTTGAAGGTATTTTTTATTTACCAACTCTTTAGTCTCATATTCGTTTATACGTTTTGTCTGGTTGGGGCTTCAGCCGTGGCTATTTACCACCTTACGGCATAGGTTTAATATAACTGCCATGCTCCCTAACAGGTTAGCCCGTTAGCATCTTAGACTGCATCATAACTTACGATTTAGACGCAAGTGAGATTGCAGTGAAGGACTAACTTTTAGTGGAATAAAAACCCCGTGCCCTCAGTACAAGTTTTTGACGCCGATAAAATCGACACGACGCGGTTAGCGCGTAATCTTTCATTTCGTATGAAGACCGATACGATTTGACAAATCTAACCAAAAAGATAAAGAAACTCCGGCGTTTATTAATTAAAAATATTGTACTAGAGGCATACAATGCTGTTATTTAATGTTTCTTCTAAGAGTTCTTCCTGGAAAGAACATCGGAAAATCCAAATGATATTCGCAAATGCTTGTCGCGAGGTTCGAGTGGCTTAGGCGAATATAATGTTTGCCAAACGCTTCATTCCGATTGTAATAGGCAGCAAACGAGGGGAGAATTATTACGTGGAGCTTTCGCCTACGTGGTCACTGTTTTATGAATCGCAGAAAAGTCTTTTCGCGCGGCTTCGCTCGCACTCAGGAGCCCTTATGTGCTCAATAGGATTTTTTTCCACTTTTCTTGGTTGCTCGTGATCTATAATACAACTTACTTTTATTCTATTATTTTATTTTATTACATTTTTTAATAAAACTAGCGCTCCAAATTTATGTTATGGAAAAAAAAAATCTGTATATTCCACATAATAGATAAGATATACCAAATAATATTCAAGAAAATACAATACTATAACTATACATAACCTATCTCATATTATGTTAAAATGGTTGGTAACAAATCAAAAACAATCAAACGAACACATTTAGGTAAGTTTAATATTAAGGATGGGTTAACAAAAAATCTCGCTTAAAGTATATAGGGCGTAAACAAATAACATATGCTTATATGTTATTTGTTTATTATAAATGGTAAAGTAATTATCTATGACATTCATATAAAATTACACGCTTATTATGTGTTATTCAACATTACTTCTTGCAAAAACTATAAAAATTACGTCACGATATTTAATTAGGGCACACGTATGCCTACGTTGCATTTTTATTATCGTCAACATCATTAAATTTATAATAATTTAACGTCATTGGCTTTAATTTCTGATTTACTTATCTTCCGATATAAATTACTTCCGATTCAATAAACTTTTGATAATACAAAAAAACTGTGCTTTTTAAATTCGTCTACCCAATCCATCTTCGTGCTGATACTTCTTTTTTATGATTGGTCTCCCCCCAATTGAAACGCCGCCACGTACGCTGACTGGATGTAGTAGAATTGAGCTTTGTGTTAAAGAGCTTGTCCCGGGGAGAGTATTATCGCCATGCTTTTTTATGCCGCGAAGCCGCATTACTGTTCCGGTCTGAAGGTTTTGATTGCCGGTGTAATCATTGGCTCAAGAAGCTTAAACACTTACGCCTTAAATTGATGGACACAAGGCGGCACTTTACAGGACGTATCCCTCGCATATCCTGCGAAGGGTTGGTCTGTTTACAAAAAAATAAGCTCTGGCCATCCCTCAACTCCTAACACAGATTTAACTTTAAATATATGAAGACAAAATACTTACCAAGTACCTACGTTTAAAAATCTAAATACATTTATCGTTATCACGGAACGTCCTTCAATACGTATTAGATGCGTAAACGTACATAACTGGCGTACAAATTGAATGGTGCATTCGTAATACAATACCATTATGACCCATTACTTACCTACTTGCTTTCAGTAGTTGAGTGACTTTATATCAATAAAATGTCCTCTGACTTTGCTTAGGCTTTATAAACATTGCAAACGATGCAAAGTTATATGGTTAAAATAAATCTGTCTCGTTTTAAAATTGGTAAATCTGAAGGGAATATTAACGTTTAACACTATTTCGAAAGCTTTTAGAATCGCTGCAGCGTTAGTTACGAGGAAGCTCAAAGATATTCATGCTTCATGAAGAACGGGTTCGTTATCGTTTGGTGTAGGTATCCTTTTAATTAAAGTAAAAAATTGACGGACGAAACAGATGGCCCACCTGATGACCTGATAGTAAGTGAAAAACTATGACATATAAACAGAGCAAGACATTAACAACAACTTGGTATGCAAGAGAGACGTCCTGCAACTTGTCACCCTGTGCCCACCAACCTGAGGCGTAGCTGTCAAATCTCATGTGCCTGTAATTATACAGGCACCCACGCCCTTCAGATCGGAACACAGCATTGGAAGAATGCATGCAATAAATAAGCATGATGGCAGTTAAGGAAATGCTATTTCGGTAATCGAAAACTATTCCACCATAATTGTGGTTGTACAAAATAATTCTAGGGTAGCTACTTGAATTTAACCATGGTTGACAAAAGATTGATTTCATACAAAATTTTTAATTTACAGCCAGTACCAGTGGCGTGCGTAGAGGGTATGCACAGGGTATGCAGACAGTGGCGTGCACTTCATATATGCACAAAAGCACTGCCTACACTAAAATTTTTGTATAACTCATATATGCGAAGGATTTTCCCATTTTATGGCATCTTCCTTCTTAATGCATAGCCTGGTCAAAAATCCTGTGCACGCCACTGTATGCAGATAATATAAAATGAAGAACATCTCCAGTACGAGTTATAAGAAACTTAAGGATCTATTAAAGGCATTGTAAGAGTTATAAAAAGCCTACCCTTAAGTATTTATAACTCGTGTTTGGGATTTTCGTCATTTTATATCATCTGCATACACGGGGTATGCATAACCTCTAAGCACGCTACTGACAGCCACAGTTATGAACTGATCGAACATTTTCCCACCGGTCAGGAACATGTAGTAATCTAGACCTGTGGTAATAGGGCGGCCGAAATTCTAATCGACACTCATCGCACCTGGTTATCCAAGGTGCTTGGTTTTAGTAAGACATTATTATCACCGTGGTATTTTGGAAATTGTACCGTAAGTACAATTTCCAAAATTCCACGGTGAAGGTTGCCGCGTCTCGGCAAACACCCTCAGCCATTCAACCCTACCACTCGAGCTTGACAAAAAATACTCCACTCTCGGTAAATATTGAGCGTCCACTGTGGGGTATTGTTTAATTCATAAGTGATCGCGATCTTAGGCAGCTGATTTTATTGATAATGTTGCAGTATAACTTATAAATAAAATAATTACTATACAAGTCTTGTGCGCGTGGAATGGTGCAAAAACGCTGGATGCATTTCCACGCTAAACAGCCAGGTTGATGCTTTAAGAAATGGGCCAGCTCTCTTAAGATTTTTTTTTACGTAGACTCTATAGCCCCAGGGTCACCGCGGCAAACGGAACAAATATGTAACGCTTTATTAGTGATGTACACTTACACTTTTTACCGTTAACAGCCAAGCTGTAGCCACAGCTGAGATGGCTGTAAACTGGTAGCCCGGTTGATTAAGCGATTTATATTTTGAATCATCTTCTTTTCTCCTTGCTCTAAAAACCTGTAAAAATCAATGTGATATTATATGGTGTATTTATTATGAAGTAAAATTTTACTTGGAGTCTCTATACATATTTAATATATTTTATTATATATATGTAATTATAATATTAATAAGATTATTCTAAAAATAATCTAAGAATAATCTTATTAATATTATAATTACATTTAAGGTTCGTATGTTTACACCTTCGCACCACAATGCATAAACCACTTGTGCTGTAATTTAAAATAGAGATCAAAGCAATCTTAATTAATATAGGCTTTAATTCCGCTAGATTCTGCTAAATGAAATCCCGCAAAAATATTGTGTACAGCTTTAGATGTATCATTATTTTTTGATCACTTCCAAATTTTTTTCTCCCTGGACTTTGCAGAAATTCGTGGCTTATAGACCAGGTTGTTCTATTTAAAACTAAAATAACATAAATACGCGTAAAATGCAAAATTGATACGTAGACGAATAGCAGTGAGTTTGTTGCCCAAAATGGTCCCCGAAAAATTTGTAGCAATTAAAATGTCATAGCTAATTAGTGACCATGTATAGCACTTTTGTCTGCAATAACGCTTTCTCTTGCCAGTTGTACCATGCAGCATAATGTATTATGTTGGCCCTTCGTCCTTTTAACGCCACTAGAATGTTTGAAGTCGACGGGTATTACAAGTCCATTAGGTTCGCCTGCGGATATGTTATAAGCCAGCATGTAAGACTTTCGAATAAAACAGAGGCGACATTTTAAAAAGCCTTTCGAAACGGCAGTGGTCAAGCGATATCGATATTCGAATCTACAATGTTACTACTAAACTAACTCAGTATTGTAACTTTGAGTCGCTCCGTTGCTGCATGAAATAAGGCCCAGTCCCATTTACAGATACAGTAAATCTTTCCTATTACTGTTTAAAGAAAACCAAAAATTTCAAAATTTAAAAAAAAATTTTAAAACAAATGACTAAAATTATAGTATACTCTTTTAAAAAACTGTTTCCTTTTCCTCAAACTACATTTTAATACTTTTTGTCTCTTAGTTAGGCTAGGTTAATCTTTGGATATGCTGTACCAATTGTGGCAGGACTTCGACAGACCGGTTAGGCGTAATAAAGGCTTTTAACAACAGACAAGACTTGAACGATGATCTTACAGTAAGCCAAAAAGAAAATAACCCAAAGTATTTTAGGCATTTGCAAGAAAAAGGAAACAGAAGTACTAAACGGACTAAGTCACAGGTTACTTCTTATCCATATAACTAATGAGAAAGCCAGTTCATTACTTTGTCTGATTTAAAACAGCAACTTTCGCATTTAAGGGATAAGTAGGAATAAGGGATACAGTACAGGGACACAAGCCGTGGGCAGTCATTATTATCATCATCTTATCAACCTATGCAACTTTACTGCTCAACACGAGTCTTTTGTCCGGCATTCCTAACTTTACGGTTTTGTTCAACGAGGTGGAGAAATTACATCAAATAAATCGCAAGGAGCTACTGGACCCAAGCGGTACAGTACCGAGGTACTTGGAAATACGTCCAGCAGTGTTGAGTGGTGAGTTTTCCACCAATTACGACTTTTGCTTTGCGACTCGTTAAATTATGTTTGTGACTGTCGTTCTATGGATTTCCTGGATGTACCAGTTGTCAAATACAACCGTGAATTAGTTCAAAAGGAAGGTACTTAATTTTAAATATTTGACCACGTCAATCACATATCTTTGTAGCGCCGTGGCCCTCATATTTTTATTTATCTATCCCCATTACGTTTTCGGACAAAAGGCGTCGAGTGTTTAGTCGCAGCGGAGCAAATACACCGGGTTCCCACGCCGCAACCCGTTTCTGACTTGACCCTTCTGTTTTGAACCTTTTAATGAGAAATATAGGCTTATTAAGGTATTTTGCAAAGTTGAAGTGTTATCGCCTGCCTCTAACTATGGCAATAAGTTTTATTCTTTCTTATCTATTTGAACAGCTGCAAAAGTTTGTTTTTTTGGTTTCTGTATAAGCACATCCATTCTTGATGGTGAAATACTGAATAACATGAGGCATTTATCCTTAAGAGCCGATCAAACAAAGTACTTAATAACTCGAGAGGACGATGCGACACGGTGTGTCGGTATACATTGTGCAGAATAACGGATAAAAGTAAGTACCGTTGTTTTGATCTTAACGTTATGTCGTATAATGATAACATCTTTGTTAAGTAAAGAAAAACAGAAGGTTCCATGACAATTTTATAAAACCGAAACAAACGCGAACAAAGTCGCGGACAACAGCTATTTTTAAAATAACGTGACAAACTGATAATAAAATTAAGTACATACTTAGGTAAGGATTAAACTAATCCTACATGTATCTCTATGCCCCACAAGATCATTCTAATTAGTTGGATGAATAATCATAAGGCATTCCTCAGAAGCCTACCGCGTTCACCTGATGTTCATCACATAGAAAACATTCAACGAATGAGATGTAACTATTAATCACTCTAACGAAAGAAAAGGATAGCTAACATTCAATTTCGTTTACAGAATATTGAATGGTATCAAAGAAAAAAAGGTGATAAGACTTCGTCGATAAATTCTTTATGATTTTTAAGGTAGGTTTTGGGAACTGTAGTGTATATTCATAGATATGGTATGATTATGAAAGCTATCAAATCATCTTTAGCCAAATTTTTCTCACTCGTATTACCCATTGCTGAGCCAGCCTCCCCTTTACAACAAAGTACAGAATTCCTATGTCATAGAGGTTGATAAAGTCACGTTGAAACCTCAAAGTTGGTCTCACGTACTCTTTCTTACTTGGACGTAGAGATTTCTCAGCCTCTGCAATCGACTGGTACACTTCCTTATAAAACACACAGGAGGGGATACCGTAAATTTCCTAACCCATTAACTTACATTATTTTAAAGTATTTAGTTTCAATATGGAACAAATGTCATTGTTTCCAAATCAATTTCCTTCTTAGCGGAGGATACGATGCCCATATCTATCACCCATTCACAGACTCTAAATTCGAAACATCTACGCAGCCTACACTACAAAACCTATTTAGCGGGAATCTACTACCATTTGAATTTAGCCTAAAAACTATTCTCCTAGTGAGGCATATATAGCATTAATTACATATTTACAGCTCTGATCTTACTAAAAGCTACTCGATAAAACAATAATATAAGAATGTAAACATAATATTATAACATCCAAGTATAAGCAGATATCTTTAGACCATCACATGACTCAACCAAATGCAAGATAAAGTGAAACTGTTACGAGGACGTTCCGAAGACTGGCATTTCACCGGCAGCTCACGAAAATCAAATCAAAATCTCAAAAGGTAGATAACCGCTAAAAGTCAATCGTTTATATACGATAACGTACTAATGAGTGTTTGGAACAAACTTATCTTGATGAGACAGTTGGAGCGAACACCATTAATAACTCCACATAAATAATAACATCATTACATTCAAGATGGACCACCCAAAATCATCACCTTCATTGTACGTACGGTGTACTCCGATCATAAACTAGGGAGATAAAGAAACGGGAGGGAAATGTGAGTCGAGAAATTAAGAGAAATGACCGACAGAGAAACGTAGGATCACCTACTGTCCCGTTTTTCAAGGACTTATCCTAATTATTTCACTTTATGAACACAGTTTTAATAAGGTTTTAAGAATGACGTTAAAGTTTTTTTATTAAATAAATTATAATCATGTTAAGCGCTGCCTAAGTCTTAGTGTAAATTCCAGTTCATCAGTTTATAAAAAATATGCATATAGGTAATTTATTAACATGTCTTATCTCATTTTAAAGTGAATATTTGGTTTTTTTAAAAGGTAAACATTATGCCTGTCATATATTGCTTCTGAGCAGTTTTTATCCTATTTCGTTCTTGCTGTTTCTTGTTTTTTTTATGTTACGCCTTTCGAACTTTTTTCTAATAAATAACAAGTTTGTTGTTTTTTATTGTTTTATCGCATGTGTGTGTATTATCGTAGTATAAAAAAAAATATATATTATAAATGTTCGGTCTCTGCATGATCTACGATCACTCCTTTGGGTTTTTCACAGCTTTGTATTCCTTAATTTGAACACCATACTGTGTGCAGTTATAGAAAACTACCAAACGTTTGTACCTAATATTACAGTGAAAACATAGTTATAACAACCCGGTCCGATCCGATCCCGGTGTATTAGCATAGATAAGGTTTAGTGTAGAGAATAAGTTGTATCATGTACGTTATACAGGTTTTTCTTTTGTGTAATTATTTCTGCTGATCGCCGATAAACACAGGTTGGACGGATTACATGTACTTGGCGGCTTTATAGGTATAATATAAATTTTAATATCTGATCATTATGAATCATTATTGTATTGTAAAACACATATTTTTTGAAATTACTCACAGCCGAACACGTTTCGGCTCATATTTATTTAATAAAACATAGTAATTTTCTTTACTTTTTTAATATTTTGAAGGAAAATTATAAAAAGGCAAAAATAAATAAAGTTACAATGAAGTGAGATGCTGGAATTCCTTTCCTGAAATTGCCTTTCCTTGGGAGAACACGTAAAGTTGTACGAATCTTACAACTTTACGTGTTCTCCTTTATGTTCATTTGGACATTTTTAGCCTTTACAATTTATTCCTTGACTGGAATCTGGTAGTAAAGGATAATGCAGACTCAGGTGGTAGCGGGCTAACCTTTTAGGAATATGGCAGATTACCCCTAGACCAGTCCAGTACCAAGACGCCAAATCACTTGGCGGCACGTCTTTTTCGGTAGGGTGGTAATTACTTAGTCATGGCTAAAGCACCAGGCAACAATAAATTCCCAATTTATCCCACCGCGGATGGAATCCAGGACCTCCCACATATAAGACCACGCGCGCACAATAACAAGCTCAGCTTAGTGTGCTCGCTAACGATATGTTCTGTTGTGACTTATAAAAATATTTTTACGTTTTGTATGTAACAAATAAGTTGTAATGTTGATGTACAAATAAACTTTTCATTTTAATTTTTCAGTTTCATAGGACCACAGCCAGGGAGGACGTCAGACTGATGAATTACTCTCCATTAGTACACTCAAACCAACGTTATGAAAATGTGACGTGTGTTTCCACAAGCCCAGTGGTGCCAGAGAAATGACATACCACACCTTCAATTGCGTTGGGAACTGGGAGCACGTAACACTTTTTCGTGTCCATTAAGTGTAGGTAATGAATAAAAATTTTAAGAAGAAAAAAACAATTGCTTTTCTCGCATTTGTGTGCTTGAGTACCGTAAATTTCGACTACGTAACTTTTCAGTAATTTTTTTTTGTTATCTTTTTTTAATCACAGTTGTAACCAACCTTTTTATTCCTTCGGGTGTTGTACGAAGCGACTACGGGAATACAAAGGAGAACGGGCTGCATCGTCCTCTGTGCTACTACTAACATCTACTGCGATCAGCAACGTCTGAACAGCGTGACGATTATGGGCACTAAAAGTTAAAGGCAAATTCTCCCGCTGGCAGGGGCCTATGGGCCAGCAATGGTTGCAGTGGACTGTTATAGGCTATTATTTATGATGACTTATTTATTTTATTTATTTATACTCTTTATTTGTACACAAATAAAAATACAGAAGAAGAATAAAAAAACATACAGAAGCGGTATTCAAAAGGCGGCCTTATCGCTTCAAAGCGGTCTCTTCCAACTAACCTTAGGATAAGGAAAACAAAAGAATAACATACTGCAGGTTGTGCATATTAAAAATAAATACATACTAATAACTAAATACTAATACTTGAACTAGATTACACAAATAAAATAATAAATAATATAATAAATATAAATAAATTGGGAGCGCATTCCACAGCTCTATGGCTGGCACTGTAAACTGTGATTAAGGTTTAAACGGAGTATCCGTTACTTGCGATTGAAAGTTCAAAACGTCCCAAACACAAGCGTAGGGCGTTGGGTGTAAGTGAATCAGAACCCACCATCATTGATCATTACTCAGAATCGGAACAAAGTGAACAAATAGTAATGTAACTTTTTCAAAAAAAGACATTTATTACTTTAGTTATTTCATACTTTTCAGTAGTGGTTTTACTGGAAAAAAATATTTTGTTTCAATTGTATCATAAGATTTGATTTCAAGTCAAATGTTTTACTTCTAGAGACAACTTGGTACATATCTTGTACTAGCAAAAACCTAATTAAAAATAATATTTATAGAACGCAAAGTTTTAATATATGTTGAGATAAATTTTATTTAATATTCCACAAGTCCTAGGTACATATATATTATTCAATTATTATTTAAGTTCTATGTTTTCAGTACACTGGATTATAGGTACAATAAAAGCTTTCAGGACTCGCTAGTTACGTTTAACAAAATATGAATAAATATGACACCAGTCGGAGTATAAATAAATATAATGCAAAACAATTTTTTGCATCAATGATTATAAATTCGGCACACCTTAACGTTTGTCTACTTCTCACGAATAACTGTACTTAAGGGCGCTAATAAAATATTCATTGACAGTTTCGGTGGGCGTACCGGTGTGTAATGAGAGTATATTTTAAATGTACATGACTTATAACTGATTTATATGATGTCGATTTTTAAGACCGCTATCTCCAAAAAAGGCTTAAAAAGTGAGCATTATTAAATGTAAGTACTTTCTTGCTGTAAATTAAATCCAATATATTTCAGGGTATAATAAAACTAAATATTTATATTTCGTTATTTTGCCTATTTACATTTTCATACTCTTTTCAGTTAAAATCTAAGAATTTTGTGTGGTAAAGGTTTGATTTTTTGGATATTTTAGATATTAACAAATTTAGTTAAACCAAATACTTTTTCTATAACTTGTAATTACTGTTTGGAATGTAATTAATTTATAAGAACCCACTAAAATTTTATTCAGTTACACAGATTCTATGCCCGATTACTTAAAACTGCGTCGAATTTTATGTTTATTTTTACAATTTCATTTCTACGGTTACTGAAGTCTAAAAATACCAAAATGACATGAGCACTAAATAGCAGAAAATAAAAAAATGTTTTAAATTTCGTGTTGTGGTTTTTCCATCCACATTTAGATGGATCATGGACACAGCCTAAGGTATGACAGTGCATTTATGTGATAAGTACGAGGGAATGTCAATCTTCCGTGATTGCGGGTTTTTGACGTGTACCACTTCAAATTGCCAATAAACATCGATCAAGCTGATTTAATTTACGAAACAAAATAATAATTGAATCAAAGTGAAAGTAGGTCGGGTCGAAATTTTATATAATTTTTTTTGATTGTACATCTTTTTCACTTATTTTAGGTACTTTTTAAGTTGTGTATTTCAAAATAACTCAGGAACACTTGCTGACCAAGTAATAGAGTGAATGCTCAAAGTCTAAGTCTTTTGGATTTTGTATATTGTTTCAATGGCTCATTTATCTAGTGTTTACGGATAACAAGATCCTAGACAGGATTTCCCAGGCCAACATTGTTACATATAGGTTTTTTTCTATCCAGAAATTTTCAGTCGGAAAGTGGTGTTTTCAATCCTCGTGTCGATCGGTCCCTCACTAACGGGCGATAACATTAAAAGTTAAAAGATAAAAGCCCACAAACTCGCATTGGTGACTGGAGTATTACGGTGGGTTTCAGCTCCAATCTCTCTTCTATAAGCAGGCCGGACCCCAGCAGTGCATTTAATAGGTTGATAATGTGATTGTGGATTAGTTTGGAGCTGTGTCCAAGTCACCAACTAGGAACAATTTTCATTTTCTTGATCTGGAGAAAGTTGAAGAAGTTAACTGTAAATCAAATTCTCCAACTTTCTCAAACAGTGTCTATCTGTTGATAAGCTAGAATTTTCAAGTTACAAAGGCAGTCCACATCATAAATCATATTTGGTTAACATATTATTATAATCTAAGTAGGCACTTTGATATGTAATATTAGAATTATCGACCTGGCGCCAGCGCGAATATTTCTGCGAAATATATGCCGTAAATCATCGGCATAGCATTAAATATGAGGTGTTAATTAGTTAAGGAATTTATTATATACCTATAACTATTAATAATTTGTTATATTACACGTACCTTTATAAAATAACTTAACAACATGTATTTTTGTGATTCGCACAAATAAATTTACATAAGTTCTCCATTGTAATAGTTAGGTATATATGAATACGAGCCCTAACAGTATGCAAAAATTGGAAGTGTAGTGCTTGACAAGTTATCTCGTAGGAACACAATCCACGGTCTTGCATCACCTTATGGAAGTTCTACCAACTACGCTTTCCGATACAGAGTGACCACTCTAGACCGTCGCTCTTCCGAGCTTTGTTGCTCATAGCCACTTTATTTCTTGTTACTTTTTTAATAAGTACAAATAACTCGATTACATTTTAAGAATCTATATTTCAGAGCGTTAGTAATTTAATTATACGTCAAAATGTCCATTGAATTATGAGCAATTTTTAACCGTAAGCAAATACCGTAATGCGAAGCCTTTCACAACAGATGTAGAAATGGTCAACAGCTTTTCTGTAATAAATATAATGTCACACGAATTGTACGTTGACAACCAAAACGAGTTAAAAAATATATTAAAGTAGTAGTACGTACATACACATAAACGGGTGATATTTTCGGAGCGATCAGTTAGGCGAAATCGCGAACTATGTTGGGGACTATGAAGAAAAATTACTAATTTAAACTATTTTTTTAGTCTAATTTGTTTTTATAAAGCCCATCGTTAGCGTGAGTTTCAAAAAAAGATTTTTTTTAAATAGAAACATGGATTGGTCCTGATTTTTTTAGATCCTTTCTAAATTCATTAAATAGCAGTCTCTCTTAACCTCTAGTAATAATAGTTCAAAGGGTGAGTTCTTTAGTTAAAATCAATCGAGCTGGTAAATCGACTTGAGGGGTTTATATTAGGACATTATCCTTTTCTTAATGCTTCAACGACTACCTTCCCAAACCGTCGGTGCTGGTAATTATCACACGATAATAATAATCGATCTCTAAGTGTTAAGTGTAGCATGAGAGCAGTGTCGTGTGTTTTTGGGACTTATTGGAACATAGTTATGCTGATAACGATGATGGATTAAAGTTTAACATTTCGTATTTTCCATGTCGCCATGTATAATTGTAGTCATAAAAAAAAATTATTTGCATTTGAAATTTTAAAATTTATAATTCTTCCAAGTGTAGGTAAAAACACTAATAAAAATTATAAAAATATAAAAAAGCAATGTGTCATCTCTGGTGTCAAACGTGTTTCATTGTTATATGGACCGTTGAAAAATTTGATCGAAGCTGCAACGTTTCCTACTAGATGACGCTACAGTCGCTATAAGACTGATGTGAAAGGCATATACTAATTTCGGCATCGACGGTAGGAGAGTGGTAGCTTAATTGGTGAAAGCGCTCAGGCCGCGATTGCCCAAGAGTCGCAGGTTCAAATCCTGTCGGTTCCGAAAATTTTTATATGCATTTTAAATTTATAAAATCATTGTCAATGTATTGTCTTACAAGCCGTTTCCAAAATGTCACTGCTTTAAAACAACCGTAGCGAAATTCATCATTGGTGTTCCATCATGATTTAAAATATTTTTCTCAACAATATACGTTATGAATTATTCATTCATTCATGATGTAGTTTTTATCAATGTTCGTGATTTTATCGTATCGCTAAAATAACACAGATCTGAAGATAAAATATAATAGTAACAATAACTTTATATTGTTATTGTTGTAAAATTTATTTGAGCTTAGACCGACCAATAGCGTCACCGGGCATCCCTAACTATTTTCCATATCTTCATACTTCGTATTAGTACCGTTCAAGTTTGTTGGAAGGCTATCGCAACGTCTGTTGAACCTTCAACGAACTCTCCTTTTCTACCATTAGGTAGTTAAGATTACAGGTAAATCAAGTCAACATAATCGGGTTGATTATTGTGATGATGTTGACAGGAGTTACTTGTAATTTCCCAAAACATCTCTCAGAATCATGTTTCCCCAGTACGTATTAACTAAACACAACTTTATTTATTTGTTCTGAATACTTCAAACATGCATCCAACCATGTCTGGCGTACAACAATATATTCCATGAGTATACTTGATAATTTCTATCCATACAATATCATAAAAAAATAAAGTATCATGTTTAATTAATATCATCAATTTCATTAAAACTATAAAATAAAAAAAATATCAAGACTGCTGTTTGTCTGTCAGTTTTTTGAAGAACATTATGGAGAATTTTCTAGCATGCAAATTTCGTGCTATTCTTTGCTTTCGATGTTTGCCTTCACCGTTAAATCAAGTCATGTGTTTATTGCTTAAAATAAAAAAAAAAACCACATATGTAGTTTTAGTTTTTTAATCCAATGATACTATGGCAGTGTATAATGAAAATAACCAAGAAAGTATATCAAGATTTGTTTGATTGGCTGCTATTGCCACAATAATATTGTTTATCTTCAGATAACGATAACAAAACAATATCAACTGAATTATGAATGGTTGCTAATAAAATTTAAGTATCATATTACGATTTTATAATATATTATATAATATAATATAGTCGATCGATCTAATTAGAAATGTGGAGATTCGTAGAAGAACCAGAGTTTTATTGCAAATAATATTACAAACATAGTAAAAAAGAATGAAATAAAAAATAGTGTCTATAAAGTTTACAATACAATTTCGTTTTCATTTTTTTTTTCTTTTATTATATTTAGGAATAAATTTATTATTGGTAAATATAAACCATTAAATATGGAAATATTTAATTTGCAAGGATTAATTAAATTAATTACAATTAATTAATTTATTTATTTATTTAATTTTTTTAATTTATTTTATTTTCTCAGGTGAAGGCCTCCTCCAAGGATTTCCATTTTTGTCTATTTTTTGCTGTTTGTACCCAGTTTGTTCCTGCGGTCTTCTTAATATCATCCTGTGTGGATTGTCGTATATTTATTGATTTATCTATTGGTAGCGGTAAGTAGATCAACATTTTAAGACGAGAAATAAAGTCACCGACGAAGTTTAAACTGGTGCAGATGTCAAAGTCCTCATTTGCATCATCTAATGTATTGTTTGTTGAAAACGTCATCACATTAAAAGTTGTAGGCATTCAACGATTATGTTACTATACAACGGTACACGTACGAACCGCTTGCAGCCGTGACAAATGGTAACCGGTATAAAATAAAAGGTATTAACTTTAACATTAGGCAGAAAGATTAGGGCGGTTTTCCACGAGCGCTTTGCGATGATACGTTAATTTAAATACTTTTGAAATCGGCATCATATTAAAGTTTCGATTTCACGGCTGCACTAACTTTAGCTCTGGAGCAAAGGGTGTAGGTAAAGGTTGTATTTTGCCATTGGGTACCTATTAATAAGGACGTTAATAACAAATATAATCTAAGATACAAATAAAAAAAGAATAGAGGGTTATCTTAGGCTATTATTTTTTATTTGTATCTTTCGTAGAAAATTTTAACATTTTTCTTAAATAAGTAGGTATACAAACGAACGCTTAACCGCAATTATTTTTAATTATTTTAATTTCTCTATAAGTGAGCCTATGACTGCAATCTCACATAGTGGCTATGCAGTCTAAGATGGTAGCGGGCTAACCTGTTTGATATATACAGTGACCCTGCTTTCTGAGCCCAAGGCCGTGGGTTCATTTCCCACTACTGGAACATGTTTGTGTGATGAGCATGATTGTTTTTCAGTGTCTAGGTGTTTATATGTATATTCTAAGTATTTATGTAATATTCATCAGTCATCTTAGTACCCATAACATAAGCTACGCTTACTTTAGGGCTAGATGGCGATGTGTGTATTGTCGTAGTATATTTATTTATTTATATATGGCAGTATATTAAGCCAACAATCCTGATCGGTTTCTACACGGCATTGTATCGAAATGTTAAATACACGTGTCGGACACGGGACGCTCGAGCGGTGCGTAGCGTCTAAGGACCAAAACAAATGTACCTACCAAGCAAACTGGCGACGCGATTTGAGGCCCAGATCTTAGGTAGAGCGCGCTGGCCTGAAATCTGAAGGTTCTCAGTCATTTGTGATGGGGAAGATGGAAATGATTGCAGAGGAAGCAAAGCAAAGCGTGTCCATGAGAGATCCTTACGATATCTAGCAGTCTGACGGCGGAGGTTTAATTATTAGTGTAAGCTCGGCTTTACGAACGAACCCGTTCGCTCATAGGAGCCGCTTCCAAATTATTTCTGTATTAATTATTCGAAATCATGTGAAATTAGCATACAATATAACCTCTGCATGCGGTGGCGCCGACACTCCCACATAGCACCATTAGGAAATTCAAACACCTTGTCATACTAATCGGCCACCGATACACGTATTAAGTAACACTGTAATTAATTTCCAGATACTTTGACATGGTTCCATCTGTTAATGAAAAAGATTCGATTATAATTAATAGTTTTTAAAACTGGTTGCGGGCAAGCAAATGTTTAAGAGATTGCATGTTATCATTTGTTAGTGACATGTTTAATGCATCTATATTATAATAATTAAATCATTATGCTTTATATAAAATACCCGTTTGGATTTGTAAAAAATATAATGTGCTTTTTTTTACTGCTACTAAAAACTAGAAAGATAGCCATAGTCTCTAAGAAGTCATATTTAACTGAATGTATAAATTGAATTGGAAAACGATTGCTCGACTGCTTAATATTGTAGCGTAGTGGTTTTTGAAGAATTTTCTATAAGTTTTAACTCCTAAATATTAACGATTTTTCTCTTTGCTTACTACCGACACATGTACTAAACTAAAGGACTAAAGAACATTTTTTGAAATTTTTCATGATGATTCTAAATTTATGTGTAATTACGAGTAAAGAACGTTACTCCATTTTTGAATATCCCGTTTGCATTTTT
Organism: Pararge aegeria; assembly: GCF_905163445.1. Classification (NCBI taxonomy): domain Eukaryota; kingdom Metazoa; phylum Arthropoda; class Insecta; order Lepidoptera; family Nymphalidae; genus Pararge; species Pararge aegeria. The sequence goes on from NC_053194.1 coordinate 6,297,958, forward strand.
TAATAAAATAAGTAATTTGCAAATCAAAACCATTTTAAATTTCAAATTAATAGCTAATGACCTAGGGTTGTGATGGATGGTCAAAGTCGGACCAAAAGTATTATTTTAGTTTGGTACCGTACCCCTAAAAAGATAAAGCCTCGAAGCAATTAAAAAAACGGTTAACTTTTTGTACATTTTTAACTTGTGTATTACCAAAAATAAGTTGTTTAATGTCGGGTTAATCTTCTCAGTAATACATCGTTTTAAAAGTAGGTTGATTTATTATTATACCTAAACCTCAATTACACGGCGCTGTTGATAATTATAGAGTGCTTTATGAGTTACGCGTAATTTAAAGCAATTAATGGCCGATGATCTTTCCCAAAGATTTTCTTGACAGACGTGTTTAGTATAGCTAGATATGAGACAAACTTGAACTAGACTAGACTTTCTCATCATTGCCTCGTGGAGGCATTGATGAGGAAGTCTAGGGAAGAAGTCTAGCCCCATTATTAATAAACGCGGTGTTTTGGAGTAGGTATTTGAGCAGTTTGCAGACGGGTATGTACAGAAGCGTTCGCGTAGCCCAGTCACCAGGAGACTGGTTGAAACACCGCTCGGTTTTAGTTTATACGAGTTCGACATAAACACCTTACCTCCTCTGGCGCGGATTCTTATATCGAGGGTCAGTTGTCAAAATGACGTCTAAATGACAGCTTTACTTTACTCTAATGTTTTATTAAATCGACGTGGGGCAGCTTACACTAGGGGCTCAGTTCTCAGCGTCCGTCACCCGTCGCAGTCCTCGGGTTGGAAGGCGCACCCTGTGATCCCCATGCGCCTTCGGCGATTTGTAGAGCCATTTTAGGGTCAGAGGAGGATCTGCCACGGCGGGCGCCGCTAGCTGGGTGAGAAAGCGTCCCCGTGGTCCAGCTACCAGGCGAATGGTTGGAACAACGTGGGGTTTTAGACGGTAAGAGTCCGACATAACCAACGTGCCTCCCCGTAATGGTAACCATGAGGAATTCCACACGAAAAAAGGGGGTTCAGTACTTCAAGCAAGTTCGCACCTGAGCTGGGTACAGTGAGGATTTATAGAATAGCCAAGAATTCAAAATGGTCACTCATTGGAACGGATAACCCTTGAAAAGGGGGAATCAATGTGAAAAGGCTTCTTGTTTAGACACGCTTGTGTTTATTCTCCGCAATTCCAACACCTTGGGAACCTTAGCGTCCACCAGTCGGCAGAGATATCTGCGCCGCACTTTATAACTTCAGCTTCGCGAATCCTTGATTTTTTAATATTTTGTTCTGGATCCTTTCTAGTCCTTCTAATTTTTTAATCCGGTTACCTGGATGGTACTTACTTACCATCATAACATAAATCTTAACAGAAGATCAATTCCGGCTTTAATTAACCCTAATCTATGGTGAATCGCTCTTCTTACCATGAACTAGCTTTTGCCTACAGCTTCACTCAATATATGTTCGATGAAAAAAAAACTGGGATGAATGTTTAAAGAAAACATTATTATAGGACGTCTACGTAATTTTTTCCTGAAATGAGACACTAAGCCTAGAAAAAAACATAAATGGTGAAAGCGCTATCAAAGTCCACCTCGTTTTGGGACATAATATGCCGTTCAACAACTTCATGAAAGTAATAATTATAACTACACACACAAGTGAAAAAAAATATGTACCTGTGCATCATTTCAAATCCCGACATGTTTTCATTAAAAGTTTCCTTAAATCATATTAAACTATATCGTCACAAAAATTTCCAAAAAATAGTTTTTTTTTGTCGGTAAAATACTCAAGGTCTTAAAGTAGCCTTGGCCTTAGCCTTTCCTTAGCCTTAGTCCACCGCACTGCCCAGGTGAGGTTTGGTGGACTTCATACGCCTTTGAGAACATTATGAAAGGATCGACGGCCGATTGGCGCAGTTCGCAGCGACCCTGCTTTCTGAGTCCAAGGCCGTCGGTTCGATTCCCACTACTGGAAAATGTTTGTGTGATGAGCATGAATGTTTTTCAGTGTCTGGGTGTTTATATGTATATTGCTATTTGTTTCTGTATATTATTCATAAAAATATTCATCAGTCATCTCAGTACCCATAACACAAGCTACGCTTACTTTGGGGCTTGTTGTGTATCGTCGTAGTATAATTATTTATTTATTATCTCAGGCATGTAGGTTTCCTTGAATTTAATTGTCATCATCTTCATCAACCATCCATTCGTGGCCCTCTACAGGGCACGGGTCTCCTCTCAGAGATGGGTCTTTTGATTTTTTTGAGTCCGCCACGCCGGCCAAGTGCTGATTGGTGGACTCAATTTATTAACGACACCAAAGTATTTCATTACGTACAGACAAACGTCCTAAAAGTGTTCACTATATTGAACAAATGAAATAAATAACGAATCAGTACAAGACGTAATGGTAGAGCACGCGAAGTTCTCAAATTGATATCGCTTACGATCAATTACAATAAATACCTGCGAAGAGGCTGTAATTACAGAATGCGCCTATTTAGCGCCTTGATTCATTGCGTGCTGTAATATGTAGGGGGAGTCTGTAATAAGACCTGTCTTATCAATTCCCATTGGTAGTGATTTCATACGAAAAAATATTACAATATTGCATTACAAGTTCCCTAAGATAAGTACCGGACTATAAACAATTGTAATCAGCGGGTTAGTACCTACACTACCTTTATACATTTAAAGACAAGCTGATTAAAAAATTAATGTGTGAACTCGTGTAATCACTTATGAATATAATTCTTTAGCGTTAATAATAAATAGTTTTTTCACGCATTAATATAAAATTGAACTGAGTCAAACAAAAGACGTCACCAAAAATAACGTATGAAGAATGACTGAAGACTTCATACAACCAATTTCTATTTAATGAAAGCCATGCAGTTGTGAGTAGAGCTTTTTGTGCCAGAGCGCGTCTGGGGAAGTATGCTATGCTCATTTCGGCCTCCAAGCAGTATTTCTGTGTTCCGGTCGGAAAGGCTTGGTTGCCGACATAACTACAGGTACATGAGGTTTCCGGTTAATGGACACAGCGCGGCATTTTGTACCTCGTATACCTTGCATACCCTGCGAAGTGTTGCTCTGTTGCCGAAGTGTTGTTGACAGCCGATTGGCGCAGTGGCCAGCGACCCTGCTTTCTGAGTCCAAGGCTGTGGGTTCGATTCCCACAACTGGACAATATTTGTGTGATGAACATGATTTTTTTTCAGTGTCTGGATGTTTATCTATATATTATAAGTATTTATGTATATTATTCATAAAAAATATTCATCCGTTATCTAAGTAATTAATATAGCTAATAATATAATTATTAATATAGCTAATATATATTAGTTTATTATATTTATTATATATATATATAATATATATATATATATATATATATATATATATTTTATTTTATGTTTTAATTTGTGTATATTTTGTTTATGTATTCGTATGTAGCTATTTGAATGTAGGTTTATAATAATTTTACACCACCTATTTGTTCTCGCTATTGTTGTCTCCTAATCCTAAGGTTGTCTGGCAGAGATCGCTTTTAAGCGATAAGGCCGCCTTTTGTATTCTACTCCAGTTTTTTGTGTTTCTCTCTATTCTTCCTTTATTTTCCTAACTGTGTAGGGATGTACAAATAAAGAGTTTAAATAAATGAGTACCCACAACACAAGCTGCGCTTACTTTGGGGCTAGATGGCGATGTGTGTATGGTCGTAGTATATTTATTTATTTATTTAATAGGCGATGGTATTCTACTCACCATTAGGTGGGTTATCTGCTTGGTCGTCGATTACTGCTTAGTAAAAAATAACACACAAGAATAGAAAAAAAATAGCATCTTCTTCCTATCAACCCATAATGGGTTGATAGCCGGCCCACTACAGGGGACGGGTCTCCTCCCACAATGAGAAGGGGTTAGGGCGGAATGGTGGACGAGTATAAAAAAAATGTTTTGATTACCATAGCAGATAAGATGGAAAACTGCTAATTACAAAGAGTCTGATGTACAGAGGAACTTCTATGAAAGGGTTCTGAATGCATGCAGATGCTCAGAAACTGCCAAACTTTACGGCTAAAAGGGGATTACAACCTATGAACATAAACATGGCCGTTATTCCACAAATGAAAATATTCCCAAGCAGGTTTGACGTCAAGCAAGCGGTCGGTGGTAAAAACAATGCTTCATCATCTCAACCCCAGGACGTCCACTGCCGGATATAGGCCCTTTGTAGGGATTTCCACTCACTACGGTTTCCCCTCCTCCCTAGGACTTCGTGCTTCGGTCTATCAGTTTTCGTAGCTAGCTATGTGCTTAAAACTTTGCTTAAACCAAAACAATAAGTCCGTCTTCAAGTCTGTATAAGAAATGTTGTGCAGACTCCACATTACGCGGAATAAGGGCAAGAAAGAGATCAGCCATGTTAATTTTAAACAAGTTTTACGTCGCTCGTTTCGTCTCCGATAAAAATAAGTAAAAAAAACGTATTGATTTTATTATGTTATCTTTGCACGCAGTGTGTAGGTAAGTATATTTGCATTCGCAAATTCTTATTGGTGGTATGAACTGTATGAACTAACATGCTGTGTTCATGCACATATGCGCTCGCAATAATTGTTTGATTTGGAAAAAATACTATCGGTGAAACTTTGATTTTAGGTTTTCGATTAAAAATAAAGAAATACTTGTTTCACAAATTTTAAAAATTCCATCAAATTAAATTTGAAAGTTTCTGATTTTAAAGTAATTTACGTTCATATTTTTCTATTAGGAGCAAGACTTTATTTTAAACCTTTGTAGTTAAAATTTACCAAATCAAAAATTGAACTTAAGGTGAGCGAAGCCGCGGGCAAAAGCTTGTAAATAATAAGCCTGTGTGTGTGTGTGTGTTCAGCCTGGAGTAGGGCATTCATATCCAACTTTAGTAGTAGTTTTTGTAGAGTCGATTGGCCAAGTTATTTTAAATAAATTTCAGAATTCTATTATACGTAATAAAAAAATTACAAATTAAATCTCATGCCGAAACCCGGGATTGAACCGGGGACCTTTAGATCTTCAGTCTAACGCTCTCCCAACTGAGCTATTTCGGCGTTGGTAACAATGGGAAAATTAAAAGTAAGCCTCTTTTAATTAAACCTATAAGCGATGATTGCTCAGTTGGTGGGACTTCATTTTGGGGGGGCGAGTTCGAATCCCAGCACGCTGCACGCACCTCGAACTTTTCTAAGTTATGTGCGTTTAAAAAATTCTAAAATCACGAGGTAAACATCGTGAGGAAACCTGCATGTAATGTTCTCAAAGGAGTTAGTCCACCAATCCGCACTGCACCAGCGCGGTGGACGGCCTTAACTCCTTCTCACTGTGGGAGGAGACCTATGCCCTGTAGTAGGCCGGTATTGTGATATGATGAATTGAACCTAACAGATGAAGACAGAAATATTTTATTTTAGTAACATTTTTTGTACAATAGAAAACATAACTCTATTTTAACCGTTGTCAAGCGGTACGATCTATGGCTTCTAATAATATCTAATACTTATTTGTTAAGGCATTTAGAAAATCACATACATAACCCATAGGCTGCAAATGTCACTAAAAACTCTTTTTTTGAGTGGTCCTGTTCAAACAAACAATGTTTTGATACTTGGCAATTTAGGGTATTTTGAATTTATTTATTTATTTATTTATACTCTTTATTTGCACACAAATAAAAGTAGTTAGTTTATTAATAATTTAGTTAGTTTACAAAAACTTTTTAGAAGTCAGATTTTCGAATATAAATTTAATTCTTAATTTTATCCTATCAGCCTACGTTAAAATTTAATTTGGCTAAAGGCCACCGTGACTGGCGACTCTTCAATTTGGGCCGAGAGCCGCCGCAGGACTCAGGTAGCTTCATTAATTGAGTATTAAACACGTATCGGCACAAAAAGGCAAGAGCATAAAGACAATGAATTTCACCTACCTTGATAACTTAATTTGGAAGAGCTTTCTTTGGACAGGGATAGGCATAGAGCGGATAGAGATGGAATATTTTGATGAGCATCAAAAAATTTCGTAAATCACGGAATTTTTTGATGGCTCTTGGATGGTTTGTTTGATGAGAATTAATGAATTTCCCCTACCTTAATAGCTTAAATTTTGCAGGTGCTTTGTATTCACAGGAATTGGCGTGAAGTCGTTATAATGCAATATTTGGAAATCCGCACAAAAGGTCAATAATAAATTCCTTATGGCAATCAATGGCTTTCAAATATACTCGTACCTCAAAAAAAACTTAAAGAGCTTTTTGGAACAGGGGATTACTTCGTGAAGTGGATGTCTCAGAGGAGACAGTAAGATATTTATAGGAGGAGGATGATAAAAAAAATTAAAGATGCCAATGCCTATTCCACGACTTTCTCTGTTAAAAAAAAGTTCATCTTTGGCGGCGTCGTTTGATGGGAAAACGAGTGAATAATAACAGCGATCTCACATTAAAACGTTACGGATCACTCTGCCTACAACGTCGATTCGGTAGAGATAAGCGATTTATGTGCAAAAACTGTAAAATATAAATTACACGTGAGTTATTAAATATTTTGACTTGAATTTATTGATATTAATAAACTCTGGGAAACTGTGCTAAATTAATTTAACTATCTTTAAAAGCCACACAGCCCTTCCAAGTCGAAGATCTTCCAAGGCGGATATTTATTTTAGATATCTATAAAAGCGATTGAATATGGAAAGATTTTTAATAACTACAATATGCAAAATATATAGAGTTTTAATTTATGGGTATATTTTATAAACAAAACAGAATCTGCTCCCATATAACGTTTTAATTATTCGTCGTCTGTTCGCAAAACTCCAAAATTGCCCGTTGGATCGTGTTGAAATATTTATATAACATTTCTGTTCTATATAAAACTCAATGTAAATATTAGACCGAGCTGTATCGAAGCTTTGCCATATTAAGTAGGAACTAACAAATAAGTAGAATACCAAAGCACAGTAATTTTAACTACTGGTCCACCAGTCGCCTCCCATAATCGGACTGCGTTAAATATCTCGGAAAGGCATCCGTAACTAATCAATGCCTCTAATGACTTGGTATAAATCTACCACTAATAGCGTTTTAGGGCGGCGCCCTTTAAAAGGGGTATAATTGGGCCATTTTAAGGGTGCATCGTCACCATGCACAGTTAAGGCGTAGCTCTCGTTCTTTATTTTTTAAAGTTATACTTCTTTTGGCGCGTTAGGGAAAAATTATGAGAGTAAATTTTTACGATGCGCGCGAACTCAGTTACACAAAATTGACACCCTGAAGTCCGCTATAAGGTTTGACAGTGTACACTTTCAATTTTCAAAGTCATTTCGGTGATTTAATTGATTCGATTCTACAAATATCTCAAATTTTAATGTTGAGGGAAACTTGGTTATCCTTTAAAGAGTCCAGTGTATTAGTATTCCAAATTTATTTATGCTACAATAAAACTTACAATTTATGAAACAACTTTTTCTTTTTTTAGTGTAGTTTTTACAAACGTAGATTAAGGCCAAAGAAAAAAAATTTGAATTTTTTTTTTATGTTGTTTCGCCAAAGAAGTACAACTTCTAACGCGTACAACACACACGTTTTTTTTTAATTCATTTTGATGAAGAAAATTCATCAAGATACATCATAAATTGGTATAGAAACTCTTTTCGTTAACTGAGGAAACCTCATAATACCAACACAGCCGGGGAGGTGCAGTATACTTATGTCGGACTATTACCGACTAAGCCGCACAGTGTTCGAACTCGTCGCCTGGTGGCTGGGTTACGGGAATTTCTCCGTAACCCAAGATTGGTAAGTAACGTAACCTAACCTAAAACTGTTTTTTACTTTTTTCGCAGTGATGGAAAAGAGCAACTACTGAGTTTCTTACCGGCTCTTCTCGGTAGAATCTGCTTTCCGAACCGGTGGTAGAGTCACTACAGTTATACATACTTGACGTTTCAAAAGTGCTTATAAAATAGGCCTACTTGAAATAAATGAATTTGAATTTGAATTTGAATTTCAATTTTACCTGATGGTAGCATTTAGCAGGCTTATGGCATTTTATAGGGTCGATATTCCGAAAGAGTATTTATATTACTTCAATATAATATTTGATCCAAATATAGCCTCTCTTTAATGAAAGCGCCTCAATGTCTATGGCTGTCAAAAAACGATTAGGTTTTTGATTTATTCATAACACACCCTTTGTCCTTCAAGGGGTGAAATGATGAATCTTTCTAACTAAAGAAACAGATAATAGAGGTAGCTCTTAAATACTATTGTCTAATATAAGTAGCCTTTCGTACAGAATGTAGATTTTATCTAGAAGAAGTCGGCGAAACACTTTGAAGAAACACGGACATACGAAAGCCTTGTAATTTTTCTAAGATGCTACCATCTTCATCATCACTAAGGGAAAAAAGGAACCATTTACGTTAGTTGGTAGTATTGGGAATATTAGAGTTAAGAGAGTAATATTTTACTATTCTTATTCAACTGAAATTTTATATTCTGTTGGAGAACGTGGGGATAGGACTTGGAACAATACTAGTTTTCACTTATTACATTTGACATATAATCGAGCAGAGTTTCGCCGTACTATTACTTGATACAGAATGAATTTATAGTTATCAAAAGTTTAGTTATTCAACCATTTTATAAAATTACTGTAACATTCGACCATCCTGACTAAAGTTTGCGACCCCGCTAATTTACCTTTGCCTATAATCGAGCAGAGTTTCACCGTACTATTACTTGATACAGAATGAATTTATAGTTATCAAAAGTTTAGTTATTCAACCATTTTATAAAATTACTGTAACATTCGACCATCCTGACTAAAGTTTGCGACCCCGCTAATTTACCTTTGCCTATAATCAAGCAGAGTTTCACCGTACTATTACTTGATACCTACAGAATGAATTTATAGTTATCAAAAGTTTAGTTATTCAACCATTTTATAAAATTACTGTAACAGTCGACCATCCTGACTAAAGTTTGAGACCCCGCTAATTTACCTTTGCCTATAATTGAGAAGCTAAAGCTGTGAATCTACCAGCGATTCGGAACGCTGATTGTACAGAGAAGAACCGACAATAAACTCAACACTTGCTCTTTTTACATATAACAAACAGACATATTTTATCAGGTAAGTGGCATGGCAAATATGATGCAGCTAATATGACACGGCTTGCAATTACGCGGTCACACAGACGTTATTGTAGATGGTCACATAGACTTTCTCGTAAATAGGTAAAACAGACACATTGCTGACACCGTATGTATGATTAATAGCACAATAACCATTTTTGCCAAGACTTTTGTATCGTACCACTTCTGACTTGTTGGAGAACGTGGGCATAGGACTTGGAATAATACTAGTTTTCACTTACTACATTTGACATATAATCGAGCAGAGTTTCCCCCTACAATTACTTGATACACAATGAATTTATAGTTATCAAAAGTTTAGTTATTCATAAAAATTACTGTAACAATTGTCAAGTTGGTAGCTACTTTATTAATGGCGCGATATAACACTTTGCGGTGCTTGGTTTGAAATGCAGTTACTCTGAATTGACATAATATTAGGTTAGGGAAGAGACAAGAAGATCTATCCACAGTCCATTCACTATAACTCGTCATCTATCTTGTAGAGTGGGCAAGTTTTAGTGATTGGACTTGTATTGTTGTAGATTTATTATGGTACATTATGGTTAATATTTTTATAAGCTTTTTAAATAAATCCTGCCAACCTTTTTAAATAAATGTTTTAAATAGGGTGTAGGTTTTCTCTATCTCATTTGAGATACCAAAATTACTCTCATGAAAAGAGTTTCGAACGTTCTTATGTAGTTACGATTTTAGTTAAGTTTTTGGAGACCCCATGGAGCATGGTGAGCGGTGTAGTCCAATAGTGAGATTTCTCAGATTCGATTTCCGGCAGGGCCAGTTTGAAAATTTATAATATCTGTATTTACTATGTTCTATGGTCAAAGCCAATGCTTTGGCCGTGGCTGGTTATCCTTAACATACCCAGACGTGCCGAAGGATAAGGTTTTCCGGTTAAATGCTCCGTAAAAACCGATTAGGGCATGGCTTTAAGCTTTAATGTACCGGCCATACTAGCAACAGATCTTATTAGATCATCTTAATTAATTGCAATAGACAGAGTTCGTCCGGGTAAGTACTATCGCCATGCATATTTCTGCGGCATTATTAGTTCTGTGCTGCTGGTCTAATTACAGGCACATTAACATCTACGTCTTAAATTGACACAGGACGGCATGTTGCTGACATGCTCTGTGAAGTGTTGCTATCTTTACAGGCGACAGTTTTCCACTTACGATCAGGTAGGCCATCTGCTTGGTCCGTAAATTATTGCTTTAAACAAATCGAAAGCTATTTGTTACAACAAAAGGATTCTGGTTGAAATTCAATTCAATTCAATCACTTTAATATGAATAGTCTACTGGAATTCGCAGCCTAATAAATCCAAGCACCCGTATCCCAACAATTCCCGGTTTATGTGTCGCAGCGGTGGCCTTAACCCTAGCCGGGACGACGCGTGACGGAATTCGAAACAATACCCTATCAACCTCCGTCTTGCATTCGTTTTGTTCTGCTGCTACTTTACTGTTGACCAATAGTTCAGTTGTTGTAGTTTTTTTTAACAGTGTCATGCATCTGGCAAGCAATGTCGCAATTAAGCTGAATTCCTAACCACTGAGTTATTACCGCTTCCACCTCAAGTACCCATTTATAACTATGACTTTTACTTCCACTTCCTAATGGAATAGGAGTAAATAAATAAATAGCTAGTAAACATTGATTTAGCACAAAAGATCCTGGAGGGTCGAAGTGCATCCGCTGAAGCGGGCCTCATTACAAGATAGATAGAAACATTGATTTAATATGTTACTGTCTGATAGTAAAAATAAAAGTTTCAACGTTTAAAAAAGGAATATAATATATTTTAACTCCGTAGTTCTCACCAACCTCAGAGAATTTTGGTGGGCAGAATTTAATAGAATTTAGTTATCAATCAATCAGTCAGTGCCCCACGCAGTGATCAACGAAAAACCACGCACTCAGGTATAGAGTTATTACTTTACTCTTTGGTCTAACTAAAGTTTATATGTTCTACAGGTAATTTAAATTTTTGGCCTAATCAAGAAAAAAAGTATTCGAATGTATAGTGCCATCTAGCGCTACTTCAATGAACTACTGAAAGAGAGTTTGTATTAAGACTATGCACGATAGCGGGGCCTGGTTAAAATCACAACGTTGTTCAGTTACTTACCACTGGATGGAACTTCACATTAGTTCACAAAATTTACGCAAGATGTCGCTACAAGGGTGACTTTTTTTTAAAATTGAAGATCATAAGTTATATATTTAAACTCATAATATAATTATTAACGTAATGTAATTATTTTAAAATAAAAAAGCCTTGTTAAAACCATGTCAACATATTTTAATAACTTGTCACTAGATGGCACTTTAGAGTCTATTTGAATTTACGCAAGATGTCGCTACTATTGCAAAATGAGAAATGCGTAAAAATTTAAATAGTTCGAATACTCGTTTGAATATTATTTGGTGTCAATTATTTTATATTTCAATAATACGTAAATGTATTATACACAAAAAACCCCCAAGTTAATAACAATTAAAATAAATGGCACGAAAAAGCTGTTATCATTAACATCAACTATTTGAAAAAATAATACGTGAGGAACTGAGCACTGCAGAGATACAATCGGCCTGATCTAATATTTTTCTAAATAAAAATAAAATGTTAAAAAATCTAAACTTTTGGCAAAAACGTATGCCCCGGGTGAGGATCGAACTCACGACCTTAAGATTATGAGACTTACGCGCTGCCTACTGCGCTACCGAGGCTTAAGATTGTGTAATAAAATACAAAATCATACTAATACACTTCAAGAAACCAATTTCTGTTATATCAAGACAAGAAGACTGTATTTACAACCTTAGATGCAAGGCCGATCGAAATTATGTAGCGCGGAAGTGGCACAGATTGCTTTTATTCTGATTTCGTATTTCGTACAATCTTGTTCAGTGTCCTTGGTAGGCATGTCAGAATTTTTGCTACTTATTTAAAAAAAAATTATTTGCTTACTATTTTTTTTCATCATGGAGTGTATATTAATTTGGTTATAAAAAAAAATAAAAAAAATGTAAAGAATGTAAATTTTACCTGTAAATTTCAATAAATTCCGATGTGTGAAACGGCAAAGTTATCTTTAATATTGCAAAGCGTGTTTCTTATTTAAATTTTTTACAGTACAATTTAAAATATAAAGTATTTTTGTGTTCACACCAACCGCAAACAAGTTAAATCTTCTTAAGCGCCTGCCAAACTTTTTGAGCAAACTTTCACTAATCGACACCTAAAATGTCATTATATTGCCATAAATTCTCGCAGGAGCGATAAATTTTCCTCGTTTTTAGGCTTGTTTTAACCCTTCTCCGTTGTGAATATTTAAAAAGTCGTTGGGAACATTCTAATTGGGCAATCCTGCAAGGATTAAATTATCAAGACACCTATTTTACGGCACCTTTTTAAAGTTAATGAATTCAACATGAATTAACCGCTGCTTTTGCTTGCATAATTGTGAAGACCGTTTTATGGTGCCTCAGTATTTTTATTTCTTAGGTATTGTTAAGGTCAATTGAAGCGCAGCTTTTTTTGCATTACTGAGTTTAACTTCTATGTATCTTTACTTAGGTACTACTAGACGGGCTCTGCTGCAGCCTGCACATTGAGTTTCGGTTATTTATGTTTAGCTCACTTGGAGTCGTATCTGGGTTATCATGGTACATTCACTGTACCAGCTCTCTATCTACCTAAACCTGTGTAATCTAAAGATGAGACACAGTTCTTATTCTGAATAAAATATCTAGTAATGATACTTTTTGAAATTCTATAGTAATTCGTAAACCTTCTTATAAATGTTATGATTCGATTATTTAATAACGTAGTGTTGGTATCCTCTATGTAGGTTACTGTATATTGATAATCTGTTTGTGGTAGCAACTAGATACGTTTAAAGTGACTGATTACTTTTAAAACTATTACATATTACATATGAGTGCTTCATTCAATCTATTATAATTTTCTAGCAATAGAAGTGAAAAGCATGCAAGCATGTTGCTTGGTCATGAAACTCATTTTATCCTCGAATATGTCTATCCTCGGCTTCGATTCCGTTTAAAAAAGGTCTAACGGGTAAAATCTTTTTATTTTATGCACAGATAAAATATTCAATTTACTAAGTTTTGGATTCTCAATAATTATAATAGTAAATTATTTCTATTTGTCTTATTTTATTTTTGTTATTAATATTGTTATCTTAAATTACTTCTGCTACCTACCTATTTGTTGTATTTTTCTATTAAAAGGGTCGAAACCATAAGGGAAACGAAATTTCTGAATAAGTAGAAAGGCCCGCTTTTACAACATTTTTAATTTAAATTCTTTAGTTCCAAGCGGCTAAAATGTTTACTTGCGAAGGGGGACATTGCGAACTTTATTTTTCGACTTTTTGTACGTTAATTTTTTACAGGATTCCCCTGAGACCGATTCGAGATTTGAAACAGGCGGAGTTTAAAAGTTGTAAGAGTTTGTTAAAAGACACTTTTACAATGGGTTAAGCTTGCACGACGACGGAATCGCGGCATGCATAATTTTATGGCATCCCAAAGGCTTTGAGCTTTGTATTAAAAATGTACTCATTTTAATATTTTTTTATCCTGATGTTATCTATAAAAATACTTATTTTTCGTCTTTATATTCGAAGGTTTGGTCAAAAAAATTCAAAGTTATAGTAACTTACATGTAGTGTTGCCCAAATTCAGTCTTGGTCTTGCAGTCTTGGTCTTGTTCTTGCGTTTTTGCAAGACCAAGACCAAGAACAAGACCGCGTATTTTTAGCAAGACCAAGACCAAGACTGACCGTGCAAGACTTGAGCAAGAACAAGACATAGCCTGCAAGACTCTTGCGTCTTGCAGCTAGGACTTAGCGCTATTTCACGGAGTAGTTAGGTGTAACAGTTCGGTGTATAGGTAGGTAGGTACGCTTAGGAATTCTATGAGACGCAAAAAACTATATCAAAGAATATGAAAAACTGGACCTATGCGCATTACGACTAATACCATAAACATAGCGAATAAAAAAATATCTATTAAAATCAAACTGAGTGCATGCATAGTTATGTTTTAACCATCGGCACTTTGATAATGCGGCATCAAAGGTTTTGTACTTACTTCTCAAAGAAATTTTCCGCTTTTCGGAAGTACATGGTTATGATACACGCGCCGGCGGCTTCTTTTGAAATCTAAAACAATCGTTGCCGCCGCGCCGAAATCATAACATTTGACACTATTCATGCAAAATAATTTCGAATTTTAAGAGTACCTACAGGTGTTCCAAAGAATAAATAAGTTTCAGATTGGTGATTTTAGATTGGTGGAGGACGCATGAGACAGAGTATCCGATTTTATCGAAAATGGCCCGTGATTTTCTCTCAATACCTGCAACTTCAGTACCTGCTGAGAGGTTATTTTCTAAAGCATCATTAGTAATTAGAAAACATAGAAATAGGTTAAGTGATGAGTCAGCCAGATGGTTACTTTGTATTAATTCTTGGTCAAAAGAATTGATATAAAGTATCATAACCTAATGATAAAGCTGTTGATTTGTGTTGTATTTTATTTTTTATTCAAATAAATGATAAATCGTAAAACTCTTTTATTAAATTTCTTATAAGTTGAGGGTTCAATCTCTTTCTAGACAGATAAGTATTGTTCTTTAAAATACAGTCAAGTTATTGTAATTAATTTGTTTTTTTACATGTTTTAGCAAATGTAAGCTTATAAATCATAAATGTTTATTAAGAAACAGTTACTTCCATGGAAAACGACATATAGGTCAGTTGATTTTTCGAATTTCTTATCAAATCTTCAGTTATTTATTAATCTGCTTGATCTTTACTATGGCTATGTTAATTCAAGCTCACAATGTTCCAATTCTAATACGTTTTTCTAAGATTTAAAGTAAACTTTAATAAATAGTAATAGACTAATAGGTAATTGCAAGACTTGCAAGACTCTTGCTGCAAGACCAAGACCAAGACCAAGACTGGGAGCGCAAGACCAAGACCAAGACCAAGACCAGGTGTATTGGCGCAAGACCAAGACCAAGACTGGCTAAGTCTCGTCTTGTTCTTGCATTTGGGCAACACTACTTACATGGTAGGTGATAAGCCCCATATTTGAGAAGGACATATAGATCATAAGCTCTCTACCCTTTTGTCACTCGTAATAATTGTGTTAAGCATTGGGCAATTAATGGCTTCAAAGAAAATTCAAAAATGAAAAATTCTTTTATTTCAAGTAGGCCAAGTTTGTAGCCACTTTTGTAACTTTAAGTCAGTCTGTTTGTAGTGACTCTACTCTTCTTCATATCTAACACAACAATTACGAAAGTATCGTGAATTTGTGACAGAAAAGACATGTCATGTGAAAGACATAGAAAAGAAACGGCGTTCCGATGCAATATATTGGCTCTTATCTAAGTTTGCACGCTGTAGAGAAAGAAGCTCACTACCTAATATGTAGTTTATCATACATTAGAAGCCTGGTTGGGTTGGAAACCACCCGGAGCAAAAAAATTTGAGTTTTTGTATAAATATATATACCTAATTGTGATTTTAAAATTTAAATGTTTAAAAAAAAATTTAATTTAAATTTAATTTATTGCATTTTGATTTTTAATTATTTCCGTGTGAGTTTATATTTTTTTCTTTTAAAAATTAATTGGTTCTATGTTAACAATAATAAAGGGCATTGCCTGAAATTAAAATTGTTATTTTTATTATTGAATAAAATTTGCGCCAAATCTACTTGAATTTTAATAGCTAATTTGAAGAGTTAATAACAAGTGTTTACTCTCTGACTGTATTGCATATTGACACTCCGACTATAAGCTCTACAATTTACAAACAACAAAAGCACTGTAGTTGGGAAGAATCTATCTAGACATTATCAAGAAGAGTAGGTATCAACGGTCTGATTCTTATTCACAGTCCCCGAAAGTAACACCCACACTTTCAATTTAACACCGTACATTTTAAGTTGAGTCGTAGAATCTTAACATAAAGAATTCCATTGCACCTTTACCTTTACCACGCGACAATATTTCGTGTGTAACATTAAAATTTATCACTAGCGGGAGAGTTTACGCGAAAGCCTGGTGATAAAATAAAATGACAGTTGTTTAGTATTGGCCCGGGAATATTGTTTGTACTATGTAGAAATTGAAAGGTATGGGGCGCTCGAGACCTGTTTTATTTATGATGGAAAATGGGTTTTAGATTGCCGTGACTATATGCGAAAGGAGTGTGTCGGTTATACCTCTAAACCGAGGGTGTTGGGATGTCTTACGTCCATAGACTTTAGTTTGTCCTAAAGTTATTTATGCTACCTGAATTTATCAAAATATATTAATTATTTGTAATGCGATTTCTATTTTCTTAACTACTTAGAATATTAACTTTCAAGTAAGTGCATTATTTAGAATCGAAAAAATGGTCTAGAACATTAATTCGTTCCAATCGACGAAGTGTTTTCATGTCGGTACCTACTTGTGCATAAATAAACACTTCTTATGAGCAGTTCCTTGCTACGTCAAGCTGTACTCAGTGGCGTGCACTTCAAACATGCACCAAAGCATACCCAAATTATTTTATATCATTCGTATTGGAGGGGAATTTTTCCATTTTATGCCACGTACCTGCTTTATGTATACCCTGGTCAGTCTACCTTTTACTCAGTGGCGTAGTAGAACTATGCACAGGGTAGGTATGCAGATGATAGAAAATGAAGAAAATCTCCGAAATCATATAAATACTTGAGAGTAGGCTTTTTATAAATCTTACAAAGCATGTCCTTAAGTTTTTTATAACCCGTGCTTACCCTCTATGCACGCCACTGCTTTTTACATTAAGCTTTGCTAAGTTGCTTAGGTTTACTCATGATGTCTTGTCAGCGACCTCAGTAAAAAAAACCAATTTAACCAACAACAACTTAACTTTGTACGTAAAAGGAAAACTTTCATCATATAAGTATGTCAAAATATCATGTTTCGTCGTTCTGGTCCTCCACATGAAATTACAGAATTTTATGTAGACTAACGGCATGGATATGACGTTAGTGTACATAAAAACTTTCTGTAAGACGACAGATCCCACTTCCTAAAAGCTACACACCAAAAAGCCTAGAAAGCTTAATATCAAACACAACAATTTCTCTATAAAAAAAAAACGAAACAGATTGCTGAAAGTAAACCTGCACCACGATAACATAATACCTTATATGACTCTTCGCATAAAATAAATCACAAAGTGTTGCTGTAAATAAACAATACATAAGCGGAGATTTTACTACTGGACACAACATAAAGGGGTTGCCAGTTGCACCGGTTTATATCCTCCGGATGAGCCGGTCCGGCATCATAAACCAGACCGGATTACTTTTATATCTCGTAACAAATAATAGCACATAAAACTTGTGTGAAAAACACTAGTTACGTCTCGGATGAGCGGGCAGTGTAGAGACAGTATAATCTTTCACAAGCCATGATTGAATATCTTTTTTGAGACTACTTACTATTCATTTCTTGGGACCTTATATATATATATATATATAATAAACTTACAATACTATACATAGAGACTGATAATTTATATAATGAATATTATGAATATTAATATTAATATAACATAAATATATACAATATTGTCCAACCCCAAACGAAACAGAAAGGAATAAGCACGAAGATTCAGACTAAAAATAATCTTTAACAAGTTTTTAAAATAATTGACTGTGCCTCTTGGTTTTTAAGAGGCAAGGCATTCCAAAGCTTAACAGCCTGAATAGTGAAAGAGCATTAAAAGTATTGTAGCCTAGCGGCAGGAATAAGAAAGTCAAATAAGAAATAGTCGTATAAACTTCCCCGGACAAGCTCTTTCTCAAAAAACTGTACTACTACTAAAATAGTATTTTAAAGGACACAAATAATTCGAAATAGCTCTGGATATCCGAAACGATAAATTATATTGGTAGTTACTGCTAAAAATGGACCTACTTATCTGTCTAGGTATATGTTACTGTGTAATATTCATTCGATATTAATATAAGTTTATACATTCTAATTAACATAACATTCTTTTTCACCGTTCTTAAATCGCAAGAAAACTAATGAGGTAGATATATTTGCTCATAATAACACTTTATAATTTATATACTCGTACATACTTACCTTAATTCATAAAATCTTAGTTATAATTTATTAGACTCCTATGTGAGATTTCCTTCTGTTTTTGCTCTTGTATAATCTGTTAGTGTGTTCAACTTAATTATTTTTTTTAACAATTATGTAATAAATAGGAAGCGTAATGTTTTTGCTGACTCTATCACGAAATTCGTATTACAGTATAAGCAATAGGGGTGAAGTAGCGCTTCTAAAAGTGTCCGGTGAAGATTTAGAACTTATTCACCTATGAGGCTATGTAATAAAGTTACTAGCTGACCCGTGCCGGTTAAAAAAAAAAAAGTTGTTACCGGAAAACACAAACAAAATGACATTTTCTAAAAATGAATCCTAGCTAGATCGATTTATCGCCTAATGGATTGGAATCGGCTCCAACGATTTTCATGAAATTTAGTATACAGGGGGTTTCGGGGGCGATAAATCAACACTTGCTCACTAAACAACAATTGCTCGTTTAAATAAAAAAGATTTAGCAATGAAATATTTTGTTTATCCGTACAAATACAGATACGTTTTTTTTTTAAACTACCAAAAGGGTATTTTAGCTTTGTTTTTCTACTTGTTTTACACCGCTACCCGTTACTCCGTAAATCGTATGATTTGCTTAGATTTTACGGATGCCACGTGAGAAAATTTGAGGCACATACACTTACACTTTTGGAATAAACAAAAGGACTCACTTATGTACTAAGTTATATTCTGGACCTAAAGTCACATGATCACCATCATCATCATTACCGGCCAACTATAAGGGACGGGTCTCCTCTCAGACCAGACCACCTACAGTATTTATCGTCATATAGCTCATAATATTTTATATTAGATAGAAGCAGGCGTTACTTTGCGGAAATCCATGATATATTATGAAAATTAAGCTTAATTTGCTATGCTCCGCGAAAAGCAGGAGAATCTGTGTGGTGTAATTTATAATTTTTTCAATCCTTATATTCCACACCAAACAGATCTTCGGCAATGTACTCTCTAATATGCACGTTTCACTCCGGTTTCGGAGTGAAACGTGCGTATCTCCGTCCTCAGGGGATGTTGACTTAACAATTATTAATTGCAAAGACAACATATCCTGAGGATGCTCCGGCTACACAGCAATCCTTTGTAAACCGTAAGGTTTACGAATTACATCAATTTTTTCGTAAAACGTTTTGTCGAAAACCTGTAAACTATACGGACTAAGGCTTGCAACAATGTCTTCCGTAACAAAAGAAAAATATAGGCTTTTGATTAAAAAAGAAAATACCAGAAGATTTTTAAGTTTAATCAGCCGAGCAAAATGTAACAAATTACAAGCAAAAAATTCTTTACTTGTAAAATAAAGAAGTTTTTTTGATGAGTATCGAAAAAACTACCAAACAACAGAAACCGTAGAAACTTTCATCCCCACCATCCGAAGCCAGTTATCTACGAGAACCATCAGTAATGCAAGCTAGCAAATTGTGGGCCAACTTTCAACTAAAGTCATATAACATTAGGTATCCCGTTCGCTCAAATTTTGACCTATAATAAAGTAAACTAGAACTAGGTATTTGACGGCCGATTGGCGCAGCGGGCAGCGACCCTGCTATCTGAGTCCAATGCCGTGGGTTCGATTCCCACAACTGGAAAATGTTTGTGTGATGAACATGAATGTTTTTCAGTGTCTGGGTGTTTATATGTATATTCTAAGTATTTATGTATGTTATTCATAAAAATATTCATCAGTCATCTTAGTACCCATAACACAAGCTACGCTTACTTTGGGGCTAGGTGGCGATGTGTGTATTGTAGTAGTATATTTTTATATTTTTTGTTATATAGGAAATTAAAAAAGTGATCTCGGATGGATGAACGATAGGTACTTTTCAGCGATTGTGTCTGAGCCATAATTTCATAATTTGGCAAAGTATCACCGGAGGCTGTAACCGTATCCCCCTGCAACACTCCATCCTCCTACAACGACGTTACAAAAGACTTTACGCCTCATCCAACATTAAAGAATTAATCGCCCTCTACTATGTACAGTCCACTACTTAAATCTCCTAACCGTAATTTTTAGACATAAAAATAACTCCGGCAAACCTGTAACCCCAAAATATGACCAGTAAAACACAATCTATTTAATCCAGTCGCAGATAGAATTCATCGCTGGCCAGTTAGATAGTAACAACCGAAATATCGTTAGACATAAGTTGTTCCTACTTGTGGACCTCTTTAGAGATAAGTTGTTTTTAAAGTTAATTTTAATAATTGGTACTACTAAATACTATTTAATTAAATTTATTAAGCCTAATTAATTAAATTAAGCGCGAAATGGCAAAAAAAATATTTTTTGTCAGTGTCTGTTTCCGCGGGCCAATCTTCGGAATGTTAAAACTATTGTGACTGGAATTGCTCATAATAAGGAGAGAACTTAGCAAGGCGTAATCTAAGTAAGCAATCTTTTTATAGCCGCTGTAAAGACCGAAGATGTTGTTGATTTTTTATAGTTATAGTAGGTAGAGTAGGTAATATGCAAGGATTATTCTAAGCTACGAAAAATCTGCGCAACAAGCACGAATTGCATCTGTCATGTTAAAATAGATAATTGGAAAAGTAAAATTATTTTATAACTTTTTTTTTTACGGATTAACTTACTTCATAACACCTAAAATATGGGTAATAGAAAGTACGTATGCGCAAAAATTTAACTTTTCGTGAAACCAAATAATAAAATAAAGTTTGGTGACCGACTGTACTTTCCACGACGGACTTAAAGAAGTATCGCTCATCGTAAAAACTTTGCGCGCCGTAAACTATGAAAATTAAATTACCTACAGATTGTAGCAGCAATATACATTTCTCTTATAATCAAGTGTAGGTATGATACACGCCTTAGTGAGATTGCAACAAGGATTTTTACGTAGGAATTTGTGTTAGAATAAAACGACTCTATAGAACGTCTTTTTGTGCAGGGTAATGTGGAAGGCATTAGGCACCGGTAGGGAGAAGTTCACATGCGTCACATGATCTGTTCCTAACAACTCCAATACATTATGACCTCGACATATTAGAATGATTCCAGTGTGCCTAACGACAAAGGATGACACTAAAAATACCTATTATGAAATCACAGGTTTTTTTTAAATGCTCAAGAAGTTCTTACTGCAATCCGGTCAGTCTCTTTAAATAACATTTTGCAATTAGGTTATTAATATTAAAGTAAAATGTGACTACAGTAATATTATAAAATAATAAATGTAAAACCTAAATGATCACGCAATGCTATCCAAGAATAATATTAGCATAGAATTACATATATTAGTAGCATAAATATATAGGAGTGAAAATAATTTAATATTAGCTGCGCTGTGACTGGCCATTATTTTTGACTTTTATATTTTTATCAAAGTATATTGATTCGTTATCTTTAGCTTACTAGCGTCTTATAAGAGAAAGGTAATTAGAGCTGTGTCCCACCACGCCGCTCCAATGCGAGTTGCTGGTCTTTAAAGATTATTATCACATCTCATATAGGTACTGATAGTAACAATCGGTAACGACTAACAAAACGACTGCTCGTCGTGCTCTCCTGGGCGTGGCATAACGTTGTAATAGTTATTATTTATAACATATTATGTAGTAGGAGTTTTTGTTTTTTATTGTTTATATATTTTGAATCTTGTTAGTACGGCAAGGCCTCTTGCACTAGCTAGATATAACTACATAGTTTATGGATAACTTTAAGACAAATAAATGAAAGATGACATTAAACATTATAAAAGACATGATATTCGCAGAGTATCAATATAGTGTACCTACTATAGTGATCCTCTGCGAATATTGAAGTATAATAGGTACTTCAACTGATAGCACCGTGAAATTCCAGAACGTAAAATAAGACAATTGTTCCGACGTTATGCCACTTTTATTAATAAGGTGGTGGTGGACAACTGTTCCTTTCGAAATTATTTACAGAAATACCTAATTTCTTGGCCCGAAACGCGGATTGAACCTAGATCCGAACTCAAAAATTAATGAAAAATTATATTATAAAATTAAAGAAAAAAACAAAATATCCTCATATTATAATATTATGCCCAAAATTTCTAAATATAAAAGGCATATTCGAACTTTAACAGAAACATTTTGAGCGATGTTCCCGTCGGCATCTAAACATTCGGAGTTGTGATTACGATCCTTCAAAACAGCGACCCTCAGTATGGAGTGTCATCTGGAATATAATATATTACGTTAGCTGGACCCGGCCTATCCTCGGGGAGACCCTGTTAATTACCAAGTACAAGTCGCCTCGACCGTCGGGGGAAACCTTTTAATGTTTTGTTTATCTTACACATTGATATACAAAATACGCATAACCTTAAATATTTTAAATACTTAACTGATGCCCAATTAATAAGACACTCTCCCATTAAAAGTTAAAACAAATTCAAAGTGTAATAGACAATAGTTCCACCAAATTGTACTCTCTTGCTCTGTATTTACTCGTACATCTCTGTAACTACTTTTTTTCTTTGGTGTACAATAAAAGTGTATTCATTCATTCATTCATAGTTTTACATTACACAAACAGAGGTACAGACTTCATATACTTTATACTTATAACTATTTTGTCCGCCTTTACTCAAGCCGAGCAATGTTGGAAAAAGTAGACCTAATAGAGGTACTTTTTAAATCACAACGGAGTCTTATGAAATACCTAGCTACATATTTTTTTTTTTTTCGTATTTTAGGTATATCGAAATCCACTACGATGTTTTGTCATGATTTTGACACCTGGAAAGCTAAGAAAGATCTAATGGCTTTTTTCTAATTCGGTCCTAAAGATGCCAAGCTACAAAGGAAAATAAAACATACAAATATGCGAACATGCAAGCATGTTTCGAAAATGTATACTTATATAACATAATTACCTAGTTTCTCGTTTAGGTACGGTAGGTACCAGTTTTTACTGAGTCTGAAATATTTCATTCAATATTATTATTCTAAAGTCAATTATTGGAATTGTGTAATAAGGTATATTTTCTGAAAATATAAATAAAGCGCTAAAAGTTTTCATTAAAAGTGAGTATTATGTTTTTAATTCCCATGGAAGTATGAACTCCGTAAAACGCATTTAACGTTCCAATTTTAATTTTTTTTCTTCGACATTTGAACTTGGAACACCGCCACGAGGGATATTTCACGTCGTTTCAGTTCGAAAATTAAATTTAAATCCCCTCACATTTTTACCGCCCTCCAAATTATTTGACGCAATAAGTTATACTTTTTGCCGGTGTATTATTTAATTTTCTTAGGTCAGATTCCTTGAGGACTTTCTTGTTAAACTCTCCCTATTTTTAACCGACTACGAGAAAAGAAAGAAGGTCCTAATGCTCTTAATTCAATGCATATTTTTAACATTTTGCGCCAAATGCAGTTATATATTTCAAAAAGATTCGAAAAGATTATCGAGGACTAAAATAAAATTTTGAGTGAACAATTTTAAATTGATGCTTCACAGCTTTTGGGTGACCTAAGACTGACGACATCTTTTATATATATTTTTTTTAATTTAAAAAGCTAATCCTTTTCTGTCATTAATCTAGATTTTAAAAGACATCATGTGACGCGTTATGACAGTACAAAAAGTGCCACAGACTCACTTTTTTTATTTGCATTGGACCACTAACACTGACCTCTATACTATTATTACATTTATACATTAATGAAACAACGTGATATGCGACATATATGTAAACTACAACAGTCTAGTTTAATATACCTATACCTAGCACTCATCCCGATTAAGGGCCTCTTCTTACATAGTATTGAAAAATTTAAGAGCTTTGACCCACCACGCTTCTAAGACTGGCGACTTTAACGATTATTACCACATAAATATAAGTAATAAATATACTACGACAATACACACATCGCCATCTAGCCCCAAAGTAAGCGTAGCTTTTGTTATGGGTACTAAGGTGACTGATGAATATTTTTATGAATAACTAATAAATACTTATAATATACATATAAACACCCAGACACTGAAAAACATTCATGTACATCAAACAAACATTTTCCAGTTGTGGGAATCGAACCCACGGCCTTGGAATCAGAAAGCAGGGTCGCTGCCCACTGCGCCAATCGGCTGTCAATGTTGGTGATATTTGGCAATGGGCAACGACTTAAGTAGAAAAGAATCGCCCAAGATCAACTCTTCGCAGGGCATGCAAGAAACACGTCCCAAAAAATGGCAACTTGTGTCCACCAACCTGAGGCGTACCGGTTTTAAGCCTCATGGGCCTGTGATTACCAGCAGCCACGCCCTTCAAACATTACCACAGCATTGCTGTTTGGTAATCTACATACCTATTGTAAATGACTTGCCTATCCGGGAATCGAACCACGCACCCCGTGATCCGTAAAAGAACTGGCGAGCCCTAAAAAAATCAAGGCAATTACTGCAGGTACTTTGCATACAAAATATATTATTCCGCTATGTTCTAAAGTACTTACTCACTTACCTAAGAAAGCAAGACACCCATTTTCTTTTTATTTCCGAAGTTGCTTACGGTTATAACTGTAAGGTAAGGAGCGGGCCACTAGGGGGCAGCTGTGAGGCACTTGTCAAAGCTCGTAATATTTTATTAGATAACCAAATAAACCTCGCCCGTTTCAAAATTTGCCCCGGGACGTCACGGCCATCTTTTTCTATTATGCAGGGGAAAGAATGATAGAAGAATTTTTCAAATATTGATATGAGAATAAAAAAAAAAACAACTTATATGTTTTATGTACTAGTTAATCAACTAACTAGTTGATTTTGCAATCACTAAACGCATCGCGTGGTGATTATGGACACATCCTTGCATTGTGGGAGGCCTTTAGACTGTTATAGTTTTTTTTTTGGAGATGATGATTGCCTTTTTGACAATAAATTTTCATCCTTCCGTGTAATCCTTGGAGTTTGGAAATTGGCGTTTTTATCCCGTACCTGAAAAGCACGTTAAGATCAGTACCGATTCTTATCACTCATATGTATAGATATACAAATAATAAAGCTTTTTTATATAATTATCTATCTATATCAGTCTGATATGAAAAATCTTTCTAACTTTATAATTTTTTGAATTTTCACCCCTAAGGGGGTTTGCACCAGGGACGTCCTTTTTTAATCTCCCTTGATAATTTGCAATTTAGGGGCTAACAAAGTGGTTATTCTTACTACGTCTAGACGTATTTTGTCTAGGAGCCTATCTCAAAAAACGGCCTTAAGTCAAAGCACAGTTGTTTCTAAATCACAGCAGACACATCAATTGTGTATATTTAAATAGGTTAACAGATATGTAAGACGTATTGAGTGCCGTTGAACATACAACCTCTTTGTACTAAAATCTGAGACATAAAGACTGAGGCTTCACATAACCTTAATATAATATAATACATTACTGGCACACACGCGGCTATTAATATTCATAATACAATTTAACGCAGCGAGGTTAATTTCACCTAAATATGTAAATTATCATGAGCCGACCACCGTTAATTCAGAGATGTCAGTTTGCAAATATTTCCGTTTCATCCCCACATGCGGTTTGTTTCAGAAGTGCGAAAGAGAAAGGGGCTGTGTACATTATGAATAAGGTGGCGGGGAAATTTTAACGGCGCCTATGAGGGTTATGAATGTTGAAATAACTTTCAAATATTGTCGCTAGGTGGACGGAAAGTTTAGTTCCTATGGGAGCTTGTTTGCCGGCTCGTCCTCATCTCTGTTTATAAATGGAACGCACATCATTTTAAAATATGCTACAGTGTGTACGCGATCCTAACTAGACTACAGAAGACTACAGATCTCCAAAGTAAAAATGCAAAATTGGTAGAATTGAAGGTGTACAAATCTGTAGATTTGTATACCCTATTGCAGATCATAATCTAAAGTATAGTTTCCTTGAATTCTTCACATTCAGTAACACATTATACATATCACAAATACCGAAAAATATGTAGATTCGAGGCCCCTAAACTTTGTCTTTTTAATACAATTATATCCAATGCTTGCCGTCCATTATCAATAACAATCATTTCGCGAATTTTCTTAAGTCATTTGAGATTGGTTGACTCTTGAATTTCACGTGAAAATCTATAATTTCCTAATGAATGCCTGAAACGGTTGATGAAACTAATTTTATGCTACTACGTAAATCCAACTTAGCTAACTAACTTTGACATAGGTACTTAAAACTTCTGTAGGTATATGTAATTTATGTTATTTATAATTATTTATAATTTATAGTTATAATTTATATTATTTATTGCAGATAAAACCGGGTAACATTACGCTATTTTCCAGCATAAAGCTGAAAAGCAAAAAGTATTAAACATTCCACGGATGCTTTTACGAAGAGGGTAAATTCACACCAACTGCACGATTATCGTAAATATAAGACAGGGAGTAGGTTAAATGCATTTTTTTGTCAATCTATGTTGTAACATTTATTTCAATACAATTTGGTGGCTATAAATCAAGTTTTATGTGCCCGTAAACAGAATAAATTCTAAACCGTGAAAAAAATAAACAGAAACACGCGGGATAAAGTAATTAAACTGCTCGATTACATCTAAACGAAGTTAATCCAGAAAATTGCGATTCGCGAGTCCATAAAACATAATTAAAAAATTCGAACGGGAAAAAACGGGAGCCGCGAGCCGCGTCATCAATCTGAGAAATTATTTCATTTGCGTATTAAAATCCTCGTTTTGTCGGCTCTAAATTATTCCTCGTTCTGTTAATTACTCGCACCGTGTACTGTTATCGACAATGATATGTATGTCTGTCTTGTTTTCCAGAGATGGCAGCACTGTCGCTTTTGAACATAATGTCGAGATTAATTTATTAATTTTACCTAGGTACGTTACAGTTTGTATTTTGGTTATCCATCTTCGGCGATTAATCTCAGTCCAGATTCGGCGGTTTAGAAAGTTAGACCTATGTATATTACTTTTGCTTCTATTAGAGTAGTTATAGTAGTAATTACGCTATTACAATTAAATAATTTTAACGTAGAGGTAAAGTTGTTCTTGCGCATTACCGAACATCCGATCTCATTAAGAAAGTAAAAATGCTATTAAAATATTAATTAAAATTCATAAATCATTTGTTTCTAGTAGGCCTACTTTGTAAGAACTTTTGAAACGTCACGCATGTCTATTTGTAGTGACTCTACCACATTTACATCGATATCCATATTTAAACAATTTCTATAAATAAAACTAAACATTCTAAATTTTAATATATAAGATCAATTTATTAATTGTTTTTGAAATCAGAATGTTGTGATAATTTGAAAATCTAAAAAACTATGGATTATTATCATCACAAACACCCTACTGTTCTAGGTACTGCAGATGCGTTGTATGTAATAAATTATAGTGCCTAATGCCTTTCTAGTGTTTGGTGCACACTGAGCCGAGATCACGCGGACAGATAGACAGATTGACGGCGACCGATGTAGAATTTATGTGCCGTTGACTCTAGCTGAAAATTGTCTAATCACACGTATCACGTATGTGTATTATACCTAAACATCGAGCTGCAGTTAAAGGCATTCCCAGACTTACCCTGGAAACGCAAAAGCCGCAACATTTAGAATAGTTGTCTAGCTCCTTCTTACCCTATACCATACGTAAATATTGAAATCAAGTCAAACTCACTCTACTTAAGGCAGCATCATCACCGTGAATTTAATCCCCTTGGGGGTGAAATTCAAATAGGTATATAACTTATAACTATCCAACAAGAAATGTTTTTCAATTCGAACCGGTATTTCTTGAGATAAACGCGTTCAACCAAACAAACTCTTCAGCTTTAAAATAGTACTATAGATAGCGCTGCGCCAGGAAGGGCGTTCAAAATTTCAATTTATGTACTTTAGTTCCACACAAAGTTTCAAAATTCTTTTCATGGATATTTCAGCAATGAAAAACCTAAGATTTTTATCTAGATAGGACAAATAAAGAAGTCGGGTTCCCGACCTAATCATGCATTGTAATGTTATCTTTTCTTTTCCATTGATCTCTGACACAGCTCGTCAAAATATCTGTGTGACTTGTATGTATTATTTTCCATATACTTCATTTCTAGTTAATATAAAAGTAGTCTGCTACCGTCTTTTTACGTGTCGGTATATTTTTAAATCTATTGATATTTATTTGTTTACCTACAGGACATGACGTAAATTGTTTAAAAAAGATACAGCTTTTGAGATACAGCCCTTTTGAATTGACCATTCAATAAAGAACCTTTAAAACAGCGAAATTACTTTGGTTTTACGAAATAAGAAGTTTACACGTGAAATTGCTCAAATGAATGTCATATTATTCGTTTTATGTCCCTTAATTTCGTAATGTAAATCCGACTTTATGGTATAAACTGTGATGCTGTGATAGAAGCTAGTTCATTGATCAAGTTAACACAAATTAAGCGCTAGCATATGTCCAATTAAACGTGTCAAATACGAACCAGCAGTGCGTGACGCGATTAGGTGAAACGTGACAACGACAAAGGCCGCCATATGTGTAGATAACTGTAAATGAATAAAGACTAACTGTTATATTATTGGTATATAATAATATATTTATATAGCAAAGTAAGCGTAGCATGTGTTATGGGTACTAAGATGACTGATGAATATTTTTATGAATAATATACATAATAGAATAAGGTACTTTTACTTACTGAATAATATACCTTATTCTTATATTCGACGGCCGACCGGCGCAGTTGGCAGCGATCCTGCTTTCTGAGTCCAAGGCCGTGGGTTCGATTCCCACAATTGGAAAATGTTTGTGTGATGAACATTAATGTTTTTGAGTGTCTGGGTGTTTATGTGTATATTATAAGTATTTATGTACATTGTTCATAAAAATATTCATCAATCATCTTAGTATACCCATGCTTGTGCTATGGGGGGTATACCCATAACACAAGCTACGCTTACTTTGGGGCTAGGTGGCGATGTGTGTATTGTCGTAGTATATTTATTTTACATGCCGAATTGGTATTACGAAACAATTATACCAATATGATAATGAAATATTTTTATTTCACATATATTTTCTGGGATCAATATTTTAGGAGTACAAAGTTTTAATAAACATAATACGCGGTGACAAGCATTTTATCTAAAACACATCTGTTTTAGGTGATATGGATCCATGATGGTCCATGACCAGTGGCGTGCACAGGGTTTTTGACCACGGTATGCATAAAGAATGAAGGTGCCATAAAATGGAAAAATCCTTCGCATTTATGAGTCATACAAAAATTTTAGGGTATGCAGTGCTATTTCGGCATGTATGAAGTGCACCCCACTGTCCATAACCATATCCACATCTTTGAATTTAGATCCTGGAAAATATATTATTATTCGATACATTCGTATACATACGAGTAACTTTAAAATATTCATTAGTGCCGCTAAGATGTTACCATAAAGGAACAGTTTTCATTCACTTTCACTCGCGTTTAACTAAGTACGTGACACGTACTTGCTATTTTATCAAAAATACTCTTTATTGAGATATGCTTTTTTACGTTCTATAACTGAATCCTAACGTTCACTTATTTGTTTGCAAAAATCTCTAAGGTACGTCTACGAATTTATTATATGTGATACAAGATTATAGAGGTGACAATAGACATATCCTTGTATAGGCACGTGTTACGTCATACTCGTAGGAACCTAGTCACAATTATTAAGTTACAACTAACGTAGGGACTCCGCCCTCAGTAACTCGTAAATTAATATTTTGTTCGATTAAAACTTATCAAAGGCGATTCAACCACAAGTCTCGCGACTTCGATTGCGCACAGTTTCTATTATCCGTATTTTAAAATAATGTTTTTTTAAGATAAGTGGATTTTTGATCTTGTAGTTTATAGTTACTGGGGTTTAAACTCGGCCCCGCGAAAGTGAAGTCTGGCTGTATAGAATTGTTTAGGCGGCGTACGAGCCTCTGGAAATATTTATATGTATTAATCTGTGTAGCTATTCTGCTAATTTGGATTATTTTGAATCAAATAAAACTCTCTTCGGTGCTTCGGTTATGTATAAATTACGCTTATTTTAAATGACTGATTTGACATCTATATCACACAAACCTTAAAATAACTAGGCGATAATTGCTTTATTTACTTCTATGAGGACTGTGCCCATTATGAAAATAATAGGGTGAGAAATAATGTCTTTTAAACTTCTTACCAAGATACAAAATTGAATCGAACCCACAATACCTTCATTAATACGTATATAACTATAAGGTAGCAGTGCAACTATGGCTATAATACCATATTCAGTACAGTCACGGTATGGCGCGAGTCTGGAACAATTCCCTGCCGTCGTAACGTCTAATTTCCGTCGACTTACACACATCAGCGTTTTCGATATCGTCTTATACCCCCTTAATGCACAGAGTAATATGAACCAGAGACTGCGTGTTATATAAAACCAGGTAACTAAGCGAGATAGAACAATGCCAACGTAACTAAACAGTTCCTTTACCTCCGTTTCGGTCCGGACCCATAGTTATAGTTATATTTAATCGGTTATACGTATTTTGAGCGCGACTAGGCTGCCATTGTCAATTTTCAGCTGTCACTTTGTTGCCGGCGTTTTTATTGGAAAAGTTGAATTCTTTGCTTCTTCGCTTCTCATAAACCAATTCTCAGATTTCCAGATTCATGATATCTTTTAGTAACTAATATTTGGAGTTCCAAGGTGCTGGTATGGCGCCTCCATCAGTAAATCGCAGTATCCGTCCACCTTGTAGAAACAAGGTGGATTAACGATATCAAGCATGTTTAAAAAGGATTTTATTATTATTTAGAATAGTGGGTACAGAATTGACTCAATAAAAATGGCGCCGCGATAACCATTGCAGTGGTATAAAATGTTTCGCAACCATTAACGCCCACCTCCAACCATAATTGTATGGTACCAATAAAACAAAAGTAGAACATCGTGAATGCCTATAACTAACAAAAATAAGAGTGAAGTGAGTAAATTAAACGAAATAAAAAAAAATAATTAAGTTTCAAATTTTATCTGATAATCAACAGAAGAGCTGTAACAGCGTTACCGGTAGATGGGGGTGAGCGCAAAGCTCTTTAGGAGGTGGGCCCTATAAGAGCTCGATGATATCGGAGGCTTGGACCTCGGCTAAGGTTGACGTTTGGACTATGAGTGGGTTTTTAAACTAGAGTTTATCCCCTGATCGCGGATAAGACTAACGTACGTTAGCCATTAGATATCAAAGGATTTTTTAAATCATTCATTCTATGCAGGTCTGGTATTTGTGTGTTATGCTTTAAAGAAAGCAAACACGTTGCAGTTAGTCAATGGACCCTAACATCACAAGACTAAAGAGTGGTGTGATAACCACAAAAAATGTTATAGCTAAGTTTATCTGCATTAAAAAAAGGGCAAGTCGCGTAGAGAACCTATCATGAACCGTGGCGTATGGAGACCACGCGTTACATAATTCTAAAATTATAATAATATAATAAACTTTTAGAAAGCTCTGTAGCCTAATGCGTCTATAATTCTCCTTTTTCCATTTACACCGAACCGCACAAATATTGCAAACTAAACGGGAGCCAACACTATTTACAATTTGGCCGCAACCCCCTTATGTCCGTCAGGGCACATTCGGCCCATCGTTATGTTGCTAGTGTTTATATTGCTTGCTCGGTTACCTTTTTATTGCATTGCCGCACGGATATCTTACGGTTAATGTTCTTAATTTGAATTTGCGCGCGATGCCCAACGTATTCAAAATGTTTTATTTAACTTGCTACATATGTATGCTGGTCTTCCGGTTAAAAGTTATTGTTGAATTTCTGTCCACTATCGTAAGTAAGTAGCTGCAATTTTTAAGGTGGACAACGTTAGTCTCATTTCTGATATTTTTACGTAAAACTTTTTAATAAACAATATAATGACGCAAGTCTTATAATTAAAATATAAATATAAATAAATCATTCATTATCATACCTAATGCAAATGCTGGTGTTCGCAAAGACGCGTCTAATTGATCTTTTGCGCAAAAAAAATGACCAGTCTTCCTCTCACAGATTAAGGATTAGTTTATGATGATAATAATCGAGTTTTTTTTTGAACTTTCTTAGATCCACTTCTAACAATACGTTTTCAAAATACCTCCCATGCAATAAAATACACCTATGAGTGAATTCAGAATACATGGTATTTGTAGGTTTATGTGTGGAACTGTTTATAATACCAAGAGTGAGTATTGAATACAGCTAAAGTCACATTAGAGTACTCAGACGACAGTCAGACGCAGCGCCTGGAGAGTTCACGCTGCATTATCGGCTCGTCGAGACAGAACAGACTATTGTTGGCACTTACGACCCGAACTATATCTATTGTGGTACACATTATTTGCATCTATGTTAAGGGTTTAGCAGCGTTTTCGTGGGTTAACTTGCACTTGGAACCAATTGAAAAAAACGTATTATTATTATTAAACTCTTTATTTGTATACCACAACATTAACATGTACAAAATATAATAAAAACAGAAACATATAAAGAAGTGGAATACAAAAGGTGGCCTTATCGCTTAATAGCGATCTCTGCCATGCAACCTTTGAATTAGGAAAAAAAGTAACGTAATATATTTATTGGATAGAAGCAGGCGTTAATTGCGGAAAACCATGATATATTATGAAAATTAAGCTTAATCTCCGCGAAGAAGATTTCAATTATTAAATTATTCATTGTAAAGTCAACATTTCCTGAGAATGCTCAGGTTTCGGAGCGAAACGTGCGTAGAGGGTACATTCCCGAAGATCTGTTTGGTGTGGAGTATAAGGATTGAAGAAATTACAAATTACACAACACAGATTCTCCTTCTTTTCGCGGAGTAAGTATAGCAAATGAAGCTTAATTTTTAAAACGTAATATATTTCTCCAGTTTTTGCTGTATATTTAGATCGTTGTGCGATCCTAAGGTTCGACGGTATGGTAGACTCGCTAATCGAGTCGTTAGATTAAAAATTTCGATCGTGCCCTGTCTATAGGTTTTATATAAGACATGTTTCAGAACGTGTGTATAAGAACTTTTCGCTTTTAGAGGTACCAACAGTGTGTGTTAAGAACCAACAATTTATTGATAGAGGATAAAAAAAATTAATGATGTTTGGTTTTAATATTACTTATTTAACTAACAATTTTATATGACCAATAGGGATTGAGTAGGTATTCATGTATTTAATATGCGATATTAAGTAACAGTGCCAATATAATATCAATATTATTACCAAAATGATAATGAAATAAATGAATAGGTGGATAATTAATTAATTACAGCTATAGGTAGCCGCGCCCGGGTTCACCGTGGCACCTACACGTAACTAGCGCAACAGTGGATTTCCCCAGAGGTCCCCGTTCAACGTTGTGTCAAAGACCAATAGTGTGACAGACTAACCATTTACAATGACTATTTTCTACCTATTCTTAATATTAATAAGCGATATTAGTTACACACATCACGAAATGGTTAGTTGATATGTAAGAAATCTGACACAAATTAGTCATAGGCAAATAGACTTATATATTATATACATCTTATTCCAACAGGAAAAAAGGATTTAAAGATTTTAACGGCTGGCCGGCTTCACCGATTATAGCCTATTTATATTATTTTTAAAATATTTCCTAAAAATTAGACTTTTACATGTGTGTTAAGCGTGTGGAAAATTATTATTTTCCACACTAGTGCTTGTTGTTTTCTCTCCTGCATACAACATCTAAAATGCATGAAGGAGGACTCGTGAAGTAATGACATGATTAACATTTAAAATATTACATGTAAGTATATAAAATGTAATATTTTAAATGGTAATCATTTTATATATTTACACAAACATCATTATCAACCGTAACTTAATAATACCGCAATGCTTTCTGAGAGTGCCCTCTCATAAGAAAGCACTTCTCCAACATATGTTTGGGTCTTCGCAGTTACCAGTTTTGTTAACAACTAAATATTACTTACTTTACCTTTTTGATTTTGCTCCATTCCCACTTATAGAATCACAAACTTGTACTGAAAAGCAACTAACAGTTGTTTCGATTTTCATTGGAAAGTGCTAGAAGTCCAACTTATAGTTTTGAAATGAAATAATAGTTTTTCTCAAAGTTTTTACTCTTTGCGCGCGGTAGCAATGCCGCGCCCGCCATGTTATTCCGCCCATTAGGGCACCTGTCATGTGAGTTTACAATACGTAAATATGGAAGCGGTAACGGGCACGTTATTGCCACTATTGGCGACAATTGGGGTGCTTTGTTTGCGGGAAAAATTAGTAAAGCCATGGGCAGATAAATCGTTATTGGAAAATTGCATGAGATATGGTGTTGGTCAAATATTTGGTTACGGTCTGATTCAGTTGGGGGTTTTTCAATTAAAATTGACTGAGCTTCGACTTGAGCCAGTTATCTATACCTACATATGTCTATTATATCTCTAACTCCTTAGTTATATGTACCCAAGTATATATACAATAAACATCATTGTAAGAACTATAACATATTTAGAAAATAATGACTTTCTTGATTTTATAATGATTTTAGGAATATCGGGTTTATATACTCTTATCCAAGTTTTATCATGCCATAGTAACGGAGCCCTTAATTGCCTAAACGGAAAACACAGTCCTACTTACCTCACAGTCTTTGGCCTGACGAGGCAGTCGGTCACCTAAATAAACCGTAAATGTTCGTATAGCATAATCTTAATTCGAAAACGCTTGAGATGTAGACAACGGCATAAGTAAGCCACAGAATTAAGAACATACAGAAACCGCGTACACGACTAATATTGAAGCAAAAAAAAAACTACTCCACTTTAGTGGTGTTTCTCGAACTGGCGGTTTATCACTTTATTACATTCAACAGTTGATAGTAATTTCTTTACCTCTAATATTCGCACTGGTAAGCGTAGCGTTGGTCTACACCCAACGAGGTCGACACACGACATCAACGGCACAAGCGGCACAAAACTGTGGAATTTGGAACTCCCTTCAAAAGACCTATGTCCGGCAGTTCACTGCCACAGTGCCATTTTGTTTAGTTATGTATAAAGTAAAAGATTATTAATATGAGGCTGGACCCTTGTCAAGTTAATTAACTTGCGAAGGTCTTCGCTGTCGAGGGGATTATTAAATGGCCTATGATTGATCCTAAATAACAGTATTACTTCCTAATTTAGTCTTGGCGTGAAGGGGAACCATTTGTAGGGATTGTGCTAACGTAGAACCTTGAGTATACATTTTCAAGTACCTGAGTAACTTATGTATTAGTTATTATATCTTTGTATGGAATTGTCTAAGGAGTTTTTGTTAGGTTTAAGGACTTATCATGTTTAATGGTAAAGCATGAGTTTTATTTATTAAAATTAGTATTTGAATTCATCCGCATGTTTGACCTTTGCACTAACATGACCTAAATTTACACTCATGTGAGATTGGAATCAAGCGCACAAAAAATATCCGCTCAGAGCTGTTAGCACTTCCGCGGGTATAAAATGTTACTAAATATTATTGAAAATTAAGCTTAATTTGCTATACCCCGCGAAAAGCAGGAGAATCTGTATGGTGTTATTTATAATTTCTTCAATCTTTATACTCCACACGAAACAGATCTTCGGCAATAGGAATAACTGTTAGGGCTTAACAATTATTTATTGTACAGTCAACGTGTTTTCAGGATGCTCCGGGTTCAATGACGCAAATTAAGCTTAATTTTCATAATCGTTGTTTCATTAGCGTTGGCACCTGAAAATTATCATTGTCCAAAACTAAGTAAATGCTGATTAGCATTTACGAACCTGCTTAGAAGCAGCATCTTTGCAGCTTTGTCAAAGTCCATTATCTACTTGGCTTTAATATGTTAAAATTTAGTGGCTGAGTGGATGGTGTTGATGGTGTAACCCATCACCGGTCCAGTTTAGGGCACGGTTCTCCTCCCTTAATGAGAAGGGTTTAGGCCGTAGTCCACAACGCTGGCCCAGTGCGGATTGGTGGACTTCACAAGCCTTTGAGATCTTTACTGAGGAGAACTCGCAGAAGGAAGGTTTCCTCGCGATATTTTCCTTCGCCGTTAAAGCAAGTGTTATTTAATTGCTTCAAACGCACATTTCAAGAAGGTTAGAGCTGCGTGCTAGGATTCGAACTTTGTCCAACGAAAGTAAAAACCTGGCTTTGACAATTAAAAAGCAAGAAATGTCTTCTACAACATTTCTAAGTAAATAAAATTAATGGTACCTCCATGTGAATGAATTATACCTAGTAATTTGTTACATTTTAATTAGCACCGAATTAAAAATGCTATAGGAAAAATAAGTACATTTCTTGGTTTTTAGTTGTATTTAAAAGTTTTTTTTTTTTAAAGATATCTTTTTTTAAGTAATTTGACGTGACGTTTATGCTTTGTTATGCGACGCATAGTGTACAAATATTTTTCAGAGAACTTTATTATGTAAAAACTTTTTTCCATACTTATAAATTATTGTCATCTTTAGCTTTCCGGTAAATAAATGAATAGAAACTCAGTGCCAAAAACAGAGAATCCTTAATTTTACGAAATCATATAAATATTACTCATTTTGACAACCAACGATGAAATATAACCGAAAAACAATAACAGGGTTAGAAACAACATATAAATGCACTCGAAAATGCGCTACCATTTATCAGTAAATAAATATGATAAAAAGTATTATTGGGGCGAAAACGCGCCCGTCGGGACCTTCCGACGGATTATTGTTTTATTTCTACCTTTGCCCAAACTCTAAATACATATGTTATAGGTACCCATTTTATATAAACATCATTTAATATTAGGGTTTGAAGGTTGTCCTTTTGAAGAGTTGTAGTAGACAGTTTAGGTTGCCTAAAAATTAGTGCACATACTTACCTTACAATATCTGATAAGTAAAATTATTTCTTGCAGCTGAATTGCGAAAATATTCAAAAAGTACTAGTAATACTAGGAACAAGGTCATTGACACTCACACAATTGACCGAAATAAAGAGAGAGTCAGAAAGCCGTTGGATGAGGAATACATAGGACTGTCCAGAAGTGAACGTCCTCATGTTTAATAATTAAGGATTGGGTAAGGAAACGCGAAAAGCACTTTCTTTCGAACTGTTAATATGATAGCTGATCTCAAAGTGTATAACTTCTGAATTCTAAGAATTTCGTTCTTTTAACCTCTTTTATTACCTTAATGGTAGATTTCAGCAGTTTAACTCTTACTGGATACCAGCCCTAAAATAAACCAACCTATTTATTAAAATTTAGTATCTTTTAAAGTCCATTTTTATTATAATACATATGACTTTTATACAATCTTTCAATCCCTATTTCCAGCATTTAAAGGCATATTAATAGAGTAGTTTGCCTACTATGTCACATGCTGTATAGTATTTTAGATTACCTGACTACTAACTTATATGACGGCCGACTGGCGCAGTGGGCAGCGACCCTGCTTTCCGAGTCCAAGGCCGTGGGTTCGATTCCCACAACTGGAAAATGTTTGTGTGATGAGCATTAAGTGTTTTTCAGTGTCTGGGTGTTTATATGTATTTTCTAAGTATTTATGTATATATAATTCATAAAAATATTCATCAGTCATCTTAGTACCCATAAAACAAGCTACGCTTACTTTGGGGCTAGATGGCGATGTAGTATTGTCGTAGTATATTTATTTATTTATTTATATTTATATAATCTAAAAACTACTCTACTATAGGTTCGAAAAGTAATGTGAATTTCTGCACAAAAATAAAATTCTTCGGAGCTTTTGTGTTCACCGCTTCAATTTTATCCGTAAAACACGTTGAAAGCTCCATATCAATATATCAACGTAACCAACGAAAATAGATTCTGTTTATACAAAAAACAGGTGCCTTTGTACACAAAGCACTACTCACGGCATCCCAAGTGGCATTAGTAAATAACTCGTATCGTATGCGTATCGGGAAAGCGTGGGGAATTCAGATTTCCATGAGATGGCAACACCACGTTTCGTATTTCAAAGGGTTTCTGCGAAGGGGTCGTGGTTTTGTACGTGTTACTTTTAATTTTTATATTTTTTTCGAGGTTTGTATGTCATATTCTCAGGTTATTAGGCGCTTCAAAAGTTCTACGGTTTTGGTGTAAATACCAAAACCGTATGATCATATTCCACCGGCTGGGTTATTATCATATAAATACCAACTCGGCATACTGCTATAGACATACTCGTACATCGATTGGAACAGTTGTATACGTAATTTAAAAAAAACAAAACATGACACCAAACTTCTTAATGAATTTTCTCATTACATCAGGAATCGATAGAATTAGGACCGCGGAGTGTGAAAGTCCTTACAAAAGAAATTTTTGTATTCCACTACAAGTCAGCCCTTGACTGCAATCTCACCTGGTGGTCAGTGATGATGCAGTCTTAGATAGCGGGCTAGCCTGTTAGGGAGTATGGCAGTCATACCCCAAATCGGTTACAACAGAAATCGCCCCGGAATACTAAATCGCTTAGTCAGCACGTCTTTGTCGGTACTGTGGTAACTAGCCACGGCCAAAACCTCCCGCCAGACCAGACCAAAATTTAGAAATATTAAATTCTCAAATTGCTCCTGGCGTGAATCGGCCTCCTACTTAAGTTCACAGTTGCGTCTGCATCCTGCTAGAAGATAACTAGCTAGTAGATAACTAGAAGTTACCTAGGATCTATTGGTTACAATGATGGTTACCTACATTGAGATAATAAAGTTTAAGATTCAATTACTCAAGCTTCAGCAATAATTCAAGCTCTGTCACATAAAGTTGTACTACTACTACTACTGCATTCACTATAATTTTTTTGGTAGCAAACAATAATTAGGATTAAAATTAATCATCAGATGTTGCTACTTATTAATTAAGTTCCTATTTCTAAATATAAGATTACATATCCTCTATAAAGTTATATTTCATTTTGATAATTCGACGGGATGCCCCACTAATAAAAGTGTAATTAAAAATTAACTTTATCAAAGTATGCGCTTCCGAGGGTGCATACTAAGCAGCAAGATACAAAGCACATTTGTTTACTAAACTAAAATAAACTATTTGAATTTATAACGCTATAAGACAGGGGCTTTCGAGTTGAGTAGCGGTAGCCCTTCAAAAATGCTAATGCAGTTTTTAAAAGTTTTTTCTTTACCTCACTACTGGAAGGAGATTGAATTGTTTTATAAATATAAATGGATAATAATATGTTCCACTCCAGAATCGCGTCTATTGAACATACTTATTTATAAAATGATTGCCAATTCCGTTGTCCTTATCATAACAAGATATACGTATAATTATGATAAATATATATACCTACATATATATATATATATATATAACTTGGATTATTAAAAATAAATAAATGTATAAATAAATGATTTATATATATTTCGTTGTTTGTGCCCGTCTTACATCCCATAAATTAAATATAGAATATAATAAATTCTTCTGTATCCATTTCTTTTCGTAAGTAGATGTCGTGTCACGCCATAGTAACGATACCATCTTAAAAGTAGTTAATCATTAAACCCTTTATTACCGAAATGCCGTTCGCATTTAATTAACCAAATTTGCTATATTAAGCCCACTTACTCCACACCCATTAGCCTTACACGCGGGGATATTAGTCGAAGTTTACATTATTATAACTTATTACAACATAATTTATTATTCTGTCATTACCGTGACACGATCGCGTGTCGTCCCATCATAAGTTAGAGTCATCTACTTCACTTAATTTCATTGGATATAGTGACAAAAATTCTGTTTACTTTGTCGGGGCGTTAAAATGACTCCGCGGATCTAACTTTAACCACGGCAGTGATAAGTATGGTAATGAGAGGAAATTAATTAAGTAATTTGTACGTCATGTGTTTTAGAGTGGTTCCCGCTGGTCGACGTTTGTTTTTACCACTTTTTACGAAGCTTTTGATTGAGGTGCTTGTGAAAAAAAGTATTATCTTTGAACCTGAGTTGATACGATTTTGTTTTGCATAATCTATTCCGAAACGATAAATAATATCACAAATTTTAAAAATAACCTGACTTTGTAAAAAAAAGTAACATTTTAAATTCAATGAATTAAAATTTGATTTATGATTTTCTCGATATCTGAAAAAAATCAAATGTCAAAATATTCCTCACCAATCCAATCTTACTTCCTCAATTACGGCTCCCTGCACGCACTTGATATCGTCTGCCCACCTCGTTGGAGGTCGACCAACGCTGCGCTAATATTTGAAATCTTTTGTTTACATAGATTTTATTTAGATAACTCACTCATGAGAAGTTATTCCATAAACTTTACACAGAAGTGAACTCACTAAATCAATAGTGAGTATGAAAAATTTCGGATAAAATATCCCAAGAATAAAGACGTCCGCCGTAAAGCGGGTGAAAAACGAGTGGTCCGGACAAATCAGACAAGTCATCAATTGCACGGTTATTGATATTGGCGTGTGCCCTGCGTACCGATGTGGTCACCCTTGCCTTGTATTTATTGAGATAAAATGTTTGCTTTTCAGGTATTCGTTCCTTCGAATTACCGTTAGGGTTCCTTATACTGTGGAAATTTATATGCATATCCTAAATAAAGGAACGACTGTATTAAGGTAACTATGAATTAACTCAGTTTGCCTTTTTCTCTAATCTTTAGAAACGTCACAAAGTAATAAAACCGATTCACGGTATTTACGACCATCAGATAATTTAACATATATTTTTATATTAAATCTTGTATTGGGATTTAAGTACAAAAAGACAGAAGGGTAACCGCCGAAAAAAGTAATTAAAAAAATAAATGATTAAATACGATAAAAACATACGTAAATACATTATATGCTAATTGTTTAAATAATTCGAATGTATCCAGAAAAGACAACTACGAACCAATCTTACCTATTATTATACCGTTCGTCGAAACTGATTAAGTTAACTACTTTAAAATGGTTGACGAACATGAATCCGCAATAGGGCACAAACAAGCAACAAAGATACAAAACATCCTTTTAATCCAAGCTGAAATTCGCCCCAGGCTAAACAACACCTGCATTACCATAACAAGACATGAAATTTGAATGTCCACAAATCGAATAACCGGGCCTCGCCCCGGAATTTAGTTATCCACTTTTTGCAAGAAAAGACGGCCCCGTTAACATATGAATATGACAAATTGTCCGGCAGCGGTCGAACCGCGAACTGTCCTGCGTCGGACAGAATTTTACGGCACCCCGGGGACGTTGGGGAGGCAACTTGAAAAATTTTCATTCCGTACCGCGCGTAGCCGCGGAAGAAAAACGGTCTGGTCACTCCTCAAAACTGTAACAATTTCTCCGAAACAATAATAGGATAAAACTCGTGCCCCCACTTGACCAGTGGAAATGTGAAAAAGCTATTACGGGCGCTGTCAATGTTATTTATTTCGACGCCGCATGTTAAGAATTTTTATTTCGTCATGGGATTTCAAGTTTTATTGCGATGGCATGACTTTTGAAATCATCTCGTAGTTTTTTTTTTGTGATAGAAAGCTTTATTGGCAAACTTATTTATACTGTTTAATTTTCTTGGCCATAAACAGTACATAAGCCCGTGGTCCCTATATTATGTGATGTTCATGTGTCTTCAGAGTTGTTTATATGGGCATATCATAGGACATACTCTTAATATGCTGTTGATATTAATTTTATATTATTGTGCTGAAGAGAGATCTGTTCGGTTAATTGATTAAGACCTTATTGTCATTGATAAATTAATTTAAGGAATTATAAATACATTGTGATTGTACCATAAAACTACTTAATAGTCTTTAAATAAGTGTTTAAGAAAAAAAAGGACTTTAAAAAAACTGGTCAAATTTTAGAAGTAAAATTAGACTTGTGTTATTGTGTGGAGTGT
This sequence comes from Pararge aegeria, assembly GCF_905163445.1. Classification (NCBI taxonomy): domain Eukaryota; kingdom Metazoa; phylum Arthropoda; class Insecta; order Lepidoptera; family Nymphalidae; genus Pararge; species Pararge aegeria. The sequence goes on from NC_053194.1 coordinate 6,340,366, forward strand.
TGAAGGCTAAATAACATTTATTGGAAGAAAATCTTATTTTATTTTAGAGAAATGCTATAACAAATTTGGTATCAAGTTCAATGTTTATATTTATTGCCAAAAATTATTACTAATAACATACAAATAAGATAATGAAGCTATAGCGTAAGAAGTAATAGCATCTAGCACTGGTTTAAAGACTGTAGAATGGTAATATCTAACTTTGAATAAATAAATATTTTACGACAATACGCATCGCCATCTAGCGCCAAAAGTAAGCGCAGCTTGTGTTACTAAGGTACTAGGTACTAAGATGACTGATGAATATTTTAATACATTAATATTTATAATATGCAGAAATACCCAGTCGTTTCCCCCTTTAACCCTAAGCCTTGGACTCAGAAAACAGAGTCGCTGCCCACTGCGCCAATCGCCCGTTAACTATAGTAAGAACAGAAAATAAATAGTAAAAAAAAGGAAAATCCGGTAACAAACATTTGCCTATTTGAATAAAGAACTTGAATTTGAATTTGCTAATGGACTTACCAAAGAAAACAATGAGAGGAGACATATACAGCAGGTATTAACATTGTTGCGATTTAGACGTCTTCTAATAGTGAAAACCACCATAACGGAACGCTGAAGCATAACACGTAGTGTCGCATATAGCATTATAATGAAAGTAGTGATTTGTGAGTGTGTGGCGACAGTAATTCCCAAATGGAATCACGAAGAGTGCACGCCGTGGGCCGAATCGCAAATACGCATACGTTAGAGGTTTTATTCTACCCGCAGATGCGATGGGTCGGCTCCACGAGAACTTGTATCGTCTCTTAGATTGGTATGTTTGTATGCTGTTAGTATAAATATTAAATTCGAATATTTGCACTAGAATCATAGTAACATAACAATACAGTATAATTTTTTATGAGACATCAGATTTTTTGAAATCATTCAAAGAAAATTACAACCATAATAAGCAATATAATGTTATTTTAATATTGTTGACCCTCTTGTTTCAGAATGATAATTCTACCTTCGGGGACGTCTAGGTTTTAAATAATATAAAACCGCCCGCGTGCTGCTACGACTGAAACCGAGTTTCTTAACTATTGGATAGAAGCAGGCGTTACTTTGCGGAAATCCATGATATATTATGAAAAGCAAGAGAATCTGTTTGGTGTAATTTATAATTTCCTTTATCCTCATACTCGACACCAAACAGATCTTTGGCAATGTACCATCTACGCACGTTTCGCTTCGAAACTGGAGCATCCTTAGGAGATGTTGACTTTACAATGTATAATTGTGAAGTCAACATCTTATAGCAAATTAAGCTTAATTTTAATAATATCAAATTAAATAATTGCATTAATTCTATTAATTTTCATGACATAACGCATTATCTTTCATATAATTTATTGACTGAGCAATTATTTAATATTATAATAGATTTATGATCTTACTATTTTTTAATAGTGAATAATTATTCTGACGTGAAATCGAAATTTAACGAGACATAAATATTTATTTCGACTAACACAAATTAGAATCCTAAGGCAGGAATCGTGTATTTATAATAATTATTTTAATTATTTTTTTTAAGTCTTGACAGGGCCTCATTTTAAGGCATGCAAATAAATTTTTGATAAATTAATATATAATGTATAACTTAACTGCTCCAGGCCGTATAGCAGATTTCAGCTTGATAACCATAATATTCCTAAGCTTATTTATGGTCCCACAGCTGGGCACGAATTTTCTCTCATAGGAGAGAAGTTCTTGGAGTATAGACGTAGACAAGGTGTACCTATGCGGTTTGGCTTCAATCGATTATGATCATGTATATATTAGTGATGATTACCAGTACTAACCGCATAACATGCACTCAGTGGGCATTGAGAATTTCTTAACAAGTAACTCAACATTTGTTGGCCTGACCTGGGGATTGAACCCTTGTCAACCTGAAGTTACCACGCTAACCACTAGACCAACAGAGACAGTTGGAATGATAATGACGCGTCCGAAATTCAAAGTAGAATTGAGTCGGTATTGGACCAGTCGGATGGCGAATACAGTCGGCAATCGGCGCGCCCTCCAATATAAATGTAAATAGAGCCACTGAAATATGACAGTTATAATTGCTTTATTGTACTTGCTGCGCCTAGATAGGGTGACCATGAAACGGCAGTATCCTAGTGGTTACAATTCTTTTCGGGGTGACCAAGTTGTATCACCGCCTTCAACATTTCAAAGTAATATGCGTTTTAAACTATTAAATATTACTTGCTTTAACACTGAAGGAAAATTACGTGAGGAATCTTGCATGCCTGTGAGTTCTCCATTATGTTCCCAAAGACGTACGAGTCTACATATCATCAATTGGCCCCCGTAGTGGATTACGTTACGACCTAAGCGTTTTTAATTGCGAGAGGAGACTCGTGCCCTGTTAGAGTGGGCCAGTAAATGGTTGATAATAATGATTATGCATGATTGGTGCGTGTAGCACCAATAGTGCGTATTATATGCGTATTGTATTACAGTAAAAAAAAAAATGAGTTTATCAATGCTTTCAATTAAATTTAATTCAAAAGGTTTTTTAGGTTTCTATTATTATTCATCTCACTAGATTTAATTTAAGTGTATGGTTCTCGCTCCAGAGATGGGCGATAATAATTGCGACTCAGTCTTGCTCTATAGCAGTATTATCGAATTTGGGTTTCATGATACACATTACCTTATGCTTGCCTTATTTTGTACTATTTTTAATTTACTGTGTAACTGTTAATTCAAATAAACTTATTATTATAATTATTAATAGTGGTGTATTGGTGCATGTTACCAGTGGTGCCTCTACCACGAAACTGGGTCACTAAATATATGCTTCATAAGAAGGTCGAAGTGAAATAAGTTGCGCTTTCCAATGCGTGGTAAACAGAGGACTTAAAGCGAGCTGCCGGGATTTTTTGGAAACATGTGGCACAGGACCGAGGAGTGTGGTAGTTTTTGGGTTATGATAAAAATAATTAATACTGGTTACCTGAAGAGTTTAAATTAATGGTTTATTGGGAGCACAAAATATATAATAATTAAAGTAGTTGCAGAAACTTTGCGCGGTTTCAGGTCAAGGCAAAAAGGGAAGCTACACACAGCAACGATAACAGAGGACAATCATTGCAGAAACTTTATACTAAATGCTCATAATGTACACAGGATTGCTTAAATATCAACAGAAGTTCTTAAAAATATATCCAGCTGTGGAACTGAAATGATGACGATAAAAACTTGGTAAAGGCAAAAGTAACTGTTCAGGATGGGTATATAACAAATCTCCTATTCTATAGAGAGTATGGCCTCTGCCAGCAGTAAACAGTCAACAGGCTGAAGATTATGAGAGAAAACATTTAAAAAATGACATCTAAGATGAGGTTATACTGAGCTTAGTGCCGCGCTATATTCATAAGAAAATTAAGAAATTTTATGAAAATCTAATCCATTTGGCTAGCTTTGCCGCATTTTTTTTCTGTGCTCTGCAATCAGCCCCAAAAATCACATTTACATTGCATCCTGACTTTTCCAAAACATTGGTCACCTCAAAGTTGCCGATTGTCGCTTTTCCACCATATGCTAATTTTGACGAACACGTCGTAGAAATAAACTGAGTTCTGTCGGCTGGAGTCGACAAAGTTGTCTCTGCCCAAAAGTTTATATGCTAATTTTATGTTTGTTGCATTTCACTATATTTTTGAACTCCATGTGAGTTACACCCACATACATAAAGGAGATGATTCAAAAATGTATGGAGCACAGAATCAAGACTGATACTCGAAGAAACGTTTTTTTTCCAGTAGAATAATCTCTTACTAGAAAGAGCATTATATCTAGTCGTAAATGTATACAATAGTGTTAAGCATGTCATTTGGACCATGTTATGGTAATGTCAACAATATTACACAATATTCATTACTACAATTTGCGCGCGAAACTGACCGTAAAATTTGGGTTTTAATAATCCCATCAATAAAAACCCATATGTTTCAAACATAAAGGAGATGATCCAAAAATTTATGCAGGGCAGAATCAAGGACATCTCGGACTCGAATAAATATAATTTTTTCCAGTAGAATAATCGCTTACTTGAGAGCATTATATCTAGTCGAAAATGTGTACAAGAGTGTTAAGCACGTCGTTTAGACCGTGTTATGTTAACGTCAACAGTATTACTCAATATTAATTACTAGCTTTGTCCCGCAAAGCTGATCGTAAAGTCTGGGTTTTAAAAATTCCGCAGAAACCCGCATGTAACTTTTACCAGCAGCTTTTCCAGGATAAATGCTATCTCCATCTCCAAGTTGCAAGCTACATGTGTGCCAATTTTAATCAAGATCGTTTCAGCGGCTAAGCCGAACATAGGTCACTTTCCTATCTATAATATTACTATGGATAATTATTCATCTAATAAATATTAATAAAAATAATAGTTTTAAAATAGCCAACTTGTTAACTTGTAAAACCATTTACTTACTTATTATATATTTATCTTCAATCTTCATGCTACCATAATTCTTCTTCTTTTTCTTTGAATCTTTCAACACCTAGTGGTGCATCGGGCCGAGACTACTTTTTTCCATCCAGACCAATCCCGAGCTGCAGACTTAATTGTGGTCCAAGATAAGTTAGAAGCCTTCATTTATTTCCACTTCCAGAGACCGCTTTCATGTTGCATTTGGCCCATGCTATAGTATTATATATTCATATTCTCTTAATTAATTATAATGTTTTTAATAACACCAATATGACGGTAAACACTACCTAGCTAGGTAGGGTTTACCATCATAAAGGTAGTTAACTTTGATAAGAAACAAATGGAGAACTATTTTAGGGCCGACGTCTTCATTAGACAACGGTAAGACAAAGGTTTAGTAATCAGTATATAAACATTTTACTCGTTATATAACACTTTAAAATCGGCTTAGGAATAAAATACGTTTTTTCGAGAATCTACAACTTCTTAGTTTTATTACTCTGGACACAGAACATTAAATAAACTCCATCAAGAAGCACCTCATAAATATTCAGGAGTTACAAGAGACGGCTCATTTAGAACTGCCCCTCTTTTTTGCGTTATTGGCTTAATCCACAAGAGGATTGTTTGGATCAAGTTGTTATAAGAAGTCGATCGATATCGCTAATGGAGCAGTTTTTATTAATTACACTGATGTTCGGGATAAAAAAGTGGCTGAGATATATTTGAGTGGCTAAGGGAATATTTAAGACGCCAAGGCACCTTTCGTGGTAATGCCTTGTTTTACCAAAGAAAGCAAACGAGATCTTAGTTAAGTTAAGTTATGGCTATATCGCGCTCGTTTGCCATATGTTAATTCATACAAAGATTGCCTTTAAGGGAAGTAAGCTATAGCTATATCAGTTGCCTGTTTCTCATCAGTTGAACAGGTCTTTGGCTGTGGTCAGTTACGACCGCACCAACAAATACGTGCAACCAAGATTTCACATTCCGGTATGATTTCATCACTTACCAACTGGTAAGATTGCATTTAAGGGCTAGATTGTAGTAGATACGAGACGTCGTGTAAGTATAAGCGGTATTATAAAAAAATGTATTAAAATTACATTACAGAGACAAAAATAACCAAAAGTGTCTATTTTCATCAACTGCTTCAATCTGTATCTCGCAGTGACTTATACACATACCATGCGATACACGTAGCTAGTGAAAACATAATTTCTCACTTCACTATTAACTATAAATTAATAGGAAAAGAAAATTGAAGTTATTATGAGAAGCTAATATGATCATATTAAAGCTTTAGTTCATTTTTGCGCGTTCAAAACTTTACACCGCCTTATCGCTATTGTGGGATTAAAACAATGCTTCTTTCAATAAGCGATATGTTGTGAACAGAAGGAAGCTCAGTCCTCTTTGTCGGTCTGTATGCAGGTAACGTATCTATGGTCCATACCCATACGCTGTAGAACGGCAATCAGTATGTCGATCCGGGATAATGAATCCCATAGGAATGATCCCGGGCGCAACAATCGTGACTTAACTCTCGATCAATTCCCAAATCGTACTCAAACTGTTCGGTTTGAAGTATTATATTTGGTCTAGACGTGTTCCGACCATTTTGCCAAATTCTAAGCCTGGTGATCAGTGAAAGTCTGAAGCTATTTACGAAAAGAGGATTACTAAACTAACTGTTTAGTTCAATATAGACTAAAAGCTACAGTAGGTACAGTTATTTTTCTTTAGTTGAGGATGTCGGTAATACAGATTTTTCAGTAATCATTTTGTGTTGCAAAGTTATATCTGAATTTGTGTTTAAAGCTCCTTTCCAAAGAATAAGAGATAAATAACACGTCTGAATATGTACCTATGATGCGTGAAAATGGTCTTCGGTCGATCAGAATCTGAAAGAGAATTAGAACCCGAGGATAAATTAATCATCACCACTACAGAGCGCGGGTCTTCTCCTACAATGAGAAGGGGTAAGGCTGTAGTCCACCACGCTGGCCCAGTGCGGATTGGTGGACTCCACACACCTTTTTAGAACATTATGTAGAACTCTCAGGCATTGAGGCCTCACGATATTATCCTTCACCGTTGAAGCAAGTGATATTTTAATAACTTAAAACGTACATAACTTAGAAAAGTTAGGATTCGAACTCCGAAAGTGAAGTCGAGCTCAATCCCAATGCGCTATCACCGCCTCAACGATAAACAATGAACTTACAAATTTTCAAAATGAGAATTGCAAAAATTCGACACTTGTGCCCAATTATCATAAACACATCAGTATAATATCAGTTATAATAACTTACACAATCAGTTCTCTTTGTTGCAGTAAATGATGATTTTGAGAGAGGGGCGTGTGTTTATTTGGCGAAGAATAATAATTTGTACTCGCAGCGGGTGATTCTTTACAAATTGCGTAACATGTGGCCCGGCTGTAATCGATAGCTTTGTACTTTATATACCTATATTTTTTTTGGTTGAGTTGGTATGATTTTTACTGGTTATTAGTCTTAAGGCATTCGCATATTATATAGTTTCGACATCGACTCGACACCAACTCCAGTCTCCTAGAGCATAGAAAAGTGTCCTTTATGACGTGAGGCTTAAAGTAGGTTATAAAAAAACTGTGGATAGTAGACGACTAGTGGACCACAAGTTGCTCTTACGTCGAACACTTCTAACATCTTAAAGGCCGCTTGCCTTTCGATGAAGACGCCTTCCTTCGACACTGCTCTGACTGTACCATAGACCACACGCTGATATGGTAGAAGGCTCGCAAATAGTCAATATTATTGCCAATGTGCAGAGTTGTGTGTGTGCGCCAATTGTGTGTGTTTGCCGGCAGCCTGAGACACGATGTCGAGCTGTCCACTGGTTGACGACTCATGCTCGCCTAGTCGACGCCGGATTTACTGGGTACTCCGTACTGGCCATCTTATTGTCAGTGAACCGCAAAACCAGCGTTGAAATGGTTTTGAGTCGATAAATGAGACGAGGCTTTTGTACAGGATAATTTTTAAGTGCAGTTTTTAGGCTGATGCTCCCTAGATGTTGGAATGGTGACACCGCACTGGAAGGCGCATCAGATAGCTGGATATCAGTCTAGCATTAAAAGCAAACCATAGTCCATCATTATCAAAGAAAGGTGTAAGCCATACTCCACGCTGGACAAGTACTGATTGTTAGACTTCACACGCCATAGAGAACATTATGGAGAATTCTCAAGCATGCAGGTTCCATGACTATGTTTTCGTTCTCTGTTAAAGTAAGATATATTCAATTGCTTAATAGTGTTACAACCTACACTGAAAAAACCTCAGATGTTAGAGAGAAAAAGCTAATATCATCGTATTATATTAGTCAGTGAATTTTAAAACATCAAGCCATAAGTAGATAATGCAAGTGTATAATGGAATTTGTCAAGAATCGAAGGGGTGTGTCGTTGCATCATCCCCTAATTTGCTTTTTATTTTATTTCAACCCCATGTAGGGGGCAGTGGAATTAGTCTTACCATATGCGCGCCTACTTGTGTTACACTTGGGCCGAGAATGTTCATTTTTGGTGCATGCGTTTCAACCGTACTACCATTTCAGCATGATTCATTTCCCATTTTTATTGTTATATTATTGATTTTGGTGTAAGCTTTTTTAGCCAAAATGTTTCATTAGCAATTTATCAATAAAAAATAAACTATCCTTTAAAAGTAGGTATCTTTTTGCTTCACCTCTCAGTAATGAAAAACCAAATTAGTGTAAATGACCCACCAATAAAACGATATATTATTTTGCGTTAGATCCTGTTAATATCATAGAAAGAGAAAAATCTGTTACGGGTCTGTGTTTTGCTTTTTGTATTTGGTATATTATACTACTTTGTCTCGTTAGAGTATATAACAAAATTAAATATTATAGTTTTAAGCAAAATGCGAGTGTGATATTCCTATGTATCATTGTATTTAATTCCAGTCATATAACTTATTTATAGAACTGTTATGAGTAAAAAGAGAAAGTAGATACAACTAAATTAAACACAGGTCGTTACTATAAGGGATTCCAGACTAAGAGACCTGTTAGATACCTATGATATGGGAAATATGTTCCAACTAGCTAATTCAACAAACAAAAAAATTAAACAACAAATTTATACAAAACAATGTAAAAATTTACTATAAACTGTTAAAACCCATTCTCGCGTCGCGTCGCCGCTGTGGGGTGATTTTTTAAGCCAGTCTTTCTGGCTAAATGCACACGACATAAGGGTGTACCTACATGACGTAATCCGAGTAGTCGACATGTGCGTGTGGCTTTAAATTCTGATCTAATAGCGATTACCAGCACGCATCACCGCCATAATTAATGCGCTGTTGAAACGTGGGACGCTGATCATTTTCTTAATTTTTTGCAAACTGACGAACATAATAAAAATCTATTAAATAAATATATAGAACTCTCGGGGGTGCAGAATAACTCACGAAGTTAGTGATATTTAAAATACCATAACTTTGAAAAGAGAAAGGTTACAAATTCGGTATTCCGAAAGTCAAGCCGAAGTCCAAACCGCTATTCACCGCTTTGCAAATTCTTATGATAAAGGAGTATTTCCCGCCAATTCGCAGTTGGGACCAAAACACAACTTGACAACATTTTGGCGTTTGAATTTAACCTTATCCAATAACATTCGTAATATATCAAAAATGCAGATTAAATCTTCCAAGCTCAATACAAGCGCGTCTATTATGCAAACGTATCTTATCTCAACCATTATTTACTCGCTAAAGATCATTACAACTTTTTAAAGGCACACACGACACGGTTGATCACCATTAAAGTCGCGAGACGTGTTTAATCTATAATGCGCCTTATCGCAATATTTTCCATTTCCGGGGTAAAACCGGGAACGTCGGCGGGACAGCGCCAGGGGAAATAAGGAAGGCTGAGTTTCACTTTGTTGTTTTTTTCCCTGCGCCGGGGAAATTTTTCGTACTTTCTCTTCGTTTACACTTACGCCAGTTACCGGTGTTAGGCGCTCGATTGTTACCTGCATTCCGTTCTCCTGAATTAAATATCACGCCGGGCAAAGGGTGAAACGTCTGGATTTGCATTTCGTTTGCAACAATGAAGCGTTGGACTCGGATCTTTATGTTTAAGTTTGATTAAAAAAGGAGGAAGCCTTCATTGCTTCTATTGTTCTGCTGGTTATGTGTACTCTAAAGCTTGTATAAAATAATGGTCTGGTCTGCGGGAAGATGTATCGTAATAATAACGGGTTTTTTGTGATAATTGACGGACTAGGCAGATAGCCTGCCTGGTAAGGTAAATCGAAAACTATATCCTATAAACAGAGCAACAATTCGCAGGGCATGCTAGGTCCATCAACCTGAAGTTAGGGCTCCTGTGCCTGTAGTTACATGGGAGAAAGAAGAAAAAAGCATGGCGTTCGTTCCCTGGACGAGCTTACACATCACATAAACTTCCTTTACTACTTAATGTTCCAGTATGTTCCAACGTGGAAGCCAATAAGCGTGTTTTCAGAAGGCTTACAATCGAAGTTTATAATTAATCTATTTAGTCCAAAATACTCAGATGGTAGACAGAATTTAGTAGTAGGTACTATCCTTAGATACTTACTTCGATGAGTGATCTAAGATGATGCACTGTCATGCATCATCTAAAATCCGTGGGCATACTAACATAGCATTAAGCAGTATTGACTCAATATTGTTTTCGTTTGGTTTAGGATAAAAATAATCCTTATTTTTACCCATCTATCTATACTGATTCAATGGCTAGACCGATTTCAATGAAACTTTCAGGGAATCTCTGAATTGAGCTAGTGAGTAATCCTGTAAAGTTTGGTGACGGTCAGAGCACTTCTATTTTTGAACCGTCAAACTGTCAAATACAGCTTTTATTTATTACGATGATAATCTATTGTTGGGTGTATATAATAATCTTCACCCGCTCGAGAAGAGAATAGAAGAGAATGAATACGGAGAGAAATAAATGATTTACTATATTATGAGACTTACCTAAATTAAAAATTTAATGATGTATGTTTATTGTTTAAATAAAATAAAGCAAAATCTAGCCCACCGAAGCGGGCTGGGTACGCTAGTGCCATATAAAATATAAACCGTCTCTTTAAAATATTACAGCTTTATTCAAGTAATCTCTCAGGTGACATTAATCAGGCTGAAGCTATTTATAATAATTGACGTTTCACGTTCACTGCTGGACATCAAAAGCTTTATGTTAGGTTTTCTACGCTATTCAATCTAGTGCTCGGCTAATTCCTTAGAAATTAAAATCCGCTTAGGAGTCTAACGACGCTGCATTTCAACATGACATGACCTTGACATCCTATCCTCCAAATTCCACCTTATATTTTCCACCTTAAAATCCTAGTTGTTTGAATTCTTATTATTATTACTGACCTAACTAATAGGTCAATATTTGGTACTGGAGTACTGAACGTCCGATGGTTGGAATATGGTGTGGCAAACAAATTGCGATGACTTCCAGGTAAACTCAACGGACTCTCTTCGATCGGTCAATAAATAGTTCGATTAATTCTAGTTATATCAGAGGGAAAAAAAAGTCTAATATAAAGTAATATTTTATAACATTTTCCTAACACCCAGGTATCGGTGTCGGTAATTAGTTAATGTTCTCGCTCATCTCCGATAATTTATTGAGACGGAGCACCTTCCCTCCCCCCCTATCCTATCTCTCCTCTACTCCGGGATCAACTCTCGGGAATTGGCGAAAAACTCAAACAAAATATTAATGCCGCGCTATGGTAAAATGGTAAGTATTGAACAAAGTATCGTAGCGTAGAATAGTTTTGATACTTTATTTAATTCCAAGCTGATAACATTATAATTAATAATGATATATTTAATTTAATAAGAGCAATTAAATAGAACTGATGCTTTAACGGTGAATGAAAACATCGTGATTCCTCACGATGCATGCCCAAGAGTTCTCCAGAATTTTCTCAAGGGTATGTGTCAAGTCCTCCTGAGAGGAGACCCTTACTCTGTATTGGGCCTTTAGTGGGTTGATGATGATGAATATTATATTTCATTTGTTTTTAACCTTTCTACTCCACCGATCTATAGCTTGCATTTTGTAGAACGGTACAGAATTCCTTTAATCCCGGACCCAAATCAACCTGGAAAGTTCAAGCGGGATTTTCAAATAACTGAAAGTATTTATACTGCTTAGTAGCCAGGTACACAAACCGAGAGGAAATTTTGCATGGTATGTATTGATAGGATTATATGATACTTCTCATTAAAGGGACTATGATCATCATCATCATCACCACTATATTATCCTCCTCATTAATATCCCACGACTTGCCGAGCCTTCCTGTCGAGAGAGAAATTTCGAAATTAGACCTCCAAGCTGCTCTGTACGGGTTGGTTGACTTTAATGATCATGTTAGCGACACGGGAGTCCATAACCCATTACATAAATTCGGCATGATACAGAGATTTATTTTGCTTTGAATTGTTGTTTCACTACATTGTTTCACGCATTTGACGTACGTTCTGTACTAGAAATCAAAGAGATTTGATGATCAATGAAGAGTATTAATTTTTGACTTATATTTCAATAATTTGTAGCATAAATCATACTTCAACACACACATGGCACATTGACCACAGATTAACCACATTATTAAAAAAATATAACAGCTTACCAAAAAAAATGTTTTGAATTTTATGTATCTATACTTTTACATAATTTGTCTCTACTTTATGATCCGGTTTAGATTGAACTACTGTTTTATCACGTTTTACCATACCATAAATGCAAGCCTTATGTTATTGGAGAGCCAAGAGGCGAACAGAATATGTTGGCAGCATAAAAAAATCGAATAGGTCCAAACATTTCAAAGGATTTCATGTGCGCAATCAGCAGCAAAACGCATAATAATTATTGTTTTAGGTTCACGATTTTAGGCTCAGGACTACTCAGTCGTACTAATATTTCGCACTCAATAGTCTCAGTGGCGGATTAATCAGAAATTGTTCCGTTGCGAGTTTGCGGTGAAAAATTGTCTCCATCAACCAGCTCGGCGAGAATAACTCGATGATGCATCGCCTAATATTGCTCTGCGTTTTATTTAATTTTAGGTAGATAAGAAATTAAGTCGCTAACTCTCATATTAGAAGAATGGAATGTCTTCACTCTAAATCCGTCTCTCCTGTGTTGAATTCCAGTTATGGGACACAAGGCTGGAAATGATGGTGATAGTGAATAAAGTTTATGGCGAGAGCGATTATATTTCGATTGGTTTAAAAAGGTTGGTCTTTACTTCCCATGACGAAGTTTTGTCAATGACCACCTTGGCATACTGGTTGGTGATCGCAGTGATATATATATCCAAAATCCACTGGCAGCAGCAGTGGATTTTGGACCAGCTGATAGAGAAAAGTTACACCACCATTGGGCAGTCTTCAGAGCCTTGTTGGTAAGTCAGCAGAGTCCACCACGGGCACGTGAGGTTAAAGATTGGGGTGGCTGACTGACTACTAATCTCCCACTGACTCCCCCTACGAGGTGGACAGACATCAAACTGTGGCTGGAAACTGTAGATTTTGGAACTTTAAACATCATCCCGAGTGACACACATGTGTTTTTTTTTTAAAATTAGCTAGATATATTTAAATATACGCCGTGATTTATGAAATCGTGAAAATTATAAGTACTTGTTAAAAAAAATGTCGCACTTGTTGACTCTACGTAATAAATTAAACTAAAGAAATTTAGAAATTTAGAAATCAACTCAGGCTGTGTGTTGATATTTTTATTTGAACGATAGATTTTTTTATTTGCGTCTGTTATTTTGTCTAAGTATTCAGACAATTTTTTGGAATAGATGAACTGATTTTGCTAAATCTTTTACAGTCTGTTAAAGGCTTATATTTGTTTTTTTTACTTATGTATTCCACAAATTTTATTAAAATTAATAATTATTAATCAAATACTTAAACGTTTTTTAAACAACCCTACGATACCTTTAAACCTTTAGCATTATTATCCAACTGACTGGACACTGAACACACACTCTTATCTCACAGGAGAGAGCCTCCATAAAGCTACTCGAATGCGACTTATCACTTTTCGTCCTGTATTAATTGTATTATTATTACCGTCTACTGGCTCCATCACAGTGTAGATAATCGCAAAAAAGCGCACCCATATTCTACAGGGTATCAAATTATTTAAGATCAAAAAATTACTTACAATAGTACGCGGACAAAACCTTAAGCATCTGCTAGTGTAGGTACCATAAAATTCCCATGCTTCCAATCTCATACCGGCGCGGTACGTCCATACTTTTTCCCATAATAAGTTCACCTCTCAGTTGGCGGCGTGATTGGCTCAATCCCCGAGGGAACCCAACTTCGTCAGCAAATGAGGAGTGAGCTAACACGATAATAATTTATAAGACAACCTGTATTATTTATTATCAGCGCGATATTATCCGATGTGAGATGATTTTTGTAGCGGGCCAAAGTGGAAAATGAATGCGTTTATGAGTAGGAATAAAGCTTTCTGAAGGTAAGTACTCTTCCGCTTATATTTGCATGTTTCGACATAAGATGGAAATAGACGCTACTTTGCAGAATTCCATGATGTACCGTATGTATGTATGTATGTACTTATTGTTTTCGCGAAAGCAATTTATTGCTTAAATTAGATTTAAGCATCTCTGATTAAATCAGATGCTTTCTGACTTTTCTCTTAATGGATAGCATATTCAACTACGAATGGCGAGGACCTAGGTTCATTCCGACTCAAAAATAACTTTATATTCATTCAAGCCTCTCACAGGCACCTATGAAACGTTTATACACATTATCTTTTCCCATTATTGTGATGATGATTACCATATTCGGTAACTTAAATGGTTTAAGTTACCGAATATAGTTATCATGAAGCTGCATTACGTTCGTATTTGATTTATTTGTTCAAATCCCAGAAGCCACCAACTCGCATTGGAGCAGCGTGGTGGAAATTCAAACCTGATACCCTGTGGGAGAATAGACCTTCGCGGAGCAGTGATAGCGTAGTGGATCTTAGTTCTTTATTCACAAACATACAAGTGGGTGCTAGGATAGGATAGGGCCTAGGATATAAACAAGCTGATCCTGTGGGATCTCTGAATGGCGTAGACACTGGGTTAATGGGTTTAATTTGGTTTTCTGGCCTTCTGTAAGCGAGTTCCACATACCTTCACAGGAAACATATAAGATAACTTCTTCCCTTCTTCCGGGAGGGATACGTAAATACCCAGCTTTAAAAAAATATATAAATAAGCTAAGTTTTTATCATTTTATACTTAGTTCTAATTCTTAATGTGGAAATTAATTTTCATTATCATTCTAGAAACTACTTTCTTTGTATATTGAATAATTTAATGTAAGGATCTTTATGTGAAAACTACTTCCATGTAATGAAAACTAATATATAGAAGGATCTGTAGGTTTCATTATCAATCCAAAAAGTACTTTCTTATACAGTGAATTATTAAATGTAAAGATCTTAATGTTGGAAATACTTTTATATACCTAACCTTCTACCTGTAGTTTTTATTATCAATTTAGAAACTACTTTCTTGTATATTGAATTATTTAATGTAAAGAGAAGAAATGTTAACTTAGTATTTCGTTAAAGTTTAGCAGTATTTCGTTTTCTACCGCGAAAAACCCGCACGCCAGATATAAATAAGTGCACCGCATGAAGAAGATACATGGTGTGGCGAGGGAATACAATTCAGGATAGCAAAGGTCGTTCCCGTTAGTACAAATGTAAGTAAATTTGAATAAAACATGGCGGAACTGCGCGGGGTTGCGTCCGTGCTTCTCTTTGTTTTTTAAAAATCCTGTTCGATACTTACACTATTTCGTTTACCTTAGGTGGATAAAAAGATCACAGTCACAGGTTTTCCACGTTAAAACGCGTTCAAGCCAACTGATTTTTCAAAATTTTTTTTAACTTGTAACTGAAAAGAACAATAAAACCTTTCGAAATGAATAATCTTGAAAAAGCTAACTTTAAAAATACGTGTTTGTACTCTTGTACACGCGTTAGAAGTGATACCTACTTATTTGGCGTAACAAGATAAAAGTCTTTTCCAAAATTTAACTTTCGCCTTATTCTACGTTTGCAGTAAAAATTACAATAACAATAGAAAAAAGGTATTGTTTGAATTATTGAAAGTCAACTGTCAAACCTTTTTTTGGAAAAACTCAAATGTTGACTATAGCTAACTTAATGGTCTCGGTTTTTTGTGGCGGTGTGCGCGCGTGAAAAAATTTATTCTCACCTTTTTTTCCCAACGTGCCAAAAAGAAGTATCATTTCAAAACTATACATACGTATGACACTATTGATCGATATTTGTTTAAAATTAAAAAGTACACAAAAGTTTTATATTAAAAACGAACTGCAACAAACTCATGCATAGTTTAACTTACTATGAGGTTGATAAATAAAGATGGCACCGGTAGAGCCATTCCATAAATAGCTTCAGGACTCTATTATCATAATCATCAATAACCTAAAAAAGTCCACTGCTAAACTAAAGATCTCTCCCGACGGTTGGGTTGGGCATGCTGGGCGGACGGGATGGTGATCGCATTAGATGGTAGTAGAAACACGGACGACACTGCTCCGGCTCCCGTAATATACCCTTAGTGGCACATAGTGGCGTGCATAGAAGGTATGCACAGGGTATGCAGATATAAAATGATGAAAATCTCCAGTAGTTACGAAGCAAAAATACTTAAGGGTAGGCTTTTGATAACTCTTACAATGTCTATCCTTAAGTTTTTTATAACTCAGACAAGAGATATTCTTCATTTTTTATCATTTGCATACCCTCTATGCACGCCACTGGTGGCACAACACCCGCGGGAAGAGGTGAAAATGTGTATTTTGATCTGCCATTACCAATTATAGCACCGAGTTTTTTGCTAACACTTTTGGTTCTCGCTGCCTTGGCACTTAGAAGTTTGGTAATCGGAACTACTCAGTATCGGTAACGAAAACGAGTCGAGGTTTACTATTTTTAACAAAAATACTTTAATGTGGAAAAATGTTTTTTTTTTAATTAAGGTTCAACGCTGTGTGTCCATTAAACGAACTCATTATACTCGCCCTTGAAGGGAAACTTTGTCAATCCGGCGGGACGCCCTAAAGGGTGAAAATGTCATATGTTTATGGGATTTTCGTGTTATGTTAATGCGAGCGTACCAGCGGTCTGTGTGCTAATAGGGTTTATAATTTAGTGGTTTAAAACTTTCAAATGAATAGGCAAACTTTATTATTACTTAGTTTGTTTTGCTTAGAAGTAACTGTATTTATTATTGTCAGTGCAAGACAAGTTTGTTGTCGGCTCTTCTTAGACTAGGGCGCTTTTAGAACCCTTTTTCTATGGAGCTATATAAAAATTCCTTATTGAACACCAAAACATACTATATAAAAAATCCTTATTGAACAGCAAAACATACTACATAAACAACTTATAAAGGAAACTAGGGTGTTATGGCGGCCTTTTCACGTACTTATAGTGATCTCTCTCAGGCAATTATTAAGAAGAAGGAGAACAGTAGATACAAAGAATAGTGGTTGGTGTACAAAAGAGCTAGTTTTAGTTATAAGTTAACGAATGAAGTTGCCACCATCACCTAACATTAATGGTAACATTTTATACGTGTACTTATGAACGCTACATAAGTGCCTGTGATAGGTCTCCAAAGAGTAACTACTGAGTTTCTTGCCGGCTCTTCTCGGTAGAATCTGCTTTCCGAACCGGTGGTAGAGTCACACAAACATACATACTTGACGTTTCAAAAGTGCTTATAAAGTAGGCCTACTTGAAATAAATGAATTTGAATTTGAATTTGAATTTGAATTTTAAAACATTTTTGAATTTGAATTGATACATTGTCCTGCAAGGTGAAAAACGAAATTGGTTTTTAAGAAAGTATATGAGATATAATAACTAATGCTCTAGCTATTCCCTCATAAAAAGCGTAAGCTTGTAGATGTAGTAGGCCTATGATAGGATGTGCGCCCCAAAGTATGAAGTGTATTCACAAGTTAGGATACACCGAGGAAGCAAAGTGAAGAATGACGTTAATTCATCGTAAAGGTACTAGCGTAGCATTTGGGGACCCAGTTCCTTCCACGACACGCAATACTTACTTCTCAGAGCTATGTGCGTATTAAGCAATTAAATATCACTTGATTTAACTGTAAAAGAAAACATCTTGAGGAACAGTGCATGGCGGAGAGTTTTCCATAATATTCTTAAATGCGTGTGAAGTCTACCAATCCACCCGTGGCCCACGGCCGGAACCCTATCCTATAGTTCGGCTATGGTTTTAATGATAATGATAATCTAATTCAGAGGTACTCGTGTTGAAGCTCCAAAGCAAAATGTAAAATGATTAAAACAATGAACCAAATCAACTCCTTCATTGACCAACCCATTGAAGTAACTCAATTTCAATCTCCAATCACAATCAACCATAATAGACGGCAAACCGAATTAGAGTGCCGCGCGGTCACCCTAGAGCTAAACTAAGCTAAACGCTCACCCGATGAGGCATAATTTGCGACCAATTAGAATAATGGTCCGGCCGTGATGTATGCACGACGTATGTAGACAACAGACATCTATGGAGTCGTTATTGAAAATTAATACGATAAATTTAAGCAAATTCTCATAAATATACTTACCGGTATTGTATTTATTAAATAAAATATAATTTTTATTAATACATAACTATAACCTAAAATAAACTATTTAAAAACTAAATAAAATCTAAAACGTCCTCGAAACCACCGCAGCGAGGCACAGTTCCCAAGATGCTGGCAGCATTGCCCCTTTGGATGGCCAAACTAATTCGTTGGCCAAGGTAACTGCCCGCTCTAGGATCACCGGTAGACTCGATAACCCTTTTCGATAATTCTTTGAAAAGGGCTCTTGCCTCCGGACCCCACGGTCCCAAAGTCTCTACTCCCATTCTCATAAATTGAAAAAAAAGTTGTTTAAATAAAATCTAATTGGTATTCTTATATTCAAAATATCAACAAACAAGATGGTTGACGTATCTACTCACTATATATAACGTATAACAATAATGGATATTTCCAGGGTTGGAACAAATATAATGTTACAGCAAAACTCATTTTAAATAACAGCGTTTGTTTCTTGCTTCAAAGGAAGAAATTTATTTCTGTTAAAAAACAATTAACTGTAGAGAAATTATACAGATTTTACTAGTATTATAGATTTTGCAATCAGATTAAGAAAGAAAAGTATACTTTGGTGTAATAATTAATCATGTTTCATACAAAATTATCACTACTATATTTTATAATTTGAAGAATGCGCAATAGTTAATTAGCATAACTTTTAGATTATTTTTAATAATATATTATGAGATTATAACTTGTAATTTGCTGCACTGCTTTAAACTCTGTTTTTCTGTTTCCACAGCTGTTTTTTAAAAGTGAAGGCAAAATAATTCAATTTAATTTTAAAGCAGATGAACAATCCTCTCTATTGTTTTCCCAATTCGTTAATAAATGTTTGGGGATGCGTTTGTCCGGTGGCAGAACGTCAATGTCGCGATTGTAGTCGTGTCTATTTATGCAGAGTGCGGTAAATTTTGTATCGGCGTGTCTGGCGTTTGCTTCAATTATTGAAAATAGTTCTTAGCTCAAAACATTACATTTACGTTCAAAATAATCGGTAGATGTGTATGGGTACCTAAAATAGATTTTAGCCTTCAGTAGAAACCGTAGTTTCTGCATTAGGCACAGATAGATATAACCGGCGCCATTAAAGCATAAATTTATAAAAGGCGACCGATGTCGTGTCTGTGTATATAGATAGCACGATATCGGTCGCCTTTAATATAAATATATTCTTTAATGACTTGGGATACCAGTATAAGGACGCATAACTAGTAGCGTGCTCTTCGTAAATTTACAAAAGCACTGCCTACCCTAAAATATAAACCTGATATATAACTCGTATAAAAGGAGACTTTTTAGCGTTTTTAGCACTTTTCCACTGTATGCATACCCTGGTAAGGAGCCCAGTGCACGCCACTGCACATAACTGACGTCAGACGGTTATACTTGACTCGCTTTGCCAAGTTAGAGCAAAGGTTTCAAGATATTTACAGATTCGTAAGAAGGAAATATGGGTTGACTTAAATTTTGCATTAAGTATATCATGTACCTAAGTTTAAGTTAAATATCGTTATACTTTTCTTTATTTGCATAGTTTTTTAAAGAAACAATTAGTTTCGCGATTTTGTTATTATAAGTTTTATTTAGCTTTGCTTGTAGCTTGTTTGGCAGGCATAGGAACAGCGAGAAAATTTCTTAATATCACGGCATATCAGAAAATCTACACGGACGTATTGTCTGGCATCCGCTAGTTTGCTATAATTCACGACAACCTCACAATTTCTAATAATATACTTTCCACATTTTTATCGACTTCGAAAGATCACTTTTAGTGATAAGGTCGCCTTTGCACCCTAGCACTAAGTTAAGTAATGTTTTCATTGGGGTTTTCCTGTTGTGTTTTGTTGCAATAAAATTTTTGAATGAATGAATGAATATACTTTTATTGCACACCACACAAAGAACACAGCGGCCTTATCTCTACATAGCGATTTTTCTAATTCTATCTCTTTCACATTAACGGTTGATTGGTGAAAAACCATAGATCCAAGTGCAAAAAAAAATATTAAATTTGCATAAGCATTCATTATGCTCCAGGCAACTGCATCAGTAATAGCAGAATAGGACAATAATAGATATGAATTGCGTGTTAATCTACTGAGACGTGTCCAACTGTCCCTTTGGGAAATTTGGTAAGGCATTGTCGCTACATTAATCGCCCATTGTATTATAAACTGTTAACGTGCTTGGTGAATATATTATGTATATATGACAGCTTTAAATTATAATACCTAGAAGGTTTCTATGAAAGTTGTTTTTTAAAACTTCTTTGCACGTTATCAGAAAAGAAACGTACATAGGTGAAACACAATTCTTAGGACCCTTTCTAGTCTAATCTTTGTAAAAGGCGAAAAGATCGTGCGTTGATAAAAATGAGATAAAAAATAATCACAAATCAGATGATGATGATGGCATGATAAGTTTAAAAGAAAATGACAAGATATCCAAGCCTTCTGTTTAAAAATTGCTTCATTCTTTAGTGAATTTGACAATTACTATTATAGCTCTTGTAGTTTTATAATAGTAGGTACCTAATTCTAAATAATTACTCTCTGAATGCTGTAACGCCTTAACATTATTAAAACGTTACGAGTAAGAGATTGTTTTAGAAATAATTATGGCCTCTACTTACCGAAACTATCGTCTTAATTTATAGACTTACCTACTGTGAGCGATACATACCTTGTATTTAAAATTATGTATTCAAAATAACTAATAAGGTATTTTACCTAAAAGTTAGATATTAATACGGTTTTATTGTATGAGAAGATACAATAACATCAGTATCATAAGTACCTAGCATATAGGATGTTTGTAAAAAAGAGGTATCTCACCCTTGTCAATCTGCTTAATTTATGTGTACATTTGCTTTACCAAAAACGTTTAAACTGGTCGATTTACGACCGCTGTCCGAACTTTTACAACGGATTACCTTTCTTGCGTACCTATTCGAAAGGTTTTGTTAAGCTTGAGATTTTCCCTTGGCTGCAAAAAGTTTAATGATATTTTTACCAATGCACAGCTAGCAGTTTAATGATATTTGAAGAAAAAGTCTTGAAAGTTGTCAGCTGTCTATTAGTGGACTTCCATCGGTTGATTCGATAGTCGTCATTTTTAAGTGCAAAAGTGTGTGTGCGTGTATGTGTTTGTGTGTATATGTAAACCTCTCATAACTTTTGAACGGCTTGATCGGCGGCATTCGGAAGGGCTTCACGAAACTTAGATTTTCTACAATTTCGAGATCGATTCGCACCGATAGATTCCGAGACATCTCATCAAAAATAAAAATTTTGAAAAACTGTTTTTTTATAATAAATTTTAAACGGATCTACCGATCCCAAAAACGAATCAGGTCTTAAGCTTGATAAACCCCGTCGATCGTCGATGGTCCGGTATAAATCGGTTGATCCGTTCGAGAGATACGTCGAAAACGAAACATTTCGAAAAAAAGTGTTTTTAGAATAATTTTGAAAATTTTCGTCTGAATGATTTTTGATCTAGAATTCTTCATAGAACTCAGTATAAGCTGCGTCAAATGCCGCCAACCACTTGAAAATTGGATGACTAATTCAAAAGCAGACAAAACAAATTAGAGAATTAAAAAAAAGGGTTTCATACGTACATAACAAAATGAAGAACAAAATAAGTATGGAATAAGCGGGAAGTTGCAGGGATGGCCTTTAGGTCAACTGTTTTCCTAATTTTTTTAACTACATGTTGCCCCCGTTCTTCGTCCACGTTTATAACGGGTTTTGGCAAATACCTTGGGTATAGTTTGATTTCTTGGGATGAAAACTAGCTTATATGATTCCGTTCCGTTCCGTTCTTTCAACTAACTCTACGCTAAAAATCAGGTGGCTTAGTTAGGGCGTGAAGGAAGGACAAACAAACAAACTCACTTTCGCTGGGATTAAAGAAAAACATGTTTTCCAAATATTTGTTGTTACTCTGCATAACTATAAATACTCGTATGCAGTTTTGGTTATTGGCTGCAATTAACATGATACGTTTAATTACCAACGCATAAATTTGCATGCCCTATTGAGTGTTTCCGTGCGTAGCGTGGATCTACAAAAGATTTTTTCTTTTGGGCTGCTAAAGTACATTTTTTATTACGTATAGACTCAATTTTTTCTATACTGTGGTGGGAATATAATAGTTTGGCAGATTCTATTCTACAATTTGACCACTGCTTGCTAGGGGACTCGGCTAGTTATAGGAAAGTGGTTAAAAGATTCAATAATGGTTAATGGTTTTTAACGATTACTACTTGGCAGCAACACAGTTGGAATTTGCTGTATTCCAACTGTGTTGCTGCCAAGTAGTGGAGAAAGTTATAGTCTGAGGATAATCCTCATACTATCGTCTTCCCACCTCCTTTATGGTCGGCCTCTATTTCTCTTTCCATCGACATGGGAAGACGACATTAAACAGCCCGCGGGACCTAACTGGCGCAGAGTAGCGCACGACAGGAAGCAGTGGCGAGAGCTAGAGGAGGCCTATGCCAACAGGAAACTCGTGACATAATTAATTAATAATTTAAGTCCATAATTTTAATTCATTATTATTGTAAAACCATACCTAACCTAACGAATCAATATATTAATGTTTATTAAATTTAAAAGTATAAATGTTTATTGGTGTGTATGAAATGACGTTTTGGAATTAAAGGCTATTTTATTTTATTTTATAATCCTCATACTATAATATCTCCACTACTTGGCAGGGGACTCGGTACTCATAGGAGAGTGATTTAGAGCTTTATTTACGTATTGATTACATTATTTCATTACTATGGTGGGAATATAATAATTTGAGGACTTTCCACAGACTATAATTTCTCTACTGCTTGGCAGGGAAGTCGGCTGTCATAGGAATGTGATTTAGTGCTTAGACTCTCCACGCTGCGTCGTTACGGGTTAATGGGCTTACACGATTTTATGGCATGGTTGTGATACCAGGATGGCTTAATTCAGAGCGGCACACAGCAATGCTTCTTGGCAGAAGAAATAAGCATACCAGTATTTCTAAGAAGTTACTGATGATGTAAGTTCAAATGTCTATGTTCTGTTTTATACATATTTCGTAGCTCCGTGTCATCGCTGGTCATAAATATCTCCGACAAATATCCGCCAATTGCAACAATGTATCCATTTGTCGAAGCGCGCGGCAAATAATAACCAGATGAGCGTAACTTATCGAGCTTATTTATTGCCTCATTAAAACGTAATTATGCTTATTTTAGGTATTTCCCAATTCACGTAGTATTTCACACCGTACTTGTGTCGTTCTCTGATAAATAAATATTGCGCAGTGTTATTGGCAAAGATAAGAAATATTGGTATAAAATACTGGAATTTCCGAGTAATGAAAGCATACTATCAAACAAGCTAGCAGCGCACTGCGGTGTTACCCGAAATTAAATAGTCTGTCATCATCATCAACTTATCAACAATTGACCGGCCCACAACAGAGCATGGGTATCCTACCGTACTGAGAAGGGTTAAGGCCCTAGACCACCACGCTGGCCCAGTGCGGATTGGTGCACTGTTCACGCCTTTGAACACGCATTATAGGTAACTCTCAGGTTTCCACACGATGTTTTATGTGATATTTAATTAAATACTTGAAACACACATAACTTAGCTGAACTCGTAACCACAAGGCTGTCACCCCTTGTAATGTACCATTTCAAATATATATAATAACGCAGTTTCTACCTCATGGTGAGGTAAACGGAAGCAGAAAGGGCTTTCCAGATGTTTGCAGGGTCTATTTAAAACGAAGAAGCAAAGTAAGAATGCAGATCATTACGATAACCTAAAAAAAAGTGGATCCAAATGAAATCCCTATTTCTACTTTTAAGTACGTGTAAGTACAAATCACTTATTTGGATGTTCGGTAAAACTTTTGTTACTTTTAATCCAATCAACCTAAAACAGATCCATTGAATAATGTAAATGAACCACATGTTCTGACAGAACGTATATTCAAATAAGAGTGAATGAGTAGTCTACCAATCTGGACTACGTCCTGAACCCTTCTCATTCTAAGAGGAGACTGTATCCTGTCGTGGGTTGATAATGATGATGAGAAAAGAATTTAACTAAGTACAACCACTCGAATTCAAGTAATAGATAAGTTTGATACATGTGGACTCTGGCAAAGGTTAATTCCGAATGAGTTTTGATAATAGATTAAGCTACTTGAATTCATCATCATCACATCAACCGATAGACGTCCACTGCTGGACATAGGTCCTTTGTAGGGAGTTCCAAATTCCACGGTTCTGAGCCGCTTGGATCCAGCGGCTACCTGCGACGCGCTTAATGTCGTGTGTCCACCTTAACTATGTGCCCGGTCCATTGCCACTTCAGCCTCGTGACTCATTGAGCTATGTCGGTAACTCTGGTTCTTCTACGAATCTCCACATTTCTGATTCGATCGCGTAGAGATACTCCGAGCATAGCTCTCTCCATCGCCCGCTGAGTGACTCTACTTGAATAACAAGTTTCAATATGGGTAAAATCACTTCTGGATATCTTCGTCAATATATTACAAGTTAAGAATTTTTGATTTTATAAGCAATTATATCAAATGCAGCTTAGCATAATAGATAGTGTTAGTGTAGTGTAGTGGTAGTGATTTTACGGAAAAGTTTGTGAAGTTGGCAGTCTACAACGAGACCAAAATGTTTCCACATAAAAAGCAAAAGATCTACACAAAATAAAAATATGAAACAACACAAGTAGTGTGTAATATAATGAACACAGAAGGGCCCCATTTGCCCCAAAATTACCACTTAACGAGGCGAGTTCAGATGCTTTGTATCATTATAACCGAATATTAAACGTAATATTTCCCGTAGGAATGGTAAAACTATGCACGGTGTGGTAAATGCGAAATTTTGCCAATAATGACGATCCCTGGACCCCGCTTGATTTGCCAATAAATGTGTAAAATTGAAATGTTTCACGGTTCATTAAAAAGGTCCCGTAACAAATTTTAGTTGGTAGCCAAATTTCGGAAAATTTCAAATTAATTTATACTGTAATTGTTTTATAATGGTACCCAAAATAGTTGCGTAAATGCATATAAAAACTATCTATACACACAAATCGAAATTATCATGTATCATAGAAGATAACTCAGCTACTTTGAAGCTATAGGTATCTTAATAGATACGAGAAAGTTAATCTGTCGAGAGACAATTTGAAATTTTGAACGGAATGCCTTAAGGGACCGACCGGACGGTCTGAGGCTTTTGCGATATTGGACATCTAGACTTAGATTAATCCGTTTTGCTATGCGCTATCTAAATGTCTGAGTGGCAGTTTACAATAATTAAGAAATGGTGGTATATTATCTTATTCTCTTTGGTAATTTGCCTTCGTAGAAATAAGATAAGTAATGCAATTGGGATGAAGAAGATTTACCAAGTACTCAAGTTACGTATAAAAAGTAGAAGTAGCCTAAACCTTAAGCATACCTATATACATATCATATTGTCATGTAATGTACGAATCAAAAGTGCCACTTATGGGCCTACATGAATAAAGATATTTTTGACTTTGACTTTGACTTTGACAAAAAATAAGTGACCAGTTAAAAACAAGCAACAAAATATCCTAACCGAAAATTATGCATGAGGCAATGTTATTCAATGAGGTGTACAAAATTTCTGAACACCCCTACGTCTTTTTCGTGAATTTTTAAGGCATCTGATGTCTCGCCAAGCTGCGCTAAGGGTATTATTATAGTGACTGGAGGAGCGAGTTGAATATTTTTTTTTATTACTTGTAAAATTAACAAACTGTCATATTTTATTTATAGCTGTCATACTTTAATATTTTTCAAGCGCGGCCGACTACCATCGGTTTAAGCAGTAAGTATTATTTTAAAATCACAGTGTATTGGAAATAAGGTTTATAATTTATTTTGGAGGAAGTGATATTGCATTAAAATATCATTTGCTTCAACGGTGAAGGAAAACATCATGAGGAAACCTGCATTCCTGAGTTCTTCATATGGTTCAAAAATGCATGTGAAGCCCACCAATCCGCACTGGGCCAGCGTGGTGGATTACGGCCTAAACCGTTCTAATTTTGGGGGGAGACCTGTTCCCGGGTTGATATGATGATGATGATGACTGATAATAATATTCAGCGTGCGATTAGCATTTATTTATGTGTGGTTGAATTTTAAATAATGAAGGTCTAAGACGATTCCTATGTTTGTATTTGGTAAGGAAGATGATATGTTTTACGGATAACGTGGTCTCGAGTTCGATACCCAGGATGGTCTAAAAATTGTGAGGTATTAAGTTTTGCGGTCAAGATAATCTAAGTACCAATGTGGACATAGGCAGAGCCATAGATTATAAATAGTAAATAAATAAATAGGTACACTAAGACCATTCACAAACCGCGCCATCGCACCCCTAAGTAAGCGTAGTTAGTTATAGGTACTAAGATGACTGATGAATATTTTAATAAATAATATACATAAATAATTATAATATACAGATAAACACACAGACACTCAAAAACATCAATATCCATCACACAAATAAATTCTAGTTGTTGGAATCAAACCCACAGCCTTGCACTCAGAAAGCAGTCCACTCTGCCAATCAGCAGTCAAAAAATTATGATCGCAGATATAAACCCTCAAGCATGAAGGTTTATGCTCTAAAGCTCTCTTTTCTGACAGAGAAGAGGCCTTTGGACATTTATAGGTTGATTTTATTAAACCGGTTTCCCAATTATTATCGAATCAGGTTTAGGTACTTTTTCCGTTATTATCCGCTGTTTCTTGTTTTCCGTCCCACCACTAGCTTAGTAACTTCAGGTTGAAATTCATTACGGTGCGCTATAAAAAACACCGCCCTCATTGTTTAAACAGAAAATCAAAATAAAGTTGCTACCGTAATGGGCTATGCATTTTGTGGAGACGTTACGTACACTGCCGGAGGTTTTTGTTTACTTTTTAATCTTTAAGAGTAGACTTTGGGTAGATGTTATGTTATTTAGCATTTTCTTTCAGAAAGGTTCAGGTACATAGACCCAATAATATCAGCCGTCTATAAAAGTTCCACAACAATAAAATCTTAACTGACCACGAAATGGATACGTTAGGCCTTATACGAAATACAAGAACTTGTGAGTAGGACAGAGAGAAGTTTATCAAAGTCAAAGTCAAAAATATCTTTATTCAAGTAGGCCCATAGGTGGCACTTTTGATGCGTACATAAGAATTTCACGGCACTGAGATGATGGCGATAACCACATTCAGAAACTTAAAACTAAAGCTACGAGGGTTCCAAACGCGTCCTGGTCTAAGAAGAAGCCCACAACAAACTTAGCCGGGTGTTTTTTTTTGTTATTACCAACTCACAATGGTAATTTTAAATTATTAGAAGAGCAACCTGGTTAGAGTAATAATTTACACCCAAGCTTTTTTATCGGTTACGTAGTCCTTTATACTATAATAGGACTTTTCTATAGGCTTACGTTTAATACAAACTTTGAACATTTTAAGAGACATCTCCTATAG
The DNA here is from genome assembly GCF_905163445.1 of Pararge aegeria. Lineage (NCBI taxonomy): Eukaryota > Metazoa > Arthropoda > Insecta > Lepidoptera > Nymphalidae > Pararge > Pararge aegeria. The sequence continues at coordinate 6,368,221 of NC_053194.1, forward strand.
GCAGGTATCATATCGTCTATAGGCAGGACTATAAACGGGAGGGTTTGCCATTAATCAGTAAGCTCTGCAGAAGGTCTGGTGATGGAAGTAGATGCTTGTAGCAGCACAGCAGACGCTACTGCCACCCGTAGCAAGGGGAGGGGTGGTGACAACCGTATTCAGATGTGCCATCACCACACAACGTTGTAAAACCACAGGTAAACATATCTATATATATAAAAATGTTATGTTGGTTTGTGTACGCTTCAAAAACTCAAAAAGCTCTGCACCGATCGAACTGAACTTTTAGCATCATATATAATCCGCATCAAGGATTGTTTTTATCTATTTTTTGCATCAGTCACATATCCGCGACTTTTTTACAGATTTTTTTAACGATCGATGTACCAGTTACCGCACCATCTGCCGAAAGCGAGAAAAACACTCGCTGATATATGCTGATATTCATTGTTTGGTTTCTCATTTCTCAACCATTCCATAAAAATGTGCCACAGCGAAGCGTGGCAGGGTACAACTAGTAAATTAATAATTGTTTGTGATTTTTTAGTAGATCATAACCCTAACAATTTAACTGAGAGCATTGTTGGTAAAATTGAAGAAAGTTTTGTAACCAAATAACACGAAATATTGACTAGATAATTAATAAAAATTATTAGCACTTAAGCTAATGGAACATCTAATAATTTCAACAATATTTGACCAATATCACTAAATCTATACTCATAACATCATAGCAAAAGAAACTTTTCGCCCTTTATTAGCGAAGCCAACAACTATAACTAATCTAATTCCTCGTTGGATGATATCCTGGGGGAAGGAAGGAGCATCAAAGTTGTCGGTAACACAGTTAGAGACGAATTAGTTTCGTCCACCCCCACTTCACCTGACCGTTTGTGAATGCGATTTGTTTTGTAAGGTAGGGTTGGATTGGCTATTTAAACTATATTGTCAGTTACTGGTATTAAAAGAACACTTAGCTTATTAAATAAGTCAAGCAGGTGACTCGAGTAATCCTTACTAATATTATAAATGCTAAAGTATGTTTGTTAATTTGTCGTTGTCGTCGCTGACATTTTAGATGTGTCAGCATGCTAAATTTTGCTTACAATATGTTGTTTTTATTTATTTATATACCTTTATAATCCTGATCATTCTTAACATACATTACAAGAAATCAGTTTGAATTTCCTAAAACATTCAACGTACAAAGATTTTGTTAATTTTTTGAATGATGACGTCATAAATTATTCACTACCATGATCATTAGAAGTGGAACAAAATTAGAGACATTATATTTGCAAAGCTACGTCGCAGCAAAGTATCTCAGGAGACGGCGCCGTCTGTACTCGGTAGCCAGTAACTACATGCTTGTTAACTCGTCTCATATATAATGCAGCTATGTCAATGTGGACATATACAGGATGTTTGTTTAATCGTAAATCTTAATTTTAAGCTAATATTAGGTTTAGATGTACAAAATGCATTCTTTCAAATTAAAATGTATGTTAGATCAGATGTCTAGATCGGTTTGTCATAGACTGCATTATTATCATAGCATCATAGTTTTATCATCATTGGATAGAAAAGGCGTTAACTAAACTGTGACATGGTATTTTATTACGTTTTTATTCTCAACGCGATCCAAATATCTTAAAAAACGTTTACTTACGTTTTGCTTCGATACCGGAAAATCTTCCGGAGGAACAGCGAGTAATTTTAAATGTGCAACAGCTATTATTTTTCAAACATTAAACATTTACAATTTAAGACACCCTGTAGTTGAGGGGTGGCTAGATAGAAGGTAAAATAAAGGCTCGCCGAATGTCGTACGCCGTGACCTCTGGGACCAGCTCGCGGCTGACTTATTTAACTTCATGCGAACTATCCACTGGCAATATTTGCATGTACTTACTGCTAACTACATCACTGAACGTATTTCTGTGTTTAGAATGGTTGAGATTTTGAAAGGATTTTATCGAGAAGTTACATATTCTTTTTATTATGTCAATTTTATTGGGAATGTAGAGTTACTTATTCTCTTTTCGACGGCCGACTGGCGCAGTGGACAGCGACCCTGCTTTCTGAGTCCAAGGCCGTGGGTTCGATTCCCACAACTGGAAAATGTTTGTGTGATGAACATAAGTGTTTTCCAGTGTCTGGGTTTATCTGTATATTATAAGTATTTATTCATAAAAATATTTATCAGTCATCTTAGTACCCATAACACAAGCTACGCTTACTTTGGGGCTAGACGGCGATGTGTGTATTGTCGTAGTATATTTATTTATTTATTTTATTAAGTACTTAACTAGTGAGCTTGAGTAACATATTAACCTTATGTTACCTACGTCAAATATGTCTCCCAGAAGTCTTCGGCCGCGGCTAGTTAACCTACCGACAAAGTCGCGCCGCCAAACGACTTAGCCTTCCGATTAGCTCGCTACCATCTTAATATGAATCATCATTTACCATCAGGTAGACTTTAGTCACCATATCACCAGGAAGCGGTGATAGTCCAGTGGTTAGGACTTCGGCTTTACTTTCGAGTTCGAATCCCAGCACGCCTCTACCTTCCCTTACGCCTCTACCCTCTATCTTAAGTTATGTGTGTTTTAAGTAATTAAAATATCACTTGCTGAAAAAATCGTGATGAAACCTGCATGGTCACTCACAGGTTTGATGCCTGGCCGAGGCAAATAGGGAATATATAATTTATGTAATTTCTAAATGCTATTTACAAATGTTAACATTTAATTATAATTTGAAATATATTATTATTTTAAAAAACACTTGTTTTTTTAACTTTTTTGATAGCACTTGTTTAGAGCTATAATTCCAATGAATAAACCTACCCTCTATTACTATCCCTCTTTACACACCTCTATCCGAACACAGAACAAAAAAGATGATTTGTCAAAATAAATTAAGCGCAAGACATTCGGCGGCGAACCGTCATAGCCTCGTCAAATATTTACTCCGCGGTTACGGATGGTAACAAGGTCTACGAAGTACTGTACGGCACAGATATTGTTGCGATTTTGACAATTTATATTTGCCTTTAATTTACAGTGTAATTTGCAGTTGAAAAAAAACATAACGATCATGTGACTGAGTGAAAAGTTCGTATGTGTAACCTACTAAAAGGATTTTATTTCCATATCTTATTATTATCCATATTATAGAGAAATTGAACATGTCACCTTGGAGACATATTTCAGTTAAAAGTTGTTTTAAAACTTTGCCTTTAACATATTATACAATTACTTATAATTCCGAATACTAAGAAAAATAATACTATGCTAACTTTGTTCTGGGCTTTTTTATAAACTGACGTGTTGCGATTTAAACCTGCGTAGCTTAAGTTTCAAGTTAACCAGTGAAATTATTTTCGTCAGCTCAGATTATTCATACACAATATTTATTTATATTTAATTCAATATACCTACGCCGTACGCGTATTTTAGAAATACCCAAAAAAGCAGGTATCTGTTTTAAATTTCAAGCCGTTTTAAGGTTAAGCCTTATATTTAAGAAACTAAAGAAATTAATAATACTTAGTTACACACTTTCGTATGGATTCAGCAAAACAATTATTTTATATCAAAGTCTTTTTCTCGGCAGCTACATATCTACTCTATTCGTGTACCGAGTCGTAAGAGGCAGCTCAAATCTCATGTGATTCGAAGCTAACAATCCATCATCGTCTTGGACGGCTACCGTAATAATGCCCTTTCAGAATAACAAATATAGGAAAAGGACCGCTATGTGATGGTGAACCGCATTAAAATTTACCGACATTACCTAGCTACATTATTTGTTGACTTTTTTTGCAGAGAGATATGTGTAATACGTTTCATTTTTTAGGATAGAAACAGGCGCTACTTCGTAGAATTTCATTGTTTAGGTATATTATAAAATACATTAAGCTTAATTTGTTTATAATATCTTCAATCTTAATATAGCACCCCATTTGGATCTTTCAAAATGTACTCTCTACGCAAGTCATTTTCTTAGTAATTGTGGATTATAAAGTCAACATCTTCTGAGGATGGCCTGTTGTGGAAGCAAAACGTGCGTAGAGAGTGCATTTTGGAAGATCTCTGTGGTGTGATCTATAAAGATATTTTAATTTTATATATTACAGCAATAAACATATCGTCATCTAGCCTCAAAGTAAGCGTAGCTTGTGTTATGGGTACTAAGATAGCTGATGAATATTATTTTAATATAATACACCCAGCCACTGAAAAACATTCATGTTCATCACACAAACATTTTTCCAGATGTGGGACTCGAACCCACGGCGTTGGACGCAGAAAGCAGGGTCGCTGCCCACTGCGCCAACCGGCTGTCAATCATAAAATGCACAGCGTAGATTAGCCTGGTTTTCGCGGCAAGCTACATCTTTATATTTTTTTTTATTCATCATTATAACCATCCTCAGTCTATTAGTATATCTTTTATCTCTTGGGAAAAAAGGCATTTAGATCACATACCGTCCACGCTATTGCAATGTGTTATCAGAGTAATATTTACTAGTGATAATGTAACCGGAATTAAGCGAGGGCTGCACCATGCGTTCAACCTGTGTCATGAGCGGCCTTCATGTTTGCATCCAGCGTGTGATCAATAAAATAAGCCTAAGCCTTTAAGAAAGGAGTGAAAGATCACTTTTTTTTTTAATCGACCGGACATCCATAGAAATAATCACTGTTTTTGTTTTTTATTTTGTACTTTTATCTTTGAAACGAGTGAAGGATCATATTTGCCTATTTCGGTCGAGCATCGGTAACCGACGTAGATCGTAGGGATAACACCCTGATGTGGCAGTGGGCCGATCACGTTTGTCGGACGACAGATGGGCGTTGGAGCCGAAAGGTCCTCGAGTGGAGACTGAGACTCGGCAAGCTGAGTTTGGGGCGCCTCCCGACTAGGTGGTGCGATGAGTTTCGTAAAACTCTAAGAATACAGGTGTTACAACACAGTTTACACGTCTTTAAACGTGATTTCCAACGCATGGTTCCTATTTACCGTGTTTTTTTTTAAATTACACAAACTACTAAAATTAGTAATCGTCGCATCCTGAAACTCACATGAGTTTATTTGGACGCTGCACATTCCTCTAAATAATAATAATTAATTTTTAATATACAATATCATTTTTGAAGCAATACAGTATACAGCAGGTAGCAAACTAATAAATCCAGTGTAGGTAATCGAGCGACCGGTTTGGCTTCACAATACTAATTTCATAACTACCTGGTACTGAGAATTTCTCATCATTTATTTTAGCCCGTCCTGACCAGGATTCAGTTGATCCAGAGATCTTGTTGAACATGAATTTCACAGACCAACGAGGTAGTGTTGCATCAACTTAATACATGCATCAACTACTGAAATCATTTTGCTTAGTGAAAATTAAGCTAAATTTGCTATACACCGCGAGAAGCAGGAGAATCTGTATGGTGTAATTTATAATTTCTTCAATTTTTTTACTCCACACGCTTGTAATTTGTTTACTGTAGGCAAATATTGCCTATATCTCAGGCATATATGCATCAGTTAAAAATCATTTCCTTGTAGACTGTCATTTTGAAATAACGCTCCACTTGTAATGTAAATCCAACTCCCGGAGGTTCAAAGAAAATTAAGTGTCTCCATTCGCAAGATGGCGCTTTTGTTATATTTACGACACGATGGGTGCGCGTGCACTTAATATTCATTAATTCCCTTCGAAATGAGCACGCTCACTCTTCCGCTTCGGTGACGTGTGATTTGAGTGCGGTTTTGTTTAGAATATTCCACTTGTTTAAGAGTTTGATTACACTCGTAGGTAAGGGGCATGGAGATAGCGAATATCGCGGCATTCGGGATTCCTTCAATAAATAAAATAAATAATAAATATGCTACGACGATACACACATCGCCATCTAGAACCAAAGTAAGCGTAGCTTGTTTGGTGGTTACTAAGACGACTGATGATTTTTTTTATATATTTTTAAGCTTTTCCGGCGAACTTAGTACCGCGGATAATTTTTATTTTTATGAATGTTATATTTTAATACTTATTATCCTATTCCGATCTACGAGGAATCCAAAAAATCATATATCATAAAAATTGGTCCAGCCGTTCCTGAGTTATAAATGGTGTAACTAACACAACTTTCTTTTAAATATATAGATACTTAGAAAATACATATAAACACAAAGACACTGAAAAACATTCGTGCTCATCACACAAACCTTTTCCAGTAGTGGGAATTGAACACGGTCATGGGCTCAGAAAGCAGGGTCGCTGCCAACTGCGCCAATCGGCCGTCAATAATTAATAAGTTAATTATTAAAGGAATCATGTATCATCACCCGCAGCCTATGACCGTCACTGCTGGATACAGACCTTGTCTCTCATGGCAGTGACGGTTTTAGAACCTATAGACATTATACCTAGCTGCGCCATGCGGGCTTGTGGGAATAATTTTTTAAAAATAAGTACATGACAGAATAATCGTTAATGATTATACATACTTTACCTAAATTTGATTTTTAATAATTGTTGTTGAGAATTTGGCACTCCAGCTTAGTATATTATATCAGATTTTGTTTGTTTTTAATATTGTTCTTTCTTTCTTTATAAAATTATTAACATAGAATTAGTTTGCTTTATTTTCCTTTTGTATATTTTCGTATATTTAGTTTCTCTTTTGTTTTATTATAATTTTTTTATTTTTTACTTTTTCTTTTCGTGGTATATATATGTCTATCTTCGTTTATAGTATAGTAGTCGACTTGAATAGTAGTACCTAGTAGTAGTAAGCATGTTGTAGCCACCTATAAGTTAAATCTTATGTATTTCTTATAGGCTATTATTACCTTAGGCTATATGTCAATGTATTACATGTGATTCTGTTGGTGGGGCTTTGAATAAATAAATGCCGATAAGTTTCCCCTTTGCTGCGTGTAGAAGAAAAAGTTAACTGTGATAGTTTATATATTTGTGTATTATTATAAAGATTTTTGCAATAGAAGAACCAAGGACTATGCGTAATGCTAATATTTCGCTCTACCTATTAATCGTTAAGATCCCGTAATTAAAGACGTGAATTTAGAAATCCCTACAAGAGTAATATGGACATAAATAGATGCCCATCGAAAGTAATAATTGGGTTGGTAAAAAACATGATAACAATGATCTGTATTGATAGTTTTTCCCTCAATTGCAGGTAAAACATGCCCTTTGTTTTCCCATTTTCTGTTTTGTTATGTATCTTTTTTTTATTCCTTTACAAGTTAGCCCTTGATTGAAATCTCACCTGCTGGCGATGTAGTCTATAATGGTAACCGGCTACCCTGTTAGGGGCATGACAGTTACCTATACTAAACCCGTATATGTACCCGCATAGAAACTGATTAGAGGTAATCAGTTTCTACGCAATCGCTTAGCGGGAGGTTTGCACCTTTTGGAGATTAAATATACTAAATATACTACTTACGAAAATACACAAATCACCATCTAGCCCCTAAGATGGCCGATGAATATTTCAATGAATAATAGACATAAATACTTAAAATAAACATATAAACACCCAGACACTGAAAAGACACTGGGAATCGAACCCACGGCCTTGATTTCAGAAAGCAGGGTCGCTGCCTCTGTGCCAATCAATCGGCCTATCAAAACACGATTGAACCCGAGACCTCCCACTTAAAAACCCCAACCATCACCGCTGCGCCTGAAACTATGGGTTTTTCTCCAATTCCGAGTGCTGCCTTGTCCTAATCAAATATATTGGTTTCTTGCTGGTGGCTTATAATGTCTTAGTACTTTTTCCTCGAGTAGTAGCAAGGTTCCCACTAGCCAACGGCTTTGCATAGCTGGCAAATTCAAATCTTTTGGTCCTTATTTGGCACAGAGAACAGTTTACAATGACCATGCTTTCTGAGTTTATAGTCAGTCTAGTACTTTTACTTCGAGTTGTAGCAAGGTCCGCACTAGCCAACGGCCTTGCATAGCTGGCAAATTCAAACCTTTTGGTCCTAATTTAGCACAGAGAATAGTTTATAGTGACATTGCTTTCGGAGAATAAGGCCGGGTTCGATTCCCACAACTGGAAAAGGTTTGTGTGATGAAAATAAATGTTTTTAAATATCTGTAAATTATACGTATTTATGTATATCATTCATAATTTATTCTTAGTACCCGTAACACAAGCTACCGTTCTTTGAGGCTAGATGCCCGTGTTTGTACTGTCGTAATATGTTTATTTATATATTTTATAAAGTACACGGCTTGCCTGACCCAAGAACCGTAGCGCACGTTTTAAAGCCAACATTAAAAAAATGCATAAACTGACCAATAGTTATTTGGTTACTTCACGTTGCGCGATGAATTCTTATCGAATAACTCTTTTCCTTTCGACAAACTAAACGTAAAGGAAACCGAAGCAAGAAATTAAGAGTTGTGTCGCAGCAGGCCTCGGGGGAAATTCAGCCAATCACAGCCTTGGAATTGCTCATCGCTTCGGCTGCTATTACACTCTGATACTTACATATTATATGAAACTTTATTTAGTTTTACCACATTATTTTGTATCCTGCCTTATCGTTACTCTATTTAAATGTATCAGAAATGGGATTTATTTACAACTAATACTAATTGATGAATTTAAATATGAACCCCACAATTACCATGTCTCGTATTCTTTTGGCTTTCAGAGTAACATTTAAAATCAAATTTACTTTTTAGTCAATAGTCAATAGTCAATAGTCATTTATTCATAAATATTAATATTATACGTCACAAAGTAATTATTCAATAATAAATTGTCTCATGCAAATGTATATTGAAATTTTATAAATTCATTATAATATTATTCTATAATAACAAATAAGTAAAGTCAATCTTCACAATATTTTACTATCCAAGAATTCATTATAACTGTAGAAAGCCTTCTCGACAAGCCAAGTCTTCAGTTATTTCCTAAATAAATTATTATTTGGTGCATCTCTTATGCTACTTTGTATCCTATTAAAAACTTCTGGGCCCATGCCTGCTACAGTCTTTGTAGCTTTTTTAAGGCTGTGATATTTTGATAGAAGTCTATGAGGGTATCGTAAGTAACAATGACTCCTTTTGTTAAACTCGTTTCTGTGCTGCTCTACGTATACTGCTACATTATAAATGAGTAGGCAAGGCAGCGTTAAAATACCTAGTTTAATAAAGTAGGGCCGAGCTGGGGTGTCTTGCGATACATGAGCAAGTATCCTGACTGCCCGCTTCTAATAATAATTAATATATTATTCAAAGAAGTGAACTTTTATTCGGTGCACGTTATTTATAGTTTAGATTTACTGTGGTTTAAATGCAATAGAGAATCATAAATAATTGTATCGACAACTACAAGGAACAACTTTTGATAATTTTTTTTATCTCGTGGATACCGGGTTAAATAATTTGTATCTTATGTCGTTCCCTAAAATGCTATCTTTAATTCTTTGCCGAATTACATCGAAATCTGTTCAGTCGTTCAGACGTGAAAAGGTAAAAGACTAAAGAATTACTTTCTAATTGAGAATTTTTTTTAGTATAAGTTAGCCCTTGACTAGAATCTCACCTGGTGATGCACTCTAAGATGGTAGCGGGCTAAGCTGTTTGGGGCATCGTATACCCGAGCGCTAAATCGCTCTTATGTCTTTGTGAGCATGGTGGTAACTAGAAAATTTGGCAATTATAAATTCTCAAATAGACCCTGCCGGGAATCGAACCCAGGACGTCCGCTTACAAGATCACTACTGCACCATGGAGGTCGTCTCAGGTCGACTTGATTGGATTAACGTAAAACTCGTAACTCAATTGACAAACTTCTTCTAAACTGAAGTTAATCTTCCTTGTGGACATTATTTTCTTGCTATTTTGCAAAAATCTTAAAAAATATGTAGACGAAACCAACTCTGGGATGCCACAATGACTTCGCAATTTATGCATCACAATAATTAAAAATCCTTCTTTTGCTGTCAAAACATCAATATTGTAACTCCCAGTGGAGTACAGGAACTCGGATAAACAGGCGTAAAAGCTTTTAGAATTATCGTTCATTCATTCGTTCAATATTTCTTTGTCGCCTCCCTTCAACCGCAAAGGCGTTTGCTTTAAACCAGCGAAATGCTTAAAAGAAAAATAATATTGGCCAAGTGTCAGTCGGATTCGTCATCTGATTGGTTCTGTATTATAACAAATCAGACAGATCAAAGTCAGACAAAAGTCAAAAATATATTTTTATTAAATAAGGTACATACATGACATTTTTACATAGTAGTGAGATGATGGCGATAACTACAACAGCTGCAGAGCTAGCATAGTTTAAAACGTAATACTAGAACTATGTAATAAAGCTTTTTTGTAATTCAGACACACTTGTTTCCTGACCGATTTGTGAGAATTGTGAGCCAGCTCTGCTCTGAAAAATTTTTGCATTAGAAATCAGAATAATTTGCCACCGGCTCTCAGTATACATATTATATAGAGAAGGAGAGAACGGAGAAATGGAAAAGCAGTCGATGTATTTACGAATGTTACCTTAACTAAGGTATCCCTAATTTTCCACGTAAACGGGGAAAAATATCAAAAATTATGAAAAAAATATCAAAGATTTTACTTAGTTTATTACTCGGTATACTTATCTAATATTTCATTAAAGCTTGGTTTTAAAAAATTGTATCCACGGAACCCAAATAAAGATTGGAATTATATAGAGAAGGAGAGAACGGAGAAATGGAAAAGCAGTCGATGTATTGGTTTCACCTCTTTACGAATGTTACCTTAACTAAGGTATCCCTAATTTTCCACGTAAACGGGGGAAATTATCAAAAATTATGAAAAAAATATCAAAGTTTTTACTTAGTTTATTACTCGGTATACTTATCTAATATTTCATTAAAGCTTGGTTTTAAAAAATTGTATCCACGGAACCCAAATAAAGATTGGAATCTTTGTGAAATTCAAATCCCCTGTGTATAGAGTGGATGGTATGGTTTGGATAGATGATTTGGAAGTGGGATGCTTCCACGCGACGCTTCTGAATTACTGATTGATTATGCATTCGCGTCACGGCTGACGTGAGGGCGGGAAACAATATAATACCGACATTTTTGTGTTTTGACTCTGGCATTATCGGAATGGCTTTTGGGTTATTGATTGGGTTGTTTTTATTCATTTTAGATCTTCACTTGACCGCTTTTTCAAATCATGGGAAAACAGTAAATTCAAAGCAGATCATTGAGTACATGGTATGTAGTAATTTTTCTTGAATATCAGTATTATAGGAAGATACCTTAGTTAAGGTAACATTATTGGTTTTAATTCGCTTTGTTAATTTTTAGTAAGCCCAGCGCCAGATTATCTAAATGTTTCTGATTTTGGGATGTCAGTGAGCTTTTGTATGAAAAAATTGGATACAGATATATTATGGATATCGAAAAAAAAGGAAATTACATTTTAAAATTCAAATCATTTATTCTCATACGTTGATACGCACTGGAGTTTTCCGTTTCTTTTATTATAAAATAGTTTAAGCTATGTATTGTGATATTCAATATTCAGAGAAAGTAAATAAATAAATATTTATAAAGAAACCAGTCTCCAAAATGAAAACATGAATAACTAAATATCCAATTTTACGAGCTACCTAGTCCCTTATTACATAAAGTAAAGTAAAGGAAGATAAACTAAATCATATTTTGGGGTTAAATTGGTTCGCCAACCATCGATAGTTTTTAGACATTTTTTTGTAACTAATATTCCTTTGAAATTATATGCAATAGATAAAAACATCTTCTTAATATGATTCCGCCTACAGTTGTAAAAATATTGAGCATTATGTTGAGACGAAACCTTACAATACCTTGAATAGTAATTACCTATTACGAATAAGTCAGTGTTGAGAGTCACATAAATAATTTAAATAACATGTAAATCACTCCAATCTAAACACAAAATAAGATACCCAATTCGGAATCAAGTAAAACTAATTAACAAGTGACCCTTCTCATAACCGGACTTTCCTTGACACCACAAGACCCCACAAGATGGCGGCCACAGATAACCCTCAAATGTCCTGCAACTGGCCTGATAAAACAGCCAAATGTTGACCCGAACCCCTTTAAAATTCAATGGGGAATCGCGAGATCGCATTATATTTAATTTGTGGTAAACAGGGTTTAATGTGTTCATAATACTTAATGAATTATTCAACATGAAGTAAAAGCTAGCTCGTCATAACCATAAGTCAAGGTAAGTCATAGTTCCAGAGAGATTTTTTAATACTCTTTAATTTTAGTAATACTTCACTGACTAAAATTAAATATCTCTTTTATTTATTTAGTCGGCTATAATCATAAAGGGCCAAGAACTACGGCATGTACGACATAGTGTTATATAAAGTAATTTTGTAAAGAACCTAAGAAGGTTAATAATAAAACTTTTCAGATCTATAACTTGATATATTAAACAGATATTTTACTAAATTGATTAGGTATTTTAAACATTTGCTTGTATGATAAAAATATATTTTACCCATAATTTTTTGAATAGTTCTCAAGAAATAATTAAAACTATATTCGACTGATTGCGAAAGTTGGTGCATTACCGATTCACTTCAGTCACGTACTGAGATTCAGGTGGCCCAAAGATCACCTCCTGGTTTTATAATCATTACCGATAGATTTACCGATAGTCGAAAACCAGTTCAAAGCTTTATGTCGGCTTATTAATAAGTATCTACGTGAAAAGTTACCAAAACAAAGAAGAAAATAATGTTAGATTATTTTTTTTGATTGATCATAAATTACGACTTATTCATATCACCTACATATCCATTCAACAATATCGCCATACTATTTGTCAATAAAGATCATTATCTCGATCCAAACAGCCAATTAAAAACCGAAAATCGTAGCGACAACTGTTTGTCTTGTTAGCAATATTTTTAATTGAGACAGCGCTGTATTCTGACAAACAATAGTTTAAACAACTATTTTATAAAGACCCCCTAGCAGTTCTTTGGACTTTGGAATATTGGGATAAAACTCGGACTCAATTGTATCCAGGGATCGAGGTATAATGGTTTTAAATGTAGGGTGAATGTTTACTTAAACCGGGCAAATAATTAAGAATGTTCATTGGTTTTGTCAACAGAATGTGTGGGGTCGTTGTGGGATTGATTGTTTGCACTATTTCTAATATTGTGTTGAGTTTATTGGTTTTTATTTTCTGGTAGATTAGGTTTTTGATTATTTTCACTCAATATCGATACCATTCTTCAGCTCAAAAGCTCACGAGAAAATAGCAGTTAAGTAGATACTTGCAACTTAAACTATTCTTGTTTAAGCAAGGCCAAACCGCAACGATCAACCTGCTTCATAAGTATTATGGCCCTTTTAACAATCTTATCTTACTGAGTAATTAAATACTAAGACACTGGTTTCGCTTGCTTGTCTTGCTTTTCAGCATAGGCCTCTTCCAGGTTCTTCAATCATACACGATTATGGATTTTCCTTCTTTGCAGTACTCCTGCTGCCGCTCTTAGGACCTTTGGAATAGTCTTCCTTTTTTTTTCTCTTACCGTCTCTAGGACGTACAAGACGGACTAGTCTATTATATCTTTGGCTCAATTTTCTATTTTACTTCTCATTAAAAAACTAGCCCACTGCTATTTTTAGTTTATTAATATTGTACGTTACCTTTCTAATGTTTGTTTTCCCGCATAAATTTAGGTTTAATATTATCTTGTCTTTTTACTTCTAGGCATGCTTCTTTAAATGTTAGGTATCTTGGTAATGTAAGTTCCTAATGTTAATAACGTAAATATTGTTTTTTTGGTTTTTACTACTTTCACGCATTAACGAAACAACCGATTGACATGTATTTCTGCATAGACTTTATGTGCCTGAGGGAGATTAGGATATAGGATTGGTGAACTACCGAACTAACCACATATTATTGAGAACATTATGTAGACCCTCAGGAGTGCAGGTTTCCTCACGATGTTTTCCTTCACCGTCGAAGCAAGTGATATTTTTAATTTCTTAAAACGCAGATAACTAAGAAAAGTATTAACGCCCCACTGATTCCTAAAAAAAGGAAAATACATTTATAGAGCTTGCTAGGTTGCTTTAATGCGAGAAAAGAATGAACTTTTACCAAGATGAATTGGTTTATATATGGGTCGCAGGGAAAAGAAAAGACGTGTGCACTGTTCGACTGTCTACTTTATATTGAATAAATTCAGAAAAACATTGTACAAGAAACGAACAGAAAATGAATGACATAAAAGGTTAGGAGCGGTAAACTATACAATTTGAACTGGGCTGGCTGGGGTTCGAAATTGGCCGCCCAAAAATTAAGTCGAGCTTCTACCCACTGCGCTATCACGCTTCAGTTGTCATGCTGTTATTACTTTGCTTTAATGCTAACATAAATGGGCATACTGTGATGAAATTAATTATTAGGTTTAGGATACTTTCCATCAGGATAACCTTAGAACAAAATATATTAAATTTTCTCAGACGTTCCTACCTTCACGCAGCATCTTTCGAAATTAGGTAGGTATAACATTAGTAGGGCAGAGCTAATTCGATTACAATCGTAACGGTGTTGCATCTACAATGCATCACAATGTCAAACGTTGTAGCAGATGTATCCCATTACAAGTTCCTGTTATAGGAACAGCGTAATCGGGGTATATCGTACGAAGGTACCTATTTTAGTGAATTATAGAATCATGTGGATAAGATTACATTTGGGCGGTATAATAACTTTTTTATTTGTTGTTCGAATTGCAGCACGCACCTCTAACTTTTCTAAGTTATGTGCGTTTTAAGTAATTAAAATATTACTTACTTCAACGGTGAAGGAAAACATCGTGAGGTAAACTGCATGCCTGTTCTCCATAATTTTCTCAAAAAGTATGTGGAGTCCACCAATCCGTACTGAGCAAGCGTGGTGGACTACGGCCTAAACCCTTCTCATTGTGGGAGGAGACCCGTGTCTTGTAGAGTTTTGGTAATGAGTTGATATGATAATGGTATCCATCACCATCAACATATCAACCCAATTGCTCTTTTATAGTTATTAATTGTACAGTTAACTAATCTTGGCGACACTTCATATGTTTATTATTATCTATTCTAATCTATACTCTACACTAATATCATAAAGAGGAAAGGTTTTTTTTTTCCATTCAACCATCACGTAGTATTATGGGCAAGTATTATTCATATTAAAAAATTGGAGATATTAAAAAATATTCTTCTCTCATATATTATTATATATGTTACCCTTAGTAGCACAACTTAGGACTATAAAATTCATGAATTGGCATGCTACATCCGATTTTAAAGATAAGATCTAAAAAATAACTGTAGAAATACACTTCTTTTTCTACGGGATGTTTAAAAACAAAACCAAACACGGACGTGTCGTGGGCAACAGCTAGTCTTATTATAAATTTCCCAGTGGCCCAGGTTTTCTTTATTTGTTTAGAAAAATGATCAAAATCAGTTGGCAAATCTAATAAGAAAGTACTAAAACTTGTAGGGAAAGACCGAGAACTGTCGTCCACTATTATGCGCAGAAAGGTAGCTTTCTTTGGCCACCTACTAAGAGGAGACCAGTTTAACTTCCCAAGACTTGTACTAGAAGGTAAAATGGTTGGGAAGAGATCTCCAGGACGTTCGGGACGCAAATGGTTGGACGATATAAGGGGCCACCCCCTTATATCGTCCAACCATTTGCGTCCCGGACCCGTACCGGACTTTGTTACCGAGGTCTAAAGAACTTATATACTTATAGAGCTCTTAATATTTCCGATTGTTGACCGCCGAACTTCAATTTCAAAAATATGGCACCCAAAGATGACGAGGATGGATGAGTACGGAAATCGGTTTCGACACGACATCGTAAAAAAGTTCAAACTGTGAAAATTCACGTTATTAAGACTATGCAAAATGTATACTTCTCTCGATTTACATACGAATAGTTACAAGACTGGTAAGTGACAATCCCAGTTCGATATCAGATACAACTATTCAACGTAGACAAAGATTTTGTCAACTACCAATAGCTCATTACCATTGAAACATCTGTTTATACGCATAACATACTAGATCTATTTGAAAAAAAGTTTTAACTAAGACAATAATTGTTACTAATAATATTATAACTTTGAATAAAAAATTAACAAAAATTGTTACTATTTAAAAGATTGTTTATCAGGAAGATTTTCTAATTCTTTAGAGAATTATCTTAAAAAAAGAGTTTAACATTCCTATCCCTATTATTCTCATCCATACCCGCTTCGGGGGCGCATACGCAATGCCCCGGATTGTGTAAAGTACGAAATAATTTCACGCATCACGTGTCACCCGGATAATGACCCGGGAGCGAGTCCCGGACAAAACAAACACGCTTTTAATAAGGGAATGAGGACGAAGAAATGGCCGGGGAAAAGAAAAAGAAACTGGTTAAAAGTTAGTAGGTATACCTAGTGAGAAGGGTTTTTTTTATTTCTACAAGTAATTGAAAATAATCCTTTTGAGACTACGGCTGTTTATTCTTATCGGCCGTTCCTTCATCTGTGTAGATTTGTCCAGCTCTTTATCTGTCTTTTTCATTTATTTTGCTTTGATATCTTATATAGCATAATATGCTAAAACTACGTTGTGAAATAGATAAGGGTGAAATAGATAGCTTAGTTGTTTTGGACTTCTTATTAGAGTCAAAGTCTAATAATGAACCAACTTAATTGTACATACAGATAAAGGACAATAGAAAAAGTATGTGAGTACCTACCTTATTGAAATTCAAATAAAAAGAGAAGATTCACAATGAATCGTGTCACCCCTTTTCATGTGTCACCCACCCGTACATAACTTAAGTGTAGCGTTACTAGGTAACCAAAAATTTTGAAGAAAAAGCAATGTTATCAATTATCATGTCCAAGCAGTCCAAGTTTTTATAGATTCTACATGAGACGTGAGAAGTGAGATTTCATTAACTTTGAAAAATATTTACGTTTATTTTATCGCATTTTCTTATCGACTGAGAAATTAAACTAAGGCGTGACGTGTAGAACATACCCTATGCAATCCCTTTGCATAATCATCATTTTTATCCAAATCCAAGGTTTGATATCCAATAATAATGAATAATCAATAAATATAATACAAACAAACAATACACACATCGCCATCTAGCCCCAAATTAAGCGTAGCTTGTTTTATGGGTACTAAGATGACTGTTGAATATTTTTATATGCATAAATACTTATAATATACATATAAACACCCAGACACAAAAACATCCATATTCATCAGACAAACATTTCCCAGTTATGGGAATAGAACCCAATGTCTTTGACTCAGAAAGCAGGGTCGCTGCCCACTGAGCCAATCAAATAACATATAGCCAAAGTTTTATTTTAATTCCATTACAAATTCAAATTCAAAAATTTTCAAATTTATTCATTTAGACCTTATCACAGGCACTTATGAAGCGTTCATACATTTAACAGGTAACTAATGTTAGTGATGGTTATAACTGCATTCGTTAACTCAAAACTAAAGCTAGGAGGGTTCCAAACGCACCCTGGTCTTAGAAGAGCCCACAACAAACTTACAGGGTTTATTTATTATGCGTAAACATTTTGTATATGTAAAACGAATAAACGAAATAAGATCTCTGGAATTAGTAGCGCCGGATTTGGTTTACTTGATACCCTCAACGAGGCTTGTCTCATCGTGTTTACGAGTAATAAATTAAATTTACAACGTGTTGAAGTGAAAGAATTAAGCTGTGAAAGGGCGATGCTGTTTCCTACAGAAAACATTATTTAATGCTCACCTTAAGACATCTTTACTTTCTTGCCTTGTACCTATGAATCGTACCTATATGTATTTTTGTAACTTGCATCGATTATGTACCGTATTGTGATCATTAATGTATTTTAATAATATAAGATTCATGTAACAGATATTTTTCACATTAAAATTCGTGGTTTTAGAAAAATAATTCTGGCATAATAACCTCCGCGTATGTATGTCTTAACCACTGCACGGATTTCCTCGAGCATGTGGACGAAGTCGCAGGCCACAGCTAGTAATAAATACATTTTCTAACACCTTTTTCATCTGTAACAGCAAAATAAATAAAATAAAATTGAATTAAACACAAAGTTCTTCCGCTGCCGAAGTAGCTATTTGAAGAAATAATAACTAGAGCTGTACTTTAAAGATGGCTCTTAAAGCCTAATGCTCTGTTAACATATGAAGGGGGAAATAAATCTAATATGTACTGTATTGCGTGTTTGAGTTAAAGAATTTCAAAGGCGTCGCGCCTGTCGCGGTTCGTTACATGTGCCGGGATATTAATGGTTTTACGCAAATTTCCTCGCTTTGTGTGTTTAAAACGAGATTTAAGAAACGTTATTTATCTTTATCAGATTCCTGTTCTGTATCCGTATATCGTGTGTCTACCCCCCTGGTACCTATTTAGAAGATAGAATTAGTGATATATTGTATTATGTACTTTGAAGTTTTGTAACTATAAGCACAAAGCCTATGTCTTATTGCAACTGTTAACTGGGGAGAGCACTGATAACTGTCATGCGAGTTTATACTCAGTTTAGTTATCAGGGCCTCTAGCTTATTTTATAGTTAAGCTTTGGTTACCTGTATACATTGTTTTTTAGAAATATAAATGATTATAATTATTATTATAGTTATTTTAATAGGGTATAAGAGAGAAATCTCTTCTGAGGTTACAATATTTGACTCCAGCTTCTCTGAATTACTATACACACAATAAAGATACACTATCTTTATGCATTAACAATCAGCATCAGCAAAATAATACAATCAGACCAACACAAAACGTAAATAACACCACAAAAGAGTTACATACGTCCCAACAATAACCCTAAACATCTTTATTTCACCGTCCATTGACCGTCAATGAAAACACAAAGCGTTCAAATTGAATTTATTGCTTGTCAAATTCTCACTTGTTACATTGTAGTGGTGGCCATTGCTGGTAATTGCTCCAACACATGTCGTGAAGGGGTTGAAGGAATTGTGTGTTATACGAAAATTATTACAGTCTATTGTTGATCATTTGATTCGTATTAAGGAGCGAATTTGACTAGTTTTTTAACAAATCTATCACGATATCTAACAGGTTTTTGTAACTCTTCCTGGCGCAGTGAGCGAGAGTTCACAGGTTCAATTTCCAGCGGGGACAATTTAGGAATTAAAAAATTCTGAATTTTCTCTGGTATTGTCTGGTGGAGGCTGGTACCGGTCCGAATTAGCGGTACGGGTTTAATATAGCTGAACTACGCCCAACAACTTGCTGCCATCTTAACACCCCGTAAGATTGAAGATAGGTATTATACAAATTAGTTATAGGAAAAATACCCAATTTAAAACACCTTTATTAAGCACAAACGTAATTTCCACTAGTTTCCAACATTTAAAATTCCAGCACTTAACTTAACGCTGATCACTAATCTCAACAGCAATCAACTAAAATTAAGTTAAATGCTGGAATTTTAAATTACTACCTAATACACTAATTTAGTTTGTTAGTATCCTATTTTTTTTTTAATTAGGAGGGGAAAATCCTAACGGACATCCCCATGGATAGTGTCGGACTTCTACCGACTATAAACCCCTCCTGCCTTCTACAAAATTTAAAATTCCAACACTTAATCAGTACTGAGTACACTAATTTAGTTTGCGTTATCCCTGTATTTATGTATACATTTTCTTGACTTTTTCAATTCCAAAAGAACATAATGTAGGTACTTATTAAAGAAAATACCTAGGCAAAAATAGATACCACATTCTCATAAACCTGGGTACCTTATAAAATATATAAACCTACTTTCGTTTTTGTTTATTAAATGTTTTTATACAGACTACGAACATAAAACAAATGCGATTTTCTTGTCAAAACTACAAAACTATTGTTCAGGGGGTACAAAATCGCCGCATCGTTTACTTTAAAGTTTGTTGGAAGTTGGGTTAAAAGTGCTAAGCCGTGTCGGGACTGAGTATTCCCGGGACGGTGCTTATCCATCAATATCTTTGCATACGCCACGTTGTGTTATGGTTTAGTACCTATACGAGTTTCGGATATATATAGATAGTGAGACAGTGACAGCTTTTTGTTCTAGAAAATATCTTCCGTGTTTATAAAGTCAAAGTCAAAGTCAAAAATATCTTTATTCAAGTAGGCCCATAGGTGGCACTTTTGATGCGTACATATGAATTACACGGTAGTGAGATGATGGCGATAACCACATTTGTAAACTTAAAACTAAAGCTACGAGGGTTCCAAACGCGTCCTGGTCTAAGAAGAAGCCCACAACAAACTTAGCCGGGTGTTTTAGTTATCACCATTTCACAATGTCATTTTAAATTATTAGAAGAGCAACCTGGTTAGAGCAATAATTTACACCCAAGCTTTTTTATTGTTTACGTAGTCCTTTATACTATAATAGGACTTTTCTATAAGCTTACGTTTAATACAAACTTTGAACTTTTTAAGAGACATCTCCAAGATGTCAATTGGTAGTTTATTGTAGAATTGTATGCAATTTCCTTTAAAGGAATTATGAATTTTATGTAACCTAGTATATTGCACTGTAAGTTTATTCTTACTTCTAATGTTTAAATTATTGCAGTCACATTTTTTCTTAAATTTAGAAATGTTTTTATGTTTTTATAATAATTAAACCATTAGAAGTTGTGATAGCAAAATAAGTAGGACTTCAACTTCACTTTTCTAAGTTATGTGCGTTTTAGGCAATTGATACATTAACTCACTGAATCACTTGGTAAAACGGTGAAGAAAACCAATTTGAGGTAACTTGCATGCCTAAGAGTTCTCCATAAAGTTCTCAAAGGTGTGTAGAGTCCACAAATCTCCACTGGGCTGGCGTGGTGGACTACAGCCTAAAGACTTTTCATTGCGGGGCTCGTACCCTGTAGTGGGCTGGTAATGGGTTGACATGATGAGAACCATTCAAATCTACTCGGAATTTTTTAGTTCCACAACACTTTTCTTCTTTGTAATACCCGTAGCCGTAAGCAAGTACATAGTAAGGTTGCCTTACTAATTATCTTCCTTTTTTTTCACGTGGGGAAATCCTCCTGGATACCACCGCGCCACGGGGAGGCACGGTGGTTATGTCGGACTTGTACCGACTAAAACCCCTAGGTGTTCCTACCAGTCGCCTGGTAGCCACCAGGCGACTGGTACGTCCAGGGCTACGAGAACGTCTAATTCTCACTATCTATTCTACCTATGGCAACAATTATGAAGAACTTTGTACTTTAAATTCATTTCTTGATAATATTCTGCATTTGTAAAGTGATCAGGATATCCTTAATTTAGGATCAGGATATACATAATTCACAAATAATATGATAATCATATAAGATTATCATATTATTTGTAAATTATGTATTATTATGTAAATTCTAAGCGAAAATCACCTTAAGTTTGCTTTACCTTAATTTTTTACTCTTGGCAAGCACTGTTTTTGTGATAAGAAATCTTAGTGTAGCCATTTTATTCTATATAATGTCGTTTACGTAGCTTAGGTATGTGTTTCTGTGAAAGACATTTATATGTTTCCATATTGTTTTATATTTATATGTTTTAAAAAATAAGTTAATATATATATGAAATGCAAATTATAGGCATACCAATGATCGTCGCACATACCCGCTTTGTCCTCGTTACCTGGCCAATTGTTAACTGTAACAACTTCCCTATCCAATTTCGTATTCAATCAGCGTCAAAGTCCTATGGGGAGGTTTTATTAACAAACGAACGGTCTACATAAAGCGGCAATTACGTCACCTACAAACGACATTCAAAATTACCTATTGCCAACATTTTTTCCATCCAACTCCCTGTAGGCACAGAAAACTGGGTAGGTGTGGTCAACTTTGTAACAAACACTCCCATTGGTTGGTTGAGATACGCCCACAGTTGTAACAAAAAGGAATATTTCAGTACAGCGAGCAAGTCCCCGAACGCGGCTCGCGGGAGAGCCTTGAGAATTTCTCTCTCCCTTTCTTAAGGCAATTTGTTGTATTTCAGGACGGTGCGCACGGAATATGGGTTTGAATCAAAATCCCGAGAGAGTAAACAGCGCCACCTAGTAAGTTGTCCCCGAACCACGTCGTGCAGGCTTCTGTAAGATGGCGTCGGCTGTCCTGCTGAAAAAATTACTTTGTGTATAAAGTTTTCCAGAGTCAGTCTCTACATAGCGTCTATATGTATATGTCCATAGCGTTTATATGTCCATATCGATGTATCATGTACTTATTATATTATGTGAAAAGTTGTGGAAACATAATTATTCACAGACTGCTTTATTCAATAATAAAGACCGTTTTTCTTTTAAAGTTGTTATAATTTAGTTTTTAAGGTTCTCGTTCTCTATTACATTCTTCTAAAACACAAGATTTTAATACCTTAGATAATTAGTAGACTGAGTCTTTCTGGCATTTAAATTTGATTTGAATAATAGTTACATCCTTCAAGGATAAATATGCTTTAAAAACTTTTGTGAAGAAGACAACGTAAGGAAATCTACATTATTATCTACGCTGTATTATATTTATATTTTGTGAAATTTCTGTGTGTGTGGTGTACAATAAAAGTGTATTCATTCATTCATTGATTCACTGTCTCTACCCTAAAAATCTAGAATACAAATTGTACCTTTTTTTTCGTAGAGAAATCCTCATGGACACCACCGCAACACGGGAATGCACGGTGGTTATGTCAGACGCGTAACTGCTAAAACCCTTCATTGTTCCAACCAGTCGCCTGGTGGCTGGGCCACTAGAACGCTTTCGTACACAACCGCGAAGAATTTGTGTACCTAACCTAATAATACTATCTGAATTATTTCAGAAAGTGGTTATATAATGTTACTTACATTCTATTCAAACCAAGCCTTCCCCGTTGGACATAAATAGAATGTAACTTTATAAACATAGTTTAAAAATCCATGAGTGCTGTAGCATGTACCAAAGTCAATAAAACTGAACCGGGAAACGAAGACCAACTATTTGAATATGCATAGACGTTAATAAAACTGGATTCAAATTTGCAAGCGTAGGAAAATTTATAAACCGACGCCTCCGTGGAATGGCAACTAGGAGAAGTTTGTTTCAAAAATCAAGCGGTACTAAAGCGGTGTTTCCTAAAAATTTCCCATTCTACCCGTCCGAAATTTTAACTAAAACAGACACACGTATTGTGAAACTTTTTGTTGCTAAATTTGTAGGATTTGGTATGTGCTCGATATAAAGGCTTTACGAGGATGTTTTATAGACTATCTTTATATTTATATCTCTATCTTTATATCTTCTGTGCTTAGCCACTGATGTCCTCCTAAACGACTGGACAGATTTTAGGTTTACTTTTTTGCGAGGGCAGGGAATCAGCCGGTGACATTTTATTCCATTAACTTTACGTTAGTGGTTTCACTTGATAACAATAATTTGAAGTGTTAAAAATCTACCAACCACCAGACTACTTTTTGATAAAGGTCTTTCTGAATAAAATAAACTACGTCTTTTTGATCGTTATAAGGTATTTTCTTATTTCAGATTTTATGTATGATTTTGTTTTTTGATGTACCATTCAATTTAGTAGTAGTTCTAAAAAAAATTAAAGTATTCAGTATCGCTAAGCCTTAAATGAGGAGTTCTGAGTTCTGTCCGCTGAGGAGTTCTGTCCTCTATCTCTAACCACATTCATCAGATCTACACAAAGTATGGGCAAAATTAAACACATATTATATATAACCTCTATAGTACAAAAATAATTATTTAAATCGGTTATGATTTGCCGTAGTTATGGTGTAAAATAATCAAACACTTTCATCCCCTCTCCTAAAGGAACCGAGCTTAATGTCGGGATATAAAAATCTATATTACTTCTAACACTTTTAAGAATATGTGTACAAAGTTTTATGAGGATCGGTTAAGAAGTTTTTGCGTGAAAGCGTAACAAACTACCTTACATTGACCTTTATAATATGAGTAGGGATAGGGAAAAGGGATAGTTAGTTAGTAGGGATTTACTCTTAGTACTCGGATTATGCTACATAAATATATAATGGGAATTCAAGTCACGGATACAATTATCTTTTAATATATAGAGATATCGTTAATAAGCTAGGGTGTGAATTGCTCTAACTTCATAGCTAAATATTAATTAACTGTGAGATAATGATAAACAAAATACCCGGCTAATTATGCACCTCACAATTATGTAAACATACTCGTATGTGAATGAAATTTCGTAATTGCCTGATATAGGCCTTCAAGAATGAAGAATATTGGAATTTGAATTTAAATGATGAAAGTATAGAATGAAGGATTTTTATTTATTTATTTATTTCAAACAAATACATAAAATGTAAAAAATACATTTAAAGTCTGTGATTTCCACGTGTGTGTCGTGGAAATCACTTCTTTCCAGGTTGAAAACATTAAAGATGAATAAAGATAATTTAATAATAAAAACGACAACTCAATAACAAATTAATTAACAAAAAAAAAAACAATAAGCTTAGCATGGATGTAGAGAGTGATAATAAAATACAAGATTGATTTCCAATGAGAGTTTCTCAACTCAAAACTTCCAACCGAATCTCTGAGATAGAAATACAATCGTCAAATAAGTACCTTGTTAGGTAATACAGTAGATACGTTTGTTAGCGGTTTTCGCGCGTCCCTTATCAAGATCACATCGAGTTTTATGGGTCTAATCGCTGCCACAAATAGGCCCCACGTGGGTCATTTCCTATCCTGACCGATTATGGGATTCCAGCTAATTAGCTATTACCGATACGGCGTTACTTGCCTACTACGATTTTGTAAAAAGTAATACTTACCTTTTTTGAAGCGACTTTTGGGTTTTGGGACTTCAAAAAAAAAACGGTCAAAAAAAATCAGCTTATAGCACGTAATCCGTGATATCCAGAACGTAGCTTTAAAGGCCGATAGCAGTGAGCAGTTACCTTGCTTTCTGAGTCCAAGCCTATCGATTTGTTGCCAAGTTCGATTGCCAAAACTATGATGAACATGAGTGTTTTCCAGCGTCTAGATGTTTATCTGTATAATATAAGTATTGTTGTATATTGTTCATAAAAATATTCATCAATCATCTTAGCCCCATGGCACAGGCTACGCTCAGTTTGGGGCTAGATGGCGATGTTGTTTGTTTGTTTATATTTTTTATTTATTTAATCGTTAAAACCCGCAAGCTCACAGTAGAGCAGCGCAACGGGTTTTAGCATTGAATCCCTCTTTTTCTCATAAAAGAGGAGCCCTGAGCCCAGCAGTGGGAAACTATGATTATTAGTTCTCAGAGTATGATAACTAGTTCTTAATGACTTAAGTGCTATGAATAAATCGTCACCTTCGTCAACTGATGGACTCCCAGTGCTCGACGTAGGAGTAGGTATCTTTGGAATTGGATGAATTTCATAAGAATGCTATACTTTTTTCCTTGCTAATTTCCTGTAAAAGTTTCATCATAATCGGTACAGCCGTTCTAAAGATTAGCCCAAAACAGTCATATGACAAGTCTCGCATAAAACAAACGGATATATGTCGCATATATTTTACTGGGGGTGAATGAATGGTTGGTAATAATGAACGATAGTGGTGGAACGAGTCATTGGTTTGGTACGCTTATGAAGTCATACATGATATTACATATGTGTGTTGGTTGGTTTGTCCTTACTTTCACTCTAACTAAGCAAATAATCGACTTGATTTTGACACAGAGTTAGTTGAGAGAATCATAGGCTACTTTTGATCCTAGAATAAAATTTCCCTAAGGACGGATGATATTTTTTATAAAAATAAGAAAATTCCTGTAGGGTTCTTTACAGGAATATTCTTATTTTTATACCAAGTATCGTCCTTCCAACCGAAAGACTTATTCTGCCTTGCGAGTAACACCGCGGGGCGTAGCTAGTCGAAAATAGGTATTAGTATATCACTTACGACGTACAAACACGACGTACTGGGGATCGAATAAGGCAAATTAAAATCAGGAAAATCTTAACACCGCGTTGCTGACGGTCTACAAATAAAATTCAAAATTCAAAATTTATTTCAAGTAGTCCTAATAAATAAGCACTTTTGAAACGTCAAGTCAGTCTGTTTGTAGTGACTCTACCACCGGTTCGGAAGGCAGATTCCACTGGCAAGAGCCGGCAAGAAACTCAGCAGATTGCTTTTCCAGCATAATTTTAAAGTTTAACAATCTTTAGAATTTTTCTTTTTTGTGAGAGATGAGAGCGGCGTGGCCTGCTTCCAAGCAGCCTTGTCGTTAAGGAGTTCATCGTGTAGTAACCACGATTTGTTAAATGCGTATAAAGTAAATAGTAAAAGGGATTCGTAGCTAGACACTTCAGTATTAATCATTCGTATAGATTATATTCCTAAACAATATCTCGGGATGCATTAATTTTATATCAGTTCTTGTTACCGCTAAGTATATCAAAAGATAAACCCTAAGCACACCGCTAAAGCTCCCTATAAAATTGGTAAGCTACTTACAAAAGATCGATTTCGAGCGGCAATATTTTAAAGACGACTTTTGTACTAAGAGACCAACGAGAGTTTCTTAGGGGTGGAGTACATGAGACTAAATATACATTCACTCAGTGGTGCGCACTTCATACATGCACAAAAGCACTGCTTACCCTTATATTGATATATAACTCGTATAGGAGGAGGATTTTTGCCATTTGATGCAATCTTCCTGCTGTATGCATACTCTGGTAAATAGCTCGGTGCACGCCACTGCATTCCCTGCAATATTATAATCCGTGAAGTCGTACTATATACTTATACAAGAATAAACTACTTTACTATAAAAGGTTCACCAAAAAAACGGCATTAGAATGAACACGAATAGGCTAGGTGCCCTATAGCACTATTTCCCCTCTGGATTGCAAGGCTTATCCTTTAGGCGCCTGCTTTTTGGTCCTGGTGAAATTATTTATCGAATAAATAAATAAATATACGACGAATAACAAAATATTTTTATGAATATAACACACATAAATACTTATAATATACAGAGAAACACCCAGACGCTGAAAAACATTCAAGTATTTTGCAGTTGTGGGAATCGAACCCATCGCCTTGGACTCAGAAAGCAGGGTCGCTGCCCACTGCGCCAGTCAGCCGTCAACTCTATTCATTCACATGGGGAAAAAATATTTTAAGCATTTATTAGAACCTACCATTTTGCTTAGTCTTGCTAGCTACGTACCCCATTGGCTGCTTCTTCAGCTTCGCAATTCTGTGAGCTATGTCGGTAACTTAGGACTGCTCTATGGATCTCTTCATTTCTTATTATTAAACTTTGAGATAATCCGAATCTCTCACCATGACCAGCAAAGCTACTCTGACTTTTAAAGTGTTCCGCCATCGGTATTTTGTCTACATTATGGTAATAATATAATAATATATATAGTGATATGTATGTGGTTTATTTCGTTCATGAGATATGAAGGTCGGCTCTTGATTGTGTGTATTGCTGAAGATTGGATAGAATAGCATTCTAAGAATCTTTGTTTAGGTATAGGTATTAAAAAGCAATTTATAAATAATTTATCAGCAATAATTGAATATTATTTATGTTAATGCGAACCCACGACCTTCGATATCACGTCGCGTTGGAAGTTGGTAATGTACCAAAGTAATTTTTTTAGATCTGCAACATGTTTTGCGTGGTGCTGGTTTGGTGGGCTCAGTATTTGTAACTATATTATTTAAGACATAGTAACATATACAAAATCAAAAACGCAGTATTTTCCCAGGAACATGGTTAATTCACAGACAAAAATAAAAAGGAAATAACGTGTAGCCAGTGGCGTGCACTTCATACATGCACAAAAGCACTGCTTACCCTAAAATTGGTATATAACTCCTATAGGAGTAGGATTTTTGCCATTTATGTAATTTCCTGCTGTATGCATACCCTGTAAGAAAACCAGTGCACGCCACTGCGTGTAGCGCTAAGTAAACCATAAAAGCCAAGGTAAAAAAACCGCATACTAACTGGAAAATGGTTAATCTAAGCGTTCGCACTCACACATTTATCTCAAAGAAGTTGATATACCGTCCCTATTTGGTCCCCATTCGTCCCCGATTACGTAAAAAATAGACGTGAAAGCCTTAAATGTAATGCATATTAGATTTGCCAGTGTACGCTTATTTTCGTTTCTCAGACTGGACGTGTAAGCCAGAACTTTGGTACGGACCTGCGAAAATTAAAACACAAATGTCCCATCAAAATTTTTGCTTTCTTATGGGCGAACGAAAAATTAATAAAAGCCAACTAATAAATAAATATACTACGACAATACACACAACGCAATCTAGCCCCAAAGTAAGTATTAGCTTGTGTCATGGGTACTAAGATGACGGATGAATAATATACATAAATACTTAGGTATAAAATACATATAAAAACCCAGACACTGAAAATCATTAAACACTTTCCAGTTGTAGGAATCGAAACCACGGCTTTGGACTCAGAAAACAGGGTCGCTGCAATCAGCCTTAAAAAAAGTCTCATTAAAATGCTTTGGACGTACCAGCACCCAGAATAGCCTGGACCGTCAATGTGTTAAGATAGTAATTTAGTAACCAACTTAGGTATATAGCCTAGTAGGTTGGGTTGAGAGCTTTTGCCTATTTTTAAGTGTGCTAAAAGTGATATTATCTCACTAGTGTGCTAACTCATGTGGTATGGGCACGCCTAACAAAGTGCTGCAATTAAGCTCGGTGCCGCTCCGACAGAGTTCAACAGTTTTTCCTCGTAATTCTATTACATTATTAACTTACACCGTGTTAAGAAAATAGGGCTGCTCCTCACTAGTGTTATCGATATCCTTTTATGTATATCTGTGGTTGATCGTTTCAAATGGCATTCATATGGATTTTAGTGTGTTCTGTGATGTATGATGACCTTTTTTAGCATGTAATTTTTTTATAAGGAAGCCAAGTGTGATGAAGAATGATTTTTATTATTTTATCCTTAAGAGCAAAATAAAACGTCTCATGTGGCCAATAAAGCAGCAGAACAGATTTGCAGCTTCGTCAGTTCTTAAAGAACAATATTTACCGACATATTTTTTTATGAGTTAACAATATGATATAAAAATAAGCAGGGCAAATACCCTCGGTTAAAGTATTAATATTTATATATATTTATATAGTTAATACTCTAATTTCAGAATTGAAATATTTGTTTAAAGAAAGTCAAGGTATGTTACTTGAACTGTCATTATATAATAATACTGCTCTAGAAGATGGTAAGCAAACAGTTCTCTAGCGATTTGCAGCGTCACCAGTCCCGCAAAAGTTGCGCAAAATCTATTATTCGCTAAACTTTAATTATGAAAGAAATATTATCAATAAATCACCGATGTCCTAAGTTGACACTTCTTGATGCAATATAGTTATTTAACTGTGTACTTTCCACTCTGAGCTTGAAATTTTTAGGATTAGTTAATATTAAGGATAGTTTGGCGCAGAACGAAATAATATTTTTTTCTTTACATCACTATACATTTCAGATGTAAGTAAACCATAAACTTGTTACTAAATTATTAGTATTTATTCAACCCAGATCTTGGTCAGGTTCACATTGTCATCAGTTCTACGGCAACCACGCGCTACTCACTAGATAAATGTTTTATTGATAAGCTGTAAGGATAACTTTTTAAAAATAAGTTGTTATCGATATCCAACGTGGAACAGCTCTCGAGCAGGTTTGCGGCGTCGTCGGTTCTGCAAAGATCGCGCGCTGAAAACTTTTAATACTTTAACTCCACTTTCACTCAATTTCGCTTAAAGCTCGTTGACACGGCTCGATGCGATATAGCTTTATTTAACTGTTTTACAACTTCTACTTTACACTTGAAGGTTGCGTGTGGAACTTTTAGGCAGGGAATATCGATTACTTTATTAACACTATTGCGTTAAAAGAGTAAACCTGTAAATATATATTTTTTTTACAATTACGTTCAACTGCCTCGTTGGTCTAGTGGCGCTCATGCTAAAGCACAAATCAAGAAGTTCTGGATTCTATTTCCAGGCTGGGCCGGGCCTTGCTGTGTTGGTTTTTTTTACAAAATTCTCAGTAGGTAGGTACAAGACGGAAGTTGAGAAATCGGCGATCCCCGCTCCCGTACCTCGGAGAAAAGATTTTTCCTTATTATTGTCGCCAACATGTGATTATAATCGTTAAAGCCCACCAGACAGCATTGAAACACCTTTGTGGGTCGATGCTCAAAACCCTATTACCTGCGAGTGCGGAGGCCTATGAAGAATTACGTACAAACGCTATAGTTTAGCCACTCGTTATTTGTTTTAAATCAGCAGTCGGTTTTCCAAGAATAGCAAGCGCATTCGTCACTTTACTGCATCATCACTTACCATCAGATGTGGTTGAAGTCAAGCGGTAGCCTATATTTAAAAAAAAGTCAAAAATGCCATCGATAATTATTTAACTGTAATGTATGTAGGTTACAGTTTAATTAGCTCAATATCATCGTAAGAAGTCTCCTAACGCGTCACTATTATTGCTAATTGACAGCGTAAATAAACTTTGTTCATATTCCAAGAAATACCTTAAAATCCATTTTGAACCCCGACATAAAAAGAGCTGTTTTTTTTTTTACGTCTGCATTTGGGTGTCTGCCTGTGGAATCGTAGATTCGAAACTAATGGCCTGATTTTAATTCGTATTTTACTGTTAAGTCGAACGAGATCGAGTTTGAAAATTATTATTTTATTTCCTAGTTGACAAAATGTTCAACTGACTTTCATAGGTCAGAATTATTTAAATTCGGTGGTATTTTTAAATATGGTGACCTTGAGTTGAAAATCTGCGCCATCTCCAACCCCATGGCAACTTACAACAGCAGGTATAGGGTATTTTAGCCTATTAGGATCGTCTAAATGAGTATATTTCAAAGATGATCGAGGAATGGAATGGATGATCAAGGTGGAATGAAAATTGTAGGTAATTTTTTTAAGAATATATAGCATTACATATTTACAACATATTTTTAAAGATTTTTTTAGGAATAGCATTCCTTATTAAAAGAAAGTCGGTAAGCAGTAACGGCATTCTGAAGGCATTAATAAATAGATACGTCACTCCAATTTACAAGCTATATATTGAACTCCAGTAGGGCTGTCTGGAGGAAGACATTCATAATTTGTAACAATTTTATATACTAAATATTAATATCTCATGTAAGTTTTTTGATTTAGTTTTTGATTATAACTGTTTTTAATTAGTCTGTTATAGGTATAATAGTGTGTGCACAGTGATTGGTCATAGTTACCAAGTATCTAAAACTAATCAGTTTAATCGTATAGAGTAGGTGCAGAAACGACTCTCTACAAACAACACTTCATCGAATAAAAATATAATTTTTTTAAACTGATAGAGGTAGAGATAACTCTGACGATGTAAGCAGTACTCTGTTAAATGTTCGCCCTGTTTTACTGTAAATAATTTACTTTTAAATGCAAAAAAAACTAAGTGTGTGGAATTTATTTTGCCAAAAGTAAAGAAAGTTAAAAAGAATATAATAATAAATGGAGAATCACTAAAAATGGAAGATTCCACAGTTTTTCTGGGCATAACCTTAGATTGTAAGCTTCAATGGGATACCCATATAGATACACTAGCAGGTAAACTAAGCTCGGCTGCCTACGCCGTCAGGAAAATTAGACAGATTACTGACGTAGAAACAGCAAGACTTGTTTAATTTGCGTACTTAATAGTGTGATGTCTTGAAAAGCTGCTGATATTGAAACTATATTCATATTGCAGAAAAGACGTACGGTCAATATATAAACTTAAATCACGTGAATCCCTCCGTGAAAATTTTTAAGAAATAGGTATACTTACGGTAGCCTCACAAGATATTTATAACAATATAGTATTTTGTAAGACAACATATTAGTCTTTGTAAACAAAAAGTGGATATAAACAGTCGACTTACAAGAAATGGTCATAAATTAGTGACATCTGCATATCGTCTGCGAAAGGTGCAGAATGGTGGGATTAAGTAGGTATACGCTTTTATAATATGATTCCTAAAGTAATTTTGGACCTACCAATGCATAAGTTTAAAGAATGTTTCAAAACACATTTATTACAGCGAGGTTATTATACAATTGATGAATTTCTTAATGACAAGGTTGCTTGGAAGCATCCATTGTTGATTTTGGAAAAGAGCAACTGCTGAGTTTCTTGCCGGCTTCTTCTCGGTAGAATCTGCCTTCCAAACGGGTGGTAGTCACTACACACAGACAGACTTCACGTTTCAAAAGTGCTTATATTAGGCCTACTTGAAATAAATGAATATTGGATTTTGAATAACATGTAAAACTTGCCTGGAGTTAAAAACTCCAATTTGTAACCATTTTACCTATTTATATAAAAATGGATGCCGTTTTTTCCACTTAAATTATTCAATATTGTTATCGCAATATTTGAGTTTAGTATATACCGTCATTATTAATTTGGCATAATTAATTATGTTTAGGCATAGTACTGTGGTAATTTGAAATTGGGTCTTAGTTGCCATGCAATAAAGAATATTGAATGAATTAATGATAAAGCGCAAAACAGCGTAGAAATTTATATGAAGCTATATTATTATTATATACATTTTAAAGTCTTAATTTGTTCCCAAGCTTCTTTTCGGTTTATAAAGCGTAAAACTATTCTGGAACACTATTATTTATAATTTTACGCAAATGTATTTATATCAACGACGATATTCACAAAGTACGAATATTTAATAACATTGATACAAACTAAGAACGCTAGGGAAAATAAAACAAAACGTAAAACGCGTAAGAAAGTCCTTCAAAGGGTGGCGGGCGGTGGGGGGGTTGTCTACAATAGGTGTACAGATAACTTTCCTTCCATAGTAGAGTCAATACCGACCCTTGGGAGTTTTACCCTCGAGGCTCCGTCGCTTGGGAAAACTAGACCCTACAATATAGAAAAGGACAAACCTATATGTCACAGCGGAGTGTAAACGGTGCATACGTGTACTTATGTGTTAATAATATATAAAGAAAAATGCCGCGGACGTGTGCGGAGTGATATGTTGGGACTGTTAGTGTGAGGGGGATAGATGACATCAATTTGTTGTGTCGTGATGGGGTTTTATTTTGTTTGCGCGTTCACATTTTTTTTCGGGTGATCTGTGTATGTATTTTTTTTAGTTTAGCCGATGGATTTTTAGGAGGAATAATTTTAATCCAGCTATGTTACTATAGGAGTTTATGTAGTACTTTAACAGAAAATGGGCAGCAGTGTTCTCTGAGCTACATCTACCATCTACTGCATTGGTCTGCCCAACGAATTAAGTAGTTTAGCAGAAAGGACTAAGCCCACTTTAATAATTTACTTTTGAGTTATTGACTTTATGGTCATTTTGTGTAATAGCTAGAGGTATTTGATGAGTTTCCCATACAACCTTTTCATTATTCTCCACAATAAAACCGGACCTACCGCATCGACTCGCATCCCAACGCAATAACTACGTTTGTTTGGCTCCGTAGCGTGTACTCAGTACCTCTTTACACAATTCAAAATATTAATAATTAAAAATTATATAAAGATAAATAGTTTTGTTTTTATATATATAGTGTTGATTTTTTTCATTTGATTTCAACTTTAAAAACATCAGTTTTATTACGAATTACTCAAACCATAATACCAATCGGTAACCCGATCCGCTCAAACCTAATACGATAAGGACAGATGCACACCGGACGCCAATTTGGTAATGCCCCGGTCGCGTGACAGCGACACGCGACTTTGGCTTGTGCGATTTGTTCACTTAACTTGCTTCGTATGAAGGGACAAATAGCTTGTAGATAAATAAAAACGACAATCTTATTATCTTCAGTCGTAAAATCGGTGAACCTTAATTAGCTAGTTTATTATTTTATAGCTTACTAGCTGTTGTCCGCGACTTCGCCGCATTTGTTTATAAATATTTCTATTTGTAATTTTATAAAATATAGGGTGTGGTTTTAAAAAATACCATTCTCAATTAATTGTACCAGTCTTAAGAAAGTGTACAAAGTGCTTAAATGTTTTAAACTCGCGATAAGTTCTTTAATAAATGTCCGATTGGAATAAATTTGACAAGTATTTTACTGTTAATACCCTTAATGATTTAGCTTATTTACACACTTTTTTTTCTACCGTACATTTTACACTTTTGTTTCTACCGGCAAAATAATAATATTTTAGAAAACAAAAGCTGCTATTGCGACTTAACTATGATAGATAGATATATTCAATCGCAGACTTTTATATAGGTAATAATGAGTACCTAATTAGGTAGTAAATAATTTTCATGTCTTGTCAATAGTTTTCCCAGCGCCCGCGGAGTAATGAATTTTATAGGCAAAATTTTGTTGAAGCCCAACCAAATATACAGTTTTAAAAGAAGTGCCATCTCTTTCAATAGATACCATTAGAAAAAACAAGACTTATTCATACTGTATGTTATTCGCTTTATCTCTATGGGCTACGTATTTTTTTTTAAAGCATAGATTGAAGTCCGAGCGACAAAGACAGAACTGAATACAAATCTCCAAATCATACTAAGTCCTTCCCCCTCCTTAACCAGAACAGGCAATTATTACTTTGAGACATGTTCATTTTAAAATTCGCCTAAAGTCGTATTGCCTTTATTAACTGTATTTTTGCCCTTAATTACAAACCTATTCCAAAATACAGTTATGTTAAAAAAATCTGGTAATGATCTAAAGTATACAAGCGCAATATTTTAGCAGAATGAAAATGGAATACGATACAATGTCTAACCTAATTGTAATTTCTAACAAGGAAGGCTCGTCGGTGAAGTGACATCCGGACGGACGCACGCGCAGGTCACGTGCGCCGCACGCGCCGACAAACGAGAGCGACTAAACTCTCGTTTGGATTATTGTAACGTAATCGAGTTACAACAGATTGCAAACTGTTACATGGACAAGGCAATTTTGGTAAGAGTATTTAGTTTGTCTTGTATTTCTTGGACTCAAATAAACACGATTAAGTGTCAAGTAAAGGTAGGTATACAAATTGTGATTGACGATTTTTATATTGACGCAGTGGGCAGTAACCCTGCTTTCTTGGGTCGATTCCCACGACTGCAGGGCTAGCACGGGCGGGAGATAAAGTTATATCCACCGATTATATCCCCTGATAAGGAATATAATGAACGCGCCCACCTGCTAAATCACTGGAACATGGAATAGGAAAAGTATATCCCCGTTAACATATGTTATATGGATATTATTTCCTGTGCTAAAGCTTAATAAATAAATAAATATATTACGATGGCGATGTGTGTATTGTCATATCTAGCCCCAAAGTAAGCGTAGCTTGTGTTATGGGTACTAATATGACTGTTGCATATTTTTATAAATAATATACATAAATACTTAGAATATACATATAAACACCCAGGCACTGAAAAACATTCATGCTCAACACACGAATATTTTCCAGTTGTGGGAATCGAACCCACGGCCTTGGACTCAGAAAGCAGGATCGCTGCAAACTGCGCCAATCGGCCGTCAAAGCTGTGGGAGTAGATACATTTATATTCTTTCCGGGGATATAATTGTCTCTGCCCATGCTATCCACGCCGGATGTTTGAGTGATGAACATGAATGTTTTTCAGTGCCTGGGTGTTTATCTATATAAATATTATTTATAAAAAATTAGGTATTCACCAGGGCTAGATGTGTTGTTATTTTCGTAATATATTTATTAAAAAATTTAAAAAACAAACAGACACTAACATTGATTGACTATTAGGACTATTGTTAATGTAACGTAACGCATTAGTCGTAAAGTTATTTTTCTGGTAGTTTGCTCATAAAATCACTTTTATTTTAAACAATTAACTAAAAAAGTATCAATAATGCGTTGTTACCAACGTAAAGTTTGTGGTATGGAACTATTGTCGGCGATCTACTTTTATTAACTCTTGAAAAAACACAATGAAGCAAGTCTTCAAGGTGGACTCCTGACCTATTCGATTTAATTAATCCACGTTGAGTATCAAGAACGGCTTACTATTTTTAATCGGATAAAAGAGACTTTTCTAACTTAGACTTTTTATTACAATTTAGAACATTTTTATTTAGCCTCCAATTTTTCTTGTCTTACTTCGATATTCTACTTTTAAGCTGAGCTGATATTGGTGTACAATGATTGTATTTTAACAATGCTTTAACCCAAGCACACGAGACTTAAATTTTATCATGCCCGTCTGTCGGAGCGGCTCTGTAATTTACAAGGAGTACTATATGAACTTTTTTTACTGTACAAAAAGACTGAAACGATTTTGATAGGACTTTTTCTGCTATAGGTAAGTATAGAAAAACTTTGTATCGTGAGCAACGTTGGCAGGAAAGGGGCTGGCTGTAAACGTCTGCGTCTTTTAGTGTACCGATATATTGAGGCAGCTCCTTACCTATTTTTATTTTATTTAAAACGTATACAAATGCAATAATTTTACGCAAATATGATTTATCTATAAAAAACAAAGAATTTAAGATGATGTCGCGTATATTATTAACAAAACTTCTGTTCTAATCCAAAAACGAAAAAAAAAATACACGGCTAATGATAATCAAACAAAATACATGACCAACAGGACTAAAAGCCCATTTTAAATAGCACCCAGCCAATATTATGATAATTAATTTAATGTTTACAAAGACGCTTCGAACGAGACGCTCTATTTATGTTAATTCAGTAGTAATACAATCCCCATTCTTTTTTGACACAATTAGGACCGGCGATAAACCCATGCATTATCTAGTCACGGGTAACAATGAAAAATATTACCCCTACAGCACGAAAATATAATATTACAAGTGGGGTTGGAAACGGTGGCATGTGCGAAATCACAATGGTTTAAAAACTATTTAAGTTGATGTTTTTGTTCGAGTTAGGAGTATGATAGATGGGTAGCGCCTAGTGTGTAACGACCCTTTCGACTGTTCTTGGTGTGGGCTACAGATAAACCCTAATGGGTAATTTTATCAGTTCATCGAAATAAAATCATTTTTATTACTTGAAATCTGATAGGACTAATGTACTCGTATACATTTTGAATGGCAATGTCCAAAAGGTCATGCTTCAATCCAGAGCACATATCAATTATTTGCAATCCATTTTTAGCCCTGAATTAGCACCGATATTTCTGGAATCTGGTTTTACGTCAACCTGTTAAAGATATCATGGTCATTCGGGTATCGTATTAAGAGAGCTGCCATATGGTAATAGTATAGTAATTTTTACCCCGAATCGGTTTCAAATTTAAATTTAAAAATTCTTTTTCATAAAGGCCTATCATAGGAACTTATGAAGCGTTCATACAAATATGTTTCCATTATAATTTAACTTAAACCTTAAGCTATGAGCGAACTACAGATCCACTTTAAATACGATGTCAACACTGCGAAGAGATCGACAAACTCATACCAGGTAAGTGTAGTTACTTTAAATTGACGAAAATAAAACTAATTTAATTTATTTCCATGAATTAAAATAGTTAGTTCCTCACCTCTAAAGCATCATTCTTAAAGGCAAGAACTACTAGCGAAGTAGCGTTGAAGTCAGCGTACTAATTTCGAACTATTACAGAATACGTCCATTTGACCAAATAAACTTCATTCAATCCAAAGGGTGTTACCACTTCATTCCTTTTAAGGCAAATTCAGTTGGAAAAGAGCAATCTGCTGAGTTTCTTGCCGGCTCTTCTGAGTGGCATCTGCCTTCCAAACCGGTGGTAGAGTCACTACAAACAGAATGACTTGACGTTTCAAAAGTGCTTATTAATTAGGCCTACTTGAAATAAATGAATTTTGAGTTTTTTGAGTACTGAAAATATGAGGTTATTGAGGGTTTTATGGCAATGAACGATCAGCGACTGCACTGCGATAAAGAAGTGCTCGACCGCTATATTTAAAAGAAAACAACAGTGGACAAGCGAGCTCAAAATTATTGCACGGGAAATCTCTGTTTGAGGCGGTTGAATGCATATCTCTTGCTTCCGGCAGCATACATTTTCATCTAGGTTCATATAATAATTTGAATAAAACTGCTTTATACTGTTCAAGTAAATTTTTAATATCGTGTTTTGTGATATTTTGTTTCTTAAACGATTACAATGTACAGGACTTATCTGTTATACAACATTGTTTTAAATAATACGAGCTACTTATTTCCATATTTAGAGAGGCAATCCTCAAAATACAGTATCGGTGTGATTTTCAAGGAAAAAATATTCGAGATTGTGTGTTTTCGTATACATTTGGTTCGTTCTATAAAGGATTTTCTCCTTTTTCCGATTTGTTGAGATAGAATTTATTACAGTCATACTTAGCCAAATAAAAGATATGTATTGTTTCAAGATATGATTGCTATTCGAGTTTTTTTTTAATATACATTCGTTGTGATTTATACAAATAACGCTACGTAGTTAACTTACACGTCTATCGAGTCAAATCGAGAAATTGAAAAATTTACATATCGATTATATTTTTTTTACATTAATACTTACTATAAATATATCACAGATTTTACAAAAAACGAAACATACACACACGAATTGGTATAACTTTTTACAAAATCCATAGCCCTGAGCATGAAAGAGATTTGGGCTTTTACAAAATCTAAAATGACTATTTGAATCTAGCAACCGACCTATAAGAAGTGTTACATTATAAATATTTCTATTATTTACAAGTTATATTACAATTATATAATACAGTTTTTAATATGCAACCGCCACTAATATGTATCTTATATAAATAAATACAAATATTAAAGAAATAACAAAATCTTAAACTAATAATCTATCACGCATAATTATTACAAATTATTTAAAAAAACATTCAGATAATACATTACTTTAAATATTTGGAAGTAAGATTTTGGAACATTACAAATATAAAATTAAATTATTAAAAAAAAAATCTTAAAAAATACTTCATGGAACTAAATAAGTTTTGACTAATAATCTAAACTCGATAAATTTGACTTAATACTGTTTTATTCTTGTGTTGACTTTTGTCTACCATGACCGGGATATTGTAAACTCATTGTCTAACTTTTTTTTTAACTGAATCTTTGGAAGCAATATAAATACAAACTTAGACTACTAAAATAAAAATTACCATCGTTATGAGGGTGATAAAATATTGTTCACAGAAGATAAAATTGGTTACTTGGAAGCGAGAGGTGCTGTTTGTGCGTACTGCTGTGCGCTGCACGTGGGTAGTGAGAAGGGGTTCATGCTGAAGGGTGATGATACGAGGCCGCTCATTCCTGTAGACAACGAAAATATATTTATGAATTACTGCAAAATTTTAGTTATGTAGAATTGTCAAATATTCCTAATCAGTCTATGTACGGCCAGGGTTACTAAAGTAAACTAGTCAAACGGAAAGGAATTGCCGAAAATAGCCAACCACAATACTGCATATTGAGTAAGTTGTACTATGAAAGTAGAATCGGGTCCTGGTTGCATTAGACAATAAGATCAATCAAAGTTTTAGTTACTATTATTTTAATTTTATGAACTTAAATAAGTACCTATAAAATATCAGCAAGAAAAGTTTTAAATAAACTATGGAAATAAATATAGACCAAACGCAAAAGTTTTAACCAATTTTAATTTTAATTTGGAAATTACTGGATGAGAACTATAAATGAAATAAATTAAAGTAAAAATATATAATAATAGAAAAGAAGGAAAGCAAGCAACAAAAAAGAGCAACACACAACAAAGATAAATAATAAAGAAGCTACTAACACTGAACGGCGAGATGTTGCCAATTTTGATGTTGTTGAAAATTGCGTGGTGGACTCTGTCTGACTACGGCAAACGCGCTTCTGGTCTTGGCCTCTTTACTGAGCCCTTTCATATCGTTGCATTTTATATGAGTATTTGCTGGACAGTCGCTTTTAGCATTCTCATTTCTTTCGCTATAATGCTCGCTATCTTTCGCATTATACAAGTTATACTGGTGATGGTCAGACGATAAATGTCCATTCATGTTGGCCGGATGGTACGGTCCTAGAGACACTGGACGGGTAAAGAAAACAGGAGTTAACACAAAGCGACACATACACATGGCGTGCGGAAGCGTTGGAAATGTGAAATAAAACTTAATTATGTCCGCGAAGATATAAAGCAAGACTGAGGTCAAATTAAGCGAACTAGTTTTTTTAATCAACGTACAAATACTTTGATAGACTGTGCTTCTAATGGAATTTTTATGATTATTTAGATTGTAATGAACACTTTTTAAATTTTAAGGGATTTTCTTTTTTGCCATGGAAATAGTTTTCCTGCAATTTGTCTTACACTTTTCAAATTTAACGATAAATATGTTTTCGGCGTAATTACGATGATAATAATCATAGAGTATCAGGAATCTGATTCTATCAAAATATATGAGAAATATTTGATGGATACAGAAAACATAATGGTGGTAAATAATGAATAGGGAATGCACAATTAAGATTTCTATAAATATTTAAGCTGCTAATTTTGATATTACTTAAGGAATTATATTGAGGACGACTAGAGCTGCAAGCGAAAATTCTATTGCAAGTTACGGGATTCCAGAAAAGTTCGAATAAATGTAGAGTAATATAACTTAGGTTACCCAGATCAGCTGTTGTGTCGGTTCAAAGTAGCTGCACCTGACGCGTGAAGCTAATGATAGCTAGATAGTCAACGTCCAGAGAAATTGTATGGAGAATAATGTATCAGTTGATATAACTCACGTGAAGTGGTGTTGAACAGTGATGTAGGCGGAGCAGGGTAGTGTTGCGGTGGATAGGCTGCAGGTGCGTGCGGTGTGGACGCGGCAGAACAGTACCGCGGTGAAACGGACCCCCCACTGCGCGCGTACTCCTCTAAAAGAAAAAGCCTGGGTCAACACGAAATTACGGTTAGGTTCAAGTTCATGGAATTATTATAAGAGTGGTAATAATACTTTTGAGTGGACAAAAAAAAACAATTTTATCAAGATAACATATCTAACACAATTGAAATCCCAAAAAGGACGTTGTTATTAAAACAAACAAGTCATTTAATTCTCATCAAGAAAATGTGACTAGATTAATGAGAATTAACTAAACCTCAAAAAGTTGTCAGCCTTCATATGCTAGTTACTATGATCAATGCATTTAATCAACCATTAACTGAATTTTGTAGACAGAGATAACATGTTCAAAAGTATATTTTGAATAACAATAGCTACATCTTCTTGTGTAGATTATTCATAGTTGGCCCTATTAATTTTTTAGCCGGTGATATGCAAATTTGAAGGTTTATAAAAGTGACATTATGTATAATGAGTACATAGTGAGTGAACGCGATCGTACGTTCAATGGTACGGTGTGGGGATTGCAGTATCACCCCTCTGGTCTCGAGGCCCGCGGTTTCTTGCGCACCGGTATTCTCTATGAGTATACAAAGGAGTTGACTCTTATACACTCATTATACATTTTACGGTGAAAAAAGTACAACTTTACGAACAAATGTATTGAAAGGTTTTATTAACGGTTAGAGAATGATACCAAAACCCACCTTCATTCCACTGCGAAGCGGCAGTGTCCTGAACGCTGACTGCCAACTGCCCCGTATATGAGTTGAATGGCATGCTGGCTGGCGGAGACCTTGGGGCTCCCAAACCTAGCTGGTTGTTTCTGGGCATCGAGTACAGTGCTTCTGCTAAGTCTGCCGCACGTTTGAGAATAATTTCCTGTTTAAGAAACGAGGATTGAGGTGTTTATTATTTGCAATAATATGCACTGTTGGCATTTCAATATGAACCAAAATAAAATTCGTTTGCTGGTTTAAGATTTTTAATGGCGTGCAATTGTACAAGGCTAAGGTGTGGTGCAGATTAAGATGATAGCGGGCTAACGTGTTAGAGGTTTTGAAGTTATGTTAAACCTATAATGTCATAAGCCTCCCACCAGACAGATATGCAGTAAGGCTACTAAAATTACATCATATTACCAACTAAAATTAAAATACGTTACATTATAAAAGTTCACAAATGCATATAGACTTCTGAGCTCTGTTGTAGAAATACCAACCTTTGGTAGTTTTTCAGGGTCGCCCGGATGCCTCGGTATGAGTTTCTGGAGCCGCTGGAAACCGTAATCTATCGTGGGCTCGTTCAGTGCTGCTATGCGAAACAAGAAAAACAAAATCAATCATTAGCTGCCCCACTAACGAATGAAAGCCTAATTGATGGATCGCTATCGAAAGAAATTGCGTACCACGGATTACTTTTTGGGCTGTTTTGGGTTTGCCGTGTGTTTGTTTTGCTAATACAATTTATTTGTTACATAACCTCACCTAATACCGGAGGTTTTTACTCGACTACAGTAAAGCAAGATAAGGATTACCTATTTATTTAACTGCATTACATACGTGTGTATTATCTTATTTATTATTGTATGTACATAAAGGAATTTATTTTAAGAAAATTTATATAGATACATTTAAATTTTATTTGGTCGTAAATAGAAACAAAAGAGGGTTACCTACTAA
The DNA here is from genome assembly GCF_905163445.1 of Pararge aegeria. Lineage (NCBI taxonomy): Eukaryota > Metazoa > Arthropoda > Insecta > Lepidoptera > Nymphalidae > Pararge > Pararge aegeria. The sequence goes on from NC_053194.1 coordinate 6,410,985, forward strand.
TGTCAGTATCGCAGTATTAATTCTTATTCAAATTAATAGTTAAACATCAAGAGTATTTAAATTACGAAATACTGTAGAAGGGCGCTTAAGTATATTTCATAAGGAATCACGCTATAAAAATATTAAATCAAAAAAAGTATATGTATTTTTGCACAGAAACTAATTCAAAACATTCTAAGTTTTTACCTTTAACAACCCTATCGAAGATAAAAGACCGACACGGACATAGTACCTACGCGACTATTTTACATTTACATGTGATGTTAGGGCTGTATCTGATTTCTATTATTAAAAACTATGGCAATGGTTTACTTAAAAACTATTAGTGTTTGGGTTTCATAGATAAGTAACAGGGAGAGTATATAATGTACCTCTAAAACCTGTGAAGTATTATTACGGTTTTCATTTACACGTTGTATAAATATATATATATTTTTTATAGTAAGTGGAAAACTAAACCTATTTGAGGCGTCGGTATTAAGTTCCATGTGTTGTAATGACACTGGCAACTACACCCTTCAGACCGGAACACAGCATTGCAAGAATGCTGCTTAGCAGCAGAAATAAGCAATAATAAAGCGATGGTACTTCCCCGGACGAGCTCTGACAGGGCAAGGATCTTCTCTCAGAATGAGGAGGGTTTCATAACTTAGTTTAGTTTTTGAGCTGACAATTTTTTTGTATTTGTAAGGTTTATTAGCGGTTTAATTGGTATATAGTGTTATTTTCTTTGTATTAATTCTAAGTATTACGTAAACTGCATGGACCTTAATAAATACAATTTTCAATAAAACAAAAAATAAATCATTAAAATATACTCACAAACATAAACGAATCTGCCCGGCGCGCCCTTGCAGAACTGTTTGCTCTTGTAGGAAAGCGTGACCTCCACAACGCCGGGTATGTGCCTCGGAGGCGTTTGTACTCTGATCGCGTGCGATGTTATTAGCTGTTGATGATTCGACACATTAACACCTCATCTAAACTTTATTACCATTATATCCTTAATATTATAAATACGAAAGTTTGTCAGTTAAATTTTCCTTTTTTCACACATTTGAATAGATTTTTACCTGAGTGATATAATGATATAGGTACCTACTACATTTTATGATGAAAAAATTACATTAATACATTATATGGTATAGATCTAAGTTATTTTTAGTACTGTTTAACTAAATGGCTGGACGTATTTTGATACAAATTGGTATATTAATCTTAGTATTTTGGAATAAAACACGTGCTCATTTTTTCTCAGTTATCGCAGTTATGTTCGTAGGATATCCGATAACTGTGCAAGTGAGTTTAGTTCTCCTTCTTTAACTCAAAATAGAAAAAGAAATAGAGCGCACAGAATATAGGTATGTATGCATACATGTATGGTACAGTTTTAAATGGAAACTTTATCTGTATCACTTTTATGAGATTCGATTTAAAGTGTTCTAAAAGCTCACCTCACTCCATACCAACATAGTTCCGAACACGACTTGGAGTCCATCGAAAAAGTTGTCCCCCACTATTATTACAGTAGAACCCCCTGATGTCCAGCCTTCGCTCGGAGATATTGCTTTGATGCATGGCGTTGCCACGGGCAACGGTGGGTAAAGCCCCGCTGTTGACAAAACAAACCATTTTAATCTCTATTACAATATATTTACAGTCCAATTTCAACTATCTTGTTCTGCCTGAAATTATTATTGCTCCGCAATAAGTTTACAATGTAACTTCCAAATCATACAAATACAAAAGTTGTAAAGACTCTCAAACGCCAAAAACAAAAGCCAAAATATAAACAATTTGTAGAGTTGAATGAAAGCCAAACTACTGAAACTAAAGCCGTCCCACTTGGGCATTTATCTTTTAAGACTTCGTGAAAAAGGACAATCGCTGTACAACTGTAGGAACAACTAAGCAATTCGTCTTGATAATTGAAAATGAATTTTAATGTGTTGAGATAAGACTGCAGGTACACTAAAGTCTAACGGTTCATAGGGCATTATTAAGTTGTTAATATAGATGCAAGGTTGTAAGGGGGACACGCGTCGGAACACAAGAGGGGGGGGGGCCTCAAATCTTACGAACAAAACGACCCGGTAATAAAGACGAGAAGAGAAAGTGAATTTAAGGGGACGAAAGAAGATTACCGGAGGTACCTATACTTTTTTTAATTTGAGTAATAAAAATATTCGTTCCCTCTGCGAGTGAATAGTATTTAATGTTTTATATATAGGTACTTGGATTTTCGTCCCGCTTATTGACATAAGGGGGAGCATTTATGTTGATTAATTAATGTTGCATACTATCCTAATACTGCAATGCTCATGGAAAAGTCGACTTTAGCTATTTTGCTAACACTAAGTTTCAAACTTGTACTGCATCAGATAAAATAAAAATTAACTCTATCTTACTCTTTATTGTTATCTATCTTACTATTTTTTTTAACCGGAAGCGGAAAGACCGACCCAAACCTGCTACGTAGATTGAGATCCTTTCGCAGATGCTGTACAATTCTAAAAGTCAACTTTAGCAAAACATAAAAGTCAGCTTTTTCATTAGCATAGCTGAATGGTATTCGAATATAATATCCCATCAAAAACATAATTTATGTAAAAATTTAGAGCCAAGTTATAAAGAATATAGATGATTGTCGGCTTCACTGACACAAGAATTGAGAAAATTTCATCTGTTTATGTTAAATAGATTTTGAGTTATCAAGAGGGCAAAAGTGATCCTAAATGGTTCGTGTAATATAACACACGGCACCTACGTTAATAAAACGCCAGATCCTTACTTTGGCTGGAACATTGGCTGACACGCTCCCGCTTTTTTACATATATAAAGCATTGCAATTTACACAAGTCTTCTTTGTACAATATTTCGACTAAGTATTCCTGATCAAACTATATCCCACCAATGGGCAGCACCACCGCAGTTCTCTAATCTCATAGATATATGGACCTTAGAAGAACCACGCCACTAAATTCGGGTTGTCGGATTTTGTAAATACATATTTTATAGGTAGGATTTAAAATCTGACTTGAGTCAGTCACATTAGAATCCAGAACTCAGAAGCTATAAAATTTGTTCAGCCCATCCCCATACCTCGGAGTGTAGGTATGTTAAGCTACCGGTTTATATCAATTAAGTATGATAGGTTTTCTGTGTCTAAAAATAGTCTGATGCCGAAAAGTTTGTGTATGAAATTCGCAGTTTGCGCATCTTTCAATAACTACTGGACTTCTCCAGTAATTTTACAGTTTAAATGCATATAGACACCGTTAAATGCTGCTTAAATTTTATAAAGCATCCATTTATTCTATTCGATACTATGGTGTAAAAGCTAGATAGAAGCTAATTTGGTATATTTCTATTTCCTTCTGTAGCAACGTACTGCAACTCGTAACACGATTAAATTTTCCTGTTGACTTATAAGCTTAGTTTTTATAAGCATAAGTCCCCCTAAATTGCCCTTCTTCATGCCAAGTACCCCCCTTTCCCACCCTCAAGTTCCTTGCGAAATGTCTGCCGTGATTCCTTGCATACAAACGACAGCCCCAATTCTTGTATTATGACTTTGCACATTTGTCTTTAACGACAGAAACTTTAGCGCTGCGCAATTGACCTTGGAGTAACAGTGTGCCAAGAAGTTAAATTAATGTTACATTAAAAACAAAATATAATATAATGTTATCATAATTAATTGTACTTCTCATTAAAATCATTTTTTATTTATCAATAGCCTGATAACTTATTGTCTGGTTATTAGGGAGATTATTTTTAATTTTATTTTGCAGATGGAAAAATCATGTGCCTATTATAGAATGAAAAAATAATCCTTATTGTCATCGAAGGGCCTCAAACATCAGTTGAGCAGATGATATCAAACGAGTTGCAGACAGTCACTGGAAGCACATATAATCCTACAAAATACGATAGTCCATTGTCGAGCTGATAAAATGACGACCAATCAGCAGTACGTAATATAACTTTATAATCTATAGTTTAATACAAAATAATAATATAAAACCAAATAAGTATAAACAGATACTATAACTTAATGAAACGGGATAAAAAGGAGTAAATTATAGAACAAAAAAAAAAAACAAAACGTACAATTAGGTTCGGGCGCGGCGTCAGTACCTTCAGTCGGATCGAGTCGCTTCGCCCTTCGTCCGTGCTTGCTATTGTTGTGTACGAACATGTTGTCCGATATGGCCAGCAGCGGTCCATCCACCATCACTTGTGTCGATATCACCACCTGCATAGATATGGAAGATTACAAACAGAAACACGTTACACTTAGGGCTTAGATATAACATCAGATTATTTATTTAAAAAAATAAAAATGCAAATAAAAATTTACGGAACTGACAGGGTTTGAACTTGCGACTCTCTGGCAATCGCGGCCTGCACTTTGTTTGCCAGTGCAGACCGCGTTTGCCAGAGAGTCGCAATCCGGTCGCAATTAAAATTGATATTTCATCCAAGTGTAGGTAAACACACAATTAAAAATTATAAATTAGACAACATCTTGTCAGTAATCTTAATATATATAAATCTCCTGTCACGATGTTTGTCCGCGATGGACTCCTAAACTACTTAACCGATTTTAAATTAAATTGGCACACCGTGAGCAGTCTGGTCCAACTTAAGAGATAGGATAGCTTAAATTATAGTCGCAATTTTATTTTATTGCAAATTATTTGTCTTTAATTATTTGACAGTCACATGTTATACATATATATACTACTATACTCATTTAAGGCTTAACGATACTGAATACTTTAAAAACAAAATCAAACGCAGACGAAGTCGCGGGCAATAGCTAGTATAATATATACTTCTATGTCATATTTTACATGTAATGTACGCATCAAAAGTGCCATCTATGTACCTATTTGAATAAAGAAATACTTGACTTTGACTTTAACTTATATTGTTTTCCGCTTAGAAGAACAATACATACAACATGCATAGGGGTTAGTATTAGCAATAAAATATTCAGCGCATTATTAGTTAAAACTGTATGGAATTGTCAGTTGTGAACAGTGTGGTACAAAAATATGGTAAAATTAAAAAATGTGTCGATAATTCAAAATTTAAAATGTAGGTATACATACTTTTCTTTAATGCACTTTAATAATAAATAAATAAGTAAAAAGATTGCTAGTGACTATTTTTATCACATAAATACTTTTAATATAAAGATAGACATCCACTGAAAAACATTCCATTCAACCATTCATGTTCATCACACAAACATTTTTCCAGTTGTGGGAATCGAACCCACTGCCTTGGATGCAGAAAGCAGGGTCGCTGCCAACTGCGCCAACCGGCTGTCTAATAAATAATATTTGTACTATATCTATTTCTTTTAATTGACAGATTTTTTTGCATTATATTGGTTACATTTATGCCGGACGAATAAATACCCTCAGGCTAACCTGACTGATCTAAGAAAACATAAAAGGCTTAAAGACATTATCCAAATGTTTTTGCTTTCATAATGATACAGCAATTTTACAGGGGAGAAAAAGTGCCATATAGCGTCACATTCTTGTTAAATATGTCATAAGAGTAGTGAAGTTTGATATTTTAGTTGGTTGATAACCGTATAAACTATTTTTGCCCCCCGAAGTTCAAGATCATCAAAGGGAGACACGAAAATAGATCTTCGATTTAGCAATGAAATATCACACACGTACAAATACTCACATTCCAAAACGCATACACACAAATACGGGCACACATGAAAAATCACACACATCGCGTCACAGTTTACACGTACAAAGAAAAATGTGGATGCTTATACACTGGCTCACATGTGAAGAATCGAAAGGGAGAGTCCCTAGGGAGGAGGGGCCAGCGTCTCGAAATGGACGCTACGCTAGGTATGCAAGGAAGTGCATAGTCCACAATGCATGCGACATAGTGCGGGTGGTCTATTTAACCGTTTTTGATATTACTTATTTTCTTATAGAAATAATTAGCGGACTAAGGCTTTGGTCCACATGTATAATGCCCATAGTAAAAGGAAAGCTTTCACTTATAAACACTGATCCACTTCGCAGGATATGCAACGAACAAAGTGCCGCCCTGTGGGCATCAATCTGATAAGAACACAGAAATGCCGTTTAGCAGCATAAGCAAGCATGGCGTTAATATTTTCCCGAACGAAAAGTAGTTAAAAAGTCATGCTTGTCTTATGATCTATTAAATTAAAAGTGAAAAATGCCTCGTTTGTCTAGTAACTGCCTTATACGTCTCGTGCTTAGCTTAACTAAACCAGATGACGAAGTTTTGAGTAAAAGTTGAGTTTCTCTATCAAAAAAACTCGGTACTCCCGTGATTCGGAAACCAATGTCAGCCATCGGCCTCAGTTATAAAAGAAGGTAAAAAAATTAAAATGATCGTAACCACTTCAGAGCAGCTTGGTGAGGAAGCCTGTGTCCAACTTGCTCTAAAAAATTATTGATCATGACTCATAAAAGAAAACTATATAGATAAAAAGGTATGTAATTTCCAACCTATCAAGCATCGCGAAACTAAACCTCAATGTTATGATAATTTTAATTTTTTTTAAAATAAAATAGACCTCAATATCTTTATAATGCGTATTAAATAGCTGTGTTGTATTCAATCACATAAGAAAGTATACAAAAAAAATCTGGTTTGCATATAATAAATAGTACTTAACAGGTTAAGACATTTCCCCCAAGATCGTATTAATGCAAAGCATTATATTACACCCATATATTTTACCCTTGAAACATTGGGGAAAGACCGCTGAATTATTCAGTGACACACAGAAAGACAAATATAGACACGGCACACACGTTCAGTAATCGCTTATGCATATTAAAATGAGCGCTATGTGTAACTAACATTAGTTCTATATTTGTTTAAAGTTACAGGACACGTAAGACAAATATGTCGAAGCCAAGTGAGGAAGTAAATTTGTGCTCATAAGTAGACTGTGAATGCACCTTTATGGTTGCCTTAGGGTTGTCACAATTTATGCTTTCTAATAATAATCGTTGTAATCCTCAGCCTGTTAATGTTACAGACCTGGGCACAGCCTTTGTTATAGGAGGTAAGGACGGCTTTATAGGAGGAGAGGAATAAAAACTTCGACTGTCCCCGCTGCGCGAAAACGGTTTGGTGGACTTTGACCATCATCATCATGATAGCGATGATATTGGGGACCCTGAATTTAAACAGCGGAAAATGCGAATGGACAAATCCGTGTTTTACTGAGAATATGTCGACAGAAAAATCCAACAAAACAAAACCAAAAAACATTGTCCGATTCCAAAATCGACAGGAAAATCTGCAGAAGATCCGTAGTTTAGTTCTCATAATGCACAATAAAAAATACAGGGTACTAGGATAAAATGATACTACAATTTATTCAACGAAACTTGTCCACGTGTTACTAAAAACACTGCCTAACCTGTAAACTATCCCATGATGAGAAGTTTCAGTAAGATTATCAATAAATATAATACGTACGATCGTCTTTATAGCCTACAAAACTACTCTTACTTCAGTCTATTGAAATCAAAAACAAAAACATGTAGAGAAAGTAAATAGATAAATTCCCGTAAATAAATTTAATTTCATCCCTCCCCAAATTGGAGGTGCTTCAAATATTCAGCAGCCGTGAACGCAACCCTTTCTTCGACTGAGGGCGATACGAATGCTAGACATATTATGGTACGAACGAAAAGCGACAGCGGAAACAATTATTTACGTCTCGAAAGCTTCAATTATTTAACAGATGTTAGATAACCCGGTATTAGTATTAGAAAGAACAAATGTGACTTTCTTCAGCACATGAGACAAGGAAAACATGCAGGAATTAACCTGGCCGAAGAAGAACCTGGTGGAAGATTTGATACGGGTAAAGTACATTTTCATTGTTCCGTTCAACTACATAGCTTAATACTAGTGTGATGTATATATAGATATATGAAGTGTTTACTTTAATATTCTGTTAAATTTATTTCACGTGAGCACTTGATTGCGAAAGCTCAGTCGAAGTGCGCCAAACATGGAAAACGGCAGCTTTTTATGCCGTACATCAATTCTGTATCTTATTGGTCATCTACCAGAAAGCTAAATCGCTGCAGACTTCTGGCAAAAATTCAGTGAAACAGGCAAAGAAGCACACCCCGATAGCGGACTCGTAAAAAATCGGGCCTAGGAGCGGCGGTGAGTATTTTTAGAAAGCAGATGTACAATCTTCTTACACTCGATGTATGGTACTTTAGTCTTTCGACCGTCGAAATAGTGCAAAATTCGCGTGCGAGCCGCTCTCGCGTGTCGTGCAGGCCGGTGAGGAGCACACGCTAATGTAAAAAAATTGTAAGAAAATTTGAAAACTCGGAAAATTTTCGGAAAAAGTCCGAAAATTTTCCAGTGATGAAACAGAGTATCCATATAACTTAAACTCTTTTCACTTGAACCACAAACAGCAGAACAAATAGCCCTGTGTCGAGTTCGTCGGTAATTTTTCTCACAAGTAGTAAAGCCTGCCATTGACTTGTAGACAGCACATAATTACGTATCACCCTGTTTAAAACAGAATAAACTTTCTACTCTTAAATATACTTAAAATATATGATGACACTTACTTGAAACCTTCTCATGTCTCGTGGGTTACCGGCGTTCTTCAAACAATTCTGGTTGCATTTCAGGAAGAATTTGAGAAAAAACCTGTAACAAGGGTATAGATTAACTTATCAAGTGCATTATTTTAATACTACTGGATCCTAGGTTTATGCTACAAGACAGATTGTAAAAAAAGTATAGAGCTCAGACCCACCACGCTGTACAGACGCTCACTCGCGGGCTTTGGGAACGAACACTGACTATATGATGACCAGTGACCGTTATAAGTCTCTATCTTTAAACAACAGGGGAAAAATATTTATTTAGAACCTCGTTAGGGCCAAAACAAATACACACGATACGACGTGGTTTCGCTATAAGATGTCGTGTCGTAGAATACAATCCTACGACAGTGCCACATTTGATTTTCAATTGTCTAAGATGATACATTGATTGAAATTGTGATAAATAAAGTGAAATGGTAAATGAGATGAAATTTGAAGCTTATTTTTGATAAAATCAACGTTTTAAAAACGTCAAACGTCACGCTGCAATACAGAAAAAAAGATTGATTAACGCTCGCAATTAGGTCATGCACACTCAATTTGGAGTTTTTTGATATGGTTAAAGCATTACCTACTGCAATACTTTTCGTAAACATTTCCAGAATAAGGTAAAAAGTCAACACTTCTGAGATAAAGTCGTTATACTTTAAGTTCCAAAAGAAGAACAGCTGTTTCCACTTGAATGGAAACCGTAAACTCCCTATTATAGTATTAATTTGTTTCTGCTGTTCACAAATTTGTATCTTCCGCTCCTTTCACGTTTTTGTGTAACAGCAATTAAGTGCTCGGGAGGTGAGTTCACAACTTTTTGTCTGTATTTAGCGCGAAAAAATTACTAAGCTTTTACGGCTAAAAGCCGGGACTAAATCAAACAATTTTCAATGAAAGTCTATAGGCCCAACTATCGCCATATCGGATTACATACAATAGCCGGTCTTTACAATTTTACAGTACGCTTATGTTAAAGGGAAATAGGCTTTACTTCCTTGTGTTAAAGTTCTCGGAGGATGTGGTGGTATGTTAGGTAGTGCGTAACGTAGAACGCGATCGGGCGGGCGATCACGATGAATGCTTTAGCAGAAATATTTTACATAGCCTACGGCACCAGGATTGCCGCCATGCCGAATATTGCTGTGCCAACAGATGGGAATATATCAAGAGCTGCAATTACCCACGTACGCACTTTATAAATGAAAAATCTTTAAAAACTAAGAAGTACCTGGGCCTTCCTTCGGGGACTGAATTTTAGTTACGGCATGCCGAAACTTTTCGGAGTTAAGTGCGTTTAAATCAATTAAATATCAAATTATCAACTGCTGTATCAGTGGAGGAAAACATCGTGACTAAACCTGCATGCCAATTGCCTAAGAGTTCTCTATAATATTTCAAAAAGAGTATGAAGTCTATTTAGCCGCACTTTGCCAGCGCGCTACGGCCTAAACTTTTCTCATTCTGGGAGGAGAACCGTGTCATGTAGAGGGCCAGCAATAGGTCTATAATAATTATGATAATGAAATACATTACAATCCTTTGGTTTCATTTCAGAACAAATCAACTAACATGCTTGAATATTGCATAGAAGCCGTTACTTTGCGGAATTCCACGATATATAATGATAATTAAGCTGAATTTGCTATACTCCGCGAAAAGCAGGAGAATATTAACCGTATAATTTACAATTTCTTCAATCTTTATACCCACACCAAACAGATTTTTATAATATAACATGCTTGAAATTAAATTAGTAGCTGGGCATACTATTGTAGTCCACAAGCAAAGCTTCATAATTGATTGCACAATATAATATAAAGTGTCTGCCAACCGCTCCCGAGCCATAATTTCGGGAGCCTTATAAAGATCCTTGGGGTGTAAAAACAACTCCGTATGCGCAAACTCAGGGCAGATACGAAAGTGCCGCGAACGTATTTGTAGAGCCCGCGGCGTCGCACATCTGTCCGTATTATTTATGTTAAACACCTTATGTCACAATATTGCGAGTTAGTTTACGCGTTACGCTTTACGTCAAACGAAACCGGCTGAGGTATGAATGGAGATTTTATTTCGGGAGCGACGACTGATGAGCGATGAGCTTTTTTTTGACGACCTGAATTGTAATGTTACAACGGAATTACCTCTTTGTCGTAGTTTACATGCTCGTTTGTGGACAATGAGGACCTCGGTTTAATTCTTGAATCATAGGCTTTTCTTTCAAGAAATACATACTCAGCATCAACTAGGAGTTAGAAATGTGACATCCACCCCCACGCAGTGGGCAAAGCAGTACACTTTGGTTATAATGTTAAAATGTGATACAAAAAAAAACAGTTTAGCTTCGATTTTAACAATATGCTTACAATAAATAAATCTCGTACAGTACGTTTAAACTGTGACCTCTGAATAGATAATCGTAGGGTTATTGATTGTTTTATAAAACGGACCCAAGTTAAACTTGCCATCAATATCTTTTAGAAGACGTGACGTCTGCGGTTGCCCTTCCGCTGAAAACCCAACAGCTAAATTGCTAACACGCTAAGGAAAATCTATGTAATGTTCCAAGGGAATCATAAAATAACTAGCTTCTGCCCGCGACTTCGTCTGCGTGGACTTCAGATTTGGTCTAAAGCGTTAACAATTTTTAACCCGGCACGGGATCTATTTAAGAGATCGGTATCATCATCTGAATACCCTGTGCATACCCTATATGCACGCCACTGGTGGTTCCTGACAGTCGCACCTACGTATAACCGTAGTAAGGGTCAGCGAATATTCATCGAATTATTGCATAAATACATAGGACGACTCACGTTCTTGTAAATCTGTAGGTATAATAAATTGTGTTGTATGCAGTTGTAGAGATAATTTTGATACGTATTTAATAACGGAAGATCGTATTTCATTTGAAAAAAAGTATTAGGTACAGCTACGTTATTAGCAGCACCTAATTCAGTAGTCTACACTACAAAGCGTGTAGCCGTAAATAACGCTTGCCCGTGTAAATTAGCACCTGTCGAGCCTTCTCGTGCGCGAACACCGTGTGTCTTGGCCAGTAACGTAGGCGACACAAAGTTAGCAAAAGATATATACCTATACGAACAGGGCAATAAAAATTGAGTAGACATATGTACGGTAACACTGTCGTATCTATATAACACGTTTTACCTTTCATCTGATCGAACTCAGTAAGTAGGCGAAAAGACGACGGTCATTATGAATCAATAAAAACGATTTCGAAAATTAACCAGTATAGTGTAAGTTCCATAAACGCTGCCTAAATAAATTCTGACGTTACACTTCTTTAATTAATAAGAGGTTAATGCCCGTTTTTTGTAATGGAGCAAGGCAATTTACCGTTTACCAATAGTGATCACCTAAGAGTTGGTGAAACGTTTTTTTTTTTCAATAGAAATCGCGTAAATCATTCGGTATTCGATTTAAGCGATGACTAGGTTTAGTGAAAACGGGCATTAGTGTTTTTATAAATCACAATGACTTGGGAACAAAGATAGAATAGATTTGTAAGGATGAAACGTCAAAGTAACGGAAAAAAACTTGACAATTGTAACCCAATCGTAGCTACTATGTGTTGCGTTTTGGGCCGTTGATCTCCATGACATTGACATTTTAACATCTACCTTTCATAGTACATGTCGCTATCTTGTGTTTTTTTCATTTCTACGAGTATAGAGCATCGTACCGGTACCAACGACGGACCGAGAGATTTGTCATATCTTCATCAAAATATGTATAGTAAATTCGTCACAAATCGTAAGTACGTATAATACTATTAGAATGTAAAAATCAGGGCCTTAATCCGAACATTGCTGCATCGATAATGGTGTAAAAATTAAATGCGTTATTACCTATTAAAACGCATAGTACGCTAAAGACTTGTTTTCTGAAATTAACCTTAATAGCCTAACCATAATAATATTATACAACCAACTTACAGAGTTACCTGGGCTATAAGGCTACTACGAAATTATAAAAAAGTTCCATCCGTAGATGTACAAGAAACCCTACTGCGACGAAATCAAACCATCCCCAATAAAGGCACCCCGCGCCTATATAGAAAATATTTACCTATCGCATCACGAACAGAAAGGTAACTGTATTTTTCGTCGTAAAAACTACCCCAGGTTTTCATCCCTTCGATACCTGCTCATGTATTATATAGCCCTATCCGTTAAGGCTTATCTCGAGACATCATACAGAATGTTGTAAGTGGAGTATTTTAAATGCGAAATCATTATGGGCTAGTTTATTTGGAGGTACAAACTCGTAGTTACATTACGTTGATATAAAATAAAAGTAAGTATTTATATAAATTTATAAGTCATGTCACGTAAAAGGAGTGCTGATTGCACAGAGCTAAGTGTAACTTTTGCATTGAGCGATTCAAGGTAAATACTAATAAGTGCTTCGTTGGTCTAGTGGTAAGCATGTGTGGCAACCGATCCCAAGGTCCGGAGTTTAAATCTGGAGGCGGATTGAAAAATGGTGGTAATTTTATATTAAAAAAATCTGAGTACCAGACTAGAGTTAAGATTGGCGTTTTCAAACCCCGTAATTCGGAGATCATTTTAAGCAGCCGTTAAACTATCTCTAACTTGTGACAATAAAAGCTCCAAACCCTCTCTCCCATTACATTTTTATTCTGATCAATGTTGACAAAATAGTCTAGATAGTTTTTTTGATTACTTAATTATGTCACATTAGGTACTTTAGATCGCTCCTTTCTAGATATAGTTTTTGACAGCTTAGCCTTTTGGTATGTTATTAAAAGATATAAACATAACCATGTGGGTTATATGTATATACCTATAAGTATAATAATATAATATCTTACATAAAAAATATTTTCGAGTTATAATTTAGATAGATAAGATAGATATTACGTACACAACACCTTTTCCTTTCTGTCTTTATGATTATTTTGCCGTGTTTACATGCCATTATCATTATTTTTTTTTGTGAATGTCATGGTATGTTATCGATGTACATATAAGTGAATGTGTAGAATATTGTACAAGTTTATTACTTTATATGGGATAAATAATCACATTAAGCCGTTGCTGATTGAAAGAAAATGATATACAAATACACTCTTGCATTAACAATATTTTTAGTAAGTTAGGAAACTAAAACGTTTAAAAGTAGGAATTAGGTAGTAAGTAAGTAGGTATAGAATAGAGATACTGTAATAAAATTGGCTCATTATTTTGTATAAAGCGCTTTTATAGTTTTATTCATCGCATGTTCCACTATACGGTGGAAAAAATCTACTACGGCATTAAGTCGCGGTGAGGAGGCGGGGGTAAGTCGAAACACTTGACTGCCACCCGCCTCACTCTCCCCTCTCTATACTATGTTTATTTGCATGGATGTTCCTTTGAAATAGTTTAAAAATAAACTTTCCTCTGTAACATAATCTTTGGTGTATTTTTCATTTATTGAACTTAACTTTTACACAAAACTGCTGTAGTTTTGACAAATTCGAAGTGCGCCGACCCAACGTTTTAATTAACGTATTGCATTTTGTAACTTTATACCATTTATACCTAAGATCAATGAATTCATTGTGTTTCGATTAATACTAAACCAATTTCTAGTATTCTTTGCCTTACTAGGTCAGCCTTAAATCATATAGGTATACCGAGTACTTACACATACCCCGGGTCCCACACTCAGGGTGTGTATATTCGGAAGTATTCTGTTCTAGTAATATTTTAATAATTAGGTACACAGAATGAAGTTGTTAACATTTTTGAACGAGAATTACTTTTACTACCAAACTTTTTAGTATATAAATAAATAAATATACTACGACAATACTACAAATATACTACACATCGCCATCTAGCCCCAAAGTAATATATATACTTAATATATATATATATATACATATATAGGTATTGTAACTTTTTACATAAATTAATTTGAAGATTAGGACAATAAGCCTTACGTTACAGGCGTGTATTTACGCCTGAAACGTAAATGGTGAGATAAATCAAAATTGGAAAAAACTATTCAGATTCTAATAAAAATGTGGATATAGAGGGATACTTATCAGCTCCAAAACAAATCAGAGCCATAGCTTAATGGAATCAATATCGTTGTCTTCCTTAGCTGTCGCCCAAAGCAATTAGTAAAGAGGGGTTCAGAACTTAGAACCACCACGCTGCTTCAATGAGGGCTTGCGGGTTTTGACGATTACCGCATATTTGTTATGATAAGCGAGAGACTTGAGGTCTCCAATTCTCCAGTTTTTCTTGGTACAGTGGATTTGTACAGTTGATTTCCTAACAAAAAGTTCCAAATGATTACAAGTTTTCCCGACCCAGGAATCTTAACCCGAAATTCTTAATACGTAGACGAATGTGGTTATCACTCGACCTACGAGACTTCCATAGAAAATGGACAAGGAGAGATTAATAGTATAGATAGACCAAACTAGAATAGTAATAGAAAACATTCAAACGCAAAACCGCATTCGGCAATCGAACGTTCGCGAAGAACGCGCACTGACAACAAGCGGTCTCTTATAACTTTTCCCTTTTAACCTTTCGCCCCCCTCTGGCTCCCTCGGGAGGCGGTCCCCTGGGCCACTGCGTCCCCACGCCCCTCACCACTCAGTGCCGACACGCCATGCGGACGGCAAAGACTAACTATCCGGAAGATTGTCCAAATTTATGTACTACGATCGCCTTCAAATGTCATATCCAAACACTAGTATAAGTAAACGTGTACAGTATCATTTACTTGTGAAAACTCTCGTTCTTCTCATTGCGATGCGTTTTTTGATCAATAAAGAAGCCATACTTAGTGTGAGTTCCACTCGCATACTAAGGACTACGTATGCCACACGTTCGAACGAATAGAAGATCGAGCAAAAATACTAAGAAAATACGTTTATTCATATAATAAAATCACTCCACACCATAGTGTGGAGTGATTTTCGCCCTATTAAGTAGAGTTCTATTAAACTCCTGACTGACAGACGGACGGAGATCGGAGACTTATGTCGTCGCCAGCCTTCAGTTATGGAATACTAAAAATAGGCCCAGAAACCGGTGTGCTCCATTATAATTATATTATTGCAATTGTAACATTATATTCTTTTTCGCTCCTTGCTATATGTTTCAGTTAATGCCAAAATTTTAGTATTAATTCGCTTTTAAAAATTTATTGAATAGTCGCCTAAGCAATTATCTACCCTCCAAAAAAATTATTAAGAACCTGTTTAAGCATCCAAATTTGGAATTCCGTGAGAAGAACTCAGGATGGTATAAGACTACCTGCACCACAGAGATCGTTAAGAAAAAGCTCAGTAGGTACGTTCTCCGCACATAATCTTTGATGTCGTGCGACGAGCTCACAACGGGCCCAGTTTTCGACTTTGTTTTTCCGCGTGCGCCTATAGCGAGCGTTAATATTTCAGTGCGTACAGAATTCAAGGGTTAACTGCTCCCCGGCCCTCACGTAAATAGACACAAATACATCGATTACTAGACGTTACGTTTTCCAGAACTATAAGAATTTAGAATTGAAAATATTACGTTTTGTTTAAAAATTGGCAAGACATAAATCAGGCCTATCACCTTTAAATTTCCATTAACCTCCAACGACCACCGTGCTATCAGGGATCAATAATCAAATATTTTTAAAACCTCGTTGTTTTATTTTCAATAAGAACTATTAAGCGCTGCTTGCGCTTTTTTACGCAAAAATCATAGGGTTGAAACGTTTAAAATCACATTCTGGTGATTTCAGTAAAAAAAACAATCCCTTTTTAATGAGGGATGTATATTCATAATAAACCGTCAGTACTTAATTGGATAAATCATAATCAGATCTGCGATTTGGACAGGAATACTATTTAGTAAAACTACCACCTTAACTAGGCTACCTATAGTAGGTTACATATAGGTATCTAGGGACATGATACAATATAAGAGCCGAGTAGTTTTTCAATGCGTCGAGTGGAGGGTATCGGGAGACGCAGCGTCCTGTTTCCATGGCAACGCGATAAACCTCGCCTTTCATAACCCTCCGTAGTAAACGCAACACTTTAAGATAAAATCCACGATAAATTTTGTAATCATTTTGATATTAAGATTTTTATAATTGTTTTTTATGTAAAAAATAGAAGCTAATGTTATTTTTTAGATTCTTAAGGGTAGTTACCTACTTTTTATATGTTCAAATCCTACAGCTTGTCACAGGCCTCCTCGTTGGTAGAAGAAAGTGTTTTATGCCATTGACTCACCACGTTGTTCCAATGCGGGTTGGTGGGCTTTAACGAGTTTTATTCTATGTGGTCATTATAACAGAGACCAACCTTCCTCTCTTCACCACGGGTGTTTCTTTCTAGCACCAGGCTGGTCTTTAGATTTTTTAACGGAAAACCCGAATACCTAACAATTTTTGATCCTTAACCAGAACTGCTAGTTGCTACGGGGCAGTTTTCAAGGTTAGGTACTACTCTACTAATACGTCATATACAAATAGTCTACGGAGGTATACTCATTATATTGCTTGCCTCAATGAACATTTTGCATTCATTAGAAACTACATGTCAAAATGATAATCAAATTAAAATCAAAGATATGTTAAGTATAATTATAGCTTGTTCAAATGTTTGAATGCTAGGATGTAATGTATGTTTGTTTATCACTTAAACTTAGTTCATCACTCACAAAATGAACAACGCGTTTTTGGCATTCGCCATAACTACAAGGTCGCTTTTAAGCAGTTTATTTTGCTATTATCACTCTCAATAATATAGCTGTATATGTATAAGTTTCTTGTTGGCATACGAAACGGTGGTTGTTACCTACCTACTACACCAATTTTGTGTAGTTATCTACACCAGTAAGGCCTACTTGAAATAAATGAATTTTGAATTCTCACCGTCTATAAGAAGAAGTAAAGCGGTAATAGCCCTTTCGGGAAGACAGAGCTCGATTTCCAGCATTTTCATAGATGCGTTTTTAATTTCGGCAATTTAATTAATTCTCCTTTAACGGTGAAGGAAATGAGGAAACCTGCAGTTCTTTAAGAACAGTTAAGTCGATAAATTGGCCAGTGTGCTGAACTAGGGCCTAAACCCTTCTCATTCTTAGAGGATAGAGGGTTAATAATGATGATAAGACGAAGAAAAGGCCAATGTGTTAACATATTATAGTTCTGATAAATTTTCAATTGACAATAGGTACGGGGTACAGACATCATCCAATCGCTCGTGGCTTGTAAGCTTGCCGCTGCGGAGTTCCGCTGAAAATACCTAACGTACACCCTCGGACGTTTTTCGTCGATATCCTGACTTTTTATCTTTTTTAAAGACAAAAATAATAAATTGTGGATGTTTCGCTCCGTAGGTTAAATGAAACTTCACGTTTCTAGTTTTTGTGTATCTATTTTGTGTATGCATAAAGATTTATACATAGTCTTGAAGAAAATTGAAATATAAACATTGGCCAATTTATCCGCCACCTTTGTAAAAAAATATTCGGCGTAATTTTAATAAGTACCGACTTGGACAGACACAGATGTTGTCATTAGTCTCTTTGCCGTTAGTCATTAGTCATTAGGTGTTGTCAATTAAAAGGCGTTAGTTGGTGTTAAAAACAAAAACTAAACTTTTTTATAGTGCCCGAAATTACCACTCTTCCCTGTAGTTATAGATAGCGCTACGATTAAATCTCTAATCTGAAGATTTGTATACTTCTTTAATATCACTTTCACATTTGTTTTATAAATATAACCTTAAATAAACTATGTAAAACTAAATAAAGTCTAGAACGTCTTCGAAACCACAGCAGCGGGGCACAGTTTCTAGTTTCTACACAGATGCTGGCAGCATTGCCCCTTTGGATAGCCAAACTAATTCTTTGGCCAAGGTAACTGCCCGCTCTAGGATCACCGGTAGACTCGATCTTCTTTGATAATTGTTTAAAAAGAGCTCGTGCCTTCGGAACCCACGGTCCCAAAGTCTCTAGAATTCTGAAGATTTTGAATAAGATCTACTTTAAATTATATTAACATCAATAGGTAATCGGGGGTAAATCGAGTATTATAGATATTCATTACATGTCACACCTTCAAGGCTAGAGTGAATAGGCTTTTTCTAGGCAAGCGTGCTCCAACCTAGACTTCATCATTGCTTTCTAACGGGCATGATTGTCATCAAGCGCTGGCCTATCCTTAATAAAAAAAAAAATGATAGACGTATGTAAATAGTGCTATCCAAATGACCTTGTACAATAAAGTCACAAATTCTGAACCTAAAAAATGACCTAAGACTACTGGATCTGTAGACTAACACTTGCCATCCATTACCCCATAGATACAGTTAAGTCATTATTTATGTATAAGTATTTATTTATTTGTACACCACTATGAAGTTAGGAAAAAAAAGACAGAAGTAGAATTCAAAAGGCGGCCTTATCGCTTAGTAGCGATCTCTGCCAGGCAACCTTTGGATTAGGACAAGATGAGCGAGAGCGGACAGGTGGTGTAAAATTATTATAAACCTACATTCAAATAGCTAAATACGAATACATGAACAAAATTGCACAAATAAGAAAAATAATATAATTAAATATAAAATAATAAAATAATAGACTAATATATACTCAATCATACATAAATACTTATGAACATATAGATAATAAAAATAAACATAATCAAGGTACTAAATTTCGTCATTATTGTGCAAGATAAATATGCTTTCCCCGCGTTTTTAAATGTTTTAAGCGATTTTGCCTCACGTATATTTAGTGGGAGCGCATTCCACAATTCAATAGCTTGCACTATAAACGAGAGTTTATAGAACTTCGTCTTGTGAAAAGGCATGTGAAGTGTCAGCATACGACATGATCTTAAATCAGCAGGCAATCCTACAAAATCTAATTTGTATTTGTATCGGTATATCTCAGAGGAATCCAAACCAATAGCAAAACACCAGTTACCACAGTTAAAACAACTTTCCTTACACGTTCAAAGCGGAAACTTGGCGTTTTCCCAGACTAAAACGCCGCATTCAGCTCGACCTCTTTCCAGCACAATCAACATACAAAGACAGGGGGCAACATTACGCGTCACTTCATTGTGGGCACCACTCTAATTGTAACTACACTCTAGGGCACCATCGCCCGCTCAGCGCGCCCGATAGTAGGCGTGGGTAACTAATCTTCGACCCCTACGTACTAATACACCGCCGTACAAATTTAAACCCTACCCCAAAACCAATAAGGTCCGATATAACTCGGTTAGCTTTATCGTATTTGCAAACGTAGCGAGGGCTAACGCACACTATCAACTCATTAAATTGCATCGCCTTTTTAATGAGTCTGAAAGTGAACAAAGGATATTGAGAACGATTACATTAAGTACGTACTTGTAGCGGTAAGATAGTTTGTTTCCTCGGAAATGTTTGGATAAGCAAATTAAAGTATTAATAAAGTTCATTCTCAACCTGAAATCGTCTTGGTTGTTCCACCTGACTTGTTAATTTTAATGTTATTATGTAAGCAATCCGGATCAACACGTTAAAGCTTTATTATATTTATTTACATACTTAATTTATCTTTATCTAATGCAACTGTATGTTGCATTAGGTAAGGATAAACAGTTAATATCTATCTTTCTGCAAGTTTGTTAGAATAAAACATCACGTCTCGGTCTACAGTGTAAGAAGGGGTAGTTTTAGAGTATAACTTTTATAAATGTAGGTATTGATTAAGGTAGGTAATATTATGCGATGTTTATTAATTCTCGGGCTTATTATTGTAATTAAAATAAAAGCTTAAATTCTAATCCCATGTACACAGAAAAATGGCGACGTCGAATATTATTACGTTTATGCACCCAACGAACGTAAAATCGGTCATTGTCTCGACCTTATATAACCTACCTTAACAATCATTGATATGTTTAAAACTCTAGAATATTTTCTGTTCTGTCTATATAAAACAAAGTCGTGTTAGTTACACCATTTATAAATTGAGAACGGATGGGTCGATTTTCATTATTTTTGATTTGTTGGATTTCCGTTAATCCGAAATAGGCTAATAATAAAATAATAACAAAATAATAATAAAATCATTAAAAATAGAGTTTAAATCAAAACAATAGTCTAGTCGTTCATTAGTAACAAAACACCAATAACAGCGCACGTCATGTTGTCTATAAACGTAGAACGGTTGATAAGGCCTATAGAGAGCTGTATTAATCCGGAGAAAATATTAAGGCGAAATGAGATTCGCGGGGTCAACTAGTAGGACATAGAAATAAAAAGGACAGAAGATATGTTAACATAAAAGCAAACTTAAATAGCTGGATCCACTGACGCCTAATGTATCGAGGGAATACCACAGTATATTGAAATTCAATCTAAAAGCATCACATCCATATTAAGTTAAAGCATATAAACTGTGCCCTACCAACCATAAGTACTGTCCAAAAACCACTTTAAAACATACAAGTGCCTACCATTTTATGTAAAGCACACAGTATTTACGCTGCACGCCAAGCTCTCATATTTACCGAGTGAATATGCTATAAAGTGATATCACGTGATCGGTACCCGGGTAATAGTTATAAATTACCAGGGTAGTTTATAAAAGCCGGTTAACCCGAGGTAAGCGGACAAGGCGGATAATTTATTATTGGGAAATTCGGACGCATTTTCATATGCTCTATTGATCATATTATCACAATGGGCAACAAAAGGGATCGTTGAAGGTGTAATTTTGTAGTTATCGCGGCCAAATTTGGTCACTTGCTTCATCATACGTAGAATATATTTCATGCATATGATTACAGTTAAATGATTTTAAATGTAAATAGTAAAAGTCAATAAAGTGTTTTTAAGGTTAATAATTGATGGATCAACCGATATCTCGCCTGATGGTAGCTGGAAAATCATCGCCTATAAACACAGGCAACACGACATGCCTACAAAATGTCGCTGAAGGCGTAGGTTTTAAGCCTCAATTACACCGGTAACCACGCCCGTCAGACAGGACCACAGCAATGCTACATCGCAGAAAAATAAATATGGTGGCAGTATTTCCCCGGACCAGCTCCGTTACAAAAAGCACTTATTATTTAAAAACAAAGTATTACGTCATTGCACACGTTAACCGAAAAATGTCGTTTATTTTTGTCTAAGTTATAAAGTTTATTGCGCACTGCCACAAGAAACTCCTTACCTTACCCACCTTAGTACCTTTGAACGGCCGATGCGGCCAACTTATACTGAAAATACCATTGCATCTACACTACAGAAAAAAGGATTCGTATTGATAGTAGACAACTATTAAACTGGTTGACTGGATAAATTGGCATCGTTGAACAAATAATTGAATATAAAAATACCGTATAAAATGTTTATAATAAAAATAGTCACTTATCGCTTAAAATGTACTGTTAGCGTTGTTAGACGGGGAATAGAATATGTAGTTGTAATGCACACTGTATCATCTTCGCAAGAGGGTCGCGGGAAGTTATTATACCAAAGCTACAGTCACAAACAAAAGCATCTCATACTACCTAGTACTTGATTCCCAAGGTAATTTTAGAATTACCAATACATACTTTTAAACAATGTGTCGTAAATGTGACATCGTTTAAGCAATATGTCACATTTATTACAGTGAGGTTACTGTTCAATTGATGATAGCTTTAATGTCAAGCTTGCGTGGAAGCATTCTTTTTCGCTTTATAGTAAGTATTATAAAAATTTAAAAAAATCGCAATTGTTGGGTTTCTTGTCGCTCTTCGAGAATTTGCTTTCCAAACCGTTGGTAGAGTCACTACAAAAAAAAAAGACTTGGGTTTTTAAACATGCTTATATATGACCTAATCGAAATAAATTAATTTCGAATATTAACCTACAAACACTTTATTTCTAAGAAACTCTATATTTGTTGGCTATTGTGTTTTCTTGTCTAGAAATTTTCAGTACAAGACCGGATTTGGGTAATTGGCTGTGTTAAAACCCATGCCTCGGAGAGCTATGACTAACATGTGGTACTAACTGTTTAAAACTTCCACTCTTTTCTTCTATTATTTGTTGATATATTAGATTAGAGTGTATACTCTATGTGAGAATATCAACAGTTTAAGGTAATTTAAAGTTTATAACATACAACCCGCTAATAAATACACGGACGGATGGACGGACGATTGGACGGCGGAGGCTTGGTAATAGGTTCTTGTTGGCATATAAAAACTTATATTATATATATAATAAAATCTTATAATAAATATATATATGATAAAAATAAATTATAGCTATGACTTTGGAACGCGAGTGTACAAATTTTATATTCGAGGGCCCTGCCGGCTATTTATCACGAGAAAACTTTTAAGGTAAGCATATTTAGGTACTCCTGTCTGGTTTTCTACAATGTGGCACGTGTTTTAACTAGCACTAACTCGAGGCGCCACTGGGCCTACAAGTGTACAAGTTTCGAATGGAAAACTAATGTCGATATGACATTATGAAACCTCACGATGATGATATCCATCAGAATCAATCATCATCATCTTACTCCCAGCATTGTCACATTGTTGGGCACAGGCCATATCTCATAGAGGGATTTACAGCTTAGATGGGTATTTATTTATGTCATGCAATTTAGTAGTTTGTGACTGAGCTCGTCCGGGGAAGTTCTACCAAACTTACGTAAGCAGCATTGCTAGGTGCCGACGTAGTTGCGGTATAAGTACAGGCCAATGAGGTTTTTAGCTTTATTAGAGAATGCTTTGCATTAAGTTTGGCTATTGTTTATTATTTTTATCAAGTCCAAAAAATTTATTTTTATAGCCATCTTCCTATTGCGGTCTCAGTGCTTTGCAAATTAAGCCACAGTACTATGCCGAAATTAAGATAGGATTTGTTTCAAAAATATCGCAGTATTATTAACACTTGTAGGAAAAACACTTTTATAAATATAAAAATATTTTAGCTACACGAATAAAACGCCGAGTACCTCAACTAAACGAGAGTTTAGAAAAAAAAGAAAAAGTCACTTTAGACATTGCTGAGTCTAAGACGAAAGATACTAGAGACATCGCGTTCAAGAACCTACCAACTATTTTTTGCCCAGTGCGGTTTGAAATTAATCTAAAATCGTCAGGTGAACTGTTGCGGATAACGGAATATTCAGTATAAAAGGAAGGTAGAACCGAAAAAACCAAAACATAAACGTTATATCGGCGATCCTACAAAACTGCTCTATCAAAATATAACGACGGCGATAAAACGATGGAAAGAAAGCAAATACCATCGAATTTCTAAAGATCTTACAATATCTCCTGTCCCTCTCTCACATATGTGTGATATCTAATTCTTTCTTGTTCTGGCCGAAGTTTCCCGTTTTATAGGCTAGTCGATAATATTTCAGTTCAGTAAGATATGTGCTAAATATTTTACGATGTCCTGTAAAATAGTTCTCTACTTTCGAATAAATGGTATTTGTTTATGTAATGATTTGACTTAAATGTGTTGCAGCATAATTCTATATTTAAACCTACCTTAAAGATGGTTCATCAAAAGAGCAAAGAGTATTATTCTTCCGGATATCTTTGATATTGTATGCTCTATCGAACGCTTTGATTTTGTAACTAACTTCTTTACAATCTTACATCAATAGGTGCAGTTCACTGGCAATTAAAGTTGCTTAATTATGGGAATACCAGCCAAGTATGACGTCACAACTAATTCAAGCTATTCAATATGATTCACTAAACAATTGTTGCTGAACATTTCACCAAAGCCATTTTCGCGAAGCGGTAATAGACTAGTGGGTAGAGCTTCCGTTTTCCTTTCGTGGAGACCGAGTTTGGGCCCTGGCACCCACTACTGACTTTTCGGAGTTATGTGCGTTTTTAATTTATGCAATTTAAATATCACTTGCTTTAAACGGTGAAGGAAACATGGTGAGGAAACCTGCATGCCTGAGAGTTCTCGTTAATGATCTCAACAGCGTGTGAAGTCTACCAATCCGCACTTGGCCAGCGTGTTAGACTACAGCCTGACGCCCTTTGAATGAAGAGACCCGTGCCCTGTAGTGGGCTGGGTTGATTGATGATGATTTCGTCAAACCTAAGTATACAAAGCAATAATAATTCATATTTGAGCAACCACACAACCAAACTAAAGGAAGCGTTCCTTACGCGAAAGCTTTAAGCAGATTCAAGTTTTAAACGGAATAGAAGCAAAGACATTTGGATGCAAAAGTATAACTAAGGCGTATGCTATGATTTTGTAGTGAATCGGACTATAGTTTAATTCGAAAGCCTTACTGACCTTCACAAAATACATAGAGCAATAAAAAAATAGAGCAGAGGAGTTGATCTTATTGCTCCATTATTCCACTTTATCCCCAGCGATTGCAAATGAAGTTGGCCAGTGCTTACCTCGTACCTACTATTTCTATAAAACTAAGAGGAAGCGCAAAATATTATTATAGGTTGTTAAACGTTTTACTTATTTTTAATTACTTATGCATTTACTTAATTAGTGTGTTTTTATCACGTTTGCTTAACAAAGTGCCTTGATGTAATGTCATTAATCTTAGGAGGTTGGCAGCGCAGCAAACGACCTCCCGTTAAGGCGCTCCATAGACCGAGTCCCGTAATACGCCTGTATAGCCGGAAAAACGTCAACCAAATATCGCGATCACTGTAAGCGAAACCAAACCTTCATGTAATTGTTTTAAGATACATTTATGTTTGCACTCGCAGCAGCCTTCAGGCGAGGGCTCCCAACATCAAATACAACAATTTTGCGATAACTAATATAACAAACGCTCATCTTACGAAGGTGTGTTGTGTTATCTTGAAAAACAAAAAAATATTCGTTTACGTAGCAATAAGAACAATTTCATTTATATTGTTTAAAATTGCAATTGACCAATTAAAGAATTTATCACATCAATTAAATTTTTTGCTTAAATACAAACAGGTTAGGTTTTTGATAGGAAATTTGCACCGCACGAGAACAGGCGTGTGCAAATTTTTAAATTTCTCTCAAAAACAGAAATACTATGCGGATCTTCGCGCATGTCAAAAAATATAACTGCAGGCATGTCAAAAAGTATAACTGATATCATAACTCCGCGATAGGACAATAATCGACACGAAATTGAAGTCCAAGAAATTCAGATTGCGTTCTGAATAAAAACATAAATAATATATTGTAAAAGTGAATGATTGGCAGCCCTACGTTCAACAAATAGATAATAAGAAATCCCAGCGTAGAAAAAGGCAAATTCGTAAGACGTATTTTTTGCCAGGAAGAGTGTCGGTAGCATTGTTAAATATATCGTCCAATCAGTACCGGGGAAGAAATTAGCGTTGGAAAGTGAATGGCAGTGTCCCGGTCTACCCTTTTATGTGCGGCGTAAAAAAAGATCTTATTTGAATTTGGAAGACGAATTAAAAAGAAAAAGAATTCTGCACTAATTTAACAGAGAGACTTTCTAGACAATTTTCGGGGAACAGTCCGGAAAGCTTAATTAATGCATTAAAGTTGAAATTCGGTTAACCGTGCTCATGACATTGAGTCTTTCATTATAGGTAGGATATCATGGACGGCATACTTCCGCATACATTACTTCTCTACAGTTCTGCTAAAGGATGATTCATGCTATATGGTGTGCAAGCGGTTCTTACCGCGTACGGGAAATTATGAATATTTTTATGCCCGGACGGGGTACGGATTTCGTCAACTGTAGCCTTTATAAACTTATTGAGACGTTAGCGTATGATAGTAGGTTGGGGTCTTATTCCTGGGGCTACAAATAAATGGTAAATGACAGTAATTCGGAAGTATTTTATACCAATACTAAGTAGAAAATTTGTTACCTTGATTGAACACCTTAGTTATATACGAAACACTCCACTATGCATACTGGCAAATATTCAAAAATAGATCTAGTAGTCTAGAATTATTTCAAGTAATATTGAATAAATAAATAATTGTCATAGTTAAATGATCCACAAATACATAAAATATCAAAATCATCTAATCAAATATCAATCACTTGGGAATTACGTTTACATTACGTCGCAGAGTTCGGTAAAGAACAGATTAATTAATTATTAAAATAAGGACCAGAGCACAGTGCAAAGGGTAGCATGATTTCACCTCCATGCGGCCTAGTGTTGAATTGTGTGGTGTGTTAATAAGTTAAGATGTTCAAACCTTACTATACTGTCAATAGTGATCCATTACGATATGACAAAAACTGATTTCAGAACTTCCAAAAACATTTAACTGAGTAAGTGATACTGGTATGAGTAAAATAAAATCCCTAAAATGAAATCCTTGGTTATCTCCACCTCACGTCCTTGTCGGAAAGGTTCGGATTGGGTCTTTAACGAATCCTATCAGTTGTAATGAAGCTTAATTCTTTCATTAGTTCCCCGTGACAATGGGAAAAATTGCGAAACGAAAACGTATGTCTGCTTTCCCTTAACACGTACGAAGAGTTTTTTTTAAATTTCGGTAACGTTAAATTGTTTTTTAATCTATTATAAACCTTACTGTTTAGTGTTTCATCATCACATCATTAAAAAACACCAAAGCAAAACACATCTGATGATCTGCTGAAAGTTCTTAGGCACAGTGGTAGTCTGCAGACTGTACTGTTTTACTCCTTGTATACGCGCCTGGGTTATCATCGTCATCACCATCATAAAATGAACCAATTGACGGCCACTGGCCTGGGCCGATTGTCTAAGTCGTTGGGAGTCAACCAACGCTTCGCTGTCGCCATTCCTAGGCCTTGGTACCCCAACATTCATTGGTGGTTCGGACTATGTATCCCGTATCATTGCCACTTAAGCTTCGCGACTCTTTAGTTATGTGCCGGTAACTCTAGTTCTTCTGATGATCAATGGAGAGTGAGGAATTATTAGACGCGCCCTTTTTAATTTATTTATGTTATAAAGTTGAACGGTTTGTATTTTTGAAGGAGTTTCTTAGAAACTAACAGTCCGGTTTGAGCAATCAACTGTTAACTGTTAACGGTTAACTGGTAAATGTTAGCGTGGTGAACATAAATGTTTTCAGTGTCTTGGTGTTTATCTATATTATATTATAAGTATTTATATTACATACTATTCATAAAGAATAAAGATATTATTCATCAGTTAGTATCCATCCATTGGAACTAGGTGGCGATGTGTGTATTGTCTTAGTATATTTATTTGTTTATTTAACAATTATTTTCGATCACCTGTCCCACTTCACTGCCCTTGACTGCATACTTACCTGCTGGTAAGTGATGATACAGTCTAAGATGGTATATAAAACCCATACCCCCAATCGGTTTCTAAACGGCATCGTACCGAAACGCTTATCACTTAGTGGCACTTCTTTGTCGGTAGGGTGGTAACTAGCCACAGCCAAAGCCTTACTTAAGAGCAGACAAAATTTAGAAATTATTGATTTTCAAATTGCCCTTACCCGTGGATCGAACCCCGGACCTTTCATTTAAAACCACAGCACCAGGGAGTTCTTCGGGCGTCTTATCAAGCGGAGACGTGGACACTGACAGTTGGTCTCATCCAAAACTCAAAGTCAACGTGTTCCAAGTTAACTTGTCACTAAGAAATTTATCAACCGTACACATTAAAAAAAAATTAATAAATGTTTAATGTCTGTTAAATGTTAAATGTTTCATAATTCTTCTAAACGAGACCTGCGTAGCGTCTCTTTACTTATTTTAAAACTTCGATCGTACCTACCTACATACCTACAACTGCTATCGTAAATCAAGTCCCACAAAAGCTTTTAGAACCAGCAACAATGAGTATCGAAAGTACACTGAGATTAGCTGCATCTGATCCCGCTGCTCCTTACCGAATGCATTTCATCCCATTTATCAAAACATAAATCGAAATCCGATCTGACAAGGCGTTAATGGGAGCCCAATGCAATTGAAGCGACCCCAGCGGCGTATAAACGAATTTCTTTTTTGTAACAACCGGGACTTTGTTACAATGCACTTACTCAATTTTCAATTTCATTTCGCATTATTTTAAATGTAATAATGTATACGACACGTATTTTCGATTGTTTTTATTTTACACTCTAATGATACTAATAATTTTTTAAAACAATATCTGACGTAAAAGTTTCCAACCCACATTTTTATTTCTTTTGAGTGGATTTTCGTGAAACTCTCTATAAGGTAAAAACTAAAAACTATTTATGAGTAATCAAGGACTTAACTATTTTCCTTTTAGGCTCAATAGTAGAGGTTTCATTATTAGGTAGTGATTTAGTGAGTGAGTTAGTCAATGAGTGAACATGTAAGTGTCGTTTTTCTTTTAAGTGTCTTCTCTATAAGAATATTCTTATATATAGAATCTTCTACTAATATATAAAGCTAAAGAGTTTGTTTATTTGTTCACTTGAACACAACAGCATATGCCTATCTTTTACGGTTGACTTTACACCGATTGAATCGCGAGGGATAGGTAGCATTTATTAATTTTACCCACGAAAATGGATGATTCGCTGTTGCTTCCAATGGCCTTTTCTCTGACCGGAATCTTCTTAAGAGATTTAAGATGAGACCATATTTTTATACATAGGGTACCTACAACATACAAAGCGACTTTCTTCTGAATTACGTATAAAGTGGTCTATTACTGCATCTCACCCCGTCGAGAGCGATATAAAGCGAAAATTGGATTTACAGTGACAATCGAAAGAGCTGCCATCAAAGGCGGACCGATATGTTTGCCCAAATACACCGGATACTATCTATCCCTATTCTTGTACACGTTTTGCAAACGGTCAGGATATATTTTCCAATTTTAGATACCTACTATTCAGATTCTAAGCATTTATCTCAAGGAAACTTCCAAGTTTAAATTACCTTTCTATACCCATAGAAACCTAAACGTGGCTACCACAAGCCACAGCCTATTGAAGGCAGCACGGACGCAGGAAATAATCATGATCATCATCATCCGCAGGCACAGGTCTCGCCTCACATAGGAGAGCATAGACCCACCACGCTACTCCAATACGGTTTGGTGGGCCTTAACGACTATTAGCACAATTAAGTGATAATAACTAAAAGCCATCGGGACTTAACATGCTCTCCGAGGCAAGAGGCTGACACCGCCAATTTCCTAGCCCCGGGCTGGTACTGAAAATTCTTTAACAGAGAATACATCATAAAATATTTGGGTCGGCTCGCGATTCGAATCTAGGACCTCGTTATCCTTAGATAAACATGCTAACCACTTGACCAACGAAGTAGCTAATGATAAACCAAATTTTATTACAAGGATGTGATGAGATTATAGGTTTCATCATCAAAGATTCACCTTGAATAACCATTCGAGAATCAACTTCACGCATGTATACATGTCTTTAGTAAGTTAGACCTATTTTCACGTGGTAGGTATTAGTGTATTTTAAAATAAGATCGTGTACAAGTGATTCTTGCGCGTAACCAAATTGATCTATTATACTTAGACATTTAAAATTAAGATAACGTATTCAATAATGCACCCCAAAAAAGGTCGGTTGAGGTTGCATTTCAAACATTCATTTGAATGAAACCTAAGTGAAAAATACATTAGCATCATCAACACTACAATATCTCCTGGTGTTATATGATGTCGCAATCCAAGATGTTAGCAAGATAACTTGATAACCCATAGCCCTAATTGGTTATTTTTACATTTTTATAATTAAAATGTGTATACATTCTAATTTCTAACCCTCCTAAAATTTACGTAAAAAATCTGGGTAGGCTGCGCTTTTGTACTTTTATGAAGTGCTTGACATACTAACATTTTTTTGAGGACTTTTCCATTTAAGGCATCACCATAGCTCCTGTACAAACTCATATCAGGCGCGATCGCACTGCCGCGGTATCATCCGGAAAAGTCACCGCGGAGCATTCCAACCCGCGGTGACTTGCAAAAATTGCGAAAGGCGTTGACACCGCTGATAAGGGGCCATTGCCCTGACCAGTTACCTCGAGCTTCACTCCAGGGACTCTGAGGACTTCTTCTTTCGTACAGTAGTCTCAAAACTTAAGCGATTTCTTTCGATTATTTTTATTCCAACTTCCTGCTCGATGCCTGGTCGAAAACCCTGTTCAAGCCACTGACTACGTTACACTCATGCATGTGAATGAGAGCTCCAAGCAATCAAGACAGCCTTTATTGTTGTTCGGTCGCCGTCAAAGAGCAAAGGAAGGAGCCTCCTTAATAATTAATACACGCTAAACGCCGACGTCTTGCGTGCGCCTCAAAGGAGAACTAACAGCTCTTATGTGCACCGTAAGTGCTACTTACACTTGCTAAGGCTACACAGTACACACGTCATACTGGAATTGATTTCGCTTGATTTGTCTTACTTGCTTATGATGGTAATTATGTCTAGACTTCAAGAGTCTTATTAATAAACTTCCGATTTTATGACACGTCCATTGTAACGCCCTGTGTCAAATGTGATATTTTAACAGGATTGTATGTTATTATTACTACTATTATTATTTACTCTCACGCCCGTGTACAAAATAAATACATAAAATGAGCCAAAGCAACATTAATATACTTACTTAGATACATAGAGATTAATACACTTAAATATACATTACATAAATACATATTTGCACCGGGCGGAGGATTATTATTATTATTATTAAATTATTTATTGCACACACAAAAAACAAAATACAAAGAGAAACACAAAAGATAAAAATAATAAAAATACAAGTTTAGATGTGCAAAGGCGGTCTTATCGTTAAAGCGATCTCTCCCAGACAACCTTATTATAATACAGTATAAGAACTCGCTACCAGATTGGTCGCTTTTTCTAAACAGAGGATACATTTTTTAAAAAGTCGGTACTGCCAGCTTTACCTATTTACATTTTTACAACAACTCGAAAGTGCTGCCTTCTCTGAAAAAAGCACACGAAAAATAGATTCGATAACGCACTTTGTACAAACGTGACGTAGATAATTGCCAGAGATAAAAAAAAAACAAATCAAAACAATCATTTACTTAATGGATATTAAAACAGTGATATTAATATCTAAAGCCAGCAATTACGATGCGAATTGAAGAGTCATTAATCAAATAAAAAGTCAAATTACACTCAAATCTGATAACTAATTGAATATGGCACTCGTGTTAATTGAGCTTGAGTAACTTTTTAGGGTACTGTTTTAAAAATAAGGCGAAGTAGCGAAATCTTCATAATTTACATAAAAAATTTAATATTAGTAACAATTTAGTTAATTAATTTTTATTTTTATTTAAAAATTTAAAAAAAATAATTTATTTCAGTTTTGATATTTCTTATCAAGAAAGAAAAGAAAAATTAAAAAAAAAAATCGTTTGTTTCGTTTCTTACATAAATTCAATAAAAAATAAAACGATTGAGTAGTGTGTCTTGGTATGTATGGTGTGTTTATGTTTGTGTTTGTGCGTGTGCGTGTTTGCGTGTGTGTTTGTGTGCGAGTGTATTTTTACATTATTGATTGCATGGATTAAGTGAAACGAACCGTTGAAATTTTTTTTATCTACTTTTATGTTATTTACAATTAAAGAGATGTGCTAGGTAATTTATTAAAAAGATTAGCACTCTGAAGCTCTCACACAGCCAATGTTCATGATCAATGTAGTTTTTTTACATAAATACAGGTGAGTTTCCAATATACCTACTTCAGTCTTGTATGAGACTCAGATTATGCAAAGATGTCTCAGTCGTTATGATTACGTACGTCTTATAAAAGTCTATCAATGAATGTATTGAAATTGTTTTAATCTACCGTGTCCATGAATAGTAAGTTCATAGCAGTAACTTCAAAAGCGTACAATTTGCTGGTTATCTGACCCCACCTCACGCGATGCCTTCATAAAAGCAACAATTAAGTGCAGTTTGTTTTACCAAGTAGGTACGTAAGTTACCTACTGGATGAGGAGTGTTTATATTATGACACTTATATTAAACTCTATCCTATTATTTTTATTGTAATTTTGAAAAATCTTTTTTTATAAAATAACGATTTGAATATTAAGAAAAAGTTTAGGTATGAATTTTCCTAACCTGACTGATAATCTGTGGATTGTGCTGAGGTAATATTTATTTGATCTTAATCATCATCATCATCGTCGGGTCAACCAATGGATGTCAACTGCTGGATGCAGGTCTTTTGTAGGGAGTTTCACATACCACGGTCTTAAGTTCAGCTAGACATAATCAGTGGACAGATGATCAGCTTAATTCATTCACTTAATCTTTAGCCAGTTTCTACTGGGGACCGGCATCCTCTTCCATTGGAGAAAGAGTTATAGAGCATATACCACACAAAAGGTTGGCAGACTTTAACATTCATTATTTCTTAGGTTAATGCTATTATCTGGGAGTGATGGCTTAACCTACTCCACGAGGCATCATTGAAGACCCCAATACAAAATTCAATTGAAATTTTCGCTGACTGGGAATTGAACACAGGACCCGGTTTTCCTTAGTTTAACATGGCAAATTCTAGATCAACAAGAGTTGAACGATCACTTAGTTATAACAAATGAATGGTTTATTTTTTCGTGCATATCTTGAAGGCAGTAAAGTAAACCTTAGTTCTTGCAATAAAAAAATAGAAATATATATATATATATATATATATATATATATGTTCCTGTTACAGCAAAATTTAGTTTATTTTAAAATAATAGGTGCTCTTTGGCCAGTAGCTGGGATTTTTATTGACTGAAATAAAATAAAAAATACCGGTTATTAATTACGCAGAATATTATCAAAGCCCGCAAATATGGCAGTTGAGTTTCCCCGCGAATGGGGGCAAAGAGAGCGAACGATAAAACCCCGTCACTAATTAAATGGGCCCGAGACTTCTTAATAGATTTGTCGCTAATTTGGAGTAATAATAAAATTGGAATTAAATTAAAAATCATTCTGCGAGAGGTTCTATATTTTTAATAATGAAGCTCAAATATTAAAACTTTTTCATTTTGCTTTCGATTTGACTTTAATCTTAGCTAGTACCGCTTGCGGTTGAAATTCAACTATATTATTTATTTTTACGATATTGATAAAGACATCTCAAATAAAATATACCAAAATTATGCGCGAGTTCATCAGGTATTTTGGATTTATTTTATGACTATAGTATAAAAAAAAGTATGTCAAGTTAAGATATGAAATAAGAAGACATCCATTCGAACTTTCATCGCCAACTTCTCTCTTCTTCCTATCGTTGCTTAGAGAAGTATTATATTAGTATTGTTGACGCTCTTGTTTTATAATTAAATCCTTATTTAAAGAAGGGCAGTCCAAGTTGATTATATAAACTAAAATTTTAATAAATGTATCTACAGCTTTTAGCGATCGTAGTAAATTAACATTGAGAAATAGATTTTCGACAAACCATTTCTTACTTTCTGAATATATCTGTCCTCAGCATTTTGGGCGTTTTTAACAGTCAGTCAAGAAGCCTACGTTTCATAATCTAAGAGACTTTAAAAAAAACAGCTACTTTCACCAATGTTTATATATTAGCAGTTAGTATATTATATTAACTATTCCCCTATACGTCACGCTTCTAGAACTTTCTAGACCGACATATCAAAGGTTACTTCTATGGGTGGTTCTATTTTGACAAATAATGATTTGATTTTGCCCTTTGAGTGCAACAAGTTGTCTACAAGCAAAGAGACGTGGTTAAAGCTCGTGAGGCGTCTAACATCTGCTTTAATAAACGTCAGCTCGTTATGACCACGACTGTTCTGAAGAGTGTAACGACGTAGAGCAAATACGAAGTAATCTTATATTTAATGCAAGTCCAGGATCTGGTTGAGTGCAATTTATCATAATTATTCCAGACGATTTATCAAGCGGTACACTCGTTGTAACCGTATTTGCATAAGGTATAACAAGATGCTGGAACAGAACGAGATGTGTTTATTTTTAACTTCAAGGAAACTGTTTCTGTTTGCATAAAAAGTAATAACTAAATTGAATAAGAAACTAGGTGAATAAGAAACTAGGTAAAAAAAAATAATGTATCTTACTATTAGGTACTTCCTCGTTGGTATATTAGTTAGCATGTTCAACTACGGATCATCTGGTCATGAATTTGATTACCAGGCCGGACCGAACCTCTTAATTCAATTTTTTATAATTATAACAATTAAATCTGATTAAAATTAAAATTATAATTTAATTAATTTATATATTAGATCTGAATGTTGGTTGAGTATTTCTTTTAACACGCTTGGCTAAAACATTGTTCCGTATCATTTTTGAAATTATAATTTAATTAATTTATATATTAGATCTGAATGTTGGTTGAGTATTTCTTTTAACACGCTTGGCTAAAAGATTGTTCCGTATCATTTTTGAAATTATAATTTAATTAATTTATATATTAGATCTGAATGTTGGTTGAGTATTTCTTTTAACACGCTTGGCTAAAACATTGTTCCGTATCATTTTTGAAATTATAATTTAATTAATTTATATATTAGATCTGAATGTTGGTTGAGTATTTCTTTTAACACGCTTGGCTAAAACATTGTTCCGTATCATTTTTGAAATTATAATTTAATTAATTTATATATTAGATCTGAATGTTGGTTGAGTATTTCTTTTAACACGCTTGGCTAAAACATTGTTCCGTACCAATTTCATATGTTTTTTGCAAATACATGATTACGATTATGATTATTGGGTTTGACTGTAAAACAATGTCTAATTCCCAGCCTAGAGTTACAAAGATAGAAATATAGCAGTGTCCACTACCGTGCCTTCGAGAGCCTGTTAATATCACTTAAGTACATGTGACAATAATCGCCAACCGGCATTGGAATAGCGTGATGTGTCTATGCTCTAAAAATTATCTCTCAGTTGAGGCCTGTTTCTAGCAATGGGACGTTAATAGGTTAAAGTAGTTAATCTAGTGCCGTGTGGTGACGGCACATGATAATACAATTATTGTTACCATTACTCCTCTTCCCGCGGATCTCGTACGAGGCGACTAAGGGAAAACAATGAAGAATGTGCAGCAGCATCCTCTGTGCTGCGATCACCGACCCATCTGCCAAGCGTGGTGATTATATACAAAACCTCCCGTTGGACGCGGCCTTTAGTCCAGCAGTGCCCAATTACAGACTATTGGTGGTGATGATGAAGTAAACGGGATGATAGTATAGAAAGGAAATAACCAGTGATTATACTCATATCATATTTCCTTTCTTGTTCTTACTGTGAGTAGGCATCAAATGAAGTCGGAGTTGTTTTTATGTGGTGCTGTTTTTTTTAAACGTTGCGTCCGGAGTGAGTTAAAAAAAACAGAAAATAACAAAGTATTGTAATTAGAAGATTTCTGCCTTATCAGTAGTAGTTATTATTATTATTAAATTCTTTATTGCACACACAAAAACAAAATACAAAGAGAAACACATTTAAAAATAAAAAAACTAGTAAGGTGTGCAAATGCGGTCTTATCGCTAAAGCGATCTCTCCCAGCCAACCTTTGGCGAAAGTAGTTTTTATAAGGAACGGGTTGATGCAGCAATAAAAATTTCTACCAACACAAAAATATTGCAAACTAAACTACATGGCTATGTGTGAGCACTAAGTTTCAATTCTCGTGTTATTTTTTAAAATCGAAATTAATATTGTAAAATGTTGTAGGTAGGTTGTAATTAGAAATGGATAGAATGGCCAAAAAAACATTTTAAATGTTTTTATTGGACCCACAACAAATAAATATATTAACTATTTTTAATAAATAAATAGTTACAGTGTGTTTCGGTTATAATGTAAAGAGAATCAGGGCCCGGATCTTTAAAATGTGGGTACGTAGATTAGAAACAGGGCCAGGTTCAGGCTAGTTGCAATTCATCATTATTATTCCAGACGATTTATCAAGCGGTTGGCTCGCCCCAACCGACTCTCTCTAACGAGATGGTGAATTTTCACCGAATAATTTCCGAACCGACGAATCACGTATTGGAATCCGAAATGAGCTCGAAATTGAGATAGAAGACTTGTACATGGTTTAGGATAAAAGTGGATTTAAGAATCGAGTGGGTAATAAAGTTTGAACGATTCTGTTAAGTGGAGTGGAAAGTGTGAAATATACGCAGACAAAAAAAAAAAACTATAATTTAAACTTGTGATACTTAACATTTTCATAACGATTTAAAATTGCTTTATTAGATTAGAACGCCATCTGTCGACACATTATTGTTATATCACCGTTTCCAAGATATTCTTGTTTTTCATACTTCATTTCGCCTTGTTGGTCTAGTGGTTAGCATGGAAAGTTTCCCAATTTTTTCTGCTTAAAAGATCTCTGTAAATACTAACTAGCTTCGTGTTTACGGCATGTTGTAAAACGGTGCCCCAGGAAAAAATATGAGTTTAGGTAAATTCAAGGTCATGCAGCCCTAGCCTTCTGTTCTTAGTGCATTACTTTTTTATAAAGTTGATATCTATACCGATAGATCTATAGGTTTAATAAACGTCAAACCAAGTTACTGTTTTTCTATATCAGATAGCATTTTCTTAACGAAGAATAAAACAGTAGGACATATACAACCTATAAATGAGAACCAAAATAATACTTCACAAGCTTAAGAGGTACATTATGTCTCTGAGACTTATCTGTGAAACAAAAAACCTAATAGTTTTAGAGCAAACCGGTGCCTGCAAAATTAAAATCTTCACATTATTTTAATTTTGCAGGCAGTGGTTTGTCCTGTCACTTTATTAGGTAAGCGTCGCGTAGGGTAGGTACTATGTCCGTGTTGGTCTTTCATCTTCAATTGGGTTGCCATAAGTAAACACTTAGAATGTTTTGAATTCGTATTTCAAATATCAATGCTATTTTCGCAAAAAAAAAGTTGGGCCTACCGAAGAGAAAATGACTGATAAATTAACATGGCATTTCGCAGTTACTTGAGCGAAGCGGAGGGTCGATACGATTACCGGGGCTTATTACTTCGACTCTATCATATTTCAATTTACGATCGTCACCCGGAGTTATCGTGTAGAAAAATCAGAGGGTACTTCGAGTATGCTGATATAAATCAGAAATAAGACATCTCATTAGTGTATTTTCTGATTTATCGGCTCTGGATAGCTTAATGCACTATATACCTATAGCCAAATGTTATGTTAGTATTTATTTGAACTTTGCACTCAATATCATAAATATATATTTGTATTTTTTCCTGAGAACAAATTATAGATGCATTATAATATTTAACAGTATTCCGTAAGAAACTAAACCTTTGCCTGCGAAATCCCAGGAAGAAAAAATATTAATTAAGAATAAGTAAACAAGGGATATATTTTCGGCTACACCTTATAAAACTTTCGCTGGATATGATAAATATGTACCTACTATATACATCTGTCTAAATTCTACGCGTTTTGTATTTGTCATAATATCATAATAAAGTCGGTGACACGCGTAACTGTAAAATGAAGCTATGATGTATATTTATTAAAACCTAACGAGTGCTTATTTTTGAAGTTTCGAGTTAACAACAAAAGTCCAATATAAATATCCTGAACCATGGAAATCATTACCCAAATAAAAGGTAATTAAAAACACTTGTAAAGAATTCCAAACAATAAATAGGTTTTTTTTTTATATAAACATGCGAAGGAGAAAATATAAGTGGCATAATTTAATAAAATTCAAAACTTAGTCGGTAACATTACATGGAAATTTTAAGCTGAACTGATAAAGTCAACGTTAAGAAAATGCTTGGGCGGAGGGAATAAGAAAGCGGTCCTAGTTGTTAAGTCTTGTACAGTTTCTACCGCTATCTTTTGGATAAGCAGCCTAATCACCAGTCGTCGTGTCTGTATCGGGCCGTAGCGAAATGCGGGCCTCCCTAGGGTGCACTTTTGGGAACAGTTTTCTTTTTGGTTTACATTACGCTGAAAGTGTGTCAATTTTTTTTTGTGTTATGCTCTTTGTATGCTGATTTGTCTTAATGTTTTTAATAAAATCATGATATACTCACGCGTATTTAATATTTTAGTGTTACAATAAAAGGGTTAACTTAAGTAAGTATTTGTTGTAAGTTAAAGATTATAATTTAAAAATAAAAACCTAAAACCAACGCTTTAAAATATTTCCACCAATTCTCACTTACAAAGGGAGTGCAAAACCTATTAATAAAGACTTATGAAGTTATCGAAACTTTACCAACGGAACGGCGAACCTGTTCAGGTCGCGCTCCAAAGAACTTTTGTTTGCAAACTATTTGTAATATAAATTTACTGTTCATGTTAACAACTTAGTTCGTATGTAACTTAAAGTTTGTATGTTTACAGTAGGTATTTTAGCAAAAAAATTGGGAAGTATCTAACTACCTTCTAATTCATGTAAAAAAAATTAGAGGTACGTACTTTCCTGTACGTACGGTGTGATCAGTTCGCATTGCAGATTCTGTTGTAATGATGCTATTAAGAAACTGTATGCAATCTTATCTTATTTACTTCTTTCATGCTTCTCTTCGTCGTCGTTATGAATTGATTATTATTATATATAATCAACAAACTTAATAAATTTTTCAACACATGTTTTAAACTTGCTATTGTAGATCATAAGCTTAACAACATAAGGTTTATTTTTTATCAGTTTGGTAAATAAATCTAATACCTAATGACACTGGTCCAACTTACACCTCTTATAACTACTTATGTTAAGAGTTAAAATTTATAAATGAATTGGCGCAGTGGGCAGCGGCCCTGTTTTCTGAGTCTAATGCCATGGGTTTGATTCCCACAACTGGGAAATATTTGCGTAATGAACATGGATGTTTTTCAGTGTTTGTATGTATATTATAAGTATTTAATCATAAAAATATTCATCGTAGTACCCATTACACAAGCTGCGCTTACTTTAGGGCTAGATGGCGATATGTGTATTGTCGTAGTATATTTCTTGATTTATTCTAAAGCAAAGTAGGTATCAAACTTAATAGAGAAATCAGCCGTTCAGAAACAAATTTATTTAGCGAAAAGAAAAGAGAGGCGCACGGCGCGGCGGCGTATCTAATGAGATAATATAATAGCCGTGATTCGCTCCCACCACTGTTCACAGGACCGAAAATTACCGGAAAACTGCAGGCGGGGAAACCGAGGTTTTAGAACGTTACATTTCCCTAATGTCAAATTAGAATTTTCGCTGCCAAATAGATTTTTCATTGTGGTCTCTTAAAAGACTTTAAAATTTTCAACTGAGATAAGGAATATCTGCAAAATGTTAGAGTGCTATCGAATAAAGACTGCGATATACGACGCGTGTTGAGTCGAAACTTAAATCGAACTATTTTGTGATTCGTGGTCGCAATAAAACAGCTAACGATGCTGAACTGACGCTATTCATAAATAGCCACGATTTTATAAGGGTTCTTTTAAGGGTGCCGTAACCGAAAGGTGCCAAATTGGCCCTATTTTTAAGCCTCTGCTGTCCGTCTATCCGTCCATCCGTCCGTCTGTCTGGCGGCGGGCTGTATCTCTTTGACTGTACTAAATTAAGTTAAGGGTTACAAATTTCACAGAATGCGTATTTCTATTACCCCCTGGTAATAGTTATTCTTAAAATTTCAAATTTAAGAGTCATAAAGTCAAGTCAATTCATAAAATTTAGATGAATTATATATTTTTTTCAATCTTAATAATGTTTATAACAAGTGTATATGTTTCATATAGCACATTGGTACTGAAACTATCGTGACTCGTGTACGTCCAACTTGCAGTTTTTTTTTTTAAATTTTGGAAACTATTGCAAACAAAATATAGAAATAATGTCATCATCAATATTCACACTTTACTGGCCAACTACAGAGCAGGGGTTTCCCCTCAGAGTGAGCCGGGCTTTGGCCGTAGCCCAAAACGCTGGCAAAGTGCGTATTACAGAGGCTCTTGAGAACGTAATGGAGAACTCTCAGGCGTGTATGTTTCCCCACGATGTTTACCTTCACCGAGTGTAATTTGAATTGTTTAATTCAAAAACGCTCATAACTCCGAAAAGTTGACGGTGCGTGCCGGGTAACGAACTCGGTCCCCCCGGAATCCCTAACCACAAGACTAATGCATCGATATAATAATTTTGAACAAAGCTCAAA
Source organism: Pararge aegeria (assembly GCF_905163445.1). NCBI lineage: Eukaryota > Metazoa > Arthropoda > Insecta > Lepidoptera > Nymphalidae > Pararge > Pararge aegeria. The sequence goes on from NC_053194.1 coordinate 6,451,832, forward strand.
TATTTTGCACTCTCAAAAATTTCAGTAGCATTTAATACTATTGAAAATCTAATGACATCAATATAATATTCTTTCCCAGTAACAAGCATGAGAGGGTCATATCGAATTGAAAATCGATTTTGTCGCATCCGAATAGGGTGTAAAGATCCCATTGTAATATAGATGTCTGCCATATGTCGACAAAGCCCATACTTTTCCCTCGACTCTTTTGGATTTTGCGTGCTATAACAAACACGCATATTGATGTCTAAATAAAAACAATCTTTTTATAATCTACTACTTTTTTTAGGGTGTATCATAATATTTTGCGAATGTCTTGGGATTCGAGCTATAGTTAAATTGCCTGGAAAATATATGATTCGGCCGTAACACGTGATTTTTAGTAGTGGATTTCACGAGCCTCCTTTGTCAACCGATATCAGAGAGTTTAAATATGCCATAGTATCGTTATATGTAAATAACACACTTAAAAGTGATTATTGAATTTATTAATGACCTTAATAATATTATGATGGAGCCGATAAATATATTTTAGACTACTAAATTTCTAAGACATAAAAGAATTACAACAAAATAAACTTATTCTATTAGCTATTCCCAAATGATTCTGTTACCCTATAACTCATTCTTTAATATAATGTGTCTAAGAAATGAATAGCTAAATATACGTTAACGTTAATCACTAATCTTTACATGTCATGTAGACTCACTTACCATGATTGTCATCTATTTCATTATTTTTATCGATAGTTTCTAAATTTATAGGCTTGTAATCAATTACAATGCCCCTTTTACAATAATCGAACAGATTTTTAAGACTACCATTTAATCCGTTAATAGCTATTCCAGTCACAATATGTTTTTCATCGCTATCGACCCCCCTCGGTCAACTATCGTTTTAAATTCAAGCACGACAAAACATCTTAATCATTACGCTTCATAAAGTCCTTAAGTGATTGCGTAGAAGGGACAGATCGCGTGGGTTGGAATTGATTTCGAAAGTCCATCGTCTAAACTACCTGCACCCTATCGATATTGTGACTGAAATTGTACCTTTATACGTTGGTTCAACTTTAAGGGGCTCCTAAAGGCAATAAGAGAATTCTTTAGAATCGTGACTTTCATCTTACAACTTCGTATGTAATTTATTTCTATGTCACAGTTACTTTATGTGTTCTGGACTGTGTTTGTTATACTTGCGCTACAATTAATAGTAGAATATTTCTATATAAAAGGTAAACTGTTACATGTAAGCTCTTATCATGTAAGATGCAATTAGCAAAATAATCTTGTAAATGGTAAAATAATTCAGAGGTATTAGTTACTTAGTTATAAAGCACTAAAAATTATTTGGTTAGAAAGAAAACATTGTATGAAAACCTGTATGCCTGAGAGTTCTCCATAATGTTTCCAAAGACGTGTGACGTCTAAAAATCCGAACTTGGTCGGCGTGATTGACTCCGACATAAACAAACTCATTCAGGGAATACTGTTAACTTTACTCTTACTCTGTAGAGTACAGGTAATGGGTGGATGTTGATGGTTATAATGTATACCTATAAATGGAGGAATGAGGTGATTACCAGTAGTTCTGCCAGTTCCGAAACTAAATTTGGAAAGATGTATTGCGTATCTCGTAGGTCTGATGATTATTTAGAGTTCTTGAATAGTGACTAGAACTAGAACAAGTTATGGTTAAAAATCCTTTGCCTTTGAAGGCGCCAAATTTTATAATAAAACTAGCGTACCCTGCCCGCTTCGCCGGGCTAGATTTTGCTTTATTTTATTTAAACAATGAACTTATATCATAAATTTTTTAATAAAAGCTGTTTTGACAGTTCAAAAATAGAAGTAATCCAATAGTCACCAAACTTTACAGGATTACTCGCCAGGTCAATCGGGAGATTCCCTGAAAGTTTCACTGAAAACGGTCCAGCCGTTTCGGATCCTATTCGGAACATACCCACACACTTTCTCCTTTATATATATATAAATACTTATACCTATAATACATGTAAACTCATTCAGTGTATTCAAAACTAAATTAGCTTCTTATATACGAGTATATTAAGTAATACCAATAAATTTATAATATATTTCCGAAGCTGAATTTGGAAAGATGTATTGCGTATCTCGGAGGTCTGACGTCTATTTGGGGTTCTTGAATAGTGACTCCGGGAAAGAAATGCGCGATGTAAGTGTGACATCTCGAAATAAAGCACAGCCAGCCGCAGGTCTACAGTGAAACACGACGGAGGTATTTGGAAGTTCCTACAATATGCCCCTTCGAGACATATATCCACTAGTCGACGTCCTGAGCATCTATTGATTACATAATGAGCACACAACACAATGGTATCGCAATTTCCATCCATCTTGTTGGTTGGTTTACATTATAAAACGTGGCATGTCATAAAATATGGAATGAAATAAACGCGGTTTTCAATAGTGTTTTTGTTTAAAGCGGATAATCCGCTCAGAAAAAATTTCCATAGCTGAATAACAGCATCGCATAAGTTAATAGTAGAACTGGGCGCGGGCAGGCGGGATGGCGGGCAGAGATAATGAAATTGTGTACAGGAGCGCAACGAGCCGCGATCGTGTCTCGGGCAAAAATCCACTTAACAAATTGCTGCTGATTCGAAGGGTTCAGGATTGTTGCCTGCTTTTACCGTTACGTCAGTTATTCGCCCGGTTATCGATACTCAAATCCTCTTTCGGTTACGTTTCTACGTTGTGCCTTTTAACGTCAAATACCATTTAGGGTATCTGATTTCAGACTGCTCCAAATTAAGTTATTAGGATATTTTTTGTGTAAAAACCTGCGTAGGACTTAATAATATCGCTTTTAGACGGTCTACCATAGAGAAAACTCTATTTGGTGCATTCTGAGAGAAATGATAGAAAAAAAAATAAAGGTACTACAAAAAAAGTCGTGTGCAGATGTAACTATTAGCTAGCATAGCATATAAGTTATAATATCGTAACAATGTAGAGACATCTTTTTGACGCCAGACTGAACCCATATTTTGATTAGAAATTTTACTATCACCACAGAGATATATTATCAAAAAAATGCGATAAACAAATTGCATCTACTTCGTAAAGCATAAGGCCGTAGTCCACCACGGTGGCCCAGTGCGGGACTCCACACGCCTTTGAGAACATTACGGAGAACTCTCAGGCGTGCAGGTTTCCTTACGATGTTTTCCTTCACTGTACAAATTGTTATATATATTTAAAGTGTTATTTCAATTGCTTCAAACGCACATAATTTGAAATGTCAGAGGTTGCTAGGATTCGAACTCGGCCCACCGAAAGCGAAACCGAAGTCCTAACCACTGCGCTATCACCGCTACCTACAGAGACGTCAAAATTGGTTAAATAAACAACTATGACGCACGGTAATATAATTAAACCATCAACAAAGGCTATCATTTCGAGAGCTAGTCACTAAAAAAAGGCGCGTGCGTACACACGAGTGCAAAAGCGGCGTAATGAATTCGGTGGCAGCGTTTCGCACGCAATTGCACAATTTCAATTATCACATTAGCTGGCGAGTGTACTTTACATGGGCGAGGCGGGTGGCCTGATGGATTAATGTTCCATGACTTACGCCGATCATGTCATATGTAACAATTTGAGGGCCGTGAACCCGATTTGCAAGCGAAAATGGCACCTAAGTCTACCAAGGTTAACGCGTTCAACCCTTATGCAATACGAGTTTCGAACGCGAACGCTTTCCTCATTCTTACTCTTTAACACGAAACTAATATACAACGCAATAAATATGTTAAAAAAAGTAGTTTTTGCTTTCCGTTTTAAATAAGGTTGTAATTTTTAAATTGATTTTTACATTCCTTAGTAAAAGTAGTTTTTCTTTTAGTGAAATGTTTTTAAGAATCCCTCAGGAATTATTCAAGCACAGAGATAGCCTTACTATCTTTGTGCCTAATTTCATGACGATCGGTATGTCTGTTGACCCGAACTTATATAACAAAGAAACAAACAGAAACAATCTCACATTGAGGTATTCATTTAATAAACTAGTAAGAATTTCTGCTATACATACTGCAAGTAACTTGGGTTGTAACTTGTGTTGTAACTTTAAATATCGAGGTCTTTTTCCTTAACAAAAGTATCGATCTGATCAATATACCTATATATGTCGACGGCCGAGTGGCGATGTGGGTAGCGAACCTGCTTTCTGAGTCCAAGGTCGTGGGTTCGATTCCCACAACTGGAAAATGTTTGTATAATGAACATGAATGTTTTTCAGTGTCTGGGTGTTTATCTGTATATTATAAGTATTTATGTGTATTATATTGAGAAAAAAATATTCGTCAGCTATCTTAGTACCCATAACACAAGCTACACTTACTTTGGGGCTAGATGGCGATGTGTGTATTGTCGTAGTATATTTATTTATTTATTATTTATTATTATTATGTACTCGTAGGTAACACAAAACAGCCAAGTCTTGTGCATCTCTATAAGAAAACTTTTGTAGTAGATGAGTTTGAAGGGAATGAGAATTTGTTAGACGTACGGCGTACCTAATTACTTATACATAATCCTTTTTAACTACATCCAATCAATTTTCGTAAAAAAATAACGAGCTATTAATATTCATAAAGCAATCCTATATATGGTTTTCGACCAACCTTATTATGAATAACTCACAAGCCGAAGTTTAATTTGGGCACATCAAACGTTATATCGCAAGTTTATTCGCGGTTGCAAATTTCCAGGATCAACTTCATGCCCCGTCGAAAAGCAAAGGAAAGTTTGCGCACAAAGGCCGTCATTGATTTTTTTATTTTATTTCCAAAAGTACAAAAAATTTGGATCGAACGAATTACTAAACCGACCAACGGAATTGGTAGGGTTTTCAACGGCATCGTGTTTTGAAAATAGGTAAATTTTTGTACCAGCCCTCTTTTTGTTTTTTTTTTATATTCTTCCCTATCCTCGTTTTGCTATAAAAGCTTTGTAGATTTTGATCATCGGAAAGTATAAAAACATCGCAGAATACGGTCATTATTTTTGTACGGTACCTTAATAGTTGAATAGTGGATCTATGGCACATTATCAAGTATTATCTAATAAAAATAATAATAAATAAATTACGACCGCGTGGTCGTAGTTTATTTATTACACACACATTGCTAACTAGCCCAAAAGTAAGCGTAACTTGTATTATAGGTACTGAGATGACTGTTGAAAATTTTTTATGAATAATATAGATACATAAATACTTATAATATACAGATAAACACCCAGACACTGAAAAACATTTATGTTCATCGTACAAACATTTTTCAGTTATGGAAATCGAAACCACGGCCTTGGACTCAGAAAGCAGGGTCGCTGCCCACTACGCTTCTTGCCCGACATATAAAAAATACGCTTTAACGCGTTTGATTGTAATGTCAACCAGAATCAATCGTGTGACAGAAAAGTTTACACCATTCGATCAATAGACACACGTTAGCGGGGCAGTAGCTTTTAAACGCGGCAGATTTTTGGTTCTGTTTATATTCATACTATTCCCAAAAAAATATTTTCCAATCCACTACTGACCCACTAAAGGGTACGGATCTCTTCAAAGAATGAGAAGGGTTAAAGCTGAAGTCCGCCACATTGGCCAAGTGCGGTTTGGTAGACTTCACACACCTTTAAGAGCATTATGTACAACTCTCACGATGTTTTCCTTCATCATTAAAATCGCACATAACTCCGAAATGCTACAGGCACGTGACCTAGATCGAACAGTCTCTCTAAATAGGCGGACGGTATTAACCACTAAGCTATAAACTTAATATTTCCACCAAGAAATGTTTTACACGTGTTCTCAAAACGAAAAAATTACATTGTGATATGGTGATAACAAAAAAAAACACCCGCTAAGTTTGTTGTGGGCTTCTTCTCAGACCATGACGCGTTTGAAACCTCGTAGCTTTAGTTTTAAGTTTACGAATGTGGTTATCGCCATCATCTCACTATCGTGTAATTGTTATGTACGCATCAAAATTGCCACCTATGGTCCTATTTGAATAAAGATATTTTTGACTTTGACTTTGACAACTATAATCTTATAATGGTACAACCCTACCGTACATATCAAGGGATGTTCGGGAGACGCCTATCTCAATTGAATTTCCGAAAAAAGGACGCGATATAAAAGCATATCTCTACCCCTCACCTTTGGATAGTGCTCACTCTATTGAAATTTCTATATTTTGTCGGCTGATTAGCTTCCATGCTTCGATCGAACTTATGAATGGCTCAGCGTGAGACGGCAGTAATATTGGCTATGGCCAATCAGTTATTGTGGGTTCTATTTTTTGGGAAAACAATGGCCTTGTTCAATTTTGCTGCGGTTGTACGCCTAAATCATATTTATTCAGTGTTTTGATTAATTATTATTAGCAATTTTTTTAACACGGAAAATGTTGGGTCTTCGTACAACCCAGTTATTCTGTCCAATGTCTAATGTTCATAGGAAAAAAATATTACAATAAATTTAATTAATAGTAGGGTGCGTAAAAAGCATTCTATACTGAGTATAAGAGGCGCGTTGCGTTGCGACGACGGTACCGGCCGATTCTATTACGCCATTTTATGCAATAGGAAACATTTGAATCTGTTCTTAATATAATCAGCTGCTTACAATAGTTAAACACAGAAATTAATTTTTTATCACTGACGCAGTAAACTTCAACTGTTTTGAATATCGCTACTGTAAACCGGATAGCTTACAGTGGCTTTTTTAAGTTCGACGTAAGAACATCACTGTGTGTGTGTATTCGCGTTTCGCTATTTATGAACCTATGTCTTAGGTTTTAAACCTACTTACATAAAGTAGAAAGAAAATCTTAAACATTTAAACTTACCGATCTATAATAACAGGGTCTGAAGGCGTTTCATTTCTGTTGCCACAGCTCTTCTTATCACAGCATCGACTGTGAATAAAACATGATTATTTAATGATGAAAATACAATACAACAGGTATTACCTGCTTCTTTGAAGTTAGGGATAGCAAAATCAAAACAGGAAACCATACTACATTAAAGTGAACGATGCCCGCTGCACGCGCCCTATCGTGGCTCCTTGACGCAAAGGGCAAAGACATTGAAAGGACAGACTCCCTCGAGACTCCTCCCCTGAAGACGTGCGAATGGGACGCACATACCGCGGCAAATGAGACACAGATATTGCGTCTAAGGTAGAATCAAATTTTAATTGCTCACACAGACACAGTCCGCTGTCAAAATAACTCACACACGCGTGTAGCGGCGAGACGCGTTACAGTTACGAGCGGAAAAACCACCCCAAACAAATGGTTAAATTAATAAGGACATTCACTTGTTGTCGTTTGCGAGTGCGACGTTTGTTCTTAGACTTTTGTAATTATGCCGCTGGAATTGAGTCTGAAATATTATGACGCAAATGAAGCGCTTTGTTAACGAGACGGTACGGTGTGACATTACGAGCAACTTTTGTTTGACAGTGTTGTACAGTTTAGCTGGAAATTGTTTTAAGACATATTACTGCAAAATTACGTTTGGCGACGGTAGATCAAAATACAATTATTGCCATCATCGCTGTTCCTGCAGATATCGTATGAGGCGACTATAACGAAAAATATAACGGAGAACGGGTAGCAGTGTCTTGTTTGTCCAGCGTGGTGATTATGTGCAAAGCCACAGAATTAAGATCGTGTAGAAACCGTGTACACGACTAATATTGAAGCATTAAAAACCACTCCACTTTAATAGTGTTTTTCAAAAAGGCGGTTAGTCACTTCACTCCATTTAGCAGTTGACAGTAATTATTTTACCTCTACTGTTCTAAAATTTTACCATAAAATGGGGAAAATGGCAAAGTTTGTGAGCAACATTACGCGGGGCGTTTTCGCTGTGTTCGGATACAAAGCACTGCATGCAATAATGGCTGAATGAGGCTTCTGTTCGTTCTTAATTCTGTGGGCAAACCCTCCCGTTGAGAGAAGCCTTTAAAAAGAGTAGAAAAGTAATAAAGTCGTAAAGTCCAGCAATAGACTCTAATAGGCTATTACTGCAAGCATAGTGTGCATAAAGAACTTTGTTAACGAGATACTTTTGGTTAGTCACTAAGATTATTGTTTGACTTTAAAACTCAAAATGTGGTTAAACATTTTGAGTTCAGGTTAAACATTTTAGTAACAGGCTAGAAATTATGCTATCAGAAACAGGACGAACATTCGGTCAGATAGTTCATCTTTTAAAAGGCGGTGAACGAAAACTGGATGACTCTACACGATACTCATTTTTGGTAGATGATCTTTGAAACATTAAAAAATAAAGTCGTTAAATTTTTGATTTTATGAGCAAGAATAACTTGTTTATTAAAGTTTACACGATATTCTAAAATACGTGAAATTTGAATTCAGTCATCTTACCTGCACATAACTTCATGCGTAAGTAGGACTCTGCACATTTCCGGGTTCTTGTCTTGTCCTTCATAAACGATGGGCTGAAACAAAAAGGTGAATAAGTATTTTTGCATATAAACATTACATAATTTCTTACTAGACAATTAAATTAGATTCTTATTTATGAAGGGTTGAAGGCGGTGGCGTGCACTTCATACATGCGCAAAAGCGCTGCATACCCTAAAATTGATATATATCTCGTATAGCTGGAGGATTTTTGCCTTTTTATGCAATTTTCCTGCTGTATGCATACCCTTGTAAGAAACCAAGTGCCCGCGACTAGTTGAAGGACATTGAACGAGAGTTACCTACTCGTTTTAATGTCGCGTAGGTCTAGTGGTACGCATGTTCCACTGCCGATCACGTTTTTCTGGGTTTGATCCCCGAGTCGACCCAATGGGTATTGGGTTTTCTGTCAAGCAATACTCAGTAGGTACAAACCCGGAGTTTTTAAATTGGCGATTCACCCCCGTGGCTCAAAGTGCACGTGAAACTGTCGGTCCTACGCCTGACCTCATCCCAGTCATATCGGATCTGCCATCCTGTCAGACTATGAGAGTGAGGGAAGAGGGAGTGCAGCTACGTTTGTGAACACACTTGTGCATTATAATATTTCTCGCATAGCTGGAAAAACTCCAGCGTGGCCGAAATTGGTCAGGGAAACTGTTTATTTATAATTAAATACTATTTATATACTACGACAACGCACACATCGCTACCTAGCCCCAAAGTAAGCGTAGCTTGTGTTATGGGTACTGAGATGACTGATGAATATTTTTATGAATAATGATACATAAATACTTATAATATATATATAAACACCCAGACACTGAAAAACATTCATGCTCATCACACAAACATTTTCCAGTTGTGGGAATCGAACACACGGCCAAGGACTCAGAAAGCAGGGTCGCTGCAAACTGCGCCAATCGGCCGTCATATTATACCGACTTGAAAGAAGTCCTAGGTATGTGTTTAATACCCAGAACTACTTTTAATCCTATACAACCTGTAATTTAAAACCGAAGTAATATATCTTCACAGGCTTTAGAGGTACATTATTTACTATCTCTGAGACTTATCTGTGAAACCGAGACGCTAATACTTTTTAGCAAACCACTGCCATAGTTTTTACTGAAAGAAATCAGATACAGCCCTAACACCACATGCTAAATTAAAATCTAGTAACTCCTGTCACTTTATTACGTACGCGTCGCGTAGAGTAGGTACTATGTACGTGTCGGTCTTTTATCTTCAAAAGGGTTGTCACAATTACCCACTTAAATTTTTTTTAAATGAATTTGTATGGAAAAATAAATATGCTACTGGTGATTAAATATTTTTAAAGGGCGATTCCTTATTAAATATACTTATGAAAGTTTCAATGGTATTTCGTAATTCGTTTACACGTTGTATATTGAAGTATTGCAAGAGACCAAAAAAATGTACGCGGACGAATGTGTGAGTAGAAGTAATTGAAATGATTAAAATAAAAGATATAAAATATTAATAATTCAATGTTATAAACTTTATCACGCGGCATATTAAATTAATTAAAAATCCGCGTGTAGATAAGATAATTTTTCGTCTTCATCAAGTTATTGCTTTTTGCTAATTTATGCACCCTTTTGTACATAATCGCATTCATCATCTACGCCAAAAACACATTTGCATAGTTCCAAATGAAGCTTTTAGCGGGTCCTATTTTTTACTATCTCTTTGCACACAACTGTTTAGTTAAAATTTTCTTTACGTTGTCAGAATTGTAAGATATAGTAAGATTAAGGTAGGTACATCTTATATACTAAATTAAGGTCACAAATTGGTATCGATCGTAGCATTTCCTAAATTGACCTTGATTGGTTATCTATTTACATGGTCAAATTTTCCCTTCCTGGGACTCACAAATTTTTTTTTTTTTTACTAAATTACCTAAAATTGTAAAAGATTGCGATTTTCGACGGCCGATTGGCGCAGTGGGTAGCGACCTTGCTTTCTGAATCAAGGCTGTGGTTTCGATTCACACAACTTGAAAATGTTTGTGTGATGAACTTGAACGTTTTCAGTGTCTGGGTGTTTATTTGTATATTCTAAGTATTTATATATATTATTCATAAAAATATTCATCAGTTATCTTAGTACTCATAACATAAGCTACGCTTTCTTTAAGGCTAGATGGCGATGTGTGTATTGTCGTAGTATATTTATTTATTTGTTTTTTTTTGCATGCCTACATGGCTATTTTTTTCCTTCTAGCTTCCTATTAGCTGGAGATATATTTTGTTCTGATTTAATCATACAAACATACTTAATTAAGAGCCTAAACTGTTTGGTGTTCAGTGACATACTGGAGCTAAAATAGTTGAAGATGCGAAAACTTTGGTAACTTCAGTGGCGTGCCTGGGTTTCTTACCAGGGTATGCATACAGTAGGGAAATTGCATGAAACGGCAAAAATTCCCCTCCAATACGACTTATGTAAAATATTTTTGGGTATGCAGTGCTTTTGTGCATGTATGAATGGGTATCTTCCTACTAAACTTCGACACAAAATATTAGAAGGTCTACTGATGGCATTAAGGTACCTACAGGGATTACAACACGTCCTGAGGGCGACCAGTAATTAGATATTAATAGATAAACGAAACGGACACGTGTAGCGGGCATTAGGTTATTGTAGGGGAGAAACTTTCAAAGTCGGAGGGTAAAAATTGTTTTGAGGCTTTGCATTGGAAGGCAAGCTACTGGCGCAACGGTGAGCCCTGTGAATTTAAATTGGAGGTCACGGGATCGATTCCCGCCAGTAAAAATGTGGAGATTTATAATTCCTGAATTGGTTTTGGCAGTGGCTATTTACCTCCCTACCGACAAGGACGTGCCGCTAAGCGATTTAGTGTTCCTGTACGATGTCGCGTACAGCGAAACATGGTATTCGTACCGATTATCGGTTTGACTACCATGCTCCCTAACAGGTAAGCCTACCATCTTAGCTGCAATATTATTTATCACCAGGTGAGATTACAGTCAAGGGCTAACTTTAAGTAAATAAAAAAAAATACAAAGTTAAAGTCAAAGTCAAAAATATCTTAATAAAGAAGGCCCATATATGGCACTTTTGATACGTACAATACAGGAGAATACCTAAATTACAGAATTATGAAAAGTCGATTTTGGATGCCCAAGCCAACAAAGTATAAGCAGCAGCAAAAAGATAGGTATTTGTAATGACTTCCATTCAGCACAGTGTTTTTGACCAGGGTATGCATAAATAAGGAAAACGGCATAAAATAGAAATAGCCTACGCATTTTTTTTATGGTAGGCAGTGCTTTTGTGCAAGTATGAAGTGCAACATTCCCCTTTAATTTGGTTGTGTACTTATTTTTCCGAACCCCAAATAACTAAAATTAGCTTCCACAATCCCCCGAAATCCAAAAGATAGATTCTCGTCCCTAACAAAATATCTAATTGAATATGAAATAGCAGGGTATTATCATCTTTTGTGCAAAGGATTTAGCAGGATCGTGGCTGTAGGGTGTTTTGGTATAAGTAATCAAGGGTTACAGAAAAGTATTTAAGGACAGGCTAAATAGCTTGGGGTTGAGCCTGGCATCAGGTGTGAAGCTGGTGAAGTATTAGAACTCGTAAAGAAAATTAATGACGGTAAGTATGAAATATTTGTAATCGATACAGAAAAAATGTTGGAAATGTCAAAAAATGTGTGTGTGTTCTTAAAAAGTTCGAAGTTTGTATTAAACGTAAGCTTATAGAAAAGTCCTATTATAGTATAAAGGACTACGTAATCGATAAAAAAGCTTAGGTGTGAATTATTGCTCTAACCAGGTTGCTCTTCTAATAATTTTAAATGACATTGTGAGATGGTGATAACAAAAAAAATACCCGGCTACGTTTGTTTGTGGGCTGCTTCTTAGACCAGGACGCGTTTGGAACCCTCGTAGCTTTAGTTTTAAGTTTATGAATGTGGTTATCGCCATCATCTCACTACCGCGTAATTCTTATGTACGCATCAAAAGTGCCACCTATGTACTTGAATAAAGATATTTTATATTTTGTTTGAATTTTTTTTTTTATTGTATTAAAATGTGTTTTCAGTATTCAATATCTTCCAATGCTCTTAGTAAATATGGTTATTAAAACATACGTTATATAAATACTTGTAGCTACAACAAGCCAAAAACAGAAAGTTTTGAAATAATAATATTAGTATTGATAAAATATCAACAATAAAATAATTGATATACCTAAGCAAAGTCAGGACATTAAGTTTTCGAGACAAAGAGCTTTGAGTTAATTAAGTAACAGAAATGCGCAAACTGTGTTAATTCCAAGCAGAAGAGATCTGTAACAAAAACATAGTTCTCTAGAAATCAGGCTAGATAATTCCCAGATGGCGAAGTGATCTTGTACGGTGGCCAACATTTTTCAAGTTCGCTCTGGAGCATTCCCTCAGGAGTCACTGCTGCGAACATCAGCGCCGCATGGGATTCAATCTCAGGGGAATTTGGGAAGGTTTAAAAAAACTAGACTCCTTTTAATTCCCCTGAATAAGGTCAAAACCTTTATTTTCATTATTTATTTGTCTTTATCTATCTTGCAAATAAAATATAGTGCCTAGTGAAAAATAGCAATGATCTATGGGTTCTATTTAGTAAAATATCTAACGCATATTCCAGACAACACATTCCCTATGATCTATTTATTAGAAATCCTAACCAAAGCTGAACATCAAAATTGCAAAAGAATTCGACGATTCATTCAAATATTCACAACGGACAAAAATAATAAAATAACCTCTAACGCTAAGGGTTTCTGATGCTTATTAATAAAAACTATGGGATAAAATAAAAAATACAATATTATAACAACATTATTGATTATGTTGGTAATGATTCTTTGCAACTAATTTGTACTGAACTCATTGACTCTTCTAAATTTAAACAGGTTCTAATTCGTTCAAAGATATGGATGACAATCATCATCATCATCATCACCACATCAACCCATTACCGGCCCACCACAGCGCACGGGTCTCCTCCCACAATGAGAAGGGTTTAAGGTCGTAATCCACCACGCTGGCCCAGTGCGGATTGGTGGACTCCACACACCCTTTGAGAGCATTATAAAGAACTCTTAGTTGTTTTTCTTTACCGTTGAAGCAAGTGATATTTTAATTACTTAAAACGCACATATCTGACAAAAGTTGAAAGAGGTGCGTCCTAGGATTCGAACGTGGCCCCCCGAAAGTGAAGTCGAACTCTTTGAACCCAATGCGCTTGATGGATGACAATATTACTGAATAAATATAATCAGAACGTGTAAAAAATTATAATCCACGCATATATAAATATTTTCTCAAAAGAAAATTATTACGAACAATAAAAGTTTTTCGCAAAATGCAAGAAAATCAAGACGTAATACGCAAGCAGCGTTGGCGTGTGATTTAGGTGAACGACAAGGAATAAACAGAACGAATTTGTATTGCTTGAACTGATTTACAAGAAAACTTACTAGCTCATATCATTTTGAGATGACATAATATGTTGCTTTACAATATACTAATTCATAAATATGTTGTAGCTACAATACATTTTGCACGCCTTATAAGCGAACCGTTGAGGTGGGTATTACTGTCAGTTTACGCTCACCGAGTGATTCTCCAACTTAAAATGTCACTTTTTTTTATTCTTCATTGCTTTTATAAGTGAACATAAACAGACAAATATTGAGAAAATACACTATTTTTAGCACTCATGATGTTTTTAAATCTCTTTTTATTATTTAAACTAATAAAAAAATTGTTTAAAAAAGTTCTGTCTTGGAAGTCCGTGTGTCTGTATGTGCGGATCCCGTATCTTGTGGTCACGATAACGAGCGAAATACTTCACTTATCGAGTTGTTTTTTTTTTTAGTATTTCGAGAAAAAGAAGCCTATTACTTTTCACGGCATAATTAGATGTAGTTTAATTATTATTTACAAATAATCTCAAAATTTTATTGTAATGAGGCGTGCACTTTTGGATTTTCCAACTATTTTTTAAGTAAGCCGTAACTTCAAGCTACTAAACTACTTTAAAACTACTTTACTGCAAACTCAGCCTAACCTGTCGGCTGTTGCGGGTATTTTTTACTTAGTTTCTACACAGCATCGTGCTGGAATGCTTCACAACTTGGTGGAACGTCACAGTCGTTAGTGTAGTGCAGTTATATGAATGTAGGTTTATAATAATTTTACACCACCTTGCCCTCGCTCTTGTTGTCCTAATCCTAAGGTTGCCTGGCAGAAATCGCTTTTAAGCGATAAGGCCGCCTTTTGTGTTCTACTCGTCTTTCTGCTTCTCTCTATTTGTCCTTTATTTCCCTAACTGTGTAGTTGTGTGCAAATAAAGATTTAAAACAAATAAATAGTCGGTGGAGTGGTACATACGGCCACGGACGAAGCTAGACCAGAAAACTTTTGAAATTAGAAATACCCAAATTGCATCTGCCAGGAATCGATCCCGAGATCTCCACTTATAAGACGTTACCTCATCAGTCCGCCAGGGATGTAGACAACATTTTTTTTTGAGCTACATTATGGGTCCTAACTCTACTATGTTTCTTTTTATATTTTATTGGAATCGAATATAGAGCTTCTCCATGCTCCAATACAGGTTTACGAGAAAATCGCATTTAGATTTTAATAGCACATTTCTGAAAGATTCCACACGAGAATTTTTACGTAAAAACTTCTTTAAGCGCGTTCATTATATTATAGTACGAGTTACTTTTTGGGTGAACAAAAAGGATTAAAATCATCTTCAACGCGTGCTCCCCACGAGCTATATGTAGATATATACTCCTATCCCTACTTAATATTATAAATGTCAATGTATGTTTGTTTGTTACGCTTTTACGCAGAAACCACTTCTCCACCACACCAATCCACACCAATCCTCCTGAAACTTTGTACACATAATGTTGGAAGTGTTAGAAGTAATATAGGATATTTTTTACCCCGACATAAAGCTCGTTTTAAATGGGAGAGGGGATGAAAGTGTTTGACGATTTTACACCATAACTCCGACAAATTATAACTGATTTAAATAATTATTTTTGTACTACATATATAGCTTATAATATGTTAATTTTTCCCAAACTGTGGTTGGAGATAGAGGACAGAACTCCTCAGCGGACAGCAGCAAACCCCACATTTAACAATACTTAGCGATACTGAATACTTAATTTTTTTTTAGAACTACAATGCCATTCAAAGAACAAAATCAAACGAAGACGAAGTGCGGGCAATAGCTAGTATATTATATATGTACATAGATTTAGTTTTCACTTCTATCGGCAGTCCCCAAAGACTGCACCTTTTTTTTGAAGTTTTTCTTAGATGCCAATTTAAAACATTACAATAACTAAAAACTTAAACTTGGCAGTCTATCAAACGTACTTTGTTCACGGAAACAATAGAGTTGTAAGGAATAAAAATAAGGCGGAGGACATAAAGGAGGCAAGAAGTGCAGTGATTTATACTTTCGCGACAACGCGGGCGTCGCTCGAGTTGTGCAGATATTTTTATTATTGTAGTTGCACGTGATATATGGAGCGAAATATTTTATTTTGCATGCTAAATAACATAAAATATTATTTTATGAAAATGGTTTGCAGTTAGGAAACATCGTTTACATGATGTAGATATTTTTGACTTAAGTTCATCATCTTTAACCAATTTAATCACCCTCGTTGTTTGAATTTCGAAGGTTTCGGTCGTGGCTAGTTATCACCCTACCAACAAAGACGTACCACTAAGCGGCTTAGCGTTCCGGTACGATGTCGGGGTATGGTTTTAATAACTGCCATACTTCCTAGCCCAGGTTAGCCCACCTAAGACTGCATCATCAATCATCAACAAGGTGAGAATGCAGTCAATACCTAGCATATGAAAAAAAAAAATACTGTACAGACTCAACGCAGTGCTCCAAAGCAGATTGGCGGGCTGTAACGATCACATATAAGTGATAATAATCGGAAATCAGTCGCGATTGTTTGTGCTCCCCAAAGGAATAGATACCGCCCATTTCTTAACTCTAGGGTGTAACTGAAAACTACTTGACAATAAACTGTACATCATTCTAACAATTACCGTCCCGACCCAGGATTCGAATTCAGGACCTAATGAACTGAAGCCAAACATTTTACCCACTAAGTTCTTAGACTAAGTTTTGAGAAACATAAATAAAACTTTAAATGAATGAAACGACGATGAGAATCTTTATGAAATCTGGAATTTTATTTTTAGTTTGAGTGCAGTATACTGGTGGTCTGTGACCACTCGTGCGCCTAATGTATACCTACTTATTACTCTGAAATAAGGAGAAACCAAGAACTCAGTTCTTTATGCTATTATAAAAAGGTTATAACAATAAGACCACTTTTACGCATTTTATATACATACTTATATATTTTTGTTGTTTTATTATTTCTTGTTTTCACTTTTAATTTGTGCAATAAAGACATCTATCTAGGTTATATGGGCTAATATCCTCATATCTAAGACACTTAAATACCAAAATTATTACAATCGGTTTAGACATTTTAGCATGAAGTTCTATATATATTAGACAAACTTATCCCTCTTTGTGCGTCAGGGTTTTAAAAGAGTGAAGTCAACATAAAAGTTTACTGAATCTTAATTTAGCTTTAGTACTCAATATTCTATTTTCACATAGGATATGAAGTAGACTTATGTTTCGCGGAGGGCCGAGTTCGAATCCCAGCAAGCACCTCTAATTCTTCAAAGTTATGTGCGATTTAAGCAATTCAAATATCACTTGCTTCATCTGTGAAGGAAAACATCGTGAGGAAACCTGAAAGAGTTCTCCATAATGTTGCATAGTTTGAATAAAACAAAACACCTAATATTATTGTGAATCGTTATAAATAAATGTGGCATTGATTACAAAACCGAATAACAAAATCGTTTTTTTTTTTTGTATGGTTGATAAATTACAGCAATATAATCTGACCTGTTAATGCATCCAAAATGGCTTCCTAAAGTCATTTTCCCAACAAAAAGTACCAAATTAATATGTTGTTTGAACGTTGTTAAGTAAACACAATCATTCAGTCACGTGCGCGCGCACGCTTCTATATTCAAACAGGGTCAGTTTCTATGGGGGTTCTATGGGATTTGCCAGAATCTCATTTCGTGTAGCATGAGCCTGTATCTTAAGACTATAGTCAAACAGAGGGTAGCCAGATTGATATTTTAGATATTGATATGATAGTGATTTACTGTGTGAACATAATTAATCCGCTCTTTGAAATACAGTATTATAAATATCTACTTGTAGTTTATAAACATTTTTTGTTTAATCAAGATGACGACAATAGATATTCCTCGAACAAGCAATGCATGCACAGCATCAGTTTATGTATTTAGGGCCATTCTTATTGAAGAACATTAATAATACCTAAACTAAAAATTACTTATAAACATAATGAATTGAATGTTGACTGTGTAAAATTGTAAATCTGTACTGTGTTTTCTCTAATTTCTATACACATAGGAAGACACTGACCCCCAAGACATGGGATATCCTAGTATCTCCCATACTATCCAGGGTAATTTAAGAGAAAATTGTACTTATGATCAAATAAAAACTATTGTTATTTATCAAAACGTGTACAATATTAAGCCTGCTTTTTTAAGTTATGAAAATATTATTTTAATGCATTAATTTTTAAACAATTTTCTTTTCAAATTAAACTATTAGTACCCTAGTCCTTCCAAAATGAGAAGGGGTTTAGGCCGCAGTCCACCCCACTGGCCCAGTGCGGATTGGTGGACTCCACATACCTTTGAGAACATTATGTAGAACTCTCAGGCATGCAGGTTTCCTCACGATGTTTTCCTTCACCGTTGAAGCAAGTGATATTTTAATTACTTACATAACGCACATAACTTAGAAAAGTTAGAAGTCCGTGTTGGGATTTGAACTCGGCCCCCCGAAATTGAAGACGAGCTCCTTCACACTGCGCCCTATCACTGCTTTCGATTTCATTGTTATTTAATTATTAAGTAGACACTTTATTTAAGTTGGAAGATGTAAAAGTCTTTAAGATAAATGTACCCTCATTTATCTTTATCTCGGCAGTCATAGCAAAATATTTACGAAGAAAAAAAACAAAACTATCTTTATGTAAAACACGACAAATAACTATGCATGATAAGAGTAATGAAATATCAAGACAGGCTAATTTTTTCGGTGCTCTCGCGTGCCGGTCGCATGCGGCATTAGTTGATTGGCGTGTGCCCTCAGCCTAACGATTTAATACAATTAAATGAACCGCAACTATCTAGTCGCCATCTTTGGCATTACCGAACGACTGTTTCGCGTGTTGTCTTTAATGATTGTAATTATATTAATATGATTGGCACAGCTGATGTGGTAGTCTAAGTCAAATCGTTTCAAAAGTTAGCATTATCAACGTAATGTGTGTTAACACACAGGCACAGGCCTTGTCTCTCATAATTTTTTTTTTATAAAAAATCAAAAAATGGACTGTTACAATATAAATATTAGAAGCAAAAATAAACTCGTTGTGCAGTTTACTAAAATACATGAAATTGCTAATGAATTCAAGGGCAATTGAATATTATTTAAAAAAAAAATACCGAATCTTTGAGATGTCTCTCAATAAATTCAAAGTTTATATAAAATATAAGCTTACAGAAAATCCTATTATAATGTTAAGGATTACTTAAACCATAAAAAAAGGTGGTTGCTACATAATTGATGAATTTCTTAGCTTCGCTTTCAGGTCTCACAAAATAGAAGAATTCTAAAGATAGTTACGAGTGCAGCAGAATTATTTCGCCTCGGGAAAGATAGACAAGAATTTACGAAGCTGACTGCGAACCTTCGCTAGTCGGAGAGGCACCGCAAGAAGAAGAAGAAAGATAGTTAAACCGTAAAAGTTTCTTACCGGCTTCTTCCCGGTAGAATCTGTGGTAGAGTTATTACAAACAGACTGAATTAACGTTTCAAAAGTGCTTCTTAAGGGCTAGCCTTATATAAAAGAATGTGACTTTGAAAAGAAAAGGCTGGCTGCTCCAGTTAAAAACTCAGGTCGATGTTGCATAATCAACCCAGTTGATTGATTTCCACTGTGGCAACAAAGCCACACCACCCTTATCACGAATCTTAAAAATATAATACAAATGGCATCAAAACAAAACTCTGTGTAACCATCAGAGATCGTTGTACGTAACCATATAACGATCCATTGCACTAAAAATGTACATTCGCACACACAATTCCTTTCTTAGTTAACGTTCGGCCTAAGTTAATTATGTTCAAGGCATAAATCTTTCGTAATTGGCCTCCTGTTACACAACACTAAGAGCACGGGACGTGTTGAAATTATATATGTGCTACACTGAAGTTTCATGATGGCTTTACGGTAAAATTGTTATTTATGTAATAAACGCGAACGTGATAATTGTGTGCGCGCCTTTGTTACAATAGCTTTGTTTATCAATTTTATTCCTTGATTTTACGCAGCGTTTCGTGCTGAATGTATTTTGTTTTTGATTGTACTACAGTTATTTACATGCTAAGAGTATTTTAGCGCCTACGCTATTTATAAATTTGATTTTATTTGCATCTTTCTCGGTATCTTTTTACACGACCGCCCAAAAAAGGAGTGTAAATGTTTTCAAATGAAAGTATGTATATATGGTTATTAATACCCTCATATCTAATAAATGTCTGCACAGTTATGTATTCATTAGGTGTTTTAGATCTATTTTATAAGCACTCTACTACCGGATTTTACCGAGAATAAGCCGGCAAGAAACACAATAGTTGTTATTTTCTTACATCAATTTACAGTTTAACAATGTAGAATTGTAGAATTTTTCTTCTCATATAAGTGAAGATAAGTTTGGTATTTTTCCATTCAAAGTATAAAGCCAGGTTCAACCGTTAATTTGGACTAAACACAATGTATGTAAAGATATTCCTTATACAAAATGTTTTCAAGTAAGTACGAATAAGATTCTGGCAGTGTGCTAATCTCACATTTCATAAATCAGATTTCATTCACCCTTCTAATTCCTGTCAATCACTACTAAAGTTTCCCAAGTTCAACATGAGCTTTCATCCCATTTCATCCAATTGTAAATTTGACACTGACATCTGATGAGATAAGCGTAAACTACAATAAATTAATACCAAAACTTAATTTGAAAATACCTAGTAACTAACGAGTACTGCTTTTATTTTTTTTTTGTATTTAAAATAGTTATTTTTACGATTACAAAAGTAATATTTGTTAGTCTCACTATCATTGTATAAAACAGTATATATAATTATAAAATTGCAGTCTTATATGACAAATATCTAAGACATTTAAAAATTTATAATTCGGAAACAAGAGCGTTGACCATATAAAAATTAATTAATAAGTTGGTTATATACAACTGTAACAGTTAACTATTTGCTTGTAAAATTCATATTTATAACAGACAATCGCATCTTTCATTATTTTTAATTTTATATATACCTAGATAACATTATTTTTAAAATTAAAATGTACTTAAATAATAAACCATTCAAGAACAGAGTTCTTGTGAGCGAAAATAATAACGCTGAAGTCTTAACTGACACGAACATTTTCTCTTTGCATAATATATGAACGTTTTCTTAGCGGAATGCTAGAATATTTTCCCGTACCTACAGTGTATATCGCGAGTAAAATTATTGTTAATCAAAATTGTGTAGTGATTTGAAGCATATGCTAATTTTAAAACTGGTAGCTTAGAGCTCAACCCGGTGGGCCTTGTTTTGTAGCATAATGCCGAGAACAGACTATGTATAAGAAGATTTACACTAACTGCCGCATCAATAATTGTGGGATTACTATTTCGACGCTATGGCACGTAACTAAAGACGTAAATTTGTTTTTCAGCCATTCGCTTTATCATCGGAATTTTTTAAATAGATCGAGAAAAGGATTCTATGGATTCTAAATAATAAAAATTGTTAACAAAATTGTAACACAACAATATAGGCATAAGTCGTTGACCAGAGGCGGGACAGGGCGTGTGGATTAGGGTCTAATCGGGCGCCGGCGATGACAATCTGCCACGTAGCAGTCACGTGGATGCCACGTGCTGCCAGATTGAGGTAACCTCCAAAAGAAGTCTGTGTGAATATGTTCTTAGTTTGGTGTAATGGACTCATCTGTTGCGTAAATTGCATCGTAAACAACGTGGCTACTAACGATAATGATTATAAAGAACCTATTTTAAAAAAACTTTCCATTTATAGACAATTTTTATAATATAAAATTCATTTTGCTGAGTAGAGCTCGAGCTAGAGAGAATAGTAGTAGAGTTTTTTTGTGACAGAACCCGTCTGGAAAAGTAATACCGCGATGCTCATTGCCGGTCTGAAGGGCTTGGTTTCCAGTGTAACTACGAGGTTCTTAAGAGCAGAATAGAACAGAGTATAACAGAAAAGAACAAAACAAAACAGAGCAGAGCAGAAAAAAACAGAAAAGAACAGAACAGAACAGGATATAATAGAAAATTACAGAATATAACAGCACAGAATATAATAGATCAGAGAACAGAGAAGAAAAGAGCACAATAGAATAGAAAAGTACAGAATACAACAGAATATAATAGATCAGAACAGCGAAGAAAAGAGCATAATAGATTAGAATAAAATAGAACGGAAAAAATAGAATAGAACAGAACACCTACACCTCAGGTGATGGACACAGTGCGGTACTTAATTTACAGGACGTTTCTTGCATTCCCTGCAAAATGTTGCTTTTATAAGCGATGGTTTTCCACTTAACTCTGCTTGGTCCGCCAATTATTACTATAAAAAAAGTTTTTAGACCTGAAAAGCAATGGGCATTCGTACTAGGGAGGCGAGTAAAACAAAACATTCTAACGGATGTTTTATTACCAAACAATAATGTAGACCTACTGAGAATAATATTCTTACTAAAGCGTTACCATAGACATTATAGTTGTTGTTCCAGAATCTATATGATGTTTGATCGCAGTAAGAACGTCTAAACGCAATGCACTACTAACACGTACTTTACGAGAAACTTGCAAGTTGTCAATGTTTATTTCGCTAACAAAAATAGACTGTAGTTATTGGTGCATTGTTTGCCAACCGTAATTTATATTGTAATATATGTAGTTCGAAATCTATCAAAGGCTTACTACTAGAGCTTTAAGCAGTATTTTTTCAAAATGACAGTTTTACTTCTCGTCATCATCATATCAATCCATTACCCGCCCACTATGGGCATGGGTACAATGAGAACGGTTTTTTATATGACATAGTAAATAACTGAAATAAACTGTAGGCCTGTGCCAAATCGAATAAGAAGTAGATAATTTCAAACCACACTGTTCAATTTTCAATTTTATTAATATGTTTAGTTTAGCTATTTCCACTTACTTGTTTGGTGACCGAGTCGATTAGCCGGACAAATATATCTTGTTCTTGTCGGATACCTGAAACAATAGCAATGCTATGATTATCATCATCATCGTCATATTAACGCATTACCGGTCTCCTTGAGGAGAAAAGAGGTTAAAGCCGTAGTCCACCACGCTGGCCCATTGCAGGTTGGTGTAATCCACACCTTTGAGAACTTTATGGAGGCATGCAGGTTTCCTCAATGTATCCTTCATCGCTGAAGGAAGTGATATTGTATTTGCCTAAAGCTTACATAACTTAGGATTCGAACTCGGCCCCCCGAAAGTGAAATCAAAGTCCTACCAGTGGTTGCAACCTTGAGATAAACATGATTAAGCTTTCTTTTCTCTCACTCAGGGATTCCGTATCCCTACTTTCCGTCCGTAGCTAACTTTGCTTGACTTTGCGTGGGCTTCTTAAACCATCAATTAGGAACCGCATCAGCTTTAGTTCTAGTAAACGTATATGTAGTTCTCACCACACCTGGTAGGCTATTTTGAACTGAATTACACTTACAGAAGAAGCAATAAGTGACTTGGAACCACACAAAAATTGTATTAAGATATATTACATAGGATTATATACGGACGAAGTTTAGTACAATTCGTATACTACCCGTATTCGAAATGTACTAAACTTGCGTGCTAAACAGGTGTCTTTAATACGTCACAAAATGCATTTGATTCTTAATAATAGTTTCAATATTATAAAAAGACTATCAATCTCCTACTTGCACAAAAAGAGTAAATACTTATAAGCAGACATTATCAAAGTTGAAATACCTATATACCTACTTCAAAATAAATAGCTTCAAAATTGTCAAGCATGTTCAACGTATTCAAATTAATATGGCAAGAATGCACAGACGAGTCACAGAGGTATGATTACCCTCCAAATTTACCCCCTTAAATTACCCCGCTTTAAGGAAAATTAAAAAGCAACCCAATTTAAATTAATTTCGCAGGTAATTAAATCTGTGCCTCTGGGTACGTGAGATGAAAGGATAAGATTGAGATACAAAGTTAAATTTTAGGCTTTGAGGTACAAAACATATTTTTTTTAATTATTCTTATGAGACAAGAAGTAATGTAGATTTTTTTATTTAATACGAAGAGTTTTTTGTTTAAATGTATATTTGAACGTGCTCGTTTCAAGAACTACTAGCGCAACGTGCAGCTTAAATCACTGATCCGACTGTGCTGGGCTCTAGGCGAGGTAACTAACCAAAAAATTTATATTATAACTTAAGCGTCATATACGCTATAGCATAGTGCTAAGAAATAAATTTTTAAAACACATACCCTAAGGGCGCAATTTTGAACATCGAACTTCACGTAAGCGTTTATTTTCATTTACGAGTATACAAAGTTTAGTAGGCCTCTTTATGGAAGTTTAGTACATCTCGTATATACATCGCAAGTGTCTTTTATGCAAGTTTAGTACGCCTTGTATTCACGGTTCACAAGTGTCTTTTATGGAAGTTTAGTACATCTCGTATATGCATCGCAAGTGTCTTTTATGCAAGTTTAGTACGCCTTGTATTCACGGGTCGCAAGTATCTTTTATGGAAGTTTAGTACATCTCGTATATGCATCGCGAGTGTCTTTTATTCAAGTTGAGTACGCCTTGTATTCACGGGTCGCAAGTGTCTTTTATGGAAGTTTAGTACATCTCGTATATTCATCGCAAGTGTCTTTTATGCAAGTTTAGTACGCCTTGTATTCACGAGTCGCAAGTGTCGCCAAAGTCTTTTATGCTAGTTTTGTTTGCCTCGTATATGGAACGCAAGTGTCTTTTCTGCAAGTTTAGTACATCTTACAACCGGGTCGCAAGTGTCTTCTATGCAGCTTTAGTACCTACGTCTCGTGTAAGGATGGCAAATGTATTTTATTCAAGTTCAGTATGACCCATATTTCGGTTCGCTAGTAATTTTTATGCAAGCTTCAGTACGACTCATATGCGAGTCGCAAGTGTCTTTTATGTAAGTTTAGTATGTTTCGTATACGAGTCGTAAAGTTATCCTCCTATAAAAACCGAATTCTTAATCTAAAAATTCACATACACAAAAACTTCACACACATTTTAAGCCGCTCTTACCCTTGCAAAGCTTTTTTTTTAATTCCTTGCCTAAAAATATACCCCTACAAAATTTCTAGCTACAGTCCACCGGCCATACCTACGTTGTTCTAGAGTCCGTCAATTGTTAGGTATGTGTAGAGAGTTACAAAATCTAGACAAAATTCACAAGTGCATTACACTGTTACATTGCTAGTGAAATAGCATTTTTCTTTCGTAATTAAATTAATTAACTTAAAATTATATATTTGACTGCATACTACCTGAGAAACCCTAACTTTGTCAATGTTTATCTAAAACTACTCAACTAAAATACACAGTTAGTATAACACTAAGAGCATAAGACAACGATCATTCGTAGTCTAAGAGCCTGTCTATTCGGTGCCAATTTTCCATTATCTCTGTAACGGCCAAGGCGGCAAATATTTACAATGCCTCGGTCGTATGCATTGTCTCCGTATTGAATGCAAGATTTACATCCGTTAAATGCACCTAGTGTTATTGGCAATAAGATTCAAATTACAGTGTGCAAGCGTGTTTATAATTTAACAAATTTCTCATTTGAAATACGGTAGTATTGGTCTAAGTTCAACAAAGCATTATCATGAAGTCTACCTGACTATAAATCGATAAAAAGTAGCTTTAGAATGAGATGCATTATTATATTATTTATGTAATTTATCGTCTAGTAATTTTTCCTAAAATCATACTTATTCTTTACTCTAACTCTGTTTCAAAATTTCTAACGTAAAAATATATACTCTTTGCAGCTACGAGTATTTGCAGGCTGTGGGTATCTCCCACAGCCTGCACAGCCTGCTATAGACACAAGGGTTGCAATTTTTATTATGAGATATCTAAGTAACTCTGAAAACGGTATTTTCTGATATATCACTTATTCCCGGTTTTTGTTTATGTATGAACAGATTTAAGTCGGGTTGTAGTTCAAGTTGAACATTGAAGTCGGGTAACTTAATATCACAAATAACTTAAGTAAAACGCGCGCTTCAAAGTCCAAAATCAACTTAGCCCTCATTATTTAAAAGCGAGAGACCTACAGTCAAGTACAACTGAAAGCTTTGCTGCTTATTTAGTCCATTGCTCTAAGGACAGATCTCTAGATGACAATGCTGTCAGCTAATGTTTGCTCTACTCCTGAACAATATCGACCTATTGCATCCTAAATTGGAACACTACAAAGCAGTAAGATTATCCTTCAGAATGCATTGCTTTCTCAATATCAAAAATTCAAAACTGTTTTATTCAAATAATAAATACTAATTGGCAGATTAACAGACATTCTTCCATCTGCTGACTAAAAAAACTGATTAATGTACCCCGCGTTCAAAAAGGAATCTCGGAAAATCCATCCCTATAAAAATATATTTTAATAAGATGATATTATGTAACATAGTATACATTAAATTATACTACATAATATACTGAAACAAACGACAACCTGTTTGTTTGTTTAAGAGTAATTTTTTAAAATTAATTTACACATCAACACGAGGTGTGTTCGGATTCTTTATTTAATAATCTCCAGATTTCGATACATAATAGGTTTAAAAATACTTACCATTAGCATAAAGGAGTTGTAGCCTGTACTGGATACCGTTATTTGTTTTTTGACCTTCAGCTTCCTAGAACAATTAATTTACAATCAATCGTCATTATCAGCGTCATCTCATTTGTGGTACAAACCGAGAATAGACTTCTCTCATAAAGAGTGGGTTCAAACCCAAAACGCTGATAGACTGCAAGTTGGTGGGCTTATCAAAGAAACATGCTTATCCTGATTCTTAACGTTTTCTTATCCTGCGCAACTAACTGATATGCGCACTAAGGCTAAAAGACATCACTAGGAAATAATTTTGCCTCATCACTATTTTACAACACTACTGGTTAGTCCTCTCATATGATTATTTACGATTAAATCATTAATACGCAGTCAAAAAATATTTGAAAGTTCTTTATTTACTTTATAGTCTACGTTTAACAGATAATATACAAGTCAGGTCTTTTATCATACCGCGCTCAGTCCAAAAACGCGTCGGCTATAAATAATTAAGTAGCAAACAAGACGTGTGAACGCGCCGCACTCAGTAACCTACAAACTGCCTGCACACTACACGGTTTCATGTTTCATGAGTTTTCCTTTAAAACTTTGCTTAGTTTTTGAAAAGTCTAAAAATATCACGCGATACCTTTTAATTTCTTTGACAAGTGACTATTGTTTTAAGCGTACATTCTTAACGTTATGCTAGCTTTTAATTGTTTGTCATATTGAATTATTTCTATGCAAATCGTAATATAAATGACGTGTTTTTAATACGCTGTGAACTTGACTGAATACATAACAAGAAATTTCTGTAATCAAAATGCTTTGCTATTTGCCTTCCTAAGATAAAAACTCTTCATGAACTTGAAAAGTCATTCAGAATTTTCATTTCATTTTCATTTTAACTAGGTGTATTATGATAAACTTCTCATGCTCTTAATAATTCATGTCAAGGTTTAGTTCTCAGGTTAAAATAGATTTAATTAAAAAAGCCCTATTTTTTAATTAAATCTAAAGCGCATAACGATTGTTCTAAAATTTAATATTTGAAAATAATGAATATCACTAAAACTAAACACGAGAACCGTTTACGCATGTGAGACAGACCGACAAAACAACATTAATTTTAACACGCCACCAACGCAGCTGAATTATGTAAATGGGGCCTGCACAGTGTCCGTGCGATCCTGATTGATGGCTTGGTGATTCTGATGCTTATCAGGAAGGATTCCATGATAAACGCATCATTAAAAACTCCAGTCAAAGAGATATTCTATCTGAATAATACCGTGTCAAATTCTATAACAATAATCCTGTATTTAAAATTAACGTTATCGGACGGACATACTTCTGAAGTGAAGCTTGCTACGAGTACGTACATGGAGTTTGGAGGGGAACCTTACTCAGACAGGAAGAAACGAGCGAGCAGAATTCAATTGAATTTATGGAATTTAGATCTTTCTTGTCCATTACTTCATACCTATACCTACATACATTATTTATTTTTTCGATAAAGACCTTAGATTATAGCCAATCAGAACCAGAACAGTCAATTGCGATAGATGATAAAACTATTATTAAATCTATACTCCGCACAAATAAATATACGTATATATATCTAATAACAATAAATAAAATAAAGGTGTCAAGCTGTTTGTAATATCATACTTGAAACAATAAAATAGTTTTTAAATTATTGTCTGACTATCTGTTAGTTCTGTAATATCCGAAACTGCTGAACCGATTTTGACGAAACTTTAACGACGACAACGACGAGTGACATAGGATACTTTTTATTACGGAAAACGACCCTTAAAGAGGTAAAAAGACTTTCTAAGAGTACTTACTGGGTTTTCCGTGAAACTCAAGCAGAAAAAAAATCTTACCTGGTCCTTTTCAATGAAGCCGATGAAGGCGGTCCGTTCGATCTCGACCGGTTGTCCCGCTCGGTCGTACAAGGCGACTACAAAATGAAAGAAGTTGCTCTTGCGCAAGTTACTGGGCGGCTGCTTCTCAAAGTGGGCGCGGCCTACGCCCACCGTGCTGTAACAAAAACAACTTATTTTTACCGTTATGCCAACTGCTTGCCATGTATGTTTAATTACTATTCATCAGTTGGTACCTAAATAGTAATTGAACATACGTTGGGCTTCTCTGACATGGAATTTACAGCAGCCCGGAGTTAAGTAATTTGCGATGTAAACTCCTCGTTATTTGGTCCCGTTTACTTAATTTTATAAATGCGATTTTTTTTTGACGGACGATTGGCGCGGAGTCCAATGCCGTGGGTTCGATTCCCACAACGGGAAAATGCTTGTGTGATGAGCATGAATGTTTTTCAGTGTCTGGGTGTTTCTATGTATATTCTAAGTATTTGTGAATATTATTTATAAAAATATTCATCAGTCATCTTAATACCCATAACACAAGCTACGCTTACTTTGGGCCTTAATGACGATGTGTGTGTTGTCCTAGTTTATATATTTATATTTATTTTATTTGTTTGTTTGTCTTTTCTTTTCGCCCTAACTAAGCAACCAATAAAAGTAATTTTAGGCATAAAGATAGTTGAAATTAGGGAGAGTAACATCGACTCTTTATACCAGGAAAAAATCTCGGTTTCTACGGGATTTATCAAAAACTATGTACAAAGTATATTTTTTTTTAATTTACGAAGATATTTTTATAAATATGTCTTAATCTTAATCCTTATCTAAATACAATCATTAAGTACTCATTATGATTTTTAAACAAACCGCCACAGACAAGTAAATAATATCTAAATATTATGTATTTATTATATCAAAGCAAAAACTTTTCAAATATACACAAGGTTTATAAGCATACCTATGTATACTATACATTGCGATGCCAACCATAAATCTAAAATTCCACCCGAGATGTCCTTATTTGTCCCTCTATTTATCAACACACGCAGACATCTCAGAATTATTAACTTTACGGCCGCTTAACAAAAGAGTTTGGAAGAAAAACAATGCAACAGATTATAATCCTTTCAAAGTTGATTTATTGTTCGAACACCGTTATGTGGTCCAGGCGTGATTTGCAGATTCCATTTACCCTTTTCTGTACAGTAGTTTAGATAACAATGACAAAAACTGCTTCAAAATCTTTAAGATACGAGTAGATTCTATTAACTCAGAAATTAAAATCCATATGGGTGAACACAGGTTATCTAGGGTTGCCAGATCGATTCTTCCTGTTATCGGGATCTTAGGTCGGGAGAATCAAAAAAATATGTTAATAATATTATACATAATATATTAAGTAAACAAACATATTTTTGCATAGCACTGTAGGTATAAGAAAAAAAAACATAGTAGGTATTTGAGACACATAAGATAAGAACCGAATGAGCATGTTTATTGTTTTTGTTCTTGCCATAAGTATTTGTATTTTTTTTTTGTGTTGTTTCGTTTGACGAAAATGTGAACTTAAAATTATCGAACTTGTTTTTCGGGAGATTATTTGCGTTGTCGGGAGTCGGGAGGACGTACAAAAATTCGGGAGAATCCCGCCAATTTCCGACCGTCTGGCAACCCTAGATCTAACCTTTGTACGACTAACCACATATTTTCAAGTGTACCTACTACATATTTAACCAAAATTATAAATGCAAAAACAGCATTCCTGGTAGAAATAAATCTTCGCAGCAGATGCGAGCTTCAGTGTTTTATAGCCTTGTGGCTTACGAATGTAGTTATTACTATCACCTAACAATAATAGTAACGTACATGTATGGAATAACATTTTTGAAACTGAATCATTACCTATAGAGAAAATAAGACGGACATAGCAAGTCATTCCGGGACGAGACTTTTTAAGCTACTTTGACAACCTTCCTAGCGCAGTGGCGAGCTCTGTGGATGTAAGCGGGAGATCCCGGATTAGATTCCCGGTAAATTTAGGAATTTATAATTTCTGAATTTTCTCTTGTCTGGTACCTACGGTGGAGGTTTCTGCCGCGGCGATTTAGCGTTCCGGTACGATGTCGCGTAGGAACCGATTAGGGTTTAATATAACTGCCATTCCCCTAACAGGTTCCGTTACCATCTTAGACTGCATCATCTCTCACCAGCAGGTGTGATTGCAGTCAAGGACAAGTCTGATTAGTAAACAGTTAAATAGATTTTATGTAATCCAGGCTAGAAAAATATCGTAGTAATTTAAATAACGAAATAATTATTGTTGAATTAAATTCATTGATCGACTACCTTCGTTCTTAAACTTCTTTAAATCTGGTACAACTGATATTATTTAAAGGTATCCCAAAACATTTTTTCTAATTAGAAAAATATCTTATGTCCTTTAATATTTTGTAGATTTTTAAATGTGCTTTATTATAAACAAAAGTCAAGTACACTTACGCACTAAGTACCTATATTAAACGTAAAGATTATCTGCTTGTAGTGCCTCTAACGCCTGTTCGTAAGGCCGATTCGTATGAGCCTTACTGTTAGTAACAGAGTACCTAGGTGTGAGATTCTCTGCCTATTCAATCGCGTGAAACTTAACAACGATTTCTACGGATAGAATCAGCGCCATCTAGATACAATGCTGGGAAACAGGATTATCACAAGATGGCGCTTTTTTTCCTTTACTCGATAGAATAGGTATATATGTGTAGGAGAGAGAAATAGAAACACCTTGCTATTGCTATGACATGCTACTCAAATGCAGTTTGTTTTAGTATTATTTTTCTATTCCCTTATTTCTCTGTTTTCGGAGGGTTCGATTCCGACAACTGGAAAAGTGTTTGTTTGATGAACATGACTGTTTCCAGTGAATGGGTTTTTATCTGCAAATTCATAAATCATCTTTTTCCTTTTCTTTTCTCTTTTTTTTCTTTTCTATTATTTTGTTATTTTAAATATATTACTATGGGCTTTGCTTTTATTATATAAAAATTCTTATATTTGTGTATATTAACACAAAACAACTAACTACGCTAACTTTGGAGCTAGATGGCGATATGTGTATTGTCGTATTTATTTATTTATTTTCTGCAATGAAAGTACCTACTCCTACTATCCGAGAGTATTAAATTACAATAACGTTGTATTGACGATATTTTCTACGATAACTCAATAAATCTTAGACCGGGCTTAACTATCGAGAACGAAAAGTGACGACAAACGAATGGCGCCACACACTTCGATATCGACACGTGTTTTCTATTTTTAAACTGTGCTTGAACCTTAGTAAATCCTTCCAAGCTTATGCCAATGATCTTAAAATTATACTTCTGCTCATTTTATGTCATAATACTAAAGGTCCCCGGTGTCATTTTTTTTTTAAGTTTCCCATACAAAACCCAAACAAAAAAAAATATCTTAGAAAATATAAACCGACCCACCGTATCGACTCGCCCGATAACTTTCCAAAGAACTGGTGGTGGAACTGAGCCAAAATCAAATTCGCCACTAAACTGGCTGTCCAGTTGAAACTTGAATAAAAAACTTGCACTAATTAGGCACCTAAGTTTTCCTTATGGTGGGCGCTGGGGTGTGGTTCTAAGTGGAAGGGCCCGGGTTCGATACCCGTCAGGGGCAATTAGGGAATTTATTACTTCTGAATTTTCTCTGTTCTGGTGTAATCCCGGCTTTGGCCGTGGTCTGTTACCATCCTGCCGAAAAAAACGTGTCACTTCGCGATTTAGCGTTCAGTTACGTATGTCGTATAGAATCCGACTGGGGATATGGCCTTATTATAACTGCGATACCCCAAATGTCGTCGAGACTATTAAACTGATAAGCAATGGTCAGAGAATGTACAACGCATGGAAGGCACGAGAGCCCCAAAGAGGTTGATGGAGGGCACTCTGGAGGGGCGTAGAGGCCGAGGACGACCTTGGGGTCGGTGGAGTGATGGTGTTGAGAGGGATATGAGGGTTCGGAGCTGAAAAGAAGCAGCTTCTGACCTTCTCAAATAAAGAAATATGCTTGACCAAGCCAAGGCCCACCCAGGGCTGTAGAGCTTTGATGATGATGATTACCCCTAACAGGTGAGCCCGATACTTTGTTAGACTGCATCATCACTTCATGTGAACATAACGGAATAATACATATAAATAATTTGGGCAATTTTTCGAATTTGCAAAAAGACACTTCAATTTTATTTATTCGTACGTATGGAATATGGCCGCTGCCTAGATCCTAGTCTATCGACAATTAATAACACTACGCAACACTACAGTCACATTACCGGGTACCGTATTACGCTACGGTCGCCCATTCATCTCCCCGCTGCAGAATTTGCGTAAACAAATTGGTTTCGCGATTGCCATTTTATACTCGCGCGTCGCTCCATTGTTTTATTTATCGCTACAGTTTCGGCAGCGCACCCGCGATTAGGTTGTAGCGCTTTTTTCGCTTACAGATCACTGTAGATTTGTCAATCTTTGAAACGATTTTGTTATTTCCGATGTCAAATGTATGTATGGGTTGTGTTACTAATTTTTGAAATAGCAAACGTTTCAATCGAATTCAGGGACGGTATGCATATATTCGGGTTGGCATATTCGGATTGAGCAGTATTAATTAAACGCTGGCCGGAAGCAACTGGTCAAGTACATACGTATACTTTTTGGCATTTAGAAAGCTTGTTCAAGTTAACCGTCTTGATTTATCTTTATTTATACTCGTTTTTGCCGGGTCAAACAAAACCGAAAATTTACAACGTGTAACGGAATTACGAAATAATGCTGAAGGGTGCATAAGTTTATTTCATAAGGAATCACCCTGTAAAATTTTTAAAACCAAAAATGCATATTATTCTTCCGTACAGACGGATTGAAAAAAAAATCTAAGTGTAGACAACCCTATTGAAGATAAAAGACTGACACGTACATAGTACCTACGCTACGCAACGCATAACTTATAAAGTGGCACTTGATTTTACTTTTGCATGTGATGAATCTGATTTCTTTCAGACAGGTTGTAGCAGACCTTTCAGTTTCTCTTTGGAAGTCGTTTTTAAGCGTTTGCGTTTATTTAAAAGTTATCGGACTGTCGGACATATGAAATCAGTCGACATTAAAATGAGAAAATCAATTTTTAAAAATACATTATATTTTACAAATATACCATTTTTTTTATATACTTATTATAACGACATAATCTATCCTTGTAAATAAATTTCATACCTCCCTTCTCTTCTAGTATACCAACCGAGATCACGCGGAAGCGTGTCATCCAATGTTCCAAGCCAAGAGTAAGGAATATTAGATATAAAGGTAAAGGTGAAAACAGCATATAAAAAAACAAGTATCTATATAGGTAGTGAATTAGTATTATAAATAATAAATAAATATACTACACTACAATACACACATCGCCATCTAGCCCTAAAGTATTCGCATCTTGTGTTATGGGTACTAAGATAGCTGTTGGATATTTTTATGAATATAATACACATAAATACTTATAATATACAGATAAACGCCCAGACACTGAAAAACAATCATGTTCATCACACAAACATTTTCCAGTTGTGGGAACCGAACCCACGGCCTAGGACTCAGAAAGCAGAGTCGTTGCCCACTGCGCCAGTCTTCACACTTCATACTTGACGAAACAAAGCTTTCTTGTAAATTATAATTACCAAAAAGGCAGCGTAATCTATGAAGTCATTCCTGCCAGGAATGTTGGTAATGATTTAGCATCGGCTTTACAAATGAGCCCGTCATCGCCCCCGGTCGGCTATCTGTCAACATTTGTCATATCTGCTCCTGATGACTGCGGCCAATTAACTCGATTATTTTACTTGGTTTTTACGTTCTTTATTTAGAATGACATTTGAATATAGAACCATCACTGTTCTAATCGTGGGTTGCTGTTATTAATAAAACATTGACATCTTCATTCTGTCTGAAGGTAGCTACAAAAGACTATTAAAAAAGCTCTCCGAACTAATTTAAATATTCGTATTATTGCCGAGTACTTAATCAATATTTATTAATATTATTTTCTCTGATTATAGTCGTAAAAATGTAATAGGCCCATTTTGACATTTGTCCATATATACCATAGACCATAGGTGACATGTCCATAGGTACTAGACCATAGAATGTAACTTGGAACGAAACTGAAAGAAACAAAAAAAGAAAAATCAATTACATACAGTGTTTTAAAAAATACGTAAATTTTTTTGGGACGTTAAATAATACGAAAGAATTGAACGAACGAACACTTTACAATACATAATAATATCAATCCAGTACTGATACAAACTTGAATTGATTTATCGTGAGTATCGAGTCCCGAGTCTTATGGTTCCATAACTAGTTACGTCGCGATGACAAATGTCAAAACGGGCCTATTACATTTTTACAACTATAGTCATTAAGTCTTCCAAGTTAAATGTGTGTTCTCTTTCTTTCTCTTCTTTTATATCAATCAATCAATGAGTTTTTCTATTCCTTTTTTTTTGTTGTTTTGTTTCTTTTTTAGTTACACTAGACATTTTTTGCATTAACTTGCTATGACAGCTAAATTTAAATTTTTGATTAGGTACTTTAGGTACCTACAGTTCATATTCTGTCACAGTAAGTGTTACTTGTATCTGCTCCTTACAATATTATGTGGATAGTGTTATAGATTACATATTAACAAATCTTTTTTTTTTTTTTTTATTAACGATAGGCCAGCGTTTGACGACAATCATGCCCGTTAGAAAGCAATGATGAGGTCTAGGTTGGAGCACGCTTGCCTAGAAAAAGCCTATTCACTCTAGCCTTGAAGGTACCTAAATTATACGTGGCAGGAAACACAGTTACCGGGAGGGCGTTCCACATCTTAGCGGCACGTATCAGAAACGTGGATAAAAAACGTTTCGTGCGTGTTGATGGGATATCAACCACATAAGGATGCCACCGCTCTCGGTGTCTCGCTGTTCTGTGGTAAAACGGGGAAGGGGGAACAAGATTGTGAAGTTCCTGAGCACACTCACCGAAGTATATCCGGTAAAAAACCGATAAACAGGCAACATTGCGTCGGTGCTGGAGACTATGAAATCTTTAATAGATATATATATATATATTATAAAAGGCAGAAAAGTTTGTTAAACTAGTCTACGTACTCTCAGTACCTGCCTGCAATGTTGCTAGCTACATTAAAGTAGGCAGTAGGCATTAAACTATCGATTCATTAGTCATTACAAAAAACATAAAGTACATTTACTAGCATGGTATGTTTTGAAAGAGATGTTATTTTATCTGTGAAAAAGAAATAATAAATCTAATACTCTTGGTATGAGATATCTTTAGAGTATTACATATCTGATACTCTAAAGAAATCTAAAATTTAAAAATAATAAATAACATGTTACTGTTATAACAAATGTTATATTTAGTCGGCACCCGAATACCTATCATAATATAATCCAACTGTTTATTCAGAAAACTGTTTGCCCGAATAAAATAAATATGTTACGATGCAGCGTTAAGTAAAACATGACAGATGTTTGAAGACCCTCCGCAAACAATGCTTACTAATTCGAACACCGATACAACACAATATTATGCCGAACCAAATGTCGATTGCTGAACCACATCATTATCTAACCCTGGATAATCATTACCATACACTTGATTTACAAACTTTATTACGTACTGACTATCGAATACGTTGAATCAATTCGAAAGTGTGTTTGTTTGTGCTCCCTTAACGCCCTAACCAAGCAAACAATTAACTTAATTTTTGGCATAGCGTTAGATGTAAGGATGGAGAGTAACATAGGTTATACTGTTCATCCCAGTAAAACAATCGGTTCGGGATTAGCAAAAAAACCGTAGACAAAGAACGCGGGGTAATAAATGACTACAAATAAATAACTGCAACAGTAATTTTTGATTCGTTATTTGTTATTTATTTTCTCGTTCTACGAAAGAACCAGAGAAATAATCTTTACTGTTAACTATTTGTACATATTTCTTTGTAAACGTAAGTCCATTAAAGAAAAAAAAAAAAAAAATTTTTTTATAAACGAATCCACAAGCTTATTTAAAACGTCAAGTATATGTCTTTGTTATGCGTGCACTGGGTTTCTTACCAGGGTATGCATACAACAGGAAAATTGCATCAAATGGAAAAAATCCTCATCTTATACGGGCTATATTAAAATTTTAGGGTATGCAGTGCTTTTGTGCATACATGAAGTGCACGCCACTGCTTTGTAGTGACTATATCACCTAAATTAAGTTAAGTAAAGTTAAGTTGTATCTACCACCTTTCGCACATAATTCGCTAAATATATTATTAATCATAATTTCCTGGCTTTTTAAGCACAATCCATCACACAATAGGCGCAGGTCTTAGCTCTCATAGCAGAGACGCATTTGGAGCTTAGACCCTCAACACTTGTTCAATGCTTTAGAAAAAGTGGGAGATAATATTTAAATATCATTATATACCCAGAAAGCTTTTATAACTGAAAATGTTTAAAAGGAATACCTGCCCGAAGCTTCCATTAAACAAAATTTCGCATCACAGCGGCCGCGTTATCTGGTTAACGCTACTATTTTCATATCACTCGTTATAATGATATATCGCTATTGAAATTTTAATTTATAGGCCGTTCATTATCTACAGTCGCACGCGAAACTGTAAAACGGCCCGCGCAATGATTTATCACGCCCTTTGCGTTTATGAACACACTTGCTACGCGCTTCATTATCGCCCGTGCGAAATTTGCTCGCCCCTGATTGGACCCCATATGAGATAATAACGTTATTGTGTATTGGCAGGTCGGTATTTTATGAAGTACTACCATAGTTTGCACGTAATCTTATTATAGATATTATGCAATTTTATGCAGTATATTTATAGGAATTGTATTTATAGGTATTTTTACAACCACAGTAACTGTGTGTGTTTTAATGTTTATAAATGCATATTTCATCTGCACTTTTAATAAGATATGTATATATATATATATATATATATATATCTTATATATCTATATATATTTCTTGTGTGCGTGTGTATATGTCACTGAACTCCTCCTAGACGCCTGGATAGATTTGAGTGCTTTTTTTGGTATACGTTTGGGTGTTACCCTGGATGGTTTAGATCCACAAATTAGCCCGACAGATGGCGCTGGGGTCCTCTAGTACATATATATATATATATATATATATTGTGAAAAACAGGTGTAAGTACACTCGGCTTCTTGCACCTACGAACGTCGCGTTGGCTGGGTAAATCCGCCTTTAGTAAGTTGCTTTATGGTCGAGCAATAAAAAAAGAAAATGTATGGTTATGTTACGTCTAGATAATTTATGACCGTTTTCACTAAACCTATTTAAATCTGATACCTAACGAGTGATGCCTTGGGAAAAAAACTTTTTACCAATTCACAAAGGAAGTTTAAACAAGCTAGGCGCCATCTATAGTTACTACACCGATTTGGCGCTGCGAACTAATGTTTAGAGAACTCGTAAACTGACTTATGAAAAAATATTATTTCAGCTTTTATTCTTAATAACCTTCAATCCACACGAAACTGAAAAATATTATAATACAAACACAAAGTACAACAACTTGTGACCAGAATCATAGACAAATTAGGTTTTATGCGTTGCCTATTTAATTATTATCTCTATAATTAGATATCTACTTAGGATAGATTAAGAGATACTTACTTAGGCATTGCCTTGTTTGTCGTAAGTAAAACAAGCGTTAGGGTTTTTTCCTAATTTTTGTATGAACCGGGTTTTAAGACGAACGAAACATAAAAGGGTCGGTGATGTTAGGTAACAAAGCGCTTCGTACAATTTCTCGAAGTTTTATAAAGGTGATGAAAAAGTAGATCAAAAAGTTCTTAGGCTCAATCACATAATATACTTATCATTTCTATGATACTAAACTCTCGTAACTAATATTTTCATAGTAAACTTGAAATCTAAAATGTTTATCCAAAGGTATTGAGTGGCTGCCAATCCTCAAGCCCCCAACGAAATGCACTCATAATCCCATCCAGTTATTTAACTGAACATTTGTGCCTGTTTGCGGACTTTAACACAATTTGCCTCAAATGTGCTTAGTGCGATGCTCTTTTCGCTGCTAACCGGCTTACGGGAACCGTAAGTAAGGGATTAGCATAAATAACAATGTTTTCGTATGATTAAATACGAAGAGATATAGAGCATATTGGTATTAAAAACATTGTTTCCAAAGTGAAAGAATATTAAACTCTCACAACAAAGTAACTACGTGTCTGTGTCAGTTAAAAAAAGTGTAAAAAAAATGTTCAGTTTGAAAAAAGGCAACCATATCTAATATTAGAATAAATGGGGAAGTGAGCTTGTCTTTTTGTCTGTTGCCTTGAGTCTTGGAAGGTTTTTTATGAAATTGTTTCTTTGGATCCTATGGACGTAGTATATCTGGATACACACATATCTACTTTCTATCCCGAAAAATACTCCCGACATAAGAAATAATCCTGCATGATTTTTAAAAACACAATAAATACCTATGCAATACTTTACTCTTATAATACTAATATCTTAACACTTTTGCATGGCAATAGCTTAGTTCGTAGAGAGTTATTTTAACCTGGGAACCTGCGTATACAGGCGGTTCTAGATAACCGAAACATACGCGGATGATTTCGCGGGCTACTTCTTTTTCTAGTGCCATTTCCTATCAGAGGTTGGCAACCATTAGTGCTCACTGAACTTTGTTTACAGTGATTTACCACTGGCGTTATAGATTTTATAGTCCGGAAATTCAAAATAAATATCGTCTTACTTGGTATTGTCAACTAAAGAGGTGGGAGTCATCCATGCTCGTGTCAACGGTTCTTCTTTCAGGGATGTGACGGGGCCTCGGGGCTGTGCGTGTACTCCTGCCGCCTCTTGGTGGTGCAAGCCGAACATCAGTCCCCCTGATAAAAAATACATTTAATATAACAGGAGGGTTTTTTAGACATAGCTCGTCCGGAGAAGTATTGCTATGCTTATTTTTGCAGCCAAGCATCATTGCTGTGTTCCGTTTATATAGGACATGTGTCGGCACGTTGTAGGACGTGTTTCTTGCATGTCTTGCGAAGTGTTGTTGTTTTTGTAAGTGATGGTTTTCCCACTTACAATCAGGTGGATGTTTGTTACAAAAGAACGCCAGAAAGGCTGAACCGATCTGGATTAAATTTAGTAGGGAGATAATCATAGTCTGGAATAGGCTACTTTTTACTTGGGAAAATTTTACGTTACATCCAGTGTTGGATGCACCACATTGGTTTTTGTTTTTCTAAGAGCAAGAGATTGCTATCCTTTTTTTATTATGTTATTTCGGGGTTCAGAGAATAACATAGCAATTATTTATTATCTTTATAGCTTACTTAGCTATAAGGATAATACTTAAAACTAGAACATTTTTAAAATTATTTTGGGGGCTAAAAAACTCAAATATAACTGGTTTAAAAAAAGTAAGTAATCTTTCCATTTTTGAAAGTTTAACAGTTTACTAGTAGGTATAAAAGAAGTTCCACAGAGTCAATTAAAATTTTTGCGAAATCTTAAATCTATCCTCAGTAGTAACTTATTTAATGAAAACTGATTATCGATATCGGTTCAAATGTAACGGAGATCTTGTAGGAACCTAATTTTGAAATTACCCACTACTTGAAATTACAGTAACTTCTTGTTTTTCTTTAATTTAGTTACATTTCAGTGACTTTGCTACGGACTAAAATGAAGAATATAAAACACTTATAACAGAGAAGAATAAATTACTTGGTCATTAGACTATGAAATATCCTATAAATCTTCTAAAGATTTGCTTAGTCCATATTTCAGTTTTTTATTTCATTGATTTTTTTTAGCCATAGAAAAAATTAAAAGTTTACCAGAATTTTTTAAAAACGTAAATAAGTTTAATAATTAAAAAATAAGAAAAAAAAAACTCGTTCACTTCAAAGTTTTGCAGCCAGAAACAATCTTACTGTTTTTTCTGATGATCTAAAATATTATAATTATACTTCTATATTTAAAAAAGCTCTGTCCGCAAACTTAAAAAAATATATTTAATTTAAAAAAATATATTTTTATTATAATTGTAGCTCCGCGGGATGCTGACTCTCTCAAAAGTTTAAAATAGTTATATCTCTCAGATAAGAACCGAGCTACACCAAAAACTACACCTAGAACTTGTTTGTTCAAAAAGCTTTATGATGCTACTCAATATTTTTACGTCGAAACTAGTTCTCTTCAAAGTTTTGCAGTCAGAAACAATCTCAATGTTTTTTATACTGAACTAAATAATCCAAAAAATTATACTTCTATAGGGTTTTATACTTAGTTGGCCACTTAGTTTCTGAACCAATAAATTAAGTCTAATTAGCTACTTTTTCTTGTATTTGCAACTTGAACAGAAAAAAAATAATGATGTGACTGTTTTAACTTCAAACAAAACTCTCGAAAATTTACTTATCATTTTTAGGGTTGTGATTTTGTTCAAAATCTTAATTTAATCTGTGAATTCAGAAAAAAAAATTAAATTCCCACTTTACGTAAACTATCAATGTTGCAATGGAAAGACAATGTTAACTCAAATCTTGCTTTATCTCGCTTGAAATTAAATTAATATAAATTTAAAAAAATCTGATCTAATCCGTAGATCCGTCTACATATTCCCTGTGATTTGTTTCTGATTTCTAACAGCCTAGAGGACGTATGGATTTATCACAGTCTATCAATACACTTATTCCCAATATCACCCTTAGTTTAGCTCCAAGCCTCACAGGTTGTGTCATATACGTTTACGTTCCCCTTAATTTCTAGCCTCAAGCTCTGGCAAAGCTTTGATCGTAAGTTTCTGGGGATGGAAGTTACATGAAATTAAAAGAAAAAGTCTAAATACCTGATGACCTCGGCGCTCCGGACGGGTACAGCTTGCGTCCCCATCCCACGGGGTCGAGCTCGAGCGGCGGCCACGGCGACCCCGTGTACCCGCCCGCCGCGGCGTTCAGCTCGTCCGACCGAATCGCGACCCACGTCGGACGCCCGAGAGCGCCCGAGCGCGCGCGAACACCCGCGGAAAATCACGAACGTTTGAATTTTAATCCAAATCTAAATAAGATTTGGTAACTTCATAATCCCGCACATTTGTAAATTAATTTCAAAAGTTTTTACTATTATTTTATTGACCAAGCGAAAAATATTGTACGTTATATTCGAATGCTAATCTAAATTCAATATTTCACACACCCGCACTAAAAATTAAAGTTCTAAAAAGAGTTTCTGTTTTAGTGAGCAAATGTCCGATGCATTCTAATTTTTTTTTCAGAATACAACACTAAAAAAACACTCGCTTAGAAATAAATAAAACTGCTTGCAAAGTTAGTTAACGAAAAAAACACTGAATTGTTTTAAGTAAATTCAAAAAGTAAAGGATTTTCTGAAATATTTTCCAATAGAACAATAGTTTAGAAGTAAAATTAGGATGGATACGAGTATTGGTACTGCAAAAGAATTTGTGTAAGTATCCGATAGGCGGCTCTGTGTTATCGTACTGGGATAGTGTCCCGGTAGTACGGGCGATCCCGCTGTGGATTTGCGGAGCACTAACAAGCGTCGCGGGAGCGCGCCGCCGAGTGCTTGCGTCGCGGCGCCCCCGTCCGTCCCCGCGGACTGTGGGAGGCGCCCTGGGGACACGCCCTCGGCTCAAGAGCGGGACGAAGCGACTGACGCAGATGGCGCCACTTACATACATCTTCCACTGTGTTCTAAATTTAAAAAATTAAATGAAATTCCATCACCATTCCATTTATAAATCGCCAGTATTTTTTTCTAACACGAAAGTAGGTTTTATACGGGTACGCAGAGTATCGAGTTGTAAGGTAATAAAGGGTCGCGTGCAGTTTCCCGTGGAGACCGCTTAACGGTCCGCGCGAATAAAGGACGGCGGCAGATGAGACGCTCAGCATCTCTCTGGACCAGACCCTGCCTTGGGACGGCCCACGGCGCAAGGATTACTTATTAAA
The DNA here is from genome assembly GCF_905163445.1 of Pararge aegeria. Classification (NCBI taxonomy): domain Eukaryota; kingdom Metazoa; phylum Arthropoda; class Insecta; order Lepidoptera; family Nymphalidae; genus Pararge; species Pararge aegeria. The sequence goes on from NC_053194.1 coordinate 6,494,464, forward strand.
CCAAGTTAGATTGACGATGATGAAATTTCAGTGGGAATTGACTTTAACTACTTGCGAGATGAGGTTTTGTCGCCACATTAATTATTACGTACAGTAGATGTGAACTTTAACCGCGGGTTATGATACAACGTGGATTAATCAATTCAACATTCAAGCGTGTAAATTTAACTCTGTAGGGAAATTCACATTGTTCTAATACTTAGTTAGGTAATTCTTAAAAATAGTTTAATACCTCTAGCTTTATTATATTTTCTTAATCGTAGGCAAGCAGTTCTCAGAAATGAAACATAGGGACCCCATTTTAAAAATACATTAATCTACTTTTAGCCTATAGGTGCACTGTAACCTGTCTACGTGTTATATAATGTGTTCAACGTCTCCACCTAAATAGGTTGGTATCGAAATAACATATAGGTAGGTCCCGTCTTAAAATTATGGGACGCACTTAGGTACCTATAGTATCGCCACCGTTTAATATAATAACTAAATTTAATCCGCGTGAAAGTTTCTTCTGTGAACATTTTAAACATGAGTCGAAATAAATTTATATTCCTAGTTTATTTTTCCTAACAAAGAAAGTTCTTAGTTCGGGATGTTTAGCCGATGGATAGAAAATTATTTTTTTGTACTTATTGAGTATACGTTTAGAATTATAGAGACACTGCGAAGTCTTTATGCAAATATTCAGTAGCTCTCTGTTAAGATCCACATATTATTGCGAAATTCAAAGTAATAAAAAAAAATAGAGTAATTTTATATCTGAACATACACAGTAGATTTATCGATTTTCAGATAGAAATCAGAAACTATATATAAAACGGTTATTATTTCTTACTTTGCAATGCTAACTCACCGAAATATCTTGAAATACTATTTGGATCTAAGTGCTGGCCAATGAGTAAGATGGATGAATAGAAACTCCACACCACAGACATGAACATGTAACGCTGGTTTGGGGAGTTTTAAAAATGTAAACTAAGCAATATTTCCGAGGTACTTTTAAAGTCGCTAAAATACATGAAAAAATTACTGAAAACCGCTTACTAGGTATATGACTAAAAGAGTCATGAATACCTGACTAATAAATTAAATAAAAGCGTCTAACACAACAGAAGAGACAACCCTCAACCGCACGGTGTAACGCAGAAATACTAGGAAGGCTGACTCCAAATAAACTAGGATAATAGACAGGAGAAAGAAGAAGAAGAGAACGTTAACTCACTCTCGCTACAATTACGTAAATGATGTTAGGTAAGTGATGAACTGTGATATTATAGCCTAGTGTGGAGCAGTGGCTTGCACTGGGTTTCTTACCAGGGTATGCATTACAGTGGAATGATTACAACAAATGCGATAAATCCTCCTCCTATTCGAGTTATAGATTAATTTTAGGGTAGGCAGTGCTTTTGTGCATATACGAAGTGCACGCCACTGCTGTGGAGTGCATTAACCAAGAAGTTAACTTTTTTCGAAATTTAAATAATTCGAAAGAACTTTGAATATTTCAGGTGGTCGGAAATCTGTGTTAGTGGCTCATCAGTGACGTGCATAGAGGGTTTGCACGAGGTATTACGATTATGTGAAATGAAGAAAATCTCCAGTAGCTTCGAGTTATAAAAACTTAAGGGTAAGCTTTTATGTATATAACTCTAACTATTTATTTATTTATACTCTTTATTTGCACACAAAAATAAAAATACAGAAGAAGAATAAAAAAAAGACAGACAAGAAATATACAAAAGGTGGCCTTATCGCTTCGTAGCGATCTCTTCCAGGCAACCTTAGGATAAGGAAAACAAAAGGAGAACATACTGCAGGTTGTGCATATTAAAAACAAAACATACATACTAATAACTAAATACTAACACTTAAACTAGATTACACAAATAAAATAATACATAATATAATAAATATTAAAAAATAATAATAATAATAAACTAATATATACTAACATATCAATGCCTATTCTTAAGTTTTTTATATGTAGCACTGAAGATTTTTATCATTTTATATCAACTGTCCTTACCCTGTATGCACGCCACTTTACCTGGGTATGTAATTTTACTACAGCGGCAGCGGTCAATAGGTTAGTACCTAGTAGTACCTAGTAGTAGTAGTAGTATTAGTAGTGGTAGTAGTGTTAGTGGTAGTGATAGTAGTATTAGTAGTAGTAGTAGTAGTAGTAGTAGTAGTAGTGGTGGTGGTAGTAGTAGTAGTAGTGGTGGTGGTAGTAGTAGTAGTAGTAATAGTAGTAGTAGTAGTAGTAGTAGTAGTAGTACGTAACTATCACAAAAAGTAAGTTTTTCTCAATACCTAATATTCAACATGTAAGTAACTTTGTTATCATAGCACTGAAAAAAATAATACAGAATCCGTTGTAATAGGAGTATTGAAGCAACAAATATTCACAGCTATCATTAAAGATCAGTTCAATCTACTTACTTATCATCAATACCATATAATCAGATACAGCCCTGCCATCACCTGTAAACGTAAAATCAAGTGACTCTTGTCACTTTATTAAGTAAAAGTCGCGTAGCGTAGGTACCTACGTGTCGGTTTTTTATCTTCAAAAGGGTTGTCATAACTTACAATGTTTTGAATTCGTGTGTATGGAAAAATAAATATGCTTCTTTTTATTTAATATCCTTACAGGGTGATTCCTTATGAAATATACGTATGCACCCTTTAACAGTTTTTAGTAATTCCGTTACACGTTGTAAAATAAAAAAAAAAAAAACATTAATGTCCAGCAGAATCTATACCAGGTGAAACTTTATAAATTCGAGGTGAGTTGTATATTTTTTTTTATTTATAACGGAGAATGGGCAGCATTATCCTATGTGCTGCTACTTTTATCTACTGCGATCAGCAACCCGACTGCCCAGCGTGGTAATTATGCGCAAACCCTCCCGTTGGGAGAGGCGTTTAGTCCAGCAGTGGAATGTTATAGACTATTAATTGATTAAGAGAATTATAGATAAGCTCAGGAGCTTATCTATAATTCTTAGCTACTCAATAAATATCTAGATTTAAAGAATTCTTCACCATCCCATTCTACGTCCACAACAAATGGGTAAAATAGGTTTCAACAAGTAGAGGCCTCTACGGAGAGCGCTCTGGGAGGTCTCATAGGGACCGCCTACGCCCCGCCCACCGCTCGCCACGCCCACCTCAGTGCCTAGAGACTTGAGTTTGAAATATTGTTTGCAACTATGATCGATAGCAACTTCGGCCTGGTATGTCCTGCAAGACGATTTATTTCTGCATAATACCTAAGATCAAACATACTAAAACTTAACTACGTTACTAAGTATAATGTATGACTACTGCCTATTTTTTTCATACGATTAACAAGGTAATGCCTAAATAAGTAACGCCTAATCTAAGGAGATTCCTACGCATACATCAATTGTTAACCAATAGTAATAACTTCGAGTAGGTGAAACGTTTTATTAGGCATTCGATTTGGGCATAGCTTAGGTTTAGTGAAAACGGACTTACGTTTATAATATTTAAAAGAGAAATTCCTTAATTGTAAAATCCAATAAATAAAACCCAACTCGGAGCTAGAAAACGCGCCTGCCTCGTGGAACCCGTTATTACGTCGATCCCGGTTCTTATTATTAACACGTGATAGTAATCGTCTAAACCAACCTAGCTCGGTGCTTCATAGATAAAGTAAAGGATTTCCTTTGTTAAGCTAATATATTATAAACGACAATACGACAATACACACATCGCTATCTAGCCCCAAAGTAAGCGTAGCTTGTGTTATGGATACTAAGGTTAATATTTTTATAAATAATATCCAAAAATACTTATAATAAACAGACAAACACTGAAAAAGTCCATCACACAAACATTATCCAGCTGTGGGAATCGAACCCACGGCCTCGGATTTAGAAAGCAGGGTCGCTGCCGACTGCGCCAATCGGCCATCGGCACTACGTTACTCTCCGTCCTTTCAACTAATTCCATACCAAAAATCAAGTGAAATGGTTGCTTACTTATGGCATAAAGGAAGAGCAAACAAACAGATAGACAAACACACTTTCGCATTTATAATATTAGTACTAAGGATTCTTTTATTTTCACGGCCTGCGTTCTGAGACCAAGGCCGTGGGTTCGATTCCCACTACTGGAAAATGTCTGTGTGATGAGCATCAGTGCCTGGGTGTTTATCTGTATATTCTAAGTATTTATATATATTAGCCATAAAACAAGCTAAGCTTATGTTATGGGTACTTTGAAACTAGATTGCGATGTGTGTATTGTCGTAATATATTATTATACATATTATTAAACATGAATATATTAGCTTAACAAAGGAAATTCCTTATTTTATCTATGAAGGAACATACATATTTATTTATTAACTTCGGAGCTACATAAATGGTCTTCACCACTGCCTACGTTTGAAACGAACTTTAAAGATACAGTTGAAATGAAATGAAATTTTATTCGCTGAATATGAGCTTACATTGGGTCTTATTATAATAAAATTCCTCCATATTCTACTATTAAGCATGCGAAATGTAAAGTGCAGAACAATAACAATCATTACATGTTTGCAAAATCTTGTTAAGCAAGCATTGAAAAGTTAATAATTAAATTATACAGGTAATATCAATGTTATCCTAATAATGTCAAAATAATTTTATTTTTAATTCGAAGTCAGATACTCGGATATTGTATAGAAACATTTTGTACACAACCAATGCGCCAGATTTTTCTTTAAAAAACGCGCAGGTTAATTTATTGTAGATTTTAACGCACATAGGAAAGGGCAATTTTTTGGTTTGTTTTAATTTATATTTATAGTTACACAGCCGAGTTTTAAAATAATAACAGCTTTCCAATCCAACCATATACCTACTAACGTAAATCCCAGAAGACAATAATCTAGTTAGGTATTGCGAGCACATTAATAACCTGATTGTGATGCCTGCACCTAGCCCCATTGTTCTACTTAAGGCCTTCAGGAAATAGAATCTGTATGCAAATTCAATTACGCGATATAAATTGATCACCTACGAAGTTTCTATGTCTGTTTTTGTGATAAACTGTAAAAACATTTTTTTTGGAAGAATCGATTTTCATATACAGTCAAACCTGGATAAGCGAGAGTTCAAGGGAGCACAATCTCATTCTCGCTTATAGAAGTTTCTCACTAACCCGAGTTTCTCGCTAATGCAGGTACATGGGTAGCGTTTCTCTCTTATAGAGGTACGCAGCAATAACAAGACATATATTCATATACTATGTAATTTTATTTTATTTGGAACTTATTTACATTACTGTTTCTGTTTTTGTATTTTGAATTTTTTTCTCAACTCATAAATTTTGTCGAATATTGCTTGCTCGCTTATAGAGGTATAGATAAGTAGCAGTCTCACTTACGGAGGTCCGTGTGGGAAAAACGTCTCTCTCTTACAAAGGCTTCTGTTTCTCGCTAATATAGGTTTTGGTAGCTTAAAATGATGGGTTCTGGCTATTACTCTCACTTATAGAGTTTTCTCACTTATCCAGTTCTCACTTACCCAGGTTTGACTGTATAAGGCGCCCGGTATGAGAAAAATGTGAGGAGTAAAATCTACTGATGAATGACCTCGTTACGTTTTCGCTTTGCGACGTTGCATGCCCGGCAACTGTGATGCGCAAACATGCAACGTCGCTTTCGTTTAATTAACTTATTTTTCCTATTTAAGTTACCAAGGAAACCGAATATTATCTAGGTAAAGAAACACATAAATATATGGGACAGAGTGAGATTGAAAACATTATACATTTTTTTCCTATTCTTGTTACCATGGAAACTAAATAATAAACATTACTTTTATCCTAATAGTTCTGATACTCTACATCCACCTCAATCTCCCGTAGGCTACTTTTAAGAAGTTACACTTCCACCGTGTGTGAATAAATTGCACAGGATTTTTAATTTACTCTTTCATATAGTATTAATCTTGGTTCAGCTAAATAAACTCTTTTTGTGTATGTTTAGACAATCGTACTTAAGGAGTAAACTCCAGTCGTGCGTCGGAGCTGACACACACTCTTTTTATTTTATTCCTATACAAGTAACCTCTTTACTGGCATCCCACTGGCTGGTAAGAGATGATGTCTGCTAAAATGGTTACGGGCTAACCTGTTAGGGGTCATCATATCAACCCATTACCGGCCCACTACAGAGCACGGGTCTCCTCTCACATTGAGAAGGGGTTAAGGCCGTAGTCCACCACGCTGGCCCTGTGCGGATTGGTGGACTCCACACACCTTTGAGAAAATTATGGAAAACTCTGAGGCATGCAGGTTTCCTCACGATATTTTCCTTCACCGTTGAAGCTTGTGATATTTTAATTGCTTAAATCGCAAAGAACTCTTGAATGTGAAGTTGAAGTCTTACCCAATGGGCTATCATCGCTGTCGGGGAACCCCCCCAAAATTGGTGATAGCCCATTGGGTCAGTTTTATCACGGGTCTCGTCGCAGAGTGAGCAGGGTTTAGGCCGTAGTTCTTCACGCTGGAGTGCGGATTGGTGCCCTTGAGAACATTCTGGAGAACTCCTAGGTATGCAGGTTCCTCGCGATGTGTACCTATTTATTTTCTTAAATTAAGAACGCACGTGACTCTGAAAATTTAGAGGTTTGTGCCGGGGATCGAACTTGGTCCCCTCGAAAGGGAAGCCGAACCAGGCAACCCACTAGGCTATCACCGCTTCACTTATGCCTATTCTATCAGTTACTACACGACATACTATAATCGAGAAGAATATTTATAACACCAATACCTATTTGTCGACCATCATAGCGCAGTGGTGAGCGTCGTGGTCTTATAAGTGGAGGCCACGGGTTCGATCCACAGCATGTCATGGGTCCAATAAAGTCACATTGAACGACAAATTGGTCGCTGAAAGAAAAATCCTAAACAAAATTATTGAAAAGTTCATATTAGACTATCATGCATCGATTTAAACGCACGTCACGAAACCGGGTGCGAAAAACTCACTAAAAATTTACAAGGAACGAAATGTTTATTGGCACTCGAGTATCCTCTTCATTTTAATTCGAAACCTTAAGTCAGCTTTAAATTACGCTTTTTGCCGTCCTTATAACACCCTCGGCGGCTGTCCCGGATTAGGGCTACCAGTACTTTTTCTAGTGCGAAGGAACGTAGTACCTTTAGAAGCCCCCGGGGGGTGCTTTTAGACCCTTAACGTTTACGACTACCCGATTGCTTTTCTATGAAGGGCCTGAAAACGGGACGACAAAAACAGACAGATGGGTACGGAAGGAATTGATCGGTTTGCGTGTAGCGGGTGAGAATTTCGATGTCGTTTGGCCACTTCAGCGGTCATTTTTTTAGGTATTAGGTCTTGCTGCTTCCGATTCCGATTTGAGGAGTGTTTTGGGCAAAAAAAATTATAAGAATGTAAACAAAGTTTCACACGAAACACGATGATCCACTTAGCTTCCTCTTTAATTTGATGATTTATGAATGTTGCACTTCTCACTTTTTTTAAGTAAGAATTAAAATAGAGGTGATTTTATTTCTTCAATAAGGTTTCCGGTCACTTTTTGGGTGTATAAATACGAGTATACTATCCTCGATAACCATATTATTTTTCCTTTTTTAGAATACTTTATTTATTTAAAAGCGGACCCTCGCGACTTCGTCCGCGTATAAGTCAATCGAGAAGGTAGAATAGATCTGATGTTAACATAATAATCATCGTGACTAGCTATGTACCTACTTTTATTTTACATGGTATACTGAGTTAGTAAGTTGTAATTTTTTTAGTGGATTCATACATACATCTATTCATGCATCCATCCTCGCAAACTTTCACATTTTAATATTAGTATATGCATTCGATCGTTGTCCTATATTTCTTGCGACTTACTGTTATTTGTGAATAGTTATATCCTTTATCTCCGATAATATTTATCAGATCTTCATTAAATTGAGACAATACATGCTTGATAATATACACTTACAAATAAAAAAGAATGATTTAAATCGGTTCAAATTTAACGGAGCTATGAATTAAAATTGATAAAAAATGAACATGAATGTTTTTCAGTGTCTGGGTGTATATTAAAAGTATTGGAGTATATTATTCATAGAGATATCATCAGTCATAGTACCCATAAACCAAGCTATGCTTACTTTTGGGCTGGATGGCGATGTGTGTATTGTCGTAGTAGGTGTATTTTTTATTTATTGTTTTACCCATGTATATTATTAATAAACATCTTCACCAGTCATCTTAGTGCGCATAGTACACGCTACGCTTACTTTTAGGGTTAGATGACGATGTGTGTAGTGTCGTACGTAGTATATTTATTTTTTTACTACTTTATAAAATATAAATAAAAACAGCTTTACTTAGTTCTCCATAATGTCTCAAAGGCGTGTTGGATAACGGCCTATTCATTCCGATAGAAGACCCGTGCCTAGAAGTAGGACAGTAGGTGGATAATAATGATGAGACTGCATTTTAAATCATTAGATAACCTAATGATTTATATCGAATAAAGATTGTTTTGCAAATGATAAATATATTTATGTCCTTAGTAGAATTTCACATTTGAAGACGTTTGATTATTTTTTGCCAGTGTGGGTACATATCTTGATTATATTTTGCACTTATATACTTAACTTTCATCCTAACAACAGAAGCAAGTAAGATCAAGAGAAGGCAACAGATTCCTAAGGATAAAAAAAAGTTTGGTTGGCAACTAAATAATATTGATGAAGTAAAACGTTACCTATTTTATGAGTAACGTTTAACTTGGTATTTGTTTGTCTCGGGAATGCAAACAGATTCTACAAAAGTCGCACGCTGGGTGAACAAATACGGCAAACATTTTGACACAAAGGCCCAACCGAAATCATAAATAAATCTTAAGCAGGCCTTTGGTCGCGCACACCGCATATAATAACATTCGCACTAAATGAATGAGCGTCTGTCATTCAAAGACTACTGTTTCTTAAAAGGATAATGATTACGGGCTTCGAAATTGTTATGGGAATTATAACTGTTACTTGTTATTTGGGATGTAAATGGAAGGAACGATGACTTAACGTTATGATACAGTTTTTTGTGTATGTTTTGGAATTAATAGCAAGAAATGAATAAGTTGTAAGGGGTAAGGAATGGCATTTTTCTCATAATGTTACTTATTTAATTGTTATAACATGACTCTATATACTCGTAAGACCCAGTATAAATAAATATTCCTGTACCAAGTGGTTAATTTAACAAAGATGGTAAACTTTCAACAATTTTAGAAATAGGTACTATAATTCTATAGAAAAACTTATTTAAGTAGATGAGGGTAAATGTTATTTAATTATTCGCTTTTGGTGATATCTCTAGTTCAAATGTATTGGTAAGAATTTCATACTTTAACAATTTCTCATTTGTAATGAACATCGGGGGTATAGTTATTATTTAAAAATACTGACTTTAAATATATTTTCACGCCGAGGAATTTGAATGTTGAAATGAAGGTTTGAATGGTTTTTGATTTATACCAAATGTAGGATTATAAATATATAAAACCTAATATGAAACCATATTCTAGCAAATAAAACTATTTGTTTATTTAATATTCCTTAAGATCATTTGACCATTAGCAATCCACTATAGGACACGGGTCTCTCACCAGAATGAGAAGGTCTTAGGCCTAACTCCGCCACACTGGTCCAGTGCAGAAAGAAATAGAAATATATATTAGAAAAACTAACTATATGAAGGAATCTTAGGAAATCCCTTATCTTAGGGGTCAGTGCCTTCTCAAACATTGATTAAATCATTGAGAAAATATTATCTAGTGCACTTTACAATAGCTGACGCGCCTGTGTGTGTGTGTGATATGTATTAAGTTACTTAATAAATAAGTATGTACACATAGTCAGTTAGTTAAAGCAAGTAATATTTTACAAAGTACATTATAAGACCTCACTGGCACGAGGGGTCTGCAGAGTTTGTAGGTAAATGAAAAATTTGCCCTAAATAAAATACGTTCACATGCAAAAATAACAACACAGAAACTTCTCGCTTTCAGTAAAAAGAAGTGGCGTCAAGCGAACAATTTGCATTATTTTAATGGCGTTATATTTTCCAGGTTTTCCCGCCACACGTTCCGCGTAATTTTGGCGGCGGCTGTATGATAAACTCGAGGCAGATCGTCATAATGCGTTTAGCCCTTACCGCTTTTATGGCGAACAAAGAATAAGTTTGATTTGATTTCAAATTTGATTGCGAAACATTTACCGGACAGTTCTCACTTTTTTACTATCTGTTACTAATTTGACCGGTCATACCTGATGAAAAATTGAGAGCGGGTGGCCAATATTTATATATTTGGGATAACAAACATCAACATAAATACAAAAACAACAATTTCGAAAAGAAAATTTATATCGTCTATAAATCTTAATGAATTTTTTTTTATCAGAATGTTCTGATTTAAAACGTAAATGCGTTTTGACGTTCAAGAAAACATCTCCATTCGGTGATAGTCCTAGATCTTTTATGTTTCTAATACAATCTTTCATAAGCTATGAAAGTAGGAAAAACATTAAGCAAAAGACTGTGTTTTTAAAAAAGGCGCTTAGTATATTTCACTACCATTTCACGAGACGCTTGTACATGTAGGTACGAATATTCACAAATAGAAATCAACAATGAGTACGTAATCTATATTGATATTATTACTTGTATTTATTTTTCACTTACGGTTTTACGAATAGGATTTAAAAAGTTAAATAAAAAATAACAAATAAGGTTTTGAGTTCGACGAACTTTACTCATATTAAATATGTTGTTTCAGATAGGTAGAAACTAATTCGAGTAACGCTTCTGTACATAAACATGCTCTTAGCCCTGATATCTGAACAGGAAGCATTATATTACTTATTCAATATTTTCAAATTGGGCGCGCACCGCTGTAATGGAAACGAAAAAATCCCGAAAAAACGCTGAAACCCCTGCAAATGGATTTGCAAGCTTATTACTTATTTACGCCAGAAACTGAATCAGACTTGGCTTTACTTTAATTTCAAACACTAAATTGTTATGACGTTGATATTTTTAACTTGGACATTTTCTTAGTTATGATATTTTCGTTTGAATAATAATCGTCCTGCGGTATGAATACTTGAAAAGCATTAAATACTTACTTAAGTACTGAATTCTTACTTAGATTTTCTGTTAATTTGGTTCTTCTTAAAATTGCTCGCATCATTCAATTAATTCAAAATGTTATGCTTATTAACATAGCGATGTTTAGTTTGTGTTTTATTTGTTTTTGTAAACTTAATCAACTTATCGACTGTATACTGCACTAAAAATTCAAAAATTTACAATTATTTTTTCTTAAGTATAAATTATTATGGTGTTAAATCAACTGTGTTTTAACCAACTAATGATCACTTACGTAATCACCTAAGACTATTTGTTACCACGGCACGAAAGTAAGTCAAAGATTAATGCGTAACCTACGCATTAATGGTGTTAAAAGATTCCGCCATACCTATCCCAGCCTTGACAGAGAAAATCATCTGAATCGTACCAAATGAAACTAACACTCAATCACCGGCCTTTGTTTACATATTGCCGCACACTTGTTCATCGAAATCACGACACAATAGGCATAATTTAGAGTTATATATAAAAATCGTGGCAATATTTCATAACGAGCCCCCTAAAAACGGCGAAATAACAAACCTTGGGCGACAAGTGGCTCCAAAATCGCCATATGACTACGGTGTCATTGCAACCATTTATCATGTGAGATGTGACAACTGAATTTATTCATATAAAAAACAAACAAAAGTGCCCCACTGCCCCATGGATAACAATTTTACTCTTCTCTTAGCATTTTAAGCACAGAGTAGCTATCAACCGAAGCATTAGGTTAAAAAATTGAGGTTTTAAAGTTGCCGAGGAATATGATGCTTTTTAGGATCTCAGTCTACGAAATTTGTCTGTTTGGTAACCTTTTTCAACTAGATATTTAAGATAATCATTTTTGACAGACTGCGAAGGCAAAATCTAGATACCGGTTTTATTTTTACGACTACAAAGCATTCATTCCAACTGGAAGAACTGATTGATAAAAAATTTGCTTTTACCAAATTTATGCATTTACAGCTAAGCCCATCTGGCAAAAGGGCTAAGTATAAGTCAATGAATACAGATTGACTATAAACTATGGGGACGAATAGCAGAAATACTAATAAGATAAAAGAAGTTAGATAGCACGTAAATACGTAAAAATGCCACCAAAGACGTAAAATACGTCAATATTAAAACAGTAAACAAGACAGACACACAAACAACACACGCGCTCATACACAAACAAACACCAGCGCACACACACACACACACTCTCACAAACACCAACCCACAGACTATATCTGATGGGACAAGAGTGGCAATATTGCCAAATATTGCCACTCCTATCCCACCAGAAATAATATTTTTAATTTTTGGTTATTATTATTAAGGGACCTTTGTTTTATTTACAGTATATACAAACTGGAAAAGAGTGATTTTCACGACACGAGGATACCCTCCTCGTGTTGAAATCAACGATTCTGATCTGAATCCTATCTGTATTCTGCACAATATTGTGCTTACCGCTTTATTTGTTTGTTTAAAAAAAAATAATGAAGATGTATTCCTTCCTTAATTACTTGTTATTCTTAACGCAATAGAATATTTAAACATGTGCACGTATTTTACAGTCCTCTCTGTTGAAATCTAAACTATAGAAAAACTTGTTCAAAATCTGAGGGGCGCTAGCGCTGGTACAATAGGTGCGCAGGGGCGATACAATGGAAAGATAGCAATTTGATATTCAGGCCACATTTTTAATAAGCACCAGTGCCCTGTAATGGGTGAGTGGCCCACTCTTTACAGCTTTTTGTTAGGCCATTAGCGAGTGACGTTGCATTCTGTTATTTTGAGGGACATTGTTATAAAGTTAATACTGATCGACATTTGCATTTTCAGTAAGTGAAGTATGAGCATGGTTGTGGCTGCCTCTAGAATTATCTTTTGTCAGCTTAAAAAAAAATTAAAAGAATAAAAGTCTAAATATAAAAGTCTTAAGCATCAGTTCGCTCAATTACATTTCTAATCTGCTGAAATTATCCTCACGAAGGTAGGATGTAGGAGCAAGAAAACTTCCTTTATAGATTATATTAAATAACAAAGCAACAAAACTTTTTTAAATGGGAAACGCAGCATAAAGTTACAGAGAAAAAAAAGGGAAACAATCAATATCTTTGCTAAGTCTCATAAATTTAAACAACCATAATACTTAGTTAAGTATAAAAGTCTGTAACAGTCTACTGCTGGTCTTATGGCCTCTCCCTACGGGAGGGTTTGCCTATAACCGCAGTACATGGTAGTAGTATCGCAGAGGACCCTGCTGCCCGTTCTCCTTTACGACATCTACGACACCTACGGGAAGAGGAAGGGTGATGCCAACTGTATTCTAATCAGCCATCAGCACAAGTCACGGCAGCAAAGTAAATAATATACAATATTTTATATTATATCCCGAAATAAATTGTAACGAATTACTAAGAAAAACATACTTTAAGTTTTCCTTACAAGTAACTTTTGACATTTTATTATTAAACTCTTTATTTGTATACCACAACATTAATATATACAATATATAATAAAAACAGAAACATATAGAAAGAAGTAGAATACAGAGATCGCTATTAAGCGAGAATACCTTATCGCTTAATAGCGATCTCTGCCAGGTAACCTTTGAATTAGGAAAAAGAAGAAGAGAATAGACTTCTGGTGGTACTAATTTTAAAATACATACATGCGAATAACTACATAATAATTCATAAACTATGGTACACAAATATATCAAAAGTACATAATATAATTAATAAATAAATATAAAAATAAAGTAATATATTATATAATAACAACACTTACATTACATATATTTAAATACTTTAACATACAATAAACATTTTACTTTTTTTCTATCAAAAAAAATATTTAGGTTATCATGAAAACGAACTACCTCTTATTACGAATTTACAAGGATACAATTTTATTTTTAGCTTAACTGAATCGATTATTAATAGTGTAAGTTTTTACGACACTCAGCACCTCAATGCGATTCTTACACCTAGTCGTTTTAAACATAGAACTCTCCACCAATCCAATAACCGAATATGTACCGCGTTGGTGAAACATTTGCAGTACTTGTACACGCACTAAAAGTGAGCGCATAATGGATGATATTATAGTCAACCATCAACGTCAAAAAAACACAAAAAGCCACTAGAGATGCGAACAGATGCGCCACAATACTTCGTTAGGCCAACGAGTGCCTTTCAATTTAATATCGCATAATGTGCAGTAAACAGTACCTACCTATTCCTGCATCGTAGCGGGGTAATGTCAAATGCAATTTTTATTTGTTATAGTAAATATTTATGGTAAAATAAAAACTTTTTTCTAAAATTTTATTAGATTGATAGATATTAGCACATTATTGCACATAAATACATAAAAACAACGCATATACAACGAAATAATATTTACACAGCATTGTTATGCAAAAGGGGTTATTGCTAAAGCAATTTCTTCCTGGCAAACCTTGGGATAAGTATATAGTTTTTTATATAACAATTTTAACAAAACACGTAGTGCATTGTAGTTCTAATGATAGATATTGTCTATCTAGAAGTTCTTGGGCCGACCAAGGACCTCCGGCTGTGTTATTTGATCAGGCTTACCACTGGACCAACAATGTACTTAGATTTTTACGTGTATTGTTAATATTGTTATGTAAAAAACTATATACTTATCTCAAGGGTTGTCAGGAAGAGAAGAAGAGTAGTACTAATAGTGCTTTTTATGATAGAGCTTGCGGTTCTGACTTCAGGTGAAGTTTAGTAAAGGTTTTATTTAATAACTTATTTGACATAAATTCGCAGCCGACTAACCGTACTAAGTCCGAGGTAGCAAAAGCGTTGCGAACCCCTGTGCCTTGATTAAGCCATCGGTCCCAGTTATCTTCACTAGAATATTAGACCAGAAGAAAATGCTGAAATGGTGTTTTTATAATATATAATATTTAAGAGTTATCTAGTCTACCGGTGATCCTAGAGTTTTCCGTTACTCTATGAGTTGTACACTGCACGGTTCTGTGCTAAACTTGTCCCTTACAGTCAGTGGCGTGCATAGAGGGTATGCAAAGGGTATGCAGATGATATAAAATGAAGAAAATCTCCAGTACGAGTTACACTTAAACTTAATGACAGGCATTGTAAGAGTTATAAAAAGCCTACCGTTAACTACTTATAACTGTTACAGGAGATTTTCTTCATTTTATACTATCTGCTTACCCTGTGCATACCCTCTATGCACGCCAATGCTTACGGTAGTCCTTTCAAAATGAAAAGACGTATAGACATACGTCTCCAGGTTACAATTATGATGAGAAGATGATGATTCGAAATTAATTAATGCTTTTATCCGCTGGTTGCTAGAGGTACCTACTTGTACTAGTCTTGCTAAGTTTCCATATCAAAGTGGCCAGAGCCAAACAAGCAAACTTAGACAATACAACTTAGCTGAACTTAACCAGCTTAGCAGGATAACTTGTAACACTTAATTAGTATCTCGGTCTGTCTTGTTTAACTCGCTAGACCTAATTAGTACTAAGTGAGTATCAGCCGAACTATACCGTCTTCATTGGACGGTTTTGTAACTATATATGTACTTATGTATACCTAGATACTGTATACGTACTAAATAGATTCTAACCCCGATGTAAATAGATATACCTCACGAGGTATACAAAAGTAAATTAAGTAAGTAAATTTTACTTTTGTATGAGTGTACAAAAGTAAACTTTTGATTCTTTCAATGGTATTATCACAAGTACCTTTAAGTAATTTTATTTTGTCGGTTTGTGATTTTGTGATCATTCACTAAATCGTTCGTTATTAGTACTACTTTCGCCAAAGGTTGTTTGTTTGGGAGAGATCGCTTTAGCGATAAGAACGCCTTTACACACATAACTACTTTTTTAATCTAATGTGTTTCTTTTAGTATTTTGTTTCTGTGTGTTCAATAAAGAATTTAATAATAATATTAAATTTTAAAAAACACAAACGACATTAAATTTCCTTAGATAAGAATAGTTCTTCGAATTATTATAACACGATTACTACAATAGCAAGAAACTGGGTATTTACAGTAGGTGCCTAAATTAACATTTGCGAAAATAAATTATATTGTATGAACGGTAAAAATCAATCATTTTAGCGTTAGTCGGATTAACGTGCTTATTTAAGCGGTGCTAGTGGTTAGGGCTTTTAGGGTGGTAGGCTACGGCATCCCTTTTGAGGGATCAAGTTCGATCCCTGGCAAGCACCTGGAACTTTTCGGTTTTGTGTGTTTTTAATTTTACGTAGGTAATTATATAAGTACCTAATTACTTGCTTTAACGGCTAAGGAAAACATCCTGGGGAAATCTGCACGCCTAAGAGTCATTTTCAAAGTTTGCCGGTAATGAGTTGATGATAATGATGTGAGGACAAACGAACAAACCATTTTCGCATTTATATACTATATAATTGTATATTATACCAAGACTATTTTACTTTAATACCAAATACAAAAAATGCAGGGGTAATAACAAAACTGCGCCTTAAGGTTTATAACTTGGGGATGTCACTAAAGAAGTTCAAAGTTTGTATTAAGCGAAAGCTTATAGAAAATTCCTATTATAGTATAAAGGATTACGTAAACGATAAAAAAGCTTGGGTGTAAACAATTGCTCTAACCAGGTTGCTTCTTAAATATTTTCTAATGACAATGTGAGATGGTGATATCAAAAAGAACACCCGGCTAAGTTTGTTGTGGGCTTCTTCTAAGACCAGGGCGCGATTGGAACCCTCGTAGCTTTAGTTTTAAGTTTACGATTGTAGTTATCGCCATCACTACTCACTGCTATGTACACATTTTGTATATAATAACGCATCAAAAGTGCCATCTATGTGCCTATTTGAATAAAGAAATATTTGACTTTGACTTTGACTTTAACTGAACCGTGTACTTTTTCCGCACTAAAAGTACTTTCAGGCTTTGTAAGTACGGTACCTCTGCATTAAAATGTCCAGCACCCGAGGCTATTGCCGACTTGAGATATTTGTTTAACCTTCCTTTGAATAAGCTCACATTCAGGCCTAGTTAACACCGCAGATGTTAAGGGTCGTTTCACAAATTAGCGAAAATAGCGAGTATAACGGAAGGTCTATGTAGTCCTACCAGCAAACCAGAGCCGACAATTCAAAAAACCAACAAACTTCTTAGGGATTTACATAAAGTCATGGAGTTGATCTCTGCTTACGTTATGTGTAGTGTAATTTAGTGTAGGTACAGGCTACAGGTAGTTATTAATGCGTGGCTTAATATCCGGGCAGCAGCTTGAGGTCGCGCTAATTAAATACGAATCTCAAGACAATACCCGAGATTTTGGTGGAGCGCAGACACACTAGGCGAATAATTTAAAACGGCATCACTAAAAGATTCATCCCGCAAATATTTTTGGTTTACCGCCTCCTCTAGGTCTAGTATCAACCTAGCTACATATTTTCTTGATAGTGATGTAGATGAAAATATCATATTTTTTTTATTTTTTAATAGATATATTTTATGGACTAACTTCTCGCACTCGTAACAATATAGTTATTATTCACTTATACATATGCCTTTTTATTGTTGTAGAACTCTATAGAACAAGAAGATAATTTAGTATTGTTTTAATTATACACACTTATAAACTTACAAACTTATACCTCCTGATGATATTAAGATTTTTTTGTAGCTTGTTTGTAGATTGTTAAGGTCGTATATTTTCATGGCCTCGGTTTTGAGTCTCTTATACTTTTAAAATATATAGATATAAACTTTAACATAACTATTTTTAATCTTAGTACCTTTAATCAGGAGAGGCCTTTAGTCCAGCCGTGGAATGTTATAGGCTATTGATTGATTATATTAATATGTTATAGGAGTTCCCGGATTCTATTCACGGCAGGGGCAAAAAAAAAAAATTACAATTTCTAAATTTTCTCTGGTCTGGTCTGGTGGGAAGCTTTGGCCGTGGCTAGTTACCACCCTATCGACAAATACGTGCTCTAAGTGATTTAGTGTTCCGGCGCTATGTCGCGTAGAAACCGGGTTAGACCTTCCGTTAAACTACCATACTCCCTAACAGGCTAGCCCACAGTGGCGTGCATAGGGTTTTTGACCAGGGTATGCATAAAGAAGGAAGATGCTTATGAGTTATACTATATTTTAGGGTATGCAGTGTTTTTATGCATGTATGAAGTGCAAGCCACTGCTCGCCCGCTACCATCTTAGACTGCATCATCACTTACCACCAGGTGAGATTGCAGTCAAGGGCTAAATTGTAGCGGAATAAAAAAACGTTAAGTTGTTGTTTCTAGCGGAAACAATGTGATAACAAGAGTTAAAGCCCGGAAACGTTGCATCAACGGGGATCCTTAAGAAACGCGGAAGTCGCATAGAAGAGAGAGCCCATAAGGCTTATGCCCAACAGTGGGACACTAATAAGCTGAGAAATTAAACAAAACCACCTAGTGAGATCCAACACATCTATCGCACTCTAAACTAGAGGAAGTTATAATTTATGAAGCGAGTTCCGGCCCCCGCCTTCAGTTTCCGTCAGGGCCCGACTACAGACGCAATACACCTGATGTTTAATGCACGCCGTCTGAAATCACCTCCGAACTAAGATATAGTTAAGTAAGGAAATTAGTTAGACGTTCACTTACGAGAAGTACCTGCTCGTACCTTCGCTGTAGGAGTTCTTCGCAGCTAATCTTTTTAACCCGCAAGACATGAGAGGGGTGTTAGAACATTATTATGTGTGTCCGTATGACAGTGTATCCATGTATCTATCAACGTAGCTCTTTATTTTTTCTACAAAAAACAAGATTAGTACCTATTTTATTTTTTTCAGGGCATTATGATCTTTTTACAGCACAAAGCCAATATTTCAACACTCCAGCACCAATCGTGGAGGAATTTATTAATGTGCACGCTTCCAAAACATGACTTTGGGAAACGAAATGCAAGCCTTTGTCACACAGTTCTGCTAGGTCCTCATAATAAAGAAATTTATTATTCTGAGGCCAGGTTACACGAGATTTTTACACCAGTGCGATATGAAGTTTTTGTCTTGTTTGTTACACCAGAAATACCTTTTAATATTTGACAGGAGTCATGACCAGTGCGGTATAATAAACATAGTGTCAGCCACATTTTATTTTATATAGGTAGTGGGTACCACCATAACTCGGTTTCTATTGTTTTTCTTAATGCTAAGGTTACCTGGAAGAGAGCGCTACTTAGCGATAAGGTTGCCTTTTTGATTTAATTTTTTAAATTTGGCTTTCGAAATGGCCATTTTTTTTTTGGGTGTGTTACGAGCAAACAAGAATGTATTGAATTAAGTTTAAATCACAAAATCGGTTACGGGGGTGCTAATGAAAAAAAATGAAAATTTTATACTAAAATTCCCACAGACTTAAAATTTAATAAAAGTTTCATGTTTGTTAAATTAAGGTCACTACTATCAGATTTCGAAAAAAATTAGCCCTAGAGGAGATTGTGGGGGCGTTAAAATTATTTATGTAATTATAATTGTTGAGCGACGCGGTAGTTTTTGTCTTTATTATGTCTTCAAAAAGCTTTTATTAGAAAAACCTTAAATAGATAAACCTAGCTTTTTCAAATGGTCAGTAACATATTTGAGACACTGGTACGAAAATTTAATAATTCAGCTTGCTACTGCTTTTGTAGATGTCATTGATTATATGCTTTTCCGAAAGTTGTCCTATTCCGGATTTTTATCCTCAGAATTCTATTCTAACTCCTCTACGCTCCTTGCCACTTTTAGTAACAATCTGTACATTAAACCAGCAGCTGCCTAAACTATGTTTGAAAAATGAACCCTTAATGTGCCTTGGCTAACACTGAAATTAATCCTTCATCATAATTCAGATGATAATTTGGTATTTTGGTATTAGGCTTGACTAGGACGAGCGAGATAAAGGTCTTTAAATTTTCTGTGCAGCGCCATCTAACTAATGGTTTTAGTACTATTACGGAAGTACAAAAGCGCCATCTGCAACAAACAGACAGCACTTTTAGGAAAAGAAACTGAAATTTGCGGCTTGCATCAGGTTGTAAGATACTTTCATACCTGTTAGTCCATCGATAGTTTAATAGGTGGCATTTTAAAATATTCATTGGAGTTGGGATAGGAAAATAAATGTGACTTGTGCTCTTTATTTATTTTACATAACACAATAAACAGTAAAAGCGACGATATTGCATAGACAATGCACATCGCTTGCTTATTAAATAATGAACGATTTTTTTTTTAAAACAACTACAACACAAACAAATCGATTTGGTGTAAATTTTTTTGCCTACACACAGATTTCCTGAAATTCTGTGTAGCAGCTGGATAGTATTTGGTTCCATGTGATTTACCAATATGTTTTAAATCCCGGCGAACAGAAATTTTCAAAGAAAAAGTTGCCCCAAAACGTCTTACTTTAAGTCACGATGCAGACTGTTGCGTCAAAAATGTTGTCAGATTCAGTATTCTATAAAGAAGAAGATGAAACCAATAAATCATCACAACTTCGTCTATCTTTCCCTTACTGAACCAGAACCTAGACTCGACGCGTGTACATATAGCTCCAAGTAGTAACCCTTTACAATCTGTATTTGATATTATAGGAACACATAACTTTTTGAATTTGATAGCTCTATGGTTTTCTTTAAACTACCATGGACAAGCCGATTCCACCTAACCCAACAGCAATTTTGACCCGTAAGGTATTTTTTTACCCGTGAGGTATTTAATAATTCCAATGAAACACAATACTACACACAAATAAAGTACCAACCCTAACGATTAATTTTATTTTCTTGTTTAATGTAAAATGAAAAAAAAAAATAAAAGGCCCGCGCCCACCTAAAATACCAGCCAGGTATTGTTTATGAGGCTTTATTATTTGGGACATGTGTAAAGGCTTATTAAAAAGGAGGATGTAAAAGGAGTAAATAGTTATACTGAAAACTCTAGGGCTTGGAACACACGCAGCGATTAATTTTAAGTAGTTGAAATAGGCCTATTTTATATGCACTTTTATGAGCTTACAAATATTCTGTGTACCGCCGGTTTGAAAGAGCCGAGAGCCTAAAACCTTTAGAATTAGAGCTTTTCAAAATATAAATAATAATCTGTGGGTTCTATCACCATCTGACAAAAAGGATATATTCCTATCAATGTTTTATAATCTTTCTTAATGTTTACAATTTATTTTTATTTTGCGATTATTTTAATTCGCCCCTTGGAAGCGTCTTTAAGGAAAAGCAATAATGAATCTGGTCTCTATTTAAATGACTTCGTGCCCCGCGTTGTGAATGGTAGGCCGGCCAAACTGGGTGATGTCCCCTACCAGGTAAATTCTCATGAGGATGGTTTCAGTGAGTTTAAGTAATTCCTTTTGGTTAATTCACACACTAATATGCATAAACTTTGGTTTTGTGCGCTCGAGTGATTTCAAATCGACTCAAAACCTACTCCACTCAAATTGTAGCATTGAAATGTGAGATTTATATCATATCGATCACTGATGACGGTGGATTCTTTATGCTAATACGCCGTGGCTAGTGGCTACCACCCTGCCGGCAAAGACGTGCCGCCAAGAAATTTAGCATTCCGGTGTTTTACATCTCTGACATGAAATATCAATACGTTTACTTCATGTCGTGACGTTGTGGTTTGCGAAGGATATAAATAAGTTTTTTTTTTCATTTCAATATATTTTAAAATAAATCTTAATTATTTTAAATGGCGCCAAAAGGTGTAAAATTTGAATGGAACCAAAACCGCCACTTTGCTACGATCATGACGATTTGTTTTTTTTGTACTCAGATAGCGTTCAAGAAGTTGGCTAGAAGAGGCCACATGTACTTCACTTTCTGCGGAGGAGTAATCATCTCTCCAACCAAATTACTATCGGCAGCTTATTGCTTTACCACCCACCAGAATATTTGCTTCATAATCTTTGACATCTTGGCGTATGATTTTTTATTATTTTTAAAACGATTTCCTAAGGACATAGGAAATAAACTGTTCAAGTTGCATTCCTTAATTCCATCGTTTTCCTTTATATATCGTAAACCGACTTTTTATTTTATTTGAAATTGTTTAAATTCTACTTAGTACCATTTACATTAATTTTATTAATATTTAAATAATACCGCTACAGCGAAAACAGAGGATCATTAAAGCTGTCGCTCTGGCGGACCTTAATTTTACTACGCAAGAAAATCGAGCCAGGTGGTATCATAGATTCTACCATATTCCTATACACTTCCTGAAGCATCAGGGGCCACCACCCCTGACGCTTGCGAGCTTCTTTTTTTGACGGCTGATTTACCCTGCTCTCTGAGTCCAAGGCTGTGGGTTCGATTCCCTCAACTGGAAAATGTTTGTGTGATGAACATTAATGTTTTTCAGTGTCAGGGTGTTTATTTGTTTACTATTATAAATATTTACGTACATTAATCATACAAATATTCATCAGCTAGCCAGTGGCGTGCATAGAGGGTATGCACAGGGTATGCAGATGATATAAAATGAAAAAAAATCTCACGTATGACTTATAAAAAACTTAAGGATAGGCATTGTAAGAGTTATAGAAAGCCTAACCTAAAGTATTTATAACTAGTTCTGGAGACATTCTTCATTTTATATCATCTGCTTACCCTGTGCATACCCTCTATGCACGCCACTGCAGCTAGCTATGCTTACTTTGGGACTAAGTAGATGGCGATATGTGTATTGTCGTCCTATATTTAGTATTCTTCTATTCTCTTTAACTGATATAAAATGCAACCACTTATCTTCTCTTCTCTTCTATTTGCACAGTATATAAAGCGTAAACGCGGTCCAAGTTTTACGTTACGCGGGTGTGTTTAATTTCGCTTTTGATAATGCGCTTAGAATTACCTACCGATGTAACCTCTTGTATACTTATTCAGAATAATAATTCGATCGATAATAATTCTCAACAGCAAGACTTCCTTGAAAGATAAGTACGCTGTGGCTGGCAACTTAAGAAACCTCGGTTACCGCAGCCAAAACGATTCCGATGAACAAGGGCAATGGCGGACTTTGAAGAACGTGGTTTATCCAAGGTCATACATATATCCAAAAGATAACATAGCTATTTTGGTAAATATTTCTAAGATCATCATCAATGAGTTCCGATTAGAGTAATTCGAGTCTTCACAGCGACAGATCAAAATACAATTTAATTTAATTTTTTCAGTGGACTCACAAGCCTTTTATCTACAATAGTTTCGTTGACTTCATTCCCATCGCTAAAAAGGGTAAAGACTACGTTGAAGAATGTCTAGTGTCAGGTTTTGGGCGGATTTCCAAAAAGGTAAGCTCTTACTGTCTGTATCTATCTTTATCTTCACTAATGATGTAGCCGAGAGTTGTTTTTTTTTGAACACACATTTTTGTGAAACTACCACTTAAATTGGAAATATCTTGCATTTGCGAGCTTAATTCTTGGGGAAGATTATACATACGCCTTTGGCTATTGGTCGGTGCAGCGGTAGGTCGTTAAATGAAATTTTAAGAATTAGCTTAGCAAAAGTTTCACTCGGACGAAGTCGCGAGGAACCGCTAGTGAAACTATAAATATGAACATATACAACCGGTTTAAAAAAAGGCTAACCCTTCAAGAACCTTCAGTAGGTAATAATATTTAAATAGCTAAGTTTAAAGCATCAATACATACTACACAACATATATAGGTAACTAGCTGTACCCTGCCACGCTTCGCTGTGGAACATTGTGATTGAATACTTAGTTGAGAAAAATATATATATATATATATAGACTAACAAAATTACATTTTCCTAAATTATCTTATTATTTAACAAATAAGTATGATTATTTTTTATGAAAGCTTTTAATCTTTTTGCCATATTTAGTATTGGTATTACATGCACCGGTATTTTATACATTAGTATTTGTATACTATGCATCTAAAATCTCTTGGATGCAGTATACATTTCTGCCAAATTTTCTCAAAATTCTTAAAGTGACTGAGCCGAACATATTTAGCAAACAAACAGACAAAATGAACCATTTTCGTATTTATAACATTAATATGTAATTTTAGGAGCTGTCTGAAAAACTTCTAGTGGCATATCTGCAACTAATTCCTTATAGGGCATGCATCATAAAGTATGCAGGAAGAAATATGCGCAATTTTATCTGCACTTCCGACCTAGTGACTTACGTTAGCAAGGTAAGGTTTTGTACAAACATGTGGTATTTTCCGTGTACTATAATAGCCTCACTAGCTCAACGGTTTAAAGCCTTCTCATCAATCTTTAAACAAACCTCACACATTGGACAGAAGTAATCGGAAGAATTCGTTTGGGCAGCGTTCGGGAAACACCTGGACATATTTTCGTCCAAAATACGAGGCCCTGAGCCTGAAGACTAAATTCTTCGAATAGTGCGTGTAGCCAGTTATGGCTCCGAAACGTGGTCGCTGATTTTGGGTTTCATAAGAATGCTCAGATTCACTCAGCGCGGCGATGGATAGAGCTATATTTAAATAAATAAATAAATAAATAAAAAATAAAGAGCTTTGCTCTTAGTATCAAATCAGCAATGGCTAAATCGGAAGAATACCGGTTCTTCGGTTATAGCTCAATGCGACGCAAAGCTGAAGTGGCAATTAACGGTGCTTATGGGTCGGAGAAATGATGGACGTTGGGGTCCTGCAATGGCGATCTCGAATCGGTAAACACAGCGATTATAGACCACCGACGAGTTGGACAGATGACATTTAACGGATCGCAGGAAGCAGCTGGACCCAAGCGACACAAGCAATGGTATATGGCTCCCTACAAAAGCCTCATGTCCAGCAGTCTATTTGATGATGAATATGATGGTGGAACGGAAGAAACATAATAATTATCGCTGAAGTTATCACAGAAGCACAGTCGCTTCTATTAAAAAAAACTTCCGGTTACAAATAATCATATTTTTCATGATTACAGGGTGACTATGGTGGCCCCCTCGTATGCTATAACACGGGCGATCCCAACGAAGTTGAAGGAAAGGGCATACTGGTAGGGATTGTCAGTGGACATGAACCAGGCGTTGGCTCCTTCTTTACAAGGGTCTCAGAATTCTACCCTTACATCAAGAGGAACCACTGTTCTATAAAAGGGCTAGATATTAGATTCTTCAGTTTAATCATGACAATACATACAAAATGTTTGCTATTTTTATATAGTTTTATTTATTCACCAAGAAATCTTAATAAGAAGACGCTAGAAATGCCATTTAGCACTTTAGCTATGGAAAATACTTGTCGACGACCGACGGCTCCCTGCGATCGTACCACTAAAAGTTTGGAGTGGATATATTACGAACTGGGAGTCATACATTTCTTTTCCCGGTGTACTTTCAAAAGGGTGATAGCCCGGACTGCTTAGGTCCCAGGGTCTCTTGAACAGATGAGTTTCGGTTGGGTAATTTCTCGGGAGTCTTCGAACAGTGAGTGTTGCCAGTGATCAGACCTATGGCTCTGACAGTGGTCGCTAACTATGGGCATCATAAGAAGGTTCATGGTGCAGAGAGCTATGCTTGAACCGACACACGCTCGCACCGGTAAACGCAGCATTGGTAGCAACACAGCAGACCCCCGACGAGCCACTACACTCAAACGGCACAATACCTTGGTATGGAACTCCCTACAAAACACTTGGAGCAAAGAATACCACTCAAAAAACATATTCTATCTTCACCATATTTGTGAAAGTTGATATAGAAACATAAAAAAGCTATCCTTTTGTGTTTAGCCTCTACAAAGAGGATACAAACACATCGTGGGATACATACACTGTTTATATTATCATTTTAAAAACCGTGGATTCATAAAAATTCCGTCATATCTGACAATATAATTTTTTTTGATCGATGTTTTGTAATCTTTCTTCATGTTTACATTTTATTTATATTTTACTTTTATTTTGATAAATCTTTTAGACGTGTCTGTTAGTAAAAGTGATAATGAATCGGACCTCCATTTGAATGACTTTGTGCCACGTGTTGTCAATGGCAGGCCAGCCAAACTGGGTGATGTACCATATCAGGTAAATGTTTCATCTGTGTTCAAGCAAAGGATTCATTTTTTGAAAGCTTAAATGGCCTAAAACCAGTGCCAAAATATAACTTTCGTTGTGAGGCGCGTAATAAAATGAGTTAGTAGTAACTATCTCATTGGCATAATAATATGTATGGCCTCTGCTTTCTGCTTTGTTGGTTTAGTGGTGAGCATGTACGACTGCGGACCACGAGGTCCTTGGTAGGACCACCGTGACGAGCCAATGAATAGTACCTATTGGGTTTCTCTATTAAGAAATTCTTAGCTCCTTAAGCTTTCGGTACTGTGCCTGGCGAAAGTTCCAGGTGGCAACACAATAATCACATAGGTATTATTACACATAAAAAAAACTTGCTCATAAAAATGAAAAATAGGTAATAGATATTATATAGAGCAAAATTAAAGGGTTAAGTTTAGTTAAGTGACTTAAAGACTTTCTCAACTTAAAGACTCAAGTCAACACACTTAACTTTTGTATCATCTTCATATAAAATGAAAAATGTACGTTAACGTAAATGTGGCGTTTAAACTTACAATACAGTTGTATATGTTGTACTCAGATAGCATTTAAGATGTTGGTCAAAAGGACACGCATATACGCCACGTTCTGCGGGGGCGTGATCACCTCTCCAACTAAACTGCTTTCAGCAGCTCATTGCTTCACGCGGGATCAGAATGTTTGTTTTAAAATGTGTGGCATAGGCGTGTAAGTTTTTTATTTTATTAACCACTTGCTAATGTTTATTTTTTTCTTTCTGTAATGTTTCAACAAATCAAGCTCAAAATTGAACCGATCTAATTGGATGAATATTTTTCTCTTTCGAAGAAAAACAAATTCATTGCTATATTTTAGGCAAGAGTATACATATTTGGTTATGCAGTGTTTGAGAAGCTCCATCACATTTTCTCGGTCATAATCCATTTTTGGCAGAAGATCAAAATCTTACAGTTGCGAGTAATGTCTAAGTTTCGCAACATGATCACTAACTAATTATCTATGTATAAGTCGCAAAAGAAACCTCAAAATAGCTTATATAGCTTAAAGTATTATATATGTAACAATTGCTTGGATCATTTAACTAATAACTAATGTGTCTTTCTGTATACCATTATAATTGTACTTGTTTCTTTGTGCCCAATAAAGTATTATATTCTATTCTATTCTATATCTGCGTGATCAAGTTCTATCTAACGAGATAGATCAACGTGTTGCAAAGCTAGAATGGCAGTGGCCAGGCCACATAGCAAGGTAGGTTCGAGGCATGTTGAGATCCCAAGGTGCAAGTGGCGACCCTGATCTGGTGAATAGCGTTTCAAGATTGACTCACTACATCAATAGAGTCATAGGAAGTCAAGTCCAAGGAAACAACTTCCAAACGTCTTATTTGTTCCTCAGTTAAAGTTTGAAAAATATTTAAATGATAAGATCTGATGGAATGGTTCCGTCCCGTGATTGGGGCTAACTCTAGTCTACTAAGTAGTTAAGTAGAAAGTATTCCTGGGATAAAAAGAAGCCTATGTTACTTTAATCTCCGTCCTTTCAGCTAACACTATGAAGCTTAAACAATCTGGTCGATTGGTTCTTCTAGATAGAGCTTTAAGAAATGACAGACAAACAACCGAACACTTTCGCATTCATAATATTTGAACCTACCGATCTCTTTCAGAAAGAAGAATTCCTTGGTGAATAAGTACGCCGTGGCTGGCAACCTAAGAAACCGCGGTTACCGCAGTCAAATTGATTCCGATGAAGAAGGTCAATGGCGGACTTTGAAGGACGTTGTGTATCCAAGGACTTATAGATTTCCAAGAGATGACATAGCTATTTTGGTGAATATTATAAAATAAATGCATTCATCATCAGCCGTTTAATATTGGCAATGACTTCCTCTCTTATGGGACTTATGACTATAGCTCAGACAACATACTGTAATTCTTATTTAACGATTATTTATAAGTTATTTACAACGTATTTCTGTCAGACCTATGTCATTCCGGCCATAAAACTAAAATCTTTTTCCTCCCTCTATCTCCGTAGTGCACAAAAGTGTAAAGTCTCAAATTAAGTATTAGTTGACACAGATAGATACAGATATAGTTATACTACCTCAGTTATACTGTAATAATTATATTATTAGATTTCATTGCAAATTTTGGACCCCCGGGGCTCGTTAATAGTATGATTTCCACTTGACCGGTTTAGTTATTATTTTAATTTTAATTACTAATAGATACACTATTACAGTGGACTCACAGGCCTTTTATCTACAATAGTTACGTTGATTTCATACCGATTGCTTCGATAAATACCGACTACATCGGAGAATGTCTGGTGTCTGGTTTTGGGCGGATTTCCGGAAAGGTAACGATAAAACATATTCTCCTTCTTGAGTCTCCTTTCTAATTTGTTTTCGTTAATATATATATAAAGAGTGTAATTATATGATTAAAATAAATAATTACCTACTCTACAAATGATATTTTATACAGATATTTTTTCAGGCAACGTCAGATAAACTTCTTCTCGCAAATTTAAAACTCATATCTGCAAGGAATTGCAACTATATGCATAGAAGAAATATGCGATTATTTGTTTGCACTTCTAGCGCTTTAACTGACGTTGGAAAGGTAAGAACTTTTTTAATAGTACAACTACTAAAGTTGATGGCAATTTGAAATTGGAAATACGGGGTTGGTCGTTGTACATAATGCGTCTTGGCGTTTGCACGATGATAAGATTAAGCAATCACACTGATTGTTGCTGATATTCAAGAAAATTTTACACCACCATCTTGTCGATGAGCGAGGGCGGACAGGTGGTGTCTTATCCAAAGGTTGCGTAGCAAAGATCGCTACTAAGCGATAAGGCCGTCTTTTGTATTCTATTTCTATTGTTTTTTTTTATTTTCCTAACTTCATAGTGGTGTACAAATAAAGAGTTAAAAAATAGTAATAAAATTTCAAAGACTTAAGTAAAATAAGACCAACTTAAGTTCGCATCGTAAGTTTTAAATAAAAATTTGGTAGACTAGGAATTACGATTACGATGGATGGATTGGAATAAGTTGAATTTTTAAGGACGACTCTATTTAAGGTAGGGACATGTCATTACTTTATGTAAGAGAAGAATCTCACCGAGATTTGATATTTTTCTTTTTCATTTATAGCTCTACAATAACTTCTAGAGCCATAAATAGCCAAAAATACCTAGTTAGCATAATAAGTATGATTGCTGTTAAGGGCATTTTTTTATTGGATAAATAGTACCTAATAATATTAATGCGGACGGACGGCAGGTGACATATTCAAATAAATTAAATTAATCATTAATAAAACTCGAATATTTTCATCATCAGCAAATTAAACAATTTTTACATGTGTACAATTTCTTCTTAAGTCTTCCGACTAATCCCGAATGAACAAAAAACTGTCCTGTACCTACCTAATATACGTTCTAATCGTATTTTACGCTGCATCGGTCTGTCTCGGATCTGTGAGGCATCATGAAGTATCTTAACTGATATAAGCATAAGCGTCGAATTTAAATCCTCTGTTTTTTATAAATTAAATCATATATAGCGCTTTTTATTGCAGGGTGATTCTGGTGGACCTCTTGTTTGCGCTAACACGGGCGATCCCAATGAAGTGGGAGGAAAAGGCATACTAGTTGGCGTCGTCAGTGGACATCGATACCGCGTTGGCTCATTCTTTACAAGAGTTTCAGCCTACTACTCGTACATTGAGAGAAACCGATGTTCTGTAAACCAATTAGAGCTAAGATTCTTCAGTTTAATCTTTACAATACAAGCAAACTTTTTGCTATTTTGAATTAGTTTTATTTACTACTAGCTGGTGGAAAGTGGTGATAGACCAGTGGGTACGACTTCGACACTCTCGGGGGCGGTTTCAAATCCTAGTTCAATCCACTTAAAATATTACTTGCTCCAACGATGACGGAAAACATAGTTACGAAACCAGAATACCTGAGAGTCCTCCATAATGTTTTCAAAGGAGTGTGAAGTCCATCAATCTGCACTGGGCCAGCGTGGTGGATTATGGCCTTAACCCCTTCCCATTGTGTCAGGAGACCCGTGGCTTGTTGTAGGCCGGTATTGGGTTGATATGATGACAATAATGTTGATGATAATAATAGTAAATATTAATAATAAATAATAAATAAATATAATACGACATTACATCGCCATCCAGCCCCAAAGTAAGCGCAGTGTTTTGAATACTAAGATAGCTGATGAATATTTTTATGAATATAATACCCATAAATACTTATAATATGCAGAAAAACACCCATGACTGCTAGGTGATTAGGTCCCTGACTGCTTTCGGCCACGGTGGTAAACCTCTAGAGAGATTTTCCAACTATGCGGCAGATACTATAGTGTACAAGTTAGTGCGCAACATTCTGATGATTCTATAAGAAGTATCCAATGCTTTCATTAAGGTGATCTCAATGTTGCTAGACGTATAGCATATGGCACTTATGATGCGTGCATAGAAGTTTTTACCCTTTATTCGGCCCTAGACAGATTCATTGTCGTGAGATGAAGGTGGTAATAAAACCATAAGGTAGCCAAAAGCGTTGGGGACTTTCTACTATAATAGCAACTTAGAATTTTGTATTTGAATTACTTTAAGATTAGTTTTTTATGTCATAACTTGATGCCCCCAAAGATAAGATCTATAATTTTGAAACATGAGATTTACAATATTGAAATAATACTGCTTCAAGCCAAGGCAGTAATAAATGAACGATTGTAGCTTTCACATCACATAAACAGTAGTTCATCCTTACTTATATTATAAACGCGAAAGTGTGTTTGTTTGTTTGTCTTTGATTAACCCCCAAACTAAGCCACAAATCAATTAGATTTTTGGTACTGAGAGTAACAAAGGCTACTTTTTATCGCTGGCAAAGAAACGGTTCCCACGGGTTTTCCACGTTATAAGCGCGGACAATAGCTGGTGCCGAAGAAATAAGAAATACCTGACTTTGAAAAAAAAACATTTATTGAATTGGGAAAACTTCAAAAGGCCCAACTTTTGGTTGTAACGATCGAATAAGTTCTACCAGCGCATCTTGGTACTTGGTTGGTGGCTTTTGCGACCACGAACTTGAGCAACTGGAAACCTATTCTCTATTTCAATGGGCATTAAATTTACCATCATACAACTGTCAAACTCCTATTAACATTCGGTACCCTCAATCGCTACAAGGGACAATAGACACTGAATGTCAGTTGGCGACTAATGTTGCAGAATACGAGTTTGTTGTTATTTTATAGGGTCCTAAATAGATATAGATACACCACAGCCTCTTCTAGAAGTACATACTCCTTAAAACGTAATACCAAGTAGGGCGATACAAGAAAAAAGCAACTGAAGATTAATATTTGTTTTAGAACTATCATCAGTTATCCAAGCGTGAAACGGGCCAACACGGTTATGCAAAGAAGGAAGGTCTATGTTAATGAGCGATAATACTCCAACTAAGAGCCCGAGGTTATCGTCTTCTGCTGGATCGCCGGTGCCGTGGCATATTAGACCACCGCCTTCTATTTCCTGCAAAAGACACATACTTCTATTATTTTACACGCCCTTAACTGCAATCCCACCAAATTTTCAGTAATGATGAAATCTAAGATGTAAACAAGCTTGCAAGCTCTTGATATTTTCCTTCGCCGTTTAAGCAGGTGATATCTTAATTGTTTGAAACACACATAACTTAGAAAAGTTAGAGTTGCGTGCTGGGATCCGAACTCGTCCCTCCGAAAGTAAAGTCGATCTCCTACCCACTGGGCTATCGCCGCTCCTAATAATACAGATTAATTAAGTTCATTTCAGTGTCTCAGGTTGTTTATCCTAGCTCTAAAGAATAGGTCCCTTATTAGAAAAATGTAGGCCTAACAACAAGGTGCCATGCTCGAAGGGGATTTAAAAGCTTCCCATCATATGCTGAGGGCCACCTACTCGAATTCCAATGTCGCCCTCGGTATCTTTTCGGAGATCCCCGTAACTTACCGTAGATGAAGACATCGAGACATCATAATCCGTGCAATAATATAATAGGCAACTTCTAAGTAATTGCCGTTCACAATTTCTTCTACTAGTCAAGTGGAAGTTGGCTGCGTATAGGTATCGGTCCCTTGACCAACTCTACAAATAGACATTTGAAACAATCTGTTTAATCACCAGCTTATAACCTCGAAAATATCATAACCTATGGCTTTTTCTTAATCAACAAATCTTGACAAGGAATAGGATTATACTTATATAGGTAAAAATAAATAAAAATAAATAAATAAATAAATATACTACGACAATACACACATCGCGATCTAGTCCCAAAGTAAGCGTAGCTTGTGTTATGGGTACTAGGATAACTGATGAATATTTATTATTAATAATATACATAAATACTTATAATATATAGATAAACACTCAGACACTGAAAAACATTCATGTTGATCACACAAATATTGTCCAGTTGTGGGAATCGAACCCACAGCCTTGGACTCAGCAAGCAGGGTCGCTGCCCACTGCGCCAATCGGCTATCAAATATCTCAATAGGTGTATAAAAATTACGCTCCGGTAATTTACTATTTGCAATTCACTTGTCATTATTATACAAAATAACATTTCTATATCAAAATGTCTGTATTCTCAAGTGTCCGCGAAAATTGTACCTAAATTTACAAACTAAGATTTTCGTGATTAATAAACATTTCTTATATTAGTTCAACGGGTACATACCACGATAGTATTATGGGATCTATTTTTTAATCCCTTAATATTATTGTGGTAAACGGGTACGCGTTTAACTACTTTAAGAAATGCAAAGATTACATATTAATACGGAGATTCCACTACTTAAACGCCAATTAATAATGGAAACGCCATGATGACGTGAAAGGTTTGGACTACTAAAAGTGGATACTTTTAATAGCCCAGCATTGTTCTACTTGCTCTCTCAACCGTGAGAGCTTGCAGCGCTGCAGGCTACCATTGAACCTCAGTCCAAATGACGCCATGGAAATAGTAAGCATTACTTTGATCAAACGATAAACAAATTAATATGTCTATCTACTGTCTTATCCCCAATCACTAACCTAACCTAACTATCGTCTAAATGGGCAGTTGACAATAGCTGAACTAGTGTATTTTGTAGGGTTACACACTATCTCCAAAGTACTGTCTGAGGCGACCCTGTGACTCGTTTGATGTCATCTCTAGATACACTTACAAACACTACCAGCGTTGCGTTTATAGAGTCGCCACTCTAGCACTTAAAAAATCCTTAAGTAATAAATAACTTTTTTTTTCTGATTTTACACAGATTAGCCAATGTCAGGTGTATATATGTTTAATAAAAGTTAGGGAAGCTTAAAATATAAAATATCAAAAGAAATTGACTGACGAAAAGGGCGGGAAACTTCGCACATGGCGGACGCGGGCCCAATACATTTCACCAAATCTAACCGAAAACACGCCCCGAAAAGGACTGGTGCTGCCTATACTGCCGTAGCAGTACCAGTACCGTTCCCACAGCAGCTAGCCGCCTATATATCCAAGGTCTGTAAAATATTATATTGTAAATTTTAAAGTCTAAACTCACCCATACAAACAGCCAACCACTACAAAATGCACAATACCAACAACACCAATCCTCTACAAACGAGTTCACAAGAAATTTAAAGAAAAATCCATAAATGACTAACTAAATAACTTTTCCATAAATAACTTATCTCCATATATACTTATATATACCTTTGTAGTTTTCACCGCAGTACCTACACATACGCCATCGAAATCTTGATCCAATGTAGCGTATGGTATTTTGTTGACAAATTGGTTGAATATCCATGACTTATCTACTTTCTGTAAAGATAATAAATAACTCCTTCATCATTATCAACGTATTATTTCAGGTCCGGTTTATTGCAGGTGCGGTTTAGGCTGTAATCCACCACGCCGCGCTGGTCAGTTGACTCAGTGGGCTGGTGCGGATTGCGGATAAACCCGTGAAATCAATGTACATCTCACATGTAATATAATATAGAGAACAACGAGACAGCATCATACAAAAAAAAAAAACTATTTGACAGCCGATTGACGCAGTGGGCAGCGACCCTGCTTTCTGAGTCCAAGGCCGTGGGTTCGATTCCCACATTTGGAAAATGTTTGTATGTTATAAGTATTTATGTATATTATTCATAAAAAATAAACATCAGTCATCGTAGTACCCATAACACAAGTTAAGCTTACTTTGGGGCTAGATGGCGATGTGTGTATTGTCGTAGTATATTTATTTATTTGTTGTAATTACCACAATCGCCAAGTCATATGCTGGGAACCTATATAGCCTTTGCGAGTAGAGGTGGGCAATCATCCGCCATTGCTGGACGTCATCGAACATTGGCTGTTGCTCTTGGACGTGTAGAATGCCTGCCACGATTCTTATATGGTCAAAATTAAGTTTTCTCCTGTAAATAAATAAAATAAATAAAAGTCCTGTTATGTAAACTATATGACGATTATTAGTATATCAAACAATAGTTAATATTAAATGGTAAATAGTGTGTTTTATGGACACCGATGCGTTCTTAGGAGATCTCGGAGCCTCTCATCATGTGCCAAGGCCGGCCACCGATGGGGTTTTAGTGAGTAGAAATCCAAAATAGCCAAATTCTCTCCCCCAAGAATTCGGGTATCTTGTAATCAGGAGATTTCTCCCCCCGTCAACAAAAAAAGGTATCTATGTTTTTATTTGAAAGGGTAAATTTTCGAAACGTCTGAACCTATTTTGAGGGCTAGAAATTATATAGGCACTTCATTACGTACAGTGTTGAAATGCCACTATGTTCTTCTTCTTTTATTCCTCAACAAGTTAGCCCCATTACTGCTATCTCACCCTACCCCTTACTAATACTGTAATTGTTGATGCAGTCTGAGATAGTGGGGGTAACCTGTTATGGGTATGACAATTATATAAAGCCGATAACATTAATTAGCTCCTATCTTAGCGGGACGCCTGGCGGCACATCTTTGTCGGTAGGCTGTTAAATAGCCAAGGCCGAAGCCTCTAAGCAGACAAACTTGGTTTTTAAATCTTAAAAACCTCAGAAACATTGGATAGAATAAGTCGTTACTTTTCGGAAATCCATGATATATTATCAAAATTAAGCTTAATGACTTAACAATTATTCATTGTAAAATCAACATCTCCTGAGGATTCTCCGGTTTCGGAGCGAAACGTGCGTAGAGGGTATTGCCGAAGATCTGTTTGGTGTGGAGTATAAGGATTGAAGAAATTATAAATTACACCACACAGATTCTCCTGCTTTTTGCGGAGTATAGCAAATTAAGCTTAATTTTGATAATAATACCTCAGAAACAGTATACTACATTGCTTGGGCTCATTAGGATGATTTACAATGAGTATAGCTGAAGTGTTAAATAAATGATAAGCTCCATAGTGGACCAAAATCTAGCTCAAGTCGGAGATCCGTCTAATATTTGTTTTATTCCTGTAGTTTGGTTCCTGTAGAGCCGGCCCACTACAGGGCACAGGTCCCCCACGGCATGAGAAGGGATAAGGTCGTAGTCCAACACATTGGCAAAGTTCGGATTAGTAGACTTCACCTTTGGGAACATAAAGGAGAACTCGTAGATATGCAGGTTTCCTCACGATGTTTTCATTCACTGTAAAGTAACAAACCTCTTTTTATTGGTAAGGAAACAATGCGCTGACGTAAGTACTCTCTCGTGTGTTATAATACTCCCAGCGCAGAAGGCTCGATACCAAAGCGTCCACTTGTTATGTAAACGGAATATAAATACCTGTAATATTGTATAATATCATAATATTATTATGATCTAGAAGTACGATACAATGGTCTAAGAGCAAGTTTGATAAATAGGTATTTCAATAAACTATTGCTGACGCGAGGAAGGATGACAAGTTGAGAGTCCTCAACTTGTCATCTCTTATAGCTCTTACTTATAGCTTGCAACATCCTTATCATGCAATTAACAGCCGATTGGCGCGAGGACAGTGACCCGGCTTTCTGAGTTTAAGGCTTTGGGTTCGATTCCCACCACTGGAAAATATTTGTATGATGAACATGATGGCAGAGATCACTTTTAGTGATAAGGTCGCCTTTTGCTTTTAATTTTTTTTAAGTATATTTGTAATTTCTCCTTTACTACGCAATAAAGATGTTTTAATAAAAATGAAAGTTTTTTAGAGTCGGGGTGTATATTATAAGTATTTATGTATATTATTTAAAAATATTCATCAGTCATCTTAGTATCCATAACGCAAACTACGCTTGCTTTGGGGCTTGGTGGCGATGTGTGTAGTCGTAATATACATAAATATATATATAATATACATAAATATTCAGAATATACATATAAACACCCAGGCACATCATTCATGCTCATCACATCACACAAACATTTTTATTTTTCCAGTAGTGGGAATCGAGCCCACGGTCTTTGACTCAGAAATCACGGTCGCCGCAAACTGTGCCTATCGGCCGGTATGAATATAGATTTTATAAATGCAAATGCTAACATACATACATCTATATATATAACATACATATATTATACATCCACAGGTTATATCTACTGTTTAATGTGAAGGATACTTACATGATGTCTCAGTTCTCCAAGCTTTACTTCGCGATTGGTAAAAGTATCTTTTAGTATGTTTATGGAACGCTGTAATGTTAAAAAAAAAAATTTGAATTATTAATTGGCCTTTTAACGTCCCACTCGTCAACAGAGAGGGTTTCAGAGCAAAGACCCCCCACGATGCTCCAATGCAGGTTGTCAGGCATGTGAGTGATGGGTAGTATAACCTGGGATAGATGGGTAAACGGTTTCTCCAAAGCATGGAGGAGGGATAACCGCTACGTTTTATTTAAATTCGAAATTCAAATTCAAAATTCCTTTATTCATGTAAGCCTATCACAAGCACTTATGAAGCATACATATATGTTTACATAATTGTAAACATATATGTATGAACGTAAACATATATGTATGAATGCTACGAGGGTTCCAAACGCGCCCTGGTCTAAGAAGAGTCCACAAGAAACTTAGCTGAGTTTTTTTTTTGTTATCACCACCCCTCAGTATATTAATATTAAGCTATGAAGTTGAGTTAGTAAGTAAGTTAATAGCTATGAAGCGTTTAAGTAATCCTTAACATTATATAATAGTTATAAGCAATGGAACACATATACGAGTAAGTACAAACCTACTGTGTAACTGCTATGTATTCTTTCTGTGAACTCTACGCAAATAAAATAATACATAATTGTACGAATACCTTAAAGATACGTAAGAACAATAAATACCTTTCCAATTGTGGCATTTGTGTTAGCTGTAACTAAAAACGATAGGCTTAAAATAACAATCGGCAAGAAAATCGTACTGATAAACAACTTCAAAACGAACTCTCCAATTTTCCGAATTAAAATATGAACGAATAAAGAAATATGCACTCCAATACGAATTTATGAGTGGCTTTTAACACGTAAGAACGTATTAGATCTTTGAAATTTATGTGCTTTATGTGCTTTGTATCCTAAGAATTGTAAATCATAGCAGATTCGGATATAATATTGGCATTCCAAACTGCGATTCTTTTACACAAAATTGTTGCTACCATAAAAAGTTTATAAAAGCTATCTTGATTAATTGATGATAGAAGTCAACAGAAGTGATCGGACACTTCAGTACTATATTCTAGATTCTCTCTGAGTTAACAAGAAGTTTTAACTGGATTCTTCATTGTTCCAAACTAACTGGACTTCTCAAATAGAGGAGGTCTTTAATTCGATCCATATAATTAATATGGAGGACGGAACTCCATAGCAGACAATCAATGCGATAGTTTTGAGTTAATTATTAGTATCCGCTGCGCTCGAACCAATGGAGATCAATATACCAACCATGATGTTAAAGCTGCAAAAAAGTTTTAAAGCAGATGAGCTGGAAAATGATTGTGTGATGAACATTCATGTTTTTCAGTGTTTGGGTGTTAATGTTTATATATTAAGTATTTATGTATATCTATCTATCTATCTATATATACTTAAAAGAAGGGAAAGTGTGTGGGTATGTCCCGTATAGGCTTCGAAACCTCTGGACCGATTTTAATGAAACTTTCAGGGAATCTCCGGATTGACCTGGCGAACAATCCTGTAAAGTTTGGTGACGTTCGGAGCTCTTCTATTTTTGAACTGTCAAACTGTCAAATACAGCTGTTATTTACAATGATGATATTCTATTGTTGGGTTTACATGGGTGTAGAAATTATCTTCACCCGCTCGAGAAGAGAATAGAAGAGAATGAATACGGAGAGAAATAAATGATTTAATATATTATGAGACTTAAATTAAAAATTTAAATAGGCTAGATTTAGCTTTATTTTAAATAAAGCTAAATCTAGCCCGGCGAAGCGGGCTGGGTACGCTAGTTATTTATAAAAATATTCATCAGTCATCTTAGTACCCATAACACACCTGATGGTTAAAGGAAACCCATCGACTAAGTACAGAGCAACACTTCACAGGGTATGCGAGTAGTCACGTCCAGCCAAGTGCCACCCTGAGTTCGTCAGGCGTAATTACTTAATTATTTTTATTAAGTAATTATTTTTTTCTTGTCAAGTTTCTATATTGTGAGCTAAGTGAATGTTCAGCTTATTACATGTTTTCACAACGTTTGCTAATAATTTCAAAATTCTTATAAGTACAAATACCTTGTTCCTAAATCTTTAGAAGACATATTTTATAATCAATTTCGACAAATCTGCCTGTTTGCGGACTCTACCAATTGTTCAACTCTTAGGAAAAGCAGAGGCAACGAAAATTAGCAAGTTGCTAAAATGATAGTTTTTTACAATTTTAAGCCAAGTATAACCTAGGTATTAAATAAATATATAAAAAAAAAATTACCTAGGTGTCTGGATTTAAATAACATAAAAGCATAACCGATTGCTTTCGATTTGAACTATTTTTTATATTGGATAGAAATGTCCATTATACGCAATGAATTTCCGGAAGTCCACGTTATGCACTGAAGCTAAAATCCGCGACTCCAGAACGCATACCTTATTGCGAGACTTCGCAATTTGGCGTTGTGAAGTCAATATCTCTTGATGATATAGTGAGTTTGACGGTTTTTGGGAAAATACGAGTATTTCCAGCACATTAAGGTCAATTTGTTTTTGTTTTATTAAGACATACCTATCTAATCTTATGTTTTTATATTTTTTTTTCTCTTTTGTATGATATATAACCATAGTAGGTATGTGGTTAAAGTTATGTAGTATTAGTATATAAGTATATTTATGTTTAACCAAGTTGAGCTTGATTAGTTGAGTCAAAAATATACAGACAGAGCTCGTCTAGGGAAGTACTACAGCCATTAGTATTTCTGCAGCAAATCATAGCTGTGCTTGATGGCTGTCTGATTTGAGCATTTTGTAAGCCTTTTATAACCTTCCCAACCCTAAAATCTTTATTTAAGCAAGTTTAATTAATTAACAAACTTAACCTTACAATAAAAATAATAAATAGCCAGCAGTTCGACGTGCCAGATTTCATAACAACCAAAACCATGAATCACAATCGGTTAATCGAACGTGTATACGTTTGAGAGCTACTGGAATTGTTGTACTGGTTTTACTCGGACTGGTCTTTGGCTGTTTGAATAGCAGACCAACTGCGACCATCCAGTATGGAGCACGCGTTCGCGCTCGTCGTTTTATCACGTGAGTGTTTATTGTCTATCTTATATTCATACAAATAAGGTCGGAAATACAATTAAAGTAACCGTTAAATACCGTTTCAACATTTTCCATTGAACCGTGATACAATTCAATTCTTACTACGAGCTAGTCCTGTTGTGATACTTTCACCTATTGTTTGGATGCAATGATACGTGTGTGATTTGGACAAATATGGCTGCTAACTGCTTAGGTACTTATAAAGTAAATTCAAACAAGTTTTGCGTAGTTATTTTGACAAAAACAAACGCGAAGATTCGGTTTTTCACCTCTTGTTTGACTTATTTAAAACAACGGCTAACGTTTATCCAAAAAGGCAATAGTCGAATGTAGCTTTTGAGTAGATAGAGACGATGCCTTTTAGTAAGAAAGTAAGAGTTTAAGTAAATATTTCTTGCTTTGCACTTTATGAGCCTTAGTTCAAACATCTCAGCTTTAGAACCCTCACTTATTAAAATTATCATTAACACCTTAATCATGTCTCTTAGCCGAGTGCTCTTAACATGATTTTAATTTTAGACTGGAAATTAGTAAATGGAGTTCAGTTTCATATAAACCTAACCTTTAAAATTGACAACTCTAATATAGCTATACTTCTTTGTAATGTCGCATGAAATCACATTTACACGTCGTTGTGTTTAAAGGTATGATTGAGTTGTTGTTCTACTACTATCTTAGACCATCACCTTTTTTCTGTTGCCCTAGTAATCAGTGACCCTATTTGACCCCTAAGTATAAGCAGCTAATGTTATGGCTGTCACTCCGTAATTTTTTATGACAACTTTTTACAGTTATTTAAGTATAGTAGCATATCACTGGAAGAAATTTAAGAATAAAAGTATCGGTTTAGTACTCACTTTTAGCCTCGTATGATCTAATTAATGCCCTTCAAATTATGTGTTTTATGCAATTAAATAAAATACATATATCTAGCTTAGGTAGCGGTTATAGCCCAGTGGGTAGGAGCTTAACTTCACTTTCGAGGGTACAAGTTCGAATCCCAGCACACAGAACACATTGAAGAAATACGAGTACTTTATTTTACACAATCATCAAAATATACATACAATAAAGAATAAACCAAATAAAAGAATCAAATAATTGTAGGCATGCAAAGGAGGCCATATTGCTGCAAGCATTCTCTTACAGGCAACCTCTGCTAGTATTGCTTTAGCTTTGATAATGTATACACAACATACCGACCTAATATAATCGATTTAATTTGAAATATTAAAAATAATTAACTTTTGCTGTTAAATTGCTTATTTCCGGCATAATGCAACAACTATTTGTAATAGGTACCAAATTCTCATTACAGGTGTATTGTTGGCTAACGCTGGTGTAATGTTTTGACAAGTGATTTATGGTTTAATATCATGGATATAGGCTGCGTTTCGGAATAATAACATATATTCAACAGATACACCAGACATTAATATTACTTAGTTTCTCCTTAGGTACTATAAATGCGAGTGTGTTTAATCTTGATCAAGAGATAGCTTGCTTTTAAAGAAGAAGGATAACTTAATTTGAAGGGTAATTTCCTCCTGGAAAAGCACTCTAAGATCATCACAGTAGGATTCTAAGTATCCTTCGTTGCGGTTTAGATACATACGGCTTAACAGCTAAACCGAACCGATAACAGTGTGCAAAGTGATAGGTATCTTGCACCTTGGAGATTGGATCAAGGAAACTTGGAAAAGAAAAAATATTAATAAACCCGTTATTCGTTTGCGTTTGATTTGCGTATAAGTATGTGCGCATTTGAATATATATGACAAAGCAGATGTCGCATCTAATGATAGATATAAAACTATGGCCTATAAACAGAGCATGTTCGCAGGGCACAAGGTGTCGCTCTGTGTCCTACAACCATTAGGTTTAGGTTCTCACCCTCAGTGCCTGTTATAAGCATATCAATAGTACTTTCCTGGACGAGCTCTTTTCCTCCAGGTACTTGTTGCCTAGGTAATCCCGACCTTAAATGTACCTAAATACAGCTGATGAAATAATTATCTCTGCGTATCTTCTCTTCTTAAACACCGTGGTATTTGGCATTCCATATGTTTAGCATGGAACGTCTATTGATTGACGTGATGAGTATGATGATTGGTCCCCGGAAAATATCTGTGCAACAAGAGTTTTTTATCATTTTAGACCTTTTTCACTAGCCCTTGTATAAATGTCCTTTAAGGAAATTAATTTTCATGACATTGTTCATCGAATGCAAATCACTAATGTACCTATCTAACTATTATGTTTCCGGCAAATTATGCAAGTGTTTTATGTAATGAAATGTAATGCATATGCTATTAGAGTAGGAACTCCTTTTTTACCGACGCAACTTTTTTAACCCCCAACGCAAAAAACGTCGGGGTGTTTGCAGTTTTTCGTGTCTGTGCGTGCGTGTATGTGTGTGTGTGTAGGCACGTGCGTGCGTATCTATGTTTGTTGTGTTATGTTATGTTTAGAATAATGTACACTGTATTGGAAGTCAGGGCCATATTATGTCTACGTAGATATCTCTATAAATTCGGTAGGCGACGGTCTTGAAAATATCCCGTTCTCGTTAGCATAAAATGTAGTGGATTTTTAGTAGTAAGAGACAATGTTTTTCTCATTTCTTCTTTTTAATAGCTAAACCTAGATATTGCTTTCGTAGCAATATAATGTCTAGGACAGTGGCAGAAGTGTAGTTATACCATTCAAACCTACCTTACTTACCTACTTAAAATTCTTGCATTGTGATGTGTACGCAAGCCTTAACTCAACCAAGTAACGCATTTATCGATACATACAATTGAAAATACTCTTTAACACAATAGCATTAAGTGTCTTATTAGAATTTATTGTTTTTTCAACCTGGTCATTCAGGTATTTCTTGGTGATAAATACTTTATATCTATACAAGACACAACTATGATACCTGGGTTCATTTTCATTCATACAATCTCGCTGTCAGATTAGCCATGTTTTGTATAATGAAATTATGCCTACTTACACTATTAAACACTTTCACTTTTGTACCTAAGCAATAATTAAACGAGATAATAATTTTTTATTGGTTATTAGTTATAAAATACTAAAGCTGCATGTAGGTCTGCTATCTAATAAAAAACAAGGTGTCCCCTTTTTTTCCCCCTGCAATATATCTTCATGAGTTTAAGTTAAATCGCTTTAACATAAGTATCTACTTATTTACTCTTCAACAATATTTAATGAACAATGAACCAATGCCAATACCTATTCTTACTTAAAACAACATCAATCATTGAACCATCCAATACGATAATAAACGTAATTATGCGAATTATATAAATTGGCATTTATAATTGTACTGTTACAAAACCTACTAAATTCATACCTAGGGCATTTTGCATATATTAGAATTGCTATTTATCAATTATTTCCCGTTGCTTATTTCCTGATAGGTGTGTTTCCTAGAATCTTTCCTATAACCTACATTTTTTTAAATATTCAAATGGAAGATGAATGATAACTGCTTCCAAACTCCATTACCATCTGCAGGGCTTGCACGGGCAGGAAACAAAAATGCCCCGATTATATCCCCCGACAAGGTATATAATCCGATTATATCCCCCGACAAGGTATATAATTAAGGTGTCAAACTGCTAAAGAACGGGAACAGGGAATAGAAGAAGTTTACCCCCGTTTATTATTACACATATATTATTTAGATATTATTTCCACGGCTCAGCACGGCTAGCATGGGCAGGAGACAATTATACCTATCCCCGGGAAAAGAATATAAAATCCAAATAATATATGTGTATAATAAACGGATTTAATCCTCTCCTATTCCATATTCCAGTGATTTAGCAAGTGGGCACGGTGGGTGGGTGTCATGCCCGAATCCGTGATGTCATACGCAAATTAGAGCTTTAGTAACTCTTTGTTCTTAAGATTATTGATTTTGGTATTGATAACACAAAACTTACTCGTAGCAACTCATTTTTTGAAATCACAAAATACTTGTTACGCAGAGATTTTAAAAGTCAAAGCAGTACAAAATTATGTTTATATAGAATTTACGTCGTCATTTTGAATTCGGCTTAACTGTTATGGCGGATCGCCTGGTTTAACCGTTTTATTAATTTACAAAAAAAAATCAATCTCACTTAGATTTTAAATAAAAATACGTTTTATAACACATTAATCATATATCATAAAAAAATTTAGTATTTTCCCGATTCTTTGTTACTGTCATCATGCTTATTATTATATTCAATTGTAAAATGAAGGAATCGTTGCAGTCGAAATGTATACAATCGTATCCACGAGATTAATCAATGAAACGACATAACATTCCTGTCACCCATCGAGGGACTTGACCTTAGGGAGAGCAATCGCAAAAAGTGGACCTTGAAAACTCGTTTAAGTTCCGCTCCCAGTTGTGAAGATCGGCAAAGAAGAGAAAACAACGCACTGAATTGTTGCATGTATACAGATAACTTTGTAGGAAGCCTGATGCTTTAGTCTCTACTTTTTAAATATCTTTTCCTTGACTAGACTTAACTACGGATCTGAGAAAATATTATAATTAAAATTTTGGACTTCAAACTTCATGGCTAACTGAGCGGAATTTTCGAGATTAGAGATTTTAATATTTAGAATCGAATTTTAAATTTTGTAATCCTTCATTTCGCTTAGCTAAAGTAGTATTCATATATGTTATACATTACGTAGGTATATATAACGTTAAACTCATATGATATCCACTGACGAATATTTTTGAATGTTACTGAGAGGAATCCTGAGTTATTGACCAATCAAAATGCGTTCC
Source organism: Pararge aegeria (assembly GCF_905163445.1). Classification (NCBI taxonomy): domain Eukaryota; kingdom Metazoa; phylum Arthropoda; class Insecta; order Lepidoptera; family Nymphalidae; genus Pararge; species Pararge aegeria. Next base: position 6,539,413 of record NC_053194.1, read on the forward strand.
GTCATCAGCGCATTTTATTGGTCTATGGCTCGGAATTCTCTCAGGACTCGTAGGATTATCTCAGGACTCTCCACTCCATGGAGAACTCAAGAGTCACACATTTACATATATATTTAAGTTCTCAACTATAAACACACACCACTAATCATTGGATTGAATAATTAATAATTTATATTTAATAACTTAACCGAGCATTTTCTTTTTCTTTCAGTGTTACAACTATGCCAAGGCCAAAAAACACAGCCGGAATGGTTCGCTGCAAACCTCGTCAACGATCCAAGTTTCACGCCGAAACCTATAACGGAGATATTCACAAGTGATTCACCGTTTACCTCCAAGAATCCAGCACTTTTTACACAACCTACAACCGGAACAACTTCGACATTACCACCCACTTCAAGGCCTACGCCTAACGCCCCAGAGCCTCAGAATGCTACCTCACGTCCGTTACAAAATGGGGGAGTGCAAATTCGTCAAACACCAGAAATAATGTCGCAAGTTGCAGAAAATCCACCGAATAACGATTTACCGAACTTTCTTATAGTTTTTGATCCAAGGGGACAGTTGAATCAGAATATCGAACAAGCTGCTATACCGTCTTCACCACCAACAATGACTCAAACGACAGTAGTACCAAATCGAGTAACCACTCCAACTGCCACATCCTCCACATCACAGTCAACCACTGCAGTTCCAGCCACTCAAGCAACATTACCACCCTTCCAGCCTGGCATACCACCACAAATCCTGAGTACTTTATCTGCACCTGCCTGGCCACGTGGTTCGGTGTTAGTCTATCCAATTCAGTTTCCAGGTGTTAACACTAATGTAAACTCAACTGTGTTACCAGTTACATCAACAGCTGTTCCAAGTTTACCAGCAGTTCCTCCGAACTCATTTCCACGACCTCTGAACTCAACTACTCAGTCTCTGAAATCAAGACCAGTTTTGACTGTACGCGTCAAAGCCCCAAGAGGTTCGATTACCAATATACATATAAACCCAACGACAACAGTTCGACCAACAACGACTAAACGGCGAAAGTCTACGAGAAAGACCAATAACTACGATGGATGTGTTAATTCTTGTAAAGGAAGAAAGGAACCTATCTGTAGCACCCCCACGGGAGTAAATCCCATAAATCCAAATACGTTGAAAGGTTTCCCTTCATTGTGCCATATGGCCTGCCACAATTCTTTCAGGAAAGAACGTGAGTATATTATGTAATAATTTTCATATTCTTTCAAGCCTTATTGATTCGTCAAATCTGTCTCTTTGTCGAGACTCTACCCACCGCGACTGTTCGGAACGCAACTTGTAACGACAAACCGGCAAGAAAATCAGCAGTTGCTCTTTTCTAAAAGTATCAATGACATTTTAAAATTGTTCATTAGCATTTATAGTATAAAATAAAACTAAGTGCAGATTTATCTATATGGACTAGAAGAGCCCTTATTTAAAAAAAGACAAACTTAATAATTTCTTTTAATAGATTGTTTATAAAGTACAATTTTTTTATTTTGTTTTATTATTACCATTTATAAAGTTAAAGCATTAACTCTAGAAATGGTTATTACTTGTCATTTCATTTCTTTTGATTAGGTTAAAGTACAGGTTTTACGCGCTAACTTACACTATCAAGTCCATTAAATACAGTAGGTACACTTTCTAGACTTTTAGTGGCCACTGTTACCTACCAGTATTTTCCTAAATGCCTCGTTGGTATAGTGGTTGGCGTGTTAAACTACGGAAAGTGACGTCCTGAGTCAGATTGGGTTGTTCCTGTATCTCAAAGCCTTACTTTATATGTTGACAGTTTCAAACAAATTTGAATTACTTTCAGAAGTGTACGAAAAAGTGACAGACGGACGATGCGGTAAACTGCGCACGCGCATAAGGCCTGTTGACAAGAAAAAACTCAACAGGGAAGAGCTAAACAAAGCCCAATACACCATAGTGCATAATGCCCCGGAAACTGTCGTGGAATTCTCGCCGGTAAGACAATGAGATAACGGAGAAAATTGATTGCACAAAAGTTAAAAAAAACTATCGACGGAGCAGTCATAACATCACGCATAAACTAGTCGTGTTCAAATAGACAGGAATGTTGTGTGTAATAAGTTTTTATAGCTTCTTTAATACAAAGTAATATGATTGAATAAGATATTCGTTGTTACGGAATGATAAATTGTGTTTTCTTTGTTGTGCTTGGTATATCTGTTACGGTAGCACTACAGATTGTAATAATATGATTGATGTAATTTCTGCCCACCTTTTTAACATTGTATAAGTATTTATAGTTTATTTTCTAGTATTGATCATCTTTGATCCAGAGCCCTAAGTCTGCTAAACCAATTGTATCTCAGTGGTCAATCTATGATATCATAGCACTAATAAAAAATAATAACGGTAACCAAGCGTCCAAGATAAAGGCTACTCTTAGGTACCAACTATATATAAACGTTTTTTAATATTTTTTAACAATGATCTATTGAATCCTTTTCGAAACCACTGAGACATGTCATTCCAAACTTGGGGCCCAGGAGTGCTAAATCTAGAATAGTTTAGGTCGATCGAAGTCTGATGTCGATCGAAGTCTGATGACCTTGAGATTTAACGTCGTATTTGTGATTGTAACATTTTCACTTTGACTTTTTTATTGGCTGAATTAAAGATACGCTCACGCTTCGCTGCGACAACCAATCAGGGTCATCACTTTGTCACTGTAGACTTCTGTGATAACCTGGCATAAATAACATTAAATTGGATAAGGCAGCACTTCCATAAGGGATGGGCGACAAGGGGTGTGCTAAACTATAAAAATGAAGCGATCTTATTACTGGATTTCACGCACTTAATAGCGCGTTCTGACATCCCTGGTGAAAACCACCTAAGGAGGAAAAATTTAGTAAGAAAACCATGTTGAGCATTTCTTGATAATGTAAAAATACAGGTACGTTCAGAATAGCCTTTCTTATTATGAAAGGTTCAACGTAATTTACGACAATAGAATTATCTCACGACCATCAACAGCTCAAATAGCTCAAGCCGCTTTATACTAAGCGTGACTCCAAAGTTGATGGACTATGACTTATTTATTAATATGCAGGGTTCGTGAATATCCGGGAAGTCACAATAACCTATAACTATCTGATGAAATTAATCACGAATTAAAAAAAAAATATATATATACGAATTAAAAAACGAATTAAAAAAAATTTGATATTATTAATTTTATTTAAGCAACAACATCCAAAATCTCTCCATTAATTTTATGATTTTATTTAGGTTTCAAGCTTGCACTCTACTATTGTGATACGTACAACTAGTACACTAAAACGTAATAAAAAAATGTGTCTGCATTATAAGAAAAGTGAGAAAACGGAGTTTAAATCCGCTGATTTTTATATGCAACGAACCCTGATAAAAAGAAATTGATTCCGTCCATAGATTAAAATAATTATTTTATTATATTGTAATAAGCATTAAATTTATATGTATTTTTTACTTATTTAATGTTAACAAAGTATTAAAAAATAAATTAAAGACGGTATGATTTACAAAAGGACAATATTTTATTTAATTCATTGTGTTTCAAAATAAACTACACCTTATTCACTAGTATTTACAAAAATATCAAGATTAACAGACCGTCATCACCAACTTCCAACGCTGTTATGCGAAAGTGTTGATCGGCAAATTTTTTGGCCCCAACAGTGGCACCAACATTGGGAATTACTGTCACACATTGCTGCCAACGATGGAACCAACTTGTGGAGCCGGGGTCACACATAATATTTTTGCCTTCGGAACTCATTGTTGTTGCGCGCCCGTGCCATATTGTCAAACGATATTGGATAATTTTCTAGAAAACAATGTTATCACGAGTCAATTAAAGTCTAAAACCTTTGCTAAAAATGTCATTGTTGTGATGTGCTTGCTTCTTGTTTTTGACCATCTAAAGCCATAATATAGTTGTTGGAAAACCTCTATCTGACCTCTTCTGTGTTTAAATCTTTTCCTTGTTGCCCACAGTTCATAGTTGTCGTAGGAATTCCAGTTCCATTCAATAATTTGTGGTGGTTTGGAGTTAGACTTTCTAAAACCTTTGCTGAAAGTTGCCTTGTTGTTGGTTACTAGACCCTTGTTGTTGGCCACCGAACATCATCTGCTGTTGTTGGTGGAACTCCTGTTGACCACCCCCGCCGGTGTTGTTGCCTTGATTTTGGCCTACAAAGTAAGGATAAACGAATTGACAAAATTAATTAATGAAATGACGTATGTCTTAGGTAACAGACCTTAGAGGCTGTTCTAGGCTAAGAGGCGCTGCCCACGTCAAACTGTTTGTAGGTTCGATAAATAATTAAATAAATAATAATAAATAAATATACTACGACAATACACACATCGCCACCTAGCCCCAAAGTAAGCGTAGCTTGTGTTATGGGTACTAAGATGACTGATGAATATTTTAATGAATTATATATACATAAATACTTAGAAAATACATATAAACACCCAGACACTGAAAAACACTTAATGCTCATAATAATTGGACCCGTCTTTTGTAAACTGGTTTTTTAAACCTATATCTATAATAAAATTATAAATACGATGCGTTGTTTTGGTTTGTTTTTTATGTTCGGTCCAACTACATTACAAATTTTGATGAAATTTGGCACATTTTAGCATGCGGGAAATTTCCACGGGTGTCGTATGAGGCGACTCAGGGGCAGCAGTGTGTCTATTGTGCTACTACTACCAACTTTGGGCATCTTTGGGCATCTTAAGAGAGGTATTAAGCCCAGCAGTGGACTGTTATAAACTCTTGATGATGAATCTGGGGATGGGCATAGGCAGTGCCGCATAGAGGGTATACACAGGGTATGCAGATGATATAAAATGAAGAAAATCTCCAGTAAGAGTTATAATAAAACTTAAAGATAGGCAATTTAAGAGTTATACAGGCCTACCGAGAGTGAATTTTATAAATACTTAATGTATTTATAACTCTGTTCATAGTTACATTTACGCACGCACACACACACACACACATAAATACACTCGCAACCACACACACACGCACAGACACAAACACTCATTCTGACATGGACACTTATGACCACGAGTACTTGGACATACAAGTGATATTAATTTCTTATTATTAAGCTATGTCATCGAGCGGGTTAGCCCTGTTTTCCGAGACACAGTCTCAACTAGTTCGGAGAAAAGGCACACTTTTTATCTGTGCAAAATATGTTATGTTTAAGTACTTTTGATTCTGTTTTGTTTTTCTTTATTAAAGCATTTTTTCATTTACAAAAAAAAACAACTTTTACTGGTGATTTTCTTAATTTTATATCGTCTGCATACCCTATTTGCCCGCCACTGGGCATAGGATATTTTTTATGGAACTAAGTTATCTTTATCAAGATGTCAAATTCAACCGAATTCCCAGTCTCATCTACGCTATTATATGTAAGAATGAATGAATGAATCAATACCTTTTTATTGCACACCGCAAAAAGTACAAAAAAGGCAAACACAACACAATATATAGGTACTACATAATTTGGCGTCCTTAGCTTTACATAGCGATCAGTGCGGCAACCAAAGGCGAGGAGATATAACAGGTAATAAGGTAAGGTAGGTAAGTTGTCGCTAAGGTAATAAAACAAACGAACCTGACATTCTCATTCTCTTAGCATTGTTGGCTGCATGATCATGGTTGTTAGCTTGCACTTGGTTTTGCTGTGTCTGGAAAAAAATAAACGCCTTTGAATATTTAAGGCGAAAGAATATCGACGAGTCCACCATTTTCTTTTTTTTATGTTTTTTTTTAACAACATCGGCCACTGAATATACTCGTATTAATCGAAAGACGGTATCCATACAAATAAGTATTACATGAGACAAAAAATGGCAGGTTTTTGAGGAACTATAAACTATCAAAGTTTTACTGCTAATGTTCAGTGAACTCAACCCTATTAAGTACCAAGGTAACCAGTAGTGCCTCCAACCTCAAAAATTCAAAAATTTAAAAAATTCATTTATTTCAAGTAGGCCTAATATAAGCACTTTTGAAACGTCAACTATGTCTGTTTGTAGTGACTCTACCAACGGTTCGGAAGGCAGATTCTAGATTAGAAGAAGCCGGCAAGAAACTCAGCAGTTGCTCTTGCCTCGAGCAGCTACGTATTAACATCAGGCTCTCCACATTGTGCTACAAGAATATTCTTAGCTACTTTGGTCACATTGCTCGACCACTGCCCAGTAATATTGATAAGTTAATACTTGTAGGTATGGTGGAGGGTAAATGACCACGTGGCCGATCACCTCGTCGCTGGTCTGACCAAATAAAGTCACTATCACAGAAGCTATCAAAAAGGCCGAGGATATGATATCAGGATGGAAGGCTGTAGTAAAAATCGCTACGATGGAACTTGAATCCGGACACTTCAGTAATGAAGTAGACGACGAAGGAGAAGAACCAAATAATGACAGTGTATAGTCAGTATATATTTGAAAATTTAATGTACGTTCATAAAAACATTTCTAAATTTAAGAAAAAATGTTACTGCAATAATTTAAACATTAGAAGTAATAAACTTACAGTGCAATATACTAGGTTACATAAAATTCATAATTCGTTTAAAGGAAATTGCATACAATTCTACAATAAACTACCAATTGACATCTTGGAGATATCTCTTAAAAAGTTCAAAGTTTGTATTAAACGCAAGCATATAGTCCTATTATAGAATAAAGGACTACGTAATCGATAAAAAGGCTTGGGTGTAAATTATTGCTCTAACCAGGTTGCTCTTCTAATAATTTAAAATGACATTGTGAGATGGTGATAACAAAAAAAAAACACCCGGCTATGTTTGTTGTGGGCTTCTTCTTAGACCAGGACGCGTTTGGAACCCTCGTAGCTTTAGTTTTAAGTTTACGAATGTGGTTATCGCCATCATCTCACTACCGTGTAATTCTAATGTACGCATCAAAAGTGCCACCTATAGGCCTACTTGAATAAAGATATTTTTGACTTTGACTTTGAACCAGTAGTGAGTCTCAGAACCCCTCCTTCTTATATTTGATAGGCTACGATGATTCATCATCACCATAATCATGATTAACCCATCACCTATCTACCACAGGGCACGGAATGAGAAGTATTTAGGCCGTAGTCCAACATGCTGGCCAAATGCGGATTGGTTGACTTCGCACGCCTTTGAGATCAAACTCTCAGGTATGCAGGTTTCGTCGCGATGATTTCCTAATCACTGTCAAAGCAAGTGATATTTAAAAGCTTAAAACGCACAAAACTACGAAAAGTTGAAGAAACCGCTGGGCAATCGCCGCTCAAATGATTGATTGAAATTAATGAAATAGAGTGGGAACATTGGTGTGTTATAGGTACATCGCCCTTCTTGTGGAAACTTCTTCGTTTCAAAGGATGGCACATTATATTATGAAAATTAAGCATAATTTTCATAATATATCATCGGATTTTCCGAAAGTAACGCCTGCTTCTATCCAATGTGGCACATTGTGTTTATCCCTATCTACTTCGTCCGTACAATTTCTGATAAGTTTCCTAAACGACTATTCATCAAAATATACCCCAACCGATTTTTTGTTCGGCTCCTAAGCTTATAAACTTCCTCAAGAATAAGATTACCAAAAACAAAAAAAAAAACAAAACAAATACGACAGTTACTTCCTCAGATTAGAAGGTTCAAACAAAATAAAATAAAACAGGAACTAATACTTCTTACATAAAAGAAATAAAAAAATTAGGTAATACAATCTTACATTGGGCTGCTGTTGCTGTTGATTTTGCCGCGCTTTGGAATCGCTCTTATCATCTTGATCGTCATCTGTCAAGAACTCCCTCTTTGGGTAAGGTATTGGACAGCCGGCGAAGACATCCTGAGGAAATAAAATATCTATAGTCGGAAAAAAGTAATAGGTTTTGACATTTGTCATCGAGACGTAACTAGTTATGGAACCATAAGACTCGGGACTCGATACTCACGATAAATCAATTCAAGTTTGTATCAGTACTTGATTGATATTATTATGTATTGTAAAGTGTTCGTTCGTTCAAAGTATTCCTTTAACATCACAACCAATACGCGTGACTGGCTGTTTATACGTCCACTTTTCAACATGTTGAAACAGAGTTAGTACTATATAACAACAAACATAAAAATCGAGTCAAATCACTATGTTTAAATTAATGTCCAAAATAGAAGAGCCATAGTTAACATAATAGTAAACAATATATATCAAACTTAAACGAGCGCACAGTCAACTTTACAAGATGAGGAACGAAAAACTGCGCAGTGCGCGCGGGGACGCTTCAGTCATGTGCCGCTTGGTCAGATACATCAACTCATACTCCTTATTTAGAACCCATTTTGAGAACCAAGCTCATTCTTTGCAGTAAAGATTACAACACAATGTTTAATTTCGATATTCAGTAAAAAAATGGTTACAGCTCTAGTATAAAAAAAAAGACTGAGAACGTAACTGTTTTCGGAACGTTTCGCAACAATTATAAATTGCTTGCTACTATAAAGTAAGCGCAAAAAGAATACTCGCGATATATTCTTTCATATTATTTAACGTCCCAAAAAAATTTACGTATTTTTAAAACACTGTATATAATTGATTTTTGTTTTATTGTTTCTTTCAGTTTCGTTCCAAGTTACATTCTATGGTCTTGCACAAATGTCAAAACGGGCCTATTACATTTTTACGACTTATAGTACATTTTTGATCGAAGCACATACATCTTCTTCCTATCTATACTACTATTATAAGTCATTGCATCTGAAGCAATATGTTCGCACGTCGCAATAAGGAGGTAAAACCTTACACTTCTTTTGTAATAAATTAAATCGCCGCACCATCCGGCAGGGTACATCTTGCAATCACCGCGGTCAAACGTCACTTTTGTTTATTTACTTTATGGAAAAGTGACATTTGACAGCAGTGATTGCAAAATGTACGCCTGTCGCAGCCTGTCGCGAGATACGTAATCACCCTGACGTTATTTGTCTTACGTAACGTCAAAGGTTGTCTATGAAAGATCGCTTTAGCCTTACGTCATCCCATTTTCTATTCACAAAATTACTAGTGTGAAGAAACTAAAACTAGATAAATACTAAGTATAAATAAACAATAAATATACCGGACGATAACGTCGCCACCCACGCTATTACTTGTACTTGGATTTATCGGCTCCTAATGGTCGTTGTGTGGTTTTAAATAGCCTACAGCTTCCTCAAGTATTAGGCTATCAAATGCAAGAAAGATTATTCATTTCTTAGCGTAATAATTAACGAACCGAGCATGGCCCACCTGATTGTAAATGAAAACACGCCGCGTCTAAACAAAGCAACACTTCGCAGGGTATGTGACGTACACGCCCTTTAAAGTGCGGCGCAGTCTATTAAGGTGATGAGCCTCATTTCCCTGTAATGACACCGGCAACCACGCTCTTTAGACTGGAACACTGCAATGCTGTTTTGCGAAAATACTTCCGATATTCTACTTCAGATTTTCTAACAAGCAGAAAATAACCTCGTCATCTTTATTTCAAGAGCTATGCTTGGTATTTCTTTGAGCCATAAGATCCGTAACGAAGTGATTCGCCAAAGAACTAAAGTAACTGACATAGCCTTTCGTGTTAGCATATTAAAGTGGCAGTGGGCTGGTCACGTTTGTCGGAGGACCGATGGACGTTGGATTCGAAAGGTCCTCGAGTGGAGACCGCGTGTCGGTAAACGGAGTGTCGGACGCCCCCCAACTAGATGGAGCCACGACCTCCGAAAAGTGGCAAGCATCGACTTGATGAGGAAATCCGAAAATAGGAAAACTTGGCGCAGCTGTTGATGGCTGATGATTATGATTGCCTTTATCCCAGAATACGTGAGGTCGACCCATATCTTCTTCCAGTCATATATGTTAGCTGTTACTCGTATATTCACTAATACTCGTATATTCTCTTGTAAACAATCCATCCATCTCTTGTTTGGCCTTAAATACTTCTTTATCCTTCCATGTAAATATTTCGTATTCTTCTTGTAGCTCTGTATGTCTTCTAGTGGGAGGCTCCAGTCGTTGGTAGGCGCTAATCGCTTGGCTGCCAACATCGTTACCGTTGTTGGCAGCCGCCGCCATCCGTCTTTGTACAAAGACGTATCACCAACCGATTTCGAGTTCCGGTATGATGTTACCGAGAGGGTTTATGCCAGCATGATGAAAATGCAGTCCAGGGCTGAATTAAAGTGGTTCACAAAATTTTTATAAATTAGCAGGAAATAAACCTATGCGAAATATGAAGAATAAATAAACAAATTAATACCTGCGTTGGTAAAGGATCCTCGGAGAAATAAGGATCTTGCATGGCCTGTTCGGAAGTTATTCTTCTGTTGGGATCCATTAGCAAAAGCCTTTGTAGAAGACTAAATGCCTTGCTGTCTGGTTTAATTTTGTGCCGGTCCATATATTTGCTGAGTGAGCAGTTTTGGTAGCTGAAAAATTAAATAATTCGAATTTAGACTTTTTTTCGCAGAGGGTTCCTTATCAAAATATGATTATAGATTATACATACAACGTGTAAATCAAAACTGAAATATCTCTAAGACGTCTGTGAATCCGACACACTAAAAGTTTTTGAGTTAACCACTTTTACTGAAGATACAGTAACTCCTGTCACTTTATTAGGTCTAAACGCATCGCTTAGAATAGGTACTATGCGTGAGTCGATCTTTGATCTTCAATATGGTTGTAATAAATAAACACTTAGAATGTTTTTAATTCGTTTGTTTGTCTTTTGATTTCATATTTTTACAGGTTGATTCCGTATGAAATATCCTTATGCACCATTCAACAGTATTTCGTTATTCGGTTATACGTTATATATATATCTTTTAATTTGTAAAAGTTTAAATTACTGTAAGTTTAGATTGCCGTTATCCGACGCAAGGGTTCCAACAACAATAAGCTACTCAAAGAAAACCAAATTTCTTTTAAGTATACAAAAATATGTTATAAGACCGGTCTATTTAATATTTTATTATGCATAAGCCAAATCTGTCTTGAAAAATCATAGAAATCGGCTTACCACACAGTTTTAATAACTTGTATTAATAATTTTAATCAACTATCTACATACTTGTTATAAATAAATACTGCCTTGTTCTTCAAGCGGTTCACTACAGATCACGATTGATGACATATTAGATTTTTGATTCTAAAGTTCTCAATACCAGCCAGGATTTAGGAAACAGGCATGTCCGTTCCATGATAATAATAGTTTAAGCCTGCCAACATGCATTGGCACAGCATGGTCGGTCTTTGCCATTAAGCTCTCTCTTTTTTGGGAGACGGGAGGCCGGTGCCCAGCAATGATCAGTAAGGCATTAATATGCTGAAGATGATAATAGATGTCCCACTTACTTTGACCTTTTGAAGTCTTTCACTAAGGTGGCGTGCTCTGGCATTTTTCTTATATCTTCCCAATCCTTCTCCTGTGGGAAGCCCATGACGTTAAATATCCTGTCCAATTGATCGTGGTGGTAAGGATTACTTGTTTTGATATCTTCTTGGCGGCAGTGAAATATTGGTTCTGACGTTAGTAGCTCTGCAAATATACATCCTATTGCCCATATATCTGGAAATTATATATTTGGTATTAGCAATTTGTTCAGAGATCCAATAGATGCTCGTTTCCAAGATGTTGGTGTAGCGACGCTGCATGGGGAATTATTATTATTATTATTTATTGTTATTTAACTCTTTATTTGTACACCACTATGAAGTTAGGAAAATAAAAAAAAAACAATAGAAATACGAAGACAGAAGTAGAATACAAAAGGCGGCCTTATCGCTTAGTAGCGATCTCTGCCAGGCAACCTTTGGATTAGGACAAGATGAGCGAGAGCGGACAGGTGGTGTAAAATTATTATAAACCTACATTGAAATAGCTAAATACAAATACATAAACAAAATTGCACAAATAAGAAAAATATAATAAATAAATATAAAATAATAAAGTAATGGATACTCAATCATACATAAATACTTAAGAACACATAAGTAGATAAAAAAAATAAACACAAACAAGGTACTAAAAGTCGTCATTATTGAGCAAGATAATATGCTTTCACCGCGTTTTTAAATGTTACAAGCGATTTTGCCTCACGTATATTTAGAGGGAGCGCTTCGACAATTCAAAAGCTTGCACTGTAAACTAGTTTATAGTCACTTCGTCTTGTAGAAAAGTATGTGAAGTGTCAGCATACGACATAAATGCACTTTGTGTGCGTAAAACTTGTGATACGTTTCTTCTGCTATACCACAGTATATCCCGTCCCACCATGTCGACTATTCACCTGCCGTTCTCAAGAATTGGACCATCAAATTTAAGCTATTAAAATATCCCTTTAACAGTGAAGGGTATCTATCTATCTATCTAAGGGTAACATCGTGAGGAAATTTGCTACATGAGTTTTCAAAGTCTGTGAAGTCTTTAAATTGCACTTGGCCCGCCTGGTGGACGACAGCCTAAACCTATCTCATTCCGAGGGGAATCCTGTGTCATGTTTTGGACCGGTAATGTTTTGTTGATGATGATGATGATATACCCCAAGGTAACGCGCTAACGTTCAGTAAAATGAACCTCCAACTCCTATTTAACAACTTAGACTTCGGAATTTTTATATATCATTAAACATGAGTTTCACTAATTTGTTAACCTAAACACAAATTTTCATACGATGGACTTCCATAATATAAACCTAACTTCTGTTATACAGCTAATACAGTTTTCAGCAAAACTTTGCCTACCTATAGCCTTAGTGTAATGCCTTGCGCCTAACAACAGCTCAGGTGCTCTGTACCAAAATGTGACAACCACAGGGTCCAAGTCGGCAAGTGGTTTTAACGGCGCGTTGAATAGTCTCGCAAATCCCATATCAGCAATCTTCACCCTGCCCCTTTCTGGCCCTTCACCCATTACCAAAATGTTGGCTGGTTTCTGGAACAAAACATATTATGGTTTAGAGTTTATATGTGGATTGTATTTGAACTGCAAAGCGGCAGAAAGTTGCAGTTTAAATGCACTTGTGCATTAAAACCGGTTTAACAGTTGACATTTGGCTTTTGAAAATAAGATAATTGCAAATCTAGCGACTACAAGGCGTAAAAAATATTTTTTTGGGCTAAAAACTATTTACTTGGTGTGTAAAATTACACAGTACTACTGCTTAATAGACTACAGCCTAAAGCCCTTAAAGTTTTTAAACCTTAAGGGTGCCTTGAGTGAGTCAGTGTTATAACAATAATAATTATCGTTATTATTGTTTCAGTCAATGGTCTTCTGGTGAAAAGCTTTAACCAACTTCTTAAAAAGCTTTTGCTTAGTTGTTGGATCAAGGGTCAGATACAAAAGGCAGTAGGTAGTCCTTGAAAAGGCTCGTATTGTGAGGTTCCTCACTCTAGAGCCCTGCCCCCTGGTTGCTTGGTCGCTCAAAAGCCCCGCAAGCGAGTAGTGTTTTTTTTTTATAAATTGTTGTTTTTTTTTTATATATATTATTTTTTCATTTTATATATATATATTATTTAGAAATAATAATAATAATAATAATAATGAAATATGAAGTGGAAGAGTCACTACACAGCGACAGACGTGACGTTTCAAAAGGCCTACTTGAAGTAAATGAATTTTGAATTTTTTGAATTTTGAATCTGAATATACAATATCCAGATATAAATTTTTTTATCTACATCACAACAACAACAATTATTAAAATATTCATATATACTTACCAAATCTCTATGTAAAACCCAATTAGAATGCAAGTAATGTATGCCATCTAAAATTTGATAAAGTAGACTTTTCACCATGCCTTTAGGGACCATTACAGATTTCTTGTTAGCCTTCGCAGCTCTGTGGAACTTTATAATGTGCCATAAATCATGCTCCGCATAATCAAATAACAACCATACTTTTCTATCTGTGTGTGATAGAAATACTCGTATAAGGTTAATAACATTTGAATGCTTCAATTCTCGGAGTAACTGTAAAATTAAAGAATGATATTGTTATAGATTTTTTTTTTATGTTTATGATAACCACTCGAAACTCTTTAAAATACTATCATCCTCAGCAATACTTAAAGAAGTCTAATAAAGGCTAATAGGCATAGGCCTAGAGACAGGCCCACAGGGTAGAGAGATACCCTGTTATGGAAAAGGCCTGTGCAACATAACTTACACCACCCTGCTGCTCAAATAAGGGTTGTGTAAAATTGTATAACAATAAAGTCAGTGTTTTTGTGTGAAATTTTAACATAGTAATATCTACAAACATAAATCCGAACTAGTAGAATTACTTATCCACATTCTGATTTTAAATAAATTAAGATAACATAACAAAATTTCTCAAGATTGCACTACCTATTCTGATCAAGGGAAATCATCAAGATCCTAGAATCTAGCCCAATCAAAATATGATAGTCATGTTTAACTTCTGGTATAGCAGTTAAACATGACTATCATATTTTGATACAAGTAAACAGAGCTTTGTGACAATAATTCACAAGACTTGCTCAAATTGTTTAAGGTGAGCTAGGTTTTAATATAAGAGATACAGAGGAGTTCCACAGAGGAACCATTTGGCTTTTGCTAAAAATTTGTAGAGTTGATTATAACCAGGGTTAGTGTAGGAAGGGATGGGTGCTAAGTGGCAAGTTCTTGTGGGCTCTTCTTTAGTTTTAATGTTAAAAAATATAGTTATCACCATGGTCTTAGTGGTAAACATTCTATGTACACATCGAAAATTCGTTTTAGAGTTGTGACTTGTTCTATAGGAAAGAGAGCAAAATGATCTCACTAAGAAAGTGTCAATTGATATACCGCTATTTCTCTACAAGCCGACATAGAAAGGCCAGTTCCCTCAATCTGTTTGAGGGCGTAATCTTTAGTATCCGAACCGTCCTTTCTCCTGGCTTTATAAACATGGCCGTAGGTGCCTCTTCCAACTTTACAACCTTCATAATCAAACAAGTCCTCAACTTTGGATCGTTCGTTTTGAGTTTTCATTTTAAATTCATAATCCATCATAACTGATGCCATGGTTTTGTTTTGGAAGTTGTCGGCCATTATGTCAGGTAACAAACAAACTTAAACAAGCTCAAAAAGTGACTCAGTTATTCACTTTCAGGTACTTATTATTTTAAATTTATCAAAGCAATAAAATTATCGTAACGAAATTAATATTTAATAGTCTGTGTTTAATCGTCCCTGTCGTTGTCTTCTGAAGTTCACCACAGATTTTTAAGTAGGATATCATCAAGTATGGTTGTCAAATGGAAGGTTGTCACAGATTAATGAGATTTCAGATTTTCAGGTGTTGTGTTATGTGCAGTGTGAAGAGCATGATATTATAATATTTCACACACAATATTTCACGAAGCAATTAATAAATAACGCCTAGTCTAAGGATATTCCTAGTCATACATTAACCTTCGACTGACCTAAGAGTTACTGAAACGGGTTTTCTACAGACATCGGTTTATCGCCCAAATCATTAGGTATTTGATTTGGGCGGTTCCTAGGGTAAAAATGGGCATCCGACTAACAAGTGTTGGAAATTGGAATAAGCTAAGGGAGTAAGGGACTCTATTTTTTCATTTAATATCCTGCCAGATTTGTTACTGCTTTCCCCAGTCTTACTGCTAAAGTGTTGTGGTCTTGATAGTATTTACTATTGATTTAATTTGTTACTATCTGTTATTTGCCTTGATTGCTACTTATAGAAAGAAAGTTCATTACGTAAAGCATTAGAGGGAAATAATAAGATGCCAATTGTGAGTTCTGACACACAAATGTCGTTCATGACGTAGCCAAAGGAAAAGTTTGTTTTTGCGATATTTCATTTAGTTTTTAAGTTATTAAATTGTGCGCCTAAGGTTTTGTGGTGTGTGTTTTGGGCTGCAAAAGCGAAGCCAAGGAAAATTAGCTAGTGTAACATTTCACTCGTAAGTAAGTAAGTAGTCATAATTAAATTTAATAGTTTTAATAACATAGATAAAAACTGTCTCCTCTTTGTTGAATACACGATGTAAATAATTCATTATTTTGCTTATTATTAGTAAGTAAACCTTCTTCTTCTTCTTTTGCTTTTTTAGCTTTTGCAAAATGAAAAGTGTGCAAAAACGTTGTATTTTGTCAATGTGACTTAACTTGGAAGATCCACATCCACAAAGAAAAATATATAAATATACACTACTTTTTATAAATCTTATTATTCCAAAATTAGCCGTACGTAATGGAGTGTGGCCTTTGGTTAGTGTTTATAACTGAAAGGAAAATATATTATCAATCGTGATAGGATATTTAAAGCTTAATTTTGTTAGATTGAATATATTTACATCCAAATTTTACGACTATAAACTAGAATAACAAAACTCTCGACATTTGATGGAGTAGGAAGGACATCGAAAAGTTTATGGAGGAGTTTCGGGCAGGAAAACAGAATATGAGCGACCGATCGTTCGTCAAGACCCCATTCATACAAGGAGTGGTCCCGTATTTTCAACTCACTGAGATGTGTGCAGTGCAGGCATGACCGATACGCAGCCGACTTATTGTGGATGACACCCAACGATTCATATTACGGAACATAAAGAACCATGGTTGGCGTTGTATATCTGGTTGAACTAATTAATAGAATTTGCCTTTAATAGTCATCGATTTGCAAGAGAGATCGAAGATCGAAGATGGAGGAAGTTTTAAAAATGGACTAAAGAACTCATCTCAATGGGGCAAGTTTCGCACACACATTAACAGTCTCATTACCTTTTATACCCATGTGACCTGGTATCCAGGCCAAAGTGACAAACAGGCCTCTTTTCGGGCTGCTTGCCGTAGGATTTACCTGATCTAAAAGATGATAAAGATTAAGACCTTTGCTTTGAAAGGGATTTGCCTTAGGCGCTTGAATGCAGCTTAAAGAGTCAGTCAATATAAAAGATTGCTTAATATTATGAGATTCTACAAAAAGGATGTTTTCAAGGATTTCTAAAGACTCCCTAGTGAATACCGAGGATTGTGGTTTGCACTTGAAATTTACACATATTTCACTTTTTACAATTTCAAGCCAGGATTTCATTGCTTCAAGTAAGATTTTGTAGAGTCTCAAAGATTTTAAATGAATTTTAATCAATTTGTTTATGGGGTTTAATTCAAATAGCCCATAGTCTAAATGACTGCCAACTATGGCATTGTATAGAAGTTTTTTAGAAAATGGGAGAGTACCCTACCACACCCCTGATAAAGTCCGTTCCCTAGCTAAAGATTATTGTTTTTGGTATTGATAACAAAAAACTTTGCAACTGATAGTTTAAAAATCTCAAAATAATTGGTATACGCAGTGATTTTCACAGAAAAAGAAATTATTGTTTCTAATTTATATTTATATTTTCTAATTTATATTAATTATTGTAAATTGTAACTTTGAATTCGGCGATTCAACCGCCATAGCAGATCGCTAGATTTTGCAGTTTTATTTATTGAAAATAAATACCAATCTGACTTGAAACTGCTGAGTTCGCTGTAGCCTGTATGCGACTGACACTTCAGTACGTTGGTATTTAGTCTATTCTGAGGCTGTATGGTCAATGATCTTTGCCTGTCCTGAGAGGAATTAAAAAACAATATTAGTCAATTGTGTGGTACTGCTCTCTAGTATAGTGTATAATCTATGGGTACTGCAGTGGTAAAATATGAGTTTCGTAATAAACACGTTAATGTTCTATTTTCTATTTATTCCGTAGTGAATCTAAAGCAGACATTAAAATTGATTAGTAGTATACCTTATTAGTTTGCTTGTGAAATTATATTGTGTTAACAACATGGAGTACCAAGACCAGGCAGATTACAATAATATTATTGATGTAATAATAAGCACCTTTGGCGAAGTTTTAAGCAGAGACGTATTATACAACATCGTTGAAAACTTTGGGGGAGACCGTAAGTAAAATTTATTTGCCATATTTTAAAAACGTATTGTTTTTCTACCTGTGATTGTGATACACACACTCGTGAATTACATCAAACTCATTTGGACGCATTCATCAGTGTGTTTGTAGGTGTGCAAGTGTTTGTATACGTATTTGTGTACAGTATTGTATATGATACATATTGCGCGCCTCTTTCTACAAGGCTATCGTTAGGGCGCAAAGCTAAAAATCTGCTTAAAACAAACCTTATGGTTATTGCTAAAAGGTTCAGTTTCATTTGCAGGTAAATTGTAAACCCTTACTAATATTTTCCCGGGATGCAAACCCTGCATTGATTTATTTGGCGACTGCACAGTATTGATTATTGCCGGTCAGACCGAAGCACCAACATCCTTTGTTCTGCCTTAGTTTGAATCTGAAGTTACATTTAGGTATGTGATTTAACCCACAATTAATGTATTTTACAATCTATTATGATCTATTATGTACTGCAGTGTTTTAGAATGTTAGTGATTGTAGATTTAAATGTTTGATGAAAATCTGCTATTTTTGTTTTCAATGTAAGGCCTTGCTCTTGATCTGTGTTAGTTTAGTTATACAGTTAAATTTGATTTAGATGGTACCATAATTGAATTGATATGTCTTAAGTGTAAAGTGATGCTGCTATCCTATTGTAGTATGTTAGGGTATGTTTTTTTCATTATTTCTTCTTCTTTGTAATCTGTATATTTTTAAAGTTAATAGTTCTTTACACCTATGCACCAAAAATTATGAAAATCAGAATCTGAATTTCTAATTATTATATGGCTATCTCTTTATATATATATATATTTCTTGAGTGTGTGTGTATGTCACAGAACTCCTAGACGGCTGGACCAATTTGAACGAATTTTTTGGTATACCTACATTTGGGTGGCACCTTGGATGGTTTAGATTCACAAATTAGCCTGACAGATGCCTGCTAGTATATGAGAGTCTGCTAGTATATCGGTCGAATTCTGTACACTGTACTGCACATTCTGTAATTTTTTTACGGAGGGCACTCTATAACCTATATTGAACCCTAAACTGTAATATTTTTCTGTATCTGGACCGCGCATCATGCTGTAACTACTGAATGAATTCAAATGGAACTGCACAATTTGAGTTCATACTACAAGGTAGGACATAGGATACTTTTTATCCTAAAACTCAAATCTGAAAGTGAAAGCTTTTTACAATTTATCACCATAACTCTGGCAAATGTAAATCAATTTAAATAATTCATTTGTATAGGATAGGTTGACATTCAACTTTGAAAGTGAAATTGTTTGACAATTTATCACCATAACTCTGTAAAATGCAAATCAATTTAAATATTTCTTTTGTATTGGATAGGTTAATCAGCTAATTTTGCTCAAATTTTGTGTAGATATGATGAATATGATTAGAGATACAGGACAGAACTCCTCAGCAGGCAGCCGAAAACCCCTCATTTAAGGCATAACAATACTGAATACATGAAGTGTAACTACATTTACGATGACTTCAGCGCTAGGACTAAATAAAAACTGTTAGAAATTTTCATGGTAAACTTTTAGCATACAAATCAACTAACAATGCGATTTTGTTTCTTCCGTTAACAATTACTATTTCTTGTAATTGATAGGAGCAGAGACTAATGGATAACAAATTATCTTTCATACTTCCAAAGACGGGCATCCATCCATTTACTGACTTGGGTCATCATAGCTTACCAACTGCTATCGACTAATATGTAGTGCTGCTTTTATGCCAAACATTATTAATGCAGTCATTTGTCAGGGGAATTCAAAGTATTTTAATTAAGGCAAAACAATTATTAATAATAATATGCAAATTTGTTTAACTATGTTGAAATTGTATCTGTACTTAATATCATAGGTTTGAATATTAGATCCTTCCAGTACAATTGCAAAAAAAATATGTTTGGTATCTGAATTACTGATGTAGGTGTAGACTATATAGCAGTATGTCATATATAGCAGTATATAGCAGTTCGCTGATTTTTTTTTATCTTTTTCTACCTCAAGGGGTAAGGTAAGCTGAAATCTAAAGGGGTAAGGTTCAAAAGGGGTCGATTTGGCATGGAATACCCCATATATATATAGCTTGATGGTCACAGGGCGCCACATAACAGGATGTGTGCCTACACCTGCCATGCCCTGCATTCACCCGATGGTTTACCGATGGTTACCGTTGGGTGGACCCTCTGCTTGCTTTTAATACTTGGTTAATTACAATATAGCTTAATAACATAACAATTAATAGCATGAATGCATGAATGAAACTTTATTTTTTAATTTTTGACTGTTGTCCTGTCTTTGTGAGTATCTTTGAAAGAGGTGAAGTTTGTTAAAAATTATTGTTGTTGTTTGTGATTCAATTAGACGATTCTTAAAGAACAATGGCGAAATCTTATTTGACTAAAATTTAAGCGTCTAGTGAACACATTTTTATCAAACATACTTTCAAAATTATCCATATTTTATCAAGCTATCGCCTAAAACAGTAAAAACCGGGTATTAAAATTCATTTTATACAAAACTTAATTGAATAATAATTAATTATCTATTTCCGATTTTTTAGTTTTTTAGATACTTTATTAACATATATTTTAAACATAAACCCTTAATGTCTCAGAGTTTGTCTGGATAGATAGCTGAATAGTAGCACAAAATATACTTGTTTTATTGATCCTACCATATTCCATGCTAGAACATTTGTAAGGCACCGGCCGCGCGTTGCTGTGGTTTTCTTGTATTTTGTTCAATTCTTAGGTAGAAAAAATAACTCGAAATAAATGCATTGCATTGCATGCATTTATAAATTGAGATATATCTTCAGTAGGAACAAAACACATATTTAAAAGAAAAAAATATAAAATCAGTTCAGTAGTTTCAGAGTTCAACCCGGACAAACATCGTGACACTGATATTAAATAGAAATAACGTACAAAAGTTAAAAACTGAATACGTACTGAATACGATCTGTTGCTGAACATCTCTTCTCTCTATCACATGTATGCAGATGATATCCAAATATATCGCTCATCTACCCTTCAAAATCTTGGTTCTGCTATTGCAGCTATAAATAATGATATGGCTGCAATTTCTGAGTGGAGCAGGCAATATGGGCTAAAGGTCAATCCTGCAAAATCAAAAGCTATCGTTATTGGTAGCTCAGGAATGATCGCGAGGGTTGATTGGCTGAGCATTCCTTCTGTTATTTATAATGGCATCGCTATTCCTTTTTGCGACTCTGTGAAAGATCTTGGTGTATACCTCGACCGGGAATTGTCATGGACAGTGCATGTCAAAGAGCTGAGTCAGAAAGTGTTTGTGGCGATGAGCTCGTTGCGAAGGCTGCAATCATTTCTTCCAATTCCGACCAAAGTTATGCTAGCACATTCTCTTTTTCTATCTATTCTCGATTATGCGGATGCAAGCTTTCTTAATCTGACCGAGGATCAGCTTAATAAACTTGAGCGTCTTCAAAATCTGGCTATTCGGTTCATATTTGGCCTTCGCAAATATGACCATGTTTCCGTATTTCGACAAAAACTCAAGTGGCTTCCTATTCGTCGTCGCCGGGATATGCATGTACTTTCTCTTCTGTACTGTGTGTTATTTCATCTAAATACTCCCTCGTATTTAAAAGAGAAGTTCACTTTTCTTGGTGAGCAATCTGGTGTAAGATCGTGCCGTGCGCTGACGCTGTGTATGCCTTATCATAAGACAAAATTTTATAAGCGTTCGTTTAGCGTACGAGCTGTGGAATTGTGGAATGCGCTTCCATTGAGCATACGACGATCCAAATCACTGGCGATATTTAAAAGAGCAGTTAAGGCCCATTATATTGTTAACGACTTTTAATAGTATGTATATATGTACTTACTCATTTATTGTATGTTAAAGTATTTAATTATGTAAGTGTTGTTATTATATATATTAGTTTATTTTTATATTTATTTATTTATTATATTATTTACTTTTTATCTATTTGTGCACACTAGTTTATGTATTGGCATGTAGTTATTTGCATGTATGTATTTTAATATTTGTACCACCAGCAGTCTATTCTCCTCTTCTTTTTTTTTTCCTAATTCTAAGGTTGCCTGGCAGAGATCGCTATTAAGCGATAAGGCCGCCTTTTGTATTACTACTTCTTTCGATGTTTCTGTTTTTGTTACATTTTAAATGTTGTGGTATACAAATAAAGAGTTTAATAATAAATAAATTAATTATTTTTTCAACTAGGTATAGGCGCCACAATTTTATATAAAATAATGTGATGTATGGAAGTTCGCCGTTTTAGCCGCAGCAGTTTTATTTTCAAACTATATAATACGCGGCCGAGCGTCCCTCTGCATATTTCTTGCTTTAGCATTTCTATACCCTTCGTAACTTCTAAAAGGTCTAATGTAAATTTAAAGAGGAATTTGCAGATAATTAATCAATTTTAATTATAAAACTATTTATTTGGATAAGGATTAACATCATGTTAGGAATGTCAACATTGCACCCATGTTTTGAGTGACAAATTATAACAAAAAGCGGTTATTAAGACATAACAGTTAGACATATAGCCTACCGGACTTTTTGTAGGTAATAATGATTACTTTCAACATGTAGTACATTATTTTTATATATTATCATTCATTATCATTAACAAACATCGTTATATTTCAGCCAATTTACAGAAAACCATAATAAAATACACTAAAACCTTCCACATGAGTCACACTATGTTCATTAGTGAAAACCGTACGAAAATCCTTTCGGTAGTTTCAGTTTTTCGCTAAGACAGACAGAAAGAAGCCTTTGTTACTTTTCACGTCAATCTAAAACAATTGCGGAAAGATAGCGATGCTATCTTGTTGGAACTTTTTTTCTTTTCTGGCATAAAAGAAGCCTATGAGCTATTCCAGACTATATTGTATGTCTCTGCCAAATTTCAGCCAAATCGGTTCTTTCGTTGTGGCGTTAAAGCAAACAGACATCCATCCATCCATCCATACATACATCCATTCATCCATTCATCCATTCATCCATTCATCCATACATTCATTCTCACAAACTTTCGCATTTATAGCATTAGTAGGACGGTACGCATGCATTCGTTGCTATGTGCTATATGCCTTGCTACTTGCTGTTATGAGTGAAGAGTTATGCACTTTATCTCAGAGAATATTTATCAGATCTTAAAATTAGACAATACATGCTTGATAGTATACACTTTCAAATAACGGACGGACGGACTAACAGACAGACAGACAGACAGACAGACAGAAAGACAAAAATTAAATAAAAATCGGTTTTGGACTCAGTATCGATTATAATATTGATGCCAGTTATTATGCTAGAAAAAATATACATACTATAATAAAATAGTTTTATATGAGGCCGCTATTTTGAAAAAAATAATAACTACCACCCTTACTAATTTAGAGTTTTTACTCATTCCTAACTAACATTCTGTATATTACATTTTTTGTTACTGCCACCAGTTGAAGAATCTGCAAATGCTGTAATGAACATCATTATGGAAGAAAAAGAAGTTAATAATACACAACCTGGTTCAAGTATAAACCAGTTAGAGCAAGCAGTAGAAGAAGATAACCAACCTAAAACATACAAGACCAGTTCAGATATAAATAACACTATGGACTATAAAACTTCTGGAATATTCAAAGCAGCTGCGTCAAATGCTAACACTTCTAGATCAGCAATTCCGCTTGTATATCAGGCTTCAAACGCGACTTCTGCTCCAGGTATGCAAAATGTTTGGACTGATCAGATTGGGAAAATATTTAAACATCATGAAAAGGGCTCACGTATTTTAATAATTATGCGAGGTTTACCTGGAAGTGGAAAGACTTATCTTGCTGAAAGAATTATCGATGCAATTTATTGCACGAGAAACCAATATTATTCAACTCATATACTTAGTACCGACGCTTACTTTATGCGCAATGGCGATTATATATATGATAAATCAAGAATTTCTGAGGCACACGAGTGGAATCAAAGAAGAGCTAGAGATGCCATGGCGGAAGGAGTAAGTCCTGTAATTATAGATAACACGAATATAGAACTTTGGGAAATGGAGTGCTATGTAGTGCAAGGGGTAAAAAATGGATACATTATTGAAGTTTTAGAACCAAATACACCATGGGCAAAAAAAGCAAATCAATTATGCAGAAGAAACTCTCATAATGTTCCAGTCGCCGCTATTAGAAGAAAGTTGGATAACTTTCAAAGTGGCATAAATGGTGACTATTTATTAAAGATATTTAAGTTGCGATATACATCATCTGAAAGGCCACCTATTTTAAGAACAAAGCCTCCATTTTCATTAAAATTAACAGATCAATCAATAAATACAGAATCTGTGAATATTTCGGAGAGTAATAAAGATTCAGTGGATGCAACTCATGATAATTCTCAAAGAAGTTTGGCAGAGATCACAATTGACAACTCTCAAAAATCGTCACCATTATCTAATAATTGTGATCAGTTTGCAGAACTACAAAAATGCCTCGAAGAGATGGAGAAAGTAGAAAAAGAGTGGGAAAATGGTGATAATTGGGAAGATAACGGCCAAAATAAAGCTCAAAATAGTGTGGATTCCGGTTCTGTGAGTTCGAAACCTCAAAGACAAAATAAGTTACTGAGATCTGGTATTACAGAAAATTTTCAATCTTCTGATGAAGTTGATAATGATTGGAGCAGATGTTTCAAGTTATTACCATCTTGGGGAGAAGCAAGCAATATTACACAGATGGAGTGTATTCCTGTTATAGAAAAGAGATCAAGTAGCACTTGCATAGAATACGGTGATACAACAATATCCCCTTCAAAAAATCCTTTAAAAGTTTTAACTGCTGCACCAAGAAATATCAATGAATATCATGTTCCAGTAAAAGATAAGAAAATGCCAGAAAAGTGGATGCTTGATAAAAGTACTTCTACTAATAATAACAATAATATTATAACTTTTAATTGTCCGAATAAAGAGCAGCATTTCAATGTATTTAGAAAACTTTTCAAAAATATAGCCAGATCGGACTTACGGGACGTATTTGACAATTGCTTCGGTGATGTTAACTGGGCTGTTAATATTGTATTAACAGGTGGAGCCGGAATTAAATTAGATAATGTTGATAGTAATGATTATTCAGATACAGAAGCCGAAGCGCAAGAGGATAACGTTGATTTATGCCAATGTTTAGCGGCATACGATATCATACCGGATCATAATAACCCATTGCCACCGCCAGTATTAGAGATAAATAATACTAGTCATAATACTCAGTCTACACCGACGCCTTTAAAGTCTAAAGGTAAAAAAGAAAACACGGTTTCAGTAAGTTCCATACAATTAAAACGACAAATAGAAAAGAATGTAGTCATATCGGATAATCATTACTCAGAACATTGTTTAAAAATAAGAAAACTTCGACGGGGTGAATCTATAACTGATGAAGTGGGAAACACTAATGATGAACAAAGTAATACAGTAACACCTGAGCCTCATAAAACTGAAAATAATGAAGCATGTACATCGTCAAACGAACAGTACATCTCAAATCATAACAATAATCCAAGCACATCAAGAATTGAGAATAACGACGCAGGAACAGAAAATTCGCCCGTTGTTTTTGAAGATATTGAAAAAAATTTAAGTATTAATTTGGGAAAAGAATTCGTATCTCAACTTGATGATATTTTCGGACGCCGTAATATGGAGTACCCTCCGAATGTTATCCCTAAAATTAATATGCCCATGTCCCTTTTGGAAGAAATCAACGCATTATGGATGGAATCACTCGTGGACCAACTAGATGAAGACGTTAAACAATCAGCAGAAATGATGGTCCAACAGGATGTAGAGTTTGCTTAGTGAGTATTTTTTTTAATTTATGTGATTTTTTGTTTCGTCTAACTTTTTGCGCGCAAAGTTAATTACTCTATTATATTTACAAAAAATCTTACGCGAATGTGTTGCGTACTTCCTACTAATGTTTTAAAAGTATGGTGTATACATAACAATTGAACTAAATGTGATTTGGTCCAGTAAGGGGTTTCATTCTATATTTAGAAGTTCATCTTTACAATATACTTAATTATTATTATACTGGAATTGGTTCAGATTCCACATGATGGGGAGTAGTATGCAGCTGGGCTAGTAAACAACATGATAATGCAAAATTTTTGCTGGGATCAATACTTTTAGAGAAATAACTGTACCTACTTATAAATTTTGCGTAAAGCACGTGCGTGAGAACCACCAGCTTTGTTTACATTGAAAGTTAATTGTGTTTGCGGAGACGTTGTTTAGACTTATTCTTCTTACGAGGGGAGGTCCAACAGTTGGTAGAATGAAAGGGCTTCAAATAAAATGAAGCAACAAATCTTTTGTTTCTGTTCGATAAAATCACCCTTAAGCTCAATAAATCTATGAATGATTTTTTCTAAAACATCGTAAACATATTTTTTATCTCCTGCCTTAAAATGAGCCAAATTTTTTACCCCTTAAGTATTTTTTTAATTGGAGAACCAATAAAAATCACATGGGGCTCGACCTGGACTCGGTAGGTTGACTAGTGATTCGAAGCCATGCGTGTGCAGAGCAGCCATTGCAGTTCTGTTCTTGTAAACCGGGGTCTTGTCTTGCAAGAGCAACACACAAGGGTCAATCTTCTCGACATGTTTCCTGGATGGCCTCCTTTTATTTTTCTAGTTTTGTTGCGTAGTATTCTCCGGTTATGGCCCTACCTTTTTCCTTGTTATCAATCAGTATTATCCGCTTACAATCCCAATACAATAACCATCAACTTTTCCGCCGACTCCGACACTTTGAATTTCTTTGGCGGTTTCCCCTTTTTTTGCCATTGCATAGACTGTAACAATCCCGGTAACAATCCCCTCCAAAATCTGCGCAGGTTGGTCTCCACACAACTAAAAAAATTGGTTTGACGTATCGACGCGTTGTCGTTCCTTTTTCTCGGTACCTATCTTTCACTGACTTTTATCACAGCAGGTTCAATTTTCTCCATAGTTTTACTTTTCTTCCGGATTGACTTGTAAAGCAGGCGAGTGTTCGTAAACGAATAACACAATAAAGCTGAAACTCAAAAAATAAAGATATTTGTCTAAAAATAGTTTTCTTACGATTTTCCACAGTCAATTAGCAAAAAAACAAGCAGAAATGACAAAAGCAGGCAAAGAACCCGAAGTACCTGATTTCAAGGAATTAATGGATTTGGATTTAGCACTTTCGATTTACCGAAAAGATATAGACGAGTGGCGTAACAATCTGCCAGATGACCTAGCCGCCAGATTGACAAGGGAAAAATTATATAACCTATTCCAGGACGTTCCTCATGACATCTTAACTGAACTGCTTATGGCTCATGATAATAATTTCCAAGAAACTGTTGAGGTAAGTAAATTTCTTTAAAGTTTACTCATCTTGTGTGTTAATTTACAAGTAATAATATTTATTTAGCTAGATACTGGCTCACTACCATCATTTAAAACTTTATTTATAAATGTCAGTTTTATTTGACCTACCTTGGCTTCTCTATGTATTATAATTATGAAACAAAACGTCAATAATATTCGGTTCTTACTTATGATATTGGCGTTTTGTCGTTACGTAAACTCTTTGGTTACGAATTCTTATTTAAAATTTATACAGCTATTTACTCATTCTTTGGTGTTTTGAAACCCCTTCTACTTCATTAGTTTTTTCCTCTTTTGGCTTTTTCTTTGCGTTACTTCATTAGTTTTTTCCTCTTTTTCTTTGCTTTCACTCAGTTTACAAAATGAAACGAGTTTCCATGGCACCAGTGCTACAGAAACGGCTCGAAGGACTAATGATAAGTATGGCGGTGGTGTAGCAAAAGAAAACACAGTGCGTTTTTGGTTCTAACGTTTTCGTTCTGGAAAGGAGAATGACCAGCACAGTATGGATCTAGGACACTTTCTAATACTTCTGTATATCGATAAATGTTATCATAAAATAAAGCTTGATTATCCTTATTTCGAAATATTTTTTTTTGATTGGAACCCCAGGTTCCGAGGAAAACTAAGGTTATCTTCATTGAGAGTCACAGGGCTCCAAAACACAACACTGCATTCGATTAAGCTTATACGTAGGTATACGAAATATAATTATTATCTCAACTCGACGTAAAAAACACAAACCTGCATGAGAGTGAAACTAATTAAATTCAATGAAAGCAAAAATGACAGTGATATAAAACGGGTGCATTTTCGATACATCTTCATCTTGGATAAGATTCAGCGATGCAAAGATACCTCCGGGTGTCTTAGTCGTTATCTGATAATTGCGTAGAAGCCAATACACATTGAACCAGTTATTCTTTTGTTATCCATATCGTAATGTCACTTAAAGTTAAGTTAAGTCATTATAATCATCGGTTATATCGACTAAGAACTAATTAGTAACTAACTAAATTACCTACCTATTTTTGATAAAATAATATTATAAGTAATCAGTTAGAAGCCAAATAAATGTCCCAATAAACAGCTGGAATAAAATAAAATAAAAAAATCATTTCGCTATATATACCAACGGTAAAACTTTGATAGCTTATATCTCGTAAACTTTAGCTTTATAGGAAACTAGTCTCACAAGCTAATGGCTCATATACTACCCATTGATCAATACAGTGGATTACAAAAATGGCCGGCAGTAGCAATACAAAGCGGCATAAACTTGATACTAAAATATTCAAACCCCTTTGATTACTACAAATAGCAAGGTAACCTTGACCTAATGCTGCATAGTCCACAAGTCCACGATAGTCGGCAATTCCATAACCCGTTTGACAACTACGTGATCGACTAGTTGACAATCCCAAATTTACTAGCGGTTTGGGGCACCGAAGAGATGTTAGCTCCCTTTGTGTGTTCTATCGACTCTATAATGGAGATTGTTCTGAAGAGTTATTTACACTGATACCGCCTTCCCTGTCCTCTGACTGCGCCTCACGTCGCAGAAATAAATTCCATCCTCACCATGCCTGGCATTTTTCTGCTATTTGGAATACCAGCTAATTTCGACCGCGTACGTTTACAAGTTGTGGAACAATCTCCCATCACATGTGATCCCTCCAAACTGCAATCAAGGTTATTCAAGGGGCGGATAGAAAAAATTGTCCACAGGAATACCCCAAGAACTTTCTCTTGAGATATTGTATTTCAGACGGCATTGTCAGATCTGACCGATTTTTTTTTTAGATTATATAAAAATAGATTTTTTAGAGTTAAAAGCCGGAAAAGCTCTGGTGGCTTCACACATCTGGTGCTGCAGATCACTTAAAATCAGGGGACCCACTTGCTCGTTTGCCCGCGTTAATATATATATCTAAAAAAAAAACTAAATCAGAAAATGCAGTAACAGGCGCGAGTTAGGAAATTTATGGTCTCCACCCGCGTGTCTGGGAGATCAGTTTAAGCCGTCGTCGGCCCCGGTTATTACAACTAAACCTAAACTGTAAAAACATCATACTGCATTTGATCACAGTGGTGGGTTTTTCATAACTTGGTAATAATGTCGATATGTTTTAAGATTAAATCATACCAGAGGGCTCTCAAAGTTTTATAGTCACGGTTTAATTAGATTTTTATTGCTTTTATTATTTCCAGTGCCTCTTGATATCTACCGGTAAAACCGAATATCTTGAAACAAAAAATGGCGTCGGCAGATATGTTATGGAGAAAGAAACTGAGAGACAGCAGAAATTGCTGGAAGAGGAGAGAAAGGTGAAATATTGTATTCAGTACATACGCAACTAGTTTGCAATAATTCTGAACAACTAGGCGATTTGACTCTACATCTTTGGGTATTGCCCACCCATAGCCTAGTATCTGGATTCTGGAATGCTCGACTTCGGGCACCATTGCCAAATGAAACATTGCACTGGTCTTTTATAATATTAAACTATATTAAACTGCATCGGGTGGACTGGTATACACGTATATAATAGATCGAGAAATATAAACCGGTAGACTGTACCATCTTAGAACCAAAAACTCATTAGCTTGATGTAACACTGCCCAGCGCAATCTAGTTTTACTTAATATTATTTTTAGTACAGATGCTAAAAAACTGGTATCTTTCATAGCTGTATATCGTGAGGATTTTAGATTTTTTCTACTGTTTTTTTAAGTTGCAAGTTTTTTTTTTATGTTGTTGTCCCAAAGTTTTGTTTTAACAATTTTATAATTTTTAGGTAAATTAATTATTAGCGCAGTAACTATAAAATATATTATAAAGTGCATGTGTTCAAAACATTAAAATTTTACTGTATAATTTTCTAACATTAAACATTCTCCAAAACAGTTTCCTAATATTCGCCATGATTTTTTATTATAGTAATAATTGAGGGACCAATCAGATGGCCCACCTGATGGTAAGTGGAAAACCATCGTCTATAAACAGAGCAACCCTTCACAGGGCATCCAAGGACCAACCATCATTTGTAGGGTTAAGTATCATGTGCCTGTGATGACACCGGCAACCATCCCTTCATACCGGAGCACAGCATTGCAACAATGCTGCTTAGCGGCAGAAATAATGGCGACAGTACTTCCCCGGACGAGCTCTGTCACAAATAGCTCTACTACTACTGATAGATTCATTGATTACGAATGACCAGTTCAATGTGAGTTAAGTAAGCCAGAAGAGTATTTGGAGAAACGTTTCATAGATGATGGTTTTGTTTTGTTACAGACTATATCGGAGGTGGAATGGCCACTGCTCCCGAAGTCAGAGAAAGTGGACATGTTAGTCGTAGACCATTATCGCGATGAGGCCGAGAAACATTTGCGCTCGAGGAACCAGTAAGTTGAAAACACCCTTAATAATTTTTCATTGTTAATTCAAAAAATTCAAAAATTCATAATTCATTTATTCAAGTACGCCTAAATTAATAAGCCTTTTTAAAAGCAATAATTTTAATTAGTCACGTATTCTAATTTATTTTACTTTATATTGTGTTGCAATCAATTGACTTTACTAGTGTAATTTGGCTTAGTTAAAAAATAAATTTAATTTGAAATGTACTCTAGAATAATATTTTTTTTCGCTTGGAAAATACTAAATTATTAATAGTTTTTTGTTATTTTAACCTCGTTTAGCAGCTCTCAGCACGTTAAAGCGACTTGAAGTGGCATCAATTATAAATATTATAGGTATACTTAGAACATAAAGAGAACTAAATATTTGTCTAAAAAGTAATAAAAACAACTTACGTTTTCAAGACAGGTCAGAAAAAATGGACTGTACAATGTGTGTGTACCTTTTGGGAGGCTTTGGTCGTGGCTAGCTACCACCCTAATCCCTAAGGCGTGCTGCCAAGCGATATAGCCTTCCGGTACGGTGTCGCGTAGAAACCGATAAGGGTTATGGGTTTCATTTAACTACCCTAGCCACTAACAGGTTAGCCCGTTAACGTTTTAGAGTTGCTTACAATTGAGGGCTAACTTGTAAAGGACTAAAAAAAATACATATTTGTGATTTGATTTTTGTAATTTTATCTACAGCTATTACCAGAAGGCTCAGGAATATATTAGGCGCGGCATGACCCCGGCCGCGACCTACGTCAGCGGAGTAGCCGAGTATCATAAGAGGATGTACGAATTGTCCAATAGCAAGGCGGCTGCCACTCTTATACAAGTAAGTCTTTATAAACTACTAGCAAACCGCGTAACAGCCTTGCGACGACTCCACCGCTAACATCGGCAACTTAGCGCGGGGCGGCGAGCGTTAAAAACAAAATAATAATAATAAATAAATAATAAATGCTTTTATTTTTACTCATATGATAAAAATTAAAAAAGCTAAGCAAAATACTACGATAATATAACTTATATGAAATAAAAACTACAATTAAATTAAAAAATTAAAATCTTATTAATATTATAAATGTGAAAGTGTGTATGTTTGTTTCTCAATCACGCAAAATCGGCTGAAAGGATTTGGATGAAATTTGACATGCATGAGGCATTTCAAATGAAAAAGGACATAGGCTTACCTTTTATCCCGATTCCCTAAGAAGTACAGAAATAATTATTTCAATCGGTTATAATTTGTCGGAGTTATGGTATAAATCGTCAAACACTCATCCCCTCTCCCAAAGGAACCGAGCTTAATATCGGGATAAAAAGTATTCTGTATTACTTCTAACACTTCCAAGAATATGTGTACAAAGTTTCATGAGGATCGGTTAAGTAGTTTTTGCGTGAAAGCGTAACAAACAAACTTACATTCACATTTATAATATTAGTAGGGATAGGGATTGTTGATGGATATAGTCTGTGATACCACCGAAAGTTAAAAGTAAACACTGGAAGATTTTTTTTTTCTTTTAAGTTCCACGCAAGCCGGTCTCCTGATAACTCCAGCATAGATCTGCACTACCTGAGAGTGGGTGAAGCCAAGGAATCCCTCGATCTATTCATCGATACGCACATTCAGAAACTAAGGGAGATGCTAGATAAGAATGGCGTTCAATTCCATACGCTATTTTTCATAACCGGACGGGGACTCCACAGTAATGGCAAGCCAAAGATTAAACCTGCTGTTATGAAAAGGCTTTTGGAACGGGGCTTAGCGTGAGTACATTTATAACTACATTATTTTGACCTAGCATACCATCGACTGTGACTCTTTTAAATATTATCTTTACGTAAAGTAAATATGTATTAGTTTATTTTATTTATTTTATATATATGTACTGTTTTTGTAATTATTAATATGTATGTATATTCTTAGAGCTTTGCGCACCGCTATAAGGATTCATATGGGAGCCAATTTCTCATAATGGCTGCCTGGATGAAATCACTAAAAGTGATAAGGCCGCCTTTGTTACACAAATTTAAATGACCTGTACCTTTGTTCTCTTTTATTTATTTCTTGTGTGCAACAAAGTATTTTTGATCGATTGATTGATAAAACGTGAGGTTTATATTATGGGACATAAGGTAAACTTCCATAACAGTGGCGCCAGTACGTGGCTTTGACTTTGACTTATAATTTATATTAAAAATGGAATTGGGCGACCACTATAATCGAAACATTTTAAACTGAACCTTCGGGTCATAAATCATATTTATTTCCCTCACACTCACAGGTCTTATAAAGAGGTCATATTATATGTAAATATAGTTTAACAATTTTAATCTTTATAATTACACAAGTAGTAAAAATGGTTTTAATGATTAAAGTAGGATCCTATTGTCACCCGTTTTGAAGTAAAGAGTTGAAGTTTGCACATTTTTGAACACCTGTCTTAGATTCTTTCAAGCATCTTTGTGACAACAAAGACATGCAAGTTTCTTACCA
The DNA here is from genome assembly GCF_905163445.1 of Pararge aegeria. Classification (NCBI taxonomy): domain Eukaryota; kingdom Metazoa; phylum Arthropoda; class Insecta; order Lepidoptera; family Nymphalidae; genus Pararge; species Pararge aegeria. Next base: position 6,572,853 of record NC_053194.1, read on the forward strand.
ATTTGCAAACCTTGATAACTAGACGGGTTTTGAATTTTAGGTCACCTAATCAAAGAAAAATTATTATTGCATTCTAACTTAATTTTCGAAACAATTAAAACAATATTCAATAAATTGGTTTATATACTTAGGGTTTATATACTTAGTTTTAAACTAATCTAATTAATTATTAATAGATAATTTAGTGATGTACATTTATATTTATAAGATATCTCGTGCACAGATATATCCTCTATATAAGATATCTCAGTAGACAGAACAGACGGACTTGACGTTTCAAAAGTGCGTAATAAGGCCTATAGTCGTAAAAAATTAATAGGCCCGTTTTGACATTTGTAAAGACCATAGAATGTAACTTGGAACGACACTGAAAGTAAAAATAAAATAAAATCAATTACATACAGTGTTTTAAAAAATACGTAATTTTTTTTGGGACGTTAAATAATATGAAAGAATATATCGCGAGTATTCTTTTTGCGCTTACGCAATTTATAATTGTTGCGAAACGTTTCGAAAACATTTACGTTCTCAGTCTTTTTTTTTTATTCTAGAGTTGTAACCATTTTTTCTACTGAATATTGAAATTAAATATTGTGTAGTAATCTTTACTGCAAAGAATGAGCTTGGTACTCAAAGCCGCAAATAAAATTTTGAATTGACGACATTGGGTTCTAAATAATGAGTCTGATTTGATGTATGGCACATGACTGAAGCGTCCCCGCGCGCACTGCGCAGTTTTTCGTTCCCCATCTTGTAAAGTTGACTGTGCGCTCGTTTAAGTTTGATATATATTGTTAACTATTACGTTAACTTTGGCTCTTCTACTTTGGCATTGATTTAAACATAGTGATTTGACTCGATTTTTGTGTTTGTTGTTATATAGTACGAACTCTGTTTCAACATGTTGAAAAGTCGACGTATAATCAACAGCCAGTCACGCGAATTAGTTGTGAAGTTAAAGGAAAACTTTGAACGAACGAACACTTTACAATACATAATCATATCAATCAAGTACTGATACAAACTTAAATTGATATATCGTGAGTATCGAGTACCGAGTCTTATGGTTCCATAATTAGTTACGTCGCGATGACAAATGTCAAAACGGGCCTATTACTTTTTTACGAATATAGTTTATATTACTTGAAATACATTTAGAATTTCTTACGTCTCAGTGTTAGTATATTCATTGGCACAAGCGTCAGTTCAGCAGGGCGTGTATGTAAGATTACCAAATGGTCCTTAATTATACATAGATTTTTATATATAATAAAATGCTTATAAAAGACTGCAATGTTTCCCACTAGATGGCGCTCCTGACGTTATAATACTGATGGAAAAGCATTACTACTGAACTAGAAAATTACAATTACTAAAATAAAATAACACTAAATAACAATTTGACATTAGCACCTGCCAGCTTACTCCAGTGAATAAATTAATGCACTTGTTTGATTTGTCTAGGTACAATAGAATTGGCAACATGGATGCCGCTTCTGTAGCAGACAAATCTCTTAGCTAAATTAAATTGACAAGTCTTAAAAGTAATGCTGCCCTTTTTACACGCCATCCGATAGAAAAGGATAGCACTATTTTCTAGTTCAATTTTACAACACTAGTTGAGTTGTGTCATTCACAACAGAATTAGCACTATTGCAAATGATTGCAATATTTATACAGGCTGAATTTCAAGTGGTCATGCATTATCAAAGGCTCTGATTTGATGAAAAGTAAATGCGCATAAGTGGATTTTTCCCAAATCCTCGAAAGCTTTTTGAAGATTTTCATGCCCGCCATATTGAAAAATTCACTCTGTATACAGGGTTAAATCAAAAATACCAGAAAGCTCTCGTCCTATAGTTGTTTTCATTAGAAACTAACTACATTTATCTACAACTTTTTGTTTAACTCGATAGTTTGTGAAACATTAAATATTTTACATATATAGATACTCTACTTGTTAGTAGGAACTACAAAGCCGAGGGATTTTTGGTATTTTTTATTTAACCCTGTGTGCCTCTTCTCATTTTAGCTTTTTTTTGTTTGCAGCTTTACCGAGAAGAACCCAGGCTTGCTTACTGCTAGGGTGTCCGCTATCGACAAATTATCTGACGAAATCGCTTAGTGTCGAATGAAATCGCTCGATCAAGAGCGATTACAATCACACCATAGAAACCTTTATTTCCCCCAATTCCCCCCATTCCCACAGTATTATGAGACGTACAATGTCCCAGTTTATACTAATCATTTCACTAATCATTTTATGTACACACCTTATTGCCCGTATTGCAATCATTGCGTTGTATGTGCTCCGCCTACACAAAATGTTCTGTGCGTCGATATGATCACAACCCCGCGTTCGTCATTTTTCTTCTATAGACAAGAACCGTTAATTTAGAATACAAGTGATATGTGACAAGTTCGGTTAAATGCTGCGAGCTTATTTGATGTTGCTGAATAAAACTTCGGCTTTGACTGGATTTTAACTGGATAGATTCCAGAATATGCAGTGAAAAGTGCTTTTTTTTGTGTAAGAAAGAGACTTTTAACAGCACGCACGGACGGAAGTGGCTTAAATTTATTATAGCTGTAAACTGTTCACAAAAAATCTAAATATTTATCAAGAACTGTTGAAAAACTGTCAAATGACCGCCTGGTAAATTGCACATTGAAGAACCTTGGTGATTGTTAAACTTAGTAATTGCACTGATATTTAGAAAAGAACTCGAGGTTGATGTGAAAAATGAAAATAATATACAGTTTTCAATAAAATCTAAGCAGAATATGAAATTTTGGTTTTGAAACCAAAACGGATGTTTTCAACAATAAAATTCGATCACATAAGCTGTTATTTTCATACCTGCATACATATTTTGATGGAAATTTATAAATATGTGAATACCAAGTGGAAAGATTGTCATCGCAATGTACTTTTACGAGAGAAAAAATGTTTTCTAGTCTGTTAAGTACTTATAAGACAGCATTTTTTTTTTCTAGTAAGTATGGTTTCATTTTTGGCTTTGCGCCATAATTTTACATAGCAGCTTAGATTACTAGAGTTTAATTAATTTATTGTAAAACGTTCACCCGAGTAGTTAAACTTCGCTCGATCCACATTTTTATAATATTCGCTTTAATATGTACACCGTTTGTCCAAAGTTTTATGAATATAAGTGTACTACCACATGTTCATATTATATCAATTTAGTATGAAACTTTTGTGTAAATAAGTAGGAAGTTTTCAGTAGAACTCGGATTCTTGTCGTATTATGTAGTAGTTAGTGTAGTGGCCGAATACAGAATTCTCAATCAGTTCAGTTTCCTCAATTATTAAGCGTATTCGTTAAAATTTAAAACAAGATAAGAGGACCTTGAAAATTGAGACACTTTTCAGTAGTCGGTGATCAATTTCATAAATAATTAATCTTATTTTGTCTAATACACACAATGCTAAGTTTTAGTTAGTAAAGTATCTTAAGATCTTAAGATTTATTCTCAGTTTATTTATATATACATTGACGTCCTTAAAAATAAGGATTACAAATCTGTAACAAAACTTCGACAATGTTATATTCATCCTACTTAAAGCGATGATAGAAAAGCACCTGTACAATAAGCCCGGACTTTAAACAAGGATTTTGTAGTTGTTTATACAGCCTGCTCAAAACAAAAAAAAAAATTAAGTTATTAACATAAACTGATGGGCTAGCCATGGCAAGACGTAGCATTTGAGAACAGCATTTTGTAATTGTATATGCACAAAACAGCTGGGGTCTTTGGGGTCTCAGCATACGTTCCTGAAATAATGGCTTACCGTTCTATATCTGCTGTTCTGCAGCTTTGTATATGCTTAGCCTCCAATTATGTTTCTTGCCATTTTCTCGTTATCGCTATTTTTCCGTATTTAACATATATTTTTCGCTATATAAGTTAAAAAGAAAATATAACATTATTTTTGAACATATTAAAAAATTCTTACACTATATTGTCTTAATAAGAAAAGTACAAATTTTTTCAAAGAAATTTCTGATAATCTCAGATCATCTTTATTTTTTAAATTAACTTTTATCTCTAGGTCCTCACTATATGATATTTTTAATTACGTTGAAATTAAGATACCTCAGATAGCCTTATAAAACTAATTTATTATTTTTGAATATCTAAAACGAAATTATATAATTTGATAAGTGAGCTCAATTAAAAAATATGCTTAGTAAAACACGTCAGATAAATGCTTTTATTATGATACATAGCTACATACAGATAATTGGTTTACAATGATAACTTTTGAAATTAAACTGTTGAATAGTTAGGAAGTCACTTATCAATTTAAATAATATAGAAATGGAGTTTTTTTAATACAAAAAGATATTATATTCTCTCTTATAAAACATTTTTATCAACTTTGAATGGAGTATCATTCTGTGTTACTAAATATCAGTATATTTTATAAGCTCTCTTCTCGGCATATTATCCTCTTGAATATGTCATGCGATAATTATTATGATATTAAGATATATTTAAAAATACCAATGATTTAAAGAACTTGTTTTATCTAGCATAAAAGGGAAAGAATAGTTATAAAACATTAAAAGCCTTATTGTTTGACATTTACACTTGGAATTTTACAATTATAACATGACAGGTGTTTACGATTAAAAAATAATTACAACAGTTTACTGTAATAGAATAAAATAAGAATTATCTTATTAATTGCATAAAAGTAAGTCAGTTTATGGACTCGATGGTTCTCGAGTGATTGTATTCGTCTCGTTTTGAAAGTAAATAAATTTTATTGTTAAGAAAAAATCTATGTCTTTGTGTTAGATTAGATACAATAAATAATGGATATGGAAGATTTTGGTCACATTCGTCCATTATTTTCTTTCGGTATACGGTCTGTACGCTTTTACACCGACAACATGCTATTTAAAAAACCCCAAAAAAGGTGTCTGCAAACGTACTCTTCTTGCGATAACTTCGAATAACCGTGTATCGCAATATTTTAGAACGGAGTGATAATAATAAAAGAGTTTTGTTATTTTCACTCAAAATAGTTAATTAGGACGGTGACTAAAAAGTATTTCTGTAGATAGGTGTTAGAGATTTTAATTATGTCGATCAAATGACGTAAGTAACTTTTAAAGCTGATAGCACATTACAAGACGAGACACGACTAAAGATTTTTAAGCACTTACTGAAAATATTAAAAAATTTACTCGTCCTAATTTCTTATCTCTCTGCTCTATCTTTTTGCGTATTGGTATGTAATGTCATTTTGAAAAAAGGGTGTTTAAGAAAGTGACTATTTCGTTTTAAATAATTTTACTTGAAATTGTTTGTCATATTATGACCTTGTACTGTTCCCATTTGTCAAACAATCTTTGACATTTAAAAATCTTTTTGTTTGAATATTATCGTTTGTAGTGTGCCATCAGAATATTATTATTATTCTTCTCTTGATGTTTCTGTGTCAATTTAATGTGATGAATGTTACAAAATGTAAGTTAGGATAAGTTTCAAATAGTATAGTTTACATCCAAATTACGTCATGTGACGTTTAAAATAAAGAAGAAATGATTGGCCTTCGCGGAATTTTAGGAATGGCATGTAGAAACATCTCCAAGTTTTAATTGAAAAGTTTGATGGTTATAGAGTTCGAACGTAAACCAAATGTTTAAACTTTATTTCCTTGAACTGCGGTCCAAAAGGAAAAATATTTTTTTAAAGTTTTGGTACTATAAAGGCTTATTTGGCCGATTTGTATACTTTTGTAATGGAGATCCATTTGTAAACGAGTTTACATGAAGGCATTAGATTTATTTTTAAAAATTAAAAAAAAATGCTATTTCTATAACCTAGGTGAACTGGCCTGGATCGTAACAGGGTAAAATTAATTAAATTTTACAATGAAACCATGCTGAATTTGAGAACTTTTGTAAAATAGCATTAATAATTTACTACTAAATATCTCTTGCAAATTCATACCTAATCAGTAGTAGAAAAATTATACGGCTAGTTTTCGACACCAGCATCTTTTGGAAACTTCGTATACCTACCTTCGTACCTTAGAATAGTTGCGAGCTGTTCGAGTCAGTCGTTACGAGTTTTAAGGCCTGCTAGAAATCCATCTAGGGTCTTAATAACGTTTTAAAGCATCAATTGCATCAGAACTTTTGAGAAAATAAAATTGTTTCTATGCTTCTAAAGCTCGTAGTTTACTTTTAAAAACCCTTGTGATGTAGTTTCTATACGTTTAAATGTGATAACTGTTAAAGATAAATCAAATCTTTAAAGTTAAGGGTACCATACGAATTAAGATGCCGGTTTCGGAAACTGCCCTGGTATTTTTTCCCTGTATATCCTTATCAGCAAATTATTAAACTTACATTGTCTAAGTATATTTAAATTATCATTATTGTGATATATAAACTAATTTGCAATTAAACCGATCACCTAAGGTTTTTCACTATAATTTTAAACATTGCCTTTTAACCCGTGATAGCAAATATCTTCGAGAAACTTTAAAAAAAGGCTAAAAGGTTTAAAACTAACTCAAAGGCTTTATTTAACTCAATTTTTAACAACTAATTTGACTATTTTTTTTTTAATGATTTCAGACAGACAGAAGTTTCAGATTATTCAGAATATTGTAAAACCATAATACTGGAAAAGAAAAACTTATAGGTGATCGGTTTCATTTCATACTAGTTTATTATAATACCTTTAGTGATAAGAAGTTTGGAGTCCTAAATAGTTTAGTTTTGACAGCATTAAAACTTAATTAAAAGATTTTACAAAAATAATTAATTTATGTCCAAAAGAAACAAAATAAGGTATGGACATATTTTTCTAGTTAGTACAATGTGATGGAACTCAAAAGTTTTTACTTTAATACAAAACTCATCCTGTATAAATATGGGATTACCTATTGGCTTACGGATGTTCCGATTCAGGCAATATTCAAGGTCAAGACAATATGCAAAACAGACTTTGATTAATATATAATAATTATTGGTAAGCGGAACACGGAAGTGAACAAAAATAAAATGCCTTGAAGTGGAGGCACCCACACAGAATGTAACAGGCGTTGCAAAATTTACAGTTAAGTTTTACATTTTTTTAAACGAACGTGACGATGATGAAAGATCCTAGGAAAATCTTTGTCTGAGTGACGTTCATATTTTCTTGTTTGTTTTTTTTTTCTTTTCTTGTATTTTACTAAAAGTAAATTTTTGCAAAAAAGTTTTTATATATTTTTATACGTTACGGGAAATTTGGGGGCTAGAATAAATCTGATGCAGTCGAGGAAGTTGCTTTACACTACAGCAATAGTTATTTACATACGTGAAATAACGTGAAATAGTCTATTAGCATAGGTGTTATGCTTTAATCTAGGGTTTAAGCTAGCTCCATTCTATATTTCCATCAAATCCGTTCAGTAGTTTGTGAGAGAGTAACAAACATTCATAAATCCATACATGCTCACAAACTTAAAATCTTATTAGGATTTATTTAAATCCTTGAGAGCGTTAAAAGCGTTGCAATAGTGCGCACGGGCACGTGAAATATATGTAGCTTTGTTTCTGTATAGCAAATATTTTTATTCTGCCAATATGTTGGAGCTGTAATCAGAAAATGTGAATTAGAAACAAAGATGGAACTTGATGTAAAAACTGATTAGGGGGTATGGGTTTATTTTAACTTTTATACACTAACAGGTTAGCCCGTTACCATCTTAGACTGCATCCAAAGTCCACACTTACCGATTGCAGTCCAGGGCTAACATGTAGTAGACAAAAATAAAACTTAGGCTGATGAAACAACATTAATCATTAGCGATAGCCAGGTAGTGATGCGCTACATTTTTTTTTAGTTTCGCATACAGCCCTTTATTTCTGTGTGGGACCACCATTGTTATAAATATATTTGAATTGTTTGCTTGTTAATATAAATTGAATTAATAGTGACGAGGTCACTTTGATTTGCTAAAAAATTTAGTGTAATATATCAGAATGAAATTGTACGGGTTAAGATCCTATTGGATTGATTAGGGAGTTTAAGAAAAAGGGCCAAGGATATACATCAGATTGAAGGATGGTTAGGATTCTTTACAATTTTTCCCCCCCCCCCGGTTATTTTAATGTTGCCACGTAACATAATAATGTACCTAGAATAGAAAAAAAAAAATAGTCGAGAAAAGTTTACATTTCTTGGCATTCTAAACTTCGGCCATATTTTGAACAAAATATGGTCGAATTTATCAATATTTTTAGATCCGTTGGATCCGGATTTCAATCATATGAAGTGTTGAAATTATTTCAGTGGAATATGAGATTCTAAAGTGATGTGCCAATAAGTATAAACAAGTTTATTAATAAGTTTTAAATGTTGTAGTGTAGACGTTGTCTGTAATATTTGTTATTTACAGTAGTAAGTTGGTTTTGAACCATGTTGACATAAAGGTTCTCCAGAAGCAGGTATGATGTGCCTGCCGGAATATCCATAATGTTCATCTTTACGGTCCGTTTTTATAGATCTAATGGTTTGAACTGGCACGAACTACACTTGCAAAATAAAATGCACATATGGTGCTTTAAGTGTGAACAGACCCAATCTGTGAGAGCCTTTAATATTAATAATCAGATCTCATGATACGGTTATTTAATGGTTTAAATTTAATGTTTGTAGGATAAGGTTTTAAAGTGTCTTTTGAATCGTGTTTGACGGTATTTTTTTATTTCTATATTTAAGTTTTTATTTTCGGTTGCAACAATTGAAATTATTTGCACAAATAAAAAATATTTTGCTAAAACTTGGTGCTTTATACATTTAATTTTGTACTTGATTAATTAACTCTAAAAAGTAACGAATGAAATTATATTAAACATAGCGAGCATTAAAGTGCGAGGTTTTACTAGTTGTCTTACTCTTTCGAGTGACAGCTTTACTTTAAGAGTACCACTCTAAAAGTTTGACTTTTCAGAGGTTTTATTTTACTGTACTTCTAAAACTTATCTGTATATAAAGAATAATAAATGTAATGTTGTTTTAAATACATGACTGCTTTAGCTTCACATAAGTGACTAGAAATAATATAAAATATATTTTTAAATGTCACCGTAGTTATTAAAATGTTTATGGTGTAGCCGAACAATCCGCGTTACCTTTAATTCGAAGAAGAAGGCAGCTAGATAGATTATATATCTGACACAGCCCCGTTACCAATACTGCCTTTGCCACAATCCTTGTAAGGGGGGCAAAGTGGGAACAAATTATATAATAATTAACTATCGAGGTATGTATGCATCTTCTAAGCAAGCGCGTCCCATCTTAGGCTTCATTAACACTTTCCATCAGGTGAGATTGTGGTCAAGCGCTAGTCTATAAAAGTAAAACAAAAAAAAAACATATAATATCGGTCACACGTTGGGCGCCAATATGATAGGTTCTTCTATTAAATCTCTAAACTTTACAGTTAAAACTTCGTATGATCTGTTTGTTGGAGTTAAGTAGTTGCGCCTATTTCTATTTAAAAAAAACGAGACAGTCTAAATTATCTAAACGAAAAAAAAAATACCTTACATTTTGGCGTTCAACGTGGGGCCAATCTGGACTAAGTTTAACTTGAAAAATGAACTACTATCACGAGTTTAAATCATAATACACGGCCTATTAAAATAAAAATATATTTCTATTAAATTTTAAGTTACCTAAGTTTCTAGTTTTTTTTAACATAAGTAAATAATTATACTTTAAGTACAATTTTCATGTCATAATTATGCTGTGAACATTATGGTAAAGTAAAATTACGAGAAGCTAAAGCAATCTTCCAATTAAAAGCTATTTACAGTTCCTGTCAAAATACCTCATGGTATGTATGAGTTTTGCTTTAAGCGAAATTTTCTGGAGGGCGGTGGTTCGCTGTTTATATATAAGATCTTGACAGAAGAAACCACTCTATCTAGCAAAAGGTTCTATTGCCGGCCTTACTTACTTTAGACAGAACGCACACTTCACATATTTACTAAAAAGTCTGCCTTTTTATACAGTTTACTTAATTATTATTAGTTGTTGTTAAATCTGCTAAGCGTCCGCTTTTTTAACATATAGTTTGAGGGAAAAATAATATATCGTTACGAAACAATAAATAGGTACATAGAAATAAATAATAAAAGATCAACAATTTACGTAACATCCAGCCCCGGATCTTGGGGAGGCACAACGAAAAATCTGTCCTGTCTCGGGAGTAAATTTATGTTAAAAAAATATTTATTTGTGCTCTTATTTTTTGTCGTGCGTTTAATTGATCATTTAACTGAATCGCACCCTAATAGATTAATCAATTGATTTTCTATTCAAAAATGGAGATTCGGCTGAACAGGCTGTATGAGCTGTATGGGCTGTATGGGCTGTATGGTTAATGATCTTTGCTTGTTCTGAAGGGGACAAATCAACAACAAAAACAACAAAAAAATAATAAAGTATGGGTTTAGAGGCTGTTCCGTGTTTTCTCATTTTGAATTACTTTACAACCCGCAGTTTAGTTTTTTCGGAATATGAGATATGAAAAGTAAATTTTGTGTACGCTTATTATGTAATATCATATACAATTGTCTCTGTAAGGATAATTCCCGTCCAGTTTGGTCATTTGTTCAATGTAATTTTTTCAACTTTTTTCAAGGCTGAATGAATTATTTTTGTTGTTATTGTTGCCCTGTGACCCTCTTACTACACTGCTGCTAGATCCGGGGCCTAAATATCTTTAATATTATAATTACAGTGTAAGTTACGCCGGCAGATTCGTCAATATTAGCTAGAGCTGGTCCCGTCCTTTGACGTCTTTTTAAGATTCGACCATGTATAAGTTACCAAAAATAAAATAAATTGGGAATTTTGGAATGTTTCTGAGAAGGGTATTATAATAAGTATTTATTTATAAAAGACAAGAAATAAGCTTTGTTATATTAATTTTGTTAACTATGATTTTTTTAAATGGCATTTCGCCCTAAAATAATGTCCGTAGATTTCTGTGTTTTTCTTTGTAAATTAGTGCATAAGTCCTAGTTTTACTGTCAATTGAAAGACAAATAAATTTGATGTTGTGCTTATTCAATTGTTTTCTTTGTTTATAAAGTGTAAGGTGACCCCGGGCTATGACATTGAAGCATGTGGCCATCAACATTTTCAGACTACAGCTGTGGCAACTGCTGGGCACAGGCGTTCTCCCATTGGAGTGAGGGATTTTGATTTTAGACCCCTACGTTGTTCTACTGAGGATTTCTTGACAAAAATACACAATACCGCAGAAACCGATAAGGGGTTGAAATGAAAAATCGCATAAAAAGCTCTCTCGATCGCGTGCTAACCTAAGCCTTATGAGATCCATAGTTGGCGGTCACGTTTCGAAGCGAAGCCGGAGATTGTTAACAAACGACGCGCCACTTTACCATAACCACTGCCCGAGCCAGGAATGGTGGAGGCGCCGGGGACTAGGGGCTGTGGTTTATTCGTGCTCTGAATCAAAGCTATGCTAATAATGACCGCGTTAGGCAGGCGAGTTGGTCATCGCAAGCTAGACTGGTCGCACCGGCGTCGCTGCTGCCCGACTGTGAGCAATTTGTGCAGTAGACCAAATTAGAGAGGCTATACTGCCACTTATTGGTCGCGAGAGCCTTGTCTAGACTGCAGGGCGGGAAAGCGAGCTTGGCATTTTGGTATGCGTTCTGGACTCTGGTAGAAACCTCTTCCTCACACAACGCCCAACGGCAGTACCTAATTTTCATTAAATATAGCCCAGAATCGTGAATAAATATTCCTTCGTATATACAACGAGTAAATGAAAACCGAAATATTCCTAAACAGGAGGTACATTATTTACTGTCTCTGAGACTGTTCTGTAAAACCAAAACGCTAATAGTTTTTGAGTAAACCAATACAATAGTTTTACTGAAAGAAATCAGATACAGCCCTAACATCACGTGCTAAATTAAAAACAAGTGACTCGCGTAGCGTAGGTATTATGCTCGTATCAGTCTTATCTTCGACAGGGTTGTCATAAGTAAACACTTGGAAAGTTTCGAATTAGTTTGTATGCAAAAATATGAAATATGCTTATGCATTCTTCAACAGTATTTCATAATTCGGCTACACGTGGTATCTCAAAAGACTTATTGAATTTGTCTCTCCGTTTGTGGGACAACAAAGACTCACAGATAAATAGACAAAACGGTCGAATATAATATAGCATTTCACTTTTAATGATAGGATAAAAAAAACAGTGTAGAAGACAGCTACTGAATAACCATAAAATAAAAGTATTGTAAATTTAAATGTTTGCCTTTCGCTTTTCAAGAACATTGGCTTTGCTACAAGCATTAAAAACATGAATGCTTCTGATTAATTGGTGTCTAACTGTTTCAGCTTTTACTAAAAGGTATTTTAAGATATGAAAAGTTTTTTTATCCATTACAAGTTAGTCCTTACCTGCAGTCTGTGGTAGTAAGCGATGACGCAGAGCCAAGATGGTTGCGGGCTAATCTGTCAGGGATATGACAGTTACAACATTCCTACCTCTTATTTGTTTCTTTGCCGCATCATAGGTAGGTATGTACTCGAACTTTAAATCACTTAACGGCACATCATTTTCGGTAGGTTAGAAATAAACCTAGGCCGAAGTCACCATCAGACCTGGCTAGAAAAATTCAGAAATTACGAATTCCCTAAAAACTACCAGTGCCGGATGAGTGCGCCTATTATATAACCTAATTCATGGAGAATAGCTCATAATAATAATTATTATTATGGCCTTTTATTAGGTATATATAGTTAATATCGTGCGGAAATGCTTATGGCTTAGGTACTCAAAGCTTAACGACGGAGCCACGGGACTTTCGCATACTACCGCGACTCCACCAACGGTTATCTGACACGCAGTACCAGAATATAAGGCTATGCGAAATTGTGTGTTTGTTTATTTTATTGTTATCTACGTTCGGCTCAAAATCTGTACCGATCTTGATGAAATTTGGCATAGAATAGTGGGCATTTTAATAAACGGCAAAAAATGAATGAGGATAAGTTTCGTAAAATAAGTACGTACCTAGGTACTAGTGGCGTGCATAGAGGGCATGCACAGGCTATGCAAATGATATAAAATGAAGAAAATCTCCAGTAATACAGTATAATAAAAATGTCATGAATTTTACTGTATGGAATAATAAATTTATAATCATGGAATGTCAATTAAAAAATAACATTTAAATTAAATTGGTACCTATATCTATATACCTATATATATAGATTTAGGTATATGTTATGTTGGTTTGTGTACGCTTCAAAAACTCAAAAAGTTCTGCACTGTTCTGCACTGATCGAGCAGAAATTTTATATTTCTGAAATAATACGCATCAAGGATTGTTTTTATCTATTTTTCTCAACCACTCAATCACAATGTTCCACAGCGAAGCGTGGCAGGGTACAGCTAGAAAATTATATTTTATTATCGGGAAGAGGTGGGGTGGTGACAATGTGTTCTGATCTGTTGCCACCACACGGCACCTATTACTATTTCATAATAAAAATTCAAAATTCAAAATTCAAAATTCAAAATTCATTTATTTCAAGTAGGCCTAATACAAGCACTTTTGAAACGTCAAGTCTGTCCGTGTGTAGTGACTCTACCACCGGTTCGGAAGGCAGATTCTACCGAGAAGAAGCCGGCAAGAAACTCAGCAGTTGCTCTTTTCCAACATCAAAAATTTACATTTTATATTTTAACATTCATTTTTCTATCTTGTGAGAGATGAAAGCGGAGCCGGATGCTTCCAAGCAACCTTGTCATTAAGAAACTCATCAATTGTATAATAACCTCGCTGTAATAAATGTGTTTTAACACATTCTTTAAACTTATGGATTGGTAGGTCCAAAATTACCTTAGGAATCATATTATAAAAGCGTATACTCAATCCCACAAATGACTTCTGCACCTTTCGCAGACGATATGCAGATGTCACTAATTTATGACCATTTCTTGTAAGTCGACTGTTTATATCCACTTTTTGTTTATAAAGACTAATATGTTGTCTTACAAATACTATATTGTTATAAATGTATTGTGAGGCTACCGTAAGTATACCAATTTCTTTAAATTTTTCACGGAGGGATTCACGTGATTTAAGTTTATATATTGACCGATAAGTATATACAACTCAATAAATAATGAGTAACTAGCTTACACTGTTACAGACAAAGCACAACTGATATTAAAAAAAAAACCGGTCGGGACTACCTACTTTTAAGGTTGTAGTAACTGCTGACATTAATAATTAGTTGCAGTCGAGTTTTGGAGCTCAGTAGACTCTAAAGTAAACCATTAAGTATTTGGATGACCTCCGTGGCGCATTGGAGAACGCTGTGGTCTTATAAGCCGAGGTCCCGGATTCGTTCTCGCCGGGGAAATTTGCTTTATAAATTATTAATATTCTCAGGTTTGGTCTCAGTAGTCTTTGGCCGTGGCTAGCCTTACTGGCAAAGACGTGCCGCCAAGCGGTAAAGTATTTTGGTACGATGTCACGTAGAAACCGATTTGGGGTGAGGTTTAATATAATGCACGCTACTATCTTAAACTGCATCTTAGGTACCACCATATTGCAGCCAAGGGCTACCTAGAAGTGAAATAAAAAAAAGGAATCCAAACATAACATAGAATCGACACATTTGGAGCTATGGTTTAAAACAAAAGATTGCAAACACGAAGGGGCCTTACCAGACCTCAACCCACGATTAACAACGAAATTAATGCAACTTAATCAGGTTAAACTAAGGACAGTTGGTATGTTAGTATGTTATAAGTATTTATGTATATTATTCATAAAAATATGCATCAGTCATCTTAGTACCCATAACACAAGCTACGCTTACTTTGGGGCTGGATGGCGATGTGTGTATTGTCGTAGTATATTTATTTATTTTTTATTTACCTTTCCATTTTAGGTATAACTGACAGTCATATCTGCAGAGCATGCATGGAGACGGAAGAAACACCGATAGACGTGATTCTCCAATGCAATGGAGTAGCAGAACAACGCGCAGCACACCTTGGCTCCTCAGCAACACTACATGAAGCACTCGGCGACCTGGGCGGCCTGCTAAGCTTCTGGAGTGAGCTCGGCTGCTTGGCGTGATCCAGCGGGTAGCCGCATCAGGGGCCATACGTACAACGGACGGTTCCAGACCAACCAAGTACGGAAAAGACCCAGGAGCAGAAGAAGAAGAAGATAACATAGATTCGCAACATAGGTACATCGTATATTGTGACTATAGTTTCACAAAGCCGATAACACTCACAACTAACGACGTCGAATTAATTAAAATCTATTAATTTGTTTCGTTTAATTTATTTAACTCTATAAATCTTTTTAGTCTGTTACCTCAATAGTAGAGAATGTAAGTAATAAATAAAAACTTATATGTATAACACTTATAGCTAACGTCCCTACTACGCCCGCATTTACGTCGGTTTTTTTAAATATCCCGCAGGGACCGTTCGTTTCCTGGGTTGAAAAGTCTTGCCATCACAAACCAAAATGTCATTAAGATCGGTTCAGCTATCAAGCTATGCATGGATGGATATGGATAACAATGATTTTGTTTTTATATTCTATAATAAAAATACACTATGTATGGACTCAACACACAAACTCAACTCAGACTCAACACAAAATCAGTGCAGCTATTGAGCCAACCAGGTAACAAACAAACAAGACACATTGCAAATAAAAGTAGGTACTTACGGAACAATGAATAAGCCTCCAATTTTTGTTTGGGGTAAAATTATCTACCGAACCACTCTTTATATAAGATGAAGCGTACTTAAAAAATATTAATTTGAGAGCTTACTTCTCAGCCTTTGGTCAACGACCTTTACAACTTACAAGGGAGTCAGACGTCTTGGCATGTAGGTATTGTATGCAAAAGAACTAAGTAAGTTATTATGTTCGAGTGCTTACGTAAATCTAGAACAGCAGTGATTGTGTGCGAGCTTGACGCTCAGGTCACAATTGAATTTAAAAACACTAGAGAGAACAACGGAAAATTTCCTCGCGTTTAAATGTGATATATTTTTTCTTTTTTTTTGAACTTGCAATGTTACGCAGTTTACCTGCGCTGAACATAATAAATTAAATGCTGCAAACGAATTTTAATCTGAGAGCCTCCAATAATTGTTGCTGATGCACTGAAAAAAAAAAGTTTATATTATGGTTGCATTGGGATTTGGGGTATAGTGTTAAGTAGGTTATTTAACTGATCTGAGATTCTTACTTTTTTTAGAAAAAGTATTGTTGTCATTTTGACAGCGTAATACATGGAACGAATCTTTTATGAACTTCTAAATTAAATATGTAAAATTTGCTATGTCTTCTGTTATATTTCCGAAAAATAACAAACTGAATAAGTTTTAATTAGAAAGTTATTTTTTTAAGGTACATTGAATTGATTAAGTTAAAAACAATACCTCGAATTAGCCACCGGGCTTGTTTGCTGCACTGAAGAAAGGTAGACACAATGGTGCCGATTCTGATGTACACAATTCTCTAAACTAAACTATAGATAATATTTATTAATTTTAGAGTACAGAGGAATTGTAGCTTCCAGCAGTTTTATCAAGCACCTCTTTAAAATTTCCCACGGCCTCTCTGGTCATAGTCGTAATGGTACTTTTTTATGGTGAATGAGTTTGTTTATGTTTTCTTGTAAATATTTTTGTTCGTATTTCAATGCATAACATAAAAGCATGGTCAGAAAAATAAAAAAGGTAGCCTAGTGACATCGGCTGTGAGATCGGCTTTACTGAAGCGATGATGGCCTAGTGGGTGGAACCTCTGCTTCACTTACGGGGGGCCGAATTCGAACCCTTTCTAACTTTCAAAGTTATCTGCGTTCAACGAATTAAATATCACTTACTAAAACGCTGTATGAAAACATCGCGAGGAAACATGCATGCCTGAGAGTTCTCTATAATGTTCTTAAGAACGTGTGAAGTTCACCAATCCGCACTGGTTCAGCGTGGTGGACTACATCACTAGACCCATCCATGCCTAGTAGAAGGCCGGTAATGGGTTGATGATGATGATCCTTAAATACTTAGTTTTAACAGAACTTTTGTATTTTGTATATTGTGTATTTGTACCTAGGTGTTATTCGTACACAAACCACAAACAAATATTTTAGTTAAATATCACTCAATAATCTTAGTCCAACAGATAACTGACTATTCACGAAATCCTTTTCCCCTAATAATAAAACTATATACTTGAAGTTTGAAAGGTTTCTATAATGGGGCAGAAATGCAGTTTAATGAACAACTTCCATAAGGACTGAAATGGTAGTTAGAAAATTGCATTTTTTGAGGTTAGGTAAAAACAAAAAGGTCGGCATTAAAGTTCATCGTTTAAAATTATAAAATACCTGCAGCAATTCTTTATAAATAACGCCTTGTTACGGTTTGTACAATAGGGGAGGAAAGTTATATCACATTTTTTTTATATAAATCTTATAAAGAGAAAAGAGATTCCTTTTTACATTGATGCAAAAGAGGCATGTGGGCTAAGAAAATAATTCTTTATTCTAAAGAAAGGTTGTTATTATCGAAAGCTGCATTATGCCTAAGGATATTTATAATTAACTGCAGAATAAATAACAACCGCAAGCTTAAAAGTCAAGGCTATTAAAACTACCTTACATTGATAATATTGTTTTAAACTACCTGTGTAAAAGAGAAAGATATTTTGTAATTTATAAAACCTAGTATATTTGTTGACGTGCAAGTTTAACTACTATAATAGCTGGCACGGGAACAGGGCACTGATGAACGAAATGAAGTAGATAAATAACGTTTCAAAAGTGCTTATATATTAGACCCACTTGAAATTAATATTTTGAATATTATTTCGAAAGCGACGATAGTCTATTGGTACGCACTACGGCTTCACCTTCAGGAGGCCTAGCCCGAATTCCACCTAGGCCAAGCCTAGTTCGTTTTAAGCAATTAAAATATCACTTGCTTCTATTGTGAAGGAAAGCATCGTTACCTCCATGCCTCAAAGTTCTGCATAATGTTCTTAAAGGCGTGTGGAATCCACCAATCCACACTTGGTCAGCGTGGTGGACTACATCCAAATCCCTTCTTATTGTGGGGGCGTGCCCTGTTGTGTTCCGGTAATGGGTTGCTATGATTAATATAATTTACTTAATAATATAAGAGTGCATCTGGATTATTTAAGAAATATTAATTAAGTGTAAAGTACATTGGTTCAGTACAACGGGTCTTGTGTGTGTTGCAATTGCATGTTTGCCTATAGGAAACGAAGAACTGGGGTAGAATCCTTATTGGGCCTTAAACATGGTTAGATATTCGTATAGAAGCTTGGGAACATGTCTTAGTTTTGCTCTGAATCGCTTTCTTCTACAAGGGAGTAGGCTAGTACCAACCTTGTTACGGGACATTCATAGGCTAAAAATATTGATGATATAACCATATACATAAACACAAGACAATAGACAGGATACTCTTACACGTGTGTACTTACCTAATATAAAAATCGCCTTATAAGTAACACACTGAGCGCTTGTTTTACGTGACACATTTTACACCTATAGACATAGAGAATAGATTGTACAATATATTAATGCTTATGCCTTGGTAACACATTTCTAAACTAGAATATAGTAAAATTAGTTGCATCCTATTCCACAGGAAACTGTAAAAAGTATGGCTCTACATTTTTTTAGTTACGTACGAAGATTGTCAACTGCTTGACTATTTTTCTTTCCTCATCGGACCCACAAAGGCTTCATATACCGGCCGAATGTAATTTTATCCAGCTGGCTAAAGAAATTAAATCATGCCGTTCAAAAAAATCGCCTGAGGGCATACCTACAGCAAAGACTAAAGCAGACAATACAAATGGCCTTGATGTGGCAATGTGCAAATATCCTAACGAGTTATTATTAGAAAACATTATAAGTAGGGTCCAAATTTGCGAGGTTGCGCGCGAAGCGTCCGGCCTGCAAGCGTTTCTTTTGTTTCATGGCAAGATATTGCTGTGATTGCTTACACAGTGAGCAAAATTGATTTGTGCCGATGTTTTATAGAGTATACTACAATTCCAAAAAGCGTTGTTAGCCTAGTGGGTAAGGTTTCGGCTTCCCTTGTGGGACCGAGATCGAACTGTGCACCACGCACGTACCTTTAACTTATCAGAGTGCGATTTTTTAAAATTTAAACGATGAATAATAATTAAAATATTAAATATCGGTTTCCCTTGGTTTTCCTAATCCTAAGGTTGCCTGGAAGAGATCGCTACTAAGCGATAAGGCCGCCCTTTGTATCCTACTTTACTGTTTTTTTTTCCTATTTGTGCTGTACGAGTACGTACGAGGTTTTATAATGTGTATAAATAAAAAATAAAATTAAAATAAATATTAATTATGTGGTATAATTTATGTGTGGTGGTAGGCTTCGCCGTGGCTAGTTACCACCCTTCCAGTAGATGTGCTGCTAAGCCATTCATTGTTTCGGTACGATGTCACCTAGAAACCGTTTAGGCAGTAAGTATGGCAGATATGGCATTTATGTCAGTTATGGGCTTTATAAGAAGGCTCAGAGTCACTCAGCGGGCAATGGAGAGAGCTATGTTAGGAGTATCTCTACGTAATCAAATCAGAAACGAGGAGATCCGTAGAAGAACTAGAGTTACAGACATAGCTCCGCGAGACGCGAAGCTGAAGTGGCAATGAGCGGGGCATGTGCCCCGCCCATTGCCACTATCAGCATATGGGCATAGCTCTGAGAACCGATGGACGTTGCTGTCTTAAGGTGCTGGAATGGCGACCCTGCAACGGTAAACGCAGCGTAGTTCGCCCCCCAACGAGGTGGACAAATAACATCAGGCGATTAGCTGGTAGACCGTGTATTGTGGAACACCCTATAAAAGACCGATGCCCAGCAGTGGACGTCGGTTGAGGTGATGATAATGATAATAAACCGGTATGGGTTTAATATAATTGCCATACTCACTAAATAGTTAGCCCGCTACCATCTTAAACAGCACTAACCACCAGGTCAGACTTCAGTCAAGCTTTAGCTGTGAAGGAAAACATTGTGAGGATCGTATGAAGCAAGATTAAAATAATATTCCATTTTACAGTAATATAATCAATATTACTATAAAATGGAAAATAATTTTAATATTAAGCTATTGTTATAATTTGCATTGCCATAGAATGATTGAAAAAGTTTATAGCACGGAACATGTTATGTTATATTATAAGATATAAGATCATATTTTCTAACCTGCAATCACGCAAATAAAGATTTGAATTTGAATTTGAAACCTGCATGCCTGAGAGTTCTCCATAATGTTCTCATGGACGTGTGAAGTCTATCAATCCGCGCTTGGCCAGCGTGGTGGAATATGACATAAACCATTCTCATTCTGACAGGATTCCTGTACCCTGTAGCAGATGGTGATGATGTTACAATTCCAGCGTGCACTTGCAGTGTATTTATGCTGACTATTCCGCTGCTAATGTAGGTATGCGAGGCATATACCCTGCGTTTTCCCATCAATAATTGAGAGCTAGAAACTGTCGTTACACTACACAAGAATTTCCAGCTTAGTTCAAGCGAAATAACTTCCTCGCTAGGTTCCCCGCGTAATCTAGACCCCGCTTATGTGTTGCAATCTCGGCAACTTCCTTCCTTTTTTAATTTAAATAATAGGGTTGCCAGCAAGAAATGGATAAAGTATTTTTTTAGCATTTATTAATTGTCCGTCTATTAGCGTCCACTAGGGACATGTCTCCTCTCTCATACGAGAGAGAGTTGTAGAGCATACACCCATCATCCTGCTCTAATGCGATTTGGTGGGCTTTAATAAATTCTCATTTAACGCGACGAGAGAAATGGCTTTACGTGCTCTGCAAGGCACGGGTGTGGACACCGCCAATTACTTAACTCAGAGAATCGAATCTACTTACTTTTTTCATTGAGGTTGATTTAACTAGTCAGCATTAGTTTAATCTTTATATTATAAGTATTTATGTATATTATTCATAAAAATATTCATCAGTCATCTTAGTACCCATAATACAAGCTACGCTTACTTTGGGGCTAGATGGCGATGTGTGTATTGTCGTAGTATATTTATTTATTTATTTATTAATAAAAGCCCTGCCAAGGTGCTTCTAAAAAAGGTTATATTCACGTATTGCTGACCTTTCTTGCAAAGCGTTAGACAATGACATTGGTATGTAGTCGATGCGGATTTCTAATCACTTAAACATTTTTCTTGCACTCTTCAGATACATACCGCTAAGTAGTGTATGTACACCTTCCAGTATTCACGGTACAACTTAAACACCAAAGCATATTTTAGGCAAACACGATTTAAACTAGACAGACGACGATTGAGCACAGATCCCGGGTTTTATACCCGGCAAAAGCAATTTGAGAATTAAAAATTTATGGTCTGGTCTGGGCAGTGGGCTTCGGCTAGTTTAGTAACTAACGACATAGGCGTGCCACCAAGCGATTTAGCGTCCCGGTACGTTGCCGCGTAGTAACCGATTATAGGTAACTGCTAACAGTACCAAGTTAGCCCGCTACCATTATATACTGCATCATCGTTTATCACCATTGTAGTGGTGTAAAAAAAAAAGAAAAAGAAAATCCAGAGTGAGTATGCATCTTCTAGGCAAACACGCCTTTACCTTTAGATCTAATAATTGGTTTTTATCAGGTTTTACTATAGAGCATAAATTATGCATGTATACTACATGCCGATTTATCATGTGTCCTTTTTAGTCTGCGACCAAGAACAGTCAAGCGTTTCACGTCAACCAATGGACGTCCACTGCTGGACATAGGTTTTTTGTAGGGAGCACGAACTACCACGGTCTTGTGCCGCTTGGTTCCAGCGGCTTCCTTGATGTCATCTGTCCACCTCACCGGGGGTTTACCAACGCTGTGTTTACCAAATCAAATTAAAAAAAAGTAAACTGAGATTATAAATCCTATTAAACTTTACATACCACAATATTATTGGCATCATTATCATCATCATCACATCAACCAATTACCGGCCCACTACAGAGCACGGGTCTCCTCCCACAAAGGGGTTAAGGCCGTACTCCACGCTGACTCAGTGCGGATTGGTGGACTCCACATACCTTTGAGAACATTATTTAGAACTCTCAGGCATGTAGGTGTCCTCACGATGTTTTCCTTCACCGTTGAAGCAAGTGATATTTTAATTACTTAAAACGCACATAACTTAGAATAGTTACAGGTGCGTGTGGGATTCGAACACGGCCACCAGAAAGTGAAGTCGAGCTCCTACCCAATGAGCTGTCACCGCTTCCATATTATTAGCATTTGGTAATATTTCCATGTACATAGGTAAGATTATACTAACGAAATATGAACGCCCTATTTTTATATAAAATCGCGTTTTTTTTTAGTAATTATTAAATACGTTAAGTATTAGTCATTTTGAAATGAAACAAAGCTATTAAATTGTTTTACTATAATAAGTAGACTAAACTAACGTAACACTGCGTACCTAATGAATATTATATTGTAAGTACGTATAAACTTAGGTAGGTATTTCATTTAAATAATTTAGAAATATATTTTTATGATTGCAATAAAACCGGTTTGCTTAATTTAGGCTAGAGGAAATAGTTTATCGCTACTATGCAAATATATTATGTATAAACACTCACTACCTAAAGGTTATTATATAGCCCCTTTTTAAATCTTTAACTGGAAACTTATCTACGGATTACGAGGTCCCGGTATTGATTTTCAGGTTGGAACAAAGATTGTAGGTATTTATATTGTTAGTCTAATGTTCTGAGTTTATAAGTTGAATACGAAGATGATGATGATGAAAATAAGTATCATAAATTTTTTTTTGTCGTATTACGTAAAAAAATTAAACAAATAGGTTAGATTATGAAAAACATCAAATGAACATGTATCTACACAATGCAAAGTAAACACATTTTAATCCGTTAATCGGTCTGTATGCTTATGATATAAGTGTTAATAATGTTATGTACGAATATAATATGCATTTATTAAAATTTTGAAAAATAAAAACTTGCAAAAACCCCCGCGATTTAAATTCGCAATGCCAGCGTTAGGTTTGTGCAAAACGGAACACTAATGAAATCGAAAGGCTATCACTGAGTCAGCGAGTTAGCTTACGTTTAGCCCGTACCAGTTTACCTTGGCAATGAAAGTGAATTGGACAATGTGAACCGAGCTTTTGTATAAAAACCGGAGCACTCCTTCAGAAATTATTCAGTTGCCAGCATAACCAGAATAAACATGTACGCTAAGGTGTGTATTTTAATTAGCGAATAATTATTAAATTTTGTGTGTCTGAATATATTTATTCTAAATATTTGTTAATTGTTCACAGTTGATCGTCGCTCTTTGCGCTTTAGGCGTCGCCCACGGAAGTGGCCTCTTGGCCGCTGCCCCAGTGGCATACAGCAGCCACGCCGTCGCTGCTCCCGCTGCCGTTGTCTCCAGGACCATCACCCCCGGAGTCACCTCAGTGTCCTCATACTCTACCCAGACCGCACACGCCTCTCCCGTCACCACCTACGCCGCCGCCCCCGTCGCCACCTACGCTGCTGCCCCCGTCGCCACCTACGCCGCTGCTCCCGTAGCTAGCTACGCTGCCGCACCCGTTGTCGCCAGGAGCTACGCCGCTCCCGCCTACAACACCTACGCCGCTGCCGCTCCCGCTGTAGTGACCAGGACTATCTCTCCTGCCAGCACATCTTACTCTTCCTACTCAACCTCCACCTCTCACGGATCTCCCGTCGCGACTTACGCCGCCGCTCCCGCTGTAGCCACCTACGCCGCTCCCGCCGTGGCCTCATACGCCGCCCCAGCCTACACCTCATACGCCGCTCCCGCTGTCGCCTCTTACGCTAGGACCTACGCCGCACCCGCCGTAGCTACTTACTCCCGAGCGTACGCCCCCGTAGTCTCCACCTACGCCGCGGCCGCGCCCGTCCTCAGATCAGCTGTGTCTTACTCCGCCGCCCCCGCCGTGTCTCACATTGCCTACAATGCCCACGGTGCCAACTACGCCTGGTAAACTGAATCATCGAATCTGTACCTGTAAATAAATATCTAAAATAAAACGACTTCTCGATAAGTAAAGTTACTCAGTTGTTTCAATCTTGTTTCAAACCCATTGTTTTATCCCATTGTTCCCCATAATTAAAATAGCTGCCGCATTTGATTGCTGACTTATGGTGAACACAGGGATATACTAGAGGGACTAACTAGAGTTAGTATATACATATCATTAGGTATGTATATACTAACGCTAGTTAGTTATTTTTGTTTAATATTTGTATTAAGAACGTATTATCGCTAAACGTTGCTTAATAATCTGCGATTCAAGATTTTTTTTAAACCAGAAGTCAAATTTGAGACTAGCTAGAAGAATATAGAACCAATTTGTTGAAAAAATCTAAAAGTTACAAGACATTGTGTTAATTATGTTAGGGATTGAAATAGAGAATGCAAAAACTATATATTATTACAACAAATATTCAAATAAATCAAATAATCTTACGCCGCACCCTTTTAATCTTTTATAAAGATTATTTGATTTATTTCAAAAAATTTCAAATTACCATACAAATAATTATAATTTCATATAAAATATTGAATATTCAAATACCTATCAGGAAATAATTAATGTTTCTTACCTTTAATAAAAAATAGTAGCCAAGTCCCTGTCATAACACTTATAGGCAAAAAAGGGTTCCGTAACTATGCTTGAAAATAAAAGATTTATGTGTGTTGTGTATCCCGGAAACTGGAAGTGTTTTTCAAATAAGAAGCAAAATGTCACCTATCATCAATAACCAATGGCAGTCCAATGCTGGACTAAAGGATCCAACGGGAGGTTTAACCCAAAATCAAAACGCTGGGCAGACGGGTTGGTGATCGCAGTGCAGTAGATGGTAGTAGTAGCACACAGGATGCTGCCCATTCTCCGTCATTATCCCTCAGTCGCGTCGTACGACACCCGCGGGAAGAAGAGTGGTGGTGACAACCGTATTCTGATCTGACGTTACCACACGGTACATGTAGCTTTTCTTCCAACTATTACACCCCGTTTCCACTTGTCGGGTGTCGTATTTAAATAGATATAGCTTGTGTTATGGGTACTAATATGACTGAACAATATTTTTATTAACAATATACATTGGATATTGGATAGAAGCAGGCGTTACATTTAAATTAAGCTTAATTTGCTATACTCTGCGAACAGCAGGAGATGGTGTAATTTATAATTTCTTCAATCCTTATACTCCACACCAGTAATGTACCCTTTACGTACGTTTCGCTCCGAAACCGGGGCATCTTCAAGAGATGTTGACTTTACAATTAATAATTGTTAAGTCAACACACAGAATGAATTTTCATAATGAATAATATACATAAATACTTATAAAATACAGATAAACACCCAGACACTGAAAAACATTCATGTTCATCACACAAACATTTTCCAGTGGTGGGAATCGAACCCACGGCCTTGGACTCAAAAAGCAGGGACGCTGTCCACTGCGCCAATCGGCCGTCAATTACATAGGTATTTTGAAGGGAGTTCCAAATATCAATGGAGTCTTGTGTCGCATGGATCCAGCGGCTCTCTGCGACTTGTCATATGTCCATCTGTCCAGATAGAATAGAAAAAGAATTAAATAAGATCTATTTATTAAACATAACATGTAATGGCAGTGTTGTAACAGTTGGTGACAAGTAGATAAGCTATTTTATTTCGCACTTGATCCGGATATGGTAACCGGAAGACTACTTGTCTATAAAAGGTGTAAAATTTAATAAGACTAGTTTTGTGTCGAATGTGATTGCATTATACGTATAATTTTTTAAAGTTTCTCAATAAAATAGCAGTTAGACGGTTAGCATTGGACGAAACTATAATATTGCACGACTCATGATGCGAAGCATCAGAGAGTGCTTTACGATCGAAAAATTTTTTTCGACTCATTTCGGCGGCTATTTTTATTATTATAGCCTTGTTAGTTCACGGAATCAAGATATTTTGCATACTATTGTCGAGATAATTTAATGGAGATTAATTCCATACTTTTAAAAAATTGATTTACTGCAATAGAATTGGAAAAAAACACCAAAATAGGTCAAAAAATTTTCCTGTCCGTCATGTGTGAAACCCGAAAACACTCTAAGTTGTGAAAAAATCCATTATTTGAGTTAAATTTTTTTTTTTAAAATTCTAATCGACGATTGTAGGTCACTGAATGCGAATGATTAACTAATTCAGTGTAGTTTAATTGCAATAAATAAAAAACGAAAACTGCAAGACTGTATATCTATATATATCCATGTAAAATTAACATGGATGGTGATATATCTATATCTATAGATATTTTGTACATTTTATTCCACCAGGGGCGCTTGTGCAGTACCTTCCTAGTATAGCTGTTTTTTCGGCAACTATTTTTTAACGACTTATGTTTTTTTTTTTTTTCAATATTTGATAATTAAATGAGCATTATGAGTCGTGCACTTTTGGTTTTAAAAAATTTTCTTTTTTTCGTTTTATTATGCAACCCTAAGTCAGCGAGAGATGGAAAGGGCTATGTTAGGAGTATCTCTACGTGATCAAATGAAAGAAATGAAGAGATATATATAAATATATACAGCGTGTAACAGAATTACGAATATATAATATTGAAAGATGCGTAAGTATTTCATAAGGAGTCAACCTGTAAAAAATATGAAATCAAAAGAAGCATATTTATTTTTCCATACAACCGAATTCAAAACATTCTAAGTGTTTACTTATAACAACCCCATGGAAGATAAAAGAGTGACACGCGCATAGTTAAGCCGACTGCTACGCGTTGCGCATCTAATAAAGTGACAGGAGTCACAAGATTTTAATTTTGCTTGTGATGTTAGGGCTATATCTGGATTTAATTAAAAATTATTAGGTTTTCAGTTTCACTGATAAGTCTCAGAGACAGTACATAATGTACCTCTGAAGCCTGTGCCACTCAGAAGGAAGGACTGGAAGCAACTTTAGGTATTATGGAATGTCTTACTACGGAACTCTAAAAGCCTTAAATCGATTTATAAACATAGAATTAGATGTTTTAAGAACAGAGCACCCACTGACCTTCCGGGCAGTGGCATCAGGTCAAGGTCACACCGACGATCTACAAGTATAACCACGTGCCACAACACGTGTACCAACTCGTAGATTTAATTCTACCACTTCATTAAAACTACAAGTTCGTTAAAGTCTGTTGTAGATTACCGCAAGAGTCGCTAAAGCCAATGTATTCCCCGATTTTTAGTCTAGTGCAGACATATAACTATCATTTCTCTTTACTGAAAATTGCTTTAGAAAAACTGACCCTCCGAAATGATCGTTTATCGCCATGTTCAGACGACGCAAAGAAAAAAAAAAATTAAAATAAAGAGAACAAATAGAATTATGTAATCTTTCTTAACATTTTCATGCCAAAATAACTGAGTTGGCATAGTTTAGCAAGAAAAAACAGGGGAATAAAAACGTCGATCTCGTATATTTTTATAGGTAAAATTGGTCAAGCTACAGCTGCCTCTATCGCTCACCACGGAGGAAGACATGGGGAGTTTAGGCTTAACGCGACGGCAATATTCATTTATTTTGTTTCCATATACCATCTTTGAAGTAATATGTGAACATGCACGATTCGAATGCACCAAGTATTTCCTAGTTCGCATCCGATTTGGTGAGCAAGCGGTGAAAAAAGATTTGCGTGTGAATTTTGCTTTTTATGCATTTTCAATCGCTTGCGGATCTTCTGATGGTGTACCAAAAACTAACCTACTATAGCGTCTTCAATTGTGCATTGTTTAACAACTAAGGGATTCTAGGTTTTCTAGAACATTTTAGCAGGACAAAATGTTGCGTTCTGGTGTATCGTCGGCGACTTTTGGGACGCTTGCGGATTTTGTGGCAGTGTGCAATTAAATTAAATAACTTATAAGTCCAAACATGAGTCTATCGTTTGCTGCTTTAGGGTGTATAAACTTCCTGGTTCTCTTTCAGGCTGTTGCATTATTGAATTGCAGACTCCAAAGACTTGCGCGTTTTAACTAACGACGAACAAGGTAATGCATAAGTAAATACCCCCTCCCCCCAACACGCGCACACACACCCACGCGCACACACACCCACACACACACACACACGCGCACACGCCCACACACACACACACACACACAGACACACACACATGCACACATTCTGTTGAACATTTTAATAATTGGTGTACTATAACTCGGAGGTCGGCGGTTGTACATGCAGCACAGTTTATACTATTGCTTGCTTATTATTATTTTATTATTATTTATATTTATATTATTTTATTTAGTTTATTAATATAATAACCCTTGCTAATATTTTAAGTGCCATTGTAACTGTTCCAAATAAAGATTTAATTATTATTTTTTCTATAAAAAGAAATATTATATTATTATTATTATTTAACGCATAATCCAAGAAGATTCCTTTTATATTTAAACATACATTTATTCGATTTTCACCACCTCATAAACCTAATAAATTTCAAGATTTTAAAATAATGACAGTGTATAGTCAGTACATATTTGAAAATTTAATGTACGTTCATAAAAACATTTCTAAATTTAAGAAAAAATGTTACTGCAATAATTTAAACATTAGAAGTAAGAATAAACTTACAGTGCAATATACTAGGTTACATAAAATTCATAATTCGTTTAAAGGAAATTGCATACAATTCCGCAATAAATTACCAATTGACATCTTGGAGATGTCTCTTAAAAAGTTCAAAGTTTGTATTAAACGTAAGCTTATAGAAAAGTCCTATTATAGTATAAAGGACTACGTAATCGATAAAAAAGCTTGGGTGTAAATTATTGCTCTAACCAGGTTGCTCTTCTAATAATTTAAAATGACATTGTGATATGGTGATAACAAAAAAAAAACACCCGGCTATGTTTGTTGTGGGCTTCTTTGACCAGGACGCGTTTGGAACCCTCGTAGCTTTAGTTTTAAGTTTACGAATGTGGTACCTACCCACAAGGCTATTACCGCCTATTAAAATATAATATAACACGCCTATATAAAGAATACATAATCAAAAAGCAATAAATCAGAAACTTAACATTTCCAAATTAGACAACAAAATGTTAGAATGGCGCTAAAAGGTCATTCAAATTAGTATATAACTTTTTAGGTAATTATTTCATAGTCACAAATTATTATTAAGTTCGTATTTTTAATTCCTACCTATAGATTAATATCTGGTATACGTCGAAGCATGTTAAAAGAACACTCACTATGGTCTTACAACTTACAATTTTTTTATTACACCCGGAAGCGATTGTTTTCACTGATTTTGTAAGTAATTAGTTATGCATCAAAAGTGGTGTTTTTAGGTCTATTTAAAATTAAATAATGAAAGAAATGATTTCTTTCAAGTTACCTTCCTAATTCGATTTTCGCAATATTTGCATTTTTTGATATGGTTTATTGTAAATTATATACGTTGCTTTGTTATACTTTTTTATGTACCCTTTATTGGAAGAAAGAAAGAAATGGATAACCAAATTACTTAAAATCATAAACTAATTATAGTATGTTATGCACTTTTCAATCACACACACACACACACACACACACACACAATGTCACTTTAACACAAAATTATAATAAAAATACTCAAATCATTGTAATTAATTTAACTAGCGGACCTGCGCGACTTCGTCCGCGAATGAGTCGACTTAAAAAAAAGTCGTATGTCCAATATAAATGATTCCGAGATTCCAATATAAATGAATCCTAGCTTGATCAATTACTCGCCCCCGAAACCCCCTGTATACTAAAGTTCATAAAAATCGTTAAAGCCGATTCCGAGATTCTAATTAAATATATATTTATCGATAAAACACGATTAAATTGACATATTCTAAAAATGAATCCTAGCTAGATCGATTTATCGCCCCCGAAACCCCCTGTATAATAAATTTGATGAAAATCGTTGGAGCCGATTCCGACATTCCAAATATTGCTCGTTTTAAGATATAAGATATATATTAAATTATCAAAGATCTATTATGTATCGCGATGATTGTATTTTACTAATTTCACGCTGTTGTAATGGGTCCGAAGGAAGGTGGTGACACTCGTAACACAAGTTACCTTAGTGCGAGTGTTTAACCTCTTCTTTGTGCACAAATCAATAGTATCACTGTGTCTAGTTAATAAGGAGATTCATGCTGCTATATAAAATAAAATAAATTAAAAAAAAAAGATATAAGCCATAATTTTGGACCTACCATTGCGTAAGTTTAAAGAATGTGTTAAAACACATTTATTACAGCGAGGTTATTATACAATTGATGAATAACTTAATGACAAGGTTGCTTGGAAGCATCCGGCTCCGCTTTCATCTCTCACAAGATAGAAAAATGAATTTTAAAATGTAAAATGTAAATTGTTGATATTGGAAAAGAGCAACTGCTGAGTTTCTTGCCGGCTTCTTCTCGGTAGAATCTGCCTTCCGAACCGGTGGTAGAGTACTACACACAGACAGACTTGACGTTTCAAAAGTGCCTATATTAGGCCTGTCTTGAAATGAATGAATTTTGAATTTTTTGAAAACTACAGTATAATTACTATGCACTTGAGTTCTAGATTATACTCGGCGCCGGAGCCTCCGCTAACTGAGCACATAGCATTGAATAGGCTCTCATAACAGAAACGCCTGGATAACCCTTGTCATGTGTCAAACAACCTGGTTAAAGGTTCCAGCTCAGCATTATAAATGAAATAAATACACATAAATACTTATAATATACAGATAAACGCCCAGACACTGAAAAACATTCACGTTCATTACTAAATAAATCAATATTAATAATAATAATGATTATAGAAAATACCTCATAATAAAATAAAGTACTGCAATTTCACTTAAAATAATAATGTGGTATGATTGTTAAGTGTTTATCTGTTAGGGTTATAGCTGTTTCGCCCCCCCCAAAATCCCCCTGATCGATTTCAATGCGCCATTGTACTGGAACGCTAAATCGCTTGGCTGCACGTCTTTGTCGCTCAGGTTGAAACTAGCCACTGCCGAAACCTTTCACGAGAAATATTCTACTATATACTAATATAATAAGTGTAAAGGTGTGCATGTTTGTTAATCAATCACGCAAAAATGGCTGAACGGATTTGTATAAAATTTGAGCCGCATGTAGCCTTTGACATGGAAAAGAACACAGGCTACCTTTTATCCCGATTCCTGAAGTAGTTCCCCAGGGAATGGCATGGTTTGAAATTTGATATGCATGTCACCTATGCTATGGAAAAGGACATGTACTTTCTACAGCGAACTCTCAAAAAGTTCCCGTGGTAACATTAAAAATTGTTTAAGAGCGAAGCTTTAGACCCAATTCTGAAGTCCATGCAGTCGAAGGCGCGTGCAAAAACGCCATGCCCTGGGGAGCGTGCATTAAGACGTTGGTCCCAGTTATTATTTTTTACTTGCTTTTATAGTCGATAAAACCCACCACATTAGAGCAGTTTGGTGCGTGTATGCTCTAAAACCGTCTCTTCTATTAGAGACGAGGTCTGTGTAAAGCAGTGGTGGTGGTTAATAGGCCGCGGACGACGAATTTATTTAGAAGGCTCAACATTCCGTGTAAGAGATCACTCGAAGCCCATTACCATGTAGGTTCTTATGTTCGGGACAGTTATCACTTGTCATCTTAAAGCTGTTATTATTAATGATTATGTATTATCGTAGTTGCGCACTGAGTCGCGTTTGGTCATGTAAGGACATATCCGGCAAGTTCTGAGGTTAATTATATAGTTTTACACGTAAGTATATTAAGGCGCTTTTTCTTGTGTTGATTGCGCCTTTCCTTCCGGTTCAAAAACAAATATCATTCTTTATTTTAAGCACCAGAAATTATCAGGCTAGACAGGTGGACACAAACCGGACAGGTGCACTGGGTTTAAGGGCGTAAACCCAATACGCTGATGTATACTGGGTTAGTGGCCAGGGTATATCTATTGTTGAGTAGAGTAGTGTGAAGGAGTGCCGATTACCACTAGTAAAACGCTATCAATGGCATGCGTACAGGGACTATGCGAGCAGATTATATAAAATGAAAAAAAAAAGCATTAGGGTTTTTTTTTAAATTTAATAGCGGGCAAAGGAGCAAGTGGGTCACCTGATGTTAATTGATCAACGCCGCCCATAAACATCTGCAGCACCAGAGGAGCGACCGATGCGTTGCCGGCTTTAAGGGAATTTGTTTATCCGCCCCTTGAATAACCCTAGATTGTATTTTTGAGGAAACACATCAGATGGGAGATTGTTTTATGATTTGCAAGTGCGCGGTAGAAATTATACGGTATTTCGAACAGTACTGGAGATTTTCTCCATTTTATATCAACTGCATACCCTGTGCAATACCCTCTATGCACGCCACTGCACGCCACATAAAGAAGATGCTCACCATCGTCAACCTATTATCGGCCCACTACTGGGCTACCATTCAGAATGAGAAGGGTTTAGGCCTTAGTCCACCACGCTGGTTAAGTGCTGATCGGTGGACTTCGCACGCGTTTGATAACATTATACAGACCTCCCAGGCATGCAGTTTCTATAGACGTATTAAAAACGCACATAACTCCAAAAAGTTACAGGTGCGCTCCGGGGATCGAACTCAGTGAATGATTGGAAGACAGCCGCGGACCTTTTTTTTAAATATAAATATACTACGACAATACACACATCGCCACCTAGCCCCAAAGTAAGCGTAGCTTGTGTTATGGGTACTAAGATGACTGATGAATATTTTCATGAATAATATACATAAATACTTAGAATATACATATAAACACCCAGACACTGAAAAACATTCATGCTCATCACACAATAAAACATTTTCCAGTTGTGGGAATCGAACCCACGGCCTTGGACTCAGAAAGCTGGGTCGCAGCAAACTGCGCCAATCGGCCGTCACTTTAGAAGATACATAGTAGTTTTGTATTTAATATAACATAATTATTTCTAGATTTTAAGTACTTAAGTCCATACCCACACTCCGCAATAAATGTGACTTGTTTGAGTTTAATATTAATGCCATACATCTAAAAGATTAGATAAGAGTAGATTTGAGATAGCAACTGACTAATGTCCAGGATATTTGAACTTATATTCCGTTCATCTTAACTTGAAGCGTGGACCGTATGGCGGGCCATGCAGTTATGATGAGTGGACTAATATATGGTAGTGGGCCACGAATGCCCGCTTGTGAGAAATGTTAAACAAAAAGTTATTACGACGCGTACAACTGCAAAATTACCTAAAATATCTATCTAGTTACTAACTATATCTAATCACCGAAGTTTCTAACTTAGACTAATTCATTCCACAAGTTGAACTATTATTCTTACCCGTAGGACTGAATTTATCTAACGTGCCGGCCACGGGATAAATCTCAATTTAAAAAGACAATAATTTCTAGAGTTTTTTTCTGTCGTATTTATGCGAAATAATTTTTTTGCAGTTATGTCGATCAACTTGAAAGCGATTGAAGGTAGATCCTTATATGAATTTACTCAACAACTGCTCCTTGCTTGCCTTGGCAATGAAAGTAGAACTGAAGTGGTAAATATTTGTGGATGCAAATTTTTTCGTATAAAAACCGGAGCAATTGCTACGGAAATTATTCAGTTACCGAATTTAATTACACCAACATGTTCGCTAAGGTGTGTTACTTTTATTTCAATAATTATCTATTAAATTGTATTATTAATATAATATATACGTGATCAAATCAGAAATGGTTAAATCTGTGAAAACAGTGCCAGTTGCAGTTCAGCAAGTTGGGAAGGTTTAAGCAGGGCACATTTCCAGAATGGCCGATGGATGCTAGGGTCCTAAATTGCTGAAAGTGCGACCCTGTACAGCAAAACGAAGCGTGGGCAGACGAACAGTTGATATCAAAAGTGTCGCATGGAATCGCTGGTCAAAAGCTGCATAAAACCCTTGCCATTGCTACAAAATACCTATGTCAAGCTATGGTCAATGATTTTTTTCTATAAAGGTTCACCTTGCTACGTGAAACTTTATCCAAACTAAAATCTAGCCTTTATAATTTCTTATTAGATTTTTATTAACCTAAACTTTAATATTAATTAATATCTAAGAATTAGGTACAATTACTTATGTTGAGAAAACTTAATTTGTATTGTTCATTGTTGCAGTTGATCGTTGCTCTGTGCGCCGTAGGGCTTGCTCACGGCAGTGGCCTTCTGGCGGCCGGTCCTGTTGCATACAGCAGCCACGCTATCGCGGCACCTGCAGCCGTTGTCTCCAGGACTATCACCCCCGCGGTCTCCTCCATCTCTTCCTACTCTACCCAGACCGCACACGCTGCTCCCGTCGCGACTTACGCCGCTGCTCCCGTCGCCACTTACGCCGCTGCTCCCGTCGCCACTTACGCTGCAGCTCCCGTCACCACCTACGCCGCTGCTCCCGCCATCCGCGCCTACGCCTCTCCCGCCATCAGCACATACACAGCTCCCGCCAGCACTTCATACTCTTCTTACTCAACCTCAACCTCCCACGGATCTCCCATCGCCACTTACGCCGCTGCTGCCCCAGCTGTAGCTGTGACCCGCACCATTGCCCCAGCTGTGTCTTCCTACTCTTCCTACGCCGCACCCGCTGTTGCAGCGTACGCCGCCCCCGCTTACACCTCTTACGCCAGGACTTATGCTGCGCCCGCCATTGCCTCCTACGCCAGGACTTATGCTGCCCCCGCTCTGACCTCATACGCTAGGACCTACGCTGCCCCTGCTGTCGCGTCTTACTCCAGAGCGTACGCCACCCCCGTTGTTTCCACCTATGCCGCGGCCGCTCCCGTCCTCCGATCAGCTGTATCATACTCCGCCGCACCCGCCGTGTCTCACATTTCTTACAATGCCCACGGTGCCAACTACGCTTGGTAAACTGAGATCCTAATAAGTCTTATCGAAAATCATAGTCAAAAAAACAAAATGTATAAATAAATAAACATGTTAATGTTGTAAACCATGTTTTTTTCTTTAATAAATATGTAGCAGCTTTACCTAACACGCCATAAAAGCAAAGTATCGGAAAGGTGCTGAACAGCCTTTTTAATATTTCATAAGACAAAGCTTGCCTGTAAGGAATCCAATTCGACTTTTATGAGCGCCTTCTTAACTTCTGCGAGCATAGTTTATGATCTTGAAGTCAGTGAATGTATGCATTCAATATTAGGTCCATGGTTCAATAATAACTTTTAAAACATAAGAAGGTCGAATAATAAGAAACATAAGTTTTCACTTATCTTCTTGCTAGTAGATTTTTGATATTTATATATACTATAACTGTTGTGTACAAAAAAGAGTAGGTACTTTTAATATGCTAACGTTCTAATCTTATTTTTTTGTTGTGTGGTGGAAAAGCTTTATGACTACGTCCGACCCTTGCAGGACGGAGGTGATGGTCTACCCCCCAACAATTAAAGCACGAAGTAGGTACGTGGTTAAAACTTATAGAGACTACTCTCGTTAGCAACACGCTGAATTATCCCATAAATGTATCATTCAATGGAAACGAATACACACTCAATTACGCATTTACAATAATTAATTAATTAATTGTGTATTATTATTTCGATGATGGTAGTTATTTTTGTCTCAATGATGATTATTGTCGCTTAATTAGCTTATTAACTTGGTCAATAACAGAAATAAATAATTATGGTGTCAATTTGTTCTCAAACGTCTGAACTAAACAAAAAGTGTGTGCACTTATGTACACGCGATAGAAGTTATACTTCCTTGGCGTATGGAAAAAAATATAACTAAAATGCATTAGTGATTAACGATAAATTTAAAAATTAATCAAAAAGATTATAATTAATTAAAAAAAGATTTTATTAACGTAATAATATTTATTTATTCACACTGTTTGTACTGTTGCGAAACACGTGTTCTAAATATAAAAATACTAGAATATACAACTTGAACATAATTATCGATTTTCATGCCACCTAGAACTAACTTTACGATGTAGAATTCAGGTGTCGGTGTGCGCGCGCATCGTAAAAATTCACCATTTTTCTCAATCGCGCCAAAAGAAGTATAACTTCAAAATGGAAAGGTCTAAAAATATCTACTGACTAGTATCCTTATGAGGAATAATAAATTGAGAAAAGTCAGCTACTTTTTATATGTGTCAATTTAATTTAGAGATTTATTACTCGTATATTTGCACTGCTGGCCAAAGTCCTCTTTGATCATAGGAAAGAGATCAAATCCATGACGTTATTGGTATTTAGGTTTACAAATAAAATTACAGTACACATGTTTAAGGATTTATAAAAATTCCACCTCCAAGTTGTTAAATTTGGGATGAAAGTTTATTAGTCAGAATTCTTAACTCATAAGATTTCTGTAGTAAGTTTTTTGTTTGAATCACTACCTTTTGAGGAATAGGGCGAGTCGAAGCGTTTGTTTGGGGTATATTATGTAGTATCGGAACAAAATTTGTATCGGTAGCTTTATCAGAAGTTTTACCGCGGGACCGCTATAGTCGGAAAAATGTAATAGGCCCGTTTTGACATTTGTGCAAGAACATAGAATGTAACTTGGAACGAAACTGAAAGAAACAAAAAAATAAAAATGAATTACATACAGTGTTTTAAAAAATACGTAAATTTTTTTGGGACGTTAAATAATATGAAAGAATATATCGCGAGTATTCTTTTTGCGCTTACTTCATAGTAGTATGCAATTTATAATTGTTGCGAAACGTTCCGAAAACAGTTACGTTCTCAGTCTTTTTTTTTTATACTAGAGCTGTAACCATTTTTTTACTGAATATCGAAATTAAATATTGAGTAGTTATCTTTACTGCAAAGAATGAGCTTGGTTCTCAAAATGGGTTCTAAATAATGAGTCTGAGATGATGTATCTGACCAAGCGGCACATGACTGAAACGTCCCCGCGCGCACTGCGCAGTTTTTCGTTCCTCGTCTTGTAAAGTTGACTGTGCACTCGTTTAAGTTTGATATATATTGTTTACTATTACGTTAACTATGGCTCTTCTATTTTGGACATTAATTTAAACATAGTCATTTGACTCGATTTTTGTGTTTGTTGTTATATAGTACTAACTCTGTTTCAACATGTTGAAAAGTGGACGTATAATCAACAGCCAGTCACGCGTATTGGTTGTGAAGTTAAAGGAATACTTTGAACGAACGAACACTTTACAATACATAATAATATCAATCAAGTACTGATACAAACTTGAATTGATTTATCGTGATTATCGAGTACAGAGTCTTATGGTTCCATAACTAGTTACGTCGCGATGACAAATGTCAAAACGGGCCTATTACATTTTTACGACTATAGTAATATTTTTTTCAATATGTAATTAACATAATGGATAAAATATATATATTTTAAAATTCCAAAATATAATATATATATTTATTATTTATGAGAAAAGGATTGAAATTAATAAAGCATGTTAAATATTTCAGATTTAATACTTAACTTTAGTGTTCCGTTGACATTTACATTTTACGAGTAATTTCCTCTGATAGTGCTTGCTAAGGTTTGCTCCAGTTCGTTATTAATGTGAGCTGGGAGTAGGTACATATGCATTATGTATCGGCTCGTGTAATTGCCCTTAAAATGACGCAATTTCGATTTAAAATTTCTTACAAACTAGGTCGCAAACACATAAGGTTTTCGGCGCCTACCTATTTTCAATAAATAATTTATTGAAACTTCAATTTCAATTATGCCTATCTATATTTATGATCTATTCTTTAATAGGTAGCTCTAAGTATATTTTAATATTAACGTAAACCGTTTGCGGCGTAGGATAAGTTGCGAGAACGTAATGTAATTATTCTGTGTATTTTTCAATAAATAATAACTACAATGTTTTAAAACTGTTTATAATAATTAACACAATATTTTAATTTTTATATTTTAAAAATAGAAAAACAATAATGAAATTAATAGACAAAAATAAATTAAAAAGAGTACGCCAATAGAAGCCGTGCCATTAAAAAATAAATTAATAAAATGCAACCATTATCTTGCTGTCTCGTTTCTACTATTATCGTACTTCTTACATAAAGATACCTTAGACCGGGAAGTTACTTCCAAGTGTAGTGTGAACTGGGGTACTCTTACTCTAACCATAAAATGAATCACTAATACCTGATTTAGAGGAAAATAATTATAATTTCAAATAAAGTATATTCCAGTTTTCATGGAAATCTAACCTAGAACCCCTCTTAAAATCGCACTTAAGTATGTATGCGGAAGAAAGTTTGTGTGAATTATTGTTTTAATATTCTCCAGAACCTTTCTGCTGTTTCGATAGTTATCCGTTACCCTTAGATATAAACACAGCTTATGTTATGGCTGCACACCATATTTTTATGACAACTTTGTACAGTAATTTGTTTAAAAGTGTTGAACTCATGCCTTGGAGGCTGGGAAAGTCACTTGTGTGGGATGCAACTTGTGTCGATACCCTAGCTGCATCACACATCCAGTCCACCTCGTCAATGGTGGGTGCGGCTGCTACCAGTGCAGAGCAGGCCAAGAGGCGTCAATATGAAAACCTGTATAGCAGCTTCATTTTTGTGCCTTTTGGAGTAGAGATTTTGGGAACGTGGGGTCCGGAGGCACGAGCTCTTTTAAAAGAGTTATCGAGTCTACCGGTGATCCTAGAGCGGGCAGTTACCTTGGCCAACGAATTATTGTGGCCATCCAAATTGGCAATGCTGCCAGCATCTTAGGAGCTGTTCCTCGCTGCCGTGGTTTCGAAGACATTTAAGATTGTATTTAGTTTTAAATATTTTATTTAAGGTTATATTTATAAAACGAATATTTTAAACAATCTACAAATTAAAAAAAAAAAAAAAAAAAAAAAACTCATAAACAGGTTCTAAATTAACAAAAGTTTTTAAATATATGAATACTTATAAAAGCCGATTTACAACTAGATTGCATACCTTACTTGCAGTCTTGTTTTGAAGCTACAAAAAAATATTGGCAGCAGCCTAGTAAGTAAGACGTCACGTTCCCTGTCAGAAGTAGCGAGTTCAAACCCCGGCATGCATGTCTTACTTTTTTTCAATTTATTTTTTTGGCGTTGTGGATACAGCCTAAGCTCTATTCATTTTGAGAAGAGACTCACTTCACTGTAGTGAGGTGGAGTGCCATTCCACTCCACCTCACTACAGGAAGTGAGTCTCTGTCCGATAGTAGTTCGATAATGATGATGATAAATATTGACGTGTATAAGTTTGCAAATTTGACTAGAATATTTCCATACCGTTGACTTTTTTTACAAAAAAAAAGCTTTATAAAATAACTACTAATGTATAGATACTTTATCATCTCATTCCAGCTCAAGTTAGCTAGTTAACAATTAATAGGTAAAATATCACAATAATTTCGTGATACCGGTCCATTCGTTACTGGATTGGGTAACCTCACTGTCGAACTGTTGAATAAATATCTAGTGCATACATTTATAGGTGAACCGGGCATGCTATCACCCTGACATTGTTACTGGGACACAGGGTTTTAGGTCCCTAGTTCTATGATATATCAGACGAAAACTAAGCTTAACACAAAGCTCAAAGAGACAACTTCCCATATCAAGCAAGTGATCTTTGCAATGCAATAAGCTTCTGTAAGAATAAGGTACCAGTCTATTCAGTTTAGTATAAAAGTGAACGCGTGTGTTTTCACAGTTACTCTGTAAATAGATACCGTAACTCTAACATGTACTCTAAGGTACGAACATTTATTTTTCCTTATATTCTTCAAAAAAAATCACAGTTATTAGTCGTTTCGCGAACTCATGCTTGTGGAATTTCTGTATAAGGCAGGAGTAAACAACTGCCCGGGATATAAAGAAACCTTTGTTCTAAATCAGAATCTAGTCTATCATTGTTCTGATAGAGTGCTACTGCTATAAACATCTTCACATTCTTTAATCTTTATAATATTAATGTGAAATGTTGGGTCATAAAGTCTTGCTTTTTATAATCATATGAGTAAACATATAGTTTGTTCGGCGCTTGAATTACAGTTCGTTCCACGAGTAATCAGTTACATTAATAATATTGGTTAACCGGAAATTCGTCCCCGTTGAATTAAATTAGGCTTAATGTCATTACTTAGTTTCATTAATTTTATAGTTTCATCCACTACTGATTCTGCATTGTTTTAATTCGATTGTACCTCACCAGTTTATGTAATTCGTAACGAGAAACTAGACAGTACGTTGACAGGCTATGAACAAGTACTGCCTCAATGGGTTATGTTTTCAATGTCATACAAATATCGAAGCTATTACCTATCGCCCGAAATTAATAAACTGAATTGAATTTAGTAATGCTATCTTTTTTGTACTCTTCCATATTGATAAGGGCATTACTACTAAATTCAATGTTATCTGAATATATTTAGATCATTATTAATTACTAGCAAAACAATTGACACGATATTGTAGATTGATAACCGAATGCTATATAGCTAATAAGGTATCCTTTTCAGGTCATCATTTTCCTTTGCGCCGCGGGGATCGCTTCCGCTGGCAACCTATTGCACGGTGCACATGTGGCATACAGTGCGCCTGCCACATCCGTATCTTACTCTACAACTACCACGTCACACGCGGCTCCCGTCGCTGCTTACGCTGCACCGGCAGTTTCCTACGCAGCCCCAGCGGTTTCCTACGCAGCCCCAGCGGTTTCTTACGCGGCCCCGGCGGTTTCCTACGCAGCCCCAGCGGTTTCCTACGCAGCTCCAGCGGTTTCCTACGCAGCACCCGTCGCTTCGTACGCTGCCCCGTTAGTTACCAAGGCAGTAGCACCTGTTGCTGCATACGCTTCTGCTCCGTCGGTGTCCCACCAAAGTGTTTCTATTCAAACTAGCCCAGTAGCGTACGCCGCTTCCGCACCTGTGTTAGCAAAGAGTTATGCCGCGCCCTTAGTCACTAGAACTTATGCCGCTGCTCCCGTTGTGAGATACGCTGCCGCTGCTCCTGCTATAAGGACATACGCCGCTGCCGCTCCAGTCATCGCTAGAAGTTATTCCGTACCTGCGATCGCCAGCTATGCTGCACCTGTGGCCCGTACGGTATCTTACGCTGCTCCGGTG
Organism: Pararge aegeria; assembly: GCF_905163445.1. Classification (NCBI taxonomy): domain Eukaryota; kingdom Metazoa; phylum Arthropoda; class Insecta; order Lepidoptera; family Nymphalidae; genus Pararge; species Pararge aegeria. The sequence continues at coordinate 6,614,234 of NC_053194.1, forward strand.
TCCTATGCTGCTCCGGTGTCCTACGCTGCTCCTGCCTATTCAACTTATGCTGCTGCTCCCGCTGTTTCTTACGCTGCCGCTCCTGCTCTCTCAGTTGGATACGCTGGTCACGGATGGGCTCGCAACGGATGGGGCGTTGGCCACGGATGGTAAATAATGAGGGATGCATTTTGTAAATACGTACAATTTTATCTAAATGTAATTAAGACATAAATTTGTTGATTAATATTATTGTTATGGGCGAACATTAAATAAACTAAAATTGATAAAGGAAAATTAATTTGTTTTCTTTTTGTGTTCTTTCTATTATAAATTGTTACGGTAAATAGCGAATGCATTTTGAATTAAATGTATACATGAATGCGAATGTATACATTAATTACCTAAGATACTTCTTCTTCGCAGCGTTGGTCGACCCCAAACGAGGTGGACAGACGACGATAAGCCAGGTAGCCGCTGGATCCAAGCGGCATAGAACCGTGAATATTGTAACTCGATACAAAAGACCTATGCCCAGCTGTGGACGTCTATCGGTTGATATGATGATGATGATGACTTCTTCTACTTCTTTTTGGAAATCGTAATGAAGTTCCTTATTCTATATACTAGAAACTATATTTATATAGAACATGAACAGATAATAAATGGTGTACTGTTTCCATCATCTTCACTTTCTTACGTATAATATTTTCACTCTAGCGTTGGCTCTAGCTTAGCTGTAGCCTTATATAAAGTAGATTTTGATAAATGATATTTTTCTTAGCATTTTGGGAGGTTTTGACAGTTAAGGCGGTATATCTAAGCATTCCAACAAATCTAATATAACCGTCATATTTACCATTATAATAATTTTGTTTGTTAAGGTGTTACGTAAAACGGCTCATTGTGTACATAAATCCTAAAAATATAATATATGTTTTATTCAAGAGAAAGTCGTTCTTTATAATTAAGTTTAGGGCGTAAATTTGTTTTTTTATATATACTCTTAAAAAATACTATGTAAAACTAAACAAATTCTAAAACGTCTTCGAAACCACCGCAGCGAGGTACAGTTCCTAAGATGCTGGCAGCATTGCCCCTTTGGATGGCCAAACTAATAGAACTATAGAACTATTATTATATTAAATTGCCAGTCCATTGAACTAGGTTGGTCTGTACTGATACGGAAGTGTTCTGTAAGAACCCATCACGCAAGTATTGTTTGCGGTTGTTTACTTTGTAAAGTTAATGAATGTTATCGTAAACGAAAGATATGTATCTTTCGTTTTTTCAGGGCTCTTCCTAGGAATATCTCGTTTAGTAATTACCGTTGATCTAAGCTTTGCTCGTAAATAATCTAATTAAAGATTGTTTTAATTCTACCACAAGTTAGTTAGACATTGACTGAAATACTAAATCAGTAGTGAATCCAATTACGTTTGTATGGAGGAGTTCCCATGTAGCGCAGTCTTTAGATCGTTTAAACAGATAGGTGTCAATGACCAATTGGGGTGTTAACTCCTCTTCTAAAAATAATATTGGACTGGTTATCCTAAACAAATGACAGCGTAAATTTGTCCTAATTCCGAATGCAACATAATATAACATACGAGTGTCTCTGGAACTAACTTTTTTTTAAAAAGATTTAAAAAAAGTCTAATTTAAGTTCCTTTAATAATCGTATGTTTTACAGCCACAGAATTAAGAAAATACAGAAACCGCGTACACGACTAATAATGAAACGTCAAAAACCACTTCAATTTAGTAGTGATTCTCGAACAGTGGGTTAGTCACTTCATTTCATTTAGTAATTGACAGTAATTATACTCTGATGTTTTAAGCGTTTACTATAAAATGGAGAGAGTGGTAAAATTTTGTGAGCTAGCAACATTCCGCGTAACAATAGCTGAATTCTGTGTTAATGTAGGGGAGGCCGGGGCTGGAAGTTCCTGGGGCACGTTGTTCCGACAGTAATAACTTTGTAAAGAAAAGAGATAGCAATTCACGTGAAGTGCGTCGTTGAAGCATCAGGTACCGCGCCACTTTGGCGGCCATCTTAGTTGCTTCGACGGCGGCGAAAGTGTGGCCGTGTGCACTGTGCTATTAGAACACCACGTGAGTAAATTTTTTCGTTATTAAACTTTTTGGTCTATTTTTCTTTATAATTGACCGATTTATGTGCATCTTTCAAATTTTAGAGTGGCATTTGTGAGGTATTTTGTAGCTTGAATGTTTTTTCAATTGAATTTGTTAATTTGCTAGCATGACAGTTTTTATCCAAAAATATAATTTGGGGCTACAAGTTCCCTCCTAAAGGGGCTGGTTGTTCCCCGGAACAACTTACCCCAATCGATCCTTAAATTTTCTATACATTTTTACAGTATATTTTTCATTTTTTTAGGATGGTACGTACCTACAAACGAAAAACTGAGAGAGGGGAAATATCCGAAACGTTATTACGTCAAGCTGCCAATGCTGTCATACAAGATGGAAGAAAAGTAAAAATGGTAGCCAGAGAACTGGAAATTTGCCACATGACATCGATTTGTAAAAAAAATTAAAGCTGGTAAAGATCTTATCTTATCTATAAAGAAGAGGTTATAAAAGCAGATCAGTGTTTACCACAGAACAGGAAAAAGAGCTAGTTAACTACATTTTAAAGTGTTCATCGATATACTTCGGTTTGCTGCCAGAAGAGGTGCGAAAAACTTGCGTATGAATGTGTAGTTAAATTTTCTTTTCAAATGAGGAACGCCTCCAGCCTTCTAGCAGTTCAGTTACGATTGAAATGGATGACCAGCCAGGACCATCCAATATTCAAATATTACCTCAGATTACTTTGCAGCCGGAATCTATTACCATAAACACTTCAACATCGGGTCAGATTTGTGAACCACCTCAACAATCTGCAACAGATCAGGGTGATGTATCTCAGGCTGCCTCTGTGACCATTAATAGTGCCCAAGAACTTCAATTTACACCAGTAAATATGAATGCTTCAGCTGTGTTTAATCCTGAAATTGTAAAGCCTTTACCAAAGGCATCCCCAAGATTGCAGATGGCTACAAAACGCCGTATTAGAAAGACAGCTGTTTTGACCGACACGCCAGAAAAAAATGCATTAGCTGAAGAACAGGTAAAGAAGAAATCAAGGAAAGAAAAAGCAATTAGAAACAAGGGGAAAGAAAACAACAATAATAAAGAAAAAGGTACAGGCAAGGGAAAAGCTCAAAAAAAAGGTAAACGAAGAGTATTACAAGAAAGCGAGAGTGATAGTGATGATGAGGTTCTGGAATGGTACTGCATAATTTGTTGTGATTCATATTCAAATTCACTACCAAGAGAAAAGTGGATAGAATGTAGCTTGTGTAGAAATTGGGCATATGTTAAATGTATAAATGAAACTGATAACATTACTTATGTGTGTCCCAACTGTGAGTCAGATGAAGAATTTAACGATGAATAAGAATAAAAGTTACCAAAGTTGATTACGACTTATTAAAACAAGACTGATGACTTGTCTTCATTGTAATTTTATTTCACTTAATAAAAATAATTTGATAACCTCAAGGTGATAAATAATTTGACGTTATTTGTTTAGTTATTATAATTGTAAGTTTTGATCTCACTTTCCATTAAATTTATTATTGAAGCGTTTGCAAGAAGGTTACCTATTTTTTTATGTAGTTAAAATAAGTGCAGTTATGTTTGTAAGGTTTTTAACTTGATGAATCTCTATTATAGTTGAATTAAAAGAAATATTTATCTGAAGATTGCCAGTTATGTTCTGTTATCTTTTTTTAAGTTCAGTTATGGAAGTGTCAACATTTCAAAATGTTAATCTAGATGTAGCTAGTAATTTTTTTGTGTTTTTTAAAGTTTATACCATTTCATAACAACGTAATAAACGTATTTATAGAAATTATTGTTTTATTTTAAAGAAACCTTATATTATCCTTTTACTTTATTTAAATTACCCAAGTGGAACAATTTGCCCCACACATGGAACAACTCGCCCCAAAGTGGGGTTAAATGTTCCTTTCCAAAATTATGCAAAAATATGCCTGTACAAAAAAATATATTAAGAAACTAGCAGAAATGACTTCACTATTACAGAGACCGATTAAGACTTTTTAATAAAATCAAATATTAAAAATTGAAATCTTATTTTTTTTTCATAAAATTACATGTTATTTGAAAATCGGAACTTTCAGCCCCGGCCTCCCCTATATATATTTTTTAATTATATGATTACAGCGTATTTCGTCTCCAATTGAATGGAACAAAGTGGCAACAGCTTGTCTAGTTATAATAAGTAATACCTTAGGGTTATAAGTGTTAAAGAAAACATATTTTTCTTAATTTCTTTTTATTGACTGTTTAATAATTTAAGGTAACTTCAATAAATTAAGGCAACGAAGTAATGTATTAACATATTTGGCTATTAATTGAAACAAGTTTTTACCAGGCGTAATTGACACCCAAACCAGAGTAAGTGACGTGAGAGACCGCGGGTGCGGCGGAGTAAGTGATGGCAGACTTCAGTACGGGTGCGGCAGCGTAAGTAGAGTAAGCGGGAGCAGCTGCTGTGTAAGTAGAGTAGGCGGGAGCCGCTGCGGCGTAAGTAGAGTAGGCGGGAGCAGCGATGGTCTTAGTCAAAACCGGACTTGAGTACGCTACTGGGGAAGCGTGGGACACAGACGAGTAAGACACGGCCGGGTGCGCCACAGAGGAGTAAGATACAGGGGCGGAGATAGTCTTAGTCACGTAGGGGGAAGAGTAAGCAGCGACGGCAGGTGCTGAGTACGTGGCGAGGGCCGGGGCTGAGTGAGTAGAGATGGTCTGGTAGGATACAGCTGGAGAGATTGTTTTGGTAACAACAGGTGCTGCTGCGTACGCGACCGGGGCAGCATGCAGGAGGTTACCAGCGGAGGCGATGCCCGCGGCGCACATGAAGATGATGACCTAATAATTACATAAAAATACATAGGATTAATATTAATAATTATAAATATACTACCAAAATACAGACATCGCCATTTAGCCCCAAAATAAGCGTAGGGTACTAAAAACACCTGATCAATATTTTCACGAATAATAAATAACATAAATACTTATAATAAACAGATAAACACCCAGACACTGAAAAACGTTCACGTTAATCACACAAACATTTTCCAAATATGAGAATCGAGCCCACCGCGTTGGTCTCAGAAAGCAGAGTGCCCACTGCACCAATCGACTGTCATGATTACTAAATACATTCGACTATTAACCTACAATTCTGCATCCAGCAGTATAATTTATCAGCAAGTTATTACTGCAGCTACATATTCGGTAATTAGGAAAATAGCCGATTTTAAGAATTCCGTTCCGTGCAAAAATGGTTGCAATAGAACCCTCATGATGGTCGTCTGCCAAGTTAGGTTATACACGAAATTCAGTAAAGCTATCGACATGAAATGAGGATCAGTTATATGAAGAACTGGCTCAACATATTCTTTCGTATTTAATACCACAAAACGAAACAAGTTCTATAGTAACACAATGCATCGTCTTGTTATATCAAATGTTTAAACTCATGAGAAAAATATAGAAATCAGTTACCACCAGGTATTTCTGTTCACCCAATATACAACCTTATTAAGTAAGGCCAAGATTATGCTAAGTTATAAATTTTTATGCGGTCTTTAACCAACCCAGTTAAATGATTTGCAAAAAAATATCACAATAAATCACATAATTTAAGTTTAAATACGAGTAAGTTATCTTTGCCCGTATAAGTTTTAAAATTTCACGACGACGAAAATAAAAACTGAATTGAATTCCGAGGAAAACTTTAAGGACGTCCAAATTCAATTTCGAACAACACTTCTGGTGATAACTTAAGTCCATTAGTTCGAACTTCGCACGAATAAACTTCCGATAGTACCTTTGCGTACATGATTGCTTGTTCCGATGTTTCTGTTGGAATGATTTTGGGATCAACTTCAGATGCTTTTATATGGTTGTTCGGCACTGGTATTGACATTTACGATGTACCTACCTCACTTAATGTTCCGGACATCGCTGCAGGCATATTCCGTTTCAGTGTCAAGGTCCATCTTCGATCGTTCAATTCATATGAGGTTGAACTTGTAAGATAAGGAAAATTCCCTTAAAATATAATATGGCTTCTTGTTCCGATGGCCATATATGTACGCTATTTTTGGAATAATTTTTGGCTTAATTTAAACCGCACTACAAAAATTTTAAAGCTTGAGAATACACATACACAAATTCTTCTATTATCATCACGTTAAAACATCGGGTCAGCTAACTGTGTGCGCAATTAAAAAATGTAAAAGATTTCAAAGAAACAAATCAATTTGTATACAGTTAAAGCGTAATACTTAACTATTTAAGGTTTGTGAGCTGCATTTTCCTTGTATAAGTCGTAATTTATTACATACCTGTATAATATAATGTTAGGTTACTCGTATGTCCTGAAACATTTATTAAACTTATTTTGACTAACATTTTGTTTAGACGGCCGACTGGCGCAGTGGGCAGCGACCCTGCTTTCTGAGTCCAAGGCCGTGGGTTCGATTCCCACAACTGGAAATTGTTTGTGTGATGAGCATAATTGTTTTTCAGTGTCTGGGTGTTTATATGTATTTTCTAAGTATTTATGTATATATAATTCATAAAAATATTCATCAGTCATCTTAGTACCCATAACACAAGCTACGCTTACTTTGGGGCTAGGTGGCGATGTGTGTATTGTCGTAGTATATTTATTATTATTATTATTATTATTTATTTTGTGGCTTCATTAGATCCACATGTTGTTTTTATAGGCATTCTTGTTCTTATACATATCTGTTGAAGGCACATCTACTAATTTTGGCGATTGTATTGTTTTATAGCATTAATTGGCGGGCCTGAAATATAGCATCCTTAGAGTAAGAGGCAAACTTTGCAGACTTTGCCATGCCAGGAGCGCATCCTGCATCGTGTCGTCGTGTGCCCATTAAATTGAGGTCATCATGTGCCTTTATTTACACCGGCAACCATACCCTTCAGACCATAGCATTGCCAGAGACTGCTTTACGGCAAAAATAACCATGGTGCTAGTACTTCCTCGAACGAACTCTGTCACAAGAAACTCTACTCCTACTGAATATATAAAATTCAAAATTCAAAATTCATTTATTTCAAGTAGGCCTAATACAAGCACTTTTGAAACGTCAAGTCTGTCCGTGTGTAGTGACTCTACCACCGGTTCGGAAGGCAGATTCTACCGAGAAGAAGCCGGCAAGAAACTCAGCAGTTGCTCTTTTCCAACATCAAAAATTTACATTTTATATTTTAACATTCATTTTTCTATCTTGTGAGAGATGAAAGCGGAGCCGGATGCTTCCAAGCAACCTTCTCATTAAGAAACTCATCAATTGTATAATAACCTCGCTGTAATAAATGTGTTTTAACACATTCTTTAAACTTATGCATCGGTAGGTCCAAAATTACCTTAACTACAAATGCAAATGCATGGCAAATTACATAACTACAATAAGCTCACGGTAGGTACATAATATAAAAAATAACATAAGTTAACTTAAAACTCAAGATACGCAGTGTGTATTTATATTCATCCTGCAACCTCGTAACCTGTCTGTAAACTGGTATATGGATGTTGTTTGTTTTGGAGAATTAACAGTACGAGTAAATAACGTAAGTTAAGGATTAAATCACATCAGCTTTTACACAACTCTTAGAATATAATAAACCAGAGTGATCAGTTTTAATGCATGCACCCATGCGTTACAGCCCTGCCTGCCTTAAAGTTTTTGATAACTCGTTTTGTAGCGAGATTTTACGTTTTATATCATCTGCCAATGAGTTAAAAAACAATTGACATACAAAACCAAACAAAAAGTTATTAACGTGACGTAACGACAGTGATTTATTCTAATACAATTTGTTTTTTGCTTTGGCAGCAAATTTTAAGTATAAAACAGACTTTAATTTATGGATCACTCTGTAACGTTTTCCTTGAAGTCAACCATACCAACTAAGCTAAGTAATATCTGCAGCTCATTAAGTTGAATATACATCTATAACACTTCATAATAATATACTATCATACTAATACTAAATAATAATATAATACTAAAATCATACATTTTTAAATAGAAAAGATTTGTTTGTTTGTGCCAAATAGAATCCGAAACTACTGGACTGATATATACCAATCAACAACATAAACTCACAATATTAAAAAAAAAATAGTTTATCACTCAAGGATCACGACATGATCGCCTCGCGGTTCCATTTCTATCTCGGATTATCTCTTTAACCGTTTGTCAAAATTATATGCAGTAAAAAGTAACTTTTGTTTTTATATTTAAGACGTTATAAGTAAGTTTACTTTTATTGATAAGAATTCATAATTTTTGATAATACGACCAATAAACACGACTAAAAGATTGCATATATTTTTTTACATAAAAAACTACTTTTTTTTCAATATTTAAGTTATACATATGTTGCTTAAATACTTTTGTTACTTAATTATAAAAGTTAAACTGATACTCTGTTGTAGGCATTATTAAGTTCTACAACTTTTCAATAGAACTTAATCATATATTGACGGCCGATTGGCGCAGTTTGCAGCGACCCTGCTTTCTGAGTCCAAGGCCGTCGGTTCGATTTCCACTACTGGAAAATGTTTGTGTGATGAGCAAGAATGTTTCTCAGTGCCTGGGTGTTTATATATTGTATATTCTGAGTATTTATGTATATTATTCATAAAATATTCATCAGTCATCTTATTAGCCATAAAACAAGCTACGCTTACTTTTGGGCTAGATGGCGATGTGTGTATTGTCATTTTACATTTATTTATTTATATATCTCTAATGATTAAGGCAGCTTTCGTAAGAAACGTTTTTTCGTCGAATTACTTTGCAAATACGACTACCGCGATAAGTTATTATTAGTTTAATAAATAACCTATGGCACTCACAAATAATGTAGCTTTCTGTCGGTGAGAGAATTTTCGAAATCGGTTAAGAACAGCCATAGATTACCCCTATTAGTATAGATTTAGAAGAGAAGCGGTTATATTGGGTAGGAGCTCGACCTCACTTTCGGGGGCCTGAGTTCGAATCGCAGCTCGCATCTCTAACTTTTCTAAGTTATCTGCTTTTTAAGTAATTCAAATATCAATTGCTTCAACGGTGAAGGAAAACATCGTGAGGAAACCTGCATGCCTAAGATTTATACATAATGTTCTCAAAGGCGAGTGGAGTCAACCAATCCGCAGTGGCGTGCACTGGGTTTCTTACCAGGGTATGCATAAGGCAGGAAAATTGCATAAAATGGCAAAAATCCTCCTCCTAGACGAGCTATATTTCAATTTTAGGGTAAGCAGTGCTTTTGTGCATGTATGAAGTGCACGCCACTGCCAATCCGTACTGGGCCAGCCTGGTGGACTACGGCGTTAACACCTTCTCATTATAGGAGGAGCCCCGTGCTCTGTAGTGGGCTGGTAATAGGTTGATATGATGATGATGATAGAGATATACATAAAGAATAGTTATTATTAAAGTTTTACTTTAACGTCTATTCTTCTAGAGTCCGGAGAAGTTGCACAGTTATTGTGACCCTAACTTGACCGTTTTTCTTTAATTCGGTACTCAGGGGCCCTGATTTTTATTAGATTGATATTCTATACTTACTGAAATTTGTGACCTTATTGACCGTATGAAGAGGAATCTAATTTGATTTTGTCGTGAATTTCACGCCCTGGTTTTAAGATCCAACCACATTTAAATGTGGTCGTTACTATTTGGCGATTTAAACGAGAGGTAGCCTTTAATATTCTATACTTGACCATTTGAATTTGATTATCAAACTGCGGTTACTTTTTGAATGACAATTATAAAATGTATAAATTTTTTAATATAATAATATACCAAATAAGCGCAACGTTGGAATAGTAACACAGTGTTTTTTCATTCAGTGTTGTTACAAATTACTGCATTACTCAATTCCGACGGTATGCCCTATTAATAAATTCCCGACGTAACCAACGTTAATAAGTTATTGTTCATTGATTATTATAATTAAAAAAGGTTTTCATTATCGTTATTTTTTTTATTATAAATAATTTAATAAGTTTTAATAAACATAATAGCGCCTATTTGCAGATTCTTATTATTTTAATTTCCTTGTTTACCATCCGTAGGTGGCGCCTAAGCCGGAATAAGAGACGTGAGAGACTGCGGGTGCGGCTGAGTAAGTTATAGCAGACTTCACTATGGGTGCGGCGGCATACGTGGAGTAAGCGGGAGCAGCCGCAGCATAACTAGTGTAGGCGGGAGCAGCCGCAGCGTAAGTAGTGTAGGCGGGAGCGGCAGCGTAAGTGGCTACTGGACCGGCGTGGGCGACTGATGAGTATGACACGGCCGGATGAGCCACGGACGAGTAAGAGACAGGCCCGGAGGCGTAGACTGAGGGTGCGGCGACGGTCTTAGTCACGTAGGGTGTAGAGTAAGCAGCGACGGCTGGTGCGGAGTACGCAGCGACGGCGGGGGAGGAGTGGGTAGAGATGGTTTGGTAGGATACGGCTGGAGACAGTGTTTTGGTGACAACGGGAGCGGCAGCGTACGCAAGCGGCGCAGCGTGAGCAGTAGTCTGGGAGGAGTATGACACGGAAGACACAGGAGAGCTGTACGCGACTGGCGCAGCGTGTAGGAGGTTGCCAGCGGAGGCGATGCCCGCGGCGCACATGAAGATTACGACCTAAAAAACATAAAAATCGTATTAGAATAAATAAAAAAATATAGAAATTGACAGAATAATAATAGAACTGATTACTCTGAGACGTATGTCTCAGAATAATCAGTTCAGATACTTTCAAAAAGACAAGAATAACATTGATATAAATAAATAAAGAAATAGAAATTAAATGAGTAATTTTTGCTATTAAAGATATAATAAAAAAATCTTCTATACTCGTACGAATAATAATTGAAATATTTAATTGACCGATTTCAATAAAACTTTAAATGATACATTTTTGTTATATTAGGCCATGTGATTTTGATAAATAATGGTTAAATTAGAAGCGAATTAAATGATTTTTTTACGACGTATTAGGTGCAAGGCTATACCGTCTATTTTATATGTAATTTAAATGAGCTGAGATTAATTCAAATGCTCATTTATGTACTATTTTAGCCATTACAATATTTATAAAACTTTGCTAACTACATTGTATATCTATTCGTATATTATATTTTAAGTTAAATGTAAAATTCATTATTAATTTTTGTTTACGTACACAATTATCTTATTACCTTTGTGTACATGTTTGCTTGTTTGGTGTTGTGGTTGGAATGAATTTAGATTCAACAGCAGATGCCTATATATAGTATAGCCGTTAAGTGTTGATATTTACAGTGAACTCGTTATGGCCCATCGCCGTGGGGGCTTTTATCCAGTGTCAAGGCTACAGGTTTGTTCGTAAAACATTACGTCCTAATTTAAAATTTCACATTTATTTTAGGTAAAATGTAGTTTAGTTTTTTAGCGTTTATTAGTTATTTTCTATGAATCAAATAGGTATGGTTCTACTCATCATTATTATTTAACCCATTGAACGTATGAAAATAGGTATTTTGGACGGATTTACGCTTTTTGATTTTTCCAATGACGCTTGCCCTGCCCGATGTCATCTTCCTACCTACAAGGGTTATATCAATGCTGCATTTATCGCCGTGTTGTTGCCACTTTAAAACCCAAACCTCCATCGATCTCTCGAGCTATATTTGTTCGAGCAAGTCTATGAGCTACACCAGTAATTTTGTACAGTTGTGTAGTGTAGTTGTACAGTTCTACTACGATTCTCTGCGAAATTATATATTAAAAGAGAAATTATATTCAGTAAAATATTTGAGTATCAATTTGAATTTCAAAACCATTAATACTATAACAATAACAATTATAATCGTAAGAATAAATAAACATTAAATCCTAGCTGATTTTGCTTAAAAAGACTCCAGTATGCAAGGTCTTTATGCAAAAGTAAAATATTAATATCTTACTATGATCTATAATGTACATAACTGTATAAAAGCAGTTTATTAAGTTTACGATATTGCTTATCAATAAATATAGAGCCTGGGCTTAACATCCCTAGGGCGCAGAGGAACGTCATAGGACTATATTTGATCCTCCAATTCGTACAACCAACCAGTTGCTGCGATAGATGAATGTTTTGACTTTTAACATCGCATCGAGGCCACATCATCTTTGTTGGTAAGGATAGGTACGTTGGTACCTAATGCAGGTAAGAAAATGCGGAATTCAGGCAACGTTACCGAAGTCTCTATTTTATGTGAACAGCCATCCTTTATTTTTTGAATTTAAATTTTTATAATTGTTTTTATGTGACTTTGGTTGTTGCAATTTTTGGTCTTAACTTATCAACAGATCATAATGAAACTTTACATACATATTATCAGGGGTACAGAAAGTATCATTATATTAAGAGCTGTTCCTGAGAAATGGAAAAAAAACTTTTACAATGGGACAAACTGAGTTGATTTATAAAACTACATATTAAAAGGAGTGAAAGCTAGTTTCAAATAATTATTGATATCTAAAGTTGCGAGGGTCTTAAGCACATACTCGCCCAAGAGCCTTCTTCAAACTCAGCCGGATATTTTTTATCACCAGTGCTATAGAATGAAAAATTTATTTACATCATAAAATATTTCCCAGGCTGTCGTAAGCACAGGGTATTCGATTAGCCTAGGCAATTTAATAAGTAGACAATTTAAAATGGAAATACTTTCTGAAACCGTTTTTAATTTAATTTATATGAGTACACAAAAACCATGGACAGTTTCCATTTTTAACCCCCAACGTAAAAACAACGGGGAGTTTTAAGTTAGACGTGTCTCTGTGTGACACACACATGTCTGAATGTAGTATTATACTTCCCGAACAAGTGAAACGATAATGATTTGGTTGTTTTGTTTGAAAGGTGAATAAGTGATAAAGACATTTGCAGCTCTAGGCTCTTTGCGTCGTCTTCGGTATTTACTTCCTATACCTACCAAAATTATGCTCGCACAGACTCTACTCCTTCCCATTCTTGACTACGCTGACGCAAGCTATGTTAACTTAACTGAAGATCAGTTAAATAAACTTGAGAGACTCCAGAATTCTAGCATTCGTTTCATATTTGGGTTGCGCAAATATGATCATATTTCTCAATTTCGGTCTCGTCTCAAGTGGTTACCTATCAGACTTCGCCGGAATTTGCACATTGTTTCTATTCTGTACTGTGTTTTGTTTCATCCTTCTACTCCTCTTTACCTGAAAGAGAGGTTTAAATTTGTAGGACTCCCAGACGAACTTCGTTCTACGAGGAAGTTAGTCTTGAAGGTGCCTGGTCACAAATCCTCCTTCTTCAACGGATCATTTACGGTTCAGGCTATTAAATTATGGAACGCCTTGCCGTTAGATATCCGTGAGTCACAATCGATTGGGACCTTCAAGAAACTAGTGAAGGATCATTATTTGTCTCTTTCAGCCGAACAACGCTGAAGCGAATCATTTTAAGTGTGTAATTTGAATTATTTATGTATTTCATACTAATTGGGGATGTTATATGTAATATATTTATATAGATATTTATGTTATATATTTTATTTGTATTTATATATAATATATTTATATATATATTATAGTTATATTTATATATATATATATATATATATATATATTATTTATATTTATATATTTGTATAATTTTTAAATCTTATTTATTGCACCACCTACCTCTTTTCTACGTTTTTTCCTTTTACGCCATTGGTTGCCTGGAAGAAATCGCTATGTAGCGATAAGGCCACCAAATTGTACTCTCTTGATTGTATTTATATCTTTTGTAACTACTTTTTGTTTCTTTGGTGTACAATAAAAGTGTATTCATTATTCATCATTAAGTGTATAGAGTGTTCTTAGCTATGTTTGATGAAAATCGGTCTAAGATCACCCGGCCGGCACGAAATGGTAGATTACATAGTATTTTTCACAGGTCTCTTAATATGGTTATCAAATAAAAGGGCTTGACTAGTAGAACACTAAATACTGTGACAAGTTTACAATACATAACAGCAAATTATGTTTTACTAGCGGACCCACGCGACTTCGTCCGCGAATGAGTTGACCTAAAAAAATAGTCGTATGTCCAATATAAATGATTCTGAGATTCCAATATAAAGGAATCGTAGCTAGATCGTTTTATCGCCCCCGAAACCCCCTGTATACTAAATTTCTCGAAAGTCTTTGGAGCCGATTCCGAGATTCCAATTATATATATTTATATATATTTATCGATAAAACACGAATAAAATGTCATTTTCTAAAAATGAATCCTAGCTAGATCGATTTATCGCCCCCGAAACCCCCTGTATACTAAATTTCATGTCAATCGTTGGAGCCGATTCCGAGATTCCAATTATATATAAGTATATATACAAGAATTGCTCGTTTAAAATATGACAACTTCTGCAATATGGTTATCAAATTAAAGGAGTTGGCTAATATATGGACTAGAATAAGGGACACTATTTTGAAAGTCGGGAGTAGTTACATTTTAGTAGTTTGATTACATTTTTGCCTTATCTTTATAAGGCATAAAGATTAAACAGGTTAATGTTATAATGTGGCCTGTGGGGTCGATACAACTTTTCTTCTTTATACTTGAAGACTTCTTGTAGTGGATTGTGTATATTTTTTTAACGAGTAGCCCGATGTCTTCTCTTTGCGTATTTATTTTCTAAAAAGTTTAAAAACAGTTTGTAGACAGGCTTTTGTTCATTTCAACCATTGCTGTATCATCAATATGTTGCTATGGTATCATTTTAATTAGGTACCGCATCTCGTGACGTCAAAGCTGTCAGTTCATATTACATTCTTACGTTACAAAACATTGATTCACGTTTAGGCACACACTGATTTTAGGTTCTAACCCACTGTTATAGTATAGTATAGGTATACCTAACCACAATTAATTGCGGTCGATACTATTTGGAAATTTCAACTGTGTGTACTTAATATTTCAATATTTTCATTTGTACGTAATTTAAAAGATCGTGGTTATTTTCCGTGTGTGTATATTTTAATATAAAAACTTATAGGTATTATTATAATAAACGAAGAACTGTATACACAGACATTTAGGATACTGTAGGCTAATATAACTTATCATGCATAGGGGACAATAGAAATATAAAATATTCTCTGTGTACTTAATGTTTTTATTGTAATAAATTAACAAGTTATAATGACAGTTATTAACATATTGTTCTTATTTGCATTTCATTGTTTACCATCCGTAAGTAGCGCCTAAGCCGGAATAAGAGACGTGAGAGACCGCGGGTGCGGCGGAGTAAGTGATGGCAGACTTCACTAAGGGTGCGGCGGCGTACGTGGAGTAAGCGGGAGCAGCCGCAGCGTAAGTAGTGTAGGCGGGAGCGGCAGCGTAAGTGGCTACTGGAGCAGCGTGGGCAACTGATGAGTATGACACGGCTGGGTGAGCCACGGAAGAGTAAGATACAGGTGCGGAGGCGTAGACAGAGGGTGCGGCGATGGTCTTAGTCACGTAGGGTGTAGAGTAAGCAGCCACGGCGGGTGCGGAGTAAGTAGCGACGGCAGGGGAGGAGTGTGTAGAGATAGTTTGGTAGGACACAGCTGGGGAGAGTGTTTTGGTGACAACGGGAGCGGCGGCGTACGCCAGCGGTGCAGCGTGAGCAGTAGTTTGAGAGGAGTAAGAGACGGAGGACACTGGAGAGCTGTACGCGACTGGCGCGGCGTGGAGAAGGTTACCAGCGGAGGCGATGCCCGCGGCGCACATGAAGATTACGACCTAGAAAAAACATAAATATCGTATTAGACTAGAATTTTATATAAAAAAAACAAATGTAGCAGTAATTTGAATTTTTGAAAATTATAAATAAAAAACTCTACTTTCTAGTATAAACTAATTATAACTGATTGACCGATTTCGATAAAACTTGAAGGTTATAAATTTTACACGTATGTTATTTTTATGTGTTTTTTATGTGATGGGTGCAAGGATATACCGACTAGTTTAAATAAGATGAGGATCTGATTATATGTCTAACGCAAGTTCTCACTTATGGAATTTTTTAGACATCATAATAAATCTATTCATATTTTAAATTTGAATATATAGGTACAAAAGTATGCTTTTACCTTTGTGTACATGTTTGCTCGTTTGTTGTTGTGGTTGGAATGAATTTCGATTGAAGAGCAGATGCTTTTATATAGTATAGCCGTTAAGTGTTGATATTGATATTTACAGTGAACTCGTTTGCGGCCCATCGCCCTGGGCGCTATTATCCAGTGTCAAGGCTAGAGTTCGGTTCGTACTACAAAACATTAAATACTAATTTAAAGACAAATTTAACCTTACGTTTAGGTACTAGATTTAGGTAAAACGGTGAACCCCGTTGTTTTGGACTTTGCCTTTTCTTTCTGAGGGGCTGAGTTAGAATCCCAACATCCATCTCTAAGTTACGTGTGTTAAGCAATTCAAACGCCATGCCTGAGAGTTCTCCATAACAATCTCAAAGGTGTGTGAAGTCTACCAATCCGCACTGGGCCAGCGTGGTAGACTTACTCTCCTCATTGTGGGAGGAGTCCTGTTTTACGTAGTAGGCCAGAAATATGTTTATGTGATGATGATGATGAATTCAGAGAGTATTTGGAATTTCATTTGGATTTCCAGTTTTCGGTTTTTTCTTATGATGTTTGACCTGCAATTGGACTCATTTGATGTTGTATGTCTATCGTTTAGAGTTCTACCAACGCCATGCCCTTGCTATTCTACTACCCCTGAACCCAAACTTTCATCGATTTTCTGAGCTATGTTTGTCAGTTCAAGTCTAAAAGCTTCATTGGTAACCCTCAGAAAACGGTGTCCGATTACTATTCCCCGCCGATGTACCGTTAATTCGTTTTGAGGATGCAAATGCAAATGAAATTTTATTAAGATCTTTTTAGTAGTGTAACCAGACACATTAAAAAGCACACATATACTCTTTGACATTTCAAACATTATATATACATGCGAAGTATATAGCAGTGATACCCCAGTGTTTAGGTTAGTTAGAAGTAGAGTTTGAGAAAGAGCTTCGGTCTGCCTTTCGGAGGGACCGAGTTCGTTTCCACTAATTTTTCGCCAAGCACGCACCCCGACACGCCTCACTAACATTTCGGACTTATGTGCATTTTTAATTTACACATTTAAAATATCACTTGCTTTAAGATGAAAATATCGCGAGTAAACCTGTATGAGTTCTTCTTAACGTTCTCAAAGCCACTTGAAATCTACCAATGGGCCATCCATCCATTAACGTGGTGTTTTTCTCTGGTAAAAAACTATGATTTAATAAATATATTAGGGCAGTTTATTAAGAATGCGAGATTATTTTATATCGATATAAATACTAGGATGAATGGTTTGACATGCCCTTCGAAGCTCAGAAGGAAACAAACAATCTCAATTCGCATAAACATACAATCACTAAAATCAAAATACTTACGTTTTATATTTTAATGGTAAAAACGAAGTGTACAAAGTGTAAACTTTTAAATATTTATAAATAAAAAATAACCCATATACTAGAATGAAACGAAATAACATAAAACGTCTTCGAAACCAACGCAGCGAGATATAGTGTCTAAGTTGTTGGCAGCGTTGCTTCTTTGAATGGCCAAACAATAAACATAGTCAATAATCCTTTATTCATAAATATTAATATTATTATATGTCACACCGCCTTATTAAACTACTATTAAGGTTTTCATATTTTCACATCTCGGCCTACTACTTTTTTTTTAATATTCTTTGTATAGTCTACTTAAAAATATTGTAAAGTTCATACATATTTTTCACAGTGCTTTGAGTTGAAGCTTTTATTCTAATCCTAACTTATACGACAAATTCGAATGTGACTCGGTTCGTTACACTTTTAGGCCTTGACTTCTCAACATCATAAATCATAAATATTGTTACAAGTACAGAAAAAGATATGGGGTAAGTACTGTCGTAGCTTTAGTTTTAAGTTAGCGAATGTAGTTATCGCTATCATCTAACTACCATGTACCTACACTTTTTATGCGTGCATTAAATTATTATGTAATGCATGCATAAGAAGTGTCATAAGAGAATTTTATTTAACTTTGACTTTAACTTACTGTTCCTGAAGGAAAAGCAAAACAGCTTTTAGAATAGGATAAATTGATTGAGAAAATCCAAAGCGAGCGGCGCCGTGGGCAAACGCTAGTTCCAAATTATTTAAAAATTAAGCTACGAGGATATTAAGCCTTTTGTCACCCAAAGCCAAACTAAACCTTTTTTTTTTTATCACCAGGTTCACAGGAATTGGGATTTGTTGATTGGTGTCTAATGTGCACAGGGAATTCGGCTAGGCTAGGCATTATGCAGGTAGGCAAGTTAAAACAGGAAATGCTTTCTTTCTTTTAAAGGTATTTTAACCACAGTGAATTATCATTGATTTGCTCTTAAATAAATGTTTTTTGCAATGTTTTGGCAACATTACAGTAGTTTCTTCATTTATCAGACAGTGACATATATTATTATTACTGTTATTCTTAAACCATGAACAGTTTCTTCTTTTACCTGAATAGAATGGAATAGAATAGAATTTTATACTTCACTCTTTATATATAGAAAAACAGTTGACAAGGCCTAGAAAAGCATTTGAAACATGAATACCTACAGCCGGGCGTACGTAATAATATTATGAAATAAGTATAAAAAATCTAAACATAATCACAATGTAGAATCAATGTCAAAATAATATATATATGATTGTTAATAATAAAAACAAAAGTGATACAGTAAAAAAAAACATTTTAAAACAAATAAATTAAGACTAAACAGATTTTTTTAAAGTTCCATATTAATGATGAAGAGCAGGAGAAACAGTCTTCACGTAAACTCGCATCAAAACCTGTTATACCTTTATGCCTCATAAAGGGTTACTTATTCCTACCCCTACCCCACACTATATGTGGGTTTGACTTTGACCTACCATGTATTCTTCTTCCAACTTGCCGCCGTTATTTTACGCTTATTAATATAACATTAATCAGGGATAGAAGAGAATAAAACGTGTCTTTTTATTATTAATATTTTTATTATAAATAATTTAATAAGTTATAATAAACATAATAACGGTTATTTACAGATTGTCATTTCATTGTTTACCATCCATAGGAAGCGCCTAAGCCGGAATAAGAGACGTGAGAGACCGCGGGTGCGGCGGAGTAAGTGATGGCAGACTTCACTAAGGGTGCGGCGGCGTACGTGGAGTAAGCGGGAGCAGCCGCAGCGTAAGTAGTGTAGGCGGGAGCGGCAGCGTAAGTGGCTACTGGACCAGCGTGGGCAACTGATGAGTATGACACGGCTGGGTGAGCCACGGAAGAGTAAGATACAGGTGCGGAGGCGTAGACTGAGGGTGCGGCGATGGTCTTAGTCACGTAGGGTGTAGAGTAAGCAGCCACGGCGGGTGCGGAGTAAGTAGCGACGGCAGGGGAGGAGTGTGTAGAGATAGTTTGATAGGATACAGCTGGAGAGAGTGTTTTGGTGACAACAGGAGCGGCGGCGTACGCCAGCGGTGCAGCGTGAGCAGTAGTTTGAGAGGAGTAAGATACGGAGGACACTGGAGAGCTGTACGCGACTGGTGCGGCGTGGAGAAGGTTGCCAGCGGAGGCGATGCCCGCGGCGCACATGAAGATTACGACCTAGAAAAAACATACATATTATATATCTTATTATTCCTAAATAATAGTTATCCGTAGTAAGTTGTTCGACAAAACTGTTCAGGTAACCAAAAAACATGTGTGTTATTTTTGCAATCAAGATAAATAAAGTTAGTTAGGTATACTAGAAGTTAATAAGTTCAGATGTAACCCCCTTAATCTAAACCGAAATGAAAATGATGAAAATTCGTAAGAGGTATTATAGCACGAACGTCGTCAAAGTCAACGTCGAATATTTCTGTATTTAAATGAATCTTTATAAGCTTTTTGGTGCGTTCTCTAATTTTTTTATACTACTTTCGAAATTCTTTAAACTTAAAGTAACGGGGATTCCAAACGCACCCTGGCCAATATCAAACTGGCCAGCTGAAAACGAACACTGACTAGAGCAATGGATGAAGGAAACACACTATAGCATTATGTACATTGAAATCAATCTATTAGATGTTTAATTACATCAATGCAGTTTTAATATTAAAGTTTATGATCTATTGTTGTATACAAAAGTATATTCCTACCTTTGTGTACATGTTTGCTTGTTTGTTGTCGTGGTTGGAATGAATTTTGATTCTACAGCAGATGCTTTTATATAGCAACGATGGTAAGTGTTGGTATTGACATTTAAAGAGAACTCGTTTCGGGCCATCGCCGTGGGCGCTTTTATCCAGTGTCAAGGCTGCAGGTTGGTTCAAACTCCACCTCATTAAATTTTTGACGACCTCGCGCAGTGGCGAGTTCTGTGGTCTTAAGTGGGAGGAACCGGGGTACCGGAAATTTAGATATTTCGGAATTTTCTCTGATCTGGTGGGAGGTTTTGGTTCTAGGTAGTTAACACCCTACCGACACAGATGTGCCGCTAAGCAATTAAGCGTTCCGGTACGATGCCGTGTAGACTCTAACAGGTTAGCCCGCTACCATATCAGACTGCGTCATAACTTACCATCAGGTCAGATTGCAGTCAAAGGTTCACTTGTAGAGGAATACAAAAAAAACTGAAATTTGAGTTGAGAAATTACACTTAAAATTAAACAATTTTTAGAGTAATTTCTATTTTGAAATTTGTGTACAAAATCATTGACACAATATACATTTATATGCATTTAAGAACTGTAGTGATAGCCCTTATCCTTTCGGAGGGCTCTATACTCTTAAAACACCTCTAACCTTTAGCATAGACATGTCGCTATCATATCTTTTTTCTTGAAAAGCTAAATAAATACTTTAGAAAACCTGACTCTTTCAAATGACCAATAATTAACCTTATTTACCGCTACGGTCAGAGACAAGTTGAAAAAAAAACATAAGGAAAGAAAGAGGACTCTAGAAGTAATCTTTCTTAAAACGTTCATGTCAAAAATAATTAAATCGGTTCAGTTTTTGATGGGAATACAACACGTGATCTCGTTAAATTTTATAGGTAAAAGCGGTCTGAGTTATATCGCAGAAATAGAATATCGGGGAAGACAAGGTCAGCGCGATGGCAATAATTAAAGTTTTTCCTAGCTATACCATCGTTTTGACCCTTCTCATTCTGAGAAGACCTGTGCCTGTGTTTAGTGGGTTGATGATCATGACTTCATAACCAAAAATCCATCTATACCCATCATCCCTGCTGGTCGAAGAACAGGGCTTTGATAGGTTCAAACCCTGAAACTCATGATTCGTTTTTTTTTTTTTTTTATTTGGAAAACAAACAGCTTTAAATAAATTTCAACAATGAATAAACTTAATCATAGATCTTACACAAGCCAATAAAGTTTTCACTATTAATTAAAATTATCATAATGATACGGGAGTTTGGTTTAATTATATATAAGTAACTTATACTAAGTAATACTAGTTACAATAAGTTAATAACGCAAAAATGATTGCTCATTAACAAAAAGTTAATCTAAGAAAAAACACACATTCAAGTGCATTTTTTGATAGCAGATAATAATCGTTGCTGCAAATGCCAAATCCTACATCAACGAGGCTACGAGGGGGTTTGGTCACACAAAACCAATTATAGTTATCAATTAAAATTCGTAATTACGCACGCAATTTTTTTAATTAATAAATAAGTGTATCATTAATTATATTTTATTTCTATGGCAAGGTTTATTGAATTATTGTTCTGGGCAAAGGTTTTAGTTGAAATGTTAAAACTATTTATTTTATCACCATAATAAGTACATTGTACAATTGCTATGCTAGTATGTTAATGTTAACCTCTGTTAATGATTTGTTTCCGGTTCACTTACTAATAAATGTCAATTTACATCCTTTACAATAATTATATAAGCGAAAAAATATGTATGTACATATTTGATATCTCACTATTAATTACATAAATTCTAAGTAATGAATAGAGAGGTACCTTTTTAGGTATTTAATTTCGTAAGTGCGTACTTAGCCTAGATATAAATTTGACAATAATAAATTAGGTCAATAACTTTTATTTTAATGTGAAATATTCATAGGCTTGCCTGAAAAAAGCCTGGCTATGTTGGTTGTGGGCTCTTCTTAGAGCAGTACGTACTTGGAACTCTCATACCCTTAGTTTAAAAAAAACTAATGTAGTTATCGCCATCACCTAACATTAGTGGTAAAATGTTATATGTATGAACGCTTCATAAGTGACTGTGATTAGGTCTACATGGATTACTTTATTGAACATTTTGAATTTGAATTTGAATTTGGTACCTTAATTTCAACACACAGGGTCTCCCTCTTTTAGTTTGTGAACTAATATTGCATTTTATATAAAAAATAAATAATAAATACTAGTTAGAAAAATGAAGGATGCAAATGTAAGATAAATACACTGTGGAATATACCTAATTGAATTGACAAGATAAGGACTTGGGATTGAAGTGAGCAGGGAGACAAAGGCTTTTGCACCGAATATACTGTCTGGCTACTGTAAGCCGGGTCGATTTTAATAATCATGTCGTAGGCTAACAGGAAAATCTTTCTCCCCGTAAAGTTTCTAATTCTCAAAGAAAAACTTTTAATTTTGGACTAAGATCTCAAGTTAGGAGTTTCACACTTAATGGCATAGCGTAGATCCAGCAGCTCCCAGCGACATCGTGAAAGGTCTACCAACGTTGAGTATATCCGATGCGGAGACTCATTTCTAGCATTTTGAAATCCCAAGGACAATGTTTATGTGTTGCGAGCAACCGCTAGGTGTTATTGCCTCCTGATTGCCTTCTGGTTCGTGTAGTTAGCATTTCATGATACTAGGCTACCACGATATGTATGTATGTAATAAATAAACAAATATACTACGACAATACACACATCGCCATTCAGGTCCAAAGTAAGCATAGCTTGTGCTATGGGTACTAAGATAACTGATTAATATTATTTATGAATAATATATATAAATACTTATAATATACATATACACACCCAGACATTGTAAAACATTCATGTTCATCACACAAACATTTTCTAGCTGTGTATCGAACTCACGTATTTGTAGTCGGAAAGCAGGGTCGCTGTCCACTGCGCCAATCGTACGTCTAAGGGACTTATGGCAATTAGTCGGTTTTTTCTATCGGCCTACGACATTCTTCAGAAACCTTTCATACGTGGTGTATGCGAAACTGTAGCTTTTCAATGGAAACTAATCTAAAGCCTTACCAACTTTTCATACCTATGTCATAGATTCTTCTTTTATCTACTCTAGATATTTGACCTACTAATTAATATTGCAATGACAGCCTAGTGGTTAGTAGCAAAGCATTTCTAAGGTTTTGGAGTTATGTGCATATTTACTGTGAAGGAAAACATCATGAGAAAACCTGCATGCCTGAGAGTTCTCCATAACGTTCTTAAAGGCGAGTGAAGTCCGCGCATCCACTCTTGGCCAGCATGGTGGATTGCAGCCCTAAACTTTTCCCGTTCTGAGATGAGACCCGTGTCCTGTATTGGGACGGTAATGGGTTGATGGTGAATTAATATTGTAAGATTTTAATATATTTTCTGCAATTTCAATCTTATTATTTTTTCTTCATAATAATTACCTGCTATGGATCTTTGTTCAGACAAAAGAATATAATTCGTTTGTAATTGTTTATTTTATCGATCGTCAATGATAATAACAGTCATCATTACAGGTAATCGTGATATGATTCATAACCTTTGGTATTTCAACCCTTTTGTAATGATTCCATAAATGATTGTGACTTTAAAAAAAATGCCTATTTTAATTATAAATGCCTTACTAATAAACGTTGTTTAGCTGGTGATTAGGTATACAATGTTTTCTCTCTTCTTCATAATTTCACTTTTGAAAGAAGAAGGTAAAATAAGCGACAGCTTTACAACGTTTACAGTAGGGGGGAAGGTATTTATAGAAGTTTTATTTTATGGTAAAAGAATAAAAAACTAAAATGTTATTATTAAAATTTTATTCGCATTGTTTTATTTTGATAAAAATAAATATATACACATTACTATATCTACACCTAGATTTGTACACATTGGTTGGGTGATTACCAGCCGTGACCGTAGCCTCCGTATGAACCGTATGAGCCGTAGCCGCCGTATGAGCCGTATGCGACCGCGGGTGCAGCTGAGTAAGTGGCAACTGGGGCAGCGTGGGAAGCATAAGTCAGGGGAGCTGAGTACGACACGGCGGGTGCAGCGTAGCTCTTGACTACTGGAGCGGCTGCGGCGTAGGTCGAGTAGGCAGGAGCAGCATACGTAGAGTAAGCTGGGGCAGCGGCGTAGGTAGAGATCGCGGGTGCAGCGTAGCTCTTGATGATGGGTGCTGCTGCGTAAGTTGCGACGGGGGCAATGGCTTTAGTTACCACGGGTGTGCCGTGAGATGTGTGGGTGGAGTACGATGATACTGAGGACACTGCGGGTGCGACAGCCTTAACGATGGGTGCGGAGTAGGCTACGGGTGCTGCGGCGTAAGAGGCGATGGCTGGTGCGGCGTAAGATTGCACAGCGGGCACGGCGTAAGAAGAGTAGGAAGGAGCGGCATAGGATGCGTAGGAAGGAGCGGCATATGCCGAGTATGCGGGTGCAGCGTAGTGGCCTCCCGAGTATGTGGCAACGGGTGCTGCAGCGTAAGTGGCCACTGGGGCTGCGGCGTATGAGGCGCCGTATAAGCCACCAGCGCGGGCGGTCGCCACCGCGCACAGGAATACTAGAAACTGTGAGAAAGAAAGGCCATTATAGTATTACCAAATATTATGAAATTTTTAGCGATACATTTGTTTTTTTATTTCGTTATACTTCGTTAATGTATCTAAATAGTAAATGAGGCAACTCAGTTGTACAAGTGCTTTAATATTTATAGAAAAAAAATAGGATGAATTACAACTAAATTATATCCTCCAACTTTTTGCTACAATCATAATAGTAAAACAATCAATTAGAAAAAACTTGCCGTTTCAAGGAATTTTAAAAATGATAACTTTAAAAATCTCTATGATTAATATAATTAATTTTGAAAAAATGACTAACAGTATTAATTAATTAAATTACAAAAATAAAATATTTAATGAAAACACAAACGCTTTTACAAATAATATTAAATGTGAGAACTCCATTTGATAGATTTGATTCAAAATGTTATTTATTTTTACGTTCATTAAGCACAGATTATGATTTAACTGTTATTTTAATATTATTATATTGATTCATAATATTTTCCTTTAGAATATATTTTTTTACGTTTTTTTTGAGTATTATTAATTACTCTTTGAACCTTTCGTAACTGATTTTAATAAAACTTTTTAGTATGCTCCTTGATTTTTTTTCCTTTTAAAATTATCTTTTGAATAAGTAATTTATATAAAACTTTTTTATAAGTACTTAAATATTATAAATAAAATATTTTATAATATTTATTTTTACCTTAGCTGCCATTTTATGTTATTAAATCCTGTACTGCAAGTGATACGGTTGGAACGCGAGCGCGTATATTTATACCATTCACAATCTGTATCCCCGTGCGCAAACGAAGCTTGCGTCTCGTTCTAGGACATTAGAACCCCGTTGCGGATGTCAACATTTTCTTACTCAGTTAATTTCCAACACACGCTTTAGCGTAGCTTTTTACTTTGTAGTCCAAAATAGGCATAATTTATTTTTATACCAATTACTAACAATTATTCATGACCTACTTACTCCTTAACTTTAGATTCATAGATTCATATGCAGTCTAACGCGATATTTATTCAGTGTTTAAGTTACAAAGTATGTTTAGTCATAATATAAATGCGAAATTGTCACATTATAAATGTTTGTTTGTGTGACCTTCCTGCACGCCTTAACTAAACAACCAATGAACTTAATTTTGGCATAGATTAAGTTGAGAGTGACATAAAGTACTTTTTAAACCAGAAAAAGTAACTGTTCTCATTTAATTTGTAATAAACCATAATAAAAGGGGTATCAGAGCTATTAAAAATCATTTTAAAAATCAACTTGAATAACAAGTAGGAAGTTATTAATAACGTGTACATTTAATAACGTGAGTATAACCGCTAACGCCCGCAAAACAGCGCAGGTTTCCATGTTCTAAAACACTCTTTCGTATGAGAGAAGAAGCCTGAGTGCCTGAAGCCTATTTAACAAAAAAAATGGAGCATAGTAGGTACATACTACAATTTTCTCGTCCAATTTGTATGTCATGAGACGAGAAAATCCTCATCATTTTAATCAATCCGTTACCAGCCCATTGAAGTACACGGACCTACTCTAAGAATAAGAAGGGTTTAGGCCATAGTCCACCATGCTGGCCAAGTGCGGATTGGTTGAGCTATGGCTTTCAGAGCATTATGGAGAATCCTCATGTATGTATGTAGGTAACCTCAAGATGTTTTTCTTCACCGTTACAGTGATGTTTAATTGCTTGGTCCCCCCGAAAGTAGGGCTGATTTCTTAATCACTGGGCTATCGCTCATTTTTTTACTAGGCTGTCAACGCTTACACTATCCTTTCATCACTTTTTTCACACGAGAAAAGAGATAGGCTTTATTGCTTCATAGATCTTGGAAAATTTAATTAAAAAAAAATTCCTCAAGATGTTTTTCTTCACGGTTACAGCGATGTTTAATTGCCAGAGGTGCGTGCTGGGGTTAGAACTTGGTCTCCCCGAAAGTAGGGCTGATTTGAATCACTGGGCTATCGCTAATTTTTAACTAGGCTCTCAACGCTTATACTATCCTTTCATCCCTTTTTTCACACGAGAAAAGAGATAGGCTTTATTGCTTTATAGCCCTTGGCAATTTGGGAATAAATAAGTTTACCCCTATGCTTTAGGCTGTTGGACACTGTGGGCATTTTGTAGTACGAGTTCCTTGCCCTTCAGAGTGTTTATAGGCGATGGTCTTTTAAACTTAAGTACATCAGGTTTGCCATGTATTTGGTCCTTCAATTACCATTTTTTATTAATAATGACTATTTATTTATTCGTTAAAATAATTGTTTTATAAATATAACCTAAAATAAACTATTTAAAACTAAATAAAATCTAAAACGTCCTCGAAACCACCGCAGCGAGGCACAGTTCCTAAGATGCTGGCAGATGCCCCTTTGGATGGTCAAACTAATTCGTTGCATAATGTGTACCTATATATTATTTATTGAACCACTTTTCATGGATCTACAGCATTTCTCTCTAAGGCTGTCAAATTGTACCTTCTATATTTCCCTTTTTTATTTTCATTTTTCTATGCTGTGTATCTACAATAAATAATAAATAAATATACTATGACAATACACACATCGCAATCTAGCCCCAAACTAAACGTAGCTTGTGTTACGTGCTAAGATGACTGATGAATGTATTTTTTTTATGAATAATATACATAAATACTTATAAAATTGAAACTGAACTGAAAAACATTCCCGTTCATCACACAAACTTTTCCAGTTGTGGGTATCGAACCCACGGCCTTTGACTCAGAAAGCAGGGTCGCTGCAAATATGTATGTACAATAAAAATGGATTCACTCAATCATTGATTCATACTTGAAACATACACATAGTATTAAGAAACTTGCCTTTTCAGATGTCGGTTAAAAAGATGTTAGTGCCAAGTAGTGCAATGAAGTGATGTGACTCACGGTCGTTTCGAAAGTGATATTTTCAAGTGCGAAATGTAGATCAATGTCGAAGGCTTTTAACGCATCGTTGTTATATATTTTTTGGCCTAGTTAGTTACCTAATTATATAGTTAAACTAGCTGTTGCCCGTGACTTTTTTATTCCTTTACAAGTTTACCCGTGACTGCAATCAAGTGATGATGCAGTCTAAGATGGTAGTGGTAACCTATTAGGGAGTATGAGAGTTATACTAAGCCCATACCCCTGAACGGTTTCTAAGCGACATCGTACCGGAACGCTAAAGGGTGGTAACTAGCCACGGCCGAAGCCTTCCGCCAGACTAGACCGGTGAAAACTAAGAAATTCCAAATTCCCAAATGCCCCTACCGGGAATCGAACCCACTTAAAACCACAGCGCCCACCGCTGCGCCAGGGAGGTTATAAAAACCTCCTCCACTTTATTCCATTTTTTTTAGGTGGTAGCTGTTAGTTTTCCCGCGGTAAGCAGTATGCGCCAAAAAGTTCAAAATTTCTTTATTCATGTAGGCATATCACAGGCACTTATGAAGCGTTCATACATATTTGTTTACATAATTGTAAGGGGATGGTGATAACTTCGTTCGCCAACTTAAATCTAAAGCTACGCCTGTCCAGGGTGCCAGATGTCTTTGCAAAATTTTGATCGACGTCCGATTTAATTTTGACGCCGTGCATAAGTAACAAATGTTATATTAAATAACACCTTTCCTTATTTAAAAATGTGATAACTAAAATAGGTATACCAATCATATGCTGGGTACCGGGAATGTGATGCTTATTTAGCTAGTCGATCGACTTCTTCATTACCACGATGATGTTGATGAGGCGTAACATTTTATTCAATGAACATATTATATTTTCAAATCTCGCATGCGCCTTGCACTATTAGAATATTATAATTTCGCATGATTCGTTCCTTTATACACGGTATCATGTTCTTTGTTAACATAATGGTTCGAGAATCTTGTCTAATTTTCGAATTCAGTGGGTTCAGTAATGGAATTGTTGAATATTCTTCGATCTAGAAAATATACGAGACTGACTTCACATGCGCATCTCCTGTTCAATTATTATAATATAAGCGTTTTTCCGTGACTTCGTCCGGGTACGATTATTAGAGTCTGAAGGGAAACCTTCAGACTCTAATCTGCTATTCTACACATCATACTCCGACTGAGTTTCTTGCCGGCTTCTTCTCGGTAGAATCTGCCTTCCGAACCGGTGGTAGAGTCACTACAGACGGACAGACTTGACGTTTCAAAAGTGCTTATATTAGGCCTACTTGAAATAAATGAATTTTGAATTTTGAATTTTGACCCACCGCTATTAGTTGTTTTGTTCGGCTCCTAATATTAAACCAGCTTAGTTTTTTGTGGGC
Organism: Pararge aegeria; assembly: GCF_905163445.1. NCBI lineage: Eukaryota > Metazoa > Arthropoda > Insecta > Lepidoptera > Nymphalidae > Pararge > Pararge aegeria. Next base: position 6,643,556 of record NC_053194.1, read on the forward strand.
TTTTCTTAGACCAAGGCGTGTTTGGAGGAGGGCCCTAGCTTTAGTTTTAAGTTAACGAATGAAGTCATAACTCAGGCTAGGCTTCATCAGTGCCTGAAATTCAAAATTCATTTATTTCAAGTAGTTCCAGTTTATAAGCACTTTTGAAAGGTCAAGTCAGTCTGTTTGTTGTTTGTTCACTCTACCACCGGTTCGGAAGGCAGATTCCACCAAGCAGAGCCCGCAACGAAATCAGCAGATTGCTCTTTTTGAACATCATTTTACAGTTTACTATCTTTTAAATTTTCTATCTTGTGAGAGATGAGAGCGGAGCCTGCTTCCAAGCAGCCTTGTCGTTAAGAAATTCATCAATCGTATAGTAACCACGATTTATTAAATGTGTTTTAACACATTGTTTAAAGTTATGCATTGGCAGGTCCAAAATTACCTTGGGAATCATATTATAAAAGTATGTTCTCAATCCCACAAATGACTTCTGCACCTTTCGCAAACGATATGAAGATATCACTAAATTAAAAAATAAAATAATTAAAATAATTAAATAAATATACTACGACAATACACACATCGCCGTGTAGCCCCAAAGTAAGCGTAGCTTGTGTTATGGGTACTAAGATGGCTGATGAATAATTATATGAATAATATACGTAAATACTTATAATATATATCTAGATAAACACCCAGACACTGAAAGACACTCATGTCCATCACACAAACATTGTCCAGTTGTGGGAATCGAACCCACGGCCTTGGCTCAGAAAGCAGGGTCGCTGCCCACTGCGCCAATCGGCCGTCGATTATGAGTAAGGCGGGTGTTTATATCCACTTTTCGTTTGTAAAGAGTAATGTTTTGTCTTACAAATACTATATTGTCATAAATAGGCTACCGTAAGTATACTTCTTTCTTTTATTATTTTACGGAGGGATTCACGTGATAAGTTTATATGTGACCGTACAGTGACCGAGTGACCGTAAGATAGGCCTATATGAATATTTTTTTTTTAAAATTCCTCACAAATCTCAAACGTTACTCAAAAATTGGACTTTCATATCATCAGTTTCACACAAACCGGCGGGTAGTCAAACAAACCATAAAAATAAATTCAGCTTTGGTATTACTTAGCATAGAGAGAAGAAGACGGTTCACATTAAAAAATCGATTTAATTGATTATACATATAGGTTATATACATCGCTAACTGATTTATTATTGATAAAAAAATACTGTCAATATTTATACTGAAAATAATATTGATTGTCTGCGCTCAGCCTTTGAGAACATATTGATGTGATGTTCAGGCATGCAGGTTCACTCATAATGGTTTCCTTCACCATTAAATCAAATGTTATTTAATTGCTAAAACCCATATTATACAGTTTCGAAATATGCAAGGCTTGGTGGGCTTGTGCTCTAATAAGAGAATAGGTTAGTCTTTCAACTGTTGTGAACACATACCTATTATGCAATTGTATTTATATAAACGCCTAACGGCATTTAAACATAGTTTTTAGTACAAGAATTTTGCCGGGCCCTGATTCTCTATATTACATTATAATCGTATCACACTCGCCCCCTATTTGTGACGTAAGAATTTACCGTCCTTGGATGAAATAAGCTCAAAACTAAGTAATAAAAAATGTTTATAGGAACAGCAATTTATTTTTACAACAGTTTATAAAATCGTCTATATTAGCATTATAAAATGCCTTAGTTTGGATGGATGTTTGTTCTTAATGATGGACGGATCTGTATTATATTTAGTACAGAGGTATATTATAGACTGGAATACCACATAGGCTGTTTTGATCCTGCAAAAAATATTATTATTAAATTTTTTTTTCTTTATCTAACACACATAAACAAAATATAAGGAGAAACACAATAGATATAACAAAAAAAAATTAGTTTAAGTGCGCAAAATTTACTGTTACCGTGGGATCTTTTGGTTTTCACAGAGGAATAGATGTATGTTTTATGCATTAGAGAAAAATAGGCAAACATATCAAAATTTCCACGGGAACAAAGTCGAGGGCAACAACTAGTTTATCATAAGTATGTCTGGATAAATCACTTTAGTCTGGGGAAGGCCACAGCAAATTTCAATTTCATCAGTTTTTTAGACGTGAAAAGATTAGGAACAATTATGAATATATGAATATATTTTTTTTGGTTGGGAGGTCCCGGGTTAGATTCCCAGCCGGGCGATTTTGGAATTTATAATTTTTGAGTTTTCTTTGGTCTGGTCTGGTGGGAGGCTTTGGCAGTGGCTATTCGCTACCCTACCGACAAAGACGTACCGCTAAGCGTTTTAGTGTTAAAGTGCGATGTCGCGTAGTAACCGATTAGGGGTATGACTACCACACTCCCTAAAATGTAAGCCCACTACCATCTTAGACTGCAACATCACTTACCAGGTTAGATTGCAGTCTAGGGCTAACTTGTAGTGGGATAATAAAAAAAAACAATTATATTATCTGGTAGAGGCTTCGGCCGTTGCAAGTTACCAACCTTACGACAAAGACGTGCTGCTAAGCGATTTAGCGTTCCGGTGAGATGTCGCGTAGAAACCGAAAAGGTATTTATATTTATATATATATATTTTAGTTATATTTATATATATTTAATTTGTATTTATATATTTGTATAATTTTTAAATCTTATTTATTGCACCACCTACCTCTTTTCTATGTTTTTTCCTTTTACGCCATTGGTTGCCTGGAAGAAATCGCTATGTAGCGATAAGGCCACCAAATTGTACTCTCTTGATATGTATTTATATCTTTGTAACTACTTTTTTTTTTCTTTGGTGTACAATAAAAGTGTATTCATTCATTCATTCATTAATTTAAACTAGTTTAATATATCCCTAACAGATTAGCCCATAACCGTCTTAGACGGCACCATCATTTACTAGTAGGTGAGATTGCAGTCAAGGACTGAATTTTTGTGGAATAAAAAAAGGAAAAACAGCGTTACATTCGATTTTTAATATGAGGAGGTATAAATCACGTATAAGATATAATCACTGCAATATTTATTGAGTGCATTGGTTGAGTAAACTACCACTTAAAGCAGTCCAAAACAGGTGACTTATTAGAATTATTATAAGTATTATATATCAAGCGGTTCACTCGCCCTTTGTCCGGAATATCTGATAAGTAAAGCTTTAAATACAACGTTTCATTTCGTTATAAACGTGTGACTTTTATTCAAGCTTCTAAGCATTCGACCTTTTAACTTCCTTAGGGGTGGATTTTCTAATAAAATTTAGCGAATGTCTCTTATTTATTTAATAGAACACACCAAAAGCTTGTTCACAATACATATTGAAGGAAAATTACAAATATTCATCATCATCATCATCTCAACCAATTGACGTCCACTTCTGGATAGGTATAGGTCTTTTGTAGGGAGTTCCACAATAAATAAATAAATAAATAAATATACTACGACATACACACATCGCAATCTAGCCCCAAAGTAAGCGTAGCTTGTGTTATGGGTACTAAGATAACTGATGAATATTTTTATTAATAATATACATAAAATACTTATAATATACAGATAAACACCCAGACACTGAAAAACTTTCATGTTCATGGCACAAACACTTTCCATTCCAGTCGTGGGAATCGAACCCACGGCCTTTGACTCAGAAAACAGAGTCGCTGCAAACTGCGCCAATGGGCCGTCAAATGCACGGTCCTGGGCCGCTTGCCTCCAGCGGCTCCCAGCTACTCGACTGATGTCATCTGTCCACCTCGATGGGGGCCGACCTACGCTACGTTTACCGGTGCGGAGTCGCCATTCCAGCACCTTAAGACCCCAACGTCCATCGGTTCTCCGAGCTATGTGCCCCGCCCATTGCCACTTCAGCTTCGCGACTACAAATATTATTTTATGTAAATTAAGTTTTATTTGCTATACTCCGCGAAAAGTAGGAGAATCTGTATGGTGAAACCTATAATTTCTTTAATCCTTATACTCCACACCAAACAGATCTTGGTATGAATAATTGTTAAGTCAACTTACAACTATTGTAAAGTAAACCTCTCCTGAGGACCATACCAGAAACATGTTTTTTTTAATGATACTATGACGTAGTGCTTCATATTGCACCTTGGTACGGAACCGTTTGTGTCAATTCCAACTCGCAACTAGCCGGTTTTTGAATCTGAGAAAGATTTTTTAGGTACTCAGACAACTTCAGCAAGACAAGCACAAAAATGCTTTAGAAAACATATGAAGTTACACATTTAATTTAAAACTTTATATAATTCCACAACCAATATATAAGAGTACCTAGAAAAATAATTACGATAATTTGGTTTTAGAAGTCGACTAGTAAACCCGTCACTTTAAAGATTACGTGCGATTTGCCATAGCTCTACAAATTACTTACATAAATATATCAGGTTTATCGCTACCAATAAATAACTTGTATTTGGTATTAGGATTCCGTTCCGAATCGAAGGTTGCTAATGGGACCATATTACTAAGCCTCTAGTGTCCGGTCTAACCGTCCGGTCCGTCAGTAAGTTGAAAGCGGGCTGTATCTTATGAACCGTAGTAGATACGGAGGGGTAAAGTATAATTTGTACTTCTATTACTACTACTCACGTACAAGAAACGCTTTTTCTTGGTGTTTTTTATCGACCTTAATAATGCTTTTTTTGAAAAAATATTACGACAATACAAACATCGTCATATAGCCCCAAATTGAGCGTAGATTGTGTTATGAGAACTAAGATAACCAATGAATTACTTATAATAAAAATGCAGCCACTGAGAAACATTCAGAATCAAATTTTCAAAATTCAATTTTGTAGTATTTGATATTGCACTATGCTACGGGACCATCCGACTGCGAATCCAACTCGAATTTAGCGGGGTTTTTAATGTATAAAAATAATCATGTATCTAGCGTGCGTTTCAAACTTCCTCTTTTGCAGATGACTCATATCCTGTGTCTCTTAGTTATCGAACAGATTACGCCATTTTCATTTACAAGGACTTTTGTGTACGTTGATCATGTGTTGATACTTTCCCAATACTTAATAACATCCTATGGATTCCTACAGGTGGTCAAGGCCTTTCTTTATTAGAAGGTACATTTATATATTATTCCCAAGATAATAAATTCTTACCGTTGAGTTTTATGTTTCAAGATTTAATTCAATATGTTTATTATTATTATTATGTAGTGAGCTCGATAAATGGTCTTTAGAACTATGGCCCACATAAAACTCAGAGTTTATTGACGGGCAAAGGCGAGAGCTATCTTCGGAGGATCACAATTTGATCAAACAGTGTTAGGTGCGTTTTGAGTAATTAAAAAATATTACTTGCTTCAACGGTGAATGAAAACATCGTGAGGAAACCGGCAAGCCTGAGAGTTCTCAAAGGTGTGTGGAGTCCACCGAACCGCACTGGTCCAGCGTGGTGGCCTACGGCTTTAACCCCATCTCAAACTAATGAGTAGCTGGATACAAGTGATACAGTTCAGCTGTGAGCATCAATCGGTTAAAACTATTTACAATAATATCGACACGACGGTTGCGGTTGATATATCAATCTGTGAGAAAGCCCTTAATAAATTCAATGGGAATACATATTAATAGGCGATACTGTAATACTTGAAAGACCCAGTATGTTGAAGTTTTGCAATACTCCCGGACAGGTCAATCGTGCCTCGCCCTCATGAAATCCAAACTAGACTAGACAGATTAAAGTTATACTGGTAAAGTTATAACAGAGCACAGTAGTGTATTATGCACACGGTAACGTTGTTTCGTTCGACAAATGCATCAAGATACAATGCCTTTTATACAACGTGCTACTTGTATAGAATTATAAGCTCCACGTTTACACCACAAGGTTGGTTATTCAATTGCGTATACTTTAGCACGCGTTTACGAGACAATGCGTTGATACGAGCGTGTGTTTTATTTTTATAAAGGCCGGTTTCTTTTTGGTAGCAAAGTTGATCGCATATTATCTTGCTTTTGAGCTACTTATTCAGAATTGATACGTTTCTTTATTCAAATACACTACTTGTACATTTCATTCATTGTGTCCTTTCTTGGGTAACTCTAAAATAAGGAGAGATTCTTGAGTAGTTGCACAAGCAACATTCCTGTTGCTTAGACACAGACAAAATTAATTTAATGAATTGTCCACTGCATGCACAGGCGTTTAATATATGAGAAAGATGATAAGGTCTATAGAGCTGGAAAACATTGCGGTCAGTCTGCTCTACTATGGATTGGAGGATTATTTAGCGATTATAACTGGGTATTAGTGTTAATAATCAGGAACAGTGGTTTAAAGTGCAAAAAGGAAAGTTAAAGACCAAGTTCTAGCATCAGAATCGATTCATTTCTACTCACGCAACTAGGTCACGAATCTCAACTAGACTAGACGTTAAAGCTAACGCTGCAGAGACAATTAAAAAACAATTATTTACAGCAATTAGTTGCTGAGGTGATACTATCGATGCAGGAGAAGTCAATGTGCGGGCAGATTAAAGAATGCAATAGTAAAAAGTAGAGTGGTCAATTATGTATTCAAGAAATTCGTTGATTGTTTTGTAAGTTTATTTAATACGGTAATTTATTCTGTGCCTACCTTCTTTCTAAAGCTTGATTGATTGTGATTTTCATTAGTTTAGAAGGAGAGTATTTGTCTTACGTCTTAACTTAACATCAATAACCGCAAACATTTCTTTGGGTTTTAAAAACCACACAAAATTTATAATGTTTCTCTAAAAAATTTTAACCTAAAAATAAAACACATGTTTGCCCCAAAAATTCTAGACATAATTTATTTAAAATAACTACATTATAAAAACACTTAACATAGCTTTAATATAAATTAAACTTAATTAAAATGTCAGTCGCGCGTACCATGAAACTGTACAATTAAATAACTCTTTACCAAGTAAATCTTGGGCCGTGACTGGCGAATGTCACATGAGATACAGCAGGGGCTTCCGAATAAGTGATAGTAGTTTTAACAGCTTGACTTGCTATCGGAATATGTGAAGCATAAGATGGCTGTCCATAAGTTGTCGCAACAACAGGTCCCGAGTATGCATTCACTAATGGTGTGGAATGAGTATAGGCCGTGTATGTCACCGGAGCAGATAAACTTCCAGGTATAACTGGCGGTGGATTGTACGCGGGTTGAAATAAAACTTGATTTTGTATCGCATGTGATGAGTATCGATTTGAATGGTGATCTATATTGACTGTACTGTCAGATCTCCTACTCGTAAATGGCGTATTTATAACTTCAATTAAGGGCATTTGAGACCCATACGTGGATTGTATGTTATCCATATTGTCTTCGTATATCGGAGCAGGTGTTGTTGGGTATGCTCTCCTGGTACCTGGACCATTGTTGATTGAGCCGTAAAGTCCCACCGATGGAACCGATGAGTGAGAACTGTAGTATTCCGCTCGGGCGTAAGACAAGCAGACCAATACAATGACTATCTGTAATAATTAAAGGTTTAAGTTAAAACCTATAAAGACAAAAATCTTTACATGTATTGCAGTCCAAAATATTATATACATTAGGTAAGATGTGCATTTTTTTATTTCCTACTAACCTTAAAGCCTAATTAGTGGGCTAATGCTATATTCTTTTTGAGTTTACAAACAAGACAACTAAATACATCGTTCAAACATCTATTAACTGCTGCCCAGGACTTCGTTTCGTTTGTTTCGGTTTAATAAGAAAGATACGGTAACCGTTTATTTTCTCGGGCTAAAAAATCATAGGACTGATCTCTGGTGACATAGGACATTTATCGCAGTTCCAAACTTCATAAGAACGGTTCATTGGTTCAGCCAAACACAGTTAACAAATAAACACACATAAATACACTTTTTCGTATTTATAACATTACATTGCTGTAGGCATCAGATATTATAATGTAAGCATAGCACCATATGGTATCAACTACAGAACCTTCCAGTCACATAAGCGTCGCGTCGTTTGCCATATAAACTAGTATACGAATAATAAGATACGTAGTCATCGTAAGACCGAAGTCCTCTACTAAAACAAGGTCTCTTAGAGAGTCAACATTTTCACTTCACATTGTCCTACGGAGGTGTAAATCGTTCTCCTTCCATTCTTGGTTTTATCATGCGGCTTCAGTCTCCGTCCATCGCACGATATTTGACACTCTTTCGACAGTTCCAATATTTTCACCACGGTATAGTGCCCCAGTAATAAAACATATGTTTACCTTATCAATCATTTTTATAATTCTTATTCAGGTACAGTTTATTAAATTACAATGTACCTTTAAGTACCAAGCTTTTTATACGATGTAACCGCATGAAATTAATCTTACTTCATCAACTGCAGCCTTTTTTGTAAAAGATTGCCTACATGGCTGGCAAAACCAGTTTTGACCTTAAACTTTGCCTTTAGCCGTATTCAACGAGCGTTCCAAAATATGTAAAAGTAGTCATGTCATGGTATAAATTCTGCGGAATTTTTAATAACGTTGGTAAATTTTTTCACAAGTTTTAATCGCATAATATCTCGGCCGTGAGCGCCAGGTACTTGTTGACTCCAGTTACGTTTCGATTAGTATCTCTTTTAAAATGCGTAGGTAAAATGCAAGGATTTGTGATATGGCTAGTACGCAATACTAGTAGTAGCCAGTGCCTTTTAGACTACATGTATACTCACATGCAATATGTATTTCTAAATTTACATAACCAATTTCGGGCATGTGAATGCTCAGCATTGGTAGACCTTCAACTAAATGGACAGACGATATCAAACAATACACTGGTAGCTGGTGGATGCAAACTGAACGACCATAGAATTTAGAAATCCCTACATAATACTTGCCACGCCTACTCTTCTGGCGGGTGTCCCACCGAGGAAACTAGAGGAATATAACGGAGTATAGTTAGCAGCGTCCTCAGTGCTACTACTAAGTACCATCTACTGTGATCACAAAACCGTCTGCACAGCTTGGTGATTATGTACGAACACTTCTATTTCGAAATGCATTTCCGATACTGAACTATGATTTATTTAATAGTCCAGTATCGGATTGTTATGGGCTATTTATGGTTTCAATACTTTATTCCACAAACAAATTTTATACGAAGTAATGAAACACGTGCATAGAAGAAACTTAATTTAGACATTGAGACGTGAAAAGGCGGTCTTACCGCTATTCGAGACATCGCTACAATGATACAACCTTTGGCGTAGGGAAAAATAAAGAAACGGGTTGGTGCGCTAATTTAATTATATCCCTAACAATAAGTATCTCAAAAATAATAATATACAATATATAACATAACATATAAAAGGATATGCCATGATGAAAATGGACGAAGAATCTATATACGAAGACAGCCAGATCCATCCTAGATCGGCATAGAAACTCTTGCATGGCAACTCAGGAGGCATGTATCATATTGCAAGCGCGGTATGGGGTCTTGTAGCAATGTGCAATACTCACGGAACACGTGGCGAGAACACGTCCCGTAGGGTGGGGAGTTACATTTTTACTAGCGAATTTTATCAAAATATCTTGCAACTTCGTGGCTTAAATAACGAATGAGTTATACGTACGAGACGTCGGTCTGAGATTTTGAAGGCCGTTCGGACAGTTTTATCGCATAAAAAGCAATGGAACTTTTTTGTTTTGTTACCTATATTATGTGAGGTTAATAAGTTCTCGAAAATAATTCACTTTAAGTTCACTTTTTCTTTCACTCTGTCTAATAATATAGGTACTTTCGACTGTAGGTATATAATTTTTTTTAAGTTGTTTGAAAGACATGTTTATCACATGCCAATCGAATCGAGTAGACGTAATGAAACATACAATATTTCCTTATATAGGTACAATGGTACAATGTTCCCTGAAATGAATTAATCATTAACTTTTTATTAACTAACTTCGACCGCGTTTATAAAATCTAGTGGCAACCGCATCGTTTGTTGGGATAAAAAAGGAAAGCCATTTGGTAATATTATATTCTAAAATACGTGTGAAATTGAAATCTAGACATCTAGACATCTTATAAATGAAAAACGACAGATTATCATGCAGATCCGACATAAGGATTTAATCGTATTTTTTTTACTAATAAAAAGAGATGGTTCTTTGTTTGAAATTATTATTGCATAGAAAAATAACATTTTTACAAATATTTTAGAAAGACGAGATTTCAACTAACCTTCCATTATAAAGGGATTCGTAGGTAACTAGGTAAAATATACTTTTACACCTTTTTTTTATTTATTTCTAAACAATTTAAAAAAATCCATGTAAAGTGTGTGGCGCTTATTTGAATTGAGAATGCCACTATTTACCTTATTTTTAACATTTGCACTGTAAACTGCATCTTTTCAATTTGCGAACCAGGGTCGATGATTTATTCATCTATACCTATTATGCAGATTTGTAATGTTTTATTCATGCCTACATCGTTGTCGGAGCTTCTATATATTTTTAATGTTTTTATACCGTTATATTCCACATTTAACTAGTTTGCTCGAGTAACAATGTTGTAGTCGATACGTTAGCCGCGACCGAAGCCTGCTCCCTCAGAATACCGAGCAAAAAATTAAATTAGAAATAGAAGTTACAAAGCTATATAAGGACAGTAGCTGATAACATCCCCATCCTAAGGGTTGTAAAGGCGAAATCGGGGGGTGTTGGGTGTGTGGTGCTTGCCACGGCTATAACAGGCAGAATGTATATAAGTTACTGGTCCACCTGCCAAAGCACAGTCCAGGGTGAAGAAAAAAAAAAATCGCCTTTTAGATAATACACGTATGTTATTTGGATATTATTTTCACCCGCGCGTCCATGCTCGTTCAGTGGATAAAACTGTGCGAGAGGATAAATATTTTGTCCTTTCCCTCTTGGAGAAAATGTCTTTGTTTATTATTGTCATCGGGAGAAGAAGGGGAGACGTCACCGTTAAGTGTCGGACCTCAACTCGATATAGGACAGTGGTCAACAACAGGCGGTCCGAAAAAAAGAATATTAGTGATATAATGCACACGTAGGTATATACAAATTCTAAGTACATTTATTTCAAGTAGGTCTAATGTAAGTGTAACTGTGAAGAAGCAGGAAACAAAGTTGCTCATTACGAACATAACTTTACTGTTTAACATTATTTTTTCTATCTTATGGGACATAAAGGCGGAGTGGCCTGCCTCAAATCAACCTTGTCATTAAGAAATTCATCAACTGTATAATAGCGACGTTGTTTTACTTGTAAATGTCTTCTGACACATTGTTATGCAAAGTTAAATCTAAAATTACCTTGGATTCCAGGTTATAAAAGCATATACATTCAAACCCATTAATGTCGTCTGTACTATTTTCATACGATATAACTTAATGTTACCACAAATAAGCACAGGTTTTATATAACCCTGATAAAACAATGAAAGTTTAATGCTCCTCAGTTCGCATCAATAAAACATGAAATGAAAAGTGCCAGCCCATGTCGGATCACAACGAGTTTTTTACGAATCTTACTAAGGCAAAGTAATTGAATTTTAAATAAAGGGCTCTATTTGTTCGCAACGGATTTGTTGGTGGATCATTTTATTACACTTTTACCATTTGGTCGCTTACTATTTGGAGGTTAAGGTTAGTTAAGTATCAGAGTCATCAGTATCACCTTATATAATCTTCATTAAATTCAGCTTCGTCATACAAACATAAATGTATTTTAAGCCGGTTTATTTATATATCCATTCATAATTCAGTTTATTGTACTAATCATGCACATACGAGTAGATTGAATAAATCTATTTTTATACTTAATAATTTTTTTGAAAATCACTCTAGTTTTTCTTGCACGTCCAATAAAAATGTTTCAGCATTAATTAGACCTTTTTTAGGTTAGCTTATAGATGGGCTTAAAGGCTTAAAATTCGGGACATAGAATCTTTGAAAAGTTTATAAGAAGTACGTTCTGATATTTAATAACTTCAGATACTTAGGTACACCTACAATATAATAATGACAGTGTACCTCCATAGAATTAGCAGCTACATTAGGTGTCATAAATAATGCAGGTACAGTGGTTTAAGTGCTAAAAAATCTTGAACTATTCATGCTTAAGTTAACAGCGCACAGCTGCACACGCCGTAATATAGGCAAACGCCTAAATGGTTGTATGAGTTTCAAAAGCAATAGAAGGAGAACGAGGCGCAAGAAACTATTGGTTCAGAACCAACAGTTGGTACCACATGCCCTAGCCGATGATCAATAAAATACACTTTTGGGCCTTGTGTAGTTGACATACGAGCTGTCTTTGTCTTTTTAATTTTGTCTTTTTAATTTTTGTCTTTTTAATTTTCATATTAGATATTAAAATCATCCACTTCCTGTAAAAACATATAAGATTATGGTTTTAATTGACATATAAGGATTGCCAGTCAAAACGTGTCCGGTACAACTCACCCATTATTTAGAAAGTTTGCGGATGGTCTTGCAGGTATATGCTATCAACTTTACTTACATAAAGTTTTCATCGCCTTTGACTGTATATTGTAATAATCTGCGTTTTAATTACACACAGAAATATTTTTTTATTTTCATCTCAATTTAAGTTAGCTCTTGTAATCTCACCTGGTAAGTGATGATGCAGTCTAAGAAAGTAACGGGCTAACCTGTTAGGGGTATGGCAGTTATAATTAAGCCATACCTAATCGGTTTTTACGCGACATGGTATCGCTTTGCACACATACATACATAGTACATAGAACGTAAGCTTATAGAAAAGTACTATTATAGTATTAAGGACTACGTCAACGATAAAAAGGCTTTGGTGTAAAATATTGCTCTAACCGGGTTGCTTCTTTAATAGTTTTAAGTGACAATGTTAGATGGTGATTACAAAAAAAAAAACCACTGGCTAAGTTTGTTGTAGGCTTCTTCTTAGACCAGGGCGCGTTTGGAACCCTCGTAGCTTTAGTTTTGACGAATTTAGTTATCACCATAAAATCACTTCTATGTTATATTTTCATGTAATGTACGCATCAAAATTGTCATATATGTGCCTTTTTGAATAAAGAAATATTTGACTTTGACTTTTACAAAGCCTCCGATATTCAGAACGTACCATGAACCTCCCACTTAAAACAGCAGCGCACAGCTTCAGGGAGGTCGTCAAAATTCACGATAACAACTTTTGTAAGAAGGCAAATTACGAGCTCGTTATAAAAATAATGTAAAAGGCCTATGTACATATGATATATGATTCAAACGCCGTTGATAACCTTGACCTTTTAAGACAAATGTATGTAATGTATGATTTAATACACTGCTACAATGTAAGGAGCGAGCACTTGATCGTAAAGCAATAAAGAATCCACTTTATAGTCAAGCCGACTTAATTACATAGACTTAGAATGAATGTACATTTTTCATTTGCATTTATTGTACCACCACCAGTAAGGTCTGCAAAAGAATTATAGAATTAAAAGTTACTTATCGAACATTTATTTATTTCCGTTTATTAACGTCAAAAATGCATTTATTATCATTTTTATTTTCATGGATTTAAGAAGAAGAAACATTTTATTGCACGTATAACATACAGGAAAAAAAAGTAAAGAGTATACAGTATAAAATGTAGACAGGACTTACAGCAAGAGAACGGGATAGTGCCAAGAGTGTTGATATATATATATATATACATAAATACCAAAATGTATATATGATAAAATAAATAGGTAATTTAAATAAATATACGTAATATATAAATATAAAATATACATTATATATATAAATATATAACATTCATAAAGTAAATAAGTAGATTTGAATACATAAACTTAACTTAACCCCGAACTGAAATAGCCAATATCCCATAAGGATGTCCAGTTTTCGTGATATCTGAAAGCTTTTTTTTTGAAAGTCACTGAATGTATATGGGAGAATTGTACAGTATATAAAATAAAAATTACAGACGAAAACTATGGGCTAGGTGGATATTTTGACGCATTTGTTATTGAAACAGCTGGAACCTACTTGCTGCAGCCGTTTTAAATTTTAGGCTGCATGAATATACAACAACAAAAGTATTAGTAAAAGTAGTAGTAAGTAACGTTGCGACAAGTAATTACAACGTAAAAACAAACAAAAAAACATAAGGTAGGTTTGAAAAATGTGTTAAAATTTTAACACATTTTTTTGCCAACCCTACATGCGCATTTTGATTCGTATGTGTAATACGGGTAAGTGTTTGCAATTTTCTAAAGTTGTCTCGCATATGATTGCTTAAAACTGTTGGTTGTTACGAACTTTGCAATATTTTAATTTACTTAGAAATACATTAAAACCCATTTCGTTACAATTATATATTAGTAGTTATGCGGCCTTGCTTTTATTAAGTACTATTAAGTACTAGCTGTTGATTTGATTTGGATTTTTAAAAATACCGAAGGACCCTTTACGAGTGTCTTCCTGGGATAGAATGTATCCTACAGCCGTCTCCAGAATGCAAAAGGACACCACGATAAGTTAAGCGGCCAAGCCATAAAACATAGGTAACTAATGCTGTTTTTTTAATTCCGAGGGTAACTTTTATCAGCATTTATATATTTAAAGACCTTTGACCTTATTTTAAGACTTTATTTTAAGACCTCCAAATTATTGTAGCCTTGCATGTCTGAATAGAGCGGCCCGTTTGCTTATTTCTTTTAGATTTTTTAGTATCGTCATTAGCTGAAATTTCAGACAATTGCTGGGCATAAGTAACATTGCATACAAATAGCTTGTATGCTAGATAGACACATTTTACCCTGCGTAAATAATGCGTTCGTGCGGAAGTTTTCAATACCCAAAATAAAGAGTAGCCGGTGTTTTTACAGGTTGCTGGACACAGGATGACACGTTGCAGGACGTGTTCCTCGCAACCTGGGAAGAGTTGCCGTGTGCACGTGATGTTTTTCCAAAAAAAGGTTTGCTTGATCCGTCAATTATCACTATAAAAAAAAACGTGGACGAAATCGCAGCCAAATGCTTTTAATTATAAAACGTTTGTGATCCCAAATTAAACTACCTATTATGTATAAAACGTGTAAATAAACCGAAATGAAACTTCACAGGCTTTAGAGTCGTGCTGTCTCTAAGACTTACCTGTGAAACCAAAAACCTAATAGATTTTGAGTAAAATCGTGTGACTTCTGTCACTTAATTAGGTACACGACGCGTAGCGTAGGTACTATATGCGTGTTGGTCTTTTATCTTCAATAGGGTTGTCATAAATAAACACTTAGAATGTTTTAAATTCGTTTTCATTGAGAAATAAATATGCTTCTTTTGATTGAATATTTTTTCGTTATAAAACATACTTATGCATTCTTCAATATTATTTCGTAATTCTCTGACACGTTGTATAGTACTGATTTAAATCAGTGGAGGAAATGTACATGACGTCCATACTCGTAGCTCAGTAATTGATCCAAACTAATTGCAGCAGATATGGTATTTGCGTTCTAAGCCTAAGCCAAGATATATGGCGTTGGTTACATGAACCACACCGCTTAACTCATTATCCTTTAATGGTAAATTATCAAGCCTTAAAATTAAGCTGCATAATCTATTACATTAATCAGGATTCCGTAGGAATGCGACCATGTAGGTTCAGTAAGTATCCAAGTTAGTTTATCTACTCGTATATATATCTACTTATATTAAAGCTGAAGAGTTTATTTTTTCGTTTCTTTAAAAGCGCTTATCTCTCAAATCCAAATTCAATAAACGTTTCACGACTTTCGTAAGCAAAGTCGGATTTGGTTTTAGACATCAAAATGTGATGTTGTGTGACATAATGTATTATGTTCTTCATTTATAACATCCGAGGCAAAAACGACGGTTTGTTATAAGTTTGAAGCGTGTTCTGTGTGTGTGTGTGTGTGTGTCTGTTTGTGACTTAGTATTTTGATTTTGTTATATTTTGTGATATCATTGATAGTTGAATAAATTGGGAATGCTCTTAGCTATTTTTGATGAAAATCGGTTTAAGATGGCCGCCAGCACAAAATGGCAAATTACATTTTGTTTACAATTGCCTCATTATGGGTATCAAAGAAAAAGGCTTGACTAGTAGAATAATGTACACTAAATTGAAAGTCAGGGGTTTTTTAAATTTAAAATTTATATATATTTTTTACGATGTGACAATTTTCCTGCAAATTCCTTTCCTGTTTTTTTTTTAGTAATGAGAATATTGCATTAGTTTATAACTAAGTAATAGATTTTTTTTTTTAAAGTGGATATTTATAAAATAAATATTTAAACTACTAATCTGTTTGCCATTATTTGTAAGGATAAATATATAAAGCTATTAAATTATAGTGTTGTTTCCTGTTGAAATGTCGAAATTAAAATGAAGAGTCACTTACCCATCTTATGCGCAGAGCAATGCCCTTGTTAATAAATATAGCATCTTCAACAACTTAATTATAGCTCTTTTTGCGTCAATTAAAATAATCTTATCTTATTGTACAATAGTATTACGTTGTTTATACCTAATAATAATAAGGAAGACCAGACCTTCGTATTATATTGCTTCATCAGTTCAAGACAATAGACTTTGTGACACAATACAATGCAAATTGGATAACTTAAACATACTGTGAGGTAGTCTATACGCTATGTGATATTATGTGTAATAAAAATGACCCAGCTATTATAATATGTACTGACTTAAGCTTGTTTCACACGGTTCATTCGGGTAAATTCTCACTCGAATAAAAGTTATTATTTTTCACTCAACGTTAACACGACAGGAAAAATGATAGAAATAACCTTTATCATATTTTTTTGTTGATGTCGTCTAACGGATTTTTTCCGAAAAAGATCCCAAGTACTACACCCATATTTTGTTTACATTCCCTTTATTATCTATGCATGGCTTAGCAGCTCTTAACTAATCGTGATGATATTTAGATCTAGCACATATGCTGGAAAAGGAATAAACTACTTTTTCCCGGGAAAATCAACAGTGCCTGCGTAATTTTTAATAAATGCGGGCGAAGACAGTCTCTAAGATGTTATTTGTACGCAAAATAAATAAATAAATAAATATACTACGACAATACACACATTGCCATCTAGTCTCAAAGTAAGCGTAGCTTGTGTTATGGGTACTAAGACAGCTGTATATATATTATTTATATTTTTTTGAATATAATACATATAAATACTTATAATACATATAAACACCCATACACTGAAAAACATACATGTTCATCACACAGACATTTTCCAGTTGTGGGACCCAAGGCCTAGGACTCAGAAAGCAGGGTCGCTGCCAACTGCGCCAATCGGCCGCCAAAAATTTCAACAAGATCGGTGCAATGGTTGCCCGTAAAATAGGTAACTACTTACTTTTACATTTTTAATATTAGTAAGTATGGGTGGTTGGATGGACCGATGGTTTGTATATCAACAGACATCTAGAATACCATAAAGCTTGCATTTAATAGGTCCAACAGAGTTTGTACTCATTCGTTTTAGAGTTATTCGTTATTCGTTAAGAGTATATTAATTAGAAGCTTGTTTTCTAACAATACATTTAAAGAGGTTCTAAATATAATCTCATAACTGACCTACGAATTTCCTTAGATATGCTACTTTGTTAAGACTGGTTATAATATATTTTAATTGCGTTTAGATTTTACATAGTGCGAATATGCAAATACGCAAAAGCTTACCTGCATGTTTACAGAGCACATTACAACATTGTCTATAAAGTTGAGCGGCCACTGCACTTACAAGTTAAGATGATTTGTGAAATAACGAACTTTATTTTACGACTTCGTCTTCGTGATTGTAACGCTAGTAATTAATAATCAAACGAATCCAAAGTCTTCAGTATTACCTTACCTTTTGACGACCTCCCTGGCGCAACGGTGAGCGCTGTAAATTTAATTAGGATGTCCCGGGTTCTATTCCCGCCGGCAGTGACAATCTGGGAATTTATAATTTCTGAATGTTCTCTGGTCTGGTCTGGTGGGAGGCTTTGGCAATGGCTAGTTACCACCCTACCGGTTCAGGTGCGTTGTCGCGTAGAAACGTATTAGGAGTGGGTATAACTACCGCACCCTAACGGATTAGCCCGCTACCATCATAGATTGCATTATAACTTACCAATAGAGTCACTGAGATAGCAGTAAAAAAAAAACCTTCTACTACTATAACTAGGCAAAAATGAAATCAAGCTATATATTGTTTATCAACGTGGAATTCTGTTAGGTATACCTATTTATTTGAGGGAATAATTACTGGAATAAAATATTAACTGTGTATATATTAATTTAGTGTCTACGTATTTGAATCTTTAGTCGGTAACTAAGAGATATGCATTCATTTTCTTTTTGTTTTAGAACGGATGTGTTTTGTTTTGTTGTCTTGAATACAAGTGGGCTTTACAAAAAAAAAACGAATCAAATAGCACTGCTTTAAAGTTTCTCGGGTTTAATAATTTTAATTCTTTACATGTTTCATTGTACTTCTATATTATTACTATTGTATTACTTTTTTCTATTCTAAATCAGTTCCACCTTTTCAGTTGGAGCTGTTTGGCTGTGAAACTCCCCTTCCAAATTAGGCGAGCGCAGTAACTACCGATTTTCAAGAGAAAAAGCATTTTATGCCAACCTAATTTGTTTTTTTTCGATTCCGAGTCATTTTCCTTTGTGTTGTAGGCTTATACTTTGGATGATATAACGATTGATGTTTTTTTTTTAATTAAGTAACTTCTTGTGTGTACAACCTAGCCCTAAAGGCTAAGTTTTTCTTTTTTTCCCTGTTGTTGGGTTGCCTGGCAGGGATCGCTTTGTAGCGATAAGGCCGCCTATTGTACCTGTGTGTTATATTTAGTGTTTTTTTTTTGTTTATAATTTCATTGTCTTAGGTGTACAATATAGTTGTATTTTCATTTTAGTTCATTTCATTTTCTTTGTTTGTACAGCTTCTAAATAGTCGGTAAGGGTACGATCAATGTGAACTGTACAGTCGACGAAGACCCAAAGGTGGTTTGCTTATAAACAGGTGGTCTGTTTCTCATTGCAAAGGTCCTGTTGACATTTGTGCGGCCTTCTATCACTATTTAGGTTAATGTGGTGTGTTTCTTTTGGAATTTAGCTAATTGAAGCTATAACCGGTGTTAACTAACCCGAAAGATAGCCCAAAGTCACCCAGTGGTTGGCAGGAAGCGATATGCGATTATCTCAAATTAGAAATTATAAGATCCGTTGAATAATCAGAGTTAAAGATTTAGTTGAACGAGTTAGTAACAGTGCTAAGTGTGAGATTTGCTACCTAGATCGCGTGAAAGTTGACCAAAGTTGACTACGATTCGTATGGAATCAAAAGAGCACCAACTAGTTACAATACTGGAAAACAGATGGCGCTCTTTAAATTCCATACAAATCCATAGTTATTTTTCACACGATTGAATAGTTAGACGTGTTTGGAAATCTCACACTTGGCACCATTCTTGTGGTGGATGGGTGATCACGTATTAGATACGCAGCTTTAGTATAGTTTCAATACAGGCTTAATAAAATGTATCCAATAATTTAGAAGATTTAGATGACGCAGAAGATTGCTTCAGAGTTAAATGTGGTCCGGCACCATTACACACAGCTTTAATCTTAGATAACATTGACAGTCACCTATTGTCATGACGTTTAACTTGCCTTTGATAAAAAACAAAAACTAGTTTGGTGGGAACTTAAATATTATTGTTGTTTATCAATGATATGTTATTAATCAGAGTTACACAACTGGGCCTCAAATTTGGTATATTGTGTCTCAATGTTAGAGCAATTTAATTTTTTCATTTCATTTCTTGATACTAATCAAATTAAATTAAGTTATTGATTTTTGAAAATTCATTTCTTAAGGGATGGAAATAGGGATTTGAAATTTGTATGAAAATTGAACTTATCATGAAAAAAGTCGTTGGCAAAAGCTACTTTGTTTTGAAATAATAAACAATATTGTTTTATTGAATAATAACTAATTCAGTAACTAGTTAAACCTAGTACTACAAGTTTACGTTTACTTGTAATGTTCATCAACTGTATTGAATATAATTTATAACAATAACTGTGTTGAAAACAGGCATGTTTTCTCTATTATTAAAAATTGTTACGAACACAAATTAAATTTACAAATTCAAGTATGGAATAGCGATTTAAGTCCCAAGAGATAAGTTAGTTTTGAATGAGTTAGTGCAGACTCCAGTTTAATAATATATCACTGCATTACGAGCCAAAATCATAACGTGTAAAATATAGAGTTGGGGAAAAAACTATCAAAAAAAACCTTATACACGCCTCAGATAATTAAACTATACATATTCGGAAGTAAGTCAGCATTTAAATGAATGACACACCTTGATATCCTTGCAATAGTTTGATACAACGTTAAATTTTTATACCAAGGTTACAATATATGCAAAATATTTTCATAAAATGGATCATAATGTTATCTTCACACGCAACAATTTAATTAACTCTTTACAATTATATTATTACTTGACGGCCTTGTTAGTTTAGTAGATGGACGACTACGGATAAACAGGTCCTGGGTTCGTTCCCAGGCTGGTTCGGGCCAGGCTTCGTCTTTCACAAGACTCTAGTTACCATCCAGCAAACAAAGACGGCCAAGTCACTTAGCGTTATAACGTTCTGATACGATGTCGCGTAAAAACCAATTGAAACCATAACAGCTTACCACCTTAGACTGCATATCTCTTCCCATCAGTTGAGATGGCAGTCAAGGCCTAACTTGTAGTGAATAAATAGAAGATAGAATAATGGTTACTAAGTTGTTGAAGTTGGAAAAGAGCAACTGCTGAGTTTCGTGTGCTTCTCAGTAGAAATTGCATTCAAAACTGGTGATTGAGTCACTACAAACAGACAGACTTAACGTTTCAAGAGTTTGGTTTTAAATCTGTCTAGCAAAACGTTGATCAAAATTTACCAAATTGGTAGGGGAATACTTTTTCATAATTTGGTCATGGTCATAAGATAAAAGCGCAATTTTGTAACTGACTTTTTACTAAGTTATATTTTTTAGAAAATAATGCTTAGTACCGAGTTGTAATTTACCAAACTTAGTTAGTGGTACTAAAGCATTTTTTTCGTAAATTGTAATACATATTTAATAAGAGTGTTACTCTAATAGAGTTTGCATTGTTAACGCAATTAGGGATAATGTAATTAATGAGATTAAAATATTTATATTATGATCAATGACACGAGTTTTGAGGTCACGGAACTTCTGGTGCAAATAATTAATTATAACAATTATACGGAAATCCTAAAAGCAAAAATAATGTTAACAGCGCTAAAATACGCTTACAATATCTAATATATTTAAACATTTCATTTATTTCTGCGTTTTCTTGCACTTACTATAAGCTCGCGAATGTTAGACTATGAAAAATATTTAGAAGTAGAATTTGACAATATTGGCTTTGATAGCCTATAACAGACCACTGCTGGACTAAAGGTCTCTACTAATAACAGGGTTTTTTTATAATCACCACGCTGAATATACAGTATACTGTAGTAGTACCACTTAGGATGCTGCTGCATGTTTTCCGTTATATTAGATTAGTCACTTTGTACCCGCAAGAGGCGAGGTGGTGACTACTGTAGTCTGATCTGCCATCACCACACAGCATATACTACGTGTAACAGAATTACGAAATAGTATTGAAGGATGCATAAGTATATTTCATAAGAATTCACCCTGTAAAAATATTAAATCAAATGAAGCCTATTAATTTTTCCATACAAACGAATTCAAATCATTCTAAGTGTTTACTTATGGCAACCCTATTGAAGATTAAAGACCGCCACGCGCATACCTACACTACGCCACGCGTACCTAATAAAGTGGCATGAGTCACATGGTAGGTCTGTATCTGATTTATTTCAGTAAAATCTATGGCAGTGGTTTACTCAAAAACTATTAGCTTTTCGGTTTCACAGATAAGCCTCAGAGACAGTACATTATTTACCTCTAAAGACTATTATTTCGGTTTTCATTTACACTGTGTATAATACATAATATTCTTTTATAACATTGCTTTATTTAATTGTTGTTGCCAACAGTGTTTTCTTCGAATGCCATAGATAGGTAGGTACGAATATTCCAAAAAGGATGCACGTCCTTTATGTTAGCTGATGTATTGATGCGGTCGTACTTCACATAGTGTTCGCCTTGAACCATATTCACTTAAGTAATACAAGTTATGCCAGAGTCAATTGTGTAACGATAGGTTCCGTAAAAATCAGTATTTTTTACCGCCTAAAAGGATTGTCACTAAAATAAGCAATATACTTAATACATAACAAGTACATAAAATAAAAAATTAAACAAAGAGATTGAGGTGGATATAGAATATCAGAACTATTAGGATAAAGGTAAGGATTATTATTTAGTTTCCATGGTAACTAGAATAGGTAAAAAAAAACATAATGTTTTCTATCTCACTCTGTCCTATACATTTATGTGTATCTCTATGGACTTATTTTTTCGTTACATCGAATTTGAAATCACAACGAATCTAAAGAAGTTTCACTTCAATAATATTGCTTTAAGCTTTAAGTTTTAAGAATATTGACATCCGAAAAGTTTTCAGTTGGTAATACATAGAACGCTTATTTTGCAAGTCTTTTAGATTTAGTTGTTAAACATGGTTTTTTTTCATCACGTTCAACCAATTATGATGTGGTAAATTAGGTATTAGTAGATTTATTTTCTATATTTATTAACAGTATTGTTTTATCTGTGTAGTCAGGTTTATGTATATGTAACAAGTATGTAGTTATTCGTATGTAAGTTTTAAAAGTGAACACGAATAATATATATTTTTTCTACTAAAGAAATATTATATTTTTATTTTTAATTACCAAATAATTTAATAATCAACCAATGAGAATCGCATCAAAGAAACGTTTCATGTTATTACATGCGGGACCTTATTAAACATGTTGCCATGACGGCTGAATTAATCGGTGCTACCTCTGATACTGCTGTGACAGTTTGTCATATTAATTACCTTTACTAATAGCTGCGTGTGAAACTACAAGTTTCTATGTATGTTCAGATAGCAATGTATGCGGATCACTTATTCGAGTAGAGTATAACCTGCTTCTCAGACGAATTCTAAAAAATATTAGTAATATTCCTCTGCTGGACACTGACCTCCTATCTTGAATGAGAAGCTTTTTTTATTCCTAAACAAATAAGCCGCGGCAACCTCACCTGGTGGTAGCGGGCTCACCTGTTAGTGATATTATCGTAAAATTAATCGGTTAATCGGTTTATAGTACCGTAACGTAAAATCGCTTGCCCGCCTCTCTGCCCGCTTGTCTACCCACCTGCCTGCCAGCCTGCCTGCCCGCCTGACTGCCCGCCTGCTTGCTCGCTTGTCTGCCCGCCTGTCTTCCCGCCTGAATGCCCGCGTACCAGCGCCTAACTGCGTGACCACCGACTGTAACTGACATTCACATCCAAATGGAAATATATATCTTTCTGACTTCCCACGTTCGTACTTCGTTTTAGGCCCTCACTCGTTTTTTCTCGCACGTCCGAATGGAGGCTGGTAGAAAATGCTTGAGTAAAATCTTTTAGTCCGCAGGTTGTAAGCCGTTCTTTTTTGTTGTGTGTTTGTTTTTTTGTCCTTCCTTTACGTCCTAAATGCGACACCAATCAACTTGATTTTTGGCGAGGAGTTAGTTGAAAGTACAGAGAGTAGCATTTCCAGGAAACCAAACCACGGGATTTGTAAAAAAACTGTAATAAACGCGAACGAAGGACGCGGGCAAAATACAATCAAGAGTCAATTAATATTTAAATAGAGTTAAGTAACTTCGGATGTTGCTGTTTCGTTTAACTGTCATTTTTAGTTGATGAGATTATCAAGTTAATAGTATACGCTTACGATGTTTAGTTTGGTACAACTTTTGTAATTTCTTCCAGAACAGTATGTGCCTATCTTACCTCGGATCTGGCGCGAAAAAGCGACTGCGCAAATGGTTGAAATACCGAGCGATTTTGCAAACACGTTTTTACGGCTCTGTACCTCCAAGGCAAAAAATTTACTCTTATTGGATCACTTTGTTCGCTGTTTGTCGGTCTGTTCGTCCGCGTTATGACCCTTTAAATCGGGAACGCGTTATATAGGTATCGATTTTAAATTAAAACCATACACTCAAGTCCATATAAAAATCAAATATCTAAGTTAAAGGAAAAATGATACGGTCGTTTATGACGCAAAAAAAAAAAACGACACTTTCGAGGTAATCAAAATTTGTAAGCAACTTCTAGGAATAATCAGATCAAATAAGCTGAAATAATATGTGGATCATGGAATATAAAAGTGTAACAAAACAGATAGGTAGAACGATAGTTATGTTATGCTGTATACAGCATACTAAAATTATTGTTTTACCTATTACAGTGATGCAATGTTAGGAATGCACTTACATTAAGTATGTAACAGACAAAAAACTGTTAATTCAATTGCAATAAATTGCAATAATTACTAATTTAAAAAATCGTAATAGAATAAAGATTCGAATAGTTAGGTGTATCAATTAATTATTTATAATTTCGTAAGAACTTCCGCAAGAAATTCATACCTAAAAGGAATTACTGTTTTATTTCTGGTTCTTGTTTTTAACTTATGACTTGAAAAGGTATTTCAAATAGCTTATCGATTCATTATTTAAGCGTTGAAATGCGTTAGAGTGAAATAGTTCAGACTACTTGCACCATTTTTATGTTTGCGCTATTTAAACAATTAAAAGTAAATGGAACTGGGTCTTTGGTATAGTGGTTAGGACGTTCGACAATGGCTTATGAGGTTATGGGTTCAAGTAACCTTACAAAATTTTTGTTTCGGTGTAATTATAAAATACCAAATTGCACCCGCCGGACATCGAACCCTGGCTTGCTTATAAAGACCACAGCGACACTGCGCCAGGCAGATAATTAAATATCTACACCGGAATCGGACACGTTTCCAGCCTTTAACGTATCGTAACCTTTAAGCTATAACGTTCTTCCAGAACAGTATGTGCCTTTCTTACCTCGGATCTGGCGCGAAAAAGCGACTGCGCAAATGGTTGAGATACCGAGCGATTTTGCAAACACGTTTTTACGGCTCTGTACCTCCATGGCAAAAATTTTACTCTTATTGGATCACTTTGTTCGCCGTTTGTCGGTCTGTTCGTCCGCGTTTTGACCCTTTAAATCGGGAACGCGTTATATTGGTATCGATTTTAAATTAAAACCATACACTCAAGTCCATATAAAAATCAAATATCTAAGTTAAAGGAAAAATGATACGGTCGTTTATGACGCAAAAAAAAAATCGACACTTTCGAGGTAATCAAAATTTTCCAGCCTTTAACGTATCCTGTCACCTGTATATAATTTTATGGCCTAACACCTTAATGTCAAATTTAATAAAAATCAATTCAGCCGTTTACCATGAAGAGGTAAAAACAGATCTATAATGACTTCCAGTAGAATAAATCATTAATCACGTCTATGACAAAGAGACACGGCAATCAGTTGCCCTAATGTTGCATGTAACTAAAAAAATCAGGCATCAGAATCAGAATCAAATCACACCTACTTTAGTTGATTGTGATAAAATTTTGTTATAAGGGAACCAAACGCGCACGGTTCTCAAAAGAAGTGCACTTTAAATAGAGTCAGGAGAGAATCTAAGTCTGTCGACTCTGAATTTTAAATTATTTCTTGGTCTGGAAACCGTTCTTTGAAGGTTATAATATCTCCATGAAATATCGCTGACAGCTTGGAGCGAAAAATACGACTTTCTTACACATGATTATTTTTTTTTAGTCTAAAAATATAGTTACTGCATTTGGAACTCTTCCAATGCCAAGCGAATGCATCTTAAACATTATTCTCTTTTAAGATTTTAGATTAAAAGGTTTTGTATTTTACTGTACTTTATTCTTACGAAATGATTCCCTAGCCATTAATAAGCAGAGTTAGAGAAGATAATGAGTGTTTTTATGTCTCGGTTCCGCCTGCAGTCAATTAGTAATGGAGAAGTAATTTGCTGGCGTTTGTACGAAATTAATCCTTATGATGGATATTCCTTTAATTGGTATTGTGAAATTGCGTCATGTACCATTATATGTATAAACACGTGTTTATCGATATACTATTGCTCACCAGTTGTGAAAATTCGACCACAATTAACTTTAATTATAAGTTTGAATATTATAAAGGTTCTATTGTCAAAGACTTTACTTCTATAATTTTGCCAAGGAACTAGCACTGACGCTGACACTGTTGACAATTTGAAAAAAATATTTAAAGAAGAGTATATAAGGTGGTGTGTCAAATAAACGACGCCGACACGTTAAACGAACATCAGTAAACAGAGATTTAAACAATTCTTAATGAGCTCTTATTCTTAGGTACTATTTATAGAATTAATTAAATGTTACCAAGCACAATATAATAATTAATTTCATTGTCTGCTTGCGTGATTATAAAACCCGTTAAAAGTTGTCTCACAGTCTATGGAGGCTGTGTTAAGTGTAGCACATTATAAATCGTCACTAAAGAGAAGCTATCTCTGAGCTATTATGAAATTTCTGTTGACTTATTATAAGATAACTAGTGCATTGCGCTTAAGGAAGCCCTGGTGTCAACACCTCTGTATTTTTGAAATTCATTCAATGTCCGATTAGCTAACTAAAAAGCAGATGAAAATTCATAAAATTAATCTCTTTGCCCATAGTATAATCGATATAATAAGATTTTGAAGTTTAATAAACAATTATTTGCATAATGTTTTTTTTCGTATCAATATGAATCGCTATTTACAAAAAATATAATTATTTGTGTCCTACTTTTATGCAATATTTTTGAAAATATATTTTGAATGTCACGATTATTTTTAATATGACCTGTATTTTTAAGTAACTTTATTAACCATGCGACATTATAAAAATTAATGTAAGTTCATATAATTTATATGCTCTACATTTCTTAGTACTTTAAAGTTCAGGACCGATTGCGTCTTAATTAAATGTTTAATCTTGGTTGTTGTAACATACGGTGTTGTAACATATAGTGTGAGATCAATTGACTAGTTTATTGTTTGGATGTAACACACAATTTGTTACGAGCTCAGTTTATGATTTGTTATTATGATTTCACGTAACTACAGTTCCTTAGCGGTATCCAAACATTATATTCAGAACTCAACCTTTCTTTGCTATAAGTAAAATATCTAATTTTTACCTTGTTTTATTTGCTTGCATTTTTGGTTGTATATTCACGCATCGACGTAATTTTAGATGACAGTGAGCCTCAGAGAAGTGAGTGAGTGAGCTACCTGTATTTGGTTTCTGTGAAATAGAGCCTCCACCCACTTCAGAGCAGATTTTGCAGCTTTAATGTTTTGGCCAGTGTATTTTTTTTTAAATTTACTTTAAGAAATCCTTTCAATGCAATCGTCCCTGGAGGTAAGTTATGTAACAGTCTAAGATCGTAGCGGGATAACATGTTAGGAGTAATTTAAACCCAATTCCCTCACTTGATTTCTATCGCATCGTACCGGAACGCTGTGCTCTACTACATTACTTGGTATCACGGCTTTTCGGTTACAGTTCAGACCAGAGAAAATTCAGAAATTATAATTTTTTAAATTGCTACCGCAAACCAGAGACCTCCTACTTATAACCACTGCGCCTGGGAGGTCGTAAAAACGTATATGTGTTACGTGATAATGTGTTCGCTTATCTTAAACCGGCTTCAAGTGAATGTAAAGTTCATTATAAGTTTACCCAGTGCTATGAGCTAAGCCTCAAAGGATCAGAAGGTATCATTCAATCAATCTAAGCCATTATCTCGGCATCAGTGTGGCGAAAATGCTAGCTCATTACTCACTTAGTAAATACTATTTTTGAAAGCAGGCCGTCTTGATAGAAATAAAGGATGTTTTAAATAAATTTGATATCCTATATTTTATTTTATATTATAAATGCCAAAGTGTGTTTGTTTATTTAGCCCTAACGAAATCACCAGCCGACGCGACGTTTTTTTTGGCATAGTACGGAGAGTATAATTATAAAATAAATAAATATAATAAAATAAAGAAATATAAATAAATAAATATTTTACGACAACGCGCACATCGCCATCTAGCCCCAAAGAAAACGTAGATTTGTACTAAGATGACTGAGAATATTTTTATGAATAATATACATAAATACTTAGAATATACGTATAAATACCCAGGTACTGAAAAACATTCATGCTCATCACACAAAAATTTTCCAGTTGTGGGAATTGAACCAGCGGCCTTGTATAGTAATATGGGTTAAATTATGATTCTGGAAAAAATAATCGATCCAAGGTTACTCTCATCTTAGTAAACACCTTGGAACTTTGTTGTTTTTCTGCAGGAATTTTTGTGTTTTTACACCAAATATTGAACCTTCCGTCTATTCCACGGTGTTACCCAGGGTGATTTGGTCACAAAGTAAGTTTAATATAAATAAAACAATAATAAACAGTTGAGGTATCCTTATAAAAAAATAGTTTGTAATATAATTAAACCTCTTTGCTAGAAGAACAAATTAACAATTATTCAGTCATTCAGTCACGACCGATTACGGACGCATTTTTTCAACCGCCGAATTACACCGAAGTAAGTTAAGGAAAAGCTTTTATAAAATAGCAAATATTGCTATAAAAATGAATTATTGCATTCGCTACACTATGTACCTTGACAGGACGGATCTATGGGCTTGTCCCAGATTTGGCACAGACAAAGTTCTAATGCCATGGTCAAGTTTTTTAATCACTAAACTACGAGCTAGATTGCGTGGTTTTGCAGTACCTCGCCTTTTTTATTGAACGGTCTCTGACAAGGCAAATTGGTGTAACGTTAACCAACCTTTATGTACAATATCCCTAGTTATTGTTTCTATTTTTCAGATAAAATAACTATTTGATCTAATTCATAAGTTACGATTTTTCTCATATTTTAAATTACTCTTCATTTACTGTACAAAAAAGTGTAAAGTCATTTTCATTGCTATAGATATGTCATGTGACGAGAAAGGAAGTTAATATTACCCACCTGTATTTTAAATTGGTGAACTAGTTCTTTGGCACTTTATCTGACTAAAATTAATATCAAGATGAAACTATCGCAATATATGATAATGAACTACTACATGACAAGGAAATCATCTCCCAGAAAGCAAATGGTACACCACGCTGGCTAAGTGCGGTTTGGTGGACATCAGACGCCCTTCAGAATAATGTAGAGAACTCTCAGGCATGCAGGTTTCCTGACGATGTTATCATTCTCCGTTAAAACAAGTTATACCAAATTGCTTAAAACGCGCATAACTTCGAAAAGTTAGAGCTGCGTGCCGGGTTACGTACTTGATCCCTACGGATGTGAAGCTGAAGTTCTAACCACTAGACTAACAAAGCTTCTTATTTTAATTAATGAACAAGTCGTTTCTCTATAACCCGAGATACAATTTTAACCGAATTGTATTGATTAATAATGTGTGCTATGTATGAGGAATGTATCGCCATTTTGCTCTTATGTAAGAGTACTTACTATAAATTTATGAGCACAAAATACATACCTCGCATACAGTGTGCCGCTTTATTATAACATTCTTAAAATATTAAACGTTTTTATTGCAAAATATTTAACTTTTGCAAATGTTAACATGTTGTTATAAATTAATTTCAAGAGTCTTATGACCCAGTTGCGTTGTTTATATTGAGTAATAAAGCAAAGATTTAATTAGATTCGGGTTCATCAACTTCTATGTAACTACGAGTATCAAAAGGAATGCTGCTTTTTGAAGATACTAAATTGATTGATATCCGAATTCTGTGGGGGATTAAGAATCTTCCTAAATAAAATAGAGGCATCTTGAAATTGAACCTTCTACTCTGCTCCAATGACTAGGACGTGATTGTAACCGGGACCTACAGTTTACCATGATCTATGTAAAGGAATGTAAAAAGGCCCTAACCATTATCAGCATCGGATCTATGTACCTTCCTACCACGGTGAGTGTGCTCAGGAACTTCACAATCTTGTTCCTCCGTCCCCGTTCTACCACAGAACAGCGAGACGTAGTGAGCGGTGGCATCCTTATGTGGTTGACATTCCATCAACAAGCATGAAACGTTTTTATCCACGTTTCTGATACGTAGTTGTCTAGTGCTTAGTTTGACTGCAGATAACCAAGTCTATGGTTCAAATATCAGGTCTTATATTGTTAAGGATATTATAAGCTATTTTCGTCATATTTTTTATGTATTTTTATTATAGTTTATAGTGTTATTATCCTTTATTTTGTAGTAAATGCAGTGCACACCTTTAACTGGCTTGTCACACTGATTAAAAAAAAAATTAATTTTCCTTTAATATGTATTGTGAACAAGCTGTAGGTGTTCTTTAATAAATAAATAAAAAATAAAATAATATTTAACTTGGTTAATTTACCACTGGTTTAACCTGTACATTTCTATGTCCTCATGTGACTCAATCTTTTTGATTTGATTGAGGACCCTATTATTAGAAACATACTACATGTTCGCCACCCACGCGTCTCATTAAATGTCGAGGTAGCCTAATGATCTCAATAGGTAGGCAATGTAAACGTTTAGCAATGAGGTCTCACGCGATATAATGCATGCGATTATATACGAGTATGTTTAGGACAAATCTGTGAAGGTTGAACTAAACCAAAAGCGCTTTTATTTTCCTTGAAGTAAAACATATTGCAAACAATGTTATTACCTACTGGCTGCGCCCGAGGTCTTCGTTGGCATTTATTACAGTTTTTTATAAATCCTGTGGGAACTGTTTTTATCCCCGCTATATTACTCTCCGTCTTTTCAAGTAACTCTATGCCAAAAATCAACTGGTGACTGGTTTGTTAGTTAGGGCGTGTAGGTAGCACAAGCATAAAAACATACGTTAGCATTTATAATATTAGTAAATATTTGTCTTATTTTATTCCACTACAAGGAATATAATTATACCTAGTAGTGGATGGATCGCAAGTTGCTGGCTTCGATTCTCCAGTCTGGCGTATAATTGTTATGGGTTTCAGAACGTTTAGTACGAGTCCAGAGTTCGTGCCTCCGAGATATTTAGTATCACTGAGATGGAAATATAATCCCCTATCAAACCTATTTGGGCATTTTTTTTTTTTGGATTGTATGTGCCTATGACAAACACATGATATACATACCTGGCGTATATGTACAAGGAGGCCTGACCCCCAAATAGAATTCGTATAATGTCAAAAAGAAAAAGGGGATTGTGTGTAGTTGGTTAAAGTAGGGTTTATTCTAGATCAGAGGCTCCGCTAGGAATGAGTTTGAGCCCTAAGGCACGTAGGAGCAAAGGAATCGTCGGCGTTAAGGCGTCACATGTGAGGCCTCAGCTAAGGCGACGATTAGAGAGATATGGTTTCGGACGGTGATTAGTCCGCACGCCTCAATCAAAGCTCTGAATTCCTCTCCTTTTAAATATTGGCCGGGGCCTGTACTTATAAGCATATATCGTTTACACGTTATTATCTTAGAGGTTTTTCTTAGGATTTTAGACTTTGACTTACCAAAACGGGAGTTTTTATAAGGATTGCATGTTTAGCGGTATAATTAATAGTTTAACGGTTAAAGTGAAATTAACTTAAAACATTTACAGATTCTACTTAGAAATAAAGGCGTTGCCAGCTATATGTAGTTAGGGCAGCCGCATATAGGCTCATAAAAAACAACTCGGTTGTGATTATACATTTTTAACATTTTGATTAAACTCATAGTTAGACATAGAGTTGCAAGACTATTCTAAAACTCAAAATAATAACTTATATAATCGCAAAAAGATGCATTACATTACTAGTTGCTGTTTTCTGTGTTATTCACTGTAGCCTAAATAGTTGGAGATGCCGGGTTCGAAAACTAGTTTATTGGGTTTTTTGACCTTCTCAATAAGCTGAAATGGACTGGCTGACTCAGTTCGTGACATTTCCAACTTTTGTATGGAGACGATTATAAATTAGCAACTCTTATAAAAATACTAAATGTTATGGCTGGTTTAGTGAGAATCTTCAGTTGCTGCTAGTTTTCAATCTACTCTAACCTTATCGCTTGCTTTAATATTCCGGTATGACTTCGTTGAGAAGCTGATTATGGGTTGGATCTATCATCAAATAAAACAGAAAAAAGTTAGTTGTCCATAAGCTTATTCACACGCGTGTTATTTAAGCAGCTTATTTGTTACCTCTACTACTGAAAAGTCCAAGTGGTTATCCCACAAGCGATCATAGCCAATTTGCGGCCAGCCTTTAATTGTAAATAGCTAATAATTTTTTAAATCTCACCGACAAAGCGCTAAAGTTTCATCACACCGTTTATCATGACTTCTTAAAGCGACCACTTTGATTTCGCAAGCTGGGCATGGTCGTGCGTACAGACACACGCGCTTATCTAAATCTAGATCGAGACTTTTGTGGCGAAAGGCCAACGAACCCGATCTTTTGCAATCCCAAACCACTGTGAAATCGATCGGGATAGCGTATCGACTATTACAAAAGAGTATATAAAGTATCCATTAGCCACGGTAGATCTTGCATGTGCTACAATTACAATGTATTATTAGATTAAGTGGGGAATAATTGGCATATCTTCGAGTAATGCTAATAATTGAACTTGATGAAAACATTCTCACGACGTTTGACTGCTTAGTATGAACCATTGAATCTTTCCGCTGATATAACTAATTAAAATAGGACGGCAATTATAAGAATATCTATAAAGGCCTCTGCCATCGATAGGATATATCGTTATAATAATACTTTTATTTACAGTATGTTTTAAGTTGTGATAGTGCATTGGGTAGGAGCTCGACTTAACTTTCGGGGGGCTGAGTTCGGATCCCTGCACGCACCTCTATCATTTCTAAGTTTTGTGCGTTTTAAACCATCGTGAGGAAACCTGCTACCCGAGAGTTCCACATAATGTTCTTAAAGTGTGGAGGCCACCAAACTCTCACACTCGCACTGGGCCAGCGTGGTCGACTACGGCCCTAACCCCTTCTCATTGTGGGTGGAGAGCCGTACTCTGTAGTGGGTCGGTAACGGGTTGATTTGATGATGATGATGTTTACAGTTCCATTTTTTTGAGTAATGTCCCTAAATAGCATTTTGTCTTTGCTCCCCTGGAAGAGTTCGCTATGCAGCAAATTATAAATAAGGACAGAAAATCTAATTTAATTAAAGCTTTTTGTGATAGAGCTCGTCTGCAAACTTGACACGGCATGCAAGGTCATGCCACAGATCAATTTGAGGCAAAGGTTTTAAGCCACATGTGCCTGTACACCGGCAACCAAATACACTGGAACACAGCATTGCAACATTGCTGTTTAGCGGCAGAAATAAGCATGGCGATAGTATCTTCATGACGGGCCTAGCTACTAAAATCGTCATGACGGTACCGGTGCTGTCTTGCTGTTTTGCCAAAAAGTGCTGCTTTTGAATACATCGATTTCCATCCATCGTAGGTACGAATGAGGGTGATGGATTCAAAAGCACATCCCTACCCCATACCTACCCTAGATACATATCCTGCAAAGTGGTGCTCTGTTTGTAGACGATGGTTTCCCACTTTTATCTAGTGCCCACGTAGCACTATATAAAAATACCTTTGATGTTCTAACTTAGCTCTATTGTACTTGAATTCTTTTGATGTTTCTCTGTGGTGTACAATAAATTTATTCATTCATTTAATATAGTACCCATATAACCAAGAAATCGTGACTGGTTTCATTCAACGCGTTATATAAGTTACATCATATACATTCACGATGTAACTATGTATGCATCCTAAGATGCGCGGGCGCAGACTGCCGGGCAATGGCATTACAACAAAGTTCAAGGTTGTATTACATCTTCATTTATAATAGTTTGTAACATGAAAGAGGAAACTTAACAACAAATGTGGATATGACTAACGTACAAAATATTGTAATGACATAATTACGAGTACCTACTACTGTACTACACAACTTTATCTTACCGAAATACTTTTTTAAATCCTTCATTACCGAAATAAAAACACCAGGAATAGGAATGCAGACGAATTTATACAAACTAGTCGTGGCCTCATCATCACCTCAACCAATTGACGTCCAATGCTGGACATAGGTCTTTTGTATAGGTCCTGGGCCGCTTGCCTCCAGCGGCTCCGAGCTACTCGTCTGATGTCAGCTGTCCACCTCGTTGGGGGTCGACCTACGCTGCGTTTACCGGTGCGGGGTCGCCATTCCAGCACCTTAAGATCCCAACGTCTATCGTAAACTTCAGCTTCGCGAGTCGCTGAGCTATGTCGGTAACTCTAGTTCTTCTACGGATCTCTTCATTTCTGATTTGATCACGTAGAGATACTCCTAACAGCTCTCTCCATCGCCCGCTGAGAGACTCTGAGCCTTCTTATGAGGCCCATAGTTAGCGACCATGTCTCAGATCCGTAAGTCATCACTGGCAACACGCACTGTTCGAAGACTTTCGTCTTCAGGCACTGGGCAGTGGTCGCCTAATGATCGAAATTCAACCAAAATTAATTTAAATTATAAGTTTTAACATTATTTGTTTGTTTCCAATATTGCACTTCTATAATCACAGATTATACACCCAAGGCTACATTGCTAATTTATCTTATGTCACTACTGAAATAGAGTATTTATGCATGTGTATCAGATATATGGTAGAGAGTGTAATTTTTTTTTTCATCTATATCTTATCTTCATCTTGTATCTTTGTGCATATTTAAAAAAATGCATTATTTTTCTCCGTATAAACTATAAGTGTGGGAAATTTTACATACATCCGTCCGCGCAATTTTCTTAATAAGGGGTGTTTAAAGGGGTGTTCAAAGTTTTTGCTTCTTAATATATAAATAATGCGTTCCTGCTTCATCAAAGCTTTTCATCAAACGAGATTGTTGTCTTTATATAATCTACAAAGCTACCTACTTAGCTGTATTGGCTCTGTTAAGAGCATACCATATCTATCTTGCACGTAGAGTTGATTAGCAAGATTAATGGCGATGGATCTTGTAATAGCTATATAATCATCATCGGCAATCGGCATCATAGGCCTCCTCTTTTATGGGAGAGACTTTTAAAGAGCACAAACCCACCACGCCACTCTAATATATGTTGGTGGAATTTCACGAATCATATTATAGGTGCCGGATGTAACCGGGATCGATGGCTGAACTTCTTCTCCTTGGCACGAGGGTTGATACAGCCAACTTTCTAACTCCGGGCGGCACGGAAAATTCATTAATAGAAAATACACAAAACATAAAAAAAATTTGGCCTGATCCCGGATAGGAGCCCAGGACCTCATGAATATGCTTACCACTTGACCAACGAGTAAATTTATTAAACTTACAGCCGCAACTTAGTTTCTGATATGAACCGCTAAGGCGTGGAACGCCCTTCCGGCGTCTGTGTTTCCTGTCATGTAAAACTTGAGTGCATTCCAGGCAAGAGTAAGTCCTCCAAATAAAGATCATTGGATTCTATCAGGCATGATTGTTGTCAAGCGCAATCCTCTATATATTTAAGTAATTTATATAAACCACAGCCGATCCAAAGACCTACGTCCAGAAGAAGAAGAAAAAGTCTTTATTGCACATACAAATATAAAATCAGGTTAACAAAAAAAATAAAAAATAAAAACTATACATATGCACAAAGGCGGTCTTATCGCTTGAAGCGATCTCCTCCAGACAACCTTTGGTTGAAGAAACATCACAACATTAGAGAAAACGGTATAGTGCAATAATTAAATTGTGCTAATTATCGACGGCCGAATGGCGCAGTGGGCAGCGACCCTGCTTTCTGAGTCCAAGGCCGTGGGTTCGATTCCCACAACTGGAAAATGTTTGTGTAATGAACATGAATGTTTTTCAGTGTCTGGGTGTATTTGTGTGTATGATAAGTATTTATGTATGTTATTCACAAAATTTTTCATCAGTTATCTTAGTACCCATAACACAAGCTACGCTTACTTTGGTGCAATGTGTGTATTGTCGTAGTATATTTATTATATTATATTATTATATTTAAACATTACATACTAATACTACATATATATAGTAAAACATATATATTTATATATTTGTATATATAATATCAATATACCATCAGCGTCCAGCAGTGTACGTTGAGATTATAATGATAAGTCCATTCTCAAATTTAGTATTGATTTCAAAATACCACATCCATTTCGAAATAAATCTTGTAGATTATTAGCAGATGAGTTAGTCAGGCCATTATTTATTGCGGCACGCGGCGTGGGTTAACCGTTAAAGTGTTAGAGCACGTGACTTAACAGACAGACAGTTCAAGGTGAACTTTACTCATCACACTCGTAGTAAATTTGAACTCCTAGCGGTTGATGACCGGTTATTCGTATATAATGTGATCCTAAAAGACTTTTTTATTTTAATTTAATATTTTTATACTGTTTTTACTTGGGGGAAATCTCAAATTTATAAATTTTTAAAATGCTTTTACAAATTTCGGAACCGACAGGATTTGAACCAGCTACTCTCTGACAATCGAGGCCTGGAGCTCATTACGACTAAGCTCATTCCACCAATGCCGTAATTAATATATGCCTTCTTTGTCAGTCTTATTGCGCCAT
The DNA here is from genome assembly GCF_905163445.1 of Pararge aegeria. NCBI lineage: Eukaryota > Metazoa > Arthropoda > Insecta > Lepidoptera > Nymphalidae > Pararge > Pararge aegeria. The sequence continues at coordinate 6,680,366 of NC_053194.1, forward strand.
CTAGTACAAAGCATTGCAGTTTCGATCTACTTTACAAAGGTCCATACTCTATGCCTCGCATACAGAGCAACCTATGTCCGACGTTCGCCTCCAGAAGGCCTTTATCTCTTGCCAAATTTCGTCATAATCGATGAAGAGGTTATACCATATATAGCTAACCAATAACCAAACAGATACATTCGTGTTAGAATATTAATGTTTATGAAATTCTTCGTGCATAGAGTACTGCTTCCATTTATGGGATGGCTCTGCCAAATATCAGCTTGATGCCTTGGATTCAGTGGATTGCCATGCTAGAAGGCTCATCGGTGACCTAGGCAATAAAAACATCAGAGTTTGGCGCATCGTCGCAAGATTGTCTGCCTTTCTGTTTTCTATAAGATGAAATATATCTTATCGAATAATAACAGTTTTTGAGAACTGTGTAATCTAGTTCCCCCCTCACCTTTTACCATCGAACCGCAAGGCACCGTAAGGATCTGCATCCCTACGTGATTGATAAACCATGGACGCGTACAAATCGCTTTTCATCTTCGTTTCTGATTCGCACCGCAAGTATCTGGAATGCTCTTCCAGCTTGCATTTTCCCGAGTACCTACAATATGAGTACCTTCAAATCAAGAGTGAATAGTCATCTCAACGCGCTCCACCTTAGGCTGCATCATCATTTACCATCAGATGTGATATCAGTCAAGCGCTCGCCTATAAACATAAAAAAAAGAAAAGTTAATAAAGTGCAGACGGAGTTACTTTTAAGAAACTTAGATCCAAAATACTTTTAAGTTTTCCCTTGGCTACAGCATAGATAGTTGATAATAAATAGTTGGTAATAGTTTGCTCTATATTATTGAGATACACACTCGAGTAAATATCGCGCTCAAATTTTTGATGCAAATCTTGATTTATAGCTCTTGCTAATTAGTCATTGTATGATACTGTGCCAAGGCAACTGTCTACGCGCTGATATGGTCTCTATCTTATATCTTTAAACGAGCAATTAATAGCGAGATTCCAATTATATATATATATATATATATATATATATATAATTGGAATCTCGGAATCGGCTCCAACGATTTTCATGAAATTTAGTATACGGGGGGTTTCGGGGGCGATAAATCGATCTAGCTAGGATTCATTTTTAGAAAATCTTATCTTATATCTTTAAACGAGCAATTCTTGTATATATATATACATATATATATATAATTGGAATCTCGGAATCGGCTCCAACGATTTTCATGAAATTTAGTATACAGGGGGTTTTGGGGGCGATAAAACGATCTAGCTAGGATTCATTTTTAGAAAATCTTATCTTATATCTTTAAACGAGCAATTCTTGTATATATATATACATATATATATATAATTGGAATCTCGGAATCGGCTCCAACGATTTTCATGAAATTTAGTATACAGGGGGTTTCGGGGGCGATAAAACGATCTAGCTAGGATTCATTTTTAGAAAATCTTATCTTATATCTTTAAACGAGCAATTCTTGTATATATATATATATACATATATATATATAATTGGAATCTCGGAATCGGCTCCAACGATTTTCATGAAATTTAGTATACAGGGGGTTTCGGGGGCGATAAATCGATCTAGCTAGGATTCATTTTTAGAAAATCTTATCTTATATCTTTAAACGAGCAATTCTTGTATATAGATATACATATATATATATATACATATATATATATATATAATTGGAATCTCGGAATCGGCTCCAACGATTTTCATGAAATTTAGTATACAGGGGGTTTCGGGGGCGATAAATCGATCTAGCTAGGATTCATTTTTAGAAAATGTAATTTTATTTGTGTTTTCCGGTAATCGGTTATTGGTGCAACGAAGTTGCACGGGTCAGCTAGTGATAATTTAAATTGGATATGGTCATTCATTGGTTATATCATGATGTTTATCTTAATTGATATTTACTAATCATCAAGTGGTCGTCGGTGAAGGATCTACGTGACGTCATAACGAGTAAATTGTGCAACTTAGATTACATTGTCACTTACCTGTAGCATAGTTGAGATTCTTTTAAAGCGTTGTTTTGTCATCGGATAAAAAAGAAATACTTTGTTCTTTCTCTTCTTTTGAATTTTGCTTTTTTGAAAGGTTTTTTTTGTTATAAGTAGTAAAAATCTTTTTACGGTCAATTTGACTGCAAAATAATAACTTATTGTTATACATATTTTGTATAGGTATATATGTATATACCTATACAAATTTATTTCCTCCAAGTGTAGATAACACTTGGAGGAAATAAATTTGAAACACTACTTAAAAATTATAAAAAAAAAAACGTACGTACAAATTAATATTTTATCTAGATCACCGGAAGTGCTTGACGACATATCAATAATTTATAATTTAACGGAAAAAAACGCTTAATTTTTATGTAATGGAGTGTTAGAGATTTTTTATAAGTGTCACCATACGTAATTATGATAAACTAGGATTGTGTATTCTTTTTCTGTTTCAATTTGCTCTAGTTTAACTTTAGTAGCTAACACGAGTTACTTTTGTTTAGTAGATGTGTGATATTAAAAAAAAAAAAAAAATATCTTTATTTTCAAAAGATTACAAAAATCAATTGCTAGTGGTAGCCTGTATCGTGGAGACCATGAAAGACTTCTCTTTTAGATTAACATAGGACTAGGATACTTCCTTTTATGATCTAAATATTTATATATTATAGATACTAAGATACAATTAGATATATATTATATACATTGATTTAGGGTATAATAAATAAATAAATATAAATATATATATATATATAGGGTAAGAAATATAAATCAAAAATAATATTATACAATATAAATCACTTACCAGATTTTAAAAAATTTTTCTTTTTCGCGAAATATTATTTCGCCAAACGCATCACAATTCTAGAATCAAAATTAATATTTATTTCCCATTTTGTCTAATAACGAGTACAACGTAGCTCCGATGCCTGTAAGGAACTTTAGACCCTCCGTTTAATATATACAGCTATATGTATAATTATTGTGCCTTGTGGTGACGGCAGATCAGTATACAGTTGTCATCATCACTCTTCTTTTCACGGGTGTCGTACGACGCGACTGAGGGTATATAGCAACGAAGGAACAGCAGCGTCTTATTACCATCTACTCGTAATTTGATCACCAACCCGTCTACCCAGTGCCTTTTGGGGAAGCTTTTAGTCTAAAAGTGGAATGTCATAGGCTATTATAAATAAATATAAATATACTACGACAATACACACATCACCACCTAGCCCCAAAGTAAGCGTAGCTTGTGTTATGGGTACTAAGATGACTGTTGAATATTTTTATGAATAATATACATAAATAAATAGCGATATACATATAAACACCCAGACACTGAAAAACATTCATGCTCATCACACAAACATTTTCCAGTTGTGGGAACCGAACTCACGACCTTGGACTCAGAAAGCAGGGTCGCTGCAAACTGCGCCATTCGGCCGTCAAATTAGCGGCTATTGACGATATGCAGCACTTGATTCCTCACAAAGCCGACTGAAAAAAGTCCCAAAGTAGACGTGGATACCCTAACCTTTAATGACAATAGTAGTCTCCGTTAATCTGTGGTGCAACTTGCTCTTAAGGCCGCGCAAATGTTAACCGGTCAAGTTTCGCTTGATGGATCATTACACTTTCGTAATATCCACACAGATTATAATTCGCGACGAAAACACCTAGATTTCCTCTAATTGGAGCGGTGGGTGCGGAATTGATTACAAATTGCTTTATAGGGTTCCGTATTGAAATGGTAAAAAAAGAACTTCGGTTATATATATAACTTTTACAATTTTTATTAGTGTTTTTATCTACACTTGGCGATTGCCAGAGAGTCGCAGGTTCAAATTCTGTCGGTTCCGAAAATTTTTATATGCATTTTAAATTTATAAAATTAGTCAGTATGTTCGCCTATGAATTTCATTTCATGAAGCTATGTCAGTTTTGTGGGTAAGACTTCAGTCTCCCTTTCGGATAGAACGAGTACGATCTAACACCTAACTATTCAGAGTTATGTGCGTTGCAGACAATTAAATATCACTTGGTTTAAAGGTGAAGGAAACCATCGAAACCTGCAGGCCTTTAAGGTCTCCACAATGTTCACTACTAATCCGCACCTGGCGAGTGAGAAGAGACTCGTTATTGGTCCGGTAATGGTTTGATTGATGATGATGTTAAATTTCATTGATTTGAAAATTTTGATATTTTTTTTTTTATCACAAAAAGTACCAAACTAATTCAAAATTTGACGGTATTCCAAATAAAAGAGCTAGAGTGCTGAGTCGCTTTCCTATTAGAGACGAGGTCTATCCCCAGCAATGGGAAATCAATAGGCTGCGGATATGGTGATGAAACAAGACGGATATTATTATTTATTTCTCTTTGTTTATGGTGTGGTTAAAAAATAATAATATTGAATTATATCAATAAAAATTATTTGAAAAAATATAAAAGTTAAATAAAACTGTACGTCTTCGTATGTACGGAACGCTTGATGCGAGAATGTCTCTCACACTTTGCACTCAGTTTTTTACTCATTGTAAACGAGAGCAACGGCCGAGTTCTAGATAAATAGGTCGAACACCGGATGGTTACTATTTTAATTGTATAGATAACGTTGCAGTGGCAGGATCTTGCAACTATTTCATCGAATTGCGTAGTTCACCTGAAAATTTACCTAAAACTTGTGTTTATTGTTCTCTCGTATATGCTTAAAAATTTAAATGACAATGTGAGATGGTGATAGCATAAGGAACACCCGGCTAAGTATGTTGTGGCTTATTACGTACACAATATGTAATTGGCCAATTTGAAAAAAAAATGAGTTTTACTTTATTGGAAACTTGCATCATTAATACAATAGAAGAAAAAGGCCTGGGTTATATTGAGTCGTAAAACTGTCGCTAACGTCACATGAAAATGCGCCTACCTAGTGACTTCTACTTGGATCTCGTGCAGGGTAGGTAAGGGTCCTCCCTTTGGTCTTATACTAATTAAATAGGCTAATTTGTAATATTTTTTAAGTTAGCTTTTTGGTGGTCAGTCAGTGGTTATACAGTCTAAGATGGTAGCGTACTAACAAACCTGTTATAAGTAAGATCCCCGGATCGGTTTCTACACAGTATCGTACAGGAACGCTAAGATCGCTTGGTAGGACGTCTTCGTCGTAAGGGCAGGAACTAGAGTCATGTCCAAAGTCCGTGTCAAAAATCCAACCAAACAAAATTCAGAATGAATTCCCAAATTTATAACCGGGTTTGGGATCGAACGCAGAAACTCCGCTTATACGACAACAGTGCGCCAGGGGGTTCCTAAAACTGACGACTATAACTTTTTTTTTATTTATTTATTTATTGTAATAAAATATAACATATTTTATAGCTTCTTCGCCCCCTTAAGCCTTATCGACTTGTCTAGGTACTGCACATTCCTCTTAAATAACAGATTAACAGTAAATTCTGAAAAAACGTTAACAATGTTAAAATACAGCTTTAAGAAATTGTAATACCATACCGTTATATCGGTAAAAGTCATAACCTCTTCCCATGACGTAACTTTATACTTTATATCTTAAATTAGCATCAACTATTTGCATAACTTCTGGACTCAAACAAAAAATATTTCTCACCTAACTTTGACGCTAAGTAGTATCGTGACACAAAGCCAGCGAGAGGTCTGCCCAACTTTGCATAACTTGTAAGCGTATACCCTAAACTTGATAATAGCTTTAGCTTATAATCATAGCGGAACGAAACGACAACATTCAAGACTCTGTCTGAATATTCATTCAAGTAGAAAATCATCAATTTCGTCGTTTTACTTAACAAAAGTTTTAACGAAGGCGGAAGTTCAACTTAATAAATACTGACCTTTGTGTAAATCATTTCGGATTCCTTCAAATCGGAATTCAAATGTGTTTGTTAAGTAAAAATGTTAATTCAGTAACTTCGGTAGAGTTAGGCCTGCATTGTTTTTCGGTTCTTAAGCAAATTAGTGAGGTAACTTATTTAAAATGTTACGGTTATATTTGCTTTTTTCGTTTATAGCTTCACCTTAAACATGTACTTCTTAATATTAGGGATAAGTAGGTATAAGCACTGCACTAGAGCGAAAAAAAAACTCTTTACTTTCCAGGCTTATTTAAAAGTAGCTATTATCTGCGTTTCTCTGGGATAAAAAGGAGCCTGTGACACTTACTCTTTTACTCTCTCTCACTCTCATACCCGCAAAGAATAAAGTTGATTTGTGGCTTAGTTAGGGCGTGAAGAAAGGACAGACATACCAAATAACAAACACACTTTCGCATTTATAATGAAAGATATATTTGGGGAGATCTGGGAATTAATTATTTCTCGAATTTGCTCTGGTCTGGTCTGGTGAGACCAGTGCTCCATAGTGGGCTGGTAATGGGTTAATGTGATGATGATGACGATGATTATGATTTCGTACGTTTTTAGCGCAAACAAAAACTAGCGCCCGGTTTGACAAATTCCATCAAGATCGGTCAGGATTAAGCCAAACATAGGTAACACGCAAACATTCAGGCACACATTCACAAGTAACACTGTCAGACGCAAATTACCGTCCCGGGGATCCATTACGGTTTCACATAAAGTATTTGAGTTTTCATTCTGCTAATAAATAAATAAATAAATAAATAAATAAATATACTACGACAATACACACATCGCAATCTAGCCCCAAAGTAAGCGTAGCTTGTGTTATGGGTACTAAGATAACTGATGAATATTTTTATAAATAATATACATAAAATACTTATAATATACAGATAAACACCCAGACACTGAAAAACTTTCATGTTCATCACACAAACACTTTCCAGTCGTGGGAATCGAACCCACGGCCTTTGACTCAGAAAGCAGGGTCGCTGCAAACTGCGCCAATGGGCCGTCGAATAACCGAGAGATGTTAAAGTGGTAGCAATAGTTTTAAAAGTCCAGTAAATACTTATGGTCCGATAAAATAAATGCTTGTATGTGTTTCAAAATCACGCAATAGTACCTTTCACTGTGACTCAGTTATTCCCGACAAGAATTATTTATTAACTAGCGAGTAGGTTACTGGGCGGAGCGCGTGTCGAACCTATCTTACGAGTAGGTAGTTTAATATTATCATGTACCTACTCGCAGACTACTCGTTACACAATTGCTTGAATGAAATTGGTTTAGTATATTTATTATGACGATTGCAAAAATACTTAATATATCCGTCAAGGCTGTTAAAAATTAAACTGCAACTTAACGGCCCTTTATGCTGCATATTTAGACACCCACGGGGGAAAAAATTAGACAAGAAGCATTTTTCTATACCTCAAATGAAGGGACCAAACTGTTAATATTTTATAATAATATAAAAATAAAAGGTTATATTTTAATTAATTTTGGTACACAACCCTCAAATTTAAATATATTTTTATAAAATTAAACATTCCTGCAGGTTTTGAAGAAAATCGTAACAGATGTAAACACAAAGAAAATAACAAATTCACAACCAAACACATACCGTAACATATTCACAACTACTTACCCCAAACATATACCGTTTTCGTTCCTTTGAGGTAATAATAAATCACCAGGACGTACAGGAAGCAGCCATAAAGAATTATAGTACCCGCAGGTTTCCCTGCACAGTTGCATTTCCCCCGATATCAGACTGCAGAGTCAATTCTGTTACTAATGCAGAAAAATATCAGCCCGGATACCTTAATCCCGCATAACGAAGGATCTGGCCCCATGCCAACACTTTATAGTGTAGGAGCTAGTGGTAACTTCGGAGTACAGTCTACTAGCTTTTGCTCGAGTTCTCGTCCGTGTTTATTACGTTTTTTTTACAAATCCCGTGAGAACCGTTTGTTTACCTTTGATAAAAGTGGCCTATGTCACTTTCCGTTCTTACAAGTAACTCTATGTCAAAACATTGATTGGTTGCTCAGTCCTCACAAATAATGTAAGCAAACAAACAAACAAATATATAAACTAACAAACTTATCATATTAGTAAGAAGAAAGAATTTACCTTCATCATCATTACCGGCCCATTATAGAGTACGGGTTTCCTCTCAGAATGAGAAGGCTATAGGCCGTAGTTCCGCACGTTGCTGGCCAAGTGCAGATTGGTAGACTTCACACGCCTTTGAGAACGTTATACAAACGTCTGTGTTAAAGCGAGCTGTATTTAATTGCTTAAACTAAAAAGCCATATAACTCTGGGAGGTGCGTGTTGCCTGGGACTGATCTTAGTTCTTTATTTTTTTTTTATTCCACTCCAAGTTAGCCCTTGACTGTAATCTCACCTGGTGGTAAATGACGATACAGTCTAATATGGTAGCGGGCTAACCTGCTAGGGAGTATGGTAGTTATATCCCTAATCGGTTTCTACCCGACATCGCACCGGAACACTAAATCCCTTAACGGCATGTCAAAATTATGTTTATCGGTTAAACCGGGTAATGGTAAGAAATAAACAAACAAAACACTTTTGGATTACTATTATTAATATAACATAACAGATTTAGTTTCACTTCGCTGTTCTGTTTACTATTTATTTTTAATACAATATAGATGTTTAAATCGGTAACATTTTTATTAACGCGAGAGGCAAATTAACTCATAATGATGTCTCTTAATTAAAAGTAACTACCACTGGCTCCATAACTATGAGACGTCAAACGTCGGTAAGGCACGGCTTACGGTTTCCGCTTCCGTTTACAGATTTTCTTATTTTGATAGCATTAACAGGTAGGGAGCCCTAAAATATTATATTTTCACATTTCGTTTGGGTCGCTGGCTCCAATAAGTTTTATGCCCTTTTATTTATTGTTATGAGCCAATGGCTATTAATAGAATCTGCTCACACGAGCCATAATCTTTATAAGTAAAAATAAGTCAGTAACTCTCCTTATTTCGAAACAAATTCCACCATAATATGTTTGTTTGGACAAATAATGTTGTAAATTTTTGTTTGCTAGGAACTAATCTTTAGAACGGCCGTTTGCTGGACTTTTGCAGTTAGTAGTCAGTTGTATAACTAGCAATAAATGTTTCGATGTGTAGATTTTTGTCTGTTTGCTAGCTAGTTCCTGCACTAGTAATAAGATTGAAATTTAGCATACATGCCGATATTTTTCCAGGATTATCATATATTTAAAAATATTTGTCATATAATTTTCTAACCTTGATAGCTATGAATGGTGAATATAATAATCACACTAGTCGCACTAGTAAATTAAGTTACACGAGTCCATCTTAGATATGCTGCTTGAATATGCCTTAACAGAGGACAGATTTTTAGCATTAACAAGACATCTTATCATACAATAAGTAAATTTTGCATCACCAATTGCAATCGCATGTAACACCTTTTAACGCCACTAATTGTGTATTCAAAGCATTGATCTACATAATCGTGGCCCGTGTTAATCCACTCTTATCTTCTGTGACCTAGTTGTTTTTCAAGCGAGAAAAAGGAAACGAACCCCGAACGGTGTAGGTAGTGAAAATAAGTAATAGGAAAAATAAGCAAAGAATTTTAATAGCTCAATGATTTGTGCAAGTTAAAATAAAATATAGAAGTAATTTTATGCCAACAGGATAAAAATTAAGTAAGAGTTCAATGATCACACCATTGGGCTGGTGCACCTCACTAGTAATTCCATCCATTTGACCGGAAACAGAAGTTCGAAGTTCCAAGTGTCGACAATCTCAAATTGACTTGCACCTTTGAGTCCCTAGAGCACGTAAGAGATGTTAGCAACTTTGTGTGTTCTGTCGACTTTATGCTGGAGAGCGATGTCATAAATATTTCGTTTCCATATTGTAGTACTAAAGTAATTTCATTCACAGCATAATTTTCGTATTAAAATTTGACCATAAAGTCTAAAGCATTCTAGGCCACACGTGTTTATTTGCAACTGTGTTGTATTCACATCACGGACAACCAGTCCCTTGGGGCAATGGATACAGGTTTCTTAACTTATTTTTGAACCAAAATAGTGCCTGCAGAACTCAGAGTGCAGATCCTTAATTAGATTAGAGAACAAGGGTAGATGCTCAATATTATATGTGTTACAACTTCTCATGATCAAAATTATTTGCTTTATGCACAGATTTTTGTCTAGTTAAAGTTTTGTTATAAGATAGTGCAGAAAAATAGTTTTTTTGTATTAGAACCAGTATTTAGTTGTACAGTGCAAGAACTATTATTTTTTTAATTATGAATAAATAATAAATAAATATACTACGACAATACACACATCGCCATCTAGCCCCAAAGTAAGCGTAGCTTGTGTTATGGATACTAAGATGACTGATGAATATTTTTTATGAATAATATACATAAATACTTAGAATTTACATATAAACACCCAGACACTGAAAAACATTCATGCTCATCTCTCAAACATTTTCCAGTTGTGGGAATCGAACCCACGGCCTTGGGCTCAGAATGCAAGGTCTCTGCAATCTGCGCCAATCGGCCGTCAAAATCAAATTTAGGTAATTGCTTCCATCGTATGTATTTGTTTAAAACTTTTCACACATCTTGTTCCAGTATTATAATCTTTATTTTGGTGATTTCTGGGGCTTTTAAAATAATAGTACTCTTCTTTTTAAAATAATACTGTATTAAGCGGTGGTAGTATGCCTTAATCTCAGAATAATTAATATTTTTTAATGTATTTGGTACTAGGTACCTACGACCAAATTTTCCTGTAAATTGAGACGTGAAGATTGTGTTACGATAAGGAAGAATAGAATCAGGGACGTCTTTCGACTAAGGCTTTACTTAAAAATACAGCATTTATATAATTGCTATAAATTTTATTTCATAAATTGCAACATACTTTCAATAATAATATACTTATAATAGAAACAATACTTGAGTAAAATTTTTTAATAAATAGATATTTCCAAAATATTTTTGGTAACTTCTATGAGGTGTAGGCATTTTTATTCACAATTTCAAGTCACATAGCAAAAACTACCACGCAAAGGTTAATAACTAGATAAAATTAAAAATAACTATTCACTTTACTTATTCCTAAAATAAAAAGCTAAAATAACAAACTGAAGTCAGTACTTATTCGTACTTAGGTTGGAACTTTCCTAAATTCGTACGACAAGGAAAAAGTTACAGTCCACACAAAATCGTATTATTTACTGTTGCTTTATTTATCTACGAGTTGATTTAATGCGAAAGATGTCACATTAAAAGAGCGCTGGGGGTTGATCTGCAGATCAGACAGTCTAGGCAATAAAATAAGATTATGAATATTTATTTAGCTTCATAACGATAAACTTCTATTTAATTTTCGATCAATAAAAGCACTTAATTTCTGACAAGCCCAAGCAAAGCGGTTCAAAGCTTCTTAGATATAGCAAATAAGAGCACAAATATACTTTATTTCTTCAAATAAGCATGTTCTAATCATAATTAACTAAGATATTATGTTTAATTTTAGTCTAAAATATATGACTTTAGAATTACGAGCGAACCTTTAAAACTCTTTTTATATGTAAATTTTAATTAGTAATGTAAATTACGTTTATAGCGTACGTTAGGTAAGGTAAAGTACGTTACCTAAAATACGCTATAAACGTAGTTATATATAAGTATAATGATTTTTTTGTGTGTAAACATTACCAAAGGAGCATTGTTTTTTGTTCATAATCCATAATCTAGTACTATTTATTGACCGAATACATATTACTTGTAACAATAAATTTATAGTTTATTGACAATTAATTGCATGCAATCGTAGAACAATTTATTGTGCAGCTCAACTTTCGGCGCTCTTTTTACGTGACAAACCTTATACATAAGTTCGTGTAATTAAAGATTTACTCATAAACAGTCGGGTTTACATGTCATGTTTGTTCGCAAAACATCAAATCTAAAACATCAAAGCACAAAACTCCTTATTCGTAGTACGTATAATCTTTATCGTATTTTGTGCTAGTAGGCGACATTGGGTCGGCATTATCGCTTATGTTACAATCCACATTTGATCCATTTTCCATGTATGTAAAATGATAATCACCAACTGTCGTGGTCGTCTCGAGGTGGCGGTGGGGGTCTGGAAATATAAATCATAACATAAATTAACTTCTTTTGGCAGCGACAGGTTTTGCACGTGTTTTAATAAGGCGTCTGGATCAACCGTTATTCAGAGCGTTAGCAACACCCATAAAATAAAAAGATTTTATTAAAACGACAAGTAGCAGAAAAATAATAATAATTTAAACTAATTGCTTATAATGAAATTTTGAGTTTACAAAATTTATAAGTGCTCGAATAAAAACCAATGTTAAATCTTGATTAACAATTTTTGGCTTCACCTTATCCCTTATTAAGCCTTAATGTAGATTATCGTAGTCGAATATTCTAACCGCTAGATGAAAAGGGCAGAACGTATCGAAAATATTTATTCCAAAATAAACTTTATTTACAAATACAAATAAACCTTCTTTCTGAAATGTTTGATTTATCAGTTACGCCAATTTGCCGGTTGATATTATCACGTTCTAATTTTTCACTAACTTTTTGTTCTATCGTGGCGTGAATAACCGAATAAATTATTATTTTGCAATTGATAGTGCCAATTCTAATGTATACAAATTAAAAATCCCATGAAAAGAATAACACCATTTATCCCAATTTAGAGTAGTTTATATAACAGATTTGTGTTTAACGGAATGGACAGCAATTGCAAATCTCTTAAGCCTTTTTGGACTTTGAGTATACAAGTTATGAATATGAATATGCACTAAGCGTATACTAAACGATGATTTGCTACAATACGTGAAAACAAGGAAAATCTGAATAATACAATTCATAATTTCTTCAATATTTATAAACAACTCTTCAAAACGCCTGCTTCTATACAATATTGTATATAACGTGAATTCGTCGATAAGTTATAAGTAGATACTGCTTCAGTACCGATAACTTATCGACGAATTCATGATAGTCTTCTATATATCCTTATTATTATTTAACTTAACTCTTTATTTTTACACAACTATGAAGTTAGGAAAATAAAAAAACAATAGAAATACAATCGTATCGATATCTGCCAGGCAACCTTTGGATTAGGATAAGATGAGCGAGAGCGGACAGGTTGTGTAAAATTATTACGCGTGTAGGGGAGGCCGGGGCTGGAAGTTCCCGGGGCACGTTGTTCCGACAGTAATAACTTTGTAAAGAAAAGAGATAGCAATACACGTGAAGTGCGTCGTTGAAGCATCAGGCGGCGCGCCACTTTGGCGGCCATCTTAGTTGCTTCGACGGCGGCGAAAGAGTGGCTGTGTGCACTGTGCTATTAGAACACCACGTGAGTAAATTTTTTCGTAATTAAACTTTTTGGTCTATTTTTCTTTATTATTGACCGATTTATGTGCATCTTTCCAATTTTAGAGTGGCATTTGTGAGGTATTTTATAGCTTGAATGTTTTTTCAATTGAATTTGTTAAGTTGCTAGCATGACAGTTTTTATCCAAAAATATAATTTGGGGCTACAAGTTCCCTCCCAAAGGGGCTAGTTGTTCCCCGGAACAACTTACCCCAATCGATCCTTAAATTTTCTATACATTTTTACAGTATATTTTTCATTTTTTTAGGATGGTACGTACCTACAAACGGAAAACTGAGAGAGGGAAAATATCCGAAACGTTATTACGTCAAGCTGCCAATGCTGTCATACAACTGGAAATTTGCCACATGACATTACATCGATTTAACCATTAATAGTGCCCAAGAACTTCAATTTACACCAGTAAAGATGAATGCTTCAGCTGTGTTTAATCCTGAAATTGTAAAGCCTTTACCAAAGGCATCCCCAAGATTGCAGATGGCTACAAAACGCCGTATTAGAAAGACAGCTGTTTTGACCGACACGCCAGAAAAAATGCATTAGCTGAAGAACAGGTAAAGAAGAAATCAAGGAAAGACGAAGCAATTAGAAACAAGGGGAAAGAAAACAACAATAATAAAGAAAAAGGTAAAGGCAAGGGAAAAGCTCAAAAAAAGCTAAACGAAGAGTATTACAAGAAAGCGAGAGTGATAGTGATGATGAGGTTCTGGAATGGTACTGCATAATTTGTTGTGATTCATATTCAAATTCACTACCAAGAGAAAAGTGGATAGAATGTAGCTTGTGTAAAAATTGGGCACATGTTAAATGTATAAATGAAACTGATAACATTACTTATATGTGTCCCAACTGTGAGTCAGATGAAGAATTTAATGATGAATAAGAATAAAAGTTACCAAAGTTGATTACGACTGATTAAAACAAGACTGATGACTTGTCTTCATTGTAATTTTATTTCACTTAATAAAAATAATTTGATAACCTCAAGGTGATAAATAATTTGACGTTATTTGTTTAGTTATTATAATTGTAAGTTTTGATCTCACTTTCCATTAAATTTATTATTGAAGCGTTTTCAAGAAGGTTACCTATTTTGTTATGTAGTTAAAATAAGTGCAGTTATGTTTGTAAGGTTTTTAACTTGATGAATCTCTATTACAGTTGAATTAAAAGAAATATTTATCTGAAGATTGCCAGTTATATTCTGTTATCTTTTTTTAAGTTCAGTTATGGAAGTGTCAACATTTCAAAATGTTAATCTAGATGTAGCTAGTAATTTTTTTTTATTGTTTTTTTAAAGTTTATACTATTTCATAACAACGTAATGAACGTAACTATAGAAATTATTGTTTTATTTCAAAGAAACCTTATATTATCCTTTTACTTTATTTAAATTATCCAAGTGGAACAATTTGCCCCACACATGGAACAACTCGCCCCAAAGTGGGGTTAAATGTTCCTTTCCAAAATTATGCAAAAATATGCCTGTACAAAAAAATATATTGAGAAACTAGCAGAAATGACTTCACTATTACAGAGACCGATTAAGACTTTTTAATAAAATCAAATATTAAAAATTAAAATCTTATTTTTTTATCATAAAATTACATGTTATTTGAAAATCGGAACTTTCAGCCCCGGCCTCCCCTACCTTATTGCGGGTGTACCTTATATATGGCATGCTCCTCTAAATTTTCGGAGTTATCTGCGTCTTAAGCAATTAAATATGTCTTGTTTAACGGTGAAGGAAAACGATGCTTTGCTGCTTGCCTGGGAGATTATAAAATTGACCAAGCAGATGGCGAACCTGATGGTAAGTGGAAAACCATCGCATATAAACAGAGCAACACTTCATGCAAGGAACGCGTCCTGCAACATGCCCTGCGTCCACCACGGCGTCCATTGAGTCGTAGATGTAAAGTCTCATGTACCTGAATTACACCGGTAACCACGCCCTTCCGATCGGACCACAGCATTGCAAAAATTTGATAGTTGATAGTGCTTCCCCTGACGAGCTTCTTCTTAATGACAAGGTTGCTTGAAAGCATCCGGCTCCGCTTTCATCTCTCACGAGACAGAAAAATGAATGTTAAAATGTAAAAAGTAAATGTTGGAAAAGAGCAACTGCGGAGTTTCTTGCCGGATTCTTCTCGGTAGAATCCGCCTTCCAAACCGTTGGTACACTACAAACAGACAGACTTGACGTTTCAAAAGTGCTTATATTATTATTATTATTATTATTTTTGAATTTTGATTTTTTGAGCTTTGTCACAAAAAGCTGTACGATGACTTAAATTTGCTGTTTGGCTTGTGCAGTCTATCATCCGCACTTGGTGTCCACCAAGTGCGGATGGGTAGGCTTAAACACATCTCATTCTGGGAGAGGACCCGTGCGCTGTTGTAGGCCGGTAATGAATGACGATGCGGTAATGAGCTTATAATGACGAGCTTGTAGGTAAGTACTATAAAATAAGTAAGACTAATATGTAAATATGTAATTTGATGTAATGTAAAAGTAGTATACTCGTAAAATCAGCGTGATACATAAGAATGTACACCGAATGACAAATCTGCACCTCAATGTATATGGGAATACTCTAAACAGAGCAAATACAATAACTGAGCGAAATTGTAAGTATACCGACCTAGAACAGTCTCCGACCGTCATGTCGGAGGAAAATAGGAAGGAACACATATAAAAAAAAATAACGATGATGGTATATTAAGGCTTTGAAATGGGAATATTAGGACAGAAATTTAACTTACCCTGGCGTGTTCCAGTTTGTGTCGTCGCAGGTGGCTGTCGCGGGTGTACCGGGTTCCTGTCTGTTCCAAATTAATTTCAAATCGATATAAAACCAACAACAATGAGTTTATTGATTATTACTTCTATCTTGGACCTATTTACGTTCCACTGCTGGGTAAAGGTAAAAAAAAAAATTAAATCTCTCTGTCTCATAAGTGAATAACTTATGGGAGAGAGAGGATTAATGTTTTCTCACTGTTCTACTTGAGTCTTTGGTGGGTTTTAACATTAATGTTAAACGCGGTTATATTTAGGACCGAAGGCTTTATTTACAATCGGATATAAGGGTGTTATATCCGAATTTTCCACCTCCAGATTTTTTATTAAGGCCTCATATAAGGGCCCCAACCATTCCCTCCCTTATCCCAGATTAATCCGGAAACGCTTATTCTTAACAGTTGATTTATGTAAGAAAAATAAAACCATGTCCCAAGCTAGCATATTTTTTTTTTCTCTAAATCAGCAGCCATTCAAATAAGATTTTAGTTCGGCCCTTTGAAAGTGATTAAATAATGTATTTAACCCAGTATACCGGTGATCCTAGAGCGGGCAGTTACCTTGGTCAACGAGTTTGGCCATCCAAAGGGGCAATGCTGCCAGCATCTTGGGAACTGTGCTTCGCTGCAGTGATTTCGAAAACGTTTTAGATTCTTGGTTATATTTATAAAACAAATTTAACCTAATAACTATTTATTATTTTCCTTCCAAGGCGCGAAAACTTTGTGAGCTAGTCTGACTTGCTTTTGCCATATTTATTAACAGAACTAATAGAAGGTACGTAAAAACTCCGGGTGGGCATCAACATCATACATCATACGTCATGATTGTTGAACTGAAGTAAAATATTACCAGATTACTAGATTATATGAAGCAAAACCATAAAGTGCTATAGAAATATTGCAGAACATCACTAACAATCTAAATAGAACATATGTACAATTATTTTATTTATTTTCATTTTATTTATTTATTTAAGAGCACTAACAACATGCATCTTACACATTTTTTTAAACATAGCACACACACGAACACATGGACTGATATGCACGTCAATGACAAGTGCACATAGCATTGACAAAGCGTCATACAAACTTAATTTGCAAATAAGAAAAAAAAAAATTTAACACAATATTTAACTCACCGATAAATGTTCGGTGAGTTTTTTTCTAAAAGCTGTGGGTGAGTCATGGAAGATATCGATGCTAGGTATCTTTTTAGATAAATCGTATTTGTATCAAGAAATTATTTAAACGAACTTACCCTATGTTGGTCAATGTCAATGTATCCAGGGTCCGCAATTTTTTGGCGTATGATCTCCAGAGTTTGACACATAGTGGAGTGAAAATTGTGCACCAGATGAATCCCAAC
The DNA here is from genome assembly GCF_905163445.1 of Pararge aegeria. Taxonomy (NCBI): domain Eukaryota; kingdom Metazoa; phylum Arthropoda; class Insecta; order Lepidoptera; family Nymphalidae; genus Pararge; species Pararge aegeria. The sequence continues at coordinate 6,697,968 of NC_053194.1, forward strand.
AAAAATCCGCAGAACCACCACCCGTGCTGGAAATATATGAGAATATGAGCTACAGCCCGCAAACCCAAAACGTGGTAGATTCGTGGGTCCAAGCTCTCTATCCCTCGTTCATAATATCAATAAATCAAACCTGAGGATGATGATATAATAACATGAGGAACCTATAAAGGATTATTTTTTCCAGGGCACAAATTTTGATAACTCGAATTGTTTTACGAATACAGACATTAACGATACCGAAATTAAGAACTTTGGTACCGATAAAAGGTCAGGATGACTACGTATCAGCTGGTATCTTACGGTCACCGCTCTCACAGCGACGCAGTGTATGCTAATTTCATAAAAAATATACTTTTATTATAAATAACATTAACAAATTAGGCAAAAAAACAAACGAAAAAAAATATATGTCAATATTGTTTTATTAGCGATAACAAAAAAACTAGCGAACACCAAACTAATTCCTGGTTAGTAAAAAGTAAGTGCAAATTTTCTTCATTCAAATAAACCTTTCTTCTACAGTTTTGTGTAAAAATCTATGTTTTGTGTAAGTGCAAACGAATGCTTACATCATCATTACGAAATAATTATCGCAAATTGAAAATAATAGAAAAAAAAAATGTTTCCGAAATTTATAAATTTCGGAATGCTATTTAATAGCGCGCATTTTTGAATATTGTAGTATTAGGCCCTTGTATATGACCTAATTCACAACATAGCAACTTTTAATAACAATAACCAAAATTGCCTAATAGCGGAATAACTGAATTGTTCAATCGTTAACACAAAGGCTAAAATAACCGTTGTTAGTGGCGCATAATAGCAAAATGTTCATGGTTTCATTAAATTTCATTGATGATAAAACATTTATGTTCCTTATATTATGATGAAAATTCCACTAAAAGTTAGAAAATATAGGGAGAGGAAAGTATAAAATTGTATAAGTACTTTGAAATTGGATTACGACTGGATACCCCTAGAGCAATAAATAGTATAAAGAGTTTTATGTAAAGTAAGTTTTACGAAAGTTCAAATTCTAAAATAGGGCTTTAAAATAGGTACATCAGTTAGTTAGACCAATTTATTGATTAATTTCTTAGTGACAAGATTGTTGGGAAGCAGGCTTTCATCTCTCAGAAATTGAAAATTTTTTTTTTATTATATAATGATACTTGAAAAGAGCAACGGCCGGCAAGAGAATCGGGCGTGTATGGAAGAGTTTTAATTATCTTTATCAGCCTTATTAATATCCTTACGCTGGGTGAAATCTTACTTTCCAAGGGGATACAGGCTTTGACCTTCAATACTGCTGGAATGCAGATCAATAGAATTATTTTCATCATCGTCATGTACTAAAATCGTAGAGCTAAAATAAAAAAATACTAGGTATATGATATGTTACTGATACTTTTTGTTCTGTTTAGCCAACTAAAAAATCTGAGAAAAGTGGAAATGGAAAAGTACGGCCTCGTAGCATTTATGTCGCGTTTAGTTTGAAACGTTCTGAAATCGAATCTGGTCATGCCACGTTCTTAACAGTTTGCTGTGAAGTACCGTTTAAACTTTCTTGAATTGGCAATTGTTATCGGCAGCAATTGTGCGTTATGAAGTCAACACCTCTTAAGAATGCCGGTATAGTTGGAACAAAACTTACGTAGAGAGCGAATTTTGGAAGATATGTCTCATTTGGCGAATACAGAGTAAATAAATTATAAATAATACTGTACAGATTAGTCTGGTAAAGTAGGCTTATTTATTCATCTATCTTTAAAAAAAAAAAAAAAAAAACAAAAGCAGAATAGGCTTACGCCTCTTCAAGGAGCCACGTCCTGTTTGCTCCCGGGACAAAAGTGCCCATCAGCAAGGCTAGCATGGGCAGGAGGATTATATCCCCGGGGAAAGGATAAAGAATTATCTTCTCTCACAGTTTTTTGAACTCTCAGAGCACTAGTGGAAATAATATCCAAATAATATATGTGTAATTATAAACGGGGGTAAACTTCTCCTATTCCATGTTCCTGTAATTTAGGAGCTGAACACGTTAATTATATCTCTTATTAGGGGTATTATCGGGGGATATAATTTTTATCTCCTGCCCGTGCTAGCCCTGTTGACTGACAGCATTGCCGCGCTGTATAGCGATGGTCAACCTTTAATCAATATACAATCAGCTTGTTGGTTAAGAACCCTTACCAAAGAGGAGACATATTTCGTGCAGACCAGTGTCCTTATAGCTGCAAAGACTGTGAACAACGGCCCACAGCGACCCGCGTGTTCACTCGCAGCCGAGAGGACGTGGGTACGCCACCCAGCAGTGTGGGACACCAAGCGGGATATGAATGTTGACAGCTTCTGGAAGCGAGACACGTCATCATCATCATCAACATCATATAAGTATATCTTATATATCTTATCTCTATATCAGTAGATCTTTTTGTGAAAGAGCTCTTCCGGACAAGTTCTACCTCTGTGCTAATTTTTGTTATCAAGCAGCATTGCTATGTTCCAGCACAGTAACTATTTTAAAGCAGCATGGAAACTAGGAACAAATGTTCAAAACGGCACACTCACACAGATGCACGCACCGACAAGGCCCCAAAGCTATTATCGCAGGATTTTAGTCGCGGGTACTAACTAGATTTGGGGCCTCGTAGGTACGTACACCTTTGTGGAGCTGTTTTGAACGTTTTAATATATTCATTGTTGTTCCGATCTTAAGGGTGTGGTTGCCATTGTAATTACAAGAACATGAGAATTAAAACGGGCTAAAAGTGTTGCTCTGAGTGTCTAGTGTCGGATGTTCTTTTATTTTAATATTCAATCACATGAAAGCAAACTATGATTTCTGTGGAATAGAAAGAGTGCCAATAACATACTGGGAAACAGTGTTGTCACTAGTTTGCGCTATTTCTATATATCTATTGATACGTATAAAATACCTTCCTTTCCACGTTTTTTATTATTATTAGATATATATTGATGTCCTTTTCCTGCGCAAACAATTTCAAAGGAGACTGACAAATCCCATATGATTATCACGAAGATATAACCAAGTTCACTCCAAGGCTAGGGGCCCGGGATTGGTTAGCGCTTCTCCTTACTTATATTATAAATGCATCGTGTTTATTTTTGATTGTTTGTTTATGTCCTATGTTCCGTTTATACACTGCTCCAATCTTGATGAAATTTGGCATACTTAGCTTCATAGCCATCTCGTGAAGATTGACATGGGAAACATAGGATTTACCACGTTTTAAGTTTATGCAGTGCTTTTGTTCATGTTTGAAGTGCACGCCACTATTATTTATCCATTACCAGGCCACTGCAGGGCACGGGTCTCGTTTTAGACTGAGAAGGTTGTAAACTAGTCTAGTTGAATTTAATAGATATGAATTATCATATCTTAACACTCAGTACCTAAATATTAATGATTAAAAATAAAATGTACCAGTGTTGTTTTCTAAAGATTCTATACTGCAAATTAAGCTATTTGGCACTTTACTCGGTCACGTTCAAACCACATAAACACAGAATATACACAAAGCAATTAGGTTGGTACGTGGCTACTATAATTTAAGTCCGCTATGAGTTTTAATTCTGTTCTCTATTATTAAAAGAATTCTCTATTAAAAGCAAAATAATGTGCGAATGTTAGAAACTAAGGCAAAGAATACTTTGAAACGCAAGTAATTATGTCATAGTTCACATTTCAAACACTCAGATATTATCCTTGTTTTGAATCTCTTTGTTTGATTTATGATGAGAGCAGGTTTATACGAGAATATAACGCAAGTAGGTACTTGCGTATACGGCCGGCACCATAGAATCTAGTTTCCCAGGCTTATTTCTCGAACAGCAACTAAACGGTCCTCTTATAATTTTGAAATAAAACTATATATTAATACGTGAAAAAAAACTTTGTACCGCTTTTTACGAAAATTGCGCGGATGGAGGAGTATAAAATTTTCCAAACTTATATTTCATATAGGGAAGGAATGCAGAATGCTCATATTTATTTAAATTATGGATAAAAAATTCATTAAATCAATAAAAATCACATTACACACAATACCCTGTATTTGACACATTATTATATATATAATCTTTAATTATTTTTTCGATTATAATTTGTTTGGAAAAATAGGCAAGTATTGAAAGTATAGCCTTGGCAAAATCTGCGATTAAAGAAGTATATGTCTTTGACACTAGAACCTTAATAATGGTCAAACTTATAATTTAAATTAACTATGGACGAATACCAACTAGTAGTAGTAAAAAGTTTGTATGGATGAATGTTTGTTACTCGATTACTACTGAAGATGACTGAAATTTGGAATAACACATACAACACATAACAACACACAGTCGACTCTTATTCCGGAAAAATTTAAATTTCTTGCGTGATTTATGAAAAACCAAAAAAATCGCAAGAAGAGAAGCAATATTGTTAATCAAATTAACGCAGGGGTCGCAAACATTTTAGCACGGCCAATGATAATTTTTTTACAAAAGGACTGATTGAATAATAAACAGGCGAGATGTTTAGCCAATCTCACATAACGTGCCAATCTAAATACGTTTAATGCGAGCGTAACCAAATATTATATTTATATTAGGTATTTTTTTGGAATGTTCGCTTAAAAAATGTGTAAGCAAAGAAGCCAACGTGAGTTCATCCATTATCGTAATATTACTAACGCAGCAGCATTTTTAATTCGAGTGCCATCTTTGCAACGCATTTAAATCTTCAGACATTCCTAAACAAAACACGATGTTCTATTGTATATTCATGTATTTATAATACATTACCTTTTGGGCGATCACATCCCCTTGATTGTCGATGTAAAATTGTGCCGTGTGTATGTGGCTCAGTGAGATGTTCAATTTTCTTCTAAAAGGCATAATTTGCAGCTCGAGCTCCGTCAATTTGAAGACCAACTCCGTTCGTAACTGCTCCAGTGGCTTGATGTTCGATAGATGTATTCTTTGGGTTCTTGTTGCTGAAACAATAAAATTGGATTTCTTGACGCAAATTACCTTACGCTTAATTAGGTGAAAAACAAAACTTTCCCTGACTGATTTCAGCCATTTTCCAACTACGCGGGATATATTATAGCGCGTAAACAAAAGTGCACTCTCTATTCTCACTCTCATAGACCGAAAGAAGCAGCTCCTACATGACTGGCTTAAAGTGCTCTTTTAGGCAAGGGGGTTACCATCAATTTCCAAACTCCAGTCTAAAACTAAGAATTTTTTAATAGAAAAATCCAATAGGTACTATTTATTGGCCTGATATTGAACCCATGATTTGGATTTCCACATACAAACCGCTAGATCGAGGCAGTCTTAACGTTAAAAATTAAAGTATGAACTTTTGCTTTGATCAATCATGTACATTGTACGTTCCCAGGCTCATACAAAATCTTACAGAAAAAACGTGCGGTTTTTGTTTGGTTTTGATTTCAGTTGCATTTATTTGTTTTAATTTTCATGATTGGTGGGCGTCATAATATCACTTTTAACTCTGTGTCTCGAAGGCTAAGCTCGCCATACTTTTAAAAGAAGTCGATGAACAATTATCAAATTAGTATTGCCCAGTGAGCTTATAGTAACATCATCAATAGTATTGCCTACAAATCGGGACACTAAGTAATTTCTCATATTTTTTAATGGACATATAAGTGTAGACGACACAAAATTAAAAATAAACAAGGAAGCGCAAAGGAAGAGGCGCTAGTAAACTTGTCTAGCAAGTTTACTTCCAAGAGACTCTTAGAAGCTTTCAGATTAATACGGAAGCTCCTATCTATTAAAACTTTTAATGTAGGGTGTCTGTTATTGCTTCTTAAATGAAAATAGTTTTTAATTTACTTTTTGATTTGTATTGAAGTAGGTTTATACGTTTGTACGAGCGTCGATAGCCTAGTGTTTAAGATTTAAAAATAAGGGACCCTCATCTAATGACGAGTAGTTTGAGCTTCAATTCCTTATAGTTGTTCATATAGTATGTTACTGCGCATACTTTTAAAAGATACAATTGTTATGTAAAATCATTAAGCAATTTACCTAAGCTTTCTAACCTTCCTGCGGTGTTCAAATCGCTTACTTGAACTGCAACGTTTTCTAGCTGATCCACAAATGATGGCAAATCCTTTCCCAAAACGGGACCATTGTATTCCATTCTAGAACAAATTCAAAATGTTTCCATTAAAAATACTTTATCTTTTTAAACAGAGTAATCCACAGAATTCAGAGGAGTAGACATGAAGATGCGTGACTGAGAAGCATGCAATGCTTAAAAATGACTTCACACATTCCATTATGATTGAATGATTCAAAAAGGGTCAAGCTCTAAAGGCCACCCGCTAGCTTTGATGCGTTTGTGTACAAAACCGTTCCTAGCGTAACAATCGATTATTGACTTGTTCACCAAGTGAATAGTCTAGTAGCTGCAACGCTGTGAGGTTAATCAAAAGAAGAACGACAAACTCATATCCCCTTGTGACTGGATGTATCGAAAGCATAGATTGATAATCATCATCTTCATAATCGATTCAAGCAATTGGCGTCCACTGCTGGACATAGGTCTTTTGTAGGGAGTTCCACAATCCACGGTTCTGCCCCTCTCGCCTCCAGCTGTAGATCATGTAGAGATATTCCTAGCATAGCTCTCTCCATCGCCCGCTGAGTGACTCTGAGCCTTCTTATGAGGCCCATAGTAAGCGACCGACCCGATATAGATAATACATACACTAATATCCAAGCTTCAAAAACAAAAAAAATCCTCTGCGTTCATTTATATCAATTCGCATCAGTGAATATAATGTAAAAGACAAAAATGTTCTGACCGACAGAATAAGTATCAACATATTGTGTTACCTATAAGTCGTTAAGTTAACATCAGAGACGAATAGTATTCTATTTAACAACTTGTTGAATTTATCTGAAATTGTCTTTAGGAAACCAACGTCGATAGAATTTGTTAATCTTCTTAAATCATCTTGTAGCTCGTCCCATTCAAAGTAAGAAGTCTCTTTGTTCACGTCTAATACTTTTTCGAGTTGGAATACAGTGTACGCTGGTTCATTTTTTTCACATTCTCTGAAAACAAAGTGTTTGGATTAAAATTTCATTCGCGTTGAGAAACTAGTGAATTGTTGATTTCAATCGGCCTAGCCAAAATTGTTGATTAAATTTTAATTTAAGATAATCAGTCTGACTTCTTTTCAACGTAGAATCTTTACTACGTATATGTAGTGTGTGATGGTTTACTATTTTATTTACTCGTAGGATATTTGTTATAAGAAAACATGTCGCTTTTTGTATCCCGCAATTCAACATTATTTTTAGCTATTTTTTCGATAAAAAGTAAGCATTTGACTGCAATATTGGGCTTTGCGAAATTCCATGATATATTATGAAAACTAAACTTAAATTGCTTAACTCCGTGAAAGCAGGAGAATCTATGTGGTGTTATTTATAATTTCTCCAATTTTTATACTCAACACCAATCAGATCTTCGGAAATATACTCTCTACTATCCTCAGAAGTGGTAGACTTAACAAGGAATAATTGTTAATACTTACCAATAATTCGTTAAAATCTGTAAATTAAAACGTACAGATTCTCCTGCTTTTCGCGGAGTATAGCAAAGTAAGCTTAATTTTCATAATACTAGACTGCAAGTTTAAAAAAAAAACATTAATTATTAATGTTGAAGGACAAAGCTGTAGAGGAAGACCGTGGCAACGGTCGCGACGGTAAAGGCTAAAATCCAACTGCTTAAGTATAACGCCTATCCCTTTACCGACATCAACGATGCAAGAATGATTAGGGCACGTGCCCAAAACGAGGGATGGGAACTTCTACAGCTTATCATTATGTTGGAAGAAGAGTTACTGTATCAGCAAAAATGTCTTACAACGCTACAACTGAAAATGTACCGCTGAACTAAAGTCTTGCTATAGGATAGACAGAAATATTTAGGTAGCTGACTGCCGACCAGACTGTGTGTCTGAGGCACACGAAAGATTAAAAATTAGGGTCAAGGACAGTAATTATCGCAATTTATTTGAATTGTGATACAAAAAAGCTATTCTACTTGAAACAAATTGTATTTACGCTGAAAGCTTTTTATTTTGGGCAACAATAGCTTTTTTGTTACATAAATTGCTATTACAAAGGCTTAAAGAATATTTGTTAAGGGAGTATCGTGTACATTTTATTGGCTCTTTGTTTATGTAATTTATCTTGTCAGGCATTTTCCTTTGTTAAATTTCTCTGGCGAAATTTAGCCTGATTTTGCAAAAGTATGCCAGTTTTAGTTGTAAATGCCTTGGTGTCTGAAAACTAAATTCTATCAAAGGTTTATGTTGCCAGTGATGACTTCAAAATACGGTCGGACAGCTGTTGATTGATAGAACTTAAAAAACAGAAAACTATAGATACCCATGTTGATAAACGAGCTGCGAAGATAAATTGGCGATGAGGTAGATAAATAGATACATGAAAATTTATTGCACACAAATTTATAGGCAAAAACACAAAATACATATAATAAAAAAATTATAAAAAAATTGGTATGCAAAGGGGGCCTTATTGCTAAAGCAATCTCTTCTTATATAAAGGGTAGCGGCGCAATGTATAAAATATACTGAATATAAACATATTTAACCTGCTATTATAAATATTAATTAAGTTAATACTATCATTATAATAAATACATATGTAAATGATTATTGTATTATAGTGCGAATTTGGTGTACTTCACACACCTTTGAGAAAATTATGGAGAACTCTCAGGTATGCAGGTTTCCTCACGTTGTTTTTGATAATTTAAAATAATAACTTCGTCATTCCATCGTATTGACGAAATAAAGAGAGTGACGGGGTGTGGGTGGATGAGGAAAGCTGAGGGCCGGGTGTGGTGGCGCTTCTTGGGAAAGGCCTATGCTCTTAGGCTTAGGCTGAAATGATGATGATGATGATGAATAATTCAGTAACAGTAATTGTTACCGATATGTAATAAACTTGTCGCTGTAAGTCGCTATAAGATGCTACTTTAATGTACTTATACGCAACACCTTGAATTCAGTTTAGTTAAAAAAAGAAAAATACTATTATTTACGATAGTTCAGCAACATACCCATGTCATTTCAAAATAAATCTTGAGTAACAGTGATTTGGCCCATCAGCCATTTGGAGTAACCTAACGCCTTCCAAAAGTTTGTTATTCATTAACAAGGTAGACGATATGTATACAAGCTATTATTTAGGTGCAGCCTGCACCTAAATAATAGCACTCTCGCATGAGAAAGGGTTTCTAGAGCAAAGACTGGCCTTGCTGCGACAGTGCGGGTTTTTATCAGATGTTAATCATAGTAACAGAGGCTACAAGAACATGCTAAACCTTGCATGTTCTACGAGATACTGGGCTGGACCACTCCAACTTCCAACCTACTGGCCAAATTAAGCATTACATTACATTTGTACGGCCGATTGGCGCAGTGGGTAGTGACCCTGCTTTCTGAGTCCAAGGCCGTGGGTGCGATTCCAACAACTGGAAAATCTCTGTGTGATGAACAGGAATGTTATTCAGTATAAGGGTGCTTTTCTGTATACTATAAGTATTTATGTATATTATTCATTAAAATATTAATCAATCATCTTACACGAAAAACAAGCTACGCTTACTTTGGGGCTAGGTTACGTGTATATTGTCGTAATATATTTATTTATTATTTATTTATTTTTGGTTTTATCCGGATATCGAACCCTGTCTGTGTGTGTGTGTGTGTAATCCATAATCGAACATGCGTATTAACTACATAACAGACACAGCTAGTTTAGTCTAGACTCACCAGTTAGCCAATCCAATAAGAACATATACATACGCACAACTCCTGATCATGTAGACAGTGCATATTGAATTATCAATATAAAAAACTTTTCTTGATATTCTTAGATATAAAAAATTTCACATAATATGATAAAAATAAGCATATTATATCTTCTCCGAATTTCTTCACGTAAAAGCTTTTTGTTGTCGCTTTTAACTTTTAAGGGTATTATGTCCAACCTAATATATCCTATTACTTTATATCTTTACACAGAAACGTTTTACCTTAAAACATTTTTGACAGGTACATCTACGGTGACATTGTATAGATCTTTAAATAAGACATCGAAAATTCCATCGTTATTGTATAGTAGAGGGGATGGACGATCCAAAAGTGTTGACAAGGTCTCATATTTTCCCTCCCACAAAATTTGGCATGCATAAACCTGAAATATGAGTAAACTATTACTATACTTGGTACAATATAATTACACATATAATAAACTTGTTGATTGATAAATTAATATTTAAATCATTAGTATCCTAGCATCACATTATCATGTTCAGGGTTTTTAACTCGCTGTTGTCATCTTTAGCATATTTCATTATATTTATATTTAGGTTTGAATTATTTTGTTTCGCAGCTATAAACGTAAGCAGAAACTTCAACAGTAATTTTTATACTAGCAGATGCCCGCGTTCTGCGTCCGCGTTTATTATGGTTTTTAACTAATTCCTCTGGAACCGATTTGCCTATGTTACTCTCCGTCCTTTAAACTAACTCTATGTCAAAAGTTAAGAATGTTTGCTTAGTTGGGGTGTGTAAGAAGGACAAACAAACCAACACACTTTCGCACTTATAATATAACAGCAAGGATTTTTTTTATTTTCGAACATAATGTTTTTTCGTAAAAACTAACTAAATATTGAAAAGTTTCTTACTACTGTGGAAGTCACTGTTTATCCAATCATATAGATTCAGTATGGCGCAAAACGAATTGTTCGTATACTCATTGTAGGGTGACAAAAGCCTAGATTACTTAAGACTTATAGGTACGGTTTAATATTCATCGTCATTAAAACTCGCACCTATGTTATTAACTTTAGGAGATGCTTGGAAGTTGGAGACGCAAGTCAAATATGAAAGAGCAATTGTGTAGACAAACCTAATACTTACACAAATTCATTTGATTGGTAGGTATACTGACAACGCATAACTCTCTCTCTCTCTAAAAGATCGTCAGTGTCACAAGTAAAATATAACTTATTTGATGAGGAAAGTTCGGTTCAAAGGAAGTTATAAAAATTATTAGTTAAATATCAGAGCAAGAGCTGAAGCAGCCCCATTCGGATCCGAATATAATTTTCGAGAGCCTACTAAATAAGAAAGAGCGAATAACGACGACTAAGAGATTGCTAATAAAATAGTTATGTTACATCGTGGAAATAAATTGTTAGGAAATCGATGGTTCGCGATCTTTGTCATATCTAGACACATTCTTTTGTAATAAAAGAACGCAAGGACGTTCATTTTTTTTTCTTTTATTTATGAAAAAATACACGTTATGAAATTATTACGTTCCATGGTAATATTTTTGCTTACGTACTTTGTTAATATTAAGTAAGTAGATAATTTATTTCGGAAGCAATATTAGCCTATTTCACTTCCTTTATAATCAACTGCGTGTCGTTATATTTAATGCATTTGTATATTATTTTGATTTGCAGTTATAAACGTAAGCACTTCAACTTACAACAACAGTAATTTTTATACTAGCAGATGCCCGCGTTCTTCGTCCCGAGTTTATTACGGTTTTAAACTAATTCCTCTGGAATCGCTATTTGAGAATTCTTATTTTGAACATTTTTTTTTCTTCTTCATCATTCTCGGACCTTAAGGTAATTGGAAAACTTTCGCCTTAAAACACATGAATACTCCGCAGGGCATGCAAGGAATACGGTCTGCAACATCAAGCTCCCTTAGGTTGATGTTGACATTTCAGGCACATGAGGCTTAGCACCCACCCCTTAGTTAATTACCCAACAGGCCCGCCAAGCACGCTTTTCTTACCCGAACACAGCATTGCACCAATTCTGCTTGGCGGCATAAATAAGCACGGTGGTAGTACTTCTACGGACTAGCTCTGTCACAAAAACTACTAGTATATATTAATAACTTAATTGAACTTCAAGTATTGTCAATGTATGTTTGTTTGTTACGCTTTCACGCAAAAACTACTTAACTGATCCTCATGAAACTTTGTACACATATTTTTGGAAGTGTTAGAAGTAATATAGGATACTTTTTATCTCGACATTAAGCTCGGTTCCTTTGGGAGAGGGGATGAAAGTGTTTGACGACTTTACACCATAAATCCGACAAATTATAACAGATTTAAATAATTATTTTTGGACTATAGAGGTTATAATAAGTGTTTAATTTTGCCCAAACTTTGTGTAGATCTGATGAATGTGGTTGGAGATAGAGGACAGAACTCATCAGCGGACAGCACAAAACCCCTCATTTAAGGTTTAATTTTTTTAGAACTATAACCAAATTGAATACCACATCAAAAAACAAAATCAAACGCAGACGAAATCGCGGGCAACCGCTAGTATAGCTATATACTATAGCTAATTTATTCGTTGGTGAGTGACACTTCAAGGATTAATAATATAGCTCAATTTTTTGCGTGTTTATTTATGATACTCCATAGTTTTTCAACAATTAGTAAACAGGTTTATATCTAATACCGGATCCGGGTTAAAATATTCCTATGTTATTATTTTTGTGTGATTGATACTGCTTTAGACAAACATGTTGTTTGATAATTTACTACGAGAATGAATTTGCTAATACTAACATTAACGTAATGTTATAAATGCGAATGAAATTTGCGAAGTAGGTACAGAACATAGGGTCTTTATCTTTTGTTCAGGAAAAACTACTGAGGGCTGGAAAAATAGGAATTCAGGTTATGATTGACAAAATCTACGTTAACGTGAGTGAAGCCGTGGGCTACAGCTATTATACTAGGTGTTGATCGAGACGACGTCCACATTTTTTCGATTAAAAAAAATCCCTAAGAACTGTTAGTTTTTCCGGGATAAAATGTAGGATGCTCTACATCCATCCCCAGAGTGCAAGCAATATCCTTGCTATTCTTTGCTTATTTTTTTCAAAACTAATGCAGTGGTTGAGCTACGTAAAACAAACAAACATATACAATTCTGCAATTTTAATTTTAGTGTGGACAGCAATCTATTGTTGTCAGTGTTTTAAAATTTTTCCCAATCGATTAATCCCCTTTTTTGATTTTGTTTGCGGTAGTTTAGGGAGACAAAAAATTTGAAGTGGCAATACCTACTTAGAATTGTTTTTAATAAATGTCTGTAGATTAAGATAGAAAACAATCGTATTTACGAATAGTAAACGTACCTAAAATTAATTTTAGAGATGAAACGAAGATAAACTGAGTAGTTAAGAATAAATAATAACCTACCTCAGCATACCCAGAGATAAGAAATATAGCAGAAACAACACTCCATAGAATGATTGACACAATACATAAACCAAATGATGATCTGAAAAAGGAATAAAACATAAACAATAAATATAAATAAATTGGGTAATTGAATATGGACTATTAAATTAAATTTATGATAAATTTGGAGAAGTTAAGATATGGAAACACATGATTACGTCGTTTGTTTCCAATGTTAAAGGAAAGAAAAATTACGACATACTTACACTTGTAGAGTTCTTTTTGCGTGAATTTTCGCATTGCCACATCCGCAACACATTGCTAGAAGGATGAGCAACATCACGAAACAAATAATTACATTGCACGCTGTGAAATACAAGAAAAAAACTGGTTTCAGAAATAAATAGCCACCAAGGAAACTTAAGAAGCTATCCATCCATTATTATAAGTTGGGTATAGGTCAAGATTTGTATTATTTATTCTTAAATATTACTATTAATCATTCTAATTTTTATTTATAGGGATATTTATTTAAGCTTATTTATTGCATGGAAACGTTTCATATACTTTGTATGGCTTATTATGAGACACCATCCAGGTATGCATCAAATCTGAGCGGATTGCGATTGTACTTTTTTTTGGACTGGCTAACTCTAAAGAAGTAGTGGTCAGAACTCTACAGACATCAGAAAGTAACTCACAGGCACTAATCTATCACTAATCCAATCGTAATCCAAGATGTTAGTGCCCATTACCTAAGTCATACATCTCTAAACGAAACTAAATTGACAAGTGTTGTCGCACTCATGTTTGCCGCCTTTCCGAACGGAAACGTGACAAGTTGACTACCGCGAAGTTTTACGAACGCAAGCGAAGCGCCGTCATGGAAAACAAGAATTTCAGATTCGAGTGTCGTTAGGTGGATGTTTTTGCGCCATTGACGTCTGTCAGGCCAAAAATAGTGCTGGATAATATTGAATGGCCAATCTATTTATATTAGTTATAGTTATGTTATAGTATCGTTCTGATGTAAGGTAGGGTGATATTAAAAATAAATACTAATTTGATGATGTGTCTTACAAGTTTGAGTGCTATTTTTTTTAGAACGGAAATATTGTGAAAAGAACATCAATGCTTTTAGATCTTACTTGTTTACCTTGGTACAACATGACAACGGAATTGGTGCTATTTACTGAATATAAATCAATAATGGGTTTTATAACTTGTTTTATGTATAAGTATATAGTTTTTTTATGCCACTACAAGTTAGCAATTGAGTGCACCACTCACCTGATAGTAAGTGATGATGCAGCCTAAGATGGTAATGGGCTAACTTGTTAGGGCTATTTAGTAGGGGAACACTAAATTGCTTAGCGGCACGTCTTTGTCGGTAGAGTAGTAACTAGCCACGGCTTAAGCCTCTCACCAGACTTAACCAGAGAAAATTCAGATATTATAAATTTCCTAGTCGCCCCTTTCTGGGATAGAATTCGGGCCCCCCTTAAACCACAGCGTTCACCGGAACGCGAAAGAGGTCGTTAAAATTTTAAGTGATGAACATATTCCAATTACACTTTTTTCATGGTGGAGGAGTTGAGCGCTCATGGCATTCATTATTTAATTGAATAGTTACCTAATACTATTATCCAACGCCACATCTCATACTTATTAAGTCTATCTAAACCCATATCCATTTGTCGTGCAAGACTATGCAGTCCTGCTGTTAGATGTCTCACTATATCGTTTAGAACCTTTGCAGAGTTGTGTACAATTTGTCTTCGATTTTCTATATCGCGGAGAATATCTGAAAAAAAATGTTGACCGGTATTAGAAACTTAAACAATTTTGACATGTGTTTCTTTCGTTGTCTCCCTTACCTGCTCTTATTCTCTCAGTTTGCGATGATATAGCAGTTGGCAAAGTACGAAATTCTTTCCTTGCTGTAGATATAGCCTGTGTTAAGTTTGTAACGCCCAAATTGTTTAGTTCTAGAAGTTGTTCCTCTTGAAGTATCTATAATTGTAGATTTTTAATTACTCCAAACACTTCAGTTTAGTTTTGCTTACATCGATATCACAAAAAACTAGTTTGCTAATCAAATCCAGCGTTAATTAATTACAACTTTATTCCAATTATCTTGTACGATAATACAATATAATTGCAGCGCTCTTATCGTTAAAACCGCTTCACCACTATATTTTCCATCATTATTCGCCTTCCATCCTCTATCCTTTTTCTTATTTTCACATCTGCCCGGGAAACGTTCTGATTGGCCAAAAGGAAAGCGCGGGAAATATAGTAATTTTACATTGACCAATCAGATATGAGTTGGTATTTCTACGACTAACGATTAAAATTATTTTTATTATCGTTTAAGAAATTATAAATGTCAGAAAATCACACTGACAGAAAATGACACCAGTATTCACTTAATTTTAGTAAAATATATAAAATAATGTTAATTTGAAAGTTTGTAAAGATGTCTCCACATAACAGCTCTTACTCGGTAATTAAATACAAACTTTGTACAAGAAGATACGAGTGATTTTACGTGTACAAATGTGCACAAAATCGTGAGTTGGTGGAAACTAAATTGTGGGAGCTATTTATATTAAATATATCATTTAAAACCATAATCAACTTTTTCGTTTATGAAAACGAACTACAAATGCTGGACAAAATTGGTTTTTTTAAGTTTAAATTATTTGTCCTCTAAAATTAATACCTACTAATTATAGACTATCTAAATGCAAAAATTTGAATTAATACTAGGAAGCTTTGGATAAATGCGGGCGTTACTTTACGGAAGTCCAATATGTACTATGAACATTTTACTGACAGCCAATCTGTACCTACGGCGTAATTCAAATGATTTTTATTTACGATTTACGCCGTTTTACTTCGATACTAGAGAATCCTCAGGTCACGCTCACTTTACCCTGGAAACTCAAAAAGATTTTGCTTATCGTGGATCACATATATAAATCTGAATGTTTGTAAAAAGGAAATTACTCACTGAATCAAATTTCATCATTATATGTAGCGTATTCGTTCTAAGAGTGTCACAAAGAGGGATGTCCTTTTCAACACAGTGTTGCCTCAGGCTATCTAATTGCTGAGCCAAATCACTAATCTTTTCTGAAGCTGCTGTTGCGAGAAGACTAGCTTTGGTGCAAGATTCCCGTAATGACGACACCTTTGTTGATAAGTCTTCACTCTCTAAAATAAAAAAATCTTTATTATTTATCATAGGTATGAATAAAGTTGGTTTTGTAATTTTCAAAATGGCAGCACGTGCGTTAATGACTTAATTTTGCATTCAAAAATTCAAAAATTGTGTGTCTTGGTTTGGGTCTATGATCTCACATAACGAGAATTTACAGTTTAGCCTGGGCAAAAACTGTTCTAGAAGTTCCGAGAAGTACTTGTAGTTAAACAAGTAGTAAAACATTATTTCTATTCAGGTGATTTATGCGTTTGTGTAGCTGATGTGCGGGACTTATTATAAAATTGGAATGTAATATAGTCACTATTTTACCCCTTGATAGAGTACTTACTTATACTCCTAGATTAGTATTAATTACGTTTGAATGTCTGGTTTACTCTACTATTTATATGTACCTGTGATAATATCTGCTAAAGAATCCAGAACTAAATCAATGCCACTTTCTGATGCTATTGCTTGCTGTATTGGTTGTCCTAAAAGCGTTGCTACATCTGTAAATAAAAATATTATTAAATCTGGACTAATATTATCATGCCAAAGGGTTTATTTTAAATGGATGATAGATGGACTAAGTATCCAACAAACAACAAACAACTGTTTGTTGTTGGACTATCCAACGAATAACAACTTGTTGTTTGTTAGCTAGTCAGTTTACCAAGGAAAGCTATAGGGTTAACATCATAGGGTATATAACATCATGCTACAATCCATAGAAACGGAGTATCAGTAAAAAATATTTTCAAAATAAGAATGATTATTCCTTTTGAGAGGTTCCGTGGCGTGCGCTGCCTAAATGGTGATGCAAAAATTGTGTATGACGGAATTGTTACTTAAAAACGGTACAAACGTGTATGAAGTCGCGGGCAACAGCTAATACATATATTAAGAGATCCAAAGACTGAAATTGTAACAGAGAAATGTAGGAACACAATCAATGCAAGTATACAAAAAGATCTCCATCACACCCAGAGGCTATGTTATTATGGAAATAAATGTACATTTATATTCAAAACACCGACAAAGATTGGGAACAAGGGAAATACACACTCAACAGCAACGTTTTATTGCGCCTCAAATGTATAGAAACGTATAAAATATGGATATAATGTGTCATCAGCGTGTCTTTCCGGAAACTTCAGGTTTGCCCTTTGAATTATATCAAGGGGTCTCATTTAACGATGGAGAGCTCGTTAGACGTATATCTAGGGTTGAGTAACTGCATAATGTTTAGTTCTGTAGGTTAATATTTTACTAAATGCGTTTTCACGTTTGTTTAAAACAAACAGTTTACAATCAATTTCATTCATCATCATTTCCGCAGCCTATCAAAGTCCCACTGCTGGGCACAGGTCTAGCCTGTCATAGGAGAGAGGGTTTTACAATTTTATTATTCTATTTTTATTCATAAAGTATAGTTTTTTTTCACAAGTTGGCCCTTGACTGCAATCCCACCTCATCTCACCTGGTAGTAAGTCATGATGCAGTCTAAGATGCAGTGGGTTGACCTGTTAGGGACTTTGGTAGTCATACTCCTAATCGGTTTACACGCACCGGGACACTAAATCGCTTAGCGGTACGTCTTTCGGTAGGGTGTTAGTTAGCCACGTCTAAAGCCTCCAACGAGACCAGACCAGAGATTATTTAGAAGTTATTAATTTCCAAATTGCCCCTGCCGGTAATCGAACCCGTAACTTCCTACT
This sequence comes from Pararge aegeria, assembly GCF_905163445.1. NCBI lineage: Eukaryota > Metazoa > Arthropoda > Insecta > Lepidoptera > Nymphalidae > Pararge > Pararge aegeria. Next base: position 6,716,217 of record NC_053194.1, read on the forward strand.
TAAAATCACGGCGCTCACCGCTGCGCCAGGAAGGTCGTCAAAGTCATGGAGGTCAGCTTATACTTGACTTATACACCGTCACTTTCCTAAGTCTGGGCAGGTACTGAGATTTTTAGCAGTAAAACCAACTTTCAATACTTTGCTCGATCCGAGAATAAATAACAGAACCTCGTGATCATTTGTTGTACACTTGACCAACGACGCAATTATTGTACAACAGATGCAGTAAGCGCTATTTTTACAGGTGAATAGGCGTCAACCACCGATCCAGAGTTTTGTTGGCCACGAAATTATTGGACTAGGCTAAGCCTAGATATAGTATTTTCTGCATGTAAAGAGGACCGTGTCACAATCTAGCTAAATAAACAAAAAATGATGATGATGACCAACGGCTAATACTTTCAAAATTTGTTACATCCCTAGTAAATACCTCTTTGAAACATTCGGGCCAACAAAATTTTGCTCGGAGTTCATGATAGTTTGGTAGCCTATAAATTGTCAAGAGAGATGTTTACGGCAAAGTGCGTACAAAAAGGTTCTTATCATGGCTCGGTTACTTTTTTGTTTATATGCCTGTAAATATTGAAGGTTCAGCTATTTACCAAGGGAGGTATAATATAAGACTTATATAGTAAAACGGACCTTAATAGATCTGACCAGAGCGGACACAGATCTGAATTTCAGTTTTTTGACCCGGAGTAGAATGAAATAGACCGACATAAATCAGAACTTTTATCTTATCGTGGTGAAAAAATTAATGGCTTCCCCATACGTGGGATATTCTCCCCGTTGGATATACCGGAATTAAAAACTACCACGGTATTTCCCCTTACTCGCTCTGCTAGACACCCAGGAATTCGCAACTCTTCCCAGACGAAGAAAATTAGACCTGAATCACCTGACCAAAGATATGAAAATATCCAAAAATTTAGTTAAAGATACCTAGATATAAGCGTCATGGTACAGAAGAATCAACCTAAACGTAGTCACGAAGATGTATGGTAATGATATCTTTGTTTTAATATCACGACTTCTATGTACATTGATAGACTTATCGATTCATTACAAATAACACAAATGAAGTAGCAATATAATGCCACAACATTGGTATACAAAGGCCTTCTTATTGCTAAAGCAATATCTTCCTTAAGTCTCTTAGAAAAAATATAATTAAAGATTGTATTAAAGATTGGTTGCGGACAACATGGAGCTTGTTATCCATGCTCTATGTAGTGTTGGCATCTTTGTGTGCTCCATATCCGTGCTATTTTTATACATGCAAAAGTCCGTCTGTTTGTTTGTTTCTTACTTATATTCAGCTAAACCACTGCACTGACCTTGTAGAAATTGAATATAAAGATAGCTTGCATCCTGGAAGCAGACATTGACTAGGTACTTTTAATACCAGGAAAGCATTACGAGACTGTTGCGGAGAAATATAAAATACCGATGGCAAGATCATTGATGGTTACAAATTTAGCATAGTGATAGCTTGCATCCACGAAACAGATAGCATGGGACGGTAGATCGAAATAAAAACTTATATACTTACCGAAAAATGCTAGTTGTTAATATATTATGTTTACAAAAATTAAATCTTAAAAGCTTACTCCTCAAATCCTCGTTATAAGCATAAAACACCATATCCACTGGAGGTACCAGACTCTGGTGCAACTCCTGCGCAGCAGTTGAAAGCCAGGAAGCTATATCTGCGCAGGCGCAGCTAATAACGTTGCGACTCTCCGCCACAGCCATCCGGGACTGCTCATTACTCAAAACCATTCCGGATATAAGAGCACTGTAATTTAAACACAGCTTTAAATATAACAACATAACATTGTTTTTTGTATAGTCGCTTGCAATTTTTATTTATTAATAAGTTTAACACTTATTAAATGCGCGTGTTGAATGCAAGTTTCGTTTTGAAAATGCTAAGAGCAAACTTTGACTTTTAGGTTTATATTGTGTTGTGTGTGCCGTAAACCGCATAAAGTAGAATTTTGAATTGAGTATGTAAATAATAAGCTATCTATCGGGATAACTGCGTGTTGTTTTAATTTCATTGCTCTTTTGCTTGTGAATATTACTTGTAAATGGTTAGTAGTTAGCTTCATAGCTTTATTATAAAATAATGCTCAAAAGATTACTCTTACCTCTATAGTAAGTTTTCAATAAAGCAGTTTCAAAGCAAATCTTTCGTTTTGTATTGACAACCTAATTTAATTCGACAATTCCTATATAATTGACAAGTTAATGTTCCTCTTGTGGCATGCTTTCTAACGACTAAAAAGTAAATAGACAAATAACTGTTGTGCAAAATATCGGAGTATATTGCAAAGAAATAATGTATCAATTCCTCTTCATATTTCCTTTACCAATATGTCAACCTTCATCAAATAAAACAGACATCTATGAAATTTATAGAGATCTGCAATCTAACGCCACACTGGAGTTAACTTTAATCTGTCATCATCAAACGATCCGATGTTTTTTTTATTTCAATTTTTAAATGACACGCTTGAGTACGGTCAACACGAGTCAGCTAATACTAAATACCAAACCTAAAATACTAGTAAAGTTGGTTTGTCTGATTTGGCTTTATACACAGGATTGTAATCTAAATGTTTCAAATAAAAAGCACTGCATCTACAAGTAAAAATTCTCGTAAAAATAATTTAACTTTTGAGATGTACGCTTAAAATGTTTGGCTTGGCAGCGAGATGGGTTTGATTTTAGCATTGTTTGCTTGTCTGTTTTAAGATTGTCAAGTATATCCAAAAATGCCCAATTTTTTATACTAGGTATCGTTGGTGTCCCAACTGGTGGAGTAATCATTATCGTCGTCAACACATTGTATTTGTAATTTGAATATCATTGTTCTTAAGCAAACTAAATTTTTATTTTGGAACTTTTAGAATTTAATTGAGTAAAATAGCGGGTCAACCAAATTAAAAAGGACAAAAGAAAACGATATGGTGTATACAGATTAGTAAAGTAAAACAAGACTAGGTTTTAGTTAACTCTTAAACCAATACCGAGCAAAACCAAACCATTGTCTGTTTTTTTATTTCACTAAAAAAAGCTAAGAGTGTGCCTTTCACTGTAATCTGACCTGATGGTAAGTTATGATGCAGTCTAAGATGGTACTGGGCTAAACTGTTAGCCCCAGTTAGTGACATCGTAACGGACCGTTAGATCGTTTAGTGGCACATCTTGGTCGGTAGGGTCTAGGGACTAGACACGCTTCAAGAGCCTCCCACTAGACAATTATAAATTCCCAAATTTCCTTGCCGGAGAGCGAACCCGGAACCTCAAACTTATAACTTCCATAGAGCTCCCTAGTGCGTCGGGGAGGTCTATAAATTAATCTTTCTTAAAGCTGTTTCTTAAAGCTGAAAAGTCAGCATTGTCCTCTTACTAACCCATTTAAAATGTATATCCTGAAGGTAAAAATACAATATTTCTAGAGTCCTTCCTTTGTAAACCTTGACTCGTTTGACTGTTGGTTCTAGGAAGTTCATACCTAAACTATTATTTAAAAACACTATTTACATATTATGAGACTTGACTTTGAAGTTGATGGGTACAAATATTGTAAAAAATACGAAGAAACGCTGTATTTATTTAAACACCGGAAATTTAGGTCATTTGTATATCTATAAAAAACTAATAAAATTTTTGTCAGCATGTTACTTTTGAAGTCGATCTGTAGATAGACAGGTACAATACGAGTAGGTGTTCTTAATTGAGTCTCGTTTGATTCTTTTTTGATGGCCGATTGGCGCAGTGGCCAGCGACCCTGCTTTCTGAGTCAAGGGCCGTGGGTTCGATTCCCACAGCTGGAAAATGTTTGTGTGATGAACAGGAATTTTTTTCAGTGGCTGGGTGTTTATATGTATTTTATCAGTATTTATGTATATTATTCATAAAAAATATATTAGCATATTATAACTAATAACTTTTCTAAATAGAATATTAGTGATATTTCCTCCTATCTAAATAGTCTTTAATAAATTAGCATAACTCCCAAGTATTTTTGAAGTAATACTTCTTTTGGCGCTTTAGGGAAAAATTATGAGGGTAAATTTATACGATGCGCGCGCATACCGTCACAGAAAACCCGCATTCTAAAGTGAGCTATAGTAAGCATTTTAGTTTTTCAAGAAAGGTTTCACACTGTACACTTTTAATTGTCAAAGTCCGCGGGCTTATTGCAGTTATTCAATTTTAACGTTGAGTGAAACTTGGTTGTCCATTGTTAATCTCTTTTTTTTTTTACAAAAGTAGAATAAGGTGAAAGATGAAATTTTTATAAAGATTGATACGAGTATCTTGTTTCGCCAAAGAAGTATAACTTCTAACGCGTGTACCTAAGTAAACACACTTTTTTTTTTAACTTAAATACTTACTCTAGGGATTATGCACGTTTTATCATATCCCTACGGTAAAAATAAAAAGGAGATTGTAGTATGTAAATGTAAGCACTTACCAGCATATAAGTAAAAAAAGGAACGTGAAAATCACGAGGACTTTGTCATGGCAATCTGGTTGCTCCGGCTCTAAGAATAAGGTTCCAGATTCAATTTCATCGGTGCATTTCGATTTAGAAAACAGCGATATTAAGCTCAATATGAACAGATACAATGGAATGATCAGGGCGAATACACCGAATGTTATTATTATCACCAAAAATGTAGACTCCACTTTGATTGACTGTAAAAAAGAGAAAGAAAAATTAAAGCAAATGTCCCTATTTCTCTAATAGTATTATTGATGAACAGCGAAAGTTTCTTTCACACAGCAACGGAGTACGATATAGGAGATATTTTATATTAATGACCCACCATGTCAAATATATGACAACATGGCTAGCATGGGCAGTAGACAATATTATCTACGGGTTAACGAAAAAATGTTTATCTTCCCCCACAGTTTTATTCACTCACTTTTTTGCCTTGCTTTGGCAGGTGGATAAGTAAATTTTACCCCTCGTCGGTTGATATAATAGGGACAAGGATAGGGATACATTTAAAACAAGGCAGTTGATCAATTAGATACATTGGCGCCGATTCTCTGTTGCATAAATCTCTTAACTTAAGCACATTGACGGGATCTTAAAGAGTGCTTTAGTTTTTCATACTGTTATCATCATCATTATTATATCAACCCATTACTGGCCCACTACAGGGTCTCTTCCCACAATTTGAAGGGGTTAAGGCCGTAGTCCACCACCACCACGCCCAGTGTGGTTCGGTGAACTCCACATACCTATGAGAACATAACGGAGAACTCTCAGGAATGCAGGTTTCCTCACGATATTTTCCTTCACCGTTGTAGCAAGTGATATTTTAATTGCTTTAAATGCAACTTTATCTTAGAACAGTAAGAGGTGCGTGCTTGAACTCGGCCCCCCGAAAGTTAAGTCGAAGTCCTACCCACTGGGCTTTCACTGCTTCACACTACGCCAGAAAAAGGATCCTGGTCACTCATCAGGCGATGGAGTGAGCTATAGTTAGAGTATATCTCCGTGATCAAATCAGGAAAGAGATTCGTATACGAAGCTGATGTGGCAATAGGCGGGGCATGTAGCTCGGAGAACTATGGACGTTGAGGTCCCAGGAGGCTGAAATTGCGACTCCGGTTCCCTTGACCCTTGAACTAGACGCATGGACAAAAGACTCTGTCCAGCCGTGGACGTCCATTGGATGTCTTGATGATTATGATAATGAATTAGCACCAATATCTACATTATAAAATACGGTATATCCGAGTAACATTATATTGTAATATTCCTACCAATTCCATCGCTGTACGATTAAAGGCTATCTTATAATATTCAAAAACTTATTTGACTCAGCATACGTAGCGTTGGGCTACGGGATTCTTATTGTATAACCTACATCAAATACCTAAGTCTAATCTGAATCTACATAAAATATTTTATTTGTTCCGGTCATTTGGAATGTTTTGTTTATATCGGAAATAGTATTATCATTCACCTTGTACCTGGTTGTTATTAGCATTAAAAAAAAACTTGTTTTAGGAGTCTGTCTGAATTGAACAGTTTTTTAATGTAAAGTAAATTAATGTAGATGAAACTGCCACGGTTTATAACAAATAAACATAATTGATTCTCGATACATTTGATACATTTATAACAATATAGTATTTGTAAGACAACATATTAGTCTTTATAAACAAAAAGTGGATATAAACAGTCGACTTACAAGAAATGGTCATAAATTAGTGACATCTGCATATCGTCTGCGAAAGGTGCAGAAGTCATTTGTGGGATTGAGTATACGCTTTTATAATATGATTCCTAAGGTAATTTTGGACCTACCAATCCATAAGTTTAAAGAATGTGTTAAAACACATTTATTACAGCGAGGTTATTATACAATTGATGAGTTTCTTAATGACAAGGTTGCTCGGAAGCATCCGGCCCCGCTTTCATCTCTCACAAGATAGAAAAATGAATGTTAAAATATAAAATGTAAATTTTTGATGTTGGAAAAGAGCAACTGCTGAGTTTCTTGCCGGCTTCTTCTCGGTAGAATCTGCCTTCCGAACCGGTGGTAGAGTCACTACACACGGACAGACTTGACGTTTCAAAAGTGCTTGTATTAGGCCTACTTGAAATAAATTAGAGAATAGATTAAAGATTTGTTAGAAAACTGAACAATTTGATGATATTTTTTTATTTATACTCTTTATTTGTACACCACTCAGAAAAACTAAAAAAAAGAACAAACACGTGAAGAATGAAGCAGGATACAAAACGCGGCCTCATCGCTAAGTAGCGATCTCTGCCAGGCAATCTTAGAATTAGAAAAACTAAAAAGAAAAACGAATAGGTGGGATACACACTATTTAAAACAAACATACGAATTACTGCATACTAATACATAAACCAGACTACACAAATACAACTACTACAATTACTGATAAATATCAAAAATAAATATACTAATACATATAATAAACCTACCTTAAAACCTAAATATGAATTAGAGTAGATAAATAAATAATAATAGTCGTCTTTATTGAGAGAGATAATGAGTCTTAACAGCATTTTTAAATATGCCCAGTGACTTCGACTGTCTTATGTTATGATATGGAGTGAACTGAGCGATGTCCAAAATGTGATACGCCGACTGATACGGTGACCGATCACCGTATACAACTAAACACCACACCGTATACACAAATATGTACCAAATTAGAGGTACATATTTGTAACAGGCTTTACCTCCACATTATGTGTATCGAATATTTGTTACTTTTATAATTACAAGTTAACCTGCTGACAAGTTAACCTGCACTTATTTAATTATTTACTTAAAGCACCAGAACAGAATCACATGCAATACATTGACATATGATAATAGCCTAAGGAATTAGATACACAAATGATTTAACTTGTAGGTAGCTGCAACATGCTTAATAACTATTCAATAATGATGCTAAATGAAGTAGGAAACTATAACACGAAAAGAAAATGTAAAAAAGAAAAAGTATGTATACAAAACTAAAAACCAAAGTAATTCTATAATAATATAATATTAATGCAAAAGAAACAAAACCTGCCAAGGACTTTTAGTAGCTAATTTTTATGTATTGTTTCACAAATGCGAAATTAGAACGTCGTATCTACACTCTAATATTTGCCAAGAAGTACTAAGTGCCAACGCGAACGAGTATTTTAAAATTGTTAACAAAGAATTCTCACTAAAGATAATTCGTACATCTACAGTGACGTTTTAAAAGGATCGCTTCCTGAACTTCCTGAAATCGGACACTGTAATAACTTAATAAGTTATGAGTGCCAACACCCTGTCGGCGCCGATTGGGGCGTTAGAGTTAAACTAAATGTAAGTATGAAACCATAATAGCTCGGAGGTATAGGGGGTTGATTGATATCCGAGAGGTTCTAGTTTTTTTATATTATTTATTTATAGGTACTAATTTTAATGTTTAGGGGAACATGCATTAGTTTAGGGGAACGAGAAATACTAATGGTACGGTAATGAGTAGTTGATAAATGATAATTGAGGCGGAGAGAAAAGTGTTAATATTAGCTCATGTTAGGGTTAGTTACATTTTATTTAATTTGTGTCGTGTTGAAAATAGATTTCCCCCTCAGAATACTCATGAGTTAATAATGAAACAAATACTGCTTGTATTTTTATCATCATCAATTCATTCATATCCCATTGGGCATCCTCCCTCAAGAGGAGAGGAAAATGGGAATAAGACACACCATACTTCTCCAATGCCGTTTGGTAGGTGTATGTATCTCCAGAGCACAGCACAGCCGGTACTAAAAATATATTCTAGACAACAACTCATGGCACGGGTGTCAAGCGCCCATTTGCGGAATTCAATGCTTTATTTAACCGTTGAAGGAAGTGATATTTATTTGCTTAAGACGCACATAACTTAAAAAAAAAGTGGTACGTACCTGCTGTCACCTCGGGGAATTAAACTCGGTCCCCTCGAGTGTGATGCCGAAGTCCTAACAATTAGGCTATCACCGCTTAAAAACTCGATACTTAAACCGGGACTCAAACTCAGGGCCTCGTGGTCTCGTGGTTCGTAGTCGAATGCTAACCGCTCGATCGACGAGGCAGCATAGTATTGTTAACATAATAATGTGAACAGCAATTTAGCTACAGTACATACATTAATCCTCTGAGAAATCCTGTCCAAATGGATAGGCAAGTATTAAATCCAGTGCGACTGGTATCATATGAATGCGCAGTCTACTGCTATGTCCATAGTATTAAGTAATAATGTTCTACGAATAAGAGCAGTCATGTCTAACGATATGTATGCACGCCGATGGACACGCGGCGACCATAATATCAAAGGAAAACGCCTTTATTAAATTAAGCTGAATGAAGAATATTTGAAGTTGGCCAGCTTTTAGAAGTATGTGACGCAGACAGTAACTTGTGATAATAAATAAATAAATATAATACGACAATTATACACACAACACCATCAATCGCCAAAGTAAGCGTAGCTTGTTTATTTTGTTTATTGTTTTTTTTTGTTTATTGTTATTAGGTACACAAAACAGGTAATAACTAAAAGTAGATCTAAATTTAAGTAAGTAAGCTTGTGTTATAGGTACTAAGATAACTGATGAATAGTTTTATGAATAATATACATAAATACTAATAATATGCAGATAAACCCCCAGACTGAAAAACATTTAAGTTCATCACACAAACATTTTCCATTTGTGCCTTTTGAATCGAGCCTTGGTCTCAGAAAACAGGGTCGCTGCCCACTGCGCCAATCGGATGTCAAATATCATCATCATCTTCATCAACAGCCTATGACTCGACGGCTAATTGTATTCTGATGTACTGTCACAACAAGAGAAACGCGTCTTAGAAAGTGCGGCCCGGGAATCTGATGCATACGCAATGGCGTGCACTGAGTTTCTCACCGGGAAAACTGCATAATACAGAAAAATTCTCCTCCTATACGAGTTATATATCAATTTTAGGGTAGGCAGTGCTTTTGTGCATGTATGAAGTGCACGCCACTGTGCATACGTGTTAAGCCTATAGTGCTTATAATGCCATTCAGGCCGCGGCAAAACGCTTCTCCGGACGAGTTCTTTTCACTGCTAGTATGCTAACCAGTAAGGGGTGTGGTATTGGTATGAATACCATATCGGTATCCCTAATAGCTCGCTATCATAACATTAATCGGTTTCTTCGCAGTATTATATCGTAACGGTAAATCGGTTGACGGCATGTCGATGTTGAAAAGGTGGTAAATAGAATCGCCGAATCCTTCCACTGCACAACAGCAATAATAAATTCTTAAATCCCCCCTGAATTTGAGAATTTAACAAATAAATTCTCGAACCCCCCCTGGATTTGAGAAATTAACAAATAAATTTATTATTTCTGGTGGTGGTGGTGGCGCCAGATGTGTCGGGTATCGATCACATTTGACACCAGTTCTTTGGGAATATTATGGAAAACTCTAAGTTAGCCTTATCTCTAAAGCAAATTATTTCTAATAGCATAAATCATACAAACAAAAGTTAGACGTTTGTGCCGGGGATCAAAAGTGAAGCTCTAACCACTGCTGTGGCTGTCGCCACACTCCAAGTACATGTCTCCCTTTTTTTAGCTATAAGTGATCCCTCAAAAGCTACATACTACGTTGTAATAATCACAATAATTACTAAGTAGCTTAATAAAAAATGGCACGAAATGAATAGTATTCAGTTACTTTTCCACTCTAGGATTCCCTGTAACAAATTCAAATTCTCTTATTATTAAAATATGACCGCCTAGTATGGCTCGATTCAATCTTACAAAGATCCGGTGAAGATCCACAGATATCCTTAACGGAAAACATAGTATAAATAGTGCAGTAGTAAAAATATACATTACACACGGAAGTAGGTTTAGTTTATTTTTAATCCTATTATGGTAAATACGCCTGTTTAGTGATATTCTATTATCTTCAATTAGTGTTGTTTACCTTTCATGTAACTTTGTCGACCTTTTTCTGACCGTTTAGGTAGAAACGTCCGAAACAGCACCAAGACTAAGTGCAAATGATAGGCCCTTTGGCCTTGCCATTCGGGCACTCTTTCCTTATTATTGTCTCCTTGACATTCTTTTCTTAGCGTTTTGAAACGGTTCGGCGCCACAAGAATTTTTTTTTATTTTAATTTTAAACCAAGAAGTAGGTATGCATTGTAAATAAATATTTACGTTCGAATTTACCAGTCGGTGCAAAGTAAAACATTCCTTCCTTGCCGCTGTAATAACGAAAGGAGAACAATGTATGTCTAGCCTTTTTTGATGCTTAGCACCTTAAAAATGTAGGAAATATCTATATATTTTTTTTATAATTTACACCTTTAGATTATGGAATTAGTAAAGCTTTATATTAAGGCAACATTTCGAATGCGGAAACAACTTTTAGATGAAACGGACGACGGTAGACGGGACGGTTAAAAGAAAAGAAACTGAAATTTTTAAAATATATTACCTATATCAATGAAAGTCCACAGGGGCGTGAAAGAGAGAATGAATAACATTCGATACTTACTCATTTAATATAAATATATTTCTCCTAATAGATATAGAAATAGAAATAGAAATAATAACTATGTAGTTGAGATTAAAAATAATAACTTCATTTTCACGCTTGTTTATTTCTCATGAAATAATGCTTCTAGCCCTAGTCTAGTCCTTTCTTTATCAGGAACCTATCGTCTTGGGTCCACTTTTTAAAAAGATATGCGGACTGTTGTTACACATTGATTATTGTCTGATTGGATAATTTTGTTAATATTTAAATTTGTTAGATAATTAGCAAATTATATTTACGAGCATGTGGAATAAGTATTGATAACAATGACCGAAATTTATGTAAATCAATTAAGGGTATACCAAAAACGTGCAATGGAATATTCCACGTGGATAATAAATTTGAAATGCAAACTTGTGACATTATTTTAAACGTTTTTTTATACACGTAATATTATATAGTTCTAAAATGTATTACTATTATTATTATTATTATTAAACTCTTTATTTTTATACCACAACATTTAAAATATAACAAAAACAGAAACAGCGAAAGAAGTAGTAATACAAAAGGCGGCCTTTTCGCTTAATAGCGATCTCTGCCAGGCAACCTTAGAATTAGGAAAAAAAAGAAGAGGAGAATAGACTGCTGGTGGTACAAATATTAAAATACATACATGCAAATAACTACATGCTAATACATAAACTAGTGTGCACAAATAGATAAAAAGTAAATAATATAATAAATAAATAAATATAAAAATAAACTAATATATATAATAACAACACTTACATAATTAAATACTTTAACATACAATAAATGAGTAAGTATATACATACTATTAAAAGTACTATTAAATTATTAAAATAACAGGAGATTTAATATTAACTAAATACTTGGAAAAGCTCCAAGTTCGCGTTTCTAAATATTTATTACACATAATATGTAGGTACATTTCTTATACATATACACTACGGATTATTTACGAAATCATTATATATACAGGTAAATAGTTTATTATGGTAACACGATAAAGTTTCATTCTGAAATGCTATTACTCATCGATTGTTCATTGATCATTGTTGAATTGATCATTTGACTTTAATACAAACATCTGCTGTTGATTTGTTTTCCTTCGCTACTTACAAACAATTTTATTTAAGATCTACAGAGTAATTTATATCATAGAGGCAATATCTAAATAAAAAATAATCATTAAAGCTGTTGGGAACGTACTTCGTGACACTTTAAATATAAAGAGAATTTATTGGATTAAAAAGCTTGGCCGGCCACGATGAATTTCTTCACCGTTGAAGCAAGCAAAACAAGCAGGTTTAAAACCCAAATTACTCTGCAAAGTTAGAGGCGAGTATCGGAGTTCGAACTCGATCAAAACGTGGGAGACCTAAGGGATGCCGAAGTCCTAGCGACAAGGCTTTCCTCTTCGTACCAGCGTTTAAGTGCTCGTAGCTAGTTTAAATGCGAATAATTTCATTTTGTCTTTTGAGATAGTTTTATATATCCTCATAAGATTTAAACCGAACCAGCTTGACGGCACACTTTTCGAACAAATATATTGCAATCGGCTTTGGCAATATGAAGTAACATCACCAGTCGATAACCTTTCTCCATTTTAAAGAAAAGCACGGCTGGGATTTAAACTATGAGTATGTTTCAAGGTTAGTGGCACGCAGGACACTTATACTTGCGAGTTAATATATTTTAATTGAATTAAAACTAAACTTTTCTACCGAAAAATTTGTGGCACGCTGGAAATTGGCAAAATTGATGACAAACTTTTAACTTGATTGACATAATACTTCAAATATTGGTAAAATATATTTTATAGTAATAACAGACACAGTGTAAATTAAACAATGTCTTTTCGAACGATGAAAAATCGTAATAATCTGTGTTTTCAAAAATCATTATCACATTGTTAAAGCGTAGGCTACAAACATTCTAATAATATTAGGGTACCAACTAGGTACGTCTTTTTTCAAAAATAACTCGCTTAGCCACGCTTACACACACGCACACACACTACCCTGGTCTATATACCTATAAATATTTGAGACACTGTCAAAACATTGTACATTGATATATTCACTTAAAGCATTAAGGACGTTTAATTTATAAATTCAAGTTTTCTAGTTTCGTCCCAGTGTGTAATAGGAAGTGGATTAAAACAATCGTCTCGCGAATACTATAAATTTTTTTTAGTATTTTATATTTCTGTGATAAAAATGTTTAGGTATAAGGATTTAACTTTAATAGCTTTCGTTATTTTGTTTTGTGAAAGTTCTTCAAAATCAGCGCGTAAGTAAATATTAATTTGTTCATTATAATTTCAATAGTTTTAAAAATTAGAATATTTGACTAAACCTAAAATTTGGTGGTAATAATTTTATTATTTGTACTATTTAAATAATAATTATTATTTTAGTTGTATCACACGCACGAAGTATAATTTTTGAAACAGATAATAAAGCCGCGTTATTGCTGTGCAGTCATTTATGTAGTCTCAGCTATGTATGGCTATTTTTTTATTACAACATTATTTTGGATATGTTTACATAATACTTTGGATGCTTTTGGTAATCGAATACAACGTAAAAAGTGTTAAAAAATATCGTAGTTTTTTCGGCACTTCGGCATGTAGCGGCATAAATGATGCTTCATAAGGCTTTACCTTAATTTGATGACACGTACTATAGTCTCAATTTTAAAGTATAGGTACATGAGATCATAAGATTAGAGTTTACGAATAAATGCACCCAAATAAAAAGGACATGTCTATCTGTGATTTCAAAATAACTGCCCCTTTTATAAAATAAATATGATTATTTTAAGAAACCAAAGATGGTATAAAAGTTTTATCTGTTGGTCTGTCTGGACGAGTTCTTAGTTGTAGGTTAAGCTGGCGTTGAAAAAAAATGTTAAAGTCCCATCTTATCTAGAAGCACTTAAATAAGGGGAAATACCCGGCTTATTTCTGCGACTAAGCAGCATTATTGCAATGCTCTGTTTCGATCTGAAGGAAGGGTTTGCCGGCTTAACATCTATGCCTTAGGTTGATGGACAAAGGGGGCAGGCCTAGTTGCTCTGTTTAATGGCGATGGTTGTCCACTTACGGTGGCCCATTTGCTTGCCGCTCCGTAAATTATTACTACATAAAGAAATCCTATTAACTTTAATGTTATATTACTGATCTAACGAAGAATGACTGTCTTAGGTACGGAAATGACATAATCTCTAACAGAGACGACAAAAATACACAGATTTTACTGTGTATTATATATAGCATCTTGCATAATTTATAAGGTTTACTATATAAAGCCTAAAGAAGCGGTGATAGTGCAGTGGATAGGACTTCGACTTAACTTCGGGGAGCGAGTTCGAATCCCGGAACGCAACTCATTTTTCTAAATTATGTGAGTTTTAAGCAAATAAAATATCCCTTGCTTCAAAGGTGAAGGAAAACATCGTGAGGAAACCTGCATACCTGAGAGTTCTCCATAATTTTTTCAAAGGTGTGTGAAGTCCACCAATCCACACTGGGCCAGATCGGTGGACTACGGCCTTAGCCCCTTCTCATTGGGGGAGGAGACCCGTGCCCTGCGGTGGGCCGGAAATGTGCTGATATGATGATGATGATAACATAAACCCTATCATTATAAAGGCTTTATATAGTGTGTATTGATCGTGCTGGGACAATTTACCGTTACCGTAAGAAAACTGGTGTATCTAATAAAAACACACGTAGACTATAAATATTAAATCTTTAAATTGAATATCAGTTGTATCATAAACTAATGCCCGTTTTCACTAAACCAAGGCATCGTCTAAATTTAATGATTAATGGCGCTTCTATAGAAAAAAAGTTTCGCCAACTTTTAGGTGATAACTATTGGAGAATGGTTGATGAATGCGAAGGAATCTCCTTATTTTAGGCATTATTTATATAGGCAGGTTTGTTCTAGGTTAATGAAAACGGGCATAACTTTAATTCTAAAAAGAGCTCGTTTGCAAAAAATAAAAGTACTCCAAGATGCGCGATTCCGTATTTATTTATTTATTTCAATACTGCAAAATTACCTTCCTCCGCCCCTCTTTCTATGGACGGCAGTATATTAGTTAATTACTTAAAAAAACACAAAGGGATTCACGATGCCGACTGTCCTAACTAATGTTATAAATGCAAAATTGTGTCTGTTGGTTTGTCTAGTTGTACTTTCACTACGCTTTAATCAAGCAACCAATAAAATATTATAGATTTTTGACATAAAGTCAGTCGTAAAAATTGGGAGTAACATTTTTTTTTCATTCCACTACAAGTTAGCTTTTGACTGCAATCAAATCTAATCTCACCTGGTAGTAAGTCGTGATGCAGTCTAAGACGGTAGCGTGCTAACAAGTTAGGAAGTATGGTAGTCATACCCCTAACTAGCGGCCAAAGCCTCCCACCTGACCAGACGAGAGAAAGTTCAGAAATTGTAAATCCCCAAATTGCCCCTACCGGGAATCGAACCCGGGACCTCCTACTAAAATTCACAGCGCTCACCGTTGCGCCAGGGAGGTCGTCAAAAACTTTTTTCCCAGGAAAACAAACGGATCCCACGAGTTTTTTGATAAACAGTAATTAACGGTCGAAAAACGCGAACAGCTAGTATAATTTAAATACTGTAAAAATCGATAGATCCCTCTTTCTTTGGACCCTAGCATTGGTTACCTACCTATAAAAATCCGTCACGGAAGATAGAGTTAAAAAAGTAACAGCTACACTTTCGCATTAATAATATAAGTATGGATTAAGTCACACAATATTTTATTTTGGTGCCATTCCATCTTTTGCAACTGTACCCTTCATATGTTTATATAAGTTTCACAACAGAAGCATGGCTGCAACGTTGTCCACGCGTTATGAATTCAAAATGAACGGTACATACAGTGGCTTATTTAGAAGTAACCTGATTCTTTGGTTGAGCTTTTGAAATAAAATTGTATTGATGTTCGGGAATAGCTCCGTTATTTCCAGAAGGATTAGCAAAATATTATTTTGTTCAAAATGACTATATGCCGGAATGATCCCATTTAACTTTCATACCAATCTGATGAAAAGTTTCGAACACATACAACTCTTCAAAAAATTACAGAAAACAAATCGCGATTGCTGTTATCGTATAAATATGCATAGTTAAAGCAATCACACAACAAAACATCACGCCTGTAGCCTAGAAAAGGTTATGTTTATGGTTTACCCACATTTTCTATCAAAGTTTGCATATTTTTCTGCGACTGGAAGCTAGTTTTACATAGAATTCAATCTCAAATTTTGACGGCTGATTGGCGCTGTATACTTTATAGGTGAATACAGCACTATCGTTGTTTATATATAAACACCCAGATACTGAAAAACATTCATGTTCATCACACAAATATGTTCATCACAAAATACGAAGCTTTTTTTAATATGATTATAATCCATGACTACAAATTAGATAACAGGTTGCAGAGGTCAGCTCATTTTTTCCATGCAATGCTACTTTTGTATATTTAGCTTATTTTACTAATCACTTGCAGCTTACAGACCTTGGCCGTGGTTGTGTTTTGGAAAATATGTATGTCAAGGAACATGGTCTGGGCGAAATGCATTTCAAAATAAATGCTTAACTGCAATCATTGCATATGCTTAGAATAAGCAAGTTATTCTATAAAAATTCCACTACGCAACTCGCTAACAGTATTATTAATGCTGCTTTTATATGACACTTACTATAGTTGCTTTGGTTAAGAGAAATTTTCTTATTAAAGCAGTGATAGCGCATTGGGTAGCAGCTCGACTTCACTGTCGGAGGGTCGAGTTCGAATCCCAGTACGCCTCTAACTTTTCTAAGTTATGTGCGATTGAAGCAATTAAAATAAAACTTTCTTCAACGGTGAAGGAAAACATCGTGTGTAAACCGGCATGCCTGAGACTTTTCCATAATGTTCTAAGAGGTGTGTGGAGTCCACCAATCCGAAAACACCAAGGCGCAGTACGGCCTTAACCCCTTCTCATTGTGGGAGGAGACCCGTGCTCTGTAGTGGGTTGGTAATGGGTTTATGGGATGATGATGATGGGGCATGAATGGTTAGGTGACGAGTACTAGCCCGGAGTCAAAAAATTTGCGGTGATAACCCCTATTTCTTCAAATGCATATTAAGCCATTGGTCTTGGCTATCGCTAAGTTATAATAATAGTCGTTATTAAAGATTTTAAACTAAGATTTTCGTGGTTAATCAACATTTTTTAACTATAGTTCAACGGGTACATACCACGATAATATTTTGGATTTGTCGATATTTCGACCCAGTTTCATGGATCGTGGTCACGACGGGACTGCGTAGGCAAGAGATGTCGTTATGCTCGTTATGTAGGGTATGTGCTCTTAAAACCCTCTTTCCCATGAGAAAGGAGACATGTGCCCAGTAATGGATCGTTAATCGGGCGATGATGATACAAATTTTACGTATATCTGAAGACCTGGCTCTTTGTACACACAGCATAGTATGGCCACTGGCAAAAATATTATCAGAAATAGTTAAGAATAGTACACTTAATATATTAATATTCGATTAAATGGGTAATTCTTATTTGATGCCAGGACCTCATGAATTGTGACCCGCACTTGAACATATTAACCACTGGACGAACGAGAAACCAGTTCCTCGTCAGTTGTAGTCTATCTTAATATATTGATATTCTTTTGTTTTAGCGGACTACATAAAACCTTGCCCGGGACTCAAGTCGGAATGTCTCAAGAAAAATATTCAAGAAACTATTCCGCACTTCGTAAAGGGCATTCCAAGTTTAGGTATCAACTCTACAGATCCTTTATTTGGTGATCCAGTTCATTTGGACCTTGCTGGGGGCCTGAAGATTGAATTCAATGACGGTGTAATTAAGGGCTTCAGAAAATGCGTCGTCGAACATGTTAAGTAAGTTATATTTTTTTCCACTCAGACAAGGTTCTCATTCTGCAATGCCAAGTGTACCTAGTCTACGAGTCCCACCAAGTAACAATACTCGTAAACAGTACCGTTACTAGATATCGCTCTTTCGATACCGTATCAATCGTAGTTAACTTTAACGCAATCGGATAAGTAAACGTAGGTAGAATATCTCACAGATCTCAGATGAAACACAATGTGGTTTAGGTTGTAGCGCGTTTGCCTATAAAATGTCAAAGTCAAAGTCAAAGTCAAAAATATCTTTATTCAAGTAGGCCCATAGGTGGCACTTTTGATGCGTACATAAGAATTACACGGTAGTGAGATGATGGCGATAACCACATTTGTAAACTTAAAACTAAAGCGAGGGTTCCAAACGCGTCCCGGTCTAAGAAGAAGCCCACAACAAACTTAGCCGGGTGTTTTTTTTTTTGTTATCACCATCTCACAATGTAATTTTAAATTATTAGAAGAGCAACCTGGTTAGAGCAATAATATTCACACTTGCTTTGAACGCACTGAAGGCACGTGGCGGGAATTTATAATTAAAGGACACAGAACGTTATAATTAAAAGCAAAGAATTAATATTTAACACCCAAGCATAGGCCTCCTGTTTAATATTTACGATGTATACTATGTGTAGAGCAGTGATAGCCCAGTGGTTATGACACCGACCTCAAGCGAGTTCAATGACTCAAACGAACACATCACTTTTCGGAGTACCTAATGTACATTGTGAGCAATTTAATATCACGGTCAAGTTAAACATCGCGAGGTAGCTTGCATGCCCAAGAGATCGCCATTTTATTTCGAATGTTTGCGGCCTTAACTCCTTATTATTCTAGGAGGAAAGCCTTGCACCGTAGTGGGTTGGTAATAGGTTAATGCTGATAATATAGATCTATAGAAGGTTGGCTAAAGAATTCAGGAATTGGTATTCATTTCTTTTTCAGATACGAAGGTTTGGAAGCACAACTAAACTTACGATGTAGTTTATCTCTGAAAGGAAAATACAAAGCCACCGGTAGAGTTTTGATCTTCGCTATCAATGGGGAAGGAGACGCTCGGATAAAAACTCGTAAGTGATTTTTGATTGGTCCCCTTACTTTAAAAATTGAATATGATTAAAATAATTTCGAGTGGTTGGCTTTTGGTGGCATTGTTAAAAAAATTATAGGCTGCTTTTGGTAGAAATTCTTCTGAATCTAAGGCCTCCTTTCTCATTTCTCGCTAAGGGACATTTAAAGTTATGATTTACCAATGCGGTTTAGCGAGCTTTTACAATTAATATTGTGTGGCGGGAATCGAACGTGGTTCTCTCGAAAGTGAGGCCGAAGCCCTAGACTATTAGCACTCATATTGACGTAGATTTGTGGGGATAATTCATATGATTACTAGTTAACACTGTTGTTTATATTTTCAGCGAACGTTGCCTTCTCCTGTAAAATAACGTTTGAGGATGTAACGCGTGACGGAGTTATATATCGGGAGATTAAAGACTATAAAGCGTCATACAGTTACGACGATAAAGTAAATTTCCAATTTACGAATCTTTTCAAAGGAAATCCTGAACTCAGTAAGTATGGAAATTTATAAGATACATCTTTTGGATTTGTGGATTTGTATTAATCATCGGTAAAACCAGAACTATTATTATATAATTCTTATTTTGTATGTTTAAATTAATGACGTAAAAAGAGGAAAATTAATTACGACGCATAGCGACACGAGTTGGCCCTTACTTTATTAAAACTTACTTAAGAACCTTCTCTGCTGTCACTTGTTAAGTAAAAACATTATGGCAAATAAATGCATTGTTTTCAAAGTCCATACTTGTTAAATGCGCAAACCTCATCAAAATTGTAGCATTGTAGCACACACACATACACAAAATAGCTTTCTTCTAAAGCATTTTAAAATTTTGTAGTTGTTTTATGAATATATAATAGTTTAAACTTTCAATTTTTACTACTTAATTTACATTTTTTCATTTGCACATTTGAAATAATTTAAAAACTTATTTTACAGGCGATACAGTTTTGACCTTTATCAACGAAAATTGGAAACAAGTATTGGATGAATTCGGAAAACCAATCACGGATACAATCGTCAGTATGGTATTTAATATCATAAAGAAGTTCTTCCACTCCATACCCAGAGACGAACTCTATGTTTCTTGATTTAGATGTAATAGAAAATATTTATAGTAAATTAAAATATTAAGTAAGTTCTTCGATTAAATTATCTACTTAAACGCTCAATTGTAGAGTTACTTTACTTTTTATTTTTACCAACCTTACCATCGTAACCAAAAATTAAAACTTGTTAGTGGTATGGCAGTTATATTAAACGCATACCCCTGTTCAGTTTCTAGTCTACTTGCTTGGCGGCACGTCTTTGTTGATAGGGTGGTTACTTGGCACGGCCGAAGCCGTACATCGGGTATACCGACCTACTTTATCTGTAGTTGCCCAAATATGCAATATAAATATAATGAGAATTTGTGCAAATAAAACGAACAAGTATTTAAAAAAAAATTGCGGCCGTAAAAGACAATGGAATAAGTTATGATAGTTACAATGTTTAGCTTCTAGTAAAGTCAATCATCGTTTATCATGTTTTCGATTGCTCTGATATTTGACGCAGGCGTCCTCACTATAAATATTTAAAATAATCAAAACTATTAATATTATGAAAGAAGTTTTAAAAGTTTAGTAAATATATTTTTTAAGTGATATTTTCTTATGGGATGTTAAACTGCTTCGTTACGTAACGCGTTACGGCACCTGTCTGTCTGGCTACCTTTTTTCTCACACAGGCAGGCTCGTCCACTCTCCTATCTCACAGCGCTAGACGCTTGCCTCTATACTCAATATAGACATAATAAACTGTTGACAGTGATCATATAACCCTGAACTATCAAGAATTGATTATAAAAAAATATCAGTATTAAATAGTTCAACTTAGATTAGTTTCAGTTATCACTTATGCTTCAGACGCACGTTTTTTTAACAAACCAACATATCAACGTTTTTGATTGATTTTAATAGCTATTTATAATTGCGAGTGAATAAAATAAATCTAAGACCTCAGTCAATGAGCGTGTATGAAATAAATGGAAACAATTTATCTATTTATATAAACTACCTTCTTTTTTCATCGCCTGTTAAAAGTCCAATAAAATAAACTTAGGTATTCAGGACATTCACGATAGAAAAACTCTAATGAAAGAAACATGAAGGCTTGCTATACGCACAAAATAATATATTCATTGAATCCTTCACTTCGATTCACGTTTTGAATAACGTAATGTCGCTTGCGTGACCTGAGTTAGAATTCCACAAAGACTTTATTTAATTAGCTAGTTTTAACCTCGTGCTATTTGAAATGCTACAACTTACATTTCGAGAAAGAAAGCCACGTTTATAGTTTTTATAAAAATTTCATTAAATAGAAACAAAAACCCTTTTGTTTTAAAGAAAACAAAGTCTTTACACAAAAATAAAAAGGGTTAGTTGTTAGTAGTTAGTTTTCCCATTATCTGACGTGTACAATAGTGAGGCTTTGGGCAGAGTGCCCGATTGTTAAAAGCATTCCCACTAAAACCTTTGTTCCTATTAAAGTTTCGTAATAAAACTTCAGCAGTTTTCCAAAAGGCAAAGGTAATTAAATAAATATTATCATTAATAGCGTTGGACCACGTATTTTGTTTCTGCAATAAACTGGTTCTACAAAAAGAACATTTAGATATTGATTTATTATATTCTCTACTGAATGACTTATTATTATTTGACTTATATTTATTTGGTTAGTTACTAGTTAGCTACTCTAGAAAGATTAAAAAATATAACTGATTTGAGAATTTTTAAATAGGTTATGAACAGACAAAACAACGCCAATAATAGAAAAGAGTTAAGAATAAAAAAATTACCTGTAAAAATGAATAAGGGAAGTTGAATTTCCCTTTCACAATATCCTTGACAAGACCTGAGGAACAGTTTTTGATTTAATTATTAAATTTGTATGTTTATATATAATATTACTATGCACACCAGACACACATCATGTAGATAAAAATAAAACACAGTTTGCCAAATCTAGTTTTTACGTATAATATACCGAACAATATTAAATCACGGTTCGCCAAAAACTGTTTTATAGAAGCATCTACTAAGGACTGTTAAATGTACGTAGTCGTCTTATTTATGTTTTCTCTCTTTAAACTTTAAAGTTGAACTCCGCGAATGGTTTAATTAAGTTTATTAATCGAAGGTGAAGACTTTTTCAATGTGTTACTGATTAGCTGTTAATAGGCTGCGAAGGTTAGTACGCACCCGTGTAACGAAACTGACTTTGGAGAAAACTTACCCAATTAGTATTAAAGCAAAAAAAACTTCGTTAAAAATACCTTTATAATTATGAAAGATATGACTTACCGATAGGATAATCAAAAAGATAAATTACTGAAAAGAAATTCGACATAAAACTGAACGGGTGAAATTCTTCATCGAGTTTGAATTTTGGTATCAGATACGTTTGTGTTTGAGGCAAACTTCCAAACTTTATCTTATTTTTATCGACGTTCATATACCAATCACTTGTGTCAGTCTCTCGAACGCTATGTTCTGTGATTATATCTAGCGTTATGTTTATTGGGTCTGTATAAGAACTTGGTATACTCGTTGTTATTGGTATAATTTGTATTGTAGATGAACTTGTAGTAAACGACTCAGTTGCTGTTTCAGTTAAAATTCTAGGCGGTTCAGTTCGTCCACTTTTCAATATGTTATATTTCTCCAACCAAGATCTTAATGCTGACGAATCATTTGTTGATAGAGAATTCCGTTTATTTAAATAGTTTCCTAATGTCCTAACTTTTTCAGATTCTAAATTATGAGAATTTTTCACGTCTGATTTTGAATTTATATCAAAGCAATTCTCCCATATAATATTTTCAGGTTCTTTTAAATTATACACTTTGTCACTTTTTTTATCATCAAGGAAATTAGCTTGAAGCGTTGAAAGTAATTTGCTGTTTCCTTCGTCTTGATCGTTTTTGATTTCTTCAGCGGCATTCGTTTTCCCAATCGGATGAAAAGTCGAGATTACTCGGAAATTTTCATCTTGTGCTTCAAGAAAGTTGCTTGCTAGGTCGGGATTGAAGACATTAAGATTGTTTCCGGCAGAAGCCGCGGGCGTCTCTTCCGCCGACGTCCGGAATTGTCGGATTTGCAAGGCAAAAACAGATTCTGTAGAGCTCCACTGCAGCGTCTTTACTTCACTGACTGTGTTACGGTCGGTCTGCGATAAAACTTGATTTGCTAGCAAAATTGATAAAACCAGAGGGGTTAAAGACATCATGAATGTAAGATTTTATTTTGTACTGTATTTTTACTGTCCACGTCGTATAAATGTTAATAACGATGGAGCACTGCGGCGCGGGGCATTGGAAAAGGGATTTGTAGCACTTAGCAGTCTGCCGACTCACTTACTGGATTATGAGAAGTGTAATCGAACACAAATTGTTGCTTTTTTAATTATTTGAACATTTAGTACAGATACAATTTGTATTGTTGTTTTTAATTTAAATATTTGTTGTCTTTATGTTACGTACGTATGTAAAGTTGAACATTTATCATGTTTTTAACCGACTTAAAAAAAATTTAAACAAAATTTACCACTCACTTTGTATACCATTTGCAATAATAGCTAGGAATGTGTGTAAGCTTTTACATTTTACTTGTCACCGACTTCAAAATATGGTAGAAAATATTTTGTTTTTTTTATTTTCAGTTTGTAGGAATAGAACTTTTATTTTCGAAGTTTTAGTTTAAAAGATTTTAATGAAAATTTAAATGTTGACGATTATGTTGCAATTAGAACTTCGAGTTTGAATTTCGTAGTTTAATTGTAGAATGTCAAATAAGACTGCGTGACCCACCTGCAAAATCTTGGCTTTTGCGTTTATATCGTGTGTTTTAAGATTTTTTACCAAAACATTCTAAAAATATCTCACTATGCATAACTATTTTTCTTTATTCATTACAAATCAAGAAAATAATATTGATTTTGAATTTTGAATAAAAAATTGAATTTATGAAATACTGTAAATTTGGTTATGTTAATTTAGTTAATTACTAATTTATACTGATATTATTACGCGTGAAAGTAAAAAAATAGTAGAATAAAATCTTAAATTCATCAAAAAATGCAATAAAATACAAATTGCAAAGTTGGCTACTGAAATCGTATCCGTTTTTATGAAATTAAAATTCTATAGTTTCCTCGATCAGCAGTGGCGTGCATAGAGGGTATGCACAGGGTATGCAGATGATATAAAATTAAGAAAATCTCCAGTATGAGTTATAAATCCTTGGGGGTAGGCTTTATATAAATCTTACAATGTCTACTCTTAAGTTTTTTATAACTCTTACTTAAGATTTTCTTCTGTGCATACCCTCTATGCACGCCACTGCCTCGATGTATTAAATAAGTTACAATACAATTAAAACACAATTGCATTGGTCTAAAATTAATCCTTAGCTTTAACTGTAACCATACCAAGGATTTCTGTACCTATGCAGACGATATGCAGATACCACACACACACATGCTTTCTTTTTTAGAGCTCGTCCGGGAAAGTACTAACGCCATGCTTATTTCTGCCGCAAAGAAGCGTTGCTGTTTTCCGGCCTGAAAGGCGTGGTTGCCGGTGTAATTAGGTTAAAAAACACATAAGGAATACTATAAAGAACGCTTCAAATTTCTTCCCATTTCTTTCATCCCAAGGCTCTCAGCGATCCACCACAGAAAATGTGCTAAGAATGGTAAAGTGTAAATCTCGCAGTTATTCGGAGTCCTTTTTTGTAAAAGCGGCAATGTTGTGGAATACACTCCCTGATGACATTCGACGCTCAAATCAAGGGATCGCAAGGGATTTAGAGCGTCGAATAATATAGAACATGAACAAGAAACATGTTAATATTATGTGTATATGTATGTGTATTTATGCATATATATTTATATAAATATTAAATATATTATTACATATATATAAATATTATTACATTTATTATTTTATTTAATTATATATGTATTTTGACGGCCGATTGGCGCACTGGGCAGCGAACCTGCTTTCTGAGTCAAAGGCCGTGGGTTCGATTCCCACGACTGGAAAATATTTGTGTGATGAATATGAATGTTTTTCAGTGTCTGGGTGTTTATATGTATATTATAAGTATTTAAATATATTATTTATCAAAATATTCATCAGTCATCTTAGCACCCATAATACAAGCTACTTTTGGGCTAGATGGCGATAAGTGTATTGTCGTAGTATATTTTTTTTTTATAGAGTTGTGATTTCCCGTTTCTCATTGCCTTATTTCATTAGTTAATGTAGCCTGAAAGAGATCACTTTTAGTGATAAGGCCGCCTTTTGCACATAATTTATGTCAAGTAAGTGTTCCTGTGTGTGTTACATTTATTATGCAATAAAGTTGTTTAAATAAATAAAATAAATGAGGCTTAACAACCTACGCCTCAGATTTATGGATACAGCGCGGCACTTTGCAGAACTTGTCCTTCGCATACCCTGCGATATGATGCTCTATTTATAGGCAACGGGTTTCCACTTTTAATCAGGTGGGCCAGCCATCTGATTCTTCAATGATTACTATAGGAATAAAACATTTC
Source organism: Pararge aegeria (assembly GCF_905163445.1). NCBI lineage: Eukaryota > Metazoa > Arthropoda > Insecta > Lepidoptera > Nymphalidae > Pararge > Pararge aegeria. The sequence continues at coordinate 6,741,979 of NC_053194.1, forward strand.
CCGCTTGGGTGTTACTAGCAGCGGCCAAAGTCTTTTACCAGCTGAAAATTGAACCAGGGTCTTACTTAGAAACAAGAGGATAGATCGCCGCACTAGAAAGGCGGTCAAACATATACCAGCTGATAATTGAACCAGGGTCTTACTTAGAAACAAGAGGATAGATCGCCGCACTAGAAAGGCGGTCAAACATATACCAGCTGATAATTGAACCAGGGTCTTACTTAGAAACAAGAGGATAGATCGCCGCACTAGAAAGGCGGTCAAACATATACCAGCTGATAATTGAACCAGGGTCTTACTTAGAAACAAGAGGATAGTTCGCCGCACTAGAAAGGCGGTCAAACATATACCAGCTGATAATTGAACCAGGGTCTTACTTAGAAACAAGAGGATAGATCGCCGCACTAGAAAGGCGGTCAAACATATACCAGCTGATAATTGAACCAGGGTCTTACTTAGAAACAAGAGGATAGATCGCCGCACTAGAAAGGCGGTCAAACATATACCAGCTGATAATTGAACCAGGGTCTTACTTAGAAACAAGAGGATAGATCGCCGCACTAGAAAGGCGGTCAAACATATACCAGCTGATAATTGAACCAGGGTCTTACTTAGAAACAAGAGGATAGATCGCCGCACTAGAAAGGCGGTCAAACATATACCAGCTGATAATTGAACCAGGGTCTTACTTAGAAACAAGAGGATAGATCGCCGCACTAGAAAGGCGGTCAAACATATACCAGCTGATAATTGAACCAGGGTCTTACTTAGAAACAAGAGGATAGATCGCCGCACTAGAAAGGCGGTCAAACATATACCAGCTGATAATTGAACCAGGGTCTTACTTAGAAACAAGAGGATAGATCGCCGCACTAGAAAGGCGGTCAAACATATACCAGCTGATAATTGAACCAGGGTCTTACTTAGAAACAAGAGGATAGTTCGCCGCACTAGAAAGGCGGTCAAACATATACCAGCTGATAATTGAACCAGGGTCTTACTTAGAAACAAGAGGATAGATCGCCGCACTAGAAAGGCGGTCAAACATATACCAGCTGATAATTGAACCAGGGTCTTACTTAGAAACAAGAGGATAGATCGCCGCACTAGAAAGGCGGTCAAACATATACCAGCTGATAATTGAACCAGGGTCTTACTTAGAAACAAGAGGATAGATCGCCGCACTAGAAAGGCGGTCAAACATATACCAGCTGATAATTGAACCAGGGTCTTACTTAGAAACAAGAGGATAGATCGCCGCACTAGAAAGGCGGTCAAACATATACCAGCTGATAATTGAACCAGGGTCTTACTTAGAAACAAGAGGATAGATCGCCGCACTAGAAAGGCGGTCAAACATATACCAGCTGATAATTGAACCAGGGTCTTACTTAGAAACAAGATGATAGATCGCCGCACTAGAAAGGCGGTCAAACATATACCAGCTGATAATTGAACCAGGGTCTTACTTAGAAACAAGAGGATAGATCGCCGCACTAGAAAGGCGGTCAAACATATACCAGCTGATAATTGAACCAGGGTCTTACTTAGAAACAAGAGGATAGATCGCCGCACTAGAAAGGCGGTCAAACATATACCAGCTGATAATTGAACCAGGGTCTTACTTAGAAACAAGAGGATAGATCGCCGCACTAGAAAGGCGGTCAAACATATACCAGCTGATAATTGAACCAGGGTCTTACTTAGAAACAAGAGGATAGTTCGCCGCACTAGAAAGGCGGTCAAACATATACCAGCTGATAATTGAACCAGGGTCTTACTTAGAAACAAGAGGATAGATCGCCGCACTAGAAAGGCGGTCAAACATATACCAGCTGATAATTGAACCAGGGTCTTACTTAGAAACAAGAGGATAGATCGCCGCACTAGAAAGGCGGTCAAACATATACCAGCTGATAATTGAACCAGGGTCTTACTTAGAAACAAGAGGATAGATCGCCGCACTAGAAAGGCGGTCAAACATATACCAGCTGATAATTGAACCAGGGTCTTACTTAGAAACAAGAGGATAGATCGCCGCACTAGAAAGGCGGTCAAACATATACCAGCTGATAATTGAACCAGGGTCTTACTTAGAAACAAGAGGATAGATCGCCGCACTAGAAAGGCGGTCAAACATATACCAGCTGATAATTGAACCAGGGTCTTACTTAGAAACAAGATGATAGATCGCCGCACTAGAAAGGCGGTCAAACATATACCAGCTGATAATTGAACCAGGGTCTTACTTAGAAACAAGAGGATAGATCGCCGCACTAGAAAGGCGGTCAAACATATACCAGCTGATAATTGAACCAGGGTCTTACTTAGAAACAAGAGGATAGATCGCCGCACTAGAAAGGCGGTCAAACATATACCAGCTGATAATTGAACCAGGGTCTTACTTAGAAACAAGAGGATAGATCGCCGCACTAGAAAGGCGGTCAAACATATACCAGCTGATAATTGAACCAGGGTCTTACTTAGAAACAAGAGGATAGTTCGCCGCACTAGAAAGGCGGTCAAACATATACCAGCTGATAATTGAACCAGGGTCTTACTTAGAAACAAGAGGATAGATCGCCGCACTAGAAAGGCGGTCAAACATATACCAGCTGATAATTGAACCAGGGTCTTACTTAGAAACAAGAGGATAGATCGCCGCACTAGAAAGGCGGTCAAACATATACCAGCTGATAATTGAACCAGGGTCTTACTTAGAAACAAGAGGATAGATCGCCGCACTAGAAAGGCGGTCAAACATATACCAGCTGATAATTGAACCAGGGTCTTACTTAGAAACAAGAGGATAGATCGCCGCACTAGAAAGGCGGTCAAACATATACCAGCTGATAATTGAACCAGGGTCTTACTTAGAAACAAGAGGATAGATCGCCGCACTAGAAAGGCGGTCAAACATATACCAGCTGATAATTGAACCAGGGTCTTACTTAGAAACAAGAGGATAGATCGCCGCACTAGAAAGGCGGTCAAACATATACCAGCTGATAATTGAACCAGGGTCTTACTTAGAAACAAGAGGATAGATCGCCGCACTAGAAAGGCGGTCAAACATATACCAGCTGATAATTGAACCAGGGTCTTACTTAGAAACAAGAGGATAGTTCGCCGCACTAGAAAGGCGGTCAAACATATACCAGCTGATAATTGAACCAGGGTCTTACTTAGAAACAAGAGGATAGATCGCCGCACTAGAAAGGCGGTCAAACATATACCAGCTGATAATTGAACCAGGGTCTTACTTAGAAACAAGAGGATAGATCGCCGCACTAGAAAGGCGGTCAAACATATACCAGCTGATAATTGAACCAGGGTCTTACTTAGAAACAAGAGGATAGATCGCCGCACTAGAAAGGCGGTCAAACATATACCAGTTGATAATTGAACCAGGGTCTTACTTAGAAATAAGAGGATAGATCGCCGCACTAGAAAGGCGGTCAAACATATACCAGCTGATAATTGAACCAGGGTCTTACTTAGAAACAAGAGGATAGATCGCCGCACTAGAAAGGCGGTCAAACATATACCAGCTGATAATTGAACCAGGGTCTTACTTAGAAACAAGATGATAGATCGCCGCACTAGAAAGGCGGTCAAACATATACCAGCTGATAATTGAACCAGGGTCTTACTTAGAAACAAGAGGATAGATCGCCGCACTAGAAAGGCGGTCAAACATATACCAGCTGATAATTGAACCAGGGTCTTACTTAGAAACAAGAGGATAGATCGCCGCACTAGAAAGGCGGTCAAACATATACCAGCTGATAATTGAACCAGGGTCTTACTTAGAAACAAGAGGATAGATCGCCGCACTAGAAAGGCGGTCAAACATATACCAGCTGATAATTGAACCAGGGTCTTACTTAGAAACAAGAGGATAGATCGCCGCACTAGAAAGGCGGTCAAACATATACCAGCTGATAATTGAACCAGGGTCTTACTTAGAAACAAGAGGATAGATCGCCGCACTAGAAAGGCGGTCAAACATATACCAGCTGATAATTGAACCAGGGTCTTACTTAGAAAAAAGAGGAAAGATCACCGCACTGGAAAGGCGGTCAACATACTAAATAAATGGGTTGCAACTATAAATTGCAGCCTCTGCAACCATAAAAACATTAGTTAACTTTATACGACTGGCTTTTAAGTAAAAACTAAAACTAACTCAGTAATTTTTAAAGCTTAGTATCACGAACCATATAATATTTTATTTATGAGTCTATTAGACACTAAGCAGACACTATGTGGCTTCAGTTTCAATATCATAAATACAAAGTCTTAACTACTACTGAAAGAATAAACCGAACGTCCGAAGTAGCCGGTTTAAATGTAAAGGAAAGTGGACTTTAAAAGCTTAGTTGTGAATAATGTGACTGATTTGTTTCGCTTGTAGCGTAAAAGAAGGGCGCGTGACCGTTGTGGGTTATGTATGTGTGTTAAGTCAACACGGCGCTTTTCTTTTGGACGAGGTTTTCCGAGATTTTTTAAGGTAAACTGACTAGTCGCGGGTGGTTAAAGAGAAACAGGTCAGCGGGTCTCGGCGTGTCATGTTCATGTGTCACCAGGGTCGCATCTGAGGCTTATTTAAACAGAAGATACATTTGTTTACGGAAGTTCAAAATAAGTTGATAATAAACGTGATTATAAATTTGCTATTTATCAACCTGAAAATATGAAAATGTTTAAGCAATAGCAACATTATTAAAGAATTAGCTTCACATTAAATTTATAACAATATAGAGAAACTATTATTTATTAAGCTATTTATTGTTAATGTTTTACTGCTTCGCGAATTGGGTATTCGGTTATTAACTAATTATATGAATGAGAATTAATAATACTACGATACAAATGCAACCAACTTTTGTGTCTAACGGTGATCCAATTTCAATTTTATATAATTTATTTTGCAGCGAAATTAAAAAAAGTTCTTATTTATAGTTATATCATTGCAATATTCTCAAGGATTTTTTGAAAATTAATAATAGCTTAAGTTCCTGATAACTTAACTTTATATTGGTAGCAAAATGGTTAAAATGGTCCAGTAGTTTTATAATATTAGCATATAGTAGGCAGTATAGGTTTTAAGGTAATTTTGGACCTACCTACGAATAAGTTTTGCTCAGCTCATTTATAACAATATATAGGCTACTTACAATACCATGATTTTGGACGGCCGAGTGGCGCAGTGGGCACCGAAGATGCTTTCTGAGTCCAAGGCCGTGGGTTCGATTCCCACAACTGGAAAATGTTTGTGTGATGAACATGAATGTTTTTCAGTGTCTGGGTGTTTATCTGTATATTATAAGTATTTATGTGTATTATATTTATAAAAAAAATATTCATCAGCTATCTTGGTACCCATAACATAAGCTACGCTTACTTTGGGGCTAGATGGCGATGTGTTTATTGTCCTAGTAGTAAATATTTTTGATCGCGTATCAAATAAAATTAGTTTTGTCAGATCTTCTTTTATTATAGGATGTAAACTCATACATAGAACCGGCCATCGGATATCAGATCAGAGCCGAGACTGCGGATCTTGACTGCGTATCCTCATCCTTCCACATATTATGCGATCATGATATATCGACAATACATTCCACGAGTCAAATTCGGCAGGTCCCTGTTATCCAATCCGGCCCTGTTGGCACATATTTGTATTAATTACAGCGTCAACTAGGGCGCGATGCCTATCTGGGTAGCCAAAGTCTATCGGATGCTGGAAACGCAGGTGACCTTTAACGAACGAATAAATAAATATATACAAACAACCGCGAAATAAAAAATGTGCAAATAATATATAATTATTTCTCATATTGAGTCCCTAGTAGTCCTTTCTGTGACAGAGTTTGTGTATGAAATTCATCATTTCCATCGGCCTTTAAACTGCTGATCTCTTTTCTCACAGGGCTCTCTGCTCCAACTTTTTTTTATTTTATTTTTTTTCGTTATTTAATTCCACTAGTTAATCCTAAACTAAGTTAGTCCTTGTCTGCAATCTCACCTGGTGGTAAGTGATGATGCAGTCTAAGATGGTAGCTGGCTAACCTGTTAGCGAGTATGTTAGTCATACCCCTAATCGGTTTTAATTCGGTTTGAACGTGCTCTCTGCGGTACGGGGAGTCTGCCAATTACCGTTAAATAACTCCGAGCTGGTACAATTTTTTTTTTACACAAAATCAATGTTTGGTTCTACCCGGGAATCGAACACATGACCTTATGATTCGTAGCTGAGCATACTAACCATTAAACCAAGAAGTCATTAGTCAGTGCCTACTTAAATTTAAAAGCAATGCAGCTGTATTAGGTAAGTGAAGAACTCTGAGGCTGGTAGTAAATTTTTTTTAATTTTAATTATTTTACAATATAAGACAATGCAGTACCTGCAGTAAAAAAATGGGAAAATAGAAAATGGTATATATACTAAATACTTACCCGCATCTCTCTGGATATCATGGACGATGTATGTGCCTTTGACAAATTTGGCTACGCTTCACTTATCCGTCGAATCGATGGCAAAATTCTACTTTTCAATCCAAACAAAAATTCAAATATATATCATTACAGGTGTTTTATTTCTCTTAGGTGTTTTTGGTGGGTATAAAATTAACTACCAAAAAGTACCTAACGTTTATCTTGCCATTCCGATGGTAATTTTGAAACCTCTAATAATCAATAAATAAAATTGCCTAATCTTTATGTTTTAAAAAAACAGCAGAATTATTAGAAAAAAAGCATATAGTTTCGGTTATAAAGTTTGTATATGGCGCATTTATAATATTAGTAGGATAGTAGGATATTAGGATTAGTAGGATAGTAGGATTTCACATAACCTATCTCGCCTTTTGTCTTTCTCAAGATTTTTATCCTTTATATGATTTTCTTCTTTCTTCATTACATGACCAAATAAATAATTAAAACAATTGAGAGTGTTTAATTTGCAACAACAAAAATACATTGGAATTTGGAGTGGGAGTGAACCTTGCGTTGAGTGTTTATATGTCTCTGATAAAGGAATATATGTAATGTTGCATAACTGCTTTGCGTACAAGTCGTTGTAGCAAAAATAAGTGTCGCATGTAGTATACTACATAGACCTCTCGTACGGTTTGACCGATACTTGGACTCCAATCTAGAGCAATTTCATTCCGTTTAATTAAATGCTCTGGCAATTTGAGTGGAACGTCAGAAATTAATGAAAATCTACATCCTAGTACCTGCCTAGAAATAACCGAAGATTTATAGGCAATTTCCGCTAATATCTCAGCTATAACTTAGTTTCTCAGATTTAATTTAGAATATTGCTCAATTTGATCTTCAAGATGGATGTTTAAATTAATTATAACTCTCTTGCCCTCTATAATTAATTGGCTTTTCACAGTTTTCTGTTTTATTTGGGATGTCATGACATTTGTCACATTTATTTTATGGTAATATGAACAGTGTACTTCGCAACTTAGTAGATAAACTGTTGCATGGTAAACTTAATATTTAGTTTTAGTTTGCTGCATTTTTGCTGGTTTCTATCAGGTACCTTTGTTTATATAAGACTTATCTGTGGAAACCTGTTATTAGTTTTAAGTGAAACAATTTGTTAACTATTTAGTATCTACAACTGTTGGTTTTCCAATTATAGAAAAATAAAATAATTAAATAGGGTTCTACAAATCAATCAAGTCAATTGTGTACCTATCCGACATGTAATTATGTGTTGTGTGGTGACAGCCGATCAGAATACAGTTGTCCCCTTATTCTTCACAGTACGAGGCGTCCTCTGTACTACCATCTACTGCGATCACCAACCCAGCGTGGTGAGGATGTGCAACCCCTCCCGTTAGGAAAGGCCTTTAGTCCAGCAGTGGACTGTTATACTGACTGATTATATTATAATCACTGCGGGATACGGGCCTCCTCTCTTGTACTGGAGAAGGTTTAGGAGCTTATGCTGTATACGCTGTTTTAATGCTGCTAACAATTATTCACGTAATTTCAGTAATTATAACCGGGGCTAGCGGCTTAACGTGCTTGCCCAGGATGGACAACGCCAATTGAATACTCCGATGTGTCACTCAAAATGTACTGTCAAAAACCTTAATAAAAGCATGATTGCTCATTAGACAGAGAAATCATTAAAAAATCCTGGCAAATTGAACACCAACACAAACTTCCATTCAGAAAGAAAGAAAGTTTGAATATTTTTACTTATTTATTACAGGGACATTTTCATATGTCGGTGCACTTTCGTTAAGAATTCAGTCTCTATCCTAAACTAATAGCAACAACTTTTAAATATTTTGGTATTTATGTTGTATTATATTTGTACGTGATTAAATCGGAAATGAGGAGATCTGTAGAAGTTACCGACATAGCTCACAGAGTCGCGAAGCAAAAGTGGCAATGGGTCCAAGGTGTTGGAATGGCAGGCCCGTACTCGTAAGCGCAGCGTTGGTCGACCCAAACGAGGTTCAAGGTTTGTCTTCAACGTCAGAGAATATAAAGCCCGTCGCAGGTAGTCCAAGCAGCACAATACCGTGGAATTTGGAACTCCCTACAAAATACTTATATTCAGCCGTGGATGACTATGATGTTGATATAATGATATAGTACGGCCCATTAAATACATAACGGCTTTCTGCTTACCGCAGTAAAAGTATACGAGTGTTTGCTACATTATATTAGTTAACGAACTAATTAAAGATAAATAAATAAACAAAACATGCACTCCGTTTTGCATTTCCGTTTGTTAGTGCTCGGCCCGTATAAACTAAAACTTTACTCGAACGCCTCCAATAGGAAAACTACAAGCTTATCGGTTGCGCCCGAAGTTTTCATTGGAGCAAAATACAGAGAAAGCATTGATTCTGGCTTCAACAAAAATTGGTTTGCACTTTTGACGGAAAATTCGAGAAACAGGAATTATGTAGTAAAACCCATACAAATAAAAAATAATCAACTATGTATAAAAATACACATTGAACAGTTTTGGCGTTGCTCATGCTGTCTTGTTGAGCTTTATCTGTAATCTTCTACGGATCTTCTCAATGAGTCGCAGGTATTCGCTAATTACTTAATTCTTACAGTGTAATTTAGAAATCACTACTTTAAAGACTTATGTTCAGTAATAAGCTTCATCAGTAAATAATGAATAATAATCGCCATCTAGCCCAGACGAAATGCATTATATCAGTGGGATCAGATCATAAACACTATTGTCCGTTGTTACTAAATATAGGTAACGCTTAAATTGGATGCCTATGATTTGGGTGAAGGGAAAATAAAGCGTTGTGCCATCTATAGATACAACAACGATTCCGCGGTAATGTTTAGGGAACTTGGAAAATGACACTTGACGGAAGAAAAAAATATCATAACAATTTGAGGCTCGACTTGGGAATCAAACCCAAGACATCAAGATTTTTAATCGAGTACGCTAAACGCCAAGAGAGCGTTGTAGTGACAAATTATTTTACTTTGTAAAGTTTTCACTTCAAAAGGATTTGTACTTTCAATACCACGTTAATAGTGTTTGTAGAAAAATATTGGCGAGAAAGCTTGAAGTTCTGTCTAAGCTAGAAAGTCAAACGCTGCACAAGATAAATGTAAAGAAGCGTTTCGTTCGTGTAAAATATCCTATGTTTTCCAAAGGATTTTAGCATAAGCCGTGAAAAATTTACAAAGCTGGAATTTATGTTTTGAAAATTCAACGAATGGTTTTTAAACGTATTTACCAGACCATCAATGGTCTGGTAAAAAGGTTTAATCAAAGATTTTTTAAATTATTTTACTCGTATTGGATCCCTTATTGTCCTAATCAACACTTTAAAACGCAATAGTATCATGTCAAGATAAGTCTCAAACTTATAAAAAAAAATATATCGATCTTATTAGCACTTCATTGCAATCCTCAAGGTAAGGTAATTGATTATGCGGTGTAAGAAGCCGGATGAAGCTGTTAAGGGTAGAGTTTTATTAAACCCATCATCATCATTTCCAACTAATTACCGGACCAGTACAGGGCATGGATCTCCTTCCACTATAAGAAAGGGTTAAGGCCGTAGTTCACCATGCTGGCCCAGTGCGTATTGGTGGACTCTACACACCTGTAAGACATTATGGAGAACTTTCAACCTTGCAGGTTTCCTCACGATGTTTTCCTTAACCGTTATTAAACCCTAATTAAAGTTTAGGCGGAATCGTACTGGAACGCTAAATCACTTGGCGGCAAGTCTTGTTCTTTCGTAGCTATCCTCGAAGTGTCTCTTCGTGATCAAATCAGTAATAATGAGATCTGTAGAAGTATCAGAATTACCGATATAGCTCAACTATAGTGGTGAAGCTGAAGTGGTAATGAACGGGGAAAATAGCTTGGACAACCCATGAATGCTGGGATCTTAAGGTGCTAGTATGACGACCCTGCACCGTTAACCGCAGCGTTGGTAGACCCCATCTAGGTGGAAACTTGGAAAGACGTCGTCAAATATGGAAAATTCACTGATCCTAAGACGGAACATAAGACGGTCGAAGTCAGTGGGCCTATTTAAAAATGCTGTAAAGGCTCATTATCTCGCTCAATAGAGACGACTTTTATTTATCTACTCTAACTCATATTTAAGTATTTATGGTATGCTAAAGTATTTATTAGTATATTTTTTTTTATATATTAATCAATGGTATGTGTTTAGTCTGGTGTATGTTTTAGTATTTAGTTATTCGTATGTATGTTTTAAACAGTGTACCCTACCTTTTCGTTTTTATATTTAGTTTTCCTAATCCTAAGCAGAGATCCTGGCAGAGATCGCTACATTCTTAATGACGAGAATTGTTTGTTCTTTTTTTTGAAATTGATGTGGTGTACTAATACAGAGTATAAATAAATAAATTTTCATTTAGGAGATTTTTCAGACACACGCATTTTTCACCCTAGGAAAATGTACCTATTAGTGACACAAGCTAACAGAAATCCTACGCAGACGAGTCGTGGCAACCATTAGGAATTATCTGAAACGTAATTTAATTAGAAATTCTTAAGACCGTGATTTTAGGTTCGATGCACATGAAACCTATTTCAAAGTCAAACATTGCGACGGCGGAAGGCAGAACCAATTCAATTACACTTTAAGCTCCTAAACTCGTAGTACTTTGATGTATTTTGTGTACTTATAAAATGAAGTATTCTACTTTATTTTAATAGAGAATATAGTTTTAATTTACTTAACGCATTTACTCAAATTTCATTAAGGATAAAAACATAACATGAATTTGATATTTTATCTTTATCCTATCTTTGCTGCACGGGCTTCCTTCTTTCCCGTATAGGAGACAGAATTAGAGCACTGATTCACCATGCTGCTCCAACGTGGGTAGTTTTTGACGATAACAAGAAGACTACCAATTTCCTAAATCCGGGCTAGCATTAAAATTTTCAATCAAAATTTGAACCCAGGACTTTGTGATCCTTAGTCAAACGTACTAACCACTAGACTAGAAGAAATGTGACTATTCGATAATTCCAATTCGGCAGTTTTCACCAAAACTAAGTTTTGCAAGTACCATGTTTGTAAATATTGATCGTCACTAGACGTCAATGCAATTGATAAGATTGAAAAATTAATATAAATTTAACAAGTGAATCGTAGACGAATAATTAATTGGCCAGGCCAATCGAGCTGCGAGTCAAAGGGATGCGGGTTCAAATCACGTCGCTACACAATTTGAAATTAATGATCCTGCTATTAAAGAAGGAAGGAATTGAGAAATCATTGTATTTTAGTTCAACAGCATGCAAGATATAATTCATGTTACTTTAATAGCTAGGTGCTTAAAAAGACAATCTTAAAGAGTGGAAAAAATACCATAATTTTAAGTTAGGTACTTGGACAACCTTCTTACAAAGTATTAAAGTTTAATAATAATAATAATAATAAATTCTTTATTGCACACACAAAAACAAAATACAAATAAACACATTTACAGAAATAATTTAAAAAAAAACTAGTTTAGGTGTGCAAAGGCGGTCTTATCGCTAAAGCGATCTCTCCCAGACAACCTTTGGCGATAGTAGTTATTGGAAGGAACGGGTTGTTAAAATCGGGGAGTTTTTAAAATCTTACCCCATAAATATCATATAATCAATGATATATTGCCAAATTAAACAGTTATCTTATTTAAATTATGGCCGTCAAAGTGTCAAAAACTTACTTAATTAGTTGTATCAAAATTTATCGTAAATTAATATTTTGATGGTAAATATGACGCAGGGCTCATATTGTAATACTTACTAGGTAAGTTCTTGCAAAACAAACTTAAGTGTAGGTATTTTAAGTCAATAGTCGTATTTTACAGGAAACAGCTGCAAATATTACTAAATAGTTTAACAGTCCCACAGAGTCTCCATGAGTTCATGCGTGCCGTGAGATAATTATATCTACCATTTTAAATACTTATTTTCATACAAAGAAAAAAAAGATATAAAGGATGACATAATTATCTCGCATCGTGCATTTTACAGCACTACTGTCTGCGACCTAAATGTATGACACGCCAAATAAACATCACATCAGAGTTTGCTATGCCGAATGATCTAATGACGAAAGCTCTAAGCAACGAACATCGTAAAAAAGAATTCACGAAACACATGCACAAACTGCGTAAATTTTTTGTAATGGTGATACCTATAAAAACTACGAATATTGGAGCCTTTTGAAAGCTATGGTTGTTTTTTTTTATTTTAGCTGCATTTGGTATGAAGTTGTTGTTACAGCGTTTCGTGATTTGTCATATGTATTTTTTGGTAATATAAAGGAATATATATTAGTTTTTTTTACTACAAATTGACCCTTCATTCAATAAAAAAAAAGGTTGCAATCTCAACGAATATAATAGCGAGTTAACCTTTTAAATGTGATTAAGGCAATTATGTTAAACCCGAACCCCCTAATTTCTAAATGACATCTACCGCTACACTAAATCGCTTGGCGCCACTTCCATAGGGTGGCAACTAGCCGAGGTTGGATCCTACCACCAGACAAAAATAGGGTATTGTTATCATTCGAATATTATTACCTATTTTGCTAATTATCGATGGTGTATAGATTTCCTTCCTTCATAATTCGAGGTCATGCATGGAAAAGGCAAATCATTGCCGAGCTGCTTCCAAATTGACTCGACTTTCGGAAGCGCTGATAGTCTATTGGTTAGGACTTTGAATAAACATTCGAAGGGCCGAGTTCGAATCCCAGCTCGCACATCTAACTTTTGTAAGATATGTGAATTTTCAGCAATTATAATATCACTTGCTCTAACAGTTAAGGAGAGGAGATCTGTATGCCTGAGAGTTCTCAATAACGGTTGTCTCAAAGGGCCAGCGAGATGAACCACGGCCTTAACTAGGTTGATATGTTCTTTTCATTTCTATTATATTAACTTGATATGGTAAACCAAAACTATAGAATAATTACTTGCCACACCGCTCTCTCTTCACAAAATATTATGTTCGTCACGGTTCGAGACGGCATAAAAATAAATCAATCTAGTAAGATCCACTGAGAAATATAGGATTTCATCATAGGAATACGTACAATATTTCTATTCATCTTCTTATTCATGGTCCGTGTGGACTTAAATACTTATCGATAGATCAAAATATATGATGGAAAAAACGTTTCCGGGTGGGAAATGATACTCGTTGCCGCAGAATAAGATAAAGTGTCATACATTTTTCACAAAAAGACACACTTGACCGCTGAAATAGAGCTGGAGATTGATTCACGTATAGCTCATTAAGAGTCGACGTTGACAGAATGAGAGTATCCTATGTCGCCACCCGATATCTTTACTCGTCGTTTATAAATAGCCCGCATTATTTCATCGACAGAATATTTCGCCTTTTACGGTACATTTATTAACATCTGAATTCGCTACTAATACTATAAATTTTGACGACCGACTAACCTAAAAGTTAGCGCAGTTTTTATAAGTGGGAGGCCCCGGGTTTGCTCTCCAACAAGGGCAATTTAGAAATCATTGCTTTCTGAATTTCTCTGTATTGATTTGCCACCCTACTGACAAAGACGTGCTGCCAAGCGATTTTCCGTTCCGGTACTATACCAAATACCAACAAACGCAAAAGTGTATGGTTAAAGTATATTGACGGGCAATTGGCGCAGTTGGTAGCGACCCTACCCTAGTCCAAGGCCCTGGGTTCGATTACCAAAACTAGCAAATATTTGTGTGATGAACATTAATTAATGTTTTTCAGCGTCTATGTGTTTATATGAACATTATAAGTATTTATGTACAATATTAATTACAATATTCATCAGTCATCTTAGTATCCTTAACTCAAGCTACGTTTGCTTTGGGGCTAGACGGCGATGTGTCGTGTCATTTATTAATAATTAAAAAAAAGAAATGTTAGTATGACTTTCACCCAGCCACCGTGCAACGTGACTTGATTTTGGCGGCAACTTTATATGCTAAAGATATGCTTCTTTTTATACAAGGTAAAAGGACTGGTTCCCATGCCATACATTATATGATAATGCTTAGAACCTTGAGTAGTAGGTACAGCTTATTGTGAACGAATTTGTCTGGGTAAGTCTCCTCGGGTTTTTAAACTGAAGTCGCGGGCAATAGGAATGTGCGTTCTTCAGTAAAAAGTAAAAAAAAGCATCTTCAATATCGACATCAAAAGGATTATTCTTGAATAATGTTACGCCTGAAATTTAAACCTATTTTCACAATCTGGTTTCTCGGACGGAATAAAACTTGCCTAGACCTTAGTCAGCATTCCAGGTATCTTTACAACTTACAAGTCGATTGGTCTGGAGTATATGAGGCTACAAACTACTTTTGTAAGGTTTAGCAATTCGAAGATAAGTTTATTCCTAATGATGTGGGAAGTTTTCTCGCTTTCAGCGTATCTTTTGGTATTCAGGGAAGAATATATAATTCGAGAGCACATCAGAAACCGTCCTCAGAAATAATGTTTTTATTTTAAAGTAATACTACCCCGCGCCATTAAGTTGAAATTTGCTCGCTTTGCTGCACATTGTCTTTATCTTACCTTACATTGCCTACACAGCTAAATTTTATGTTAAAGGGCTCATAGCCCACCAAACTAATTGGACTAAGGGCCAACTGACAATGTACGAGTTATTAGTTGGGCTTAAGCGCAACGCGAACTATGCAACAAACCTATTGAATAGTTCGCGGGGTATTGGTGCTTGTCAGTCGTGTCAAATATATCGCTTTTGTAATCAGAACTCAAACAAACTACTGATGAGGGAAAACAAAATGGCAATACGAGACTACAAGATACAGATGTCACTGTGAGTATTTTACCCTTGTCAAATTAGCATCGCTGTTGGGCTTCACCGCTGTATTGAAGCGGAGTATATAACGTATCAATCATTTGACGAGTTTCCCGGCACGATTTGAAGATATGGGAGGTGAAGATATGGGAGGTTTAAGGTTCGATCCTGAGAGGCATTCAAATAATTTATAATTTTAGAATCTTCTTTGATGTGCTGCCCGATTCAATAACTTTTCTAACAAGTTTCCAACTCGTTGTCTTCATACAAAACGTATTATTTGAAAGCGACAGTCGTCAACTCAATGCACATTTTCTATGGGGATATATTGAGACCATGCCAGTTTAAGATAGCTGCCATACTCCTTACAGGTAAGCCCGCTACCATCACACACTGTTTCATTTCTCACCACCAGTTGAGTTTTCAGTCAAGGGCTAGCTTATTGTGTATTAAAAAAAGTATGCAGTACATTTCTACTTGTCTTCCCTGCTCTGTTTTCTGTATAATTTTAGATTTGAGTGCAATAAAGTATGCCTTCTTCTTCAATATTATAATACTATGAATCAAATATTGATTGTGTAGCATTCGCCTTTGAAAGTTCCAATATCTCACAACTCTATAGTTCTAGCTTTCAGCTAACCACAAACTTACCTAATTAAGTTTGTGTATAGGAAGTAGTAACACTAATTCAAACAGAAGTTGTTAACGAATTTCATAAGATTATATCCACACAGCTTCACTTTTCCCTTGGGACAGATTCCATTGCTCAGCATTAGTCAGGTGATTAGTAATAGTAATCCCAAGAACGCGGTGGTCATTAGGCTTATGTCAGGGGATATTTGGAGATTAAAATGTTTTGTAAGTAAATCAATAAATATATATATATATAGACAATACACACTTCGCCATCTAGCCCCAAAGTAAGCGCAGCGTGTGTTATTGGTAGGTATGACTGATGAATAGTTTTAAGAATACCAAAAAATATAATTAAAAAAACCTGGCTAAGTTTTTTGTGGGTTCTTCTTATACCATGGCGCGTTTGAAACCCTTATAGCTTTAGTTTTAAGTAAACGAATTCAGTTATCACCATCACTTACATTAGTGTTACATAACTGATTTTGAATTTTGAATACTATACATAAATATCTGAACTATGCAGATGAACACCTAGACATTGAGAAACATTCATGTTCATCGCACAAACATTTTCCAGTTGTCAGTTTTGAGACTCGAACCCAGAAAGCCGTATCATTGCCTGCGCGAATCGGCCGTCTAATCGTTAATGACGTTAACATGTCAGTTTGTGTTTAAATTAGAGGTAGTTGTGTTTTTATGAGCAGAAGAAGAGCTTTTAGTGACGGGAACGTCCTTGTTATTAAATAAATAAATAATAATAAATAAATATACTACGACAATACACACATCGCCACCTAGCCCCAAAGTAAGCATAGTTTGTGATATGGGTACTAAGATGACTGATGAATATTTTATGAATAATATACATAAATACTTAGAATATACATATAAACACCCAGAAACTGAAAAAAATTCATGCTCATCAAACAAACATTTTCCAGTTATGCATCCAGCAGCAATGCTGTATTCCGGTCTGAAGGACAAGGCTGCCAGCGTAATGGCACATGAGGCACAACACACACAGAACTACAGAAAGCCGCTTGTGTCCATAAACCTGAGGATAGCCTCAGGTTTATGGACACAATGTCGACGATGTTTGATTTTGGACCGAAATGATGTTTTTTCCAACTTACACCACCATTCCTTAGATAATGAACAGTAGATCTGGTGCGAAGTGAAGCGATACCATTATAATGAGCACGCGTCACGTTTCACAATTTTCAGAAATTCACAAAATTTTATGACTTCTTTACATGCGAGTAAATGTGAGAATTTTCGAAATTTCTTGTTTTTTACTACGCCAAATCATCAATAATTTTGTTTTTGTTGTTAATGTATAGTATTTTATTCTAGTCGTAATGATACTAAGGGACCTAGCAGATGACTCACTTGACAGTAAGTGAAAACCCATCGGCAAATTAAATAACAAATAAACAAATAATATTTCCTATTTATGATATAAGTAAATATAAATAACCGTACAAAACAACGTTGTTATTAAAAAATACTCCTTTTACAACCATAACATCAGCTGTGCTTACGTGTAAGGTCAAATGAGGTCACGTATTACTAGGACAACAGAAAAAGGTTATGGTTTTAGATAATTTTTAAACAATATCACAAGTTCATACGCACACATGCAAATTTTAATATGCATTCAAATCATTATAATTTGCTAGGGTTGTAATATTTTCTATTATTTACAGATATCTGATTTAAATTTCTAATCAAGTATTATTGATACATTTTCTAGGTGCTTTATTAGTATCAGTGAGACAGGGGTAACGCACTTGGGGTTCTTTGTACCCCAAGATGGGGTGCGGGTGATAAGAGATTATTATTGCCTCCATTAGTGCTGCCGATGCACATGACGAGCTGCCAATCAAGCGTTGCCAGCTAATTATGCCATTCTAGACATGAGTATTATGATTCATGCATTTATAATGTTCAGGATGTTAATTCACCTTGCTTAAGTACCGTAAGGTTACCATGTCGCTATGTCAAAGATAACGACACTTCAGTCAACTAAGTACATTTAGCTAAAGCCTTAATGTCAGGGTAGTGCGAAGTTGTGTTAACTAATATTATGTCATTTAGACCTAATCAAGTTAAAACTTACAGGTGCCGACTGGGGGGGTGTTGATGTCGTAATCGAATTTACCCCCCTCACGTTCCGCTGCGGGCAAATTTTTCCCGCGACCTACTTTTGTTGGGAAACAGAGTTTTATGTGATTGCTGTTTAGATTTTCCAGAGTTGTGAAAAGTACACAAAATTACGCAATTTCCGAAAATATTAGGTACTTGGTTGTTTCTGTGTTTTTTTTAAACTGTGGGAATTTTTCTCACAGGAAAATGTATCGTTTCTTAGTCTCCAGGTGGTTTGTTTTTTTTACACTTTATTGTATAGACTAAAAGTGAATATATACATAGGCGAAACTTTCTTCATGGAGAAATTTTCTACCAGTCTAACCTTTAGTAATGTGGAAAGGGTTTTAATAATTTTGCGTAGATTAGACACTTAAAAGGACCACAACAAAAAACGAAAGTGATGTAACTTTGTGATATATGAAAAAAAAAAACAAAAGCAAAATATCTATTAGGAAACGTAAAATTTAACAAACACAATAGAACAAATACAAAGTGTTGATTTATGTATTAACATAAAACAAATAAATAATATAATACATATTACGGTACAATGCAAACTTTGATGAAGAATTTGGATGGTCCGTAAAGATTTTTTTTATACCACTACTTAATTCAGTTCGCAATTGTCTGCGATATCACCTGGTGGTAAGTCTTAACCCAGACTGGCTAACCTGTTAGGGAGCAGGTATGGTAGTCATACCCTTAATCGGTTTCTACGCAACATCGCACCGAAACACTAAATCGCTTAGCTGCACGTCTTCGTCTGTAGGGTGGTAACAACAAAGCCTCCCACCAGACCATACCAGAGAATATTCATAAAAAATAAATTCACAAATTTCCCCTGCCGGAAATCGAACGCGAGACCTCGTAATTAAATTCACAGCGCTCACCGTTGCTCTAGGATCGTCAAAAAAGTATTTAAACACTTTTTTGATTTGAAAATGTTAAGTGCTTGACTTATGTTTTGGAGTACCTACTGCGTTCCACAGTTTGATTGCAGTAACCGTGAAAGAATCTGAATATAGCTTCGAGTTTTGTTTAGGAAGGCAAGGTATATCTGCAATAGAGAAACATTTGAAGCTATTTCTATGCTTCATTTTGTCATGATCGGTTCCTTTTTTAAGTTAAGGTTAAGTTTATTTTATTGTTATATTATAGTCCCGGGATGCCTTACTGGGATAAAAAGTGTAATATTATGTACGTCTAAAATTATTTAAAACCAGTTTGGCAGCAAAGTTCAACAAAAAGAAAAGTAAGCAATATTAATAACTTTATAGTAAAGGTTTTTGTTTTAATAAAACAACTTGTTGAAAATTTACTCAAAGAGAGAATTCACATTTTCAACGCCGGAAGCAACGACGCCATCTTGATGCGATCTAGCCAATAGAAACCCGATAAGCGCCTATCCACGTCGCCTTCGCCACATTTCATGCTAAATCTCGATTCGCTATCCAGAATAAAGTATTCATGGTGCACAAGTATATTCTTCGACACATTTCTAAAGTCTATTATGCGAAAATCTTATATCCTATGTACTTGACTTATTTACTGAAATCAAAAAAGGAGGTTATCAATTAAATACTTAAGTACGAACGTGTGAAATATTATTAAATGATATTTTTTTAGTTCAACTACTGGTGGGCGATGATGCAGTCTAATATAATTACCAGAGATAATTCAAGATTATTAATTCCCGAATTTCCCCCAGCCGGGGCTCAGCCACATTGCTTACCAAAGTGCCAGGGAGGTACTGAGGTTGTCATAAACATAGCCGTATTTATGTCCCTTTATCCACGTATTCCTCTGAATCTAGTAATAACACTATCACCATTTTTCTATTTACTTCAAATAGAAAATAGAGTAAGTTCCATCAACATCGGTTCCGTAGTTTTCAAAACAAGTGTGTAGTACAATGCAAATGTGTAGCAAACGCCTGTAACATTTAGCGTCACATTTCTAAGCCTAATTATTTGCGAATACTAAACTCGTTTGATTTTCTTTTGTTATATATATTCATTTATTTAAATAACTAACAAATATTTCATAAGAACTGATAAAAGTGCAGGACAATATAAACATGAATTTCAAGCAAAAGATAACACATTTGAATATACTCAAAACATAGAAATTGACGTATAAATTGGATATCAGCCTAATTTCAACATTGCGGTACTTTATACTGAAGCGTAAAATAGTGTGGTATGGAATATTTTAGAACTGCCAAAAGTTCATCAGACTGTTTGGAATTTTGATTTATTGTGCTGTTAAATGTATCGTGAAATTGTCGTGTATTTCATTATGATGAATATATGCTGGCTGTAAATTAGAAAATTGTACTGGAACAATTAAATTTTCAATACTACTATTTAAAATTAATAAATACCACCTACTTCTTTACTAGATTTTTTTTTGTATTATTATTGTTCATGTAACGATAACCGATTGTTTACGATAATTTTAATATAGCCCACTCCCATTATTTATTGTTGTATTCTTTATAGTAATGATGACTAGAATGTATTATATAAAATAACTAGCTGACTCGCGCAACTTCGTCTGCATCAAATATAATTAAAATATTTTTAAGCATTTCTATACCCGTCGTAACGTCTAAACGATAGGTCCAATTTGAATAATTTAAAGAGAAATTTGCAAGTACATAATCAATTTTAACTAGAAAACTATATTTGGATAAAGATCTGATAGGTCACCATCTTAAGATTGTACCCGTGTTTTAATTGACAAATTATAACAAAAAGCGGTTATTGTGCCTTAACAGTTAGACATTTTTTAATGTAATAATGATTACTTTAAACATGTCCATCGATCCATACATACATATGTCCATCCATCCATACCTCCATACTCACAAACTTTCGCATTTATAATATAAGTAAGATGGTACGCATGCATTCGATCGTGGCCCATATGCCTTGCGACTCGCTGTTATCTGTGAAAATTTATGTCTTTTAACTCCGACAATATTTATCAGATCTTCTTTAAAATTACACAACACATGCTTGATAGTATACACTTTCAAATAAAAAATCGGTTCAAATTTAACGGAGCTATGAAGTAAAATTTTAAAAATTTTCATCTCATTTCCCGGGAGAAGCTTATTGTTTATCGGGATAAAAAGTAGCCTATATGTTGATTCGGAATATCAGCTACCACTATACCAAATTTTATTTAAATTCATTCAGTAGATTTCACGTGATGCCCGGACAGACAGACAGACAGACCGACAAAAATTAAATAAAAATCTGTTTTGGACTCGATCGATTATAAAGCACCCCCCGGTCAAAATTTTCGAAATATATTAAATGTACAGAAATTTTCCAGTTACAGTTTTATTATAAGTATAGATTTGGCTATCAAGTGACGCCCGATAGATGTGTAATGCAAAAATGTTGTAAATAATAAAAATAAATAAAAGAAACTTACAGTAACATAATATAAAAATAGGAATAGTGTTTTGTTACTAAAAAAAAAACAATAATCTAAATATATAATTAGAAATTGACATAAATTGTATTCTGTGATACACTCAACGGAGTCGGGAGCGCTGTGGCTTGACGGCATAAGAGAGCTAAAAGAGCGTCATACCATTTAACGTGACGGCCCTAAATGCAATAGAAGTAATCTTTAAATTTTAATACAAAATTGTATTTACATTATACGTGTTTTTATTAACGTTTATTCCTATGTACTTACTAGAACAGATATTACTTTTTAATCATGCGTCAGCCACATTAGAGATAGATAGAGATTTAGCTAGTTACTTATATTGGTATATAGTATACACTGCATCCGTTATAATATGTAAAGTATATATTTACCGCATTAATTCCAGTGCATCTTGAAATAAAGATCGTTTTAACACATTTTTTTCTACAAATATGAGAAAAACTTTAACGTTCCCTAGCCATTTCAACACAATAAGTCTGACTCGAGGTTTGCTTAGTTGGACAAGTTCATTCAAGTTGTTACAAGTTGTTAGCTTCCGGATGAGTTGTGACTTGTTTTGACTCTTTGAGCTGTTCCACTAGTTACTGCTCTTTGTTGTTACTGCTAATAAAATTGTCACAGGCTCCTTAAAACTTCTCTATTCAATTATTCTTCAGGTAAATAAAAAAAAACTTTTACTACGACAATACACACATCGCCATCTAGCTCGTAGTAAGCGTAGCTTGTGTTATGACTGCTAAGATGAGTGATGAATATTTTTGACATGCTGAAGAAAATAGCAAAATGTCACGTTACCAACATTGCATTACAGTTAGTAATTTCAGTTAGTACCTAACCGTTTTCAAAATGGTACGGCCCCCATTTTCAATAATAAAAGATTCAACCTGCTATACCTATAATTATAATTATAATTATAATAGATATGTTGAATAATTAATATGTTGAATATGATAGATTTGTTGAATAGCATTTGAATTATATATATATATATATATATATATATATATATATATATATATATATATATATATATATATATATATATATGCTAGTAATCACATCTCCGAGACACCCAAGGCAAGTGGGGTACCCTAGTAACTCATTGGATTCCACGAGACAGTAAATAATCGATATAAAATAAATAAATAAAAACGATGGTAAAAATATTCGAATGCTATACCTAGATTTGTTGAATAGTTATTCAACAAATCTATATTTATTATAATTATAATTATAATATAATTCAAATGCTATTCCATTTAATTATAATTATTATAATTATAATTATATTATAATTATAATTATAATTATTATAATTATAATTATAATATAATTCAAATGCTATACCTAGATTTGTTGAATAACTATTCAACAAATCTAGGTATAGCATTCGAATATTTTTACCATCGTTTTTATTTATTTATTTTATATCGATTATTTACTGTCTCGTGGAATCCAATGAGTTACTAGGGTACCCCACTTGCCTTGGGTGTCTCGGAGATGTGATTACTAGCATATATATATATATATATATATATATATATATATATATATATATATATATTTTATAGTATTATTTGTAAGTGGAAAACCACCTGTAAAAATAGCGACACTTCACAGGGCAATCAAGAAGCACGTCCTGCAACATGCCGCCTTGTTTCCATTTATTTGAAGCGTAGGTGTTAAGCCTCATGTGCCGGCAACCACGCCCATCAACCCAGAACACAGCATTGCAATAATGCTGCTTAACGGCAGAAATAAGCATGGCGATAGTACTTTGCCGGACTAGCTCTGTCTCAAAAAGCTATACTACTGCTATATAATATCAAGTAAGAATAGGAATAAGATTCCTTCATTATTATAATTTGAGAGCATGCAATGTAACACACATCTCTGCCGATATAATAAGTGGGGATGTGCTAACGAGGACGAGTTGTGTCAAGTTGTTAGAACTTTGTTGCTTTCGGAAGAGTTGTACGTTGTTTTGAGACTTTGTGATGTACAACTATAACGTTAGTTGTCACTGTAGATGAAGTTTCAGATGGAATTTTATCTAGGGTTCAGGTGGTATGATTTTATTAAAATTAGAAGATTTTTAAATATCAGCACCCAATGGCAGGGTTCGTGGATAATAAAAGATGATTGTAGTAAAAGCATATCACAGAGGACGCTACTGCCCGTTCTTATTTATATTCCCTCGAACTTATTAAAGATAGGCAAACGCTTGACGATCATGTCCGTTAGAATAAGGTCTCGGTTGAAGCACGCTTGCCTAGAAAAAGCCTATTCACTCTAGCCTTGAAGGTACTCAAATTATACGTGTATACTAAGTGAAATATGTACTCTGATCTGTAACTGTATTCTGATCTGCCGACATCCCTGATCACACGGGATAATATTTTTTAATATATCCTGTCCTATTAATATGCCAATGTTTGTATGGATGGATGGGTGGTTGTTTGTTACTCTTCTACGTACAAACTACAGACCGGAGTTTATTACAACTTTACAGCTGTATAGGTTTTACATCAGAATAACACAAATACTACAATTAATTCAGATGATTATCAGTGAAGGCATGACAGACGCAGATTCCTATGCTATCCTAAATGGCGGACACGTTAGGCTAATTAATTTATCTTTTTTTTTTATCTGGATCTGTACAACAGTGCTGTCTACCGTGTTTAACTATAGCTCAAAACTATTCAAGTAAGTAAGAGTAGAAAAAAATATCAAAGTATAGAACAAAAACGAACACACACACGCCAGAACTTTAAAATCTATATGTATAAAATGCAAATAGCAGACTGACTGACTGACTGACTAATCCATCAACGCACAGCTCTAACCACTCGATGGATCGAGCTGAAATTTAGCACACAGATAGTTATTAAAACTATTATATAACTATAATTATAACTACTAACATTTATCAATTTATTGTTCAAGTTACATCAATGAAACTTTGATTTTAGGTTTTCGAAAAATAAAGATATGCGTGCTTCACAAATTTTAAATAATTCCAATTCCAAAGGCATCAATAGGAGATGAAAATATATATGAAAGTTCCTGAGTTTTAAAATAATTTACGTTCATACTTTTCTATTTGCAGCAAGATATTTTTCAAACCTTTGTAGTTGAAATTCTTGTGAGCGAAGCCGCGGGCAAAAGATATAAAATTTGACTTGTTTTCATAAAACTTTGATTACTTAGTTTTTTTCTAGGGTATTTTGCTATGTTTCTCAAGTTTCTAAGCATAAGTCTCACTGGAATAGTCATAAAAATGAAGTTACCCTGACGTTACAAATATATGTCGTAGAGTTTCTGCTTAGCGGCGCGGCGGTGGTGACCGGGGAAAGGCGTGCCTAGAATCTGTCTAACTAAGACTAATGATCTTACGAACACGACAAATAGGTACAAAGGACTCCAATAATATTGATGGCACTGTGAGGTTACAGTTTTCCTCTCCAAGATATTACAGTGCTAACTACATTATAAATGAATAACCCAGTGGCCAACCCATAATGAATAATATACTTTATGTATATTATTAAACATAAAAATACTTAGAATATACATATAAACACCCAGACACTGAAAAACAGTCATGCTCATCACACAAACATTTTCCAGTAGTGGGAATCGAACCCACGGCCTTGGGCAGCAGGGTCGCAGCTGCGCAAATCGGCCGTCTAATACACATACATAAACACACACATAACGTGGGGACATAAAGTGGATGGATTAGAAATGTCTACGATTGTTATAAGGTAAAATAAGTGCACTTAAAATAAAGTTACTACTGTGTAGGTAAGCTGGTTTGATTACAAGTTAATGTTATAAGGTAAGGGTAAGTATGGCATATATTAAACGCACCCCTAATCGGTTTCTACGCTTACCTATTGGAACGCTTTATAACGCTTTGTCGGTAGGGCGGTAGCAAGCCGCGAGCAGAGTCACAAACTTTCACGTTTACATACTCGTAAGTACGATATCAACGTTTATTATATTAGATAACAATGTACGTTGCAGTGGCGTGCATAGAGGGTATGCGGATGGTATAAACTGAAGAAAATCTCAAGTACGAGTTATAAATACTTAAGGGTAGGCTTTTTATAACTCTTACAATTCCTATCCTTAAGTTTTTTATAACACGTACTGGAGATTTTCTTCATTTTATATCATCTGCATACCCTGTGCATAGCCTTTATGCACGCAGCTGGTACGTTGTAATATTATAAAACCAAACAGTTTGTTTTGTTGAACGTGCTAATCTCAGCAACTACTGTCCGAATCGGAAAAATCCTTTTATGATAGGAAGTCCATTTATAGAGGACTATAAATGGGCTATATAAAATCGTGCTAAGAACAATAGGAGCGAAGCCTCAATTAATTATGTTGGAATCATCATATCGACCCATCACCGGCCCACTACAGGGCACGGGTCTCCTCACACAATTACAGACGGTTAAGGCCGTAGTCCACCACGCTGGTCCAGTGGGGATCGGTGGACTCCACGCTCCTATGAGAACATTATGGGGAACTCCCGGGCTTGCAAGTTTCCTCACGATGTTTTCCTTCACCGTTGAAGCAATTTATATTTGAATTTTTTAAAACATACATAACTTAGAAGAGTTAGAGGTGTGTGCTTGGGATTAGAACTCCTAGTCGAAGCCCTAACCACTGAGCTATCACCGCTTTTTTGGCTTTTAATGTTGGAATAGCGGGGAAAAATTCCTCATTTTTAGATTTCCAGTGCGTGAGATGCGCCTTACACGAATATTGTAATTCCTCTTAAAAAATAAAAAAGTCCGTTATAGCAACCTTATAAAATAGACTCAGACAATGTTGCGGAGATCTCTAGTATATTATACACGAATTACTGGATTATGCAATTTGAATGCAATACAAATTTCCCACGAATCGCCCTTGATCGCTAACTCTGTCTGTTACGATGTCGTGGCCAACAACTTAATAACAAATTTGTATATAATGGAATTTTAATTATACCAGCTCGATCACAAAATACAAATATTCTACTACCCACTAGCAGTTCCCTCTGACTTTGTCCGCGTACCTACAATTTAAACAATTATTTTTGTACTATAGAGGTTATATTATATGTTTAATTTTGCCCAAACTGTGGTGTGAGGTAGAGGACAGAACTCCTCAGCGGACAGCAGCAAACCCCTCATTTAAGGCTTAGCCATACTGAATACTTTATTTTTTTTAGATATACAACTAAATTTAATGCCACATCAAAAAACAAAATCAAACACAGACGAAGTCGCGGGCAACAGCTAGTATAATATAGAACATAAAATATATTCCCTTAGTCGCCTCGTACGACGCCCTAACTTTAAACACTACAAGTTTTTTTTTACTCCTCAACATTCTTACTCTTTCGAAGATTTTGAGTTTAATATCACTTTTTAATTTACCAATTTCTATAATAAACCAATGTACAATATAAAAAAAAATCCTAGGTCTTTGTCCTGTACTTTTTTGTTTACTGTTTAATTAAAAAAAATACATTACCTAAACTACTTATTAGCTTCGACCTACATTTCATCTATTTAGTAAACCGCTAAGCGCAGCCGCATCAAGGTTTGAATATTAGAATCCATCCTTTCCTTTTAGAGCTGACTCGTAAAATTACCTAATAATCGTGTCGATCCGGTGAGTAACATGCATTGATTAAATAATTTATTACTTTACCTAATTAATTCACTTAATTTAAAGTAGTAGTAAACGTATTACTAAACGCCAGGAGAGACCCGTGCTCTGTAGTGTACGGTAATGGGTTAGTATGATATAGACACTAAGGTCTCTAGTTACTACTGGTTTGTAAATCGAGTAGATTCCCAGGTGAGGTAAAGATTTGTTAGTTATGGTAAAAATTCTGATCTAGCCTTGAGTTGAATTTCTCGGTGTCCAACCCCGTGTCTAGGAGAGAAATTTAAGCCGTTGATCCCGGCCACTATCTAACTTCAAAAAATTGATATAAGGATTTTTTTTTGCAATCTTGATTGCAATCGCACCGGTCCCACCGGTCACCGATACCTTCTTTGACATCAGCACTCAACACCAAGTGGATAAAAATAAGAATACTTCATCCAAAACAGATAATATAATATATATATTATATTTATATATTTTTGTAATGTTTATATATTATTTATTGCACCACCTACATGTTATCTATGTTTTTTCCTCTTACGCCTTTGGTTGCCTGGAAAAAATCGCTATGTAGCGACAAGGCCACTAAATTGTACCCTCTTGCTCTATGTTTTGTGTTTTTATATCGCTGTAACTACTCTGTATTCCCTTAGTGTACAACAAAAGTGTATTCATTCTTTCATTCATTCATAATTGTGCGGTTTCTTAAAATTAAGAATTATCTTTT
Source organism: Pararge aegeria (assembly GCF_905163445.1). Taxonomy (NCBI): domain Eukaryota; kingdom Metazoa; phylum Arthropoda; class Insecta; order Lepidoptera; family Nymphalidae; genus Pararge; species Pararge aegeria. The sequence goes on from NC_053194.1 coordinate 6,769,975, forward strand.
ACCCAAACAAACTATATACTATTGAAACGTCCGGAATATTGCTCGCAGATGGTTAAAACATTATCCTATCTGCTTAACAGAACGATACAGAATAGAATCATATCAAGGCAGCAGTCAACAACGCTGGTTTCCTCTAACAATCTTATAGTAACACACTAGTACCCACAATGTGTAATGTACCATGAACATTAAGCTTATTTTGCTATACTCCGCGAAAATAATCTTACGGATACTCGTTTGTCAAAAGTGTTGGGCACCCTCGTAGCTTTAGTTTTAAGTTTACGAATGTAGTTACCGCCATACTCACTGCTATGTACACATTCTGTATATAATCAACGCATCAAAAGTGCCATTTATGTATTTAAATAAAGAAATATTTGACTTTGACTTTGAATGACGAGATGAAACTTTTGGAGAACGGTTTAAAATTTAATATTCCCAGAACATAGAATGCATTTCAATGCGCTGTTGAGATTCAAAAATCAATATATGACATGGATAGTTAAAAAAAGAAACAACATTATTAGGAACATTAAAAAAAAATATTTAATTATAGGTATTTCATATACTACATTTCATACACTTAAGTTTATACTAATTTATATCACGAATCTCGACGCCTTGGGAGTCGGATAATAATATTGCTTAATTTTTAAAGTACCCTGGCCGCGATTTCAGTTCCAAGGTCCGAATATCGGGTATCTCAGATATTATAATATATACTAAAACTTATTACTAAATAACTAAAAGCTATTTTTTATTTCAAGCCGGCAATGGGACGTAGATCAATTCACTGTAAGGAACCTTATTAAAGAATACCTCTATGGTCCTAATCGCTAAATCTACTGCGTAATCAACGAGAGGTTTCCCGAATTCTTCGGCGACGGTCTTCCAATTTTCATTTAGGAAATTTAATACTGTTTCACCTGAAAAATAAATGAGGTTATTTAGTCATTCGGTTATATAAATACAGCAGATGCAACTCTTCACTTCGGAATAGCGCTATATTTCATCACCATCAATAATTTGTAGACCATTTGTATTAGTACCTATCTTAAACCCTAAAGTTTAAAGGTTAATATGTAAGTTCGTATTGGCCTTGCCCTCCAAAAAAGAAATAGCTTACTAGATCTAGCATTATGAACAATATTGGTTTTTATTGCCCTAATGGAGCAGTTTATTTAATCCTTAGACAGTATGTCTGAATTAACTTGAAGAAAAAAGATATAATATTTTTTATTAATATACTTGTTATTTTTGTAAATATGAACCAATTTCAGTTTTTGCACTATAATTGCGAAGGGAGGGTTTTCCCATAATCACCACGCTAAGCAGACGTTTGGAGATCGCAGAAGATGTTAGTACTAGCTCAGACGATGCTGCTACCGGTTTTACCATTATATTGCCTTAGTCGCCTTGGACACCATCCACGGACATAGGAGGGTTGGTGACACCTGTATTCTGATCGACTGCTATTATCACACGGCATATACTTAAATATATACTCCAGAGTGTATAATCGAAGGAATACGGTCATTACTATTCAATAATATTGAACCAACTTTCAAAAATAGAATCTCTGCGAGACCCTTTTTTATTTCTGTCAATGCTACTATTGCATATCTTGATCAAATATATTTTATAAGTTTACTTTGGTCTAATAGGTCAGTTTAATAAGGATTAGATACATTGAATTTCCTCGATGGAAAGCAGCACATTACACAAATGATTTAATCTTTTTATAAATTCTCAATAAAAGGCCATTCCGGTCACAACCTAATGAAGAAATCAGCAAAGTAATGAAAATAGCTAAAAAGTTTAACATTTCTAATTAAAAGTTTGATTGGTTTTAGCGTAGTCTATTTCATCATAACGTCTCGAGTTTCGCAGGTGACAAATAAATGACTTTCCAGATAAAATAGAATTCGTTTTAAATTATCTACGTTTTGATTTTCAATGGATATCTTTGAAGGAAAGATTTCCAATATAATCATAACATCTTTTTGTCATCATTTACATTTTCAATCAGTCTATAGACTATAACTAGACAAATAACAGTATCAAGCCCCCTGGCCGCTTCAGAAGTCTGATTCTTCGCACAGTCAGTATACTTGGTATGTTTAGCAAGCGCACTCGATACTTAGGGTCTTTGATTACATTTGGCATTTCTAAATAATGATGTATTTCGGTCATGCGTGTAAACATAAAATTAATACACCCGAAAAACATAAACCTGCTGTTCCGTGGCGTGCACACTCAGTGGGCAGATGATGAAAAACGGAAAAACCTCCAACACAAACAAAAACTTAAGTGTACATTGTACGAGTTATAGAAAGCCTACAGTTAAGGTTTTATAACTCGTACTGGATATTTTTAGACGAGTACATATACCTAGGACATACGATCAACTGGATCGTATATCCTAGGTATATGTACTCGTTTCAATTTTGAGAAAGAGGTGAACCGCCGAATCTTACTCGGATGGGCAGCGTTCGGGAAACTTCGTGACATCTTTTCGTCCAAAATCCCCCAGTGCCTGAAGACTAAAGTCTTCGAACAGTGCGTGTTGCCAGTGATGACTTACGGATCTCAGACGTGGTTGCTAACTATGCGGCGATGGAGAGAGCTATGCTAGCAGTATCTCTACGTGATCAGAAATGAGGAGATCCGTAGGAGAATAAGAGTTACCGACATCTCTCAGCGAGTCGCGAAGCTGAAGTGGCAATGGGTAGATCATAGCTCGGAGAACCGATGGACGTTGGGGTCTTAAGGTGCTGGAATGGCGACCCGCACCGTTAAACGCAGCGTAGGTCGGCCCCTAGTGCGACAGATGACATCAAGCGAGTCGCTGGGAGCCGCTGGAGGTAAGCGGCCCAGGACCGTTGATTGTGGAATTCCCTACAAAAGACCTATGTCCAGCAGTTGACGTCCATTGGTTGAAATTATGATGATGATGATGATGACTGGATATTTTGTCAATTGTATATCATCACTTGGAGCATACTCTGTATGTACGCCATCAGTGGCGTGCACTTCATACATGCACAAAAGCACTGCCTACCCTAAAATTGATATTATAACTCGTATAGTAGGAGATTTTTGCTGTTTTATGCAATTTTCCTGCTGTATGTATACCCTGCTGAGAAACCAAGTGCACGCCACTGAACGCCATTGCTGGTTTTCAAGTAAAAAGTGCTACTTACTTAGTTCTTTGCTTTCCTTGAAGAGGTTCTTGAGGTCAAAATGCACGCGGTCACCGTAATCGAAGGAATATTTGTAGCTCTTAATCCCGAAGTAGTCGATGCCTTGTTTGTCTTTAACGTATTTCGTGTTGATATCCACTTTCATTCTTAGATTTGCTGGAAAATTAAAAAAATACAATTAATTTAGTTCTTGCGCAATTTTTTTTCTGAAATTACTTTTCAGTGGCTTATTTATAAGAACATCAATAGGCTCCGTGGAAGGTTAATAATAATGAGGAGACTCCTATCACATAGAAAAGAGAGATTTAGAGATTAAACCCTCCGCGCTCCGGTTGGCGGGTTTTAGAGATTATTACGTGAGTGGTACTAGAATAGTACAAATAGACGGCCGTTTGGCGCAGTGAGCACCCTGCTTTCTGAGTTCAAGGTTTCCTAAAACTGATTTTTTTTTTGTAAAATAAGTATTTATGTATAATATTCATAAAAATATTAATAAGTCATCTTAATACCACAAGTAACGTTTATTTTGGGGCAAGATATGTTTATTTATTATTATACAACTAATGTCCCGTCTTTGTGCTTTTATTCAATTTTTGACAGGAAAACCCACCATCCAAATTCGAGTATCAAAACTACTAGACCACCGGACAGAATATGGCCTTTCAGTTGTAATAAAATATTATTTAGTGCTTAATTAATTACAAAATAATAACTGCTTTTTAACGGAATTTTTTTGTAATTTTTTTATGAAGAAGCTTGGAGAGATAATTATGACTTACTTAGGTGGCGACCGACGGCTGTCTCATTAAAAGATCCCAATTATAAATTATTACTATAATTTTATTCTGTGGCTTTTCAAACCATCTCTTATTATATTATTACAAAGGTTACGTACTTTATAATATCGCTAGCTTTTTCCGAGTCTCGTAACAGTTAACATAATCTTTTTAACAGAAACTTTTAATTGTTTTAGCTCCTAAAGTACGCGTATAAATAACATGCTATACAGGTTTAGCTATATAAGCTGTCTATTTAAGCTTAACTTTATCTTGATAATATAATGTCAATATTTATAAAGATTTTTTAAAGGTTGTTAGTTACATACATAGAATTAAGAACATACAGAACTGTTATTCGGCCATATTTTTTTTGAGAAAAAGAAGAAGGTAGTGTACTAAATTGGAGTGGTTTTTGACGCTTCAATATTAAACATGTACACGCTTTCTGTATAATGATACAATCTTCACTCTTTATAATATTACAGTATAGACATAAAGACATAGAATTCTATCAACGTAACAATGACTTTGAGTTATTCTCAAATTAGCAGTGTTAACTTCAGCAGTTGAAGCTGCAAGATTGGTCCACATATGTTAAAATGAAACATCGTAACACAATAAAGCAAGATAGCTTTAAACTGGAACCCGCAAAGAGAAAGCGGAAACTTGGCGGCCTACGGTTTTGGTGAGGGTCTTAATAGGGTCGTGGAATGAGGTCAAGCTCAAAACCTCTAGGGACTCTGCACTTTATGAAGTCTCTGCGCCACAAGGGCGGTTAAACGAATTGAGAACATTCTTATTGAAGTAGTAATAATGTCATTGAATGTTATTTGCTTTACTATCAGTAATTTCATATTTCATTTCATATGACGGCCAATTGGCGCAGTGGGCAGCGACGTATAAGTCGAACATTATTATAATTGTGTATGTAACAGTTATTTATGTAATAATTCAATCAATATGCCGTCAAATATAATTTAATTTTCGAACTCACTTAGTTTAACTTTAGCATCCCCTTCTCCGTTGATAGGAAATAGAAGAATTCTACCAACTGCGTCGTACTGGCCTTTGATTGTTAGATTGCAATGGAATTCCAAAACAAAGTGTCTTTTGTCCAATTCGGATCTGAAACATACACATTACACAACATATACAGTTTTATTGTAAAAATTACAGCATTTATGATAAAAGCAACACTGACTTGGAGGAAAAGTTCTTTGCAATACAGTATATGTATCAATATGTTTTAATAAAAAAAAATTGTGAGCTTATTTTATTTACTAGCCTCAAGTTGGAGCACATATCTTAATATACCAATTTTGGTAATTCATTGGAGTAAGTAGTAGGTTTTTAAGTCTGACCTAGCAGGTTTTTAAGACCTTTTTTGTTCTGCTTATACCACTAAAAAACGTATCGTAAAGTCAGAACAGTTACGCAGTCTTTTGTCCCAACACTTCAACTGACAACACATTTTAAATCACAGAATGTTACAAAACACTTCTCAACTACCCCAACGCATACTCTGCGTACTTCGTATTAATAATGGGCCAGTCTATGTTCAGGACTCTACATATAAGCTTAAGTTTTTTTTCTCGTATGAAGAAATACGGACTAACTATTACGTTTTTGTAGCATGTACCAATGAAAGGTTTATTAAAGGCTACTGATGTGTGTGACATATAAGGTCAGCTTAGTCGGCATAGTTAATTACTTGATTTAATAAATATGCGGTAGTAACATGGATACAATCAAGCTAATTCAATTGACTCTTTTGACTCGTCCATATTCCTATCATACTGCATTATTAAAGATATAATGGCGGTTATTTTTTGACTGATTATTTGATATTATATCATTATTTTCCCATACATTAAAATAATTATTATATACTAGCTGCTGCCCACGACTTCGTCTGCGTTTGTTTTTGTTTTTGATGTGGCATTAAATTTAGTTGTAGATCTAAAAAAATTGAAGTATTCAGTACCGCTAAGCCTTAAATGAGGGGTTTGCTGTTCGCTGAGGAGTTCTGTCTTCTATCTCTAACCACAGTTTGGGCAAAATTAAACACATATATTATAACTATAACCTCTATAGTACAAAAATAATTATTTAAATTGGTTATAATTTGTCGGAGTGGTGTAAAATCGTCAAACACTCATCCCCTCTCCCAAAGGAACCGAGCTTAATGTCGGGATGAAAAGTATCCTATATTACTTGTAACACTTCCAAGAATATGTGTACAAAGTTTCATGAGGATCGGTTAAGTAGTTTTTGCGTAAAAGCGTAACAAACAGACTTACTTTGACATTTAAATACTTCAAATACTCCTAGGGTCCTAAAAGCCCTCAAAACCATATATTCAATTTAAGTAGCTGTTTTTTGTGTGGCTTCAGACGTGGCTAATTACCAACCTACATGCAAAGACGTACTGCCAAGCGATTTAACGTTCCAATAAAATAAAAACTCCTTAGTAATTTCAGCTCAAAAGTAAAGGCAAAAGTAGCACTACACTCATTTGGTTTTTAATGTTGTGCTGTTAGAAATTAGGTCTGCTGCATTTAAATTCATTGACGGTTCTTGTTTTCAATGACTTTATATTTCAACACACTGATTCTCTCAAGCAGCACGTTGGTTGAATTATTAAGTAGGGATGTAATTACACATAGCTATGCAGGTACATTTGATATAGCTAAGTAGGATTTTGTAAATGTTACGTAAATGTTATACTGATAGGATATTCCGACCTTTTGCTTTAGATTTCCAAATTCTGCAGCTAAATAGCCTTTAAACATTTATGGTAATAATACAATATTTTTTAAGTTGTTATTGCTCACTTTATTATCTATAAAATAAACATTTCTAGCTTGTATTTCCCATTTTATTTTTATTTTGAAAGTATTAATTATTATTTCAAGTTTCAAACAGATAAATAACTATTTGAAACTCTCAAATTAAATGAAAAAAATAATAACAAGGTCATTTGAGAGTTCTATAAAAAGTGGGAACTAATTTTTAAATTAATTTTTTGCTAAATAATTAAAATACAGAGCTAAAAAATAAAATAAAAAAATCAGCTCTCGAACCTCGAACCGGGGTCTTCTGGTTTCGGGACAAACGCTTGAGTTTTCGAGATTCAGATTACATATATTAGATAGATTGTTTTTGTTGTTGATTGTTGAATCTTAGCCTAATTATTTCTATAAGCAAATTCCTGGTAGATGTAGTAACGCCAGACCCAGGTCGTAGTATTGACAAGTGAATCCAATCCAATTAGTGCCGCTAAATCAAGCCCCCTATCACGCATCGGTAGAGCTAATCTATCAAATTTAAGAGCTTATCCGTCAAAATTTGATTGACGGATTTTACTAAGGTATTTCCTCATTGGTCTCTCCACTTTTTTATAACGATTAACATTATTTAATTTTGTGCATTATTAAGATTTATAAAGTACTAACATAGTGTTAATAACTTCATCGTCGTCATCATTAGTTCATAAATATCCCACTTCTGAATAAAAGAATTCTCTCATATTATAAGAGCTTTGGAGCTAATTTCATCTATGTTGCTCTTGCGCGGGTAGGCGGACTCTTAAGGTTATAATCAGATGTTTATTATTTCTATAATAAAAAGGAGCGTTTGAACAAATGGATCATAACGCCACTGGTACATTCGTCATACATAAGTCCTCGTCACTGGTACTTCGATTTTTTCATAAATAATCCTAATAATGTTTACCCCAATACGGGTTTCAAGTCTAGTACCTTGCTATTACTTACTTACTAATTGATATTTGTCGCTCACATTAACTTCTCATTGTGGGAGGAGACCCGTGCCCTGTAGTGGGCCGTTAATGGGTTGATATGATGATGCTGAATATTATACTTATAATTCTAATACCTTACTATAATATACTTATCTATTCAACCTAAAGCATAAAGAATATGAAAAAATATCTACTTCACTTGTCAACTTACATGACGTTATCCACAATACATTTCCTAAAGCCCGTGACTTTTCCCTTGTAAAATGTAACTTTTAGCCCATTCAGCGGTATCGACAGCCTTTCGATCACAAAAGGGTCTAAAGAAGGCACGTCTAGGCTGGGAATGCCTTTCACGAAGTCCGGGATGGCGTCCTGAGTTGCCTTTACAAGGCATTCCCTTGTTGTCGCGTTGCAAGGGTGGATGAAGTCGGCTAGAAATAACAAAAAGTATAAAGATAAAACTTATTCAACTTCAACTATTATAACAATGGTATAATACCATTCTGTTTATATGTGTAATATTTGGGAATTAAAAGACAATGTGAAAGACACAAAATAAAAAAAATAATAAAATATCTTCTTCTTAGGGTGCCGTCTCCTTACGAAGGTTGGCAATCATTAGGGCTATCTCTACCTTGGACACCGCTGCTCTAAATAATGATTTGGTGCTCTTTCCAAACCATTGTCGTAGATTTTTGAGCCATGATATTCTTCTTCGGCCAGGCCTTCTTCTGCCTGCCACTTTACCTTGTACGATAAGCTGAAGAAGTTCATACTTTTTGGTGTTCCGCATCACATGACCAAAATATTCTAACTTTCTTTTTTTAATTGTTAAGAGTACCTCTGGAACCTTACCCATTCTCTGCAATACAGTGCTATTCCGTACACGATCTGTCCAAGATATTTTTAACATACGTCTGTACACCCACATCTCGAACGCTTCGAGTTTCCTGGACATGGTCTCTGTTAGAGTCCAAGCTTCTACGCCATATAGGAGTACAGAGAACACATAACACCGCGCTATGCGTGTTCGAAGAGCAATGCTTAGGTTTCGGTCACAGAGAACTCTTTTCAGTCTAGAAAAGGCGTTGCGTGCTTGCTCTATTCTGCAGCGTACTTCAAGACTATGATCCCCTTTGTCGTCAACCATTGTGCCTAGATATCTGAACTTGGATACCCGTTCAAGAACCTGACCATTAAGGTACAAAGAATTGATTAGCTCAGGTGTCCGGCTTATTTCCATAAATTTCGTCTTTTTGGTATTGATGTTAATACCATACTCAGCACTAACGGAAGCTACAGAATTGACTATGTTTTGAAGCCCTTCAAGACTATCCGCGATTAATATGGTATCATCTGCGTATCTGATGTTATTTAACGTCTTACCATTAATTGATATACCGTCTGAAATGTTATCTAGCGCTTCCGAAAATATAGCTTCAGCATACAAATTGAATAGTAAGGGTGATAAAATACAGCCTTGTCTTACGCCTCTTTCTATGTCGATGTAAGAAGACAAGTTTCTGTTCACCCTTATATTTGCACTCTGATTCCAGTACAGATTTTTTATGAATCGGCAGTCTTTGAAGTCCAAACCTATCTTCTGAAGAACTTGCATCAATTTTACATGGCGCACTCTATCGAAGGCCTTCTCATAATCGATAAAGCAGACAAAAAGATTTCTATTCATATCCCAAAATCTTTGTACCAGCACTTGATAGCCGAAAAGTGCGTCTCTCGTACCTAGCCCGTTTCTAAAACCAAACTGGGTGTATGACAATTGTGATTCACATTTTGAGTAAATTCTGTTGTGAATGACTTTCAAGAACAGCTTCAAAACATGGCTCATGAGTGATATAGTGCGATAATCGCTACATTTCTTTGGATTTTTGATTTTTGGTAAGGTGATAAATGTTGATTTGAGCCAATCGGATGGAATATTACCAGAGTCATAAATAGCATTGAAGAGCTTCACGAGATAATATATGTTAAACTCCTCAATTTCCTTAATAATCTCAACTGGTATCTCATCGGGACCAACAGCTTTTCTTGTTTTTGCAGTTTTAATGGCATGATAGACTTCACTCCTGGTAATGGCTGGCCCCGCGTCTTTACAAATGAAATCGACCGGATCACACCGCGTATCATGAAAGAGTTCTTTTACATATTGTTCCCAAGTAACTAGTATTTCGTTCGTGCAGGTTGTGTAATTGCCATCATTATTAACAAGAGTTGTTTGGGAACATCCTTGGTGTTTAGGGGCTATTAACTCTTTAATCTTCTTATGCATGTTGAACGAGTCAAATTTCTTATCCAGTTCCTCGATAAGTGAACATAAATCACCATACCATGCTTCCTTTAATAAAATATATACATATACAATTCCTTAGGTTTGGCCATCGAGATTTTAATTTACTTAAAACAAAAGCACAAAGTAAAGGAATTATTTTATTTTAGAGAACTACTGTACCTGAACCTGACTTGCAAAGTGTCTAAAATATTCTTTATCTGATTCTATCTAATAGATGAAACAAATCTTTAGTAATTAAGCCAAGCAATTTGATTAAAAAAAAACTATTTTGCTGTGTAAAGTAGGTAAGTGTAAAAATTATGAAACTATTTGTTCTATAAAATAAATTAGAACACTTCTTTGTGGATTCTCTTTTATGTTGATATATGGACCATGTCTGACATTAAATAAACCTAATCTTATGAAATAAACCTTATTATATTGTGAACACATAGAAACATAATATTATGCGGAGCCCAAAGGCCAAGTTCAAAGCCAGCCAATGTTTCACAACATAACACACCTACCTCAATGTAATAGGTATTAGGTAAGATTTACCAATACAAGTGGGTATATTATTAAGTCTTGATCAATAGCAATTTTATTTAAGGTGTGTTGTTAAATAATAATAAGCCGAGGGGTGTATAACATTATTCATAACAAGGATAAAACATTTGTTTTTCAACTTTTTCCTGAGATCAACACTATTACATAGAAAAGTACTCAGCGACAACCATAATATCAACTGTATTTACTTTAAAGGTCAAATGAGATCAGGAATTTCTAAGCTACAGTAACAGTTAAAATGGCCCTTAATAATATTAACACAAGCAATAAATAATTGCGAATACATCAATATCTCGAACGAACGGAATCAATCTTGTAATTAGATTTTGTGCCCTAACATCAAACGCACCACATATTGTTCATCATGGGAGAAAATCTTTCAGGCTTCTCACGAAATACCCTATAATTGCATTTTGAATCCTCCATACACGAAACATGCGTTCACATGAAGACATCTCACCTTTATGGCTCTTATTGCTGTACAAACAGAGTCTTAAATAAAACAGCAGGTGTTATTGATTTGGCTCATCATACACTTAGATACATTGCATAGTCTAATGTATCTACATAATATCGTACTTGTAACAATTTGTTTTTGAATATACTAGTAAGTAATATTCTGTAGGTACGCCAAAAGCACTATTAATAATAATAAATCTTCTTTAAATAATAAGTAGTAAATAGACGTGATTTTGGCCAAACCTAACACGAAAGAAAATAAAGAGAGTGCTGTGCTCACAGCTTCACAAGGTGATACTTAGCCGTATTATTAACTTTTTAGGGATAACTTTCCAAAGTTGTGATAAGAAATATGCAGTGGCAATCATAACATCAGCTGTGTTTACATTCGTGGCCAAATGGGCTCACGGATTACTATGATAACGTAAAAAAATATCTTCCTAGCTCAGAATACAGAACACTGAATTCTGTGGTTCCTAGATAATATTAAAGAAGAAATCACCGACACGTTCAGACGCACACACATTTCAATGTCATTTAAAGTAAATTATTTTAGAGTTAATTTTAAATTTTAAATTGAAATATTAATTTTCATATCTCATAAGCTTATATAAAAGACATTATCTCGTCCAGCTTTCTAACCGTTCGATGATGAAAAGTATAAATACAAGTAAGTCAGAATAAAGACAAACCAAAAAAATATATAAATATTTAATTAAATTTAGAAAATACTGTAGACTTAAAAATGTTACACCCAGATTGCTTGCATTATAACTAGTAAGAATTTTGATTATATTCAAATGTTTCTAAGGTATATTACATACATAACTTAGAAACAAATGTCACTCTTCTGGAGCAGTTGAGAGAAAACAGAAGTTTAGCAGTGCTTTTGGAGTTTGCACTCCTTCACTCCTATATAAAACGAATAACATTGAACCAGATTGTCTTAAAACGTTTAATAAACGTTTAACATACAGCATAAATAATTATAAATGAACGTAAACTTGTCTTTGACCTTTTCAATTTCGTAAGAATTGAAGCTATATTGTTTTAACGAGAGGTATATAATATGCGTTGGACTACGTTGCACACGATATTAATGAATAACACATCAACAAATTTTTGGTTCATAGCTCATCAAGTCATCATCAACATTTTTTCACTGCAGGGCACTGGTCTTTCCATAGAAGGGAAGGATAGTAATACCCTTAAGGTTACCCCAATGGGGTTTGGTGGTAGGTTAGGATTAGGATCTAGTCAGGGCTTATCATCACTCATAATAATGCCTTTAGATATCAGCAGCGAATTATTAATTATTAATGTCAAGAATAGGTTATACATAAAATGCAAAGTGATTTTGTCTAGATAAGTAAGATGTATTTTTAAAACATACTTTATCCTAAAAGGTAACGAATAGGTTAGAAAAACTGGACTATATACATACTTCGCTTCACAAACATTCGTAGAATAGGACCCCTGACATAAATTATGATAATTTAATGACTGGGGCCGTATTCTAGCAATTGAGCACCGACAGGTGTATGTAGGAAATAATAAAGAGATATTAGGATTGCATATCTCTATAACAAGTCTTCACCGATGTATTCAAGACAGTAAAATATAAAAATACATTTGAAGTCGATATTTAAAACTAAAGGTAAGCCCACACTATGTCGTCTAGCCAGAGCGGCGTCTTGAGCAGCGTTCAAAATTCCGTCTAAACTGCGAACAATCATAAAAAGCGCGCGTTCAAGTAACTGTTTGGTGATTGGGTATATGCAGGACGCAAACTTGTACACCGCTTTGGACGCCGGTAGGACACAGTGATGTAGCCTTCGCTTAGCAGAAATAGCACTATATTATATACTTGGCTTATTAATTATATTTATTAGAGCATCAGGAGACGCAACTTATCTTTCGGATCAGACTTGCTTTTTTCGCGTTTTTATGTCATTAAATTTTTTGACGATTTAAGAATGGTGTAGTGACCAGACGGTATAACTATAGTACCGTGGTCGATGGGGCGGTGGTGTGGGATGCGACCTACGTCGATACGTTACGTCGCATCCCACAGTTTCTCACTTGCCTAGTACGTCCAAAAAAGCGGTTGCATCTGTCGAATTTGCTTAAGCGCCGTAAATACTCCGTTATTTATAACGACTACGTTTTTGCAGCGCTTGCGTTAAAGAGTCTGGGCTCATGGTCATCGGACATGAAAAATTTTAATAACAGCTTGTCCAAAAATCGTGACCCAAAAGCTGGCGCTTCTTTAGCCCAACCGCTATCTATCAATTAAAAGGGGCAATAGCGCCAGCATATCGGGTACCATACCCAGAAGTTAACTGTTAGATGGCTTATATTTTTTGTAAATACATATTAATGTTAGTTTGTAATTATTATTACGTGTTTATTAATTGGAATTCTAATTAAAATTAAATCACTACCAAATAATTGAGTATTGAATATTTGAAAAACCTCCTCCTTTATTTAAAGTCAGTCCTTTTAATAATCGTGTCTTACGGGGACTGTTGTATTATGTTTTTATTTTACCGGTCTTGGTGACATGATGACAAAGTGTTTTTTTTCTTGTCCATTATCTTGAGTCTATTATTATGACAATGATACTGTACTGTGATTTAAGTCGCTATGATAATTGTATGTATGTAAGTTATACCAACAAACATTGGTGGGACTTGCTTTAATCATATGAAAACCTTGATTGGGTTTTTTATTGCCCTAAGATCCTGTACTATGTTAACTCGAAACCAGAATGCCTTGGCCTGTAAACCGACATATTAATACAACAAGACGGACCTTCAGATTTAGGGTTTTATGGACTTTGGAACACTTCCAAAATATTGTTCGTGTTAATCAAAGACTAAAATTATACAATTTATTTAGCAAAAGTAAAATTTGTTCTTATGCTCAATTTAATTAAAACTATAGATAGGTATATCTGTGAAACACATCTTCACAACTTCAGCAGCATTTAGATTGGAAAAATTAGTTTGCATGCGTGAAAGAACTGGTACTTAGTTCATTATTTAGCGTTTACTCTTATCACCTCATAAGGTAATTTTGGACCTACCAATGCATAAGTTTAAAGAATGTGTTAAAACACATTTATTACAGCGAGGTTATTATACAATTGATGAGTTTCTTAATGACAAGGTTGCTTGGAAGCATCTGGCTCCGCTTTCATCTCTCACAAGATAGAAAAATGAATGTTAAAATATAAAATGTAAATTTTTGATGTTGGAAAAGAGCAACTGCTGAGTTTCTTGCCGGCTTCTTCTCGGTAGAATCTGCCTTCCGAACCGGTGGTAGAGTCACTACACACGGACAGACTTGACGTTTCAAAAGTGCTTGTATTAGGCCTACTTGAAATAAATGAATTTTGAATTTTGAATTCACCCATTTTATCGTTTTTCCTACATTTTCCTCATTTCCATAATTTGAAGAAATAATGGTTTTTCAACTAATTAGGGCAAAAATAAAACATTGGAGTTATCAATAGACATATTTACGTTTTAATGTAGTACAAGGTAAGAAATCGCCTAAGTTATTATTTTAATTTAATAACTAGCGCTTGACTGCAATCGCACCTCGATCGATGGTAAGAGATGATAAAGCCTAAAGATGCCTAGATTCCCTTGATTTGATAGATTGGACATAATAGATATATTTAGATTTTGTGTAGGGTCTAGTGCCCTATTTTCGTCCGGTGCTCTGATTTCGGCCGAAGCGGACTTCTTGCAAAGTGCATACCATCTGAACCTTGCTTAAAAGGTACAGCGAGTTCATTACTCGCTGTACCTTTTAAGCACTGGCCAATACGCGCAAGTTAGAAAACAAACTGAAATATATTTATTTTGTGTCTCAATTCATAACCGTTAGACAGCCGTCTAAATTAGCACCAACGGCTCTATTCGCTGCTTTAGGTATATTTTTGTACCTAAACTGCGGTGTGACATAGACATGTACAGCTTACTTCCGCCTTTATTCTACGTAATTTTTATTTTTCTCTCATGGGATAAAATGTTACCTTGAAAATTCCTGCCCAATTAATTTCTAAATATTTATAAAATCACCACCTAGAAGTTTTACTGCAAGAAAAAGTTTTGTAATAATCTTGCATACATAATATAAGGGATATGAATTAATAGTAATTTAGTTAATGTGCTAGCAACTCGCAAATAGATTCAAAAAGGATAAAGATTATATGCGGTGCCTTGATAAAATCCAATTACGGACGTGAATTGTAATCTCATACTCACTAATTATAACTTGTTTGAATAGATTATGTAAGACGTGTGATCATTATCATCTTTATTACACCTAACTCTATTACACTTAATATTAAGCCTCGCATTATTTCTCAATTCATAATTTTTATTTGTATGTCATTCTATCATTATAATCTACTAGCTTAGCCATCGAAGTGCTCGTAGCAATATTCATTTCGAACGCATCAATTGGCTGTCTCTCTCTGACGCAAACTTAGCTATCGTTCTTCATCGTTTTATTTCGGAAAAATATAAGCCATCACTAGATATTAAGCAACCCAGGTATACATGAGTCTCTACAGTGTCTATACCCTCATTGTATGCTTCAAGCATTCGAAAACTTACTCGTCCAGGTTTTTTTTAAATTTCAACGAATTTGCCAAATTTCGATGATCGGTGTTAGTTGTTGAGCTAGTTGAATATAGGTAAAAAATTAACAATTTCACTTTCACATTCTAAATATTAGTATGGATTCCACCATACCATTAATTTTAATATTTATAATGAACCAAAGTTTAGCATTTAGGTTTTATATTTATAAAATCGCATTTGCTTTAAATAACTTTAATTAGTTCTCGTAAGAAGGTATAATAAACATGACATAACATACAAAAAATATATATATTAAGAAGGCTTTTAGGGTTGATTGCCCTGATTTCGTTTGGTGCTCTGTGTTACATAATTTATACGTGGCTAGCTTCGTGCCCGCGACTTCGTCCGCGTTTGTTTAGTTTTTTAAAGCGTCGTGGTGTGAACAGTTTTTTACCCAGGCTTAATATTAAATACAATATCTCCAGGATGCAAGCTGTACGTATTTATGCGCAATCTCCTTAAGATCAAAAGATTCATTAATATTGGTTACATATTGGTCTATATATGACAGAGCAATCGTGTAACAAAGTCTAAATCTTTCATCCCTTATACTGCAGGAACCCTTATGTTTTTGCTTGAATAGCTGAAATTTTAACCCAGAGTATCAGCTATAAGTATACTAAATTGTATTAAAATCCGTTTAGTTCAACGTAATGCGCTAACAGACAAACAGAAGGACAAAAATAAAAAAAAACTATTTCGATCTTTTGTGAATATTTAAGAATTCCCTACATATAATTTCATTCTCTTAGCGGTGGAAAAAAAATTTAAACCCACTTTGGGGTGGATTTAATATAAAACCTATCATGCAGGCTGAGCGTTGATTAACAGCCGGTCAAAACTTTGAATTTTATATACCTATATCGATAAATATATTCATGTTGCTACTTTAATGACATCAACATTTATTATAAACCCCTCACACTTGACTATATCAATAATTAGGAGAAAACAGAACTAATACTCAAATGAGTTCATATAGATCCATTATAATTTTTAGGCTTAACTACCGTTTAACACTACACGAATTTGTCTATAATGATCCATGTAGAATATTGACGCAATGATTATAATGAATTAACAATCCTTGAGCAACCTTACACATTGCTCTACAGGGCCGGGCCTGATACTTTTATTCTATCACAACACGTTACGTTAAATTCATCATTGAATTGAAATTAAAGAAGATTGGTTGAAATTCGCATCACAAAATGCATTTATTGCGCAGTTAAGATTTCAATGCCACAGAGAATCAGGGCAGCCAGTAAATATCCTCTCAGGTTAGCTATATAATTTTAACATAGTAATAAATTATGAGACCTTTGACACTTCTACCTACAGAGAATGATGTTTAATTTTCTATTAATAACCTAACGAAGTCTGATTAAAGTAATTGCCTATTTACACTGTTATTTTACTGAATCCAATTTTATATAAACCTTGTTTCAAGAATAGGAACATAGTGATTATGTACCCTTGACATACGGAGCTTGTGGTATAATTATCTATGGATATAAATAAAACTTTATAAGAAATGCGCAACCACTCCATAATTTACTATTAATGGAGGGCGACATGTAGGTACAAGTTTCCGCCACGGGTGGGTGTAATTTGGGATTCCCTACACTCATTATGCCTTCTTTTCTATTTTCTGCGTCAAGTAATGTAATTTTACTAATAAGCTATTCGACGCTCAACCATTTAATCATTACATTTATCATTATTTTGAAAGAAACCCTTTCTGTTACCTTTTCACGCCTAAACGGCAGATAGAATTTAAATAAAACCAGCAGACCCGGTAGACGCCGTTCTGCTAGAAAAAGCAGCGCCTCATTATACTTTATGATATTTTAATCAAATTTGGTATCACACTGACAGCAGCACCACCTACTGGGCTTGGGGGGTTAGTATTTTTTGTCGCCAAATAAAAAAAAACTCTACACTAATTCACCTAATGGTATGAAATAAACTTTTCAATGTATTATCATACATATCGTGTATTATCATATTGAGTACATTAAAAATATTTAATATAATAAAAAATGCATAGAAATCTGTCCGGAGTGCGAGAAATCTCCGTGAAACGAGTATTTTATTTATATTATTTGTCTTGACAACATATCAGGATACGGATAACATACACCATATGTAACGTTATATCTTAAAACATGTTAGTACGTTGTTTAATTGTTGCCAACCAACCCTTAAATGGGGTAAATTCCCACGACTGCCCAAAAAAGGTGTATAATATTTTTGTGTCAAATGTTAATGGTCAGGGTTCATGGATGTAATGTATGTTAATTACTTTATTTTGTTACTAGGTGTTGCCAGCGACTTCGTCTGCGTTTGTTTTTGTTTTTCGAAAGAGGCATTCGATTTAGGTGTAATTCTACGCACTTTATGTATTTAGGATAGCTAGATAAGCCTTAAATGACGGGTTGGCTGCTGCCCGCTGAGGAGTTGTGTCCTCTATCACCAATCACATTCATCAGATCTACACAAAATTTAGGCAAAATTAAACAGACATTTCAACCTCTAAAGTACAAAAGTACGTATTTAAATCGGTTATAATTTAACGGCGTTATGGTGTAAAATCGTCAAAAACTTTCATCACCTCTCCCAAAAGAACTGAGCTTAATTTCGGGATAAAAAGCATCCTATATTAATTCTAATACCTTCAGAAATATTATGTGTACAAAGTTTCATGATGATCGGTTCTGTAGTTTTTGCGCGAAAGCGTAACAAACAAACTTACATTCACATTTATAATATTAGTAGTTATAGGGATAGGGATAGGGATTTACTTTAGCCTGAACAGGTTTGGATGTATGAGGTATCCTTAGGTATCCTTAAAACATCCCGAGTGACACATATAAACACATCGGGGGTCGTACTCGGTTCACCCGTTAGGGAGGCCAAAGTATCAACTACCTAGTACTGCTCTTGTTTATTTTCCTTTAGATGACTTAGTTGTGCGAGTGAAACTGGGACATAAAACAATAACATCAAGCGTAGGAGTTACGCCGATTGGGAGATATTTAGCCATCAAAATGGCTGGATATAACTTGATCTAATAGTTATGCCTTGTTAATATGTCTTAATGATTTTTTAAATAATATTTTAATGAGGTTAGGCTATTGGTGGTTTTTATTTAATATTTTTTTTCTACTTGCCTTTTTACATATTTTAATTTTCTACTTAGTATCAAACGCAGTTACTTTATGTTTATTACTACTTCAGTTATGTTTATGGATGCCATAAATATTTTATATTAGCACCTATTTGATATTTTGTACCTATACAGCATTATTTGTTATCACTTTACTGTTTGTTTACTTCACACAATCACTTAATGTTGTTTGAATATTAAAGTTATGACATATACATTCATATGCATACTAGCTGGTGCCCGCGTTTATTGTGGTTATTTTTGATTTCCCTGAGATGAATGTAGTCTATGTCTTTTCAACTAACTCTATGCCAAAAATCAACTTTGTTGGTTGCTTAGTTAGGGCCTGAGTATGTTCAAACAAACAAAGTTTTGCGTTATGATATTTCCATAATATTAGTATGGATTAAGGGTTTTAAATGTCGCATGTATCCTGAGTTGTTGGCTTTTTCTTTATGTGGTGTTTCTCAATGTAATCCAAACACTTGATTGTCAAGTTTGTAATACCGCAAATTGGTATAGCTTTTATTTTGTGTAGAATTATTATATGATTATGAATAGGTACACCAATGGAGTTTTAATATAATAACACTACCGACAACTTCAAACCAATAACTTTAAGCAGCAATGTTACTTTGAAACAAAATGATTTAATTACCTACCTAGTATTTTGTGTCGTTTCTAACAAAACATAAGCTTCCGATTCAAGTTTAGCATTCCTGACAGCATCGTGCATCGTTATTTTTAATAACTGATTGCTGATACCTTATCTAGAAAATTTTATAACCTAAATGATATTAACTAAAATGATATAGATATGCAATAAATATAAATCACTATTCTGGCATTGATGGAATTTGATATGAAGGAAAGGTCATGGAATCAATACTACATAAGATTATTTTATATGCGAGTGAGTTTGTTCGTTTGTCTTTCTTTTACGCAGCAATTTTCACATTTATGTCAGTAGTAGGAAAATAAGGACAGTCATCATTTGCATATCAACCCATTCACGAAAGTCAATGGGTCTCCTCCTACTTTAAGAAGGGTTTAAGACTAGAGTCCACTACGTTGGCCCATTGGTGGACTCCACACACCATTGAGAACATTATGGGGAATTCTGTGGCATGCTGGTTTCCTCACGATGTTTTTCTTAACCGTTGAACTCGTGCCCCCGAAAGTGAAGCCAAAGTCCTAACAAAAGTCCTATCAACGTTTCGTTTCAAGCCTATCATAAGATACATCTTGATATAACTATCCACTTCAGAAGTATATCTGAACAAGTCAGCTTGCTGCTAAAGAGCAAATCAATCGAATACCCTGGTTAGACAACGTTGATCTAATTGAGTTACTAGATGGGTGGCAGATTGTGTTAGTACCAATTAGACTTAAATCTCTCTCGTTTTTAAATCTCTTAAATCTCCCTGCCAATCTGCTATTTATTTATACCAACAGCTGTATTTTTGAGAGGTATTGAACTAAATCTAAACAATTTTGAGATACCTGTTACAATATGCAAACAAAGACCTGAAAATTCAGAAAAAGATATTCGTATATTTTATCTGTAGTTCTCTTGGTTGATGAGTAATTATATCTAAATGGGCTTGCTATAGTATTGCTGTTTCCAATGCCGCAGGTATTACGTTTAAAAAGAATAAGATATCGAAGATTATGAAACAACAGACTTTTATGTCGTAATGAAATTTGTTTGTAATCATCACATTAAGCACTTAGTACCTACTCACAAAACATTTTGCCAATGTCCGCTAACTGATCATCATTATCATCCTATCAATCCATTACCGGCCCACCACAAGGCATGGGTTTCTCCCACAAAGAGAAGGGGTTAAGGTCGTAGTCCACCACGCTGGCCCAGTGCGGATTGTATATTATTTGGACTCCACAGACTTTTGAGAACATTATGCAGAATTTCTGGGAATTCTTTGGCATTAAGGTTTCCTCGCTATGTTTTGAAGCAAGTGCAATTTAAATGCTTAAAACGCAAATAACTTAGAAAAGGTAAAGGAGTGCATGCTGGGATTCGAACACGGCCCCCGTGAACGTGAAGTTGAAGTCCTACCCATGGGCTATCACCGTTGATCGTATTATACATATACTAAAATCAATTATCTTAGCAAAATAGATGTTACAGATTATTGAAAAAAAAAAACTTTGCCTATATAAACTCACTATAGTTCTTTATCTGTTTGTTTACCTACATAGGTAGGTAAACAAACAGATATAGAAACTTGTGCGCGGAAATGTATTGCTTGTTGCATTTCAGCGCGTTTAATAGATTTCCGTATTTAAACAATTAATGTTATATATTTTTTTGTTGTTGAAATAATTGAAACTCAACAATGAAACTAAAAAGCGAATCAGTTACTACGATAACTCTATTAAAAAACAGTATTGAATACTTACGCGCCAACTTTCCATATCCCAAGCTGCAAGAACTGAGCACAAAACACATAATACCGAATGCCGCCCTCAAAATCATTGTTATTTCTTACGTTATTAGTTTTTTGGTATAGTGGATTCACCTCAGCACCGGCCGCGGAGTAAATAACTGTTATATATCTTCTAACCGATAGATATTAAACCTTGCTGACATTGTAGCCGACCGGTTGTTAAGACCTTAACGCTATGCCTCCCCTTTCAATCTCGATCGAGGCGTTACAGCTTTATACGTACGATCTGTAAATAAAAAAAAACTTTTTACTAGATTTACAAATAAAATATTATTTTATAATTCTTTTAATAAATTTTAATTAAAAAAATATTTAATTCATTGGTTTTGGAAAATGTTTGTAGATAAGCATTTATTTAAAGTTACGATACTAATGTTAGTATCGTAACTTTAAATAAATACCTTGAGAAATATAAAATGGTAGCTGACGCATACCCGTACAATTTCTTGAAAATAATGGGGAATGATTAAATTTACTAGTCACTAATAGATGTAAATTTATTTTCTTGTGTTATCTTATATTTACTTTCGTAAGTAAATAGGTAACGTTTCATAAATTTAAAATTCAACTAAAATTTTCGAAACTGACAGGATTTGAACCTGCGACTCGCAATCGCGGCAATTAGTATATTGCGACTGTAGCGCGGTCTAGTAGGAAACATTTGTTTTGGTGCATATTATAATAAGACAGGAGATGAAAAGACACATCGCTTTTTTATAATTTTATAATCTTTATTAGTGTTTTTACATGTATAATTATAAATTTAAAATGCATTTCAACTTTTTGGAATGGAATTTTTTTTTTATAAAATCAATCAATCAGCATTCTAAATTTATAAAATTAATAAATAACAATATGTGAGTATTTAAAAAAAAACCTCAACGGCCTCAGCAGAGTCTCTCAACAGGTGCACATGAGCAAGGCCAAAATTATATCTAACACTGATTTTTCGAGTATTAGATGGGAGCTCTGCACTTGAAACTGTAGACGAGTACATATACCTAGGGCACACGATCCTGTTAGGTAGGTCCAGTTATGAGAAAGAGTTAAGTCCCCGAACGCTGGCCAACTCTGACGGACAGCGTTTCGGCAACTTCGTTTCATATTTTTATCCAAAATCCCTCAGCGACTGAAGACCGAGTCTTTTAATAGTACGTGTGGCCAGTGATGACTTACGGATCTGAAACGTGGTTCATTACTATGTGCCTCATAAGCAGGCTCAGTGTCACTCAGCGAGTGATGGAGAGAGTCGTGTTGGAAGTAGTACGTGACCAAATGAGGAGATCCGTAGAAGAACCAGAGTTACGAAAATACCTCAGCGAGTCGCTGGGAGCCGCTGATAACGAGCGGCCCGTGATCGTGGATTTTGGAACTCCCTACAAAAAGCATTGTCCAGCAGTGGACTTCAATCGGTTGAAGTAATGGTTGTGATTTTAAAAAGTATAGTTACCTAATACGCTAATTCACCACAAGTGTTAAAACATTTTAATGTAACAACTACTACAACACACGACTACAAGTTCAAGTTCTATATAGACGAGTCAGAGTTTTAGAGCCGAGAATGTGTAAGGGGCTCTAGTTAAATTAATAAATTTTTCGTTTTTTATAAATCAGTTTTTTATTCCCAGACTGTTGTTTTTAACTCATAAAAAATATAAGCTAGTGTGTTATATCCTTGCTCCTATTAATGTATATCTTAAAATTAATGCAGCTTATCTGTATGCATCGTTAAAATTGTGTACCAAAATAATTATAGTCCTTCCTCACAAAGGATAAATATTGTTGTTAAACATTTAGTAACAATTATATTATTTTTTGTTATGCTAGAGTCGTAAGTATGCTGTCATGCACTGCAAGTTTTGTTTAACATAAGTAGTCTAAAAATAATGTCTTTATAGTTTTTTGAACGCCAATTGGTCTTCCTTCGTAAACTATGAACTCCTTAAATTCTCCAGGATGATCGCTAGATGTAATGCTTTATCCAGCAATGAGATAGCAGAAAAAGTTTGGGAAGTTTTGGGTCTCGTATGGTATTATATTTAAATGAAAAATGCATAAGTTAGACTCGGTCCCCGCGAAAGTAAGCCGAAGATTTAACCACTAGGTGTTATCACAGCTTCAAGAAATAATTGCTTATGCATATCTTTTATCGTCAACTTTGTAAAGTTGTGTACATGTGTAGTATACTACCTATCTCAAAGTGGTGATCTTAAAAAATGTTGTGGAACAGAATTTTTATTTTTATAACTACGAGTATCATACTTAATTGGCTTAGTACCTACTCCTATTCTAACAAGCCAGATATAGATGGGCGCTGCATGATGCAGACTAAGGTTTGGTATTTTTTAATTTGAAGTTTCATTCCAGATCTTTGTCGCGCTTTGCCGAAACGTGGTACTAAAGCGCTCCGTAAGTACTACGTATCTATGCGATATCAGTTAGGTAAGGATGCAGATCCTCGCGATGTCCCGCAGTTCAATGGTAAAAACTGACAGAGGAACTGAAGCAAAATGTTCTGGAGCACACAAAATATATAATTTTAGAATAAAGTATGACTCGGCCGAATTTCTGATATCTAAGTGTGAGATAAGAAAATTTCTTAATCTCTATATCTAAAATTGTGAAACATGTGATGAATGGTAGGCTTTTATACGAACTTATATCTAATGTTTAATCGTCTTTCTTACGGTATTCCTTTCTTACGTATTAAAAATATTTCTTACAAAACCTCGTAAGGTGCACAATCAAAAGTACACTGTCAAAAGTTAAATTTTTTACTTTCAACCGTTGGCTGTCACAACCGTCTTTTATACTTTATTTGGACTATTGCACAGCGCTAGTAAAAACTGAGTAGGTACTGCGTGTGGTGGCACTAATTCTGTCGATGTCCAAGGCTTATTAACTGACATGGTGTTAAATTAGGGTGTTAGTACCTACTTTATAACCTTATGGAGGCAAGAAAACTCTATAAAAATTCTGACGGTACCAAGTATACAGAGATAGATAAGAAAATCCGGCGTGAGGTTCGTTATGCTCGCGATACTTGGTACCACAGCAAGTGTGAACTAGTGGAGCATCTTTATGCCAAACATGATGCATTTAATCTTCATAGGGAAATAAAAGCTTTTATTGGTTTAAAAAAGCCCATGTACCAACTCACAGATGAACAGAATCATCCTATATTGGATATAGCTATGAAAACAACTTGTGGGAATATATCTTATCGATGTTTGCCGAAGATTCTCGAACTGTAACCGTACCCTGTAATTTGAGTCATTCTATCTTGAAAGATGAAGTTACAAAGGCACTAAGAAGAGCTAAGACGGGAAAATCAAGTGGGCCAGATATGTTCATATAGAGGTTATCCAACTGATTGAGGAGCGAAAAGTTGAAGTGAAGCTCTCGTAATTTTCTTAAACACTGTGTATGATACTGGCCATTTACCCAAGGACTGGTAAACGTCGACTTTCATTACACTCCCTAAGAAAGCCTATGCAAACAAGTGTGCTGAACTCCGAACAATTAGCGTTATGAGTCAAGTGCTGAAACTATTCTTAAACATAATTCAAGACCGCATAAGACGACCGAAGACGAAGCAAAGTGCGACGACCAACTCGCAGATAGCCATTTCGGGTTTAGAGCGGGAGTGGGCACCAGAGAGGCTCTGTTTGCAATACAGGTTCTTATACAAAAATGCAGAGATATGCAGCAAGATGTGTACCTTTGCTTCATACATTACGAAAAAGCTTTCGATCGAGTGTTGCATGATCGCGTTATTGCCATACTACATAATATAGGCCTAGATGGGAAGGACATACGTATCATCCAGAATCTGTATTGGAATCAACAATCTAAAGTTCGAGTTGATATGAAGAGACTGAGGATGTCAAAATTAAGAGAGGAGTTCGACAGGGATGTATTTTGTCACCTACGCTATGTAATTTGTACTCTGAAACAATAATTGCAGAAGCTAGCGAAAGCCTATACTACGGAGTCAAAATAAATGGCCGGAACATAAATAATATTAGATACGCCGACGGTACAGTCCTTATAACATCGTCTTTGGAAGATATTCAGAGATTTGTCACCCGAGTTAATATGTGTAGTGAGAACGCTGGTCTTAGGATGAACATGTCGAAGACCAAGTTCATGGTTATATCTAAAAATAAAGTTAATAACATTGACATCACAGTAGCAGGCCAAAAAGTTAAGAGAGTGTGAAATTATAAATATTTAGGTACGTGGCTTAATGATACCTGAAGCAGTGATCAGGAAATTAGGTCTCTGATTGAAGTAGCCAGAAGTACCTTTACCAAGATGAAAAAAGTACTCTGCAACCGCAGACTTAATGTCCCTTTGTGCATTCGATTCCTGCGTTGTTACATCTGGCCCATACTGCTACTACATACTGCATACGGATGCGAGGCCTGGACTATTAAAGAAGACCTCAGGAAACGCATAGAAGCATTTGAGATGTGGAGATTCAGACGTATGTTAGCCATTAGTTGGACTCTAAAAGTATCCAATGAGGAAGTTCTGCGACGCGTCAACCAACGGCGTGAACTTTTGCACACCATTAAGATCAGAAAAGTTGCATATCTGTGGCACGTGCTGAGGCACGAGAGATATGAGCTCCTTCAACTTATTATGATGGGAAAAGTTGCAGGAAGAAGAGGCGTTGGTCGCAGAAAAAAGTCCTGGCTTCGTAACATCAGAGAGAGGACTGGAATCGCGAGTGCAGCAGAATGATTTCGCCTCGCGAAAGACTGACAAGAAGCTGACTGCCAACCTTCGCTTGTCGAAAGCACCGCAAGAAGAAGAACTACCTACCTACTTACTAGCACCATTGTTGTTGTTGTTTTTGCTGTTGTAATACTTAACTTAACTTAATTCAAAGGTGGACACGAAGAACATGTTAAATTAGATACATAAGAGACGGACCAACTTTACAATATAACGCTATCTTGAGTTAAAGTGCAAGTATTGCTAAATTTCAAATAACCTTTTAGTAATATGGTCATTACAATGTAAAGATTTTATTGACGAATTATTTTTGAATATTAAATATTTTAAAAGTCAAACGCAATACTCAACTTTAATATATCATACTTTAATCCAGTGATACAGTCTAGAATTTATAGTTAAGATGTTTTTATTTAATATTATAAGGTTGCTGGTAAGCGCATTGGGTTCTCAGGAGCTCGACTTCACTTTCAGGGGGCCGAGTTCGAATCCCAGCACCCACCTCTTACTTTTTTAAGTTATGTGCGTTTTAAGTCATTAAAATATCACTTGCTTCAGCGGTGAAGGATAACATCGTAAGGAAACCTGCATGCTTGATAATTTTACATAATGTTTTCAAAAGTGTGTGGAGTCCACCAATCTGCACTGGGCCAAAGTGGTGGACTACCGCTTTAACCCCTTCTCATTGTGTGAGGGGACCCGTACTATGTAGTGGGCCGGTAATGGGTTGATGTGTTGATGATGATGATGATAAGGTTGCGAATAGATTAATAAGATCGAATATATTACTACCATGGCCTACATGTAATTTCAAATAGTAACTTTTAAGTACATTTTAAAAGCGTAGTATAGGTTTTGAATAGTAGGAACGGAGACTATGCACGTTCTTTCATAACCTTAAATGATTGAGCTTAGGTACATGTATAACTCTTAAATCTACAGGAATAGTTGTAATAATAAAGCAACTTCGAGATAAAAACAGGTTAACAAGTATGTATCAGTCAATCTATGCTTAAATTTGGACTTGAGAACCTGTTTTAGCTCGATGACGGTTTATTAATATGGACTGTAGTCTCTACAATGCCACGAGAATAAAAATAATATAGCGATCTACATTTGGAGACTACAAAACTATCATTAGAGGATAGTGTCAATACTCATATTACAATATAGTTAAGTACTTCTACTAATCAAAATTTTACTAATTTAAGTGCTTAACGAACGTTATATGCTGTTCAGAAGTGTCTTTTCTTTTTCTTAAATCTTACCCCACTTTATGAGGGGTCGGAAAACATTTCTTTTTCAAACTTGAGGCACGGCATGATTCTTTTGGTCTTTAGGTAAATATTTTTTTACCAGCTAGACGTCAACCTTCCCTGGGGATGTTGTTAGTGCAATAATAGACAAGTTTCGTTTTAAAGAAGTACTGTCGTGAACCGCATATCATTAAGAGCCTTCTAGATGAATGAGTTCTTTTTCGAATAGGACTTATTGTGATTCTCCGCCTCATCTACTACGTTCCCTTTGTGCTCTATCTATTTAACCATTCAAAGATCTCAGCATAGTAAAAGTTTGATAGCACAGTACTTTCTACCCATTTTCCATCAAGGTTTGTCTAGAAGAGTCTCACTTAAGGCGAGAAAATGTGCAAAGGCAGACCACCATTGCACGTTTTCTTTTTTTGTTAACTTTAATAGACTAGACTATCTCACCTGGTGGAAAAAGTAGATGTAGCCTAAAATAGAGCTCGCTTGCCTAGAAGATGCTTATTCACTCTTGCTTTAAAGATACCCAGGTTGTAAGAATCAGGAAACACAGAACTCGGAAAGGCGTTCAAAACCCCAGCCATGCATGCGTAGAATAAGAAAAGATGATGCAAATCGCTTCGTGCGAGTTTTTGGGATATTGACAACATAGGGATGAAAACCCACCCGGTGTCCTGCAGTACGATGGTAGAATTGTGCAGAGGGGATGAGATCGAGTAGTTCTGGAGCACACTTTCCGAAGTATATCCTATACAATCAGACTGGCAACCTTACGACAATGATCAAGACTAGTTTAGCAAAAAGTGGTGAATCCTCGCCACAGCATCCAAAGCGGCCTAAAAACTTTATCTATCTATAGATTATTGTATTACACATTTTCTTACATCAACTGTTAAGTAGTCTAAGCCCGGCAGACTCCTAAACTGCCAAATTCACTCGGCAAGTAATGCCTCGCTGCCGACTAAACCAATGAGGCTCGGGCAACCATCAAAAGGATAGAATCGTTGCAATTATGTGATACCACAGCATTATTTTAGTAGAAGTAGAAATTTTTGTGACAGCTTATTTCTGCCGCTTAGCAGCATTATTGCAATATTGTGTTCCGGTCTGCAGAGCGTGGGTGCTGGTGTAAGCCACCTACGCCCCAGGTTTATGGGCACGGGACGGCAAGTTGCAGAACGTATTCTTTACATGCCATGCGAAGTGTTGGTCATTCATCATTGACAACCCATTACCGCTATAGGGCACAGGTCTCCATCGCGCTGGTCAGGTGCGGATTGGTAGACTTTTGAATATTATGGGGAACAACTAGGCATGCATGTCTCCTCACGATATTTTCATTCACCGTTAGCTTGAGTGATATTTAACTAAGCTTAAATTAAAAACGCACATAACTCTGAAAAGTGAGTGGTGCCTGCCGTTGATAGACGCACGTATAAGTAATATAGTAATAATAATAAAATAATAATTACTACGCTATGTTAGGGACCGCAATTTGGGTTACAATAAAGTAATTTAATAATAATTATTCAACAATCTTTTTTCTGATCTCTGCTACAGTTCAAAGGTTGAGACGCTACCTTAATCTGACATGATTATGTATCAGCCACTTTTTGCTGTATACTTCCATACCATTCATTAAATAATTATGTAGCATAATAATTATAACTATAAGACCTTTGTTTTTTTTCGTTCTGTTTATTATCTGATGATATCTTTCAAAGCCAAACCCTTTTTTCTAAAAGAGGTGAGTCCAGCCCGCTGAGTATGACTAATAAAGTACTTGTAAAGACTAATGAATGAGGTAGGTACCATGTTTTCTAAGAAACTAAGTTGTCGTAGGTATGATTATAGATTTATTTGAATAACTATAAGTTACATGCCTATATTAGTATAATAAACTTAAGGATGACGGTAAATAACATACGCTTGAGTCGATTATGTTGAACATAAACTAAAACCCTGAATGGCACGTCTGAAACAAATGCTGTGTTCAATGTGTACATATAAATAAATAAAAAAAAAAAAACTACGGCAATACACACATCGCCATCTAGCCCCAAAGTAAGGGAAGCTTGTGTTTTGGATAGCTGATAAATGTTTTTATAAATACACATAAATACTTATAATATACAGATAAACATCTAGACACTGAAAAACATCCACGATCATCACACAAATATTTTTTCAGTTGTGGGAATAGAACCGACGGCCTTGGACTCAGAAAGCTCGCTGCCCACTGCGCCAACCGGCTGTCACATAAAATGTTCTATACATTTTTGACAGCTTTGACATGCACTATTTTAAGAAGTGTCCAAAATTTATCAGATAATTCAGGAAGGAAGGAAGGGTTATTTCGTGCTGCTAGAGCTTCAGCTATCTTGGATCTTCCCGGCGGGCAGGCCTGCTGGGCTTCTAAATTGACCTATGATAATTAAATAAATAAATATACTACGACAATACACACACCGCCATCTAGTCCCAAAGAAAGCGTAGCTTATGGGTACTAAGATAACTTATGAATATTTTATGAATAATATACATAAATACTTATAATATACATATAAACACCCAGAAACTGAAAACATTAATGTTCATCACACAAACATTTTCCAGTTGTGGGAATCGAGCCTTGGACTCAGAAAGCAGGGTCGCTGCCCACTGCGCCAATCGGCCGTTAATAAAATACTTGAAGTAAGCCCAGCTGGTAAAATAACTCTCGTGCTGTCCTTTTATCATTTCGACTGCCTGTTGTTAGTTTCTAATATTCTAACTCATTACACAAAGCTGAGATTTAGTAGTTGTTTAGATATCTGTGACAAAGTTTGCCCGGGGAAGTACTATAACCATGGTTTTTCCTGCTTTTAAGCAGCATTATCACAATGCTGTGTTCCGGTCTGAAGGGCGTGGTGGCGTGGAATAACTACAGGCATACGAGGCTTCACATTTTCGCCTCAGATAGATGGACTGCTAAGTGTTACTTTGAATGAATGAATACACTTTTGTTGTACACTACTGAGAAAATTTACAGAGATACAAATACAAGAGCACTATAAAGTAGAACGTACAATTTGGCGGCCTTTGTTAATAGGAGTGGGCTTTTCTTTTATAATCAGGTGAACTATCTGTTTGGTCCATTATTACTATACAAAAAGAGTTATTTTAGTAATTTAAATTAGCTTAAATTTAATTACAAATACTAAATATATCTAATAATAGCCGTTTTTGTACATCATTGTACACGTCAAAGCAGTGGCGTGCATTGAGGGTATGCAGATGATATAAAATGAAGAAAATATCCATTACGATTAATAAAAAACTTAAGGAGAAATTCAAATTCAAATTAAAAATTTCTTTATTCATGTAGGCCTATCACAAGCACTTATGAAGCGTTCATACATATATGTTTACATAATTGCAAGGGAATGGTGATAACTTCGTTCGCCAACTTAAACCTAAAGCTACGATAGGCATTGTAAGAGTTATAAAAAGCCTACCCTTGAGTACTTATAACTCAAAATCGAGATTTTCGAAATTTTTATCATCTGTATACCCTGTGCATACCCTCTGTGCACGCCACTGCGACAAAGCACTCGTACAAAATGCCTACTTTAAAATCACAGACTACTGCTTCTTAAAATAATTGTGATCCTTAAATACGAGTAGATAGGTATGTGCGGAAAACTGTTCAAAGAAGAAGTAGGGATGCGAGCGAGGGAAACACTGTTATATTTGTACATTTCTGTCGCGTAGATTTAGATAGCGTGAAGATAGACATAGTATTATGTGACAGCTTAGCTAAACTCGCTCTCACCGCTTAGCTACGAATGACTCGCATATTCTAAGTGGTAAATATACCAATTCTATTTTACAGAATTGAAAACGATTTAGGTAAATTCTAATTTGGTGAATTGTCGTCTATCAGATTTAAGCTTTTATGAAAATGACAAAAAATCAGTTTATATCATCATAATGATATACCCAATGCCTGCCCACTGCCAGGGCACTGGTCTCCTCTAAGAATGAGGAGGGTTAAGTCCATAGTCCACCACGCTGGCCAAGTGCAGATTGGTAGACTTCACACACCTTTCACACGTAATCGGGAACTTTCAGGCATGCCGGTTTCCTCACAATTCACTTTTAAAGCAAGTGGTATTTGACGGCCGATTCGGCCGATTGACTCAGTGGGCAGCGACCCTGCTTTCTGAGTCCAAGGCCGTGGGTTCGATTTCCAAAACTGGAAAATGTTAGTGTGATGAACATAAATGTTTTCAGTGTCTGGGTGTTTATCTATAAGTATTTATGTATATTATTCATAAAAAATAAAAATTAGTTATCTTAGTATACATAACATAAGCTACGCTTACTTTGGAACTAGATGGCAATGTGTGTTGTCGTAGTATATTTTATTTATTTATTTATTTATAAGTAATATTAATTTTCTTTAAATACATACACACATAACTCCAAAAAGTTATAGGTCGGGCATCGAACTCGGTCACCCCAAAAGGGAGGCCGAAGTTTTAACCACTAGGCTGTCACCGCTTTAAGTTTATATGCTAGCGCGCACCGCGACACTCACGCTCCTTTGTACATTTACATTCCTTTGTACATACCTTAATTTTTAATGAAAGACCTAAAAAAATATCTAGACAACCTTTCATGGTTCCGTTAACGAAGTTGTATTACTAATTAAAGTATTAAGAAGCTTTCTTGATAATTTATCTTTATGAAAAAAGAATATAGAAGCTATTAAGTTTAAGAGCCAATCTAGTCCACTATAATTAAAAGCATAAAAATAATCTGTCAAAGATTATGTTTTTAATAAGCATATTTTTACGATAAAACTGTTCCTAATTTCATTACAACTGAAAATAATGCATAAAAGTTTATTGGATTACAGAAATCTAGTCTAAATATCACGCAAACGGATATAGGTCCTAGGGTAAAAATAGCTAAGGAAATTCCAGAGTAAGTGTATTTGTAATTATAAGCCTAAGAAGTTTAGTGAAGTTTCATAGAGTTTCCCATATGTATAATGGATAGATACAACCTACATACTCGTATTAATGTGTGCTATAGATACCTACCACAAGCTTCGCTGCTATTAGCGGCAATACCGCACGCTACGTTATTGCTTTATCAATAAACGTCCAACGTCCAACCCAACTCAGGCACAGAGAAAGATAAAGAGCTTAGCTGGAAAGTTATGATGCATCCATCATTCATCCATGACCTTGTAATAATATTCACCTGTTTCGACTTCTGCAGAATTTTGAGAGGAGCGTTAAGGTCTCCATACGCGGAATGATCTGTCGACTAAAATTCAAATTATAAAACATGTACGCCTATCACAGGCACTTAGGAAGCGTTCATACATATATGTTTACATAATTGTAAGGTGATTGTGATAACTTCCTTTGCCAAATTAAAACTAAAGCTACAAGGGTTCTATCTCACATTCAATTAATATTAAGCTATGAAGTCAGAGTAATTATTCATTAAAATTATAATAGGATTTTATATGAGCAGGGCCCAGTTTTTGTGTCAACTGCAATTCGACATCGTAACAAATCTCACATTTGGGTGCAAATGTATCGTTAAATGTAGGTTACTGTTATTTTTTGATTGATCATCGGCTAAATATCGGTATAGGTTTATTGGTATAATGGAACTAAATATGTTTTGTTGATATAATGTAATAGTTTCTTCTGATTTGAACCAGTACTCCTCGAAATTAGCACTTCGGCTTTACAATTTTAAGTGTAGATTTATATTATAGCTTAGAACAGTATTTGTAAGTGGACGTTATTTTAATGCGGGCGTTATCCAACGCTCGGTTAAGACCCAAGAATCCTGCCACCAATGTGGAGCAAAAGCGTTTATCGACTAAAATACCTTAACCCAACCACCCACCCAAGAATCCTGCCACCAATGTGGAACCTTATTATATAAAAAAATATATATATACTTCATCATCATCATCATAATATCGACCTATTACCGGTCCACTACACGTGACAGTACACGCCTTTGAGAACATTATGGAGAACTCTCAGGCATGCAGGTTTCCTCATTTAAATTTAAATTTTTAAAAAAATCATTCCATAGAAGAATAAGAAGTGCGTGCTGCGATTCCAACTCGGCCCCCCGAAAGTGTAGTTTTAACGCTCTCTCAAGAAATTTATTTAACTGCCTATAATTGATTAACACATTATAGGTACATTAATAAATCTTTAAGTATAAAAGGATTAGTCTGTTAAAATAACAACATCATCAGACCGTGGCGTGCATAGAGGGTATGCCTATGTATGCAGATGGTATAATATGAAGAAAATCTCCAGTATTATTAATAATTAAGGTTAGCGTTTTATAACTCTTACAACGCCTATCCTTAAGTTTCTTATAAGTCGTACTGAAGACTTCTTCATTTTATATCATCTGCATACCCTGTGCATACCCTCAATGCACGCCACTGCATCAGACTGTTACACATTGCTGGCTGCATGGCTCAGTTCTAATGGGAGAAGGCTTTCAGAGCAAAGTATCACCACGCTCATTCAATGCGAGTTGGTTGGTGGGCTTTGACAATTATTACCTATCACATGTTAGTGATAGTGATCGGAGCCTATTCTCCAATCAACAGGGTTGTATAACGCCGATTTCCTTAATCCAGGCTTGTGTTTTCCAAGGAACGAAAAATAAAAATGGGTTTGGGTTTGGAAATTAAATAAAAAAAGCCTTTTTTTTTTTAATAAGTAATTTAATTTAATATAAAATATTAGTTATAGTACTATATTTACAAAATTTTAATACAATATACGTTATTTCTTATAAAAATAGTAATCCTATTCTCTGTTTTAATGCTGCTCCCATTTCCAAATGTAAAATTCAGGAATGAAATTGAATCAAAAAAACAAAACGCAGAAAAAGTTTACTTAAAATAAACTTCAACTTAAAGTTTTAGATTAACTTAAAATATTAATATAATAATGATATTGTTTATACACCTAAATAATATTAAGTATGATATTAATTTTCCATTGCATAAGAGTTGTAGTTGAAAGTTTAGCAATATTGCTATTGGATGTAGTATAAAAAATACTAATATAAATTGTATTTTTGGTATGAGAATTGCTAAACAAACAAAATGGCCAACAAAAAAACACGTGATTTCGACTTTTGCAGAACAACACCAGTCTGTTTGTAAATAATAGCCGACACTGCCTATCATTCATAAAAAAAAAACTACGCGACACTTATTGACATTTAGTGACGTTTTGTTTTTTTGATTATAACTTTTATACAATCAAAAATTAGATACATACATAATTACGGAAACTAAACATCCAAATATAAATAATGTTTTAATTTAAAGCTCCAAACTTAAAGATATACCGGATAAAGAAATCATTTCATTATCCCCCTGTAAGACCGGAAACATATTTATAACACGACATTAGCGATGATTACAGGCCACGTCACACGTTCTAAGTCAAATAATATCACAGTGTTTTGTATAATCAGAAAGAGTAAAAAATAGTGACCTGTTAAATATTCATGTGAAATGACAAAGAAGCATAGGTAGATTAAATAAGAGATGAATGGATTGTGTGTTGATGCGTGTAAAAGGAATGAATTGTGAGCTGACAGCTAATAGAAGCGACTGGAAGAAGTAGATATGTTGTGCCACATATCGTTGTATGTTAGAGCAAGAAGAAGAAGAGTCGATGCGACGTGGTATAGGGTTATTTTACAAAGTAATACCATAGGACATACTACAAATTGCTTGGACTCAACATGCAATGCAGCGTGTTTTAAATGTGCCGTGGTCTAACGTCCAATATTAAGCCAAACATTTGTATCTAGAAACCAACACAGCCCTTAAAGAATAGGTTGGCACAAATATTTGTTCTTTCATTGATCAATACTTTGGTATAGGTACATGAAGTAATTCTGCGTACGGAACGGCGTTGAAGAACTTCTTCGCAGTCTCAATGGTAACATTCATGGCGTATTCGACGACCGGTTGTCCAAATTCTTCAGTCACCACCCTCCAGTTTTCATTTAGGAATTGTAGTACTGTGTTACCTGAAATATATTTAATGATCATCTACTTAGTCTGTAATATCCCACAGCTGAAAACAGGGAGCCTCTTTCATAGGAAAAAAGGATTTAAGCGAAGGTCACACTTCAGCATATAAGTTTATGTGGGATCAATCACAGAACTTTTGAGCAAAAGTCTTGGGATTGGTCGCACGTAGGTCGCAAATTAGAACGCTACTAAAGAGGCAGGTCGGAAACATTTTGGTCTTAGCAGCTCCAATATAGGTTGCCGGATTTTAGCGATCACTATCAAATGTTAACGATAAAAACCTTCCTCGAGACGAATGCAGGTTGATACCACATAGAAATGTAATCGAGACCGATGCGCGTGGTTTAATGTTATCCGAATAACACGGGTTTGTAACACTACCAATTTTGTAAAACCGGGTTGGCACGAAGAATTCCTTGAATCATTGCGTGTCCCAGAAATTGAATTACCAATTCCTTTTCACCAAGTCATGTAGCCTTAAAGTCATTTTAGAGACTAAACATAGTTGTATGGACCCGGAAGGCATTGACCAACCTCGTTAGCAAACTTAAGCTAAGAACCATCCAAGAGCCCCTATTATTATACATAACAGTCAGTTACGTTGTCTTCACAAGTCAACCACCTATCTTAATCACCTAACTTCACTGCCTTTTAAAGTGTGTAAATGTAGTACGAGTGTCCAAGTTACTAAAGTAAGAATGACTAAAAACAGTTTAAGTATTATTATTTTTCGAGACACCCGTAAATCACATATAGCCTTTATAAATGTAAGCTGTTCTTTGTAATATAGGGACGACCAGCCAAGTGCGTTATTAAGTGACGACAGCGACGACATTCCAAGATGACAAAGTTTGGACGGATTCTCAAATTTTTGAAGCGATACATAGTCGTAGGTTACTCTATTCAATTTGATCAATTTTGAGTGAAATTTTAACGCTTCAGGTTAAGTCATATTTCGTTACATAGAATAAAGTACCTAATAAAGTTAAATTTTGTAACATACGTTGGATAGTATTATTATTGACTATAACACAAGGAGAATGTATAATGGTGTATATAACGTATTATGCGCGCAATTTTTACGCTACTAAATCTGAAACATTGTCCATGTCTACACAATACATAAAGTTATGGAAATACGTTTCCCCGTATTAGAAATAAGAAAATAGTATAATAAGAAAATCACAAGTATTGTACCCAATGATGCTTACAAAATTTGAAGCACCTACTTTTTAATAATATTTCGTTCAGTATGATTATCATTTCAAGTCCACTCAAATGAGATAGAGAGCCCTCAAAAATATCTCTGGAAAGAGGTTTACATTGAAAAAATTCATAAAATAAGTTTTAGAATATTCTGTAGCTATAAATTTAATTCGATGACTGAAACTGTTTCTCTTCTATTTAAGTATCTATTCGGACAAAAATTCTGGATGGATAATATAACGATTCCTAGGATGCTCTCACTTGTTTTTATACATTACAAAATAAAAAATTGTGGTGTGGGTGTGTGTGTGTGTGTGTGTATTCGTGCGTGTATCTGTAGCATCGTAGCTCCCAAACGGATGAACCGATGTTGATTTTTTTAAAAGGTTATTCTTAGCTATGTTTGATGAAATTCATCGCCATTTTTTTAATATACACATTGTATATTAAAAAAAATGCCTTTTCCATATTTTCGTAAAAAAACGTTATCGTTTAGAATGATTTAAATTTTGAGGCAGTTTTCTTTTGTATTCCGATGAAATTGGACTACTGCTGTATTGGCAAACATCGACAAATTTGTACATATACATAATACTTCATACTGAACTAAAATAAAAACAACGAGTTGTATTTTAATTACCTCGACGGAAATGAATTAATTAGTAGGGAGGAAGTTATATAAAGTTTCAGATGCTCTATAAAATTAAATCAGTCACGTTAACTTTGCGGAGAACAAGTTTGTCATTTGTTGGAGAGTAAATTGTGGATAATTTTTACGTTACGTTATATTACAAATCAGACACGCTTTGGTGAATAGTAGGTGAAAACTATGGTTAGTCGAACGTCATCAAGAGTACCCCATCCTTTAATATTGTTAATTAAGAGTTATTTCAATTATTTGTGGAGAATAAGAGTCCTATTGCTATATAATACTCAAAATCTACGAGGACACATGGTAAAAATAAAATAGTTCTTCTTAATATTACAATAAATCATAATTTTAAGAAGTAGATATCAATGAAGGAAATATCAATATTTATTCTCTCTTAGAGCGAAACTTCCGTATCGAGCGTACTTTTGAGGATTTGTGTGGAGTGATTTGTAAGAACTGAAAAAATTATAAGTTACATCGCATTAGGCAGTGATTGACTAGTGGTAAGAGCTTCAAGTTCCCTTCCGGAAGTATCGTGCACGCACCTCTTACTTTCCGGAGTTATGTATAAAAAAACTTGCATTAACGGTGCAAAAAACATCGCGGGGAAACCTTTATGCGAGAGTTCTCCATGACATCTTCAAAGGCGTGTGAAATCTACCAACCCAGACTTGGCTGATGTAGTTAGTTTTGATAAATTATGCAAGAACCAAATTTAAAAAAAAACTCCTTCCTGATCTCAATAAATAAGTTGAATCTGCAATAAAACGAGCAAACAATTATTTATATTGCTATAACATAAAATTATATCGACACTTACTCAATTCCGGGTTCCCTTTGAATAGGTTGTTGATGGTATAATGGACCCTGTCGCCATAGTCAAACGTGTATTTGTAATTTTTTATACCGAAGTGGTCGCGGCCCTCCGCATCTTTGAAGTACTTCGTCTTTATGTTCAGTTTTATGATCGAGTTGACTGTAATTCGAAGAGAAAAATCGTAAAAACTTTAGTACCTACTTTGAACACTGTTTGCGCGTCTTTAGGTGTGTTAGCGCAAACAGCTCATGTAAGGAAGTTTATTTATTTGCTGTCGCTGTCTGATTTACTATCATTTCCTGTCAAATAAATGTGGCAATCGAGTGGTGGTCAGTGCAGTCAAGTGGTTTATTTCCTTTGCTGTCTGATTTTTTCAATGCAGTTATACAAAAGCATTGCAGTAACTCTCACATAAACTTTGAGTTATGCCGGGATAACAAGTATCCTATCCAAGAGACACACACAACTTTTGCATTCATAATATTAGCATGAATGGAATAGTGTGGTTTTAGTAGCTTTTTATCAATTTAAATATTGCTTTAAAAAAAATCTGCGTGCCGAAGAGTTCTCTATAATGTTCTCAACGGCGTGTGTTACCAGTTCGCACTTGGCCAGCGTGGCCACTTCGACTACGGCCTGAACTCTTCTCATCTTATCAGAGGCGAGACCTGTGCCCTATAGATTTATTTTTTTCGTTTAATGTGGTCATTTACTATTTATTGGTAACTTGAACTCATTTTGCTATACTAAATGGTAAGACCCACACTGGAGATGGGCCCACTGTGGCCAGGGGCCGGTAGCATTTTGCCCATCTTGCCATCCTGTTGTCACAGTTCTTTCCATTGGTAAAAATTAATTAAAATAGAAAATATTAAGAGAAGTAAATGAAAATTTTGGTTTATAAGAAGCATCCTATATCAAGAGTCAGCGGCGCGGTGAGGCGGCGGTATCAATTCACTCATCTTTTTTAAATATTGCTTAGAGTTACAGAAGAGCGGATTGATCAAATGGGTCGTCGATGATGTTCGGCGAAATAAAAAAACAATGTGTATACCTTTGCCTTTGAGCATAGCTCAATTTAATATTTACAAATTCAAATTCTTGCTAAGAAAAGTGGAACGGAAAATCCATAAAAGACAAGCAAAACTAATATTGCTATTACCATATTGTACACAAAAATGTATGCCTTGGTAATTGAACTCACGACCTTCGACGTAAAAGGCAGTTATAATGAACCCGTCGCCAGATGGCCATCAATAATTTAAATCTCGTAAAGCTACTTATCCACTGTCTGTAGGCTCAAGGCTCATGTTAAAATGCTGCCAAAACCTGAGACAAGCTGCGTTAAGAGGTAAAATTTGTCAGCGAGGGCAATTTTTTTCGTTGCGCTCAAAATTGGTTCAGCCAGCGTTGTGCGATTAGTGGAGTCTGCATGAAATCTATCAACTAGCACTTCAACACACAAATACATTGACACTTCATACTAATATTATAAATTTAACAGTAAAAAAAAAAAAATATACTACGACTTACTTTGGGGCTAGATGGCGATGTGTGTATCATCGCCATCTAGCCCCAAAGTAAGCGTCGCTTGTGTTATGGGTACTGAGATGGCTGATGAATATTTTTATGAATTATATACATAAATACTTATAAAATACATATAAACACCCAGACACTGAAAAACATTCATGCTCATCACACAAACATTTTCCAGCAGTGGCAATCGAACCCACGGCCTTGGGCTCAGAAAGCAGGGTCGCTGCAAACTGCGCCAATCGGCCGTCAGCCGTCGTGTCGGTTAGTTTGTAACAAACATTATATTATTATCAAGAGAGTCACATGATAGTTTTTTGCCGCGGAAAATAAACACAACCGCACGATTAAAAAATAAAATAAAACCATCGTGTATGAAATCACGGCTTTATAATATATTAAACTATATGAAAATGATCCGGGACTAGCATATGAATTTATTTTCCTATTATTATTATCATCTAAAGGCAGTGATGATACCGTGCTTTCTGAGCTGATCCTATGAATATCTGGTCAGTAAAAGCATTGACCATGAATTGGTTATCTGGACATGGAATATGGGAATATGACTATCAAAGAAGCGACCACTCTACATTCGATTTTCCATTTTTTATAGCACTAATTGAAGGTATATGGATAGTAACTGCGAAACCTTTACATATAAGCAGAGCACACTACGCAAAACATGTACGGAACACGTCATACAAATTTCCACCCTGTGTCAATCCTCTAAGTTGCAGGTGTTAAGGCACATGTGCCTGTAATTAAACCGGCAACCATTCAGATCGGAGTACAGCAATGCTGGCTTGCGGCACAAATAAGCATGGCGGTCGTAGGTAATTAAACTCCGTCACTAAAAAAGATGGCCGATTGGCGCAGTGAGCAGTGACCCTGCTTTCTGTTCAAGGCTGTAGGTTCGATTTCCACAGCTAGAAAATTTTTGTGTGATGAACATGATGTTTTTCAGTGTCTGGGTGTTTATCTGTATGTTATAAGAATGTATATATTTTTCATAAAAATATACATCAGTCATCTCATTACTGAACTCATAACACAAACGATTAATTTGAAGCTAGATATATTTATTCATTTATTATTTCCTAAAAGCTCTACTATTGCCCGACATGAGACAGCGTCAATGGAAACGTAGCTTATAACAATCTGTCTTACCAATTTTTATTTTGGAATCTCCTTCGCCGTTTATAGGGAACAGTAGTAACCTTCCGACGGCTGTGTACTTTCCTTTGATTGTTATGTTACATCTTATTTCTAGTATAAATACATTTTTTTCCAGGTAAGCTCTGAAACAGAAAAACAAGAAAGATATAACAGAGAAAAACAGGATAGATACATAAATAGCTGTTGCTCGCGATTTCTTCAACGCATGTTGGGCTTTTGTTAATATTTTTTTCCATAAAATAAAAATAAAAATTTGAGGTGGATCACTTTAATATTACATTTTGTGTTTGAAAAAATATATTTCGTCTTATTCCCAGGCCTACCGAATATGCGAAAATTAATAAGCATCGATCAATCTGTTTCGGAGGAGTGTATGTTAAATATCCTAATATAGATTTTTATGTTAAGTGACCCTTTACAATTTTCCTAGATTTTTTTCTAGTTGATGTCAAGAGTTATGTAATGTCAAAACCTGCATCAAACTCAAACTACTGCGCCCCGACGTGTGTAGTATAGTCTTACTCTTTGAACATTTATTTCAAGGATATAGCCTACTTTAAAACAAATAGTAGTTATTCTTGCACAAAAATAATCCCATAACCTCGCAAATTGAGTCACGTATGTACTCGCAAGAGCAAACAACTTCAAAAAATGACATTGATGTAATGATAACATCAGTGCCACTTAGGCCATTTTAGTCTTAAGCACTCGTCCCTTGCTTCCGACTTACACCCGAAATTAATTAACAATCTAATCCAAAATCTTCAGATGTCAGATTCAAATTTGTAGTGATATTCTTATCTACAGAGAAGAGTAGGAAAAGGATCGCACTATTAAATTCAATTTGCCATCTGTTGATTTTGTTTTAGATTGGTTATTAACTTACAAACATTTGCTACACGGTATCTCGTGATTCAGTAAATTTTTCAATAAAACAACAACGTGAATTTTTTTACACACATCGCATAATTTGACTGTTTCATTATCTTAAGCCTTAATCAACGATTAAGTAACGATTATTTTCATTTTTATTAAAAATCATCTTCTCTAGATTATTGTTAAAAGTATTGCCTTGACTGCAATGCCACCTGGTGGGAAATGAAGATTCAGACCAATCTGCTAGCAGTACGGCATGATATTAAACCGACACCACTACTCGGTTTGTAAGCGGACTTATACCGGAACCGTAAATCGTTTGTCGGCATGACTTTTTCGGCTCTGTTAGTTGTATTATTAGCCACGGCCGAAGACTTCAGACCAGACCAGAGAAAATTTTATAAATTCCTCGAGATCGAACCCATCTAAGTTATTAGACCACGTGCTCATCACTGATCCAGAGATTTAGTCAAATTACTATATCATAAACTCGCAAATGTTGTAAAATCTTTATTAAGTAAGTTTATTTTCGTGAGTTTATTGTAGTGAGTCAAATTTACCATCAGATCTATTTGTTTCTATAAAAAAAAGACATCAACTTACTCTACATTCAGCACCTGACATTTCCTAAGTCCCGTAACTTTTCCTTCAAGAAACGTGACTTTGACCCCTGGGAGCTGAATAGGCAGCTCATCAATCATGAAAGGATCTAAGGGAGGTACTCCGAGGCGCGGAAGGCCCTTAGAGAACTCGGGTATGGCATCCTGTGTCGCTTGAATTAAGCAGGACGAGTCTGTATTGTTGCATGGATGGATAAAATCCGCTGTAAAAATACACACTTGTTAGTATACTTATATAAAGTAACGTAGGTACCTACAGTGTTTTCTGACTCTTTTAGTACGAGTCAAAATAAAATACGCGGAGATATCTAAATATTTCTAAATTAACAATTTTCTATCTTTTCATGTGGACACTATACGATCATAATTGTTTTTTTCCTGTCAAGTTGGTAAACATTTAAAAGCCATCGAGCTATATTTTAAATATAAATGAAGATGATATAGATAGCTTATCTACAAGAGTATTTTATGTTAGGGCTAAAGAATAATATGGGTGTGAAAATATTATAAAGAAGTAATGTTAATATCAAATTATATCATCGTCATCATATCAACCCACTACCGGTCCACTACAGACACGAGTCTCCTCCCACAAAGAGAAGAGGTTAGGGCCGTAGTCCACCACGCTGGCCCAGTACGGATTAGTGGACTCCACACACCCTATGAAAACATTACGGAGAACTCTCAGGCACGCAGGTTTATTCACGATGTTTTTTCTTCACGGTTGTTGCAAGTGATATTTTGTTTACTCAAATCATATAAATATAATAAATGCGAAATTGTATTTCTTGTTGGTTTGTCCTTCCCCTCACGCCCTAACAGAGCATTCAATTTACTTTATTTTAGCATAGCGTTAGTTGAAAGGACGAAGAGTAACATTAGTAATAGGAGAGTTACAGTATTTTTGCAAAGGAAACCGATAATATGACATAACGCGTTATTGACGATTGGAGAGTGCCTGTTTGTTTATTTCTTTCTTTACATTGTTTGTCTGAACAACGACACAACTGGAGATGAAAATTTAAAAAAAAACAGCTCAACAAAATCTTGCATGTAGTTTGCATTCTGGAGGCCAACGCAGTAGGTATATTTATATCCCAGGAAAAATTATTTATGCGGGATTTTAAAAATCGGAATAAGCGTGGCCGAAGAACGCGGACAACATAAGTACATCATCTAAAGTAAAGTGTAACAGCAAACCTTTTGCTAGCAATTAAGAAAAAATATGTAAAAAAAGAAACCGTAGTACGTAGCAATGACAATATTAATGCCACGTAAAATCTACAAGAAAATTATGTTTAGGAAGATACTCGTACAGACACTTATTACTGTGAAAATGTTTAAAAAAACTGATTAGTGTTACAATAAACTTATGATTAGCCGACTTATCTTTAGCCACATACATAAAAAAAATCTGAAATATTACTCAATGATCGAAATTGTCGAATATATTATGAATGTTTAGTAA
Organism: Pararge aegeria; assembly: GCF_905163445.1. NCBI lineage: Eukaryota > Metazoa > Arthropoda > Insecta > Lepidoptera > Nymphalidae > Pararge > Pararge aegeria. The sequence continues at coordinate 6,813,791 of NC_053194.1, forward strand.
GTCGACATCACGCCACTTTGTGAAGCAATATCTAGAGTTTCGCGATTTATGCACGCGAGCTATTAAGGCGATTGCATCGTTAAATAAAAATTAATCTTTTATTTTGCTTAAAAAAATTAAAATGTATTTAGAACTCGAAATTATATTTTTTTATATTTTTTGGATCTATTAAATGTTTCTTAAGAGTTCGTAATTTGAAATTGGAATTGTTACCGGAAACATTGGATGGATGGATTACTGGCTATTTATCCGCAAATTCATCCACGATTGAATTTATTTTTAAAAATCCCGCGGGAATCGTTGGTTTTCCCGAGATAAAAAACATCTAGTGTAAATCGCAAAACTGTGCGTAGGTAAAAGGACATTTTTTTAAAGCCGGAGGTATTCCCGGAATAAATAGCGTTTCTTTGTCTAAAGTGGTACCTTTCACAAAAAAAAAACTGACACACTTTCCACAGCGTTTTATTATATTTGCGCATACCTCTGCAAAAGTAACCATAAAATTATACTATCAAAAAATTGAGCATATTTTCATAACATTGGAGAGTAACCGCTTAATTGATTCCATTCGGTTTAATTAGAAAAGTTTCCAAGTTTCCGAACAAATATAGCGTGCTTTGTAACTTTGCACGAAACATTTTGTACACATGCCTCGAGGGTGTTTAAAACAATAAACGTCTAAACTAAATAATTAGGGAAACTTCACACCAGCTTATATAGGAAAGATTGTGTTTATGGTTAGCGAATTAACCGAAGTTTAACAAAAGCAATGTTAGTAGGCTAAGTGCCAAGGGCACGAGCACAAGAATTATATGCGTTATTGCTGGGTTCTATCAGGTACCCTTGTTTATATAAGACTTATCTGTGGAAACCTGTTATTAGTTTTAAGTCAACCAATTTGTTAACTATTTAGTATCTACAACTGTTGGTTTTCCAATTAAAGAAAAAATAAAATAAAATATCTAGAGTATTACATCAACTTAACATAGTGATAGACATAATATTATGGATAGCTAACATAAAACAAGCCTTGGCACCTGACGAGTGCCAATCTTTATTATGAAACCAAGTCTCTCATATTATGAAACAAAGTGTGTCTGGTGGGAGGCTTATGCCGTGGCTAGTTACCTCGCCGACAAAGAGTCAGATTGCCGGTATGATATCGACCAGAAACAGATAAGTGGCGTGGGTATAATTGCCGTACCCCTAATAGTTTAGCTCGCTGTCATCTTAGACTGCATCAAAATGACCTGGTGTATTTGTAGTCAAGGGCTAACTTGTAGGAGAATAAGAAAAACATGTAGATTTTCGTATAAATACGTAAATGTGTTTGTTTGTTTATTTATGTATTACCATAACACAGCTTAGTGGCTTAAACAATACTCAATTAAGCACATAATAGCATCGTCATATTAAATATAGACGAAATCGTGGTCAAAAGCTAAATTTATATCTTGTTGAACATAAACAGTTAATTATAAAGATTGTCAGCAAGTTTTCGCCTTAAGATGTGTCATATTTGCGTGTTACGCGGTAACTTTAGCAAATAACACGTTTGTATAAGTCACGTCTCTTAAAAAGTGCGCTGGATGTCTTACTCTTCAAACTCTAAAACTTTAATAATAAATTATTTATTTATTAAAAACATTGCCTACTCTCTGCTAAGATGTTCATACCAAAATAACGAGTTAGTTTTGTAAAAATAACTTGTTTGTACTTTTCACATAACTTGAAATAAGGGCAAGAAGTCTTAAGAAGCTTCATGTTCAGTTAGTCAAAATATGTTACTGTTCGTAACTAGTTTTTATTGCTTTTACATGAAATATATATTGCTTATACACTGTTTTTCCCAAATACGCTTTCTATGGATGTCATTCCGACACGAGAAATCCTCGGGTTCGTTTGATTTTTTTTTTGCCTAGATTAGACCTAAAATATTTGTGTTGCAGTTAATGTGCATTATATAAACAATATTTCTGATACAAAACTTTACTCAACTCAAACAGGTTTATTTAGTATGAATAAATATGGTAATTAAGTATGAATTCAAAATTATTCCAGTAATTTGTACGATAATTTATAAAATGCTCACTACAAAGGTCTGTCAGCGCTCTTTTTACGTGGCATTACCAACACACGCTTGTTGTTGTCGTTTTGGTGAACGACAGTGGGTCATATACCAAGGGCAAAGTATAACGAAAGTCTACGTGATGATACATTCAGATATATTCAGTAGACCATATCGAGGGGAAGGCCACACCGGTTTTCATGGTTTAAAGTTAATTTTGTTCCTCATATCGCAAGCTACACACACACAATCTCGATTAAGAATTAAAATTACGCAAGCCAACCATGCCTATCCATTTGTTTGATTCGGTTGAAGATTATGGCATTTTGAATAACTTAATGCATTTTATTACTCAATATTAATACTATCAATTAGTGCAGTATAAAATATATAACAGAACAACTGATATTACATTTTTGATCGTGATGTGTATCCGATTTGGGACCTAGTTGTCAATAATTGAACATGATAATCAATTAGACCAACCAGCCAGTTACAGTGTAATAAAATAAATGATCAAGAATATTGTTGCAGAAAATTGCTCCAATTCCTCTTTCCCGTATAAATAATATTTATTTTAACAGATATAATATAAGCGTGTAAAGCCTCATACTGTATCCAAAATGTTTTCTATCGACCATAAATTTTACTAGGATGACAATATTACGTCATATTTCAACGATCATAATATCTACTTTAATACAATTTCACTCTCATCATTTTAGCTTAACAACGATTGCCAATATCAATTGAATATCACCACATAGAAAATTGTAAACCAGTAAACTTCATACCACCTAAAAGTTGTTTTGATGCAAACTATTCTTAAGCGGTTAAGCCACACCGTCTATTGAAAGTATTCGAAAGTTTGACACTTGACATACAAAATTGCGAATTAGAATTTTCCAGCTATTTGCTACTTTCCTAATTTGTTTTCCATAACCCTGTATGACTTTTCCTCCTATTAAGGGGGACATAATGAAAAAAAAATCAAATCGGTCAATCCTATTAGACAATAATCTGATGTTGCAAATCTTCGTCCGTTCCCGCTGAATGAAAATCTTTTCCCGGGCTTTCAACCAACATCCATTTCCCTTCACCCGTAGTCGTAACGCTAAACTTAGCTAACCATATCATATCCACGCTAGCGTAAATCTGATATTTTATATGGGGGTACAAACGTCGAACTTAAACAACTCCATACAAACTTGACAGATTAACGTTCCTGCAAAGATTACTAACTTGTTAAGTTACAGTACAGGGGGGGCATAGATCACCATTTTAACTTTTTTATGAGCAATTCCTCACGTATACAAAAACTACACCAATAAGAGGCGCAGAGGTTATGTTGGACTCTTATTGAAGAAATCCCAGGGTAATCAAACTTATCAACTGGTGACTTGGTGACAGGCACAAAGCCGCAACCGAACCAGTGGTGCCCAACAAGGTAGATCTTTCGCTAAGTAAGTATCTCCAGTGTAAGTTCGAGATGACCGTAGAAAAGACACTGGGGGCACTTGTTGTGCCTTCCGATTCGAGGACATATCTCCGACTAGGGCCTCTGATTCGACTAGACAAGTGTAATTAGTAAGATTCGGTATCTGAATTATATCTGCAGGAAATTGTTGCGTGTACTTCCAATTTCAAGTGATAATCACGATTTGTTTCGCCGAACTTTGAAGATCAGTCATAAGTGCCTCAAAAGACCTGCTGGTTACATATGCCATTACTTGTTAAGGCACTTGTTAAGCCTTCCGATTCGAGGACATATCTCAGTCTAGGGCCTCTGATTCGACTAGACAAGTGTCATTAGTAAGATTCGGTATCTGAATTATATCTGCAGGAATTGTTGCGTGTACTTCCAATTTCAAGTGATAATCACGATTTGTTTCGCCGAACTTTGAAGATCAGTCATAAGTGCCTCAAAAGAACTGCTGGTTACATATGCCATTACCGCCAAGTAGGTAGTAAACTTTTTTTTTTTACTTTGAGATGACAGCTGAGGGCCAAATAAGCTGCTAAATTTAACCAAGACTTGAAGTGTCAAAATTGCTACATAATTTTTCAATGCAATTCAATAACTCTACAGGATCATTTAGTCTATCTGCTGGATACAAAGCTAGTACAGAGAGAAGACTCACTCAAAGGAGTAATGGATTAAGACAGTACAGCCTTCGCGTTCCTCGAATGCATGTTGTTGGGATATGATAGGATTTGTATTTTATTTATAGTGATATCAAATGAGGCCGAAGGCTTTCCGTAGCATGTGGTGGGCAAATTGCTGTGCTGGCATTAAACATTTGTTCACAGAAAAGATTCAATATCTAAATTCTATTCCTGGCAGTCGAGCCCTGGATTCTCAGAACTGGACTTCAGTACGCGTATTCAAAGATCTTGAGTAATACATCAAAGAGGCAGTTACGAAATTCAGTGTTATGCTTACAATGATTGATTTGGTACACAGCAGAAATTAAATTAAAATAAACAATTAAATATAACTGGGTTTTAACGAGGATGTTAACAAAAATAGTGAAAACTAATTAATCAGTTTTGCAACTTGCAACGGTAAAAACCGGTATGAATAATAGTAATTATTTATTATTAGAGAAGAAAACCTTCATGATTAGAAACTAAATAGACTTACGCGCTAGCAGGGCTGCGGTGTAATTCTCGAAGGCCACCGTTAAAATCAGTACAACGAATAAAACACGTTTTTCACACATCGTTATTTTCAAAACAACACTCTCCTAGGTCTAGAGACCCTTCGTCACAGATTAATGTGGTCTATCGAAGACCCACGGGCGCACTGACTTATGACCTTGCGTTCTTCTTATGTAAATTTAAACGGGTTCTTTCTCATTTTAGGTTGCATAAATTCGGATAGCTCTTTGCCAACATGAAGCCCGCTTTTCACGCAACGTTGAACGGTAATCCGTTTTATAAAATGTTTTTGCTGTGCACGCGGTGCGTTTGACTGCGTGCATTCAAAAACGGGCCTATTCTGAACTCACGGAGGCTAGCCAGACGTGGTTACACGAATTTGGTACGTCATATATGCCTCCGATTTATACTGCCTTTTACTACTGCATTCTTGTAGCGTGCGGAAGCGAAGGTACCTTTATTTCCATGTTCCTGTATTGAATTTCGGATACAATATCTTTAACCTTTAGATATCACTAATACACAAAGCAATATATTACACGTAATAATACGTAACAGTACACTAAGATCTTCATTACATTGGTTTAAAAGGATACAAAATCAACCTCTCTTCTAACAATATACTGAGTAATTCGGTTAAGGAGTTCGGTTTCTTAAATCCTTAAAATTTAAATGGGAACACACAACACAAATTAAAAAGTCCTATTCTAATAATAATTCATCAAATTCGTATGTTAATAAATTGAACTAATGCGTCAACGTCGATAAAGCTAAGTAAAGGTAACATTGAAAATCTCGTCTCTTACAAAGTAGGTGGCATCATAACGATCAGAACTATATATAACTTATTTACAAACATTATATAAATTCAATTATTATGGTTATAGAAAGATAGGTAAAAGAAGTGAAAAAAAACTAAATCCAGTAAAAGAATGATTTTTTAGTGGTAATTTTATTATTCTATTATAATTTTTATATTTTAAGTTAGTATATATGTAGATAGTGTAAAAGTAGTTTAAAATAAAAACCTGCAGTTAGAAATTTTTGCTGTTTATGAAATCTTGATTGGTTTAATCGTTAATCAGTATATTTTAAAACTAGAAAATATAAGTAGAAATACTATTAAATTATTTATTATTGCAAATCCATGGGTAAGTTTTAACGTGTAAGAGAAGAGAGGAAGGATTTTTTTTATAAAATTAATTGTTGAACCGGAACAGAGTAGGTTGAAGGTTCTACGTTTCATGCAAGAATTTATTAATAATTAATACATTTTTTAAATTAATAACTACTTTGTTTTTCATTTTAACTGCACGAAAGTGAGAAATAAAAAATGTAGGGAAAAAATTAAAATACCGTTGATTCCAAGTGAACTTTATGAAAAGTTCGCACGCTTTTATCGCAGGAACAAATTTTGTAAAAAGGTTAATAGCAACACAAATTTCTTTTTTGAATTCTTTATTAAATACTTTTAGCGAAAAATGGTGAATACAAAATTCTTCTTAACTATGTCTTCGATCTTATATTTTTAGGGTAAATGTTTATAAGATGAAAAGACAAATTTAACGATGAACCGGTACATTTTCCGTTCTAAAGCCTTTGAGTTAAATACGGACACTTCAAAAAGCAAACATTTTACAATGGTTTGATTTGTTTTTATACATTTCACCGTCAAAACAAGTGACATCTGATTGCTTAAATCGAAAACGCACATAAGTGGTAGTATATTTAGCAATGGTGATTTTTTTATATTATTAATAGCTGTTGCCCCCTTTTTTCGTCCGCGGTTTACGGTTTTTTACAAATCCCTTGGGAACCAATTGTTTTCCTGGGATGAAAAGTATCCTATGTTACTCTCCATTCTTACAACTACCTCTACTGCAAAAATCAAGTTGATGGGTTACTTGGTTATGGCGTAAAAGAAGGACAGACAACCACACTTTCATATATGGATGGTTATCGCCATCATCTCACTACCGAGTAATTCGCATCAAAAGTGCCACCTATGGGCCTACTTGAATAAAGATATTTTTGACTTTGACTTATATATAATAATAGTAAGAATTGTCGGTCAAAGCAGATGGCTCACCATGTGGAGCAAGGGACACGTGTACAAAGTGCAGCCCTGTATCCATCAACCTTAGACGCAAGTGCTATGCCTGCAAATACAGCAATGCTGCGAGGCAGCAGATATGAGCAGTAAGCATGGTCATAGTCTTACTTCCCCAGACGAGCTTCCCCAGACGAGCTTTGTCTCAAAAAGCGCTACTACTTCTTCTGATGTCGATGAAGTCAGTTATTATAGTCACATGCAAGATGATACGTAATTTACACCTTTGGAACTTAATACCAGAACATATTAGACACTGCCGATCGGTGCACTCTTTTAAACACAATGTAAAGGAGCATTATATATCGTTGTCGTTGTATAGTATATTTATCACTGTTTACTTTAGTTTATAAACAAAATAAACTAAGCTAATTAAACTAAAACATAAATAATTAAATATTAATTGTAATTATACAGCTTTGTAATTAATCAAATTCTGAATGTTATTAATTATTTTTAAGTTAAGATTTGCATGCCTTTAAATGGGCTAAACATTGTACTGTATAACTTTTTGTAACATCTATAATTTGGCATGTTTTTTGCAAACAAATGATTATGATTATAATTACTTATTATAGATATATATTTATATTTATATTATATACATATTTATTATATTATTTTTATGTATTTTGTATATATAGTATCTTCAAATTTTATTGTATTAGTATGTAGAATTTTGTTATTATTTAGATATATTGAATATCCTTAGTAGTTATTATGAAGTATATTTTACCTTTATTTGACCTATATCACAATTAAATCATTACTACTTACTCACATCCTGGTTTAGCTGGAAGAGATCTCTTAAAGAGAAAAGCTTTCCTTTGTACACTTCATGTATCTTATGTTCACAATCACAATTTATGGTACATAAATAATAAATAAATAAATACGTAATTTACTGACCTTAATACAGGAAAAGGTTGATTTAAAGGTTCTTAATTCCTATTGTATGTCTTAACTTCGAAAACATTCCAACTGAGGTCGATAAACTTTACTGATTTTGAAAGCAATTTTGTCATTTCTTAAATCAGAAATTTTAACTGCTTTAATATAATTTATAGCCTTCCTTACATACAAGATACAAGTTGTGCATCAGGGTTTTGGGTTTTGGGGGTTATTCAGCTAGTTTGTGGTTCAAATTTTAACTAACATTAGATAAGTAATTTTAAAGAGAATAATGAATAATTTGGTACATAAGAAACACCCAATCGTGACCAAGAGCTTTAACGTTTATAGTTACATGTAAGAGATGGATTATGACCAGGAGTCAAGTTCTTTTCGAAGCAGGTAGAAAAACCCAATAAGTAGGTCTTTTAATTGAACGTGTCCCAACGAACCGACCAATGATGCATTTTAATTACTTAATGTACATATTTTTATGCAATAAAATTATTACGAGAATTAATTCCCTATCCGCACTGGGTTGACCTCACAACTCAATTTCCGGTGAAATTTTTACTACTTATAATTAATACATTTTTATCAACTTCCCTGTGCTCTTATAAGTTGGAGGTCTCGGATTTGATTCGCTGCAGGGAATTTATAGTTTCTGATATTTTATAGCTATGGATACCAAGTGATAAGGCCGCCTTTTGTATTCTACTTCTGTCTTTGTATTTCTATTGTTTTTTTTTATTTTCCTAACTTGATAGTGGTGTACAAATAAAGAGTTAAATAATAATAATAATAGTAATAACATCCTATCCGACAAGACGATCATGGCTAATAAGCCAGATATTGTAATAATAGACCGGACGCAGTCTAGGGTGTTTTTGGTGGACATCACGATTCCGTATGACTAGACCTCGTGAGAGCTGAGACCGAGAAAAAACGTAAATATCTTGATCTAGCTCACGAGGTTACCGCCATGTGGCACGTGGAGTCCTCTGAAATCATCCCTATAGTTATATCTGCAAATGGTTTAATCCCAGTTTGCCTAGCACACCATCTAAGGCGACTGGGGTTCCGTGGCAATTCACTGGCAGCCAAGATGCAGAAACTAGTGTTGCTGGACTCGGCTAGGATTGTCCGACGATTCCTAAGCCTGTCGCCCTGACCCTCGGCCGTCTGGTCTCCTCTGCCGGGGTTTATCCTCCGCCCGGTGAAAGTATGTATTTAAGTGTATTAATCTCTATGTATCTAAGTAAGTATATTAATGTTGTTTTGGCTCTTTTTATGTATTTATTTTGTACACGGGCGTGAGAGTAAATCTCGAATAGTAACCATTAAATTAAATCTGACTTGTGACGTTTTGGATTAAATTGATTATTAACGTCCATTAAAATGTGTGTTCTATATTTAATAAGAAAAGATTTTACTTAGTCATTTAAGCTAGTAGTTCTTGTTAAAAATAACAGCGCTCTCATCTCTAAAACTCCAAATCAGCACATCGCGCGTCGCCTTTCTCGCCGACATCTCTTTAAGGTTTAGCCTTGACCGTTATAGTAAAGTTGCAGTGCTCAGCACGTTGTTAAGATAAGACCGACCTTCCTTGTGCAGTAGTAAGTGCTGTGGTATAATAAGTTTGATGTTCCAGGTTCGATGTCCAGGGCAGTTTGAAAGTTAACCTAGTCAAGGTTGTGCTTGTAATGTAAAAAGTGTAATAATATGTGAAAAAAATGCACACGTTTTGAAATAACGTGGGGTTTTTGAAGTAAAAAACACCTCTATTTATGAGAGAGGAGAGATGCACCTTTGCATATGGAAATTTCCTTTTACGCCTTTGGTTGCCTGCAAGAAATCGTTACTTACTCCATTTATTTACATTTCTGTAACTTTTTTATCTGTGTGTACAATGAAAGTGTCTCTATTTACACGTGCATTCATTCCCCCGCAATGGGATATTGTTAGGTTGAGGCTGATTTTAGCCGTATCCTAAATCTTCATCAAGAAGAGGTAGAGGCTTCATAATTCAGGTATTAGTAAACAATTTTACCTTCAACACATTTTAATTTTAATTTCAAGCCGTTATTTTTAAAAACTATACCTCACGTTGTTCAAAATATATAATAAGGCAATAGAAAGAGGTTCAGAAATAAAATGGTAGTTCGGTTACAGTATTCGATTCGCAAAAGTTACCTTACAATGGCTTCACGCCAATAATGCAAAGATTCGACAGGGAAATGGTCGGAAACAATTAGATATTAAAACAGCAACCTTAACCTTTTTTTATTTCCTGTTCAGTTTTCTGGCATTATTGAGCAATGCAATTCGAATGAAAGCTAAAGAATTGTTTAAATTCATTAATTCAAACTAGTCCTTTTTTTTACCCAAATGCTTACTTATAGCTAAATCATTTTCTACCACCCAATCTTCTGTCTTAATGTTCTTAGAAATACTTCTATATCTACCGGTAATGTTACCTGATAATCTGATCAGTTTAATTAGTGGAAATAGAAAGTTTTCTGAGGATGAAAGGTTGCACATAGAGTTACTTACCTAGGTTGCTGAACTAATACAATCGACTGATGGCTCACAACTAGGTCACAACTAGGTCTCACAACTTACGACCCTGAGAAGACAACCGCTTGCTAAATACTATAGCAAAGCAACCAGTGTTGCCTGACCTCAAAGCAACGTACTTACATGAAGTCGGGAATCTCCCCGGGACGAGCTACAAGTGTTGTGCAAGGGAGGCACCGGTGCGTTCCTAGGACATCCCAGAGTCTCACAAAATGTATGAGGCTGGCGACAGGCTTAGGAATCGGTGAAATTTCACATAACCCAAATTCTCCCGCAGAGAATTGGGTATCTTTTAATGATCATATTAATTGTTACATTCCCAAAGTTACATTGTACTCTAGAATCAACTAGCAATCTTCGTGCATTAGTCCATTTTTGCAATTTGTATTGCGTAACGACAAACGTTGCGTGCAACGTTCGCGTTAAGACAATCCACAGAATATTGAACTAAATAAAAATAAAACATTTGTTGAAACTTATTAACTTACAAAAATTTATAGATAACAATTGATTTGTTAAATCTATAAGAGATTTCTAAAACTGGCGATAATAAAGGAGCACTAAGGATTTTGGAAGTATCTATAGAGCAAAGTCTTTGATCTATGAGCTACCAGTGACAGCTTGTTGATAACTATATATGTTATGCTAAGCAGCATTGTCGCAATGTCCCCGATTTCTGACGTCATCCGTGCTTAGGCTCACACCACGGCCTCGGAGGCATGCGGGCTAATCCGACACCCCGTCACCCTAATCGTTGCCTGATCCGAGGTTCGACCTCATATGAGGTGCCGACGTTCCCTTCGCTCCTTATGGCCCTAGGGCTCAAACTCATGACTGGCAGCACCTCTTTCCGAGCTAGAATGACTAAGTATGCCGGTATACCCCTTATTAAAATTAGATACTGACACCTAAAAGCGCAATTTGTGGAGATATGTAAAAGTTATAACAAAATAAATAAATATACTACGACAATACACACACCGCCATCTAGCCCTAAAGTAAGCGTAGCTTGTGTTATGGGTACTAAGACGACTGATGAATATTTTTATGAATAATAGACATAAATACTTAGAATATACATATAAATACACTGACCAACATTCATGCTCATCACACAAACATTTTCCAGTTGTGGGAATCGAACCCACGGCCCTGGGTTCAGAAAGCAGGGTTGCTGCAAACTGCGCCAATCGGCATAACAGGATACAAGATGAAGGATGCCGGTGTCCCCGGTACCTAAACACGTAATTAATTTATTCGTATTTAATTTCTGCAATTATATCCTTACTGGTGCTTGCAGGATACTAAATAAAATAAATAAATATATGTGATAGACAGCTGTGATAGCCCAGTGGGTAGGAGCTCGACTTCACTTTCGAGGGGCCGAGTTCGCATCCCTCGCACCTGTAACTTTTCTAAGTTATATCACTAGCTTCAAGGGTGAAGTAAAACATTGTGAGGAAGTCTGCATGCCTGAGAGTTATCCATAATGTTCTCAATAGGTGTGCAGAGTCCACCAATCCACACTGGGCGAACGTGGTGGACTTCGGCCTTACACCCTCCTCACTGTGGGACGAGATCCGTGCCCTGTAGTGGGCAGATAATGATTTGATACGATGATGATGATGATTTGATTAGAATCAGAATTTAAAAAAAATGACACTTTAGAACACTCGTTAGGTCTTGAACGTTGACTTATTCAATTAGTAAGAGATGTGTAATTACATACCGCCCTATCATTATGAATCAGGTAACGCTCTAGTTACCTTACCTGACTGCACAATAATTGTTGTCGGGAGGTAGCATTGTAGGGTGGGTGTAACTAGAAGGGCAATAGTCTTCAATTACAACTCAATCAGGTTCAATTTGCATGTTAAAATATTTTACTAACACCCTTGTTAGGGAAGTTTTGACAGTAGGTAAGTAGGTAGGTTTTAAGTGGGTGGTCAATATATTTTTAATTTCTGAATTTTCGAATAAGCTTTACGGTACGATGCCGGTCAGGGCTATGGTTTTAATATAACTGATGAACCCCTAATAGGTCATACCGTTAATATCTTAGACTGCATTTTCACCCACCAGCAGGTAAGATTGCACTCAAGTGCTGATTTGTAGTAAAAGAAAATTAAAGAAAGATATATATGTATAGGAAAGCTATTTTAAGTACATCCAATTAAATTGAGTTTACGTGTTAAATAACGTGTTGCATTATTTTGATACTAATATTATCTTACCCTGAATCATGGCAATGACCAGATTAAGAGGTGTGGTGAGGTGTGGTGTGGTTTTAAGGACTTCGCATACGTAAACAATCAGTGAACAGATCACTTTAAGCAAGACGCGAGAGGTAGAGGCCTTAAAAATTATGTGTACCTACTAGAAACAATTCATCGGATGACTATGACGACAATGTTCACGTGGTGGAAAAACTCGGCTGCGAATTTTGTACCATCTTATTACTTTACGAAGCAATCAATCAACCAACGGCATGGAGTCAGTTTAAAGTACGCGGAGAGTATTGTAATTATTACCAGGGATATGAACGGTTCCCACGGGAATGATAAAAACCGTCATATACGCGGACGAAGAACGCGGGTAGCAGCTAGTAGTTTTTATCACTCTTGAAAATTATCTCGTTTGTCTGGTGATTAGCAGGTTTCTACTACGGATCACGAGGTCCCGAAAATGGATTCTTAATGGGTCAAAAAAAACTGGTATTGGATTTGATATCAGCTCAGAGTGACGAAGTTGAAAATGTCCACGTCCGTGCCTCGGAGAGCACGTTAAGGGAGCACGTTAATCACTCCTCATTATTATCAACCCATTGCCCATTATTAGTTTTTAGGCTGCAGTCCACTTTAGACAATTGCGGATTTTTACACGTATTTGAGAACATTATCAAAAGCACTTAGGCGTCTTTTACCGTTATAACAAGTAATGTTTAATAAATTAATTAAAAACGTAAATAGCTCCAAAAAGTTGGAAGTGCGTGACGGGGAATGAACTAGGTCCCCTCCGAAGGAAGGCAGAAGTGTTAACCATTATCACGTAATAATCGTTAAAGCCTGCCAACCCGCGTTAGAGCAATGTGGTGGGTCAGTGGTCTATAATCTTTTCTTCAACGAGAGAGGGCTAACGATAAAAATGATCTTCATAAGTCATATATTATTACATGTAAAAATAACATTCCTCGTGTTAACATGTAAAACAGTAACTACTAGTAGTATAAGTAGGCGACATGTTCGCCCTATAATCCAGTTCATACACATGAATCAGTAACGCTCTACTTAACTTGGCTGCACAACGTTTGTTGTCAAGTAATCGGGTACTTTGGAGGAAAAATAACTAGATGGGACACAGTTCTTAATTTTACAGCTATATTAAACATGTTGCCAATGCAGGGTAGATTTTTGATGTCAAAAAAATAATAATTTAGTATGTAAGTTTTAAGTAAGAAAAGTCAGAATCTACCCCAGTGCCGGTGTACACATTTTAGAAATAATAGGGTGGCGATTTCATACTTTAAAACTTACACTAGAATATACGACATTAGGTGTACTCATAGTTCAGTTTAAACCTGTATGTAAAAATAAATGAATGAAAATATTTTTTTGGAATATACCCTCTGTTCCTCTGATTCTCTTTTTCTCTCTTTCGCTGCTGGAATGCTTATAAATACATCGACCTTGTATAAAACATTTTTATATTAATTATTAATTTTCTCCTTGTTCAGCTTACAATTTTCTTCATAATAATATTCTTGCATCCTGTTAAAATTATAATATGTACTCGAACAGTTCCTACGCAGATTGATTGCCAACAATATTTTCTTTTATAAATTCAATTTTTTTTTTACTGGCTAACATGAAAACATTTTTAACTTCCAACGGATAAGCGATGGGTTGTTATGAGTTTGATGAATTAGTCGTGAGTGTTCTTTACTATTTTTGATTGCAATCGCTCCAAGATGGACGCCACCACAAAATGGCGGTTACTGATTTTTTCACAGCTCACTCAATATGTTTATTTAACTAGGGCTTGACTAGTAGAATATTATGACATACCTACCATGAAAATTTTCAAATCCAAGATCACATGATGGCGTAAGTACTACAAGTTTATGACAAAACTCTCAATATGGATATCAAATAAGAGGCTTGACTAGTAACATCATCATCTTTTAATTTTTAAAGGATGAATGATGAAAACGAGCAGGCATCTCTAACTTTTCTAATTTAATTAAAAAAAATTAAAATCATTTGTTTCAACGGTAAAGGAAAACGTCGTGAGAAAACCTGCATGCTTAGGAGGTCTGCATAATATTCTGCATGTGAAATCCACCAATACGCACTGGGCAAGCGTGGTAAACAGTCCACCACATGGACTAGATGCTATATAAACCTTCTCATTGTGTTAGGAGACTAGTTAGCGCCGATAATTGTTGATATGGTGATGATTATGGTGAGATATGTTAAGTAATAATATATAAAAGTAATATAAATTACCACAAACTAAAATCACAATAGTAATACGTTGTACATGTTTACCATCTAATGCCAAATTAATATCTAGAATAACTTTTATTGATCAACCAATTACTTACGCATACTAGTGGTCGCTGACTGGTCGAAATTCGCATATTAAAGTTTGAATATTATTAAGTATTTTGTCATAGACTATAATCACAGATTTAGGCTACACTTTAAGTTTGCCTGTTTTTTTCAAACAAATTATGTTCTGCTTCTATAGGCAGTTATTGTTGGCAGGTGTTATAAACATATGGTATTACTTAGCTAGTTAAATATGTACGTAATTTTCAAGTAAAATTGCTCTAATAATATCCGTAGGTATTCCGATTACACGAATCAAACATTTTTCTGTCTTTAATGATAGAAGCCTGATACATATTTTTCAAAAGAATTGCACGCCGTCTAGATGCCTCTCGCTAATCTGACGTCAGCTTGGCGGTGCATTTTATTTTTAGTCTCTTTTTTTTTTACGTCGAACTACTAAATATTTTTGCATCGGTATCAAATACTCCTACTACACTACTTCATATTATATCATCTTTCATTTAATTTCACTACTTACCACCAGCAGTTCTGACATACACACCTTATAATAAACCAGTTTGTAAATTACGTATTCAGGAGAGTTCTCGTTTTTCTCTGAAGCTTCTACAGTGAACGGTATTTACACAGATGATTTCTTCAAAAGGTAACACAGATCCAACTAAAAGCAGTAAGGTTACTTCAGAAACGTTGCAATTATACAATTTCCTTGATTTTTCCATCATCCATAGATGCTCGCAATTGCCCCACTTTCCCCTATTCACAATTTCAACACGGTCATACTCGTACCTAGAACTAGTTTGTTAGGTAATATCGAACGAACTTAGAAATAACTAACTAATACTTGTATCGGATCTATACTGACACACATTTTGATGACTACTGACCTAAACAAGATTTCAAGGGTTTTTAGCATGCTTACGCTAAATAATAATTACGGAAAATATCTCCGGTTTTTTTTTCGCGCGCTTAGGTAAACCTATAGATAAGGTAAACCTATACCTAAGATACAGCCAGTATCTTTCGCTGCATATAGCCTATATTAAAATTTAATAAAGTGAAGATTTTCGTTTTTAAAACATTTTTAATGTATAACTTGTTATGAATTGTGAATAATTTGATAAAATTAAACGTTCACTTATTTATTCATTTTTTTGTTTCGCAAAACCTATTGTTTTAAAAAAAAAACTGTATTACCCGGCTAAATTAAAAATAGTCCATTTTCATACATATGACTCGCAGTGAGGTATAAACAAGTAGGTTAATTTTAAATAAATACCGCGTGTCTTATGTCTTGGATTATGAGCCTTATATCGATGTTATAAGGTGGGAGCAAGTGTGTTGAAAAACTGGCACAGAGCTATTAAAGTTTTAACTTCTTGTAAGAAAAGTAGCGTACATTTCTCAAAAACTCTGAATCAGCACATCGTCTATCTCGCCGACAGCTCTTTAAGGTTTAGCCTTGACACTAATATAGTATATTACTACTACGGTAAAGTTGCGCCCAGACTACGTACGTTATAAATTTGGGTACGATAGGCTTTATGACGAGTATGATTACTATACGTCTATGACATTAATAATTATGACTTCTTCGACGACTTCTACCTATAGAACGATTGTACCTATGAAGTATACGGCTTAGCTTTCAACGGACGATTGGCGCAGTGGACAGCAACCCTGCTTGCTTAGTCCAAGGCTGTGGGTTTGATTCCCGCAATTGGAAAACGTTTGTGGGTGTTTCTCTGTATATTATAAGTATTAATATATATTATTCATATTTGTTCCATAAAAGCCTGTGTGTATTGTCGTAGTCAGTGGCGTGCATAGAGGGTATGCACAGGGTATGCAGATGATATAAAATGAAGAAAATCTCCAGTATGAATTATAAAAACTTGAGGGTAGGCTTTTTATAACTCTTACAATGCCTGTCCTTAAGTTTGTTATAACTCGTACTGGAGATATTCTTCATTTTATATCATCTGCATACCCTGTGCATACCCTCTATGCACGCCACTGGTCGTAGTGTATTTATTTATTTATCTCTCACAAGATAGAAAACCTAATGTTAAATTGTAAATTATCGCTGCTAAGTTTAATTTTCTCTCGGCTTAGTCTCGGTAGAGACTATCTGCTGAACTAGTAGGAGAGTCACTACATACAGACAGAGTTGTTTTTTCAAACTTGCCAATAATAGGCCTTCTTGGAGGTATTACATTTAAATGTTTTAATTACATAGTACCATTCCAATACTTTAATTTCAATTGAGTCCGTATGTCTATGTGGCGTGCGAAGGCTTTTCTACTAATTAATTACGCGTCAAGTAGGTACAGTTAATCGGACTCTACATAAAATTCCGATCAGAAAATAAATCTATACTTTAAACATGGTTAAAAATCATTTGTTTCAACGGTAAAGGAAAACGTCGTGAGAAAACCTGCATGCTTAGGAGGTCTGCATAATATTCTGCATGTGAAATCCACCAATACGCACTGGGCAAGCGTGGTAAACAGTCCACCACATGGACTAGATGCTATATAAACCTTCTCATTGTGTTAGGAGACTAGTTAGCGCCGATAATTGTTGATATGGTGATGATTATGGTGAGACATGTTAAGTAATAATATATAAAAGTAATATAAATTACCACAAACTAAAATCACAATAGTAATACGTTGTACATGTTTACCATCTAATGCCAAATTAATATCTAGAATAACTTTTATTGATCAACCAATTACTTACGCATACTAGTGGTCGCTGACTGGTCGAAATTCGCATATTAAAGTTTGACAGAGTTGTTTTTTCAAACTTGCCAATAATAGGCCTTCTTGGAGGTATTACATTTAAATGTTTTAATTACATAGTACCATTCCAATACTTTAATTTCAATTGAGTCCGTATGTCTATGTGGCGTGCGAAGGCTTTTCTACTAATTAATTACGCGTCAAGTAGGTACAGTTAATCGGACTCTACATAAAATTCCGATCAGAAAATAAATCTATACTTTAAACATGGTTAGGCTCCTAAAATATTTATTTCTTTATTTTTACTTCTAAAACTTTGCTATTATACTTTATATAAAACACCTTAAAAGTACAACCACTTTTTGGTATAAACATTTATAAGGCGGTTGCTTGTGTAACTGCTTATGTCTACTTTTCATCATTTTGGCATGCAAAGACTTTTAAAAATGGCTACATAATACATATTTGTTTAATTTCAGATCAATATAATGGCATTGCATTTGCATTTTGTCATAAAGGGTTTTGATGTTATATTCAACTGTATCATTAAAATTGTACAATATCAATGCTAGTGCCTACAATATCAATGAAAACATGCAATCTCTTGATAATTTTGCTATACACTATGACATTATCAACCTACCACCAAAGTGACGCTCGCGTACCAATGTTATACCAATCACTTACGCGTCAAGTAAACGTTTATTTTCAAATAACCTATACTTTAAACGTGGTTAAACTACTAAAATCTTAACTTCTTTATTTTTGCTTCTAAAACTTCGCTATTATACTTTATATACTTTTTGCTATTAACATTTACTAGGCGCGATAGCTTGTGTATTTTGCTATGTGTAGGTATACTTTTCATACTTTTCAGTGTCATATACTATAATTAACAATGTCCTATCACTGGTACCAGGCTATTTCTCTATTATATGTTACTGATGAAAACTGCGATTGTGACGTGCTTTGTAAAGTACGGTGGTAAAAAACGCCAATATCTCAACTCCGGATTTGTGCTAATACAATTTATTTGTCAGAGACAACCAATATCTATAATATTTTGACAATATAGGTACGAGCCTAACATAAATAAAAAAGGAATAAATATGTTTTAAAAATGATGACGTTGGGAAAAGAGCAATTGCTGAGTTTCTTCACGGTAGAATCTGTCTTCTTCACAGGTGGTAGAGTTACTACAAACATACAGACTTGACGTTTCAAAAGTGCATAAATTAGGCCAACTGGAAATAAATGAATTTCAAATTTTACTACACAAGGGTAAGTACTTTGGTCTTATCCCGGCGTACTTTTCTGCATACCAACGACTAATTAAAAATCTCGGCTTAAATACCTGTTAGATGTATGGGTTTAATTTTTATTTACCCCATCAAATTTGCCGCACTACCATTTTATGCTGCCTAATCGTTTAGCAGTCAGGTAAGATCGTTCTTAGTACATTCAAAAATACAGCATTAAGGTGCAATATATTATTATGATATTGTAATGATATTATAAGTGGTTAAACTTCTTTGTAGCTTATTCACTCTAAACGACAACACAATAAAAACAATAATTTGTCCGTTGTAATACGCGTAGATCATCAACCCGTCTGCCCAGAATGGTGATTATGGGCAAAACCTCCCCTCCTGGAGATGGGTTGAGTTCTAGCCCCGGAACGTACCTCTTAATTTTTGGAGTTTAGTACGTTCATTTTACGTTAATATCACTTGCTGTAATGACGAAGGAAAACATCGCGAGCAATCCTGCAAAGCAGTTCTCCACAAAGTTCTAAAAAAGCTACCTAAAAAAAGGTCTACCTAACCTCACCTTGCCAGCGTGGGAGATCGCGACCTAAACCTTTCACATTGTGAGAGGAGATCCGTTCAACGTAATGGGCCGGTTATGTGTTTATGATAATTATGACTTTCGTGTATTTTAGGACTTTTGTTAGCTGGTATATTTTTAACAGAAACATCTGATGTGCAAAAACATGCACTATGTACTGGCAGTCATCTTCCTACTTGGATAGATCCTTTCAGGGGATGGGTTGCGTGGAAGAAACTTCAGCAAGGTAGCCAGTAGGCAATTAACCAAAGCACAATAATGTTAACGTAATGAAATTAGTTCCACCGGTATTTTGAAATTTGATAAAAAATATACTAAAAATAAACTTAAAAAAAATAGATTGTATATTAGTAGAGCTTTTTGAGACAGAGAATTCGTACTACCCCAATTTTTATTTCTGCAATATTGTAATGCTCTGTTCCAGCCTAAAGGGCAGGGTTGCCGGTGTAATAACAGTCACATGAGACTAAACACTTACACCTCAGGTTGATGGACACAGGCGGCATGTGGCAAGACATAATATGTGATCATTGCCTGCATGTTTCAGACGATGGTTTTCCTGGGATGATGGCTGGGGGGATGGTTACCTTCAGGGGAGGCAACTGCTTGTTCTGTCAATTAATAAGATAAAAAATTGGTTGTCTGTAAAGTCGGCTTACTGACGATAGTTGAACGTGACAACGTCGTAAGAAAATACTGATGGAATGGTTGCATTTTTCAAAAGAAAATTTTAATTTTATTTGTTTGATAGATATTATCGTTGCTATAAACAATTGACACCACGTTCACTTTTCACTGCACTTCATCCTTGCCGAAAACATGTAAATGTATTATGGTATAGAAGCTGTCCACGCGGACGCATCGCTCACTCAAGTAGGTGAAAGACAGATGTCGAACGCGGAGGCCAACTGTGCCTCTTTGTCGCTCGTTCCGCGCTCTTGCTTGCACTTCAAGCCTTGAATGGAACACCTCAGAGCGAGGTAACGCCGCATACGTCATGTTTTTTTGTGAGTGCAGCCGGCTCCATCGAATTATAAGACGTTGTCACGTCAAAAAGGGGCGAGAAAATAATATGAAATGACTATGGTTAACAATATGGCATTTCCTATTTTAAACTACAAATTATTTTTCATTAAAATAAACGTACCTACGTGATAAATGACGGCCTAAGATCTACATCAAGCTTCAGATGTAATTATAACCTCGCCATGGTATGAAAGATAACATCCAGTACGTACTATCTCAAGTCATGTCATATGATGTAATGATTTTTACCTTGCATATTGTTGTAGCTATGGTTCCCTTTTTTATTACAGTGATACAGCGTTTTATAAAAAAACTGTAGCTCAAGAATGAACGAACTACACGATTAAAGTTAATGAAATTTTAATGGGACCGAGAGCTTCCTCTTCCGAATGTAAAAAACCTTCTAAACTGGCAAAGAAACCTCGATTTAATCGTTCTACATACACAAAAAAAAACTCTACAACAACAATATAACAAATATGAGTATTATAATGCAGTATGTAATAAAATTATTAACACATTTTTTTTCTTTTTAATTACTATATTTGCAAACATATCATAATATTTAGAACTGATTATTTCTTATTGGCTGTTGCCCGCGTTCTTTATCCGCGATTTTCAAAGTTTCATACAATTCCCGTTGGAACCGTTTTCCTTGGATAAAAAGTAACCTATGTCTATGCCTATAACGCGTTAAGGAAGGACAAACAAACAAACAAACAAACCAATAAACAAACAAACTTTCACATTTATAAAATTACCTAGCATAAGATTTTTTTATTTTTCTAATATACCATCATATTTTAAAGTGATTATTTCTTATTTAGTATAGTTTGACAATATTTTTTATTACTTTTACAAACAGTTTCTAGATGTAGGATGTTAAAGATATTCAATCGGGATCACAGTAATTTTGATGAACTCTTTGATGAATACGCTGTGGTCCTGTACCCGGGACCTTTTTTAATAAACTTTCGGGAAAGTCCTGACACCATAAATAAGTAAGAGAAAATTCGGTAAGGTGCAACTTCTTACCTAATTTTACATGAGCTACTGGATTTCTTGAGTAAGTTTCAATGACTGAAAAAAAAACCAAACGGTGGAAGAGCTATGCCACTTTTCGCGTTTGTCTGTTTATCCGCTAACTCCTCTTAAGGTATGACACGGATTTTGATCAACATTTATGTAGCATTCAATCATAGTTATATCATATCCTTACTAATAAAATTAAATAAAACTAAACTGTCTGTCAGTGTTATAGGCCTTATAGGGTTTATTAAATTATTATAACTATTTCAAAATAACATAACCCGATAATCACCCGCGACATACATTTTAAAGAAATATGACTGTCTGTGCTACTTTTTTGGTTCTGGTTTTGATGGGACTTGTACGGTCAGTCTGTCAGTAGAGCTATCTAAACTTTGCCACTATTCATTAGAGCGTCTTTTTATCGCGGGAAACAGAAATTTGCGGGTGATTATTACTCTAGAGGTAGAACTATAAAGCGATAAATTTAGAAAAGCCCTAGCAACCTAAAAGAAAACTAGCAATAAAAATATAATTATTAAAAGTTTGTTGGAAAAATACTACATCCGTACTCCAGTACACATACAAAAAAATATGACAGTAGAATGGTAACACGCGAATACCTACGGATTTTTTATATTCTCGAGAGTATTTTTTTAATTCATAACTGACGATCAAAGATCCAGCAACCTGAGGCAACCTGAGGTATTTAGCCTTTCATTTATTAAGCATCATGTGTCTTTAGGGCCTGAATACAGCAATGCAACAATTCTGCTTGATGAAATAAATATGCATAACGTACTTTGCCAGACGAGCTCTGAAACAACAAGTACTGTCATTAAAAAAAAATAAGATTTCAGAATAAAAATTAAGCCTTCGCTTATTTATCGACTAAACAGATTTTCAACAAGAGAAGGGTTAAGGCCGTAGTCCACCACGCTGGCCCAGTGCGGATTGGTGGACTCCACACACCATTGAAAACATTATGTAGAACTCTTAGGCATGCAGCTTTTCTCACGATGATTTCCGTTGAAGCAAGCAATATTTTAATTACTTAAAAAAACATAGAAAAGTTAGGAGTGTGTGCTAATATTCGAACTCGGCCCCCCGAAAGTGAATTCGAGCTTCTACCCACTGACCTATTGGAGCCTCAAAATTATAAAATTGAATTAGGTGTATGACTCTAATATTATATAGCCACTGGACTAAAATAATATATAGGCAATAAACTACCAATTGAAATCTTAGAAATGTCTCCTAAAAAAATTTCAAACTTTGTACCTATTAAAAGTAAGCTTATAGAAAAGTATGAAATAAAGAACTACGTAACCGAAAAAGAGCTTGGATGTGAATTATTGCTCTACCAGGTTGCTCTTCTGATAAATTCAACATTAATTTATTTTAACTAGGCCTACTTTATAAGCACTTTTTAAAGGATAATTTTAAATGACAATGTGGGATGTTTATAACTAAAAAGAGCAACCGGCTAAGTTTGTAGTGGGCTTCTTCTATGACCAGGGCGCGTTTGGAATCCTCGTAGCTTTAGTTTTAAGTTTACGAATATGGTTATCGCCATCATCTCACTACCGTGTACACAATTCTCGTGTAATGTTCGTATCATCATAAGTGCCATCTATTTATTTCATCTCTAGGCCTACTTGAATAAAGATATTTTTGACTTTGACTTTGACATTGTAACTGCCATTAACCTAAGAACTGCATCATGTCTTACGAACAGTTGGCATGAGAGGCTTACTTGTAGAGCAATAAAAAAATACTTTGACCACCTATGAAGACCTCCCTGACGCAGCCGTAAAAGCTGTGGCTCTGTGATGTTTTAAGTGTCAGGCACCGGGGTCGACCTCAGTAGGGGCAATTTGGGAGTTTATAAATTTGGAAAAAGGTATTAGATATAAAGGTTATGATAGTATATTTCGATACACTTTATCACTATCAAGAGAAATAAAAACAAAAAAGAGATTTAATATCTTAAAAAAAAAAAAACACTCACTAGACCTTCATCATCTCTTACCTGGTGGGATTGCAGTCATGGGCTTCCTTGTAGAGGATTAAAAGTATAAAAAAAGCAAAACAGTCTAGCTGCCTATGCTTTTAAAAGCATTAACATAACATGCAAATTCTAATATAGTATCAGCTGTGTCATTAAAAAAAAATCATTAGCATTAATTTTGCAAGTCAAAGAGGCCCCTGCATTCATTATGAATAAAATGCATATATGTGACTTATACCGATTGCCACTGTATCGATCGAAAATTATGAGACGAGGGTCAAATTATATAAAAATCGTGAACGCGGAAGTTAAAAAAACAAGAGTTGTCTGGCTCTGGATTTGGCTTAGTCCGTGGCTAGTAACAACAACCACTACTTAGTTATACCACCTTGTAGATCAAGAAGTGCAACCAAGTAAATTTAGCGTTCCGGTTCATAGTAACCGTTTAGGGGGGCCTTAATATACCTAACAGCCATACCCCTAACAGGTCACTATCAGAAGAGATTGCCTCCTTCATGCATCGTCAACCTCACTGCTGAGGGTTATGATCCTTTGCTACTGAATATATAGGATATTCCTGTGACAATGTTGCACCATCTTGACCTGTCCGCGGCATGGTGCAGAACAGTGTGGACAGGTGTGCGGAGTGTGGTACTGATTTGGTCTGCCCTATGAATTTACCAACAGTTTCTCCAGGTTATCTGGGGTTCTGTGAACAATGTGTCCCAAGTATTCCAAAGTTCGTCGTAGGCAAGTGGTCGATAGCCTGGTGGAAATTTGTAGGTTCTGGACGCATTGGTTCTAAAAGCCGTCGAAGGTATTGTTAACATTTTCCTCCAGGAACACACCTCAAAGGTATCTTTGCGTTTGCGGCCTGAGGATCAAGTCGAATAAAAAAAAAATTAAAAAACATGAGATTTACATCCACGCCTACTTATTTAAAATAGGTACTTGTTGATTTTTCTTATAAAAAGTACTGATATTCTATGTAGTATTCCACGACCATATTATTTATGTAACGAAAGTAACTTCGCCTTCACCTTTCCTCTATTCTTTGGAAATTCTCCTAAAACTCCGGCACCGGTAATCAAATGGAGAATTTCCAAAGAATAGAGGAAAGGTGAAGGCGAAGTTACTTTCGTTACATAAATAATATGGTCGTGGAATACTACATAGAATATCAGTACTTTTTATAAGAAATTTGAAGTAAAGTTTGGCATTTGCCAAACTTTACTTTATTCAAATAAAGTTATAGGAGGCAATTTGATGCAGATATCTCAATTTATGAGTACAGTGAGATGATGGACGTAACTACATTCGTTAACTAAAAGCAGATTTACAAGAGTTACTGTAAAACTACGTACGTTGTCAAAAAAGTTTGTGAGCAGCATATTAGTTTTGTGTGACGCTTTTTTCGTAAATAAATAATTTTGAAAACTTACGTTCGTTATCAAGCGAAAAGTAAACAGAAGTTGAATCCCATTCAGGCTTGCCTTCATTAGTGTACTAACGGAAATTTTATTTATTGTAAAATTTAATATTGCTGGAAACAAGTGGCTCAGAAACTGCCTACAAATACGTGCAGCGGTGGACGTCAATCAGTTGAAGTGATGGTGATGATTTTATTTTGTTTCCATTAGTATTTTTTGTCATTGATCGACCTCTGACACACATTTATTGTAATAGCAGATTTTGGGGCCCTGGTCTAAAAAAATATCTACAACGACCTTAAGGTCAAAATACGAGTATTATAACTAATACCTGATTTGGGTGGAGTGAAGAGTTGTGGGCCCGAAATATCCACACTGAGTATACAGTATCGATATTTAGCTAAGCGATTTAGTGTTCCGGTGCGATGTAGCGTTGAAACCAATTAGGGGTATGACCACCATACTCTCTAACAGGTTAGCCCGCTACCATCGTAGACTGCATCATCACTTACCACCAGGTAATGCAATCAAGGCTAACTTGTAGTGGAATAAAAAAAAAAAGCTCTCTCGCTCTCCCTTTTATCAGACAGACACCCTATAGATATACATAGTTCGTTCAATTAAAGGTGATTAAGAAGGATTAGAATTATGACGATTATGATTATATTGATAAACGAAGTGGTAATTTATAGATGTTTGTGTCGAAGCTGGGTATTAATAAAAATATAAGCGTAATACCACCAATTGAAGACTTGTCTCAACCTGTCTGTTTAACATGAGATAAATCATTTTTGGGTGAGTTTTTTGTGTTCTTTACGCAGGTTCCATATAAATGCTTAAGCTTGCAATTATATTACAAGTACATTATTGCTAGGTTCAGTAAAAACCGCGATTTATTCTCGGTTATGTGCTTAAAAACCGGTTAGGTAGAACGTTAGTTTTTACTTGCACGAGTATGTTCTCAGTTTTCGCATCATCCTTATATATAAGTGTGTTTGAGTAGATTTACAATTATTCTATTGTTTAGATAGAAGAGGAAATAATGTTTGTTTTTAATACAGTGCTTGTTGCCAGCGTATTATTATTTAAATGTGATGCCGGGATTGGTAAGCTCAGTGATTTTCCAATACTTTTTTTTTGTTATTAAAGCCATTAAATAGCCTATGCCAAGGCACAAATAACAATTTATGCTAATATTATTTGAGTTTTAGTAGGTTGTTTTTTTAAAACAATATAATATTATTAGATTATAAAATACAGGTCTAGTCCGTGCCTGAATATATACAATGTAGAGTTCAGTTGCAAAATAAACAAAATGGAAATATCGCTCTATGATTTTGGAAAAAACTGTAACTGTTTCTTTAAGTTCAGCGAGCGATAAAATTTATATCACTAGCTTCTGCCCGCGACTTCGTCTGCGTGGACTTCATAATTGGGTCTAAAGCTTCGCTCGTTAACAATTTTTAATCCTACCACGGGAACTATTTGAGAGATCGATATAGAAAGAACATATCCTTTTCCATAGCAAAGGCAACATGCATACCAAATTTCAAAGCTGTCTGCTTAGCTCGTAAACAATTTTCAATTTTTCCTCGGAATCAGGACAAAAGATGTTCTTATGTTCTTTTCCATGTCAAATGCATAAAATGCACGCCAAATTTAATCGAAATCCGTTCAGCCGTTTTTGCATGATTGAGTAACAAACTAACCAACAATAATAGTATAATAAAACACGTTTGTCTGTGCGTCGTTCAAATTAAATTTTTTTCAAGATGGCCTAATTTATAGCCACTTTTGAAACGTCAATACTGTGTGTTTGTAGTGACAATCAATGGTTTATAAGGCAAAGGTGTTGCTCATTTCCAATATCAACATTTTTCAATTTAGCAATCATTATTTAATTTTTTTAATATTAAGCGCTCGTTCAGACACGGCGGGAACCGCGCGATTATAGAATCGCATGGAAATCGCGCGGGTCTTATTTATATGAGTTAGTTAGTAATCGTTCAGACATAACCGCGCGGTTAATCAAGCCGCGCGGTTACCGCAACCCAACCGCCAGAAAATAGAATCGCGCTGCTCCCGCGC
This sequence comes from Pararge aegeria, assembly GCF_905163445.1. NCBI lineage: Eukaryota > Metazoa > Arthropoda > Insecta > Lepidoptera > Nymphalidae > Pararge > Pararge aegeria. Next base: position 6,840,848 of record NC_053194.1, read on the forward strand.
GTTTCTATTACTATGGAGTCTTTACTTCGCGTTCAGTTGCGTTGCGGATACCGCGCGGTGAGCACGTCACTGTTCGCGAGTTCGCCATGGATCGTTTCGACACTGAACTATTTATTGATGAGGTGGAGAAGAGACCTGCAATATGGGACATTCAGTGTGATGATTACTCAAATAAAATTATCAAGAACCGAGCTTGGCAAGAGTTGGTGGAGATATTTGGAAATTGCGAAGACACGGTGGAAAAAAAGAATATTTTAAGTAAGTAGGTTTATTCACCAAAAAATAATTGACAGAATTATGTTATAATTATTGTTATGAAGCGTATATTATACTCTCCGTATACTTTAGGTACTTAAATAAATATAAACAAACTTCGGCTGCTTTATGCAGACATTTCGAGCATTTTTCAAATGAAGGTCACAACGGTATTACCATATTTCGTTTGTTTACATTTAGTTATGTACCTAAACATTACAAGTACGGTATGTTAGTTGCAGCTATATCTTTGTGTCTTGCCATGGAACACGCCCATCATTCACAAAGTAATGAGCGAATTTATCTCTGATATTCAAAGATGACGGTGTCCCTCTTCCCGCATGCAAGGTATTGAGATTAGTCATGGGTGCATTATATAAAGTATCTTTAAATTTTAGACCATCTCTAGTCCGCACATAGTTATGTAGAACACAAGAAGCTTTTATTATATCTTCGGCAAAATCTATGTTTACATTTATAGGCCTATGAAAGATGCGCCATTTGTTCGCCAAAATACCAAAAGTGCACTCAATATTACGTCGGGCTCTCGATAACCTATAGTTAAAAATCCTTTTTTCATATGGTAAACATTTGCCTGAATATGGGCGCATTAAATTTTCTGCTAAGCCGAAGGCTTCATCTCCAACTATAACATAAGGCATTGGTGTTAGGTCTACATTAGATATTGGTTTAGGTGTTGGTATGTTTAATGATTTTTCTGTCAGGCGTTTATAAAAAACCGAATTTTTAAATATAGCAGAATCACTGCTTTTGCCATAAGCCCCAATATCAACATAAGTAAAGCAATAGTTGGCGTCGCAAAGTGCTAAGAGCACTATGGAAAAGTAATGTTTATAGTTATGATACAAAGAACCCGAATCAACAGGCTTTATAACTCGGATATGCTTGCCGTCTATAGCACCAATGCAATTTGGAAAATTTGCATATCTCTCAAAGTCTCGTGCTATTGTCTTCCAGATATCTTCAGTCGCTTCGGGCATGACTATGTTTACCAACTTATTCCACAATGATTTACATACTTCGCGGACAATTCCAGTAATCGTCGATTTTCCTAGGCGGTAATTGTAGCTTAGTTCTCCAAATGAACAACCCGTACCAAGATATCTGAAACAAGAATATTATTAATAATGTTATTATTTTTAGGTACACAACTCCAAAAAAAATGGAAAAATATACGAGATTGCTACAATAAAGAATACAAAAAAGAAAAAACAACTCCTTCTGGTTCAGGTGCTCGTAAAGGAGCCCGATATATGTATTTTTCAAGATTATCTTTCCTGCAGAATAGTGTAAGTAATAAAGACACTACAACTAATATTGAAGAACAGAATGAAAGGCAAAGTGAGGAGACAAGTGAACTAAACGCCAATGCAACCGAAGCCACTGAAATACGTCCCCCTAAACGTAAGAAAACACAAGTGCCAGAAGAAAAAATAGCGGTTTTAATAGAAAAAAGTATCGAGTCACGAAAACATTTTCAGAATGAACTTCAAGAAAATAGTATTACCAAGCAAGATGACGACAAACTCTTTTGTTTGTCGTTATATAAAGAACTCAGAAAAGTACCAGAAAATAGGCGTTTAGCAACCAAAATTGAATTACTTCAAGTGATACAAAAAGGACAAAGCTTACCACCCCCTCTTCGCTACAATACTCAGCAGATCACACCTACGTATTGGCAAGGACAACAGTATACAAGCCCGCAAGGATATTTTACTACATCTGGATCATCTCCTCCTGTTCCGGCACCGTCACCGTCACCATCGCAATTTAGTTCTGGCTCTCAGTCCTCTACAGTTATAGAAAATATTTATGCTGATTTTGAAGAACAATAAATAAATCTTACCTTAAAGTTATTACGAGTTTCTCTTCCGGTGACACGCTTGGCCTCAAATGCGTTTCAGAGCATGAAATATCTTGCCTGATCAGTTCAATTAGTTCATCAAAAGATTTTATTGACATTCTCAAATAGTCAAAAAATTTGTTATCATACATTCTTAATTTGGGATATAATGTTACGAACTGACCATGTACTAGTCGGTCACGTAATATTGGATGCACCCAATACCGCCTTTTTCTTTTCTTTTTTTTAAGGAGCAACCACAGTAAACACACTTCTTCGTCGACCTCCATTTTGAAACTGACGCTTTACCCGCACGAAATCGCATACTAACCGCGCGTGTCTGAATAGCATCACAATTTTGCGGTTTGAAACCGCGCGATTCGTAAACGCACGATTCCCGCATGTCTGAACGCACGCTAATGCTGCAATTAATGTATATTTAACCCAAACTAAGTTCTTCCACCTTAATTTTCCAACGGTGCGATTAAAACGCGTAGTTATAAAATTTCCACTCCATGGTTGACCTCCATGGTCTACACGTCAAAGGAACAAATAAGTTACTCGCTCTCTATGAGAGATGCACACTTGTTCCGTTTACCGGATTTAGCCATCTCAGGTGTGGCTCGCGGTCTTGATGCTGGCTCCCTGATATATGAGATGTCAAAGCACGTTGAAAACCTTTAAAGCACCTGTCTTTGTTCAAATCATTATATCAAATCAATCCTTTTGTTTCCTGGTTCAAAATTCTAGTTTATGTGGAAAAAACGGTGTAGTCGATTGCTCCCAGATATTTTGGTCATTAATGGCTCAATAAATGTTAAAGGTGTTTTCTTCAATGTTGAAATTTTTTGAGTCTTCCATGCAGATGAATGAATTTAGACGTGACTTTTAATAGCAGGCAGAGAAAAGGGAATACAAGAAGTACGTTCATAGTAGTACAAAAATAAATGAAGAAAATTTCTAATATAACTCAATTACTGAATTCCAGTTTAGCAACTTTTGCAGTTATGAATTATAAAGGCTACGCTACTACGCTATAGGTACAATACAGACATTATAATTTAGTAAGGGTATGCAATGTATGAGAAGCGGTAATAGCGCCGTTGGTTGGACTTCGGCTTCATTTTTGAACCAACGAACGCACCTCTAACTTTGCTAAGTTATGTGCGTTTTTCAGTAATTAAAATATCACTTGCTTTAACCGTGAAGGAAAACATCTTGTGAAAAAAGACGTATGAAGTCCACCAATCTGCACTGGGCCAGCGTCGTAGATTACGGCCTGACCCTATGGGTAGATATGATAATGACGATGAAGTATGCATAGTAAAAAAATATTAGATATTTTGTATAAATATAAATTAATTTTACGGAAGTCTTTATGTTAGAACACTATTTGTTCTTCTTTTATTTAAAAATAGGGCTAGTAAGGGTTCATTTTAATAGTTAAAGATTCCGAGTTTGGAGTGAGACATAGGCTACTTTTTATACTGGAAAATTGCCTCTATGAATTTTTTCTACATACAGGGTGTTCTTGGACATTGCCTACATCGGGATTCTTGTTTATTTTAAGTATTATTCTTTTTTCAATATTTATTTTAGTTTTCTTTTAACATATTTTATAATTCCAACGTTTCAAATATAAGAGATTTGAACATCTTTCAATATTTGTATAATAATTTAGATAGAAATCGATCGGGTCATCTACTACTATTATTTGACTACGGAACCTGTAAAGCAAATTATGATTCACCAATAAGTACCTACAATGCTAATAATTCCCAATCGGAGATTATACTTGAATAAAATACATAATAAAATAAATTAGTATCATGCATACTATTTATCACAGTGACTAGATAGAATAAAGCATTATTTTAAATTGAAAAATGAACCAGGATCACTTGTTGATATTGATAAAAAAAAACCATATTATTACTATGTTATTAAGTCCTGTTTTACCACTTCAGGGCAAACGCCTCCATTTACGACTCAACGGACAAGCGCTTTATCTTAGTGCTTCTACACACTACAGTGGTGAAATTAGCGACAATCTCATTTCATTTATTTCAAAATAGCTGTAGCCCTCTTCTACGTCCGCTTTAATTACGGTTTTTTACAAATTTCGTGGAAATCGTTTGTTTTCCTGGGATAAAAAGCCTTGTTTACTCTCCGTCCTTTCAACTAACTCTATGCCGTAAGTCAAGTTGATTGGTTACGTAGTAAGGGCATTAAGAACAAACAAACAACACTATAAGAAATAAATGAATTTTCAATTTTGAATTTGAATCTTTAACCTAACTTTACAAAAACTTTTGCAACATGAAATTTGTAAAAAAAGCATCTGAAAATGTATATGGAAAGTCGATAATATTGAAAAATAAAGACCGGAAGTACATCAACTCCACATGGCAGAGCGTTGGTATGTACAATAACAGCAGTAAGCAAATTAGCTGTCGCCAAGCAGCTTTGCTGTGTTCCGGTCTGGTGTAATTGCAGACATAGATAGACACAGTGTGGCAGTTTTCAGAACATGTCTCTCGCATACCCTACGAAGTGTTATTCTGTTTATAGGCAATGGTTTTGAATACATTTCCTCATAGCATCTTGTGGGCAATCTGCTTGGTCTCTGAAAAAAACAGAACAGTCCACGTATCACAGTGCGCCAACTCAAATGCGAGTTTCTAAATGAAATCCCCACGAGAGCGATTTCCTTCTACAGGACGATACGTGTTACCTAATCGCACGCTTTAAAACGCCTAATTTGTACAAGCTCTAAACTCTAGCTTACACCAGTCCCCGCGCTTTTAATAAAAAGATAGGTCGTAACATTTCTCGTAGGTTCTAGGCCTGTCCGGAAAATCGTTCGTTTGTGGGGGCTAACTAGGAATTTATAATTTCCGAATTATGTAGTTTATTTTTTTTCCAGTGGACACACTACAAAAATGCAGCATAAAAAACGATGAGTGCATGAGTGCATCATTCCAAAAATCAGTACGCGAAATCGGCAGCGATGGTATTCCTGAACTAGACATACCTCCCATAGATCCCATGCACATCCAAAATGCATCTGTAGTAATATTGGGAGGGATCACAGTAACCATAACAGAGGGAGTCGTTAAGGGAATCAGTAAATGCCAAATAAAAAAATTGCAGTAAGTAAAAAATTATTATTATCTAAAACATCTACGCCTATAAGAGTTCACTGCTGGACTATAGTCTTACAGGTATTAGTAGCACAGAAGACGCTGCTGTCCATTCCTTTCACGCCTCGTATGATACCCGCGGGAAGAGCAGAGGTTTGACCACTGTGTGTCACTATGATCTACTGTGAATTTCAAGTAACTGAGTTTTGCCTGGGCTCATTTCTAAAACTGAGCTGATTGTTGAATGAGAATGTTGATAATCTAGGGTTTCAATGAGGTTTGCAATTAATTGTGTAATAACTTTAGTTTTAAAAAACCACCCTTGTAAGGTCGAGGATTAAAGATGGTTAAATTGTAGGAATTTTCTTATTTGTCCCTCTTACCTGTCCTCTCAGGGGGACAGATAGGAATTATAAGTGCGATTTGTCCCCCTGCTCCCGACGAGAAGACAGATCAAATTAATTATTTCCGGTATGTCCTCCTCTGTTTCTTCAACCAAAGGTTGTCTACAAAGTTGTTTGCGCATATATTTTGTCTCACTGTTTGTTGTATTAACCTACCTTTCTATTTGTGTGTGCATTAAAGACTTCTTCTTCTTCTGCTTCATCTGTTTTCTTAGCACGTCAGATGGGATAAGAAATTTGATCTGTCCCCTCGTCTGGAGCAGGAGAACAGAATAGAAATCGAATACGGACCACCACTCGTGCTATAAACATAATATATGAGCATTTGTAGTTTGCAATACTATGTTTATCATTCTCATCTAAGACCTCGATAGGGTTCTAGTATCACTGCTTGCAAATTATTTTCCTGTTATTTATTACGATGATTTGACAGGTAAACAGATTTTTGCTTAGCGAATGTTCTCTTAACACTTAGAGTATATACCTATAACAGTGGCGTCACTCGTGAAGAATCATTTAGTTAATCAATTTCATAAAATATTTGAGATATATCAAGTTATAGTTATTGATAACTATAAGTTTAATTATTTACCCACTTTATAAAATTACAGTAAGCGATTTTACAAATTCTTCCGCCTGTAGAAAGTTTCATTCACAGCGAGTTAAAATGGGTTGAATATATGTAATGGAAAATTTAACTGTTGTTTACGAAATCTTCGTCAACGGACGAAATCCTGAGCCACCGCTAAAAAATATAAACCAGCCAAATTGAAGACCACTTTTAATTTTGATGTTAGTTTGAAAATGGAAGAGGTTTTAGACGGCCCGTTGACGAGTTTCCTTAAGTTTTTATTACTCCATAACTATATATATTTTATTAATTATTTACTAGGTATTGCCTACCACTTCGTTGGCACGGAAATTTTGATGTGTATGCTTAAGTTATTCGCTGACCCATGAACTACCACAATGCAAAAAACATGTCGATCTTTTACTCTGTGAAAAACAAAAATAAAACTTTTAAATGGGTTATTGACAAGATGACGAATTTTAAATGAACTTTATACACGACAGTTTCAATTTTACAAACAAAACCATTTCACGGAAACCCCAATTTTTTTCGGGATTCGTCCGTAGTCTACGTCCTATTCCAGGTTATACTCTGTGCACATCCTATCCGATTGAGTAACATACATCTGCACTTTCGCATTTATAATATTAATAAGTTTAGATAAAAAACTGACAGATTTTTTAATCATTTGATTCGAAAATAAATGATTTCAGTATTGATTTGGACAAACAAGTTGGCACGCAAGAAGTCCTATGTGACCTGACAATCAAAGGGCATGTCACTATCGGGGGTTCGAGTCCAACTATCAAAGGTCTCTTAGGAACTTCTTCGATTGATGGCAACGGGAAGGGCAAGGTGAAACTTGGTAAGTAATCCCTACTAATATTTTTGAAAATGCAGTAGCGTGTTCTCTGCAGTGGCTTGCTCTTGTTTCACGCAGCATTTGTTACTAAGGAGTCTAAGGACTCTACCTACAAATATTTCAATGACTTATAGGATACACACAGGGTATTTTTTTTTAACCACCGAGACAAAGTTAGTTTACTTTATTTCACTTAATATTTTAATTTAATTTATTTTGTTGACGACTTCATTTATTTTATTGATTTTGCAGTTTTTACTTGTATGATAACTTTTTATTCATGCTTTCATTACAGTACTCATTTGAAACACCGAGTTGTGAGTAATACTTTAGTAAATATTACTTAAATATATAATACTTTAGTAAATAGTACTTTGACTTCTAGCTTAGATAAAAAGTATAATGATATTATTTGTGTTACGATTAGACTATACTTATAGGTGCACATAACAGGCTATGTGCAGATTACTTATTTATCTAGTAGTCTAATTAGAGGGTTACTAATTTTGCTCGCCAATATGCGCGTGTCCAATGTGGTGGGTAAGCTCTTTTTATCTCTACCCTGATTGTTAGTTGTTGTGAGACGCCGATTCTTAATCGGAGTGTGTCAGACCTACCGCGAACATTGCAGTATGTCTTTATATCTAATTTTATAATGGCGTTATCTTACGAACTCGCTTTGGAGCAGCTTGCTGTGTCTATGCTTTCAAAACCGTCTCTCCTATGAGAAGCTACAGGAATGTGCCTAGGAGTAGGACGTTAATAGGCTCCAGGATGATGCTTATCATATAAATTAACTAATGATACTGAATTTTAAGTTGATCGTACAAAAAACCGCAAATAATGCAAATGACGTCAACTGCATAATACAATATAGGGATCCCAAAACCTTATCAAATTAATATTTAACCTAACTCTAAACTTCACTTATTATAAATGTAGTTATTACACAATAGTTAATGACCAAAATAACTTATACCTGATTGACATTCTATCATAATATAGTTTAAATTTACTTATATAACGATAGGTGTTTTTTTCCTAAATTAATTGTTTCACAACATTTGTTTCTTATTTCAGTATGTGGTTCTAGTGTACAATATTAAGGGAGGTATAATTAAGTTTTTGTGATTATACATCAGCGGGCTACACATTATTATAAAGATTCTCTTAAAAATAAATACAAAGATGATTGGTATAATAAGTTGTTATTACTTAAACAGTTACGTCACAAGTACGTGCCATCCACTTTAAGGATATTTATTTTTAGATATTACGCAAAATACAGTTGTGCAATCTAGAATTTTTACAATTCTCAATTTTTATTGCAATAAGATGGGGTAAAGTGCAGGATAAGGTTGAATTCATCCCATATTATTGCAATCTACCACCTCAACGTAATTTTTCCTTCAACTTAAGTTATTTTTAACTATCGTAACGTTCAATTATTAAGATTAGCGAACTTTAAGATGTATACAACAGAAATAAAGATTACATTAATATTTATTTTTGTTTCTTTATTTTTATTCATAACATAAAACTATAAATTTTAAAAATGTAATTTTAAAAATAAATTGATAGGGTATGTACTAAGCGGGCAGGTGATATAAAATGGTTTAAATCTCCAACTTAAGAATTGGCATTGGTAAGAAACTTAAGAATTTGCATTGGTAAGAGTTATAAAAAGCCTATCATTTATTTATTGTAACTCGAACTGGAGATTTTACCATTTACCCACTAAATGCATACCTTGTATGCACGCTTAAGGTATTTAAAAAATAATTTGTGAAATAAATTCTTACGTGTAATAGAAATTCTATCGCATCTAATACATCTAATAAATTTTTTATTAGAATTAATAATTAATTTTTAATAAAGTATCTTTCTAAATATCCCAAAAATGGACGTGTAACCTAAGTAATAACCTTGCTAATATTTTAAATAGGAAACCAAAGGATAATATCATATTCATTATCATATTCTTTTGATATCCGAATTATAATAATTTACGAAAACGTTGATGCATTGTCATCTGTAATGTAAGTTACATTACAGTTGACAATGCATCAACATTTTTTGTCTGGAAACACATATCTTTCGACGTTGGCCTTTAGGCAAATCTAAATGATAATGACTCTTGAGCCTAGACCAAACGACCTTTTAGGCGTAGCTGTTTGACGACTTTGTTACTGACTAGAAGGTGATTTGATTCTTGAGTCTACATTGTGTCTTTAGCATATCTACTGCTGTTTATATACATGCATATGCATAGATAATAAAAACAATATGCTTATTATCAGTTTAATTTTCGAGATTTTTATTACAGATTTTTACGGATAAATGTTAATATTTCCGAAAACAAAAAGTTTGATTAAGCACAAAGGTTGGGGGTTAAAAAATACTTACTTATCGTACGGAACTTAGTATTTATTATTATTATTATTATATAATAGACTAAACAGCTTTCGCTCTTTGTATTTTTGATATTTGCACTGTGACCCCAGTTGTTACCCCAGAACGTAAATTCGTCTAAGAGAATAAAAATACTGTTATTTCATATTATGTATTAAAAAAAACTTATCAAAATTGTCTCAGCAGTTATGACTTTTTTATGTATTTTATGAGATAATAAAAATTATACCTATATACATTGCCTATAACCTGAGCTAAACTTCGTAATGCATGCAAGGAACACGTCCTTAACGTAAGACGTACAGCCTAACCTTGTGTCCATCAACCAGAGACGTAAGGCTCATGTGCCTGTAATCCCACCATTTGGACTAAAACACAGCATGGCAACAATGCTGCTTGGCTGTATAAATTAGCATGACATGAGCTGCAGGTACTTCCCCGCACGAGCTCTGTCACAAAAAGCTCTACTTCTCCACAAACCTGAAACAGAAACAAAACAAGTCTATCACAAATAATTTTATAATTATTATTTGTTTTTTTAGCTACACTTCGAATAATTGTCATATCTCTATATATATATTTCTTGTGTGCGTGTGTATGTCACTGAACTCCTCCTAGACGGCTGGACCGATTTGAATGATTTTTTTTGTATACGTTTGGGTGGCACCCTGGATGGTTTAGATTGACAAATTAGCCCGACAGAGCCCGGCGATGGGGTCCGCTAGTAATTTTATAAAATTAAAAGGCATATAAAAATTTTCGGAATAGACTGGATTTTAACCCGCGACTCTGGTAATTGCGCCATGGCGCTTTTTTATATGCATTTTGAATTTATAAAGTACTAGCGTACCCAGCCCCAGCTTGCCGGGCTAGATATATCTTTATTTTATTTAAACAATAAACTTACATCATTAAATTTTTAACTTAAGTCTCATAATATATTAAATAATTTATTTCTCTCCGTATTCCTTCTCTTCTATTCTCTTCTCGAGCGGGTGAAAATTATTATCTACACCCATGTATACCCAACAAAATAATATCATCATAGTAAATAAAAGCTGTATTTAACAGTTCAAAAATAGGAGCAGAAAAAACTTCAGCAGAACGCCTTAGCACGGCAACTAGAAAAAAATATTGTTTGAACTTGTATTTTCAAGGGCATAAGTATTCTTAAGGCCTTCAAAATACTTGCAAACCACAGAAAGATTACCTGACCTTAAAGTACATATAAAATGAGTTTTTTTTTAACTTTTAAAATAACTACGCTTTTGAAGCCGGTTCTCAAAAATAACATTTTTATTTGGATTGTGAGTGAACATGAAGTAAAGAATCTCGTCCTTTTTTAGAATTGATTAAATCACTTGTTTTTATTCAGGATATTTTAAACATAAATATCCGCATTATTTCCAAAATAACAGTGAATGGACATCTAAATCATGTACGTTACTAAATATTATGAAACCTTTGGATTTCCAGATAAACTGTACCTGAATTTCGATTTTCCAATTTATCCTATTAAGAAAGAAGATGGTAACACTTATTTTAAAGTTTTTTACGAAAATGTGGACTACAAATACGACATTGAAAAAGCTACTTTCGCGGCCGAGAAGATTTTGATTGGAAAAGACGATATCAGTAAGTTTTTATTTCCTCATTAGATTTTTGTAACGAGTCAGCCTTTGACTGCCATTTCACATGCTGGTAAGTAACGATGCCGTCTAAGATGGTAACGGGCTAACCGCTTTAGGGGTATTCAGTTTCTATGCGATGTCGTATTGGAATGTCAAATCTCTGCAGCACATGTTCATCGGTAGGGTGGTGACTCCGAGAAACATGCACCTCCCACCAGACCAAACCAGAGGTTCCATCAAATACTGGAACCAGGATCCGTAGTCGATTAAAACCAGCAAACCAATTATTAAATGAAAAGCAAACAAAAAATTGAAGAAAAAATGCATGCTCATTTTAAATACCAAAGGAGGGCTGACGGAGTCAAGACAAAAAGATCATCTCGACCTTCGGTTACCGGTATCAATATTAAAAATTGTTGTACAATAGTAGGCAGTAGTGCAGAACTAGTTTTTAAGATGGAATCATTAAAAACTAATTAAATAGCTTTAAACTTTAATAAATTAAGAAAAATTTTAAAGGTAGTTAAAGTTATATTTTATCTTAATTTAACTTCTTTCGCCGAATTAAAAGTGGCAAATTGGATCTAAATTAACGATATTATTAGTATTCGAGTTTTACTCTCACGCGCGTGTACAAAATAAAGAGCCAAAACAATAATATACTTACTTAGATACATAGAGATGAATACACTGAAGTATACATTACATAAATACATATTTGCACCGGGCGGAGGATTATGCCCCGGCAAGGGAGACCAGACGGCTGGGGGGGGGCGATTATTATTTATTATTATATTCTTTATTGCACACACAAAAACAAAATACACAGAGAAACACAATAGATAAAAAGAAAAAAGAAAAAAAAGTAGTTAGTAGGTGGGCAAAGGCGGTCTTATCGCTAAAGCGGTCTCTCCCAGACAACCTTTGTCGGAAGTAGTTGTTATAAGGAACATAAAGTAGTTGTTATTAATTTATTACGAAGTTTTTTTTTTTAATTCTTGTATAGATTCATTGTATGCCTGTGGGATGTTTATCTATGTCTCTATCTGACTGCTCTTATTAAAAAAAAAAACACTTGCTTTTTGAAAACTGAATAATACCAAATAAATCAATTACATATTAATAAGTGAAGCACAAACTTTGTGCCCCTTTATACGGAAAATTGCGCAGACAGAGGAGCATAAAATAAAAAAGTTTATTTTGTAGTTGGAAGGAGTGCAGAACGCTAATATTTTTTTTAAATTATGCATAAAACATGCATTAAATCAATAAAAATTAAATACACCACCATATACTCGTATTTGAAATAAACACGCATAGGTATATACTCTTTTTTATAAATTTTTTGGACTATTTGTGGAAAATAAAATCAGGCAAACTAACAGTGCAGCCTTGGCAAAATCTGTGATTAAAGAAGTATATCTTTAACAATAGAATCTTAACAAATTTACAATTTAAGTTCATTATATCCAAATTTCGATAAGAGGGCGAACACTAGTATAAAATTAAAATATTAACTGAAAAAAAGACTACGTCTGTTTTATATGTATTTCGTCTTTGTTTGGTGGAATGCTTCGGTTTTGGCACGTTGCTGGCCAAGATGTGCCGCCACGTGTTTTAGCTGTCCGTTATTATGCCGTGTGGAAACCGAATAGGTGTTCGGGCTTAAACACCCCTATATCCCGCAATTATGTAAGACTTTCCAGCAGAGCTAGCACAGTCATGAGACAAAAATTATTGTAATATTTAAAAAAAAATTGTTTCATTTGATCTCCAGGATATAATCTATGTCCTTTAAAAGTTTCATTAAGGTCCGTGAAAAGGTAAAGCACAAACAGACTGACAGATAGGGTTTTACGCATTTATAATATAAGTATAGATCAATTAGTTTTTAAATTAAAAAATATATCAATTTAATGTCTCTCACTTCAAAAAGATGCAGTTTCAATTAAACACCACCCTATTATCTTATATCTTTACACGAGCAATTCTTGTATGTATATAATTGGAATCTCGGAATCGGCTCCAACGATTTTCATGAAATTTAGTATACAGGGATTTTCGGGGGCGATAAATCGATCTAGCTAGGAATCATTTTTAGAAAATGTAATTTTATTCGTGTTTTCCGGTAATAACCGATTTGGTGCAGACGAAGTTTCACGGGTCAGCTAGTATTTTTTTAAAAGCCGTGATGGTTTAGGACTGCTGCCGCTCTTAAGGGAGTAACACGTTCGATCCACAGCACGCGCCTCTAACTTTATAGAGAATGCACGTAGCGTTTTAAGTAATTAAATATCACTTGCATGCCTGCAAGTTTTTCTTAATAGATTCTACCAATCCGTATCATGGCCAGCACGTTACCGTTCTCATTTCAAATTCAAATTCAAAATTTATTTATTCATGTAGGCCTATCACAGGCACTTATGAAGCGTTCATACATACGAGTATATGTTTACATAATTGTAAGGGAATGGTGATAACTTTGTTCGCCAACTTAAACCTAAAGCTACGAGGGTTCCAAACGCGCCCTGATCTAAGAAACTCTAAGAGCATTCTCAGAGGAGATCAGCCAGAGGAGAAAACCCACTATAGGGCTCGGCGACCTGCAGTTGGCTGATAATGCGTTGATGATGATTATTATAAATTGCTTACTCAAAATACTTTTATTTTTTATTTACAGCTCAACTTGTTGTTCCTTATTTGAACACAAATTTTAAAACATTGATGAAAAATATCGGTAAGAATTTAATGGACAAAGCCATGGAGTACTTTCACGATTTTTCCAAGAAGTACTTCGAAGGCATCCCAACAAAGAATTACATCACCGAAGATCTTTCAGACTACGTTAAAAACTAATAGCAAGTAAAAAAATATATATGTAATAAATAAATAAAAAATGTTAATTAAATGACTTGTTTTATTCTTGCACACTTGACTAATTTTTATGTTCGCACCTATATATGTTTTTGCTATTTGCCAAAGCGCGTACTGATAGCGGAAAACAATACGGACAGTTATCCACAAAACCTTTAAAGGCGCTTTGGATTGTTTCAACTGAGTTGAACTTTTTCTCTTGCAAGAAGTTATCCCTATTTAAAAAAAAATGGTAATCTGTTGGAGCAAGGTCCGTTAAGTACGGTGGATGTCTAAGACATTCAAATTGAAGCTCTTCTAATTTGTGTATGTGTGATCTAGCGTTGTCCTAAAGCAGCAGTGGCCTAGAGAGATTAATCAGCTTAGGTTATTTAGCAGCTAGATTTACAATCATGTTTTGCAGATGATGACAATAGACATCAACCGTTATCGCCTGACCAGGTTTAAGACTTTTAAACGACACCGGCACTAGTCCACCAAACGCTCACAGTAATTCATTTTCGAGTAATTTTCGCTTGGGGCAGGATTTCGCTAGTTCGCCTGGGTTACGCCATTGCCTTGAACGTTTCCGATTATTGTACAGGATCCACTTTTCATCACAGGCAATGATTCGATTTAAAATCCCTTTACTATTGTGCCGGTTGAGTAATGTAAAACAGCAGTAAACGCGCGTTTTCCGGTTTGCTGCACTTAATTCATTAGGTACCCACCTTTGAAGCTTTTCCACCTTTCCAATTTGTCTCAAGTGTAGAATTTCAACTAACATTAGTGGTAACATGTTATATACGGGTATATGAACGCTTTTTTGAACATATTTTAGGAAGTATTTTCACAGTCAGAACCATTTACTTTTTGTATTTATTCCACTACAAGTCCTTGACTGCAATCTCAACTGGTGGTAAGTGATGATGCAGTCTAAGATGGCAGAGGGCTAACCTGTTAGGGAGTATGGTAGTCATATCCCTAATTGGTTTCCACGCGACGTCGCAACGGAACACTAAATCGCTTAGCGGCACGTCTTTGTCGGTAGGGTGGTAACTAGACACATCCAAAGCCAGACCAGACCAGACTAAAGTTAATTCAGAAATTATAAATTTTCTAATTGCCCCTGCCGGGAGTCGAACCTGGGGTCTCCATTAAAGTCGTAGCACTCACCGTTGCGCCCGGGAGGTCGTCATAAGGAATACCTCTCAAAGTTCAATGTATGGAAACTCTAGACACGTTTAAAATATCCGACAAATTGTAATACATTGATCTCTATTAGTATGTGCTGTATCAAAATAATGTTTAATGCGCCATTTTGAAGATTTTTTTTTAATGATAGAAAATAAAATTATTATTTTAATATTAAAACTAGATGTTGCCCGCAACTTCTTCCGCGTTTGTGTTTGTTTGAAAACATCTATTTTGAAGAGTGTATTTGAGAAATGTGTGGCAGGGCCAGCAGTCGATTGCGCTGACTAAGCAATGTTATGGACAGCTTATGGGGTTTGAAGCAGAATTTAGTATACTTTGGCTTCAGCTTTAATTGCTAACAACGAATAGTAATCGATAAGATCAGAGAGAAGATACTAAAATACGTATTTCTAGTTATAGTTTTGAAAATACTTTTTCAATTAGGGTGAAACATAATTTTGACCATTTTAAAGCTTCATTGAATCCAACGGAATAATAATAATTTCAATCGACTCATTAACAAATAAGTTATGCGCGGACAATATTATAAAAAAAAAAAAAAAAGAAAAAAAAAACTTGGCGTGCCCTGCGACTTCGTCCGTGTTAAATATGGGACGCAGCTACCCAACGTAAAGTTTTTTTTCGATAGTATTGGAGGTGCCAAATATAAAAATCTATAATATGAAGTAAACAAGCTCATGCCTTTATAATGCAATAATATCCTTCCTCCGTTCCAAAAACGTACAGACATACAGTCAAAGCGGCGAAACTTATCACCATATTTTTCGTGGGCGGTTCATAAAAAAGGGCTACATTAATTTTTAAAATCATACTGACAGAGATTTAGTAGTGGGTGAATAAAATCAATCAAAAGGCAAAAAGGACAGCTATAGTTTTTTTCTCCCCATTCGTATCTAATAAAATTATTATTCACGACAAAGCCGGTTGACATGTAAAATGAAGTCAATATTTCGCAGTGTATATATATGTGTGGAGGATATATTTTTTCGTACTATTGAGCTGAAGTGCGAGAAATCAACATGTTCGATTTAAAAAGTGTTATATTTGTGTATTTGTTATCATCTTTCGGTGATGCCAAATTTAGTAAGTATATTTATATCATTAAATAACTAGTTAGTTTCTAGCTTGGTGACAGATGGGCTGATAATTAAATTTAAAAATAGATTATTTATCGTTATTTTTTAATAGGAAGAGTAAAACTCTCTTATAAAGTGGGTCAATTTTATCATAGGAGATTTTTTAAAATTTTAAAATTTTATAATTAAACAAATTTAAATTATAAAATTAATTGTGCTTTAATTATCTTATTATAATTATATAATTATTTATTAATCTACTTTCATATGCTTGGTTCTTTGTAAAAACATCTAACATTTTAAAAGCACGTCGTGTTTGTATGACGGAATGTTTCAGCGGCACTTTGTTACTTATCAGCTGAGTTCTTCTATTGATCGATTTTATGTGTATATTTATTTTATTTTATTTATAACTAAGAAAGCAATAACGCGTTCTTATACAAGCTGCGTGGAAACAAATACGCTTGTAGGTTTCATAAATTGCCATGCCTGTTTCAGGTTATCTTAGATTGCTTCGTCTAATTCCGTTCTAATTGAAATAACAGAGATTATTACATGGTTAGGTAAGAAAGTCTGCCATATCACCTGATCGTAAATTAGAACTTGACGAACCGACCGGTTCGTTTCTTTCAGTCCATCAATAAGTTGTAAAAAAGATTTTGAATTATTGTTCGAACCTGACTGTTACAAGGAATGACTGTAACTGACTGAATGATCGGGGTTATGGGATGAGATAAAGTGAAGTCATTATAATAGCTCGTCAGGATTGAGTACATGGTATTATCATCATCACTTTATCACTTCAACCGATTGACGTCTGCCGGACATTGGTCTATTGTAGGGAGTTCCAAAATCCGTGGACCTTGGTTCCATGTTTCGACTCCGTTTAATGTCGTCAGTCCACTTCGTTGGGCGCGGTAAAATTTATTATAAAGGTGCATTATTACGGGGTTATTACAGAAATGGGGAGATTCTGAATACCAGTTTGGATAATTTTCGGCTGCAAGATAAATAAAACATGATCAAATTTCACTGACATATGTAATTTTGGTTTGATGTTTTTGTATGTATCATATTTATGTTAGGTACATACAAATACATCAAACCAAATTAATAATTATGTTGCAGACAAATAACTAACTTATTTCCTTTGTTTATTTGATATTTAAAGAATGATTTACCGAAGTTCTAAGAAGTTTCTTACCTAGCTTTTCCTCGATTAGTTTTCTGTGTTTGTGCTTGAATCAAAATTTTTATTTGCATAAAGATTGAAATTACTAATGTATTTAAAGAAATGTTAAGTTAAACAACTAGTGTAGATGGCCCAGTGGTTAGGACTTCGGCTTTACTTTCGGGGGGCCCGAGTTGAATTTCACCCGCACCTATAACTTTTCTAAGTTATGTGCGTTTTAAGAAATTAAAATATCACTTTCTTCAACGGCAAAGGAAAGCATCGTGATGAAACCTGCATGCCTGAGAGTTCTACATAATGTTCTCGAAGGAGTGTGGAATCTACCAATCCTGGGCCAGCGTGGTAATGGGTTGATATGATAATAATATAAAATTGCTTGTTACTTTTGTAATAAAAACACTACACATACCTACTACTTTTCTTTATTAACTAGCAATATCAATATTCTAATTATAACGCTTTGTTTTGATGCTATATTGATGTACCTTAGATAAAATAAATCATTTGAAGTTTGAATTTTTTTTAAATTAATCTTTGTCCGGTGAGAGCCTTGGACAGTGGGTTGTTACCTCCCTACTAACAAAGGCATGCCACCAAATGATTTAGTGTTCTGGTGCGTTGCCGCATAGAAGCCAACGCCGGGTATAGGTTTAATATAACTTGTTTATCTCTAACAGAATAACCACTACCATCTTTTACTGCATTGTTATTTATCACCAGGTGAAATTGCATTTAACTTTTAGTGGAATAAAACAAAAAAAAAACTAGATTACATAATATAGCAGCGCTATAATTTTTCATATTGTATGAAAAATTATAGCGTACAATCATATTGTTTGTTTCAAACATTCAAACAAACAAACTCTCTAGGTTTATGAAATGTTCATGATTGTTGAATGTTTTGAAGTTTTTCACAAACTTTTACAAAAAGTAGAAAATTTTCTCTCGAAAATTGTTTTTATCAAAAAAAAAAAAATAACAAAAACAAAAAAAATATGTATAAAATGCGCAATGGAGGTGTTACCGCTTTAAACGATCTCCTCCAGCAACTCTTTAACTTTTTAATAACTAGTGATCAAATAAATTGCACACACTTTACAAAATAATTATCTTAATATATATAAATCTCCTGTCACGATGTTTGTCCGCGATGGACTCCTAAACTACTTAACCGATTTTAAATTAAATTGGCACACCGTGAGCGGTCTGGTCCAACTTAAGAGATAGGATAGCTTAGATCTTTAATTATAGTATATATATATACTACTATACTCATTTAAGGCTTAGCGATACTGAATACTTTAAAAACGAAATCTTACGCAGACGAAGTCGCGGGCAACAGCTAGTACATTATATATATAGGATATTGTGCTAGATAAAAAAAGTTCTTTTAAGCGATTTTCAAACATATATAAATTAATTATCATACACCATCGCACGACTGGCATGAATGTGCAACCTGTTACCATTATAGCCCGCAAAACCTCTAAACTTTGCTACCAAGAAAGTTGAATCGCTCTTTTAAACATGATGGAGTTTGATAACAATACAAAATAGAGAACAGAAGTAAAAGAGCGTACACGTTTCTACGTGATCCCATTGGTAGCAATTTTAACTATGAGTGCAATTGAGACACATCATCAAACTTTCGTAGACCAAAGAAGAACCGTATCTAAAAATAGTACAATACATTCTGCAGCCTCTCCAGCTTGTTAAGCATGTTATCTAAGTAATAAATTGTTCTTACGCACTTCTCATCAATTTATACCATAAAATAAAATAAGAAAAAAAGAAAAAGCGACACCTTAGTCCAAGTGATACCTTGGACAATCTATATGCGATACAATAAAATTCATTAAATTAAACTTAAAAATTTATAGTACTGCTGCGCTTCTATTATCTTAAATTTATGTTAATATATTCTAGTATTTCGTGTAAAATGATATAATATTCATGCAGAGATATATTTTCTTTATAAAAGATTAATTTTTAACAGCGCATCGAATTGTACCCCACGGCGCTTTAAGAAGGGTGTTTATAGTTTGACCGTTTTGTCAAACTTTATGTGCTATTTAAACATATTTGTTGTTGCAATGCTTAAACGGATGAACTGATTGGAATACAGTTTTGTGCATTACATTCCTGGATGGCATATACCTTCTATGCCGAATTTGATGCAATATTATAGCGATTATTTTATTTAAAAATGAACTGTTTAATTTAGTCAAACCAGCTATCAACACTTTTAATATAAATAGAAGGATAAAATTTAAAATTTACTGCACATAGATTAGTAACTAATTATTACTTTTTCTTTTAGCGGACACTCTATACAAATGCAGTATCAAGAATGAGAATGGATGCTTCTTATCTTTATTCCAAAGCATCGTTTATTACGCATCTGAAAATGGTATTCCCGAATTGAACGTACCACTCCTAAATCCATTGACACTGAACGATACCTCAGTAGATATTCTCGACACATTCACTGCTTCTGTTAACGGTGGCAAAATTGATGGTGTCAAGGACTGCGTTTATAGCCAATTTCTGTAAGTATTAAATCGTTTCTTGCATTTTAAACAATGAATGAGATCTCTTTTTGTTAGAAGGCCTTTTAAGCAAAACAGCTGGTTGAAAAATGTGGATATTTTACAATGACCAGAGATTATTTTTCGAGCCTAGCACATAGTAGTATTGTTTTAATTATTTTAATGCGTAAATTTCAATATGCCACACATAATGCCAAACAAAACACACATTGCTATCTAGCCCCAAAGTAAGCATAGCTTGTGTTATGGGTACTAAGATGAATGATGAATATTTTAATGAATAATACACCCAAACAACACCCAGACACTGGAAAACATTCATGTTCATCACACAAATATTATCCAGTTGTAGGAATCGAACCCACGGCCGTAGAGTCACAGAGCAGGGTCGCTAGGTCGCGCCAATGTCGCATTACATCTGGTTATTTACGTGACTGACATATCACTAGACCAACATTGAAAGAGTTGTGTTACATTCTACGCAAAATGTTGTGGAACTTATTTTTATCATCATAAATTCAAACGCATTAGCAAAATGTTTTCAAAGGTTTAAGCTGAACCCCTAAAATGCCCCTAATTTGATAACATAATCAAAATCGAGTACCGAATATCTATACCCAATTTATATCCTCGGAGTATAAACAATAAAAACATTGGACATTCTTCGTCATCATTTCCGTGACGTCATATCAGATTTTAAACGTATTAATTTGTATTATTTCAGATTTGATTTAGAAAATCGTATTACAACACAGGAAATCACTTGTGACTTAACAATTGAAGGAGCTGTCAAATTAACAGGTGAAAGTCCAGCGGCACAGTCTGTGCTCGGAGTCTCATCTATGAATGCTGATGGAAATGGAAAACTGAAACTTGGTAAGAATATTTTTGAATTTAAATCCCAATGGATTTTTTTTTGGGTACTTGGGTTTTACTACAATCGCTTTAAACAGTGCTATTATAATATTGTTGACGCATTGTTAATCCATAGCTATGATGTAAAGGTAACCAAACTGTCATAACACTGTTTAAAGCTACGGTATAAAGACACTGATCTTAATTAAATATGAATATTCAAACAATATTTGAATAGGTACCTTTAATCTTTATGTTTTACATTTGGTATTGTATTTAGGTTTTCAAATCTCAATTCATATAATTAAGATTTATTAGGCATCCAGTGCAGTTCATAAATTACTTAAGAGCAGGAGAATACAAGATTGTATCAACAGTTTCATCACTATTCTATAATATTACACTGCTGGGATAAAGAAGTTTCCCCACTGGAGGGGTCTGGGCAGACGTATTGGTCATCGCAGTAGATGGTAGTTAGCCGCTGGCACTCGTTCTCCGTTTTACTTCTTTCCTGAGTCGCCTCGTCCGACTCTCGCGGGAAAAGTAGGGCAACTGTATTCTGATCTGCCGTCACCACATGGCGCTTCGACGGCTTATTTTACCTAACTAAAAATAAAGTTTAGGTAAAGTGAAATATAATAAAAAAAAAATTATATATATATATATATATATATATTTTTTTATAATATATATATATATATATATATATGAAATTATTACTTTTCACACCTTTTGGTACTTTTATATAATTCTTCCTTTATGTACACTAAAGAAAGACTCTCACATTACATTGGATCTTAGATTTTAGTTGTTCATGTTTATTAGTTACATAATTTTTGATTTTGATTAAATAATAGTAGGCATTTTTAATTTTTTTTTAATTCTTTTGATTGTGGTTTTATTTTTATTATTTACATCTTACTTAGATTTTGATGATTTTGTTTTTTATGATGTCTTTCAGGGGTTAATAAGCTTGTGTTAATGTAAAAAATATCATTTGTTTGTTTATATATTATATTCTATGTTATTGTCCTTTTTTATGATTATTTTTTTATTGTTTAGTTGCGAGGATTCAGTGACGACGAAGATAAGGGCTGAAAACCAGTGCTGCGCTTTTTAGTATGCAGCTATACTGAGCCAGCTCCTTTGTCACACAATTATTTTTATACTTTAACAAATTTATGACACAAATGTAACATTTTACACAACTGTGTGACAATAAAGACGATTTTTCAAAAGAAGAAGTATAATAGTATGAATTAATGTAATTTTATTTATTTCAGATAGATTGACTTTAAGATTTGAAGGCCCATTTCAAGTATTGAAGTACAACGATGGTGAAATTTACTTGGTTCTGGACGACAAGAACGTGAAATTCCAATACAATTTGCCAAATGCATTCTTTTCATCTGATAGGCTCATTATTGGAAACACAGACTACAGTACGTACCTGAGCTTATGTGTTAAATAAGAAAACCGGTCGATCTTAGTTCCCTTCCCAGACAATACATTACCATTTATACACAAAATAATATTTCGTAGGAGGTTCTTTGATGTTTCTCCTAATTCTCCTTGTTTTGTAACCCGCCCTGTATTTAGACAAACGAAACAAACAACAAAATAAAAAATCAATCTAGCCATTTTATGAATCATCCCGTGTCATGCACGTCAAATCTTATTATATTTATATAATAAAAAAAGAACAGAATATAAAATATAAAATAGATATAGGGTAGTTTAGAGGTTGAAAAAGAGCAATCTGCTGAGTTTTCTTGCCGGCTCTTCTAGATGAAATCTGCCTTCTGAACCGTTGGTAGAGTCACTACAAACAGACTGACTTGACGTTTCAAAAGTGCTTATAAACTGGGCCTACTTGGAACAAATGAATTTTGAATTTAGCTGCATCTAGACAACCGTCTTGATGGAATACAATTATTGGGAATAACACACTTTACGGAAAAAAAAGGCTAGACTGAACTGGTTTCGTTGACACGTTGGCAGCTTTTCACTTGCCAGTACGTCCCAAAAAGTGGCAGCAGCTGCCGAATCTGCTCAAATAAGCATTTGAGCAGATTCGGCGCCGAAAATACTCCGTTATTTGTAATGAATACGTTTTTGCGGCGCTTGCGTTTGAGACTCTGGGGCCATGATCTTCGGACACGAAAAATTTTATTAACATAGTGTCACAAAAATTGGTCCTAACCCAAGAGCTGACGCTTATTTTGGTAAAAAATTATACTATTTTAAGCAGCTTCCGTACAATAAGTGGTATGTTATGCATCATTATCCTCTAACTCCAGCTCCCTCACGGCACGAGATGGGTTTCATCTCAGAATTATTATAAGGGCTTAGGTAGCAGTCCACAGCTGGCCAAGTAAGTGCTCTTGAGAACATTCTGAAGAACTGAAAGCATGCAAGTTTCTTCCCTCACGGTGTTTTCCTTCACTGTTAAAGCAAGTAATATTTTATATAAAAAAAGTTTATTTTTCAGGTAAAGAAGCAGTTGATTATTTAAATAAGCACTATAGGGAACTCATGAAGGACATCGGCGATTTATTCGTGGGCACAGGTAAGGTTATCTACTTAAACGTGGCAAATCAGTTCTTCCGGTCTCTACCCGCGAAATACTACATCATTGAAAACTTGTCTCCGTATGTTCAAAATTGAATAAGTTACTTTAGTAGGCTGTGTTTATATATATTATTTTAATTAATAAAGAATATACACACATCCATATATTTTGTTTTTATTTTATTCTAAGATGGTTTGACGACCTCCCTGGCCTTATAAGCGATTTAAAACGCGGCATTTTTTTTTTAATTTTCTATGGTCTGGTCTGGCGGGCAGCTTTGATCTTGGCCACAGTAACCACAAAACCGATTCCAATTAGGCGTTTGGGCCAACAACTGCCATAGCCCGCCACCATCATATACGGCATCCACCAGCGGGTAAGACAACCCGAAACTAAGGAATTTAAAAAAATCTTTACCAAATAAACTTACAAAAAATTGTGATAAAATCTTTCTGGAGCCTTTTTAAATCAATTAACACGAAAATTATAAGGTTCAATTTTATATGGTTTAAAATACTATATTCGATATTTTCACACAGATTTATCATATTGCTAGTTGCTGCCCATCCAGCGGGAACTGTTTTATTCTATCTTCCCTGGCAAAAATAACCGGGGTGCAAGCTATATCTATACAACATCATTTTGTCGAGATCGGTTTTGCTGTTAATTCATACATAGGTCACAGTTTTTTAAATCTCTCATAAGCCCCAAGATCGTCTTATCATCACGCACCCACTCTTGGACATAGGTCTTTTGAAGGGAGTCCCAAATGCCTCGGTCTTTTACCGCTTGGGTACAGCGTCTCCCTGCGACGCGTTTCAAGTCAACGCTGCTTTTACCGGTGCGACGTCGTTATTCCAGCACAATGGGACTCCAAAGTCTATCGGTTCTGTGAGCTATGTTACCGAGTAACGGCAATGGGCATTGCCAAGGGAACTTACAGAGATAAATCTGGTTCTTCTACGGATCTTCTCATCCCTGATTAGATCTCGTATAAATACCTACTCCAAGTATAGCTCTCTGTGAGAGCCATAAAGATCCATCAACCGCAAATAGACTTTGAGTCTACTTATGAGACCCATAGGCATCGACCACGTTTCTGAGAAATCACTGGCCACACGCACTGTTCCAAGACTTTGGTCTTCAGGCACTAAGGTATTGCTCCCAAAGATTTTTTTCTCAAATCCTATGTTGGTCTCTATATGTGTGCCAAATTAGGTCAAGATCATTCGATCAGTGGTTTAACTGAATATTAGTGACAAAATAACATATTATATAACCAACAAACAGAAATCTTTTGCTTTTATGATAATGTTAGTCCCTGTGGTTAGTATGGATGCTATGAGTTACACACTTAAACGAATGCTACGTAATTAAATGGACGATGCAACTTTGACGTGAAGTTGCTTTGCGAATAATATATTTTTATTGTTATTACTACAAACTCACTTTCGTATGATTAATAAAGTATTTTTGTAGGAATTAAAAGTAGTCTGTGTTCCTAAAATAAGTTCCAAGACCTATTTTATAGATTTAGCTTTTTTGTACGATTTAACAGCTCAATCCACTTCATCTCGCATCCTATTAATATACATACAAATATGGGGTATCTGAAAATGTGTCCGTTTGTTTATTTGTGTGTTGTTACCTATATTTGGCACATATATAGCTTGTATCCTGGAGATAGACATAGGATATATTTTATCCCTAAAAAGTATCAGGGTTCCTAGGGGACTTGAAAGGATTTCTCACCTATGCACGGTTTTTATTTCTTAACCAAATTAAGCTACTCGTATGTTCTGCGTAGAGATCTTTTCCATCCTGGAGACGGCGTAGAATAATACTTTTTACCCAGGGAAATGTGAAGGTCCCTGCGGGATTGTCAAAATAAAAAACAGACGTAGTCAACAGCTAGTTGTTCAGTAAAAAAAAGTTTATATCACACACTATAGCTTGAAGATGTAAGCCCAACGAACAAGAAAAAAATGTTATCGTAAAGCAACGCCACTTTAAAGTTACATCGTCCATTGATTTACGAAATAATATTCTTTCAACGGTCGATTTACATTGTAATAAAAATATACAATGAATTATTGGTATTTTATTTTTATGATTCTTGCTTATGCATATTTCTTTTGAACTGGTTCTGCCATTCATATTCAAAAAAAATTCTGTAGCATTTTTATCGTCAGGTTTTTACCTTAAATATAAAATAATTTGTGTCGTTATTGCATGCAGTGTTATGATTTCAAACAAAATTCGCAAATACCTGGGATCTGTATATTATAAGTATTAATGTATATAATTCATAAAAATATTCATCTGTCATCTATACATTGGGGCTAGGTGATGAGAGCATTGTCGTAGTATATTTATTTTATCAGTATGAAGACCAAATTTGATTTATAGGTCTTCAAAAGATAGATTTCTCCACCAAAATCCAAAAACAACGGTACTGCTGCAAACTGAATGATACTGCTACCATAGATGTACTCCTAAATATCAAAGTTACTTGATTTTTTAAAAGCGAATGTTTTCTTTTCCATAAACGAAATCATTTCATGATTATAATGCCTGTCAGTGTTTTTTAAATCCACTACAACCACTTGGCTGTAACTTCTGTTGTACATTTCTAAGTAATAATGCAGTCTAAGATAATAGCGGGCTAACCTGTTAGGGATGTAAGGCAGTTATAGAGTAGTTGACAGATGCGATCAGGGACTGAAAATCGAGCCAGTACTTAAAACGGAAGCAAAGAACCTTCTCTTTAAAAATTTTTACCCAGTTTCCTTTATTCAATATTTTGACCACACGGACGTGCCCGCAGTAATTTACCATGAAGATGGTTAGAGTTTTATATCTCATATATTATTTTTCTTAAAGGTATTTTTTGTCGGTATAATGCAGTGAGCTTACAAAATATTAAATCATATAACTCTTTATCATGTAATAACTAAAGTTAATATTTCATACGCAATTTTGAAGATAATTGTGATGTAAAATAAAATGTTCACATTATAAAATAAAATTTAAAAACTTGAATTTTAAAATTTTTGTTTATGCTTGTTATTATTATGTCTGTTTCATTTAAAGTTATAAAATCGGGAAAAAGCTATGGAGCGAATACATTCTATTTTAAAATTAATTTAGTGACTTAAAGTTCAAAATCTTAAATCAACTTTGGCGGTAGGTACATCCTGATATACCTGCATGCCTGGGAATTCTCGGTAATACTTTTAAAGGCGTGTAAAGTCCGCCGATGGCCAGCATGATGGACTACGGCACAAACCCTTCTCATTTTGACACCCGTACTCTGTAGTGAACAGCTAATGGGTTATTATTTATCATTCACTGTTGATTATTAGTTAGA
Organism: Pararge aegeria; assembly: GCF_905163445.1. NCBI lineage: Eukaryota > Metazoa > Arthropoda > Insecta > Lepidoptera > Nymphalidae > Pararge > Pararge aegeria. The sequence continues at coordinate 6,867,675 of NC_053194.1, forward strand.
GCTTTTTGTTACAAAACTTCTCTGAAGAAGTACTGCGGCCATGCTTACTTCTCCATCATTGCATCATTCTGGCTTAACGTGGTTGCCAATGAAATTACGGACACCTGAGATTTATGCCTGAGGCTCATGACAAACGCCTCAAGATGATTTCTTGTATACCCTACGAATTTCTATGTTTAATGACGATGGTTTTCCACCAAGCGTCAATGAGCCATCTGCTCCATAGTAGCCATAGTAACTATAAAAAGGCTTAAGTAGGTTACGTAGGTACAAGGCTACGTGTGCTAAGCGGGCATATTTATATTGTTTTTGGCATTTTAAAATTTAAGACAGATGAATTACTGCCTAGCATAATTAGTTATAAATAAAAACTTATTTACAAACAAAGATATTACTATACATGCACTGTTAAACACTAACACTTTATTACCCTTCCGTAATATTTGTAACGAATTCCGGAGCGTAGAATTATTATTGTTCATCGCATTTTAGAGTTCCGTAGTTGAAGGGTGAACGCCTATAACTAAGCCTTCGCTGTCTGTGATTGGTGTCTGTAAATAAAATAGTTGAAATTAAGCGAGGGCCAAAAATTTTTGTTTCATTTGTTTTCTGCTCACTGTTAATAATGTTTATACTATGTGTTTATCTTGTGCATTGGTACGGAACCTTTTTGGGTACAAGTCCAACTCGCACTCAGGCGTTTTTTTATAATTATCAACATATTGTAGTAAAGTATTTTTATCTCAGGGATTTAATTGAGTTTAGGTTTAATTAGACAGACCGGTTGTATGGATGTTAACTACATTATGTGATGCCTGATTTTTTTTGCCCTTTTAACCTACTTATATAAGGATATCTTGGTTAGTTCAATTATTCTGTACGGAGCAGCTGTAACAGACGGTTTCAAAATGATATCAAAGTGGACAATTGCGTTAACATGCGCGCTAGTTGCATTTTGCGAATCAGCTTTTGGTAAGTGTTAAAAATATACAAATAAATAATAAATGTTAAAACATATCCCAAAATAACAAATTTAGGTGTAAAATTAACAATAAATTCAAAAAAATAAATTCATCTCTATGTCTCGTGCCACAGAAAACCTAAATTCGCAGTGTTATTTTTAGCAAAAATACATTCATTAGATAACAATAAATTAAAAAAAAGAAACAATTTATTTACCTTTATACATTTATATTAAAAGATCCGCGTAGATTAATATTGTGACGCTAAATTACACAGACGTTTGCTTTTTAGTAGCACTTTAGGTAATTTCTAGAAACTTTACTTAACAGTTTTTTTTGCGCCATTCCAAAAGTAAATGTAAGACACTAATTAGAATGGTCACTTAATAGTTTTTTTTTTGCCGATCAATGGTTTATAAAGTTATACAACGTACCCGAATTACGTAATCCTTTGAAGGATGCATAAGTATATTTCACAAGGAAAAAATAGGAAAAATATTAATTCAAAAAAAGCATATTTTTATTTTTCTTAAGTTACAGGAGTCACTTGATTTTAATTTTGCATATGATGGTAGTGCTGTATTTGATTTATTTCAGTAAAAACTATGACAGTGGTTTACTCAAAAATTTGTAGGTTTTCGCTTTCACAGATAAGTCTTAGACAGTACTTAATGTACCTGTAAAGCCTGTGAAGTGAGATTTTTGTTTTCATTTACACGCTGTATATGCTGGTCCGGAAGCAGCTATATCGCACTGAGCAAAAATATTGCTGAATATTAATTTCTGTCACCATCATACTAAAACACTTAAAAAATTTACGTATACACCTAGTGGCAAAACATAAAATGTTCTCATATCGATACCTATCACCCAACAGTGCTGATCTCCATACATGTTTTAATCACGCTTTAGCTTTTTCTTCAAAAATAAAAGTATAATAGTTATAATAGTTATAAAATATGTATAGTCATAAAATGAAAATGTTAAACAATCAAATAATTAAAACAATTTTTTCAGTGGAATCATTACAAAAATGTAAAATGGATGACACAGTTTGTTATAAAGATCTTATGAAGAATATTCTTCAGGATATAGACCAAACTGGCATTGCAGAATATAATATACCACCAATTGACCCATTTTCTTTAAGTGAATTTAAAGTATCAATTCTAGATATGTTGTCTATTACTGTAGTAGAAGGAGAAGTACGAGGAATTAAAGATTGTGTGTTTGAAAATATTATGTAAGTATTCTATAAAAATATCTATATGCCTGAATTCGAATAATTTATGTGGTCGTAAAAATCTTCCCTCCATTTCATCATTATGGGATTAGCGCTTCCGGATTTGATCCCCGGCAGATGATTTCATAATTTAATTAATTCCTGAATTTCCTCTGGTCTGGTCTAGTGGGAGGCTTCGGCAGTGGCTGTCACACTACCAACAACGACAAGTCGCCAAGCAATTTAGCGTGACGGCACGGCGACGTTTCATATAAGTGCCATATACTCCTAACAGATTATCTACCATCTTAAACTGCATCATAACCTACCACTAGTGTTGTATTGGATTTAAAAAAAAAATCATAACAAACCTACTAACACTGCCGCGCCCAGGCTTTCTCGTAGAGCATATACCCCGAACCTGCTCCAAAATAGATTGGTGGATTAATGAATTAAATAAAGATTATGATTCTACCTTACCCCGTTATCAATATATTTTTATAATCCGTCAGATCTGAACATGAGAAGGGGCATCTTGTTTTGGAATTGGTTTGTAATCTAGTCATGAAAGTGAAAGTCAAATTGGGAGAAATAAGCCCACTTCTCCAGAATAGTCTTGGAAGCAAAGCACTCGAAGGCGGTGGTAATGCCAAAATTAAACTAGGTGAGTTATAACTTATCCGGCAGGTAATAATTCAAAAGTCAAAATTAAGGTATATGTAGGAATCACTTTGAAAATTGTTTGTGGAAGTTGTTACTAGCCTGAAGATCATTCGCCACTTCTCCCTATTTGCAAATAGTCTGGTACAAAAATAATATGATGGAAACAAAACAATCGTTCAAAAAATAAATTACTGAATTTTAAACTACGATTCCATGTTTCAAAATAAAAATCATTTGAAATTCGAATTCATAGCCAAGCATAAATTAAAAACGTTTTAAAAGGCCAGTAGTCATTCCTAAAGAAGAGCAACTTTAAAGCTATCATTATAATCAATCATATTTGCAATTTACTATTTTTATAATAAAGTAACTATGCGCTGCATTCAATATTAAATTTAAAAGCGGAATTGGTGCATAGGCTTAATATAAAGTTATTGAAAATTTCATGAAAATCATAGTGATGGAGTACGAGGAAAATAAAATTTATTGCAACCATAATAATAAGTATCGTACCTTAACAATGGTGTTGTATAAGTATATATAATAATGAATAAAATAACCTTGGCTAAGAATATATTCTTACATCTTTTAGACTACCAATTTTATTTCGTGTGAAATTAATGATTGAAAACCCAATAAATAGGTGACTTAATAAATATTGCAGGATTGATTTACGATTTGATTTCAATATAAGAGCCCGGGATTGGAGCATAATAAAATTAGCTCCGCTATAAAAAATTTGATAACTATTCAAAATCGCTAAAACCACGATTCTAATTTACAGATAATATGCACTTGAAATTGGAATATTTTTATGATACCATTAAAAAGCAAGATGGTGACGTATACTTCAAATGTAAGCCAGAAAAATCAATTCATGACTACAAAATTGTTGATGCAACAATGGTTGTTGATAAAATGGTGTTAGGAAAACAAGACGCGAGTAAGTATTAATATTTATTAGTACTAGAGATTTTTGTGGACGCTCGTCCGGGGAAATACGCTCGTTCGCTGCCACCATGATTATTTCTGCAGCCAAGCAGTGATGTTGCAATGCCAAACGTCATTTTTTGAGGATTAAATATGATAACATTGAATATCAATTTAACTATTAATTATTATGATGCCTAGATTATAGTCTGCATAGGAGAATACGTTAATCTGTCTGTAAATGTCATTATCACTGACATCTTATGATAATCGTTACCATCCAGTATTAATGCAGCATAGTTGGACAAGAGTTGCTATTCTTATATAAAGGAGGCCAGTGTCCACAATCTTAATTAAGCTTATGTTATTGATGATTATAAATTACAGCTATTGAAATGTTTTCAGCTAAACAGATAAACGATTTCATGGGGAAAAACGTGCAGTTTTTGTTCAATACATTTTCAAAAGATTTCTTCAATGTGGCTATGGGACATTTATCTAAGGTAGTAGACAATTTCTTCGAAAACACTCCTGTCAAGCATTTCATTAGCACAGATTTATCAACATACGTGAAGAACGTATAAATATAACTTACAACATGTGATTTCGTTTATTTATCTTGTCACTATTTATTTATTATAAATATTGTATAAAAATATAACACATCAAATACTTAAACATTGTTTTATTAGTAATGGCTTACACTAAGTTGTTTCATTAAAGAATATCTGTTGAAGTTCAGGATTGTTGGGTTAAAAAATAAAGGTACATGTCTCAGATTGAGAGAATGAAGAAAAAATTAATTTAATCGTATTACAAATACGATTAATCGGTATCGATTTGTCGGTAGAAACTAGTCACGTCCTACGCCTGCTGCACGAAAATTTCAAATTAATAAACACTGACCTATTAAAAGTTGCCTCTGTCTTAAATCTTAAAAAAAAAAACAAAATAAACTAGAGTTCTATGCTCCAGGTGCTCTCAAATCAACAAACAATAATTGAGTCAGTGCACGCGGGTTAAGCAGCTCAAAAGCACGTTTTCTTCTGGCTTTCTTTACTTAAACCATTATTTCAGACTGTAATTATTACTACTGAAAAAGAATAAAGTCTATGTTACGTTTCTTTTTATTCCACTTCAAGATGGCCTTTTACTGTAATCTCAACTGTTGGTGAGCAATGATGCAGTCTAAGGTGGTAACGGCCTAACTTGTTAGGGTATATAAGTTTTATTAAACCTGTACCCCTAGTCGGCGTCAGTGAGAAAATGCGAAAATAATAAATTCCCAAATTGCCTCTGTTGGGGCTCGAACCCGGAACCTCCAACTTAAAACCACATCGTGGGATTGAGTATACGCTTTTATAATATGATTCCTGAGTTGATTTTGGACCTACCAATACATAAGTTTAAAGAATATGTTAAGACATATTTTTCAGCGAGGTAACTACACAATTGATGAATTTCTTAATGACAAGGTTGCTTGCAAGCATCCCGCTCCGCTTTCATCTCTCACAAGATAGAAAAATAAAAGTTAAAATGTAAAATGTAAATTGTTGATGTTGGAAAAGAGAAACTGCTGAGTTTCTTGCCGGCCTCTTCTCGGTAGAATCTGCCTTCCGAATCTGTGGTAGAGTCACTACAAACAGACAAAGTTGACGTTTCAAAAGTGCTTATATTAGGCCAACTTGAAATAAATGAATTTTGAACTTGAATTTGAATCGTTTACCGCTGAGCCAGAGAAGTAGTCTGGATAAAGTAGTTTTTTAATGTTATCCGAGCTAAGCGGTATAGTAGTTAGTTTACCAATGAATGGCACATATTTTTACCCCACCTAACTTTAGGTTTTGTTAACAAAATCATGTATTGACAACAAAACAATAAAAGGAATGCAAAAATCTTTATTAGTCTCCAACTATCCAATCCTTTGGTCCTTCTTAAGGTTTTCACGAGGACTTCATTTGTTCAATTTGTTCTCCTGACAAAGTATAGATTCTCTTAAGTATTGACGATTCTGTGAATAAATAGTGTTGTTGCATATCATTAATTACACAATAAGTTTTAGATACCAAAATAAAAACTGTAGCCTATAAATTAAAAAACAAAAAAAGGTTAACAATACCTATATCTCAAGTATTCAGTATCTCAATGTCAAGATGATCATTAATTAAGCCTGATAAAGTGAGGTGAGTTTTTAAATCTCGACTTTTGCCTAATTAGTTTCAACTGACCATCTTACTGTGAATGTGAAAAAGACTTTTGATACCAAATTGTTTTTATTTTGGCAATTGAGTTAATTAATGTACCAACGATTAAAATTTAGATTTTTATCATTCTTATGTGCTGCACGGATAACCAAGAGCAATATAAATTTACATTTGAATTACAATTACAATTCCGTGTAACATTTGTTGATCATGAATATGTAGAAAATGGTTGAGGCAATGAAGATTAATGACACGCTTTAAATGGCAAAAAGTGAAACAAATCCTAACAACCAGATCAAATAAAATTTTGCGTTTACACAAATTATTCCGATGTTGTTTTCTTTATTCCACTACAAGTTAGAACGTGGTGGCAACTTATGACGCAGTCTAAAATGAAAGCGGGCTAACCTATTACGGAATGATTTTATCAAGCCCATACGTCTCTATGCAATATCGTACCAGAACGCTAAGTAGGCAGTAATGAACATGAATTATTAATTAATGAACATGAATGTTTTTCAGTGTCTGGGTGTATCTGTATATTATAAGTATGAATGAATATATTAATGAATACACTTTTATTGCTACGCTAATTTTGGGGCTAGATGGCATTCTGTGTATTGAGTGAGATAGGCTACTTTTAAACCTACATACCAAGGCATTATAAGTTTATCTCATTACAGGTACAGGCTCACTACTGCTCCAGATCATCTTTTAGCTTGTCCATTGTTATAAATTACTTTTCATGATAACCGAGTATGTTGGCTTCAGTTTCTAGCCTGTGAGAGTTTTATGGAAGAAAACCACAACAAAGAAAACAATTTTTGGCCAATATTTAGACATCTGATATCTATCTATAAATATTAGACGACATAATTAGAGTTTTAACATTTGTAATTTGAGCATCTGCAAGTAAACTGGTTGGAATTTACTCTTTGTATGACAGTATGTCTGGTAGTTTGACAAATCCCCATATAACTTCTGAAATGTCTCTTTGTTACGCCTAAAATAAAACCCAATTTTCTTTTGTAATAAAACAGACACTTTTGTTTCATATTAAGTGTCTAGAGGCTAAAATCCTCTACTGAGGTTACAAAAGAAAAGCTGACAGAGAGTCTCTTTTGCAGACAGCAAAGCGTAGTACCTACTCATTTAACTTCATGCTATTTTGGGAAACAAAACAAGAGGCCCAGTGTCTTAATTATTACGGGCTTTGTAGTTTTCGCAATGAAAATCTAGATAAAATATGTTGTTAATGCGATCGTGTATGTTTGTTTGTTTGCCACTTGCTCAGCATCAGTGCACCGTTCGTGATAAAATTTGGCACACAGCCAGCTCTTATCTTGGAAGTGGGTATCGAACAATTTTCATCCGAGAAACGAAATTGAGAACCAGTTTATGATATTGTTAAGCTTGGTTCAGTGGTTGATACAAACCTAAGTTATCATAATTTACTACAAATAATGTTATTTTTAATAAAATAAAGCATACAATTTGGCGGCCTCATCGCTACAAAGCGAACTCTGTCAGGAAACCAATGGCGTAAAATACAGCTCAAGAGAAGAGGTAGGTGGTGCATAAAAATATACACATATGTTTGCATATCTTATATCTTTAAACGAGCAATTCTTTATATAAATTCTTGTATATATATATATATATATATATATATATATATTTAATTGGAATCTCGGAAACTGCTCAAACGATTTTCATTAAATTTAGTATACAGCGGGTTTCGGGGGCGTTAAATCCATCCAGTAAGGATTCATTTTTAGAAAATGACATTTTATTCGTGTTTTCCGGTAATAACCGATTTGTTGCAGACGAAGTTGCACGGGTCGGCTAGTATACCTATATTTACATAAATAATATATATATAAATATATTATTTATTATTAATAAATAAATAAATATAATACGACAATACACACATCGCCATCTAGCCCCAAAGTAAGCATAGCTTGTGTTATGGGTACTAAGATAGCTGATGGATATCTTTATGAATATAATACACGTTAATACTTATAATATACTGCTAAACACCCAGACACTGAAAAACGTTAATGTTCATCACACAAACATTTTCCACTCGTGGGAATCGAACCTACGGCCTTGGACTCAGAAAGCAGGGTCGCTGCCCACTGCGCCACTCGGCCGTCGATTAATATTATTATTAATAAACTTACAATATAATATATAGATACTGATAATTAATAAATACCTATACTACTTAAGTACTATCGCCATGCTTATTTTTGCCGCCAGCAGCATTACAATACATGGAGGGCGTGTTTGCCGGTGTAATTAATGTACACAGGGCGGCTTGTTGCGGGACGTACTCCTTGCATGCTCTGTGAAGTTGCTCTGTTTATATATTATCTCTGGTTTTCACTTACCCTCAGGTATGCAATCTGCATGTTTTTTTTTAATCTACTAAAAGTTAGCCCTTGTACGCAATGTCACCTAATGATTAGTGATGATACTAAAATGAGTTAACCTGTTAGAAGTTATGACAATTGTATTATACCCATATCTCGATGAATTCTACATGGCATCGTACCGAAACAATAAATCACTTGGCGGCACATCTATGTTGGCAAGGACCCGGCCGAAGCCTCCCACCATACCATACGGGGCAATATTCGAATAGCCCCCTCCCACCATATTAATATTCAAATTGCCCCGAACCAGGGCTTTATAATATTAGACTAGTGTCGATTGTTTAATATTAATGAATGTGATCATATTAAAGATTAAGACATAAAAATGTAATGGCAGACTTTTGGCCCTGATTTTATTTCAGTAGGTACTCTATAAGTCTTAAAGTTTATTTAAGTAGTGAACACGTACGGTTGTTAGATTCAGCAGTACCTAACATGGAGTTATTTAATGAAGAAAAGAAACGATGTTAGCGCAAGACTCCAGCCATCCGTGTGACTATAACAATGATGCGAATTAAACGCTCGGTACGATACTGTGCCCGGACGGAAGTGATATAAAGGAAATGAAGATGTAGGAAAGACGGACGTATTACTAGCAGCGCCTGGTTAGGGCAATTACTATGTTAGAGTCAGTACTACAATAATCTAAGAGAATTTTTTATTATTATTATATTCACATTAAAATTTATTATATTATTTTAAGAAAATGAGGATACAATGACTATTGGACATCCGTTATCACAAAAACCAACATGCGGTTAGAAAGTTCAACCTTAATATACCGTATAAGTAGTTAATTGTTTATCAAGTGGCCATAGTTTAGTGGTTTCCCTTTCGGGGGGACACATTCCAATCCCCGGTACGCACCCTTTAAATTTGCGGAGTTATTTGCGTGAATTTTATTGTTATAAATATCAATTGCTATAGCTGTAAATATCAGGTATTTTGTTACAGACGAATACAGCAGCCTGGGACCATATCGTTTTTGGTAGTAGGTACCCCTTTGCGGTACATAAAGGGCTTCCTAAAGAAAGAAACGAATGTTTGTGTAAGTAATTTGAAGTTGAGCAGGTCCATGAAACCACAAAATTAAGAATAGTGCTGTCAAAGGATGAACTGGTTTTCCATAAAATTGCTTAACTTTAAGGCTATACTCAGTTTAAACAGAAGAGTTTATTGTTGAGAGAATCATTGTGATGGGTGTGAATATATGTAATCTGCTAGATTCAGCTGCCGAATCTGCTCAAAAGCTTAAGCGCTGTAAATACTCCGTTATTTTTAATGACTACGTTTTTGCGGCGTTTGCGTTTGAGACTGGGCCCATGGTCACGAAAATTTTTATTAATATTGTGTCCCAAAAATTATCCTCGACGTGCCTATGGTGACAGAGGGTGCGCTTGTTTAACCCAACGGCTAAGTCTAGCAATTCAAAGGGTCAATAGCGCCAGCTTTATGGGTACCGTGCCCATAAGTGTTAACAGTTAGACGGCTAATATATTTGGTGGATATTAATGTAAGTTTGTAATTATTATAATATCTGTCAGGTAAGTTATAACATAAATTATATTAAAGTAGCTGGTGCCAGCGTTCTTACGGTTCCGGTTTATTCCAGTTTTCTACAAACCCTATAGGAACCGTTTGTTTTCCCGGGATAAAACGTAGGCTATGGTACTCAAATCAAATCAAATCAAATATTTGATTTCAAAGTAGGTACCTAACTGTACACTTACTGAATGTCATACAAATCTGTCATTATTTCAATAATAATTTTGATTATTACATGAATTGGTTCAACCATTTGTAAATTAAGTTTAAAAAACAATTTTACGATGTTACAAAAATAATATCAAAGTTTATAATTATTAAAATAAATTACCGTGTAAATTGTACACAATTAATAATAATATTAATTTAAATCTAGTTATTAAAACATTTTTAGAAATACCAACTATATAGGTACTTTTAAATTTAGAAATGTGTTTCTCTCAGTCCTTTCTACTAACTATGCCAAAAATTAAGTTGATTGATTGCTGCGTTAGGTTGCGAAGGGAAGACACGCCTTCGCATTAATAATATTAGTAAAGACTGCTGACGTTACAGAATTTTATGATGAACTTTGTAACCGCATACTCCCTCGTTGTGTGACACAGACAATACCAAGGCCCCTTTAATTACGAGCAATATTATGGCGCCTTGCTTTAATACCCTTTATTATAATGAGGCTTGGAGACGATTCATTGGCCACAAAAGGAGTAATTGAGTGAGAAACCAGCCCATGATTGTGCGAATTTTCCACGCAGACATAATTTCACTAAAATGTATGTTTAATGTTGGGTCGGTGATGTGCCTTTTAGAATTTTCTTTAATTGAAAAACCAATAGCAGTTCGTGATAGTTCTTTTTATTCCACTTCAGGTTAGCCCTTGACTGCAATTTCACCTAGAGGTAAGTGATGATGCAGTCTAAGATGGTAGCGGGCTAGCCTTTTAGGAAGTATGGTAGTCATACCCGATAATCGGTTTCCAACATCGAACCCTAACACTAAATCGCTTGGCGGCACGTCTTTGTCTGTAGGGTAGTAACTAGCCACAAGGGAGAGAGAGAGCTATTTGATATGTTCCCAAAGTGCCACTACCGGGAATCGAACCCGGAACCCCCTTAAATTCACAGCGCTCATCTTTGCGCCAGGGAGGTCGGAGTTGTGCCTTTTACAATTTTCCTTTATTTGTACTAATAGCAGTTCGTGATGTATTTATATTTTATCTCACAATATCTTGAACAACGGCTTACGATGCGTTTGCACCAAACTGTTTGTTATTTTTTCAAGCCATAGGAAGGGCATAGGCAAGGTTAAGCCCACAAAAAACAGATGGTTCCAAAAATGGATGGTTTTAAAGGAAAACGACACAAACGCGAACGAACAACTGCTGCTTTACAAATACTACTTTGATGTAAAAAAAAGGACTTCACGGAAGTAAAGCAACAAATACCTACAGAGTTATAGTCACAAGTATTTAATAAATGCAAAATTCAAAATTCATTTATTTCAAGTAGGCGTTTTTGTAGTAGTACCCCAAGAGCTGGCGCTTATTTAGCCCAACGGCTAAGTCTAGCGATTCAAGGGGCTATAGCACCAGAATTTTGTGTACCATGCCTATAAGTGAACAGTTAGTTAGCTAAAATTTTTTGTAAATATTAATGTCTGTTTCTGATTATTATTATTTTCGTCAAATTATTATCAATAGAGTGGTATTATAATAAATATATAAAATAGGCTTATACTATGAGCATTTTTGAAGCCTCAAATCTCTGTGTTTGTAGTAACTCTGCTATTGGTTCGAAAGGCAGATACTACCGAGATGAAGGTACCGGTAAGAAACTCAGCAGTTGCTCTTTTTTAATATCAACAATTATTTACATTTTAACATTCATTTTTCTATCTTGTGAGAGATGAAAGCGGAGCCGGATGCTTTCAAGCAAACGTGTTTTAAGAAATTCAAACTCATCAATTAACCTCGATGTAATAAATTATTTTCTTAACATATTCTTTTAACATATTTCTACATTTTTTTAACATTGGTAGATCCAAAATTACCTTAGGAATCATTATTTGCATCATTAGTATTGAAAAAGAAGCCAAATTGAAGTACTTATTATAATTTATGACTTACAAGTGATTGTTTTCTCATTATAGGAGATAGGTATACTGGTGTAGTTATAGTTATATTTCCTCAATATGGTATAGTTATATTCCCTCAATATAAGAAATATATTTTTTATATTTTAAGAGATTCTCGATAGGCTTTTAGGGATAGGCTTTTTTTTATTCCACTACAAGTTAGGCCTTGCTACAATCTTACCTGATGGTAAGTGATGACGTAGATAATGAGCTAACCTGTAAGGGATATGGCAGTTATATTTAATTCATACCCCTAGTTGATTTCTACGTAACATCGTATCGGAACTCTGAATCTAGAAATCGAAGAAAATTCAGAAATTATAAATTCCCAAATCGCCTCTGCCGGGTGTCAAATCCGGGACCTTGAAACCACAGCGCTCATCACTGCGCCACAGAGGACATCAATTTAATTCAGAATCAGAAATGTCTACAAAATTGAAATAATCTTAGGGCTGTTTTACGCCATACCATCGTAGACTGTAATAATATGTGGGTATATTAATAGTTCACACCTGGAATATAATACAGACAAAATAATCTAACAAGTTTAAATTATTACTAGGAAAAGCAAATAACTTTGCATTTCAAACGTATAAAGTCGATAGTAATTTAGAATCAAATGGACCCAATTTAAAACTGGGCAGTGGGACTTTTAAATAAATGTACTAAATCCAGTGTTTGGTAACAAAAACGGTATATTTGACATAGCACGATGCCAGAAGCGTTTTGAGGGGAGATAACAATAAATTGAACAATTTACCATTTTGGAATTGGTTGTATGGATGTTGGAGTATTTTGTTTAGCTGTAAAATACTTTGATTTTATAGATGCGGTATTTTTTTTTCGAAACATTCTGCAGCGAGTTGCGTATGGGGAGCTGCTGGAAACAAGTAGCCCAGGACCGTGAACTTTGGAACTCTGAGAGGTTCTGAGGATGAGGGGATGATGATGATGACGATGATATTGGAATCCTATATGACATTCTCTCACAGAAACGTTGACAGCGCTTATACCATAATGGGAAGCGAAAAAACCACGAATTGTCTGCACCGCACAGTATTTTTAATTAGTTTGGTCGTTTGTTTCTAGATTTCACATAAATTACGAGTAGGAACTTTTATTACGATTTAAATGATCATAATCGCACGTGTACCTACAAGTCATTAGCACGTGGACTTACATGTGTTACTTTTAGTTGCATTATTATCACGAGTTCTCAAGTTCTTTGGATACATAACTAGGAATAAGCACTCCATGGAACGACTTGTTGTCCAGGGGAAAGTGGAAGACAAACGGTCACGTGGTCGATCACCCACGCGTTGGACAGACATAATTAAAGCTACAACACAAGCCTCCATAGTCCAATGTTCCAGAAACGCTGAAGATCGTAACAAGTGGAGGCGCATCGCGGGGGCTGCTGTAGCCAAACAAAATGTACCATAGTCAACCACCACGACCACTCTGTCAAGAGTGAACGACTAAGGAGGAGGATTATCACGAGATTGAGACCTTGATTCGCTCGTATCCTGAAACGATTTTAAATAAGTGTCAATAAAATAAAATAACTCCCAATAGTCCATAAAAGTCCACAGCTAGACTCTTCCAATGGCCCATAATCACCTCGCCGGCCAGACGAGTTGGTGATCGCAGTGGATGGTATTACAACACAGAAGACGCTGCTGCCCCTTTACCGTTATATTCCCTAAGACGCCTCGTACAAGACCCGCGGGAATAGAAGGAATATGATCTGATGTCACCACACGACGCAATACATCTGCTGACAAACTGACTTAAATAAGTTTTGGCATATCACGTTTTTTTTTGATATGGCATGAAGCTAAAAGAACGAGAGAAGTATCCTTTAACCGGCTCCAGAATCATCATATAAACCAATTAACGGTCCACTACATAGCACAGGTCTCTTCCCACAATGAGAAGGGTTTCGGCCGTAGTCCACCACGCTGGCCCAGTGCAGATTGGTGGATTCCACACGCCTTTTAGCTACGCCACGCCGAACTTTTAGACATGCTGGTTTTAGCACGATATTTTTCTTTACCGTTCAAGCAAGTGCTACTTTAGTTGCTTAAAACGCACATGACTTAAAACCTAACCTAACCACTCGGCTAAACCTATAATTTCATCAAAATTTGCCCACAATATTTACTATGAGCAATTATTAAATGGCGAATATTTGATACTTGATCACGCCAGAATGGCTTAAAAGAATTGGATGAAATTTTGCATAGGTGTAAATTATAGTCCGAAATAGCAAAAATGCTACTTTTTACTCCGGATAAATTTATTATTCCCGTGCGATAAATTTGTTTTCCTTTTTCACAAACAAAAGATAGATATGTTGTTTGCATAGTTGGTTGGTATAGTTGGTATAGTCTGAGGCATTCACAGCAACATTTCCACTCGAACAACTTGCGGGCAACAACTTGCATATAAAAAAGACATAAGTACACTTTACCATTAGATCACTTTTAGTGATAGCCTTTGCATCCTAGCACTTAGTAGGTACTATTACGGTTTTCCTTGTGTTTTTCTTATTATGTTCTGTTGCAATACAGTTTTTCTTTTCTATTCTATAAGTACATACAAACAGACACACTTTATAATATTAAAGCGGAAGTTTTACTAGATTAAGGTATCCTTTTCTATCTTTACTTGAAATAAACTTTATAAAATTGGCTTTAGCTACACAATATAATTACAAGTTTAGTTTACTAATTCGTAGTTTCTGGTGTATTCACATCTTACTTTTCGTCTTGGTAACAAAACTTCCGTAGGTAATGTATTTATAAACTCAAACAAGTTTTCTCTAGAACTTTCTAATCTATGGTTATTAACTTCATAAGTAATGAGATTGTAACTTTATTTATTAAACAAGAAATTAACCTTTGTCAATTTGTTTGTGTAGTTGCCAAGTATTTTAATACTGAATATTAGGTTGGAAAGTTAATATTTAATTAAATTTGTATGAACGTTCTCGTTCCTTCTATATTAAAGCAACAAAAAAGTTTAAATGTAAATTAAATGTATAAAATACACCCTTGAGCTTAATCATATTCAAAGAGATTTGAAAAATATAATATTACTACCTGCTTTTTTAAATATAACTGCAACTCACATAACCAATTTGACATAGCTTAAAAAATGATGAACCTTCGGACAACTACTAGCGGATGTCAACGACTTCGTCTGCGTTGGATCTCTGATTTCTTAGGAGTTCAGTGTTTTTATTACTTTGTGTAAATACAAAGTTTTTGTACTTGAAATATCTGAAGCGATAAAGTTATTTTGGATTAATTCATTGAAATGTGCATCGTAAATATAATATGCAATTTAAATGTATTGCTCATTATTTTGTCTATAAAGACTTCCTCAGACATAATATATATAATATGCTGTCTATTTATTCGAGAGTAACAATCCCACCATACTATGAGTACATACATTATTATTTACATTATTTTCATATATTTACAAGATCTCAGATGGCAGATTTTCTTACTTACTTGAAATTTATTTTTTTATTTTTGTTCTAGTTACATAATATTTATAAAAATTATGTGTGTGTATCTTGGTGCAGAATATATATAACTGTAATTTTTTTTTTTTAATCTTTTAAGTCGTTTTGGCGAGAAAGAGTAACAAAACATCCATCCATACATACATTTATCCTCTGTCTAACGTCTGATAAGCTACGACCGTGGCTAGTTACCATCCTACCGATAAAGACGTGTCGATAAGTGATACACGTCACAACAACAGGTTAGCCCACTACTATAACCTTCGACCGAAAACATTACGGTCTTACCATTTTAGCCCGACTCTAGGAATCAAACCCGGGACCTCGTTATCCATAGCCAAACATGGTAACCACGAGACCAACGAGGTACTCTACTCACTAAATGTGCTAACTTAATAAATTTGTTAGTATTAATCATATTCAAAAACTAAAAAAATTGCGAATATAAATGTCAAAAATAATTAAATAAGAATATAACATAAAGATACAAGAATTTGTAAGTAATTATTTCTAACCTCTAGGTGGCTGACACGGTTTATTGTACTCCATGAAATCATCATTTGAAGGGTAAAGGCTGGGCAATGACCAAATATAGTTTTTTGACCTTCCATACTCTTACTACTTGGTAGGTTAGAAAACCGGCTGCAGCTGCGACCTTGGGGGGTATGGGCCTCGAAACTACGCCTCCTTGCCCAGGCTTTTTCTCACAGGCAGACTCTGCTACCTGGACAGCTTTGTTCTGCTGGTCATTTTCGCAGTAAATAAAAATTACGCTTTATCCTCGAAGCTTCACTGGCCGGTTGCTCCAGGCCGCTCCGCCAACTAATAAGGCCAACAGTACGCACTCTTTTCACAAGGAAGATTAGGCCCATATATGATGACTTTTGATGCGTACATTGCATACAAAATGTGTTTATTATGGTATGAAGATGATAGTTACGTTACCTACATTCGTAAATGTAAAACTAGAGCTATAAGAGTTCCAGTAGCGTAGAGGCCCGCAGCAAACTGCGGCAAAGATAAGTAAAATATCAAAAACATAAAATTCAATGATAGTCAAAATACAAAAATTCTTAGGCACTATTGTTGCCTAAAAACTAATTATGACTTCGGCTTCACCATTAACTTTTCAAAATTATTTACGTTTTAGGCACCTAAATATTACTTAAGGTGAGACAAAAAGATAGTGGAGAACACAATGCCTAAGAACTCTCCATAAAGATTTTTAATCCGTATAAAGTCCACCGATCCCTACTTGGCCGACGTGGTGGACCGCGGCCAAAATCCTTCTCATTGTAGATTAGAGTAGCCATGTAATGGATTGATAATGATTATGATCATCATAATGATTGTGATGTGAATGATTTCTGCTTATCTGTATTATATGCACGTATGAAGCGTTCATTCATATTTGTTTTCATTATTGTGAATTAATGGTGAAAACTGCATCCATTAACTTAAAGCTAAAGATAGGAGGGATTCAAAAGCGTCCTGAAAAAACCCACAGGAAACTTAGATAGTTATTTATTATTATCGATCCTGTTATATTTTTAATAGTGTGCTGTTCTTGATTTAAATTGTTAAACTTTAGTTAATTTATATGACATACTAATGGGAAAGGTATGTCATATACAAGTATCTACATAATTTGTTTACCTTACAAACTCTCTTAACAAAAGTAAAACCAAGTGGGTAGTTTAATTATTACATGTATTCGTACTGTCAAGTTTTGCTACCTAGCTCAATAAACGTGTTACTATCCAATATCGTATTATATATACATAAAAGATACCGCACAGTCAATTAATACTAGCTATGAAATAAAAGAGATACATACTCTTTAGCTTTATCGTTTATTTATTGAAGAACGACAACATAGAAAAACAAACTTACACACAATCTCGAATAAGTAATTCCTTAGCACATTCCAAAATATAGCTTTCCACAGAGGCGTGCACTGAGCTTCTTACCAGGGTATGCATACCGCAGGGAAATTGCATAAAACGGCAAATATCCTATACGAGTTATGTATCAATTAGGTAGGTAGGCAGTGCTTTCGTGCATGTATGAAGTGCACGCCGTGGCGTTCCGCAAATGCCAAATTTACGTACTATATGATTTGTTTGGAATTCATAATACCTATTGTTTGGAAGCTATTGTTGCGCAAGCTAAACGCGGTTAAAAGCTTTTAGCCCCTTTGTTAGGACTAGGTATGAATGGTATACTTTACGCGTACAATGAAGACTGAACATTATATTAACCCTTTTTTAAGACTGAAGGATGGGTACGACTATTACAATAAGCTTCTTAGATGGGATTATAAAGTCATCTCCTAAACAAAGCTTAGCTTCCGCTAGAACTGAGATTACGTAGAAGTCCTTAGTCATCCGCGTGCCGGCTACGGGTCAAATAGTCTTGCAAATTTACTCGCGTTATGAATAAACTAGCTGTTTCCCGCGTCCTTCGTTCGCGTTTATTACGGTATTTCACAAAGCCTACCTATTTTACTCTCCGTCCTTTCAACTAACTCCACGCCAATATCAAGTTGGTTGGTTTCTTATTTAGGACGTAAAGGAAGGACAAAAAAACAAACACACGTTTTATTAATTTATTTATCCACTTTATTAGACAACCAAAAAAAACGGTTTACACACTGCGGACTTAATGTTAAAGAATTTTCTACCAACTACCTACCCTACGGAAAAAAAAACGAGTGACGGTAGTATCGTTTTTTATTCGATTATTGGCAGGCATAAGTGTCTATTGCGATGGTTTAGTATCACTTAGTCGCGAAAATTAACTTTTCATTAGTTTCACCGATCAATCTCCTTCGTGCCTTCTTCATCTACAAGACATTGGCGAAGTACCTTGTGCCCAGTTGGCACAGACAAAAGCCATAAACAAGAATTGAATTGAATTGAATTAAATTACTTAGTCGCTCCAGAAAATGTGCATATTCAAGGCAAGTAGGTACATTACATCGATAACCTAGAAGACAAACGTGCTTATTCCAAAAAACCTCAGAGTGGACTTAATTAATAATACAAAAAGTAGCTCATTAAAATATGGTGGCGTTTAGTAAAATTTGCAGTGATTTGTACGGCTATTTTGCATCTGTTTTCCTACATCATATCTTCTCTATCATCATCATCAAATCAATCCATGACCGACTTACTACAGGGCACCGGTCTTTGCACTGGCCAAGTGCGGATTGGTAGGCTTCACATGACCTTCAGAACATTTTGGAGAACTTCCAGACATGCAGGTTTCCTCACGATGTTTTCCTTTACTGTAAAAAACGCACATAACTAAACGCATATAACGAAAAGGTAGAGGTTCGTATAACGTATCGTATTTAAAAAAAAAGACTACTACTACAGCGTAAGCGATTTAGGTGCATTTGGAAACACGATGACCCGTTCGAACGCAGCAATTTGCTCAAATACACTTAACAGATATTTCCCGTCACTCGAGTAACTCAAATTTTGCAGGGTCGATGCAGTGACTGGTTGGTGCATTCTTTACATTCTTGGATGCAAATCGTAGCAATTTATTAAGGCCTTGGAATAAGCAGCTTACCTCTCTGCCAGTCAATGCATGCATCGTGCGATTTTTGCACCGACATCAAACGCCAAAGTTATCCAATACGATGTAACTTCGAGAAAAATAAAAAATCATGATTTTCGATTTTTTTTTCAGTTAAACATATGCAGCTTCAAACGCTAGCTATGCTATACGCTGATACTTATAAATAATAAAAAAAAACATTTATTTTAGGCCTCGCCCCTTAAAGTGTTAGTATATTTCTTAACTAGAAAACTATGTAAGTAAATGCATTATAAAATTAAATCAATGAGATGAAATCAAATAAAATTAAAATATTTAAATAAATATATTTAAATATTTGCCTTGGCATACTGAAGCACACACACATATACACATACATGTGTGTATATCCAGTGCCTCAGAATGGAGTAGTCGTGCTTCTCACCAATGGCCCTCAGAATGTTGCTCTTCCGAACCCTACGCATTAGCGATGCGAATCTTTTGCGCATCAGGTATAAAAGCCTTCTGTATGGGCGATTATAGTACCACGTCCCTTAAAAAACTTTTATAATCTCTCCTGAAAAATTACCATTTTTTTTTACATTTCCACTTTTTCAATGACCAATTCGGTAAATTATAAGCATGCTACTCTTTCAGACTTTAAGTACTAGGAATATGTTAGTTGCGGTTTATTGTTATTATAACAAACGTTTGTAAATAGTAATGATACAATAATATAGAGCTGCTGGAGTTTGCGGTAACGCCACGTCACGGACAGTACATGAGATTTTACCTAATAAACCGCAATATTATTGCATAATAAACTCAAAATAATATAAATAGACATCTGTAAGTTAATCATTCTTTTGACGACTTATTCCTCCCTAATATTACAAAGCTATTATATATAAAAATAAATTAATAATTATCTTTTATAAGGCAAGTACTAGCGATAAGTACTTGTGATACAATATACTCTATTTTTGTTCTCAAAGATAAAAAAAAATTAAACTAGAACAATGATTATTTATCGCCATAAACAACTAAGCAAGAGCCATATTTTTTTGTTACAAAGCGATATTTAAGACGATAAAGAACCGACTATTCTAGATAGATTTTATCTGTGTCTAGATTAACAAGCCATCTCTCCCGTATAAATTAGAATAAAACTTTTCTGAGCTCAAGTCATGTCACGTCGCATGTATTATTTATTATTAATTTAATTAATTATACTTTTAAATTTTAACATTATCAAAAAACAAAAGTAGTTATTTGAGTGTGTGCGTTGTGGACTTGTGTGTGTCAGGATATTAATTATGGAAGTTTTATTTTTCTACGAGAAAAAATGGCAGGAGACGCGGTGGCCAGTAGTCTGATGACCTTTGGTTGTACAAGGAATTTTATTCGGTGTAGGATATAACAAGTGGTCTCGAACCAATAGCATTAAAAATTTCAACTATTGAACAATAATCATTTCTCTATTAAGTGCAAAATATAATAGATAGTTCCAGCATTCAAAAATCAATATGTCGTGCATCCCTATCCCTATCCCTACTAATATTATAAATGTACAAGTAAGTTTGTTTGTTACGCTTTTACGCAAAATCTACTAAACCGATCCTCATGAAACATTGTACACATATTCTCGAAAGTGTTAGAAGTAATATAGAATATTTTTTATCCCGACATTAAGCTCGGTTCCTTTGGGCCAGGGGATGAAAATGTTTGACGTTTTTACACCATAACTCCGACAAATTTTAACCGATTTATAATATGTATTTTATTTTGCCCAAACTTTGTGTAGATCTGATGAATGTGATGAACCCCTCATTTAAGGCTTAGCGATATTGAATACTTTAAATTTTTTTAGAACTACAACTAAATTGAATGCCACATCAAAAAACAAAATCATCCGCAGACGAAGTCGCGGGCAACAGCTAGTAATAAATAAACTTTTTATTTTCTAAGCGTACATATTTTTTATCAGGTCTAGAGTGTTTCTTTAACAGTAGTATCTGTAACATTCATTATTATGTGTAGTTAGCAAACACCGAATTCGAATAATAATTATGAAAATAATAAAATATATATATTTATAATGGTATGTTCATTTTTCGCAAAGATGTTTTCCTTGTGGACACTTATAATTTTAATGAGAACATTATGTTATTTCATTTGCCAGATGAAAGTTTAAATAGAAATACAATTTACGGCTGCTAAAGTCTATTGCCATAAAAATCTACCGCGATTTTAAAATAACTATAAAAAACAACACAATTATTATATTTGTAATAATAATTGTTCGTAACCGCTGAAGAAATTGTAGACAAAAGCTGGAGAATTGTTCAGCCAAATGTAATTTAGCTGAGATAAGAGGAAACAATGTGCCGTCGCAGGAAGCAGATGCGATTACCTGAGATGGAGCCCATAATGCTGTTTGAAAGTTACTTGAACTGAAGTGTATGTTTCCAACTTGAACTATTTGTTGTTTGACCTAACATTGGAACTGGATGAGCACTAGTAAGCCTCAATATTGGTGCCAGCTTTGGTGTTATTAGTGTTTCTCGTTTACTTGAACGAATAGTTGCGATAATTGTTGTGTACATAGTATATACTCGTGGGTACCCAAAAATGGTTCTATATAATACCACTAGCCTAGGTTACCCTTTAAAGATCACTTCAAGTGATAAGACCTCCTGAATCCTTTGTAGGTACCCTCACAATGTGTCTTTCTGTCTTTTTTAACTTCAAAACAACTTAGCCCTTGACTGTAAGTCAAAGATGGTAAAGGGCTAACCCATTAGGGGTATGTATGACGTGATATCGCTTAGGAACCCATAATGAGGTATGGAAATAAGGTATGGATTTAATATAACTGCCAAACCCTTAATGGGTTAACGTTACCGTTACCGTTACCGTTACCATCATAGACTACATCATCATTTACCATAAGGTGAGATTGCAGTCAAGGGCTCAACTTGTAATGTAAAAAATAAATCAAAGTCCATGACGTCCATGACGTCCTCTGATGTGTTCGAGTTTAAGGGTTTTTTTATTTCACCACAAATTAATCTATACTTATCATAAAACTGCAACGGATCGAATTCTGAACATTGAAGATATTTTGAATTTTTTTTTTGGGTGGACTCTATTATCGATACTGAAGCCAAAACTGAATTCTTTCTCAATTCTTGTCTCTCGTCTGTCTCTCATCTTGGCTGCACATTATGCGCAGACTACTAAATGAATTCAAATGAAACTACGCATAATTTGATTTCATACAACGAGGTACTAGGATACTTTAATCCCGAAATTCAGCACAATTCTTTCGGGAGAGTGTTTGACGAATTAACATCATAACTTCGTAAAATTAAACCGATATAAATAGTTATTTATGCACTGGATAGGCTGTAGTATCAGCTTTGTTTACTGGTGAATAAGGTGGGTGGTGAATAAACAGAACCGCTTTACAACATACACTCGAAAACACATTGTGTTGCCACATTTATGAGGACTTAATGGGCTGAATAAAAATGTAAGATTTTTTTTTTGTTAACTCTCAGCATGCGATTCAAGTAGCAACGCGATTTAGATACTTCTTTTGACGATTAATATTCTTTTTTAGTGTTATGGACTGATAGATACAAAAATTCTATTTTAAACTTCCAAAATAGGGTATCCATCAATTTTCTGGCTTGGGTCAGCGTTGCTTACCCAGCACTATCGACTTATTATTCGCCTTTTCATTGGGGGATTGTTTTCATCGTAAGTAATTAAAAGTATTAAAAGTATTATAAGTAAGGCGAAACGGGAGTGGGTCCCCGGGATGGTCGTTTCCGATTGGCAATGGTAATAATTAAAGCTTTAATAGCAAGAACAGATATATCAATAGATAATGTTTAAATATGTCGAAAAAAGTGTCATTGCTATCTTTTATATCTGTATTTAATATCATACGATGGCACTACCAGTACGATCCAAAGAATCTTCAAGGGACTATCTGATTTATTGAGGACGGTTGCGTCCCGTAATTTGCACGGGCGAAGCATTAGGGCACAGCGAGTAAAAAAAACTCTCTTCCTTTAAAAAACCATTGTCCACGAACCAATGTCGCATTAACATTTAAATGGAACTGCAAATTAACGTAACTATTCAAATGGGACCATCAATGTGCCAACATTAATGTTATTTGTGTATCTCAGTAACGCGATTGGCTATTGGAGCTTTACAAAAATTTATTTTAGCCCAGCGTTTACGTTTTTAAAGGTGAGAAAATAAAATTTGTGTGCTTTTCAGACCGACCGAACTGACCACAAAAAAGGGGGAGATTTATTATTATTTATGTATCTAACTTGATTACTCGGAGACGTCTCGAACTTTTTGAAAAATTATTCAAAAATTATAAAAACTTAATCATATTACGGCTTGCCCGTCTGACACTAATGATATTCATATTTATTAGGTACCGTCAAATGCTATCGACTTTACACTTGGAACAGTTCTAAGTAATCTCTTATCAGACTTGCAAATGAGGAAAATTGAATCAAACTTTTATGAAATTGCAAAATGAGTCAGATTAGGACCATCGTTTTATAATATGTTATTATTATTGTAACTTATGTATAATAAATTTGGTTTTAAAATACCATTCTCCATCTCCCACTTACTCAAACTTCTAAAAGCGCAAAAAATGCATTGATAAACCAATTTGTTCACCTAACAGTGTTTGTAAGAAAACGGCAATCTCCTGCTTGTTGAGCAAAACTAACTAACCTATATGTTTCAATAAATATAGTTCAAGAAATAGTCTGGAGCGGTCCGGATCATGCGGTAGGTTAATCTTATGTTTACTATGACTATGAGATTAAAAGGACCTTACACTTTTGAACCGAAAGCGAGGCTATTTCACCATTGACGTCAAACAAGGACCGAGTTCCCTAGCCTCTAAATTTTTTTTGAGTTAAACATCATTATCGTATCAACCCATTCCGGCCCACTAAAGGGCACGGGTTTCCTCCCAGAATATGAAGATTATAAGGCCGTAGGCCGTATTTTTTCCGGAGTTATGTGCGTTTTATTTTTAGAAATTCAATACCGCATTCTGCAACATTAAAACTGCAAGCCTAAGGGCTCTCCATACCGTTCACAAAGGCATGTAAAGTCTACAAATCGGCACTTGGCCATCGCAGTGAACTATGGCCTAACACTTTTAATTCTGAGAGAAGACCCGTGTCCTGTAGATAGTAATATTTTGATAATAACGATGCTTCAATCTTTTAACGAGTATCATACACTTTTGCTATAACTTATTATCGCTTATAAAAATTAAGTTGATCATATTTTCTGCCTTTTTAATACTTTTTTCCATCTGTGCTGATGTGCTGTTGTGATACGTGACTATTGATTAATTTAAGCAATTACTTAGCGAATAATATATTTATTCTGACAATTCTGATTAATTATCTGACGATAGGTCACCGTTTACGATAAAATTTTGTAAATTAAAGATTTAACCCTATTACTTAACTTCATTACTTTCCCTTAGAATCTTCTGTCATCGCTTCTATGTAAATACAGGCCATGTGAACTAGCTACAGTTAAGAAATTACTTTAAATTTGGATGACCTTTTTGACTTATCTTTACAAGTATCTTAGCGGCTCAAAACTCAATGTTAAAGTTTTAATCAACTAATCAGCATCATCATCAGGAGTCTATAAAATCCACTGCAGGAGTCAAATAATCTCCGGGATGATTTGCCCGTAATAACCACGCTCGAAAGGTGATCGCATTAGATGGTGGAAGTAGCACATAGGTGGTGCCATCTGTGTTCTGATCTGCCATCACCACACGGCACTCTACCGTCATCACACGGAACACTTACTTAACTTATACAAATTATGTTTAATAATATAACTGAACATAAACCTTTGTCTATACTAGATAAAACTATTTAGTAACTGTTGCTCGCGTCCTTTCAACAAACACTAAAATCCAGGAAGGGCTAAAAAACAAACAAACGTATAAACGCATTTATAATATCAGTAAAGATTAAGTTCCCGTGATGAACGGTGGTTCCCTTCTCGCCCATCTCCTTTATCAAATGGAATTTGTTTCGTTGAGAAAGGCAAATTTTATTCTTCGTACCAAATTCAAAACTTAAACACCCTTGTGCATAAATATAAGTATTTCGCCAATAGTATATTCCAATATCAGGGGACACTAATAACCCCAATGTTGGCATCATTGGCGTTCCAAAATTTACCGACCCATTATTTTGTAGTTCCATTTAAATGTAAATTTTAAGTTACATGAATTCGTGGTGGTTTGTAATGTTATTTTAAAAATTAAAATTATTTATTTACCAGGTAAACATAAAGCTCCATCCCACATCAGGCCGATAAGGAAGTAAGTCAAAAAATAATCAGCTAAATTATAATGTTAAATAAATCATAACTTTATTTCGATAAACAATAATAATATTTCGGTAAATAAATAAATAAATTTTAAAAAGGCTAAATCGAATTACTAAATTCTCAGCATCAAAAGATATTACAAAAATCTGCATTAAATGTAAAAGTGACCCTTTTATATTTAATGCAGATTTTTGTAAAAGGCTACTTATTAAAGTCCTATAATTAAATAAAACCAATCCGGACCAGTGAGTCATGAAAATTCTACTCATAACAATTTCTGCGATTTAAAAATGTATATTATAGCAATAAAGGAAGCAGCCGGAGGGAGCGCAGATAATAAAATAAGCCCCAAGCATTGTGTTGTGGTCACTTCCTGTCACTCTCGCGATGCCAAATAACAATCATCCTGAAATTTGTTTCATGTTCCCGCAATTATTTTGAAACGGTTCGCGGTTTACCGGTGTATGACATTCATTAAAACGCCACTAATTATTGTGCCTTTGTGGGAACATTCTATCATTTGTCAAATACATAAAATCGCTTTTAGCATCGATCCTTGGGGTCATTTGGAATTTTTTACTGGACTGTCTACTTATAAGTAACTGTTGATAGTTGTGCTTTTTTAATACTGGATATAACTCCAGAGTTGGTTCGCATATTTTGACGGCCGATTGGCGCAGTTTGCAGCGACCCTGTTTTCTGAGTCCAAGGCCGTGGGTTCGATTCCCACAACTGGAAAATGTTAGTGTGATGAGCATGAATGTTTTTCGGTGTCTGGGTGTTTATATTTATATTCTAAGTATTTATGTATAATGTTCATAATAATATTCATCAGTCATCGTATAGTACCCATAACACAAGCTACGCTTACTTTGGGGCTGGATGGCGATGTGTGTTTGTCGTAGTATATTTATTTATTTATATTTTATTTATAACTCCTTTCACAATTATATTTGTATTATTAATAGTTACATATTGTGACGAAAGTCTCGTTATGAAACAGAAAATAAAGTAATTTGATGAATGAATAATTATTTTATTCAAACTAATAAATACAAATTCATTATTAATTTTTGAAATACCCCCTTGTTTATATTAGATAAGGAAGTTAGTCTTTTTTGTAGTGATTTTACCACCGGTTTGGAAGGGTTCTACCGAGAAGAAGCAGTAAAGAATCTCAGCCATTGCTATTTTCAATATCATCATTTTTACAAAATCTGTCTTACGAGATATGAAGGCAGAGCGCTGTACTTCCATAGTTTACAATAATATCAGTGCAAAGCACGTTGCATCGTCGTAAATATAACTTAACAGCAAATACCGCCGGAGAGCCCATAAATAAAGCTTATTCACAATCCACAATATCGACGTCAACATAGAATAATATGTTCCTGTTAGATAAACTGCAAAAGTGGCCAAGTGAGAAACAATATTTCTAAGAACAATCCAATTGTACGGTACACTGGCAACAGATTTGGTTTCCAGCCTGTCAAGTCACTTGGCAATAAATCTTTAAAATACATCTTTGCCAAAGTTGTAGCCCCAGAAGTTCCGGCTCTGTACTGTAGCTCAAGTTTCTCAAAGTCCTAAGTTTTGTAAAGGTTACTAAGAGTTGGAATCTTTGCATACTAAACCCTGCTAGTATAGTATGCAAAGACTCAAACTTCGACTTTAAACGATTTCTCTTCGATTTACAAATTGTATCACACTCGTAACTCTCAGCTGGTGGCGTCATAAACGTATTTCCAGTGTTTCATTCACAAAGAATCAGAGTTCATGTGTAATCTTACATTAACCAACAACACTGCCTTGTTGCTCTAGTGGTTCGCATATTTAATTACTGATCAGAAGGTCCTGGGTTTGAAACCCAGTTCGGGCCAAAAATTTCTAGATATTGTTATTTTTTGTTACAGAATTTTCCACAGTACCATCTCAGACTCAAAACCGGTGCCTCGGAAAGCAAAACCCGTTAACCACGGTTATTGTCACAAATTGTGTCAGTAGTCCTTAAAGCCCACCAAACCGCATTGGAGAAGCGTGGTATGCTTATGCTCTAAAACCGTGTCTTCTATGGAAGAGGAGGCCTGTACCCAACCGAAGTACGTCGATCAAATAAAATAAAGTTGAAAATTGACAGAAAGAAAACTTAGGGGCAAAAATTGTCCTATACCAACCTCACGTAAGTTTTCAGTTAAGGCGAATTTATAATGCAATAAAAAAAAATAAAAAAACAATATATTTAAGTCACAAGTAATTTTATGGGAAAATCATGATGATTAGATTAAAACCATTACTGTATTGCTGCTAGTTCATCTAATACTTAAAACATACCCTTTTCAAACGTGCATACGTATAATTGCAATTTAATGGTTTTTTTTTCGAACAAGACTGGTAATCATCATCGTATGAGATTAAATGACACAAGTCTACTAGTTGTCATTCTAAACCTCTTCTAAATACATACGAAGATATTACCCTGGATATTAACATTGAAAATACTGGAATTATTTCATTTCTACACATATTTATTACCAACATATTTTAAAATACAACTTTAACAATTGAATTGAATGTAACGTTCATAAATAAGAATTTATAAAACCTGTTCTTTTTTCAAGTTTTCCACCAAAGATGATACCAATGCAACGGTTTAAAAATTTTAAAACAGTGTCTTTATCGGTGAAGGAAAACATCGTGAAGAAATCTGCATGCCTGAGAGTTCTCCATACCGTTACAAGAGGCTAAGTCTAACAATCCGCAATTGGGCAGAGTGATGGACTTTGGCCTACGCTCTTCCTGAGAGGAGATCGTGCTCTGTAGTGGGCCCGTAATTGGTTTTATAGTTATGAAGATCAAACACTGACCTTCTACGCAATTATCACATCTGCAATAGGCTCAGTGTCCGTGACATTGGAGATAAGTTGCAGGAAGCCCGTCTCAGATGGTACGGCCAGATTGCACGGAGACCGCAAAGTTTGTTGGTGCCCGACGCCTCAGCCGTCACTGGAACTAAAATCGCCGCGCAACAAAGCGCTGGCTAGACATCGCGAACGCAGATCTGAGAGCTAATAGAGTCAAAAAATCGAATGCTCAAGACCGAGCAAATTGGGCTGGAATATACCAGGGTCCGTTTCGACTTTCGAAACAAAATCCACCCGTTATTCTTGCACACTAGTTTATATAATGTAATAAAATGTAATGTAATTCATAAATAATTAATTTACATTATAATTACCTCGTTCACGTTGTCCTCCAATAACGACGAAAATTACAGCTTGTGAAACCGCGTTCGTCGACGATAATTAAAAGTGGCTTACTCTCAGCTTAAAATTGAAAACACGTAATATAAAGTTATCTCGCCAAGTTAAACATGTCGCGTTTTAACGTTGAAAAATAAAGTACGTGGGTAATGAAAAGTAGAACATTCATGTTAAATAAAAAAAAAAAAAATGTATGCTATTATAATGCAAGCTTTTGCCTTTGTTTTTCCTTTCGGGGTCTGAGTTCGATACCCGACACGCACCTCTATTTAAGCAAGTAAAACATCACTCTGTTGGCGACCTCCGCTGCGGTAAATGCAATGGTTATATGCTGGAGGTCCCGGGCTCGATTCCCGGCACGGGTAATTTGGGAATTTAGAATTACTGAATTGTGGCTAGTTACCGCCCCACCGACAAATGCTTGCTGCTAAGTGATCTAGCGTTCCGGTATGATGTCGCGTAGAAACCGATAAGGGGTATGAGTTAAATATAACTGCCATTCTCCGTAACAGGCTAGCCGGCTACCATCTTAGACTGTATCAACACCAGGTTAGATTACAGTCAAGGGCTAACTTGTAGTGGAAATAAAAAAACTAAATAATAATAAATAATGAATAATAATAATAAATATACTACGACAATACACAAAGTAAGCGTAGCTTGTGTTATGGGTACTAAGATGACTGATGAATATTTTTATGAATAATATATATAAATACTTATAATATAAAGATAAACACCCAGACTTTGAAAAACATTCATGTTCATCACACAAACATTTTCCAGTTGTGGGAATCGAACCCACGGCCTTGGGCTCAGAAAGCAGGGTCGCTGCCCACTGCGCCAGTCGGCCGTCAAGACTGGCTTTCAAGGTGAAAGCAATAATCGTGAGGAAACTACATGCCTGAGAGTTTTACATTACCTTCTCAAAGGCGTTTGAAGTCTACCAATCTGCTATGGACCAGCGTGGTGGAGTACAGTCTAAGTCTTTTTTTTTTTTTTTATTCTGAGACATGTCCCGTGCCCCGTTGTGGACCGGTTTGCAAGGGATTTTTTCAATGCATTGTCAATGCAAGTTCTAGTGCTACACTACAGTCTACAATAGTGCAAGTGAGTGATAATGACAGCGTCTGTAATATCCTTAACCCCCGATACATACAAGACTGTAACAAAACATGTTTAGTATCATGAGATCTTTATTGATTCGTTTAAAATATTTCTTAACAAGCTACTTAAATAGTGTGAAGATAAATCTGATAATGGCAACCCTGACCTAGTGTGTTTGTAGTAACTTCTTATCAGTGATATTAAGATGTCTCTTGAATTAATTAAGAGGAACTTTTTTAAAAGAGCTAGGTTAAATATCTTCAAAGAATAACATCTATATTATCAAGGTTTCTTTCCTATTTTAATATCTCAGATCGACCTTCGCTCATATACGGGCATTTCATTTCTTGTGTAACATAAATTTAACAGATATTGATACAATTTCTTTCATAGATTGATGTTTTTATTATTGTCTTATTCTTTTACTAACTGTTGCCTGCGTTCTTTTCCGCGAACTTATTATTGTATTTTACATATCCCGTGGGAACTTTTATTTTCCATGGATAAAAAGTAGCCTTATCTTAATCGACTCTTGTGGCGTAGTCACTAAACATTAGACTGAGAGGCTAATATGTCGCAAAATCTCAGAAACTACAAAGGGTGCGAACACAATGCGTATGCTGAGGTCACTAATCAGACAAATAAGGAAGGTATTGAAACTACCTTCTAGTTGTGTAGCCTGTGAGACCAATTTTTAGTGATCTAGGCTTAGGTTAGGTACTTGGTACGTAATAGATTAGACGAACAGCGGCTGACCCACTACAGTGCATGGGTCTCCTCCCACAATGAGAAGGTTACGTACGTTAGGTTAGGTACGTTAAGGCCGTAGTCCACCACGCTAGCCCAATGCGGATTGGTGGACTCCACACACCTTCGTGTTTTATTTGTTTTTACTTCAACGTTAAATCAAGTGATATTTTAATTACTTAAAACGCACATAACTTAGAAAAGTTGTGAAGTGAGGTCGAGCTCCTACCCAATGCTCCATTATGCCAGGAGCAGTGCGTGTTAGAAAACTAGAAATAGAGCTTCAAACGTATCCGTGGAATTTCAACTACGTTACAGAAATGTTGTTATAGATACACGTCACGATTCGATAAAAAAAATTGAATAGTTTTTGAACATACTCTTCAAAATGTATCATGTGTCCTACCGATGGACAAACGAATATGCAACAAAGTTCTAAAATTATTGTAACATATTCACTCAATGGTCTCTACGGTTAAGGTTTACTGTAATTTTGTATTGACTTACAATGGGGCCTGAGAGTAGAAAATTGATGGCGACCCGTCATTTTCGCACCTATTGAATAATAATACTAATAAAAAAACCCAGCGAGTAATTTTCAATTACAAAGCGATTTAATTAAAATAATAAGGCTATGGTTTTGTATGAAGACGATCTGATTGGTAAATGTTGAAATAAAACAATACGTGAGCAGGGGCTAGGCCTGATTTCTTTTCTTTCAAAGACATTCAGAATCCTTAGATTTATAAAGGTTAAGAAATTGCCTTGGAGTAATAAATTATTTCGACAACCGTTTACAAGGGTATAAAATATGATCGATCTAAATGTTTAGGTTAAAGCACTATTATTATATAATTTAGTGAAGAATAAAAATCTTATATATGTACGAGTATGAATACTAACGTAAGTAGTTTTTTTTCTGTGTTTTATAGTTTTGAACCAACGCCTATAACCAGACCAACACATCACAGGACATGCAAGGAGCACGTCCTGCAATATGTCGCCATGTGTCCATCATTGAAGCATAGGTGTTAAGCCCCATGTAACTGTTGGATATTGGATAGAAGCAGGCGTTACTTTGCGGAAATCCATAATGTATTATGAAAATTAAGCTTAATTTACTATACTCCGCAAACAGCAGGAGAATCTGTATGGTGTATTTATAATTTCTTCAATCCATATACTTCACACCAAACAGATCCTCGGCAATGTACCCTCTACGCACGTTTAGCTCCGAAACCGGAGCATCCTCAGGAGATGTTGACTTCTGTTGATGAGATTCTTAACAATCATTCATTAACATTTATCAATAACATCAATAGCATTCTTAACAATTATTCATTGTAAAGTTTTTTCATTACACCATACAGATTCCCTGCTGTTCGCGGAGTGTAGCAAATTAAACTTAATTTTCATAATATACCATGTAACTGTCATTACAACTGCAACGAAACCCTTCAGATCGGAGCACAGCATTGCAACAATGCTGCTTAGCTCTGTCTAAAAAGATCTACTACTACATCGACCGATGTATTTTCAGCTTTTACAGACATAATATCATGGTACTAAGGAATTACCTTGTGAAACTTTTATCTAAGCAGAATATTCTCGTACATTCGTATTGTAGATTCCACGTAAAATAGATGATGACAACTGACTTGAATAGTGGGAAATTTATGGAAACTGGTTACGTGGGAATTATTCCGCATTACGCTTAACATTTAACAGTTTACCAACAAGCATTGGATTATAGCGGTTATTCTATACTCTTAAATCCCCTCCCCTATGAGAGAAGAAACCTGTGCCCATCACTGAGACATAAAGATGATGATGTTTATGATGCGAGTTATTGCTTACCTGTACGTCTCTAAAGAATTCGTACTTCAGTACTAAACTGCCTTTACTTACCTAAATGTATAAACCTTCCATTTTTGGTCGTCCCCTTCTTTTCTATATTATTGTATTTTAGCAGTCACTTCATCTTTGGGAAGTTGCAAAACATCTTTGCCTGTTCTATTCTCCATATTTTATATTGTGTTCTTCATTATGCGTATTTTTTATATATATTTAGTAGAATAATTAAATAGGATATAACTGCATATGTTGGTATTCCCATCTTGAAAAACATATAACTTTGTTACAATATTCTAGCCCCTAATTCACCAAAATATCATCATTGTCATCTAACAAGAGGACAATCATTTCAAAATCATAGAGAATTAAATTTATTTGTTTTGATATATAGCTGGTATAGCGTATATGCGAGAACAGTTATAATCATCGAAACCGACGGCTTGACTTGTTCTCCAGAGCACAAGGATGGGCATTGATAATTTTATTACTAAGTGCAAGAACCACTTGACAGGAATGACTAGGCAAGTCGTATAATTTCTAAATTGGCTTTAGTCTGGCGGGCGAATCTTGCCGTGGTTATTTACTACCCTATACACATAAACGCACCGCCAAGCTATTTGGCGTTCCAGGACTCACTACGAAAGTTGTGTTAATTTATAATAACAGTTTATAACATATACCTATATGCTAATACATCAATGAGGTTCTCAACGGTAAAAAAACCTGTGTTAGAGTATGACAGTTATAATATGAAACATATGTGTTTTATATAACTGTCACATCCCCTAACAGGTTTCTTATCATTCCGGAACATTAAATCGCTTAGTGGCAATTGATCGGTAGAATGGTAACTTGCCACGGCCAAAAGCTTCCACCAGACTAGACCGCAGTAAATTTTATATTCCGAAATCCCCCTCCCCCTATTTTATACAAATAAAGTATTTTTTTTCTATGACAAGTTATTGCTATTTTATCTAAACCGTTATTATTTATTACAACAGGCGGGTAATCAATCACGTTGACATAATGTTATAGCTGAATAGAAGTGACCTTTGTGTACTTTCAAAGATGGCCGACACAATTTCGCTAAAATTAAAATATCGATAGCATCCCATATTGGCACCAATTTTCCCTCACACAAAAAAGTATAAAGTGTGCTCCCACCTATTATATTAAATGTGGAACTGTTTACCAGTTTGATTTTTTTCACGCAGTAGCAGAGCAACAGCTTAACGTATTCCAAATTCAAAAAAATTCAAATTCATTTATTTCAAGTAGGCCTAATATAAGCAATTTTGAAACGTCAAGTCTGTCTGTTTGTAGTGACTCCTACCACCGGTTCGGAAGGCAGATTCTACCGAGAAGAAGCCGACAAGAAACTCAGCAGTTGCTCTTTTCTTGTGAGAGATGAAAGCAGAGCCGGATGCTATTTTTAACGTAGACGTAGCTACGTAGTAGAGCTGACGAATAACATACGCTTTTTATTTCGGTAAACTCACATATCCTATGGAATAGATCAAAAACACAAATTTACATTTAGTTTTTTTTTTATATAGGTAAGTCAGCAATCAATTTCTGGTATACAACATGTGACAGAATTTTGAAATAATATTAAACGATGCATAATTATATCTTATACGGAGTCACCCTTTAAAAATATTAAATGAAAAGCACCATATTTATTTTTCTGTACAAACGACTTCAAAACATTTTAAGTGTTTACTTACTCGTATGTCAACCCTATTGAATATAAAAGACCGACTCGCGCATAGTTCCTACGCTACGTGACGCGTACCTAATAAAGTGACAGAGAGAGGAGGAGTTACACAGAGGACGCTGTTGCTTGTTCTCCATTATATTCCCTTAGTCTCCTCGTGCGGAAAGAGGAGACCACAAGAGAAAAAAACATATCACGGTGGTTAAATTATAAGAAAACTTTCGTCCTTTTAAATGAGATGATCAAAGCATTGTTACGAGTATGTACCAACATGAATACCTCATTAAATTAAAAAAAAACAACGATAAAAACAAAGTTGGTAGGTTATCTTGGTTGTTGTCGTAGTTGTATTATAAAAACGAAATAAACACATTTATCTGTTCCTTTTTGAAGCCTCGGATTAATGTAGGTAGGCTTTATTATTTGTGTCTTTTTTACCGGCAAATTAAAATGCAAAAACTTACATAAATATTTTTTCTTGCCCAACTGGAAAACAAGGTTGCATATTAATCTTCTTTGTTTCTCCAACAACCACTCGCTTTTATTTAGTTTTATCTTTGTCGGTGTTTGTCTGTATGTAATCAAAACTTTCGAAGTTGAATTCGACCCACTTCCCGGTTTCTGATCGATCTGAAATTTCGTATGTTATGTAAGCCGAAAGATGAAATTTATATATAAGAGACTATAACAGTGAGCTCATCTGATGATGGGACCGGGTGGTAGCCATGGGAGCTCTAATTAAAATGGTGCAACCCCATCGAATTGGGACTCACTTGATTCGTTTTAATAAAGACTCCGTTTCTAGAATCTCATGTCAGGGTCATGTCATGGTTAATTAAATAAAAAAAAAATGAAACAACACTAAAAATCCCCGTTGCTCAGGATTTTAGCATGCTTAACTACGAATCGCGCCTGGGTTATAGTCAACCAAGCCAAGCCAAGCCAAGTCGAGCCAAGATTTTTTTGTAGGTACGAGTAACTGTTTTAAAATAGTGGGTATCTACCCCCGTGCCTTGGTGAGCATAAATAACATTCCCGGTTACTGGCGTGATCAAATTTCTTAAAGCTCGCCAGTCCGCGTTTGGACAGCATGGTGGGTCAAAGCTCTAAATCGCTCTCTCGTACAAGATAGGATGCCTGCGCCCAGTAGTGGGTCTTTTATAGTCTAAGGATGAATATGAATGTAACGATTTGACTAAACGACTTATTGCATATGTATTTTCAATTATTTGAATTTTCCTTCCAAATAAATAAAAGTGGATTTATTATAGACAAAAAGAGGGTAGATGTGACATTGACCGATGGTGTGGACGCTACAAAGCAGCCATTAGTCCTGCATTGCTTTGTTTTGCAAGCAACACTGATATTAATGGTCCCTAAAGAATGTGGGCGTGATCCTGCTATCCTTTACAAATAAATGCCCGACAAGTCGGTACTCATTTGCTTGTAGGATTACATAAAAGGAAAACAAATTTGTATGTACAGTGATGTTAAAAACACTGCCGTTATGCTGTTATTCATTAACATCATCCGTACTATATACACTACATACTATAATATTATAAATGTGAAACTGTGTTTGTTTGTACATACTTACTTTACGCCCTAACTTAGCAAACAATCGACTTGGTTTTTGGCATAGAGTTAGTTGAAAGGTAGTAGAGTAATATAGGCAACTTTTATCTCAGGAAAACTAACGGTTCGCACGGGTTTCTTAAAAAAATTATGAAGATAAAAAACGCGGGCAGAATCTAGTCATCATACAAACTAGCTGTTGCCCGCGATCTTTGTCCGTGTTTATTACGGTTTTTACAAATCCCGCAGGAACTGTTTGTTTGCCTTGTATAAAAAGTAGCACACTGTCCCTCCATTCAACTAGCTCTATATCAATAATCAAGTTCATTGGTTGTTCAGTTAGGGCGTAAAATAAGGACAAACAAACACATTTTTAGCATGTATACATGCGAAACAAAACATATGTAATAAACATTTTTGTATAGACATAGACATAGATTTTTGTAGAGATTTCCAAACCCCGCAGTCTAATATCGCTCCCCGCGACTCTTTTATGTCGTCTGTTCACGACGGGGTGTCTAACAATGTTCGGACGTGGTCGCCACTCAACCAAAATGTCGGCGGCATGCATGTCAGTGACATGTCGCCACATCCACGCCACGCCATCACTGACATCCACTCGATGGCTTTCGTGTGTAGACTATTCTCTAATCCTCACGTATAACAGCCCTGCAAACTATTGCCACTACAGCTTCACAATACATTGACTTATATCGGTAACTTTTCTTCTATCGATCTTCTTATTTCTAATTTGATAAATACACGAATACCTGACTATACGCAGAGTTCGTCTTCGGGTCTTATCCAATAATATTAGAATGCTATTGGGACTCCCTCGCTATTGCATCAGCGATGCTTGGAGAAGGCATTACTGGCTGCTATTGTGGCCTATATTTAAAATTCACTAAGAGTCTCTTTTCCTTCCTTCTTTTACTTGAATATTATTATTATTATATTTATTAAACAAAATATTAGTATAATTAAATCACATAAAAGTAAATGAGCGAAACTGTAAGAAATAAGATACGTCATTTTTCTTCCATGAAAACTCAATAAAATGCCTTTTTTCTTTGACATGAAAACAGTAACATTGAAAAGCGAAGTTACCCGAATTGACGATACCATCCTTGTTAGAGATTTTATTACATTTATCACTGTCTCTATGGTCGTTCCTTCATTACTGAAAATCCGTCCTGGTGGATTTCTAGTGCCGAACGAATAAAATTTCTCCAACGGCTTGTCGTTAGGAATACGTAAATACTTTGTCCCCTACAATTTAAGGCTGAGGCTATAAAGTATAATATATAGCCGCAAATAGAAGAGCAACATTAAATATGGTGAGTCTATAATTCATGCAGTGTCTGTTAAATATTAGTAACGCCATAACCTCCACGATTGACAGGGTTGGCGGACAGAAAGGTCTAAGATCTGTATTAATTACTTCTTTAAGATAGGGCAAGTTCACAGCTGCAGGACATTAATGTAATTTATTAGGTTGCTGATAATTTTTTTTTTTTAATTTTATTTTTATTTATCAAATAAAACAATTACATTAAAATGGTTAGTATAAAAGCACCGAAAAAACCGCAGAGGTTTGTCCTCGGTGCCTATCTGCAACGATTACCTTAGGTGTTAATTACAAGAATAAAACCAGCTGTGGGAAAAACATACTGCTACATTGTAGAACTATAGGAACTAAAATAGATGTAAAACAACGCCACCTACCGGATTATATTACAGATCAGAATCCCATTATAATTATAATAGATATAATATAATATATCTTTGTTTCAGGGATAAAGGCTATTTTTTTTTTGTTTTTATTTCTTACGAGTAAATAAAAAACACATTATTTCTGTATTAGTGAAAAAATATATTTGCTAATCACTGCCGCTCCAATCAATTTGAAATGTGACACAACAGTGATTCACTTACCTGCAGTCCAACCTACTAGCAATCATCTTTAGTATATAAAATTTCACACAAATCAGTCTAGCCCTAAAGTGTTAGATGACAAACCCACGTACAGAACAATTACGAGTAAGTACATTATCATAATATATTTCCGCCTATTTCCCAAACCTTGTAACTTCTCATACTGCAAACTCCCTGGAAGTGATAATATATTATGGAGATAAGTTTACCTTATCTTGTTTGTTCTATTGCTTTGGTACATAATGGAAAAAAAAAACTAGAGATCATGCGGCTACTTAAACTGCGGCTTCTAAGTTGAATATGAAATTATCAAGCAAATATTAGTTAAACTTTATTATTGAAATGGAGTTTTTAAATGGAGTACAAAACCATATGATAAATTCGGTATTTTGGGGTGTTGTTAGTGTCTTTAAACAGTTTATTAATCTAAGACTTTGTAATTTGGTCTAATTTAGTCTTATCTTGTTACCAATCCACCAAAGCAAAAGTCTAAATCAGTCCATTTTCAATGCATTTTCTGTTAAATATGAAGAATAACATTTATATTTTATTTTTAAAGGTATGCTTGTGAGCGCTTTATGTGTTT
Organism: Pararge aegeria; assembly: GCF_905163445.1. Classification (NCBI taxonomy): domain Eukaryota; kingdom Metazoa; phylum Arthropoda; class Insecta; order Lepidoptera; family Nymphalidae; genus Pararge; species Pararge aegeria. The sequence continues at coordinate 6,906,054 of NC_053194.1, forward strand.
CTGAGTAAGGTTTCTTTGTGATGTATGAGGCAAATACCAAGCTACACACGTTTGGTCAAGGAACACTCGTTTACACCAACAGTCCGTTAAAGCACTTAACGAGTCGCTAAAGTAACAAACATCGGTTGTTGTAAATCGGCCCTAAATCTGCAAAATTTTGAAAAACGCTGCATACAATAACCATAAACATTGTTATGTGTTTGTTTGTCTGTTGTGTCGCAAATCAAGTCTTAGCCTAAATTGATGGCCTTGGGTTCCGCGCCGTTGCGTTTAGGCTGCGGATAGTGACAATAAGTTAGCACAAGGATCCCTGTCACATAATAACAACCTACAACCTTAACAAACTTAAGGCTTAACCGCACTTAAGAACGTGACATGACCGGATTCGATTTCATTATGCGAAGCTTCAATTTTAAGTTTTATCTGTAACGGTTTTAAGATACAGACTAGAAGTCGTCGAGTTCAACATATAAATTTAACTTGAAATTTTTATAAAATAATTCTTACATACACTTGGAGGAAATATCAGTATGAATTAGTGAGTAAAAATATATAATACATCAAAAATACTAAGTTATGGCTAATGTATTTATTTTTCCCCCAAAATTTAGGAACGTACTAAGTAAAATATACATCAAAATTTTCTTTAGAGGTAACTGTAATTTTTTTCTACCTAATTTTTTCTGAAAAGTGGTAAGGGGTGGACAAATATGTTTTAAAATAACATATCTTTTTTTTATTTTGAATAAAAAGATTTTTGATAGTTTAAGTTCTTTCAAAATCATTTAGCAGTACTCAGGACTATAAGAACTTTAGAACCGCACTACAGTGACATTCGTGACAGTGCATGATCAAGTAATCCTTATTATTATGAACACTTAGTCGCATAGAGACGAACAGTACCACTGGGCTGCAGTACTGTCTAGTGTGATTCAACCCTTTCTATAGCCATGCTTTAAGGACTGTTGTCCTTCGGAAACACTTGTTCATTGTCTGCTCTAACGTTAAGAGATTGTTACCCCGTAGAGTGTTATACCGATACTAACAAGATGTAGAGATGAACGTTTATTTCACCTTCTTCCTTTTTATGTAAGGGTGAAAATTTGGTAAGAACTATTCAAGTCAGTGACTCTATTCACGTAGAAACTTACTTGAATTTAGGCTTTCATACACATTTATGTACATCTGGAGCGTAAAATTTGAAACAGGTTATTTTATTTGAGGACAGATCATTTAAAATTTAAAGGGGTTTATCAAAAAGACAACAATCATTCATTTAAATTTTGAAGGTAAAACAAATAAGTGATTCATATTTTCTTTAAAGGATCTCTAATATCTAGTTAGTATTTGTTAAAAAATGTTAAATAATACGTTTATATTATTAATTATGAATTTGTTGAGATTAATATTAAATTAAATTTTTTGAATTTATTCATTAATTTTCTGTATCTATTAATGCCCTACAGACCATTTATCTCACCTGGTTTGGAGGTATGCAGCAGACCCCACCGACCATTTATTTATAACCATGCTACCTAATCACGAATTTGACGAGCTCGGAATCTGTCCAGGACCGAATAAAGGGTTTATTGCTATGTGTTTATTGTATTGCAGGGAGAAGTGTTGAGATGAAGCTTAGACACGCTGCTACAGTGCAGATTAGCAGGCATTACGTTTATTATCCCGGGTTAGTAATATTAACGAGAATCGACAGCTTTATGTGCTCTACTTGAAAAACGAATGTTTTACTCCATGGAGTACTAGGGTATTTTGGCCTGACCCGGCAATCAAGCCCAGGACCTGGTGATTTGTAGTTGAACATTAAATACTAGGTAGTATTGCTATCAACAAGACCGTTTGTAATCATTAACAGAGATAGCCAATACCGGCGAGTGACGAAAGCTACTTTTTATCCCAGGGAAACTAATTTAAGCAGACGCGGTCGCGGGCAAAAATATAAAAGTCAATAAAAAGCAAAATAAATATGGTTTTTAAATTATTTATGATTAAACTTTAAAATGAATTTAAAGTTTAATCATATGCAAAAGAACTGCCATGTTTACTGTTAATACTGGATTTCCACTATATATACATAAAAATATGAACTGTTGTTCGGTAGTCTCGCTAAAACTCAGAAATGGTTTCACTGAATTGTTTTTTTTTGTGTACAGCTAAAAAATCTAAAAAATCTAAATTGGTAGTTTTGTATAGGATTTTTTTTTTAGTATTTAACAAAAAATCTGCATTCAGAGATCTCTAGGGATTACTTAACCATGCAAACTACTGTAGTATCTAAAGGTAACAACATAGTTTCCAGATATTATATATTTTTCTAGAATTTTTGATTTTAATTTACTAGGTTTTCAAGTTTGAATCATTTAACATATTTGGGATATTAATTGATCAATTTTTGAAGGATATTTTCTGATCTTAATTTGGGATGAAACCTTTTCAAAGCCTGAGCCTGCGATGATTCTGTTAACAATAAAATATCAGTTTGTTCCCCGTGGTCCTTGCGAGAAATACAATGCTGCCGAATTAAAAATGTATCAACCTTTGTAGGATTCAATTAAGTAGTAAATAAATTAAAAAAATATCCAGTTGACGACTAATTCTGGCATTCTATTAGGTGTACTTAACAAATATATCTAAATACATCTAAATACACCATTGTTAGTCTGTACCCAATTAGATTGCAAAAAGACGATTTCAATTTTTCAACAAAAAAATGTTTTATTTTTAAAAAGACACATATCTACCTACTAACTTAACCATGATACATTTAACGTCTTAATGTTATTTTCATAAAATATTAAGGCACTTTTTTATTTTAGAGGTCTTAAATCGCCTACTCTTCAGCCTATTTAAAATCCTAATAGCCAAATCATAAAAAAATAATTAATTACGCGAAAATTGTGCACATTATTAATAATTATTGCGCGGGAACAAACATCCGGGTAGTAACCGTATCTTGGTAGTTCTTTAGTTGTTATATATTTGTGATCACTGTTATATATGTGTGTAATGATCACTGTATTCTTTTTTGTTTATTTCGTTTTCTACATATTTTTGAGGGTTCTTTTATTTTATTAATTTTTTTAATTTTTTTTTTTTTTAATTAAGTATTTATAGTAGCGTATTTGTATGTTTATATGTTTGTTTATATATATGGAATATATTTTATATTTTTGTACATATCTTTAATATGTTATGTACTGTATATACTATGTTTTATGTTTTTTTTTTATTTATTTTTTATATTAATTTAGTTTTAAGTCCTAATATTTAATTTTGTTTGTTGTACCACCTACTTATTTCTTATAACATTTTCTTGTATGCCTTTGGTTGCCTGGAAGAGATCGCTATTTAGCGATAAGGCCGCCAAATTGTACGTTCTACCTTATTGTGCTGTTGTATTTGTATCTCTGTAAATTTTCTCTGTGGTGTACAATAAAAGTGTATTCATTCATTCATTCATTCATTCATATTTGTATTCGAACTATTCGTTCTAGATACATTTTAATGTATCGGTTCACGCTTGTTTAAAAGCGCTAACAATTTATATCATACTTGGTTAAGATAAAGCTTAAAAATTAATCCTTAGCAAAACATTTTTCTATTCTTAACTAAGCTAATAAAAATTTAGATTTTCTAAACAAATTTTTGTAAACGAATTATATTCGCAAGACTCAATTTGTATAATTTTTCTGACGTTATTTATTTTTAATACACTATATTGTATACCAAATTAAAAAAAAAAACGAGCATTAAAAAAAAAAATATATATATACAATTAAAATAAAGGAGAAAAGGTACAATAGGCAGCCTTATCGCTTAAAAGCGATTTCTACCAAGCAACCTACCAAATTGAGTACATTAAGTTAAGAAGAAGGGTTAGGGTGTACCCAAAGTAATACTTAAATAATAAACATAAATAAATAAATAATATAAAATAAACTTACTTTATATACGTACACATATAATATAAAGAATATAATAGAATATTATTATGCATTAATCATCAACATAATATTATTTCAAACAACACCACGAAACACCATAAAAGTATTTTTAATACCGTCCTGCTATTTGTGTCGACCATAGCTTTGACTCACCTAATGGGACCAATACTTTTTTTTTACGTTTGGTGGTTATCCCTCGACTGCAATCTCGCCTAGTGGTAAGTTATCATGAAGTCTACGGTATTATACGGTATTATAGAAAAATATTAATCATTTTCATATTAAATAGTTATTTTCTGTACATAAAAGTAATGAAATCGTGTTTACCTGATAAATAAACAATAAAATCATAAAGAATCGCGAGTGGTGGCGATATTTTAGTGTGATAAATTAGCTATAGTAATATTTGTGTGCGCGGTAGTGAGCTGTCAGTTATCGCTAAGTGTAACAATGAAGTGCCTTGCCTGTACTTACGAGTTAAACAAAGGCGAAATGATAAAATGCATTACTTGTAATGGGACTTATCATTATAAATGTTTAAACATGACCTCGGCCTACTTTGTAGACCATTTTTTGAACATTAAAAAATCATGGCGTTGTCCGTCCTGTGAAAATGTCACATCCAGACGTAAAGGTAGTGACACACCTGTCCGGCATCAGCTTGCTACGTCGGAAACAACTTTTGATTTGTCCAGCGGACTTGACGGATCTTGTCTGACTGTTGGTGAGTCTCATGCGAAAAAAAGTGACACGAACTCACCGGGGGCTATTTCCTATCATGAATTTGCTGTTCTTTTGGACACGAAGCTTGAGACTATGAAAGCTTCTTTAGCTAAAGACATCCGTTACGAGTTAAGCAGTACCCTTGAAAAGTTAAAGTCTGAGTTCTCTGCAACAACAGACTTCCTATCCGCTCAAATTTGTGATCTCAAAAAAGAGGTAACAAGTTATAAAAACAAATTCAATCACTTGGAATCCGTGAATCTAAGTTTACAGAAGTCCATTAATAGTCTTCAGACCGAGCTGAATGTCAAGGAGCAAGCCAACTTGGCCAACGACGTGCAAATAACGGGAATACCGGAATTTGAAAATGAATCGTTAATCCATGTCATAACTACAGTGGCAGCTAAAAATGGAGTAAAAATTGAAGAACAAGACATAGCCAGTACTGCCCGCATGGGTCCGAAGCGAGGTGCTGTTGACTCATCGAATGCCACATACTCCTTTCGCTCAAGGCCAATCGTCGTTAGACTTACGCGTCGATCAACTCGCAATGAGCTTCTCAAGAACGCGCGTATTCGACGTGGCTCAACTACCGGTGACTTGGGCTTGCCGTTGCATGAGCCCAAACGTTTTTTTTATCAATGAAAGACTCACCAAGGTTAACAGACAAATCTTCATCAAGGCGCGCGATGCAGCTCGGTCTTCGAAATGGAGATATGTTTGGACTAAAGAAGGTAGAATTTATGCCCGACGCTCGGAGTCCAGTGAAGTACACTTATTGCAAACAGAAGCTGAGGTGGAAAATCTGTTTACTGGTTCTAGTGTTACACACAGTGAAGATTAACTGTACCTATTTTTTTTATTTTCTTAACTTTTACAGTGCATTTCATATTTATAATTTGTCCTATAAACCATGTATGAATAAAACAATTACTGAAATTCATAAACTGAGTAAATATATATGTACTATTTTTGTTATTGAATATATAGTCTCATTTTTGTGCACTTATATAGAATACTTTAATCGAATTTGTATAGTCGGTATGCGTCAGGATAGATGTATTGTAATTTTTTTTTTTTTAATTATCTGTACATACACTTCGTTTTGTTATTGCGTTGCGTGCCAAAAAAAAGTGTTCGTGCAATCCGAATCTCTATTCGCTTATTTTTTTTTCTCATTTCAATTATTAGTCATCTTTTTCAATTAGTAGTTCCTATTTCTTATTTAAGTCATACTTAAAAATAAAAGGCAAGAAGTCTAATTTCTTAAAATTAGGTTTATTCAATGCAGGGTCGCTTACTACTAAGCATGATGAGTTTGCTGTCACTTTGCAATCTCATTCACCTGATATCTTGGCTATAAACGAAACTTGGCTTAAAGCAGGCGATGAGGCTCGTGCACCCAATATACAAGGCTACAAACTCATTCATCTGCCACGTCCAACTGAAGTCCGCTCCCGTGGTGGGAGTGTGGGATTCTATGTTAAACGAGGATTTAGAGTCCGTAAGTGTGCACACCCCTCGGGGCTGGCAGAAGTTGAACAGATGTGGATATCACTTAGTATAAATTTACATAATATTTTAATAGGCACTGCTTACAGACCACCTTGGCTCGACATAGACAAATTTTTTGATGCCCTAACAGACTCCGTTTTATTCTTTTCCAAATTTGATGAGATTGTTTTGCTTGGTGATTTTAATATTAATCTGCTCAATAGTTCCAGCAACAGTTTTCAAAAATTAAAAAAAATTTTAACCTGCTGTAATTTTAATAACTACGTTGCTGAACCAACTCACTTCACATCACACAGCCGTACACTCATAGATGTAATATGTTCAAATATTCCAATTATTAATCTTAGCGTTAATCATAATCCTGAACTTGGCGGCCACGCAATGATTTTAGCAGAAGTAAAAATAAAGAAACCCAAAATTCCATCCAAACGAATAACCTATCGACAAATTAAAAACATTAATATTATAGATTTTAATAAAGACCTTGAGAACGTAAACTGGAGTGCTATTATTAACGAGCAATGCATTGATAGTATGGTGGAGTTATTTAATGAAAAAATTCTCAACCTCTATAATAAGCATGCCCTGAATTAACATTAATTGCTAAAGATAAATATAGTCCTTGGATAACTAGTAATGTTCGTCTTATGATGAAATTGCGTGATAAGGCACATGCAAAATATAAAAAATTAAAAAACGATGAAAATAAAACCAACTATAAAAATTTAAAATATCTTTCCGAGTTCAGTGCTAATAGTGAAAAAAAAGCTTATTATGATTATAATATAAATGCACATTTACATAATTCGATTTATCTTTGGAAAAATCTCAAGAAACATGTCCTACCAAGCTTTAAAAACACTAGTGACCTACCAGAACATTTTGATAATCCCGATGTAATAAATGACCATTTTTTAAATATACCTGGTGATAATGATATTGACCCGTCTGTTTTAGACTATTTCGAGACTCATAAATTCTCCGCGGTTAGTAGTTTTGAACTGGAGACTGTACATGATTATGAAGTAGCAAAAATTATACTAGGAATTAAATCTAACGCGCGAGGAATAGACGAAGTAAACTTGGATATGATTATTCTTACACTACCGACTACTCTTAACGTCATCACAGCTATAGTTAATAAATCAATATCATCTACGAAATCTCCTTCATGCTGGAGAACAGCCTTAATCTTACCTTTACCCAAGAATAATAATTCATCTGAAATCAAGGATTTAAGGCCAATAAGTATTCTTCCATATCTTTCTAAGATTCTTGAAAAAGTTATTTACAACCAAGTCATAAAGTATTGTGAAAAAAATAATTTATTACCATATTTTCAATCAGGGTTCAGGAAAAATCGTAGCACATCTTCCGCTTTATCAGACGTCATAGATGATTTACTCACATCCCAAGATGCAGGCCAGGGTAGTATCCTTGTTCTGCAAGACTTTTCTCGTGCGTTTGACTCGATTAATATTAAGCTAATGCTTGCTAAACTTTCTTACTACGGGTTTTCTTCAGCAACAGTGCAATGGTTTGCTAGTTACCTTCAGAATAGAATGCAACAAGTTGTTATACGAAAAACCGATGGAAAAGACCTAGTTTCGACTCTAAAGCCTGTTAGTAGAGGTGTTCCTCAGGGGTCAATTTTGGGTCCTCTGTTATTTATTTTGTACTCTGCCGATGTAATTAACTGTATGGAAAACTGTCAATATCATTCATACGCTGATGACCTTCAAATTTATGTTCCTGTTAATCACCAAGACGTTAATAACGCAGTCGGGCAATTGAATAAAGTCCTTGATAAAATTTCACTGTGGTGTCAACATAATGCTCTTATTCTGAACCCTATTAAGTCTAAATTTATGGTAATAGGATCTAAAAAGCAAGTTAGTAAAATTTTAACTTACCAGCCAAAGTTGAATATCAATGGAATATGCCTTGAACATGTAAGTGATGCTCGTAATCTAGGACTTCGAATGGATGAAAACTTACGTTTCGAAAAACATGTAGTGGATCTAGTACGAAACTGTTTTTATAGACTAAAAGTACTGTACAGGATTAGACCTTACATTAACATCAATCTTCGAATGAAACTTTGTGACACGCTGGTACTTTCGAAACTAAATTATTGTTTTACTGTTTATGGTCCATGTCTTTTAGGTAAATCGTGGCGATTAATTCAGCGCATACAAAATGCTTGCGCCCGATTTTGCTTTACTATTCCGCCCAGATCTCACATCAGTCATTTTTTAAATGATCATGACCTACTAAACATGAAAAATAGATATAATCTGCTAGTAGGCACTCTTCTTTTTGGTGTTGTTAAAACAAAAGAACCACCATACCTGTATAGGAAATTAGTTTGGCGCGACCCTAGCTACGGTAAAAGAACTACAGCGCCACCACTATCGATGCCACGCCACAGGTCTGCAGCATTTCGTGGCAGTTTTAAATATCGTTCCAAATGCTGGAACGACATCCCACCGCCTTTTAGAAATGCCAAATTGCTTTAAGAAATTATATCGCTATTATCTACTGAACATTCAAAAATCTAATGTGGCACTATCTTACAATAGTAACTACTAAAAAAACTAAAAATTATTATCTGACTAACATACTTTTCCATTACTACTTAAACAAAAATGAATTTTCATCTCCTTTCCATAATGAAGTTTACTTTCTTTTATCAAGTTTATATATTTTTTTTTTTTTTTTTTTTTTTTTATATGTGATTTCATAACCGGACTTCCCTCAACTAAATAGGTACTGACAGAATACCAGCGTTGTGGGTACATTAGTATCCGGAACATTAAGCTGAGTCAGAACCTTTTTATTGGCACGACACAAATCTTAGACTTAAGCTATTATTAAATAAGTACTACCTAAATGTTTAAGTTACTCCGTATGTAAGTCTGTTTGTGTTGTTCTGATAAATAAACAAATTCTATTCTATTCTATTCTATTAGTAGTTTACCTTTGGCAGTAAATTTAAACCCCAATTTGTCGGTCAGATTGTTACTAGCCACAGACAAAGCATCTAACCAGACCAGATCAGAGAAAATTCAGAAATCATGAATCCCCAAAATGCCCCTGCCAGGGTTAGAATTCAGGACCTATCTCTTATAATTCCACAACACTTAACACACACACACTGTATTTTCCGGTGATGGGCGCCAATCCAGAACTTCAAAACCCGTTCACCAGTCCTCGGAGCTACGAGTATATTCTATGCATTAGTTGAATTACTTAATGTGTTTAAAGCGTGCAAAGCGGCAGAAACAAGTTAGTTTCAAATATTATGAGGAAAGTTTAACAAAAGTTGGGCAAACAATGAAAAACTGTCGCGTATAATAACGAACTCAGTTTATAATTTTCTATTTTAAGAGTAAACTCAACTGGGAACTAGTTTGCTTTAAATACTATTAGTTTGAAGATAAATTACCTATCCTCTTAGTTTTCTGTATAGAAATTTAGTTTAATTTAATTTGTATAATATATTTTATTTTTTATTTAATTGGAAAACCAACAGTTGTAGATACTAAATAGTTAACAAATTGGTTGACTTAAAACTAATAACAGGTTTCCACAGATAAGTCTTATATAAACAAGGGTACCTGATAGAACCCAGCAATAACGCAGCAAACTATAACAAAGTGTTAAGTTTACCTAGCATGCTACAGTTTATCTACTAAGTTGCGACGTACACTTTTCATATTACCATAAAATAAGTCAATTTCGGGGTCATTGTAAACAGAATTAAGAAGGCGAGAGACACGGATTATAAAGTAATTAAATCTATTCTTAGTTTTAGTTAAGGGTACCAAGGGTATCCATGTTAGTATCCAAGTGTTAAAATTATTCAGTTTGTTTATTAGATTGCTTGTTTATTGGCTAAATTCGGCTCAAGTATTGGAGCGATCGTAATGAAATTTATATGAGGTAGTTGAAACATGATTTTTTACTCTAGTTAATATTTGTGGTGGTAGACTATTGAAAAAAAATGAAAAGTAATATTTCTAGACTAATAAATTCAGTGTTTCTTCGGCAAAGAGTTAGTTAATAGGGTGAAGAGGGGGGGTCCGAGGAAGTAACAGGATTTGTAAAAATTTGTAATAAAATCGGACAAAAGATAATTTATAAATTTGAAGGTGTCAGTCGTTTTAAAAAAAATTCAAAATTCAGTTATTTCAAGTAGGCCTAATATAAGCACTTTTGAAACGTCAAGTATGCCTGTTTGTAGTGACTCTACGACCGGTTCGGAAGGCAGATTCTACCGAGAAGAAGCTGGCAATAAACTCAGCAGTTGTCGTTATTATATCACACTAATCCTTATTTAATCGTCATTTTATTAGCAAGATAAACAATATTGCACCTGTGTATAATTTAAGAGCTGACGAAAAATTTAAATAATGGTACGGGAGGGGAGTTTTCTTACATTAGTAAGGTATTTTGGGTATGGAGAACATGAGGTGTACACCTGCAGTATATTACGATCCTTATCAATAGAGGGTATGTCGCGGTTAACAGCTAGTCATGAATATTATTACAAGATTAACCACGTGAAAATATTCCTTATACAAAAAAGAAGACCACGCTTGAATGCACGGATTTAACTAAGTGGTTACGCGAATAAAGTCACCAGGCCGAATAGCCCTTGAGAAAATTTTGTCGCCCTCACACTCAAGTGAAAAGTGAAATGAGAAGGTCACCCTAAAGTAGGCATCACGATGGCTCACATTGTTTGGCGAAAATATTATACAGTAAAATTTTCTTGGTGATAATAACATGCTACAACATTGTTAGTAGCAAATATATTATTATATTTAACGTTATTTTACTTATTAAATAGATATTTAATAAGTGATAATTGAAGGTTCCTACGGCTTAAAGATAAGAAAAATAACTGTCAGCCATCTTAACGACCTCCCTGGCGCAACGGTAAGTGCTGTGTTCTAAATTAGAGGTACCGATCACAGAGTTCGATGCCAGGCAATTAAGGAATTAGTTATAATACATAAAAGTAAATTTGCTCTTCGTCTGGTCTAGTTTGGCCGTGACTGTACCAATGCATAAGTTTAAAGAATGTGTTAAAACACATTTATTACGAGCGAGGTTATTATACAATTGATGAATTTCTTAATGACAAGGTTGCTTGGAAGCATCCGGCTCCGCTTTCATCCCTCACCAGATAGCAAAATGAATTTTGAAATGTAAATTGTTAATGTTGGAAAAGAGCAACTGCTGAGTTTCTTGCCGGCTTCTTCTCGGTAGAATCTGCCTTCCAAACCGGTGGTAGAGTCACTACACACAGACAGACTTGACGTTTCAAAAGTGCTTATATTAGGCCTACTTGAAATAAATGAATTTTGAATTTTGAATTTTGACTCAATACAACCCTACCGACAGACGTTCCGCCAAGCGATTCAGAGCTTCGGTACGATGTCGCGTAGGACATCATGAATGATAGAATGTGTTATAAAAAGAAAATTCTCGCTTCGCTTCGTCATTTCTTCGTTCGCACATTATACAACTTATTGGCTCTAGTACAAAGCCAATAAAGCCAATGGAGCACTGCTGGGCATAGGCCTTCTCTCCACAGCAAATTAGTTTTAGACCCAATACGCTGCTCCAATGAAGGTTCATTCGCTTAAAAGATAATCAATCATTGTAGCACTTTTCAATATTTCTTTCAGTTATTTAGTCGTCGTCGGATTAATATGTTCTCCATCATCTTAATCATCACATATACCCATTACCGGCCCACTACAGACTACGGGTATTTTCCGACAATGACCTTCTCATTTTGGTTAAGGCCGTAGACCACTACGCTGGCCCAGTGCGAATTGGTGGACTCCATACACCTTTGAAAATATTATGTAGAATTCTCAGGCATGCGGGTTTCCTCACAATGTTTTCCTTCAACTTTAATTACTCAAAACGCACATAACTCAGAAAAGTTAGAGGTGCGTGTTGGGATTCGAACACGGCCCTCTGAAGGTGAAGTGTAGCTCCTACCCAATGCGCTATCACAGCTTCATGCTCTATATATACCAACGCACCAAAGAATTAACAAAACGTTTATGTAAAAGCTTAAGCACTTCCATAAAAAATAAAATCTCGCTACATCAGACGTCATTTCCTGCTTTAAGCATACAATCTGGCTTTAATGTTTCCTATTCAGGCCATTCTATTCAACTTGGAGGTTTAATTTATCCCGATTTGCCGGCTTTTAACAAACTCAAGGAACTAGAAGCTATTAGCTACGGAGGAAGTACCAAGAAGCTGAAGTTAAGATACAGCGAACATTAAGGAATTATTCTCTGTTGGCTTTAAAAACATTTTTCTTTTTACTTTGCTAATCTTTTCAAACAAAATGTTTATGATATGATATTACGTGGGTATCTGGTCGAATTTAAAAATGTCTAGTTTTATTTTCTTAGGTAGTAAGGCTTTATATTTTATCAGTATAAAGTGTCATTTTTTACAATTCCTAAGTGAAAGATTGAGGTGAAATGAGAGAATAAGTGCATCAAACGTTTGTGTGGGTCTGTTGATGGAAAACGTTTACTGTTTCAATCGTCAGTTTGTTATTTCAATTTAACTGTACATTTTAAATAATTTCTTTACTTGTTAACAAGGAGTTGAGAGACGGATGGACAACTTCATAATTTCAGAGTTATTTTATACCTTGTTACAAAGGTACCCCTTCGTAACCTCGCGATGAAATCATAAATAGTAATAATAGACGGATCAAACAGATGGCCAATTGATAAAAAGTGGAAACCATCATCCATAAAACAAGCATCACTTAGAGGGCATGCAAGGAACACATTCTGCAAAGTTTTCTCTGAGTTCAACAACCTGGAGGCTGAGCCAAAGGTTTTAAACCTCATATTCAACACAACAGCAACCATTCTCTTCAGACCAGATAACAGCAATGCTGTTTGGCGGCAGTAATAAGCATGGCGGTAGTACTTCCCCGGACAAGCAATGTCACGTATAAAGGACTACGTAATCGATAAAAAAGTTTGGGTGTGAATTATTGCTCTAACCAGGTTGCTCTTCTAATAATTTTAAATGACAATGTGAGATGGTGATATCAGATAAAAAAGTTTGAGTGTGAATTATTGCTCTAACCAGGTTGCTCTTCTAATAATTTTAAATGACAATGTGAGATGGTGATATCAGATAAAAAAGTTTGGGTGTGAATTATTGCTCTAACCAGGTTGCTCTTCTAATAATTTTAAATGACAATGTGAGATGGTGATATCAGATAAAAAAGTTTGGGTGTGAATTATTGCTCTAACCAGGTTGCTCTTCTAATAATTTTAAATGACAATGTGAGATGGTGATATCAGATAAAAAAGTTTGGGTGTGAATTATTGCTCTAACCAGGTTTCTCTTCTAATAATTTTAAATGACAATGTGAGATGGTGATATCAGATAAAAAAGTTTGGGTGTGAATTATTGCTCTAACCAGGTTGCTCTTCTAATAATTTTAAATGACAATGTGAGATGGTGATATCAGATAAAAAAGTTTGGGTGTGAATTATTGCTCTAACCAGGTTGCTCTTCTAATAATTTTAAATGACAATGTGAGATGGTGATATCAGATAAAAAAGTTTGGGTGTGAATTATTGCTCTAACCAGGTTGCTCTTCTAATAATTTTAAATGACAATGTGAGATGGTGATATCAGATAAAAAAGTTTGGGTGTGAATTATTGCTCTAACCAGGTTTCTCTTCTAATAATTTTAAATGACAATGTGAGATGGTGATATCAGATAAAAAAGTTTGGGTGTGAATTATTGCTCTAACCAGGTTGCTCTTCTAATAATTTTAAATGACAATGTGAGATGGTGATATCAGATAAAAAAGTTTGGGTGTGAATTATTGCTCTAACCAGGTTGCTCTTCTAATAATTTTAAATGACAATGTGAGATGGTGATATCAGATAAAAAAGTTTGGGTGTGAATTATTGCTCTAACCAGGTTGCTCTTCTAATAATTTTAAATGACAATGTGAGATGGTGATATCAGATAAAAAAGTTTGGGTGTGAATTATTGCTCTAACCAGGTTGCTCTTCTAATAATTTTAAATGACAATGTGAGATGGTGATATCAGATAAAAAAGTTTGGGTGTGAATTATTGCTCTAACCAGGTTGCTCTTCTAATAATTTTAAATGACAATGTGAGATGGTGATATCAGATAAAAAAGTTTGGGTGTGAATTATTGCTCTAATTAGGTTGCTCTTCTAATAATTTTAAATGACAATGTGAGATGGTGATATCAGATAAAAAAGTTTGGGTGTGAATTATTGTTCTAACCAGGTTGCTCTTCTAATAATTTTAAATGACAATGTGAGATGGTGATATCAGATATAAAAGTTTGGGTGTGAATTATTGCTCTAACCAGGTTGCTCTTCTAATAATTTTAAATGACAATGTGAGATGGTGATATCAGATAAAAAAGTTTGGGTGTGAATTATTGCTCTAACCAGGTTGCTCTTCTAATAATTTTAAATGACAATGTGAGATGGTGATATCAGATAAAAAAGTTTAGGTGTGAATTATTGCTCTAACCAGGTTGCTCTTCTAATAATTTTAAATGACAATGTGAGATGGTGATATCAGATAAAAAAGTTTAGGTGTGAATTATTGCTCTAACCAGGTTGCTCTTCTAATAATTTTAAATGACAATGTGAGATGGTGATATCAGATAAAAAAGTTTGGGTGTGAATTATTGCTCTAACCAGGTTGCTCTTCTAATAATTTTAAATGACAATGTGAGATGGTGATATCAGATAAAAAAGTTTGGGTGTGAATTATTGCTCTAACCAGGTTGCTCTTCTAATAATTTTAAATGACAATGTGAGATGGTGATATCAGATAAAAAAGTTTGGGTGTGAATTATTGCTCTAACCAGGTTGCTCTTCTAATAATTTTAAATGACAATGTGAGATGGTGATATCAGATAAAAAAGTTTGGGTGTGAATTATTGCTCTAACCAGGTTGCTCTTCTAATAATTTTAAATGACAATGTGAGATGGTGATATCAGATAAAAAAGTTTGGGTGTGAATTATTGCTCTAACCAGGTTGCTCTTCTAATAATTTTAAATGACAATGTGAGATGGTGATATCAGATAAAAAAGTTTGGGTGTGAATTATTGCTCTAACCAGGTTTCTCTTCTAATAATTTTAAATGACAATGTGAGATGGTGATATCAGATAAAAAAGTTTGGGTGTGAATTATTGCTCTAACCAGGTTGCTCTTCTAATAATTTTAAATGACAATGTGAGATGGTGATATCAGATAAAAAAGTTTGGGTGTGAATTATTGCTCTAACCAGGTTGCTCTTCTAATAATTTTAAATGACAATGTGAGATGGTGATATCAGATAAAAAAGTGTGGGTGTGAATTATTGCTCTAACCAGGTTGCTCTTCTAATAATTTTAAATGACAATGTGAGATGGTGATATCAGATAAAAAAGTTTGGGTGTGAATTATTGCTCTAACCAGGTTGCTCTTCTAATAATTTTAAATGACAATGTGAGATGGTGATATCAGATAAAAAAGTTTGGGTGTGAATTATTGCTCTAACCAGGTTGCTCTTCTAATAATTTTAAATGACAATGTGAGATGGTGATATCAGATAAAAAAGTTTGGGTGTGAATTATTGCTCTAACCAGGTTGCTCTTCTAATAATTTTAAATGACAATGTGAGATGGTGATATCAGATAAAAAAGTTTGGGTGTGAATTATTGCTCTAACCAGGTTGCTCTTCTAATAATTTTAAATGACAATGTGAGATGGTGATATCAGATAAAAAAGTTTGGGTGGGAATTATTGCTCTAATCAGGTTGCTCTTCTAATAATTTTAAATGACAATGTGAGATGGTGATATCAGATAAAAAAGTTTGGGTGTGAATTATTGCTCTAACCAGGTTGCTCTTCTAATAATTTTAAATGACAATGTGAGATGGTGATATCAAGAAAAAACACCCGGCTGTATTTGTTGTGGGCTTCTTCTTAGACCAGGGCGCGGTGGAGCCCTCGTAGCTTTAGTTTTAAGTGTACGAATATGGTTATCGCCACCGTCTCACTGCCGTGTAATTCTTATGTAATGTACGCCTTAAAAGTGCAACCTATAAAGGAAGGAAGGGCCTACTTGAATAAAGGAATTTTTGACTTTGACACAAAAAGCTCTTCTAGACCAAAAATGCCGATCAGCTTGGCAGAATTGCCGCGCTGTATAGCGATTGACAACCTTTGGGACAGGTGATGCCCAGAGCCGGTATCACAGCCCCTTTCCCGCAAACGGCAACCAATCTCCCTGATGAAACCATTAGTGCCCCCACCCCAGTAACCAGATGTCTCCACCACCAATGGAACGAAGAAATAGTGGTTCAGAAGTTGGGCACATTTTAGGTTCTTTTTGGCGGCGGCGAACTCTGTAGCGGCACCGGCCTTTCCTCGCGGGATATTAATTAATTTTTAATTTATTTTGAAACTACTTAATATGTTGTAGTATTAGTAAAAATGGTCCGATGTGACGTAACTTAATTGAAATTTCCTAAGAAAAGAATTCTTCATAAAAATAATCGTAAATCATTTTGTTAAAATAATTTAACGCCTAACCTTTGAGCACCAGTAAAAGGCGCTTGAAAGGAATATTTTAATTAAATTTCAAACGGTCATCATTTTATTTGATGAGTTAACGATATTAAAAAGCTCACAGTTAATATTGAAAGAAAATTTTATCTCCAAGCAATACTATAGCTGCTTGTTATATTTGGTTCTTATTGTCACGTTTGTCGAATTTTCAAGGTTTATTAAGACTTTTCTCTTAAACATTTTGCCTACAAAACTGCGGTAATATTTTACTTCTCTTCTGAAACAAGTTCTACGTAATATATTGTTATATAGATACAGGTATATTGAATGTCTGTGTATAGCTAATGTTCTGAACGGCTGAACAATTTCTGCTTGGATTTTAACAGACAGGACTTTGTAAATTGTTTTAAGGATATGTACAGATAGTAATAAAATCAAGGTTAAAGTCTCGGGTTGGTAAATTTTAAGTTGACAAAATTTTAATGATAGTTACCGGTACGTCTTAACGTGGGGGAGTCGCCACTTTCCATTTTTCGGAAGAGTATTGCGGGAAACCACAATACCTCAGAACTCTTGACCCATCCCGGAAAGAATTGAACCCAAAACATCGTGATCGCTAGTTGAACATGCTAACCACTAGATCAGCGAGATACAGAAGCAGAAATTAAGTTAATATTCCAAAATTCGTCTTCATTATGGAAATTGAAATAATATATATACTTCAACAATACACACATCGCAATCTAGCCCTAAAGTAAATGTAGCTTGTGTATGAATGAATGAAATTTTTAATGAAGAGTTTACATACTAACTATATACAGATAAACACCGAGACACTAAAGACATTCATGTTTATCACACAAATATTTTAAAGTTGTCTGAACCTACAGCCTTGAACTCAGAAAGCAGAATCTCTTCCCACTGCGCCAATTGACCATAAATTAATGAAGTGACCACAACTCATTTTCAATATTTATTATTGTAGCAACGACAATATCAATTAAAGTAGCTTATTGGATGAGGATATGAGATTATCTCTTTAAATATGTCCAATTGGTTTTAAATTTATCGTGAAGATTAAAGACCTATACCAATTCTTTAAAATTTTGTAGCTAACAAGCGAAAAGCTGTGATGTTAGTCAAAATGTGAATTAGGAAAAATAATGAATGTATTATTTCCTACTGATAACGTATTTTTACAAAAAAATGACTTGTAAGAAGACGTTTTTGCTTAGAGACTTCTTAGTCTCCTCGAAATTTAACATTTCAGATTTACGTATATTTTGGATTTTTCTGTATAGCAATCGTTTCCATATTTTCTAAAACATAGTACCTACTGGTCCTATCCTAATCTTATATCTTTAAACGAGTAATTCTTGTATATCATATCATCATATATCGGGTCAGCTAGTTTTAGCCCGTTACCATTTTAGAATGCATCATTAGTTATCAGCAACTAAGATTGCAGTCAAGGGCTCACTTGTAGTGGAAAAATAAAATACATAAAAAGTCCTCGGAATCATATACTTACCGTATATGATTCCGAGGACTTTTTATGTATTTCTAACCTCCTATATTATTATCAAAAGATTGTTTAAACTAACCGTCCGAAAACCGTCATTTTATTATCATTTTATCATTTTATGATATATACCATTTACTGTTGCATTATGTATAGCAGATAATGAAAAGTTGTAACAAGTAGTAAATCTGCGGCTGGCTCAGTTAGTATAATAATAAATTATTTAAAATGTAAAAGTGAATTGAATTGAATTGGAAACCCTTTCATGCGTATAAAACGAATCTTAATGAGGAACTTTTTAAATAAGAGCAGTTCGCTCCTTTTTACTAATAGCTCGTAAAATCTATAACGGCAATCAACCATTCAAGAATGGCTGAATGGTTACTGATTGGTCATTGAAGAGAAAAATCGCTAATCTCTGATAAACGGGGTAAATAAATTCATAACTGCTTGTAGATTATTAGTGTATTATTAGTATTCAGTTCAGGGCGCAGAATATCGTTTTCCAATAATCCAATAAGTTTATTTTCATGAGTTTATAAAAAAGATGTATGGATCTCATAATATAATATGATGTTCCTAAGAATAACAATTTTTAATTATTAAGAAAATTACTCTATTTTGGGTGGTAGTTTGGTTAGGTGTTAAACAAAGACGCATTACGTCAGTGGTGAAAGTGTCACGGGCAGACGTGCATTGCGGAAATCAGTTATTAAATAAAATTCGTTAAGTGGAACTCAAAATTTCAGTTTTTGAAATCAAGTTCGTAAAAAGGTTCTAAAATTACATTTACTCAACACTCATAAAATTTGCAGGAACATTCATATTTTCTGTAGTATTAGAGCTTTCTGAGATAGAGCTCGTCCGGGGAATTTCCATCGGGGAATTTCCATTTCTGCCGCTAAGCAGCATTGTTGTAATACAGTATTCCGGGCTGAAGGGCGTGGTTGCCGGTGTAATTACAGGCACGTGTTGCTTAAAATCTACGCCTCAAATTGATTGACACAGGGCAGCATGTAGCAGAACGTTCTCCTTGCATGTCCTGTGAAATGTTCCTCTGTTTATGGGATATAGCTTTCCACATCAGGTTTGCCATCTTCTTGGGCCGTCAAAAAGTACTATAAAAATACAACGAGTAACAAGCGAGGGTGAGAAAAATAATCGGTTGATATCGTGTCAAAGAAGTAATTAAGTTTCAAGACATAAATTACGGTGAGAGAAGATTTCATCTTAAACCCTTCAATAATGTTTTATTCTTATTTTAAAATATACAGAAAAAAAGATTCAAATATGCTGACGATCGTAAGAAATTGACACAAGAATATGCAAATTAAATTTCCGATTGGCATAATTTAAGTACGCCGTTTTCGCCAGAGAAATCGGAATATAAAAGTACCCAATAACATCATTCTTAGTAAACAGTAGTTTTAACATTTTGAAAGATTTTAGAAACTTAGCTGCACTGCAAAAGATCGATAAATCAGACACCTCCCCGAGCCTAATAAAAATATGTTAATATTAAATTGAATTGATAGTAAACCTTTGCTTTTAATAAAAACTGGCACCTCTTGGAAAACCGATCAATAAGAAAGTGATTTATCTTTAAATCCCAGGGTTTTATAGACTTATTGGCATTTCGGGATACTTTTGCAAAACCAATTTACGGTGTTCCAGTTTAACAGCAGTTCCTGAAAATTCCGATCATATTGTAAAAACGAAAATAAAAGGATTTCTTTAATTAATATTTATAATAATTGTTTTTTTAAAATCCTGGTTTAACGCGGCGCTGAAGCGACGGATCGAGATGTTTTTTGTATAGAGATAGAATTAAATTTACGAAGAGGCTGGAAAGTGAAATTTTTAACCTATCAAAAATCACAATTCGGCATGATAATATATTCAAAGCTTAACTCTGTTGTTACCTTCCTACCCCTGTGCTAAAAATAATATTTCATAAAATTAGACATACTGAAACAATACTGGCCATTAGCAACATTTCGAAAACACCTACTAAAATTATAAAGTATGTGAAAATTAGTGTGCTATATTTTCCTCATTTTGCATAGAAGCAAACAAGAAAGAATTGATACGTAGAAATCTATGAAAAAAAGAGTGTGTACCTACTTATGTTCACGCGTTAGAAGTTATACTTCTTTGGCGTATGGAAAACTAAAATGCAGTAGTGATTAACGATAAATATTAAAATTAATCAAACAGATTTTATTTAAATAAAAAGGCTTTTATTAACGTAATATTATTTATTTATTCGCACTGTTTTTATTGTTACGAAACACGTGTTCTAAATATAAAAATACTAGAATATACAACTTGACCATTGTTCAGTTTTTAAACCATAGTTATCCAATTTTTGCAACTGGTAGTATTGAGTTCACTCCTGCTTACTATGGTTCCGTTCCGGCGATCGCTGATTGGCCGAATGCCCGGTGGCACAAGGCACCACCAGCGCTCCTAGCGGTCGGATAACGTATAGACTATCGCCATTATTGTTCGAAACAACGTTCGTTCGTAACGACATCAAAAATCAAAACCTATTACAAAAGAATTGCTCTAGGCGTAGTTCAAGTCCTTTTCTTCATTAGTTTTGCGTTGTGCCGTGCTCAATCAGCTGGAAGAAGACTGCTGCGTAACCTGGACGTTCCAGTAACTGTTAGTAGTTCTTTTTATTGCTTGTTGCCGAATTTGTGTAACTATTGGTAAAACTGAACATATTTAGGTCCTTCGAGATAAGAATCCCCCAACCATAATTAACGATTTTCATGCCACCTAGAACTAACTTTACGATGTAGAATTCAGGTGTCGGTGTGCGCACTAATCGTAAAAAATCACTCTCATAATTTTTCTCCATCGCGCCAAAATAATTATAACTTAAAAAAAAAATGCATTTACGTCAGTGCAAATCACCCGCATTGAAAACTGACTGGTTTACATTTGCACATGAATAAAATGTATTTATATCTATCCCCATATGAAGTCCTCCAGACTCCCCGACTATCAACTAAATTTTACTCTAAAGAGCTCATAGCATGATAAGAGGTAATCTCCATTGCCCTAAGTGCCATGAAGTCTTCACGGAAGCCATTAGCGATTAATGTGACAGCAGGTCATTAATTCTTCCAGTAACGTAACCTTCTGCAATTTTGAACGCTGCTGCTGCATTTCTTTGTTAATCAATTCGCATTGCAAGAATAACTCGAATAAGAGACTATATTATTTTGGAGTCCAAGAAAATTAACGAATAATTAGTTTTCTTGGTATATATTTAAGTATATATCGGAGTCACTTTGGTGTACCAAATAGTACATGAAATGATACAAGTTAGCATATTCGCAAAAATAATATCCATAGCATGGTTTTTAATTACACAAAATAGTTCTGTGTCTATAGTTTTTTTTCTGTGTGTATTTTGTGATGTTAAAAAGAGTGCTATATCTACATCTATACTAATTTTATAATCTTAATATATATAAATCTCCTGTCACGATGTTTGTCCGCGATGGACTCCTAAACTACTTAACCGATTTTAAATTAAATTGGCACACCGTGAGCAGTCTGGTCCAACTTAAGAGATAGGATAGCTTAGATCTTTAATTATAGTCGCAATTTTATTTTATTGCAAATTATTTGTCTATAATTAATTGACAGTCACATGTTATATATATATATAGTTATATATACTACTATACTCATTTAAGGCTTAGCGATACTGAATACTTTAAAAACAAAATCAAACGCAGACGAAGTCGCGGGCAACAGCTAGTTGTATTATAAAGATAAAAGATTTTCTTGTTTGTTTGGGCTCCGAAACTACTAGACCAATTTTAAGCTTTTTTATAAATAGAGAGCTAAATTATCACAAAATAACATAAATGATTATTCTTTTTAAAAAAAATTACATATCCTTAAGAAATTTTATAAATTTAAAATGCATAAATATAAAAATTCATAAAATTGTATATCCTTAAAAAAGCAATATGTCACCTAAAGTAGCAAATTTATCAATAGCCTATAACAATCCTCTGATGGACTAAAGGCCTCTGCTAACTTTTACTGGGCAGCGGGTTGGTGATCGAAGTAGATAGAAGTTTTAAAATCATAATTTTGAGTTGTTAAATTCGTCAAAAGATAATTCACGCCTTGGACAAATCATAGAACACGCCTAGCGTGTCACTTAACTCCTCTTTTACTTCAAATATATTTTGTATTAGCTCAACACCTGTGTCGATTGTTAAGCAACCCGTGTAAAACCATTTGCTTTATATGAAATAATTCATACTTAAGAAGTTTACTCGGACTTCAAAATAAATCATGGCGCTAGATAATGCTGTGGCACGGGAGTAGTTACACGTTTACTATTTTAACCAAATATTTTCTTATTATAGCAAGGTAGCTATCTTACAAATTTCATATCACCTAATGTCTAATCTGGCGATCGTCTGTTCGTAATTTATGGCCGAATGACTCCAAATACGAGTACAAACGAATTTTTTGAACGTTGTCGCTTTGAACATATTTACCCAGTGAAGGCTTAGTGCAAACGCCGCAAATATTAATTTGATATGCCTGCTACATTATTAGCTTGTTACTCGAAAATCATTTAATTTTATTGAATAATA
This sequence comes from Pararge aegeria, assembly GCF_905163445.1. Taxonomy (NCBI): domain Eukaryota; kingdom Metazoa; phylum Arthropoda; class Insecta; order Lepidoptera; family Nymphalidae; genus Pararge; species Pararge aegeria. The sequence continues at coordinate 6,929,031 of NC_053194.1, forward strand.
TTAGTTTAACTAAGTAAAAGGAAAATTAAATTGATAAATATCTTTACATCTCACCTTGAATGCTGATTTGAGAGATCATAAGGTAGTATTATAACATTATGAAAGCGTAGCGTTTTAAGCGCCAAGCATTAATTTCCATGAAATTTGATATTAATATAATTACAAAATTTAGTGGTAAAACTAGTAATGAACCGTACATTTATAATAAACGAGTACATGCAAGGCTAGTCTACTATGGAATATTTTAGCATTAACACTTATAGTAGAAATAAAAAGAATATTATTCTCAGCATACATGCGAGCTCTTGCTTGGTTTGAAGAAGCACTTTTCAGACCGAAAGTAAGTGACCTAATTGGCTCGACACTTTCTCCTCCAAAGCCTTAATGCCACTGAAAATGAAACCCTCCATCTTGAAAATTAAGGTTCTTTTAAATTAAATAATTTAGAATCATGCAGAGGGAATAGGTAGTTTTTACAGTGAATTTCTTTTTAATGACCATTTTTAATAATATATATATATTTAACTAAGAATGACCACAAACATTTATACTGAAACGCAGGCTTCAGACCTGAGATCACGGCATGAGTCTCTCAAATATATGTAACACTAGCTGTTGCCCGCGACTTCGTCTGCGTTTGATTTTGTTTTTAATGTGTTCAGTATCGCTAAGCCTCATATTATATCATAGCCATAGTAGTATATATATATATAACATGTGACTGTCAATTAATTATAGACAAATAATTTGCAATAAAATGAAATTGCGACTATAATTAAAGATCTAAGCTATGCTATCTCTTAAGTTGGTCCAGACTGCTCACGGTGTGCCAATTTAATTTAAAATCGGTTAAGTAGTTTAGGAGTCCATCGCGGACAAACATCGTGACAGGAGATTTATATATATTAAGATAAGATTTAGCACAGCCCCGGGCATCCAGCTTTTCAATTAAAACTACACACATGTAAACACACCCACCACCAATGTAATTGTGTACAGTACAAATCTGACGTCGTGAACTATTTAGAGGTTACTGTTAAACAAAATCTAAACTTTAAGCCAAATATCAGGTCAAGTGTGTAAAATTATCAACATAATGAAGATATTACGTACTTCCGCTACTTTAGAAACTTTGTGGAGCGTGTTGCGCCCTATATCAATCAATAATCTCCTACTGTTTAATGACGTGGGGTAGTGCGGCAAAAACAACTTGATGCAGCTGGAAAGAGTCCAACGGTCAGTGCTTAAAACAATGCTAAATAAGCCTTATATATACCCCACTACATAGATTAACAAAGATAGCAATATACTGAATATGCGTCAAATATATAATCAGTAATAACATCAAAAGATTACAAGAGCTTTCTTAAACGCCGCGTCGTTAAGATCCCCCGTCCTAAAGTTAATAGTTGTTTTGCTAAACGCTTCAGTCCGTACATAGACTCATTTCTCTATAATGCGATAGTTCACTCTTAAAAGTACAATCTCTTAAAACAGCTAGTTTGATTAATGTCACTGAAAAACCCGTGGAATAAATGTCCCGGAATAAAAAACCCAGGATGCATGCTTGCTATGTGCCAAAACTCACTAAGAGCTATACAGTGGTTGCGTTGAACAAAGGTAAACATTTTTGGATATATCAATTAACGACTTAATCCTGTCGGTTCCAGAAATTTTTATATGCATAATACTATAAAATTAACGACTTAAATTTTACTTTAATCAATTGTTTCCATGTTTCATCTTTGTAATCCTAAATAACAAAAAAATAACGCTTGCCCCTTCAAAATACAAATTGCAACAGTATCTTATTCAGCGCAAAAATTCACTAAATTATATTATTCAGGGAATTTTAGTGGATTTTGCAACAAAAAAACTAAGGAGAGATATCTTTCCTATTCATAAATAATAGCTGTATAAGTATGAGTTTTTTTTCTTTCCGTGAAACTTTGAAATATTTCTAAAGACAGAACTTTACAGCAATATATCGAAACGTCCTTGTAGAACGTACCCATTAATTAAAGAGAGCAGATGGTCCCAAGAAACTTGCAATTACTCGGCAAAAGCAGCGTTGAAGGAAAAATGTATCGGGATCATTCGTTTAAATTAATAAAATGAGATCGTCGACGGCTCTTATATTATTAGGTCATAATCGAAAGCTAACAATCGTATTGTCGCCATAGACTGGAAATTTTCTCCATCATTAATTATAATAATTCATGTCTGGTATAATAAGTAGGTTATACATCAAATGTATAGGTAGAAGCAGAAAAATCATATATTTATTTTATTCACAGTTTGAAAAAATACTTGAAAAACTACTTAACATCATTTTCAGCATTTTAAATTCTCACTGCTGCCAAAGGCCTTCTCTCTCATAGGAGAGAGAGAGATTTAAGAGCGTGGACCCTCCACGCTGCTCCAATGCAGGTTGGATGACTACTAATTAACATACAAAATCATGCATGCATTTTTTTACATTTTATTATATATTATAACTAGCTGTTCCCGCGGTATCAGTAACGGTAACTAAGGGTCGTAAAGTACTGTTAGTTTAGCCACGCAGATAACTGTTTTATAGTCCCCACCCGTTAGAAATCCCGAAATTAGATTTCTAAATTATACCAAATTATGCTAGGTTTATTTACCTAGGATTTTCATGTCAATAATAATTAACAATAATATATAACGGTTATATTTTATGCCTAAAAAGGACAATTGAAAATCACTTTCTCATTTATTTTTGGCTTAAAAAGCGTTACTATAACTAATTATTAATACGCTAAGGTTTTGCACACTTTTTTATAAATCTACTAAATAGCAATATTTTTGTAGTATACGCGGACATGCGCGCACCCCTCGATAATGTTTTGTCTTCTGGCATGTTTTACAAATACCAATATTTCAGGCTTCAATCCTATTAAAATCTTATTAAATTCGTTTATTTCAAGTAGGCCTAGTTTATTAGCACTTTTGAAACGTGAGTCTACCACCGGTTTGGAAGGCAGAATCTACCGAGAAGAGCCGGCAAGTAACTCAACAACAGATCAACTCAACATCATTTTACAGTTTACAATGTTTAGAATTTTCCTTATAATCCTGTATTAGTTATATGTAAATTGAGTTGTATTATAATACTTAAATTAAATACATCCTATGTGGATTCTAGTTAAAATAAGGTTATTATTGGAAAAAAAAAACATTTTGTAATCTCTCTACAATATGAGTAAAAATAGAGCTAGTAATTTACTTTTGGATTTATCGTTTTCGACATGTAGCCATACATTATATTTGAACTATTTCCATATTTTACTTACGAGTAAAACCTTCATAAAACTTAAGGGCCGAAGAAAGTAAATTGTAGCGTGTATAAAGGATAATATTATATATTTCTATAAGAGAATAAGAGAACGAAATATTGAGAAACACTTTTCTTTACAGCTTCTTGGGTGAGTTTTATATAACGTCAGAATGTACTACGAATCGCTTAATAAAAATAAACTCAACAAATATAATTAACTAAAGGAAGAATAACTTCATACCTTTTGAATTTTAAAAACTCCCGACTTTCAATATACGAGTAGTTTACATTATTCTACAAGACAAGCCCTTTCATTTGATGGCCATATTGAGGAGTTGTGAAAAAAAAACATCATTTTCAACATTCATTCATTTCAAACAATAAAATTTTTCAAACATAGCTAAGAACTCTCCCATCTAATTCACTTTTTAAACAAAAAAACGAAATCATAATCGGTTCATCCGTTCGGGAAATACGATTCCACAGACACACACAAACACAAACTGACCCGTCAAACATAACATCCCGTTACCGTTTCCGTTACAAACAAAATGTATCGAAATGTTAGTTAATTACTTTAAATTACTTAAAATTTAAATAATCTCGTAAGTGCCTTTTGTCATCTCTCTTTTATAATGATTTGCAATGTCAACATTAATTAAGTTTGTTTATGAAGGCTTTTGAAGCAACTTTGCTCACAGCAAGTCTTAACGAGGGTATAGTTCCGTGAACTACTTTTAAGTGTTCACACTTGGAATCAAAGTCCTAATTGGAAAATTGTGAAAAGCTTGTGGTTTTTTTATTGCGCTATTTAACTTTTAACTTGTTACGTTTGAATATATCAAAAGCGTTTAAAATCTGAGCAAAGCGAGGTTACTTGGATTATTATCTCACCATGATTAGACTGTCCACTCGTCAGTGCTTTATAACTTTTGTACTAAAAACGTAATTATTTAATATTCTCAAGTAATAATACGTATCCTATAAATCTTGTAACGCTAGTTGATTTGAGAGGTGTTTTATCCCATAACAACGTCATTTAGTTTTGGATATTGGATAGAAGCAGGCGTTACTTTGTGGAAATCCATGATAGATTATCAAAATTAAGCTTAATTTGCTATACTCCGCAAAAAGCAGGAGAATCTGTGTGGTGTTATTTATAATTTCTTCAATCCTTATACTCCACACCAAACAGATCTTCGGCAATATACCCTCTACGCACGTTTCGCTCCGAAACCGGAGCACCCTCCGGAGATGTTGACTTTACAATGAATAATTATTAAAACAATTATTCATTGTAAAGTCAACATCTCCTGAATAATTATTAAAATAATTGTTAATTGTAAAGTAGAGGGTATATTGCCGAAGATCTGTTTGGTGTGGAGTATAAGGATTGAAGAAATTATAAATTACACCACACAGATTCTCCTGCTTTTCGCGGAGTATAGCAAATTAAGCTTAATTTTGATAATATATCATTTAGTTTTGCCTAAATTTCCTAATATTTAGCTGAACACCAAATATTATTATCAATCAATAAATAATCACAAACCAGCTTTTACTCATAAATTTGTCAACATGTTGTGAGTTTCGAGTAATTTCATTACAACATCTGAATAACATTTGACCATTTCGCTCAGGGGAAAATTAGGGAAATAACACTAAAAGCAAACGATATTTTTTCCAGCATTCGCAAAGGGTATCGCGTGAGCCAAATCGCTTTGTTCAACGTTTTTTGGCAGAACTTAACAATTCACGCTCATAAGATAGATGATGTTTATAAAAGAATATATTTTTGTGTTCTGACACCACAATTATCTCAGGCAGTCAATGTGGCAAATGATAAAAAGTGGATGTGATAGGAAATGCAATAGATAGATAGAAGAAAGAAATACAAATCACGATAAGAAAACAAGTTAAGAAATAGAAAAAAATATTTTATCCGTTTGTTAGGAGAATATTCAAGATAACTTTGGCAGTAATGCCTACTAAGGTATTTAAAAATAAAATAAATTATCAACCTTTTTAAATATTTTACTAAAATAAACCTATGGGCTATAATTTTACTTGGACAATAGATATTCACGTACTGACTATAATCTAAATATTGGATTACGGTTGGGTTGAAAATTATAAGTTCTCAAAAGCGATCTTTTCTCAAAATAAGCAAGAAAGGTTTTGCCATATTTAAACAAAGAAACCTAGGAACACAAACTGTGAAACATAAAGATATCCGTAGTTCAAATACTTCGCCAATTCTTCTAAGGCAATTAGTGGTATTATTACAAAGCCTCCTTGGCCTAAATTTATTGTAGTACCTAATAAGATCCAACTTTATTAGTGCCATCTACAAATTCCATTAATATTTTATTTGTCCATTCATGAAACAAAATAACTCGGCTTGTTACTATGTTTATTTTTTTTAAAGTAACTTTATAAGTTAGACATTATATTTTTAACCAACTTCAAAAAAAGGAGGTTCCCAATTCGGTTGTATTTTTGCTTTTTATATTTTTACTTATTCGTTAGTTTTATTATCCGATCTGGAAAATTCTTTTTATGTTTGACCCATAATACCGGCTACCACTATGCCAAATTTTATTTAAATCCGTTCAGTAGTTTCACGTGATGCACGGACAGACAAGCAGACAGACAAAAATTAAATAAAAATCTGTTTTGGACTCAGTATCGATTATAAAGCATCCCACGGTTAAAATTTTCAAAATATATTAAATGTACAGAAATCTTCCAGGTACAGTTTTATTATAAGTTTAGATATAGATAATTCTATATCATATTATTATCGCAATGTTTGAATAATATAAAACGTTTTGGTAGGAAGTAATAGAGCTACTGTTTTTTTAGCTATTGAGAAATCATTACAATATCGCTAGTTATATAAAATTGACTTAACTCCTCGGAAATGGCATTTCGCCAAAGCAATAACATTTGTATCAGATATCAGCCTACACAATTGGCAACAAAGTCAATTTGACGATACAACTATTGTCGGGTGTATAATGTCTAGTAACTAGTTACTACAAAATTACTGTAAATTGCTCATAATTTCATTTTGGGCTACTAAGTTAGTCTATTATAAACCTAACATATATTGTTCCTCATTAGGTTTTCAATAATACATTTCTTTGTTTGTTATTTTTTACCAATAATTAGTACCTAGGCATTAAATAGGTTAACGTTATCACTAGATGGACGAAAAAATACTCACCGTATATTATGTTTTGAAATATATGTATAGTAAAAGCTCTTTGTTCTAAACAAATTTTATTCGATACAAAATGTATTACAACATAACCAGTAGATAAAATTACTATACAATTTATTATAGTCGTTTTCGCGTAAAATAATTTTTGGGTGACAATTTATTGTTTTGTGGAAACATTATTAATATTATGATACTCGTTCGTGGTTGGTTAACATGATTGAATTAACAAATTGAGTACGGGGGCGGTATTGTTTAACAAAATGGCGATTATAGGATGGGAAAATGGGGGATCGGGAAAAATCAGGCAAACGTTTACATTGCTTTATACGGTTGTGCTAAGTTTTATCATCATAATTAGAAGTACAGCCCTTTGTGGGCGCGGGCCTGGTTCAGCAGACTTATTCGCCGTTATTTTTACATGAGTAAATCTTTTTCAAGGATACCTGACCTTGGGGACGAGCGGACTTCGTAGTTTTTTAGTCACTACAACCCCCTCAGAGGTCCGGCACATATTTCGGCTCCGGGATTCGGCTCAGGCCCCGGGATCACCTTCTCCTCCAACTAAAGTAGAGCTCGTCCCGGGAGAAAATAATCCCGCGACCTAATGTGCTTCGCTATTGGCTCCGGCAAGCTGCTGATTCCCGAGGTATAAATTAATGGTTAAATGCCACTCAGGTCGCTCAGAACACGAATGTTCTTTAACTGGGAGTATTGGTCAGATGGAATTGGGCGATGGATGCAATCACCCAGTCTCGGTCACCGAGCAGGATCAGCTCGTTTTGATTGCGGTCGATAACCTCCCTCTTCACCATATCGTCTCGCAGGAGACCGTAGCTCTCCAATTTCTCTTATTATCTCCATCTTCAAATATCAATGGCTTTTGCATCTCAATCCTAACCTGCGAAACATTGACTTCCCAATCGATCTACGCCGGTTAGTTTGTGACGCCATAATGTATGATATGTTAATATATTCTAATATAATATTGATAATGATATTGAAACAAATTTAATAACTTTAGGTTGAAAACGTTAACCGTAAAACATATAAATAGTTTCAGCCGTATGATAGATTTAATTTACATCATCGCATCGAGAAGTTTATATCGAAATCTATCGGCTTATAAATAATAAGCCTTATAAATAACAGGTAACTACAAACGTAGACTACTGCAAAACTAGCAAGAACTGCTACCACACGAGTCACATTTCCATAAACTAAAAATGCGCATGATGTCAGCAGCAAGAGTCGACTGCATCGAAAGTACCAAGTTAATACGAATCTTTGGCATCTGATTGACTTCATTTGCATTTTCAGTTAGTGAAAAGTTAGTTACGTGTGCGGGTTACGCAGTAGTCTGTGATCAACTTGATGCAGCGTTCCGCTTTAGAATCGGCGAAACAAATGGCTCCAAACAAATGAATGGCACTTGTTTATTGCTTGAATGTGTTGTGCACTATACGCCTGAAATAATTGCTTTGTTTACCGTATTTTGGTTTAATTATACACGTTATATCCATTTAGGAGTGGTTTTAACTCAAAAACATCACGTTAACAACGTTACGCTTTGTAAACTAAGAACTCTTCGCCGAGTCCGATCTTTGTTATTATTAATTGTTACGTTGCCTATTTTTTTTTTAAATAATTATCTAACCCAAAGCAGTTGTCCTTGTTAACAAAAAATACCTATTTTTTTTATTTTTCTGGTTTAAAAAACATGGTTGAAATTTGATTAGTTAAAAGTGATTTGATGTTTTTTTTTCTTATACGAAACAAAAATTAAAAAGTATACGCTAAGTTATGTTTTGACTTACGGTTAACTAAAATTACTTTAGAGTATGAGAAGTGAAAAAATTATGTTTATTAGTGACAGCCTTTCAAACTAGCGGCTAACTTGCGTGTCTATTCATTGTTGTAAGAACTTGTGGCGACCCAATTTCACTTCAACATTGTTATAGGACACCATTTTCTATGATTGACAAACAAACAGGATGTTGTCGGGTACCTAACTCAACAAACTAGTTGTGTCATAATATGAACTAACAAAGAAAGTTTGTTCATTTCCATTGCGGAATTGGTTTACACAGAAACACAAATATATACTTTATCTGTCCACAAAAAGAGCTTTATTTGGCAAAACTTTAGACTTTTATAGAGCAATCTAAAAAATATACTTATTTATTATTTCTTCTTTCTCAAATAAAAAAAAACCAAGTGAATATGTACAAAAAGGTTATTAGGCTTTATAAAAGTAGATCTATTGTAGTTCTGGCCAGAATAAATCGGTTTGTCTTGTTATTCTTTCAGAGAAAGCATAACGGACAATGTGCAGTCCGTAAATCAAATTGAAGTAAGTTTGTCCGTATTCAGAGAGTAAAACACTTATTCCGACGTTCATTATGATACTTCTAGACATGCGACTTGAAGTAGCAACGCTTGGTATTTTTCAAGTCCTGCACAAACCGCCTCAAGGCACAAAAACAATTTTCCGCTATAAGACCTGTTTTATGTCAAAGGAGCTCTCTCTCTGTGTTTAAGACGACCATTTTTTCCTGAAAGATGTGTTTTGACTAGCATAGGATCACTAACCTTATGTTTTATATACCTCTCTTCAGTTGGTACCTCATGTCTGAGGATCGTGATATCTCCTAAGGCGAGTAATCTTGTGTGTTTATAACTTACCTATCCATCGGGCCTTTTCCTTGGCAATTTGTGTTACATTGTAGCAAGTACGGTCACCGGTTTACCTCAGTTTATCAGACCACTGGGTTGGAGAGCGGTCACATGTTCGTTTGGCTTTAAATTTCCAAAAGCTTTCAACTTTTTAAGTTTCTCCTTTCTGTGCAGCGTGCTATTGGAATCACTTTGTTGTTATTTTGAAAACAACACAGTGATTCCGAGAATAGTCATAAATCAAAATGTTTTTAAATCATTCCATCAATCAGGAAGCTTATTTTGATTTTTCAACGTAACATGTAAAATTTAGAAAATATTAAATAAAACACATTAATGTTAATCCTAGGACTTTCTGAAAACAATTAGTACCTCTACGTGCAACTGTAATAGCGTTTTAATTCCTGTTTAAGGGTTATAGTTGTAATAGATACTTCTATCTATCTATCTTCTTTCTATCTTCTTCTATATATATAAAAGAGAAAGTGTGTGGGTATGTTCCGTATAGGCTCCGATTTCAATGAAACTTTCAGGGAATCTCCGGATTGACCTGGCAAGTAATCCTGTACAGTTTGGTGACAATCGGAGCTCCTATTTTTGAACTGTCAAACTGTCAAATACAGCTTTTAATTACTATGATGATATTCTATTGTTGGGTGTACATGGGTGTAGATAATGATCTTCACCCGCTCGAGAATAGAATACAAGAGAATTAATACGGAGATAAATAAATGAAATGATAAAAATTTATTGATGTAAGTTTATTGTTTAAATAAAATAAAGTAAAATCTAGCCCGGCGAAGCGGGTTGGGTACGTTAGTAAACCATATATTAGTATCACTTAGAGTTTGGAAAAATCTTGAATTATGGAAAAATATGAAAAATGCGAAATAATTCTAATCCTCATCACACCCATAGCATTCTCATCAATTTCTCACTGTTAGGTGTATGCCTCCTTCCTTGTAAGAGAGATGTTTGTAGATCTTAGACCCACCAAGCTGCTCCCGTGTGGATTGGTGTGCTCAACATTAGTGTTCGATGGATGGGATGGGTGTTTGTGCATTCAAGTGTAACTGTAAGATACTAGTAATAACACTGTTATTCAGTGGAATACCAGTGTTATTTTACACTTACTAGTATTTTATGGGCAGTGGCCCATAAGCACAAAACGCACGCTCCGTTTCGCCAACCTTGTCTCCCAGTTGACAGTTCAAAGCTGACAATGACCCTCCACTACCACAACCTCTGTCCACTACCTATGTATAGGTTACTTACAGTACCTATGAGATTGTGATTAATGAGAGTTGTGTACTTTATTGTTCACTATGTACGAGTATATATGACACAATGCACAGGTCTCGTCTCAGAATGAGGAGGGTTTAGGTGGAAGTCGACGCGCTAGTCATACGCGGATTGGTAAACTAACGCCATTGAGAACGTTATGGAGAACTCTTAGGCATTCAGGTTCCCTAACAATGTTTTCCTTCGCGACATAACTCCGAAAAAATAGATGTGTTTATAATAAACTAAGGTGTACACATTTTTCACGTAATGTCCGCATCATAACTGCCAACTGTGGGCCTACTTAATAAAGATATTTTTGACTTTAACTTTGACTTATACAAAAATTATAGTTGCTTGCTCGGGATCAAAAACGGATCAAATTCGGTACTATCACTGCTATTTTTACCCTAATTAACAGAAACAAAACTCCACCACAAAAGTATACATTTAGATAAAACATTTTTCTGGCAAACGTTATCTGTGTAAATCGGGAATCGGGAATATGAACAATTCACGATCAATTTGAGCGTGCTGTTAAAATCTCTGCGCTTGAAAATGTTTTATGCTTTGTATGATCAACCTTATTTTTGTTGAAGCTGAATTATATAATATTTTAAAAATATAGGCTACTTCAGCAATTTACTTCTGAACTGGTACTAAAATAAGCGTAGCGAAAGTTAATATTATTTGAGAGAGAATATTTTTTGGTTTGCCACAACTATTCAGGTAATAATAGTATAAAATTAATTAAAAATATTTAACAGAGAATGCTTGTAACTGAGAACAATGCGTATTCTTATTTCTCCTATTACTTAAAGAGGTCTTTAATTTAAAACGTTTTATATTTTGTAACTTTATTTTAAAATTAAATCTCAACTTATTATACCTGCGGGGGAAAGAGTTGATGTTTTTATGTATTTAATTTCTGGATTTTTGAAAACTTTTGTATGTAAGAGGTGTCGTTACAATCCGTACATAATACTGAGTGAAACCTGCTATAATAAAATATAACTATAATCCGTGGCGTGCATAGAGGGTATGCACAGGGTATGCAAATGATATAAAATTAAGAAATTCTCCAGTACTAGTTATAAATACTTAAGGGTAGGCTTTTTATAACTCTTACTTTATAACCTGTGCATACCCTCTATGCACGTCACTGACTATAATAATAATGCAATTTTGTAAAAAAAAAAATCTATATCCATCTCCTGGATGAATACTATGTGCCAAATTTCATTAAGATCGGTGCAGTAGTTACCCACACGTAGGTATCAAACAATAAAACAAAAAATAAAAAGTCACACTTTCGCATTTATATTTGAATGGAATGTGACAGACCGATAAAGTCTAAACCAATGACGGTTCACTTTTACCTTTCTGATATTAACTTGATAAAGAATAGATCGTGTGCTAAAACCTATTTCTCCGGTGAAAATGTTAACCTCAGTGTAAACAACGTGAAGCCGGAAAGAATTTTTCCTGTAGCCTCAGTACCTACACGTCGGAAATTCGCTCGATGCGGGGAAAATCCTTTTCTATATGAGTTTTGCTGTTCGCTACCAGCCAACGATAAAATTGTTTGACGTACGCGGTGAGACTTTAGAGCGAGCATGTTTTTTTATTGAAAACGGGTATGCGCTTGACTGGAATCATATCTGGGGCCTAAATCGCAATTTCGTCATTGTGTCTCAGTGGTCGAACAATGATAACAATATGAGAGAATTATAATGTACTACAAATACTTAATGATGTTTCCAACATGTTTCCAATCAGCAGTGCTCGATTTGTTGATTTGATTGTGAAAACTTAAGATAACCGAGAGAAATGTAAAGTCAAATTTGAACGGGAAACCAAGATTGAGGCTTGCCTAGTATGGGTAGGTAACAACAGAACTTTACTAATTGTAACATAGTTTCATGTTAATAAACGTTTTTAATTTTATTTTATTTCATAAGTAATTTTTGACCACTGACACAGCCTTAGGGGACTTACAGCCTGCAGGCTACGCTCTAGACCGCACATTTTCTAATAACTAACCCGTTTATTATACAACAACTACCTACTGCTACTTACGGAATGCTGCATAGTGCGGTATAACCTCAATAAAGGGACAAGGTGTAACTAAATGATCCAAGCCATTATTGCTAAGAGCACGGCAACGAATCTTACCGTCTCGGTCACCAGGCTTATTAAAATTGGCCAGTGTATATTTCGCATGCGCCTTCGCCTGGATGCCAAGCTTGAAGCTATGTTTATATATGGCTGCTGTGCAAAATTCACCTTCATAGTTTAAACACCGTATCTTTGATGTACAACTACAAAGGTTAGTTTAGTTAGGTAGTTGGTTACCACATCTGTGAAATGTACTCGATCGATATTGAAATACATAATTAATGTAAATCGTTATTGTAAAACATCCTTTTATTCTAAGGTTATTATTTATTCCAGGTCTCAAGTTCAAGATCTGTTTAACATACCCTCATTGCTTTTTAATCAATTACTGATGTAAATAAATAGATTCTTTGTATATATAATTATTTCAACTGTAATCATCATGAGAACCGTTTTTAGAGTCTAGTCAAAATTGCTGGGTTACTAAACCAGCGTAAAATTAGGACAAGAATTATATCAAGTTCATATTATTTTGTTTGAACTGACGTAAATTTAGAAGGAACACATAGATTTTTCGCAGCAACCGTTTAGCCCAAGTGCACATGACACTGATGTTTCCTAAAGATATCAGACCGTAATAAAACTAGAGGAACCTTATCGCGTCGTACGTCTTGAGATACGAATTTTTTTCGGACTCTTATATTATGGCCATATAGTTATTGAATAGAGAGTTACATATTTCTACCGTTTGTCATGGAGACCCTCAGACCATCGACAAAATGACAAAAACTTATGTCGGTACCTTACATCGCGTATGATTACTTACCTCATCTGGTGATGGCTGCTTAATTTTTCGCGCAAAGGATCAGCCTGGCTGTTCAGCACTGAATTGCAGCCAGCATTTTTGGAAAATTTGATGGGCATGATTTGTAAAGTATTTAGTTTATAAATAATCAATAAATATATCAATAAAGTATATAAAAGTATGGTTGTTAAATCAAATTCCAAATTCACAAAATACTTTAGTAGCACTTTAGTAGGTATCTTTTCGCTTTTGATTCTATCAAACGTATGACTCGCGTGTTTGCATACAAATCCCTAGTTCAATTGCACAAATTATCAAGGTCTTTTGCTCGGTGTCTGTCTAAGAATGTGCAGGTCCGTCGAAAGTGCGTCAAATTATAAAAAAAAATAGTCGAAATAAGTTTTTATATCGCTATCAAGAACCTAAAACATTATTTATGACAGTCGGTCTATGAAATGAAATTACACTTCATTGTACTTCAAACAAAAACGATAATAATTATAACGCATATTGAACGCAGGTACAATGGGCGGCCTTATCACTAAAAGCGATCTCTGCCAGGCAACCTAGCAAACGAAAAGAATAAAAACACTTGGATAATAGGGCTACGTTATACGAAAGAACAAGTAATACGAAATACATAAATAACAATAATTCCATAACCAATAGTCATGTATATCTAAGCCAACAACGCAGAGGAAAGAAGCCCTTATAAACAATAAAAAGAAAAAAAAACACACCAAATTAGGGTGGCATAAAATGATTTTTAAGAAGTCTACGTGTCTACCTGTTCACGAAAAGACTAAACGGAACTATTTATACTTACTATATAAGCTGAAACTGTGGGTTAAGATTTTTTTCAAAATGTAAACCAAAGTTTCAGCTTTTATGATGGTTTTCTTCGAAAGTGACAAAATAAAGCAGAAACGAATTGTACCAACCTGTTCATAGCCGGTACGGTCGCTAGTGATAGATAAAACCATTAGTCTTTATAATAAATGACCCGGTGCCATATCTACGCTAATGACTTCCATGAAGTATCTGCATTGCATTTGTAACGTAGGTACAAGTCTGCCTTGATTTGATTAATTGTAATTATTTCTCATAAATGTATTGAAATAATTCACCACAGAACTTAAGTTACCCACGTAATTAATAAGAGTTTCGCTTAATTTTATTATGAGTGACACCGCGAGGACAAAAATAATAAATTTAATTACTATGTTCTACTTTTTGTTTTTTTCGAAATAGCCTTTTTAATAAATGTGCTTACCAACTTGTATTCAATTCGTTCATTCTTGTAATAGATTTTGCCACTGATTTCTTGATGGTGATCACAAAAAACACTTATATGAATCTAAAACGGATTGAACACGACTAACATTCATCCAACTCCTAAATCGGTGCTTTAAAATAAATTTCAGGTAAACAGATCAAAAAAACACTGACAAATTGTGTTGAAATCACCAAGCCTAACCACCCTATTGTTGGGGTAGTATTATTTTTCTTAATTCTTTGTTAAAATTTATTATTTATTAGTTTCATTATCTCGCCCATCTGACTAAATAACAAGTACCTATCAATTTTAACTAGCTAGGTTAGGGCACTGCTGCAGTGATAAATTTCTTAACTAGTATTAGCGCCACTGGCTAATTAAGGTCGGGAGCCCCTGGGATACGGCCTTGGTTTCCCTTTCGAGGGAACCGAATTCGATCCCCGGTACGCATATTTAAGTTTTAAGAGTTATTTGCGTTTTTAAATTAGGCATTTAAATATCACTTGTTTTAACAGTGAAGGCAAACATCGTATGGAAACCTGCAAGCCTGAGAGTTCTCCGTAACATTATCAAGGCCGTATTAAGTCTGCCAATCCAAGGCGCAAATTGACCAGCGTGTTGGACTTAATCTGAAATCCGAGCCCTGTAGTGTTCTGATAATAGGTTGATCATGATAATGATGATGGTGATGAACTGCACAAACGCCTTTACTCCACATTTATTTGTAAGGTCCTAAGTACCCCAAAACGACATCGTTACATTTTATTTATACTCTTTATTTGTACACCACTCAGACAAACGAGACAAAAAAAAGAACAAACACATGAAAAATGAAGCAGGATACAAAAGGCGGCCTTTTCGCTAAGTAGCGATCTCTGCCAGGCAACCTTAGGATTAGGAAAACTAAAAAGAAAACAAATAGGTGGGGTACACTATTTAGTACATACATACGAATATCTACATATCAAAACATAAACCAGACTACACAAATAAAAAAATACTTACATCCAATTTTAAGAATGATATTTTAGACACTTTAGGTTGTAGTGTGCTTGCAATATTGCAAAATGTTTATTTAATTATAGTAAGTACGTTCCCTGGGAAACATTCACGTTTCAAGTCACGCCAAATCACTGAATGTAGTTCACGCGTCAAATGAAGCACGCTAGGTACAATGTTTGCCAGTGCTTTCATACACTAAACTGCTACACGCTGAAATACGCTGCTGTTGACATAATCAGCAAATTTCATGGAAACGTGTTACATGGGTGTGCAAACAACTACCTACTTACTATGTTCCGGAAGATACACGAACGAACTGTTATTAAGTTACCTATATCATGTTACGGAAACTAACATTGGAGGCTAGAGTTCTGGTTTCAATCTTACTTTGTACCTACATTTGCACATAAAACTAAAGAAAGCACAACAATAAGTTAAGTTCAATTTTAATAATGCTACCCGGTACCCAAACCCGATAGCGGTCGAGGCATCCGAACAATTGCAACCGCAATGTCGTTTTCATCAAGAGACGCCCCAAACATGTATTAACAAAATATAACGACTGATAATGTGTCTCAAATAGGTAACAGACAAACAACGCCTGCAGAGACCCTTCGTCTCTTCGTATAAGTAGATCAGGCTCCTCTTTTCGACGTCATCCAGGGTATTATACACGGTCATTTCAGGCATTCGGAATAAACCTTAGTCTGAAAACCCACAATCAGTCCATATGTCGACCTAATCCGAGGCCCGAGCCTTCACATGAGACATCCCTAGGTCAATGTCCCTCATTCATCCCAATGTCGTCGAGCCCCAGGGATCAACTCTTGGTGAGCTTTTTGAAGCTGTTACAACCCTACAGGTGTAAACAGTTGAAAGCTATACAAACGCGGATCGTTTTGCAACTCATTATGTTTAGTAAAAAGACTTGCGGTGCGTGGAAATTTGTAAATTGCACATATAAAAAAATAGATTAAATACGAATTAGCACTTTTAAATGTGTACCCAAAAAATATTTTTAAATTTGTGGGTAATTAATTACATTTAGTAATTATTTCCATTCAGTTAGAGATACAAGAACATTAATATTATATAATAAAACTAATCATATTATTGTTATTGTATCTCTCAAATTTTACCAAAATACTACTTAGTCCCTAGACAGCACTAAAAGAAAGATCCTATGAATATGATGTATCGAGAGGTTATGTATATATCTTCTACATAGTTATTTGAAAATAATTTGTCGGCTTTAAGAAACCTTACCCAATATTCGCTTTGCAGACATAATACTACCACCATAGTAAAAAACATAGTAAAAACAAGGTTACAGACTTTACGAATAATATTATTAAAACCGAAGTTTTAACATCTTTTTAATCTCCTGTTTTATTCTGGTCATGTAAAAATTAAAAGCATCTGTGTTATTATGACCGTTTATCATTTCTCAAGTATAATATAAATTTTCATTTCAGTGCTAATTCAAATATTCAGTTGTTTCAATAGACTGTTTTGGTATGTAAAAGTGAAGTCCTTTCATAGTATAATATCCAATTTTAAAGACTTCCTTTCCTTTAAAGTTTTATATTATTCCGTTGACACATTCTGGCTTCTTTTATTGTATTACAATCGTATGCACCAACTACTAGCCTAAAATAAATGATCTGAAGTTGTTATTTATTTCAAATATTTAGCTTTGCAAACATTTGTGATAAAGGTGGAAATGAAATTTTTCTTCATACTAGGTATACGACGCAAAAAACAAATGAAGTCATTTTATTTGATAGCCAATTTAATCTAATAACCCAATTTTAATTTCGGTTCTTTAGTTATTGCCCTTTTTATTATAAAATTAAAATATTTATATGTAACACTAAATCCCAAATTCAAATTCAAATTCAAAATTTCTTTATTCATGTAGGTGTATCACAGGCACTAGGTGATAACTTCGTTCGCCAACTTAAATCTATAGCTACGAGGGTTCCAAACGCGCCCTGGTCTAAGAAGAGCCCACAACAAACTTAGCCGGGTAAATACTAATAAATAACATCTCTTCAAAAATATTGGGGCTCTCATAATTGAAGGACTCAATGTTATATAACTCTGTCATTTTCGCATTTCTTTTTCAAGATAAAAACGGATAACGATATGTGATCTTGTCAAGAGCAATCGCTCTCTAATTGTTATTACCAGATACGTTATACAATGCTCGAATTTGTTCGGTCATTTTCGCATCCTAAGCGAATATTGCTTCTTATAATATTTATACCCTTATTTTCTTTATAGAAAATATAATGTATTAACTAACCTTACTTACCCTATTTATGAATTTTTTACTCCATAATGAGCCTCATTATATCCTTATAACAGTGAATTGTAGTTCAAGTGCCTAAATTAGGGGCTTACTATCTGTTTGGACGATAATCTAGCTGCGACAAATTTGATGAACAGGTATTTGATAACTATGCTTGCCCCGTAGAGTGCAATAGGTACAGCTGAAGCTCAGACCGATTTTATTTATAAAAAAATAAACGAGGTGAACGTTTAGGACTTCAAGATTATCCTTTGAACATGGCGATAAAAATGAGAATATTATAATATCCTATTTATATCCTTCAGTAATTATTGCAATGGAATAGTGTTCCAAATTACAAAACTAAGTATAATCAAATATATATAAATGTCTATTATATCTAGTAGTATTGATCTACGTTACTGTAGAAGTATGCTGTACTTGGTAGTATACTACAGTCATACGGATACTACAGGAACGGTTTCATAAATCAAAGGAGATGCGTGAAAATGCTTTATCTAAGATACTTTACAAGAGTACAACCCCAAGAAGGATGATGACCTCTGAGATTGAAATAGTAGTGTCTGAGAGTGAAGTAGTCTATACAGGGTGATATTCTGAGAATGTTCATTGTAGATTAAATATTTTTGAAAATAGCAAAAATTTAGTCTATTGAAAAAAGAAAATTATCCAGTAATTATTCCAGAAAGGTAAAAAATATAGCACTGTTTAAAGCCCAAAATGTTACAGAAGAAGAAAGATATTGAATAATCACCATTAATAATTTATCCGAAATCAAAATCACCAAAAAAGTGAATATACAATCGTCCCTAGGTAAACTTTATTGCTGAATTTTTGCCTATATATTAGCATTTATATTTCTGCGATAACTGTATAACTTATAACTTATTATAAAAATTCTGCGATAACTATAGCTGCTTCCCGTTCTCCGTTACGTTCCCTAGTCACCTTACGACACCCACGGGATACCGAGTAGTGGTTGCAACTGTATTCTGATCTCCGTTACCTATTAGTATTAAAAGAACTGTAATATAATTATAAGTTTTCTGCCGTAATAGTACATTTTTGCCTCACTGATCGTTCTCAAAATAGCACCATGTATATAAGAGAATCTCTGCTGCCTCGCCGCCATTAAACTGGGCTTACACCGGCAAATTGTTTTTGTGCCTCGAGGTGGTTTGCGGGAAAAACCAAGCGGGTGCTGCTCCAATTATCTGATGTTCACAACACTTGGCTTTATACAGTAAAACTATGCGTAGGTCGTGTGGAGTCGCTCGGTCGAGTATTTTGTGAAACGAAGACTAGCTATACTGACGTATCTAATATCTTGATTGTATTTTCCAAATACAAACACAACACATAACAAATTAAAAACAAACAACAACAACAATATGTGTGCATTTTGAAACAACTTGTTTTTTTACGGAGCGTACCGTTACCCAAGGATGCTGAAATCTGGCAGACAGACGCGACGGTCGCTCGTAAAATATATGCGAAGACCTAAAATACAAATCTGTCTTTAAGTTAGAATACATGTTGTACCGCCGCCACACAATGAGAGATAAGGGCAGTAAGAGAATTTTTTTTATTTGTTTTACCATAAATTACCAAATTTTGCGATACCACGTGGTGACGGTAGATCAGAATAAAGTGATTTCCACCACCCCTCCTCTTTCTGCGGGTGTCCTACGAGGTGACTAAGGGAATATATTGATCCAGCAATTAACTATTATATGGACCTTATGCAATCGCATGTAAATTTTAAGTTCTAACAACCGTTACAATCCTCAATTATTTATCTCATGGAATTGAATACTCATGAATTCGCCATCACCCCAGTGTATTCAAATTCAAAATTCATTTATTTCAAGTAGGCCTAATATAAGCACTTTTGAAACGTCAAGTCTGTCTGTTTGTAGTGATTCTACCACCGGTTCGGAAGGCAGATTCTACCGAGAAGAAGCCGGCAAGAAACTCAGCAGTTGCTCTTTTCAAACATCAACAATTTACATTTTGTATTTTAACATTCATTTTTCTATCTTGTGAGAGCTGAAAGCGGAGCCGGATGCTTCCAAGCAACCTTGTCATTAAAAAAATCATCAATTGTATAGTAACCTCGCTCTAATAAATGTGTTTTAACAAATTCTTTAAACTTGTGCATTGGCAGGTCCAAAATCACCTTAGGAATCATATTATAAAAGCGTATACTCAATCCCACAAATGATCCCTGTACCTTACGCAGACGATATGCAGATGACACTAATTTATGACCATTTCTTGTAAGTCGACTGTTTATGTCCACTTTTTGTTTATAAAGACTTATATGTTGTCTTACAAATACTATATTGTTATAAATATATTGTGAAGCTACAGTAAGTATGCCTATTTCTTTAAACTTCTCACGGAGGGATTCGCGTGATTTAAGTTTATATATTGACCGTACAGCTCTTTTCTGCAATATAAATATAGTTTCGATATCAGCTGCTTTACCCCATAACAAGATTCCATAGGACATAACACTATGAAAGTACGCAAAATAAACTAGCCTAGCTATTTCAACGTCAGTAATCTGTCTAATTTTTCTGACTGCGTAGGCAGCCGAGCTTAGTTTACCCGCTAGTGAATCTATATGGGCACCCCACTGCAGCTTATTATCCAAGGTCACGCCCAGAAAAACTGTGGAAGTCTCTATTTTTAGTGATTCACCATTTATCATTATATTCTTATCAATTTTCTTTACATTTGGTAAGATAAATTCGACACACTTTGTTTTTTTTGCATTTAATAGTAAGTTGTTAACTGTAAACCAGTGCGACACATGCGACATAATACGGTTTACTTCGTCAGAGTTATCTTTACTCCTATCAGTCTTAAAAATTAGAGATGTATCATCTGCAAACAATACAATGTCGCATGTTCCACTGACATGGTACGGTAGATCATTTATATACACTAAAAATAGAAAAGGACCCAAAATCGAGCCTTGTGGGACACCCATTGAGATATTTGAACCCTGAGACTTTGCATCATTTATGCAAACTCTTTGGGTTCTATTGCTGAGATAAGAGGCAACCAAATTTAGTGCAACGTTTTGGATACCATAGTGGCTTAGCTTAAGAAGCAAGGTTTTATGATCAACACAATCGAAAGCTTTAGATAGATCACAAAAAACACCCATGGCCTGTGAACATTCCCAGGCATCATAAACATGTTTTATAAGTTTAGCGCCTGCGTCCGTTGTGCTACGACCTTTAGTGAAGCCATACTGCTCAGGGTGTAGTAAGTTATTTACATTAAAATGATATAAGAGTTGATTTAATATAATTTTTTCAAATATCTTACTAAGAGCTGGTAAGATTGAGATAGGTCTGTAATTGTTTATATCATTTTTATTACCAGATTTAAATAGAGGAATGAGTTTACTATGTTTCATTAGGTTCGGGAAAGTACCTAAATCAACACATTCATTGAAAATTATGGCTAAAAGAGGAGCAATGACGTCAATAATTTGAGATATTACCTTTACCGACATTCCCCATATATCACCTGTTTTCTTTAATTTTAACAACTTGAAGTTTTTACTGATATCCGATGCATCTATATGTTTGAAATGAAATAAAACTTTGCACTCATTAATGTTGCCTCTTAATAAATTCTGAGCTGCAGTAGGTGAGGAATTTAGTGAATCTGTTAACAAAATAGGAACATTCTGAAAAAAGTTTTCAAAAGTACTAGCAACTTCTGTATCAGTAGTTACCATATTATTATTAATAATTAATTCAAAATTTCCGTCTCGAGATTTAGTTTTCCCAGATTCATTATTAACAATTTTCCAGGTTGTTTGTATTTTGTTTTCAGATTTTACTATCCGATCTTTAATGTATAGCGACTTAGCTTGTCTACAAACATTTTTAAATGTTTTGGAGTAACTTTTTACATATTCAAGGAAGGTTGGAGTCTGATTGTATTGTTTTTCATCATATAGCTCATACAACTTATCCCTGCTTTTGTAAATGCCTATTGTCACCCAATCACTAAACCTCATTTTTTTATTAGAATCTATGTATTTAAAAGTAAATACTTTATTAAATGCACTTTCTATTTCATTGAAAAGCGTACGATAAATATTGTCGGGATGACAGTTTTCAAAAAAGAGAGCAGGAATTTTGGCTGATATTTCACCTTCGAATCGCGTCAGTTTACTCTGAGTTATCGGCCTGTACTTAACAATATGTTTATTTCTATTTGTACCAACAACAGTAATTTGTTGGCCACAATGATCTGACCTTAAATTGTTTAATATCGATTTACCTAAGATGTCACAGTTAAAAAAAATATTATCTAAACAAGATGCTGAAGTTGCTGTGATTCTAGTAGGTTCATCGAAAGCATTATTCAAATTAAAGCATTTAAATAAGTTTAACAACCTAGTCGTAGTAGTATTATGTAATAAGATATCAACATTGAAATCCCCGCATACTATTACATTTTTAGTAGACATACACAATCGCTTAAGGACATCTTCCATTACATCCTCGAATTGGTTGAAATCACCTGAGGGGGGATGGTACACACACACTATTATAAAACGCTCCAGCTCCACACAAGACAGTTCAATTATGCGCTCCACAGAAAGACTAACTATATCTTTTCGCTCCTTACATGTTATATTATTGCGTACAAAAATTAAGGATCCACCATGAATAGCAGTCTTTCTAAAGAACACACTTGACATTTTGAAGTTATTGATGTTAACTGCTATTTGTGCTCCAGTGAGCCAATGCTCAGTTATACACAATATGTGTATATTGAATTTTTCAACAAACAGTTCTATTTCTAATTCTTTGCCGGTGAAGCTCTGTATGTTTTGATGTACAATGTTCATATTACAGAGCTTCCCCGTTGTCTCACTGTCTAGTTTAAATAACTATTTATTATAGTACTAGAACAAGTACTAGGGTCAATATTAGAAATATTGGTGGTACTTGAAGTACAATATGTAGAGGTGTCAATAGACTTAGTTACAATACTTGTTACAGTATCATTTAAGTTGTAAGCTAGTAAAGATGCCAAGTGATGCTTACTTTTCTTAGATAAAATTAAACTATCTCTAGACAATAGGGATGACATGGATTTATTGATGTCAAAATAAAAAACTGCGTCACTATGACGGCATGTCAGGTTATAAATTAATAAATTTAAATTGTAAATATGTTCATTCTGCTTTGAACTAAATGTGCCACAGTAAGGAAAGGCACACATAACGAATTTACATTGAGTTTTACTATGTAAAGCTAGTAATTTATCAATGCATCTTATAATTTGATGCTTTTTGACATTCAAACTGTCTCCTATTAAGAGAACAACATTTTTATTTACATCTAAATAGTCACTATTCAAACTATTAATAAGATAATCGAAACTAGCCCCCGGTGAACATCTATTAGTCACTGAGTGATCAAGGTAATGGTTCATAATAGGTCCAAAACCTTTACCTAACATGTCGGAAAATATAATTGTCTGTTTTTCAGGCATACTTTTTAATAAAGGTGAAGGGTCTGGTATAACAGTTGTGCACTGCTCCAGGCATGTTTCTAATTGGTTGGAAGATACTGTATCACATAATTTTAGGTTAGTCATAGGTATCTTATGAGTACAGTTACATTTATTTGCTAAAGACTCAAAGCAAGCCATGTTGTATTCATGTCGAATTACTAGTACAGGCTCTATATTACACGAGGAAATTTAGAGTTCTGACCTAACACGCTGTTCCGATCCAGGTTGATGGGCTTCAACTATTACTATCTTCATATTAATATATCATCAACAGATAATGACACTGCCTGCGTATATAATGCGTGGTAAGAAATATTAAACTTAGAGTCTTTACACCACGTATTTATTTTGTGTGGTAAAGGAGTTCCTATAATAATTTCTGGCTATTAAAACGTTTTACATTCATTTGTTTTTAATGAAATTATTTATAACCCTTGATATTTTAAATTACAAATTAATAATGTATTGTAAAAATAAATAAAGTTCAACCAAAAAATCATAGGACAATTTATCCAAAAATATATAAGAATTTAAAAACATCACTTCGAGCTCCATCATTCAACTCCCTTAATTGTACCCTGTTCTTAAATAGTCACCGAAGTTACTAAATTTCAGAAAGGCAACTAGGAGCTAAAATTGCAATTTCAGCAAGGCAGTCAGAAGTTAGAAGTGCTTAGCAAAATATAGTTAAAATGTTGTACCTGAAAGATATAACAATGAGCAGGGTATAAAAAGTTGTAAAATACTAATGAAGTTCTTAATTAGCACAATAATGTCGCAGAACGAGCACTCACTACAAAGCTTTGACGTTTAAAGAAGTAGTATAATGTAAGTAGACTTTTTTGCGCTTGAACAAAGGAACAAAGATACCTTTTAGTGGATTGTATTGAGTTCAGATTCAAGTGGGTTAAGGTACAAAGCATCGTTGGTACTGAGTTGGTACGTTAGAGGTTGATGGAAGGGCTTTATTGATAAGGCAATAACTAAAGTTGGTTGAAAATATCGGTTCTTTCAGAGCCAGCATGAAAGATAAATAATTTCAAAATTGGCGACCAGTTCATTCATCTAACTAAAAATTCGATTTACAGTATGTTGTCTTAGAGAGATCGCTTACGCGATGAAACCGCCTTTGCACGCTTGAATGTATAAGTAAAATTTATTTTTTGTGTATTCCTTAATTAATTATTTGCTTGTGCGATCGAGTATAGAATCAATAAATGAAGTCTAAGAAACCCTTCTTCACTAAAATAATGCACTTTTTTATATTATTCAGCATAGCTTAGTTTTTATTAAACCTACATACTGAAAATGCGAAATTAGAAGCGCAAAATCAAACTGTTGAAAAATTTCTTAATCTAATGTGAAATCAAATATTATTAGGGCCTTACTATTAAACGTTCCATTGTAGGTGATACAACGTTTTATTTCCGTAATCAGCTAATTGGAATTTTAAACAAAGAAAACGAACCATTGCGTAACATTGGGGATTAATGTAAAAAAACATTTTCGTAAATTAAAAATGTGCACCCGTTTGAAAATTGCTTGAAAAGTGTTTCCAACCTTATAAAGGAAAGTAAGTTCAAACAAAATCCGAACGTTGTATGTCATTGGATCTCAAAGGGTCTATTTGTACTGTGAGTGAATTACAGGGTAACAGACATTGACGGATAGTGTTTGGGGATTCAGAGGGACTGGACTTAAGATGTAAACAAAAGGTTATTTACTTACGAACTTTTTCGCAGCATCTTATCCTAAGTTAAGGAGTGTTTGGTATGCTGGGAATTTATTATCAACTGATCATGTGAAAACATATTTCTATGATTTATTCTTACGTCGTTATTACGTTCTCTCGAGGCACTCTGAACAGCCAGCCTGATCATTTGCAAAAAAAAAAATTACCAAGTTCCTCTGGTACCAGATGAAGCAATAATTAATCGCGGTGTAGTCATCTAATTATTTTTCGGCTCTTAGACTACATGTTTCCCATAACGTTTTGCACAATAATGCAACTCTCTGACAGATGTTCCGGTATTAATGTGTCTTGCTATCTTTATACTTCTATTAAATTTGACCATGAAGTACATAGAAAGAAATGAGCCATTTTTCATTGTATAAAATAGACTAAGATTCTTTTACTTACCACAAAAATAAATAGGCGTAGGTACAAGTACAAAAAGTTGATTATTCTTATTGTTTAGAAACTGGGCCTAAGAAAAGTTAGAGGTGCCTGCTGGGATTCAAACTCGGCCCCCCGAAAGTGAAGTCGAACCCCTACTTATAGCGCTATCAACGCTTCTAACTTACATGTTAATATTTAAATAATATTTTTGATGTTTGAGAACTTATTTAAGGCAATTTAAGCATTAAATCTATCTACGATAAATCTCTTATTTAAAGACGCGGTAAAGCGACTCTATCGTATACTATTGTATACGATAAAGTCGCTTTACCGCGTCCGTCTATTTATCCGCTACCTTCTACCATCTTAAGATATCATCATCATTATCATCATCATCATAATTATATTATATGTCGACGCATAGCTGCGTTTGACAGCAATTATATGAAATCGTAAATTAAAAATTTAAATTTAGAAACAGATTTAAAAGGTTTTTACATTTATTTAGTTCAATATGATTTATTTGTCGATCATTTGCTAAGACTGTTTTACCGGCGTAAGTTAATAATTATTTCGTTCTAAATTATTTATGCTTAAAAAGTAATAGTATATGAGAGGCTCGAATTTATAATGATTGTAAAACGGGTTTCGCATTTATTTAGTTCAATGTAATTTATTTGGAGAAAATTCGCTAAGACTGTTTTACCGACGTAATGTCGACCAGTTGGTTACATTGCTAAATCAATGTTGGTATAACAAAAAATATGGGGGCATGATTTGGTTTGTGGCAAGGAAAACGGACGCCATATTGCGAATCTTCTTTAAACAAAATTAAACTCATGAATTCAGTGTTAGAAAAATAGTAAACAAGAGAACTGGCGATATAATCTTGTAAGTAATTTATTTGTGTGCTTGTGGATCTGTTAATAAAAAAAGTGTGTACCTAGTGTTTTAACATTTGTTATGTCTAAACCTATTGAGTTCGAAAATAGTGACTTATACTTTTGAAAATTCTGCAAGGGTTGATGCGCCGTTATATACGGTAACCATCGGTAAAAAAATATCTTAAAAATAATCTTTTGCCACTAAGTTATCGAAAAATAAAACAAGGTCGTGACTACACATATTTTTTTAAATTTAAACGCGTGCGAAGCCGGGGCGAGATAAATCTGAGCTAAAATTAAACTATGATACTCATTTTAACTTTGATACCGAAACACCTGAAGCTACGTCCACAGGTTTTATGTGATCGGTTTCTGTAGAAGCAAGCTTCGAACACTGATTGCATAAAACTTATCCCGTGGTAACTGATTGTTTACCTGCAGGGCTAGCACAGGTAGGAGACAAAATTTATATCCCCGATTATATCCCCTGACAAGGGATTTAATTAACGTGTCAACCTGCTAAAGCATGGGAACATGGAATATGAGATGTTTACCCCCGTTTATTATTACACATAATATATGTTTATTAATACACATATGTGTATATTATTTCAACTCATGCGCCAGTGCTCTAAGAGTTGATACAGCTGTGGGAGAAGATAAATTTTTATCCTTTCCCCGGGAAGATAAATGTCTCTTGCCCATGCTAGCCGTGCTGGGATGAAAAGAAGCCTATGTAACGAGTACTATCCTTCATTTTAACTATCTCTTTCCCAAAAATCTATGGTTGGTTGCTTAGGACGCTATGAAAGGAAAATACAATAATGTACAGCTTCCCAACAAACTCACGTGAGTTTCGGGATGCGGAGATTATTAATTTTAGTAGTTCGTTTAATAAAATAAATAAATAAACACTTTTGCATTTAAAATATGAGTAAGGATCGTCATAATTATTTCTACCAAATGGACTGTAAAATATGTGTTTTCAAGGAATTTTCTTACATAGTCTGTGTTACTAGCGGGTGTCTTCTTACTATTAACGTTTATATGTATGTGTATACACAGCACAAAATGATACTATAAGCTATATCTGATAAGTATTTAACAATTGCTAGCGATTAATTCCACCACTATAATTTGTTAGCCCCGGACTCCAAGCTTATCTGGTGATATTAGGATGCAGTTTAAGATTATAACGGACTAACCTATTAGGGGTTTGACATTTATATTAAATCAATACTTCTAAACGGTGTCTATGCTGAATCATACCGAAACGCTACATTACTTGGCGTCCCAAGCTTCCCACCAGACGAGACCTGAGAAAACTGAAATTAAAAAATCCTAAACAGTACTGCCGGGGATTGAAAACATGACCACCCACCTATAGCAAATACCACAGAGCTCTACGCAAAGTCAAAGTCAAAGTCAAAAATATCTTTATTCACTCCATGGAGCTCTTTATTAAATTATTAGATCAGATCATCGTTAAATTTTTTAGCGAATTTAAAACTAATTTGCCGTATCGGCATATCTTCTGAATATTCTAATCCCTTATTGCAAATCTATACTATTAATATTATAAATGCGAATGTGTGTTTGTTCTTACTTTACATCCTAACTGAGCAACCAATTGATATGATTTTTGGCACAGAGCTAGTAGGTAGGACGGAGAGTTACATAGGCTACTTTTTATCCCAGGGGATTTGTAAAAAAATAAAATCGTAATAAACGCTGACGATAGCTAGTTATAAATAAATTAAGACTATTCTAGTCTATTCATATAGTTAAAACAAAATAAATGATAGAATTTCTCCCAAAAGTAATACTTACTGCAAGCTAGAATTAATAGTTATTTTATGGCAGAGAACAAATTTTTCCTTAGTGCTCTTGAGTTGACTGTCACTGGGCAATTTTCCACGTCGGTAAACGTTTCTTATCCACATACGTGTTCGGATAAGTGTAGACATCTAATTAAGGAACAACGTTTTCTCACAAGATTATTGGTTTTCATTCATTCGCCCTGAGTTTATTAGGTTTGTAAGTAGAAGAAGCTACAACGTCGTTAAGCGAACTACTTTCACTTGAGCATCCAATAATATTACTGCCTCGTTGGTAGTAAAAATAAAAATCTTATTACAGTAGTAAACGATGTAAATTAACTTTTTATTCGTCTCCTAATTCATAAGTTTATTTGGGTAATTTATTGTGTTTATTTACTATGACAAGCAGTTGTCGGTGACTGCACTAGCGTAAAATTATTAATTATTTTACCAGCCGATTTTACGAGTTATGATAGCCCAGTGAGTAGCTCGACTTCACTTACAGGGGCCGAGTTCAAATCCCAGCAAGCACCACTAACTTTTGCGTTTTAGTAATTAAAATATCACTTGCATCAACTGGGAAGGAAACATCATCAGGAAACCTGCATGCCTGAGAGTTCTTCAAAATGTTCTCAAAGACGTTTGGTGACGACCAATCAGCAATGGGCCTACTGGACCACCTTAACACCCCTCACTGTGGGAGGAGACCCACGCCCTGTAGTGGGCCGGTAATAGGTTGATATGATGATGATTTTAGTAGCCATCGAAGTTTTTATCGATATTCTTACAGCCTTCATTGGTTTTCCACATAGGTCCACTTATTCGAATAAGCGCTTAAAGATATATACCTATTATTCCAATTAATGGTTTTGTTTTCTGAAAATTCATCAACATGGAACTCTAGTCCCTCCGAAGCTATAACCACTACACTATCACCGTTTTCGAAGTTTTTAAGGAACCAGAAAATGAATATAAAATGCAAGAAGAACGTCAATTTTCTTGAGTAATCTAAGTTAATACCTTAACCGTCTGCGGAGCAGGCCTAGTTATTGCAATGTTGGAAGTTAATTTCCTTTCTTGCCAATATCCTACGGAAATAGAAAATGGCTTTCGTGTTGCTTTTAAGATTAAAGGAGAGAGGTGAGTTTTGTAATGGTAATAAGTAGGAATAGGCGTGGCGTAGATCTGTATTATATACACACAATATAAAAAAAAAATTGTTTACCACTAAGGTTTTAACCTATATTATTTCAAGTTATATTTAAATCCACGCGTACAGTAGTTAAAATGAATACTTACCCAAATAACTAAACAGCTAAATGTCAACCCGTCAACAAATTGTTTTTATAATTTCTGAATTTTCTCTTTTCTGGTCCTGTGAGAGGTTTTGCCGTGGCTGGTTACCACCCTACGGACAAAGGCGTGCAGCTAAGCGATTTAGCGTTCCAGTGCGATGTTGCGTAGAGACCGATTAAGGGCATGGGTGTATAACTTGCTTTGCCCCTAACAGGTTAGCCCATTACCATCTTAGATTTCATCATCACTTTCCAGCGGGTGAGATTGCAGTGAAAGTGAAAGTTTCTTTCTTTCTTTCTTTCTTTCTTTCAGTGAAAGGGCCAACTGGTACTAAATAAATATAAAAAGAAAAACAAAACCCTAAAGAAGAAATTTAACTTCTAAAGTAAATTATTGATATCTTCTATGAAATTTTAGCTAACTTTTAAGTTAGGCTTCCCCAAACTTAAAACTTTATATCATTTAAACCTTAATATATGTTTTGTAAATCCTTTTTTAACTTCATATCTTCTATATAACCTTCCCAACCATTTCACATTCGAAAGAGCTGACTGTCTTACAATTCTCACTTAGCTGACGACGCCCTGGTAGGTTACGTTCCTTTGTGAGTCGAACTATTAGACTTACAAATTTCGTGTGTAATCAAAAAGTAATTGGTTTCCCCGTGGACACTATCTATACTTTTGATACGTGTAGATGTATGAATTTAAATGTATTCAAAATGTCATCACTAGCTTGAAGTGTCTTATATACCTACTTGTATATATCATGTATAATACAAGGTGTACCTACCTACTATAGACCTTGGAAATACTAAATAGAAGCTGTAATGCTCGCTACAAGATAATGTGACAATCGCTATTAAACTGAGAACTCTCGGGCATGCGGGTTTCTTCACGATGTTTCCCTTCACCGTCAAAGTAGGTACACAATATTTAAATTGCTTTAACTAAAAACGTACATAGCTCCAAAAGGTGCCGGACATTGAACATGGTCCTCGGTTGAACCTTAAGCACTATGCCATCGGCGCTTCAATTCGCCGGTTCCGAAACTATATGCATTTTAGTTTCGTGTAGGTAAAAAATTTTTAATTAAAATTATCTACTATCGAGGTATCTGTAATATGGATGTCACAGCGCGATGTTATAATATAACTTAATTGAAAGTTCGTAAAGTTATAAGTTGCTGCATCAGGTTTCCGATATAATCTCACTTTATTATGAAGCGAACTACAGTATTTTATGAGACGAAACTAATATAAGCTGGTGTTAAAGTTTTAAAGCTTTGCCGCAGATGACACGCCTGTATAACGTCAAAGTCGCTATGATTATTTACTCAGGGTTTTAAGGTTTGTCTGTATTTTTCATTTTTCTGTTGAATTTCGAATAATGCCAACTGCATTTTTTTCTTAAAGAACGAGACATTAAACTGATATTGGCCTCCGGATAATACTTTTTTGCCTTTTTTTAGATTCTATATTTAAAAGTTTAAGAGTTTGTATATTATATTTGAATCTTTATTTTTTTTTCCTTATATAACTTGTTTATTAAATAAGGTTATAGAGGTACACCATGTGGCACAGCTAAACGTAGAATTAGTAAAATCTCTGCATATTTGAAATCCTAAAGTATTGGACGGATTTTAATGAAATATTCACCAATAGATAAGTATAGTTTACGTTTAAGCATGCGTAATTTAGAAAATTTTCTCAGTTGATAAACATGACATTTTAGATTATATATCTTAATTAATAGCAATAAAAAAAATAAGTAGGCTTAAGACGCAATGGGCAGGTCATGTCTGTTGTAAAACCGATGGCCGAGTGTTCTGGAGGGGAGACCGCTCCTGTGCGAGAGATTGATGGATATAATATAATATGGAAAGTTTGTATATCTTTGCTATCTACCCCATTTGAATAATAAAAATACTTGCAGTTTTTTAATATAATTATTTATTGGTACAGGTATCATGATACTGAATTTAAATTCAGTTTGTTATGGTAAACAAAACTGGAGCGTATTACGAGTTTTAAACAGCTGCTTATGTGAGTGAGTCTCAGTTTACGGCCGGCAGGTGAACTTTTACAGCTTCTCATATCGGGAAACTATGAAATCAGGAAACTGTGTCAGCTGTGTATCAGCTGTTGATTTTAAAGTTTTGTTACAATACCTGTACTATTATTGGATTACTATAATTTTGTTTTCAGTTTTATTTCTATACTATATAAAAATCCATAAATATAAAAATAAATTGCTGATCGTTAATGTCACTAAAACTCGAGAACGATTTGGCTAAATTAGGTTTCAAAATTAGAAATAATTGTCTAATTAGACGAAAACACGTGTTCTTGTCATCTAGCTTTTCTTAAGCAGCTGGACTGATTTTGATCAAATGTTGTATGTATATTTCCACGGGTTATTGGTTGGACTGAAAACACAATTTGGCGTTGCTTCATTAGGTAGGGCGACGTCTACCGGGTCCGTTAGTAAATTTTACAGTAATCTTATAAAGAAGATAAATAAAAAAAACTGTTGATAACTATAAATTCATATTGGCAAGATATTCTATTAAATTGATTAGGATTTTTACAAATACGCTTGTAAGTATTATTTAGTTAGTAAATAGTTTCCAAGAAACAATAAAAAATATATTTGATTAACAACCAATGTCCATGACATTGAGTTGGTGGATATTTTGATTTAAATAAGGGTGCATTTTCTATACACTTCAATCCTACATGGACTCGAACGATGCAAAGTTACCTCCCGCAGTCTTAGTCGTTTATCATAAGAGATAAACTTACTGTAGTGAACCCTCAACCCATAGAATCTTTTAAAATAATTTTCAAGCAGGCAGTTTGGTATATATAACGTTAGGGAATTAAATAGGTATATGCGTAATATCATTATAATTATGTAATTAGAGTTTCTAGACTTTTTTATTTTTTCATGTCATGAGCATATTACACGCGATAAATTAAAGCTTATTTTTAAATATAATTTTGTTTTTAATAAGAATTAATTATTTCCAGTGCGTTAGCGATATGTTTAGTCAAAAAAGAGATAAAGGCGCGCTCGGTCGCAGTGGATGTCTGAAACGTGCTCTGACTTTATGCGACGTAATCCTTTGAGCGCTTTTCCTGTTCAGCTCAGAATATAGATATAAATGATAAATACGCCTCTTTTATTATTTTATTGATATCCTTATATCACTTTTGTACGCAGACTACCAAATATTACTTCATGATCACCAACCTTCACCGGTCTATAACTCGGATCGTTTTTTACAAGGAAGTGATCTAAGCAAGTGCGGTAACTTCACACGCCTTTCGAAACATACTGAAGAACTCTCATTTCTCCATAATGTTTTGAATAATGTTCTCCTTCACCGTTTTTTAAGTCGTAGGGGAGACAGGTCCTAGTTGTCTTAAAATTATCTGGTCTCAAAAAGATATAAGTTCACAAATTTCCTGGAAAAAAATAATAATAATTTACGTTACCAAAAATTGCCATATCTAGACCCGGTAACACACGTTCCATACTACCTGAACTGGGACTTGGCTGAACTTGAACTAAGTCTGTTATGGAATGAGAACTTGTCCTGGCCTGAAAAACCACGTCACCTTATTATAAATACAAGGTTAAAGCAGCAGCGTTTGCGTTACATTAGCAGTTTTCGAAATGGAAATTAATTGAAACAGCATCGGCTTTGTCTCTATTATGTAATGTCCTCTTATATGAGAGGGGATGATGGACGATGGTGATAATATTAATTATATTTGTTTTAAATGAATAAACAAGATTATTTTTCGCAAATGATATGCACCATTGATATTATTTTAAGGACAACATTCATTTATTTTATGAATGTTATATGTTTCTTGAACCAAAGGTTGTCTGGAGGAGATCGCTTCAAGCGATAAGACCGCTTTTGTGCATATGTATATTATAGTTTTTATTTTATTTTTTGTTAACCTGGTTTTATATTTGTATGTGCAACAAAAACTTTTTCTTCTTCTTCTTATTTTAAAATCGTGCAAATTCATGGAAATAGTCGTAGTCTTTTTATCAAAATTATTTAGCCAAAATACCCTTCTTGACGTAGGTGCTAACGAACCTCAGATCTTATTTCTTAATTAAAAACTTTTCTAAGAAGACACAAAAAATCTGTGGAGAAATTTTCTAAATAATTTTATGCTTCGAAAAATATTAAATTTTAGAGCAAGGGATATTCAATATCAGAGTAATTTTAACTGGAATCAACTTATGAACTTTAGAAAGGTTTTTAAAATTATTGTAAATATTTTTTGATCAAACTTAGAATAGTTAGCTTTGCTTTACATTTTCTTTTTGTGGGAAGCAAATTTGGGCATGAAAGAAAATCTTAACACAAAATTTTAAGGATTTTATCCCGAGAGTCAATTGTATAATCAGAGTTGCGTACTTATCAGTCATGATATACAAATTGTCTTTACAGTTCATTATAAGATATAAAACTTTGTTGAATTTATTTAAAATTTCACATATTTTATATAAGTCATATTTTAAAAGAGTGTTGTCTTTTATAAGAATATTTTTTGTAAATATGTATGTAGGTATAATATTGTTAATTAATTCAAATTAATTCAATTAATTTATTTGCAAATTGAGTTTTACATAGTTAACAACTATGTAAAACTCAAATTTACTCAATTTGGTATTTATGCGAAAATCCGCCATTTAACGGCATGCAAATTATATTCCTTAAAAAAAATTACGATTTATATTAATTGACTAATTATTCTTATCATTAAATTAATGGCAATCAAATGTATTTTAATTATAGGAACAGCGAATTACTTACTCTGACAATTTATCATCAAAGTTCGTGTAGAGTTCGTTCGTTCGATGACTACCATCGAGAGCAAATGATATTAAAGCTCCAGCTCTTATTGAATTATTATAGTCGAAATGAAGAGAGTGGTCTTAATGGATTTGAGGAATCGAGAAACTATCTCTTTACCTATATTGCCTACACACCAACCTCTTTCCGCGTATAGTCCGCGACATCTCAAAATTCGACATAGATAATGTATGTAAGTCACTAGTGATGTGTCACACGTTGTATGTACCAATTGAATGTAGGTTTTAATACATTTTTCAAAAAAAATAACTCGTGCGACTAGCCGATTCTATCTCCCTTCCACGCCTTCCTCATATTACTCGCGATATATAAACAGCTTGATGACGGCATATCATCACACTAACTAACTGTCACTACCCCCTCTCTTCGAGTTAATATCGTACCAGGTTAACGGAAAATGTGCAATAGCGTCCTCTGTGCTACTACTAACATCTCGGTCACCAACTCGTCAACCCAGTACAGTGATTATGATGGCCAGTATATCACAGTATGGCCCACCATACTCGTATGGCCAACCCAGTATGGTAGGCAGGAACAGCTATGCCCTGTAACTTTAAAATACATCTCACATTCTTTATTTTATGCATACATTTTGTTACTTCATTATCTGGAAACTTATGCGGAATATTGTGACTATTATAAATTGATTTCGATAAACTTTTCCCAATACTTTCCACAAACACACTTTTCAAAGTTTTTTCTATTTCCTTAATGGATTTTGTTGCGAATAAACTCGCACTTATCATTTAAATTTGGTTAGTTAAATTGTTTTATAAAACGATTCCTGAAACTTTTACAGAATTAAATAATAAATTAAAATGTTTTTTTAAGCCCAGTGGGGAGGACTTCGACTTCACTTTCGGGGAGGGCGAGTTCGAATCCCAGCACACACCTCTAAGTTTTCTAAGTTATGTGCGTTTTAAGCAATTGAAATATCACTTTCTTCAACGGTAAAGGAAAACGTCGTGAGGAAAACTGCATACCTGAGAGTTCTTTATAATGTTCTCAAAAGTCAAAAGTGTGTGAAGTCCGCCAGACCGCATCGGGTTAGCGTGGTGGACTACGGCCTTAACCCCTTCTTATTATTGTGTGAGGCCTGAAGTGAGCCGGTAATGGATTTATATGATGATGACGATGAATAATAAATTTACTGAAACCTGTGAATTGAAATTTTTCAGCAAATATTGGTGCGTAGTAAACTAAACATGCAGTAAAGAAGATACGCCATATGCAGAAAATTTAACTGCTAGGTTAGTCTATTTTAGTTACTTTCACACCATTATGATATATGGAATTTTACTATGGGGTAATGCGGCTGACATTTGCACTATTTTCGTGCTGCAGAAAAAAGCTGTCCGCTCGATCAATAAAATGAGTTCGAGAAAGTCATTGAGAAATTTAAAGATTTAAAAATATACATTTGCCGAAAAATATTTGAAAATTAAATGTATGTTCAAAAAATATATCTAAATTTAAGAGTATAATATAGAGAGTATAGAGTATAGAATGTAAAATATTTAACGATAAATTATCGGTTTATATCTTGGAAATGTCTAAAAAGTTCAAAGTTTAACGCAACAAAAGTGTGTTTGTGAATTTGAGTAAAGAAATATTTGAGTTTGAATACTACTAATTCAGCATAGACATACCTACTTACTTGCCTTGAGGTATACGAGTGGATGCTCCTAATTTAAGGCATTAAAAAACTCGCAGTCCTATTTGTTCTTAATACACTATAATATTCTTCCAAACGGACAAAAAGAAAACTTAAACCAACGGTGAAATTTTCCATTGAATTTTTGACTGTCACGTATTCGTAGAAAGCAATTCTGTGTAGTTTTGTCAGAATTCTTTTATGGAAAAAGTTTACTGAAATGTGAAAGAAGTAAGAGCTCCTCTTAGATAGACTTCTATTCAATGTGGCAAGTTAATTTACCGAACACTTTGTTACAAACAAAAATTCTAAGGCTACTAAATTCTAGATTTAATGCCGTATTTCTGAACTTGTCAGGGTTGTGTGACGTAGATATGACCAAGTAAACCAATTTGCGTTTAATCAGCCAACTTTGATCGCCTTTTGAATATGGAATTTGGCCTTTTTTCCCAGGACCAGTATGTCAACCAATATGTCTTGGTTATTATAACAAACAGGTGATAATTTTTGTTTTATAGATAATAATGTATAGTAGTATAGTGAGCATTCTCTCACACTTTCTCTTTCCTGTAGAATGTAACATTGTTCAGCAGTGTTGCTTATCGCCTTCTTCAGCCTTAATGATGCCGATGTAAATGATAATGTTGATGATTCCCAAACATTGCTATGATTTCACACAATGCATCCGGGGAATGTAAGAGTTCGCCATTCAACAAATTAAAATTTAATGACGCAGACGCGAACGACTTACTAGAAACTGGTTTTGCTGGTTTGTCGCTCATATGCATTTTGAGACGTAGATAAATTTAAATTTTATAATTCACCCAGATTTTTTCAAACAACTAGGCCAGGTCAGAATCAGATGTAGAAAATCTGGGTTAGAATAAGACATACACCGATCTTAGTGCAGCGTGAGTTAATAAACAGGTGAATCTAAAGGGGTTATTGTTCTTCATTATATTAGAATTGTAGATAACCAAAATCAGGTTAAAAATATTTAGTTCCCACTGAATTGGATTTCTAACAATGTTATAATCAATATCAAAGGTAGAATAATATAGCGATTTACTCTTATCTTTCATCATGATTCCGGACGAAACAAAAAAATGGACAATGAAGTAAGAACGTCCCATAAAGACACGGAGCACGTTTCAAACATTCAGTGTGATGGAGCGCGTTATCGCTGCTATAGCATATCATCATTGCACCTAAGGCCACCTATCTAGGAATTAGCATGATAATTTTTATAATTTTTAGTATTGTTTTTACCAACACTTGGAGGAATTATCAATATTAAAAATTCTAAATATGTAGCTATATGCATTATACATTTTTATAATTGATAATTCCTCAAATGTTGGTAATAACACTACTAAAAATTATGATATTATAAAAAAAAAGCAATCATAAAGTGTCATCTTTTGTTCCAAATGCGTCTCATTGTAATATGGACCTTTGAAAGAGTAGATCGATCACTGCAATTCTTTGAGCCTAGATGACACTACAGTCGCTATAAGACTGATAGAAAAAACATATTACACTAATTTTGGCATCGGCGGTAGGAGAGCCGTAGATTAGTGGTTAAAGAACTCGGGCCGCGATTGCCAGTCACAGGTTCAAATCATGTCGGTTCTGAAATTTTTTATGAGCATTTTAAATTTATAAAATTAGTATGAATTATAATAATATTTTCTGTAAGCAAAGTTTGAGTGGAGGAATTAGGTCACATTTTAAATGATCCTAACCAAAGTCTATGGTAATACCGTTGTCATTGATCTCCTCTACAAAAATAATTGAAAACCGGTAGTATCGTTGTGTCGGTATGCATTCTTTGGTAGCAGAGATAAATCTTAGACTTGGTGTATTTAGTATCAGACATATAATTATTCTATCACTGACTACTGACGAATAATTCTATCTAGATACAGAGGTTAGATTATTTTGTATTTTAAAAATAATTATCTATTGTACATAGGGACTGTTGTTATTACGTCAGTGTACATAGGTATTTGTTAAAAGTTAGTTAATGGGTTACCATGGTTACCATGGGAAACACATTTGCTATCGTTAAAAGTTAATGGTTAAAAGTTTTAATTTTGTGGTTAGTAAATAATACAGCCTCAGTAAAGGCGTATTTCGTTTAAAGGTTTAATTAGATTTCGAGTCCTATATCACGAGTACCAAGAAATAGGTACCTATATCAGTGCTTATGTCGTCTACATGCTAACCTATATTCCGAACATCGGCAAATACTTTCGAGTTGTAAATATAACTTTTAAAGCATACATAGGCAGTTATTACTATGCAATCTTCGTAAATTGGATATGTGATATATTTCTTATGTGATTTAAGTAGGCCTTCTTCAAATAAATTACGTGTCTAGTAGGCCTACTTTATAAGAATGCTAGAAACACTGAGTCCTTCCGTTTGTATTGACTCTCCTGATTCAGAATGTTGTCTTTACCGAGAAAAGCCGGTAAGAAAATCAGCAGTTCTTTTCTCCAACATCAACTTAATATTACCAGTCAATAATAATTTATTAACGTCTTGTCAATAGATACGTTCGAAATAATACTTGCCTTTAAAAGATATTAAATTGTATCCCGCTTCTTTCTAACTCTCGTGGCCGGATTGCACTGCCAATTCAGCCACGGTCCTCCTACCCGCCAATGCTGAAACTGTGATATGAATTTTTAATCAGCCTAAGCGACTGTTAGCGCCACCAAGTAGTTTCAATCTTCATTCAAAGGTAATATTTCAATGGGACACTTACAACGAGAGATGACATATTTCCATGTAAATGTATATTTTTACTTGCACTTGGTTGTGTGGTGACGGCAGATCAGAATACAGTTTTCACCACCTCTCCTCTACCCGCGGGTGTCATACAAGAGGAATATAACTGAGAACGGGCATCAACGTCTTTCTTCTCTTTATAGATATGTATATAAATAAAATAAATAAATAAATAAATATACTACGACAATACACATCGCCATCTAGCCCCAAAGTAAGTGTAGCTTGTGTTATGGGTACTAAGATAGCTGTTGAATATTTTTATCAATATAATACACATAAATACTTATAATAACAGATAAACACTGAAAAACAATCATGTTCATTACACAAACATTTTCCAGTTGTGGGAATCTAATCCACGGCCTAGAACTCAGTAAGCAGGGTCGCTGCCCACTGCCACACTAAAATATCACCACCAAACAATTAAATATTTAGGCATTATGCCGCAGATAAACCGATTAAAGGTTTTTATAAAACATGCCTTTCTCCTTGCAGAATAATGCTATTTTATCTCTGGTTGCATGCTATACGCTAATAAAGTTTAAATTATACTAGCGTTGGATCGTACCTTACGATGGATTGATCTACCATTAATTTAAATACTGCCGATTAATCTTTCTTTCAAGATCTAGAGAATAATATAACAGTTATAGGTATTCCCTTATATAATTCAAATAGGTACAACGACAACCCAGGATATGCAGAAAGATTAGTTGGTACACAGCTTTCGCTATTGTATACAATAGATAAAATTATTTGGCACCTGCAACAAAGACTCAATGCTTGTTTGTAACAGGAAAAATATACACACAATAGAGTGATTGTGAGTTTGCATAAAATATTTGGGCAACTCACGCAGCACCATTTATTATAATTTTGCACGTGATACGAGTACTAGGAAATTAAAAAAAAACACATCGCCACACAAATAAGTTAATAATAGATGAGAACAAAGCGCATTTTAACAATCCTAGTTACATCTACCTAGAAAATAATATTCAAAACCTTAAAATAAAAAAACTGCACTATAAAATTCTATTAGGTAATATTGAATAACTATACCATTAACGTGGAATCATGATCGATAATAAATGAAATTGTATTTGTTAACTATACATAGCATACATTTTTGCCCGGAAAAATAATAAAAGGGCTCAAGCGGGAATTTCAAGAAACCCAAAATAAACGCGGGCGAAGTCGGCGGCAAAAGCTTGTTAAATAAAAAATATGCAATTCAATTTTATCACACTTCTCCAAATGTAGTATCACTACAATATATACCACATACCTACCTATCAGCAATAAACTCACAATTACCTCTCAGGGAAAAAAGGTCGCCGTAAGGTCATTCTGAGTTATTTCTAGCAACGTTATATTAATGATTTTATAATGGACTCCTATCATCTTAATCATGGTTATGTTAACGCGTTAATATTTGGCAGCAAGTTGTATTGAACTTCGATATAGGTTTGGCATTCAGCCATATTGGATAAAGTCAATGACTGATGGGTTGTTTTACCGCTATTCATAAACCCTGAGGCCTTGTTCACTGAAGTTTATATAAAGTGCTTGATAGGTAAACGATAAGCTTTCTCGAAATGTACGAATACCAAAAACATTCAAATATTTTTATTATTTAACAAATATTAAGAACTCCTGTTGCCCGCTTTCCTCATCTTCGTTATGACGGTGTTTTCAAAATCCCATTGGAACAATTTTATAAATTTAAAATGCATTTAATAAATTTTGGAACACAGGATTTGAACAGCGCTCAGGTCGCGATGGTCACATCGCGGCCTGAGCGCTTTCTCCAATTAAGCTACGGCTCTCCTACCGTCGATGCCGAAATTAGTATATGCCTTTCACATCAGTCTTATGGCGACTGTAGCGTCATCTAGTAGGATGTTTCGATCAAATTTTTCAAAGGTCCATAATACAATGAGACACGTTTGAAACGAAAGATGACACAATGCTTTTTTTTATAATTTAAACAGTTGGAACAGTTTGTTTTCCTAGGATCAAAAGTAGGTACTATCTAGTGGTATATCCCAAAAATCAAGTTGCTTGGTTAGGACGTAAAGGAAGGACAAACAAACAAACTAAAAAACAACAATATATTGATTTAACGTTTGTTTATTAGTAGCTTTTATTTAAAGCAGCTGAGTGGACGGTAAAATTTGCAACATTTTACAAGACTTAAGTCAGTAAATGGCTTCATGAAACTATGTTTTGCAATAGAATCCTCGCAAAGCCGTAAATTCTAAATACGTGGGTATACCAAGAAGCCATAGTTTACGGTCTTCAGTACAAGTTTTATTACATCTCGTTCGCTGTGAAACTGCTATCTGATGTCCGATGCTCCTAAAAGTTGGAATAAAGTTTGGTTATTGCGTCATGTATGTGAGTCTGATGCAGTTTCTTAGAACTTATATTCATTTATAACCACAACTGATGACTTAATGTAACCTTCGATGTGTGTACCTAAATTAATCATTGGAGTCCTTATTAATATAATAAATGCGACAGTGTGTTTGTCCATTCATTTGTTTGTTTGTCCATTCTTAACCTGAGCAACCAACCAATTAAATTTTTGGTATAGAGTTAGTTGATAGGACTTCATCCCAATAAAACGAGCACTTCGCACGAGATTTAATAAAACCGTAATAAACGCGGACAAAGAACACGGGCAACATTAAGTTGATAGTGATTGAGTAATAAATAAAACCATCGCCATTATATTGATTGTAAAGTCAACATCTCCTGAGGATGCTCCGGTTTCGGAGCGAAACGTGCGTAGAGGGTACATTGCCGAAGATCTGTTTGGTGTGGAATACCTATAAGGATTGAAAAAAAAAAAAAAACACCATACAGATTATCCTGCTTTTCGCGGAGTATAGCAAATTAAGCTTAATTTTCATAATACATTGCCATTAAGATTTGGTGATGTTTTTAACCTGCTTTGGTTAACATAAGATTACATAAATATAAAATAAGTTTAAACAAAGAATTTAAGTGGCGAAAACTCAGGGCTCTCCTCATCTCGGATTAAGATTACTTATTTTTAACTAAGTACATATCCCGCATGTACTCAAAGTAATAAAACAGAATGAACAAAAACTTCTATAATGACTACATTACACCATAGAGTAACTCGTGACTTTGACATTTCTAACCATAAAACGTGTACTGAACCGGAAAGGGGATTCTAAGGATTATGTGACATAAAGATCCCGTGCACGTATTAGACATCCACTGTACTCGAGCGCCTCATATTCCCCATAACATAATACTATTATTGTATGTCGGAAAAGGCCTTTGGAATTACCAAGACTATAATTTATCTTGTCGTTAAGTTAAAACGTAATACATACCGCAAGAATTGGTTATTTTAGTTACTTAAGAGATGATGGAGCTGGCATAGATGTGTTGAATAAAAGTACCCAATAATTAAATATATTAAAGAACAAAACTTTTTAATGCCATGTATATTTTTTTTGTTTATTTTTATCAAAATTTACTTATATTGGAACAAAAAATTGTTTGATGAACAGCCCGTACGTTATTTACGGCATGCAGACCGCTGCAATTATGACAAACTTACTTAGCTATACTTTAGCACCATAGGTTGATAAAGCATTAAATATCTGACTAAACTCTTACAGGTACTATTTCCAGAAATAAGGATTATATTACGGCAAAAGGACATTATCACGGCCCCTCGAAAACCCCAGCTGAATGTTAATCGTTCATAACCGAACACGGTAAGTACTCTACCGCTTTTCGAACCCTATTTCACCCATTTTCTTATTAAGTTTACTTTCAGTCAATATTTTTGACAACCAAGAGGGGATTGTGGGAAGATCCGCGGGAGATTTTTGTTCAATTGTACGACATGATAATTTTAAATAAATTTGAACGAAGATTTTATCTATTCTTTTATACATCTTCCTCTTTATATTTACATAGTTTGTACGCGTACCTTTTTTAAAATACGCAACCGATCTTAATGTGGTTTTCAGAAATAGATAGAGTGATTCGAGTTGAAGTTTTTACGTACTAGCAACCGGCCCCGGTTGTAATTCTACAACTGCATATGAGGCAGTTTGAAGTGTTAACATTATGATTATGACTAAGCCCGCGCTTTTCGTAGGCAACCGGGACAAACGTTACTTAGATAAGGCCTGCTATCCGTTCTGCCCCCGCTTTTTATATCCCTGATCCTCTAAGACATTCATTTTAATAATATGATGTAACCAGCAATTGTGGTGTACATAAAATGTGCAACATAATCTAGTAATTACGAAACTGAAATTAAATTCCTATTTGAATATTTTACTATAGGAGTTCATTACCGAAGCAAGGGTTGATTTTGAACACTGCGTTCCTCACTCTGAAAGAAAAATGTAAGTTTCATAACCGTGAAACATGAAGCATCCTGTAACATGCTTCATGTTTCTTGGTTATTACACTTACATTTTTCTTTAAAATTATATTTTGTAATTCTCTTTATTCGCTTTTTCAAATTGTTGTTTTCTTATGGAGGGTAACCGTTGTAAGGCAAAGTCATCGTGTACCTAAATAAGTGGTTAATCATCATACTAGCACATTGATTAACGAGACAGTTGAACTGAGTGCATAAAACTATTGCTGTTTAACTAGCTTTTAATACCGAGTGTAATATTTACTAATAATATTGCATACAAATATGGACATAGCTGCAAAGCAAAGCTGAATATCGGCAAACATTATGTACATAAAAGGGAATATTTCAATCTACCAAACAATAGGATGAAATATTGTGCTTCCAAAATCTCATAACTTGCGAAAACACAATTGTCCTCAACAAGAAATCTTCTTTTCACAAGGGTATATCATTTGATTTTCCATATAGTATTTTAATGTATATCTTCTTACGATCGGTAACCGAAAATTGGTATATCTTGTTCATTCGTTAGGCGACCTCTCTGGTACAGTGGTCAGCGCTGTGATAGGTCCCGGGATCAATTCCCAGCGGGGGCAATACGGGATACGGAATTAATAGTTTAGGATTTTTT
Source organism: Pararge aegeria (assembly GCF_905163445.1). NCBI lineage: Eukaryota > Metazoa > Arthropoda > Insecta > Lepidoptera > Nymphalidae > Pararge > Pararge aegeria. Next base: position 6,973,111 of record NC_053194.1, read on the forward strand.
TTGGTCTGCTCTGGTGGGAGAATTCTGCCGTCGCTAATTACAAACTCATCTCATCTTACAAAACCGTGGGTTCAGTGTAACAGGCAATCCGTTAACAGGTCAGTTCGCTACAGATGGAGCGGACTAACCTGTTAAGACATCTGTGGGTAGACTGCATTATCATTTGCAACAAGATGAGATTGTATTCAAGAGTAAACATGGAATTAAAAAATAATTGAAAAATACATTATGTATGCGATTGCCTTCGAGTTTAAATAATTTGCAGTTTTATTACAAAGCGTTTTCAACAGTACGGTTTGAATAAAATAAAGAGAAGTATTATGGTTATCGTAACGTAACATAATTTCAGACATTAATGACCTATAATGCCCCTTTGGAGTGCTAAATGTCTTCACCAAACAGTAACCATGATTTATAGGTCATAAAATTTCCGAAATGACTTATAATTTTGCATAATAATTGTATAAAAATTAAATTACTTTGATTTATACAATTCCTGTATCCGTATAACATTGTTTAGGTATACAAAGACAGTGGGCTATATACAATCAACACACTGATGAAACTTAGGGAAACATATACCTATATCCTGAAGATGAATTTCAAAAATGCTTTGGTTTTTTTTATGGAAAAGGCCTTTATGAACATAACTTTTACATACACCGATCTTGGCAAGACTTAGCAGGATTATATGAAAACTTTAAAAAACGATGAAGTCGCAATATTGTCTTTTTGTTTATTACCTACCGACCGCTAAAGAGATATTAAACAAATTCGCACGTATTGTATATAGTTTAAGCTCGAGTCTTATGGGCATCAAATACTTTTACTTCATTTTTTTATTTAAAACTTTTGCACACCAAACTTTTGCATGGAAATTTATTGGTTTCTAAAAATGTTTTGACAAAAACAACAGACTTGACTTGAAGGAATGCATTTGTAGCAAGGAAAGGATCTAGTAATTTTTTAAATTGTACTTGGCACCGACCACTCAGTGGCAACGACCGAACGAACGAATTCATGCTCCTTAGCTTAGTCGATTATTTTTTTTTCCAAAAAAGTCTTTCACGCTTTTTGGTTTTTAATTATATCTAAGTTATAATAGTCAAATATCTACTCATAACCTTCTACAAATATGGCTTTTCCCGAAGTCAAATTAATGGTTAAGAAGTTCTACCGGCACTTCATCATCAGCTCCCTTTTTTAAGAAAATGCTCAGGCTACATAAAAAAAAACTCATATCGCTATAGCTTTGATTTGCGCCTATAATATTTGAAGAGTTTCTTCGATTTTTCCAGAACCCGTCCAATAGATCTTCACCAAATTAAAATGGGACCACCTCTGAGGTTTGACATATCAAACAAAAAAAAACACCAATCGAATCATAATGCATAATTGGCGAAGAAATCGCGTCACAAATATAAAAAAAAACATACAGTGGAATCGACAACCTCCTCTTTTTTTTAGGTCGGTTGAAAATATGTTTCTCGCGTGATTAAAAACCGATACAAACGCGGACAATATCGCAGGTAGTGGCAAATGTAACTACAAATACGCAATCATATTCCGAAAATTCTGAAGTCCACACAGTCGCGTATAATTTTAACATCACAATACTTTTATATCTTAAATCTCCAAGTTCAAAGTTTTCACGCAAATCGTCTCTGCTATAAATGAATGTACCATCATAAAGGCCTCCACTTCGAGTGAAAGAAAGTGTAACTTTCTACTATGCTGCAATGCGGAACAAACTGAATAGCTGATATTATGAAAATATCTTAACCTATATCTAAACGTATTTTGTCAAGTAGGTACAAGTTTTACTATTTAACATTAGTCATATGAATTAAAAATAATATGTAAAGCGGCCTCACGGGAATATTTACTGCAGTATGCCTGACTAGACTCTAACCCGTTCAGGGACCTTAGTTTATACGTATGACAAAGATGCAAACCAACGAAGGAACGTGAGTGAGCTCGTGTTTATACCTACTAATTGTAAAAGTATGCTTGTTTGTCCTTATTTCACGAACAGAGCAACGGATTTCCGAGATTTGCATAGGGATTATTTGATTTATGGGTGGCCCCGAATTTAAGTCACTGGGTTTCGGCAGAACCTGTTGGCAGGTTCGGTGTGTAAAGTGTGGAGATTCCTATAACCTATTGATAATTAATTTACTATATTTAAATAAGTTTTGATGGTTTGGTGTTGTTCAAGTATTTCTTATAAAAACAATTCTCAAGGATGCAGAAAAGGTTCATATTACAAACTGTACGCAGACATAGTCGCAGACAACCTACTCCTACTAGAGGTAAAATAAAACGCAACGTTGTTATAATACAATTAGGTGTTGATTGTGTTCTAGAGGTAATACCATCTCACTGCCCTTCTTACATTTTCTACTAGGAATAAAATAAAAATGCCTATATTATAAATCAATTTATTTCTCTTCCTCTTGTAAAATTATTATTATTAACATCCATTATTACATAAAATTATATTGCGGCACAATACAATTGTGCGACTTTAATAATATTGACCATTAATATATCTTTATAAATTTATCTATTTATAAATATTAATTACAATAATTTGGGAAATACACAATCTATTTATAGAAAATAATATATGTGAGCTTATTTAATTTTGAATCAATTAATATAAATTCGCGTCAATATTTGGACACGAATTTATACTACACAATTTAGTTTAAAAAAAGTCGAATTATTATTGAATATTTTTAATATTATAGTAACAATCAAGATTAATTATTAAAACCTCTTATAAATATAAAGGGTATTAAAATTTCTTGATTGTTATTACTGCAACATAAAGTTGTATTAGAAAATATTGAAATAAATTTCAATTATTTCACAGGAACATCTTTTACACTGGAGTTGAGAAAGCATTAAAACGTATTTAGCATTATATAGTTACTATCTTTTTTGTTTTTTTGGCCTATTACAAAAAATATAAAATTACCAATAAATTCATAATAATAAATATGTACTTGTTTCTAAACTACTTGATTTAAACATAATATATTTTGATTGTTAAGGAAAACATCAATACTTAGTCTTTCAGTTTAGCAAAAAATTGCCACACGATAAATTAAGAATCAAAGTGTCTATTTAATAATGACAACCAATACTTTTTGATTTTATTTTTTGAATAATGCTCAAGATAAATAAAAATATATATTAACATCACAAAACGCATACTTCCTACATTTATAATAATTTATCCTTAAACATTTAATGAATAGTTACAATATTTACATAAAATACTACATCTACATACTGTGTAGATTTTTATAAATAAGATATTATCACGTCCGCGTTTCTTTATTACGTAAAAATAAGGTCTACTACAGAATCATTTAAAAATAGACCTGGTTCTAGTGGTCCTCATACTTACTCAATACAATTTATTTCTAGTACCTACTATGATAATCTACTTTTAACACAAACTACGTTTCACTTACGCATACCTAATACTTACAACGCATTCTTTGCTCCGGAGAGTTCTCTAAATGCACAATATTCACTGCTCTATGAAAAGTTACCTTCGGAAGTCATCGCGTCAATGTCACTTCAGTATCACTTGAGCTTCTAGAGCTCTCTTTTATAACATCAAGTTCCCTATTAGAAACTGAGGAATTTCGAGAAAATTTATGTGCTAACCCATATTCACTTTTATCATCGAAATTATCATGAACACTCATATTATAATCTTTACCATCGTCTGAATCATCTTCAACTATATCATTTACTTCCACTTCTAATAAATTGTCATTTTCCTTTAAGCCATAACCACTAAAACTTTTTTCCTGGCTCAAACTGCGAATCCGGTCGAGATTATGCTCCAAATTTGATATATTATCATCTTCCATGCATGGTGAGTCATCAAATTTCCATTTTATATTTGAATTAAAATGTTCCACTCCGGGGTACATACCTATGCTATTACTTCTATGCCCGAAAACCGGACAGTTCCTTAACTCTCACAACTCCGGATGCCTGCCGTTACAAATTTTGTTGAAGTTCCCTTCATTTAAACTAAGATTGGATCGAGATCGACCACATTCGAGGCCGGGACCTTGCCTAAACAGGCAGAAATCTGATGTCTTCATCCTGCATTGTCTTGAGCATGGTTCAATCTGGAATGCAGACCTGTCTAACTGTCTGTAATCCGATAGACCATATCCATCGAAAAATCTTGTATTATGTTTGCAAGTACCGCTATGATACCCTTTAAAAGAGCCTGTACATCGCATTGGATCCCTGTGGCATTTTTGAATTGCGTGGAGTGAATTTGAAGAGACAGTTCGTTCTAAAATTTCACCCCAATATTTCTCACCAAGCCCTTCGAATTCACCCTTTGAATGTAAACCTTCTGACGTAATTGAAGACCCACAACAACCCGCAGGTTTTTCGTAGCTTTGAAATGATTTCGATCTCCGACAGCATATCTGTTAAATCATATAAGAAATTCATATTTAATCGTAAAAGCAATTACGTTTTTTTACGCAGTTGATAGGATATTTGGTAAATTATATATTGGTGTCGTAATCATATTTGTAAGCCAAGATTTATGAACATATAATTCCTATTTTTGATATAAGGATAAAGTAACAACTTACATAATATTGAATGAGCTCATTACTTATTCTTCTGAAGTGACTGTTTAACAACCAATATAGGAAAGGGTTCCAGAAACTATCACTTAGAGCTAACCACGTAACAAGAAAATCCAATGTTGGGGGTACCTGTTGAGAAAAAAATATTAACTTTGTTATATTATGTCAATCTTAAATTTAGTTTTTAGATCGGTATTTCCGTACCCCTAAACAAAATTCAGGTAAATGAAAATATACCATGTATAAAATTGCCTTCAAAATACGTAATTAATCAAATTCAAATTCAAAATTTCTTTATTCATGTAGGCCTATCACAGGCACTTATGAAGCCTTTATACATATATGTTTACATAATTGTAAGGGGATGGTGATAACTTCGTTTGCCAGCTTAAACCTAAAGCTACGAATCATTTTCATTTCCATTAATGGTAATATTGTAATTAATATGAAAATGGTTCTGATAATTTATAAAATGATGAGTGATATAGGATACTTTAAAAAAAAACTTGGTTTTACTTAAACATTCGAATGGATTTTGATGAAATTTGGTATTTACGATTCCTAAGTTTTGGTTTAACTCACTTTACTTTTCATTATCGGGAGACAATTAGACTCTTATTAATTAAAAACGATTACGGCTTGTTTCTGTTCCTGGAAGCAATGCATTGCATAGGATGCATTTTCATCAGACCTGTTCGTTATGCTAGGTAGCTGTATGGTTACTTAACATAAAAACCCACCTTACATCCCGTGCAAGCTGCAACCACTTCTTGAATAGTAGCTGGAGTTACCATTACAATAAATCCTAGAGACATTGCAGCCATTGTACGTGACGTGCTCACACTATGCGGTCGCACTGGTGTCTGCATTTGCTGTTAACAATTTACTTAAAATTATTTGTAATACTTCATTGGTTTAATGCTAAGCATGTCATGAGGTCTTCGGTCTGATTCTCGGCCCGGGCTAAGATTTGTTATGTATTTGATTTTAGTTTTAAATATTCTGAGTACCAGTCCCGATTTAGGAAATTGGCAATGTTCATGATCTCATGCCTCGGTGACAACGGTAAGACGTAGGTTATTATCACTATCCACTATCATGAGATAATTATAAAAGCCTATACTAATTAACCCGCATGCGAGCAGCGTGATTGGTCTGTAATATAAAAACCTTTCTCCTTTACGAGAGGAGGCCTAAGCCCAGCGTTCATAGGCTAATGACGATGATGAATTTACAAAAATCTGTATTTAGGGCCCCCACAATAATCTTTATTTATCCAAATAAATAATCAAGGGTAAATCTCTAATCACAGGATATATCGGATCTTCTATTAAGCTTATGCAAGTATTTCAACGTAAGCATGTCCAGAACTCTCGTTTTTAACTGTTAGTGTATCTGTGTGTACATTTGAATTTATTGTTAATTAAAAATAACTTTTCGGTCCGATATCTTATATATGTTATATTTAAAAATATGAATATATCTGAGTACGCAAATAACGTTTTTTCACATGAATAATCTCTAAATATTTTGTTGCCCTTAGACGACAATTATAACCTGCTTCTTTTTATAATTGGCTGAAAAGAAATCTAAGTTTTACAATATCTCTTACTATTGCTGCCTGTTCACCACGAATATTTTTAGCGCACGATATGGGGATTCCATTGGATCTTGTATCCGTGGTGCATTTACTTCTTGTTTTGCTGACGTGGAATCCAGATCCATAGCAATACATCAGAGCCATTGTTGTTGGGAAATAGTAAGCGCAGCAAGCCAGGATTCTGGAAAATTATTCACTTTTAAAATATGAATATACATATATTTACTGAACATTCACTTTGTTGTAACTTAAACTACAACTTGACTAGTTTTCGAGGAAGAAACCAAAACTTTTAAGATAAACCCGCATTGAATGCTGTTGAACTTTAAATTTTGAGTTGAAACTTGCTTAAGCTACCGATGATCGTAGGTATAGTATCTAGAAATATTATTTTATCTAAACTTTTACAATCTTATCATTATTATGAATTAAAATAAAGTGTCCGTCTTTCATTATTATTACTTCTTTCTATTAATTATTAAATACACAATAGCTCGACCAATAATTAATGTTTCTTCGACCGATTTTTTTTTTTTATATATTTCGCTCACATCCATCGCTATCCACTGTTAGATTCGATAGGCATAACAAATTAAGAGCTGAAAGAAAAAGTTCGATGAGAAATTCTATTTTTACGTAGTTACTTGTTTATTTATGATTATCATCAAATAATAAAAAGCATGTTAGCATGAAAACTGGCTTTTTGAATAAAGAAAGTTTTGGTTTGGTTTGAATGTTAACATGTTTTTAGATATTTAATTTTGAAGTTTTATTGTTAGCTAAGTTATTTACCTAAAATATTTAAGCGTGAAAATCGAGCAAAGATCATAAGCTTACGTTCTTAGTGTACTAAGTTTTATATATTCTATAAAACTGAATAGATCTAGGTATCAAAACACGTAGATAAATTTATGATACTAATAAAATCAAATTCATCTTTAATACCTCCTATGATAAGACCGTTTTATAAACTTATATACCTGACATACCTGAAAGCGATTCTACTGTGAAACACGTCGCAGGCCATCAAACCCGTTGAGTTAAAATAGTAACCAGACCGTGGCAAAACCATAGTAGCAAAAAGAGATACTGATAAAATCCAAGTTGTACTTATAACTAATACGCAGCCCTGAAACATACCAAGTTATTTAATTAAATGCTCAAATATTAAGAAAATCCAATTTGATATCATTATGTAAATTTAAAACAATGAATATTTGATGGCAGAAAAGGAACAAAACTTATTGAATTAGTTTTATTCTGAAAGAAAGCTGTGCGATATCCTTTGAATATAATATTAATACACAACATTTCTTGATATACGAGTATTATATTAAATGTTTTACGATATTATCGGCAACATAGTAAGTCTATTAAGAAAATCAGTTCACCGAATTTCGTCGAAATTCCTGTTCATGAAATGAATAATAATGAGTTTTGGTTTACTTCTACCAGTAGACTAAATAAGGTAATAAATATTTGATGTATTATTCTTAGTCTTTGTGTCACAATTTTCCTTTTAAATATATTCCATCTTCATCGGGAACTTTTTAGGTCCGTCACTTGAAATGGCTGCCGGGACAAAGCTCTTATTTAATCTAAAAGATCAAAGCTGTCCTTTGTAGGTATATCTAAATCCCATTTAAATTCTAGCACCCTGCAGACTTCTTAAGCGATTCAAAGAAGAGATTTTTACACGGAAATGTGTGATTAGTCAAATCCGCTTCTGAACACAACCACGACTTTCTTGATTTAGCAGTTGTAAAAATAGAATATTTTAACTTTAGTTAACTAAAATTGTTTTAATAGTTTATGTGAGAATAGTGAGCCCATAGTATATGGAAAATGGATATTCTGAGCTTAGATTAGTGACCCATTGACCGCAACGTACGTTTTAATTATTTTAAGTGTCTGACAGAAGTTGCACCCAAAATTCTCGAAATTTACGTCCATAGCCTATACCATAGTAATATCCACTGTATATAGTAGTCTACCGCCATACGAACTCCACGAACGATTTTATAAGGACGAACAGTTAAGAGCAAGAGGAATTATGAAAGGCAGAAGTTGAATTAATCGTGATATATAAGATATTTGAATTAATTTTACCTTTTTACTGGAATGTTTATGATAAGTATTTGGATGTAGTAAATATAAATATCTATCTATCGCCATACAAACTAAAATAACAGCACTCTGTTGACTGACTGCTCCTCTCAGAAGTGCCTGGAACACAAAATTCGCTTAGCAATGTTTTAGATAGAATGTTACGTAATGCAAAAAGTAAGAACAATATTGGAGTTTCGGTACGACGTTCACAAAATATTAACAGTACCTATCTGCCATATAAAATACTCAAGTTACAAAGTTAAACTTCTGTGAACTGATATTCCGCTCAGTCATTAAGTAAGCCATTAGCTATTTATTATTTATTCGTAGCCATTAGCGCTTTAAATACAGAAATTTCATTAATTTTACGTTGCAGTTGATTTATTTTCATTTATGAGCTTTGTTTTTATTTTAAGATTTAACCATTTCTTTGGGTAGGCTATTCTACTCGGTAAATATTTTTAATGTTATTATTATGTTCAGTTTGAAAATGAGCCCTTCATCATGATTAGTAGTTGCACTCATTTCAATAAACTGGGTTGAGAATAATAATAGAAGGAAAAAACCTTTTTTTTATTTGATAATCTAAAATGTTTTATTTCAATAATTCATTCCGGTAAAATTTACAGAACTTAAGACTTTGTTACGGTAATTTGAAACCGTTGATTTATTAAGCACTAGTGACCCGCCCTACATTGCACCCGTATGATTTGGCAGTGATTAAAAATATGATATTTTATAATTGGCAATATTAATCCACATGGATTAGGAATAATACTGTATTCTTTAAAATAGCTTCGGGAAGTAATTAATATTTTTTGTAATTTGTAAAGATTAAAATGGTTTCTGTAGGTTATCCTTGGGAGATAAACATATACCACCGAGAACTTTTATCGGTCTTTTTGAGATATGCAATTCTGTTGTACATTCATTTGATCAAACTCGTAAATATAAGGCAGTTTTTGCAATGTAAGCACACAAACTATGTTTGTCACGACATCACTTTACAATATTTTCAACATATTGGGTTTTCTTTACTATAATTTACCCGTATACTGCATACAAACATTTTTCTTAAATCACTCAATCTATTGTTGAAGAAGTTTTATTCTAAGTAAAGATAAATAAAAAAATATTATCCTATAATTATAATCATTTCACAAATTAATAAATAAGTACATAAACCATTGCTTAATTCTATGTTTGTTTGATTCGCTGATAACCAGACCTGGGTAAAGACTTATAACTTAGAGACATACAGACCGACGACACAGTAAGTTAGTGCATTAAGGAAATTCCGTTGTACAAAATTTGGTAGCTTAACCATTATACATACTGTTTCAGACTTACTATCCGATTACCTTTTAACCTCGCTTCCTCAATTGAGAACTTTTTCAGAGAGGTAACTTTATTCATTTTCTGTTCGTCTCTTGTTTAAATAAAGTTTCGCAAAGCTTCGCCTAGCTCTAACTGGATTAAATAACGCTCGTAAAATTTGATGAGCAATTACGTTTTTGAGAGTCTTGCGAGTGTTTTCGTTCATTTTTTTAACTTAAAGGCTAAACACATCATCAAGAGAATAGCACAGGGAGTGTAGAGTAAAAATAATAATAATTCTGAGGGTAAAACATACCGTAGTTTGACCCTCGACTGAAACAGAAAGGCTCGAACAAATTGTAGTCACGTCAATGTTTCACCCTACCAAGTCCTTTACACGCTACCTCTACAGGCTAGAAATACATAGGAGAGAATTATAATAAAAATTTAATACTTTATGGGTTTAAGAGACTAACTAACAAAACAAAAGTCGCATTTGTGTGTTTTCAGTTGTAAGTTGAAGTCTTTTATTTTTTCTATCCGGATCCAGTTCCTTATATTATTTTACAATGCGGGCAGTAATACCGGCCTTTAATATATATCGACTAACTGGATTATAGTCCGTACTATTGTATTTTTTTTTTTACTTCGCACTTGTATTCTGTTCTAAATAGTCTTAATAACGTACTGTCCCGCGAACATGTCCATGAGTGTATTCTCTATAGCTTCAACTTAGTTGCTTTGTATAGAAATTGTTTTATTGTCACAGGAAACAATAGTGACGCAGTCAGTACCTACAGTAGCTGTACTATTTTGTTTAAAAAAATCTTTCGTGAACAAAACGGTTTATTAGATAAATTGGGGCATTTCATACAATTCTATGTATGAATTGGTGGTGTTCAATTCATACAGCCGTTAACAAGATACCTACCATAAAGATTTTAAGCTCTTACTGATTTTCCACTGCGAATAATCAGCGTACGTACCTATTTAAACCTTGTATATGCCACTGAAGCCAAAATAGTAAAATTGTAAAAATAGTGCCCTATACAATAAACATTACGTTGAGACCTGTCAATATAGTTTACAAATTTGTATACACCGGAAAGGACAAATTCATATAAATCAGGAAAACTTCTAAACCTTAAAACAATACCAGGAAATATTAGAAACAAAGTTGTTATTGCGCTGGATTTTCCTCTATAGTTTGCTCGAAGTAGACGCTGGAGTAAGTAGCTTCAGACGACCGATTACAGCTTATGAGTAAGTTAGTCCCCGTGATATCCCCCGTATCGTCGTGATAGTTTCGTAACATCTAAGTTTTAGCTTCAATATGAGTACTTTTTGAATTTTGAGTCAAATGAAAACTGTTTAAGATGGGATATCTTTCACAGTTTTGATGCCACTTGGCTTTGAAACTCCTAAAAACCAATAAAATATAAATTTTCAGCCTTTTAAAGTCAAACCAAGGGAATTGTTTTGTTTTTTTTAAATAATTCCACAAGAAATAAAAAACAATGTACAAAATACGAACTTAATGCAAAGAATTCTTTACTAGTCAACCTTCTTTTGTTCAAAAGCGGTTGTAATATGCCACTTGTTTAGTAGAAAAAAATAAATACAATTTATATAGGTACAACGTTTAACTGAATTACGAAATAATGCATAAGTATATTTCATAAGTAATCACCCCGTAAAAATATTAAATCAAAAGAAGCATATTTACTTTTCCATACAAACGAATTTAAAACTTATGACAACCCTTTTGAAGATAAAAGACCGACAAGCGCATAATAACTTAACATAATAACGGGTACCTAATTAAGTGACAGGAGTCACTTGATTTTAATTTAACACGTGATGTCAGGGCTGCATCTGATTTCTTTTAGTAAGAACTATGGCAGAGGTTTACTGAAAAACTATTAGGTTTTCGGTTTTACGAACAAGTATCAGAGACAGTACATAATGTACCTCTAAAGCCTGTGAAGACAAATAAGGACAACAGAAATATAATTATATTATATAAATATACAAACACATGAAACTTAGTTAGCAAACATGATCAAAAGACCGACGAGGCAGTTAAATAAAATAAATATAATTAAACAAAGTATATTATTACCTGAATCTGACAAAATATTTCCCCGTAAGGCCAGCACTTGTAAAGCGCGGGTAAAAGGGCTACGGGCGCAATTAGGATCCCCGTAAATAGATCGTTTAGCGCCAATGAGGTCAGAAGGTATCTTGGCTGGAAATAAAAATATAGCGTTAGTGATTTTATAATGATAGAGATTAAAATTTCATTAACATCCGCTACTTTAATGCGCCACTCCTGGGCATAGAAAATACAAGACAGGGATATAGGTCTGAAATTCTAAAACCTCCAATTTGCTTCAATGTGAGGTGGTGCTCTTGTTTTTTTTATTTTTTCTGCTATATACTAGCACATGGCTACTTCCACGCCTCCATGGTTATGGCATGGTCAGCAGTGATTTTGTTCATGGCGAAATGACAAAATGTTTATCTTCTCCTAGAGTTTTATCCACTCTCCGAACATCGGTGCATCGGTGGAAATAATATTCGTATAATATATGCGTAGTATTAAACAGAGGCTAACTCATCTTTTTTCAGGTGAGCAAGTAAATTATATACCTTGTTAGGTGATATCATCGGGAAATTACATTTTTGTCTCATGGTTACGCTGTTTATAGGCGGTGGTTTTTCATCTGTTTCTGCATCAGGTCTGTCAATTATTATTATTAAAATAAAACCAGCCAAGTGCGATTCGGACTCGCACGGGAGGCTCCGTTTTTGGAGCCCCTTTATTTTATTCTGTTTTTTAGTATTTGTAATAACGGCAACAGAAATACATCATTTGTCAAAATTTAAACTGTCTAACTATCAAGGTTCATGATATACAGCCTGGTGACAGATGAATAGACAGACGATTTCTATTGGTAAAAAAGGTTAATATGACCAAAGCTTACCTGGTTATCAATATACTTGATGTACCTCCGATTATTCAAGACGCAAATGAGTACAAGATTGCTAAAAACAATGGCCATAGATACGGCGAATATGAAAAAAGCTTTCAGTATATCCTCAGTTGCTGGGAAGGTTGTAGGCCAGCCTTTTCCGTTTGGCCAACAGGAGCTGTTTGAGAGAGAGGGCGCTACCAGCAATGCGCCTTTAGTCGATTCGAACATAGTCGGCGCCTGCAATAAGCAGCGCTGTTTTTTATTGAATAAGTCATTTAGATCATATGAAGTGCACTATCCGTTGCTTCAACCAATATTTTGTTATCTTATCTCGTATGGATCACTTCATTTGATTCATATTTGTTCCTTGAATTCATTCTTGGTGTTTGGTGTTTAAGACTTTGATGCATGGGTAGCTTTTACAACCAGGTTATCTGAAACAAATATTTTGTAATAATTTTGTATAAAGTTTTATGCCCAAAGTTAATGAAAAAGCTAAGACACATATATCACGTGGAACATTGATTTTATTAGTACCACTGTTATCTATAGGAAAAAGTATGAAAGGAATAGTTCTACTAAATTAAATCTGCCATCTAAGGATTTTGGATTTGATGGATTATTAAATAGCCATCGAAAGATACAAAGACGCGAATGCAAAAAAATATAATTAACACCTAAGTGTGAGTTCTAAAATCACAGCTTCAAAATGATTAAGCATTTGCCTAATTACCATTTGTGATTTTACTCGTGTAAGGTTTAACGTGAAAAATATGTTCACGTAAGCCTTTATCGAACATTGCGAATGTAATAAGTAATATTTCCTCATTAAAAGGGATTATAACTAGTATATTCATCTATATTTATATATGCTCATTTGCGAATATTATACATGTTAAAATGTGTTCGTTTGTTTGTATTTAAGGTGTTTGCCTCAATCATTAAATACAATTTTGTGAATTGCTTTCAACATTCCTTCAACGACATAGAATACTTCTTCTCTTTGAAAATAACCAGGGGACCCATTCCTGCATTCGTTTGATGAATAACTTTTTCTTATTGCTATTCCACGTACGGCTTAACAGTTAAACTAATCACTATGAAATTTTACGTAAAGATACGTTGCTTCCTATCGATATTTTTATCCTACGAGAAGTAACGGTAATTCGGTAATCTGGTTCGCGCAAGCTCACTCTTATATTAAAAGCAACAGCAGAGCATTATTTTCTAAGCAAGCGCGCTTTAAACTAGTACTCATCATAACTTTCCATGCGACATGCTTGTAGTTAAGCGGAAGCATGTTAAATGTAGTAAATAAAATAAAAGTTAAAAACTAAAACCCGACTTTATTTTTATAGAAATCTGGGCTACATAAAATCTCAAATCAAGTTGTTACTTTTAAAAAGGTTTAAACCCTGATTTAACAACGAAGAACTTTCACTTAACTATGAGTCGTAGTTGGTGGTAATATTCCACTAAATTCAAACGACGTTGGTTATTCTACAGGAACCGTATAATAAAACCCCTACGGAGGATACCGACTACGCCTTTTTTAAATATAAAGCCTTTGTTATTAAGTATGTTTTTAAAACTTGTTGTTTGCATTTCGTATGTACACCCAGATATTTATTTATTTGATATTTATTTCACAAACAACAACATTAAACTGACTGCGGCATCAACCGCGTAAACGACATTTTACAAAGAAAATTTTATTTTAAGTAAACTTATTTAATCCTAATAAAATATTATTGTAACAAAAATTTTAAAAATACTAACAAAAAAATGTTGGAAGGAGATCTTATTATTATCTACAGATTTCTTTTCTCCATAGTTCAGTTTTTAAATTTTAATTCTTGTTACAACCATTTCACAGCGTTACCAAGCATATTTTAAACCCTTTATCCACAGAGTAGCTACCGGTAGTACGTAAGGTAATAAAAAAATTCTTTATCACCTGACCCAAAAAAACCTGCAAAATATGCAAGAAATGGAAACTTGAAACAACATTACAGAAAAACAACTTGCAATATTCAGGCAGAAGCGACTCGTTCGAAGCAATTCCATCTTGCGCAATTTGTAAGGCACCGTAAAGACTGGGAAACGATTTCCATAATGCCTAGGTTTCTTACGTTTAATGTAATCGTGTCAGAACTAAGACAGGTTTTTGTTTTAAAATAATATTATCTTAAACGTGGAACGTCTTTGGAAACAGAATGTCAAGTTTGACAATTTCTACCTATGTTTACTTATTCGAACGCCTGAAAGTAAACTACGGTTTACATGGTATCTAAATAGCGCCCTTTAGTTAAATACTGGGCAACAGGCTTGCTACCTGATAGCGCTCTTTCTATACCATATAAATTTAACTTTACCACAATCGAATAAGTAAACGTAAGCTTGGCCCTCTCATTTTTGTTACTCCACTATATGGGCCTTATTATTAATGTGGCATAACGTCGGTATCTTTATGCAATGCTGACATTTCAAAGGTGATATCACTATTTGGAGATTTGAAGTTTCCTAATCAGCGGTGAGCGCAGTGAAGTTAAAAAAAAATATCTGTTCTGGTTTGGTGGGAGGCTTTGGCCGTGCCTGATTACCACCCTATACCGACAAAGAGCCGCTAAGCGATTTAGTGTTTCGGTGCGATGTTGCGTAGAAACTGTTCAGGGGTATGAGTACCATTATCCCTAACGGTTAGCCCGCTACCATCTTAGACTGCAGACAAGGGCTAACTTGAAGTTAAATAAAAAAAAAATGCTGCTTAACTATTCCAACGGCATAGTATTCCAACAAGTTGATGAGTTTCCTAAAGGCTACTAGTTGTTAAGAGTCTGAGTTTACCTAAGACCGCCAACCCACATTAGAGCAGCGTGATGGGTCTATGCTCTAAATACCATTCTCTTTAAGGCATGTGCACATTAGTGTGGCACGAATAGGTTGATGTTCATGAAAACTTCTGAGCTGTCAGAATAATAAGATATTCTGAATCTAAATAAAATACACAACCTGCTTGACAAGCATGGTGAAGTCAATAAATTATTGTCTACTCGTTTACTGTTTTAGGTTAAACTCTCTCTATACCCTTAAAATAAATAGCTTACATGCCGACCTAACTGAATAACTCGAAAACGACGAGACATGGCCAATTTCCTACAGGAAATAGGTTTATTTGAAGGAATTATTACTTTTGGGATCCTTTTGTGTTGAAAAAGGTTTCGAGTCCGCAGACAAAGCCATTAATTCCACTATCAAAAGAAAACTACATCAAAGAAATTTTAGCAAAAGTCTAATCAAAAAGAGGACCAATATGACATCTTTTGGTAAATAAACTCTTAAAAAAGCCTATATCATTCTATACATATACCGGTACTAGATAGTATTTATTTAAATAAGTTTCTTTCAATCGGTTTAATAGTATACATTACATATATCCTTTATACTGAAAAACACCAAAAATATCACCAATTGGTAAATAAAATCACAAGCTTTTCTAATAGAAAGGTGCTCGGAAGCAAATGTTTTGGGAGTCCTATAAGAAGAGTTCTAGAGAGAATAAATCCCGCCGGAACCGGTCTTTATATTTCTGGAATAAAATGTATCCTGTGGTCGTCTCCAGCTTTTCCGGCATAGATATAATCTTAAGTCTATCTCTAGGATACAAACTACATTTGTGTGCCAAATTTCATATAATCTTTTTAACAGTTAAGCTGAAAATATGTTGATTTTTGTTGTCAGAAAATCTGATTACTCTATAGATCCGTTTAGAAGGTAAATAATAAATGTAAATCCAAATGTCTAATACATCTAAAACATACAATGCTCGTTGGCCAAATACGCCCCTTGTGTGATGAATTCAGGTCGAGAATAAACTTTGGTCATCACATGCAATGTTAAACAAAATGTTCCTATGCAATGGTATATCTGAACTTACGCTTAAGTTATTTAGGAATATTCGTATTCCTCTTTGAATGCATTTATGTTTGTAACTACTAACTAGCTGATAAACGTAACGAAAATTTCAGCCGGGTTTATTTCATAAAAACCTGTAGGAAGCATTTATTTTCCGAGGCTCAAAAGTACCTATGTCTTCCTCCAGTGTGTAATATTTTGCCAAAATCGGTTTTGCTTTTAGGCCAGTATATATGTAATAAAGTTTTATTTAATTATGTGGCAACTGTTCCTGGCTGCTTTTAAAATTTGGTTTTATTCCTTCAAGATGCTAGCCAACTTTTTGCTAAATTTCGTCAAGATCGGTGTTGTTGTTGGGCCAAACACACAGGATGCCGGCAAATTAAAAAAACACGTTTCTGCCGTTGAGAATAAAATACATTAGTTAGCATAGCATATCATCGCCTGTTGTGTCAGACTCACGACGTAGTTATGATTCATTAAGGCAATGAAAACATTTTCGAGATTCGACTTTTCCTCATAATTAGAGTAATGCGGATTCAAAGTAGGTCAAGAGACGTGTTTTCTAACAGTAAGCTCAAAATCATTTCTCAATTAATAAATTTTGGTGGTATTTTTAGTTTTTCAAGATATTTGATATATCAATAAAATTCAGCACGATTTCTTATAAAACTGAACTGGGCACGAGGTTGCAATCTTGAGCTTTGAGGTATTAATAAAGAGATTCGTAGTCTAGCCATAGCCTTCTTTACTCGGTTGCAGTTGAAATTAAATCAATCAAAATAAAAAATAAACACAGCTTGAAATTCAAATAGTAGCTGATGTTTGAAATTGCTTAGTAAAACGGTTTCTCGCGTAAAGTACATTATGAAAGCTTCAACAGAGCGAAGTTCTTGACCCTTGGGAGCTCGGAACAGACATGAACATTGAACACTTATATCGGCCGTTCACCAACAAGTGCTCTCATGTTATTGTCATACACTTGGCATCAAAATCAATGCTAATAACTCCATTTATTTATTATACGTAGGTAGGTGGCATTTATTTCCTTTATTCCATTATAAATGTGATAGTATATAAGTAATGATACAGCCTAAGGAGGAATTGATTCTAGGAAAATTGATGTTAGAAAGGCAATCCGGATATTTGCGGTGCAAAAGCAACGAGCACCGAAAGTGCTTTGTACGTGACCAAGGAATATCAACTACACAGTGGTGCAGACTTTAACGACGCCTGGCAATTCGATGGAAAGGTGAGAACGAACTAGGTCAAATAGTCCTTGAGCACACTCTTCGAAATATTATATTAAACTTTATAAAAAACTGAAATACATGACTGTGTGAATTTTACGACGATGAACAAAGACATAAACTTCAATTCCTAAATATTGAAGCCATTGACTTACAAAAGATACAACACAGGTAAAGTTATATCACGCATAGAACTGCGAAATATTACATGTTTTAATGTAATAACATATGTGGTAGGGGCGTAAATAATAATTAAGTAGGAATAGGTTTATATGATATAGGTACTTGATAATATCACATTAACGTTATTGATATGTCGAGATTATGAGATATTCATAATCAAGGTCTTAGATATACTATAATGAGTCACTTTGTCACTTAAAATAGAGCTTAGAGGCCTTAAAAATAAACGTAGCAAAACTAGGAAACAGAAATGCAGCGTTTGCGTTTTGTCACACTTCAACTGACAACATATTTCATATGTGAAAAAGAACTGCATAACTATAACGATGTTATTCTAAGTTCAATTGGAAAATGAAAAGAGTTTGTTTCAGCGCATAAAATACTGAACTTCAAGTCACATTAGACAAATCTTTTTGCATACAAGAGCTTAATTCGTGAGGAAGGTTAATTCCTTCCTCACGGAGGTCTATTTAACTTTTCCGTATGTGAAAAGCCGTGCTGCCAAAATAATTGTGTGGGTGGGCCATGTTTTGGAGGTTATTTTGTGTGTAGGTACCCCGAATAGTCTTCAATCAATATTATTGTAGATATGCTTTATTAATATGATCACACCCACGATTTGGGAATCTTATTAGTGTACAAGTAAGCAAACAAATTTGAGTTTGTTTATTGTCCGAAAAAGCAATAAAACCGTTCGTTTTGCTGTAATAAAAAGTAGCCTATGTTATTCTACGAATTTCCAATTAACTCAAGCCGAAAATAAAGTAGATTGGTTGCTTAATTAGGGCGTTAAGGAAGGACAAACAAACACATAATCACACACACACACGCATTGCATTTGTAACATAAGTAAGAGTAAGGGTTTATAATCAACCGTTTTAAAGACTCAAACCAGCGTTAAAACATTACCATATAGCTCGAATACTTACATTGCAGGTAAAACACAGAAAACATTTCTATGAAACTTTTATTATTTATAGGAATTCAGAGTTGATTTTCAATTTTCATACAAAATAAAAATACGCAGACTAGTACAAGCTATGAAGCCAACCGCGTCGACACGGCGATTTATCGCTTGCCAACTATTGTGCCACTCTGTTTTAACTGTCCGTTTAACTTTCCGATGCCTCTTTCTGAGTCGTCAGTCGTGCCAACTACTTCATGTGTGAATAACAAATGTCGGAGAGCATTCATATAAAGAACCATTCTATTAATATTATATATTGTGGTAGTATATATTTTGACTGATCAACTCCACCTATTATCTCTTCTTATCTAATACAAATAGGACGAGAAGACTAGACATAATTATCATGTTGCACTACTGGTGAAAGAAGCCCACGACTAATGTGTTTTGTGGTCAACCCAGTTAAGGGGTGTTTGTAATAAAAATAAAACTACCTGCGATTGGTCATGACAGTCATTTTATAATCAAGCCACGAATAAGTAAAAACTTTATCAGTCGATAAAATAATACAAGTGAAAAAAGACAGTATATTTGTATATCCCGAAAACTAAGATCGTTATTTACGCAGTGTTGGTGGCTAAGTGACGAAACATGTTTCTCACATTATTCATCAGGATGTCAAATAAATAAAAGTCTTTACGCATCCACCAAAACATTATCATCCTCAATGAGCTCGTCTGTCACCTAATGCATTGCCTGTGTCGTCATCAATCGTGAGTCTCCCCACTCGTCGTCTTAGGAAAAAATACTACGATTTGGAACAAAACGTGTAGCTTTTGGGACGATCAGATGGGATTTCCCAAGCTTTTCACGATAAACTTTTCAATATTGGTACAAAAAAAGAAGGGGGTCATAAGGACTGCCACCCGACATTTTTTAGTGTATAAATGCGTACACATGAACGCAGGACGCTATAATACGCTTCGGTAGTCTGGCGCAATAAGTCACAAGCATGTTGAGGGGATCAGTGATATCAACGTAGCTCAAGTAGTTTTCACTTCAAAAATCTGATTTCGCATCTCCTGTTCATTAGAAAAGTTTTTCTCACGCGAGCAATATTTCAGAGATTATTGAACAAGATGTCAAATAAATAAACTCATTTATGCATCTACCACAATATTCGCACCCTGAATGAGTTAATTTTTGTCACTTAATGCGTATCTAGTCACTGTCTTATGGTATTAAAGGGTCTAAGAAACGTATTAATATCGCAATATTATAAATAGTTTTATGATTGATTGAGGTGCTACAAAAATTTTATGATATTGCCCATAATGCCAACAAAAATAATTTCTTTTTTCAGAATTGCTCTTGCAAAAAAATGTGTCTATGTCTCTTGCAATATATTTATGCATATTTGACTTGCGTGCCAAGAAGATGTCAAATAAAAAAAACTCATTTACAAATCCACCATCCTGCCACTCCCTAACACGTTCGCATCCTGAATGAGATAACTTGCCCTAAATGCGTTTCTTGTGACGTCATCAATCGTGGTTCTCCTCAATCATTGTCTTATGTCTGCGCAGTAAGTATGACAGAGACTAAGCAGTACGAGTAGCAGAATTATTACAAAGCAGTACGAGTAGCAGAATTATCCTATGTAAGTTCATGATAATACCAATAATTACTTAAAGAACTTCTTTGATTCTGTTTACTATACAATTTTTATAAATAAAAAATTATGTCTCCTTAAAACATGTTGGCTACTCATAAAGATGTCAAATAAAAAATTCGTACCCAAACCTACACCAAAACATTCGTACTCTGTGAATTAATTCGGTAGGTAATTTGTCACTTAATACGTCTGTGGCGACATCGGTCCTGGGTCTCCTCAGTTATTGTCTTATGTCTACGCTGTATTGCAGACTAAGCTATATTAAGTGGGCCTCAGCTTTTTATTTTAAAGGTGACTTATGCAAATGCGGATAATAAGGTTTAACAGTTTTTCTTTTGTATTTACAGGGGAAATTTCTTAAAGTTACCCGGCCTCCTAAGTACTCTTCCGAAAAGATTATTTAAAATAATCTTCCACAAAATCCCCATCCATAGATACTTAAGCCACTGGCGTAAGTTGGGAAGGTTCATGGGTCTTGAACAGGTACCCCCTTTTTTATTTTATTTTTGGCCTTCTACTAGTGATCCCTTGCTTGAAAACCCACCTTATGGTAAGTGATGATTCAGTCTTAAATAGTAACTGTAGCTAACACTCCTTTCGGGCTGTTTTTTACCATTTAATTGTAGATTATAAAAAACCCAAAACCCAAAAAAAAACAACTTAAAATAAAAGTAAATGTAAAAATAATTCTTCAGTTGTATTTAAGAGTAGTTACAAACTGGTAGAATATTGATTGAACTTAGCTTTTGACTCGCTAAAATATTTATTCAAATCCGTTTTACAGGAACTGAGATATTCAAAAATTAATCAAACTCTTCATATAAAACCAAGCCCACATGATTACCGACCACCTATTAGTAACCCACTTGTGGGCACAGGCGCAATTGGTACAGGTTGGTGAACTTTAACGATTATTATCTCATGTTAATGAAAGTAACCGACACCCAAAGCTTGACGTGCTCTCCGAGGCACGAGGGTCGACTTAGACACCATTAATTTCCCAACTCCAGGCTAGAACTGAATATTTATAGGCTGGTAAAACTCCTTCTACCTAACAATTTTATTGGGTCTACCCGGGATTTGAAGTCAGGACCCTGGTCCATACGTATAGACGAAAGAGTAAGTTACAGGTAGCAAAATTCCACTGCAATTTGTTTTACGGTCAAATATCATTATATCAACCCATTACCGACCCACTACCGGGCTGATCTCTTTCCACAATGGGAAGGGATTAGGCCATAGTCCACCACGCTGACCCAGTGCCTTTCGAAATATTATGGAGAGGTCTCAGGCATGCAGGTTTCCTCACCATCTTTTCCTTCACCGCTGAAGCAAGTGTTATTTTAATTGCTTAAAACGCACATTACTTAGAAAAGTCAGAGGTGCGTGTTGCGATTGGAACTCTGCTGCCAGAAAGTGTAGCCGAAATCCTAGCCACTAGGCTATCACGCATAAATAATCGAAATATAAAATGATAACTTACTATATACCTAAATGTTAACATAATGGTAATACGTAACATTTCTAACAAGTCTAACATTTAAAACTTTTTCCATTTACGTCAGCGTATCATGAAGCCGTATTGCATACGCTTTACACTAGTCCTATTTACGAGGTCTAGCTTTATAGGCGAGTTCATGTCGCAGCCAAATAGGACAAAACGTCTTTGACCCATATTCCTTAGTGTATTTCATTGTGACATTGAACATTTTTAAGGAAATTTGCTGCAGATTCTTTGTACAGCATTCCAAATATTGGATTGCTTAGATGCAACTGTATTCAATAAAGTTTAAAAAGTTTGGCTGAGCTGTATACAGATTTATCTTTATTATAACATTAATTGATTGGAGCTCATTTTTGTATCTTAACTAATATTATAAATGCGAAAAAACAATGAATGAAATTTGGCATAGAGTTAGTTGATTTCTTATTTAAACGTCGTGTCCGAAGGAAGTGTGCAAAAATGAAGCAATTAATGGGGACTGGAAAAGAACACTTTAGGGCCCTGGGCACTGAAAGCTCAAGGCCTCAAACTGGAATCCAAAATTGGATAGCTACTTGAATCGATGGAATCGTTGGCAAATGATTGAAGTGTAAGTGGCCTGTTATAAGTGCGCCAAAATATATCGTACACATGCTTTGGACGTAAGTTTTGAATATGGACTTTGATTATTAGAAGTTTGCTAAATGCGCAGGAACCACGTATCAGTACTATATGAGTAGAAATAGTGTAATACCCTAATACAAGGAATATACTCGTATGTTCGAATTTGAATTCAAACCCATGTAAATTCAGCTGTGAAGCTACGTCGAATTGATATTAAATCTTAGTAATCAATATGACCTTACGTGCAGAGTTCGACATAAACTGTGGCGCTAAGTTTCCGCTTTAATAAAACGTTCCTTCAAAATTATTAACTGCCCCTCGAGCTATTATATCTGAGTTCTTTTACAAAATATCAGACCCCTACTCTATGTCACATAAGTCAAAGAAAACAGATCATTAACATCCAGTTGTTTTTATTCAAGCCAGTTAAAAATATCATCATCATCCACCGCCTATTAACGCATATGAGAGACAGCAACCAGTTATGGGACTGCTGGCCCCAGGCCTCGTCTGTCATAAGAGAGTAGGTATAAGAACATAGACACTGCTCTAATACGAGTCAGCGGGCTTTAACACGACTATTATTTCAAAGGCATTGATAATAACCGGGACTGACGGTTTAGCGTGCTCTCCGAGGCACGGGGGTTGACACCGCCAATTCCTAACTCCGAGCTGGTATTGAGAATTCTTCAACAGAAACTGCATAGTATGCATACATCCCGAGACTTCAACCAAATTCCTCCTGATCCTGAACATGCTAACCAATAGACCAATGGAGCAGATAAATATATAAATATCACAACAAAAAATATTTTCATTGCCTTAATGACTTTCCGCAAGAGCATTATTTTTTAGAGGCGGCTCGGGACAAGCCAAGAGCCTGAAAATCAAAAACGATTCTTCCGGAATGGCGCCTGATAGTCGCTATAGAAGGCTATAATTATCTTGACCCGCATCATCTGCTACAATGGCGACCGCCCGCGGCGCCTTCACTACAATACGAGGGCTCTCCTAAAAATGTTACTTTTCTGGCAACTGCAACATTTATTTTTTCGCTTCAAGTTTTCTTTGGGGTAACATTATGAATATTTATTCGGTCCAGTACAATATGATTGTAATTAGCCGACAATCTTGTAAGTTAATCTTCGAAGAGATGCGAAAGAGAATTTTATATTTTGATACTTCTCTGGTTTTATCTTATTGGCTTTGGATAGCTACGGATCTATAAAAGAAATGCCTCTGTGCAATTTATCGTTCCGGTACGATATCGAGTAGAAACCCATTATATTGGTCTGAATTGAATATAACTGTTATAAACCTACAATCTTCAGTAGTCTGAACGTGCGCAATACTACACAATAGGGCTGGTTCAGACTGAACACCAACACTTTAATACAAATTTACTTTTGGAATTAAAGTTTTTATTTCATTTAGTGGTGACAACAGTATTCTTATTTTATTTAATAAATACTGCCCTTGGCTTACGTTACTATAATAAAAAACTTGTTGTTTTGGCAAAGATCCATAATCCATAATAAAAAACCATCCAATTTTTGTATACTAATATATACTTACTACTATACTTAGCTCCGATTCAATCATTTGAGTTCGTATTTGAATTGAAAGAGTTTAAGTTATGCGTAATTATTAGTATGAAAAGTTGGCCATGTTTCCTCGATACTACGTAAACAACGCTGACTTGCGATTTGCATTATGCTAACACAGTACAAATGCAACAATATTAAAGTATAAAAAGCACATTTAATTTAGCACTTTGCATTCTATGCAATTAAAATTTCACTCACAAAATGTCAAAGATCACAAACGTCTTCTAAAGAATGCATTCTAAGTCTAATAAAAGATAGGTACCTAGTGTTCATTCTTGTTTAGTTGTATCAAGTCTGAGTGACATGACACAGTTTTCGTTTGCCAACACTTACTTAGTTACCTCTCGGCGCAACTGCCCGTTTCATTCACCGCCTTGTATATCCGAGCCAACATTTTGAACGGTAGATACAAAGCACAATAATAGAGTCAAAGATAACAAACGGTTAGTGAATTGCATGTAAATTAATCTTTATTCTAAAACATCATGTGATCATTGTTCTGTTCATCGGTATCTATAGCCTAATATACTCCTTAAAGTCCTCTCCCTACCGGAGGGTTTGCCCATAATCACCATGAAGGTCGAGTTGGTGATCGTAGCAGGTGGTAAGTAGTAGCCCAGAGGACGCTGCAGCCCGTCCTCCGTTATATTCCCTTAATCGCCTCGTACGAAAACCACGGGAAAAGCAGGGATGGTGACAACGATAGTCTGATCTACCGTCGCCACACGGCAACATCATAACATTGAGAATAAAAAAAAAACTGCCCGGCTAAGTTTATTGTGTGCTCTTCTTAGACCAGGGCGAGTTTGGAACCCTCCTAACTTTCGTTCTAAGTTAACGGATTAAATTATCACCATCATTTAACATTAGTGATAACATCTTATATTTATGAACGCTTCACATGTGCCTGTGATAAGGTCTACATGAATAAAACATTTTTGAATTATATTATGTGATAAAGCCAGTAAGTTATAATTATATTGTAATAACAAGGTGTTACTCGCGTTAGATCAATCAAGTAATAAAATTTGAATATACCTCTAGAGGTGTAACAAAGAAAGGATTTTTAAAATTCTTTTACTAAGTAGGTTAACATTGGAAGACAGTTTGTATAAAATAAAATTTAAAATGAAAGTGTGTAATTTTTCAAGTTATATCCACATACAAAGGTATATATAATAACTTGGTATGTGGGTTTTTGGTTAGAAGGCCGTGCGGATATGGGTGTTATGGGGAATGTAGGTTTGTCATAAGTTATATCCATGCAATTTGGCATTTTTACTTTGAATTGCTTTGTCTTTAGTTTACACAGGTACCTACTGCGGCAAAATTTGTCTTTCTCAGTGGATATAAAAAATTCAAGCTTCGGTTAAAGAGTAGATCAACTCCTTAATAAACGGGATATCTAATGAATAAATATCAAAATTGATATTCTTTAGATTACAAAATAGATCAGTTCGATGATTTGTTTTGTTATTTCACTTTTGTTTTACTGAATTCCAGCCAGTAAAGTTCAAGGAATACAGTTAATCTTGGGACGGTATTTTAATTTACTTTTGAAAGTCTTAAAATCCTGTAGCCCTTAATTTGCTCTAGATCTCAGTATGCAGTCGAAAATTAAATCTGTTGAATTAAGCCTAAACGAGTTTATGTCCTTTGGGTAATGAATCCTACGAAACAAATTATTATTCCTGCCTCAATTTTGTGGACTACATTACTCTGTGAAGATATAATAGGGGTGCTTTATGCAGAATATTGTATATAAGAGCTAAAAAAACTCTTGTTTTTATGAATTAAGATCACACAGCGGACTATGGGAAGATGGTAAGAGTCAAAATAACTGGAATTATAAGTCGTTATTAAACTGAAGTAGTATCAATAGAAAGGAGATATACCCAAGTAGACCGATGGACTGCAAGTCGGGTCCAGATATTTAACGTTTCCCCAATTTGTATCATAATTGATTGATTTTTTTAAGTCATACTAGTAAAAGTTTGAGCTCAAATAGTCAATACAATACACCTGTCTTTGTAATTATCGAATAGTATTTCTCTGTCACCCGTATCTCTGCCAACCATTATGTACATACAAGTAAGTTGTACATTAAACTATCTTAACCAGTTATCCAAGTTTGTCAGAGAGGTATAGTTATAAATACTAATAAGGTTAGCTCTTGATAAAAATGTCACCTGATAGTAAGTGATGATGCAATCTAAGATACGAGTAGAACCACGATTGGCTGGTCTGGTATGGCTGGTTACGGCCAATGCCATACTAGACCAGGCGAAAGAAAAATTCAGAAATTATATATTTGAGATCGAACCCACCCACCCACATAAGAGGCCAAACCTCAACACTGCTGCAGCACATGTCGGTTCATATTAATAAAGCCGCGTAATCTATGTCCTAACACCTACCTACCTAAAACTATACCTAATTATTTGTTCACTGTTATCATAAAGATAACTATATTTATGTACCTATTCTGAAGTGTTGCACTTGGAGAGCACTGCCTCCTATAATACAGGTAAATCCTAGCATAGGGGCAGAAGTTTTTCCCCTAATATATATATACAATTGCTTAGATCATTTAACTGGTAACTAATGTGTCTTTTTGTATACCATTATAATTGTAGGTGCTTGTTTCTTTGTGCCCAATAAAGTATATTAGTATTATTATATTTTTTTTCTATCATTTATTCTTTTTCATTTTTTTTTCTTAACAATGCTTAAAATAAAAATTTATAAAAATTAACATCCAGCCTTCGCTTGCGGGGCTTTTGAATACCCAAGCAACCGGCGGTCAGGGCTCCAGAGTGAGGAACCTCCTCACAATACGCGCCGTTTCAAGGACTACTGCCTTCTGTATCCGACCCTTGATCCAACAACCAAGCGAAAGCTTCTTAAGATGTTCGTCGAAGCTTTTCGCGAGAAGACCATTGACTGAAACGACGATAGGAACGATAACGGTCGACTCAACACTCCACATGGCGGTAATCTCGTGACCAAGGTCCAAGTATTTAGATACTTTTTCTTTTCAGCTTTCACCAGATTATGGTAATGTGGAAAAGTAATGTCAACAATTATTGCACGGCGCACTGATCGATCGACTAGCACTATATCAGGTCTATGAGCTGTAATATACCTGTCAGTGATAATCGTTAAATCCCAGTAGAGCAATGCACTATTATTATTATATTATTATTACCTCGTAATATGAACTCAGAGCATACCACTTTTCATTTGAATTAATTAAATAGTTTCAGCGTGATGCCCGGCCAGACAAAAATGAAAAAATATAATTTTTCTCATGACAAAGATTAGTATAACTGAGTGCCCTCAAAAAACTAATTTCAAAATATATTCGTATCTGTGATGTACAGAAGTGGAGCTGTTACAGCATTACGAGGTATCATAATAACATCGATAAGCGATGATAGCCCAACGGGTAAGGATTCGGCACCCGTTTCTGGGGACTGAGTATGAACCCCGGCACGCACCTCGGCAAGGAAAACATCGTGAGTAAACTTGCATGCCTGAGAGTTCTCCGTAATATTCTCGAGGGTGTGTTAAGTCTACCAATTCGCACTTGGCCAGCGTGGTGGACTGCGGGCTTACCCTTTTCATTTTAAAAATAGACCCGTGCCCGTGAAATAATTGGTATGCAACATGTTGGCTTCTTCACAGTCACTTTGTTACTTTATTACCTATAATACAAGAATAAATTATCATTTAAAACATTCTGATTTCCATATCAAAAAAAAACCTTACAATTATAAAAAATATACAAATAATGTTAATTAATTATAATTATGTTAATGTCAGCATACAATAAGTAATATAAAACCCAACCACATTAATTTAATTATTATTACGTCATTAACGTAATATATATAGTTGGTCATTTATAGTTTTTACTGCAATAAATATTAATTTACACATACTAATATAATAAATGGGAAAGTGTGTCTCTCTGTGTGTTTGTACAATAAATCAATGAATTCAACTGTATTAAAATTATATTATAATATATTACAATGCTTTCTAGATCTTAATCTAAAAATTTTGACTTGGAGCTCTCAAAGTCATATTCAAGTTGTTTTTTATTCATATTTACCTACCTGAGGAAGCACTTTTGATGCGTTCATGAATACAAATTTTTCCAATTTAGTGAGGCGATTCGTTCACAGCTACTGTGCATATAATAAGCGGCGTTATATTCATTATCTTGTCGCTATTAAACACTTACAACAAGATTATGTGATGTCAAAGTTATTATAGGGAGCCATATAGCCTTTGGATCACGGCCAACGGTCAAGAGCCGAGTGACCTTAATGCTCTACATCCTATACCCCACATATACCTACTTACGACTAATGAAAATCGTATTCTATATCAACATAATATATTGCCTGTTTATTTTTTTTAGTATTGCTAGAAATATTTTGGCGCCTGACGCCGGAATTCACAGTCTACTTAACACATTCACCGTCAATGACTGTATAAGGAATATAGTGATGCAGTCACACTTACGTGGGAACTGTGTGAGTTAAGGGTAGTTTGCATACTTGAGAGCAATTTGTACGTTGGACGCACAACTAAGTTATATATCCAAATTTGGGACCCATCAACAAGAAAAACGTTGTCTTCTCCTTTAGATATTAAAATGAAATCTGCAGGCTAAGATTAATTTAATTGTTAAGGCTGTTTTCGATTATAACAGATACATTTGTAATTTAAAAAAACCCTGTACGAAATCACGTTCTTTCACAATAGTTTACATTATTCTACTAGTCAAGCTCTTTCATTTGATATCCATATTGAGGTAGTTGTGAAAAAAATTTAATCCGCCATTTTCTGGTGGCGGGCATCTTAGACCGATTTTCATCAAACTTTTAACTTACTCAAGATAAATTCACCTTTCTACCAAAACAAAAACAAAATCAAATAGGTTTTGCCGTTTGTGAGCTACAAACACAGACACACTCAAGAATACCACGTCAAACTTATACCACCTAGAAAATAGAAAATGATTATTATAAGATCCTATTGGGAGTACGTAACAATTACTTCATTTAATAATTTTTTTTTTAATTTTTATTAATTTTTAATTTTATTAAATCGATGTATTCTTAGTTTCTATTATATTTTGTTATTCCTACTGTATTTTGTTTTAATTTTTAATAATAGTATTTGACATGAATTTATTCACCTATTATTTACTATTCCTATTATTATTATTATTATACAGTCATTAACCTACAGACAGAAAGATAACTTTTAGGACAGGTGAATCTAAAAAAAAGCTTGTAAAAAACATGATGTTGCTATAAGCGCTTTTTAACATTGAACTCAGTGTCATTTCTCTGGCTATTATATTTTTAAATCCTCCCCGGGCAACGTTTACTTACATAACAAGGCAATAAAGGAAAACTTTGCGATTTACTGCGGGATATTGTCAGCGTATTTCGGATTCATACAAGTTACCACATCCGTGGATCGTGGGCGGCTATCCGGTATCCGTGAAGCCAACGCCAGCAAGTCTCACGATTGAAAACATCATTTAACATGGTCTGGTGAACCAGTAACATACAGTTTTTTTTTCCGAAAAATGAGCCGAGTTTGGTTTGGATAAAGTTTTGGTCAAATAGTTTTTATATTTAGTTATTTAGGTAGTGAACAGTGCGGCGAACAATTAAACAACCAACCGACCATCGATTCATCATCATCATCCTATCTAGGCTCACTACAGGGCACGGTCCTCCTCTCAAAGTAAGAAGGGTTAATGTTTAAGTCCACCACGCTGGCCAAGTGCGGATTGCGATCATGGAGAACTCACGGGTATTCAGTTTTCCTCACGATGTTTTCATGTTCAAGAAAGTTAATTAAAGTGATATTTAATCGCTTAAATTTCACAACGCACACACTCGCAAGTCCGAAAAGTTAGAGGTGTGTTCCGGGGGTCGAACTCGGTTGCCCTAAAGGAAAGCCGAAGCATTACCTTTTAGACTATCACCGCTACTATCGATTACTGCTATAAAGTTTCCTACAATTTTTAACAGATAAAGAACTACAACTACTAGTCTATAACACTGGGAAGTTTAAATATGCGTTTTAATAAAATTTAAATAATATTATAGCGTCTGCAAAAAACTTAAAATAACTGAAAAAAAAACCTTAGTTTCAATTTTTTTTTGTTTTGCTAGTGGTACATATATCTCAAAACCACCTTGAATTCAGTAGGACTATTAACTCCACTTCAACAATTATGATGCAGTAATAAACTAGTTTGCAGAAAATCCTATCGCCTTAGATTTGGATCTTTACGCTTTTGACTGACTGATTCATTATGATGTTTCAACCGACTTACAAAAAAGTTTGTTGTATATTTGTTACGCGATTATTCTGCCAATTATATGCCGATTTTGATGATTATTTAGAACCATTGGGGGAGGGAATTTCCAGTAAAATAGTCCTGTTCCGCTCTGAGTATTCTATCTTCATTATTTACAATTTTTATTCAACGCCGAAATAATACTCCACACGGCTATTACGGTATGAGGGCAACGCCGCATGAAACAGAATATCACACAAAAATATTTTTTTATTGTATTAAATATTAATATAAACATTTGAAAAAATATGGTATCATCATACACACGAAACAATAAATCCCGGTTGGGGAAGAAATAATATAGATTTTTCCAAAAGTTATACGATTGATAGATTTTAATTTGCAATTTCTAATGTTACAAAGTCGATTTTAATTTTTGGTTTTTAATATCCAATAATATCAACAGAATATTTTTGCTTGGTATTCAAAAAGACTTTTATTCAGGTTTTAATTACATCTGTGTGGAATCAGTTTAAAAATGTCAGTAAAAAATGTTTTTTAACACTTCTTTAAAAGGAGTGTTCTTAGTTATTGGAAGGATACGCTCGACCGCAAGGAGCCCTAGGCGGCTCGGGCCGTCCGGACGATTATAAAACACATTTTGTTAATGATGGAGTTGACTTTTGTTTGAACAACTTATGACCATAGACAAATTGAATAATTTTTCTATTCATATCAACAATAAAATGACAAGTGCCAGAAGAAAAATATAAAATAATGCTTGTTTGAATCTGTGTCAGCGCGCCATTTATTTCCCACCGTGACGGCGTGTGGAGCTGAGGGTTTTCTGGATTTTATAATAAATAAGTACAGTGTTTTGTGTAATGACTAGGTTATTTTATGTTCATAAAGCAACAAGAAAGCTATTTTATCAATTGGATTTGTGAACTTCGTTGTATTTTTATCGCTATAAAGGTCAAATACCGGCACCACGTTTTAACCATTTTCATGCGATTTCGGTGCAAGTTGACGCATTCTTTACGATTTTTATATATTTCATTGTAGATTTATACTTCTATAAATAGCACTATGATAAAGATAAATTATTTATAAAGCCAATACCGTTTACAGAATCATGAAAGGTGGGATGGATATTTTTTTATACGCATTTCCCCAGAAAGTGTCCCCAGAAACTAGTGAAGGATCATTATCTCTTTCAGCCGAACAACGCTGTAGCGAATCATTTTAAGTGTGTAATTTGAATTATTTATGTATTTCATACTAATTGGGGATGTTATATGTAATATATTTATGTTATATATTTTATTTGTATTTATATGTAATATATTTATATATATATATATATATATTATAGTTATATTTATATATATATATATATATATTTTATTTATATTTGTATAATTTTTAAATCTTATTTATTGTCCACCTACCTCTTTTCTATGTTTTTTCCTTTTACGCCATTGGTTGCCTGGAAGAAATCGCTATGTAGCGATAAGGCCACCAAATTGTACTCTCTTGATTTGTATTTATATCTTTGTAACTACTTTTTGTTTCTTTGGTGTACAATAAAAGTGTATTCATTCATTCATTCATTCAAGTGTCGTAAATGTAATTTTTTAAAAAAAAGAACGTCTTCCAAATTTGAACTGTTTGAAACTGACATTTAGGTTTTTGAGGATGGATGGCGCTTCAGAGGTTAATACCTACGCCTCAGATTGGTGGAAACAGGGCGGCACTTTGCAGGCCCTGTCTCCCGCATACACTGCGAAGTGTTGCTCTGTTCATAGACGATGGGCTTCCAGTTACCACCAGGTGGGCCATCAGCTTGGTCCGCCAATTAGAACTAAAAAAATATATACCGACAGTGAAACTACCGAACTGTGCTGAAAAGTATTGTGCTCTTATTTTTTAGAAATTGGTGAAACAATTGTACTTTTTAATTATATTATTTCAGGTATATATGTAAATATTTATCTACCTCAAAAATCTTTTAAGATAGTTCCGCTTAGGTATATTTAATATACACGTATAACATATAGAATGAACCTGCAGTTGACCGCAAATGTCCGTGTAAAGAAATATGTCAACATCAATGTTACGAGTTCGTGTCGCTCCGATTCAAGAGATACCTACAGCTGCGAGCTTCCACTTGATATAATATAAACAAAAAGATGGCTCACTTTGCAATTTTTAGCTGAAGTTTATAATCAAACTAATTGACAATATTCAGATTGCAGATGGTGCTAAACTAATCTGATGACGGCTTACCAGAATACATTGTATATATATTGATAAACCCTAGTGCTACAGGAATTGGTGAAACTTGTTTTCTCTGAACTCACAGGTTTTGTGGTTTGTGATAAATTCATCAGATCATTATCACAAAACTAGCTTCTGCCCACGACTTCGTCAGCGTGGACTTCAGAATTGGGTCTAAAGCTTCGCTCGTTAACAATTTCTAATCTTACCACGGAAACTAATTGAGAGATTGGTATAGTAGGTACATGTCCTTTTCATAGCATATGTGACATGCATACCAAATTTCAAAGCTGTCTGCCCGCGGCTTAGCCCGTAAACAATTTTCAATTTTCCCTACTACCTTAAGTAGTTTTCGAAGCACTAGGCTACATGCATGCCAAATTTCATCCAAATTCGTTCAGCCGTTTTTGCGTGATTGAGTAACAAACATCCACATTTTCTTGACAAATAAAACGAAAGGTTGGGGTAGCGACTTATTTACTAGTTACTTTATCGTCTCTTTAAGCAAATCTTGCCGCGACCGTTGGTATGTATATATATGTGTACCTATGTAACTGTACAAACTTTTAACTGACTGTTTGCAAAAATCAAGTAAACTGGTTGCTTAGGAAGGACAAACAAATAAACAAACAAACAATCACACTTTCGCATTAATATTATTAATAAGGGAGCAAAAGTTGGATTACTTTTATTAAGCTTGCTTAAGCAACCTTAGCTTATTAAGCTTTATTAAGCAAGCTTAATAAAAGTGATCCAACCTTTTAAACCTGGTCAAAACTTGTTATGAAAATTTTACCCCGAGTCTGTTGTGTATTCAGTCTTATTCTAAATCAAAGATGTTCACTGCTACAAAATGGCGGATTAGATGTTTTTACAGCCCACATGATATAGATATCAAATGCCATTTCATTTGTAGTAGAATGCAGTATATAATGAAAAAAATCCAAGTCCAAGATAAGTGAAACACAATAGAGGATCAAAGTGTTTAAACAGTCAATATAATAAAACTGAAATCCTAACAAATCAAAGTACTTCATCAACTTACAATCACAATAATTCAAGCTTAAATCCCTCCAACTAAGTCAGTATTTCATTGTTATCTGATAAAAGATAGGCCGTTAGGGTGACTAAAAATGGTGAGTTTTTAGTGATACACTAACATTATTAAGTAAATACACTAAATAAGAAAAAATATGCAAGTATGAACGATGCTACATATTAACAGTGTCAGTATCATGGGAAAAAACGGTTTGTTTAAGAATTACCAATGCCCCAATTCTGGACTGGTACTCAGAATATGATTACAGAAAAAAGCCAATACTTTACAATTTTGCAGCCATCCGATCCGTATTTCAACAAGCTTAATAATTTTATTTTAAAGGTTTGTAGCTGTTAACCACCTGCAAGGACACACAGGCAAGAGACAAAAATTATATCACCTGACAAGGGATTTCATTAACATGTCCACCTGCTTAATCACGGGAACACGGAATAGGAGAAGTTTACCCCCATTTATTATTATATGTATATTATTATACACATATATTACACATATATTATATGTATATTATTTTCACTAATGCGCCAGTTCTATGAGAGTTGATAAAGCTGTAAGATAAGTTAAATTTTTATCCTTTCCCGGGAAGATAATTGTATCCTGGCCAGCCGCGCTGACAGCGTCTCTGGGGAATTGGGGAGTAGAAACCCCAGGGCCTGATGACATGGGATTGTAATTCCATTGAGCTAGTAACGTACATATATAAATAAAAATAACTATAACCAACATAAAGCAGAAACCTAAAACAAAAGCCGAGAAACCTTCTAAGAGCACTGACACCTACATAGTGGCTCGTTAAAGGCCTATTAGCACTCACGATGGCCTCCCATTTAAAGCTATTGATTTTCTATTATCACCTTCCATTAATCCGAAAGTCTTATTACCTGTTCAGCAAAATGGATCATCTATTTTGAACGCCAATAATTATCATTACCGTTTAGAACTATAACACTTAAGACAAACTTTGAGACTTGATAATAAATTCCGTATTGAAGACTGTTATAAACTATCTTGTTATTCTAGTCGCTTATAATTAGTATATTTGACTACAGATAAAACGGTTTAAATTCCAAAAAGGGCTGTAAAATCGTTAGTTATGCGGAACCTGGCGTGTGGGTATTACCATTTCCCTAACTCCAGCTGGTATTAGGAATTGCTGGTCGGGAAACTAAATAATGTATACTTTATTTATTGTCTGACCCGGATATTGAAGCCTAGTCGAAAATTCTGACCTAGGTCTAATTGCTATTAGTAAAGTTCGATACCAGTATTTTTTTAAATAAATGTGGTGGCGGCAGATCAGAATACAGTTATCACCAACCCTCTCCTACGGATGTCGTACGAGGTGACTAATAGAATATAACGGAGGATGTACAGCAGCGTCCTTTGTGCTGCTAGTTTCATCTAA
Source organism: Pararge aegeria (assembly GCF_905163445.1). Taxonomy (NCBI): domain Eukaryota; kingdom Metazoa; phylum Arthropoda; class Insecta; order Lepidoptera; family Nymphalidae; genus Pararge; species Pararge aegeria. Next base: position 7,008,478 of record NC_053194.1, read on the forward strand.
TCTACATCTAATATAATCAACCCGCCTGCCCAGAGTGGAGATTATGGGCAAGCCCTCCCGTTGGGAGAGGCCTTTAATCCAGCTTGGTTACATGCTAGATGAAGTATACGTTTTATAAAAAAGCCCCTTAGAAAAAAAGGTATAAGTATGCAGAAGTAACGTGAATAGTATATTCCCATATTAAAGTCAACAAAACTGTTACTTACCGATTCGAAATTTCGTATTCAGGTTCCGTAGCACAATATGTGAGATATGACAAATTCTATTTTCGATATTCAATTACTGTTATTGGGTGCAGAACATTTCTTTCAAACAAGTTCCTTCCTGTACCTACTGGGTCAATTTATGTCAAAAGTTCTAAAAAAAGATAAACCAGCTTATCGTTCCGTGAAAAAACTTAGCTTATTTTAAGATTTACCTATGTACAGTGAGCTTAGAAATGCTAGTACCACATATTTAAAATTATCTACATTTTTTTGTAGGAATACGAGGCCACTGACTTTACTATTCAGTATAGGTTTAAACCGAATACCTCAAGCTGTCTTTGAGAACAAGATGTTTGTATTTTCAATGGTAATTGGAAGCCAACGCCTATAAACAGAGCAACACTTCGCTTGGCATACAAGGAACACGTCGTACAAAGTGTCAACCTGTTTCCATCAACCTGAGGCGTAGATGTTAAGCCTTCTGTGCCGGACGGCATGTGCTTGGCGGCAGAAATAGGCCACTGTACCACTTCCCCGAATGATAACTGTCACAAAAAGTCAAAGCTATTGCTAAAGTACATATGGATGGACAGACAACGGAATCTAACCTAACCCTCAAAGATATAACCTAACAATACAAATTCTAATATTATTATATTAAGTAAACATAATATTATTACAAGAGACCATAAATACAAGTTGATTTTGTGACAAAAACTAGATATTTATGTTCAGACATAATGTGTCAATTTGTATGGCATATGTTATCTGTCAAGATGCTACGCAAAGGAAATGTAACCGCACTAATGACATGCTCTCTGCACATGTCGATGTCATTTGCTTCTACGTAAGTGTTGGTATCTATAACTGATAAATTATCCATCTTGCTTTAGAATTGACAATATGATTTCTGTTTTCTTACAGTAGTTACATATGTTTAACTGGCTGAACCGCGCGATTGTTTCATTAACTTTATATTAACAGTCCCGTGGGAACTGTTATTTTCCAGATCTAAAACAATCCGTTATCCGTCCGCAGAATAAGTCTATCTCAAAACAAGAGAGCCGAAACTAGGATACAAACAAACCGACTTATACAGTTCGCGTTATATACGAGTTGATAAATTTGACCATCCAAATTATTATTAAAAAACGCGTTGGTTCTGTGGTTTAGTTTTGGCTGTGTTTCAGATAAAATTAATGGATTGTGTAGTTTAAAAACCTTTCTCCCAGTCGGGGCTTGAAAACCTATATCAGAACGTTGAAGATACATAATCAGTACATTTTTCCCCTCTATTCACAAATAACTTTACAATAACAGCACGGGGATCCAGCTCGTCGTTGTGTGATACTAAATAACCTTTTTGGCCTTTTAATTTTTTTCAAATGAGACATGTAAATTTCAGTAGTTCCAGAGATTTACGCGTTCAAAAAACAAAAAAACAACTTTTTTGAATTTAAATTGATGCATAAATAGAAAATATTGATTACTTACCTCAATATACTATAGAAAAGGTAACCAAATAAGTTTTTTTTTTAAATCGATCTGGTATTAATCGTGTCGAATCGATCTTGCATATATACTTTCATGACCTTTTAAACCTATTTTGGGATGGAATACCAATGTAACTTAGTCTAAAATAGCGTATGCTCGTAGTAACATCGCATATGCTCGACGTGGTTTGTCGGGGGGATATTTTAGCCAAATAGGGGATAAAAGTTTGTATGGGAAAAAAGTAGCTGTCTAAAGTTGTACAAAGGCGAGCTCATAGTCTGTTAGTAAAGATATAAAATTATACAGTTTTAAGTATTACTCAATAATAAGGTTTTATAAGGCGCAGCGTTAGTAGTTACATATTCGACATATAACACGACAAATATAAGTCACAGTGGTTCGAAAGCGTAACGCCCTAATGACTTGCTCTCAGCAGTACCTACGTAATCGATGTCACTTGCTTTCACGTTTCCAGTATCGATTACCAACAAAACCATATTACTACGGGCGACGTAACGTGGATGACCCGGTTTTATAATTACACATTTAGCAGAATATTGATTACATCTTAATAACTTTAACTAACTCTGTAAGTTGTATCCTAGCTTCAAATATTATGCAAAATGTGGATTTAATGAATTCTGTATTCTGTATTATGTAGTTCGTATTTAATAATTCTAAATTCTAAAATTGTTTATTATGAAGATTTCTGGCCTTGCCGGTGTCTGAACACCCTCATACTTCGGAGAGCTTGGAAACCAGCTGTTCATTTTGCCTGGAAGAAATCGCTGTCAAGCGATAAGGCCGCCAAATTGTAAACGTTGTTTTGTTATACTTTTCTTTTTTTATGTACTTTTTGTGGTGTGCAATAAAAGTACATTCATTCATTCATTCATCCCGGTTATTATCACTTACATCAGTGTTTAAAAGACTCCCTTATCGCACTTCGTTTCGGTTTTGCGCCCTAGCACTAAGTACTATTACTGTTTTCTTTGTATTTTTCCTATTGAGTTGTGTTGCAATAAAGTTTTTCTATTCTATTCTATCCGTTCGCGTTTGTTTTGTTTTTAACAATCATGATAAATAACGTATTTATTCATATATAGATTAATATAATATAATGAGTCCAGAAACGCCTTCGCGGATAATGCATTACTTTAAAACAAAATGGATTATAAGTTACAACGGGTTATAGTGAGCCCACCTTAAACGATAATGCTTTCGCGAACTTTCATTTAGAACATATAAACGAAAACAATTGCGTCATACATGATTGTTGCATAAAACTATTGTATTACTTTTGTAGTAAAGCCGAAACTTTTACAAACCAAGTAATAATTGTTCCTTATATTCCGTAAGGAAAAGATTGACTATTTCAATAAAGACTATTTATTTACTGACTATTTAATTATCATTTTTCGTTCTAAGTTTTGTAACTGTTAGAAAAAATGGTAATTACGTGAAATATGAGGTTTTTACCTAGAATCAACCCACATAATTATAATTTATTTTTTAGCTAACATTATTGTTTTGATTTGCCTCGAAATAAGATAATAATCTTTTGCAGACAATTACCCACTTATCTTTTTCTCTATGTAAGCATACTTTTCCTATAATTTATATATAGTAAGAATTAATTCAGCCTTTGTGACAATTAATTCTGGGTGTACGCCAATCTTTAGCGGATACGGGGTGTAATAGCGACTGCAGCACTTCCCCAGCTCAAGTATAAGCTGAAACTATTGCCAAAAGACATCAGAAAGCAACATGGTAGGAACTTAAGACATTAGAAAGCCTATTTAAAAGGAAATATGAGTCCTGAAACTACGTCTGCAAATCTGCAATCTATATTTACGAAGCTAAATAGAAGTTAACAATACTTACTTGAATTAGGTCACAAATTGTTAAAGATTTATTAATATTAAAATTAACAAATGAAATGGTTTAAACTTATATATTTTGATTTATTATTATTTAACTCTTTATTCACACACGATAGAAGTGAAACTTCTGAAAAGTCCCTGATTAAAAAAAAATAAGGTTAGGTTACAATTAGGTTTTTCCCTGTTTTCGTTATTACCATGTTTAACTACGATAGTTTGCTATTGGAAAATAAACTTTACTATTTCAAATGTCCTAAATTCTGATTTTTATTTGATTTGAATTTATACAACACAATCTTTTTACATTTTTGTGACATTCCAATAGATGATTTGATTGTGCACGCCTTTTGTCCTACCAATCTTGTTAATATATAATTTGCAATATACCGTTTATTTTTGTATCTCTGTTTTATGTGTTTGCGTCTCGTGAAAGAAGTTTCACTTCAAAAAAACCGAAACATGAAGAAAGAAGTAGAATTCAAGAGGCGGCCTTATCGCTTAATAGCTTTATATTACTTGAAGGCACGGGGGTGGACATTGTCAATTTTCCATCTCCGGGCTGTTACTGTCAAATCAAAGATATGATTTATTTAATTTTATTTATTTGTATTTTATGATACCTGCTATCGTTATTATTTTAATTAAAAACGAGAGAAACGCCTCGAGGCGTATTGAATAGCGATAAAACCACAGCCTTAAAAAATATCAACCGTCAAAGCTCATTACTTTAGAAATTTCTTGGTACAACTCTCGTTATTCTCTTCGCTTAGCTACATCGCAAATATCGTAATCAATGAAACTTGAAAGGACCTATTACGACACAATGTCAGCCAAGTTCCAGCCAATAATCTTTTGACGCAGCTACCCTGTGTAAAATTACACTATTCTTTACCTTTTTTTTTTAAACTTATACAATAATAATATATATAATACTAATATGTTGTTTATAAACGACACTTCACAAGTGCAATTTGTAAAAATTGTGTAGTGTTGCTTTCAATATAGACGTTGATGGATTACCTACTATTTGTTGTTGGCGACCGATTGAGGCAGTGGGCAGTGCTTTTTGAGTCCAAGGCTGTGGGTTCGATTCCCATAATTGGAACATATTTGTGTGATGAACATGAACGTTTTTAAGTGTCTAGGTATCTATATATTATAGGTGTTTAGAAAAAATATAAAATACTCATCATATTATAGTAACAGTAACACAAGCTATGCTTACTTTGGGGATAGATGGCGACGTGTGTATTGTCGTAATATATTCATTTATTCATTTTATTTTAGAATCTTTGGGATTATTGAATAGTTGCTCATTCCTTTGTGCTGTCACTGTAATCACAACGTCGAACCGCAGTATCGACCAGCTGTAACAAGAATGGTCTTGACATGTGATAACAATAGGAATGCTCAATGCGTATTAGACGGTATATTATAACGGTTTCCCGCGTATTCATCCTTGTAGGATATCTCTAAATCCTTGTTATGTGTCTTATACGTTAACACGTGTATACGTTTCCTGCAGTTTCACCCGTGTTTACTAAGGGTCGTAATGTAAAATATAATATTGACCACTGGGATACCTTACTCATAGACATAAATTCCTTCATGCCTTACTTTTTTTTTTTTTTTTACTTTTCACTTAAACTATGCAACCAACTACCGTTGCTTTTTTCATCTGGCCTAGTTTATAAATAACATTATTTCAGACTAAAATTTTATATATACTAAAATCAAATATAATATTAATTAATTCTTCTACTACTTTAAAAAGTTTTCCAAGGGTTAAAGAATTATCAAAATCGGTACAGGAGTATCAAAGTATTACGATTACAAAAAACATACAATCACATCTTTACGCGTTATAATATTCGTATACATAAGTTTTTATAAGTAAATGCGTATGGATTGCTCCTAATGTATGACGGTGAATTAATATTTTTAAATTCTCGACACGAAAGGGTCCAGTCAAAAAGTACCTACTCGTTTAACAACTGCATTCATATTTGCTCCTACCACAGAACTAAGATTAGATTAGAATAGTTCTATAGTAACCTTCAGTTTAAAGTTGGTTTAAAATACATGTAGGTATTACCTATGGTTTTGACGAGTGACGGTGGTTTTTTTTAGGTGGGGGTCAGAAAGGTATAAAAGGCGACACATTTGGCGAATTTTTCACTTAACAATTATTCATTGTAAAGTCAACATCTCCTGATGATGCTCCGGTTTCGGAGCGAAACGTGCGTAGAGGGTATATTGCCGAAGATCTGTTTGGTGTGGGGTATAAGGATTGAAGAAATTATAAATTACACCACACAGATTCTCCTGCTTTTCGCGGAGTATAGCAAATTAAGCTTCATTTTGATAATAGAGTGACGAGTTTCTTAAGATTTAAATTTCATACAGAATAAGGCACCTTGTCTACGTAAATTCAATAAACTGACTTCAATCAAACAATAATGTATCCGGTAATTATTGGATTACCGGATACATTATTGTTTGATTGAAGGACCTACCGGGCATTCCGAAATGGCACCCTGTTAGACCATTTTCATTCAAATTGATACATTACGAGGGTACGAGTGCCCCCTAATTGTATGCGGGTTGCTACGTGGTTGAATCCACTATCCCGGTAGGTATACACCTATCTCAAACCTGCCAATTTATAGCTATCGAACACAGCTTCGACCCCTTTTTTTCAATTTGTAAACAAATCCCAATAGATTGAACTCAGTGTCAGAATCCCTTGAAGCATGATGATCACGTTCAAACCTTGTATTCTATTACTGGGACTAGAATTATATTGGAATAAAATGTTTTTTTTTTCTTTTTGATAAGGGACCTATCACTTATCAACAGTAAAAAGATTCTTTTAAAGGCGCTCGTCCGTCAATCTCTGGATACATATTTTATCGTCATCATTCTGTCAACCTATTAACTTCCTACTGCTGGCTGTCCACATGTTCACGGGCGTACAGGTTTTTTTCAAGAATATACACTATGCTGCTCCGATGCGGATTTTCGGGCTTTAAAGATTTTTGTTTCCGAACGTCAATCAAAACCAATTTCCAAAATCTAAATTTGTGATCATAGTTTTTTGTCAGAAAACGTTATACGAATCCATCTTTGTTCCGACCTTGAAATTGCACTTAGGGCCGTCGAGCCGTAGTCAAATACACTAACCACTTCGCCATAGAGGCAGTTAAAATGTAGACCTAACCTAGAGTTTCATATGAGTAATTCGAGTAGTTTAGTATTATTAAACAATGAATTAAATTTCAACAAACATTCTTTTATAAACAACACAATTTTATGTCGTTATTCAATTCAAACAATTTATCATTCCGTTATTTTAACACAAAAACAATCCATTAATTACGACGCAACGACTTTGTCAAAATACAAAAAAAAAACATAACCCTACATGGAAATAATCGAGTAAATGATGGATAGAAAATATGTCATCTTTTTTCCTTTTACATCGGTATGTGTTATTATTTCCTTATATCAAGAAAAAGTACATACTTGGAAGAGTTCAACTTATTAATATGAAAGTCAGAAATGTAGCCGTAGTCTAGCTGTTCATAGGTTGGAAATTATGTGGAATATAAATAAGAAAGTGCGAAAATAGCTTCCGGATGGTCCTCTGGAACTACCTGTCGGATTTGAAAATGTTTTTTGCATTCAACAGCTCAATTTCTGAAAGTTTTTAGTTTTTAACGCTATTAAGGAGTCGCGGAACAAGAAAAGTCAAAGAGAACTTTATGAAACTGAATAGCATGGGCGGTTAGGCGTAGATAAGCGGATGGAAGTTTGTTAGGAAAACTTTTTAATGATTGTACGCGAAGTCGCGGGTAAACACTAGTATTAAATCCCTGGCAAGGGTGCACCAAAGTGAATGTTAATGCTTATGAATAAATCGGTAAGAACATATGTGACCCAGATGTAAATCGTCCGGCTAAATTTGTATGCATGAAGCGGACCAGGAGCCTGTATTTATGGAACTGGGTATAACGCGATAAATATATTAATTATCATAGTTTTCCCGTGACGTCATTCGCATGGAACTTCAGTTTTACGGTACAAAAACCGATCATATCCTGACTAATATTAAAAAATTATAAAGTGTATTTGTTTATCCTTCCTTGACACCCCCACTAAGCCAACAATCTAATTTATTTTTGGCATACAGTTATTTGAAAGGACGAAGCGTAGCATAGGTTACTTTATACTCCATGGAAACCTAAGGTTACCACAGGTTTGTTAAAAACCGTAATAAACACGGACGGATGTAATTTATGAAGCTTTTTGCAAAAAATGTGCAAAACTATCAAATCCAATATAATCGACCACATTCACAATTTTTTAAGATAAATCGTAGATAACAATGGTGGTTTCATGACACACAATCCATCAGCCCTTAGCCAGACAATATCACTATCGATAGAACTATATACAATTTTAGATTTGCAATAAGAAAAAAGCTAAAGCAGAAAATCCAATTATTTGAAAACGTTGCTTGTTGATCGGAATGACAAAGTAAAAAATATTATTTTTAGAGCTAAATGAATAAAACTCAGCTAGACTATTTTGTACGGTAACATTGTCGATAAAAATAAGGGTCTATAAAGACTTATCCGTCTGTGGAATATGACAAGGAAGGATCGTCTGTTATCTCTGTTACATATACAAGGATAGATAATATCCGCATTAGTCTTTTAGTTTTTGTTAGGATATTAAAAAAAATTTAACAAAAAATTATAAACTGTGTTAACAAATACCAGTAAGCTACACAATTCATAGTCTAATGGCTAGCACGTCGACTATGGATTAATAGAACCAAGGTTTAATGTTTAATGCCCGTGTAATTTCAACTATTTTAGGTCAATAATGACCTAAAGCAGTATGCTCTAAAGACCTTTCTCTTATGGAATGAATATTAACAGCGTTTTTTTTTTAATAATTGACGAACCAAGCAAATTGCCCATCTCAAGGCACCACGCCTTTCAGAACAAACCAGAGTAACAGCAGTTTAGTGGCAGAAATAAGCACTTTCCCCGACAAACACACAAAAAGCTGCATTTATATAGACTGAGCGTTTTCCGTCGTTTTATTAAACGTTACATAGTTTTCGCTATCTTTTTCAATTTTAACATTACGTTTAAACTGGCACGTCCGGTTGTTCAAAGCTCATAAAACCCAGGGGACTGACAACAATCGCTCCACTCTACGATGCGATGAAACATAATTATATTAAAAACTAGCTGTTGCCCGCGACTTCGTCTGCGTTTGATTTTGTTTTTTGATGTGGCATTCAATTAAGTTGTAGTTCTAAGTATTCAGTATCGCTAAGCCTTAAATGAGGGGTTTGCTGCTATCCGCTGAGGAGTTCTGTCCTCTATCTCCAACCACATTCATCAGATCTACACAAAGTTTGGGCAAAATTAAACACATGTTATTACCTCTACTAGTACTCTACAGTACAAAAATAATTATTTAAATCGGTTATAATTTGTCGGAGTTATGGTGTAAAATCGTCAAAAACTTTTATTCCCTCTCCCAAATGATAAGAGCTTATGGTCGGGATAAAAAGTATCCTATATTACTTCTAACACTTCCAAGAATATGTGTACAAAGTTTCATGAGGATCGGTTAAGTAGTTTTTGCGTGAAAGCGTAACAAACAAACTTGCATTGACATTTATAATATTAAGTAGGGATAGGGATATCAACCGATTAAGTGTAAATCAGCCTCGCTTACCGAGGAATAGTGCACCGTGCCCAGACCGGAAACTTTAGAAGGCTTAATTATTCGACTGTAAAATAAATAAAATATTATACCTACCTTTTATTTGGTACACGCAGTTTTATAATAATATTTTTTTGCAAATATCGAATACACAGTGTATTCGATATTTGCAAAAAAATATTATTATAAAACTGCGTGTACAAAAAGTAATTATCATTTCATTTGTTCTGTAATATACGAAAATATTTTGGAGATTATGGCTTCGATATTTTTTGCAAATTTTTTGTGCATGATAAAGAACTGCGAGGTTTAAAACCCCTTTTTCAGTATATGTTAATAAAGCCTTTTTCCTTGACCTAGTAAGTAAGTATTTTTAGTATAAGATGTAGATTTCAAGACTTTTTTAGATGTAAAAGAAAAATATTTTAGGTGTGTGTGGAATTTGCTGTTTTTCAATTATTATTACATGAAAATAACTGAAAATTGACATAGGCTGCCGATCATTATACAGCGATAAAAACTTAACGCCCGATCTTGTACTATGAAGTCTAAAGCATTCTCCTAAATAATATGATCAGAAATTATTTGAGCATTATTATGTTACTTGATAATACATTTAATATGCGGTTTACTTTATGTATCGTAACTAAGTATTAAGTATCGTTATAAAGTATATATTTTTTTCATAGTAACTATATTTTGTTAAAGTATTTTAACTTATTATTTATTTTCGTAACTCTTCCATGCTTTAGCGAATTAAAATCAATTCCCGGAAAAAAATGTCTTTGAATTTCAAAGGACGAAGATATTATAAGTTAAACTAATGATATTCAACGTATACAACGTTAACATACATTATACTGGAAGGATACAACGTAATAAGTTAGGGATGGCTATATTCAAATTCTAGTATTCAACAACGCCACTGAATAATGGATATCAAGAGGGTCGAAGCAAAAACATGTTCTAGTTTTCATGACAAACAGTAAATATCAACTACCTATGAATACCTTAATAAATACTTAAATTACGCTCAGCGCTACACAGCAAGTGTAGGTTGCGTTTAGCTTCTCAAATCAACTGTATTTAAAAGGATCCTAACCGCTGAATAAGTCACGTATAAATTCAGTCCTTTTCCCGCCGATATTTCAGATATTGAAAAGGACGACCTATTTTAAAAGCTCCATTGGTATTTCGAAGTTGAATAGAATGCTTATGCGGGATTCCATTTAAATGGGAGCGTTTTTCATTGGGTGGTGTCCGAAATTTTTCTCTTTTACAGTACACTATGTTTGTAGGTCTGGTGGAAGTGGAATGTCACTGTGTGAATCAGTCAGTTCTGTTGTTGACAGATTAGCTATTGGCTATTATGCAATCTTGATGCAAATTAAATCTCGTGAATAACTATTGAATATTTGAACACTTTATAAATATGGCGCAACGGTGAACGCTGTGAATTTAAGTGGGAGGTAACTTAGAAAGGAATTCCGAAAACCAACCCCATGAATGAAATATTGTTAGAATAACTTTAGCTTGTTGTTGGCGAAAAATTCAAACATCCTATGGGACTTACTTATGTATTTTTAAAAAATGAATTCGAAGGTAATTTTGTATAATGTAATATTGTTTGAACCTACTCAGCAGATGAGTTTAATATTGTTTTTTTTTTTTCATGATTAATTACTGAGATGAATTTTTTGGGGGACACTCTATTATCGATACTGAGGCCAAAACTGTAATTTTTTTCATCTTTATCTGTATGTCTGTATGGCCACGCATCTCGCTGGAACTACTGAATGAATTAAAATTAAACTTTGTATGGTCAGAATTTATACTACGAGGTAGGACATAAGATACTTTTTATCCCGAAATTCAGCGCAGTTCTTTTCGGAGAGGGAATGCAGGTGTTCGGCGATTTCACACCATAACTCCGTGAAATGTTAACTGATTATGATTCTTTATGTACTGGATAATAAATTATACTGTCAGTTTATATTTGCCCTAATTCCATGTAGATCTGATGATAAAAAATTTGAGGAAGAGGACAGAACTCCTCAGTGGACAGCAACCCTCACTTTAGGATTAACGATACTAAATACATAAAGCGTGTATAGTGGGCGATTAAAGCTTCAAGAGCAAGAACAGGTATATTATTCGACCACGCCTAAGTCTCATCAGTGTTTAAATATGTTATCTGTACTTAATAGCATAGGTTTATATATTTGGCACTACGTTGGTATCTGATTTATTGAGGTAAGTGAAGACTATTTAGCAGTGCGATGCGTTCGGTAATTTACGCGAGTGAAGCCGCAGGTTACATCTAGTATACAATAAAATTAACAGTGTTTGAACCTCATTGGAGAGACTAATGTAGAATGTCACACCCATTCCTAGCACAAGCCTTTATCCTTGTTGAACAAATTTAGTCTTTTATTTTTAATCAAAAGTCTCTTTTAAGGTAGTTCTAAATAAAGTTTATTGACATAGGCCTGTCGTAGCGTAAACGACGCCTCCATTTTGCGATTAATCAACAAGCCTGTTTCAGTCTCGTCTTTTACTTTACAAAATAACTTATTTTATGAAAATTCAGATCGCTTTATTGTTTTGCTAATAATGGTTTGGCTTATTATCATTAATCATTTACTTGGGTTGACATATTTTAATGGAAGTAATTTATTTGTCACCAATCATGATGCTCTAAAATTTTGCTGCCATTTCGCATCTGCACTTAAATTTAGAACACTTTACAATACAGTAACTTTCCACACATTTCTCTTTTCTACAAAAATGGGGAGAATTTTAAAAGAATCAAATATACCTATTCAGCTAAAGTTAAAAGTCTATTGAGCCAACGGATTTCAATTTGGTATTGGAAATATCGCGTGGGTACAGAAAAGGGCAAAAGCGGAAAAGCATGTACCTACCTTCCCACGTTTATAGAGTTAAATTTCTAAAACATTGCTAAAGTTTGGCTAGGTCTTACAGAATGTGTGTCATTTTACATCACAAAATAAATTTTCAATAGTCCCTGACAAGCTGTGATAGCTTAGTCGTAAAGCTTTGGGAGAAGCGTGTTCAAACTTCGGCACCCACCTCCATACTTTCGAGCTATGCACGTTTTAATCAATTAAATATCAGTTCCTTTAACGGTGAAGGAAAATATCCTGCATGCCTGAGAATCCATATTGTTCTCAAGAGCGTATGAAGTCTACCCCTCCGCACTGAACCAGCATGGTGGACTTAAACCCTTCTCATTTTGAGAGAAGACCCGTGCCCTGTAGGGCCGTTAATGTGTTGATTTTGATGAAGATGATGATGATAACGAACTTGGAACTTGGATAAAAGCAGGTGTTACTTTGCAGAAATCCATGATATATTGTGAAAATTAAGCTTAATTTGCTATACTCCGCAAAAAGGGTGTAATTTATAATTTCTACAATCCTTATACTCCGAACCAAACAGATCTTCGGCAATGTACCATCTACGCACATTTCGCTCCGAAACCGGAGCATCTTCAGGAGATGTTGACTTAACAATTATTCATTGTAAGGATTGAAGAAACTAAAATTTACACCATACAGATTCTCCTGCTTTTCGCGGAGTATAGCAAATTAAGCTTAATTTTCATGACATAAACTTTCTTACAATTTTAACTAACTTGTATTTAATATTCACGATGAAACTTACCTGTGAAGCATACGTGTAGTGGCATTTTGCAAGCTATGTGGTCAAGATAAGAATTTCTTGAAAAATCTGTCGTTACAATAGTATGTAGAAACCTGTTAGGATTAATAATCACATTACACCTATTCGATACATACCACCTAATTCCTATTGCGAGGTAATAAGGCCCCGTAGTTAAGAGCTAACTAGAGATAAATCGAGAATTACAAAATATAAAACATCTTTATTTATCAGTGGTGGTCATCCACCCAATCACATCTTTTTAAAAGGAAGCGGCAATAAAATTTATCTTATCACACATAGGAAAATAGTAATAACATATATACCAGTGAGTTGGTGAAGGAATATCGGGTTATCCCCAAAACTGTTGCATCTACGGCTATGAGAATAAGTATCTTTGTAAAATCTCTTATCAACATTAACATCATTACTCTTTCAAAGGATTTAACCCTCTCCTAGACCTTCAGGATGTAGGCAGCATCCGTAATTCATTGAGGTCGGACCCTTACACATAAACGGAGAAATGTCACAGTCCATTAGGCAAGGTCCTTCTAATGGGTCGCCTACTGCTCACTGCGATGGATTTATGGTCTTTATAAATATTCAACGCATCGTATTACATACCATTATTATAATAATATCATAAACACTAAAGATTCTTTGATATAAATAGTACTATTCGTCTTCGTCTTAGAATGCAGGTATTTAGATCATGTATCTATGGCTATATCTACATGCTTTAGTATGTAATACTAATGTGATTGGGAAAAGAAAAACTATACTACGTTGTGTTGTTATACTTGTCTTTTTTATATACTTTTTGTTGTGTGCAATAAAAGTATATTCATTGTTGTATGTCGTTCTGTGTGACAAGGTCACTTAGTTCTATAAAAGCTTGCATTAAGATTAAATATTAAATCCGTATAGTATTGACCATATAAAAATGTACAGCCACCCATACCGCGTCCAATCTTATTTTTTTCACTATCTCTCGGTCTTTTGCTATGGGTTACCACTTGAATGTGTTTTTTATAGCTTTTTCGTAGTTTTTCTATTAAGTTTATTACCTACTTTTGATAAACAACTTAGCAACTATAGCAATTAGAAATAAACTAAAATCTTTTTTCGTGCAAATAATTCCCCGAAAATAAGCAAACCGTGAAGTAGGTTTATTTTCACCAGCGTAATTACGTCCCTGAAACCTGCCTTAATTAAGGGCTTTCTATATATAATTTGTACAAATGACGTAGCTTTAATCTTGAAGACGAATGAAACCGCAAAGGGCGTTGCCACGCCGTCTGTTCTACCCTTGGTAACTTTTGTATAGCTGACGTCTTGCAATCCCAAAAATGCGTTTATTGGTATTCTTTTGCATTGAAATAAGTTCTGAGCCGGAAAGTAATATAGCCTACTTTTTTGCTAGAACTTTGCATATGACATAGATAAACATGGCTGAACAGTTTTTTATGAAATTTTGATGTTTCTTAGGTTTTGCAGTACTCTCTATTTTTATCACAAATAAAATAAAGGGTATATCATAAATGCGATAATGTAAGGTACCTTATCAAATTTGTATTATCAAAATTAAGCTTAATTTGCTATACTCCGCGAAAAGCAGGAGAATCTGTGTGGTGTAATTTATAATTTCTTCAATCCTTATACCCCACACCAAACAGATCCTTATACTTAAGAGGGCATATGGCCAACAGTCGGACATAAATAAGTTAAGGATGGTGATAAATAATTCTCGTAAAATATACTATAAACGTTATATTTCTAAACTAATGGCATCTCTCCGGTATTTAATTGAGACCGTACCTTATACCTAGCGGTAATCGAAGGAACCTTGGTTAAATTATCACGGTAATTAAGTTTGCAGCCTCCACTGTAATTTCAGCCAAGAAGGCCTCGCTGTTTATGACATTATAATACACTTTTATAAAATTGTGTTTTTAAAAGAGCGCCTTAAACAGAGACTGAACGCACTGACGCATCAGTAAAAAGACCGGACCAGGACTATTTAAACTGTTTACAAATAACAAAAAGGTATAGAGTAAGAGAGGAATAAAAACTTTATAAGCAAATTTCAATTCGTTTAAAATACATACATTTGGAGCCAATCATCAATTTCAATAATTTTATAAAGTGGGTAAATAATTAAAATTTTGATAACTGTAAATTCATACTTGCCAGATATTTTATTAAATTGATATTTTTTTAGAAAGCGCTGATAATTGTTATTTAATTATTAAATAGTTTTGAAGAAATAATTAAAATTATAGTTGATTCACAGCCAATGTTTATGACATCGTGCCGGTTGGTATTTTGATATGAATACGAGAACATTTTCGATATACTTCAGTCCTGCCTCGAACGATGCCTCCAGATGTCTTAGTCGTTATTAGGTGTTAAATGTTAAAGTACTGGAATTATTATTAACTACTATCCATACGCTGATCAATGAGGATCTAAGGAATTACCTAGAAGCACTCGAGATGTGGGCCGAATGACGCTTTGCTTAAGATCATTTGAACCCGAAATATTACCAATAACAGAACCATGCATCGACTTGGTTGTGGGCGACTTTGATGAACTGAAAAAAAATATTGAGAATAAAAATATTTTCTATAGCAAGTAAAACGCAAGAAATTCATATTTTATATCATAGAATATGTATGTACGATGCGATGTTAAATGTAAAATTACTAAGTATAAATATACTTTATATACAGTTTCTGTTATACCTATAGTATCAAGAAAAGTATCTAGTTATTTTCTACATTAAACTAGGCACAGACTTAAATTTTTTATAAGAAATATATATTTCATACTTTTTAGTTGCTTTAGAAAGTCTGTTTTTTTTTCCGAAAATATATTTTCTACGCGTTTTAGTGGGTAATGTCAGCTACTCATGACCTTTTGCAAAATATTGATTTCAGCACTTCAACATCAGCTCCTTTATTAATAATACACAAAAAGTTATCAAATACAAAACAAAATTAAACTTTAAACTTATTTAATAGTTTTGTTTTAGTCTTTAACCTATATTTATTATCAAAGTTCCACTTTCGTAATATTTGGAATAAAAGGCTTTTTTTTTACTTTTGATCTTTTTTTTGTCTATTTATACGAGCTCGTTTCCAAAACATTTTATCCTATTTTATTATTGTTTATTTTATATGTCAATAGATAAACTACAGCGTTTAGTATTATTTCAAGTGATGTTATTCAAATATGGATAACGGTTCACCAAGAAATTAATTTATCGTTAGTGTGCCGCTACGCTTTGAAACCATAAACGCTGTTAGCAGTAAAATTAAAGCGAAAATGGAAATAGTAAACTTCAGTGGTCAAAAGGTACATTGCATTAAAGTTAACATCTTATTAAAAGTAAACTTTATTTTTTACAAAATATTAGGTAGTAGAAGGGGGTCATACTTAACGTATGAGTATTTCACTATGTATGGAATAGACCTATTAGGCACCTTTTAGGCAAAAATGTTGAAATCAAAACGATTATCCTCGTTTTTAATAAAAGGAGTGTCAATCGATTCGTCTTTACCACAGATTATCAAAATGTATATATATGGCATTAAAAAAAATATTATTTCAGATCAGACAGACAAAAAGCGTTAAACAACACAAAGGTTTCCGTAGGTTCAATATGAAATACTACTTAGGTGACATAAAAATATAAAACACGTTATACGTTAAAAACACGTATACATTAAAAAAACCTGAAAATCACCGAAAAATTAATAAGAAAAAATAAATTGAACGTACTATTCATATTTGTTCAATTAACTGTGTATCTTTATTCCTCTCCTAGTCTATATAGAAATAACAGATTACAAAGAAAAGCCAAGGAACGTACAAACGAAAGACTTCTTTGTAGCGCCCGCAAAGCAATCGAGAGATTCTTACTAAACAAGAGTTTCTAAAAATAAAAGCGAGTGGATGGAAGGCGTGAAGAATGTTTACGTCAGACCCAGTTCTTTCAAGGCAAGGGATAATTTTTAAGCCAACGAGACTATCAATTAAATTACATGGACCCACCTAACAACAGCTGAGCAATTTAAACCAAAATTCAAAAACAACACTTTATACTCTACTAAAGGGACCCTTTTACTGCAATCTGACCTGGCAGAATATTAGCAGTTATGTAGTAATAGTTTTCTGGTTCTACGCAAAATCATACCAAAACGCTATATCGGCACGGCTTTTTTGGAAGTGAAAGAAAGAAAGTATACTTCATTGCAAACCAAAAAACACAGAAAACTAAATAAAACTACACATTAAAATTAAGTTTTACAATTGACAGCCATAGCGCTCATAAGCGATATCTGCCAGGCAACCAAACTGTAGAGGACATAAAAAGAGACAGATGGGTTTTAAAATAACATATATACATACGTAAATATATAAATACATTCTTATGAATATAAAAACACACAATACAAAGAGGTCTAATAAGAGAAAAAGACAGGTAAATGCCAACAGACGCCATGGCTGAAGGCTCTGATACTATTTCTGAGATGAATTTATTAATATGATAATAGCTAAAAGTTCTTAAAGTAGTCCATTTAATCGAAATCTTGGGTTTTGCCTTTACAAGTTAACAATATGACCCTCAAACATCCTACTTGGCTATACCGTCATTAGAGGCATTAGGGACAAGATATTTTAGCTATTTTATCCTATCTCGGGTACCCTAATTTTGATGGGTTGACCCAAACATGGAGATTTGTTATGAAGGTCTCTTAAGTTCTAAACGATAATAGAATACACCCTTCATCATAAATACGTATTGTAGACGTCAAATTTCACACAAGTTAAGTTTTGTTTTGTGTTGCATGTTATAAATTATATTTTGATGATTAAAGCAAGTGTCAAACATAATGAGGATTATATTTTGCAATCTATACTAATAATAATCTATGCATCTATATGTATGCAAACGAATAACAAAGCTAATGCGTTTTTTTTGTTTCAGTGCGCGTTCTAGAAATACCAGTTAGATTTTAAAGATCTTTATAAGTATTTCCATCTTCTTCTTCTCAGTATTCAGTATTCAGTATTTCCATATCTCAAATATGGCTCTTACAATGTCATGCGACCTTTACAGGATCTGAGTAGTCGGAAAAAAGCCACGCATTACTAGTCACCACACTGCTGATGACATTTATTGACTGAGTTTAACATGCATCAGTACCTTTTGTCACATATAGATTAGATAATTCGTCTTTATAACTAAATTTTATAGTAGACACGATGTTATCAAATACTGATGCCCAATCATAAATCACTTTAATGTTGTTTCTGAACTTAAAGTATTGTGGATATTTACTGCAGAAGTTTTTAGAATAAATTACTTTTTTATTATTTTTGTTGAGCACAGATTATAACGGATGTTAAACTTTTTGAAATCCCAAATAAAATCCCCTTGTGATTTCCTCGAGCGCTGCTGTAGAAAACTTTATTTGTCAAGTCCGTTAATAAATAAATTAAATGAAAAGGTTTAAGTTATAGGGTTTCAAATGCGTGACACATTTCTTTACATTCAATAAGTGGATGCTTCAGCGATGGATATATCCGTCTATCTTAATCATTTTATCAATATATTTAAAAAGATTGCTTTTTGTTTTATATACTACTGCTCCTGGTTATGGTATCTCAGTTTATATATCCAAAGGTCGCCACTGACTTATAAATATTAAAAATACATTAACATTCCGGCTAAGTTTGTTGTGGGCTTCTTCTTAGACTTTGGCGTCATCGGAACTCTCCTAGCTTAAGTTTTAAGTTATCACTTCACAATAATGTGAAGAATTATTGAATTTGAATTCTGAACTTATGACTCATTATCATCATTGATTATTAAGAAAGACATTTTTATAATTCCACTAGTGAATCGTTGCGACTACAAATCTTATACCTAAACAATGAACTTGGGTTCAATGTGAAGTAGAAACGATCTATTCTATAACACCCACGCAGAAAGCAGAAAAACCAGGTCAACTGGAAGAAAATGGCATATTTGCCTTGCTAAGTCTAAAGTCCCTGTAGCGGTCACCACATCACCAAACTAGATGGCGCCACAAAATCCTGCATCGCGCTTGCGAAATGTTCACAAAAATTTACTATATATACAACTTCCAAAGATACATGTTCGAACCTCGGTCCCCGAGCACGATCAACCGCTCGGAAGAAGATCTTTCTATAGAGCGTATCACCATAGCTCCCGTACAGTTTCCAATTAAACTAACAAAACATGAAAATAAGCTAAACTAAAAATTAAAGAAATAAAACCATCTGTTTTTCATTCATATAAAAATTGGCAAAAATTACTGAATTTAATGTTACCATAATAATAAGTACTGAAAATAGAGAAAGACATTCGAAATAATAATATTTCCTCATTGTACTCATAGGTAAATTAAATTGATTCTATTTACTAATTTCAGTTTTAAAGGTTAAGGTATAATCTTTAGACAGTTGCAATTACTTTTACAAAAGCCAATGTCATAAAATTATATTTTGAACAAATTGTGGCATGTTTTTAAACCACAAGTAATATTTACATCAAAGGTTTATATTAAATTCTGTAAGGGTTGGACCCTTTTAAGTTAATTTCTTAAATTGAGTAAAAACAGACTACAGTTTGTGCTGTTTTCACATTAGTTGAGCAGTATGCCAGAGCTCTACAGAGAAAATATTCCTTATTCATGTAATCTTCAAAATTTAATTACCGGGGAATCGATCCCAGGACCTAGTCAGTGATTTTTAGTCGAACATGGTATTAAACAACGTGTCACCGAATTACGAAATACAGTTGAAGGTTGTATAAGTATATTTCATACGTAATCACGGTGTAGGAATATTAAATCTTATTTTTTTTTATATTATAAAAAACTTTTTTTTTTTTAAATACTATTTAAAACATTCTAAGTGTTCACGTTATTGAAAATAAATGACCGAAACGCGCATAGTACCTACTCTAAGCGACGCTCACCTGATAAAGTGACAGGAGTCACTTGATTTTAATTTTGTAAGCGATGTTAGGGCTGTATCTGATTTCTTTCAGTAAAAACTCACACTTCACGATTTACAAGGGGTATCGTACTGGAACGCTGAATTGTTTGGCGGCATGTGTTTGTTGGTAGGGTGGTTAGTAGTGCCACGGCCGAAGCCTCCCTCACCGGACAAGACAAGTAAAAATTTAGATATTTTTATCCCGAATTGGTCCCCAAGCTGTGGAAATCCTGAGGTTGAGATCATGATGAAAATATAAATTATAAAATTGTCAAGTTTGTTAGTGTTGCTAAAAATAAAAAAATATTAAGGCGTACGTTTTATTAAGCGTAACTGAACTAAGCAAAGTCCTTTTCTTGATGTGAAAGTATTATTTTTGAAGAAAAAATATTGTTGGAACACAATCCCACCCTCAGCGGAAACATAATAGATCGTAAATCATACACTACAAAAATATTATTTAGCTTAGGGATTCGAGATTCTGTGTATTTTGTGAAAATAATTCGAGCAACATTTCCATAGGTATGTACTTTTGAACTCACTAGATATGTGGCTTATTACAAAAAAAACTGATTTTACAAGGATCTCGTCAACCTATGCTTTTTAATGACCCACTCCTGAGGACAGGGAGAGATCCCTCATAGGAGAGAGCGTTGTAGAGCAAATATCCACCACGCTGTCCCAATGTGGGATGGCGGGATCTTATCATGGATTGTATAAATTATTTGCCCGGTTCTTTGGGACTTCAGCTTCGTAACTCGATGAGCTTTGTCGGTAACTCTAGTTATTTTATGGATCTACTAATTTCTAATCACATGTTAATTCTTGATCGCTCGCTGAGTGCCTCTGGGCAAACTTATACCAGAGACCCATCATTGTCAATTATGTATCACGACGCACTATTTAAAAATTTTGATCTCTAGGCCTTAATGGCAGGACGAAAGTATGTCATCAGTTAGTTAGTTAAGGTTATCAGGTAATAGGTGTGGTAACTCTGAACTCTCCTAATGACGACTTCACTTGCAAGTACATCCATTTCCAGCAACAAACTTTAAATTCCCACCAAGCGAACGCTCGATATTTTTATTTTATTTATTTCGCATACGTACGAATATAAAATCAGTTGAATTCCTTCAGCGGGGTTGAAGCATCGTAGAGAATTTTTCAAGTATGAAATATGTTTGAATAATGTTTTATATTTTAACGCGTTCCTTTTTTATATTATATGTTAAAAAGTGAAAAGAAGAGATAATGATTTTCTCTAGGTGCTCCACAAAGATTTTGATTATATAAGCGTCCAATAACTTTATTATCTGTTTTTTTTTGTTCATAACTCGTATTTAAAAATTACTCTAACTCTACTATTATTCTATATAATTTTCGCAGTATTGTGTGTCATCTGTTTATGTTCGCATTTTAGGTACTAATTTAGTTCTGCTTGTAATCAGTGAAAGGTTTAATACAGTTATTTTAGACTAATTAAGTTATGTACATGTGCCAGTCTTTCACAATTATCCAAAATGAACATAATTGTTTTATGCTCCGTAAATTATTCTCATTTACCAGCGACAATTCATGAAACGCTTGACTCTATTTACTTTAACAGTCCCAAATGTAAATTTGTTACATTTAAATCATACCACAAACGAACATTTCCATAATAGGGTCTGAGTAATTAATTTTTACTCTACCTCCGCAAGCATGTGGTAAAAACAAATCGTTTAAACACGTTTTCTCTCCTTTTTGAAATATGAGTACACACTTTAAATGAAGTCCGCTTAGTAATGATATATGGCGCTTCAAGAAGTTTTTTCTAGATACATTGTTATTTATTGACTCACTGCGAAACACTACCTTTTCTCTCTTAGAGGATAGAAGTATAAGACTGGTAATCACCATGCTGCTCTAATAGTGACTGGCGAGATTCAATAACAAAGTCCAAATATTCTGTTTACATTGACCCCGAAATTGACTTATGTTATGGTAATAAGAACAGTGTACGTCGTAACTTAGTACATAAACTGTTGCATGCTAGGTAAACTTAATATTTAGTTACAGTTTGCTGCATTTTTACTGGGCTCTATCCTTGTTTATAAAAGACTTATCTGTGGAAACCTGTTATTAGTTTTAAGTCAACCAATTTCTTAACTATTTAGTATCTACAACTGTTGGTTTTCCAATTAAAGAAAAATAAATAAATAAAGTAAATAGCTATTTATCTATTATTCATCATCACATCAACCCATTACCGGTCCACTATAGAGCACGGGTCTCCTTCCACAATGAAAAGGGGTTAAGGCCGTAGTCCACCACGCTGACCCGGTGGGGATTGGTGGACTTCACACTTGAGAACTTTATGGAGAACTCTCAGGCATGCAGGTTTCCTCACGATGTTTTCCTTCACCGTTGAAGCAAGTGATATTTTAATTAAAAACGCACATAACTTAGAAAAGTTAGAGGTGCGTGCTGGGATCCGAACTCGGTCTCCCGAAAGTATAGTCGAACTCCTACCCAATGCGCTATCACCACTTCGATATCTATTATTACATAATATTAATGTTAATGTCGAGATAAATATAGAAAAATAAAATTGGAATATCGGTGGGCTTCCTATCAAGTTATTTAATACATACCCGTAATTAGTTTCTTAATGATTCTAAAATAATGAACACCGATCGAGATATTAAAATTTATAGATATTATAGCTTATATTGAACATTCTACACACAATCCTCATCCAAATGATATCGTCTTGAGCACGTGCCAGCTGTGGGAAGCTTATAGACTAAGATTGATGTCTATTATGATTTTGACATATTTTAAGTTAATTTCCGAAATGCCTTTTGTTTGTTTCACAGGTATTACAGGGTTAAATCTAATCTAAACTATCGATGGAACCGACAAGATTCAAACATGCATCTCTTCAGCTATCGTAACCATCGCGTTTTGAACAATCACAACCACTGACTTAAACTTAAATGAATATTTTTAATAAATTAACAGAATTTCATATTCCTGTCTTAAAGAAGAGCATAAAATATTGCTTTTATATTGTTCTTCTTCAAGATAGATTAAGGGCGTGAAGATAACTGGAATCTCGAATAAAATTCCCTTGCGATTATCTCAAGCGTTGCAGAGCACATTTTATTTGCAAAGTTAATATATTATCTTGTAAAACAATGGCGTCTAACGTTTTCTGTGAAAAGATAATGGCACAGGCATACTCTGAGAAAAACAACTTAATGACAGTGTGAAACCGTGTAAGAAGCTATAAATGTCAGCGTGAACATCGCATTTACTGATGCTGAAATTGAGGTAAATATCGAAACTGCAGTGCTCTCTACATTGAGTTCAAGTCATCGATCCAAAATTTGGCACCGTTGTATGCTTTTCTCGCGGCTTCTTTGAGGGTAGGATGGTCCACCAGTCCAGTCCAAAGAAAATTCTGATATTATAATTAACCCAAAGTTATGCTGTAAATTACATAAGTTACCTCAACAATTTAAATATCACTTGCTTAACAGCAGGAAAACATTGTGAACCTGCATGCCTGAGACTTCTCCGTAATGTTCTCGATAGCGTGTGAAGTCTACAAATCGCCACTTAGCCAGCGTTGTGGAGCCTACTAGAGTCCTATGGCCTAAACCCTTCTAATACTGAAAGGAGACCCGTCCCCTGTAGTGGGACTATAATGGATTGATGATGTCTATGATAATGACCTCATTAAATGAAAATAAAAGAAAGAAATAAAGAAAAATCGTATTTATTGTCACACATTTGTGTAAAATGTTACATTTGTGTCATAAAATCGTTAAAGTATTACTAATTAATAAAAATGAAAAACTAAAAATCTA
Source organism: Pararge aegeria (assembly GCF_905163445.1). Lineage (NCBI taxonomy): Eukaryota > Metazoa > Arthropoda > Insecta > Lepidoptera > Nymphalidae > Pararge > Pararge aegeria. The sequence continues at coordinate 7,032,379 of NC_053194.1, forward strand.
AAATCTAAAATTAATCTAAAATCAAAAAAAAAATTAAAATCAAAAGTAATGTGAGTGTCTTTAGTGTGCATAAAGGAAAAATTATATAAAAGTATTAAAAGGTGTGAAAAGTAATAATTTGTTATTCTCCCAATTATGAGATCACAGAGCACACCACTGCACTAGAAGCGCAAACGAGTTGTGACCTAACACGGAATCGAACCAGTACTTCATGATTCGCAGTTGAAATACAACAACTAGAACAATGAGGCCATTAGTGATTAGAACCCGTTCATTATCGACCAACAGGAGTTAAATTCTACTCTAGTAACGTTAGCTGTTATTTAATTAAAGTAGAAAATCCTGACACTTTAATCAGATCCAAGGGCTCTAAAGGGTAAGACGAATTAAAGGAGGTAATACCTTAACTTCAAGTAAAAATAATGCCATCCTTAACTTTTTAAAGCCATTATTTTTTTAAGCTCATTATTATATCGAAAAATTGTTCCATGTATAATCTATTTTTGTAAGACTGCCCACAAGTGTGGTATTCCGGGTTCATGTATGAATATCTATAAGACTCACGCATAAACTCACCATATGTATTCGTGCAAAAAGTATGAACGTACCTCGGTGAGCTTAAGTTAAGCTACGTCTATATACGCCCACAATACTGAAAACTGATAATTGGTATGACCATTTAAGCAGTTATTTTTTTTACGTGACAACGTCTTATAATTTGATGGAGCCGGCTGCACGCACGAAAAAACATAACAACATGCGGCGTTACCTCGCTTTGAGGTGTTCCATTTAAGACTTGAAGTGCAAGCGAGAGGGCAAGAGAAACAATCGGCATCCGCGCTCGGCAGCGTTCGACATCTGACTCTCACTTACTTGAGTGAGCGATGCGTCCACGTGGACAGCTGCTATACAATAATACATTTACATGTTTTCGTCAAGTATGAAGTGCAGTGAAAAGTGAATGTGGTGTCAATTGTTTATAGAAACTATGTTTATTGTACAAAATATCTATCAAAGAAATAAAATTTAAATTTTCTTTTGAAAAATGCAACCATTCCATCAGTATTCTCTTATGACGTTGTCACGTTTAACTATCGTCAGTAAACCGAATTTACAGACAATCGATTTTTTTATTACGTACCAGTACTTATACGTAAAAATCACGTGGCTAGAACTTCGGTTTCAATTTCAGGGCCGAGTTCGAATCCCAGCACGCACCTCTAACTTTTTTTAGTTATGTGCGTCTTAGGCAATTAGAATATCACTTGCTTCAACGGTGAAGGAAAACATAGTGAGAAAACCAGCACGCCTGAGAGCTCTACATAATGCTTTCAAAGGCATGAGGAGTCCACCAATCCGCACTGGACAAGCGTGGTGAACTACGGCCTAAACCCTTCTCTTCGTGAGAGGGGACCCGTGCCCTGTAGTGGCCCGGTAATGGGTTGATATGATTTTGATGACATGTAAAAACGTATAGCGACCATAATGTTCTATACATTATGGTCGTTATACGTCAATCGAATGACCAAATTATGTCTTTCTATACTTTTCTTACTTCTCTCTGTTAATCAGAATTCCTCTACTAACTTCATTATTTGATCTGAAGATTTTAGATTCGTTTTATTATTGAGATCTTGTGGGCAAAAATATTGAGAAGTTTACAGGTTTCTCTGTTAAAAATGAAGCAGCGTGCTTTTAAATGTCACTCACTCTCATTGTTAACAACAATGTGAATTTGAAACACAAAATGCGTGTTTATAAATAACATAAGAACCAGTAGAACCTTAGGTAAAAGTAATAAATATAGTAAAGTAGTGAATAATTTATTTATCAGCCTTCAATATTATTGTCTTCATTATTTCGGATATAAATCATTTTACCGAACCTTTCAACTAAAGTGCCAGGAGCCAAAGAAAAGTTAAACCAATTATACTCCAAGAGGAGAAATATAACACGAAAATTGTGGAAGTAACGAAGCTTAAAATTGGCTGATATTACCGGTAGGTACTTTATTTTGACAAAGGTATTGAATTTATACTTTAAGTCATCTTGCACTTTTAACTATTTATTTATGTTGCCTTGTTTGTTTTTGTTCTCGGAATATTTTTCCAGTTTCTGTATGTATTGCATCATGGGTGGCTGGTTAATTTACAGGCTCTTGACTTTCTAACTTACATTGAGCACGTTAGGCAGTAGTGGTATTTACAGGGACATTAATTATACTTATGAATCAGAAAGATGAATCAAATGTATGTTGCTTCGTTGTGGTCAACGGGTCACCTACTCAGCTCTGTGCCGCAGTAACTGCCAAGGAATACTGCAAAGCTGATTTTCAGTAGGGACCAAAGGTCACGGGTTTTCGCGGACAGTGAAATGGTCTGGACGTAGTGTTTGTATACTCTATGGGTAAATTATTGATAAATAACAAATATAATACAAACACTACGTCCTTATAACTTAACAATAATTACAAATATAAATGTAGGTCTACAAAATAATAACAAAAAAAAAAAACGACAAATACTACATATTAAACTACTACTAACCGTAGGGCATAGAGCACAGACTATACTAAGTTAACACTAATTTGTTTTCCACGTTTTCGCCACGTCTGTCACCAGTGATCATTGCCATGATTGCCACGTATTAAGTTTAATTTTGAATGAAATAGGAAAGAAGAAAAGAAAGAAAAATCCTCGATTTTAATTATAAGTATTCATGCCAGACGTCAATCAATAGAACATATATAACAGTTCACTGCTGGACTAAAGGTTTCTTCCCACAAGGAGCGTTTGCCTATAATGACCACGCCAGGCAGGCATGTTTACTATCGCAGTATATGGTAGTAGTAGCACAGAGGACGCAGCTGTCCATTCTCCGACAATTCCCTTAGTCGCCTCGTACGACACCCGCGAGAAAAAGAGGGTAGCTGGCAAGTGTATACTAATCTGCCGTCACCCCAACGCACTTAATACCAAACGTAAGCGTAAAAGTTTTATTTATACAGTGTTGCAAAAACTACATGATAATCGACCAAGTAACCCCGTCGTTAACTAAAACCGTACAATATATCAAAGAACCTTTATATTATTATTCATGCAAAAAACCACATCAAAATCGGTCTACCAGTTTCAAAGCTACGGTGGTAAATACATGCAGTCAGTCGGAGTGGCCAAACTTATAAAACGTCTTTTTGCGACAGAGATTTAAAAATTTTACTTTGTGTAATACGAATACTTAACATAATTTTAACTAAAGTAGAAAGTTTATAAAACACTCCTGAAATTGTAATACCAAACGGGTAACTTTTATAAAAGAAGACTTAAAAACAAGGTGACCTTTTTCGCGCCTTTTTCATACAAAAATTGTGTAATTTCAACGTAAACAGAACTGAAAAGCCCTTACAAAAAGCCCAGCTTTCAAACCATTAGTCAAAATTCAGCATTAATTATACAAAATGAATATCAGAATTGAGTTTTTTTACAAGCTTTTATTTAGTTCCACAGTCTCCGTACTCGTCTGTCTGTTATGAAGTTTTGAATGAATAATTTGTAAATGGATAACAATGCAACATTGTTATGTCTTTATTGAATCAAAAAGCTAAAAATCTAAAATTTGATGATGTTATTATAGTCATGTAGTTGTTTTATATAACAGTCGAAAAATGTTAATCATCAAGCTTTTTAATATAGAATAGTTAACTAAGTTTACTTTTGTTTATTAAAAAAAAAAATTACGATACTAATTGTGTAATTTCACAATTAACGAAGATGAATCAAAAAATAAACCCATTTGTAAAAAAAACGGGAATTTAAACTTTTTTGTACAACTATGGAGACGAAAGAGGTTTTTTTTGGATTCAATTAATTAGAAACACTTGTCTGGGTATAAAAAAGTATTGGAAAGTAAAATAAAATGGAAATTACAAAGGTATTTAAAAATATTATTTTTGATTCGAGCATCTGTTCGCAGTTTAAGTTTAGATATTGTGCTAAATTATAAAAGGATATAAATAAATCAGAAAAGGGTTTTTTGTAATTTCAATGATGATGTTAATGAATGAATGAATGAATGAATACACTTTTATTGTATACCAAAGAAAAAAAGTAGTTACAGAGATATAAATACATATCAAGAGAGTACAATTTGGTGGCCTTATCGCTACATAGCGATATCTTCCAGGCAACCAATGGCGTAAAAGGAAAAAACATAGAAAAGAGGTAGGTGGTGCAATAAATAATATTTAAAATTATACAAATATATAAATAAAATATATATATTATACATATATCTATATAAATATAACTATAATATATATATATATATATATATATATAAATATATTACTTAATTAACGTTAATGTAACGTTGTTTAAATTAGTTTTTCGTAATAAATTTTATGGTGTAAATGCCAAACAAGATAATTATTGCTGATAACATAGTGACTATTCTCTAAGAAGGCTGTACTCAGTGGTATGTATCGGAACGGTAAGGTGTCAGTCATTTCACTGCTAAGCGGACCTCGACTAGGTTTCAAGTAACCAGTTCTTCGAAAAGAAGACCGAGATAAGAGATGATCGATATATTTTGAGCCAAGTTTTCTAAAATCGGAAGTCTACCAGAAAAAATATCAAAAACAATCTTGTAGATGTTAAAAAGGTGAGTGTTAGCGTATGACTTATGAGTAGACTGCTAGAAGCCGATATACACAGTCGGAGACCGGCGAACTCCCCAGGAACTTCAAAAAAACCTCGCCCAAAGCATGCCACGAAGTATTGCAGCAGTTATTTCAGCCACACTATAGAAAACTATTATTTTTTTAGTAAATAAAGGTGTTATCAATTGGAGTTATCCTTTTTTTATATTATTACGTCTTCATTTGTACTTATTCAAAGTAAGTTTAATATACGATTTGATCACTTTGGATTGTGGAGAGTTTTTCAAAAATCTAATCACTATAACTCTATGAATTTTCACATAATATGAAAATGGCCATACAGTAAACATAATCTAGAACTTTAAAAAATATATAATTACAAGTGCCGTTCGGGATAAAGCAAAAATTCTATCGGTACCTCTTAGGTACTACAGTATGGCTATGCATTTAACGGTGGAATAAATAAACTCAAATACATACCTACATAAACGGTGAAAACATTAAACTTCTGTTTTTGGCAGTTTTAGGCAGTTATTTAACTTTAAAGATTAATTGAAATTTAAGTTACATTTATTTTAAGTAGGTAAAATATAATTTTTATTAATACATAACTATAACCTAAAATAAACTATTTAAAAACTAAATAAAATCTAAAACGTCCTCGAAACCACCGCAGCGAGGCACAGTTCCCAAGATGCTGGCAGCATTGCCCCTTTGGATGGCCAAACTAATTCGTTGGCCAAGGTAACTGCCCGCTCTAGGATCACCGGTAGACTCGATAACCCTTTTCGATAATTCTTTGAAAAGGGCTCTTGCCTCCGGACCCCACGGTCCCAAAGTCTCTACTCCAAAAGGCACAAAAATGAAGCTGCTATCCAGGTTTTCATATTTACGCCTCTTGGCCTGCTCGGCACTGGAAGCAGCCGCACCTACCATTGACGAAGTGGCCTGGGTGTGTGATGCAGCTAGGGTATCAACACAAGTTGCATCCCACAGAAGTGACCTTCCAAGCCTCTAAGGTATGAGCGTCATACCATCAGGTCTCTTGCCATCGCTCCGCGCCAAACCAATAGGTTCTAATACAGCTGGTACGTGAGCGGTAGCTAGAGAACGTCGGATGATGTCGTTGATGGTGCTATGGCGAGAGAAGCGACCAGCGCTTCTTGAACAGGAGAGTCCATGGTGACCGTAGGTGTCAACGCTGTCACCGCAGTGGCATCGATGAGGCTGAATTATAGAGGCGCCAAGCCTAAGACCAATCACCACCGATAGAGTGGTGTGGTCTAACATAGTGCCCAGGTTACCTGAAGGGAGTGCATGTAGCCAGTAGCCGGACTCCTTAGCAAAGTAAGTAAGTAGGTCAACTTTATAAGGACTTGAGAAGAGTCAAATCCGTCTGTTTGCAGTGAACTACCACCGTTTCAGAAGGCGTATTCTGCCAATATAATTGAAATAATAATAATAATTCTAGCCAGCAAGAAACTCAGCAGTTGCTCTTTTCCAACGTCAACATTTACATTCATTTTCCATCTTATGGGAGGCGAGAGTGGAGCTGACTGCTTCCAAAGTATCACGAGGTAGCTGAAGAAATTCATCCCTTGTATAGTAACCTCGCTGTAATAAACGTACGTAAATGTGTTTTACACATTGTTGGAACTTATCCATAGCTAGGTCCCGAATTACCTTCAGAATCATATTTTAAAAGCATATGCAAAGCATGCCACGAAGGATGGCAGCAGTTATTTCAGCCAGAGGCCACTATCGATATATTTTTTTATATTTTTTGTTACTTTTAGTAAATAAATGAGAAAGTCAATTGAAGTTATTGTATTTTTTGGTCAAAATGTGTAATTGCCTAAAAATCACAACAAACTAGACTTAATTACCAAACAGAATTGTTTGAATTCATTGCATCAAATCCCTTTTACTTCTGTTAACACTTAAAGTACAAAGGAGTTTATATGTTACCTTTAATGTGATAACTACATTCATGAACTAAAAACTTAAGTTTATTTTACGATGAGTTGCTTAAAAAACTAATATAAATTCGAGATTAATAGAGTTTGATACGAATTTCATAAGAGCAAGACCTTAGAAGCAAAACCTTACGTTAATCGAAGATTTGATTTATATAAAATTTAAGGTATCCATGAAAAATAAGCCAAAACCTTTTATTATAACATGAACTGAACGAACCCAGAATACTATGTTTCTTTTTTCTAATCCCTTAAAAAGTTGGTGACATTACTAAACGAAAACTCACCAAAATAAAAATCTAAATCGCTGAATTTTTCAAACAAAACTTAATTAAAAAACAAGCACCCTTCACTCACCGTTATCCGTCAACTCTGTCAAAATTCATGGTGATATAGTTATAGCACAGACAACTCGGAAATCCTGACTGAAAAAAAATTGTCGGCACATGGGAAAATTTGAACCCTAAAAATTAACTTCGACTTCAATGTTCACAATCAGCACTGTAAAGTTTCAAGCTCGAAGGTTTTTATGTAATGAAATGTTCACAGCATTTTCGTACTGTAGCGAGATAGTTCAATTTGAATCACCGTGCGCGTCCATCCTCGACTAACGCTGGAACACGACTGGAGTCTTAAGTTGGAAGTTGATAAAATATTACACGCTCCCACAGGCTGAAATTCGTGAATATATTTCAGCCGCTCTTATTTAATTTTCCGAACGTTATTTCTGGTTTTCAAGTTTTGGGAGTGACACAGTTTGTTGATTTTGAAATCGATATTAATCATCAGTCTCCAAGTTGCCGTAAAGTTTATGCAGAATAATGAATAATTATAAGTTTGCTTTTTAGTTCTTAATTGAAAATATCAAAGTCGAATTACTTTTAAGTATAGATACTTCATTAACTTAATTTTAATCTCAAACAATTATTATCTTAGAACAATCATCTGCAAACAGTCGAAAGATAGAATATAATAAATATTGTAGTAGAATTATCACACTTCAAGCGTGATTCACAACAAAAATAAAGTTGAAAACCAACATTCGAAAGCGAGACTATCGGATTTGAAAGGCTGCCAAGTTATAAAATGAGAGATCCTTATTTTTTTATTATATTTATTCAACTTATAGTCGTATTCAATGTAATATAAGAATACTAGAGCAGGCCGCGGCTTCGACCGCGTATAGCATTTGAGTGCGTGCTATGTTAGATTTCCTTGCGTGAAAGAATGATCAACAAAAGGACACACTTGCTCATTTGCACAATAAGTATTGGTTTCTTGTATTACAATATACTATTAAAGCCCGTTCATAAATTTCAGCATGAGTACTTTTTAACAGAACTTTGCGCTTCAGATACCTACGTCTCAGAAACTGTAATGAATCACAATAAATAACCTTTGTCATTCTCCAGCGATCATAGCCTAGTGGTTAGGGCATCGGCTACCTTTTCGGGGGGCCGAGTTCGAATTTCAACACGCACATCTACTTTTCTAAGTTATGTGCAAATGTTATATATATGTGTTTAAAGCAATTATAATATCACTTGATTTAAAGGTAAAGGAAAACATCGCCAGGAAGTCTGAATGCCTGAGACTATGGCCTAAACCCTTTTAATTGTGGGAGGAGACCCATGCCCTGTAGTGGGCTGGTAATTGGTTGATATGATGATGATGATGATAATGATGATAATAGGTAGGTACTATTATTATTATTATTATTATTATTACTGTTACTATTATTGCTAGGTACTTATTCCTAAGCAATTGTGGTTAATGTTATCCTATTATATGTATAACCAAGTTTGTTTACCTTGAAAAGCTAATAAATAAATAAATAATGATGATGATGAAAGCATTCTCCAGCTCCTTACCTTTTTAATGTAATAACATCAAGTCGATCTTTAGCTCTATAGGCCTAACTTTAAATAGTCCATTTTTTTAAAGTTTTTAGGGTATTTGTTAAGTAATAGCTACGTTGCTACCACCCAGAGAAAACGCGGGTTAAACTATCGGGCACAGCTAATTCAAATTTTATGAGAGGTGGTATCACTAAAATATTTTGCGCCCATCGAAATCACCTCTTATCAAGGTCAGGCTGTGGCTTCATGTAGCGTCTTTTAAAACAATTCCATAATTGCCACTTCTAAAAGCAAAAATCAAGAGAAAGGAGGGAAAAATTTCTTTTGATCTTAGACACTTACATCAAGTAATGGAACATCAAAAAAACAACGGCTTTCTTTAAATAATGAACGATTTTGCTTCACCACAAGTTCTTAACGATTGTTCTATTTCTTTTATATGCATACTTATATTATAAATGCGATAATGTACCTGCTTGTTTATTACCTCGTTACCTTAGTAAGTGTTGCTCAACGGCTGCACCGATCTTGATGAAATATGGCGCAGAGATAGTTGACAACCCACAGAAGGAAATAGAATACTTTAACCGCTTTATTCTTGATTCTTAAAATAAGGGGCTAAAGTCGCGGGCATAAGCTAGTACTACTTATTAAACCCATTTCTGGAAATCCAATAAGCACTAAGTATTATACCTACGTATATCCAGTAAAAAGTAAGTAAATGTGTGTGGTGTAACATGTGACAAGTATTAAACGCCCACTCTCCCTTTTCTATGAATGACTAAGTAAATACGAACAGACGGTCGATAGAATTATTGTTAAATTATAAAAAAAAAATGGTAAATAAGTTTCATGTCGTATTCTCATGAGTGGAATCAGCTTTTTTATAGATATAATTGATGGACCAGGTAGATGGTCTTTTTTAATAAGTGGAAAACCACCGGATATATACTTCGCAGGAATATAAGGAGGTCGTCACATAAAGTGTGACCTGAGGCAATGAAGCGTCATCATGGCAACCCATTACCGGGCCACTACACACAAGGAAAGTTTATGCAGTAGTCAACCAAGCTGGCCCAGTGCGGATTGGTATTAAGCCTCATGTGTCATTAATTACAGCGGCACCCACGCCCTTTTGGTCGAAACACACTCAATTAATTGACACACACAGTCAATAGTGCTTGGTGGTAGAAATAAGCTACGCCTTAAGCTAAGCCTTCCGCTACTAAGAACTGGTGGTAGAGCAAGTGAAATCAAACAGACGTTACGTTTTAAAAGTAGAGTATCAAAGGTATGCCTACTGGTACACTGGATAAGTGCAGGTACTTAAATTTGTTGTTAATGTTTTGGAAAATGATTCTTCTTCACCTGTAATGAGTAAGATAGTATGCCTAAAAAAATCAATACAGCAAATACACTGGTTCACAAATAAGCCTTATTTAATCCGTTTTGCACACACTTTTGTACGGCCACTGACATGTAATTTGTAATGTGGTACCCCCTTGAATAATGGGAAAAGTTGAAAGAGTAGGGAAATTAAACTGTCCAAATTCAGTGCGTAAATTAATTATGCGGAGTAAATCCCCGATCTGAGGTTATATTTCGAAATTTAATTGGATCGACCTTATATTTGAATTTTTGACCTTTTTGACTTGGTGTGAGCCGCGACTATTATCATATCCTCTTTTGGCACTATAAACTTTAGTTCTCAGAATACTTAAATACACTAAACGGGCAATAAAGAGAGCTAGGCTTTGAGTATCTCTAAGTGACAACTTCAGAAAATGAGCACATCTGTAGAAGGACTAAGGTTACCGGAAGGCCTGATGAAGTTTGGGTCCCGAGGTGCCCAAGTGACTACCCTGCAGAGGCGCAATGTTGGTAGAACCCTCGTAATGGAAACGGCAACAAGCGATTCGAAGAATTTCTCCTGGAGACATTTTTACTTTGCTAATGTCTATTATGTACTACACTACGATAATATATACATCACTATCTAGCCTCAAAGTAAGCCTAGCTTGTGTTATGGGTACTAACATGAATGATGAATATTTATGAATAATATACATATGTTTTTATAATATACAGATAAACACCCAGACACTGAAAAACAATAATGTTCATAACATTTTTCAGTCGTGGAAAACGAACCAATCGGCCGTCATCCTCAAACCCACTGTACTCAAATCCAAAATTGCTGCCCAAATGTGTAAAATGAACAGTGGTAATTTTACAACTTTTAGAGTTAAGCGGGTTCACTGTAACGCTGTCTACACTCTTATACTTATCATAGTGCATTTATTAGTGGTTAAGAAAATTTTATCATTCACAAATAAAAAAACAAATTTTAAATTTCAATTTCAAATCTAAATACTGAGCAACGTAGCTATTATATATTCTTTGGTTATATATGTATATAAACAGTTATTTTCTTTAATAAATATCTATATATATATATATATATATATATATATATATTTATTTATATATAACCAAAAAAAAAGTAACAACTCACCTGAGTTTGTGGAAACCGTCACCTAAACAGAGCAACACTTCGCAGGACATGTAAGGAACATGTCAGGTGTGTGTGTTAATAAAATATGGCGGCGCTCCTCTCACTACTTCAAAGTAGTGTTCATATAATATGAATGACGTATTTTCAGAACCGGACATTTATTAATACGTAGATAGTTATTAATACTGGTGATTGCATCCGAGAGCTATAATTTTTGCCAGCTTAGAAACTGTAATCAAGCTTTAGTTATAGTTTTTAGTAGTGAAGTCAAAAGAATATGTTTAAGCGTGAAATATGGGTCCACTTATACGATATCGTATGCCCATCGTACACAGTAAAAACAAAATATTATGTTGAGCTATAAATTAAACATACGAGACCAGTCACACCCTTATAAGTCGTAATTAATAATTATTTTATGCAAATCAGTCTCTGTTAAGATAAGAGCCCCTAAGGATGCCAAGCGAAGACTTAATGAGATTATGAATTAATAGGTTATTATTTATAATCTCCTCCCACGTTTATTTAAGTAAACTTTAGTATCCTGTGAACTTTTTATTAAGTAAGATATACTTTTGAACCTAGATTTATTAAGGCGCAACCACAAAATGAATCGGCATGACGCAACTATGACTGTGTCCAAACTATAACCTAAGCGGCTTTCACGTTTGCATTGACACAGATTTACACGTTAAAAGAACAGAAATACTTAGTAAATGTAGTAGGTGAACGACAAATCTGCTTGTAAGAAAGCCACTCCGCTCTCATCCCGCAGAAGATTTATTTTTTTAAAGGTTTTTAACAAACTGTTAATTGACTTTGAAAAAAGCAATCTGCTAAGTTACTTGTCGGCTTCGGTGGAGTCAGCTTTCCGAACCGGTGGTAGAGTCTCTAACAGACTGACTTGATGTTTCCAAAGTATAAACTAGGCCGAAAATAGGAAATAAATAAACTTTTCACCTTAAAAACTCCACGTTTTTAATTTCATGTCGACGATTTATAACTATCGCTATAGCTTGCCGTAGCAAACTTGCTGTGGCGTAGCTAGTATAAATTAGATTTGTACAAGCTACGCCCTTTGGCCGGCCCATTGGCGCAGTTTGCAGCGACCCTGCTTTCTGAGTCAAAGGCCGTGGGTTCGATTCCCACGACTGGAAAATGTTTGTGTGATGAACATTTATCTTTTTCAGTGGCTGGGTGTTTATCTGTATATTATAAGTATTTTATGTATATTATTCATAAAAATATTCATCAGTCATCGTAGTACCCGTAACACAAGCTACGCTTACTTTGGGTATGTGCACTCAACTTTGAATTAAAGTAAACAAAAATAAAATGTAAGTGGAACCAAAAAATAACATTATATATATGTATATATATATATATATATATATATAATATATAGCCTTAGCAATGTAAGCGCACAAAAATATTTTTGTTACGACATTACATTAATAATTTATGGATATTTTTTTTAACTCTAGTATTATATACCATTATATATACTACATGGAAAGCTTTTAATCTGCGTTAAAATCCGTTATGTAGTTGAAAAGGCCTAAGTGCACGGTCAGCTGGAGTTACTTTGTTTAATTATATGTAAAGCGGCTCTGTCTGCTCTTTTCCAAAATAACTTTCCTAAAACAGCAACCATTTTACTAGCTTACTTCTTAAAAGCAATCTTATTATAAAATAAAATATCATCAATTGTATACAAGCCTCGAAGATAGGTATATGAGTTTGAACACATCGTTTATACCTTAATTAACTTAGCATTCCAGAAAGTAAATCTATGAAAACATTGTAGTTAAGTTAGCAATTAATCGTTATTATGTCTAATTACTTGGAGTTACATTCCTTTATGTTAGAAGAAGAAATTAGTGTGCTGCATATTAACTTAAATGCCCTTTATACCTTTTAAGTCAAATAACTGGCAAATAAAAAACATTAAGACAAACCATTTTTAATTCCTGCAGCAAAAGGAGGGGTGTTATAAATTTAACCCGTGAATCTGTACAGTCATGACAAGTATGTCGTCCATTGTCATATTATACTACAGGCAAACAAATGAATAAACCCATTTTGATTCAGTTGTTTTTTTACGAAAGGCGACTGAGTCGATAGACTCACACACAAACTCGTACACTCAAAGTTCCACTCTATCAGTAACAGAGTAAGTTACCATACTACAAAATAGAGAGACTTGACTTTTAAAGTAGCCAAATTTATAAGCCCTTTCAAAAGTCCTACTAAGCCTATACTAATATAAAAAAATGCGAAAGTGTGTTTACTTGTGTGTTTGTTCGTTTGTTACCCATATTTGACTTAATTGGTAAACCAATCTTGTTGTAATTTTGCCCTCATTTAGCTTGTATCGTAGAGATGGACATAGATTAATCATATATAAATCCCGGAAAAGACAAGTAAAATTTACCCGGGATTGACATTAATTTTATTTCTTTACATATGCATGGCTTAACCGCTTCACTTATCTAGAATGAATGAACGAATGATTAAATGAATATCCTTTTATTCCCCACACCACAAAAATTACATAAAAAACGAAAAGTACAACAAAACAACGTATAAAATTTGGCAGCCTCATCTCAAAATGGCGATTTCTTCCAGACAACCGATGGAGAATTAAAACAAATGCAGAAAATAGGTGGTGCATGGATAAAAATACCCGTAGAAACATATTTCGTTACTTAAATAAATATATATATTATATACAAGAATACTTGTAACTAAATACAAAATAATAAAAGTTCTTATCTTTGTAAGCATCCTCGACACGGCTATAGGATATTTTTATCCTGGTAGGAAAGAGTTCCTACAGACCAAAATATAATATAATAGGTAACAAAATAAACGTGGATGAGGTTAAGGGCCGCCAAAGGAACCGTTTTGTCCCGTTCTGAAATTTTGGTACAAACAAACAAACTATTATTATGCAACTTTTCACCAAAATTAGTTAAGCCTATATATTCTTCAGGATGCAGGTTACGTATGTGCCAAATTTCAATAAGAGCGGCATAAAGGTTTAGCCGAAAATAGGTAACAAACAAACAAATCGACACACTTTTTAATTTATACTAGATTTCAGCTTGGATTCAATAATCCATCCGATGTACAGCGATGATTAAAAAGATTTTGATTAAAGGCTTCTAATAAAAACATAATAAAAAATAACAAAATACACCAATACAATATATAAATTTAATTTCAATATATTAATAGATACCTTTAAATTAATCACTTAAGCAAAAATAACTTCATAAGATCAACAATGGAAATGAAGTTGTTAATGGAATTTATGAATTTATTAAAGTCATTTCCTTTAGTTAGCTCGTTTGTAAATTTACTTTATTACAATTTCAATTCACCATAATCGAATTTTGCAGGCGTTGTGTCATTTGTTATTCGATTGTTGACCGAGTTTGTAGTTTTAAATAATGTTAGTATTCGTAATTGAAGTCTTCCCTGGCGCAGTGAAAAGCGTTGTGGTCTAATAAGCTGTTTCGATCCCAGGGGCAGTTAGAAAATTTATAATCTCTGAAAATTCTCTGGTCTGGTTCAGCCATGGCTAGTGACCTATACAAGAAATGGTCATAAATTAGTGGCATCTGCATATCGTCTGCGAAAGGTGCAGAAGTCATTTGTGGGATTGAGTATACGCTTTTATAATATGATTCCTAAGGTAATTTTGGACCTACCAATGCATAAGTTTAAATAATGTGTTAAAACACATTTATTACAGCGAGGTTATTATACGATTGATGAATTTCTTAATGACAAGGTTGCTTGGAAGCATCCGGCTCCGCTTTCATCTCTCACAAGATAGAAAAATGAATTTTAAAATGTAAAATGTAAATTACTGATATTGGAAAAGAGCAACTGCTGAGTTTCTTGCCGGCTTCTTCTAGGTAGAATCTGCCTTCCGAACCGTTGGTAGAATCACTACACACAGACAGACTTGACGTTTCAAAAGTGCTTATATTAGGCCTACTTGAAATAAATGAATTTTGAATTTTTTGAATTTTTTGAATTAGGGATGTAGGTTTAATATAACTGCAAAACCCCAAAAGATTAGCTCGAAACCAACTTATACTGCATCATCGCTCGCTCGCAGGTATGATTACGGTCAAAGGCCAACTTTAATACCTTTTTTATTATAACAAGCGGTAATATGACGATATAAAAAATGTGGCTGGACCAAACTGTATGCTAACCTAAAATCACAGGCAACGCTGGCTGTTTCTTGAGGTGGCTTTGACCTAGAAACAGGGTTTTTCATGAGATAACTTTTAAGTTTTTAAAGAAATTATTGTAAAAAAATTTAATTATACCATTAGTCGCCCACTACAGGGCACGGGTATCCTCCCACAATAAGAAGGGGTTAAGGCCGAAGTCCACCATGCTGGCCCAGTGCGGATTGGTGGACTCCACATAACAGAGTACATTATGTAGAACTCATGCAGGTTTCCTCAAGATTTTTTTCTTCACCGTCGAAGAAAGTGGTATTTTTAACTATTTAAAAAGCACATAGTTAAGAAAAGTTAGAGGTGCGTGCTGGGATTTGAACGTGCTCGGCCCCGCGAAAGTGAAGTCGAGCTTCTATCCACTGCGTTATCACCTTTATTTATTTCTTTATTGTACCTATGTCGTGTTAAAACAAAGGAAAATATCCAATTATACTTTTGTTGCAAATTTGTTAATGTTTGAAGAAATAAAAGGCTTTTTATTTATTTTATTTTTACCAAGCGGTGATAGCATAGGTGGCTCCGGCTTCCCTTTCGAGCGAGTTCTAGCCCCGGCACGTACCTCTGACTTTTCGGAGTTATGTACGCTTTAGCAGTTAAATATCACTTGCTATTACGGTGAAGGAAACCAGCGTGGTGCCAGCGTGTTGCCAGCATGGTGTACTAGGGCCTAATCCCTTCTCATTCTAAAAGGAGACCCGTGCTCTATAGAGGGTTGATGATGAGGATGATGTCTTCGCAGGGCATGCAAGGAACACGACCAAACAATTTATAGTAATGACTTGTCTTGGCCACAATAATAATACAGTTTTGGGACGAAATATTCACATCGTATTATCATCAACTTGTAGACATGTATTAAGAAAAGACATGTCTTTGATAAGCAACTTATATCTGAGTAGGGTATGGAATTAATCAACGTCCATAATGCAAGAAAGGTTATACGGGTTAATGTCAGACAACGTAAATAGGGCCTTAGAATTACGGTAAGACCAATTTCCTCGTTGGACTAACAGTTATGTTATCCGAATACAGATCAAGATGTACTAAGTTCTATTTCCGGGTCAGGCCAAATATTTTTGGGTATTTAATGGATTTTCCTATCAAGCAAGTTGTCAGTATGGATGACCTACCTAGAGCAGCCGTAAAAGGTCCCGGGGGTCGATCAACGACAGGCTGAATTTTCTCTGGTCTGGCTAGTTACCCTACCCACAAAAGACATGCTGCGTGCAGCCCTCATAAGCCACGCAATCATAGACAGTAGTTTTGTTACAAAGTGAAGTGGAAGCTTCTCTTGCATATTTCAATAAGTTCATATTAAAGTAAATTTACATAATGTTATCTAACAACGTTGTAGTTTTCAGGTAAAATAAAACAATCAATAAAAAAGAATTAATATGCATAATATATGTTAAACCGATCCCAGACCTCCATCATTATTATAAATGAAAAAAAGTATGTATAATATAATATTATTATTTAATAACACCAAGTGAAACATACGATTGACATGTGATTCAAGTTGTATTAAAAACAGTTACAAAAAAAATTTTTTTTTGTTTGTTGTGGCGTAAAAGTTTGTCCAGCTAAGGATGGAATAGAACATACATATTCAAAGCCTTTACACTATGAATCCAGATTCTCTTCATATAAAGTAGTGTAAACTATTTTTAAGGGATATTTTTGATATTTTTCTCAGTATTGCTTGGTATTGATATTGTGGAAAGAAAAGTGGTACCTGGAAATAAAATAACTTTAGATTAAATCTTAAATTAAATTGCCTTGTTGGTTTAATTGTTAGCATCATCAACTACGGATCACAAGGTCCTAGATTCGAATCAATCATCGGGCCAAAGATTGCTAGATATTGTATTTTTTTCTGAAAATTAATTTTCAGTACTAACCCGGAGTTAAGAAATAGAAAGTTTCAACCCCCGTGCCTGTGAAAACACGTTCAACCGTTTGTCCCGGATACTATCACACATAACTTGTACAAATAATCAAAAATTCAAAATTCAAAATTCAAAATTCATTTATTTCAAGTAGGCCTAATACAAGCACTTTTGAAACGTCAAGTCTGTCCGTGTGTAGTGACTCTACCACCGGTTCGGAAGGCAGATTCTACCGAGAAGAAGCCGGCAAGAAACTCAGCAGTTGCTCTTTTCCAACATCAAAAATTTACATTTTATATTTTAACATTCATTTTTCTATCTTGTGAGAGATGAAAGCGGAGCCGGATGCTTCCAAGCAACCTTGTCATTAAGAAACTCATCAATTGTATAATAACCTCGCTGTAATAAATGTGTTTTAACACATTCTTTAAACTTATGCATTGGTAGGTCCAAAATTACCGTTAATTATCGTTAAAGAAGTCCGCATTCAGGCAGTATAACCGTCTTTTCTATGAGAGAGGCCTGGCAGTGCGCACAGTGGTGGGTGGTACAAAAAGTAAATAGTACCTTTTTTCTTTCTATTTATATGAAAGTGATATGTCTTCCAGAGGTGCATTGGCTAGGAACCTGTCGACATTTTTAAAGATTTTTTTCGCTGCTGAATCCAATATTGGTCTTCCAAATTCATGTGTGATATCTTTCCAGTTTGTATTCATAAAAGTCAGCACAGCGTCACCTGTGTAAGCAAAATTTTTCACGTATGAGCTTTTGAAACGCGGAACTATTTCATGCGCATGCGCAGCTAAAAATGAGTTGAGAACGCGCACTTGATGCACGTGTATGTAAATTAAGCTTTGCGTTACGTCGTTTGCGTTTACAAATAGTTATCCATCTAGGTTTAGTGAAACTGGCGTTAAGGCGTGTGCTTATTTATAAGCGTGGCGTATCGTCGAAACACATAGTGTTTTTAGACTAATTTGAAACGTGCCGACGGTTTAAGTGTGACAAGAAAGTGCATTCAGACTTTATATCATGTTAATTATGAAGACCTTTAACTCAAAGGCAATAAAGCTTAGATTAACGAACCTTTCGCTTTTTTTTTCAAAATTACTTGTATTACCAACTCATACTAATGTTGTATGTGTTTTCTTTAGTATTACTAGTTTACTTTTAAAAACGAGTTGGAAGCTCAGTTGGATGATAGATCAAACAGCGCTGAGCATTGTTATTGTTATTATTACCCATTACTTGTACACTTAATGAAGTGGAAGATATATTCAAGAAAAACAAAAACATGAAGGAAGATGTAGATCACAAAAGGGGCCTTATCGCTATGTAGGTCGTAGCGATCACTTCCAGGCAACCAACATATTATTACGAAAAACGAGGAGAACAAATTTTTAAAATATATACATACAAATATCTACATTGGCACTTACATAAACTAATTTACACAAATAAATCTTGCATATGATAAATTTAAAAATAAGCTAATGTTATACTTTAACATACAGTAAATACTTAAGTGTACTCGTAGCTAATGCACTGCATAAGGCTAAGGTATGCGGCGATTTGCCACATTGTTAAGTTATTTAATTACTTTGCAATTTTTATTTAGTTTATAATAAATAATGAATAAGTGATTAATTGAGTCTGAAAGTTAAGATTATTATTATCATTTAAGTTTATGTTATTATATTTATTATGATTATTATTAAAACATTATATAAACATTTAAAATGATGAAACTGGTTAGACACGGTCAAGCGAAGCAGGACATCATTTGTCGCGTAAAACTTAACAGTTATCAACACAGAGACTTTAGTATGACAAAGTGGATTTGTCATGTGCGTAGTTAAGAAATAAAAAAGAAAATAATTTACGATCCTTGGCACCTTATAGTAGCTACGTCTGCTTATTTACAGTTTTGCCTACAATGCTAATGCCCAGTGTAAAAATATATTATATAATATTAATGTAAATATTAATTAGTAGCAAAAGCTGGCCTGGTGGTTAGAGCTTCGGCTTCCGTTCAATCCCAGGCACGCATTTCAAACTTTTCTGAGTTATGTGCGTCTTTAAATTACGCAATGACAATATCCCCGACTTTAACGGTGAACCATAACATCGTGAGGAAACCTGCATGCCTGAGAGTGTTATATAATGTTCTCAAAGGTGCGTGAAGTCTACCAATCCGCACTTGGCTAGCTTGGTGGACCAAGACCTTAACCCTTCTCATTCTTTGAAACGACCTGTGTCCTGTAGTCGCCAGCCGGCCAGTAATGGGTTGATATGATGTTATAGCGAAAAATGTTGATGGAACGTACATCCGGGATCCACAGGATTGAACTTTAAAGAATATAGGATAAAGGATAGTGTTATTTAATATTTTCATTAAAGTAATTGTTATTACCCATAGTCGTTTTTAAATTAGACTTTTTAAAACTGGCTCTGCCTGGACTTTATATACAGTGTCGCCAAACACAGCACCATAAAGCATGTGTTGATCATATACAGTAAAAGGAGAAGGTGAAATGCAAAAGTTGTGGTTTACTTACTAAAAAAAATTACTTACTTAGTTCTTTGTTTCCATTGAAGAGATTCGTGAGATTATATCGAGCGCCACCTTCGACATTGAAATCGAATTGGTAGTTCTTAATAGAAGCGTATGTTTTATTACTTTTCTTGTTCATATCAAGGGACAGAAGTACTTTTACATTCATATTTTCTAAAACAGTAATATTAATTAGTGGTGAATCTAAATTAGCAAGCGCCCATAGTTTATCCATGCGGAGGTTTTACTTATTTAAAAACTCCATTAAAGATACAAAGAAAGCCACACAACATGCATAAATAATAGGACAAAGAGCTATAAGGATTATAAACTTAGAGTGGTTGTTCAGTCTGCATAGTCGGCAATCATAGAACAAATAAAAGGAAAAACCGGTCAAGTGCGAACCGGACTCGGAGTTAAAGGATTCCGAACCATCGTATAAGATATAACTTTGTGAGCGGGTCCAACTTGCACAGAACCGTTTTTTTTTTGATTATTTGTTGTTATAGCGACAATAGAAATACACACTCCGTGAAAATTTCATTTTCCAATTACGGCTTAGGCATTGATATACAGTCAACTTCCAGACAGACAGACGGATGACAGTGGAGGCTTAGTAATAGAGTCCCGTTAACACGCTTTTCGATTAAGGAACCATTAAAATGCAGTAGGGTCTAATAAAAAAAAGTAGCGATAAAAGTAATTTCTATTGTTTAATTAATTAATTTATTAAAAAAAATATACATTTTTTATGTTAACATAACAATATCTGTTACGGCGTAACAAAAACCCAGACGGGTTTATCCGTCCGGGCATCCGTGTTTTTTTTTTTTAATTTATTTAGCACAAAGTTAAAATGTTTTAAGTGATTTTAAGATCATCAATCGTTGCTGGCAAATAAAAACGTAAAATATATTCATCGTAAATTAAACGCCAACTTAAAGTTAAAACGTCTATTCGATCACGTCTTACCTAACTGTCAGGATCACATTATGTTGATGACTTTGTGTGTATTATTATTTGGCTTCTCATATACATATATCTGAGAAGCTTATATATTATTAAGAACGTACACACAAAATAGGTTTTCACGCGTCATCGTGTGAATACTAAATCACTTGGCGGCACGTCTTTGGTTGTAACTAGCCACGGCCAAAGCCATCGATCAGACGAGAGAAAATTAAGAAATGATTAAATGAATTGCCCCTGTCGACCATTGAACCTGAGTACTTTACTTCTAAGTCCGCAGCGCACGCCACTGCGCCAGGGAAGTCTTTAAAAACCCTTATTAATTGTCAAAATTAAGCTTAATTTGCTATACTCCGCGAAAAGCAGGAGAATCTGTGTGGTGTAATTTATAATTTCTTCAATCCTTATACCCCACACCAAACAGATCTTCGGCAATATACCCTCTACGCACGTTTCGCTCCGAAACCGGAGCATCATCAGGAGATGTTGACTTTACAATGAATAATTGTTAAGAAAGAATTGTCATTGTAAAGTCAACATCTCCTGATGATGCTCCGGTTTCGGAGCGAAACGTGCGTAGAGGGTATATTGCCGAAGATCTGTTTGGTGTGGGGTATAAGGATTGAAGAAATTATAAATTACACCACACAGATTCTCCTGCTTTTCGCGGAGTATAGCAAATTAAGCTTAATTTTGATAATATATCATGGATTTCCGCAAAGTAACGCCTGCTTCTATCCAATACCTTATTAATTGTAATAGTACGGTACGGTAATATTTTTCCAAGTTTATATTCTCATAGGATGGATTGAAAAGGAGCAAAAGCGACGCCGAACGAAGCTTCCGAAACTCAATACCATGAAGAAAGATACTTATCATACATTTGAATACGTACTTATTTTTAACTTCATATCACCATCTCCAGTAATTGGCAGTATCAAAATCCGTCCATCTGCCACGTACTTTCCTGATAATGCAAAAGATGGAGCGGTGTATTCCAAATACAAAGTTTTATTGCTTATGTCCCATCTAAAACAAAAATCTGCAATATATCATAATAATAATATTTGGAATTAGTTTAAATAAAAATAATAAATAAATAAATACGGTACGACAATACACACATTGCCATCTAGCCCCAAAGTAAGCGTTGCTTGTGTAATGGGTACTAAGATGACTGATGAATAATATACATAAATAATTAGAATATTCATATAAACACCCAGACACTGAAAAACATTCATGCCCACCACACAAACATTTTCCAGTAATAATAGAACCCACGGCCTTGGAGTCAGAAAGCAGGATCGCTGCCAACTGCGCCATCGGCCTTAAACTTAGTAGAGTAGAACTTTTTGTGATTGAACTCGTCCTTGGAAAGTATTTCCACCATGTTTATTTCTGCCGCATCACGGTTGATGGACACGATGGTGGCATGTTACAGGACGCGAAGTGTTGCTATGTTTATAGGTTTATAGCTTTCTCACTTATATTACTATAAAAAACACTTAAGTTATCATTATCATTATCATTTAGTCACCTTAAGTTACAATCCATAAAGTTTTGTAATACATTTGTGTAAAGTGATGATGCAACCTAAGGTGGTGTAGGGATAACCTGTTAGGGGTATGGCAATTAAGTATATTAAACCTACAATTGTAATAGGTTTCTACTCTATTTTTAATTATAATAGTATGGATTTTTTGGCCTAGCCACTAAACTAATATTTATGCAAAAATTATGTAAGCAGGTTATGTTCATAAGTTAAGCCCGGAAAATTGTTCCCGCTTGATTAGTTAAAAAACCGAAAATAGAATTGAACTTACTTCACTGTATTTATAACAATATTCTTCAATCCCTTCAACCGGCCATTTGCAAAACTTAAAGAAAAGCCGGCTATATCGAACTTTACGGTATCATCGAATTCCATGACATCCATAACTTCTACGCCCAATTCTGGTATACCGTTGGTAAATGTTGGAATTGCATTTTGAAAAGCTTTGATCATACATGCAGAGTCTTCTAGTTTACATTTATCAAGATGTAAATCTGGAATATAATAATTATTATGAGATTCCTTCATTTTCATTCGTTTCATAGCAGTAGTAGTACAGTTTTTCGATACAGAGCTCGTCCGGGGAAGTTCTATAACTATGCTTATTTGGCGGCCAATTGGAGCAGTGGCCACCGACCAGTGCTTTCGGAGTCCCCAAGGCCATGAGGTCTGGATTCGATTCCCACGACTGGAAAATGTTTGTGTGATGAACATGAATGTTTTTCAGTGTCTATATGTATTTTATAAGTATTTATGTATATTATTCATAAAAATATTCATCACTCATCTTAGTACTCACAACACAAGCTACGCTTACTTTGGGGCTAGATGGCGATGTGTTGTACCTACTGTCGTAGCATATTTATTTATTTATTTATTTTTGCCGCATAATTGCAATGCTGTATTCTGGTTTGCAGAGTTTGATTGCTGGTGGAATTACAAGCTCATGAGGCTTAATACCAATTGATTTGATGGACACAAGGACGCTGCAGGCCGTGCTCCTTGCATGCTCTGCAAAGTGTTGCTCTGTATATAGGCGATGGGTTTACTATCAGGGGGGCTATCTACCTGGACAGTTCAAATTCAAATTCAAAATTCATTTATTTCAAGTAGGCCTAATATAAGCACTTTTGAAACGTCAAGTCTGTCTGTTTGTAGTGATTCTACCACCGGTTCGGAAGGCAGATTCTACCGAGAAGAAGCCGGCAAGAAACTCAGCAGTTGCTCTTTTCCAACATCAACAATTTACATTTTGTATTTTAACATTCATTTTTCTATCTTGTGAGAGCTGAAAGCGGAGCCGGATGCTTCCAAGCAACCTTGTCATTAAAAAATTCATCAATTGTATAGTAACCTCGCTCTAATAAATGTGTTTTAACAAATTCTTTAAACTTGTGCATTGGCAGGTCCAAAATCACCTTAGGAATCATATTATAAAAGCGTATACTCAATCCCACAAATGATCCCTGTACCTTACGCAGACGATATGCAGATGACACTAATTTATGACCATTTCTTGTAAGTCGACTGTTTATGTCCACTTTTTGTGTATAAAGACTAATATGTTGTCTTACAAATACTATATTGTTATAAATATATTGTGAAGCTACAGTAAGTATGCCTATTTCTTTAAACTTCTCACGGAGGGATTCGCGTGATTTAAGTTTATATATTGACCGTACAGCTCTTTTCTGCAATATAAATATAGTTTCGATATCAGCTGCTTTACCCCATAACAAGATTCCATAGGACATAACACTATGAAAGTACGCAAAATAAACTAGCCTAGCTATTTCAACGTCAGTCAATTACTACTATAAAATATCCTGTACCCCATATTTTCTTAGGTGCGGCCACGTTATACCACGATGATTCGTAGTCGAGTCCTCGCGTAAGTAACATCATATTTGTCCTACGGTGCAGTGTGGTCAATATGCTGCATGCATAAATACTGCATACTGCATAACGATAAAAACTACGCTAATTTTACCGCGATGTTTTTGGTCCGCAATCGATCAATCATAGAGCGCGGGAAGCGTAACCAAACAAACGAATCCTATGGCGATAAAACCATTCGATGTCTGCAACCGCCCGCATTAAGAAGTTTTATCGACTTCGCGCGAACACTTCGCGATAGGACGAAGTTCTTGGCCAGGCATATCAACTACCCGAATCATTGCGCTATCGCGATAATACTGCCGTAGCATTAACCAATGTTGTTGACTAAGCCAAGAAATAAATACGAAGTTGTTGCATGAAATAACATCAAACCTGTTGGTACGATCTCATTAACAAATTTCCGTCACCAAAATCCTTTCCGCACTTTTAAAGAATAAGAAAATAAAAAAATTTACTCGACCTTCCAAATACAAATAATAAAAATATTAAACCCGTTTTACGTTTCTTTCTTTGCGGTTTCAAGTGTAGGGTTTAGGTACTTTATTTAAGTAAATTGTGTTGATAAATTGATTTTATTCCTAAAATTATAAATACGACTGTGCTTATCGACGTCGCCTTATTCCTTTTCCTTAGGGCACAGTACATTTTCCAAGACGAAAAATAGCCTGTGTTACTCTCAGGCCAATATCTTTGTGCAAAAAGTGCACTAAATGAACAACTAAACTAAATTTAAACACTAAATAAAAAAATGTTAGTGCTTTTATTGTATTAAAAGCGAAGATTGTGTCAAAATCTGTTAAGCGATAAACATAAAAGATAACAGGCAAACTCAAAAACAAACACAAACACACATCTCTTTTTTTGCATTTTTTGATGTTTTCAGTATAAGGTTAATTTAATGTTTTGTCACCTACACTCAGATAAAATAGCAGTAAAATTAAAAAAAAAACAGTAATATGAAGATTTTTTTTTTATAAATAACTAAGAAAAATTTAGGTACTACAAATTTTCGTAAGACCTAAATTTGTAATTTTTAGAAATTTTACTGAATCGTTTAAAGCGGATAACAATTTGGTCAGAAATATGGTTTAATAATAACATATCTGTTATGCTGCAAAGACCTACATAGATTATTAATAGTTGTAGTTCTTTCAACCTCATTTAGCAGTAATTAGCATCTTAACCAAGGGCCAAAACGTATAAGGCAACTTGGTTCTGGCGTGTGTAAAATTACTATCAAAACTTTATGTGTGAATTTGCGTTTGATTTCCAAATACTGTACTCACCTAATGGCATAGCGTATCCTATAAACAACACACAAATGTGTAATAATATTTTAAATTTGACGCACATTTTTAATTACTGTGCCTTTTAATAAGGTGTAAACACTTACGATATACAGATAGGACTAGGCTAGCTACAGAACGAGTTGTATCATACGTACATTTATACGAGTCGTTGTGCGTCATCTTTTAGGATTCCGTACATACATACTTAATGCCTCGTTGGTCTAGTGGTTAGTGGTTCTGGGTTCGAATCCCAGAATGGACCAGAAATGGTCAGGTATTGTTAATTTTCTGTAAAAATATTTTTCAGTGCTGCTAGTAAGGCGTCTTTGCTCTAAAACTGTCTCTCATATGAGGGACGAGGCCTTTACCCAGCTGTGGGACCTTAAGGGCACTAAAATGAACTTTTCTGGCCGTCAATCATAACTTTGTGAATTCCTATTATTGCACTTCATGTACGCCCCCAACCATCTTTGGCTGTACTTAGCACCAGGTGAAATTACTGTAAAGGGCAAACTTGTTCCTCTGAAATTGGTTGTAGTCGCTCTAAGAGAAGTAGGTAGGCAGAGAAGTAGGGATAAGGTGAGTAAGTGGGAATAATAGCTATTGTAGTTTTTGATACTAAATTTAGTCTAGTTAATAAATAAGATGGAGTATTTTAGAAGAGCGTTATGTTATGTAAATTGTATCGTCAATTGAAATAAAAAGATCTAGTTGCACACAAACATAATTTATTATCCTTCATGATTATCATAATATTAGCCCATAACCGGCCCACTGCATGTGACGGGTCTCGTCCCACAATGAGAAGGTTTAAGGCCGTAGTCAACCGGGCTGGCCAGGTGCAGTTTGGTGCCGCACACCTTTGAGAACATTATTGAGGTGTGCGGTTTCCTCACGATGTTTTCCTTCACCGTTGAAACAAGTGATATTTTAATAGCTTAAAACGCGCAAAAGTTAGAAAAGTCATTGGTGTGTGCTAGGATACAAACTTGGCCCTACGAAAGTGTAATGGAAGTCGTACCCACTGGGCTATCACAGCTTCGATGTTTTAATTATTTAAATCATCAACGCACTCAACTCCGAAAAGTTAGAGGTGCGTGCCAGAGTTCAAACTCGGTCCCCCCAAATGGCAGACCAAAGAATGAACCATAAGGTTAATGATAACCTTGATTACTAATGAGAGTAACATACAAATATCGGGATATAATATATAAATTAATAATGGATAATTTAGCTTTGGCAATGCCATGGTAAACAACTTATATGAGGGGGATAAGGAATTAATCAACGTAGTTTCAATTAGTATTTAATTATGATGATATTTTCTGATATGCATAAAACTCATTTTATTTCCGTAAGGCTGCATTTCCACCTGAACTAAACGAGAATTACAAAGGATGATTTGTGTAAGAATCAATAGAACCAATTCATTATTTTATGTAACAAGGCAATGCCTAAATAACTAAATGTTAAGCTAAGAAGATTTATAGGCATATATCAACCGCTAACCAATAGTTCTAAACTAAGAGTTGGCAAAACGGTTTTTGTCTATACACATCGCCTAACTCATCAAGAATGCTATTTAGGCGATGCCTAGGTTAAGTGAAAACGGGCGTTAGTGTCGCTCAGCGCTGCTGTAGTGTAAACAGCTCAGCGAGGTTTTTATACAAATATGAGCAAAGAAATATGGTTGCGAGGGATGTGTACTAGTCAAGGGCAAGGCATTTATATTATTAACCCATTATATAAAAGGTTAAATAAAAAATAACAGAAAGATCTTGGCCCGCACTTGTTTACAATGAAACTAATAACTTTTGTTATACGATTTTTTTTTTATTTGATAGTTTGAGAATTTTTTTATATTTTACATAGATACTCTACTTTTTACTACTCTGTAATGTAACATCGGCAACAGCGCGCAAATCACGACTCTATCGCGCGGTCACTGGCACGACTACGTGACGTTGTCGAATCACATGTATTGGGCTTCACAGTGTAATGTCACTTTCCAGAAATAATATGATTAATTATTTTTATGTATTAAATAAACTGATATTGAATCTGAAAATTTGTAGAACACGTGTTCTTAGTTTTAATGATAGGAACTACAAGGCTGAGAGCTTTATGGAATTTTTATTTAACCCGTAAAAAATCGGTTTATACGTGGCATCTTGCTGGAACGCTATATTGCTTAGGGTTGCATCCTTGTTGGTAGTACTAGCACCGGCCGAAGGTAGGGAAAATTCAGAAATTGTAAATTCTTAAGTACCACTGACGATCTCGAGATCAAACCCATGGGCTCCCACATAATACACACCGCACCAGGGAGGGTGAACTCACCACTGCACTAGTAGTAGTAAACAAGAACACTCAACACTAAAGAAATACTTCTAATGATGATAAATGCGGATTTTCAATTATAAAATACTTAACTTAGCGTATAAACGGAATGAGAGATCATGCTGATAATTGAAATTTCATTAAATATCGGAATAATCCATTGTTTATTGTTTCCTACACGAGATGATATCGTTAGGAAAAAAAAACATGAGAAGCAGGCAGTATTCAGATTTAGAGAATTATACTAATGTATCATTTCTTTTCTACAATTTCAATTAATCATTTCCTTAATTAAATTTGAATATTATTCACGAAAATAATCAATAACATACAAACTCATTGTAAGATCAAAACTTTTAAATATTTTACGCATTGTCCAATAATTCGAAACGAGACTTATACACAAAATAAACTTGCAGAAGCTAAAACATTAAGTATCTATACTGTAAAAAATAAATTTCGGTTTGGATGCTACCCGGAATGAAGGCGTTGATTTTAAATTGCGAATGTTGCTGGAAAAGGGAAACTGCTGAGCTTCTTGTCAGCTTTTTCGCGGCAGAATCTGCATTCCGAACCGGTGGAAGAGCCTTCACTAACAGAAAGACTTGACGTTTCAATATTGCTTATATTACGCCTAATTATTATTGAAATGAATGAAATTCATACATTGCTGCTTATAACGTATTGGTATAGTATTATCCCTTAATGTCGCCTTAATATGATCGGTATAAAATAAATTACTATCCAAAGTCAAAATTATTGTACAATTTTCGCTTTTTTAGTTATTTGTAATTTAAGAATTTAGTAATCATTATAAAAAATAAAAAATTTTAGATTGTCAAAGAAACTTTTTATTAGCACAGAAAATACATATTGTGCCTTATTGATATGAATATGATATGTCTTCTAGAGGCGCACGGGCTAGGAACCTGTCCACATTTCTGAACACCTTAGATCCCACAGAATCCATCAACGGTCTTCCGAATTCGTGGGTGATTTCTTTCGAATAAGTATTGATAAATTTCAATGCAACATCACCTGTGAAAAGCAATAATTAATAAAATTGAAGAAATCCTTCTAGAAATTTCTATAATCTTCTATAATTATTAGAAACAACGTAATCGAAAGATGAGTATTTTAAACTGTTGTTTGTCTACTTGCCTGTCTGTCTCTCTGTTTCTAGGCAAATATTTGGAACGGCTGAACCACATAATTACAGAAGGATTGACATTGGGGATAGAGAGACTAAGAGGATGAAATTGGTGTTGGATAATTGTATGAGAGTCATATATTTTTGAAATCATCTATGTACAATTTGCGGTGTATTATTTTAAACGATTTGTAAGCTGGCAATCGTAATCATTTTGGATGTTGAAACAATATAATGTCAACGTTGAATGAACCTTATGTGCCTCGAATCAAAGTATTTTATTGTGTAGTGCGGATTTTCATTTTACAAACCTTCCGCATAGAGCGCTGCCGTAGAAGTGTAGTCATTTTTATGCTTTAATTTTAATTTATTAAAGTGCATTTTGTTTTAAGTTTACAGTTTCCCGATACTCTAAACCGTGCATATAAGGTACCGGCCGTAAGTGGGTTACCTTCTTGTGCCCTTATATGGCAGGTTGCAATTGTCAGTCTTTATTAACTCTGTTATATTATGATTTCAACTTCTATACACATCGGAAACCAAAATTTATCTACGCGGTTTTCATACTGCTACTTCTACTAACTTACTCAATTCCTTGTTTCCATTAAAGAGATTCGTGAGATTGTATCGAGCACTTCCTTCAACATTGAAATCATATTTGTAGTCTTTAATACAAACGTATGTCTTATTATTTTTCTTGTACGTGTTAATGAACAATAGTATTTTCACAATAATGTTTTCTGAAACAGTAAATAATATTATGTTTCTGGTGAACTCATTTTAAAAATAATTATTCGTGCAGTAACTTTTGCTACGAATATTATTCGATATAAAATACACATGATATTCTTGCTGGACGAAAATAAACTTTAATAGAAAATCATTATGTAGATAATGTAGTTTAAAATTATTAACACTGTTAAATTGATATTGTTGGTATTTTATTACATACTTATTTGAAGCTTTATGTCACCATCACCTATAATAGGCCTTGAAAAAATTCGCCCATTCGCCGCGTATGTCCCTGATAATGCAAAAGTTGGGGCAGTGTAGTCAACGTATACTGTTTGATTTTTTGTGTCCCATCTAAAATTAATAATCATTATATTTATACCCTTTATTGTTACACAACAAAAAGCTATTGATATAAACAAAAAATCAGAAACTTCAAGAGTTTTTTTGCTATTGCATTAATTGAAGGAAGAAATAGATGGTCCGCCTAATGTTAAGTGGAAAATCGTCACCTGTGAACAGACCAACACTTTGCAGGGTATTTCAAGAATACGTCCTACAACGTACCGTGCTGTCCGTCAACCAAGGCATAGGTGTTAAGCCTCACGTGCCAGTAATTACATAGCCAACCACGACTGGAAAGAAGCATTGCAACAATGCTGCTTTAGTAGACAAACTTCAATAAATAAAATAATAGTACAATTGTTTTTGACGTGACAACGTCTTATAATTCGATGGAGCCGGCTGCACGCACGGAAAAACATCACGTATGCGGCGTTACCTCGCTTTGAGGCGTTCCATTCAAGGCTTGAAGTGCAAGCGAGAGCGCGGAACGAGCGACAAAGAGGCACAGTCGGCCTCCGCGTTCGACATCTGTCTCTCTCCTACTTGAGTGAGCGAAGCGTCCGCGTTGACAGCTTCTATACAATAATACATTTACATGTTTTCGGCAAGGATGAAGTGCAGTGAAAAGTGAATGTGGTGTCAATTGTTTATAAATAATATTTATCAAACAAATAAAATTAAAACTTTCTTTTGAAAAATGCAACCACTCCATCAGTATTTTCTTACGACGTTGTCACGTTCAACTATCGTCAGTAAGCCGACTTTACAGACAACCAATGTTTTTTTTTTTTCGCACCCGCTTATCCTCTAACATGGTGTCAGAGAACTTCTTTATGCGACTTTTGCTCTGAATAAGTGTTAGCTCACGATTGTCGTGATATGGTTATGCTACATTGCTTTTTTTTTTACTGACTTTTAACTTTTATTCTACTTTCTACTTATGCGTGAGTGGCGCTGTCTTCAGTAGCCCTGAGTGCTTTGTCAAATGTTATATTTATAGTACAATTGTTAGAAACAAGTTGAAATGTTTACACATAATTTCTAAGAATTCATGGTTTATAAAAGTGACCGGCAATGATCGTGCTGGCAAGCACTTAATTTTAAATAAGCTAAGGTTCGTTTAACTTACTTTACAGTATTTAAAATTATGTTTCTGTATCCTTTCAACCGACCGTTCGCAAAACGTAAAGAAAATCCGGCAATATCAAACTTTACATCATCATCAAATTCCATGACATCCATCACGTCTACGCCCCATTCTGGTAAACCCTTGCTGAAGGTTGGGATTGCGTTCTGAAAAGCTTTGATCAAACACGCAGAGTCTTCTAATCTACATTTATCGAGATGTAAATCTGGAAAATAATTATTATAGTTAGATTTTTTACCTTCAGGCTATATTTCATCTGCAAAATATATTCACATAACAAGTACGTTATTGTAAATAGGAATGCCGTACTCTGTGCAAATTTACACACTTAGCAATGGGGTTGCCATAACCTTTTTCTTCAAAAATGTTATATCCAGTGTCACTAACTCTGATTGAATTATTCTAACAACACCTCAATTACAATGGAATAAAGAAACTCGCATAGATATATACCCAAATAAACAAACTAGAAGAAGAAGAAGAAATACTTTATTGCACACAAACATCAAAATATACATAAAATATAGAATAAGCAAAAGAAAAAGAACTGTAGGCATGCAAAAGTGGCCTTATTGCTGCAAGAAATCTCTTACAAGCAACCTCTGGCAGAAGGAAAAGCTGCAAGAGAGCGGGATAGTGCAATTATATATACATATATATTCGAAAATAAATAGACATACATACACATAGATATAAAATAAATATATACATAAATACATATATATATATATATATATAAACTAGCCCTTAAGAAAGCCTCTTGTAAGGAGTCCTGTAAAAATTACAGAACTGATGGGATTTCATTTGGATGTCGATGACGATGTGAGCAAATTCCATCAATAATTTTAGTATAATTTACGTTGATTATTCATCATCGTACCTAAATCTTTATGAAACCATTAGCAACGCACTACTCTCAAAGTGAAAAGAGTTTGGGATAAAAATCAGGTATTTCAAGTATTTCAACAAGATAAGTTTTATAAAACAAAAGGAAAATAGATCGTAGTTCAAAACTCTAGTGGATTCTAGCTTTACTCTTCGTTTGATTTCCTGTCATAAAGTAATAAATACCACCCCCGGGGTTGGCAAATTGTATTAAGCTCTCGTTGTCGGTTATTTTTACTCATTATCGTTAGAGCTCGCAAACTCGCATTGTATCAGTATTGTGGGTCTAAGCTCTACGATCCTAAGGGATAATAGACCCTGTAATTGTCACACACACTCTCCTGGCCCTGTTCAGTTATTCTCTGGACAAGTTAAAAAGGTTTGGTCTGTGGTAGAATATTAAACCATTATATTAGTAAGCTTTTCTATTGCTTTAGGGTACACAAAGAAACACTTTTCAATAAAAAACCAGTCCACTTTAGTAGTGTTTCTCGAACACGCGGCTAAATTCAAAATTCTAAATTCTAAATTCATTTATTTCAAGTAGGCCTAATATAAGCACTTTTGAAACGTCAAGTCTGTCTGTTTGTAGTGATTCTACCACCGGTTCGGAAGGCAGATTCTACCGAGAAGAAGCCGGCAAGAAACTCAGCAGTTGCTCTTTTCCAACATCAACAATTTACATTTTGCATTTTAACATTCATTTTTCTATCTTGTGAGAGCTGAAAGCGGAGCCGGATGCTTCCAAGCAACCTTGTCATTAAAAAATTCATCAATTGTATAGTAACCTCGCTGTAATAAATGTGTTTTAACAAATTCTTTAAACTTGTGCATTGGCAGGTCCAAAATCACCTTAGGAATCATATTATAAAAGCGTATACTCAATCCCACAACTAGGCTAGTCACGACATTCCATTTAGCAATTGACCATAAAATGGTGAAAATAGAAAAAGTATATAATAAAGTATAGTAACATAACGCAAGTGTGAAATGAGAGCGCAAGAGGCGTTTTTACTCATTTTAGACACAATGCACTACATGCAATAATGACTGCATGAGGGTTCTGAATGTTTTCAATTCTGTGGCCCTAATATATAAATATTACAACCGTTGTATTTCTGCGAAATTCCTTTCAGATTTTAATTTGGATTTCACTGGTCGCCGTAATTTCAATTTAGTTAGAGATAATAAGAACGATATATTAAATGACAATTTAAAAATATATTTATATGAAGTTAGAAGTTCACGTCAGAAGTTTGTATGGGTACATGCAGAAGGTACTGCATGTACCCATACAAACTTCTGGCGTGACTTAACTTATTATACCTAGTTATACTTAAATATTACACGTCTAAGTATTTTTATTGTACGTCACCAATGTGACGAGTCCAATGACTTACATACTAAATATAATGAGACTAAAGATTTTGTTGTTTGTATGTAACATATTTGAACATGGAATCGGGGAATATTAGTTCAATTTGAAAATTTTATTATTAGTTCAAATATCCTGTTTTATTAAGATTTCATAACAAAACCTCAAAACTTATTTGTTTAATATATCTATCCTGAAACTTATTTGTTTAGACGCTCGATTAGCACAGTGAGCATTGACCCTGCTTTTTGAATCCAAGGCTGTGGATTCGATTCCCGTAACTGCAAAATGTTTTGAGTGATCAACATGATTTTTTTCTGAATGTAGACACATTCCTCAGGGTATTAATTTATGTATATTATTCATAAAAATATCCATCGGTTATCTAAGTACTCATAACACACGGTACGCTTACTTTGGGGCTGGACTGCAATGTGAGTGTTGTCGAAGTATTTCTATTTATTTATATGGGTATTTAGCTGAAGAATGTGTTAGTTTGAAACCGCTTATTTGTTGCACTCCCAGACCAAATTTTTTTTTTAAGGTTTAGATACTAATAGTTCTTAATATGTTATAAACTAATTCCTCTTATGAATTTAACGCAAATTAAACTGTGGGACACCGCTAATTTAATAATAATTGCATGTTTGCGTGTCTGTTGAGGACTTGCACTGTCATTATAAAATTGCATAAGTGCCTAGATATGTTCAACGATTATAGGCTACAACAGAGCGTTGAAAAACCTATTCAGGTTTTAAAAAATTAGGAGGTACAATCGTAAAACTTTATTGTGGGCCAACTTTGATTTGGGATTCAGAGTTTTGGGATTACGTGTTATTTAACTGACCGACATTATTATTGTTCATTATTTATTGTTTCTACTATAATTCAAGACAATGTGCATATAATTACTTCCTGTTAAATACAGGATTACGAACCGAGCGAAGGTCTCCGTCACTTAAAGGCTATAGCTGCAAGACCTAAGTAATATTAGAAGTAAAAAAAAAAACGGGCACTTGAGTTTAAAAAAAAAAATCATTACATTATGTATTAGAAAAAGCTTAATGTTATTTTACAGGTAACAGTTACTGTTATTTTTCTATTGCTTTTTTTCTAAAGCAATAGAAAAGCTTACTAATAAGGTTTAATATACTACTACAGACAAGGCCTTTATGAACTTGTCCAGAGAATAAATGAACAGTGTCACGCTGTCGATTAACCTGTGACTCGCTGTGACTCATTTGGTACGCACTCCTTGTTATCGATTCAATGGAAACTTTATAAAACTGCTTATATACAAACAACTTTATATAAACAAAATGGAATATTGTGTGAAAATTTCAGATCAGTCTATAAACCACTTGTCGAGCTCCGCGAACAACGCAATATAATTACAATCTAAATAATTTTCAATCTACTTTAAAAACAAAAATTTTAGCGACACATTTTTGCTGTAATCATGCCTATTATTCTACTTACTAATATAAAAGTTTGCCCTGCCCTGGACTGCAACCTCAGCCGATATATATATATTCAATACATAATCATTACACATATCATATAATAAATTAGTATCGTTTAAGTACTGTTGTATTGACACCAATCCACAAGCGCATACCATACCTTTTTGCGACACAGTTTGTTTACAGCTTCTTTAAAATCTATTTTATTACAGGCATTTACATGCCCAATCTCAGCATGGTAATATAGGTATCTAGTAAA
Source organism: Pararge aegeria (assembly GCF_905163445.1). Taxonomy (NCBI): domain Eukaryota; kingdom Metazoa; phylum Arthropoda; class Insecta; order Lepidoptera; family Nymphalidae; genus Pararge; species Pararge aegeria. The sequence goes on from NC_053194.1 coordinate 7,067,502, forward strand.
AGTATGTAGCACCATATTAACAAAGGATTGTTACTTGATCCCAACAAAATAATTTATGTGCAGCATTTACGTCTAGTAGAAGTTTAACCAAGAATCGTCTCAACATACCACATCATTTTAATATGTTAATTTTATTGAAAATAAAGCTTACTTTATTGCTAGCATTACAGAATAAATCGAATAAATTTTAACTCACACAACACTCACGCCACCAAGCGTGAAATCAGGGTTATATATGATAGTATGTATATATATCTATATAGGATGAGTGTATATATATATATATATATATACTACCTTATGTGTATATACTGATATATCTGCTGTTACGATTGTTAAATAAATTCATCACAACTTGTACTTTGATACAACTGAGCGTTGTAGAAATACCTAAAATGAATTAAATTAAACATAATATAGGTAGTATTATGTTTAATTTAATTCATTTATTCCATCACAAATGTTATATTATTTATACATCTATATTTAGATCTTTACAGATTTACTTTGTTAAGCCTCGCTGTGACTTATTTGGTACTCACTCCTTGTTATCGATTCAATGGAAACTTTATAAAACTGGTTATATACAAACAACTTTATATAAACAAAATGGAATATTGTGTGAAAATTTCAGATCAGTCTATAAACCACTTCTCGAGCTCCGCGAACAACGCAATATAATTACAATCTAAATAATTTTCAATCTACTTTAAAAACAAAAATTTTAGCGACACATTTTTGCTGTAATCATGCCTATTATTCTACTTACTAATATAAAAGTTTGCCCTGCCCTGGACTGCAATCTCATCCGATGGTAATAGATGATGCAGTCTAAGATGATAGCGAGCTAACATATTAGGAGTATGGCACCCATACTCCTAATTCGTTTCGAAACGGTATCGTACCGGAACGATAAATCGCTTGGCGTCACGACTTTGTTGCGTCGTTTAACCATTAAGTCGACTGAATCTTATGGATGTTTTGGTCGCTTAGCGTAAAACTAACCTTCTAAGCGAGCGGCTCCAGTTTGATTTTCCGGTTGATTCATACACGAACCTGTAAATGTTAAAAAATGTATTTAATATTTGCTACCATTTGAAAAAAATATTGACTAAAAATGCCCAAGGCATCTTCTGCGTGAGTTTTTTCTACCTGATTACCACGTATTAAATGTGAAAGTTCCTACGTTAGCACAAACCAATACAAAGTACTCTAATTCCAAGACGCAGGTCAAGTCGTGAGCCTGACATGACCGGAAGCGATTTGGGTATGCGACTCTGCAGCTTTTTCTTTGCTATTTTTGATAATTTATTTTCTTAATTAAACTGCTTTCACCTACGGTAGATTCACATTAAACTTTCTTTCTATGGATGCTGCTCACGCCGAAAACAGACATTATATTATTGTCCTGAAAAGTATCCATTCAAACTTTTTTATTTTATAGTAAATACCCAGCAGATGATCAGCTGGAGGTGATAAGTGGAAAACAATTGTCATAACAGAGCAACAATTCACATGAAGAGTCATGGTTAAGCCTCATGTACCTGCTATGTTCCTGGCAACCACGCCATTATGGACTTTAGTGGTACCGCACAGACCCTATTGAGTTTGTTGGAACTCCCTACATAAGACCTATGTCCAGAAGAGGACGTCCATTCGTTGACATTTTGATTGTCGTCAAGCGCCGGCCTATCGTTAAAAAAAAAACAAAATGTTATGATGATGATGCCCTTATGTTACTCAGAAATATATACTCAGAAATAAGTTTACTCAGAAATAAGCATGGCGGTAGTACTGTCACACAGTTTTATTATTGCAATCTATCTTAATTATTTGAAATTTGATTTGATAAGAAGTAAAATCACCCCCCATTTTGGAGCTTATGTAACAGGAGCGTTACATTTGCTATGCAATATATTAGTTGAAAAACTTAAACGCTAAACTAAATGTTTTAAAAGTATTATTTTTTATTGATGCCTTAATTATTGTTTACAAGTCGACCTTCACACTTTGCACCGCTATCAACATTTGCATTAGATTAATTAGCGATTCTAAAGTCCATCGTCTATGTAACAAAAGTGACAAAGTACTTATGTAAAAATTTTGAATAAATCATCATCAATTATATCCTATAACAGTCCAGTACTGGACAAAAGGTGGGTTTGCCCATAATCAAGACGTTGCTGGGCAGACGGATTGGGAATCGCAGTCGAAGGTAGTAGTAGCACAGACGACGCTTCTGCCTGTTCTTGTTTACATTCATTCTCTTCGATCGACACCCGCGGGAAGAAGATGGGTACTACTGTATTCTGATCTGACGTCACCACAAGACATAATCGGTCTAAGCAATATTATATTGCAACAAAGTGACAGAAGATAAAATAATACTCAGATGTTCATAAAGGAAAATAGATACCTTTTTCGGTAGCTACCACAGAGTAAGGAGAGTCAAACACAAGTCCGACCAAAGCGTCACACAAAAACTTGTGTGTACTTAAGTGCACGCATTAGAAGTTATACTTCTTTGGCGTAAAAAGATAAAAATCTTTTCAAAAATTTTGTCTTTCGCCTTATTCTACGTTTGTAGAAAAGACGACACTAACAATATAAAAAAGGTATTGTTTGAATTATTGAAAGTCGACTGTCAAACCTTTTTTAGAAAAACTAAAATTTGACTATAGCAAACTTCGTGGTGTCGGTTTTTTGTGACGTTGTGCGCGCGCATCGTAAAAATTTACTCTCACCATTTTTCTTCACTTTATTACTTCAAAAATGCCTATCTACCATATCTTTAAAACGCCAGAATCATTATCATTTTCAACCCATTGTCGGCCCTCTACCGGGCACGGGGCTCCTCTCAAAACGAGAGTGGTTTAAGGCCGTCAGTCCACCACGCTGGCTATCGAAAACTGTCAGACATACAGCAGGATTTTACACGATGTTTTCCTTCACCGTTAAAGCCAGTGATATTTATATGGTTTGCTGTATACCGTGCTTGTACCTAATAGGAAGGTCTAACAAATTACTCCCATATTCCTTTTTTACACAAAACATTGTAATAAGGATACTACAAGTTAAGTAATGAGATTTATGTAAATACAGCCAATTGAACACGACATTGCTTATACGTACTTACACTTTAAAAAGAAGTGCAAGTAAAAAATCATAATAAGGATTATTATCGATGGAAATACCTTCTCAGTAGGTATTTATTACTCCCGGAAGTTGTAATAATTTACCTCATATTTTTCAAGAACAATCAATTCCGGTTTTCGCAATCAACCAACATTTTATTACCGGTTCTTTATCAAAACATTATTTGCTAACAAAAGAGACATTCTTTTCAAAATAATAATAAAGATACAAATTTATAATTATAAATCCTTTTAGAACTTATTTTCTTACCTAATAAAAATAAACCTAAACACAATTATTATTACTACTCTACCATACTCCTTCAGGGAGGTCTTATATTAGGAGATCTTCCTCCTTAGTCATACATATTTAAAAATTTAAGCTTGGTCGTTAATTACGAGATTGTTGCGAAAAGATCAATTACACACTTTGATTATACGAGTATATAAATACATACATACAAACATTAAAGACCATGCAATAAATCTATCTCGGCTTTTGTATCACAAAAAATAATAAAAATGGCAATATAAAAACAATAATATCCGTCCTGTCGAATGACGTCACAATAATATAAATTTAAAATGCATATAAAATTTCGTACCCGGCAATTGCCGCCTGAGTGCTTTGCCAAAAATATTTTTTTTTTTACCTATCCTCTGCATTATTTTTTTTATATTTGATATTTTTACCTCAAGTGTAAATATAAACACTTTTATAAAAATATAAAACACTAATATAGTTACTTTCAGTGACAATCAAATTTGTTTAATTTTGCAGAACGGCATAATTAAAAATACGAAATTGTTAGTAACGTATATTTTTAAATATTAATTACATTATTCTGAACAAAATTACGAAATAAAAAAATATACCAGTGTGATGTGTGCGAGTTAAACGGATTTTGTGGACAGATCGTTCCTTACGCTATAAAAGAGGCATAAAATGTAACTACAATTACAAAATACAGTATTAAAGACTTACTTGATGTTAAGATATATTTCATCTTCGTTGAAATTAATAAAATACATGTTATGAATAATCTCATGACTGCTCCTCTGAATGTTGTTTTCGATATACTTACATTTGGAATGTAGTCCTTTACCATCCTACGTTTTATATGTACAGCAGTCTGTACCTATCCAAATCCAGTTATTAAATAAAACCAGCAAAGTGCGAACAAGCTGGCGTACTGGTTGTTCTGTACATTGGAAGAAAGCATATGAGTACGTAGTGTCACAGATATAACTCCCATTACTATAGGTAAGCCATTTGGTGTCAGCAGATCAGAATGCAGTTGTCACCACCACTCCTCTTCCCGCGGGCGTCGTAATAGGTGACTAAGGGAATACAGAAGAACGGGCAGCAGCATCCACTGTGCTACTTCTACAATCTACTGCGATCACACACCCGTCTGCCCGACGTGGTAATTATAGGTAAACCCCCCGTCGGTCCCTCCCTCATTAGTCCCGGAGTGGACTGTTATTGGCTAATAATGATAAATTTGTCTCGACTGGTAGCAGTCACTTCTGATGTATCCCTTAAACTAGTGTATCCTGCATAATTTTTCCGCAATAAAGTCGTTTTACTTAATAATAATAATAATTTATTTGCAATTAAGTACCGGCAAAATACTCATTTACGGATTAATAACATTTTTCAATAAGATATTGTTTTGATTTTTGAGTTTCAGCTTATATGTATTTAATTAGTTATGTTTTAGTTTATTTCGCTTAGTGTATTGATCAAAGTGGCTCGAAATATACTACTCTTATCTGAATTTTTAAAACCAGACAATTTTTGGCCACATCTCAAGGAATGAGATGTGGCCAAAAATTGGTGGTAAAAGGACAGGTTGAAAGAAACGGGCTATCATATTTGACAGCCGATTAGCGCAGTGGGCAGCGACTGCTTTCTGAATCCAAAACTTTGGGTTCGATTCCCACATCAGAAAATGTTTTTGTGATGAACAAAAATGTTTTTCAGTGTCTGGGTGTTTATCTGTATAATATAAGTATTTATGTATGGTATTCATTCATAAAAATATTCAACACTACAGTACTAAGGTAATAGTTACTTAGATTACCACAAGCTTCGCTTAATTTGGGACTAGATGGCGATGTGTGTATTGTCGTAGTATATTTATTTATATGTTATTTATCTCGGCTCGGCTATTTATATTTATTTAACCAGAGGGACGTAGTCAAGAGTGCACGACTAATAAGAATCAGATTATTTAGGAAGTTTTTTTTTGTAAATTATTGCTAATATGATATTTGGTATGTAGAGAAATCGTTTATTTCTTGTATGCTACATTTATCGACGCGCCTTAGAATTAAATCCACCTGTATGCCGTCACGGAAAGTTGTCTAACGGTTAAAGAAAAGGTCAGAAAAAACATCGAATATCAAACTTTATCAAAACACCGACCCTTGAAAACCTACTTATTACTTTATGCAAAAGGTACATACATTTTGTTCTGATGGGTAATTTCGTGTACATATAAAAAAAAATGGAAAAATCTTGAATCCTACAAGAAACGTCTGGGAAAAGCTACAGCACGCACTCATATGGTAGAAGTGCAGCTGACTCGCGATAAACTGAAGTCAAACAGCAAAATGTACTTTAGCTCCTACGTACTTACATTTCCGACACGGTGCAAGGACGTGCGGACTTTTGGCCTGAGGGCTTAATTTACCGTCGCTATAGGGAAGCGAGATCGAAAATCCCGTCTTAGAGTTACATATTTATTGGTATATGTATAGTACTTAGATGTTTATTTTTTATTATGTACTATTGAAAAAAAATATATACACGAATATTTTTATGGTTTTTTTTTAGAATAGTAGTTCATGTGTTTAAGAAACACCTGAAGCATATAAAAAAATAAAAATGTGGTTTCGTAATTCTAGTTTAATTTTCTTTTTATTATTATGCTCCATATTTTCTTTATCGGGTTGCGCAATAAAGGGAAAATAGTAAAGTAAAATCTTTGAAAAAAGAGACATTATGCGACTTGAAAATAAAGGAAATCAAATGAAACTCTTGACCCAATAAATTTCGATGCCTCCGTTTTGTTCGTTTTTAGGTGAAATTAATATTTGACCTTATCGTTTGACATTGCCTTGATGTCTAGGCAAGGTGGCCCTGTTTTTAGGAAAAGCTTGTTGTCTAAAATGGTTACCTTAAAACTCGAATATACCTAACGATGAATGAGTAAATGGTGCGGTTTTTCCATTATGATGCTAAACTTTAAACAAAAAATATTTCACCATTTTTTTGTTTTTTCCTGCAGTGACCAATTTTATCATAACAAAGCATCGAGGACAAATCCCAAAAAAAAAAGCATAGGTACAAGTATGATAAATTTAAAGAACTGGTAACTTTCACGCTCAACCCGCTAAGCCTAAAAAGCAGAAATAATAATGGCAATGGGTGGGGCAAATAAATCGGTAATCGTTGGTCCTTAAGATGCTGCATTGCGAAACTGAACTTATATAAAACAAAGGGAAATAAATATTTATCTGTGTTAGTTGCCAGTTCTAGTTAGTCTGTTTGTGTAAAGTCCAAGTAATAGATTTTATTACTATCTTTAAATAGTTTTAAAATGTGTAGCGATTAATTTTCTGTTTTATGTCCTGTTTGTGGTGTACAATAGAAGTATATTAATTCTTTTTTTTGTTACAAAACAGAGTCGCTCCCGCTGTTTGTATGCTTAGATCTTTTAAACTTCGTAACGGATTTTAATGCAGTTTCCAATCAGATACAGTGATTCATGAGGAAGGTTTATACGTAGTAAATTGTAGTCGAGAAAAGCAAAGAAATTCAAAGATTTGTGCTATAATGTCGTAATCAATATATTTTTCGCGTTTATATTCCATACGCTGGCTAAACCCTACGAAATAAATTCAATTAATATACTTAATTTTTTTTTACTCACTACAAACTGTCCCAAATTAGTACCTACATTACACCCGTACGAAGCCGGGGCGGGTCGCTAGTAATATTATAGTGTGTACAGTACACCCGTTCGAAGCCGGGGCGGGTCGCTAGTAATATTATAGTGTGTACAGTGGTATGCACATAATAAATAATAAATAAATAAATATACTACCACAATACACACATCGCCATCTAGCCCCAAAGTAAGCTATAGGTTGTGTGATAGGTACTATGATGACTAATGAATATTTTTATGAATAATATGCATAAATACTTGGAATATATATATAAACACCCAGACACTGAATAACATTCATGCTCATCACACAAACATTTTCCAGTAGTGGGAATCGAACTAAGGGTAGGCTTTTTATAACTCTTATAATGCCTGTCCTCTAACTCGTAACTCGTAACGTAACTCCTTCTGGAGATTTTACTCATAGTATATAATCTGCATACCCTTTGCATACCCTCTATGCACGCCACTAAGTGTGTATGCATACGCATAGACGTAAATTTACCACTCAACCTGAGTTGCTTAGTGCAATACACGCGTTCGAGCTCCACAGATTTAGTACTTAATTATTTTTATAACATTTTATTTCCTCGTTAAGCTTATAGACTTTATAGTATGTTATTTGTAACATACTGTAAAGAGCAAGTTTAATTAAAGTACGAGGATAAGTATGATAAAATAACTTTGCTAACGAATAATTGTATGCGCCTAAGCATGAGAATTTAAAAGCACCTTTAGATTTTGAAATTATTTATAACGGACTTTCCTCAGATCGACTTAAGACCAATAGTTTTACTATTTTATTCAACGCACTTGGGAAACGAATCACTTGCTCTAAAAATACCATCTGAAAATTAAATCGAAACTGCAATGTTTACTATTTGATGATGCTACAGTCGCTATAAGGCCGATCAAAAGGCATAAGTACCAAAATTTCGGCATCGATGGTTGAAAGCCGTGGCTTAATAATTGGCAAAGCACTCCGAAGAAGAGATTTTCGATAAAAGAATATTTTTTCAGCTTAATAAAAAACTGATAAAGATGAATAAAACACGAAAATATTGATGATAGCTTGTTTATTACAAAAACAGTACAATCGTTAACAAGATTCTTAACTCTTAATACTTTTATAGGTTCTACATATATTTATCGGTAATAAAAGCATGTAGGTATGTGGTATGAGGTGCAAATCTCCATTCCATCATTCTGACACCGAATGAATCCAACCTCTATTAGCGAACTTTTGCTTTAATAATCACAAGAACTTATTACCTATATTTCGTTTACCCAATAATGTTTAATACCTACTGTACCAAAAACTGGAGAGGATTTAAACGAAAGTATGTTTTACGTGTCTTGGCCACGTTCTCAACGGCGTTCGCTATGAAAGCGTTGGTGTATTTCGTTGATATGTATTTCCAATTATTATTAATCAGATAGTGTAGTAATTCACCTGAAACAGCATATATAAGAACACAATTAGTTTTTACATAATAAAATATAAGACATAATATGTATACAACATAATATAATTCTACATATATTTTGCTGTACTTGAAATCCTTTTAAACATCTAAAAAATTACTGATTAAAAAAACGGTGTAATCGTTGTAAAGGTTGAAAGGGTGTAGAGGTTAAAAAGTTAATGCAAATTTTATTGCTTTAAAAAACACTTTGCTTATATTGCTAACTTCAGAAACTATAATTTGGCAATTGCAAATTACTAACTATCCAATATTATAAAGCTGAAATAAGATTTGTCAAGTGAAGAAAAAAATTATTTGAGTATTTGAGGATTTGTGTATATATTTTGATGTTTTATTTACTGTGGATAAGGACAAAAGAACATTGGCCAAAAAGCCCTAAACCTCAAAAATATTTTATATTATATAAATCAATCCGAAATGGCAATTTATTAGGTAATTACAGATTGTTTTCTTGTGTCCATATAGATAATATAGAAAGTAAGTTTATTTTTTCTACTGTAAAATATTAATGGAAATAAATGAAATAACAGGTTTTAAAATCGACTTACTGAATCCTGAAAATCCGTAGTAAAAATTGTTTAGGCGATATTCCGCATAATCTTTAATATCGTAACTGAACTTATAATTTGAAGCTTCTATCAGGTCCTCACCAAAAGCATTTCTTACAATGCTGAACGGTGCAACTGTATCTATTTCCACGTTTTCTAAAAATGTAAAAGTAAAAGTTAAATAAAGCCATATTTAAATTCATAGTCTGTGTCTGAACGGTTTCGAATAATGATCCTCTATAACTTACTTAGTGATGCCGAGTACTCTCCTTCTCCGTTCATTGGCATATAGAATAAGGACCCAGCAGCTTTATAAATACCAGTAACTAACAGGTCGGTGCGAAATTTCATATGGAGCATGCTTGTATTAGAGTCGGCTCTGCAAAAATATGGATTAGTTTTAGTTTATACTATTAATTTAGTTAATTCTATTCGATTTTATACTATTAGGTTTAGTTTAATAAATGTAAGCCAAAAACTTTTTGTTATAAATTACCTTATCTTCATTTTAGTCAAATAATGATAAAATATTTTTTCACGCAGAGTGGTTCTGATATTTTGGCTTTCCTATTTTTATTTTTTGTTATAATAGCTAGCATCGCGCATAGTTCGGACGCCAGCACGCACCTCTAACTTCTGTTATGTTCGTTATAAGCAATAAGATATCAATTGCTTTAACGGTAACGGAAAACATCGTGTGGAAACCTGCGTGCCTGAAAGTTCTCCATAATGTCACACAACAAACACATTATTCAAAAAATACTAACCTGAACTCGTCGATAATCATGTTTTGAAGTCCATGTACCCTGGTATGCTTAATTTCAAATTCCAAGTCATCCCGCTCTAATTTAAAATAATCTAATACCAATGGGTCGACTGTCAAGGCATCAAAGTCAGAAAATGCTTTGAAACACGGTGTTTGCAACGAAGAACATTTTAACGGATTTGTCAAAACTGTTAAAGGAAAAAATTACTTATATTAACTGCCAAAAAACTGTATATGTTACAACGAAATTCCTGTACCCGAAATGTGCTTACTTGAGGTATATATCCGTGTTATTTGTAAACATAAGAAGAGTGATAATCCAAAATGCCTCATGATTCACTTTTTTGGGAAATTGTTAACACTGGTAGAATTATTGTAGACTGATAAACGTATATTAATGTGTGATCTTTATATACTATTTATTGGAATTTTGTAAACCTTGTTTTTTACAAAATCTGGTTTTCAAAAGGCGTTTTGAGTTCGAAATGAGTGAACCAATGAGTTAAAATAAGTAAAAAAATATATTTCAAATATATTTTTTTACTTATTTTCGAACTCATTGGTGCCTATGTCGGTCCTTAAGGTCATTAAGTAGGTATTTTATTCACAAAAAAGTCGAAACATCCCTTTGCTCACTCAGATTCGTAAAAAAGATATATTTTAAGGAGATCTACTTTCTATAGGGATATAATAATTTTTAAACTAAAAAATAAAAAAAATGCCCTATTGAAATTTCATACTTCAAGATAAGACGTGTTTTTTTTAAGTTCCGTGTTATGAAAATATGAGATTATAGCGATTTTCGGAAGATATTATATATTTTTTTATTATATTAAATATACAACTGGTCATATACAATTGGTATTTGACATTAAATTCGTATGATGAACTGTCTATAGGTATAGTAGAGACCTAAAACTGACAGTTGGTTTAAAATCAAAAACAAAAAAAACTTTTTTTTTTCTAAGAAATAATGATATGAATTACAATAATGATATATATGATCACGGTGAAAAAGAATTATAAATACGATTTACTAACAATCACACATTTGAACTGTCAGTGCTATCGATTATAAAATCTCATAGATGGGTTTAAAAATGAGCCTTTAAAATGGGTTTTAAAATCATAAACTAGAATAAATTAAATCTCGATTTCAAAACCTCCCTGGCACAGCACTTAGTCATGAAGCTCCTGGATTCGATTACCAGCTATCGAATAGGGCTAGCTATCATATAGCGGGTGGCTTCGGCCGTAACTAGCTACCAATTAAAGACGAACCGCCTAGCGATTCAGCATTCCGATACGATGCCACTTAAAAAACGATTAGATTTAACGAGTTAGCCGGCTACCATAAACCATAATTTACAAGCCATTTATTAAATAAAATATATATTATTTGTATTATTTGAAGTGCTCATAGAATAATACAAATAATTTAACAGTAGAAATTGAATGCATGAATACTCAACACAAATAAGTGCGTTCAGACGTAATTATGTCTTACGTCATTGTACAAGGAAGTGTCTTTTAAAAAAAAACTGCCTAGATAGGTAAAAGCCATTTACATATATAACAATTAACAGTTATACGTTGTTCTTCTTAATTACTCAAGAAAGATTTAGGGTTTTAAAAGATTTTTTATAGATAGTTAAACATCGTTAAAAGTTAACACCTACATGCTTTAAACTCTCTAGTTTGTTTTCTCGTTTCTAAAGGAGGACATGTTACTATCCTATTTTACAGTTAAGGTTGTTTCTTTAACTCCTTGTTATAAACTAATAACCACACTAGTTCCTTTATTTAGGTAGATAATGTGGGTAAAGTATATTTTAAAAATGGAATCCAGTGGCGGACCGCCAGGCCTGTAATGATATTCCAGGTCTGGCTGGACTTCGGAGGAGGGTGAGTCGTCTCCGTTGAAAAGGTCGTAACCTATCCAGGCCTAGTGGACTTGGGTGGCATTTCAAAAATACTTATGGAATAATTCTTCTTGAAATAAATGAGTTTTGAATTTGTTATTACAATAACCTTCTTTGTAACATCTAATTTAAACTTACTCAATAAACGGAAAATCTTTATTATATTTTTCCCGATCGCACCGGTAGTTCATGAAATCAGAACGTTCAAACAAAAAAACATATACATAAATAGATAAATTCATCGTAGACTTATTTATTGTACTATCATTTATTGAAGTTTTCAGACAATTAATAATTATGATTTCAAATAAAAAAAATTATTTAAAAAGACAAGGTATCCTTTGTATTTAAACGAATCAGAAATTATAAGCCCAAAATATTCTTAAGGTATAAAATAATGTTGCACAAGTAAAACTGTATCTATTATCCAGGATCAGTAGGTATCTTTTTTACCAATAAACACATTAACAAACACTAATTATAGAAATCCTCATTACCAAACCAGGACATCCTAGGCACGCCAGCACGGCCAGCATGGGCAGGAGACAATTATCTTCCGGGGGAAAGGACAAAAATGTATCTTCTCCCACAGCTTATCAGCTCTTAGAGCAGTGGCGCATAAGTGAAAATAATTTCCAATGAATATATTTGTAATAATAAATGGAGCTAAACTTCTCCAATCCAAGTTCTAGTACTTTAGACAGTGGACACATTAATTATATCGCTTGTCAGGGGATATAATCAATATAATTTTTGTCTTTTGCCTGCGCTAGCCTTGCAGGGAAAGGATCTGCTCTCAGAAAGAGAAGAGTTTATACCCCCCACGCAGTAACTCTTAAAAGTCAGTGGTTTCGTGCCGGGAATCAAACTGGGTCCCACAGAAAAGGAGGCTGAAATGTTAAGTTGTTTACTACTTTTTTGTTTTTAGTATTGTAGACAAACCTCACAGTCCCTGCTTATATAATGTATGCAAAGGTGTGTCTGTTTGTTTCATGTTTGTTTATTTATTACCTATGCCTGCGTTCAGCTCATCTTTCATCCTGTACATGGACGTAAAGTAATATTTATCTCGGTAAAGCTGCTGGTATAAATTAACCGCAGTATTACATGTAAAAATATATAATTTGTTATGAATATTTAATGCTTAACTTATCGTGGTGAAATTTTGAATGGAAATAAATTGCATCATGGAGATATGTATCCACAAAGCATACATTTTTCTAGAAAAATAGGTCAATGCGGGATTGTTAAGAGTAAAGTAGATATAGGCGGGACTCAAAGTTTTAGTTATCATTCCTAGGGAACTATGAGATATCATACGCTCGACCGTACCAATTCGGAAGATCTTTTTTGAAATGTTGATATGCTTGGGACCATGGTCTGACTCTGTTCGAAAGTTTTATATATGTCGAACATGTGTGCAAACTTCGATAGCGCGATAAAGGCTCTTATATTGTCGATTTTAGATAAATTGTTGTTTAACTTTGACGACTGCAGCGGTAAGCTATGGTTCTAAGTGTCAGGGCGCAGGTTCGATCCTCGGGAATTTGGGAAATAAAATTTTGGTCTGTTGTTGTAGGAGGCTCGATGCCGCTAAACGTACAATGGTATAATGTCGCATAGAAACCGGTTAGGAATATAGGTTTTTTTATATAACTGCCATACCTCCAATAGGTTAGCCCGTTACCATCTTAGACAGCAGGTGAAATCACAGGGCAACTTGTAGTGAAATAAAAAAAGGTTAGCAATGGAAAAATAAGAGGCATAATGATGAATCTTATGTTTATTTTTATTACATTTTTGGAGTACGCTAGAAATAACAAAAAGTACTAAATAAGCACACATTGACACATTGAATATATTAAATCTATGAAACAAAATTCCGAGTAATTTATAACAAAATGTTTATAAAATATAAAAAGTATATCAACATTGAAGAAAAAAGTTAGAAGAAGCACTCGTTCGGTTGAGACGAGGTCAACGACATAAGTAGGTAGATACTTTTGCAATGAAGATAATTAAAACAATTACAATTTAGTTGCAAAAAATATTTTTGATCCAAACGAAGCTTTTAATATTCCACCAAGGACTTCAAGGGGGCCAACTGAAAATAACTTCTATATGCCCTTGCCATGCAGTCCACGACTTTTGATACGAATATTCTGCTATATTGCGACGTTACAAATTTCCAATTAAAATTAACGAGAGAGTGCATCAATTCACCTGAAATAATATAAAAGAATGTATTGATATTTTAAAATAATTGATGCGATATTACGGTTACAATGAAATGAATGGTTGATTGAAAGTGAAAGTAAAGAACTTTATTAAATCTCGATACAAAATTGCTTTATCGATTGTGACAAGATTTCTACAGAGAACTTCGCCAGCAAACAGTAGGTTATGTACCATCTTGAACTGCATCATTACTTTCCACCAGGTAAGATGACAATCTAGGGCTAATTGGTAGTAGAATAGAAATAAATAAATAAATTAAGCAGCTTAGATATAAATCTATAAACATATAGAAATCTACTTACTGAGTTCTGTGTTTCCATAATAAAGGTTGTCGAAACGAAACTGTGCATTCCGGAACATCATGCCGGAAACTATATTTCGACGATTCTAGAAAATCCACACCATTTACATTTTTAACGATGTTGTACGGGGCGAATAGCTCAATTTCCAAGTTCTCTGAAAGATAAATTAAAGAAACTCGCTATCAATTAAATACGATTGTTGGTATAGACGTTTGTGATCTGTAGAAGATCCTTAACTACAAACATAACCTAAACAAAGCATTAGTCCGAAGTCCGAAGCATGGAGTAATGTAGTCACCTGTGGGGTGGCTCTACCAAGTACCAGCTTGAAGCTTTAGATTCATGTGTGAATAGGCTTTTTCTAGGCAAGCGTGCTACAACCTAGACCTCATCGTTGCTTTCGAACGGATTGTCGTCAAGCGATGGCCCATCGTTAATAATTTAAAAAAATTGTTTATGAGTGTATGCTATTATTTTATGTGTATAAAGTGGATAGGTATTAGTGTGTAGTTATTCGTAATATCTCGTCGAGCACTGGGTCTCTTCTCTTGGCGAGCTTTCGCGCTCGCCCGACTCCCCCGGTGACGCCGTAGGAACCCCTCAGGTTATCGGCAAGTGTCCATCCGAAAATCGAAAAATATGTATGTAATAATAATAGGTGTATTATTATTACATACATAGTTTTCGAAAAACCGATTGATGGGGTGCCATCAATCGGTTTTTCTTGGTTTTCCTTATCCATAGGTTGCCAGGAGATCGCTACTAAAATTTCCTCTTGTCGTTTCCATTGTTTTTTTTTCTTTTCGCGATGTACGAATAAAGTGTATAAATAAAGCAAAAAGTTTCGAGTATTGATGGGTCCCATTGTTACAATAGAGCTAGAAAATAAATTTACATGGCTTACGTAAGCTTTTTAAAATCTTTAATTAAGATACGATTAGAACGTATTGCTAATAATAATATTATATAATTTTTTTAACCTAAGTATCCATTATAAAAAATATATATGTATGATAATTATTATATCAACCTCATACTGGCCCAGGGCACGGGTCTCCTCCTACAATAAGAAGGATTTAGGTCGTAGTCTACCACGCTAGCCCAGTACGGATTGGTGGACTTCACACGCCTTTGAGAACATTATGGAGAACTCTCAGTCATACAGGTTTTCGCACTATATTTTTCTACACCGTTGAAGCAAGTAATATTTTAATTACTTAAAGAAAACGCACATAACTTAGAAAATAGGTGCATGCTAGAATTCGAACACGGCCCCCCGAAATTGAAGCTGAAGTCGTAACCACTAGGCTATTATCGCTTAAATAATTGATAAAAGTAATATTGTTTTAATAATGGAAACTTACTGAGTGTCACCCAGTAATCACCCTCTCCATTCATTGGTTGAAAAAACATAGACCCGTTAGATTTATATAGGCCAGTAAACAAAAGGTCCGTACGAAACAGTATACGACCCATGCTTATATTCGTTGAAGCGCTGATAAAAAGAAAATTAATGATATTATATAGATCAGTGCAACAAGTGCCTATTAACGAGCAACTCAAAAGATAATTCGAAGAACATCTTCGAACAGAATGCCTTCAAAAACAATATATTCATAACGATGTTCAAACTTCATTATTTCACGAGGTTAGATAACTCAGAGTACAAAATTGTAACCAACTGTACGTTACTATTGTCCTTTTCCATTTGCCTTTCATATTATAATGTCATTATCATGTCTTTTCATTCGTTTTTAATCTAATAGAAATTACTATAAAAACATTTAAATTACATCCTTTCCTATACATATATGATAGCTATCTCGGAACTTTATCCGCGCAAGTAAAACTTCTTATAAGTTATTTCCTATACAAACCTTCTTCCCTATTACTACAAAATATACCCCCGACTCACATGGGCCGTCCGCACCATTTCTTCGTTTACTTGGCTAAGAGTCATGGTGGGATTTAAAACATCCTCAAGAATTGCGAAATTTTAAATTTACAAAGAAATCTACGAATCTTCCAAACATGTATAGAGATTAGCGCGTTCTAACATAAAAACAAAAAATTTGGAAAATCCAAAAGTGCACGCCTCATAATCTCATTTTTTTCACAATAAAATTGAATTTTTTTTAACTGAAACTTTCAATGCTCATTACAATTTTTTTTTTTCATATTAATTATTATTCATTTTTTGTAAACAAGACACGGGAATGTCATAATGATTGCACATTGAAAGTTACAATTAATATTAGCTAGAATAATTACATGGAAATTTAACGACAGTGAATTGAACGCTCATATTAACTAAGAAATTATGTCGTGTGTTACTTTAGATAATTAAAAAAAAATTATTCCGATACGATCATTTTTTCGACCAATTTTGATGCCACATACACCCGTCCATACACGGACGTCCAGCAAAGATTATGTTTAATGTTATTGTTACTATGTTAAACGAAAAAATTGTTATTGAATTTTTTTGAAATGTCGAGAGTAGAGCACAACCTCAACGCTTCGCTTATGAGGCGTGCAATAAAACTAGCACATAGCATACGTGTATATTATAGACAGATGGTTGATAAATTGACATATTTTTATAACATACTTTTGGTTAACTAAATAACATCTACCAATTAACATGTGACAATGGTACTAGGTAGTTTTAAACTACTAGTTTAAAATACATACCTCAACTCGTCGATTATCAAGTTGTTTAAACCGTAGACCTTCGTATCTTTGATTTCAAATATCAAACCATCTTGATCTAGCTGTAGATAGTCGATTTCTAATGGATCCAGCTTCACTGAGGCTAATTCTGGAATCCTCTGAATATATCCTGGCCCAATGTTTTGAGCCAATGCTGTCAAACATGTAGTACTAGTATCCCACAAAAAGCATCTAAAGGGTTTTGTCAAAACTGTAAAAGTTGAAATTCATTAAAAAATTTAATTGAATTGAAATTAACATTTACTACAACCTTATTTGAAAAACATTAAATATGTGCGAAGAGAAATTTTGCTAAAACTGCAAAAAAATATTAGCAAAATTATTGATTTAATTTAATATATTTAGTTCTCTTGAGTGTTTCAAATAGTGCTCAAATATCCTCCTAATAAAAGTTTCAGTAAAGAGATTTAATATGATTTATCTATGTGAGTAAGTTTAAAACATATCATTAAATAAATAAATAAATAAATATACTACGACAATACACACATCGTCACCTAGCCCCAAAGTAAGCGAAGCTTGTGTTATGGGTACTAAGATGACTGATGAATATTTTTATGAATAATATACATAAATACTTAGAATATACATATAAACACCCAGACAAGACAGACAGAAAAACATTCATGCTCATCACACAAACATTTTTTTACAGTTGTGGGAATCGAACCCACGGCCTTGGACTCAGAAAGCAGGGTCGCTGCAAACTGCGCCAATCGGCTGTCAAACAGATCCTCGGCAATACACCCTCTACGCACGTTTCGCTCCGAAACCGGAGCATCATCAGGAGATGTTGACTTTACAATGATTAATTGTTAAGAATTACAACACCCTCTACGCACGTTTCGCTCCGGTTTCGGAGCGAAACGTGCGTAGAGGGTGTATTGCCGAGGATCTGTTTGGTGTGGAGTATTAGGATTGAAGAAATTATAAATTGCACCACACAGATTCTCCTGCTTTTCGCGGAGTATAGCAAGTTAAGCTTAATTTTGATTATATATCATGGATTTCCGCAAAGTAACGCCTGCTTCTATACAATATTTAAAACATATCAATATAAATCTGTAAGTATTCATCTTGATTGGTCTCACATACTTGTTGAGTAAATATGGGTTATACGTAGACATATTAAAAAAAGCAATAATACAGGTCTCATTACTGATTTTTGTACGTAGATCTTTTAGAGCACCGATATTTCTGTACTGTTAAATGTCATTTTGTGCGATCTATATATAGTAAGAATTCAGAGTAGGTAGTACTCTGAATTCTTACGATACTTAACAGGTTTTTGAGATTAATATAAAAGTCATATAAAACAAATCCGAAATTAAGTATGGTCATCAAGTTTTATTGTAAGTGTGCTAGGTACTTTAGTACCAAGTATGAAATTTAAACATTTACAAACGTAGTCTTGATTAAGATAAAGTAAAGAAAAACAGAGGCAAAACAATGAAATAACTGTGCTTCGACCATACATAATTTGTTTATGTGATTTTTTTTGTACATAAATATATTATTATGTTAAGTACTTTTAAGTACAAAAGTGCTGCAGTGTTTTTATACAAGCTCTTATAAAAAATTTACCCAACGAAAACATAATTAAATTAATGACTTATTGTTCTAAAAAGAATGTCGGTGACGCGAAATCACAAGATTTTACGCATCCAAATACCATATAAATTGAAATTGAATAAACCCTGACACTGAACAATAAAAATAGTATCTAGTATTGTCAAGATCTTTCATTTCATACTCACACCTATTGAGGGAGTCGTGAAAAAAATATATAATTCCCCTTTTTGTCGCCTTACCGATTTTCATCAAACATGAATACGTATGAATACTCAAAACTAATTCACTTTCCAAAAAAAAAACAATATCATCCGTTCGGTTGCTACGATGCTACAGTCAGAGAAACACGCATACACATCCCCGCACACACCAACACACACGTGCACATAAACAGACACGTAAAACTTATAGCACGTAGTAGTTTTGCTTTGCGGGTCAATCACGCATATGAAACAGTCGATTAGGTAAATAAAATCTACGTACCGAGTAAACCATCCCATCGGGAGTACCACCATCTTGAATCCACCATTTTGGTTTCTTTTCAGCTCCTTTATGTTCATCAAGTGTACCTCCAGGTTCTGATCATCCTATGCAAAAATTACTATATCATGTTTTATACATTCCGAGAGCGACCCTGACGAAATTTGTATGGCCGCTATCCTAAAACCGCTCTTCTGGATTTTCTCAGTTTAATGCCAATTGGATTAGGTTTTAGGTGAAACCACTCCACCTATCTTAAACTCCTTTACCTCCTTTAGCCTTTATCATCAGCTCTCTCCGTATTATTCCTTCGAATGAATTCTTGTTCTCTTGCAAGAAACCGTTAGTAAAAAAAAATATTTATACAAAAAATTTCGGGAGAGGTTATTTAATATGTGTATCAGCACATGAAGCTTAATATACTATATATATATATATATTAATAATAGTGTATTAATAACCTATATCAGGTCAATGCTGGACTAAAGGCCTCTTCTCAGCGGGAGGGTATGCCCATAATCACCACGCTGGGCAGAACAAAGTGTACGCACCTATGAAGTTATACTTATTAGGCGTTATATCAAATAAATCTCGTCTAAGTTAAACCATCATCATCACCAACAATCCGTAACCAGCCCACTACAAGGCACGAGTCTCCCTCCGAATGAAAAGCGTGTAGGCCCATGAGTTAAAAAATAGAAGACATCATATACTACGAATAACGAAAAAGACTTTGGGATCACTTAAAACAGCATAAAGAGCGCCTTAATAATTTATACCCCTTATTGCCTAAATCCTAAACGCGTGACAATCTCTTAAATCCTATTTCAAAATATTAGCTTTATAAATCTTACCTAAGCATATACTTGACGTTGCGTCTCCCATAAAAAGGGGAAAGAAACTAAAAAAAAAATTTTTTTTAATGAAAATATAAATATTTTCAAGGTAATTAAAAACATACTAAACCGAAGTTAGTTAAATTAATAAATTGACCTTGGAGAAAAAACGGAAAAAAAACTTCGATTTTTAAAAACATTTTATTTACAAAGTTATTAAAATACATATTATTATGCTTCAAGTTTGTTAAAGTGCAAATTAATTTTACGATCACATTAAACAGATGTTGATGTAATAAAACAATGTAACAATAGGTAACGATAGCATTAAAATCGCTTTATTCAGTTAGTTACTTCGTTCAACATTAACAACAAAGTACCTTTTTATATTATAAGGTATTTAATTAGCGCAATATTAAAATCTTAAAATATACAAATACACAGAATCGCAAATTTCTTTCTGTAAAATTAAGTAGTTCTACATGTCCTGGATTTCTTTTATATATTGCGAATCCCAATAGAATTTGAGTACACTATAAATCTTGTCAGTTATTTTCTCGAAGTATTGTGGCCCGAAGTTCGTAATTATTGTCCTCCAACACTCATTGAGGAATGAGTGAAGTTTTTTACCTGCAAAAACATTTTATTTAAAGAACACTAATCTTAATTTGCTATAATCTGCTAAAACCATGCAAATCAGCTACGCGAACATTTTATTAATTTTACTTGCAGTACCAAATATAGTTACAAACTTACAAAGAAACTAATATTAATATCAGCTTTATCAATGCATCAGCTGTATCAATTAAGTAGACTGATCTATGCGCAAATAATATATTATCATGGAGCTTCAATCACAAAATATTTAAAACCTTCAATCACATAAACATTGCCAATCGCAAATGACCGTCCCGAGGACCTATCCTAGTTTCACCTCATCTATTATTCTTTTCTTTCCCTATCACGAATTACTACATATAATGAATGACCTTATAGCAGCATTATATTATGATAATATCATATAATGCTGCTATCGTGCATCCCTTGGTAAGCAACGTTGACCTAAGTCAGTGAATACTCGTAGGTGTGAGCACAACTTTGAAAGATTACAAGAGTTTTGGTCTGTTACCGCTTCTATCTACTAATCTACCAACCAAAACAGAAAACGTTAAGGAAGAGAAAAAATTACATTGTTAATTGGCACCGACGCAGAAGGTTAACCAAAGAAATTTCTATCATTTTGTATTCTTGCGGTGAGGCCCCTGTAATATTATGAGGAAACATTTTATGTATTCAGTATAATTAAACGTTAAATAAGGGGTCTGCTGCAGTCTGCTCGCCTCTAGCTCCAACATTTTCATCATGACTACATCAAATATAGACAGACCTATAACACAACCTTTACTGTGCAAAAAACTGTTTCACATTTGACAAAAACCTTTCAACCCTTCTCCCCAAAGAACTACGTTGATTTTTTGGATAAAAAGTATGCTATGTCCTATCCCATAATACGAACTCAAACCATGAAAGGGGCACTTGAATTCATTTAGTAGTTTCAGTGTGCAGTTAACGCAGCGTTTGCAAACCCCTGACGAGGTGGACAGATGACATCAACTGTGTTGCAGGGAGCTGGTGAACCCAAGCAGTACAAGACCATGGTATTTGGAACTTCCTACGAAAGAGCCATGTCCAGCAGTGGTCGTTAATCCGTTGATATGTATATAAATATATAGATGGTCTCAAATTTTTTTTTTTAAATATTTTCAATATGTACAATTTTACCTGTTACAGTTTTATTGGAATATTACATATAATGTTAAAGGACATTGACCATACAGGGGCCATTGATGTGTTAGGCATTATAATACATTTTATAATTTAAATTTAATTTTTAAATTCAGTTTGGGACTACAAAAAAGTGCTTCCTATCCTGAGTTTTATTTTTTATTTTGAAAGATGCAAACTAGTTTGAGTCTCATGCCGGTTTGTTATGTTTTCGTCCAGTTGAGATAATAATCTTATTTCCTCCATTTAAGCTACAACTACTGCAGTGTTGTGTTTTCGAGCCCTGTGACTCATTAAAGCTAAACTAACATATTCTTAAAAATTGTTTTCTCTAAATCTGGAATTCCAATCAATAAAATATTTTTGTGAATAAAAAAAAAATAATCAAGCTTCATTTTAAGATAACATTTGTCGAGATACAAAAATATTTGGAAGCGGCCCTACTGTGCTGGTCATTCTACTTTAAATCAATAATTTAAAAAAAGGATAAATTTTATTTTTTTAATTTATAACGCTTTACTAAGCGTGTGCAATAAAAAACTATTAATCTAGACTACATAGGTAGTAATGGTTCGATATCTTACATAACATCCAAATTGATAACCTAACTTTTTTGTAGTAGATTAAAACTGCGCTCTTCACGTAAGTTCCGGCCGAAATACTGGGAGTATTTCGGATAGGGATTAGGGATATTATATTAATATTATTGAATTCTCAATAATTGCTAGACTTGGCTCAATAAGTATTTTTTTTCCTGTACAAAATTAGCACTTAACTGCCATCTCGGAAGTGCAAGGATGCCGTGTCAGCTAGTAGCGGGCTAACCTTTTAAAAGTGTGGCTGAGGGGGGCCTTGAATAGCTCATCGGTTTATATGCGACTTGTACTAGAATGCTTAATCACTTGGCAGCACTTCTTTGTTGGTAGGGTGGTAAGTAACCACGACCGAAGCCTCACACCCGACCAGAGAAACTTCAGAGATAAATTCCGCTCACCACTGCGCCACGGAGGTCGTCAAGAATAGCAACATTAATAAGTATAAGGAGGATTCTTGCCACTGGATGCGCTAAACAACACTTACTTTTTTTCTCGTCATTGTTAAATGCATTCGCATAGTTGTATTGTATGTCGCCTATGACATCAAAACCAGAAAAATATCGTTGCAACTGCATGTATTTCTTCCCCTCTGGATTTTTTATAATATCAAACATGATAAGCATTTCTAGCTTAAAGTCATCTGAAATACAAAATTTAAAATTAAAGTAACTGCACTACGTCTTTCAAAATTGTGTGCATTATTCTATACTAGTCAAGTCGTTTCATTTGATACCCATATTGAAAGAGTTGTGAAAAAATATGCAATCTGCCATTTTGTGGCGGCGGCCATCGTGAACTAATTTACATCAAACTAAGGTAAGAACACGGGAAATACAATACTACAGAAAGACACACCCACGCGCGATCACCCACACATACAAACACACACACGGACAGTAGCTTCAAACTTATAAAAACTAAAAAACTACCTCCAACTAAAAAAGGACATCTAGATTACTCTCTTCTATGAAATAGGAGGGCTGAGGTATAAAGTAATAGTCTTACTCATTTTAGTGTTGGATCTGCCTTTTCCGACAACTGGTATTGAAAACAAGACTCCATCTGCTGCGTAGTTGCTACTTATTACAAAATCTGTTTGAATTAAAATTCTCATTATTTTTAAATCCATATCGATACTGTGAAGAAAGGTAAGTAAGGTAAATAATATGACCTATGTTATCTTTTCATTAAACAACTTTTTTTCCGTGAATTTAAATAGTAATAAAGCTTTTTGTGACAGCTCATCTGGGGAAAAACTACCACTATTCTTATTTCTGCCGCTAAGCAGCATTGATGCAATGCTGTGTTCCGATCTGAAGAGCGGGTGCCGGTGTTATTACTGGCACATGAGGCTTAAAACCTTCGCCTCAGGTTTATGGACACAGGGCGGCACGTTGCAGGACGCGTTCTATGCATGAGGTGTTGCTTTGTTTATAGGCGATGGTTTTCCATTTACCATCATCCATTTACTTCGTTCGTCAATTATTACTTAAAAAAAAGAAATTCGATTCAACTTGTCAGATACA
The DNA here is from genome assembly GCF_905163445.1 of Pararge aegeria. Lineage (NCBI taxonomy): Eukaryota > Metazoa > Arthropoda > Insecta > Lepidoptera > Nymphalidae > Pararge > Pararge aegeria. The sequence continues at coordinate 7,091,386 of NC_053194.1, forward strand.
AGCGACAGTTGAAAGCGCCGTATTTCTGTTCGGAAGAGGTAGAGGCCTCTCTACCTATTCCGCTAGGTTGAGGCCTTAATGAGATCGAAACACAACCTAACAAATAAAAAAGCTTTGTTACTACACGGCTAAGTTTGTTGTGGGCCCTTCTTAGACCAGGGTGCGCCTGGATTCCTCGTAGCTTAAGTGTTTTGTAGTAGTTAACAATTAAGTAGGCATAATATATGTATGACGGTTTCATCCTGTGATAGGCCTACATAAAGAATTTCTGTATTTGAATTCTGAATTTAAGGGCGCGTCCCGTGACGTTCACACCTCGACTTAAGATGACGTTTGGTAGTTTGGTCACCTATGGTCACGTCATTAGAAATCGGGGACCTCATCTTCCTTGGTGAAGACGCTACGCAGAGGTTGTGGCGGCGTGTCCTAATTCTTTATGAGCACAGCGCTTGGGTTCTTTCATTTTTATAGTATTTCTATACCGGTGTATAATGACAATAAATAGAAATAGTGTAAAAACTCTATAGCATATGACGTACGATATGATGTTCGATCATTTATAAAATCATATATATTCTCACGCAAAGCCGAGTATGTTCAACAAGGCAGTAATGGAATGACTTATATTAATCTTACCTCAGATTGTCAATCACTGCATCTTTTAGTCCTTCGACCTCTACATTCTTCATTGTATACATTAAACCGAACTTATTTATTTCTACATCATCTATCATCAATTTGTCCAATTTTATATTGCAATATTTAGGGATACCTCCGAGAAAATATGTTTTGAGTATGTTAGCCCTTTTAGTCAAACAGGTAGAGTTCTGCAACGAGCATTGCCTGTCCGGCAATTTTACAGCTGAAATAGGTATTATCTTGTTATTGTAGTAAAGAAAGAAAAAAATTCAGGCAAAGTACTTACAACAATCGGATGCTTCACTTCGCGATGCCAGGTTGTTAATAAGAAGACAACATATTAATAATGAGACTTGTTTAGACATTTTGAAGACGTAATCACAATTATTATAAACACTAACTAAAAATGTTTAACTTAATACTCACTTTATATACGTATGCAACTGCAATCCTTGTTAATTATTTTAACAAAAACTTTAGCACTCACGTTAGACACTAAATATACAGGGTGGAGTCGCATCTGCAAGTAAATATATTTTTTAATATTTTAGTTTTATGTTTACCGTGGAGAACCTGAAGCCAATGGAGTCAAGTCAAAAAATCTTGCAAGATGTTATACCGGGGTTGATTCATTTTTCTGGCTGGCTGGTTCATTTTTGCGCAAAGAATCAGCCTGACTGCTTAGCGCAAAATGCAGCCATGCTTTCTAGGTCGGTCGATCGCAGGCATGATTTTTACATTTAAGTAATTTGTTTTGTTATAAGTTTGATTGTAACATTATCAATAAAACAAACTTAATACTTCCTCGAGAGTTCCAAAAACCTGATACTGTTATTGAAAAAACATCAAATAAGGTTTCAAATGACATCCATAGAATGTGGCTCTACCACTACACTGGTAATAAAATTTGGTATATAGAAAGCTGTTAACTCGAGACCATAGATTTTTTATTCCGTAAAAACGAACGGTTCCCGCAAGATTCAAAAAAATTATAGCGTATTTTATAGCACACATATAATCACAACGAATAGGAATCGTACGCTCAGTTACTCGTATGCAGGAATTTAACAAAGCTATATTTTTTTAACGAGAGTCTAATCCTTAGATATTAATATTATTATTTCAACATAACACACTAACGACTAAGGTGCCGGCGAATAATATATCTGTTCTTGCTTTTTGACAAAGATGACTGATGAATATTTTTATGAATAATATAGATAAATACTTATAATATAGGTACGTATAAACACGCAGCCACTGAAAAACATTCACGTTCATCGCACAAACATTTCCAGTCGTGGGAATCGAACCCATCGATAGCAGGGTCGCTGCCCACTGATCCAAACGGCCGTCATAAATAGTTAGTGATAAAGGACGAAAAGAATAATAATTTATGGTCTGGGAGGAGGCTTCTGCTGTGGCTGGTTACAGCCCTACCGACACAGGCGTGCCGCTTAACAATTTAGCGTTGCGGTGCGATGTCGCGTAGAAACCGATTAGGGATATGGATTTAAATATAACTGCCTTACCACCTAAAAGGTTAGCCCGTTACCATCTTAGATTGCATCATCACTTACTAGCAAGTAAGAATGGATTGCAGTCAAAGGTCAACTTAAAAAGTAGGTACGGTAGCTAAGTAAAACCGCGGGTCATAATAATTATTGTCAATGTTTACGTGATTGTAGTTTCAAATAGTGGGTAATTGTAGCTTCAGCAGGTGAGTATATTTATTTTTAGCACCTATTTATTTTTATAGCTTACTTAGTTATATTATTAATTTTTAAAATGTTTATAAAATTAATTACACTTATCTTTTGCAATTTTTCTTAGTATGGACGTAAGCAAGTGTAAAAGGTGCTACGCCACAAAGAATGAAGATATATATTCGGAAAGTCAATTTTCAGTGTCTTCATCATCCTCATCAGTTCTCCTCTGGTATATAGAGCTTAGACCCACCACGCTGCAACTGTGGACAGGCTTACGTAACGTACTGCAACTCTTAGCTAACGATTATATTCGTGTCTCAGTGAGAATTACCGTCACCGAATGTAGGTAGGTAGGTTCATTTTCAGTACATGTCGATTGCCTCGAGGCTGGAGGTAACATAAAGGCTGAATTATAACCCTCAAAGTCGTGCTTATCCAGTACAAAATTTGGTTAACGTTCCATACCAACGCAATCGATGAATTTCATCGTCCTCTTGCTCCTCTGACAATATATCATTTCGAGAAAAAAATCGCCCTCACGGCTTTAGAGCACACATCCGCAACGCTGGTCCAATTGGTTGGCGGGCTATGGAGTAATTTATGCTACAAGAAACCGTCTCTTTTATTGCAGTTTCTTTATCTCTGCCAAACCTGCACGGCTAGCAATTATATCCCCGGGGAAAGAATATAAATTTATATCATCCCACAGCTTTATTCAACTCTCAGAGCATTGGCGCACAAGTGAAATAATATTCAAATCATATATGTGCAATAATAAATGGGGGTACACTTCTCCTATTCCATGTTCCCATGCTTTAGCAGGTGGACACGTTAATTATATCCTTTGTCAGAGGATATAATCGGGGGATATAATTTTTATCTCCTGCCCGTGATTAGATACATAATAAAAACGGAACTCCCCAGATCAATAATGTCACGCTACTTTATTCACAAAATTCCTTTACTTCAAGTAGACCTAATAGAAGCACTTTTGAACGTCACGTAGGTATGTCTCGATGAAGTGACTCTACCTCCGCTTCTACTAAAAAAAGCAAGAACAAGGTACAAGAAACCAGTCCCGGTGGTGACTGATTATAATTATTACTGCCCTTTTAATATTATTTTTATGGTACCTCTCCATTACTGGAGGTTGGCCGTAAGCTCAGTTAACTACTCGCTTTATTGTGCAAAGCGAAAATATGTTTTTACGCTAGCATTATTGGTCCATTCACGCATGCTACGCAACCAGGGTTTTGTTCACAGTATCGCTCATGTCTCAGGACGTGACCCGATACACAAATTATCTCTTCTTGATGGTTTGTAGTAACTTCCGACTTCTCTAAGCTCCCTCTCCGTTAGTAAACGGCTGGACTCATATGTGACAAATGAAAGGCCTTAAGACATTTTATAACAGAATGCCCTTCCTACTATCCCAGTAATAACTATAAATCAAAAAAATAATATATGACTTTTTCCTCTAAATAGTCTTGATATTGATACGCTATTTAATATTTATCTAGTGGGCAATACTTAATAAATTAAAAAAAATATTGCTGATATAGTATAAATCATTGATTCACTAATCATACACAAGGTAACCGAAATAAGGCCCAATCTTGTCATTTATGCATAATGTTTAAATTCTAGCAAAAGCAATAATATCTTACTTAGTATCAATTCTCCCTTTCCTGTTCCAGACACAGGAAACACAGATAAAAGCATTCCGTCTCAAACATAGTTAAACCGCATATTCAGAGTAGAGTGAAACAATACTCGTATGATTTTTAATTCCATATTTATCCTGTAAAATAAATTAATATTATGAGAAGAAATTAAAATCTGCTTAAATGCTTATCATTAATAATAAGTAATTAAACCATTTATTATACCTTTAATTTTAATTTATTTGTTAAGTAATCATTCTTCTTTTACTTACACTTTACAAACTTTATGCACATAAAACATTATACAGAAAGCGTACCATTCTACCTCTACCCGACAACCTAGTTACGAACAAAAACATACCTTAAAATGTATATTAAAAAGTAGGTATAAAATGCAAATTTTAAAAATATAATTATATAAATGTTAAACAATTATATTTTACAAGTTTAAAATATTATGTTATTAGCCAGTCAGTTTTTAGTAAAAAGAAATGGTAAGTTGTTACTAGTATTTTACAAACAAAGCATATGGAGTGCCTTAATCAACAAAGAGTAAAAAATACTTACTTGATATTGTCAATAACCGCATTTCTTAATCCTGCAACTTTTACATCAGTCCAATTAAAAAGAAAATTATCTACAACATTTTGCACGTCACCCACAGGTAATTCATCTAGTTTTTGAATACCAATTTCGGGGATGCTTCCAACAAATATTTGTAAAGTTTTTTGCGCTTGCGCTGTCAAACAGGCGGAATCACTAAGCGAACATTTGGTGGCTGTTTCCGATTCTACAACAAAATAAAAGGAGAAAGTTCTTTTTCAAAAATTAGTTCGTATTACTAAACGTAATCAAAAATGAGGATGGTGATAAACAATAGGGTTCTATTAATGAAATGATATTTTAAAAATGATCCATTTGGCGCGATTTTTTCTGTCACCAATTTTAAATTGTGAATTTTAAGATACGTTCCCCACTTAATCTAGTTAAAATGGGTTACTAGATTAAGTGTTCATTAAATCTGCACCAGTTTTATAATTATTTCTGTATTTACAAATATAAATTAAAAAAATCACTTTCAATAAACTAATTAGCTATAATAAATATGCTTCATTGATAAGGAAAATACGTTAAAGTTATAAAACAATTTATGTATTTTTATTTATACTCGTTATCAACTTTTATATCTACACACATCATGTCAAGAAAATCAAAGGAAAGCAGACTCTTGAACAGGATTCAAAAAGCCTCATCACAGATTGACAGAAATGAAGAAGGTAAACGATGTTATTATATGTACCAGGCATTTGCAAATATATCACAGATAGGAGTCTTTCAAAAGTCTTTTTAGTGCAGGCCGTAAGCGATATTAGAATTTTTTACACAACAATCAATCACTATTGTATTGTATTAATAGATAATAAGTACTCTAATCAGCGTAGAGATCTATCTATTCAATACCTCCGGCCCTCTATTAGTACATGATCTGGCAAAGATAGTATAGTAGAGAACACAATTTAGTACAGTGCTTTAATTCGTTAAGTATTCAAAAAAACACTTACGTGTTCCTCTGGCGTATGACAATTGTATTAATGCTAATAACTGTAAATATAATATGCCAATGTTCTTCATTGTGCCACTGTCGTTGATATTGATGTCTGGTTTTAAAGTACAAGACAAAGACTGAATGATCCGAAAATTTTTGTTCTTTTATTACCTTCGTTTTAAAAATTACTAGCTGGCTGCTGCTACTTTGTCCGTGGGCAAAATTCAATTAATTAAGACTTTGAATGAGGCTAGCAATTCGAGTGATTTTCTAAATAGCCTTGTTTTTTTAACTAACTATCATTCCCCGTGTCAACCTCTTAGGGGGAGATTATCATAAATATTTCCCATACTTTTTAAATAATATTTTAATAAGAAATGATTTGTTTGTTTGTTTGTCATCGATAAATTCTTAAACCACTAATCGAAAGCTTTTCTCCCCGAAGTAACATAACATATTTAATTGTTTAATTTATTACATATAAGTGTAATAAATGAAACAATTAAAGTCTTATCTAATTATTATACTGGAGGTTAAAAAAGATTGTAAAAAATTACAACTTTATAAAAAATGTGAATTCGTAAATCTTATCTCGTCAGAAATTTATACCCATAAAAAGAGAGAGAGAAGTATATATTTATACCTACCATCATTAAGTTTTTAAAAATTATAATTTAATTACATAATCTATGGAAAAGATAAGGTCACATGAAATGGTTGGCCAACCCCGATTCCAAGTTACGAGCCATTTCAATTTAGGTTAGTTATATATTATATATTAGGGTCCCATACAATGAAGACTATGCGAAGTACATATGCATTATGCAAGCCGGCTTTAGGTTGCGTATATCCGGAATCTTACCCATTAAATATGTATTCATATAATTATTATAAATGTAAAGAATACTGAAAATTTCTTGTCAAAACCTGAATACCCAAAAAAAATGTTTTTTTCGGAAAGCGCATGCATAGATGCGGCCCGTTTTCACATGCAATGTCACTCACGTAAATCTTGTAGTTGGTGGGAAGCGGTGATAGCCTACCGGTAAGGATTACGGTTATGTGCGTTTTAGGCAAGGAACGAGTTGCTGGCTTTACCTAGACTACATGTAAATTTGTAAACGGTATATAAATGAACGAGTTTCTTAATAAAGCCTCCGTTTGTCAATAGCACATGTTATTGTTGAAAACTACTTACACATATTAACAACTTGTATAAGTTACTTAATTAGTTACGGCAGTCTACTTGTACGAGCCATCTGTAATGACATGTCCCGATGCAAAAGAATCATAGTGGTCGATCGCAATGACTGATATCGTGCGTGTTAATGTCTGTTTTTTAAGCTTGGCGATCTGCGTACAATCGGACGCTGCGACGGATTAAACCAAAGTACCAAGTTTAATTTTTCATGGATATTGTTTGAAAAATGACAGACTTTCATACAAGTTTTAAGCCCCTATATAAAATACTGTCAGACCTATACATACTGTCAAAATTTCAAGTTTCTAACCCCATCGGTTAAGGCTTTGCGTTGATTATCTGTCAGTCAGAATATTATATATATATATATATATATACGCCTCACATATTTTAGTTGTAAATCAGCCGGCAAAACTTTTGCTATTAAAATTATTTGCCCTTATATAAAATATAATATGCTCGTGTGTAGCCTAGTAGATAAACTTGGGCTTCAGTTACGCGGGATCGAAGTAATGTGCATTTAAAGTAACCAATAAATAACACTCAATGAAGAAAAACATCGTGAGCAAACCTACATAACCTAAAGTTCTCCATAATGTTCCCACAGGCGTGTGGAGTCTACTAGTTTCCAATTGGCAGGCGAAGCGGCCTACATACAGCCTAAATTCTCCCATAAAGAGACGGGAGCTCAAAGATATGTCCATTTATTGAACCGACAAAAAACAGACTAATATACAACAAAAAGCAAGAAATAAACATTTACTACAACATTTTTATGTTGGTGCCAAGTAACTTATAAACTTGCATATATGTACATATAAGTACTTATAGTAGCAAGGAAAGTGGTACTTACCAGTTAAATTCATTCTTTCATTTTACTTGGCACCGACTTAAAAATGTTGTAGAAAAGATTAATTTCTTGTTTTTTAGATGTATAAAAAAGTCGCTTTTTTGTGACAAAAAATATTTTAACACGCTTTTTTGTGCTAGATCCGCAATTTACAAAATATTTATTTTCCCGAACATGGTTCATGGTTGAGGAGTTCTCCCGTAACTTCAACATCAGCAGTTTTATTGTAACCAGCATAAATTGCTATTTATTCCAGAATCGAATCACAACCCGTGCAATACTTATTTTTGTGTAGTTCCGCTGACCATCCGTGGCCGTCATCACCAGTTTAGCACCAAATAGTGCTTTTCGAACGCAAATGTTCAAATCATCCTCCCTTTTAATATTGAAAGGGTTCCTGAACAGATCTGGACCTAAAGACAATGGGACAACTTTGAAAGTACACCGTTTTAAAAAAACAAATCTGCTTTTAATGACAGAGTTCTGAGGTAATAAAAAAAATTGTTATAGGGTTAATATCGGTTATAGAATTCCCTACAAAAACTCTCATCGAAAAATAAGAAAAAGCGTAACCTTAATGTTAATCCAGATTATCAGCTGTGAGTGTTCCAAATTGCACTTAAATCTGTTCAAAAGTTTCAGCGGTATATGCATAAAGTAAGACAGACACAGAAAGAGATCCTAAAATTAAATAAAAAATGTAATCTTTCGCCACCAGAAAAATTAGGTATTTAATACATTGAAAGTTTTATAATAACGCATTATCTAGCTGTCTTATTATAGGACCACCAAGTCTTACTCACATTAAAATTCGAGATTTTTGTACAGTTGAATCAATTTAATCACCGGAATGAGCCCGCAGACTTTGACAATTGAAAGTGTACACTGCCAAAGCTTTTTTTAAAAACTAAAATGTTGACTTTGTGACGATGTGCGCGCGCATCTTAAAAATTTACACTCATAATTTTTCCCTAACGCGCCAAAAAAAGAATAACTTCAAAAAATAATGTAAAAGAACCGTTAAGTACGCGGTATTTAACAATAGGGGTACAAAAAAAGTACACAAAATGAATGTAAATTATATTATATAAAAAAAAATATAAATTATAAGATATTAAATAAAAGGTCTCAATATGAAGATTCCAAAATATATCATTTTTCTTATAAAGTTTATACACGCTGGCTTATAGGTCGAGACTAAGCTGGCTCGTACCTAGAGAATTACTCTGGTTATTTCTTTTTCAAACTGTTATTCTTTTACTGTACGTTTAATTAATACAAAGCCAACTCTTCTAAAGGTCGTGAACGCATGTAGAGTTTTACTGCTTCAAAGAGTAGGCTGGTGATTTTTCCTTGAAAAGATTTGCCAAAGTTAGCTGACATCACTCTCCAACTTTCATTTGCTATTTTATGAAAGACTTCACCTGAAATAAATTGAATATTTACAAATACACAACCAAGTAGATCGAGAAGAGTTATCCATGCTGTCGGGTTCGCTGTTACAGCACCTACCCCTAGAATAAGACTTGTACGCTACCAATCGAAGGACGTTTTCGACTACCGGTACTCCAAACCATTGTAAATTAAAATAAAGACGCCTTAATTTATAATCGGTGATAGCCTAGTGGTTAGAGCCAGATCATTTCCCAGATTACGGCGTTATGTGTCTTTTTAATTTTAGGAATAGGAAAAGGATATTTTAAATATCAATTACTTTAAAGGTACCGGAAACCGCAGTGAGAAAACCTGCATGCCAGAAAGTACTCCACAACGTTCTCAAAGGCGTGTGACGTCTATCAATCTGAATTTGACCAGTGTGGCCTTAAGCATTCTCATTCTAAAAGGAGACCTGTGCCCTGTAGTATGCTGGTTATGGGTATATTATGATGATGATGATGATGATGATGATGATGATGATATACCATGTTTTTTTTACTTTGCACTATCTTAAAAAATGCTGTAGCTAATATTCATTTTTTCTTTAATATTAACTAGTGGACCCGCGCTATGGTAAAAAAATATTCGTATGTTGTCTCGGACTGTTTTATAGAACTTTAAAGAAACAACAATTCCGACGATTCCGATATACTTACACTTTGGCGTAACGTTCACCGTTCACGCATCGCATGCATCAGAATATCTCAAAATAGATATTTTTGGCAGTTTTTGCCAGAGATTCCAATATAAATGAATCCTAGCTAGATCTATTTATCGCCCCCGAAACTAAATTTCATGAAAATCGTTGGAGCCGGTTCCGAGATTCCAAGTATATATATATATACATATATATATATATATATATATATATATAAGAATTGCTCGTTTAAAGATATGAGATAACGGAATCATTCTAAATAACTTTCTATAAGGTACGCGAAAGCATAACCCAAGTATAAGTGATAACTGATTACCCTTTGGGCCTGTTACACCACCTTCTGATAAGTGTCGGATAGCTTATTAACACATTTTGTCTTTTGTCGCTTGGTATTTAATAAGAAAGTGACCAAACGTACGTTTAGGCTATTCGACACTTACCAGAAGGTGGGCAAACAGTAACGATATTACGTTATTACTTACTCTTTTTCTTATCTCCGTTGTATAAATTGTCTAAGCGACCTTGAATACCGTTGAGTGTATCATATCCGTAATAATATTTCTTCAAATCCATTATGTCCTTACCATTATTATCTTTTACAATGTCAAACACAAATAATAATTCCATTTGCATTTTATCTGAAACATGTGTATTTTAGCGTCATCAAATTCGATTACGGTGGTGGTGGCGTGGTCTATCGTTACGAAAATGGCACCATCCAGCCCCATAAAAAGTTAGTCCCGGCTTTTGTTGTATGATAATAATTAATTACCGTTATAATGCGCTGTAGAAGGTCTATGCTTTTCCCTTTCTAGTAACAGGTGACCTGTTTCCATAATATGGGGTACCTACATCCCAACCCGAGCCCAAATGGCTAAAGATGATATGGAATATCCAGGTAGGTATATTATGCCACTTAAATGGCATAACGGAGCAGATTCTTACGATGTTTAGTATTTGGGTGGTAAAAAGGTGAGGGAGAATTCAGTCGAATAGTTCTACAAACCCTCTTGTAGAATACCAATAGCTTTAGCTAGTCAACCTTGCAATGATTCTTAAAACATTAAAGCTTGTTTGCAACGACAAATAATTTACAGATAGCCAAACATAGCTGCGGCTAAATCAGGCCCTGGGAAAAAACCACGAACCCTTCGACATTCAACCATTTATGCATTACCTTTGAGTTTTAAGTTCTAGCACCAAAATATAAAAAAGTAACAATATCTTACTTAGTATTAATTCTCCCTTTCCATTGCCAAAAACAGGAAATATAGATAGTAGCAAACCATCCATAACATAATTAAATCGCATATTCAAAGTTGAATGAAACAATACTCGTATAGTTTTTAATTCCATACTTATCCTGTAAAATAAAAGTTTATTAGAAATGTATTATTGATACCGTGCCGAGCTTAGAATTTTTGTAGATACGAGTATATTATAAAACCATATTAATCATATTCTAAAATTTTTAATTTTGATATATTTGGTAATCAATTTTCATTTTTACTTACTACAAGAAAAAAACAATGTACAAAAACTTTATGCTAAGCATTCCACCTCTACCAGCCAACCTTGGTTCGAGCAAAACGAGCATTAATAAGTGGGCGCAAAAAATAAATTTATATGATAAACAATAAAAAAAATATATATATATAATTATTTAAATGATATTAGGTATATAATATAATGAAGATTAGAATATTTTTTTATGAGGATATGTTTATTTTTAATATATAAATATAAAAATCTTCAGAGTTCAGTAAAATTAAAATGGGAATTAAAGTGGGTAAGGAAATAAAGAAATCCTAGTAATAACATTCCAAACCCCTTAAGCCCGATAGACCCGAATATAACGAAAAACGGGCAGTAGCGTTCTATGTGTTACTACTATTTACTGCAATTTCTACCCAGCCTGGTGAATATGGACTCACCCTCCCACTGGAAAGGCCTTTATTCCAGCATTACACTGGTGTATTGATGATTATGAAGCAATACGGAATCGTAAGAAGAGCCACCGATGACTTAGAGAAGAAAGGTAATGAAAGTGAATTTAAGTTAGTAGGAAATATATTCAGAATTGTAAAAAGAATCAGAATTGTACCTAACATGTAACCGAAGTTCGGTTACATGTTAGGTACATCTAATCTATTAAAAATTTAGGTTAATTTTTTAAATTAATAGATAATGACAATTTAAAGTAGTAATAGAGGCAATGATGAGATTATTAAAAAAAAAAAAAAAAACTGAGTAAAAACATTTCGCAATGTATAATTTTGAAAATTTCACTTAATATGATATATTATTATGGATTCGACAAAGATGAACAATCAGTAAACTTACTTGACATTATCAATAACTGCATTTCTCAATCCACCAACTCTCACATCGGTCCAATTAAAAAGAAAATTATCAGCAACATTTTGTACGTCGCCCACAGGTAATTCATCTAGTTTTTGAATGCCAATTTCGGGAATGCCATCAACGAATATTTCTAAAATTTTTTGTGCTTGCGCTGTCAAACAGTCAGAATCGCTGAGCGAGCATTTCGTAGCTGGTAGATATTCTGCAAAAGAATAGAAACCCGTTAATAAAATAATAAAAACGAGCCATTTAGTGCGATAAAAATAAATATTATACGTTTCTTTTGCTTTAATATTTTTACAGGATGATTCCTTATGAAATATACTACTACATCCTTCAATAATATTTCGTAATTCTATTATACAATGTATAGACACTAAGCCGGTTTTTATTTGTTTTTATTTTTGTATTATTTGTTTGAATAGTATTTGTGCAACGGTTAATTAGAACTTTAAAATTGTGAATTAATACGATAACCCACTTAATCGAGCTATTATGAGTTAACTAGATTAAAAGGGTTTCATTCGAAAGGACTAATTTTTGTTTTAATTTCTGTTTTAATTTTTGTTGAATTATAAATAGTTAAACCTTCAAGAATTGAAAAACACTTACGCGTTCCTCTGGCGTATGGCAATTGTATTAATGCTAGTAACTGTAATATACCAATGTTTTTCATTGTTAAACTACCGTTGATATAGATGTAGTGAATTAAATTACAAGACAAGACTGGATGCTACGAAAATTTGTGTTGTTTTATGTACCTGTATTTTATACCACTAGCTGACAGCGCCAACTATGTCCGTGGGGGATTACCAATGTAAGTAAGATATTTTCTTTGACTACCGCTGACCATCTCGATTGAGGGTCTTAAATCCCGAGTTAGACCATTAGACTACACTTATCAATAAAATACAACTAGTATTTTATTTTATTAATAAGTGTAGTCTAATGTAATAAATAACCGTATTTGTAAACTTAAACTAAAAACTGGATCCCCATAACCTAATTGTTTCCCGTTTAAGGCCCGGAGTACTCACAATTAGGAGGATGAATTCTCGAAAAAACTGTCCTATTGTACACCCTTTCACCGAAATACCTACGTCAGTTCTAACATATTGAATTAATGACCTACGTGTTAAAATATTATTTCGATCTATCTTTAGCGATTTAAGCTTTATTATCTAAGTATTAGTGTATTATCCTATTATAGTGGCTTTACCAACATTGTCTGTCAGTCAGTGAGCTAGTCAGTCATGGTACTGTTTTATATGTATGTTGTACTAAATATAACAATTAAAGAGTCTTATCTAATTAAAATACGGAGGATAAAAAAATTTACAACTTGATAAATTAAGCACGTTAACTCGTAAACCTTATCTCGGCAGACACCCATACAAAGAGTCAAGTCGAAAAGTACGAAATTTAAAGAATTACATATAAAAATGCATCACATACAATTATACCAGATAATTTATGGAAAAGATATATTAATCAAAGGTTATTTGTCCTCTGATCAGATCAGTCAGTCAGATCAAGTTTGCCTGCCAGCCACTAAACTACTACATATATTATTAGGTCCAATTCGGACTACGTTTATGAAAACCCAGCAACCGGCCATAAAATCAGTACGAACGCTTAATATTATTGGGGTAATCACAAGCCAGTCAGGCAATTGCAATACCAAATGTGCACCACCGTTTATAATTTATAGGGGAAAGTATGGTATATTGGACCACTCGTTAAACCGGAAAACCCTAAGAACTTAAAAAGTACTATTTTTTTTTTTTATATCGGCCACATTGTATTGTGTGTTTTCTTAATTGACAATTTAGCTAAACATAGCGTTTTAAATTAATAATTAATAATTAGCAGCTTAACTTATCAACAAATAACTTAAATTACTTGATTAGATGAACTGTTAGGTTATTTTTAAGGATATTAAAATTTTAATTTTACTAGCAAAACTAACATAGATACGTTAGAAAAAATGGTTACTAACACTTTTTTTATATGTTATCTACCATTATTAAAACAAACGATTATTTGTTTAAGTAGAAGCTATTTAAGATTTTAAACTAAGATTATCGTGGTTAATCAACATTTCTTAAATATAGTTCAACGGGTACATACCACGATAATATTTTTGGAATTGTCGATATTTCGACCCAGTTGCACGGATCGTGGTCATGTACCACGTATATTTAAGGAAGCTATTTTAGGTTGATGCTGTAATAGCCCCGTGGGTAAGACTTCGGTCTTCCTTTCGAGGGAACCGAGTTTGGTCTATGGAACGCAACTCTGACTTTTCGGACTTATCTGACAAATCTCCACAATTTTTTGTCTGTCTACCAAACCGCACTTGGCCCTTCTCGTCGACTATAGCTTTTCTAAGCCCTTCGTATTCTGAGAGGAGACCCGACCCTGCAGGTAAAGGGTTGATAATGACGAGCTGATATCTAAGTGTCAAAGTCCAGTTACAGTCCTCAATTCATATTGACACACATTCTTATGGGCCTCTATTATGAGTTATTAATAGGTTTTATGATAGAGTATATTTACTAAAAAATCATGAAACCAACCCATGACAAAATCCACTTTGTCATGGGTCAACACCACAGCAACAAAGACACATAGGAGGACCCAGAAAAAGTTGAATGGATTGTGTAGTAGATAGAGGTTTTACAGAAAATTGGAAAATGAAATTGTGGAAGAAGGAAATGAAAGGTAGAATCCAATTAGGAAAAGTAGTCGATAAAGCCAAGATCTACACATGGTTGTAGCGCCGGAGGCAGTAAAGTAGGTATAACTTCATGATTATTTTCATTTTTCGTTCCAAAATTTTTGTACGTAGACGAAAATCGAAACACAAAATTTTTCCTCCTCTTCTAGGTTCAGAAAACTCAAGATGAACAAAGCGAATTCTTTTTATATACTTATCTCGGTTCGAGTACCTATAAAACGCCCGTCTCAAAACCTCACCCTGTATAATTATGTTAATTTTGGACCTTCCCTAAGTGGACCGAGTCATAATTGAGTTTTCACCAATCTCCTTTTGTAAACTGTGCTCAATTTTAAATCTTCTTGAAATACATTAACCGGCAGCCAACGTATTATACGTTGAATCCAATTACCTACTTGCTTGTATTGATAGTTATCCAGCTTCATGGCATAAATGGGATTAACTAAATCCAATTGTGATACAAGCATCGCATTCAAAGCTGAGTAAATATATGAAGCTAATAATAAACTGAGTTCAAAATATTCAAGAACAAAGGAAATATGTTAATGCATTCGCCAACCAAATATAATAATTATCATAATCAAGCCATCAATAAACTTCTTAAGCAAAAACTACATGTTTTATGGAAAACAGTGTACGGTGTAATAAAGACGTAATTAAAGGAGAAATATGAAAATGGAAACGAAAGAACGAAACGTTCATAAAGCAACCTTATAATAATTAATAAATAAATATACACTACGTATAAATATATTGAAGCTCTATAAGAGCTATATGGGAGACAAAAGAAAGAAAATAATGTATCTAAATTATCACTTTTCTCAATAAATGGACTAATTAGCGGAATGATTTTACAATCGTAGTGGTAGTTCCAGATATATCTGGATCCTTTCCGTATTCCCTTTCGTTTCGTAACTATATACCCTTTCGTTTCGTAACTATATACCCTTTCGTTTCGTAACTACATACCCTTTCGGTTCGTAACTACATACTCTTTCGTTTCGTAACTACATACGATTAATAATTTTCTGTTGTGTAACATGTCTATTATTTCTAATATCAACACAAATATTTTTGTTTGTATACCTACCCTCGTTTTTATGTTTATTTCTTGTTATGGAAGAGCGGTGTCTTCTGACACAGGGGTAGTAATACTACCCTTAGAAGGCTCCAGCCTTTAGTGTTTACAGTAATTTTATTTACCCATATAAACTATTTTTATTTATTGTTTATTATAATTTATTCTTTACATGTAGGTATATCTTTTTCTTCCACTTTTTTAGGCTTACTTAACTACATACCATTTCTGATTTTGTCACGTTCTACAAGAAATAAATACAAATGTAATATAATGTAATTTTTTTTTAACACCACAAATTAGCCCTTCACTGCATATCTACCTGGAGGTAAGTGATGTTGCCGTCTATAGTAGCAGGCTAGCTAGCCTGATTAGGTATATTAGACCCAAACCCTTAAACTGTTTCTAACCGGCATTGTACCGGAACGCTTCACTTAACGGCAAGTCTTTGTTTGTAACGCGGTAACTAACCATGACCTTCGACCGGACTGAACCAGAAGGTTCAGTAAATATACATTCGCAAATAGCCCCTGCCTGGGATCTGCACGGGTACCCCCATTCATATGACCATAGCGCCCACCCATGTGAACCTTCGGAACGGATTGCAAGTGTATGTAACATGTGTAAATAAGTACCTACAGGCTACATCGCAGGCGATCTCTTAAATCTTTTTAAATTACCTTGTATGATATAAATACTTACTTTTTCAAACAAGATACTATGCTACTATAGGTAGGAATATAAAATTAAAGAATAATTATTAATGCTGAAATATTTTATGTAATGACAATAGATAAGTACATTCTTATTTATAATTCACTAAGTGCACTTTTTATAAAATTAGTATAGGGTAACAGTATCCAAAGGTCGAGAGTGCATATAATTTCGGATAGCGTTGAAAATTTTGTCATTACTCTTGTCGAACAAGTAACGGCCATATTTTACTGTTAGGAGCTTCCAGTTTTGTTGTATCAATGTGTGCATTTTCCGGCCTGGAACAATATAAAAATATTAATAAATTTCATTGTAGATAATATGCCGTTAGTACTGTATTACAGTGTACATTGTGCCGTGTGGTGGTGGCATATAAGAAACTAGTTGTGGCAAGCCTTCGTCTTCCCGCGGATATCGTACGAGGCGACTAAGGGAATACAAGAGAGAACGGGCAGCGGCGTTCTCTGTGCTACTACTATTAGATTATGGCTATACTAGGTGACAGCAAAACCTTCACTTTGGGAGAGGTTCAGTTCAGCAGAGGCTACTGCAGGACTAGCACGGGCAGGAGATAAAAAATATATCCCCCATCATAATGATGGGAGATATATTTTTTATCTCCTCCTATCTCCAAGGGATATAACGTGCCCACTTGCTAAAGGACGGGATCATAGAATAGGAGAAGTTTTCCCCCGTTTATTATTACACATATATTACTTGGATATAACTTTCACTTGTGCGGCAGTGCTCTGAGAGTTGATAACGCTGTGGGAGAAGATACATTTTTGTCTGACTCACTTAATTCATTATTTCCATAATAAAGATTCCCGAAATGCACATCAACACCATCCTTTATATCATACCAATATTGATAACCTTTTAGATCCATAATATCTCTGCCTTTAACATTTTTTATGATTTCGAAGGGAATTACAAATTCCATGTGGACATTCTCTGAAATAAACGAAGTTATTGTTAATAGTGCATACGCAGTTAGCTAAGCCAAATAACAAGAAAAAAAATCAAAACCCTCGCCAGAAGAAATATCTTAATCAAATTAGACGGTGATAACTTAACACCCGGCTAAGTTTGTTGTTGGTTTCTTCTTACACTGGGCGCTTTTGGAACCCGCGTAGCTTTAGTTTCGTTGTCGCCTTCATCTCAATACCATGTAATGTACGCATCAATAGTGCCATCTACGGGTCTAATTTAATAAAGAAAAATTTGACGTTTGACAACTTACGCATCTGCATAGCCACTTCTCCGTCACCTGACACTGGTAAGGAAAGCAAATACCCCTGTTTTACATAATGGGCTTTCAACGACAAGTTTGTATGGAACAACAGGCGTAGCACTTTGGAGTTCATGTCAATGCTGAGAAAAGAAAAGTTAAAAAGTCAACTCACGTGAAAATCTATGATATTATCTATATACTAGCCGTTGCCTGCGCGCTTCGTCCGTGTTTATTACTGTTTTTTAAACCCATCGGAACCGTGTAGTAGCCAATGTTACTTTGTCTGTTAACTAACTCAGCCAAAATTCAAATTGACTGGTTGCTTAATTAGGGCGTGAAGGAAGGATAGACAAACAAACACACTATCGCATTTATTAAATTAGTAAGTATATAACGAAATTGATGTCTGTGAATAGAAAATAGGCAGGGAAATTTCGTTGATTTGATTTAGGTCTGTTTTAACATATCATAATAAGTATAATTAACTAAGTAGGTTTTCAGTGCCAACTCATAATAATTATAAGAATTTTATTATATTAAAACTAAAAGTAACTTAACACAACAGATTTGGATGAAATTTGACTACCTTATAGGATTCCTGAAGTAGTTCCCGAGGGAACACTTACAACAGGAGTATTTGGCGTTACGCAGTTTCTTTGCCATAGGGTGCGATATTTTACCGCAAAACCAACCACTAAAAGGTATACATGGTGGTTTCTGATCAGGGCAGGCAAACAACAGGAAGATGGCGTTAAGTGAAAAATCATCCTCTAAAAAATCATCCCACTAAAGCTCTTATACGGGGATTTATAAAATTTAGGGTAGCCAGTGCCTTTATGCATGTATGAAATGAATGCCACCGGACATAAAGAGTAAAACGGATAAAACTTGCAAATATAGAATCAACAAAAACAAATATAAAAAAATATTATGTACAATTGAAGCAAACCTGAGTTTATCAACAATTGTGTTCCTCATGCCCTGTAAATAAATATTGTTCCAGTCAGCTTTATATCCATCCTGATCTATGTGCAGGCCGTCGATAAACATAGTGTCAAGACGTTCGATACCCAGTTCAGGTATTCCAGAGGTGAAAGATCGCACGGCCGCTTGCGCACTCGCAGTTAGGCATGAAGAATCCCATAATAAACACTTATATGGTATTATCACCGCTAAAAATAATAAAAAACATGATACTTCAGTTGGATTTAAATAACGAAACTTATTTCTTGCTAATTGATATCAAGTGCGGAGGCAGCCCAAAACCGGTATTTGGAACTACCTTCAAATGACCTGTCCAGCAGTGGACGCTCATTGGTTGACATAATGATGACAATGATATCAATTTTATGCATCTTATTTCAACACGTATTAAGGTTGTTTCTGTTATTGGTGCAATTAAGTCGTTATTTTTAAAAGTGCTCTGAAAAATCTTCCAATTTGTTCAAAATGTATAAAAAAACCTAAGTAAACCTTTTTATTAAAATATAATTTTGAACTGACAGCTTATTGTAAGCCTTTTACCTAATCCAAAAGCGAAATAACGCAAACGTCTTGTGCATCTTACCAAGGAATTATTTGTCCGAAATTTTAATTTCTAAATGCTCTTGCAGTAGGGTTTCCTTCTTTGAATAAACCTAACTTTATTACGTGCTTAATATTTTTCATAAATATTATACCTTCTATGGATACGTCGGTACTACAATATACTTAAGTACCTACGCATGAATTCTGTGGCTATAGAAAATAGTTTCTTTTGATTTAATAATTTTATTTTCAATCTTTTTCGCATTAAACTTGTCAGTTTCATGCGAAAAAGAACTTCTCCAAAGTGTCAGGAATGATGTTATTATGCGAAACTTCTCAGGGAGTCACTTTGCGATTTCAAAGGAATTACAACCATACTCAACAAAATAATTTCCAAGAAGGCCGAAGCCGGGGAAGTCAGATTTGAAAACGATTCTAAACAGCCAGCTAAGTCAAAAAAAAAAAATCTGTTTCCATTTTTTATAGTAATAATTGACGGACAAGGCAGACAGCAACCTAATGTGAAAAAGCATCGCATATAAACAGAGTAATACAAAATTTTTAGGGTATGCAGTGCTTCTGCATACCCTAAAAATGCATGTGCATGTATGAAGTGCACGCCACTGGTGTTTAGCCTCATGTACCTGTTATTAAAGTAGTAATGCTGCTTTGCGGCAGAAGCGTGGTGGTAGTAAATGCAAACTACCACGATCGAGCACCGTCACGGAGAGCTCTACTTTCTACGTTTGAGAAAGATAATGGCAAGAAGAAGATTAACTTAAATTCCCATTGATTCGATAAGAGAGTTTAGAACTATATTGAAGTTAGTTTATCTAGAGCAATTGTTTCAATAGTTTTGCAATAGTTTTGGTAAACTGCGTCAAGTCTTCGATTCGCCGATACCTCAAGACGAAACTCTTTAACGAGTGTGTCCGGCCGTAATGACATATGGAGCCGAAACGTGGACACCGACAGTCGACCTGATCCACAAATTTAAAGTCGCACAACGCGCTATGGAGCGAGCTATGTTGGGGGTCTCTCTTCGGGACAGAATTCGCAACGACGAAATCCGTAGAAGAACCAAGGTCACCGACATAAATCAAAGGATAAGCAAGTTGAAGTCGCAGTGGGCGGGTCATGTCTGTCGTGGGACCGATGTCGTGGGAAGGTGGCTGGAAGCGGCTGGTTGAGAAAGGCGGAGGACCGTGTGTGGTGGCGCGCTCTTGGAAAGGCCTATGTTCAGCAGTGGAGGCTTGTAGGCTGTTGATGATGATAGGAGTAACATTTTCATTTAAATACAGAGTTGGAATTACTTACGTGATCCATAAATTAATGATAACTGCATTAAAACAAACAGTGAATATGTTACGGCCGTCATAACTATTTTTTACCACCAAGTCTATCTGTAAGCTATTTGTTACTAAGTATTAAATAGAAGTTCTCCGTGCTTTATTTAAGCACTTTGAAACCTGTCCTAAGAGGGAACTTCCTATTCCTGTCAACAGGTACAAATAACAACAAAACAATTAATCATTCAGTACTACTAATAATATTCTAGCAATTGCTTAGGGTTCGGTGTTTAATTTATGTGGCAGATTTTTACACATAAAAATCTGCTACATAAATAGTTACAAATCCATTGAAGAGTAACTATCATTATCATCATAAAGAGTGCAGAAACCTCCTTTCTCCCTTTTGAGGACAGCTCCAAGTTACAACCAATGCGTAGGTAGGTAAATAATGACTCTAAAAACATTTACTGTGAGAGCCTCCCAATAATATAGTTACCAAAATAGCTGTATGAAAATATTGAAAGACTCCACCAGCGAAACTCAACACTAAAAGACAAGAAAATAAATTGTTTACATTATACATATAAGTACGTGTAGGAAGTCACGTATAGGTATGTAAACAATTAATTTTACTGGTGGAGTATTTCAATTCTACCCTAGAAAATTGTGTTTATTCTACCTTTCCTTTGTCAGCGTGATTCATCTTCTTCTTCTAATTCTAGTTCTAAGAGTCTCTGAGCTAAGACGCAGACGGGCATGGCGAAACTATAAGGGTTCCTTGTTGTCTAATGAAACCTAAGACCGAGTTCGAACCTCAGCCCGCACCTTACTATAAAGTATGAGCGTTTCCAGTAATTTAATATACCTTGCTTTATCGGTAAACGACAATATATGTTCTCAAAAGACATCTGAAGTCCACCAATCCGCACTTGGCCGTAGACTACGGCCTAAGCCCTTCTTATTCGGGGAGAAGACCCGTGTCGTGTAGTTGACCGCTAATGTGTTGTTAACATCCGACTTAGGCAGACGAAGTCGCGGGTAACTTTAAGTTTTCTATATTTATTTTTGATATGTATCTATAATATAGGTAGCAAGAGTAATCAAATTAACTCAATTAAATAACCATCATTATTATTGTTGCGTGGGGTCAAAGTCGTGACAGGTTTTGAGTAATACATCATTTCATTTCATACATTATCACCATGACTTCATTTAACATTTGTCATGGGTATAGCTATGTGACATTGAAGAAAAAAATATCATTATTGGGTTGCTATATTTACAAAATTCACCACAAGTTTAATAAAATTACTTGTAATTTTTCGCTTTTCGTTTTTTTTATAGGTACATAGACCTTACGTATCACATTAGACAGGTTCTTGGACATTTTTTACGTGTGCGTGCGTCGTGTTTCTGGAAGTTATGCGCATGTTGTAACTGCGTTTTATTTTTTTCATCACACTTGCTTGTAACGTGGACGTTATTACATCCACATAAAGCTCATAATCCAAAATACTCGACACGCGTGTTTTATCTCAAATTACCGTAGGTATTTGTGATAATTTTATAATGATCCAATTAAGTTTAGTTTGTACCTCACTACAAGTTCTATGTACGAAGATGGAACATGTTAAATTTAGTCCGGTAATACAGATTAATTGTTATAACCAATAGAGGTCTTACGCGGCTAAAAATAGTAGGCATTTCCTTAAAAAAAATAAAATTTTACTTTCTAAATTATAATAAAAGAAAGTTTAATTTTATCTAAATATGTATTCACAATTTCATAACTTGTTATGTTTTAAACATGTTTTAAGTATTCCTTTTATTATATTTTTAATAAAGGCTGTAAGCAGCGAACGATGGCTATTATTAATATTTTAAAATATTCTGTTTAAATTGCAATGTACAGCAATAGTAAACTTACTCTTACTTACTCCGCCGGGAATAATAATTGAGGAACGAAACGCAAGTGAATAACTTGTTTTAACTACAATCTAGAGAGCGACCTACGAAACTTCCATACAGTGGAAAAATAGGGTCAGTTATTTTCTGAAAACGTCTTTACAAGTTTATCCTGTTTTTTTCTTCGCAAGTGTAATGAAAATCGTCGTATAGAACGCGAGCCATCGTATGTAACTGTCGGCTTTCTTAGGGCGTTCGCTTTAATGCATATACCATTACAGTGTGACAATAAATTGTGCTTCGTCCATACCACTTCGTCCATTCGGCATCAACAGAGAGTGCAATGTTATGACAGAGGCTCTAAAACATACAAAACAATGCTCAATAACCAAAGTCAAATTTCTGAACAGGCGAGCTTGTAGGCCTAAATGTAAGTGAGTCGCAAATTAAAGTGGCAGGCAGATCAATTAAATAAGTACTTTGGATTATTTTTAGGATATCTAATGTTCCTTCGTAACGAAGACATGGCTGTACGGTGATATACCTTTGCCTATTTCCTAGGGCAAGAATAGTGAATAAAAATTGAAATTTGTAAAACGTCAATTGCCGTGTGTCAAAGTCAAACGACAAAACACGTGCTATTTCATTTCATAGTTGCGATTATTTGATCTATAGAATACTCATTAAAATGGGTGTTATACAAAGAATAAAGTAATTATTTGAAGTTTAAATGAAAAATTATAATAATAGAGTGGAGTATGTGATTTAAATCTTATATTATCACTTTACAGGAAACCTACGACTCGCAAAGGTAAAAAAGTTTTGTTGTCCAGAGAACCTAAAGCAATCGAAGGGCCCAAGCAGTGCATTTTCCTCCAAGCTCGGAATCCATCAGAACGGGCTAGAAAAGTATTAAAAGACATTTACAATTTAAAGAAACCTGATGCCGCATATCTTAGCAGAAAGAATGATTTCGTTCCATTTGAAGACACTACTGTTATCGAGAAGTAAGTAGACTTATCAGCTGTTGCCGGCGACTTTGTCCGCGTATGGTTAATGTTTTTAAAAGCCCAGATGGAATCGTTGTTTCTCATACAGGTCTGATAAAAGGATACATATTGTAGTACCGAATTTCATCAACATCGCTTTAGCAGTAGAGCCTAGCCTAACGTAATCAAAAAAAAATAGTGGCTGTAGATTACTGTTTTTTGTTAGCATCATGATTAAGTTCTGAATAAGGTAAGATTACATTGGCTTATCAACAAAGAAAATTTCTTTGACTTTGTGACACATTTTCATGTTAACATTTTTCCTTCACTGCAGAGTTTGTGTGGTAAAGTCACAGGCTGTCTCGAATAATTATATTAGGTCTGTTGTTATGGTGTTTACCACATTCTTAAGGAAAATCTGATTAATGTCAACAATAACCATTACATTTCACTTATGATTCAGAGTTGCTATTGCAAAGTATCATTGTAAATCATTGTTATTGTATAGTATCATTGTTATAGTATAATATCACTGCTATATACAGTGACAATTTACAGTAACACTTGGCACTGACAACTGGCAGCAGTACTGACAACACCAAGGCTGAGCTGCTATACTAGAGCAATCTCTTTGACATTTAACCAATTTTATGGCACTTCCAACTATAATTGTAATCTTTGTATTAGAGCTAAGGTGATAAGCTTGACCATAACAATAGGAAGATCTTCCTCGCAGGGGGTGATTGTGCTTGGGAGCCAATTTCCAACCATTAATCTGGAAGTTGTACATATGGTAAATTTTTGTGAACACAGAGGTGCGAGATCTTTGTGGCATCATATAGTTTGGTAATGTGGAGACTGCTCACAACGACAACAATCTTGCATTATAAATATATCAATGTCAATTAAATCCTATAAAATAAGGTGATAACACATCCAAAAACTTGTTTGTATGCTAAATTGTACCTCTTCCTTTTTCAGATTATGCTACAAAAAGGAAGCAGCTTTATTTGGCGTCAGTTCGCACAGCAAGAAAAGACCCCACAATATAGTACTGGGTCGCACATTTAACTACAATATATTAGATATGATAGAACTTGGAGCAGATAACTTCAAAGCAATGTCAGAGTTTCATAATATAAAAGTACTGGCTGGAACAAAACCCTGCTTACTTTTTAATGGGCCAGCATGGGTCCTGAACCAAGAATTGAAAAGATTGAAGAATGTGTTTACAGACTTCTTTTATAGAGAAAAGGTAAAATCTTATAATAGTTGATTATTATTTACTTTTATAATACTTTTTTTAGTATATAGATGCCACAATCTTACTTGGCCAGCCTAAAGGTTGATCCCCAAGTTACTTCTGCATGTACCTTGTCACCATTAATCATCATCATCATGATCAACCTATAACCAGCCCACTACAGGGCACAGATCTCCTACCACAAAGAGAAGGGTTTGGGCTATAGTCAGTCACACTGGCCAATTGCGGATTGGTGGGCTCCACATGCATGAGAACATTATGGTGAACACTCTGGAATCCCTTGTGTTGTGTATGTTTCCCTTCACTGTTGAAGCAAGTGATATGTTGATTGCTTAAAATGCACATAACTATAATCTATTCTATTCCATAACTTTGAAAAGTTAAAGGTGCATGATTAGATTCAAACTCACCCGCTCGAAGTGAAGCAAAGTTCTAACCACTACGCTATCGCCGCTGCATCACCATTGAATTACAAGATATTTTGGCAAATTGATAATTCTTTAAATGTGAAATAAGAGGGTAATTTCAAAGATGGAAAATAGACAGGAAATTAAAAAATATATTTTGTAAGTTACCCAGTTAGAGTGCATGTACAAATTATACATGCAACTTCAGAGTGGCATTGGTGCCACAGGAGTGAGCAAAAGACACAATACAAAGACTGTACTCCATACAAAATGATAGAAATAGATAGTATTGTTTTAAGAGGTTTCACTTCTACTATTTTCATGGAGTATTTTTTGCCAAATCACACTTAAAATAAGATCACTGAGGATATAAAGTAGAAAGATTAAAGTAAATATCTTTTTTATTTCCAGGTTGAAACAATAAGGCTGCAAGGTTTGGAGCATGTCTTAAGTTTCACAGCAACTGATGATGGCACCATTTACTTCCGGTCCTACAGAATACTACTAAAGAAAAGTGGTCAGCGGACACCTCGAGTTGAACTTGAAGAAATAGGTAAGGTTTTACAGTCTGTAAAGGATTACTGTTTAGTCTATGCTGCAATGTGGTGTCTGTATGGTCAAGACTGAATGTAAGGAATGCAGGTTAAAATATACATATTATAGAGCATAGTGCTATGCTAAAAGCACCATCGCTAGTCACCACCCTACAGACAAAGATGTGCCACCATGCAATCAAGCTTGCTGCTACAATGCATCTTAGGGGTATTAGGAGCTGTCACTGGATTTGTACTGTTGCAAATAGGCCACCCTACTGATCAAGCAACAAAATGTTCTCGGTAGAATTCTTATACTACTTAATTAATATCTTAAATTAACTTCTGCTGACAAGGTGCCCTTTTTATTGTGGTAAATTTTAATAATTATATTCCACATGTTTTACCTAAACAGGAAATCTAGTTATGTTTATATAAAAGATCACTGTCCGGCAGATTGACTTACTCTTTTAACATGAAATATCCACCACTTGACCAGATGTTAAAGGCTAAAATGTAGATGGAAGCTAAAAACCACATAAATGAATTATTTTTTGAATATCTATTCTAATATAGAGGAAAGATTTTTTGTTTATCTGTTTGCACCAAATAGGCTCCAAAAGTACTGCTAAATTATCAGGAAGTAGATACTGTATTGTATGTATTAATTGGCTTGTGTGCAAGAAGACTATTGGTGATACATAAAAGTTATGTATGACCAGGGAGGTGGAAGGTGCTTAGATAAATAAGGTGTGGGTAAGAATAGTATAAAAGGCGACATATTTGGCGACTACGGGTGGTTACCGGCAAGAGTCCTGCTTTTCGCGGAATATAGCAAATTAAGCTTAATTTTCATAATATTGATTTATTGACTCCAGTTAAAAAAATCAACTATTTTTTTGCTGCTACTACTGACATATCTCTCAAATGAATTGTTTAAAAACAAAGGCGAACGATGTTGCTGGCCATGGCTAGTCTTACATTTATTATCAAGAGTAGTAAATTAAGGGATTAAGTTATAGCTGATTTCTTTTATTATTAAGTCTACAAACCTGAAATTTAAATTATAGTTTTCTTTCAAAGCATATACATAAGTTGAGAAACGATTTTATCCAAATCCACCTACCATTAAATGAAAGTTAGATTATTGTATGTTTACAAATTCAAATTCAAAAATGTTTTATTCATGTAGACCTTATTACAGGCACTTGCACTAAGCTTGTTCGTTCATACATTTAACATGTTACAATGATGTTAGTGATGGTGATAACTGCATTCGTTTACTTAAAACTAAAGCTAGGAAGGTTCCAAACGCACCCTGGTCTAAGAAGAGCCCACAACATACTTAGCCAGGTTTTTTTTTGTTATCACTATCTCACAGCCTAGTTAATTTTGGGCTATGAAGTAAGAGCAATTCATACCCAAGCTTTTTTATCATACTTGGAATCCTTTAATATTATAATAGGATTTTTCTATAAGCTTACGTTTTATATAAACTTTGAACTTATTACCAAACTTCCAAAACATAGGACTTGTAAAGAACCATCCAAGCCCTATAAAAATGCCCTATAAATGTTCTATGTTGTTGACCTTATTGACACGACTTTGGCATTTGGGTTCGACCATCCATATTCTATACCTCCCATACTAGTTGTGTAGTAGTAATGCGAAAGTGTGTCTGTCTGTTTGTTTGTTCCCTATGTTCGGTTCAACTGCCGCAACAACCTTTATTCAATTTGATACAGAGATTGTCCTAAAGACCCCACCTATTCGTTTTCTTTTTAGTTTTCCTAATCCTAAGGTTGCCTGGCAGAGATCGCTACTTAGCGATAAGGCCGCCTTTTGTGTCCTGCTTCATTCTTCATGTGTTTGTTCTTTTTTTTTTGTCTCGTTTTTCTGAGTGGTGTACAAATAAAGAGTATAAATAAATAAATAAATCAAGAGGGCTAGTCATCATCAACATATCAACCCATTACCGGCCCTCTACAGGGCATGGGTCTCCCCCCATAATAAGAAGGGGTCGTAGTCCACTACGCCGGCCCAGTGCGGATTGCGGAAGAGGGCTAGTACTCCTAGTAAATTGTTACAACAACATTAACAGTTAATGTTTTTCATTTCCAGGGCCATCAATAGACTTCAAACTACGACGAACAAAGTTGGCCTCTGATGATTTATGCATCGAAGCATGCAGAATACCTAAAGAAGTCAAACCAGTAGCGAAGAAGAATAAATCTACTGACGCATTTGGTACAAAAATGGGCCGCATTCATATGGGCAAACAGGACATAAACAGATTGCAGACGAGAAAGATGAAAGGTCTTAAGAAATCAGCAGAAGAGAAGAAGCAAATGCATAAGAAGAAGAAACTCGCAAAGAAAGCGGCAAAGCAGGCGAATGCGACAAGCGCCTGACCAATAAAGTTTTACTCTTTGTATGTTTTTGTCTTATTTGAGATTAGATACAGATAGAATTTTTGTATGGAATGGAAGAATTTTATGTTGTTTAAATCAAAATCAATCTTTGGCATAGGGTATTTTACTGCTTTTCTATCGACACTAAAAAAAATGGAGGTCCCTGTAGGATCACGTGACTGCAATGGCGTCAGAGCTCTATAAAATAATTAAACTGTATTTGAATTAAATTATGTATCTGTAATTTAACACAAAATTAATTTTTTTTATGAATGTATTTACAATTAATTGTTGGTGTGTCTTATGAATATATAATAAATAAAACTGATAGTAGGTAAACTGCAGTGTCGCTCGTTCGAATCCACTTAAAATTTATTTAGGAGCAACAATGTTTTAAAAACTATTTTTGAATGTAATATGAGCGATATTCTAAAAATATTTGAACCACGTTCTGAGAATTCTTCTCTCGTTCGAGATCTCGTTCTGTTTCTAACTATAGCAATACCACATTGTTTACAGTCTTGCCACGTCATAAGGCTGTAAACACAGTTAACAAATTTGACACAAACCAAATTGATTGGATGTCTGTTTACCCCGCTTGTGATCACGTGACACCCGCTCGGAACAAAAAATATTTTATGATTTAGTACAGAACTACACCGTACTTTATTTTCTACTTTGAAAATTAAGAATCTTTAAATAAAATATTTTTTTATTCAGTCAAATACTCTATTGTTGTAGTAGTGTTGCCTATTAAAATATATATATTGCACCACCGTATGCCGCGTGACGGCAGATCAGAATACAATAACTGTCACCAGAAGAGGAAGGCCTTTTTCCGCGGCTGTCCTACGAGGCGACCAAGGGAATATAACGGAAAACGTGCGAGCGTCCCTTGTGGTACTGCTAGCATCTCTATCTTCCATCCATCTTGGGGGAGACTTTTATTCCAGCAGTGGACTGTTATAGGCTATTAATGATGCACCGTGATTATGGACATGCTTACTTGCACTAAGCTTGTTCGGATTTTTTTTTAACTGGTTGCTTCTGACGCCATTTGTTTTTCTTTTTCCTCTTATAGCTATTAGACAATTTATCTTTATTTATAAAATACTTTTCAAATAAGCTCAACTTTCCTTCCGCAACAGGAGCACACTTTACTTACATAAGTATCTTTAAGTATAGGTAAGGTACGTATAGAAAAAAGAAAAAACCTGTTAGTCATATATTTTTTTAATTTGACGGCCGATTGGTGCACTGGCTAGCGAACCTTCTTTCTGGGTCCAAGGCTGTTGGTTTGATTCCCATAACTGGGAAATGTTTGTGCAATGAACATGAATGTTTTTCAGTATCTGAGTGTGCATCTGTATAATATAAATATTTATGTAAAATACTTAAATATTTATACATATACATATATATATATATATATATATGTATATTTAACACTTAGCGGCATTTCTTTCGGTAGGGTGGTAACTAGTTATGGCCAAAGCATCCCAACATACCAGATCAGAGAAAATTTAGATATATTATGTCCCTGCCAGACAATCGAACTCGGGACCTATTACTTATAAAACCAATGAAGCCAAGAAAGTCTTCAAAAAAGACCTGGAATTCCGGTTTCCATCTTCCCTGCCACCTATAAGGAAGGAAGGATTCAAAAGGTTTCTTCTAGAGTCTAGATCCGAGATTATAAGGCCCATGTGCTTGTAATAGCACCGGCAACCACGCCCTTCAGACCGGAACACAGCATTGATGCTGCTTTGCGGCAGAAATAAGCAAGGCATTAGTAACTGTACAGTTAAACGAGTCTCAGAGCAGTGTAGAGTTAGTTAGATTTACTATCTCATCAACGATATTTTTTTGGAGAAAAGCATTGAGTCGTGGTAGGCTTCGACCTCGGCTATTTACTACCCTCCGGGTAAATACGTACGTTTGTCCGTCTGTTAGTTTGTTTACCTGTGTTCGGCTCAAGTAATACACCGATTTTATAATAATAATAATAATAATAATAATAATAATCATTTAATTCAGACGTTTCCATCCATAGATTGTTAGTATATTAGTAACAATTTTTCCTTAACCACTAAGTTAGTATTGATTAGTTTAAATAATAAAAATAAATAAAAAAATAAACAACATTCGCCCGATTGCTACTCTCACACAGTGGCACAGTATAAGGCAGTCTAATTTTGATCACGTATTAAGATTCTATATTCTTTTTATCCAGGAAAAGAACCCGGGAATGATTCCGGTGGTGTATACTAAAATACCATAGGTATGTTAATTGGGTGGAAAAACAGATGAAGGTTTTATGGTTAATTGCACAGTTCGGGCAGGATTTAAACAAAACTGGAACAAACGGAGACGAAGACTTCATGTTGACTATCTATAATTCTGACGCTTTAGAAAACTAAATAAATATAGACCGCATCATAATTCATGACTTGGCGTCATATCATAGTCAGTATTTTCTTATACTTATTAAGAAAAAACATCAACTCATGATTTAAAAAAGCCGTGGAATTGCGGTAAGTTACAAGTTCGTGGAAATAGCTTCTTAATTGGTTTATTTTGTATAATAGATAAGTCGAAGTGAGGCTTTGGCGCACATTGGATTGCTGACGTCATTGCGGTCAACTTCATGACAATAACTTCTATACTAATATTATAAAGCTGAAGAGTTTGTTTGTTTAAATTAATTACTACATTTTTATTGTACACCATAGAACACAAAAAAAAAATGGGTACCTACTTAATTTGGTTGAACGCGGTAATCTCAGGAACTACTGCTAGTTCGAATTGAAATATTGTTTTTGGATTTGATAGTCCATAATATTGCGCTACGACTAATCGTTTACGATAGTTTCGCTCTTTCTGCATTATGTACCATAATTGCATGTAATGAAGCAGATTAGTAATATACATGAGTAACTAATACTCTTGAAGTAGGTAATTTAATATATTTTTTACACCATTCGCTTGAAAATGCCTTATTATATTGCCTTTTAGGTATTGGAAGGTCAAGTACGTCAATACATACTTTAGGGGCTTTTATGATTTGAATAAGGAACATTTCGCACGTTGATAACGAATCCGGTCACTCGCCAGTGCCTGTGAAACGCGAACCATAGAGTAAAGATTGTAAAAAACCTTCCAAACTTGATTTTATCGCCAGGTGTGGAAAGTAGATCAGGTATTTAACTCTGAGTTAAAGCTGCCTTCGTTTTGGACGCCCCTAAATTCCACGCTACGGTCAGGACGTTTCTCGTTTGCTTGGGATTTATTCCGGCGCCCTTATCGTACGACATAGTTTTACCCCCTTGTTGAACCTACTACCTATCTTTATATTATTATCCCTACTATTATCGGTTTCCTTACAAAAGCGGGCAAAACCGCGAGCCGCAGCTTGTTTGATATAAACAGTTAAAATACGACATTTATGGAAACGGGTGGGATAAATGCTACCAAGATATAATTTGCTAATGTGCTAATGAACATTCATTTAGCTTAATTTGCATTATAATTAGTTGAAATGAAATAAATTACTAAGTATAAAAACCCAAAACTGTATTAAAGTTTTGAAAAACGCTAGATCGCTTAGCGGCAAGTATTTGTTGGCATGGTGGTAACTAGCCACGGCCAAAGCTTCCCACAAGGCCAGAGAAAATTCAGAAATGATAAATTCAAAATATCCTCCTGCCGGGGATAGAACCCGGGACCTTTCACTGAAAACCACAGCGCTCACTGCTGCGCCAGGAAGGTCGTCAATGTTGATGATAATGTTTTTGAAGAGCACCCTCAAGAGATGTTAACTTAACAATTATTCATTGTGAAGTCAACATCACCTGAGGATGCTCCGGTTTCGGAGCGAAACGTGCATAGAGGGTACATTGCCGAAGATCTGGTTGATGTGGAGTCTAAGAATTGAAGAAATTATAAATTACACCATACAGATTCTCCTGCTTTTCGCGGAGTATAGCAAATTAAGCTTAATTTTCATAATATATCATGGATTTCCGCAAAGTAACCGTGATTCTATCCAATCTAGCCAACGACTATTCTTAATTCCATTTTTAAGCATAGACTTACCGATAACTAAAACCCTTTTTAGGTCGATATTGATTAATTATTAGTTGCCAAGTACCTATCTATTACCAAATTGAAAGACATGACAAATTTATCTAAAAGACTTCTTAAGTAAATTTATTTAATATGATACTATCGTGGTTTGTATAAATAAAAATATGTAGGTGGGTACCAACCTGCGGAACTGCGTCGCATGGGGAAGTGTCAGTGTAGTTAATGATTAATTTAACTCTGTAGCGCATTCATGATATTATACTATGCCACTATGTTATAATAACAAGGCCTCTACATAGTAAGTAGGTAAATGGACACATCTAAGTAATTTCATTTCCAGATTGACGACGTAGAACATATCCGCTGGTTATAGAATAGCTTCGCCTGCGGCTTTTTATGACTAAATACCTATGCTTGCATGCAAATAGCATCAATAGGCAAAACGTTGGTACCTACTAGGTTTATCAGGCCTGTGGGTGGAGATTTTAAGGGGGAGATCGTCATTGGAGTTTTTAGTGGGAGCAAGGCAAAGGCAATTTTCTCTAAAGTTATCAAAAAGAAATAGGTGCTAGGTTTATGGCCTCATATTTTTTTTATCCTTATCAATTGGATTTAAGTTGTTTATTAAGTAGGTAGGTATATCTATGTAATAAAACAATTTAGGTGTACCTACCTATATTCTGAATACTTTATTTGCCCTTTTCCCACATTAGGTTCGTGGGGTTAGCACAACATTTCCTAAAACTCTAGACTATTGTTTTGGAGGTCTAGAGTTCTAGACTATTGTTTTAGTAATGTCATTTTTTTTTATTAACATTAGAAAGTAGGAACAATATTTTTAAATATTACTTTCGAGTAGGTCGATCGAAATGAGAGATCGAATTGAGAGATTTTTCATCTATTCGAACGCGTCAAAGTTAAATGATATATGTATGGCGTCGAAAGGGTGCCATCTCTGGTCCATAGATGGCGCTCTTTTGACTCTGATGGTAATTGATGAAGCCTAAGGAAGAACGCGCTTGCCTGGAAGATTCTGGAAAGGAAAGATTAAAAGTCAGCTGCACTCTTATCTCTCGCAAGTTGATAGGTTACCAACACTTATTTTTTTTTCTAGGGATCCAAACCTCGTGGTTGGAACTTGAAATTCATTCCGTTGTCAGTCTTTCAATCTTTCAGTCTCCTTCCATGCTTGTACCGCCACACTTTTCCATCTCAATGCAGCGAAATGAACGAATTTGAAAGTAGGTATGTAGGTAGGTAGGTACTGTATAAAAAAGGCAATATTTCTTGTTGCTGTTAAAAATTGGTATAGCGATTTAAAAGAATATTTTCACAGAAACGTCCTCTTTGCCACTACTACTACTATACTAAAATAACGAACCCGTCTGTCCAGCGTGATAATTATGGGCGAACCCTCCATAAATATGGATTGTCATAGACTATTGATGGTAGAGTAGATAATTCCTAGTGACCTAAAATTTTAAAATATTTCACGTAGTTAAATTTTGGGGAACAATTGAGAACAAAAATCCAAATATTAACGATTTCCGTTATTGACACGAAGCAGGCAGATGAAATAAAATGTGGAATACAAAAGAACTTTTGCTACACATGCTTTAAGTATGAACGCCACCAGTACCTACCCACCTTGCGAGATAAAAAAAAGCCTATCATCTAGAAATATGTTTCTACAGAAAAACTATAATATTAAGATCCAGAAGGTACCTACGAAGATACATCCTATCTACTTCAATTAGTCACACTTGGTTCATAAAGTATTTTAAATAAACGATATTACTGCGGAATAGTTTTGTGGTATTTATGTAGTTAAGGTCTAATTATTTAAGTACCAAGGTGTATCTAATAAAATGTTGTAGTATCTGAAATTCTTAGATAAACGCCTGCAAGTAGTACCTACTTCCGTACTTCCGCAAGAGATAACGGGAAGGGTAACTAAGGGTAGGGACAGTTACTTTCATTATATTGATAATTAACAGACAAAGCAGATGGCCCACGACTGTAAATAGAAAACCATCGCCTAAATACAGGGCAACACTAGGCATGAAAGGAACACGTCCTGTTACAACCGCCCCAGCAGAGTGCCAGAGCTACCACGCCAAGGATCGGGACTGTTTGACTCCCTCAGATAGTAGGGAGGGACTCGTATAGTGACGAGTAGCTACCCGCCGCCTTCCAGGGGAAGCTGACGTGCAGCAGATTGCCGCCGTCTCCTTCCTCCAGTCTACCCCGCAGCGGATGTACATCTGGAAACTCTTCACACGCTCTGCTGCCTCCTTCTGCGAGATGACATCGTCAGCTATGCCATGCCTTCTAAAAATATACATAAATCCGTATCTGTCCATCCGCTAAAGCCTACAAATAAATAATACTTATTATTAATTGTTCTTAGGTTAAAGCACCCTACGACCACAAAGAATAACATATCTGTCAAATTTATGCCACACCTCTTTTATATTTGGTAACATTTAACTCGGCGCCAATGACGTGATCAAAAATACGTGACTCATATTTTAAACAAAATATGTTACAAATTTGTATTGAAGTCTTAGTTTAAATAAACATGTATTTATACAAGGTTACGTTGCATATTATAGGTGGAAAAACAAGGATAGAAGCAATATATTCCATAAATCAAATTCATTATGGCTTTCTCAATAACACATGTTTAAATCCATTTCGGACCTGCGAAATGCGTATTCTAGTGTATATTAAGTAGTTATTTAGAAAATGCCGCCTCCTCATGCAACATTAAATCGTCAGATATTTAAATTACATATACCTACCTAACCTACTAAATTAATATACCTACCTTAATGAAATACCTTAAAATAAACCGTAAGGTGGTAAGAATAAAAGAGGTTTATCTCGCTGTACTTACCAGTGGTTATGAAACAGAGAGCCTAAACCGTCGGAAAACACTAAATCTAAGCCACCCAGAGATAGCCCTGTTAAAGACATCAATTAACGAAGAGTTAATGCTCGGTTAACACGTGGTTTTACCTCATACAGTTATAATCGGAAAACCCCACTTACACATGCTTATTTTTATTAGATATACAAATATCTGACAGAAAATTCCAGTTAGTAAATTATATAGATATAACAAACAGTGCTGCCCCCGTGTATTGTTCGTGTACCGATTATACCTATGCCAGCTAGTCCTCTGTAATAGTACACAAAACGTGAAAACGTTCTTAAAAAAAATATAACTGGACAAGTCCCGTACATTTAAAAGAACCGACTTACGAAAAAGTAGGAGGTAAATTTTTTAATTTATTCTCGTCACAATAAATGACTCGACCTGATGTTGAGGTGCCAGGAGAACTGCTAAACTACTGTTCTATGGCCCGGATTCGGGAAAAGAAATATTTTGGTAAGGGTTATACCGTAGTAGGGTTATACAGTTCACATTTGGCTATTGTAACTTTGTAAATTGTGATATTATGTGAAAAAAACCGACTTTGTTAAAAAAACTACTACCAATAAATATTACCTATGCATACCATTTTTAAGTAGATGCCAAGTAAAATGTGACAAAGTTACTCCTACATACCTCCAAAGCTGGTCCAACCATCAACTTTGCCTATCTTATAAACTTGCTTACTCTATAGTAGCCGATCAACACCTGAGGGGTTGTTGTAGAGTCGCCGAAGAGATGGGGTGAGCGTGAAAGCTCGCCATGTCCCCAGAGCCCCAGTCAACTCGACGGTGCCTCCTTCCAAAGCTTGGTTTCATGTTTCAGGCTAGTTGGTGGACTTTTTGACAAATATTGGCTTAGTCCGAACGCCCCTGTGATCGGTAAGGATCCCGATGATGTTAGAAGTCAGAGCCCTCGTGCCGGGATTAGACACAGTGAAGGTTGTGTGTGTGTGTTACCTATTAATTGGGACTAGTAATTTAAAGATTTGGGTCGTCAAGGACGTGTTTCGGCAGTCTGTAAATGAGAACGGCGTTGCGGTTTGGAGTATAAGGACTCATCGACCACTAGTGGGATGGGGTATCGGACTGCATTTTCAAAATAGGTCTTGGACAGTTCGCACCCGGGCCCACCCACTTGTTATAGGGAGGTCATCAAAAGAAACCTGAAAACTTAACTATTGCAGGTTATGTCAACTGAAACATTATAATTAGCTTATTACTATTAAAATAATGGTTACGGTATTTTACATGAAGCGTCATGGGTTTTGTGTGCATTTGTTTGGTACGATTTTCCTGAAAATCTTTCCTGAATTTAATGCATTTTCCTGCATAACTTTGGCTGCATAATGTCAGTGCATTTTCTAAGATAGGTTTGAAGGCCAACACGCAGAAATTATGATAATCAAAATAAGATTGAAAACTGAACCACTCGCACTATTGTTACTATTTATATTTTTATTCTAGTTTCCCAGCATAATTCTTGAAAAATGTTATAGACTATTTTAAAGGATAGAATTTGTGGTGGCACACAAATTCTATCCTTTAAAATAGGTGGCACTTTTGATGCGTACACAAGAATTACACGGTAGTGAGATGATGGCGATAACCACATTCGTAAACTTAAAACTAAAGCTACGAGAAGAATTCGTACGTCTAAGAAGAAGCCCACAACAAACTTAGCCGGGTGTTTTTTTTTTTTTTTTGTTATCGCCATCTCACAATGTCATTTTAAATTATTAGAAGAGCAACCTGGTTAGAGCAATAATTTACACCCAAGCTTTTTTATCGTTTACGTAGTCCTTTATACTATAATAGGACTTTTCTATAAGCTTACGTTTAATACAAACTTTGAACTTTTTAAGAGACATCTCCAAGATGTCAATTGGACATTTTTTCGTAGATTGGACACGAAGGTACGGAAACCTACGTGTCCATTTCCAACTCGCGCTTAGCCGTTTATCTGAAGGTTCGATAATTTTAAATAATTCTTTGACTGTAGGAAAGATCGTACATCAAAATGATCCCATTTAAATTTGCGCTACCTAGAGGTTTCCCCTAACTACTATTAAAAACCAACCATAATATATAGCCTTCAAAGTTAGACAAGCCTTTTAGGAAGAAAAGATTTACGATATTTAAAATAGGTTGTATATCAATTAGGTACAATCTAACTTATGCCAGTTTCAATATTTTGATTTGAATAAAAAAAAAATAGGGCAATGATGGAACCTTGGTAAGAGAACAATACCAATTACCGAGTTGCTTGTTTAACATGAAGGCAACGGCAGTGCTTAGGCTGGCGTTCCGTGAGCTGTGAGTAGTTCCCTTGACCGTAGGCGTTGCGCTCAGTCGACGCTTAGCACTGTACTTATATCCTCGTGCTTCTAGCCTTCTGACTTCTGAGATCAACTGGCATCGATACGCAAAAGCGATCGGGTGTTGCCATAAACGCGTAGAAAAGTCATGCACCTTGTTTACAGTATCTCAAACCTAAACGACACTTATTTATCACTTTGTACGACAATTTTAAGTGACTGAAGTTTATGTGAATAATTATGGATCAGCCGGAGCTTCAGGAATTGCTGCAGAAACCGAAGGCGGTGCTACTTGCAGACCAAAGGAAGGCCACAAGTACGTGTTTGTTTACTTTTCAATACGTTTGCCGGTAAAACTTTTGAATAAACTTTAATTATCACCAAACTGTCTGAAGTAGCGTAACTAATATTTTTATTGCAGCCTGTGATTAAGACTGTGCAATAAGTCATTTAAACTTTAGCGACTGCGATTAAGTTACCGATAGCTTTTACTTATAAAATATAGTATCATAAACCATAATATGTAAGTACCTATTAATAACACTCAAGCGTATTAATAACTTTCAGTGCCACTAAAAATATTAACGTCTCGACCTTGATTACTTAGCACTCTTGTAAGATTTAAATACTAAACGGTTATTTATAGATGTAGGTACTTCAGGTGTTTTTTAGTCTTTAAACTAGACAATAAAAAAGTAGCTAATTATTAAACCTTTAATCCATAAAGAAAAAAAATTTAATAATTCAAAAACTTACACTTAAATACTTTTTTAACGCGATATTAGTTAAGTTTAAGTATGTACTACCTACATGCGTTTTAATATTGGTCACCTGTAGACATAAGTGACACCTCAATAAGTGTCCGTTCCGGTGATTATGAGTGAAACTTCGACAAACATGAATAATTACGAATTACTAACTGTTTTTCTAAGCACCAAATATTATGATATTAATTTGCCGTGTCAAAATACGTGTCATATCCACCCCACCTATTCCCAGACTATCGTACGAGGCGATTATAACGGAGAAAGAGCAGCAGCGTCTCTATGGGTAAACCCTCAGTCCTTACGTCCCGCGGCTGAAGCCTTTAGTCAATCAGTGGACTCTTACAGGCTATTCATGATTGATGATGATATCACTGCTTAGCACATATCACTGATATTTAAAGAAATTGTTCCGTCTTCATAAATTTACTTACAATATTGCACCGTGCAAAAAATAACTAAGTAATTCACTTTTTTAAAAGATAGCATTTGGATGATATTATGAAGATTATTATTATAAATTTACCCCCTGGCCATCTAATAGTATAGCCGTTATAGTTTCAGATTGTATGTTCTTGATAACCACCATAAGGTGCGAAAACTTATTGGGGAGTGGGATGAATGCTAAACGTCGCCAGTGGAACTAGGGATTAGTCCATACCCGTGGGATGAGACTCACGTCGGAGCGACATCAGAAAACGAGGGCAATGCCATTGAAATTTTGATTGCGTACGAAACGTATTTTGTGTCATAAGTAGATTTTGATACCTCTTCATTACTTTATAACTACACAAGTGGGTTGTTTGAAATAACAAGTGATTTTTATTGCTAGTTTCTCTGTAGAATCTGCTTTTCGAACCGATGCTAGTCTCTACATACTGCTAAGTTACGAACATACAGACTTGACATTTCAAAAGTGCTCACGTACTTGAAATATTGGAAATATTTAAACGATAAAAAATGCCCATAATATAGACATCAGGGCCCAGTTAATAAAGCGTAAGTATAACTAGACTGTAATAGTCATTCATGCTAAAGTTTTATATTAATAGGTGAATTTTTTTTTGCCGCTACACAGTAATACAAAATTTAATTTACCGTATGAAAACCGATTAGAAGCACGTTCTTAATAGCACCGAACTTATAATTATTACGTTACGCCGCGCCGACACTAATGATGTTGTTGATACTCCCCAGACACCTTGCGCGAGGCTTTATGTCCTCTGTTAAATTAGTGGAAAGTGTAATACCAAATCCTATGAAGGGATGCCATTAACACTAATAGCACCTTAGACGGCCTTCCTGGCGTTGTCGTCTTACAAGTGCGAGATCCCGTTTTGCTCTCTGCATGGGTAGCATGGGCAGGAGAGAATTATATCCCTCTCAAAACACTGGCGCACAAGTGGAATTAATATTCAAATAATATATGTAATAATAAGCGGGAGTAAACTTCTCCTATTCCATCGTCCCGTGCTTTAGCAGGTGGACACGTTAATCCCTTGTCCCTTGTGTAAATATCCCTTGTCGGGGGATATAATCTGGGGATATAATGTTTGTCTACTGCCTGTGGAAGCAATTAGGGGAAAAAAAATCTGAATTTTCTTTGACCTAGGCTTCGGCCATGGCTATTTTCATTCTACCAATCTCTCGACAAACGACCCTTTAGCGTTCTGGTACGATACCGCATAGAAACTATACCTCTAACAAGTTAGTCCGCTGAGAGCTATCTTAGATTGATAAATAAATAAAAAAACGTTTATTAACAATTTTAACATAAGAACTATTTCTGCTGGTACCCACACTAGGCAGGCCTGTATCGTGTTCCTATTCAAGTTTACAAGTTCTGTTTACGGCTCGGTCATTGTATATTTTTCCACAATTAAGAAAAACACATGCACTTCTTATTACAAACAATTTCCTTTAACTTTTTGTTGCATATATATATAACGGTTAAGATTGCTAATATGTGATGGAATAAATAAAACCTTGCTTTTACAAACTCTAACGGTCCTCAAAAATGTTTATGGATAGAACAACTTTATTGCAACATAAAACACAGAAACAAAAGAAGAAAAAAATAGTTTTCGAGTGCAAAAGTGACGTTTTAACATCTAGTAGAGGCAACTTGTTCGTAAGAAAGTTGCCAGTTAAGATTTGCTGCTCATTTATCTGATTCTTGAACTAAAATCCTTTTAGAATTCATTTTTCATGTAGAAAATCTTCTTACAAAGAGCAGACGGCGCGGCGGTTCTAGAGCAATTTCTTCATCGACCGCTGAGAGACTAAGCAGTCTTATATTATAAGCAAAGACATTGCCGCTGTCAAAGTTCGATGATAATGTCCCGCGTCCTTTTTAAAACTATAACCTATACTCCTTTGAAGCATCAGTATTGAATGTTTCCGTCGAATAAAACCTGAGAAAAGCTGAGCCTTAATATCCATGTATTGCAAAAAGTGTAGTTTAATTTTCTTTAAAAATATAAGTTCCTCTAAATAAAAGTATTTCTAATAGGTCATATAATCAAAAAAAAAAATTTTTGCCTGGTGTTTTGTAAATCTATAACTTCCAAAGTTTATGGCGGTTTTAATGAATTCTATAAAAGCTGTTACCATGTAAATGTCAAATATATATTTTAGGTGTATTATTAGTAGTCGTTGAACACAGCCAATAATTTCGCATTTCCTTGAACACAGCCTAAAAAATTGCTTCGCAGTCATTCCACTGTGAAGAATTTTACCATTTAAAAAGATAGACGCAATACAAACTATTATTTGCACTCCTGTAGTAAAGGTTTTATCTAAACGATGTTCTCATTTGATCATTTGATGAAGATCTCAAACATATATAGGTATTTGCACGTGTGTGGAATGCCATTAAAACAAAATCAACACAAGGTGGAATGTGAGAAAACAGGACCAAACTAAACATCGACTTAAAAACAAGTTGAAGAGGTTCTTTAACAAATCATAACCAGTTCCAACGCATGCATACTTAAAATATTATATATGATTTATAATTTAGTAAGTAAGTGTGCACCATAAACTGTTACATAATATTGTAAAATGCCATGACAATATTTCCACTTATTATAGATAAAAACTGCTAGCCGTTGGTTAAAAAGGTTTATTTATAGTTCTTAATAAATAATTATAAGGCTTTAATAAAAGTAGCTGCAATACTTAGGTGGGTGTTGTACCCAGCGAATGTTTCTTATAGAAATATTGAAATGGGTCACCCAATTTTATGCAGTCAGTCCGAAAAACAAATATAAACATCCTACTTTATGGTCGGGGTTTTAAAATATGCTACTTTGAGACCATATAAACGAAGGAATAAATGAACTTGTTAGACCAGTCTAAGGGTTACTGACTATTTATAACACGCTTGGCTATACTATATTCCATTTATGTAACTAAGAACTAAAGGTTTATAATAAGGACAGTTGCTATCACAATTGTCTTTAAAGCTTAGAGAACACAATGTTAAACCATCATTCAAGCTTATGTTTACTTTTACTAATGTGTGATAATCTTTAAAGCACGCCTTCCCGTATTTGATTTGGGTATAGCTCTTAATTTCTCTCTCATATGTTAAGGACATTAAAAGGCTTGATAATGATGGCGATAAAATACATTATATTGTTTTAATTAGCATTATAAGTAACTGGCTTTTAGAGTTCGAACCGACAAAGATCACCATTCACAGCCAATCCGTCGCAGCGATCGATTGCAACGTTCGATCGCTTCGAAACCCGTCCGCACACATGACTATATAGCTATAAATAATAATCGAATAAAAAGAGGTGATAGCCCTAGGTGATAGGCTAGAGCTCAGGACTCCCTTTCAGAACGACAGAGTTCGATGCCCGGCACGCACACCTAACTTTTTGGAGAAATTTAAAATATCATATGCTTTAACGGTGAAGGCAAAGATCGTGAGAAAACCTGCATTACTGAGAGTTCTCGATAACGTTCTCAAAGGCGTGGAAAGTCTACCAACTCGGTCTAAACTCTCACTCTCTACTTCTGAAAAGAGACTCCTGCCGTGTAGTGGTTCTGCAATGGGTTCCTCATGATGATCGATTACTATGACTCGGAAATAAGTATCACAGAAAGCTTGTGCAAGTAGAATTCCCCAGCATGTAACCAGTGCCAATAGTAGTACATGTCGCTTGCATCAGTTACTTGTAAATAGCTTGCACCTGTGGATTGCCCCCCGTGAATGGTCCTCCTTATAAGTTCAGCTAGTAGATAGGTAGATATTTATATGCCAATGCCACTAAAGAAAAGTACAATACCTGCACTCCTTTCCTTAGTTGAGATGAGAAAACCCCCCAGACTTTCATATTATTGTTATAGCGGTAAACTAATCACGAAATTTTTGGCTCATTAATTCATTAATTTATGACCACTCTAAATGTTGTCAGAAAAACACACTTTCTCCTACATTCCATTGCAAAATAAAATGACGCCCGTAGTAGCTAAGAGGATTTCTTCCGTCTTTTTGAGCACCGTTGTGGGTCTAAGCTCATAAATTGTGTCTGCTATGAGAGACGAACCCTGTGCCCAGCAGTGGGACTTAATGGTTGCGTTTGATGAGGTAGTTATAATAACGCATTTGTCAGGTGCTTATAAGAAAGGCCTGAACATTTATAAGCGAGATAAAACAAATTGCATGTATTTAATAGCAGAATTGCAAAATATGAAGAAAAACAAACTAACCTTCTAAGATTGTTTTTCTTGAAATATTCGGATAACACATACGAATATGATAGTTTGCCTGTTTTTTTATCGTTTAATTTAGATGCACAAATTAACATAAAATTATTGATATTAAGTCTGACGGGCCGAAACCCAGTTTATAATCTAATTTGCATAATAACTACTTAAGTAGGTAGAAAAAGAAGTGTAGTATATGTATATATGTATTTTCTATGTTCTGCAATAAGTCAAGTCAAATCAATGGCCGTCTTGAGAGACGGTTCAAATACTGTCTCAGCTACACTTCTTTATTATAAAAATAACAAGATTAAAAATTAAAAAAAAAAACCCTGACTTTTAATATAGTCTATAGTATTCCACTAGTCAAGCCCTTTAATTTGATACCGATAATGAGAGATTTGTGAAAAAATATGTCATCGGCCATGTTTCTGTGGCTGCCATACTAGATTAAAAACA
Organism: Pararge aegeria; assembly: GCF_905163445.1. Lineage (NCBI taxonomy): Eukaryota > Metazoa > Arthropoda > Insecta > Lepidoptera > Nymphalidae > Pararge > Pararge aegeria. Next base: position 7,134,831 of record NC_053194.1, read on the forward strand.
AAAGAACCGATATCCAAATTGTTTTATCCGTTCGGGAAATACAATGTCCTGTAGTAGGTTGATTTGAAAGTAGAAAATGTGTATAAGCCATACTTACCTAACCACTTATTAATATGATACTAATATGTAAATGAGTAAAGAGGTGATGAGGTAATTTCCACACAATCCCCTTTATCACTTCCTTCCTGCAAGTTTAATGCATAGAATACCTGAACATTTACCTAAATAACCTGAGAATAAGTAGCACGGGACTTTCCCGCATACGCTCCTATTTCTTTTGCGTAATAGACTTGCTCTAAAGGTGAAGGCAAACATTTTGAGGAAATCTGCATTTCTGAGAGTGCGCCAAACTTATGAAATCACTTTCTTCCACGTACATAAAAAAATTTTTTAGAGGTAATGTGGTTAGTCATATTACAATGATGAAAAATGCAATATAAATGTTCTTTTAATGAAAAATTTCTCCTTGTTGCTTCTTGCTAATTGTTGTTTGGAAAAAAAACTGAATAAACCGGGGGCATAACCTACGATATTCTTATTTAAAATATAATTTGAATGACGAATCGCATTTACATACCTTACCAAACATGACACTATCCGCAAATAAATATGCGGGTGTGCGATTGCCCTGGGGAATCCCTGATACAGGTATTTCTTTACGATGGCTCATCCTGCTATTTTTGCACGCACCCGCTATCAAACCAGTACATACAATACCTTAATTATATGTACCTGTATAACAGTACGGCCTTTCAGGGCCGAGATCGATAATTTTAAGAGTTATTTGCGTTATTAATTTAAGTAATAAAGAAGAAAAAGAAGTTTTTGTTGCACATACAAATAGAAAGCTAGGTAAAGCTAGGCAAGCTAATTAAATATCACTTGCGTGCGTTTATATAACGGTAAAAGCACACATCGCGAGGAAACTTGCAGGGTGGACAGAGTTCTCCATAACGTGGCAGTGTGGTTGACTGCGGCCTGAACCCTTATTATTTTGAGAGCAGACCCGTGGTAGGATAGCGCCATTAATGGATTGATGATTACGATGTGATCAAGAGTTACATACTACATCGGTTTAAAGATATTTATTTCTCACAAAGAACATACTGTTCACTTAAAAGAGATAATAGGTTTACAATTAATTCTGAAAATCTAAACAGAACGCATGCACACATTATATTATGTCTAACAGTATTTCTATGGTGAAGTTACAAATTAGGAATTGTAGATATAGTGAATGACTAACTTATCAATATTTTCTAAGATAAAAATGATAAATTCATTGATAAATCGTAAGATAGCTCTGCAATTAGCACCAACCTGATTTTTACCCTGTTATATCATCATTCATCATCCCGCAGCCTCTTAACGTCCCAACTGCTAGGCAAAGGGACGCTCGCCCACTGCTCGCCTCTCATACGATAGACAATTTAAGAGCATAGACCCACCACGCTGCAATGTGGTCTGGTGGGCCTTTTATATTATATTGTTGTTAAAATCTGATGATAAACATTATTGTGTAAAAAATTGTAATTTTAGAGAAATCTCTAATGTTAACACTGAGACAGTTGTATACCAAAGTAAGTCGCAAGAACGGCGGCATACAAGTCTTGCATATTAATTCAATTTATAACTTAATCCGTCGTTTGGAATTCCCCGTAGACACTACTAAATTGTAAAAAATATAATAAAAAATTATGGTGCGTGCGTTTAAGCCTACGAATACTAAAATTATCTATTATTGCACTATCGTTTACTGTATCTGTATCTTTATTATTTCTCAACGTATTAGGATCGTCACAACTGTTCTGTTCACCCAATTTTATACAACGTGTAAATGAAAACCGAAATATTACTTCACAATGCTACTGAAGTACATTATTTACTGTCTCTGAGACTTATCGGTGAAACCGAAACGCTATTAGTTTTTATGTTAACCACTGCCATCGTTTTTACTGATAGTCATCAGAAACAACCCTAAGATCACATGAAAAATTCAAATCCAGTGACTCCTATCACCTTATTAGGTACTTTTAGTAGGTCTTTTATCTTCAATATGGTTGTTAGGTATATGTAATCACTTAAAATCATCTGAATGAGTTTAGACGGAAAAATAAATAATATGCTTCTTTTGATATTGTGTGAAGTGATTCCTTATGGAATATACTTATGCACCCTTCAACAGTATTTCATAATTATTAATCGTAATCGTAATTATTCGGTTTCACGTTGTGAATGTTTAATAATTTTAGGTAGGTGATACCCGGTGCTAGGACCTCCGCTTCGATTTAAGGGGATCATCGGTATAAATCTATGAAGACATCTGAGGGTAACAACAAGCGAGTAAACATGCAAACAAATTAACAAACACACAACTCTATAATTACAAAATTTGACGGCCTAGTGGCGCAGTGCGCAGCGACCCTGCTTTCTGAGTTTCGGTCGTGGGTTCGATTCCCACAACTGGAAAATGTTTGTGTGATGAACATGAATGTTTTTCAGTGTCTGGGTGTTTATCTGTATATTATAAGTATTTATGTGTATTTCATTCATAAAAAAAAAATATTCATCAGCTATCTTAGTACCCATAACACAAGCTACGCTTACTTTGGGGCTAGATGGCGTTGTGTGTATTGTCGTAGTATATATTTTTTTTTTTTTATTACTTATAATGTTAGTTAATCTTTACATATTATCACAACAACATCAAAATCGCCCCACTGTTTGTACGCTTAGACCTTTTTAACTACGGAAAGGATTTTTAAAAGATAAAGTGTAAATTTTTTTGCAATAAATATGCATATTATAGCAGAGAAAAGCAAATGAGTTAAAAGATTTGTTATGTTATACCGTAACATACATATTTTTTTTTGGTTACGTAGAAAATCCCTTCTCATTGTTGGAGTAGACGTGACTTTAGTAGGCCGGTACAGGGTGATATGAAGATGATGTTGACATGGAAATCGCTCACTAAACCTTACTAGGAAATTTACAGATTAAATTTATCTACTACGGAACTGTGTTATTATGCATTCCAAACTGCCTCACATTAGTACCCGGGGCGGGTTGCTAGTATAATATAATTGTCATCTTACTTCAATCACGGTCAAGTACATATTCGGTTATTTACAGTATTAAAATCAACGTAAATTTCTGCTCCTTAAAGTCGAAGACATGTATCAAGGTGAGGGACAGTAGGAATTATATATATGAGTTTAAAAGCAGCTATTTCTAAATTACAGAGAGACACTATTAAATCAACTTAAAAGTGCCTGTGATTTTAAAATATCGGTTTTTGAAGTTATGCTTCTTTTGGTGCGTTATGGAAAAATGATGAGAGTAAATTTTTACGATGCGCGCGCACGTCACAAAAAACCAACACTCTGAAGTTAGCTATAAGGTTTGACAGTGTATTGTCAAAGTCTGCGGGCGCATTTCGGTGATGCAGTTGTTTCAATTGTACATAAATCACAAATTTTAATGTTGGTTGTCCAATAATGAGTCTCATAGTATTCCAAATTTAATTATGTTTATTATGTCCAGCTTCAATTATATAGAAATACTTTTTTGGGATATTTAACTAACTGATATTGAGTTATAATAAAACTTTCAATGTATTAAATACCTTTTTCTGCAATCGTAGAATAAGGCGATAGATGAAATTTTTGAAAAGATTTTAATTTTTATCTCGGTACGCAAATGGAGTATAACTTCTAACGCGTGTATAAAAGTACACACACGTTTTTTTTTTTATTTACAAATGGTTAACCTAAACTCACTTTTATTATAATCTTGTCGATCTGTATTCTAATATAAGAAATTTAAAATTATCATAAGATTATACCGAAAATAGCCAATGCTACTGGCATTGGCTATTTTTGGTCGGTAGAAGTAGAGCTGATTGCACCGTATGGTGAAGGCAGATCAGAATACATTTGTCACCACCCCTCCACTTCCCGTGGGTTTCTTGTCGAGACCGGTCAGCCGCGTTATCTATGCTACTACTACCATTCACTGCGATCACAAACCCGTCTACCCAGCGTGGTGATTATGGGCAAAGCCTCCCGTTGGCAGAGGCCTTTAGTCTAGCAGTTTACTGTTATATGCTATTTATATACTTAGAGCATTTTGAGACAGCTTAGCTCGTCGTTCGTACCTTTAGATGCATAAAGCATAAACTTGTTATTTTGTCACACAAACAGACACTTCAAATTTATTTAATAGTAAAGATTCAGTGACATTTTGAACTGCTTCCGTAGACTATTTTAAAATAAAACCGAAAATACTCACAAGCAAGGCTGTTTAAATGTAGCTGATGAAAAGCTTGATTTTATATGTAAAGGACGAAGTTAAATGAGCGAAATTTATGGGTGGGTACACAAAAAAACCTTGTAGATATATGCTTATGAAAACCTGGATAGCAGCTTCATTTTTGTGCCTTTTGGAGTAGAGACTTTGGGACCGTGGGGTCCGGAGGCAAGAGCCCTTTTCAAAGAATTATCGAAAAGGGTTATCGAGTCTACCGGTGATCCTAGAGCGGGCAGTTACCTTGGCCAACGAATTAGTTTGGCCATCCAAAGGGGCAATGCTGCCAGCATCTTAGGAACTGTGCCTCGCTGCGGTGGTTTCAAGACGTTTTAGATTTTATTTAGTTTTTAAATAGTTTATTTTAGGTTATATTTATAATTTTATTTCAAACTGTTCTAAATAACCAGAACTAATAGTAATATCAGTTTTTATATGCTTAATGAAAATAAAATATAATTTTAAGTTGTTTGTAAGTTGCTGATTGTAAGTAGTTTGGACATGGCCAAATTCAAGTCCCAGAACGCACCTCTAACTTTTCTAAGCCACCTCTAACTTTTCTAACACACATAATGTTTAAGCAATTAGAATATCACTTGCTTAATCGGTGAAGGAAACCATCGCGAGGATACCTGCATGCGTGAGAGTTTTCCATAATGTTCTCAAAGGCGGGTGAAGTCCACCAATGCGCAGTGGGCCGGTGTGGGTTGATATGTGTTTATGAAATCGTGGGGATTCGCTATTAAAAAATAAAACTATGTCTACAACTATAGCACGGAATCTGAATCGAAGATTACAGCTGATTTTTCAAAACAATGAAGCAAATTAATTTCTTTTGATAAGAACGTTAGGCATCTTAAAATAATCGATTGCTTATAAATTCCAGTTTATGATTGAAAACGTGGTTTATGATTTATTAATTAACTATCTAGAACTCTATAATTACAAAGCTATTATATCAAAAAGAATGGGACTGTCATTAAAATACCTGAATTAAAATAAAATCTTCGTTTTTTAGGGTTCCATAGTGAACAAGAAACCTTTATAGTTTCGATATGTCCGTCGGTCCGTCCACCCAACTATCCGCGGCTTCGCTCAAAGATTCTGAGTAGGTACCAGGAAGTATTTTTCGATTTTCTAGTATCTCTCTCTTGTGCAAAACAGCTCCCATTAATTAGATTTTCAATTGTTGTTGTATGAAAACCATTTTTCTATTTCCGTTTGCATTTGCATGCGAAATTTTAAGCGATCGAACGCCAGACCTCGTGATCTGCAGACAAACATTCTCACCACTAGACCACTGATACAGGTATAAACAGCACTGTGTATAAACAGCAACGACTACAACAATTAGTGCTTAGTGTCAGGGAGCTCACATCTATTGTTGACTATTAACTTTCTACTAAATCGTACGTATAGACGGTTATTTCTCATTTGACTTTGACTTTGACTAGTCTAGTAAGTACTTCTGACAAATGCTAAGCCCGTGTAAAATTACCATTAAAGCATGTATTGGTAACGTTTATCTAAACATTAACTTTAAACCGTGCAAACATTAATAGTAGCAATTACACAATGTCCAATGAGTATGGACATGGCCACACTAAAATTTATAACGACTAAAGTTTCGCAAGAAGCTATCGTCATAGTACCTACATATTATGTAATATTTGTATTCATATAACAATATTATTAATATGTGGTAGTAGAGCTTTCTGTAACAAAGTAGATCTCGTCTGGGAAAATACTTTTTTTTTATATGTTAATAGCGGGCAAACGAGCAAGTGGGTCACCTGATGGTAAGTGATAACCGCCGCCCATAAACATCTATAGCACCAGAGGAGTCACCGATGCGTTGCCGGCCTTTAAGGAGTTTGTTTATCCGCCCCTTGAATAACCCTAGATTGTATTTTTGAGGAAACACATCAGATGGGAGATTGTTCCATAATTTGCAAGTGCGCGGTAGAAATGATCTGGTATTTCGAACAGTAGAAGAATACCAGGCATCCAGATGATGAGGGTGGAATTTATACTGCCGCCAATAATTGCTAATGCTGTGTTCCGGTCTGAAGTGCGTGGCTTCCGGTGTAATGACAGGCTCATTAACTTGTTTGAGATTGATAAAAACAGGGGAGAACTTTGTAGGATGTATTACTTGCATGCCTGCGAAGTGTTGGTTTGTTTACAGGCGATGATCTTCCACTCCCGGTGAGCCGTCAGCTTGGTCAGTCAATTATCACTAATTAAAAATAAATGTATATCCCGCATTAATTTAAACCCCATCCTTTCACCAGAAGTGGACAAGAATAAGATATCGCAATAAAAACAACATTCTACACATCTATAAATTCAGAATTCAAAATTTTCACCAAACTTATATATTTTCACCAAAAGTGGATGAGAATAAGGTAATACAATAACGCCTTGTCGCACATTTGTAGGATTTATTCTTATTTTGTACCCATTATTTTTCTGAAAAGTGCATTAAAGTAGTGAATAAAAGCATTAAGAAGATGTTTACTTTACAACGATTTATTTTATTGCTAAGCATTGCATTTTATTCAAAATGCTCCGGTGCGGAATGTGTAGGTACATTGCGGAAGACCTGTTTGGTTTGGAGTTTATAGATTGAAGAAATTAGGTCCCTATATATTAACATCGTGAAGGTTCTCTAGCTTTTCGCAGAGTATAGCAAATTAAGCTTGATATTCATTGTACCTACATGTTTAAAAAAGTGTCCTGTTAGTTATTATCTAAAAATACGTGTTATAATCATCAACGTCATCATAAAAGAGCGCAAAAACACTCAAAAGTTAAAATCACCATCATTATCATCAAAGTAAATCGACGGACGTCCACAGCTGGACTTTTTTTTTGTGGTGATTCCCATACGATACGTCCTTGAGCTGAGTGTTATAATGTACCTTCCTAATTAGATTACCGTAGTTTTGATGTAGCCCCTCGGATTTTCCCAAAGTATTTAGTGTATAGTTTTATTTTAGTGTAAGAGTTAGTGTAATGTGCACCAGGGACAGGTTGAAGTAGGTTTATCTTTCAACAACATCATAAATAGCCCATATCAGCCCACATTAAGACTAAAGGCCTTTTCTAACGAGAGGGTTTGCCCTTAGTTACCGTTCTAGGCAGACCGTTTCGTAATCGCTGTAGGTGGTACCTAGTAGCAGAAGAAGACGATACTACCCATTCTCCGTAATATTCCACGGCACGGCACGGATTAGGAGCTCATATATCATAAACTCATAAACTAAGGTTAAGATAAACTGATACTGATAAACATATGTCCATCCATTTTGGAAACGCTTTGAGAAGCAAGGTGGAACTTTAATATCCAAGACTTACGGATCTCCTACACGGAACTTAAAAGCAGGTGAAACACAACATATTAATTAATCATAGTTAAACTGGTATTTAAGAATGTAATAATTTGAATGCAAATATATATAATATACTATTGATCCCTCGCGACTTCGTTCGCGTATAAGTCAACCTAAATAGATAGACATATGCTGTCCCAGGCTTTTTTTTAGAACTTTTGAAGGGGATAAACTTTTTCATACGAAACATTAACCGTTTACGCAGCGCACGTAACGTACAGCTCTCAAAAGGAAAAAATACCCCGAGCTTGAAACATTCTTTATTGTTGCTATGCTCCTGTTAGTCTAAGCGTGATGATCTCTATATAGCCTAGCCTAGCCTCTATATATCGGTTTTAGATAGTTGGGATATCCAACACTGAAATATTTTTTCAAAACACACTCGTACCTGAATAAATCAGCCGTTTAGTTGCAGTATAGATAAATGGATACCGACTGCAGCGCCATCTGTCGGGCTGATTTGTGAATCTAAGCCATCCATGGTGCCACCCAAACGCATACAAAAATAAACATTCAAATCGGTCCAGCCGGGTTGGAGTTCAGTGACATACACACGTACCTACAGTAGAATTATTCATATATATAAAGATTACATCGTTTTAAAACAAATCAAACTATTCCTTCACAATATTCAGCAAAAAATTGTTAAATATTCTATCGCTGGTTCCACCTTTTTTTTTCATTCTACTATTGGATTAGGCTTAACTTGTATCATATTTTAAACATGTTCAATTGTTTTTAATAAGAAAAATAATTTGTTTTTTTAGTATCACAGAGACTTTAATAAACAGAATTTTTGAACTATTATCTCTGGCCGCTGAAAGAATGTTTTCCTGAGCGTCCGTTGGTCTTATAGAACAATAATAAACAGTTGACATAACCTAATAGTGATAAATATAAACCTGTCGTTTTAAAAGCCGACTGATTTAGTGCTGTCTCTTTCGCTTAAGGATAGGCGTGTAAATATTACGCGAATGAGAAAGCACGACATCGGCTGCCCTTTCTAAACCTATTCTTTAATGACGCGTTACGTATTATTAAAATCTAAATTTCTTTATAACATGTCTAACCTTTTGTATATCGTTGTATCTCTTGTTTTTTTGGTATGCCTACCTTCCTTGTATTGTAATTTGTTAAGTTTATTTTAATTCTAATGGAAGAGCAGAGTCTTCTGACACAGGCGTAATAATATATTACTCTTAATAGAAGACTTAAGCGATATATTGATACCACTTTGTTTCTTACCCAAATAAACTATTTTTTTTCTTTTATATATAGACAAACAATATATTCTATTACGATTCAGTTTTTAGAAAGGGACCTCTAGTTACGGATACATCAAGTATGGTGCAATAGAGCCCTCGCCTTGACTGATTCGGTAAAAGGCCTTTAGCCTTTACATAATTGTTATGTAAGGCCGTTCAACCTATACACCTGACCTTGTGATAAAGTCACTTTTTATAGGGTATCTTACGTAAATAGTAAATAAAACCAAAATTTAATACCATACCACTTCAACGGACAACACTATTGGCACCATTGTTAGTAAGAACAAGAAAATAAGTAGATATGAGATTAATATTTAAAGTTAAGCAAATTAAGTGAAGAAATGAGTTTAAAAATAAAAAAAATCAAAGATCGTAAAAGGTGCTAACTGCCCGCGACTTTTCCCTCGTTCAAAAATGTGAACACACACCTTTGTGAACATTATGTAAAACACTCAAGTATACAGGTTTCCTCACGATGGTTTCCTACACCGTGACCACACCGTGACTACAAGTGATATTTCAATTACTTAAAACGCACAAAACTAAGAAAAATTAGAGGTGCTGGGATTCGAACTCTGCCCCCCGAAAGTGAATTCAAGCTTCTACCCAATGCGCTATTACCGCTTCAAAGATAGATTCAACTTTTCTTCAAGTTATTATATGGGATCTACGGAATGGGTTTATTATCTATGTACCTACCTAAGTATCAGCATGGCAAATATAATAAAAATGCGGGGAACAGGTATAGTTAGGTATATTTCCTCGCGGATTTTTTGTAGGTTGTAATAACTACTTTAATCCCGCAATACATAATTTTTATATATCATCAATAGTTTTCTCAGTGCAAGCCAAATTATGGATTTAATAGGCAAAATTTTGATAGTTACTTCCTGATAATTAAGTTTTCTATTAGGAAAATAATAGTTTATGAAGTTGTAGTTTTGAAGCCTATTCGGTAGAAACAAACAAACATACCGAAAAATCTTTCCTGTTTATAATTTTAGTATAGATAACAAGGAGTTCACTTATCCTAGAATAGAATAAAAGAAAAAAAAGAAACGGACTTCCGTGTGTTTTATTATTAGTTAGTAATGGTTGAAGTACTGAACAAATAATACTTAATAATAAATACTATTCGTTAGGTAGTAGGTATCGTTTTGTACTATTTCTTTTTTATTCCACTACAGGTTAGCCCTTGACTGCAATCTCACCTGGTTGTAAGTGATGATGCAGTCTAAGATGGTAGCGGGCTAACTTGTTAGGAAGTATGGTAACCATAATCGGTTTTTACGCCAAATCGCACCGGCAGACTAAATCGCTTAGCGGTATGTTGGTAGGGTGGTAACTAGAAATGGCGTGTGCTGGGTTTCTTACCAGGGTATGCACACAGTAGGAAAATTGCATAAAACAGCAAATCTTCCAATACGAGTTATGTATCAATTTTAGGGTAACCAGTGCTTTTGTGCATGTATGAAGTGCACGCCACTGATAACTAGCCACTAGACCTATGATGGCTATTGCAACGATAGTCATCATAAGAGCTCTGATTGTGATGAGATGATATTGCTCTGATTGAGTGAGATATGATGTAATCGGTTCCGTCCTCCTTTTCGAAAGATGCTCCTCAGATATCTGACTCTGACTATGATTATAGTCTAGTCGGTCCTCAAGATTGATACCGACTAGAATATAATCACATCTAAATCTATGTCTTACTAAAGTCTTATATCTACAGCTGAAGATTATATTTTTGATGATAATTCTGAGGCTTTTGGCTTCCCTTGCTGGGACCGAGTTTGAACCCTTGCACCGTGCACGCAAGCTCTACCTTTTCGGAGTTATGTACGTTTTTAATATAATTGAAGCAATTCATATAACACTAGCTTTAATGGTGAATGAAAAAATCGTTCGGAAACCTGCATGCCTGAGAGTTTGTTTTCAAGGTCGTGGTGGACTACTTAGACTTACTGGTTAGATATAGGTATTTACCACCACACTACTACCCTTAGCAGTCAATCAAATGTAATGTAAAAGAGGTACCGGTCGAAGCAACGGGGGGGGGGGGGGGGGGGGGCTTGTCAGGATATGTTTCTTTTTTATTCCACAACAATTTGCTCTTGAGTGCAATATCACCTGTTGGTTATGATCCAGGCTTAGATGGTAAAGCAACACGCCCCGTAAAGACATTACAGTTGCCCAATTCGTCTCCCCGGGGCTATTAAAAGAATTTAACGACAAGTAATAATTACAAAAAGTACAATAAAATTAAAACATAAAAATAAGCTATTTCAAATTAAGAATTTAAAAAAAACAATAAAAATAACAATGACCAAAAATTCAATAATAATAAAAAGAAAACATTCAAACATATAATTATTATCTTAGATCACCAACAAAGCAAATTAAAATGTACATAGTAACATTTTAATTTGCTTTTGTTTTTAATGATATTTTGATTTGTTTTGTCAGTATGTCGTACTTGCCTTGGAGAAAATTGGCAATTAATAATTTTTAAATTGCCTTGTCTGAGAATACATCCCGGTACTTTGAGACCAAGGTTCTCACCGCTGCGCCAGGTATATTGTGTAGAATATCCGCTGAAGGTTTGAATGGAAAACCTATCGGACGAAGGAGAGGACAGCTAGTTATATATATAAGCTTCTTTGCGCGTTGTATTGCGGTTAAGAAACAAAACCTTGTGACCTTTATTTACTGTCTGTCCATTCATAGTTATGTACATAGCTCACGTAAAACTTGGCCAACGCGCATACGTAGTCACTGTAGTAACTTTAATACAGGTAGATGATCCTATATGCATTGAAAGGTTAACATTCGTTACAATATATAATAATATTAATTTTATATCTTGTATTATGAAATTCCGACATCGCACCGGAACACTAAATCGCTTAGCGGCACGTCTTTGTCGGGAGGGTTGTAGCCTCCCACCAGACTAGACCAGAGAAATTTATAAACCCTCCAGTTTTCCCAGCCGGGTATCGAGCCCGGAACCTCCTGCTTAGAACCACAGCTTTGACCGCTGCACCAGCAGGGCAAGCACAGCTAGGAGTCAAAAATTATATCCCCCAATTAAATCCTCTGACAAGGGACATAATTAACGTGTCGATCCTGCTAAAGCACGGACACATGTAGTAGGGGAAGTTTATCTCCGTTTATTGTTACGCATGCATTATTTGAATATAATTACCACTGTTGCGATGATGCTCTAAGAGTTGATAAAGCTGTGAAAGAAGATAATCCTTTCCCCGGGGAGATAATTGTTTCCTGCAACATCAGTTTTTAAGACAATATTCCGATTTCTTGTAAACTGAAGACTCTACAGCACCTGAATGCATTCAAATAAGTCAGTTAATAGTTTGGTAATGCAAGACCTAGCTACAATCTAACAGTCCGAAATGTCATGGTTCTATTTATTCTACTTGACCTCCTCCTCCGAATGAACTGATTACTTATCTTACGAGTGTATCATATAACGCATATTACCTTTGAACAATCGTCTCTTAAACGAGTAAAGATCATAATTATTATGATGTTATAAATCGTACAAGTTGTTTACAAACGATAAACGTGATCTGTGAAGGAATTCTGGTTGTACTTGGCTACAATATAATAAAAGGATTTGATTGATAATTTATACCGCTAATCAATAAAATTACTACATTTTTAATAGGACTAGGTACTAGGACTATAAATTTTAGATAGGTATGTGTTGATAAAATTATCTGACCCAACATATAGGCTAAGGACACTAGCATACGGCAATTTCTCTAAGCGCGCATATCACGCGTGTTACAGACGCGCGTTTACAATGCTTAGGTGTCCTAAAAGCAGATTTTTGCATTGTTATCGATATACAACGGAATACATCCCTGTAATGCAACGATACAATTAAGTGAACACTGCGGGTCTGTGTCAACCCAAAAATTAATAGGCATTTAGCAGGGTTTATGTTTGTATGACATCAACAAAAATGCGTCACCACCAGTGTGTGTTTGTGTGCGCGTTCAAGAACTTGCTAGCTTAGTTAGGCCGGCCAGTAAAAAAATACGCGCAAGTTCAATTTAAAGTTAGCTTTAAAGTTTAGTCTCCAAACTTTAACTGTGAAACGCGATATAGATTTTGAGTGTTTGTAGTGTCCATATAAAAGCATGACCATAGCAAGTTTGTTGTTATAGTAACGCGTGTCTTAATATGTGGATGACAGCAAATAATAACTTGCTAACTTCAAATCTGGCTCGATGAAAGACGTTAACGCGCGTTTTCTGCGCGTGAGAAATTTGCGTGTGCATAGGCTTCTTAAAATATGACCATGAAAGGAAAGTTACTTTTTATAAAAAATAAACCTTACTTAATTATATAGGTCATGTTCTATTAAAGACGTTAAGGTCACCACTACGACTTTAATAGAACACCTTACTGTTTATAAAAAGTAACCTTATTCGTAACGCAATCCTAGTTTCATTTGGCTAGAATAAGTATAATAAAGGAAATTGGTTCATAGATAAATATAATATACTCTTAATCACTAATCACATTGAATAATATTATATTTTAGGAGCTATTGGATTATTGTGTAAATTGTTTATAAAATTTTGATACCTAAAAGCTCATTTAAAAAAAAAATTACTTTGTTTGTTACACACGTAAACTCTTTACTAAGATAAGTGTATATATATATATAGGATTTCAATAACCTTAGCAAGACGGGCATAACAAAGAAATAATCTTTAGCTATGTGTTAAACGACTAAGACACCGGGAGGTATCTTTGCATCGTTCGAGTCCATGTAGGACTGCGGTGCGTCGATAATGCAGTCGTATTTATATTAAAATACCCACCAACTCAATGTCATTAACATAATAAATATCTGGCAAATATGAATTTATAGTTATCAAAAGTTTAATTATTTACCAACTGTATAAATTTACTGTAACATATGACTAGACCGCCTATCTAGCGTAGCAATTAGTGGCAAAAACATTGTTTGACTGAAAGAAAACGAAAGCCACTAGTCCACGGTGGTCTTACTATTACTGGCTCTAGCAGCAGTTGAAGTATTAACTGGGTACAGAATATCCGGTAGAAATACCTCTCCGTACCACAATCACAAATGGCATAGACTGTAAAGTGTTAAAATCCCTGCCTAGTCTTCGTTGCTATGTTTTAGCTGCAAATTGCAATGAATTAAAAATAGCGGAAACAGACTAGATACAACATTAATTGACCGTGACCGTATATTTTTTCTTACAAATCATTGGTACAGATAAAAATGTATTATTCATCTTAGACCCTGAATATGAACGTCTATGCCGACACAGCTTTGCGAATTGAATGCAAATGCCGCCCTGTTATATCTGGGGCAAGATTTACGCATACAATTGCATTGGTATTACGTATCGGGGTCCCACAATGAAGGTAACTTTGAATATTCTTGAGAGAAAAACCTTTTAAAGGCTTCCTAGAATCATTAGGCGAATCATGATGAGGATAAAAAAATGCTATTTCTGTGTCTTTCTTGAAAGTAGATCTTACCTTACCTCATAATATAATAAAGGTATAGCTTTTGTTTATTCCGATAGAGGTTAAAAGGTCGTAGCTAATTACCACCCAACCGCCAAATACGTGGCACCAAGCCATTCAGAGTTCCAGTACAAAGCCGCGTAGGAATAGGAACTTTTATAGAAGCAGGCGTTACTTTGCAGAAATCTATGATAAGTATATAACGAAAATTAAATTAATTAATTAATTAAATTTTGTAATTTATAATTTCTTCAATCCTTATACTCCACACCAAACAGATCTTCGGCAATGTGCCCTCTACGCACGTTTCGCTCCGAAACCAGAGCATCCTTAGATGTTGACTTTATAATGAATGATTGTTAAGTAACAAACGCACGCTACATGGCATCTTCAATGGGCTGGTCACTGCCGAATCCTCCAGGATTCAGCAGTGAACAGGCCCCATACATTGGGGGTCAATATTTTGGTGAGAGTGCGGTGAATACGCAAGTGAATCCCGTACCCTCTCTTATAGGTCTGTCGTGGGACACACAGAGTTTTTAGTGGGTTTCCATCATAACCACTCCGTTTTCCCAAACGGAGTGGTATGCATTAGGCATTTATTCTGTTACAAAAAAAAAGGGGGTATGGGTTTAAAAAACTGCCATACCAAGTAATTAAATAAACAAGACCAAGTATCTACACTATATAACGTGCCGCGCCGCGATTCCCGTACAGAAAGTAGAGTAGTAAGATAGTAAGTATATAGTTATAGTCGGTTGTAGGTTGTAGTCATCATCATTATCATATCAACCCATTACCGGCCCACTACAGAGCACTCCTCCCATAATGAAAAGAGTTTAGGCCGTAGTCCACCACGCTGGCCTTGTGCGGATTGGTGGACTGTTGGTAGTAACAGTTACTAGTTAGTAGTAATTATCTACTTAATGAGAAAAGTCGCCGCATAAACTTTCCAAAACGTGCGGGTGCCTCATACACCTAGTTAGTTTAGTCGGCTACCATCTTAGACTACGTCATGAATTACCAAGATGTAAGTTTGCAGTCAAGGATTTAGACCAGAGAAAATTCAGGAATAATTCCCTAACTTTACCTGCCGGGCTCGAACCCAGGAACTCTTACTTATAAGACCACAGCGCCTATTACTGCGCCAGGAACGTCGTCAAGATGTTGTTTTTTAAACTTTTTAGCGGTTATCGTCGAAAACTTATGTTTTTTTATTGGATAACCAAGAGTTCTTTTGCGATTTTGCCTTTGAATGTCCTTTGAGGGTCTCTGAAAGGCTAAAAGTTAAGAGTACGGATAATGCACGGATTTCACACGTCTAATTATTGTTGCCTACAATACTATAATAGCAAAAGCGAACTAGCGAGCTGTGCATTAAAAAAAGCAATAGCAATTTTTTAATGCACAATATAATATATTGCTAACTTTTTGCAGGCAAATTCCAAACTGTGTCAAGTCAATAACTTACAACATACAAAAACTGAAAATATCAACAACTAAATACTTACACTAATAAATGAATGAACTATGAATCGGTATATTTCTTTTAAATATTATTACTGTTATATAATAATATTTAAAATAATAATAGCAAAAAAGTTGAAGAATCGTTTTTGCCATTGTTAAAATATTGGAACTTAACTCTTCAATTATATATTGGTAATTATTTTAAATTAATAAGTGTATGAAATAGTTATATGATAACGTATAGCTATTAATCGCAAATTCGCAATTTGACTGCCTCATTGGTGTCGTGGTGTGCATGTTCGACTGCAGCTTACCACAAGGTGAGATTGCAATCAAGGGCTAACTTGTAGTGAAATAAAAAAAATTAAAATAAAATTTATCAAATAACATGTTTATTAGGTAGGTAGGTACAATAAATTATTACATGGCTATTAAAGTAAATATTTACAATGTAGTTCTATTCAAACATATTTACGAAGTCATTGGTTACCGGACATAATTAATCTCTCCAATAAATAGGGATTGGGTAGGATATTTTCCGGTTCAAAGTTTGAAGCTTCTGCGATTTTATCGTTTCCTGGCTTTTGTTCTTGGGTATCTTCATTTCCATCATGATTTACGAATTCAATAACGCCATTAAATATCAAGTGAAACACATCAGAAATTGTGTACTTTCCCAGTTTCTTTAATATCCTTACTTTGCAGCCGTGTAAAATCGATTTCAGATAACTAAAAGCTTGAATCCCTAGGTCTAAAACAACACCTTTTATTTGTGTCTTAATAAAAGTGATTATGGCCTCGAGGTTTCCAAGAGAGTTAGATAACAGAGATTTAAGTCCTAGGTGAATGGAATCTGTACTCAATGATCGCTCTTCTCGAAAATATGTTCCATTTTCACCTGCGTGCGTGAATGCGATTAGGAAATGTAACACACAAATTGTTATGAAGCGTTGCATCTGGAACAAAATCAAATATTAATGTTTTTATACGATTTTCATAGATATATATATATATATATATATATATATATATATATTATTTATATCTTTTTATTTATTTTTCAACTTACGACTAGTTTTACAGGAATTTTCTTAATGCACTAGCGTAGATTTTGATGCACCTATCAACATACATTATAACTATATTTTACTAACCTACATCCTAAACAAAGAAAGTAAATAGTACGTTATAACTATTGCTGGCAAAGTTAAGGAAAAAATAAGTTGTATTTTTACCGATTAATACAGAATTTTAGAACATACTTTACACTGATATGTAATTAAAAGATGGTTCACATAATAAGACAAGTTATAAAAAAAATAAAACACATAATTTGTTTGAAATTTTTTCACTAAAGAAAATACTCTACAATGAAATTAATAAATTACCATCACATAAAAATGAGATTTTACCTATGACTGTATTTTTTTTAATTATTTCTCAAAATTATGTAAACAAAAGTTAAAAGATTGTTTACATTATGAGTCAAGTAAGAAAAATGGAAAACATATCGTAAATATCTATTATAAAAAAATGCTTACGATTTCTTATTCTTTTCCTCGATGCTCCGAAACCCAGAGGAATATTAACACGCTTATGCAGAGCTTAAGCATTTATACCGAATTTATGCAACATATTCATTT
Organism: Pararge aegeria; assembly: GCF_905163445.1. Classification (NCBI taxonomy): domain Eukaryota; kingdom Metazoa; phylum Arthropoda; class Insecta; order Lepidoptera; family Nymphalidae; genus Pararge; species Pararge aegeria. Next base: position 7,152,453 of record NC_053194.1, read on the forward strand.
AACATAGATAGCATTAGCTAATTATTCATCATTACATTAGTAATTCTGAATAAGTTACTTATAAATTGCCTTACTGTGACTAAGTTTGGGTAAGTACTACCTAATTACATGCTATGTTTTTAGGGCTCCTCAAAAACAAAAACGGGTCCACACCCATTTTCTCATGCTATTATGAGTATTTTAAAATTAACTCCAAACAACATAGGTATTATTCCATTGTTTTAATAAAAACTAGTATCTATATAGTTCTCCAAACCGAAAAGATATGTTGTCTTGACCATATTTCTGAATATATGTTTATATTCACTGTACCCATCAATCAATCACCAATAGCCTCTAACCGTAAGCTGGTATAGTAAAGGCCTCTCCCAACGGGAGGGTTTGTCCATTACCACCACGCTCAGCTGATTTGGTGATTGCAGTAGACGGTAGCCACTTTACCCGATTATGTATAGTTTTCTATCGGCAGAAAAAGCCTAACCTACCTATTTCTAATGCAACTGTTTTTTATAAGGTTTTTTTTACTAAAAAAACTTTTTAGGTATGAGGGAATAATTACTCGTTATTCTAATACTTATAATAATTTGACAAAAATAATAATAATTACTTTGTTTAGTTAAATTTTATATAAACACAATTTTATATTACAGCAACTAAAAATTGTACAAAAAATGTACCAAATTGAAAAGTACACTTTGTATTGATTTACTATATTTCCTAACTGTTTAAACGTATGAATATTTTAATACCTAAATAAGCCAAATTATCCCGCCGGTCTCGAGTATTAGTGAGACTAACAAACAGCAATTAAGTTTTTCATTTGTCATAAAGAATCTAAAAGAAAACATTTTCTCTCTTATCCCGGAAGTTTGTATTTGAATAAAATTAATTAAAATAAATTGGAATGCTTTTCTGCTCCGCTAGCAAGCATAATAAAAACCTCAAGTTCGTTGCACTTTTGACAACAACTGTGTTATTTTCTTGTCGAAATATTTCAGTAGGTAACAATTTCTACTGTCGCTTGCCAAAGACGATTATGCAAAAAATCATGCCTTGTGTAAATATACAGCAGAATAATTTAAGTATTTTTCAATATATTGTGCAGGTATTCGATATAAGCCTCAAATATAAATTCAGTACCAGAAGTTCATTTTAAATTCAGAATAATACGTGCGTGGAGCGGGCAAGTGTAGAAAGTTTTGGCAATAAGAACTCAGTCCTTAGGTACATAATTATCATTATGCTGTAGTAATTTTTTTTTCCATAACAATAATTTCTGGGCAGTGGTTTGTAGTCGTTCTAGTCAAAGTTTTTTTTATGATAAGGCCCGCTAAGCCAACTCTCCTACAGATTTTATACGAGCAATTTGTACTCAAAGTATATAAAGTGTGTTAACTGTTCAAGTGGAACATTTGTATAATAAGAGTTCTTTTACTCGCTGCCACCATTGCTAATATTTTAAATACCTAAAGATTTATTAGTGTTTTCGGCGAACTCGATTAGATTTCGTTGGAAGTTTTTAAATTATGCATTATTATTGGGCGTTAGAGCCTAGAGGTTAAGTTTTCGTGTGCGTGCATGTATTTTTCTGTGTTTGCGTATTTTATTTTAAATTTTGCTTTACCGAATTTTGTACGTTTTGTGCATGTACTATATTTATTAATAGTAATTAACTGAATTATATATTTCATGGCCATACGGAGCACTGTAATTTTTTTTTTATTTCACCTGGATCTTAATTGTTAGAAATTATGCTCAAAGTTTAGGCCACTCAGGGCTGCGATAGTTTGTTCGTTTCGTAGATGGTTCAAATGATTAATGCTATTAGGTACTTGTTTAAGTAATCATGTTCACCAGGTGACGAGGCTAAAATACTAGGACTTGCACACACTGATCTCATAGACTTACCTTACACACGTGTTAAAAAAGATTACAGACATTAAAGCGTTTCCATCCTGTATGTAGGTACCTTTGTTAACTTTGAATATTTGCAAAGTAAATAAACACAGCACCGAAATTATGAGGTTCTAACAACAACGGTCATCATTTACTTAAAAATGATACCAATTCTAAATAAAAGTAAGCCAAACTGTTTATTTACGTCATTTTTTTTACGCCTTATAGGGTCTAGCACGCACTACTAATTTTTTCGTTATTTAGGTACCTAGGTAGCTTTTGAAAAAACGCTTAATCCGCGAAAACAAGGAGTTTCTTCAATCTTTATTCTCCACACCAAACACATCCAATATTTATATCTATCAAATAATTAGGTAGCTGTTTTTAACTAAGTACATATTAACAGTTCCTAGTGTATTAGTTACAACGTAATGATATGTTGACTATGATACTTACTACCCTTTTTTTTTCTTTTTTTTTAATAAATTGCGTCATTGTAGCTTATATAAGTATATGCAATTATTTTGAGGATTTACTCTGGACATACTTTTTAGATATACCTACATAAGATCATTATTTTTGTAATAGGTACCTACATAGTGTTCACATCGTATGATTTATCTTCTGTCTTAATTTACAGTTAGATTTCAGTCTGTCATATTATATTATATACTAGGTATATTCAAGGCGGTAATAGCCTTGTGATTAGGACGTCGGCTTCTCTTTTAACACTCTCACCGCCATACGGTCCGCCGGCGGGACGTATCTTTTCGAGTAGAGTACGCCATCTATATGTTGCACTTGGCAAGATCAGCAGGCCATACGGGCCGCCGGCGTACCGAATCTTTCGCGCCAAAATCTAACAAAATTTCCGTTATAACTTAAAACAATTATCGACTCTGTCACGCCACACTAGTAAACAATCATTAGCCCGCCGGCCGCCCGCACGGCTTGTAACGGTCGCATTTTGGCGCGCGTTTTGTGGAATTTCATCGTTTTATTGTGAATTTCTTCCATTTAATTATTATGTCGGACTCAGAAGATGACCCAGACTACCAGCCACCTACAGACGAAGAATCGGAAAGCATGTGCACGTATTCTGATGCAACTTCATCTGAAGAAAGCGTAGAATTATCCACCAGTCACCAACATCAACATTCTTCAGAAGCCATACCATGTCGGAGCATACCGAATTCGAGCTGGAATATACCGTTATCAGATGGTTCAAGAAAAAAACAGTTTCCGTTTACTGTTGACCCAGGCATGAAAAACATTGGTTCAGATTGTCAAACTGAATTAGACTTTTTATTTTTATTTTTGGATAATGAGATTATTGATTTAATGGTACGAATGACTAATTCATACGCAATAAAAACACAAATACTCAAACGTGTAACACGAAACAGTCGGTTGTCTAAGTGGAACGATTGTGATGCTGCCGAAATGAAGAAATTTCTCGGGCTACTGATTTGGATGGGGCTCAAAAAACTGCCAAAAATTAGTGATTATTGGAGTACAGACGTATTATATGAAAACAATGTTGCAAAAAGAGTAATGAGTAGAAACCGATTCGAATTATTACTTCGATGTTGGCATTTCGAAGATGCTTATTATATTGGCATGACGGGAACAGATCGACTCATAAAAATAAGACGCTTCGTCGAGATCCTTTCAAAAAAATTTGGCCAATACAAAACACCTGGAGAGTTTCTTACCGTTGATGAAACAATGGTAGCTTTTCGTGGCCGGATCGCTTTTATGCAATACATACCTGGAAAACGACATAAGTATGGCATAAAATTATTTAAAATTTGCGACGACGATGGATATACCTATGACTTGATTGTATATGAAGGCAAAAGGACCACTTCAACCACACAAAACGTATCCAGTGAAATAGTCATGAAACTCAGTGATCAATATCTGAATGCTGGAAGAAGTATCGTTACTGATAATTACTATACAAGTGTCACTTTGGCTAATAGTTTACTCCAAAAAAGCACCCATTTGTTGGGGACTCTAAGAAAAAATAGAAAAGGGCTACCAAAAGAATTATTGAAAGAGAAACTAAAGAAAGGCGAGACCTGTGTTATGGAAAATAATGACGGAGTGTTAATTCTACGATGGAAAGACAAGCGTGATGTGTTGGCTCTATCAACTCGGCATACACCTAGTTTTGTCAGCGTGCGCAGCAAGAGAAACCGCAATAAAGTGACTATGAAACCAACGCTGATAGCGGACTATAATCGTCATAAATGTGCTATTGACTACTCAGATCAGATGGGTAGTTATTGTAACCCTGCAAGGAGAAGCTTGCGTTGGTTTCAGAAATTGGCCATAGAGCTTTTATTTAGCACATCACTAATCAATGCCTTTATTTTGTTCAAAAATTCGAAAAACCTAACATCTAAAAAATATACCATAACCACATTCAAAGAAAATATTTGCCGTACATTGATGGGTCTTGATCAACAAAGAAGACAAGGTCGAATTAACCAGGACTGCTCAGCTGGACACCGATTTGGAAAGTCAACGTTGGTCGATCAGCGTAACAGAATAGTAAGAAGAAGATGCATCCACTGCTATGAAAAGAAGAGAGAAGAAGGTTTGACCAGTGTAGAAGCATGTAAAGTAACAAAGAAAGTAAATACAGTGTGCTTACTTTGTCCTTCAAATCCTAGTGTGTGCTCTGAATGCTTTGCTAACTTCCATAGCGCTATTGTAAGGCAGTAATAATGTAATAAAACATTTTTCTTTCATTTAAAATAGCTTTTTTATTTCTGTAATAAACCCCCAGAAATCCTATAAATTTTAAGATAGAGCAATTTTTTTTTTTTTAAATTGTAGGTATAAAAGTAAATTTTGTGTCTGGTTGCTTCACTTTTCTGTAATAGCAGGCCACGCACTACAAAATTAATATGAAATCACGAGGTCGTAGCGGACCGCACGGCCTGCTAGTAAAAATACATTGTGAGCCCGCCAGCCGCCCGTACGGCCTGGTAAACTCGTTAAACATTTTTCACCGCGGCCTGCACTGGTGGGCAAAGATGCGGCCGCCGGTAGACCGCATGGCCTGTAACGCTGAAAAAATCTATATATGGATGGCGGTGAGAGTGTTAAGGTTATCAAGTTCGGTCTCTGGCAACTCTTACTTTTCAAAGTAAAGAACTTTTAAACATCAGGTCACGTTGCAGAAAGTGTGCCTTACCTTACCATTAGGTGGGTCATCTGAAAGGTCCATAAATTATTAATATAAAAAAAAATGCCACTTCAGACTACTTTTCAATTCCTCACATTGGCGTTCAGCATAACTCAATACCAATGTTAGTGGCACTCCTAACTAACTTCAGACCGCGCGGTAATATTTTGCAGTGCGATCTTACCCAAGTAATAGTCAACGTGACAATAACTAAAATAACATTTGCATTTCAAAGTTTGTTATTTACTATTATATGATAAGTACTTTCATCTACTTGTAATTTACCTAGGAGCCCCTGCAATTTGATTCGAATTGAATACGAATGATTGTATTATCGTCATTATTCGCTTATTAATTTCCCACCAGAGATAGGGTAATGGGTAAGATTTTATTTTCTTTTTCTGGGGTACCTAGTTTACTTTTTGGAGCTATGTGTGTTTTAAGCAATTAAATATTATTTGCTTTAACGGTGAAGCAAGACGTCGTGAGGAAACCTGCATGCTTGCTTGAGTGTTTTTAATAATGTCTTCAAATGCGGGGTGTACAGTCTACACTACGGCCCGTGGTTGACTAATGAATTGAATGGGTTTCAGGCATACCCGTTGGGTACAGTCCTCCATTTTTAAAGAAAAAACATTTGAAGCCTTGAACCATCACGCGGTCTAAAAACGATTATTTTATGAACAGAATAAGCCATTACGGAATTTTCAACCCGTATGCCGTGAAGGAAAATGGTGTACGTTCTCCCTTGTTTGAGTGCACGCAACATAACTTGGGGACACCAACTCACACAAAATTAATTTTATATAGGTAGCCATCGAACGTTGCACACAAAAAAATTTGACTAGATTAATCTCCTTAAACTTAGTACCTGTAATATTTATAATAGCATTTACTAATTTAATTGCCTCGTTGGTCTAGTGTTGAGTAATTTTCGACTTCAGATCACGAGCTCTTTGGCTCGATGCCCGTAAAAGCCTGTTAAAAAGGATTTGGTTTTTCTGTCTAAAAATTCTTAGAACAAACCCAGAGTTTTGAAATTTGTGGTGATCCACCCCTGTGCCCCGGACCTGATCTCTTTTCGGATGCATTGGACTATAAACAGAGTGAGAGAATATAGAGTGCACCTGTGTTTGCGCATTCACCTGTGCACTATACCTAATATATACCGCGTAGTTGGGTAATCTCTCTTAAGAATGACATTACGTCCACCGAAACTGTGCTAGCTTTTCATTTCTATTTATATACGATATGTGTGAAACTCAAAAAATTACCTTAATAGATTACTTTAAGTAAATACTTTAAGTATATCTAGCAAATTTGCCTACAGAATCCTATCGAAGCATACGGAATGCATATCCATATGCACTGAACGAAGGCAATTATAAAAAAAAACTGTTGATTACTATTTTCGCGAAGCATAATTAAAAAGTGATGTGAAAGGGAAATTTAACATTAATCAGGAAACATTTTGGTGTTTACTTTGTAGGATTTATATTTTAACATAAAATAATTATTCTCAATCAATATTTATGACCATTGGTTAGTATCTTTAAAAGGCCTGACAGCTGTCTTGTGGTATATGCATAACCATAACCTTACCTACATATTAGGCTCAAATGCGTCAGTGTTCCATTAGAGGTGAAATAAAATTTATTACTAGTATTATTTTATTTGTGTTATCTAGTTTGCATTGTAGTTATTCGTGTATTATTTAGTTTTCAAAAGTATTATTTAACGACCTCCCCCATACGACTTGTGATTAGTTTACCATACACACTTTCTTCCCTTCCACTATCCTACACAACTAAAACCCATCGCGCCTCCTCTCCCACCTGCGCTATTATTCCGTTTATTTGCCTCCCAAGATACCTATATACCTAACCTCCTATTTAACGTGATGTTAAATACACTTTATGCTACCATGTGAAATGGAATATCAAATGAAAATAAAATCTGTCTTATATTTCCTGAGTGGAGCACTTTTTAACAAATAAACTATCATCCGCCATATAACCCTTATGGGAGTCCTATTTCCATTATCATATTTTTTACAATTTGGCGTCAACCAATCTTTCATAAAACCTTTCCTTTTTTACACTAATAACTGGAAATAATAATCGGTCAAATCCAAAGGCTTCCAAGTCAAAGGTTAAATTTAGTATAAATCCTTGGCTAATCCTTTTCAAACCAATTCCTTGTTTATAAGAACGGCTCTAACTTTGCTATCTTTGAATATTTTTGATTTAGATTGACCTTATTGACTTCGGCCTTAAGTCTTCTTCTAAATTTATTCTTAAAACATATCGTTGACTCCAACGGCGGCTGTACACTGTTATCATCCATTAGCCTCATTAATTTCTCACTGATGTTATAATATCATTTAACAATATGGCTTCTGTAATTAATACATATTAATTGCAGAAGCCATATTGTTAAATATCAATATTAGTACCACAAGAGATAATGATGTTAACTCCTTGCGATCTAGCACGACAATCAATAGCGATGCCGAGTTGGTGGTAACAATTTGTTACAAACACAAATATTCTATATTTTAAGTACGCCTTACCTCAAATAAGCCTTACATAATGACACTCATATGAATATTATTTATCAAGGTAGACCTATATTTGAAAGCCATGTAAGAATGACGAAACTACCAGTGAAAAGTCCGTGAAAATCTAAAAATCTAAAAATATAAATTGAAAACTGTCTTGTTCCTAATATTGTTCTATATATTAATAAGTAAAAAGCTGTTATGTTGAGGCTACAAAGGGTCTTCAATTTTATTTATTTTTATAGATTAAGTAGGGCTTGACATTTTTCTACAGATGCCAGCTCTGAAACACTGATGAAAATTTAGAGACGTATGTAACGTTTCATGTGACGAAAATTCAAATCGTTAGCACAGTTTTTAAAATGGAGCAATGGGACGCGGGGTCTTATCAGGTAAATCTCCTTTCGAGGTCCAGCTTTACGCGAGAATCTATTTAAGTTTAGAAAGTTACGATTTATACCTTGTATCCGTTTGGTGACAATTGTCACACAATTTACATTTACTTATTTTAACATAAAAGATAGTAACATATAGGTAAATCCGTATGAAGGAATTACAAATGGCTCATTATGGCCAACAAGAATAATTTGGTTATTGGTTCTGCAACGACTAAGTGTTTTGTTCCGAGAGTACTCTTTTATATACTTTTCAAATTAAAGTAACAACTGTGACAACAGCCGGGCTTAATTTGATAAATATTCAACGAGACGTGTTACTGTTAGGTCACACTAGCGACATGACGCAGGATATTTTGCTTCACCATTTTACATAAGGAAATATGAAGGTTCGTAAGCCGAGGTAATCACGACAACAGGCTAAACTCACTGTCGCGTTGGTGCTAGTTTTAAACCTTGCCATCCATAAGTTCTACTTCTTAGTCGATTTAGGCTCAGCAGATTGGACTTAGTGTTTACTTTAGACATGTGTGAGTTTTATCACTAGATGGCACTCGTTCAATTCCATGCTTATCGTAGTAAACCATCACGCGATCATTTAGGATATAAGCGTATAGGTAGCTCTTTTTAGGGACTCTGGTGTTGTGGCTCGGTTGAAAATGGTATTCACTATTCCCTGACGGATTCATTGCTAGTGCACCCGTGTAGACAACTTCAATGGCAGTGCTCGTCCTTTCATACTCCAACTATACCTAAGGAAATGAATGATTTTTGAATTTTAGAGGCTTCTTTGCCCAAGTCACTGTATTTGTTGTGACGAACGTCCTTGTCTCAGATTATCACACATGTGTGACGTAATTCATAGGTAGCCCAAAAGTTGGTACTATTTTTGATGGTCTAACCTTGAAATGACTGCCTCGTAGATATTTTATACTCACCATGTTAGTAAGAACGAGGCACTGGATTTGATGTTTGGGTCGGGTCGAAAATCGTGGGGTGGTAAAAATCTCAATCAAACTCGAAGTTAGTTTTGCGATGTCTACCTTGGAGACAAATGTTTCAACGTTATCGTCGGTTCCAGTTATCATAACCAATGTATTCCTTTATGTACTGGAGTAGCGTGGATGTTAAAAGCTTTGACCTGCAGTGGAGCATTGATAGAAAGCCCAAAAAAAATGCTTTTTTTTATTTCATTACAAGTTAACCTTTGACTGCAATCTCACCTGGTGGTAAGTGATGATGCAGTCTAAGATGGTAGCGGGCTAATCTGTTAGGGAGTATGGTAGCCATACCCCTAATAAGTTTCTACGTGACATCGCACTAAATCGCTTAGCGGCACTGGTAACTAGCCACGACCAAAGCTTCCCACCAGACCCAACTTAAATGAATAATAAATTTAGCCTAAACTTCAGAAGTGGTGTAAGGCATCAACGTTCTTAGTGCCACCCCTGAACCTTTCTTGCTTGCGTTATATTTAGCTCTTTAACTATGAGCCTTTAGTAGAATTGCAGATGTAGTAAACATTATTTTATTAAACGCTCTCATAGTACGTATGGCAATTACTGGTTATTGTTCAAATACAATGTAATTTTATCACTCAACATAATGTTACATGTTATTCACAGTTAAATATGTAGATACTTATCACTGATGCAGATATCAAGTTTTATAGATAAATAAAAATTTGGAAAGCAATCTGCCTTTGAATTAGAAGAGATTGTGTTGAATCTTGAGCTGTGGCGGATTGTTGGACAAACTGGGAGGGTCGATATTTGAACTTAGAATAATTAGATAAAGTTCAACAAAAAGAAACAACGTATCCAAGTGTGAAAACATCATCATTATAGAAGCACTACAAGGCACGATTTTCCTCTCACAATGAGAAGGGTTTAGGACGTAGCCCGCCCGCTATGTAGAGATTGCTACTTTACAAGCCTTTGAAAACATTTTGGATAACTCCTAGGCATGTAGGTTTCCTCACGATGTTTTCCTTCATCGTTAAATCGAGTGATAATTAATTTCTTAAATTATAAACGCCCGATAAGAAAACAGCTATGCATTTTTTATTGGCAATCCGTAATCCTTAATTCTAAATTTAAAGATCTGAAATAGAGAAATCTGAGAATACAGATGCTTATAAATCTGACTTTGGTGTACAACTATTGAGAAAAGACTGACTTTCAGAGTAAAGATCTAAGAATATTGATTTTGAAATTAATATTTAATAATTTATTTTCCCTTGTATATATAGTAGGAATAATTTCTACGTAATATGTTGAATAATGTACCACGTATAATTTCCCGTGCATTTTGTGACGTATATTTTGACACCCTGCAAACAAAAATTGAGATGTAATGATATTATGAAAGATTTATCGAATAAGGGTATAGGAAGGAATATTAAATAATATAATATATAATTGAAAAAAATCGAAACTAACCTCCGTGCAAATATTTTTTATATATATTTTGTTAATTGTTTCAGTCTGAGGCCCATATTTATAACCACGTAAGCAATAAAAAAAACAGATTATGATTCGTGTGTTATTAATATTTAAGTAGATATATTTTTTTTACTTGTATTATCCCGCGTTCTGGTCAGGCACCTCCTTTCACCAGAGGTTGTTGTTTTTAAGAGATTGCTTTTACAATATGACGTCTTTTGTTCACATCGCCATAATATTTTTTCTTGTTATGGATGTCATACAAAGCGGTGTCAGCCCAGTGTTTAGGAGGACGCCCTTATTTTCCGAGGGGTCCAAGCTGGTTCCGCGGTACGCAAATCTAACTTTACGGAGTTATGTGCGTTTTAAGAAATCACATTTCACTTGCCATAACCTTCACCGTTATGGCAAGTGAAATGTGATTTCTTGTAAATGATTTGTTGTGAAACATCGTAAGGAAACTTGCATGTCTGTGAGTTCTTCATATTGCTCTGCCTACTAATTATTATCAACCAATATTGTACTGTACCAGCCGCGTTGTTGAACTTTCTCATTCTGAAAGGAAACCCGTGCCCTTTAGTGACCGAATAATAAGTTGATATGTATCATAAATCAAATTTTTGTATGGGCGGTAAATATTCTACATCAATATAATAATAAACTATCTCAATATATTTTTCTTAATAAATCGTTTAATCTTAAAAAAATCCACAGAAGGATTATATTTTCTAGTCTCAGTTCTCGAATAGCAAAGGTAGAGGTACACTATGAAGTAAAACCTCTAAGGACGAAAGAGCGAAAAAACGTTTCCCTGAGCATCTTCAGTAAAAACTAAATTTGTTTGACGACTTGCCTGATGCAGTGGTGAGTGTTGTTTTATAAGTGAGTATTCCTTCTACATTGTAGACCAGTCCAAAGAAAATACAGCAATAATAAATTGCCAAATTGATTGTCCTTGTCCGGAAATCGAATCCAGGAACGCTCACTTATAATTATGGTCTGGCCGTGGCTCGTTACCACACTACTTACTGACAACGACGTGCCGCCAAGCTTAAAAACCGATGAGAGGTATGGGTTTATTAAAACTGCCATACTCCCAAACAAGTTAGCCCTATACCATCTTACACTGCATTGTCACTTGACATTTCACCTGGTTGACACCAGGTGAAATTGTAGTCATGCGCTAACTTGTAGTGTTCAAAAAAAGAATAAAAAAACAATTGCTCTTTCTAGACTGCTTCGGGCTTATTAGTCGAACCTCTGTATATGGTTGTCAGAGATCAGAGCCCACAATAAAACACTTAGTTATTAAACAGAAAGCCACAACTATAAAATAAAAAGTAGCTACAAGGTAAGTAGTGAATGTACTAGAAACTTCCTCCCTTTAGAAAACACTTACAAAATAAACAAAACAGAGTCCCTAGTGTGCTCTGGCGCTTACGATTATTTACGTGCAGTGGCAATGAGCGAGGCCGCGTAAAACACTTGTCGCCTGCGCCCGAGTTGCCTTTGCCGACTTCAGTCGCAACTAACAGTTCGTAGCGCTTCGGACCACGGTGCTACACGCGTGCACGTAACGTAACATGTACTGAAAAATTACGCACGCAATAAATAAAGGGATTCTGTATAAGTTTTATGATCATCATAAATGGGCGACATCAATAAATTGAACACTCTGCCGGATCTAATGAGAAAGTGCTTCAAAATGGGACTATTCAAAAGTGAGTGATTTTCATTAATGTTCAAACTGTTTTCAATTTGACGTTTATCCTGCAAGGAATGTAAAATCTAAAAACTTACTCGTAATTTTTATCATTGATAGCAAGCAGTTACCATACTGGAAAAAATTAAAAATTTTCGGGTTAAAATAATATACTGTCTTCCTCAGAAATATTTACTTCCATTACGTTTTATATGTATAAGTAAATGTTTAATAAAATGTTAGTAAAAAAAAGTAGGTGCTATTTTTAAGTATATAATAATACAATCCTTTTTTTTAAACATAGACTACCTTTATTATTGCGGTTAAATTATTTTAACAGATCGTTCGTTCTTCCACCTTATAGATAAATGTGGTATATTAAGTGTATGACAAAATAACCAGGACTTTTTGCTATGCCAATCGTAAAGGAATGAAATCTCTTAATAAGATGCCTAACTTCTTAGGCAAAAGAGAGAGTAGTACAAACATAGGGCTTTCTATGTGTTAATGTTTAAGGGCAGAAGAGTTTTTTTTTTATACATCAAAATATAATGTTGGATCTTCATCAGAAAGTTCAGATTTACCTACTTCTAAGGCTTACTTACTACCATTGCTTAAGCCTTTATTATTTTAATATAAGCACTTTAAGTTTAGTGTCAGAATTATAATTATTTTTGAGGACGTCGAAGGTATATCTCTAACTCTATTTATCTAAACTTTAATTTTAACAATACTGCTATACGCAACTCGTTTACTTAAAAATTTACTTTTCGAGTGACATACGAATTGGTAACAGTGTGTTCTTTAAGAGTATGTATAATTGGACAGTCTAATTTTACTGCCCTGGTTATAGGATAGGATACAGGAGACTGATAAACAAATCAAGGACCTACGTAAAGTAAGAAAACTAAGCCTTGAAGCATTTCCAGGTCAACATTTGGCAACCGACCTAGGTCAATGTTGTTTAACAAACGTTTTGTATAATAAAACGTTGTCGCAACTGAACCACGCCTTCCAATTATTGGGCCTTTAAACTAGCTCATAGTAATTATTTCTATTCAAATACCTAGAGTTTCTTACAATAAAGGCAGATATTCGAATGAGTGAGCGCCTGGCATATTTTTTTTCCCTACCCTGTTTTATATAACCTACGAAATTTGGTTTCATGACTTTACAGATTTTTGTTATTGGAGGTATCCTCCAAATGAGTGCTAAAAAGGAGTAACTGGATATCACCTTAGCATATCTAATTTCAATGCTCCCTTTTTTCATTACCAAATTAAAAATTTCCTGAAGACCTCATGAGGATCTTAAGCAGAATAGCTCCTCTTAATCCAGTAAGCTACTCACTTGGACTTATTTTATTATATATTGTACTTATTTTAAATCTTCAATAACCTATAAAAGTTCACTTCTAGCCTAGAGGTCTCCCAACGGAGTTTTTACCCAAAAAACACCATGATGTGAGATGATAGTGGTAACCAGAACGAAGGACGCTTCTGCCAGTTCTCAGTTATATTTCTTTTGTCGCCTCATACAACACCTGCGGGGGGCTAGCACGGGCACGAGATAAAAATTATATCCTCGGATTATATCCCCTAACGAGGTATAGAATTAACGTTTCCACCTGCTAAATCACGGGAACATGGAATAGGAGAAGTTTACCCCCGTTTAATTTTACAAAAACGTTTGTGCTCCTGAGTTTTACTGTGCAAAGAATAATATAAATAAATAAATATACTACGACAATACACACATCGCCATCTAGCCCTAAAGTAAGCGTAGCTAGATGTATATTTATTATTTTTTATGAAGTATGCACGTTAAGTCGTAATAATGTCTCTCCTTACCATATTTTTACAAGTTTACCGTCTAACACAATTATTCCGACACGCGTCATCAATAAAGTTTGTTGACCGATAAGTCAACTTGTTGAGTTTATCGGTGCATATAACTTGAAGGAAAGAAAAAATACACATTACTTATAACTTCCTAGTTGTATGTGATAGATCACTTGGAAATCTTTAACATGGTGACCCTTTAAAATGAATATGTAACCGGAAATCTACGGCTAAAATTGGTAGAGGTCACAAGGAAAAAAAGAAAGTAAACTTTTATGAACACCAAGGAGACATACAGCCAATTATACATGCACCTCAATAACACCATATAAATACCATAAATAATAGTTACTACCGACTAATATTATTTTTCTAAAGGTTTATAGGAATATAATTAATAAGCTTAGAGCAAAAATAGAGTAAAATGGGATGCAATATTACTTGCCCTTAATAAAAACATAAAATGAATAAAACATTTTGATAGCACTTAGCAGAATCTAATCTATAATAATTGTTCCCACTCAACATAATATATTTCTTATACGACCTTATCCTACATAAATATTTACCGATTTGGTATTTTGAAAAGTAGACTGGATTTCAAACAAGTTCAATGAATTCCATAAGCAATAATTATAAGGTTTTCTAAGTTAGATTAGCAAATAGAGCCTACATATTAATAAAACTAAGTCAAAACTATCTTGCTGATTGAAATGTAATGAAAATATTATAGAATTTATAAAAATACAAAGTATGCTTCCATAACTCATAACTACGTACCTACGAGTGCAGACTTGTATTTAACTTTCAGTCCTAGAATTAGAATATCTTAACTAGTGCATTTTTTCCAGTCTAAAAATATTTACAACATTGTTCATAGAACAAATTTTTATAACAGTTAATGTTTTAACCTCACCGTCGCCAATATAACAGCCTGTGTAAACAAATACAATTATTTGTAGTTCTAATTATTTTTTTATTTCATTATTCCATCTTCTATTGTATAGAAAAACCATAATGTGATACAAAATAGGAAAACAAATAACTGAATCGAGCTGTTTCACAGTGACGTCCTTGAATGTTGCAAATGTTACATCAATACATCGAACGTTAGGTACGTAGTTACTTGAAAAATAATAAAACGTGACCAGAATCATTATTTTCATATATTTCCATAAATATGGCTCACGTCTTAAAATAACAACATTAGATAAAAAAAATAACAAGAATCAAAGTTAACTTGCCACGATATACACGCTAGATAAATTATGCATTTTTTTTTTTAAGCGAGCAAAGAAGATATAATCTCTATATCATTATACCCATAATGATATTACATAAGTATAAAACCAAAGATAGTAACATTTAAATTACAAAAGGAAAGAGTAACTTGCTAAGTAAGACTCGATTAGTTAATAATAAAACGTTACAACTAGGAAATCGTTAATGCAATTAAACTAAGCAACAAACCATCATTTTTTTTTTAACTTTGTTTTAATGACTTATCGTCGCAAAGAAATAATCAACGTTTAAAATGTCATTAAGATACACGAACATGGCAATATTTATCACCTTTCTCAATACGTAAGTAGCTAGATTCCAATATCTTTACCGACATATCCACGGAAGTCATTGTTTAAAAAAATATTGCCATATACTTAAAAATAATTACCCTGTATTTTTATGATAATTGATGATATTGTAAAAGAGCAACTGCTGAGGTCCTTGCCGGCTTCTTCTCGTAAGAATCTGCCTTCCGAACTGGTGGTAGAGTCACTACACACAGACAGACTTGACGTTTCAAAAGTGTTATATTAGGCCTACTTGAAATAAATGAATTTTGAATTTAATTAAAATTGACATTAAGTAGGAAAAACTTTATTATAGTAATATTGTTTCTTTTAAATATAAATATAACCTAAAATAAACTATTTAAAACTAAATAAAATCTAAAACGTCCTCGAAACCACCGCAGCGAGGCACAGTTCCTAAGATGCTGGCAGCATTGCCTCTTCGGATGGCCAAACTAATTCTTTGGCCAAGGTAACTGCCCGCTCTAGGATCACCTACTCGACTCGATAACCCTTTTCGATAATTCTTTGAAAAGGGCTCTTGCCTCCTGACCCCACGGTCCCAAAGTCTCTACTCCAAAAGGCACAAAAATGAAGCTGCTATCCAGGTTTTCATATTTACGCCTCTTGGCCTGCTCGGCATTGGAAGCAGCCGCACCTACCATTGACGATGTGGCCTGGATGTGTAATGCAGCTAGGGTATCAACACAAGTTGCATCCCACAGAAGTGACCTTCCAAGCCTCCAAGGTATGAGCGTCATACCATCAGGTCTCTTGCAATCGCTCCGCGCCAAACCAATAGGTTCTAATACAGCTGGAATTAACGGAACGGAATACGGAAAATGCGAAAATTTCTTCCAGTAATCTAAGTTGCTTTAAAATAGTTGTTTCACAGGGTAGAGATAAAACGAAAATAAGAAAGGTCAGTAATATGATCGAAGATCCAAAAATATATAAGCCGATAAGGCAGACATTGTTCGAAAACCCAATGCCCACTGGAATGCCCAATGCAAACTGGAATTTCTAGCCCGGACAGCAAGACTCTGCGTTGGTAAACCCCCGTTGGTAGTAAGTTAATTAGGTGAAAACACGACGACGACGTTGGTATTATGAAATCACTTCAAAATACCATATCCATCAGTACAACAGAGAGACAACAATGATCCAACACTAGTTAATTATTAATTTTCATGACTATTAATTTGTCGCAAGACAGAATAATGATTGTAAAATGTTGAAGATGGAAAAGAGCAAGTCTTCCCGCTTGCCGGGTTCTTCTCAGTAGAATCTGCCTTCCGATTGCTGCCTATAGACTTACTTAAAATACATGAATTTACGTACTTGTAGTTTAAAGATAGTACAAGTGAAATTTAAAAAAATGATTAATTCCATATTCCACCTGCTCTTCTGTTACACGCAATTTTACAGATAGGTCCAAATGTTTTAAAAGGGATGGGAGCCTTAAAGAAAGGAAGTCGTAAATAAATTGAGAGTCCAACTTGTTCATCCTTATTTATTAATTGTTTCCGGTCATAATAATTGTGTAGGTTGACACTTAATTATTTTTATTGTCTCTATTACAATAGAGGATAGATTATATAATTTTCCTTCCTCACCTTTAAAGTAGAAAAAGTAGGTAGGTATATGTGTAGTTATTTTGCCAAAGAGGAAATTTTGCCTCCACTAGCAGCTCAACTAGCAACATTGAAATAACTATTTTAATTGCTTTTACTACCTCGTTGGTCTTGTGGTGAGCATGTTCAAGCAGATCACGAGTTCAACTCGTCCTGGGTTCGATTCTATTTAATACTTCTTATCTTGTATTGATTCAAAGACATAAGGAGACACTTGGAAAAACCAGGGTAACCGACCTAGCTCATATGCTTGCAATAGCATCCAAATCCAATCTGTACTAATATTAAAAATGCGATAGTGTATTTTTCTGTAAGTTTGTTTGTTAACAACCATCGACTCATAATAAAATTTAGCACATGTATAAGCTTTAATTCTAGAGATGGACAAAGGATGTTATTTTTCCTGAGAGCTTAATATCGGTAAAATTTTACATGATAACATTCTTTTTGCATGATAGGGTTCCTTACGCAAATAAACGCAGGTGAAGTCCCGGGCAACTCCTAGAATAAAATGCATTAATTTGTCTCCATCGGATACTAGTCCAAAAGTTGACCCTCTAGAATCAGCCGTCATTAGGGAAGTCATAGGCCGCTCGATATTGGGGCTCACTAGGAAGTGAAGAAAATAGAAATTCCTATTAGTTACCTTTGCCCAGCAGTGAACTTTACGCCCTTATAGTTGAGCTAGTACTTGTTGAACTTCAACGTAAGTAGAAACAGAGGTAGCCTAGTGGGTAAGGCTAAGGTGAACATTATGGGGAAACCTGCATGCCTGAGAATTCTCCATAATGTTCTCAAGGGTCTTCCGAGTCTACCAGCAGCTTACGGCCAGCATACACTTGCCGTAAGACTGGTAGACTTGGCCAGCAGTCTACGGCCTAAACCCTTCTCATTTTGAGAAGTGACCAGTTCCATGTAGTAACTCGGTAATAGGTTGATGATGATGGTAACTAGAAGTAACTTATTTACAGCGATCTGAAAAAGACTAAGCAATCTAACATTCACCTCATATGAAAGCTAATGCATAGATACAATATACAGTTCAAATGCCTATTTGTTGGTCGAGTCGTTCGAAATAGGTTGGGTTTTTGCAATCAGGGTAGCGCATGCATCAGTGGCAAGCTATAATGGCTTCTTCCAGTTTTGTATTCTACATAAAAGCACTATACATTGCTAGTTATAGCAGGCAACGTTCAAGCATAGTTTAAAGCTGCTATTGAAAGGAAGCACAATCTTAATTACTTATTTTCACCGCACTATCCGCTTATAGCTTTATATAGCTTTCTGAGCCATTGGTATTAGAAGAATAGTTGTACGTAAAGCATAATTCATCATAAGATCAATTTAATTGTCATAGTTTGATATTCAAGGGGTAGAAAAGGCCTCGCTCGCATTTTAATTAAATGTGTGTGTTTAATGTATATTCTGTTCATTGATTTGTAAATAGCAGACTAAAAATAAAATAATCTTTGTCATGTAGAAATACAATCTGTGTGAATTTAAAACTTCCCGGTTTAGTTTATGGAAATAATTTGAAAATAGCAGTCCCCGGCCGGAAAAAGGATAAAACTATTTAATCTGCTCCTTGTATGATATAAATAATCTATTTTACGCTGCTCGTATGTTAAATAATCTAATTATAGAAATCACCGTCCGTACGTTTGTGTTAGAAAACCTCGAAAAGTATTTAATAATTTGTGTTATTTTTTGCACATCGTTGAATTGTTAAGTTACATTTGTATTTTTATAATCTTTTTATTATCGAATTCTTACGGAAACAAAACATTCTAAAACTTAAAATGCACTGAGCCATAGCAAAAGTATGGCCGGATTCTAGAATAAATTAAATAATTATAATATAATATAATAAAATATGAAAAGATAAAAATATAATAAAAACAAGCCTTAAAAACCAAATTACGTACAATTGTATGTTATGTTATTTGGAAGTTTCATGTAATTAAAGGGTTCCGTACCCATAAGGTTATTTCAGCATCTGCTGTCCGTCTGCCTGTTCACCGGTCCATCCATCGGTCCGCCCACGTCTGTCTGTCAGCATGTTTATCTCATGAACATGAATTTTAAACATGAGTGTTTAACAAAATGTATATTTCTAGATATTTAAGAGTCCAAAGGTCCTTATAGTGCTTAGGAGTTTATTTAAATAAATTCATTTTGAATTTCAAATTTTCCTTTGTGTTGAAATCCAACTCGCACTTAGCCAGTTTTTTTTAATCAACTGATATCATCACGCGTACTCGAATATGCCTTATAATTGTTTGTTTATTTATGTTGTCTGTGTTATTTATGTTTCTGGAATTAAGTCTAAGTTATTTTTTAGCCTCTTTTGGGCTGGTTTTTTCGAGGGAACTTATACAAACAATGGGAATCACCTTGGCTGTTGAAAAATTGAGCTATTGTTTTTAAATTAAATTAATATGGTTCGGACTATAATAAGTTTACGTGGGATGTTTGCTTCCGCGATCATAATGAAGATAAAGGCATTTGTGATGCTAAAAGAAACTTCCGAGTTCCTGACCAATTAAAATCAAAGTAAGGCGAAGTCAAAAATTTGATTCAAAAGCTCGCATTCCAAACTCGAGTTCCAGAGAACTGGAGTAGATACCCCGCACTGAAATGCAGAGTATTGCGCGATGGTAAACCTCGTACTAGGTCAATGACATCAAGGCAATCGCAGCGATTCACTGGACACGGGCGGCACAAGACTGGAGTGTAAACAAATACATATATATATATATGTATGTTTATTGTGGTTATTGAAAATATTATTATCTACTCGTTAACTTAAAAAAGCGGTTTGTGCCATGCTAGGATGCAGATAACAATAAATATGGGCAGGTATTATTTTTGCTATCACCAGTTGTCACTTAAAATTAGAAAGGCTTCCAAGCAGAGAGAGTTTTAGAGCATAAACCTTTTACGCTTGCGACCGATACATACGTATTGAAACTATTAATAATTAGTATCACATGTTAATTATACTAAACTTGAATCTGCGATCTCTCCGAGGCACGTGGGTGGACAACGTTAATTTTCTATCGTCGGGCTGGTTGAGAAAAAAAACATTTATACCTAACCATTTAACCAACCCTGATTTGATTTGCTCCAAAAATCGAATCCAGTACCTCTTGTCATGTGGTCGCCGATGCTAAGCACTATACCTACGAGACAGTTCCAGACTTAAAATATATGAAAAATAATTAATAAAGAACTTTCAACAAGCAACAACTTAATAAAAGTCTGAGCGGTGAACATTTATTTATTATTATTAATTAATTTATCACCACACTTTACAATTAAACCCTGCAATGAACTAAGAAACAGCTTTATTGTGTCTCCACTAGTGATAAAATAAAAGTGACAAAAATAATGTAAATAAAAATCAAATAGTTATCAATAAACTTTCATTTATCATTAAACTTTTCAACATTACAATACAAGCTGGTTTCTTTTTAGGGCAATTAAGTTTTCCGCCGCGTTTTAAAATCCACTAAACGCAGAAGTTGTGGTTTACACTATACTAGTTGAGTAGACGTAGATTGTTCTGCGGGGAAGCTGATGATAGATCGGTCCTAAATCTGGGTTTATTGCCCGTCCAAATGTGGGCTAGGATGATAAACAAATGGTTGAATACCGGAAAAATACCCACTCAGTCGAAGAAATTGTTATGGACAGCTTCCGTCTCCATCTGGACAGTTTGGTGGTCTAGTTATATTTTCGTAATACTGCATTACTTGCAGTTGTTGACAAATTTAGGGCTCGGTCGCGATTATAAAACTCATGGAAAACATTACTTTATAATATAAATGTTATAATTTATAATCTTGTATTATTTAGTCTTCCCAATTTTAAGGATCTAATGATATCCCTGCCTTAAAAAAGTACGGACTTTGTTTATGAAGAAGGTGTCAAAATTTACGTAATTAATTCCTTAAAGGTGTTTCATAAATTTAAAGCAGATTAATTATAGTCCAGATTAGGCAATAATATTGGGATCAAAAACTAATGCACTAATGATGTATTGTATAATTTTATATTCACTATGGTAAGTATTAAAATGACAACGATATATGCCAGTCGCAATACTTTGTGATTGGATATGTGTGTATCGCAATGTGATAATTACAGAAAATATAAAGCAAAAAGTCATTCTCACTCAAAATAATCCATTAATTAAAAACAAATAATTAAAAAACTTTTTGATAAAATCGTGTGTGAAATGAGCCTACCATATTAACTAGTATGAGGGTCAACATAAATATAACCATACGTGATATAAAATCACTGATATGTCGGAAGTGACAACGGACTTCCGAGGGCCATGTATATATAGCACTTCCATTATCAATTAAAGGCTATTTTAAGGCATAAGTATATCCTTCTAGTAAGACGACGAATTTTGGTAAAAATGAAATATTTGTAAGTCAAGGACCTATTTTTGGTGAGAGTATAAAAATATCAGTATTCCTACCAGAAAGAGCATAGCGAACTATGAAGCTCAAAAGGCATATAGTTCATAGGTTCGAAATTGGGATCCTTGGGTGCTAAAGTGGTGGTCAGTAACTATGAAAGCATTACTGGGCGGATAACCTCTGTTTGAAGTCGAGTCGCAGAGAACTGTTGAATACTACCCCCATGTAGAACCTTTAGAATCTACATCTCAGTCCAGCAATAGTTAAGTCGAAAAAAACTCAACATTGCAAAATACACCAGATATAATAAATCTAAGATATAATATCATTATTTAAGCCTATTACGATACTAATTCAAAGATCTACTTGTAAGGTCGGTCTTACGTGCTTGTAATTACAATAAAATTTTACATAATCGAAGTCTGAATTGCACCTCACCTTGTAATTTAGTACTTACTTACATTTTGTAGTAGGACGCAATATCCGCTAAGGTCTGCTCTTTGCCATGTTAAACACACATTAGATTTCCGGCAGTTTATTTGCATACGTTTTCAATAACCTCTGTTATAAAAAATAGCATAATTTTCCTTTACAGGAGGTTTAACTAATTAGTCTTACTGGTCCAGTGGCGTGCATAGAGGGTATGCAGATAATATAAAATGAAGAAAATCTCCAGCATTAGTTATAAACGTAATCGTAACGTGGACGTATTACATCGTCATAAGGCTCATAATTCAAGATACTACACACGCGTGTTTTATTTCAGATTAGCGCACTGTGGTTTATTTATTATATCCCGATTAAGTTAATATTGTACCTTATTGCAAGTTATATGTATGAAGATGTAACATGTTTATCTGTATATCATAAGTATTTATGTATATTATTCATTAAAAAAAATCTAAATCATTAATCTTAGTACCCATAGCACAAGCTACGCTTACTTTGGAGCTAAATGGCGATGTGTGTATTGTCGTAGTATATTTTTTATTTATTTTTAATTTAACTGGGTAATTCAGATTATCTTTTTCTTTTCTTTCAACAAATAGTTTTATGCTGCTAAAATCAGTACGCATTTTCTTAAACAATTACTGACAGCATCTTTTCATATTGATTTCATAGTTTATCTAATGAAATAAAAACAAAGACTTCACGTTCTATACCATTTGTAACTTACCCGTCCGATCTCTTAATGTGCATTTCTCTAACATTTTTCTCTATGCGTACTCATACGTCGTAAGTGTAAAACTAGGGGCAAAAAAATAAATTATTTTCAGTTAAAATTGTTTTTGATTGAATATGCCATATTTATTAACTTTAATATACCATATCCAACCACATATTATTTTTATTTGCCTTAGATTGTTTATCGACGCTAGAAAACAATAGGTAATAGGATGACAACAAATTCACACGACTCCCACGCTAATAAAGTCAAGGATAAAGTATAACTGTAAAATTATTATTTTTTTTTTTTGTTTTATTACGGTTAACCTTTATAATCTCGGTCTAATACGGAATTATCTTAGCCGACACAATTAATGTATCGCGCAATAACCTATGCCCATGAGAGAGATAGCTGTAGTGCTGAATCGGTGTTATTGACTGTGCCATAAACAGACATTGATAAGTAAGATGCCTAACGTTGTTACGTAGTATAACTGACTCAAAAGATTACTCTGAGCACCAACCTAAATCCTTCCTGGTTTATATTGTAACATCCCAGCTGTTGCCCGCTACGTTATCCGCGCTTGTATTGGTTTTCATAACCAGACGCAAAATCGACGGGGTCATGATATGAGTTTGACGTGCTGTGTATGTGAGTTTCTGTCTGTTTTTCTACTTTGTATTTATCAAGATTTATTATGGAAGGATGCAAACAGCGTCTTGTAGTTTGATAGCAGAAGGTGAAGGAGGAACGGCTTATCAACTGACCGGCCCCCTACATGAGTTTAAAAATGTTAAGAAGAATTCTCAGAGAATGTAGTTTTCCCAAAAATTTTACCAATTAAATATCACTTGATATTACTTGATAATGAATGGCTTAAATTTTTCATTTTTACACTCATAACTCCGAAAGGAGAGCCGGGAATTGAACTCGTTCTCCCCGAAAAGGAAGCCGAAGTGTTAAAAACTAGCCTATCACGGCACCGTTATGATATTATAATGTTATGTTATTGTTTATAATAGGTAGTAGAGTCCGAAATAGCATTGAACTACTTTTTTTTAATTATCTCATTAAAATTATGTATTTCTCTTTGTATGCTTGCTGTACATAATGTACAATTTTATTAAATTGCTATTATCTTAAGTTACTAAGTAGTATTAAAATACAAAGTTTCGGTGTTATTAATATAGTTGTCAAGACAAATAAGGATTTATGTTATTTACCTTTTTAATAAAGCTCATGATAAGAAGCATAGTTGTTAATAATACAGGCTATTTTGGAATGTAAACATAAATAGAAACCCCATTATGTTTTCATAAATTAGAATTATCATTTATTCAAAATTATTAGATTAATCACAATTATAAAACACTTACAACGCATTATAATCAAAATACTAAGTATTAGACATCTGCTACCAAAATACGCTGCACAGTACGTGCCGAATCTTTGAAGTAGCCGATGGCCCCTTTTCGGTATGAACCAGCGGCGCGGCGCTTATTAAACTATTTGGCTAACGAACTATATAGGTATAAGGTACCTACGACATGTAAGAGTATAATGTGACCACCCTTTTTGCATTGACCAAGTTTTGTGTGACCCTATTATATTGCTCCACTGATTTAAAGAAAACTATTAAAACTATTACGATTTTTGTTATTACAACATTGACCTTTGTAAATTTTTGACGGTAATGATATTTCACGTTTTTCAAAATAACGATATTGTGCATTAAAATGACTGCTTACAATAATAACAATGCCATTATTTTATACAGTAAACCATGACTTTTCAAAAATGTTATCCACTTATTACATTAAAAGCTATTTTGTTTAAATACCCTTTCGAACAAAAATATTGTTTTAAAAGGTAATGCTGGCTTTTCCGAGTCTCTGATAACTGAGATTCACTAAATTCCTAACTGTATCATCATCTGCTCTTTGTGTAATGAATAGTTCTGACGTTCTCATCCGTAGGAGGTATCATAACATTAGGAAGGTAGATGCAAGACAAGTGAAATAAAAAAAGAACGACAGTTACCGGTAGTGCTACCTTATGTTTAAAAGTCATACTAAGATGGATGATATGAGATCCCTTTATGCAACCAATAAAACACTTTCCGCTCGCGTAAATGGGTTGACGTACTCGCGATTGAGTCACCATCATCATCAACATCACTTCAACCGGTGGACGTCCCCTGCTGAACATAGGTCTTTTGTACAGAGGTCTGAAATCCACTGTCCTTGACTGCTTGTTACCAGCGGCTCCCAGGGACTCATATGATGTATCCTGTCCACCTCGTTGGGGGCCAAACCACGATTGAGTTACTAAAAGATATATGACATCCCTTAATTAATCAAACTAATAACTACCAATTAAAAGCTTTGAATTTAATTATAATTTTAGTCGACATAAGTAATCGGAGCAGGTTTTTTATTCGATACCTAGTTTCTACAAACCTCAGTGCATACAAATTTTTCCGAGATTTCTGGATCGATTTGAGTGTTTTTTAATTTTTTCGCGTAGATTCGCTCTCGAGAATTGTTTTAAGTGCCTGTAAAGCTATTTCAATAATATAAACTTGTTACTGCAGTTGCGCCTGTACAAACTAATAGTCTTAAACACAAGCACATAAATAAATATTAAACTATTAATAAATATTATAGTAGTTCATTTCATGGAATTGTATAGCTTTTCTTAAATATTCAATTTTGATAGGTTTCAATCTTTGTCAGCTGTACATGCATGATTCTCAGTAGTTCGTAGGTTTTCTCGTAAAGATCTGCTTTACGAGAAAACCTACGACTGGTCAATTATTTGATGCAGATAAAGAAAAAATACTAAACTTACCTATTTTTTTACTCCATCTAATGACATCTAACCAACTTCTCTCCCATCTTCTGGCTAAGAGTGATCAATATGCATAAGCGTTATTATTTTATTAAAATCGACCTAGACCTGCGTGTATTGTTGTAGTATACTTGACCCAGCTCAAGCAGGATAAAAGGCAATACGATAAACAATAAACAGGTCGTTTCGCATATTAAAATTATTTTCTCATTATAATCTGTGAAACAGATTACAAAACAATGAATACACGTGGGATGTAAATGTATTTAAATATTTAGGGGCAGGGTCGAAGGTTCATATCGTACAACGTCGTAATAACATTGTCTCTACTTCTACTAAGCACAAAGGTTTCTGGACTATGTCAGCTGATAGAACGATATTTAAACTTTATCTTCTAAAAATAACTATAATCACCTGAGTCAATAGGATTTTTCTAGTGCTAGTGCTAAATCGAACTAATTGTTCGTGAGATTAGATTAGCCTTTACATTTCAATAGCTATTTATGCAACTGTGATTAAGTTGGACGGCCAAAGAAAGTAATTAATATAAATGTAAATATAAATAAAATTGTAAAAGTAATCATCTGCCCACTAATATATAAAAATATGAAATAGGCAAAGACATTCAAAACATAAAGCATAAATCAAATTTCCACGGGCTTGTAACATGTTGCGTTGGAAATGGAAGATTTTTTAGAATTCCCGAGAGATTAATTCATGTTCTCAAAGTATTTCTGAAATTGTCAATAGTTGTGTGTTGCGCTAACATGAATAAGTTATTTTTTGTTATTATATTTTGTTTTAACTATCGTATAATTTTATGATGTCGTAGTTCATAGGTCTATGACGTCTAATTTATGACGCTGCTGTACACAGATCGTATAATTAAAAGTGAAATTATTTACAAATCCTATCATCTTTATCATTTCAACGGATTTATGTCTACTGCTGGGCATAGGTCTTTGGTAGACGTTCCAGGGCCCTTCTTTTCCAACGGCTCCCAGCGCCTCGCTTGATGCCATCCGTCCAGGTTCTGCTCCGAGAATGCTATAATAACATAACATAAACAATCATTTAAAAAATATTGTATAGGATTTTTTCTAAGTATAATGTTTTCTAAGTATAACATAAACAATCATTTAAAAAATATTGTATAGGATTTTTTTTTAACTCAATCATTTAAAAAATATTGTATAGGATTTTTTCTAAGTACTTCACGTTGTGATAACATCATCAATACTTGGGTACTCTTTGCTAACTTTTTTTTAACTTCCAAGATCAACTATGACCCGGGTTGCAAAAATATATTGTAGCAAAGCGTGCACCGTTGATAAAATGAATTAGCGTTTGCTTAAACAAATACAAATATTGTTTATTTGAAGGCCTCCCTGGCAGGCTTTTTTAAAATGCCAAGTACGTCTGTAAGTTCTGACTCTACTACGGTACAGAATCCAGATTCTACTGAACGGAAGCCGACAAGAAACTCAGTAGCTATAGCAGTTGCTATTTTCAAAAGTCAACGTTTTGCAATGATGCAACCAAAAATCTCTGAGATTAGATGATGGTCTATATGAAAACCTGATTTTGATCTGATTAACGAGAGCGATTCGACCCTCATAGCTTAGATTTAAGTTAAATTCCAAGTCTAATATTTATTTATTCATATAGGCCTATAGGACAAGGCCTATATAAAAATTTTTACATGATTATAATGAGGGTGATAAAATTAAAAATAACGCCGCAATGATTCTAAACATGCTAGATTTTAGTTATGAACGAAGTTGTTATAACGCACACAAAACAACGCAAAAATACAAAGAAATTAAAAAAAAAGAAGTATTTAGTAACTAATTTTTACTTTGTATCTATGAATGTATAAAGCAAGTAGGTATGTATGTGTGTTAGTATGTACCAATGTAACAAATAGTTGTGGTAAAACACACGCACATTATTTATAGAGAATTTTAAGGAAACAAGTTACAATACTAAAATTATTATGAGTGGCTTTTGTATGTTTGATTAAAGAAAAAAGGTATCTTCGTTCAGACTGGTCAAAATTATGCATAATCTGTGGTCGAGATACTAAAACGATTAAACGTTGTAAGATATGAATACGGGGTTTCTTTTATAAGTAAGCTTTTTACTGTAGAGCGACCAATTCCAGACCAACTCAAGACTAGAGAAAAATTTAGAGGGGGGAAATTAGTGCAAGGATGGCTACAAATATTTGCTCGCAAGTTAACACTTGCGAGTAGAGTAACCAGAACAGTGACCGAGTGGGAATCAATTTCATTGAAGCGTTCTTCCGGAGTAGTCCCCCACAGCTACGCGACACGCAAACTATCATCCACTTAATATAAGAATTACTGCATGAATCTAGGAATTTTGCGTCAATAATATCATTTTACTCACCACAGGTATAAGTTTTGTGTAAAGAAATCTCAGTCTTTTACATTAGATTTAAGAGTAAAGTTAAAATCAAAACCGACTTAATTATCAACATCAATATAAATAATTTACCGAAATGTATGTAGGTACACATAGGCTACAGCTTATACCTTCTGAATGACTGCACTACATTGGACAATTCTTTTTTGCGTTATTGTCGGGATAACAATAATTGTATTAAAGAAAAATTAAAATGATTTATGTAATAATGAAATTATAAAAAGTAATGAATGGAATAAGATAGGAAACTGTTATTTTGGTTTTCATTAAGACCACCAAAAATGGAACTGATCTTCGAGAACTATTCTTTCTGATATAATTCTCCAAATAATTTTTTGCCCGTTACATCAGGGTAAAAAGAAAACTTGATATTTTTTTTATTACCAACCCAAAAGAGCTCGGTTTAGTAACGCAATTTCTCCTCATAATTATTTTTAAACATATTTAAACGATTATAATTTAAAGTCAAAAGTTTTGTTCACGGAAAAGTAACCAAGTAAGTAAATAAGTGAGTAAGTAAATAAATATAGCGCACGGCGTGCGCTATATTTATTTTAAAAAAGCGGTATAAAAACAAAAGTTAAATATTAACGAATTAATAATGTCTTTAATTTCCTTTTGGTTATTTTTTCCACTTAATTATTTTCATACTTGCATCAAGCAGTTTTGAAAGCATTTAAACATTCGTTTTCATTATAATTAAAGTACTTACATTCAGAATTAAACGAGGAATGAGGTATCAGGAAACAAAATTTATAATAAAAAAAATTTAAACATTAAGATAAATGTACATTTTCAAAATGAAACCAGGCCCTACGAGTATGTCCTTCTATTTAACCTTTTGTAAGATGTTTTTGAATATTTCACAAAGATTTATCGTTAAAGTACAATTGATCCGGAAGCCAACATTATGCAAATATATAGTTTGTTAACGAACGTATTTTTTCAATAAATTTATCTTATAACAATGTAACAATTTTAAGACTTTTTCTTTGACTTTCTGTAAAAATACTAGTCTATGCAAATTAACTAAACTATAAATCAGAGTACCTACATTTAATATTCATAGTATGGTCTATTGTTACTGGATCAAAAGATATATGAATGCGAGGAATATCAGTTTTCTGATATAAGGTTATGTGTATAGGAAAGCCATTGAGGACATAATATAGTATAAGTAGTGTGCAAAAATTTAATTCGCCTCGACTAAGCATTTAACAATTTATTTCAAAATCTATCGTAAACACAGACCAGAGCGTAAATCAGGTTGAACTTCTGAAACCCTCAACTTCCACTATACAACAAAATGTTGATGTCTTGCTGTGTCAAATAGAAAAAAACAAGTCTATCCCACGGGAACTGTATATTTTTTTGGGATAGAAAGTAACCCATGTGATATTCCCGACTATAATCGTTAAATGTGCTAACTTCTTTTTCGATGTTCAGCCAATCTGGCTTTATTGAGTAACAAACCCGATCCCGATATGATTGATAATAAATCCGATCTTTCGCATTTATAATATTAGTGTAGTTAATATTTGCAGATTTCTTACAATAATAATTATAAAATATATGCAGGGTGTATTGTGTAATAAATTAAGGTATTTTTTTTTTCTTTCATAATTCTTAATTTTTTACACAACATATAATACCAATACCAAAAAACCAGGTATACTAGGAGAAAATACCCCATGGAAATGGCATTTACTGATAAAGTGTGCAATATAGAATTAAAAAAAAACTACGTACCTACTTCTATCTTAAACTGCATTATGACTTCAAGCGTGAATGCGAGCGTAAACTTGTCAATGAAAAATAAATTAATTGATGCAAATTAATAATAGCGTAAGACCACTTAAACGGGAAGATGAGTCAAAAGGTGTAGAGTTACCGCTTTATGATAGTACTGCGTAGACCCGTGAAGTCAATTTAACGGGTCATATACTGGGGTTATGACACCTGAGCCTTGAATGTTTCTTTTAACACCTGTATTGAAAACATTATCTATGAACTCTCCTCACAGTGCATCTAAAAGCACAATAGAGGTTCTACCATGACGCCGACTGATTCATGATGGCCCTGAATCATTGATCAAACAAGTGAATCGACCCAGATAATCACCAAATCAGTTACTTGTTATTTGAGTTTATCAAATGACGTATTGCGTCCATTTAAAATAAAGGATTTACACGATTGCAAATTTGACATTTTACTCGTGAACTTACACTCAAGTTATCTTAAATTCTGAAAATTTAAGCGTAACTATTAAATCAGTGAAATCTTTTTTGCTCACATTACTAGATAACGGAAATTCGGTTGTAGGCGGCGAATGCAAATTAATTGCTCTATTAGTCATTGAGCCGTGAGAGTTTCAGTCAATCAGTTGTAGTTTCAATCTTGTACAATAAAAAAAAGTTAAATGGATGTTTTTTACTTTCGATCTATTTGGTTCAGGTCTGATTGATTTGACGGGAAAAGCTAGTATAGTTACTGAGACGGAATCTACAAAGATAAGCCTGCTTTAAATTCTAGTGTCAGGCTGATGCGCTCTCCCTTTTAAGCGAGACAAACATTTAGCTTTGAGCCTCAGTACTTTAATAAGTACAATTGTAATAATCATCTTGATGATGATTATTTCAACCCTAGTGCAATATACAAGCTTCCTTCTGTTTTAGGATAGAGGATTGTAGAGCATAAACCCACCAAGCTGCTTCATTAGGGGTTTAATTTGCAGGTGATTTTACGATTAAAATCATATGAAATCCGAGATTAAAAATGCTTCGTATACCCGTCCAGCGCTGGACCTATAGAATACGTAAAGAAACGATATGAGCCTGAAATGCCAACGGTTTGTTTTTTATACCGGAATAGGTAAGTAATTCCGACAAAACTCACAATCTGATATTCGAAAAAAATTTTAAATTTATTTTAGACAATTTGATGTCAAACACATATGACATCATGACAGCTACTGTCATAAAGTAAACCTCCCATTGAAATAGATGATAGTTTGTTAGTGACGTCGTTGCCATTGTTTAGCTGAGGTAATTTTGTTGAGTACGTATTATTTCAGTCATAAATCTTTGTTTTGCCAATATTCAACAAAATTCGTTCAATCATAACATTGTTCTTAAATTCATTGAACAATACCACTTACATATTATATTTTCTAATGCACGTTATTAACCTTGACTTATTATAAAAAAGAAATAACTATGCTATTGATGTTGGGACAACTATTAACTTATGCAATCTTCGGATCTTTAGAAAAACGTAGATTATTTAATGTAATATTACAGGAACGTAGAAAGCAGGTCATTGCCAGTCAAAACTATGGTAATAGCCAGTAATTTGTGCGTAACCACTTTGATTATGTGTGTATACTTGTAATTTTCTGAAACTTTGTGTTCAAGTATAATAGAATAATAGCTTCGTCGTCTTTAAGGATAAACCTTCCGTACCTACCACTGCTATATCACGTATGAGCACTCCGGCCGTCACGTACGACCACTGCTGGATAATGTCCAGCATTGGACACGGTCTTGAGTCACTTGTATATTTCCTGCAACTCAACAGGTCTGTCTTCCTCCTGAGGTCTACCAAAGAACGCTGCATTTGAAAGGTTTCCATTTGGTTCTCAACCTCGCCTTCTAGGATCTTATATGAATCACCCAGAGAAACACGATCGTAATTATGGTTGCATGGAACCCTATGCCTTATTTATATTCGACTAGATGACCGCTTGAACTTGACCCTATAGAACGGCAACTATTGTAAGTAATTCCAAGGGACACTTTCCATAGAAAATATTAGTAATTTATTTATTTTAACACTCCCCTGCATACGCAGCAAACTATGAATAAAAATAATAACAGTCCAATGTTGGACTAAAGACCACTCCCAAATTGAGGGTAAGCCCACAATTACCACGATGGGCAGACGGATACGGATCATCTACATTTTACTTCTTGGCACCGACTTTATTTCGTGCTTTTTTTTCGTGTATAACAAAGCCAGTTCTTTTTTGTCATTTGTTTTTATTAAATACTTTGCAGATTTAAATTTTCTTAATTCAAAATTATTGAAACTTTTAACCCTTGTTTCACCCCTTCATGGGATGATTTTAGAAATCTCTTTTTGGGCGGATACGAACACGGAAAATTGAACCTAATTCTATCTAAACTTTGAAAGTTGCAAGAAAAACAAGGGATTCTCATACAGTCTTTCCACCCATTAGGAGTAGATTCCATAAACAAAAAGTAGCCTAGTCATTGTGTTATTTGTTGCCTGCCTCTGAACGTTCTGTCAAATTGAGTCCAGCCATTTCGGAGATAAGGCAGAACCGACAATCTAACCAATCACTCATATATATGTAGAAAGCTGCAGAAAATGACTTAACGCCTTGGTAATGACCTTCAGTGCAACTTTAACCAACCACAACTAAACCTCGATTAACTACCGGATATACGAAATGCACGGAAATGTCTATTTAATTGGTTGCCACTTCTGCTAGACACCATTTTCCCTTTGGTAAGTGATGATGAAATCTAAGTGGAATCGTGCAAACCTTGAAGACATAATATATGGTATGAGACGTGTAGTTCTACGTTCTATTCAGTTTGGTAATATAAACATCATTGATACCCAAAGTAGTGTTTATCGAACCTTCAATGGTCTAAGACGACGTTTTAGGAGTTCATGTCAACAAAAAATATATCGTATAAATTTGGGGTAGATATGAACATATGATGTAAATGGAAGTCAACAAAAGTTACAAATATATATTTCAAGTTGTGTTTGTTGGTTTGTCCTTCCCTCACGCCCTAACTAAGCAACAAATCAACTTGATTTTTGGCAAAGAGATAGTTAAAAGGACAGAGAGTGACAGACTACTTTTTATATCACGAAAACAAACGGTTCCAACGGGATTTATATAAAAACCTGATAAAAGCAACACTGGACAATGGTATTTAAATAAGTTTAAAGATTTCTGAAGGTGTATATGATGACGAGGATAATGCGGCTCAGTAAATTATCGTACACAAATCTTATCCTTATCTGTACAATATCCAGTTTGTAAACAAGGTTTACTTGCGGTTCGTTAACATTGCTTTGGAGATCATTGCCAAGGCGCGCGTGTCCTTTGCTAATGATTGACTCGCGCGCAATTCTGTGACATAACAAAATGTGCCATTCCGAGGCATTCGATTGATTAGAACTGATTCGCCATTAATTGCATGACATGATATAGCAATTGAGCTTCCACTAGTTTATATACCGTAAAGTGCACTTAATTATGAGATGCTATTAATAGTGCCAATGAAGAGTCCAGAAGGGTGTCACTCGGGCATATTATGTTACGATACTTCTTATCGTATTGTTGGAGTAAACAAACACATTGTATATATTTTGATGCAGGGATGACCTAGTAACAATGTAAAATAGCAATCGAATATCTAACCGGATATGGATCGAATATATTAATTTCCGTCGGGAAACAATGATAATTCCACCTTCAGCCTTTTAACGTTCCACTGGTTGGCACAGGCCTCCTCGCTCATAGCTGGGTCGCGGTTGTGCGCGAAAGCCCTGCCACCATGCGACTTGTTGGAACACCGTGGGGTTTGAGCCGGTACGAGTCCGGCCTAACCACTGTGCCTCCCCGTGGTGCGGTGGTATCCGTGAGGATTTCCCACGTAATAAAAAAGGCTACGCTAATACCTCGCTAATAAAATCTCGCTATAATATAGTTTTTGCCACGTAGTAGTATCATATTAAATGTGTGCCGTGTGGTGACGGGTGTCGTTTGTCGACGACAGATCAGTATACAATTGACACCACCCCTCACTTCCCGCGACTATCGTACGAGGGGACTAAGGAAATTTAACGAAGAATAGGCTGCAGCGTCCTCCGTGCGACCATCTACTGGGATCACCAATCCATCGGCCGAACGCGGCATGGTGTTTATTTGCAAACACTCCCACGGGAGAGGACTTTAGTCTAGCTGAGGACTGTTATAGGCTATAAATGATTATCGTATGAAATAGATTATAACCGGGTTGTAGTACTTAACGTGATATCGGCCCGACCTGGGCATCGAACCAAGGAGGAATATGCTAACCAAAAGACCAACGACAAAGTTATGCTAATTCAGTTGTCTGTCTAAAAGTGCCAACTTTATTAACAGAGAATATTGAAAAAATAAAATTGTCTCTTTAATTCTTTCTACACCAAAATTGTGCGTTTATAAAAAAAATATAGGTACCCAGGCCCTAGCTAACTTCAGGTGTATTGAGAAAATATAATTGTATGTTTATATAATAGTGCATAAAAAAATCTGTAAAAATTATAGGTACAAGCCCTTGCACCCTTCGGGTACGGAACTCTAAAAACACGCGCTGTGCTGAACCGTGACGCCTGCGTGGCCGGCTTATCCGTATGCGTTTACGCTTATTATGTTACTGATTCGCTTGTCGGGTTGTCGGTAGAGATTGTTCGGATCATAAACAAAAAACCAGTCGGGGTGTCAAGCCACGCACCATATAGGGTTCCGTTGTTACCGATTACAATATCGGGAATAAGAACGGTATCACAAAATGAATTACAATAATGGGACTTATTGTTTAATAGCTACTCTAAACAAATTCCCGCTTCCCCAATGTCCAATGTTCTATGAACCACAGAATTAACTAAAACATTGCTAGTTATATTTAGGAATGGAATCATCAAGTAAGGAAGTCCACCAATCCGCACTTCCAGCGTGGACTGCGGCCTTAACCCTTCTCATTGAGGGACGAGATCCTTACCCTGTAATGGGCCGGTAATGGTCTGATATAATGATAATGATGATCATAGTGGATTACATGATTTTATCTTTCCATTAGGGCTCATAAACTTATATTTACCAGCCTTAGATAAAGTTGTAAGTTCAGTAAAACATACTGATACAACTTCATGTTAGTAATTTTCATTCTTCATACGACTCCAAGTGTGTACATTCTATAAATTAGCCAGTAATAGTAGTTAGGATATTACTGGTTACCTTGTGTAACGTTACGGCCACCATCATGTAACGGCATGATGCAGCTATAAAGGGGTACCTTGTTTAATACGGAACTCTAAATAGAGCTCTTTTCTCAGTTTCCACTCCAACCTTGAATATTTAATAACGTTTCATGTAGATCAAGTTAACACCTAAAATAGTTAATTATTTTTTATACTTTGTTCCTAAAACCTTAGTAGGATCTTTTCAAAACCGAATAATTTATAACTCCGATTACAGCCAGTAGGTAATCATTAAACATAATCAATTCCAAGAAAGAATATAACATAAGTAATAGAGGAAAAGATACAAAATAACATTGAATTAATTGAAATAAATTAAGTATCAGCTTCTACGAAATATTTAATAATTATATTTAATTTCTTGCGTTTTTAAGTTATCTGTAAGAAATAATTAAAATCTAGAGTTCTTTAAAAAGTTAAACGAGTATAAAGAAAAGTTAATTAATCCTATAAAATAAACTGAGTAATATGTTTATAATAAATAAATAAATATACTACGACAATACACACATCGCCATGTTAGGGGTACTAAGATTACTGATGAATATTTTTATGAATAATATACATAAATACTTATACAGGTAAACACCCAATCACTGAACATTAATGTTCAGTGATTGGGGGATTGTTAATCAAACAAACATTTTCCGTTTGTGGGAATCGATCCCACTAAGCTTTGGACTCAGAAAGAAGGGTCGCTGCCCACTACGCCTAAACGCCTAAGGTGCTTATAGAAATTATTATTTATATATTAATTATTACAGATATACACGCGTAATATAAATACATAATCACCAAAGCACACTACTTACATACATACGCGTAATTAATAAAACTCTCAAAAGGGATAAAATATACTCATAAAATATACGCATAATATTACATACCGATGTAAAAAATAATCCTAATTGATTAAAAAATGAGGCTACTGATAAA
Organism: Pararge aegeria; assembly: GCF_905163445.1. Taxonomy (NCBI): domain Eukaryota; kingdom Metazoa; phylum Arthropoda; class Insecta; order Lepidoptera; family Nymphalidae; genus Pararge; species Pararge aegeria. The sequence continues at coordinate 7,188,595 of NC_053194.1, forward strand.
AAAAGAAGTTGAACGTTACGGAACGCCTGCGGTCTGGCACATGCACAACTTGATAGTATAATTACTGCAATAAATTATTAATATAATTACTTTATTTATAATAATAATCTCAGAAAATAAATGTACAAACGAAGAAAATATACTGGGGAGCAGAAAGAGCATGACGGCATAAGGGAGTGTAATTTCGTTTGCCGTGACGGCATACAAGTTAATTTTACTTTCAAGTTTCGCAAAATTGTTCCACATCAATTATTGTTAAGCACTTCAGTTTAATAAAGTTTAAAATTAATCATAACTAGAGTGCATTTTTGAAAAAAAATTAACCACATTTTTTATGCTGTTTAATTGATATTAGTCACTACAATACATAATAATAAGAGTTCCTACAGGAACAGGTTTTTTTTTTCAAAACAACCCCTCAGTAAAGACAATAAATATTGTTGGCAACAACTTGAAATGTAATTGTGGCATTTTGTTACAAATAATAATTTTCATTTGCTATGCTTCAGAAATTGCAAAAATATAACTATTTTAAGAAAAACAAAATGATAAGTAGGTGCGTAAATAAACCGGATTTAATATTATTCAGCTCATTTAAATAATACATAAATCATTTTTTAAATGAGACAAGATTATATTTTTATTGGTTTAGAGCTATATTCTATCTATTATCTATCATTCATTATCCTGTAGGTGCACAGTATAACCTAAACTGCATAATTTATTCATTTGTTTTTCTTTTACTGGATTTGAGTAATCCAATCAAGAATTTAAGAATTCGATAATTTAATAATTATATTAAATGATTGGCAATTATTGGCAAACTTATAGTTATAAATTAAAACCTTTCTAAATTGTCAGTTTTTTGTTACAGTAATCCCGAATCAGGGGTTAAATAAGGACAAGCACCAAGAGCCAATCGAAGGCAATGAACAAGGAGACGTGGTGTCAGCCGTCATAGGCGACTACGGTCGATGGCAACTGCTGATGACCTTCCTCTTGTCGCTCTTTTCTTTCCCATGCACTTTCCACATATATCTACCTACATTTACGGTAAGAATTTACTATCACACATTTGAACACAGCTAAGAGCTAAACAACAAAGTTCCAATCCATGACTCAAAGAAGCTTAAATACGTTTTATGTTCTACTAGCTTTTGCCCGCATTCTTCGTCCGCGTTTGTTACAGATTCAACTCAACAGAATCAAGTCAACAGGCTGCTTAGTTAGGGCGTAAAGTAAGGAAAAACAAACAAATACACTTTCCCATTTACAATATTGGAATGGATTAAAACGTGTTTGTGGGTTGGAACTTGGAAAAATAAATAAAATTTCAAATTATAGACGGTTTATTTCCGTTTCTTTTACTTTAGTTGGTGAACTTCTTTTTAAAACTACTTCTATTTGGTACTCTATTAGAAACATAAAATAATTTCTGAAACACCTAAATTAAACAACTAGTGTTATGTTCATCATCATCACATCAATCCATTACCGGCCCACTACAGACCATGGGTCTTCTACTACAATGAGAAGGGGTTAACACCGTAGTGCACCCCGCTGGCCCAGTGTGGAATGTAGGACTTCACACACCTTTGAGAACAAAATGTAGAACTTTCAGGCATGCAGGTTTCCTCACGACCTTTCCTTCAGCGTTGAAGCAAGTGATATTTTAATTTCTTAAAACGCACGAAAAGTTAGAGGTGCGAGCTGGGATTCGAACTCGGACCCTCGAAAGTGAAGTCGAGCTACTACCCAAAGCACTATCACCGCTTTAAATGTAGTGTAATGTTAGACATAGTCATTTCCATAAAAATATAATTATTACGAGTATTTAAAAATTAAATAGTCGTACATATACATGTACGACTATATATTTTTTTATATACCGTATATATATACCGTAATTATTACTATACTACAATTAAAACCAATAAAAAAAATATTATGTATCTAAGAATTTAATCTACTCAGTTGTTCTAATCTTGTTTCAGGCAAAAATGACAAACTTTTGGTGTCGAAGGCCGGATAACTTGTCTAGTCTACCATTAGATGATTGGGTCAATTACAGCCAACCGATAGATGCATGCTATGTTCGTCTTCTTCCCGCTGGAATAAGTGCAGAAAGTATTATAAACAACACAGCTCCTATCTTAGACTCTTTCCAGAAGTGTACAGAATGGGATTATGATCGGTCTGAAGTTGGGGCTACAATAATTTCGGAATGGAATCTCGTATGTGATAACGCCAATCTCACAGTATTAGCTGAAGTAGTATTTTTAGTTGGTGTTGGCGTTGGCGGAGTCATTGGAGGATGGATTTCGGACAAGTAAGAGTTATTGTTTATTTATAATTGCACACTACAAAACGATACGCAATCATCAAGCAAGTAAAACCGCTATTGCTAAGTACCTAACGATTCGTGCTATGCCAACTTAAACCTTTACTTAAACTTTGTAATTCCTATATATATAACTGATATTCCAAAACAAACTTAGCACCGGGTAATCCAAACATTAAGTTTGGAAAAAGTATTCTAAGTGGTTATTAATTTTACAAACTTATAACAGTAGTTTCCACGCATTCATAATCATTTATCACATAATTATCTATCGTCAAAATTTATTGCAAAGGCATCTGTGAGCAGTTATTTTCCAAAATTTATAACATTAGTTAAATAATTACCTTCGATACTGTGCCTTCCTTTCCATATTTAGTCTATGCCACTGAAATTGTAACGAGGTAATAAAAGCATTTTTTGGTGTCAATTTTGATAACTCACTTAGTTGTTAAGAATTTGGTTTAGATTAATTAATTATCAACCTTATTCTTAAAAAAATTAGTGCTCTATTAATAATCCTCAAAATTGGTTACAAACAAGATACTTCATGAAATTCTTTATAATTTTTCAATGAAAAATAATATTGATCAACTACAATTTGATGTTATCGCATCACAAGTTATAGCTTCTTGAAATCATTATCTTAAGGAAATTTTAAAAGTAAACGATCTTTTTTTACAAGAATCTCAATGGTAAAAACAAAAAAACACAATAAATATGTGCTACTCATGAGACTCTTAATTATAAATGAGAATACTATATATACGAGACAAATTTAAAAAGAAAATCCAAACGAAAATTATTTAAAATTTGTATTTATATCATTTTCGACGGCCGACTGGCGCAGTGGGCAGCGACCCTGCTTTCTGAGTCCAAGGCCGTGGGTTCGATTCCCACAACTGGAAAATGTTTGTGTGATGAGCATTAAGTGTTTTTCAGTGTCTGGGTGTTTATATGTACTTTCTAAGTATTTATGTATATATAATTCATAAAAATATTCATCAGTCATCTTAGTACCCATAACACAAGCTACGCTTACTTTGGGGCTAGGTGGCGATGTGTGTATTGTCGTAGTATATTTATTTATTTATTATTATTTATTTTGTTCACTTGTTTCAGATTTGGCCGTAAAAGAATACTTATGGGTATGATGGTAGCTCAAAGCGCACTAGCTATCTTATCACTTCTAGTAAGTTCATACTTGCAGTATGTTGTGGTAAGACTCTTCATGGGTCTAGTATCAGTATCTGTGGTATATGCTGCCTTCGTTCTCTCCGTGGAGCTGGTAGGAGGTCCATGGGTCACTATTGCAGGAGTTTGCAATTTCTTCCCCCTACCTCTGGCTTATGTGATAGTATCTTTACTTTCAATGATTATGCCAAATTGGAGAGATGTACAACTTGCTTTGACAGTACCTGGGTGTTTCCTTATTGCATTATGGTAAATTCCTTTGATTTACTATTTACTGTGACAAAAATTTGTTAAATGCTTGGTTATAAAACTAATTTTGACGTTAATTTCAGGTTTGTTTTACCGGAATCTCCAAGATGGTTATTAAGTGTTGGAAGAACACAAGAAGCTAAAGTAATATTAGAGAAGGCAGCAAAGTTTAACAACAAAGGAAGTGTAATTGATTTGGATAAAATGCTATCATTATACAAGCCCGAGACCAGAAAAGAAGAACCCAGTGTCTTAATGTTATTTAAAGGCAATTTAATGAAGAGAACATTTTGTTTGTTTATAGCTTGGTTTTCAATGACAATTGCTTATTACGGACTCGTCTTAAATATTGGAAAATTCAACATGGGCGATTTACACATGACGTCTATAATACTTGCTTTAGTAGAAGTGCCAGCGATAGCAATAAGCATTCCTATATTATTTAAAGCTGGCAGACGACTGCCTATATTCACTTCTATGGTTATATGTGGAGCAGCATGTATAGCAAGTGAATTGTTATCTATTTCTTTCAACGAAGAATGGGTTATGATAGCATGCCTCATGGTGGGAAAGTTTGCAATTGCAACTACAAATATGATGCTTCCAATATTTACTGCGGAGTTATATCCGACCATAATAAGGAACCTAGGTGTCGGTGCCAGCCAGATTTCATCAGGATTGGCATTGATTTGCATTCCATATTTATGGGAATTGGTGAGTCTAAATTTTTTAAGTGTTTTTTTATAAAAAAGAAATTCATAGTCCCAATTTTTTAATTTAACCTAGTTAATACCTATTTTAATAAAATCTCCTTCTAATGTTTTATGAGACAGATTGTTTAGTTTCTTAATTGCTTTTTAGCACTCTAGGCGCAAACTATTAAACTAAATTTAGTTTTTCATTTAATATGCATTATATATTATCGTTCACATTAAATAGGACATTTTATATAAGAGCTTTGGTTTTCATTCATTTATATTCAGAATTAAATTTGGGATTCTGGTATTTTCATAGATTTTCCAATGATTGTTATTAGTATTCAAGTGACGATCTTCTTGATTCCTGTTACTTTTATAATAAATGTTATATTTTTTTCGTGAACAAAACATAAAACTGTTTAATATTTTTCCAGACCAAATTGAATCTACACTTACCAATGGCTACTATAGCTGCATTAAGTGCAGCAGGAGGCACAATTGTTCTTTTACTCCCTGACACTATTGTTTCCTCGAAAGAAAACACTAGGTATGTACCTATTTGGATACAGTATAACCTTTCGATTTTGATAATAGGCCAGATATATAAAAATTGACATCCATTCGTCCTTCCTGACGCAACGGTGATGATTTTAAATAGGAAGTCCCTTGTTCTATTCTGGCAGGAGAAATTTGGGAATTCATAATTTCTGAATTTTCTCTGGTCTTGAAAAAAGCCGTACCGCTGAGCGATCTAATGTTCCGGTGCGATGTCACGTGGAAACCAATTATGGGTATGACTCCATAATCCCTTACAGGTTCACCCTCTATTATTTTAGACTGCATCATCACTTACCACCAGTTGAAATTGCAGTCAAGGGGTAACTTGTGGTGAAATAAAAAATAAAAAAAGAGTGCTTCTGGCTACTTAGCGCTTTGATAACGGGTTTTCACTACGTCAAAAACATGTTTAGGTCGTTCCCTGATAAATATAAATGGATCCCGGATAGCAACTTGTAAAATAAGCACTTATTCGATATACATATGGAGTAATAGTACTTTGCAATATATAATTAAAATATACAAAATATGTAGTACCGGTAAACGAAGCGTTGGTAGACCTCCGACGAGGTGGACGGATGTCATCCAGTGCAAGTGGTCTCTGAAACTCCCTACAAAAGACCTATGTCCAGCAGTGGACGTCCATTGGTTGACATGATGAATCTTTGTATATTGATAACTTTTTCCTTGTTATATAATAATCAAAATAAAAAAAATATCAAATCACCTCTAGCTTTTTAGCTATAACCATGCTATATATTGAATTTTTAAACGAAAATTGATTTACTTATTATCAAAACAAATACCTGTTATGTTTGTAATTTACTATAAATAAAAGATTGCCTCCGTTTCGAGCTACGTCTTTGGAAACTCCGCGGTCGGTCATAAAAACAGTACGGGGCAAACGCTCATGCTTACTGGTGCTTGTGGCCACAAGCCTTAAGGAAAGAAGTGAAGAGATCGTGTTTGCCGACGAGCTTAAAAAATATAAATACATAAAATAGTATATTACACAAATTCTAAGCTTATCCTTACGTACAATTTAAAAAGTTAGAAGCTAAGCTGATATTTTCTGAGTTTATCATCCACATTAAATTATGTTTTTTAATTATAAATTTCTTTATTTTCAGGCAATCTGCGTCTTCTCCATGTAATGGAACATTTACGGTCACCGATGATAGAGGCCACTAGTTGGATGAAACATTTATTATTTATAAATAAATATTTTTATGATCAAGTGATGCAGTTAAATGCCAGTTAGTTATAAGTATTGAATAATAAACAAGTGATAGTAAGATATTAATGAACATGTGACTGCTGTTTAATATTAACTAAGTATAAAAGAGCAAGTAGAAAACAAATGTTTGAAACATAAAAATTTAACATAACAACTTAAAATTATTGAGACCGTAAAAGCCAAAGCGTCCAAACAGATTTTTCAAAAACAATTGATAATGCTCTAAAAGACGTTTAAGCCTATGATGGGTGTATCGAGTGTTTGTCTCATTTTGACAAGGGCACCAAGAAGAAGGCACCTCCCTCAAATTGGCAAAGATGCTTGGTCGTTTGTAAAGGAGACTCTCTTCTACCTCAGGCATCTTTGGGGGTGGAGCGAATAAACATGTTGAGATACAATGATTTTCAAATGGCTCCGCTTCACGTCAGCTCATTTATGTGCTGTTGTGGCTCTATGCCATAACTCCTCAATGTCAATCCGTGTTCCAGAGGTCATATCTGTGACGTCATTTTGTAAGATTACTGGCGCTATATCGGTGACGATTCTGTTGATCTCTCTAAACTAAACTAAATAGGCAGTTAATTTTTTTTTAACTTGCTTTATGGCTCTGTGTTCCAGACTGTGAAGCCTATGTCTTAAAATATCCCCAAACAATATAGAGAAAAGGATGGCAATCATCACCACATCATCCCATTATCGGCCCACTACAGAGCACGGGTCTCCTCACACAATGAGAAGGTAACCCCTTCTCATTGTGTGAGGAGGCGGTAGTCCAACACGCTGGCCCCGTAAGGATTGATGGACTCCACACACTTTTGAGAACATTATGTGGAACTCTCAAGCATGCAGGTTTTCTCACGATATTTTCCTTCACCGTGATATTTTAATTACTTAAAACGCAAATAACTTTGAAGTCGAGCTTCTACCCAAAACGCTATCACCGCTTTAGTTCAAGGATTCCTGTACAATTTACAACAGAATCGGCACCATTTTAAAACTTTTGTTGACAGTATATATACTGTCAATAACAGAAACAATATACCTTAGAATATAGACATATAGATATAGACATATATATAAACAATAAACTGAAATATCGGACTCCTTCAACTTTTTTTAAATTTCATCAAAAATCGAAAACGTCAAAATAAAAAACCAGGAATCTCAGAATATTTTAAGAGTCTATTTTGGAGATACTTATCATTGGGAACCAAAGTATTTATGTATTATGATTAAGAAAACTTTAAACAAAGTAAAGAAAATATGTTATGTTATAAAATAACGAATAAGTAGTATTTTAATTATTATTTTGAAACAATAAAATACATTAGTTTTTCTATTGTAATTAATATGTTGTTTGTATATATGTACATATATAGAATTATTTAAGTAAGTATAAATATGATTGTCACGTACCTAAGTAGATAAGTAATTATGTTTCTCTCAATGGATAATCGTAAGTTTTTGCAATAGTTATCAATAACCTTGTCCTTATTCAAAAACGTTTATTAAAGTAATTGTCGATTGGCAAACATTCTGAGTGTATATAAATTGCGCCAAATTTTGCATTTGTAAAACAAATGGTATACCTAGACATATCAGGGTCAGTGACAGTGCAATTTGAATATATATTTATCTTATTTTACGAATAAATCTGTCGCCAACTCATTAAAAATCGTTAAAATAAAATGTGAAATTAATAAAAAAAAGCCATGTCTGAGGCAGAATTTGATAGACATGGCACCCTGCCTTGAAAGGAAATATCTTAAAATTCCCTAAATGACATACATTTTAAACTACTAACTGTAATTGAATTTTAAGTTCTGTCAAGTTATTCTCTCATAGGAGATCAGAGCATTTAACCAAAATGCTGGTCCAATGTTTACACAATTATTATCATGTGAGTACATAGTCAAAAACATCTGACTCGACGGCTTAACGTGCTCCCCGAGGCACAGGGTTGGACGACGGTTGTATTTCCTAACTCAAGGCTAAAAAATACTACACAGAAATCGCTTATTCGCCCAAACCAGAGATTCGTACCCGTGACCTCGTGATATATCAAATCAAGAGGCAGTTCGTCTCAACAACCAACTATGCTATTAATGTCAATAGTGGCCTGCTAACTAGACTAATGCTAATTTCCCTCAAACGTTTTCCTGATGACACAATAGTCGGAAAGCCTAGACCCTGATATATCTGGATAGGCCCAAATTGTACATATGTACTTTTTTTTTGTTTAGGCTGCTGTACTTATACCGAAACTTTTTTAATAATTATTGCAAATAGTCTATGCCATAGTAGTAATCTATGTATATTATTATAATCACGATCTTCCTACTTGTCACAAGTTTAAAGTCAAGAAGTAAGAGGCATCGTCTTTGAAGATAGGTTAATGGAACCTAACGTTATATTAATTATTAGGTTATAAATTTCTAGTATTTATCATAAATGTTTGCATTTTAGACAAGAAGAAAAAAATTGTAAATATTGTAAAAAGGAATGTGAACTCTTAATCTTTACTTATGAAAGTAAATAAACTGTTTCGTCAGTTCTAAAATTATTTTATTTTTTTATTACAAGCCGCAATGTTAGATAGTTGGTATGTGTAGATCAAATCTTGAAACTGAATATTAAACTCCATAATCACGTTACACGTTTGGTTTGGATGAGAAGCCGTGAAGCCATGGGTATAATCCATTCATTATAACTTGTCCCCTATATATTATAGGGGGCAAGCATAGAAATCTTAATAACAAGACTCTCTTATTAAGATTTTTACTGGTACAAGTTATGGTGAATAGACATTATGACATTTATTCTTAAGAATACGATGGCGGGCATTTTTTCAAACACTCCTACGATATTCACTCCTATGTCGCTGCTCCCATGTGTATGAAGTGAATCGATGTAAAAAGCTTGTTTTAAAAAACAAAAATAAAATATTTGTTTTTATACTAGAAGTAGAGTTCCCTACTTACAAATTGATAATAAATGTAGATAATAATAATTAACGTGATACTATAAGCAAATCAGTTTGAATTGTTGAATTCATATAAATTGAAGATAACATATAATAAAGAATTTAAAATAACTTAACTTGAGAAATTATTATGATTTTACATACCGTAAACCTACTAACCTAAGTGCCTAAATGTGTAAAAGTATATTGAAATATAAGAATATATTGAAATATAAGAATATATTGAAACATAGGAATAAACAGGAATAAACAGAGAGGTTTTCCCCTTAGAAGAAAATAACCAAAGATATAATATCTTCTCTCTCTGTCATAATAAGTCAATATTTAGTTATTATCTGTTAGTTCAATACAGTCTCTCCTCAGAATAAGATGGTTAGTGTAGACCGTATTCCACCACGATGGCCTCGAACAAATAGTAGACTTCACACGCCCTTCAGAAACTCTCAGGTATGCAGGTTTCCTCACTATGTTTTCGTTCACCGTTAAAAGCAAGTGATATTTAATTATATTTAAATCTAATCATACTTTCTTTTAGTAATAGTTGACAGACCAAATAGATGACCGACCTGATAGTATAAGAAAATTTAACCCTTATAAACAGAGCAACACATAACAGGGCATAAAAGGAACACGTTACAAAGTGCCGCCCTATGTCAATCTAAGGCGGTGTTAAGTCTCATATGCCTGTTATTAAAACTGAATATAAGTGCTGTAGGACGGAACACAGAAGCGCTGCTTAGCGGTAGAAATAATCATGGCCGTTATAATTCCCCTGATGAGCCACAAAAAGCTCTACTGCTAATAGTAGCAGCCATAGTAGTAGCCATTTAACATGCTTTTGTGCATGTTTATTTCTTACGCACAGCACTATTGTGTTACGGGCGGTGTGTTTACAGGCACGTAAAGCTTAACACCTATTCCTCGAATTGATGGAAACAGCTTAGTGTTATGTAGCCATGTATATAGGCGATGGTTTTCCGGTTACCACCAGGTAGGCCATCTGCTTGATCCCTCAATTATAACTGACAAAAAAACCCCTATAAAATGTTTTCCTAATTAACCCTTAAACCTACCTAACATAGCAAAGGCGTGGTGCCCAAAACAATAGCAAGAACTCTGGACAAAAAAATCGCGTTTAGTAAACATGCACCAGCTTTTGATTCCGCAGTGGTAGGGATCTAATTGACATTGACAAAATATCTAATGCAAATTCCGAAAAATAAATAGGTAATGCTTCCATATAATGGCGCTTAAGCGACCGGACAAAAATAACGCGACAAGGTTATCCAGTTAAACAGAACACAACTTTATTTACTAAGTAAGACCTAGCTCAGTACTTGAGGTATACTGGCTGTACCTAATTTGAATTCCGTAAATGCAAGGCTAAAATTATCTGTCGCCAACGCAAATTAAATTGCAGCTTGATAACAATTACTAAGGTTATGGGCCCCTTTAGACAAGCTGTGTACTGTTGTAGGATGACAGAACTGTGTGGTATGGTGTATTAAGAAATTGTAAAAGTCCGTTGTGTTCCGCACAGTAACGCCGGCTTCTATCCAATAAAATACAGACACATACAAAGGCGGTCTTATTGCTGCGAACAATCTCTTACCTTTGTTGAGTACCTTATTTTGTTTGTATAATTTTGGCACAATCTTCAATCTTATCTAGATAATCCAAAGAATTGTGAATGTGCTTTATAGGTGTAGTGTATCAAGCAAGGCCAAGTAAACTGCTAATCGCCGGCGTTTGTTTTACTTCAGTCGAATGCAGCTGTTTGTAGCGATCCGGTGCTACACAGTGCCACAATTAAATGTAACGCGGGATGTTTGGTTCATGTTAGAAGAGAATAGACTTCTTAGATTAACTCTTTGTTATCCTAATTAATCGTAAGTAAGTCAATACGTTGCAAAACAAAGTACGGAAACACTTCAAAATGGGACTTTTTAAAAGTAAGTAACAAATCATAATTAACTAGTATTCCAAAATTAACTTAACTCTCGTTGTTTAACCCTTTCCCTTACTTTTTTTTAATAATTTACAGGATTTTTCACCTTCTGAGAATAGTCTAGTAGAGTTAGTGATTTTAAATTAAACTTAGTATTAACAAAAAAAAAATTCTGTTACCTACTTACTTACTATAAAGGGGGAACTGTTCGTAAACCTATAGGTACGCCATGTTTAATTTAAGGGCTAAAACTTATTCAAACGAAATATACCGACTTTAACCTGGATTATTTGTCTGGTTAGGATAATTCGCCCTATTAAGTTTGCCATCATTTTTTAAATGAGCCTACCGGTTAGACTAACATTATGCTCTTAAATATTAGGAGTAAGAAATTGACCATCTTCAAAGATATCTTATTGAAGTTAGGTACTTTGGGCATCGTGCTATTTTTAAACGAATTGGATTCATAAATTATTCGCGAATTAAATTTAAGTAATTAGGTTTTTGAATTTAGAACTCACAGGGGTCTGACAGGCAAAATGGATATTCACCCAAGGAACCATTGAACCTCGCTTTGGTCGGTCAATAAACAGCCTTCAACAAATGCCGGGTCATTAATACGAAGTTAACAAAGAACGCATGAACTAAATAATACAGACAAATAACACTTTTTTATTATTTTCTAAATACAGTAACAATACTAAATACTATTAAGATAACAATTAATAACCTAGATTTTTTAATTCCCACTCTAGTTATCTGACACATCTTTGTGTTTTTGATTTGGAAATACATGCCAGATAACTTTGCGATAAAGGGCATATAATAATAATACGAACATTATTGTTTAAAGAGTATCATACTGATCACCAGTTTATTTAATTTTTGATTGTGTGTCTGTCTATCGGTTATTCTAAACTATGGAAAAATAATAAAGCAGCTAGACACACCAACAGAGTTCTTAATTTTTTTATTCATATCTGTAACTATGGAGTTAATGTCTACGCAATCGAACGTAAAGTCTATTCAGATTAACAAAAACGAACCAGCAAATATTAGGACCGGAATACAGCATTGCACAACGCTTGTTTAGGGCAGAAATAAGCATGGCGCTAGTACTTCCCTGGACAAGCTCTATCACATGAAGTTCTACTACTTTATTTACTTACTTTTAAGTTGCCTTTTTGTCATAAAGCCTACCTTGTATACTAAGAGAAAAGGGATACTGAAAATTCTGCTCGTACGAGGTGACAGTTCACTTTAAAATAAGAACTAAAAAACGGAATCTGTTGGACCTGTTCGATACTATAGGTACACAATATTTAAAACTAGTCTTTAATTTTTTAGCTTCGAATATCAATATCAAATATATATATTCTTTAAGTAGGAACAAAAAACGCTTTAGTAACCAAAAAACCGGTTAAGTGCGAGCGTGACTTGCACACGAACCAAAGTGCAATATAAAACACTACAAACTATAAATATTATTAAGATTAAGCAAAAATCACGAAGAAACACGTTTCTCGAAAGGAACCACCCTTGAATTTATACTTTTTTTTTGTAATGTGTTGTTAAAGCGGTAATAAAAATTTACGAAATGTGTATTTCACATTTTTGTAAAAGTGCAAAACTCTAGATTTTTTATAGAGCCACTGCTGAGTTGCATGCTGACTGCTTCTCTGTTGAATCTGCCTTACGAACCCGTCCTAGATTCACTACAAACTTGACGTTTCAAAAGTGCTTATATAGTAAGTAATTTACATATTGGATAGAAGCCGGCGTGAATTGGCGGAAATCCATGGTATATAATGAAAATTATGCTTAATTATATTCTACTATATATTAATACATTAAAAAAATATTAGCAAAATAGCTAATTATTGTTTAACAATTATTCATTATAAAGTCAACATCTCCTGAGGATACTGCGGTGCGAAACATGCGTAGAGGGTACATTGCCGAAGAACTATTTGGTGTGGAGTATAAGGATTGAAGAAAATATAAATAACACCACACAGATTTTCCTACTTTTCGCGGAGTGTAGCAAATTAAGCTTAATTTTCATGATAAGTAATTTACTTAAATAAATTAATTTTGAACTTGAAATTGAATTAGAATTGCGGTTTATGAGATACCGACTAGCCCACTGACACATAGACGGACGGACAGAGGGACAGCGAAGGCTTAGTAACAGGGCCACGCTAGTCCCCTTCGGGTAAAGAGCCCTAAAAAATATGGAAAATTTTATAAAGAAAACTTCATCACTTCAATACTCACCTAGATACAACGTAATTAAGAGGAAAAAATGTTAAGTGCAATGGAATGCATATAAATTGTTGAGTATTTAATCATTTCTTATCAATGTACTACATCTGTCTTCTATTCTTATAAAGCGTGACTTTTTATAGTATTATTTGCAACATTGCCTAAAGAACTCATGTCCATCCATAGAGTATTTTCGAGTCCCTAGCAAATTTTCAATCTTTATAAACGTTTCGTAGTTATAGGTCATTAGGTTAGTTTCTAGAACCTGTTAGAATGTCCTTACTATGAAATATATAGAGCGAATCTATAAAACATTGACACTCAAGTACAAAAGCGATGAACCGCGAACAGCAAACTATACGATGCGATGCGATACGATTATAATGCTTATTTATCGTTATCATACCTAATCTTTTATATTTATTATTCCTTTTTCATTATATTCGTGGATTTATAGTTTCTGTAATTCTCTTTCCGGGACGCATCACATTTCAGTATTAACCTAATACAAAAGACATTATTTTTTCCAATACAAGTCAACTTTTGACTGCAAGCTCACCTAGTGGTAAGTTCACCAAATCATGCAGTCCACGATGCTTTCGGGATAACCAGCTATGGGTAGTATTAACCCATACATTTTTGAGCTCCCCGGTGCAGCGGTGAGATTTTGGAATTTATTATTTCTGAATTTTCTCTACTGGCCTGGACTCTAGCTTCGACGTGGCTAGTTACGACTCTACCAACAAAGACGTAAGCTAAGTGATTTAACGTTCTGGTATGATGTCATGTAGAAATCGATTGGGATGGATTGAATATAACTGCCATACCTACTGCTTAGCACAGGTTAGCCCGCTACTATCATAGACTGCATCATCACTTGAGATTTGCACTAAGTGAGATTGCAGTCAAGGGCTGATATAAAGTAACAAAAAAACCTCTAAATGGCTTCTAAGCGACATTGTACCGTAACGCGAAGTCACTTATCCGCACGTCTTTTTCGGAAAGGTGCTAACTAGCCATGGCAAAAGCCACATACAAGCCTCATGTTTAAGAATTCTGTAAAGACCTGTAACTGGAAAATGAATTAAATGCATAACTTAAAGTTACAACAGTTTGGCGTGCATACAAATGATTATGATCTGAGTAGCTATTTAAATTATGATAAATGGTTGTATTGTCTTTCGCTGCATAAATAAGAGGTCACAGCATTACAAATGTTTTTTACCTTAATGACAAAACAAACTAAATTCTAGCTTTTATCTAAACATTTTTTTTAATTATTTTTTTTGCTTGCCGTCTTACATTCGCAATTGTTAGATTTCAGTACATTTATGGCAAATGGCACATCCTGTCTATACCTACCTACTAAAACTTAAAGTGGATTTAGGGCATTATGGCCTTGAGCCTTATTAAATTAAATTAAAAAAAAAAATTAAATAAAAAAAAAAAAAAACTTAATAAATAATTGCTAATAATAAATATTATTGTATTGATATCACTTTCGTTATCATTAATCAGAAATTTAACTGTCATTTAAAACTGACGATCCAGATTAATAAACGACTATAGGATAGAAGTATTGAATTAGTATACTACAATGATTCCACTGACTGGGAAAGTTCAAATAAAAAAAAAAACTGTCAAAAAACACTGTCTAATTATACTTAGCAAAAAAAAAGAAAAGATATACTTAGTTTAATAGAATTCGTTTAAAAGTAAAATCAGAAAAAACATCACTCAACAGTAAAGTTTATTTCCAATTCACGCGATGCCGGAAGGTGGCGAGATTTGCAATGGAGAAATCTCGTCTAACCTACGTCATTTTAATCTCATTATTAAAATGACTTAGGTTATCGCTCACAAAAGGCAGCGATTCTTGTTCGTATTATTGCGAAATTGGGTATTCTTTCAGTAAAGATTGTATTCGACACACTGCAAAGTAGTGGTTTCATCAGCGGTAAGCAACACTGCATTGCATATGCAAACCGATGGCTTAATACGCACGTCGCTCGGTAGTATAGTACTGTAGTTAAAAAACAGAGTACGGCGTACCAGTTCAATAAGAGAGCTACGGAGTACCTTAATCGTTCATGAACTAAGCGATCTGTAGAAGAACCAGAGTTACTGACATAGCTGAATGAGTCGCGCAGAAGAAACAGCAATAGACGGGGCCCATAGTTCGGAGAATCGATTGAAGTTGGCATCTCAAGGTCCTGGAATTGCGACCATGCACTGGTAAACGCAGCGTTGTAAGACCCCTGACTAGATGACAGATGACATCAAACGAGTCGCTGAGAGCCGTTGGACGCAAGCGCCACAATATCGTGGGATGTGGAACTCTTTCCAAAAGACCTACATCCCCCTGTGGACATCCATTAACATGATGTTGTCCTCGTTAGCTATCACAGATTGGTTGCCACTGGAAACCAGCTCGAAAGTGGCTTGACGCACGTGGCACATAGCCCCTAGATATATCCACAGGAGAATTACAGTGAGCCTGATCGACCAGAAGTTTGCAGGAGAGTCAAGTACAAAGTCATTTTTAGGAATTCAGTTGTCGAAGGCCTTGGATAAAAAAGAAGATTGTGCGAACTGCATCATGTATTTCCTGCTGTATCTAGTCGTCTCCAATGGCCGTACGACCATTGCTTGAGACGAAGATCACACTATGGCTTGACAAAATCAATCACAATCAACACCAATAACAATAATTACACCAGACGCTTCGTATAGCGCGCTTGCCTAGGTTTTTTTGGCGATGAAGTAAGTACTAAGTTAGTTTGGTAAAGCGGGTTCAGTAGACATCAGAAACAAATGTCGGCACTGTTAAGCTTATAAGCAAACAAGACCGGTTTTTATAACAATCAACCTAATCTAAAAATAGCGCAAAATTAATTTAAAATCTAAGGCTACCTTTCCACTGGGCAAATAGAGGATGTGGAGATATGCTGTAAAACTATGTGACTTCCTCCACCAAAGAGATTAAGATGCTAGATAGATGATAGATGCATATAGATGCATTATACCCCCTTTTTAGTCTTCGCTTTTTATTTTGTAATAATTATAATATCGCTTTTAACGCGCTATCTGCGGAGCACTTCAGTAAATAATTTTAATACTAAGCTTTGTAAAGGTTATTAGTGTCCTGCTTTTGTCCTTGCAAATGATAAAAATTAAAAAAACCACCTTGTCCAAGGTTACTAACATGCATCAGTATTTGAACGAAGTTATACTTATAAGAAGATTCGTATTGCTTCCCACGTAAAATAACAGTTTGCTTGCCGTTTTAAACCTTCCCGTTAATAAACTATATGGAAATAAGTTGCACATAAGTTGCATTTTTTTTAGAAATTTCATCTCAAAATAATAGTGTAGTTGAAATTGCATGAAATTTTCATTCCAAAAACATATCTTGTATAGTAAATGCTTTCTAAGTTACTAAAAGTTAAAAATCGCAGGTTTATTCACCCCAAAACGCGTTGTAGGATCTTATTTGGACTACCTGAACACTGAACGAGTTGTGATACATGATTCATCGCCTCTCAATATTTAACGTATGGCACCTATTATATATAGCATTTACATTTTTTCCCACTTTAAGGGTTGTAACAGCGCTACTAGGGAGTTTTGGCGAGCGCGAAATCTGATGTTTGTTACCTAGTTAGGGGGTCTAACGCAGCAATATTTATGTTTGTCATTGTAATCATCACTTCAACCGATTGACAACTGGAGATAGATCTTTTGTAGGGATTTCCAAAATCCACGGTCATCGGAAGCGTATTTCCAGCGGCTCGTTTGATGTCATCTGCCCACCTCGTTGGCGGTTGACCAACTCTGAGTTTACCGGTGCGGATTTGCCTTTTTAACATCTTCAGACCTCAAGTTCAATCGGCCTATTGCCACTTCACTTGCGAACTAGATACTTCGCCTAATCCTTCTACGTGTCTCCTCATTTCGCTTCGCTTTTTACGTTGTGGATTTACAATTCCCGCACTAAAAAGTAGCCAACCTCTTTCTCAAAAGTCTAAACTCACTGTAATATTAATAGGTATTTTACAATTAATAATAGGTAGTTGTGATATTTCATTGAGTGTTTAATTGTTTTTAGTACCTACGTAATTCATTTTGTAATATTTTTATATTATTGCTTTCACTCATCCTGAGTCTAGTTGCTACAATATAACCTATAATTGTTAAAAACTTTTGGCTAGCGCAAAATGTCCTTAACAAGCTATGCCCCGTGATTTACTCGCGTTTACATTACAAAACATGCGATGTTATCTAGTCTATAACCTTCTCCAATAAACGGGTTATCAAACGCAAATACATTTATTCGTATCAGTCTAACAGAATCCGAGATAAACGAGTTTAACTATAAAAACTACATCTACAGCAATAATTTTAGTGTTAGTGAAAAAATTAATAACGTTAGTGCAAATTATAACGCGTATCCACAATCAAAGATTTAACAAAATTAATTGCGCACTTAAATGAAACTACATCTGATGACTATGCTTAAGTAAATTGAGTTTTAGTAAATACACTACGACAATACACACATCGATATCTTTTGTTTTTTTTTTGTCGTGGTGGTAAAGCTTTATGGCTACCTCTGTCCTTTTGGGCAGGACAGAGGTTATGTGGGACTCGTTTACCCGAACTAAAAACCATCACGGCATGTCCCTCTCGTTGGCTTTATTGGACGTCCGGGGAACCCGTTGTATACTTCCCAGACGCACACACATCAATATCTAGCCCCTAAGTAGGTATATGACGATTTCCATACTTTCGTAATTACAGTATTATTACGATTTCTAGGCCTACAAAATATATTGTCATTTAGGTTACAATATACAGATACTATAAGTGAAATGTTACAAAGGTCTGACTAAATTTTTCTTTTCATCCCTCTACAAGTTAGCCCTAGACTGTTATCTCACTGCTGGTAAGTGATGATGCTGTCAAAGATGGTAAAGGGGTAACTTTTTTTTTTTTTAATTTATTAACTCATAACATATAATATACACCACAGGTCTTAATTTAAAGGTGTAAGCATAAACTCAAAATAATTTTTCAGTACACCCAGCCGTTGACAAATTTTTGCTTGACAAATTCTAGCAGACAAACCAGTCTAGATAAGTATATTAACATTCACAATTAATGCTAAAACATCGTTACTTATACACATTACCATTTCGAATGCTAGGGGTAGGAACTTTTAGGGGGTATGGCAGTTTTATTAAACCCATCGTACTTCTAACCAACATCGTACCGGAATGCTGAATCGCTTCGCAGTTCGCCTTTAACGGTACCGTGGTAACTAGTCACGGCCAAAACCTCTCAAGATACCAGACCAGAGAAAATTCAAAAATTAATAATTCCCAAATTGCCTTAGCTGGGGATCGAACTCGGGTCCTCCGACTTAAAACCAAGGCTTACAGCTTCAGCAGTAGGGAGGTCGTTGAAACACACCATATACAGGGAGGTAACTACATTGCCCAAGTTTTTATGACATTACTACCCCAGTTATCAATTGGTAGTATCTCGAGTAGAGCTATTAAATTCGAGAGCTAGTATTAATCCGTCTTGAGTAATTCTAACCTTGCAAATACAAACGTAAATAATCTTATCAAAGAAATAACTCTTATCTCGAAAAACTTGTTATAGGTAGTTATTATCCAAAATAATAAACGATGAATGATTTTTTCACATCATTCTGACGTGAAAAACCTAAAAAAAAACCGCCATACGATCACAACAATTACCTATGATGATAAGCAAATATAAGATTTAGGTTTGAAAGAGGTTTGCCTAGATTATGCAACTTTTCTCTTAAACTTTTCAAATAAACATGTCAAGAATCAGACTCCCCACTTTATTAGTATAGCAGAAGTAAGTTTTTCGATTAAAAAAACGTGGATAAAAACGCACCGTTAAAGTTTATTCGATTTGAACAACGTACAAGTGATGTTACTTACGGCGTAGTTTCACTTAGAAAATAACTTAACCATTTAAAACTTGACTATGCGGAAGGCTTATTATAATTTCATATAACGCTTATTTCAGTTTTCGTATAGAAGTAACCTAAGAACACTAGCAACCCTAACTACTTAGTAGTAATGACTGAAAATCATATATAAAATACACATACACGTGTATGTGTGTGCGTATGAACGTGTGTATATGATATTATTAAGAATCGTTAATTTTAACTGTTGCCATATGTACTACATTTGTCATTAAATGTCAACACAGCAGCTGATGTCAGAGTTTTCACTTCGCTTCTATTTGTGACAACTTTGAACAGAAAAATATCTGTATATTTTTCTGTTCGTTGTATTTTAATTAATATTATAACACCCGTTGGGCTTACAAGTTAATTTCATGATTTAAGTTCTATAACTACAGTTCCTTTTTCAGTCGGTTCTTTACACTAAGCCACTTTATTAATGTTTTTTTACAATTTTCCCTACAAGGTCACACACAAACAAAAAGGAGAATGAATGAATGAATGAATGAATACACTTTTATTGTACACCAAAGAAACAAAAAGTAGTTACAAAGATTTAAATACAATCAAGAGAGTACAATTTGGTGGCCTTATCGCTACATAGCGATTTCTTCCAGGCAACCAATGGCGTAAAAGGAAAAAACGTAGAAAAGAGGTAGGTGGTGCAATAAATAAGATTTAAAAATTATACAAATATATAAATATAAATAAAATATATATATATATATATAATATAACTAAATTATAGTATATAAATTATAGTATAATAAGTATGAAAATTAAGAAGCGGAATTAAAATTCCGCTTCTTAATTTTCATACTTATTTATAGTATGCAAAATTAAGAAGGGTGATAGCCCAGTGGTTAAGACTTAACCCATTCTTATCGTGGGAGGGGACCCGAACCCTGTAATGGGCCGGTACTGGGTTGATATGAGTGATGATGATATAGAGTAATTAAGAGATAAATTTAAAGATTTCAAAATATTGACAGTGTATATATATAGTCATATTTTTGAAATTGACAGCCGAATGGCGCGGTGAGCAGCGACTCTGCTTTCTGAGTCCAAGACCGTGGGTTCGGTTCACACAACGGGAAAATCTGTATTTTATATTAGATTCATAAAAAATATTCATCGGCTATCTTTGCACCCATATCACAAGCTATGTTTACTTTTGGGCTAGATGGGCGATGGCGATGCGTGTATTGTCGTAGTACATTTATTAAAAAAACCATATATAACCGATGAATAATAGGTCAAGTAAAAGCTATGTATGAAGCAAAATATTATGTCCGCGAACACAATATGTCCGCATGCAAGCCTAAATAACAAAAAACTTACCTTGAAATGTCATTATTAAATAAATGTATGTACTATTATGTTATTTAAAAATCTGATTGCGCACGTGACAATAGTTAATCGCAATACATACTTGGGAGCTTCGATCAATCTTAAACTAGAATAGCTGTCAGACTTCAAAAACTTCAAGTCTCCGAGTTTAAATATTTCCTAGCCACAAATTGTAGGTGCTGGTGCTTAGCGTCAACAAAAACAATAAATTACTGTCTTTCTAATTCTAAGTTGTATCATACAAATCGAAGGTATATTCAATATTTTAAAATATACAGCAGTAAACTAGAACAGTTTCCCTGACTGATTTCAGCCACGGTTCTCAATCTACAAACAGATTTTCCAACTTCATGGGAGATATTATTGTGCACAGGTGCAATCTCTCTACCCTCATTCTAATAGCCCAATAGGAAGACAGATCCGACATGACAAGAACGAAATCACAATCAACACCTTAATGTGCTCTCCGCGGCACGAGGGTCAATCACCGCCAATTTCCAAAATTCTCAGTAAGACCAAGAATTTCTTGATAGATAAACCCAATAATTATTAACTGGCCCTAACTAGGTATTGAACCCAGGAACGCGTGATCTGCAGTCGAACATGCTCACCACTAGACCAACGAGGCAGTTGTTACCCAAACGGTATTAACAAATCCGTATCAGACTGAATATCTAGGTAGTGTTTACATTAAATTATTGTTTAGAGTTCGGAGCGTTTCATAGAAATAGCCCTTTCAATGATAATATTTAGATAAGTCTAGGTAGGTCAGGTATTTATTGCGTATCTAAGTTCAACCTGTGTACCTAGTTCTTAATGATAAGAACACAATATATAGAGATAATAATAAGATAGTTTGTTTTAATATAGACATTCTAAAGCATCCCATTATTATTTAATCTTCAAGGGTCCCAATTCAGATCTCCTCCTGTGGGAAGCCACTGACTTCAAACGTTTTTAAACCATCATATACGCGGATCGTAAATTAGCGCTAATCTCTTATCATTATCAACATCTCAACCGATAAACGTCAACTGCTAAATGAGTATTTTGTAGGGATTTCCAAATAACAATCCCTTATGCAAGGCTCCCTGCGACTCCTTTGATATCGTCTGTATACATTGTGGGAGAAAGAAAGAAAGTACACTTTATTGTACATCAAGAAAAAGTTGATAGTTGTAGAACGTTACTCTGGTGTTTGTCCAAGATAAATAGTATCCTATGCTCATCTCCAGAGGATGTAAACTATATCTTCGCTTAATTTAATGCAGATTTTTGCCCTTGTTATGCTGAATATAGGTAACAAGAGGAAAAAGAATACAGTATCATCCACGTGTTGATTCGTGTTAATCTCTAAGAGGAAAAACAATAAAGAATCATAGTTCACGTGTGATCGTAGATTAGCTCCAATCTCATTTCTTTTATCACTATAAACATCTCGACCGATAAACGTCCATTGCTAATCTAAAGTGGCCTATAGGGATTTCCAAATTCGAATAATTCCAATATCTTGTGCTGCTTGTATCCACGGCTCCCTGCTACGCGTATGATATCGTCTGTTCCCTTTGTTGGAGAAATAAAAAAGTAGTATACTTCGTTGTACAATAAGAAACAGTAGTAGTTGAACTTCTCGTGGAAATACTACTGCCATGCGTATACTGCCGCCTAGCATGATTGCTGCGTTTTGTTGTGAGGGGCATAACGACTTGAAGCTTAAAACCTTCGCCTCAGTTTGATGGACATATGGTAGCACTTTATAGGACGTATTCCTTACATGCCTTGCTCTGATTCTAGGCGATAGTTTTCCTCTTACCACCAGAATGCATCTGCATCTGATGCAGGGTCATCTATTTTGGCCGTCAATTATTGCTACATAACAAATTTCACAATGAACCAATAATCGCAGCTATATGGCTTTAAACATAGTATACTATGGGAACGACGCAGTATAAATTTACGTAATTTTCGCGCTTTTTGTTCACCTAAAAAGTCCACAAATATACAAAGTATAAAGCTCATGGAAAGCACTCAGTGATGAAGATCTCTCCTCCCAAAATTGGAAGGGTAAAGGCCGTAGTCCACAACGCTGTATCAACCTATTATATGCTCACCACAGGGCATTTTTCTAAACAATATACATAAGTACTTATAAAATACAAATAAACCACCCAGACACTGGAAAACAATAATGCTCATCACACAAACGTTGTCCAGTTGCGGGAATCGAACCCACGGCCTTGGAATCGGAATCGGATCGCTGCCCACTATGCCAATCGGCCGTCAATATTTAAACCCAAACCCCTAATCGGTTTTTCTGTAATTCGGTAATTCGGTTCGGCCGGTTTAGGCAGAAGAGTGGTAACGAATAGAATAAAATAAATCTCAAATTGCCTGTTTACGAACCCGGGACTTCTCACTTGTTAGACCACAGTGCTCGCCACTGCGTCAGGGAGAACGAAAAAGCATGGATGGGAATTAGACAAAACACTTAAATGTAACCGTGGAAAGGACAAGAATATAAACCAGTTACAAAGTGAATTACTACTACTTTATTAGTACCAATGCACGGAGGCCTTGAACTATGCAGTTGATTGCAAATCTATTCAAAAATATTCATATGAATGTCGAACTTCCGGAATATCGTTAAAATTAGTTCCAAATATTTGTTAATATACCCGGCTGTGTTTGGAACCATCGTAGCTTTAGTTTTAGGTTAACGAATGCGGTTATCATCATCACAACGCAATAAATATATGTATGTATGAACGCTTTATCAGTGCCTGTGATAGGCCTACATAAATAAAGATTTTTTAATTTCAATATGATTTTTGGAATTTTTTGGATGCTTAATACCATTCTACAAACGTAAGCAATTCTTGAATGCAAACATTGCAATTTTATTTGTGTTGCTATATAGAAGAATAGATATAAAATTAGTTCAAAAGAGCTACACGAATAGATTTCAAATATAATATCAAAGTTGAAAACTTAAATTGAGTAAAAGTTAACATCTGTCCCTTTGATGGTTTTCACGGCGATTATTATTATCACTTATTCACATATCAGTGATAAAATCCGGGACTGACTGATTAATTTGAAGGCCGACCTACGCAGTGGGCAGCGACCCTGCTTTCTGAGTCAAAGGCCGTGGGTTCGATTCCCACAACTGGAAAGTGTTGTTGTGATGAACATGAATACTTTTCAGTGTCTGGGTGTTTATCTGTATATTATAATTCGTATTTATCTACCTATTATTTATAAAAATATTCATCAGTCATCTATTATTCAGTACCTACCCATAACACAAGCTATGCTTACTTTGGGGCTAGATGGCGATGTGTGTATTGTCGTAGTATATTTTTTTTTTGCTCTCTGAGAGTAGGCTTTCTGATTATCTTCGGGCTGGTATTGAGTTTTGTTTTTACTGAAAACTCCAGTTATCATGATTGACAAACTAATACCGGCTCACTACAGTGTACGTGTGTCCTTTCAGAATGAGAAAGGTTTAGGCCGTAATCCGCCACGCTGGCCAAATGCGGATTCATAGATTTCACATATCTTTGGGAACATTATTATAACTCTCCGGCAAGCAGGTATCTTCGGGAATTTTCGTTCATCATTAAATCAATATTAAATAATTTAAAGAATGCTCATAACTCCAAACAATTAGAGGTGGGATCGAACTCGGTCCCTCCGAAAGGAGGCCGAAGCTCTAATCGCTAGGCTATCACCACTTTCCGCTTTCGATTTTGGCTCAATTCGGGATTCGAACCCGTTTCCGTACCCGAATTTAGCCCACCAAGCAGTCAACTACCACATATTTTATCAAAGAATTAAAAGTACTTCAACCATGAAATTCGAGGTCAATTGATACTCTTTATTATATTATAAAAAAATACCTAAGTTATTCACTATACAGACACGAATTTATTCGGACTTATATGAATTCATTAGTAGCACAGTTTTTTTGATTTTAGCAGCAAAATGGAACTACTATTTAGATTCAAATCAATATAACGATAATCCCTCAGGGATCGTGTCTGAAGAATAAAAGGAAAAAAACTGAATATGGAGTTCTCTGCTAATTATCGGGTTTTGTATTATGTACCTAAGACGGTGTCCATTTCGGATTCTTAACTTTTTTTGGTGCACTTAAATAAATGATGTATTACACAATAACAGGATCACTTAGTCCCTGCCATTGCAATTGCAGTTGGCACATCTCGTTACTTGGAATTATAAAAATAAAGATAATTTACACGAAACGTAACGTTACCAAAATGCATGTATTGGTAACATACGTATTACCACCGTAGCTTGAGTTTATTTGAAAAACTATAAGAATTTCAACAAATCCGCACTGGGCGGGACAGCGTGGTGGACTACGGACTACTTTAACCCCTTCTCATTGTGTGAGGAGATAATAATAATAATAATAAGTTTATTTCAATTAACAGTTACACAGTAAATTAAAAATAGTACAAAATAAGGCAAACATAAGGTAATGTGTATCATGAAACCCAAATTCGATAATACTGCTATAGTGCAAGACTGAGTCGTAGTTATTATCACCCATCTCTGGAGCGAGAACCATACACTTAAATTAAAGTCTCATCTCTTCAATCTCATCTCATCTTATCTCTAGTGAGATGAATAAAAATAGAATACTGAAAACATTTTGAATTAAATTCAATTGAAAGCATTGATAAATTCAATTTGTTTTTTTTTTTTTCTTTTTCTACATTTCCATTAATACATCCATGAGTTTTTTTTTTTTAATTATAATTAATTGTACTTAAAAAAATAAATATGAGTGTGTGCGTGCGCGTGTGTTTATGTGTATTTGTATGTGAGTGTGTGTGTGGGTAAAGGATCGAAGAAAGGAGAAGATCCGTGCACTGTTGTGAGCCGATAATGGGTTGTTATTATGATGATGATCTTGGGTTTTAAACTTCAGTTTGCTGCCGATTTACTAGCGAGTAAACTTAGTTCAACTGCCCAAGCAGAAAGAAAGAAGTTGGCATCTTCACAGTGTTATGTAGTGTGTAATTTTCTTCGAAATCTGTCTGTGCCTAAACAACACTTTTATTTTACAGCAAAGACTATCAATTATTTATCAACTAACGACACGCGATCTTAACAGTAACTTCGTAATTTATTCATTATATTATTCGGCTACAAGTTAGCCCTTGCAATCTCCCCTGGTCGACGAGGCAGTCTAAGATGTTAGCGGGCTAACCTTTTACCAAATAACTACCATACTCCCTGTATGGTAGTTATTAAACCCTTACCTAACCCTAATCTGTTTCTACACGACATCGTACCGGAATGCTAAATTGCTTAGCGGCACGTCTTTGCCGGTATGGTCGTAACTAGCCACAACCGAAGCCTCCCACTAGATCAGATCAGAGGAAATTCAGTAATCATAAATTCCCAAATTGCTCCTGCTGGGATTCGAACCCGGGGCCTCCAACTTGAAAACATAGTTGTCACCGTTGCGCCAGGGAGTTTGTTAACGTCAAAGTTGAGTAGGCATAATATTCTATTATGACATTAGTCCAAAAGTAATTTCAGAATTACCAATACAAAAAGTAGAAAAAAATTTGTTGAAATCTTCAACATCTAGTTTAGGTATATTATGGTTACCAAATTTCTTACGTGTTTTTTTAACGTAAAACGTTAATGGGGGAAAACAGCGACTATTGCATGTATCGTCGGTATTTCTTGCGAAACCTTCCTTCGTCCTGCCTCTTCTCCTATAAGTCCTATGCCTAGCAGCGTCCTAGTCTGGGTGGCTTCGGCCGTGGCTAGTTATCACCCTCCCGACAAAGAGATGCCGCTAAGCGATTTAGCGCCCCTAAATGATGATGATGATTATGTCGCGTAGAAACATATTAGGGGTATGTGTAACTGTAACTGCCATACTCCCTAGCAGGTTAGCCCGCTACCACCTGAGACTGCATCATCACTTACCACCAAGTGAGATTGCAGTCAAAAGCTAACATGTAGTGTAATAAAAAAAATTAAAAATATCATAATCATAATTTGATAATATATTATTTAATTTTTTACTCTAAAAATCATCTTTAAATCTAATGATAAAATAAAAAACCTTTTATTATCCTTAATATCTTTTTAGTGTTATTATTTTTTTATTTCCAGTAAGCCCCACTGAAATTTTAAATAAAGAAAAGCAACAAGATGCCATCGAAAAAAAAGACGCCGTATCGGCCATCATTGGAGACTTTGGTCGATGGCAGCTGATGATGACGTTAATCATACCATTCTTTGCTTTCCCTTCCACATTTCATTTATATTTGCCAACATTTACGGTAAGACAGTAAACGATGAGTTTTACAGACGTATATAATTTCTTATATCGTGACGACCACGACCGCTCCAAGAGCTAACCGACTGGGAAGAGTATAATTTCTTGACTACTTTTTTATATTTTGATTGCAGACAAAATCAACAGATTTTTGGTGTAGAAGGCCCGCAAATTTGTCTAATCTACCAATAGAATACTGGATCAATTACAGTCAACCACTGGATGCCTGCTCCGTTCGAAAGCTTCCTTCGGGGATAACTGTGGAGAGTATTATGAACTACACAGCTCCAATCTTAGACTCTTTTCAAAAGTGTACAGAATGGGATTTCGATAGAACGGATGTCGGAAACACTATAATATCCGAATGGGACTTGATTTGCGATAATGCTAGTCTCACGACACTAGCGGAAGTAGCATTTCTAATCAGCGTTGGTGTCGGTGGTGTGACCGGTGGATGGTTCTCTGACAAGTAAGTTAATGTTTTAATGACATATAACGAGTATATAAAGGTGCCTTTGAAACCTTCGTAGCTTTAGTTATCATTAGTACATATAGGTACTTACTCGTATATAGACATACATATTGGCCATATCATCGCACGATAATAGAATGTAATTCAAAAGTGCCTCATAATAATAACGTTTAATTCAGTTAAAAATCCATAGCTACAACAATAACAAATATCTTATTTACAAATATTATAAATTCAAATTGGCCAAACCTATAAATAAAGAAAATTAGTACCCTCTTGAACACTTGGTATGTGAGTGTGTACCAACCCAGTGCTCCATAAAGGGATTTTCCCATTTATTGCTTGACATTTTCAAAATATTGTTGGAGCTTCCGCGCCTTCTGCTCATAATTGATGCAGATCTTTTTGACTGAACTAAATCTTACACTTAAATATACTTCTAATAAATCAACTTATAAAATATGTAGAAGTGAACGAAGTAGGCTTTCAGTCTGAATTAAATCTTGAATATCATATTATATATGGTCATAAAACAAAGTTGTTCTTTTTACAGATTCGGTCGCAAAAAAATACTGATGGGTATGATTGCAGTCCAGAGTGTGCTTGGAATTATATGCATTTTTGTGCGTACATTCGTACAATATATTTTAGTGAGACTTGCGATGGGTCTAGTATCAGTTTCAGTGGTATATGCTGCTTTCGTTCTCTCCGTAGAACTGGTAGGCGGTCGTTGGGTAACCATTGCGGGTTCTTTCAATTTCTTTCCATTACCTCTAGCGTACATAATCGTATCGTTGGTATCCATGGTTTTGCCGGACTGGAGAGATATTCAACTAGCTATGACCATACCAGGACCATTTCTACTTCTACTCTGGTAAATTGTTATTTCCACTGTTAAAATATTTTTTTATGATAGTATCAGTTTCTTTAAATGCGGCTTATTAATTTCTTGTTTTTAGGTTCGTCATACCAGAATCACCAAGGTGGTTATTGAGTAGCGGAAAAATTGAAGAAGCTAAAATTATATTAGAAAAGGCAGCAAAGTTCAACAATAGACCTCTTGACGATTTAGATAAAATATTAACGTCATACGCAACGGAAAACAAGAGCGAGAAACCAAATATTTTGATGCTTTTTAAAGGACATCTCTTGAAGAGAACATTTTGCTTATTTATAGCGTGGTTCTCGATGAACATCGCTTATTACGGGCTCGTTTTAAATATTGGTAAATTCAATTTGGGCAATTTGCACATTACGTCAATCGTACTCGCTGCAGTAGAAATACCAGCGATAGCATTATGTATTCCTGTATTATTAAAAACTGGTAGACGGACACCTGTGTTTGCCTCTATGATTATTTGCGGGATCGCGTGTATAACAAGTGAATTGTTTGCTATAACGCTCGACAACGCCTGGATTGTTATATTATGTTTGATGGTGGGGAAGTTTACTATTTCCGGAACAAATGTGATGTTGCCAATATACACGGCGGAGCTATATCCTACTGTAATAAGAAACCTTGGAGTTGGCGCCACTCAGGTTGCGGCGGGATTGGCGCTTATCTGCATTCCTTATTTATGGGAAATGGTTAGCCGCAATTATTATTATGAACATTCATTCTTTCTTTAAGGAATAAGTAAATATCCAGATAATATATTTTCTGCTTACTTAGGCCCCACGATTTCGAACGCCTTAATTCGTGTTGTTATGTACCGATAATACAGTCAATAGATTTTTGCAAATTGGCCTAATACTAGAGAGTTTATCGAAATATGCACTAAAAACAGTTTTACATATGAGAAGATTATATAGATTATACAATAAGTGGGTTTACTACTTTAAATTTTCGAATTACGCCATTCAATCACTAATACCTTAAAATACTCATTTACCGATTTTATTTTATTTTTTCAGAAATTAACTAACTCACTTTAGTTTAAAGATTATTTAAGCAAGTTACGAGTAAATCACATGTGCAAATATACCTAATTAATTATGAAAAATACAAATACATACCTACATGAACCCTGAAAACATTACAACCTTCTTTGGGCATTCTTATAAAAAGCTAGCTTTATCAATAAGGCAACCTAGACTACAACAATAGTCCTAGACTAGGGCACTGTTAGGTATACGAGCGAAAACAAAAAGGTGTGAAATTAATTTTATTCACCGAATTGTGTTTGTTTTTCAGACTGCGCTCAATGCACACTTGCCAATGTCCACATTAGCACTATTGAGTATAGCAGGCGGCGGTATAATTCTCTTGCTACCGGACACCAAATCGGCTGCCGATAAGAAAAGGTAAAGAATAGTATAGTCACATATTCGTATGCAAGTATCGCATATCCGTGTGATCAGAATTTTACTTGTCACCAGCCCTCCTCTTCCGGAGGACCATACCGTGCTCACGACTAACTGAAGCCCTAAGCCATCCTTGTCTTTGGGTCCCTTATCCACTTATATTGGTTTTTGTTTTTTTAAGTATTTATAACAACCAGACAGATTATTATTTACTTAAGAATATTTACGAAAGATGAATAAAAACAAAATTATACTTCTTTTTATTAATTAAAATGCGACTTTTCCGATGCGTGTTTTTAAAAGGCTTTTATGTGCTGGCAAATATTATTTCGGTGTTGTTTACGGACACGTAATGCCCATGCTACCATGGGGACACACTCCAGTAAAGAAAGAGACTATCTAAACCGACTCAGGCAAGACTAGTTTTACATGCCTAAAGTCAAAAGAAAAAAAAGTATGGACGTTTTAACTGACTTTAAAGCATTTTGTGCCTAAGTGTTTTAAACAAAGTCAGAAGCCTTAACAGCCTTTATTGGTATAGCGTGGCGTCTCTAAGCTACTAAACTCTCTATTTTTTTAAAGAGGAGGAATGAGCACGGCAATTGTACAATACAAGCATAGAATGATTTTGGGCGGACATCTTTCTTCTAAGTATTCGACCATCATCTCGTCACTTACTATGCTGATATGAACTAACCTAGAAAGCTAGAAAAAGAGTGTCATAAGTAATTGATAAGTTCTTATTATTTCAGGGATTCGGCAATTGAAGTATGCGATGGTACTTTTAAAAGCACAGACAATACGCCGTGATAGCTTTTGATGCAGTTTACGACGGCAAATACCAGAACCATGTGGCCCAAGAAGATGTACATAATTTTAAGAGATGAAAATCGTAAAGAGAAATACGCCAGTTGTTAACAAATAATAAACGGTTCAAAATCTGAAGAAAAACACATTAACAAATATCTAAAGGGATAATAAGCTAATAGACAGGCTAATCTGTCAGTATCTAAAACGTGCAAGGCGAAAGTTTCAATGTTTGCAGAACTGTGCCATTACTTGACATCAAATATTTTATACCACTTGTCTTGGTACAATGTCATTGGCAGGAAAGGCCAAAATGTTATCCAAAATATCAGACATTTGCAACATATTATAATTCTAAAAAAAAATTAAATTCCAAAATGTTTATTTGCAAATCGAAATTTAATATTTATAAATAACTTTTGTTACCACAAGTAACTTTGCTTTAAGTTAAAATGCAGGCGTTGTGCCTATAAGTAGATCTAGGAAGTAGTCTTCTATCTAAGTCTATATTTGATCGAAGATAATATAATAATATAATATATTAAGATAGTATAAGTAGTGTTAACTTATTAATTAATGTTAATGAATGACGATTAAAATTAATGACGATAAATGCAATTTAAAATAACTACCTCATATTATATTCTCATAAATCGTAATCAGTATCGATCACCGTAATTAATTATTTACAATTTTTTTTTATAGTTATTTAACGATTGTTGCGTGAGCTTGTTAGACAGACAAAGGTATAAAAAATTGACTGAAATTATAATACTCGATGTAATTATGATCAGATTTTTTTATCCTAATAGTTAGGTCTAGTTAGTACAGTGTGAACCTAAGATAAGCGCCTAGTTGCTCTAGTGGTTAACACGTTTAACTACGGATCTGGGATCCTGGGTTCAATTCTCAGGTCGGGTCAATATTTCTGTATAAAAATCTCAGTAGGTATCCGTTGTTTTATAATTGGCGGAATCCACCAACCTGCTTCGAAAAGTACGTTTTGCTGTCGTTTCTGATGATTGTCACTAAGAGGTGATAATAATCGTTAATGCAGGCTTACCCGCAAAGGAAATGCATGGTCCTAGGAAACGAAGTAGTTTTTTTGGTGTTTTCATTCGATCTTAATAATGTTAACAAAATGTAATGTAAATCCTGGAAGAAATTTATTATCTTCTGTGAGGCAATAATACAAGCAGTTGGCAATTGGCAAATGGCAGCACTGCTTAATGGCTACCAACACTTGTGAATAAGTAGAACCTTAACCAGAGTATGTAGCAAGAAAAAAAAAGCACTATGAAATTTTATATATATATATCGACTGGGAATACTTAAAATTGCTAACTCTGTATTTATTTTATTACTCCTATTCATACCAATAGGTACAAATTAAATCCCCTATAATAACAGTTAACATAAAAATTTAAAAAAAAAACTAATTATATTGCACTTTAATTTGAATGAAATGTAATTGTAAATGTAAATAATTTGAATTTAATTAATCATTTTACATTATCAACATATAGTATATATAACATTTGACGGAGCACTCAGGGCTACTGAAGACAAAGCCACTCACGCATAAGTAGTAAGTAGAAGGTGAAGTTAAAAGGCAGTAAAAAAAAAACAGAGTAGCATAACCATATCACTACAACAAAACTGACCATTATTTAAATAAGTAGCGAAAAACTTAAGAGTAATGCTTTTGTTCTTGAAAAAACCGGCCAAGTGCGAACTAGATTGAAGTATTGAGGTATCCGGGAGGTAATTTATGTATAATGAATAGTTTCGTTCTTCTTTCTCTTCGCCCGCTGTACACGCTAATTCAGGCATTCAAGCTCGTTCCAGAAGTCTACCAGGCCGCCGGTTGCTGAGGACTGCCAGAAACGTGGCTGAGAAACGAGGATCAGAGCACGGCTAGCGTAGGCAGGAGGTAAAAGTTATGTTCCCCGATAATATTCCCTGATACGTGTCCACCAGCCAAAACCACGGAAACAGGGAATAGGAGAAGTTTACGCCCCTTAGTTTAGTTTGTATAAACACACGTATGTTATTTGGATTTATACCACACGTGCGCCCATGCTCAGTGAGTTGAAAAAACTGTTGGAGATGAATAAATTTTGGCCTTTCTCTAACTTAACTCTATCCAGGCGTAGTACTATTATAATCATAAATAAATAAATAAATAAATAAATAAATATACTACGACAGTACACACATCGCCATCTAGCACCAAAGTAAGCGTAGCTTGTGTTATGGATACTAAGATACATGCTGTTGAATATTTTTATAAATATAATACACATAAATACTTATAATATACAGAGTCATGCGTAAGTTCAAGCTTTTATTTATTATGTTATTATTTGGTTATTAGACTTTGTAATATTTACGTGAGGCTCTATATATTTTTTTTATGATAAACAAAAATAAAAAAAATTAAGTCTTAAACTGTTAGAGAAACCTTTTTTATAGGGTACACATATTTTTACCCCTCTGGATACACAGGTTTACCCACCTAAATAAACGAACCATCGCTCCCGAATACTACAAAATACGTCATTGATGACCCTGGCGCAGTAGTACGCACTATGGTCTTATGAGTACGAGGTCCAGGATTTGATCCCTGGCAAGACCTTAAGGAATTTATATTTTCTGAATTTTCAACGGTCTTGTCTGGTAGGCTTTACTACAATAACGTACCGCCAATCGATTTAGCGTTACAGGATGACATACCGAGGAAATCGTAGGGCGTATGAGTTAAAGGTGTCATCTCTTCTATAATAAGCCTACCATAATACCGACCATATAACTAACACAGACTGACAATGTCGGAGGAAAAGAGGATTGAACACAAAAAAAACAGGTTATCTTAGATTACAAAAAAGAACGGAACTTGAAAAGATCAATTTCGTTCAATTTAGTCTTTCTTTTCTTTTTTTTCATAGTAATAATTGACGGACTAGCATCGCTTATAAACAGATCGACACTTAGCTTGGTATGAAAGGCCGTCCCGCCCTGTGTTCGTCAATCTGAAGTGTTGGTGCTAAATTAAGTCTCATGTACCTGTTATTACACCGGTGATCACGTCCTCCAGACCAGAACAAAGCAATGCGACAATGCTTCTTAAGCAGAAGTAAGATGGCGGTAGTACTGGCCCTGACGAGTTCTGTCACAAAAAGAACCCCAAAAAGAGCCTATTAGATTCAAAGATCCAGGTCACGGTTGGCTCATTAGCACAGGTCTCGAACGCTAATTATACGGGACAATGACATCGTCTAGGGCACATCGTGGCAGGCGCGTTCTCAACAGAAGCAACATTACATTATGTCGGTAACGGTGACGCGACGGCGTCACTGCAGACGTGACTCGGGCACTGATGTGTGATAACCACGGCTATGATGGTCAAGTCTGAAATAACCATATGCGTGTGATGCAAACAGAGCAGATTTTTTCATCGTTATAACCGTACTCAAAAGTTACCTAAGTAAGTTTTTTCGAATAAATAGAAATATGTAATTATTATAATAAAGCTTAATGGCTAACACATACCTTACAAGAACAAGGGCTTGTGTTTTTCCTCAGGTGAAGTATAATAGGCTTTTTTCCCTCTCTGCGATTAGTAGACTCTGGGGTTTTTAGACTTTATGATATTGAGCTATAAGCTACTAGTATACTCTTTGGCAATGGTTATATGTACCTACTAGTAATCAAATAATAGTACCAATATCCACCTTGCAGTTCCATCACAAGCACAACATATCACTAACGCAAACTGTGTTTTAGTTAAGG
Organism: Pararge aegeria; assembly: GCF_905163445.1. Taxonomy (NCBI): domain Eukaryota; kingdom Metazoa; phylum Arthropoda; class Insecta; order Lepidoptera; family Nymphalidae; genus Pararge; species Pararge aegeria. Next base: position 7,223,128 of record NC_053194.1, read on the forward strand.
TATCGTAGGATTACTATGTTCTTAGATGCCTCAAGAAAAACAGAAGGGAAGATAATATTAAAAAAATCAGCCACTGTATTGATTAAAGATATTATATATTATTTTTTTCTACCCGTTACCAGTTAAGCCCATGCTTATAATGATGATGGTAATGGTACCAGCCCACACTGTGGCATGGGTCTCCTCTTAGGCATGCAAGTTTTCTCACGAAGTTTTTCTTTACCCTCATCCCACAATATAATTTACAGCTGTATTCTTCTTCTCTTTCAACCTCTTACAGCCCAGGTCACCGATGGTAGGTACTTCATAAAAAAGTAAGAATTAATAATTCCTTTTCTGATGACAGTTTAAACACTAAAGAAGAATCATCATTATCAAGCCCACTTAGCAACCCACTTCAGGGCCACTTCAGGGCACCGATCTCCTCCTCTCAGAATCAGAAGGGTTTAGGCCAAGTGCGGATTCGTAGACTTCACTTTCTTTTGTGAACATTATGGACAACTTATAAAACATATATTAAAAAGAATAAAAGTGATAGATGAATTTTCAAAATTTGCTCCACATTTAGCTCCAGTAATGCCGCTTCGCTGAAGAGACTGTCAAAAGGTGAGTATCGTGGTCAAGTACGAGCACCGGCCGTTAACCTGCGACTCCTGACATAAATGCATTAAGCAGCAATATTCAAGCACTACGAATATGACCCCGAAACATGTGGCATTGTTACAAATAGAGTGTGCTTCGTGTCGAATCAGAAACGCGCCATTGAAAAAGGCGATACGGGACAAGTAACGGGGCTCTAGCGCTATGTCTTTGCGAGTTGCCGATAATACTGGGAATAATTGATGGCACGTAACATATCGTAGAAGCCGTAACCACTAAGTTGGCACCGCTTCACTTTCGGGGAACCGAGTTCGATACCCGGCAGGCACCTCTAACTCTTCAGAGTTATGTGCGTTTTTTTAAATTTAATTACTGCATTTTTTTTATATTATTTTTTATTAATTTCCAGGTTCGTACTTTACTTTAAACTTCGAAGTACTGCTAAACGAAAGCTACGAAACTGTAATACAGTTTATTGGCAGTAATTCTCCAGGACTCTTACACATTATGTGCTTAACCTAATTTTATATTTATATAATTGTAACGTTCCTGAGTTTATTCCTAGTATACTAATCCATATAGTTATAGTCACCAAAGTTGAAATTCAGCGCTGTATGCTTTTATGCTTGTGGAATACATAGCATGTAGTCAGTGGCGTGCATAGAGGGTATGCAGATGATATAAAATGATGAAAATCTCCAGTACGAGGCATAAATACTTAAGGGTAGGCTTTTAATAACTCTGACAATGTCTATCCTTAAGTTTTTTATAACTCGGACAGGAGATATTCATCATTTTATATCATCTGCATACCCTCAATGCACGCCACTGCATTGAGGGTATGCATAATGTAGTAAGTATGCTGAAATCCTTTTGTAGACTGCGCCACACTTGACAAACGTTATCTCGTCGCTTCTGTTATTATTGCTGCCGTACGAGAACAGCCGGAGTAGCGTCTAATTGTATTGAGTGGCATAATAAATTAATGTAGATATTTTTCTTTCACTTCTTCTTAAGCCCGCCAGCCGGCAATCAGAATTAAAAAGATACAACACCTCTTATTGTAATCAATGATGCGGCACTAAGATCGAGCACGCTTGTCTAGAAACTGCATATTTACTCGATTTGAAGACCCAAATTAAAGGTATCGGTGAAGAAGGAAACTCTAATTCACTAACTCCTATACGGGAGAAGCTCTGTGGCTCTGTGGCTCTGTGTGGTATGCTGGGGATGATAATGTCCCTAAAAATAAAGTACCGTAACAATACCACATAAGTAGTTTAGTGGGAAAAGGAACAGAAAACATGATAATCATAATAACTGATGGATATCCATTACTGGGCAAGACGTAGAATGTGAGTAGTTCAAAATTACACGGTCTTTTTCGCCTCTATCTAGTGGCTCTCTGAGACTCATTTGATATTACCTGTCCACAATGCTCGGAGAACCTATGGTATATACCCTGGGGTCAAAAGGTGCTGGAAAGGCGAATCCGCACCGAATACAACGCTGGTAGTAAATTATATAAGCTAAACGTTTCGCTCAATTGTCCAAAACACCGCCTTCTGTTAAAATAGCAATAATTAATAGGTGTACTTAAGAGGCCTGCACCCAATATTAGGAAACTAATTACGCTGAAGTGAAGTGATGAGGATGATTAGTAAATTGAGCAATTTTCTTGGAACATAAAGTTTAACAGCCGTTACTAAAGGAATAGACCTCTATCGCTTTACGAATTCCCCTTAAGTAGGTATGAGAAACCTTTTTATTTACCAATTATCTTCAACTATACATTTTTTTTAATAATTTTTCATCAGACAACAGTTCCAAACTATGGTATTTACTATATGGTATTTAACTAGAAGGGATACAGGGTTCTGAACGAGTTTCCACAGCAGATGACCTTCCATCATCTCTGTGCTATCTAGCGCATGCCTTTTTTTTAACGTCAAATTTGACATCTCAAGAAACGACAACTTTTTATCAGGACCATTCCATCCTTCAATGATTATTTTTATTTAATTCGATAGGTATTGCTTTTAGAGTTTTCCAATATAAAGGTTATGGTGTGATGTAGAGATTTTTGGATATTGAGTCAGGAACAGCACTCATTAACAATCATAAGACTATACTTAGATAGTTTTAGACGCGTTGCGCCGCTGTTCCAAATCAAAACGTCAGCTTTTAATTTTGAAATAGATATCCGGAGATGGTTGAAGGAACTGAATAGGCATAGTAGATTCCTCGCAATCGGGAGAATAGTTTAGTTACCAGTATTTTTAACTACAAGTAATTTTTGGTAATCTAATACTTAGATAGCACATTTAAGTCTGATAATATAACACCAAGATTGTTCAAAGTAGCAAATGCCTGAAATCCCTTATTTAAGTAGCAGGTGCCAAACGCTAAGTACCTACGTGTTATTAGAAAAAAGACATCACGCATTCTTCTTTAAGCTATATAATATTTACGTCCTTTGATCAATAATGTACTAGATATGCCATAGTTTCATTAGAAATAACAGAGAAAGTGTCTCAAGAAATAATTGAAAAGGTATAAATAACTCTTTACTTAAAATAAGATATTCTGTCACTTATTGCTCTTTTGATCATTAAAAACATTGAATTATTTACTAGCAAACTAACGAAATTAGGATTCCAAATAATGTCTAAAATCTTATATATCACGGACACTAAAAGCATTTCTAGTATAACATGATCGAAGCCAACCTCATAAAATTTCTAATGAGAAACACCTGAATTACACAACAATAATTGCATTTTCATTCAAATTGCCAAGGCCTTAGGTAAATAAAGTAAACAGTCTTCATCACTCAGGCTTATCGGAAAATCGCCGCGGGTAATGAACTATTATACACAGAACTCTCACTCGTGTTGTGATGCTGCCGATACACTTTCCGGTGCGATGTGATTAGGCTTCAGCTCACGTCTTGGCTACATGTGTCGCTTATGTAAGAGCGCGATTGGACCTAATGCAAAATTGTGCACTGCTTACGATCTTATTCCGATACCGTTTTTGCTTGTTATAAAAATCAAATATGAGACTGATTTTTCTGTACGAAACTCGATAAAGTTGCGCGCTTAGATGAAGTAATGCAGAATGTAAACTTTAATGATTTTATATTGAATTAAAATTTTAAATTCGCTTACGCAAAACGCGTATTTATTAACTGTATTAGTGTAATTGGGAGAAAGTCTCGATCTAATCTAGCCCTAGCAGACAATGCAAAGGTCTGCTTCCGATCATAATTAATTTCATTTTAAATGATTACCTACTCGAATTGGAATCTGACACAGTGGCCAGGCGTTAAATTAAATTTAAACACAAGTTAAATTCTTTGATCATGACAATTAAATTCTTTATTCATGACCATGCCAACATAGAACCTATAATTTCGTCAGTATCACGTAGGAAAGAAAAAGGCTCGAAAGTAGATGAAAAAGACGGTATAGGCTGAGAAATCCAACGGTACTGTAACTTTGCTGTAAATATCCCAACTTTGAGAAATGAAACTGGTATCTAATGCCACTCCTAAAAATTACTACAGATATTTGGAGTTTATTTTCCCGCTTTCGGATCGTGAGCAGTGCACAAGTGTTTTAACACTCCAATTGCATTATCCTGACGCAGACAATGACAGTAACAACAGTGAAAGCACACATTACACCTTATTATAGTTAAAATGTATTTGTAACATGAATTCCATTTTCGAAAGTGGGGCTTAAATTAAACCTAGCATAATTTAATTTCAGTTCGTTTACTTCAATTATTTAACTATGGTTATACTAATCTCACTAGATGGAGTAGACGAGTGATTCCAAGCCACATTGTATTTTGGATTAAAATAACTGGCACTTAAGCTCATAAAATTATAAAAACGAAGGCCACTGAACACGATTTTGATATTTTTGTAATATGTAAGTTGGAACAGAACAGAATTTGCAGACTCACATAACATCTTCCTTTCCCCAAGCGCTGGTATATTCTGTGTATAGAAAAAGGTAAAATCATCTTCACAACACCTAAACATGATCATTATCTTTTTAAGTACTTTGTTGTGACTCTAAAAGGCTATTTCTCACAGTGAGATATACTTAAACTGATTTCGACACAAAAATCTCAGTTATTTAAGTAAATAAATGAGGGTTTTAAGGTACTTTATACTGGACTAAAAGGGAATACAGATATTTTACGTGGAGGAAGTCACGGGTGAATATAAACTAACGTATATAGTTACGATCCACGGCTGTTGCCACACCTGACATATCGCATGCTGTGAGCAATTCGATTGAATTACAAATCGGTATCGAACAATGCCCAACATTGTGACGGGACAAATCGGAGACGTTACGTTCAAACGGGCTTTTATAATCGTGATCAGAAGGGACTGAAATAACAAGTGGATTTATAATACATATAATATACAGGTGAATTTATATAAAGCTGAATCCACAATACGCACTTTGAAACATCTACTAACTAGTGAGTTAGTAGATGTTTCAAAGTAAAATGCATGTATTTAGTTTTCCATACATATATTAAACGAGTCTTGATTTTGGATACCAGTTTTTTTATAATTCGCCTTGGTGCAGGTATTTTTTTTTTATTTGAACACACTAGTTAAAGAAATAAAAGATGAATAGAAATACAAAGACATGAGCAGCAGAATGCAAAAGACGGCCTTATCGCTTAATCCTAAGGTTGCCAGCCTAAGGTAATCCTTAGGCTTTCCTAATGAAAGCGTGAGGAAAACAGGTTCAACAACTGTTTGACTAAGCTTTTGTAATTAATTTTTAAAACAACTTCTCGATAAGGTAAAGATTTTAACCATAAACAGAAGCATTAAAGGTAAGTACGTTTATTGTTTTTGTCCACAATTTGCTGTTTGTATTGCCTCAGTGAACGGGACGATGATATGAAAACAGATCGGCAAATAATACAAAATGTGGAAGTGACGAATTAATTAGTCCGTTTAGCGGTATCTTCGCGTTGAGTACAGCCAAATTAAATGGTAATGCATTTAATTGATACTACATTATGTTCTGTATACGTTGTTAATCGGTTACCTTGCAATAAGGTATGGTGGTCGCGTCTGGTGCAGGGCGAGAGTGGGCGACCTCATATAGCTTGCGCGGGAGGCGTTTCCTTTATTTGTTGATTGTCAGCGACGTGATAGTGTCGTGTTCAGGACATCATGCGGACATTACTGGTGAGTGATAGTGAATATAATATCATTTGATTCATCAGGCCATCTATTGACCTCTTTTATAAAAAAACTCCGTAGGCTTTTCCTTTCTTAATGAAATTAACTCAAAAATAAACATTCCGATGTCGTGTATTAACATATCGACCTTATTAAAGTAATTTCTTTAGGCAACCAAATCATGAGTATTGACTGGGATTAGAAACAAAAAGAGCGATGCGGAAAATTTAAACAATATACATAACTGTAAATAATAATAAGACATTATGTACGTATATAAAATTAATATATAAAAATATTTTGAAAGTTATAGTTCATCAATGTTAAGTATTTTTGTATGTAATGTACATACAATCATATTTATAATATATTCATGATATGAGTCTGAAAATTACCTAAATTAATTTATGTGGCTGCTTTTAAAAAAGATTTTTTTTCATATATTCATAATACCAAATGGATTGTAGATTTAATTGAATTTCGATTAATAATTTATAACATACATGTAACAATTCATTAGTTATAATTACTTACAAAGTCGTATTCGGTTCGCAATAATACGGCCGCAACCAGAACAGTGTAGGTATCGATTTCGCATGGCAGCCTTGAATCTATAACCGACAGGGCGGCAGCAAATCAACTCATAACCTTTTACACAAAAATGTTGCCCTTCTTAATTTCTAAAGCGGAACTAATTGAATGCGAGCAAAATTCAGCATTGAAGCTGTCATATTAACCAGTCAATTACGCAATACACGCAATATGGACAAATGCTTGCTTGCTTGCTAGTTGCGTTACACTGGCCCAATGCTGCCCAAACAGGCTTCAATAGAAGTAGATATAAAGCCGATATCAACACGTTCTGTTTCAACTCGCTAAAACTATACCGTTCACTGCAAAGAGTAAGGATTTTATAATTTACCAGTCGTGCCAGTTTGAAGTTAATAACTATTAATGGAAATCGAAATGTTGCAGCAACTGAATGAACTTGCGAGAACCCTTGGAAAATTACCAATATCACGAATATGAAATTATTTCTTAATAGAAGTTACTTAAAATAATGGTGCCTTCCAATATCACGTAAGATGATACCTAGAAGTGAACGAAGCCAACCATTTTTTAAAGTCTTATATCCTAAAAGCCTAATTTCGCTTTACTTAGAGCGACTTCTATATCCTCTTCAAATCTTGTTGTTCAAAAAAGAAAATTGGTCAAATCAATCATGACTTCGAAAGGGAACGAAACGAACTACTTTTTAAAGCCTAGATATAGATAGAGCAATTTTTATTTCTTCTCGTAATGTTGTGAAGCTATTTTGAGAACTTTATTACCTACTACGTTTAAGTTTTGATGATGGAATACTTTTTAATTGCTGCGATTATGAAGTTACAATCGATGTGATATTTGTAAAGGATTGCACATTACAAATATTATCGTTTGCTTGTCTTCATAAATATTCCTAAAAATTGTAACAAACAAGATTACACGAGAAAAACTTAAAAAATAAAACAACATAATTGCAGTCTTTAAAGGAACGAAAAACAAACCTTCCTAAATATAGGCTATCGAAATGTCAGCTTAATCTTTTATTGTTTCTGCCTCTTAAAAAATAATTTACTTTCAATAAAACGCCACGGCAACTGTTCATGTTAAAAAACAAAATTAATTTGATTAATACCTCATGACATATAGAGCAATGCAATATAAAATAAAATATAAGTAATCAAGTAGTTACATTAACTTGTTACTAACCAACCGAACTTATGCAATTTTTGCGTAAGGTGCGGCATATTTTAGACTTGTTTTCATTAAATTAATAGCTATTGAATACCTTATGTTAAGAAATGGCAAACTTGAACTTCCGATGCATTTCTATTTACTAGCATATTTATATTATACTAGCGGACCCCAGCGCCATCTGTCGGGCTGATTTGTGCATCTAAACCATCCAGGGTGCCACCCAAAAGCATACCAAAAAAATTCACTGAAATCGGTCCAGCCGTTTAGGAGGAGTTCAGTGACATACACACGCACACAAGAAATATATATATAAAGACTAGTTAACCGTGTCTGGTTCGAATACGGTTTTAGTAAAACCGCGAGCAGAAAACATAGCCCATAAAAAGCCCTTTGATTTGTATATATATTCCAAACTCTTATTAAAACAAATCTATTATTATAACGTTTATAACCAAAAAAATTACAAAAATCCAAACATCTAAAATTACACATTTTAAAATTTTAATTTATGATAGGCCTGTCTGCCTCCAAAAGTTATTTCAGTAAACCGTTTACCCAAATAAGTATCGGCGATGAATAGGTATTGAAAAACAAATCTAGGATTTACTAGGGCGCAACCCATCTAGATCATTATAACTTACATGTTTTGTTTTAGAAATTAATGAAAGTGGTTTTGATTTACTCAACCCAAATAAACAGTCTTGCCACCCACCCACACCCAATTGGTGTTGCGTTGTGGTACTTTGCTCTTAAACCTCCTATGAGAGAGGTGGCCTATGCCAAGCAGTGGAGCAGATGACGATCACAAGCAATACTAAAATTAGTAACTTATAGTAAAATTTATTAAGTAAAACAGGATCGAATATATTCTAACGCCACGTAACTCGTACCTACTTCAACTGTAGCGGAACCAAGACCCTTATAGGTATACCTTGATGATTACATACCGTTTGAGTAAATAACAGATAATATGTAACTTTGTCTACTTACTGGGTCAAATGTAGATATATATATTTACCTTGAGGCTCAAGTAACAAAGGACTCCTAAGAGTAGTATGTAGTGATATCAATTAACTTAGTAATATTATGATTAGTAACTGCCTACATAATGTGATATCTTATGTCAAGGGCTTCTGGGACTTCTACAGTTTGGTCTATGAACAATATAACTCGCTTGGATATCAGGCGATATCCGCCTTAATGCCTAATAGTACCATTAAATCAGAGCACATTTTGTTGCGACAGTTCTTCGTTAATGCTTGCACTTCTGTGGTTTAGTTTCTATAAATATAGCCTGCTTGGATATTAGGAAACTGTTAAATATCTGTTCCATCAGATTAGTTTGTATTTTGAGATATTGCGTCATTGCTGTTAGGACTTCTAAATAGTTCAATTATCTTCCATCAACAAGGATCTACGTATTTAGATACAAGAAAATTGGTAAAATACCTTAGTTTTTTTAAACTAGAACAACTTATTTCGCAATGTTTAGTCACTTATACTAGAACATGGAGTTGTGAGTGTGTGCGTATCGTATCATCTATCAACAAAATAATCGTTTTACATATAAATAGAAAACTGCTGCTGAAATACCTAGGAGATCTTTTTGATTATGCTTTCTACAGTAGCGTGCCTTTCAACCCTTCCATTGTGCACACACAATAACGACACAGAAAACACTTTTGATAAATTAGCATTTTATTTCGACAATATTAATATTTTACTTGTTTAATGGAGAAATTTAAAAAAAAGCGTCTCTTCAATTTTTTTTTTCTGTTAGCAACGCTATATTTAGTTCAGCGGTATTATGGGTCAAATATACTATAGCATACTCAAGCAGGTTAGCCCGTTACTATCTTAGACTGCACCACTGCATTACCACCAGGTGTTTAAAGATGAGTAACAAAACTCCGAGGCCTTCTACTAAAAACCACAGCTCTAATCGATGCGCCAAGCATCAATAGCGTCCGCGATCAGAAACTACGAGTTTATAATGAAACAACGTATTCTCAATAGAAATGCATATTACATTTACTCGTATGTACTGACCATGGTTAATGTATCGCGTCAAATGCATGCAAGCGTCTTTAACCTTAACCTTATATTTCCCATAAGGATATACTAGTTTATAGCGAAGTTTCTTTCCACCTTAAAAGGGTAAATTATGTTCCACTTATATAACTCGAAGAGAGTTTAAGGATTTTCTTTTAAGTCTGTCCAACTTAGTCGTTAAAAAGGTAGGTCTTTTTAGCCACTTCGAAAAGAAAGAAGTTCTTAAGTAGGTTTGTTTCGTGGATGTTTACGCATTATTTATATATAACTAAGTTCTTTTCTGTCAAGTTCTACGTCCTCGTTCCTTACAGTTTTTTACAAATCTCGTGGGAACCGTCAGTTTTCCTTTGGTAAAAATATCTATGTTTCTCTTCGTACTTTCGTCTAACTCTATACTAAAAATCAAGTTTATTGATGGCGTGAAGGAAGGACAAATAAACAAATGCACTTTCGCATTTATAATATTGTTAGGATTTTTTTAAGTTATTTAATTATTGTTGTTGACTGTTACTTTTTAAGTTATTTGTTTATTGTTGTTTACCTTCAGGATGATTATATAGTAGATCTTTATTAAATTTATGATTTAACACAGAACTCTACAGGGTATAAACGGATGTTCTCTGAAGAGTCCCTTCTAAATCAATCGGATGGTAATCAGAGCAAAAGTTACATAGCACCAACAAAATAATATGCACAACGTAAGAAAATTAGTCAATTGCTACAGTTACGAACAAAAGACATCAACGGGCGCCAACACATATATATTTTCAATCTTTCTGGTGTGCACCCGGAACTTTGCGAGGTATTATTGAAAAGGTCTTGTACATACATTTCAAAGTATATTACTTTAAGTCTGAATGTATGAATAATGATTTTTATCCTACCGTGTTTGTACACATAAAAATCATTATTCATTTAAAAAATGGCCAGCCAGAATCTCGTTTGTAATTTTTGGGTTAATGTTTGAGTTAGAAACTGCTTTTATAATGCCCAGAATAGACCACGCCTGTATTATCAACCCCTTATTTAGCTATGAATAAGTTATCAAGTTAGGTATTAATCATAGCTAGACCCATACTTGAGAAACTTTTCTTAGCTCTGTCGGTTTATTTACACGGTCCTTAATAACGTAGCTATTTGTTTTCTAACCAAAGAGGAGTTAATCAGATAATTACGTTTTAACAACTGCCAGACATACTTTTATGTATTATAGAATATAAAACAACTAACATTCATATGTTTCATGACACATTTAAATAATGATTATTGCTCGAAGTGTAAGAGCACTAAGGCTTAACAATATTAGAATAATTAGAGGTCATTTTTTTCGGAACATGTGCAGTTGATATTGACAAAGACCTCATGCGTAGAACCTTAACATAATTATTTAATAGTCTCGACTTTCGACGATTTAAATTCAGCCTCTGTAGCCGGACTTACTATTTTATATACTCGTACCTAATGAATGCAATAGACAACAGATAACAATCTCTTGCCTTTTTTATGTTTGTTCACCGATTTCCCTGTCAATTATGGGCCGATATGTGCAAATTATATTTAAATACTTGTCAAGGATTTTTCTCGAAGTTGTTTTGTCACTTTTTCAGTGTCTGATGGATCCCATACAAATACAGAGATCCTAAATTTATATAGCCATATGCCTTGTGCCTACTGTGTTTTTGAGAGGAGGCTTTTGATGAATTTTTCGATGTTTTTAAGTTTATTGTATTTTAAATCAAAGGGAAAAGAAATATTTCACTGTTCCTTAAACCTACAAGATTGATATAACGTAGCCTTATCAGTTATAATACAAAAGAATATGTTTAAGACAATTTTACACATATTAAAGATTTAGCCATAAGTGTTCGGCAAATTGCAAAATTACATTGACTGATTTCTACACGTTTTTATTTTAATTAACGAAATAGCTATATCTATGCCTCAACGACGTGTTATAAAGCATAACCCGGAAATCGAGATAAATACTCTATACATGAATGCTAAAAATACCCAATGAAGGCGAAAAGACTACTTCTTTACAGATACCTTAATATATTCGTATTATTCTTTTGAATGTAGTTTTGTTACAAATACGGTAAAGTACTTGACAATACCTACTTGTGTACAATTTAAAAAGATAAGATCATATCTCTCGATAAAGTTTTATTTTTCTTAACTTTCTAATCTATACTTGCCTAAATAGATACACTACGAATTGCGTAATCAGTGCAAGTCAGTTTCATATTTTAATTTAAACTATTTTACCGATTATATTCGGAAACATGATCAGGCTTTTTCGCATGAAAGTTGTCAATTGCCCTTTACTTGATATTACATAAAAATGGTATAATGTTCGACTTCAATGAATATCCGATAGTAAGAAACGTGCTTATGTAAATATCGCATGTTATAAGTACATAATATGTATCACTTCTTACACCATTGAGTCTAAAATTACCGTTTTTATACACATATTACAATGTTTATTAAATGGTCCTGCGCATAACAAGTCTACGATTAGTAAAGATCGTCAGCGACACGACATCGTACGCGATTGTTTCGGTTTTTCACAAATTCCACCTGAACCCTTCACTTTCCGGGAATGAAATCTACAGGATGATTTCAATGAACAGGTAACAAAAACTTTCTTTTCTAATCCTGTGGGTACGTTTACAGGAAATTTTTGTACCTTGTTCTATCTGTTCCTAAGAATCATTATAGTCAAACAATGATCGTTTACTTAGATAGGTAACCAACTTCTTTTTTTTTTTTTTCTTTTTTTTTATTTGGTGTACAATAAAGTGGATTTCATTCATTCATTCAACTTTAAAATTAATCCTTGTTACCTGTTCCAAAATTGGTAAGCATATAATTTTACTAAAAGCATGTTATCAATAACAATGCTTTTAGTAAAACGAATACGAATTTTGAAAAATTCGTGATATGTTTGCGATAACAATTCATCAATGCCCTAATAATATCTATTCAAATGAATAAAACCGTTTTTGTCAGTGCTTTCGAAATAAATGATTTTTCATACCCTAAACACATCGGCCACCAGAACTTAAAAATAGTGTTTATGGAACCTTTTTTAAAAAAAAGTACTCTTGAAAATAACCCATACCCCAAATTTGGAAGATAAGGAGACCTTTCTGAATGACTAAAGTATAAACTATATCATATCGGATATTTCAATAAGTAACTAAACAAAACATGGTTGTGTAATTGTAGCAGATTACTTAGCCTACCGACTATTACATTAACTAAAATTAACATTGACATTATCTTCATTACAGAACAAATAAAAATCTTATTTTTCTAATTATCTTACGCTAAGTCTAAATACTGTACTACTCGTATTTGATGAAATAATGCAAACTTGTTTGTATTTGTAAAACGCGAACGTAAGAATTACAACCCACCGTTTAAAAATTAGAAAATATTGCATTGTATGTTAATTTATATGACATAAGTAAGCGAGAGATAAATTCAGTTGCGCCTAAGAATTCCTTATGCATGAGTGAGCCTGTATTAGCTGTATACAGGCCAATAATGATTTCATAGTCATCCAATTTTAAACCAACAACACGGGGTTATATATACAACTATAGGTATAGCTTTAGCAGTATATTTGTTGTAATTTGCTTCATCTCTCCCCATTCATTTTCCAAAATACACATGAGATTTTGCAATATGAACCCACTGAAAAATTGCAGGTCGACTACAGTTGTCATACGCCGAGTCTGTATGACAGTCCAGATGCTATATTATACTGAAACTGTGTGTATTTGAATTGCAAGCAAGCAGCAATTTGCTTGCAATTCAAATACAGTTCGACTGTATTCTCTTGTACTCCTGAAGAGCCCTATGTCAATGTACTTATTTGTATGTATTGACATGAGGAAGCGGAGATAACCCAATGGGTCGGTCTTCTACTCCACTTTTGGGGATCTGAGTTCAAATCCCAACACGCAAGTAACGTGCGTTTTTAAAGTAATTATAATAATATCACTTGCTTCAACGGTGAAGGAAAACATCGTGAGGAAATGCATGCAATGCATATTTTCAGACTAATAGACCGTGGCGGAAATCCTGGATGGATCAAGGCGCGGGTAACTGTTCTAAATAAATAAGGATTGTCTTTACCTTCGACTTACTCACGTACTTGCAATGGTATTACTTAATTGAAGCATTCAGCCATAGGAAATGTAGCGACCGCCTCATGGTCTAAAATATGTTAGGCATTTTATTTCTTGTTTATCTGTGAGTTACGAAATTCACGAAGCCAGCACGACCCGACCGTGACAAAGACTTTAATACGCTAGTGCGCTACTTCAGTACAAAACCCTCATCCTACGTTGTGGGGTTGGCCAATTTGCTAACTCCGGACTGGTAATGAAAATTTCTAGATAGAAAAACTCCAGACCTACCAATTATTTGCTAAACCTGGGATTCGAACCTAGTACTTCGTGATCCGCAGTCGAACATTCAGAACACAAGACCAAAGACCCAACAAATAAAATACAATGAATGACTTTGTTTTTAACTATCGTGAATAAAATCAATAATTTTGATAAATACTAGCTACGACTACTATACTATATAAATCACTAGCAGCTATAATAATAAAGCTAAAATCTAAAACACTTAAGTTTCCATGACAAAGTCGTTTTGAAAATATTGTTCAGCTTATAGCCTTCCTGAGTCCAATTGCTGCGTAAATTATTAACATAAAGCACGAGAACGTTGTTACCTTGACTGGCGGAAGAATGGGTGGCCCGGGCGTCCTTACTACTTTCAGATCGAGGCTTCGAGTCTCACCTCACCTCTTTCTGTCGCTAAAGAATTTGAACTAAGTGTCTTTATAGATATAAAATTCATAACAGCGTACTTATATAAATTCTTTATGGACACGTAAATAAGTGTGAAGTTTTTTGCAGTATCAGAAAATGCTGGCAATGTTTACTCAAATTAATCCAAGAACATCAATTTAGTCAACTAATTAACTAATAAGATGGAAAATTAAGCTTATCATCAAATTATCTAATAATCATTAATTATATATTTTCCTATGAAAACGGGTCGGATTAATTATATACAATTACTAGAAACTATTTTTTGTGTTACGCAGTGCGTAACAAGAACGCAAAATTAAAGTTGCCTACATTAAAAGAGTATCTTTAAAAGCCATTTAGGGATAATTCCTACTAACTTATAAATGCTAAAGGATGTATCCTTCAATTACGATGTAACGTTATTGGCAAGTGAGAGAGAGACATATGCTTTTTAGTCCTGAAAAATGCAGTTCCTATGGGATAGAGCTATGAGCAATATAGGTATACTGTTACAACTTTAGCACGCTTTAATGTGCTTGAGCTTTTACATTCATGGGGAAATAGGCATAGATGCAATATCTGTAAATAATTTATTAACTAGAATCTAATCGTTTGCTTAAAAACTCCTCATTATTCTTATGTTACAAAATGGTAAAAAGTTCAGGATGAAGCCAACACTTGGACACTCGTTCTAGGGAGGCCTGTATAATGAGTGCCGTACGTTTAACACTAACATTATATACACAGCAAAAAACATAACAACACATTTCGTGTGTCGCAAAACCCCCTTTAATTTTCAACTTTTTTTTCTTTTTTTATTTGTTGCAATAAGAAAAGTGCATTCTGCGAAAACAATCACTCTCTACCTACTAAAAGTTCATGAGATAGAGAAATGGAACATTTAACATTCCTAAGATTTATTTACGAAAGTCTACTAATTAACTTGTCCAATGACCTGCTTTGATTAGGTAATTAATTAATTAGCTTTATTTAATACATTACTAAACAATTTCCAAACGAATGTAGGTAAGCTTAATAATTGCATACTTTCATACTACTATAATATTATGAACGGAAAAGTATGTCTGTTTGCTACCTATGTTCTGCTCAACCAAAGTACTGATCTAAATGAAATTTTTCACAGATATAGCTTGAATCCTTAAGAGGAATATAGGAATGGATATATTTAATCCCAGAAAATCACCTGGGGTTCTATCACGCGGGTATAAAGAAAATAAACTGTGTAAACAATGAAGGATCAGACAAAAACTTAAAAAGTACTTACCTAGTTATCTAGAGCTAAAATAAAACAAAACAAGTCGAGCAAGTCGGTATCGTTAAGTGCAGCAACGTTCGTGAGCTAGGCAAGGCCCATTACTCTCGAAAGTACGTTGCTATAATATCTATTAATTGCGTAGTATGCATTCCATTCAATAAATTAATTCTTGTTGTGTGTCACATTCTTGCGTACTAACGTAGTGTTCATATATTATTTAAAATGTTGAAAGTATGTTCATAATAAACATTAGGTATGTGCTATTAAATAGTGCATTTTTTAAGTTAATTTAATTAAAAATTATATATCTGCTTGCTTTTTAAGTAATTAAAATATCACTTGCGGTGAAGGAAGCCATCGTGAGGAAAACTGTATACCTGAGAATTCCCAATAATGTTCTTAAAGGTGTGTAGAGTCCACCAATCCGCAATTGGCCAGCGTGGTGGACTACGGCCTTAACCCCGTCTCATTGTGGGAGGGGACCCGTGCCCTATAGTGGCCCGTTAATGGGATGATATGATGATAATATATATGCTTAGATACTGCTTTCATACTCCTTTATGTTATTTGAATAAAATAATATAGTTTAACAGGCAGGCAATACTTTTGGTAGTATTAGACATAGCTTTTGTGACAGAGCTCCTCTAGCGCGATACTCATTTATGCAGCCACTGCTGTGTTCCTGCTCTGAAGGGCGTGGTTGCCGGTGAAATTACAGACACATTAGGCTTAACACTTACGTCTCAGCAATCAGGCTGATGAACACAGATAAACTATTGATCAATCAACCTATCAAAAATCAATAATTAAAAAGTACGTTGCGTCGTTGTGGTCAATGCTCTGTATTGCAGTACCATTTATAACATGCCCTGCGAATTGTTGCTCAGTTTACGGCGATGATTTGTTACTATGATGTGGGCCATCCGCTCGGTCAATTATTATTTATTACTTTTAGATACGACAAATTTAAAACTCAGAAACTATTCAAGGCTCTTATCTTCTGGTGCACTAAGCTAAACGACCCATTCCTTGTTTCATCAGTGCGAGATTGAGTAGTACATTCGTTCTAATGTTCAGAATAAATGACCATAAAAATATACCTACATAATTATATGTATATAATATAAGTAAAAATCAAGCTCTACATAAAAATTACTTATTTATCGCATTAGGTTACGCCTGTAAAATAGATTAAAGTATTGCAAATAAATGCGTAACAATGTGTCTCTTGTATTTCAGATATGTATGCTGTGTGCAGCCACAGCTTATGCTCAATTTGATTCGCCTTCGCCACCAAGAATCCAAATAAACGGTGCTGTCTTAGCTGGAGGAAGACAAGGGGGCCTTCGACAAGGAAGGCTACAAGCTGCACCAGCTCCGGTCGGTGTTGCTAGAATAAGGAGGCCGGGGCTTGCCAGGCCATCATTTAAATCTGTAGACGCAGCGCCGCGCCCAAATCTCCAATTCCTTGATGAGATATCCAAACCTGTTACCGAAGAACCTGAAGACGATATTGACATCAACACACCAACTCCTTACATACCTAATATATTCTCAACTCAAGAACCACAAAACGACTATTATGATATTACAACCACGTCGCAACCGAAACCACCTGCAATCTTTAACTCATCTCCGTTCCAACAAACGACGCCTACAGCCCCAAAACCAGAGCCAGTAAGACCAACCCAATATCGGCCACTCGCACCTCAATCCTTCAGCCCTGTGAGAAACGAACCGCAACAGAGACCCCAACCAGCCAGGCTGCAACCCCTTTCAAGCAGACCACAACGCCCTGCATTCAGGCCCGAGCCGAAACCTTTCGTGGACGAAGACGATGAATACATTCAACCCGTAAGGCAAGTAACCCGTCAACAAGCACCGGCAAAGAGCCATCCTCAGCAAAAATATACTCCAACTAACTCTAGAGATAAGAAGCCAGTCTCTCAAATCCTTCGCAAATACAGGGACGAGAACGAAGATGGAAGTATTACGTGGGGATTCGAAAACGACGATGGAACTTTCAAGGAAGAAACTATTGGTGTGGACTGCATAACTCGCGGAAGTTACGGTTATGTCGATCCCGATGGCGTGAAGCGTGAATACAATTACGAAACTGGAATTGCCTGCGATAAGGCTAAAGAAGAAAAGGAGCAAAAGGGTTTTGTTGACTACCAAGAAAATAAAGCAGTTTTACCTAATGGAATAACAATAGATCTCAATGCAATGGGTAAAAAGTCTAAGAGGCCATTCAGATCAGCGGGTAATCTGTAGAAATTAAGTGCATATAATATATATTTATTTTAGGAGCTCTAATTTTAAGACATTAGTTTGTCTCGTTATTTGATTTAGAACCAGTTTGTTCAAACTAGATTCTAGACCAGCCTGAACTGACAAATTAAATGATAAAAACTTATTAAGTACTGTTTTTTATTTTAACTTATAATTTCAAAAAAAATCGTTAACACAACCGTTCTGTAAAGGAGAATAATCTATGTTATTTATAATAAATAACTTAAATGGAAAGTTTTGTAGTTTTGAATAACTGAGGAACTACCAGTCATGACTAAAAATATGTGTGCAATGTACTAGTAGCTGAATTAATTTCTTTAGGAATGTTGAAGGCTATCTTGTAACAACAATACGTCATAGTCGTAGAATAGTGACGGATCTGATATTTGTTAAACTTTACAGGGCAGCCATTTTAAGTTTTTTTGTTGGTTTTTTTGACATAACTTTTTTAATTCTAAATCTGTAATTATGAAAATTGGAATACAAGCAAAAAATAGGAATTGTTTTAGAATAGAATAAAAATAACAACTTATAATTATTTAGTTTTCCAGAAAAATCACATGCTTCATTTTACTATGGACTTAACAAAGTCACATAGTATTATCCGATATTGTTCGTCGTAAAGTTACTGTTCAAAGAATGATGGATGTTACTTTCCGATAATGTTCTATCAACTTACTGAGTAATATTTTGGCGGATATGTTATCTGTCATATTCTATTTTGACCAGGTGGACTGTTATTAAATAGGTAAGTTGATACGATATCAACTTACCTATTTAATAACAGGTTGGGGTAGGAAGAGTATCTTAAATAAAGCATACAATTTTGGTTGTACTATTTTTAATCGGTATAATAAACAAAAAATACTTATCAGAAAACTTAAACAATAATCATTTCTTTGCTTAGCTTATGAAAATCATTATCTTACTATTAAAATAAGTAACGGCATTTATTGTACTGAAAATATCCTAAAATAATCTTATCAGAGATCAAAATAGTTGTTACTATTTTAAGCAAACAATGTATTGTTTAATATTAATAAAATTAGTAATCAAATGGTAACAATAATCTATTGCACAATTATCTAGTCCGATTTCTTGTTATTATCACAAACATTACGTCCATGAGTTAAATTTCTCAAAAAGTTGTGGTATTTGGTAGGTATTATTGAGGAATCGCAAAGACTAATAAGATCCTTATATTTTTCATTACTGATTGGAATTGGACGCACATAGGCTTTGTGTAAGGTTGGAGTATTGTAATTTCTAGTCTCCTTTCGAAGTACTAGTGTCATCATCAGATAAAGCATATTTACCGTATTATATTGCTCTGAGTCCAAATTGTGCTTCTTTTATGCCAAATAACTTTTTTATGAGCAGTACTTTTAAACAAGTTCTTTTTTTTTTAGCTGATCTTTAAAATTAAACACTAACGACTGATTTACATCGATAACTTCAGAAGAATCACCTTAGCCCAACGTACAAGTAACTTCCATTCATCTGGTGAATAAATTGTTTTATGATCAGCAGCCCTTTCTATTACACTGTGGATAGAATCCCCTCGTATTGGGTGTGTCCTTTTTCAAGGAATCTATGTGTTATATTTATATCATGTTCTTTAGCTACATGAGCATTCATAATAAATACTATGCGATTTCGATTCTGGCCAGCGCAATTGTCTGTCCAGAATCGAAACTCTTTTACACCCTTCGATGCGAACTTCTTTATGAAATCTTGCTTCCATCATTTTTAACCCAATCTGTCCGAACTATCCTTTCACTAATCGAATATATACTTAAAAACATGATTTAGCAAACCTCTATTATTGATGAGCCCTTTGGCAAAAAATATTTGTAAGTGAATTGACGGTTATGCTTTAAATCTCATTGAAGACCTCCATTCTCTTTTCTTCTTCTGTTTTGTAGTATAATTCGTAACAAGCAACCATTGTTTCTCACGATCACCTAATTACCAAATATTTTCAAACGCATCCTATCTTTTTTCGAAAGTCAACATAGTGTAGTGGCCTTGCACGTGTAGACATTTATGTCATTTATGTCTACACGTGCAAGGCCTACCTGTGGCTTTTGCTGGAACAACAACGCGAGGAGTATTCTTTTCCTGAATTAGTTAAACACTTTCTCTTAACTTCTTTCCAATAATTGTAATTTCGGACACGTTTTTTACCTGTACATCGAATAAAAGGCGCTGAAGGCACAGTCGCTATAGTCACACTCGTGAGTGGAACAAAAAATACCGTTACATACTTCACAATGGGTTTTTGCTGGTGATGGCATAGGTGTATGTCTATCGTTGTCAACAGCTGGGGTAATCGGTTGTGGGAAAGGTAACAGATCTGATATTAAGGTAGAGGTATTTAGAGGGGTTAAAAATAAGCTGATATATGAAAAGGACACGACATCGTGCTGATTTTCTGACGGGAGTAAATATGGTGACGATGCATTTTGATACACGGCCACGAAGGGATCTTCTCTAAAAACACAAGAATATGATGGTATGGATGGTGATGGTATGGATGGATTCTTATTATTTTCATCTGTTGATTTTATTATTTCGCCTGTTCCGTGTAAGTCGTCTGAAAAGACGTCCTCATAAATGTCATTCATTTTTTATAATATTTTGCGTGCTCCTGGGGGTAGTGGCGAATGACATTCTGAAAAGATATCAGTATGTATAAAAAATTTAGGTTGATATTAATTAATATCTGCAGGTCAACGTTTACTTCGTTGACTTTAAACAGTATAACCGATTCACACTAAAAAGGATCTAAAGAATGAAAATAATGAAATTTTCTTTATTTTTTTTAAACAGGTTAATTATAACTAAGATCAGATTATTCATATATATAAAAAATTATTAAATATATACAAATAATCATAGTTTTTCAATAGAAAAAAGGCGGAAGTGAATTTGGTACTAAGAATAAAGTGGGATGGTCAGATACGACCGTTAGATAAAAAAGCGTGTCCACAGAATATATTCGGTTGTAATCACGCGTCACTATCACGCCCATAGAAAAATGTAGTATAGTTACATGCAACTTAAAAATTAAAATTATTAAATATAACATAAACTCAACAGAATATTGTATTTTTATCAGGTAGCAAATATTATTTTTATGCAAATTTAAATTTAAATTGATTTATAGTTTTCCGCAGAAAACCGACGGATAGTCAGAACCAACGATATAATTATTTACTTTGAAAAATTATGTACAATATAAGAAAAATAATACCAATAATGTTAATACATAGTTTATTAACTTACCTGGAGTACCAGGTATACTGTTATCCTCACCACTGCACTCTTCATGAGTAAAATTCGTAATTTGTATATTTTTGCTACTTTCTTCCACAAGTGTTAACATAAGCGTTGATCGTCCTGTTTTCATTGTGGCACACCTTATAAAATTGTATGTAGAAAACTAGGCCCTCATTAATTAAAAAACAGGTCAACTAAGGAAAACTGGGAAAATTGTTTAAGAAAATTGTAATCCGGTGCAACGCGTGGGCAAGTTCAAAGAAAAGTGGCGATTGCGCAGATCCGTCGGGAGCGGGAGGGTCGGCGGGAGATCCCCGCGCGACGTACAAAGACGAGTATACACAAGCGTTATTTTACTACGGGCGCCTTTCAAATCCGTCAGTTTACCGACTGATTATTTCGGAAAACAAAATACATTTAATTTTTTTTTTGATGCAGTAATATTATTTCGATAATGTAGAATCCAAATATGGTAAAAAGTGAATTTCATATTTTTTTCAAAACCGACATTATTCTACGACTATGACGAATAAGTATTGAAATGCTTAAAAAATGCTACAATGCATTGAAACTTTGGGGCACAGCCAGTATACAACTACATGATATCTTGTAAGAATTTTACATCTAAAAAATTACCATACTGCCAAATGTCAGGCTGAATGGTCATACAAAACTATGCATTTAAAATTAACAGTACTCTTTGATGTTCAATAAAAAATGTTATACAAAAAATTGTTAGGTGAAAATGTTTTCAATTTATTTAAAACAAAATGTTACTTACAATCCAATTCTTCCAATTGATTAATTCATATTTTATTAAAGTATCTTTAATACATATTAAAGAGGAAAGAACAATTGAAATATAGCAATGAAAAATTAATTAGGTTTAAAAATCCTCCATTTTCACAAATTTTGTGAGATATTTTTTTTTATTCAACTGTTTTACCAAGTTTGAAAATAAAATAAGGTATCTATCTACCTTTCTTGTTTGAAATCCCACAGGTCAAATATTTTTTTAATAATGATATTTAACTACTTTTTTGTGTAGGACTTGTAGAATCATTTAAAAATAGCTGCATATGTTTGCCTGGCTGTGCCATAAGTAAAAGCTATACAATTCTTTTCAAAGCCAGAAATGCAGTGGACGCTCCTCTAGTGCTGTTCATGGGTAGCAGTAACCACTTTAATTAGGTGACCCACTAACTTATTAAAAAAAAAATTTAATGCTAAGTTTCATTTAAATACAAAAATTCCTTGGTAAATTGAAATGGGATTTTTAATAATAACACAATACATAAAATACAGTATAAACTGCAGCTTTATTTCTATTACACTTACAAACATTCAAAAGTTAATATGGACGGTTATTCATGTATGGCTGTGGCCTTCGCATTAAAGGTGGCATTCGATTAGGTGGAGTTATAGAGATGTCAAGGTAGTTGCCAATTTGAAATTTGACCTGAGAAAGAGTTTTGTTATCATCGCCACCTCGCTGCCCAGAGCATGTTACACCAATTTCTCTCATGCGATATGTTGGAGATCTCATGTCTGGGTAAACAATGGCAAAATCAAAATACGTTCCCTTACGTCGCGTCTCAGGATTCACTTCTTTTACCAAGCCTGTGAGTTCACGCAATGTTGCATCCATCCAAGTGTAAATTTGCAACTCGTTCTGGGGTACATTGCCTCTAGCATAGTCGCCTGGAGAATTGTGCCGACCAGTTGAACAGAACACACGTAACAAAAGTGGGCATGTCTGAAAAATTAAAATAAAGTAATTAAAGTAACCCGCTTCTCGCATTTGAACTACGCGGTGGTAGGATTACAACTTTATTCAAACCAGTCTGAGAGCAGAGACCTGTACCCAGCAATGAGAATATAAGTAGTATGATAGTAACGAAGTATCAAGCCACTAAAATAAACACTATTACAATTTACGCATAAATGCAATACATTATTTTACCTTCTCTCTGTCGATTGATTTCTCTACCGGCCTAACCTCCTCAACAACCATTGATTCCAATCCGGCCATTTTCATAATCTATGACTAATTGCTTGGTTAAAAATTTCAAACTGCAACCTTTACACCAAATTTAAACTATTTTACCTGGTGGAAGAGTCGAAATAAATATAAAATTCAATCAAGTTTCATGTTTTTACTTTTAAACAACAAAACTTTTATTTTTTATTATTAAACTTTTCAGCTCTGCAATCGAGGTCTTTAAATTTCAATCACTGAGATGGTTGAGTTATTATCCGTTCATTTTAACTTCACGCGTGAACTACTTGGCAACCCCGGTGATATTTCGTTTTTCTCTGTGTATGTATTATGTGTGAATTGTATATCTTATAAAGACTGTTAAAAAGTCCCATGTTGTATAATTATCTCCGAAGTATAATCCACTTTAACGATTTTTATCTGAAAAAAATTAGGTTTAGTTACCAAGCTATTTTGAAAAACACAGTATCATTGTCTGTAAAATTAAGTCAAGAATAACATATATTATTTATGCTACTAAAAACTACATGGATTTTTAATAGTTTAAATTATTTTTAAACATATTTAGCAGCCATTCACTAATATACATCATGTTTGACGGAACATTACCATTCCAAGGAGAGTAGCTCGCAAAAGGGCCTCGTCCGAGCTTGAATTGCATATGTAAGTTTTTTGCAGGTTAGGTTAGGCTTTTTATTGGCATTAGTTTTCATAAGTCAGCTCATAAAGCAGCCAAAGTCAAGATTCAAAAAATATAAAAGTCAATATTTCTGGGATATGGAAGGTCCTTTAACTTATTCTGGGGTAATATAACATATTTTATCGTAAATGATAGGTAATCATTAACGATAAAATATATATATATAAATGTGTATATGTAAATATGATTATTTCAGTCTAATACTGAATTCTTAATATATTTTATCTGTGATAACTGTTTACAATAAGTGTTATTCTGAGTTCTGACGTAACCTTTGCACTTTTGATTTGACTTTTGTTGTTTGTGAGTTTTGACATAAATTTATTCTTCGTGATATTCATCGATTTATTGAAAATATAGTAAAACGACGCCGCTATAATCATTAGACATTAGTCGATAAGAAACAAACATTATATGTATTAAAGTGTAAGATTCCGATATCATGGCCAATAAGGATGACGAAGAAACGTATCTAGACGACGACGTCTATATAAACCCCGAAGATGGTATGCCAAACATCCATCCTAATATTGCGAACTTTGGCGAATTGGCGAATCAAGACGCCGACTCTCAAGAGGTATCCAACGATTTGGACGACTTACCTAAATCTGTAATCGTAACAAACATACATAGTGACGTTTTCGGGGACGACAAATTGAAAAAGGATCTAGAAGATCTATTTCGCACATTTTCAGATAATATAACGTTTCAGTGGTTGCGAAGTTTTAAACGCTTACGTGTTAATTATGACAGTCCACTAGCGGCGGCGAATGCTCGTGTGAGGTTACACCAATATCCATTTTATACTTCGTCCATCAATTGTTATTTTGCACAACCAGTGACGCCAATCTCTATAAAGAACTTAAGACCGCCGGCTCCCGTTAAACAGTACCTGATTTCACCTCCGGCTAGTCCCCCTATTGGCTGGGAGCCACGGGAAGAGGGTGAGCCGATAGTAAACCCTGACTTACTAGCAGCAATAGCCAGTCTAGCTCCAGGCGAGAGTCACGAACTACATGCACCCACCCCAACTCAACCTGCCATAGTGGTACATACTGCTTTGTCACCTGAGACCAATGCACCTACAGTAGGCTGCCAAATACAACATACTCGTTGTCCTGAATATTGATAAGCCTTGTTATGAAATGTAGGAAATTTATTTTTAGATTAGATGTTTAAATGCTTTTTATTTTATCACATGTCAATTTTAAATGACCAGTGATGCCAAAGAGGAAAATGCTAAACCTATTTTATACTTATTGTTGTATCAAATTTTAGGCTGACATATGTTGAACAGACATTTTATATCACTATTAATAAACATAGGCTTACATAAATTGGCTTATTATTTTAGTTTGACAAGTAAAATATTTATATATTGAATTGGTGCTATTTTTTGACAATTTAACATTGCTTATGTTTTTAAATGTATTATAGAATAATGCGAAGTAACTTTCTCTTTGTTATAATAAATCTTTATTCTAATTGAATACCCTTTATACATACTTACAAGGAAACAAAAGTTGCAGTTACTCAAAGAACAAAAATAATATATATGTAATATCTAAAGAATCAAAAGAAATATCAATCTGCAACAAATTTGTACCCACTATTCTGAATAAACTTGCTCAATATTATAAACTATTTTAATTTCATGACATACTAAAAATATGAGGCAACTTGTACTTATGTAGAATTGTTATTACAAAATTATTGTTTTATTATTGGAATTTTTTCTAGAAAAATAATTTGTTTATATTTTCTAATTCACTTTATAACCTGTGGTAAACATGCTTATAAGATTTGACTATTTGTGTAGCAGTTCTTATTCTTTGAAGACACAACAATGATAAGAAAAAGATAGGTTTTATTACTGGGTTGTCCTACCCCGTTCCCTGTCTGAGATTCTCTTTCTTTTGTATGTATTTCATTGATGTTACAACTAAAAATATTGACACTTTAAATTTGGCTACTCACATTTGTGTGCTTGTAAGTGTGGAGTATGCATAGTGCTGATTCTGTCTATAAGTAAACTAAATTGAAACGAATCAATTTAGTTCACAATATTTGCAGTGAAAAAGCATTGCTCTGTTCTTAGACATGTAATGGTTTTTAGTCTAGATAGAATTTGTGAACAACAAAATTTGTAATATTGTCCTATCCCATTCCCCCCAGGATACATAAGAAGACATGTTAAGCTATAGGTCCGGGTTACTGCAATAGTTCTAGTGCCCATTTTAATGCCCCTCTGATGGAAAGAGGGAAATTGCCAGTCAATGATGTAACTCATTTAGCTCTTTTAGCATATAACATCAGGGAGGTAGAGTGTGTCAAAACAAATTGAGTTAAAAGATCTGTGATCCTTAAAAGTTATTGGCAGAATGTATTTATCTTACCATATCAAGCAAACATTGCAATATATTCATGAATAAATGTGTACTAATGTAAATGATAGAAAGTTTAATAATCTTTATAATTTTTTACCGTTTAATAATAAAATACAAATGGCAGTATTTCCGCTTGGAACTCGAAAAGCTCTTATATTTCAATGATACATAATGTTGTTTTAAACTGTAATTTATTTCATTGCTCGGACTTAATTTATTGTTGTTACACTAAGGGCACATGTTTTAATTACATAATTTAGGAAAAATCTAAATAAATTATAGAAAAGTCAAATGATTTTGCAGATTTTTAATTAAAGCTAAATGTAATATTTATTCTAAGTAAAAAGCTATAAATTGGTGATTTAAAAAATCTGCTTGAAAAATAAATCTCCATATAATTAATTTATTTTGTGTGAACATTTGTCTATAATAACATACTTACTTATTAAATATTATATAGTAAAATGTTTTGCGATAATCTCGCAACTGATTAATTAGTAATGTGGTATATACACGGTTGTTGGTATGTGAAATCGTATTTTTGGAATGTTTGATTAGAAGGTAACTTACACCAATTTTGCCCATTTTCATTTATTTCTGCTGTGATCTTGTTATTCACGTTTTATGTAGATTTGGGTAGGGGGTAATTTAATAACTCATTCGAATTTCCTCCTTTAAAAAGTTATCCAAAAGTCGAAAAAGTTGTCATCCAGCACTGTTTCCGTAATTTCCTGTGTTCTTGGATCTGTTGTTTAGGGTGTGGATAACCGTTTTGTAATGTTCAAAAGAATTGGAGCTCAGATAGTATTAAGCCATGAATTACTAACTCTGTAGACCTAGTATCAGATCCCAAGAAGCTGCAGGAATAGGATCATACAGCTGAATACACTTAATCAAGCAGATTTTGGACTTCTGAGGAATTAATTGCTTATTAGGATCTCATATCTGTGTTTTTTTTTTTTAAAACCGAAGTAAATTATCAAAAAAGCAATAGCGTTATAAGTATACAGATAAATAAAAAAAAAAAAACAAATGTTTTTATATATTCATGTATTTTTTTTTACTTTTTAAAATATCTTTCGTTAAAAGGGTAACGAAAATATTGTTAACATGAAAGACTGGTCCAATGGCCTTTCATAATGTTGACACATGTTGGGTGCAAATATGTTTTTATTGAATTCTTTGCTATCTTACCCGTCAGATTAATAGAATTAAGTTGTTAACGTTCCTCCTAGTACTCTGTAGCTTTAATCCTAATTTATATTATAATTATTTATTACTTAGTTACTTTAACTTATTTTAATTGTATATTTCTACTATATCAATCATTACTTTTATATTAGATTCAGCATTCTATCTTTTTTTTATAGGATAATTAGTATTTTTTAATAAAGACTATATGGCAGTACCGCTATCATAGTATATTATACTTTTTAATTACAGTGCTTGCCCCCTCTAAAACTTTTTAATTATTCAAGTATTGTTTTCGCTTTTTAGTATTTAGAACTTTTTGAAAATGTACATAAAATTATCATCACTTCAATTGAATATAACACCCTATTCAAATCAATTAACCAAAACTCATGATGATGTTGCTTATTAAAAATTTAAGTTAAAAGTAAGTACTTACTGCCTTTTATAGCGTATCAATAAAGGAGACTAAAGTTGTAGCACCTATGTTTAAATAATTGTCTAGCCTTTAGTGACTTTACACGATGCACCCCAGATCCTAAAGAAAAGACAATTATTTATTGTAAGATACGCATTTTATCATTATAGAAACAAAATAATCACTTATTTTGTAACCAATAATAAATAAACTAGAGATATTAGTACCGTTATAACGTCTTTACACATGCGAACATATCGATATCGCGCCGAAGAAATAATAGTACCTTTTTCCCAATACCAGAAGCATTGAGTTTTGCCCATTTCCACTCATGAGATTGTACAGCCGGCATTACCAGCAAATTAAAAGCTAAAACTTTGAAAAGTAAAGAAGAAAAATATAAAAGTGGGTACCTACTTCCCTCAGAAAAGTTTAAATAATTGTTCCATAGCTAAAGATTATTGATTATGGTATTGATACACAAAATTGACCAACTGATAGTTTGAAATCAATAAATACTTTATATACGCATACAACAAGTAAAGATATTTTCGAATTTCAAACGCCGTACAAAGGTATATTTAAACGTGACGTCATTCGGCGTTTCACCTCTCATGGCGGATCTCTATATTTTGCAGCTTTATTTATTGAAAATAAATACCAATCTCACTTGAATATTTTTTTAATTTATTAATTAGGACTCCAAAAAATAAAAAAAAAAACGTTTTTCATCATTAGACATTGTGCAATATTTTAGCGATTCTTTGTTAATGTCATCGTGCCTATTGTAATAAAATATCATGTTAGAATTATCTATGGCAGCGCGTCGTCCATCGTACGTATTTTATTAACACCTTTATAAAATCGAGCATATCTATTGACACTAATCTTTGTGAATCGTTGTTGTTTCTATAAATTAATATTACTATTATCACATTCACTAAATCTCACTGCTTCCCACCTCTTACAACGAGAGCGCCCTGTCTCCGGTGTAACGGCGTACGTAGAGCGTTTGAACCTTGATAAGAGTCCTAAATATTAAGAAAAAATAGATGCTGGGGAACATAGAATCATCATACTTCCAGAAGCATTTTAGAAACTGCAGCGAGATTTGGTGAATGGTCTTGTAACTTCTGAATGTTATATTACTGATGTATTAAAATAACACTATCGTGTACTACATGTAATATCTCAATCGTCGTTTTAATCTCACTGTGATTTCAATGTTTATTGTTGATATATAAAATGATATTGAGTTATTAATCTCTTTTTATTTATACTAAGTAGTATGAAACTTCGGTATAGTGAATTAATAGGTTGGGGGAAAAATGTCTTTGCATTTTATAGGAAAACTGAAGGCTTTTTTTTTTCATAACTTTATTTACATTTAATTACTTAAAAAATATACCCCCTGATTATATCCCCTCACAAGGAATAAAATGAACGTTTCCACCTGCTTAATAACGGGATCATGGAATAGGAGAATTTTACCCCCGTTTATTATTACCCATAGGTATATTATTTGGATATTGAGCTGTGGGAGAAGATAAATTTGTATCCTTTTCCCGGGGACATAAGTGTCTCCTGCCGTTGCTAACCGTGCTGGAATATATGTGCCATTTGGTTTAAAGACTGCCATCATGTCGAAGGTGGCATGATGCTTTAGCTGTAGAAACCTTGGGACTTCTGACCAAATAAACGCGGCAAGTAGTTTTGTCAGTCCTCTCTTGATTTTAACCCAAACAATTCTTAAAAGACCGAAACAGGTGAAAATCTGCAGGTGCAAGGTCAGGGTACATGCATGGCGGATAGATTAGCAACTCCCAGCAAAACTTTTAATTTTCTAGCTACTGTGTAATAGGGCCCTTGGAGGAATTAAAAAAAATGGGAAACT
Organism: Pararge aegeria; assembly: GCF_905163445.1. Lineage (NCBI taxonomy): Eukaryota > Metazoa > Arthropoda > Insecta > Lepidoptera > Nymphalidae > Pararge > Pararge aegeria. The sequence goes on from NC_053194.1 coordinate 7,253,018, forward strand.
TAATCGTTTATTTATTGCAAAAATATTTATCTAGATAAACATAACAGACTTATCTAATTAAATGTGTTTTAATATTATAAGTTTTAAACGATATAATTCATAACATAAATTTCTAAATTGTGTCGATTCTGTCGTAGACAAGTCTCTGATCTAAACTTAATTGATAGGTTTAAAAATAGTGCCGTCTTTTTCACTCTGTTGTCATCAGCAGTTGTCGTACGAGGTGAATAAGGGAGTATAACGGAGAATAGACCCTAACGTCATTTGTGCTACTACAAACATCTACTGCGAAAACCAACCCGTCTGCCTAGCATGGTGATTATTGTCAAACCCTCCCAAGACGCCTTTAGTTCCACTGTAGACTGTTAAAGGCTTTATATATTATGTGAGATAGCACTATTTGTAGACACGTCAATTTAGTTATGATTAAGATGTATGTACAACAGAATTAGCACCATACTAATAACAATTTTACATGCCATACAAGACATTTCACGAGCATTTTATAAGTTTTTTGGTAAGTTCTTTAATTTCTATTAGGAAACAGATACAAATATTCTATAATCACATTTATTTTTGTACGGACAAGTAGTTGAATTATGAGGTTATGTTAATTCTACATTAAAATAATTAGGTAGTTATTAGGTAATATTTTTTTTTATAGAACACCTCAATGAAAAATATCGGCTAGACCCGGAAATTGAATCTAGCACCTCGTGATCCGTAGTTGAACATGCTAACCACTAGATCGACAACGCAATTACACATATGTATCATACTGAATTTCAATTAAAGGCACTGACGTGTGAAACGAAAAATATTTCCGCAGGTTTTATGGGCAGATAAAAGATGTGATAAAAGATTACCGCACAGTGCGGTAATTACAATATTTCACAATTGTGACATAAACCTACTTTACGCGCACATGCATCAAAAACAATTAGTATTGCTTCGTACCCAATGAAATTTTGGCTAAATACAAACATTTTATAAAGTTTCATTAATTTCATTATGATTTTAAAATAATTTATCTAAAATTACATTTATTTTTATGTTATCAAAATGTAGGAACTCCAATTATTATGTGTGTTGTTATGTAATATCTGCCTACCTTCCTATACGATAGAAAGCTTAAGAGGATCTAAACATTACATAGTATGTCTATCTTTCTTTACTAATAAAAATAACGCTGAAGAGTGTGTTTTATTTGTAAAGCTAAGAATTTCAGAAACCTTTTTTTTTATTTGAAAGCCCAGATTCTGTGAAACCGGGACAACGAAAAGACAGTAGGGTAGTCAATGCAATGAGGTGGGTCGGGTTCTATTGTAAAGAATAGCAGATAAACATTTGTATGGGGTAATTTAGTCATCAGGAGTCGTAAGCGGACAAAGGCACGGGGAACCGCTGGTAATCACTTAAAACTGAGCTTCTAATATACATACCTACCAATGTTATTTGTAGAAACAGAAAATTAAAAGCTATCCATGCATATGCCATATATAACAATATATATATTTCTAATTAGTAGATAATTTCATAACAGTATTGCTTAGATATGCTAGTTGCAATTTACTTATCACTTTGTTTAAGGCACCTAGGACCGAGACTTTCTATAATATTGTTTTCCTAACTACTTATCAATGACATAAATTTTAACACTTCATATATAAACTTGACACAAATGACCACCGGCTCAACCGACACAATACCGAATACGGAACTGACATAAGACATTGTGGTAAGAAGTGTGTGACGGATGGGGTCATGACTGTTAGTAGGCTCCTAGTCCAAATGTGACACTAGTTACACAACAATTTTGTAAAGTTTTATCGCGCAAACATAAAGGTCACATTCCATTGCTTTAATTTAACCGATCCTCCATTACCTTCAGATTAGTTAGAATGGGTTCTAGAGCAAATATTAACCACGCTGCACAAATGTTGGTGGACGTTGAGTCGATATGGAGTGCGCAAATAAATCCGAACCAAGTACCTAAACCTATAAATAACCAAAGTAGGTAAGACACAACTAAATTGCATGAAATTTATTTCATTTAAGACCACTTACCGGCCTGCTTAGTTCTATTCATTTGTACTGTTTTTTATCACAGATATCTTCTATGAGGGCTTGCTAACTGGTAAAATTATCGTACTAATATAATAACGGATTGGTTTTAAAAGTTCGCTTTGATCGGTCTTTATTTGAGAACGGTATCAGGGAACAACATCTTTTGACGCGTTACTGAGTGGTGTCCGTGTGAGACGGTTGACGGGGTTGATTGTTCGTTCGTTTTCGATATCACACGCACACTTAAGAAAAGCGAGGACGAGTTTTTCTTTACCCCAGCAAGAAAACAGTTAGGTATATAGCGTTCCCAAATATTTTTGTTACAACGAAACCGGTTTAATCCGGAATAATTAAAGACTTACGAAACTGGTTTCAAACCCTGCAAATTTTTTTAACTTTGTATAATTATAACCTTACTCCAACATTTTGACATATATGGAGCTCCAATAACCATTTGTACTTAGCTTAGGAAATTTTGATATCTACAAATAATCATTGTAGATGATATCACACATCTTTCTACTGTCGCAGACAGAGTGAGTTAGTCCTCCTGCCGCTAATGCTAAAATTGAGACAAAATGTAATCATCATAATTGTATAAATCAACTATTAGCGTTATCTAGTAAAGGAATGTTGTGATTACCGGTTTTGAAATGATGATAAAATTAAAATCTCTTTCAAATTAAGATAAAAATAAATTATAATCTCGAGTTTTTAATAAAGCAGTCAATCGATTTTGAGGGGATAATTTACATTTAAAAAAGAGCTTACCATCGATATAAATCTTACAGATTGTGATATATATTACATGAATCTGAGTGCATTTTGAGAGCGCCATCTAGTGACAATATTGTTTCTCAGTTCGATTCCATACAAATCGTAGTTAACTGTCACGTGATAGAAGAAAAAGACGTAGGTAGAAACTCATACGTAACACCCTGAATTTTTTTTTCATTTTAAAACAAATCTATTTAATGGGTAGAATAGTATAGCTGAGAAAATAGGTCAGAAAATATCGTAATTTGTTCAACCTACTTACACAGCAAATAAATTATTTATTTTTCATTATTAGATAGGACAAAACTATATGTGGTGTGGATTTACCTATTAAATTTTTTTTTTATTACTTACTAAGGAAAAGTCCATTTGATCCATAGTATAAGTCCGACAAACTCTTCATTTGCTACAACTATTTTTCATAATATGTACAGGCTAATTCGTTTACAAATCTCTTACGATATATACCTACACACACATTAAACACCAAAGTATGTTTTTTATATATCAATATACTGTAGCTTCTTGCTAAGATCAGGCTTATAATTACGCACTTCTAAATATTCTCACCTCTTTGATCAAATATACAAATTAGCAATATCACATAAATAATTTTCGGTACTGTTTGACAAATCCTTAGTTATATTGAAGTGCGTAAGTAATGAAATCATCATTGGAAACAGTATATTATTATTCGAAGGGTAGGTACATAGTTATATAGGTATATCATCTACTCTTCGTATAATAAAACAATCAGTTGGTCTTAACTTTACGGCCATCATATAATTTTCTTCGGTAAGCATATCTGATAACATTCTTACGTAAGCATCTTTTAACTGTACTAGGTTAAACAATATAATAATAGCACATAAGGCAGTGTAAAGCGATATAATCAATTATTGTAATTGGACGGAATTTTTATCGTCTTGTTTTGTAAATATTTGTTTACATGTATATATATTTCTTTTTATATCAATTACTTTTTACGCTTTCTTACTAACATTATCTAAAGGCACCATTACATCAGCTTTATCATCAACTGTGTAAGCATCAACATTTTCTTCATCTTTTTTGATACAGCTATTAAAACAAGTATCACCCTTTCCAAAGTTTTCACCATCCTGTATAGACTGTGGCATGGGTTGATTCATAGTTTCTGGCAAGAAACAACACAGAAAACCAGAGACTAAAGCGACTAGGCCAAAAGTTACGGCAGGAATTTTAGGATTAAAAGAATCGAGTAATGTTATCAATGGTGTTAATGCTCCAGATAATCGAGCGCACATTGAACCCAAACCTATAGCAGAATTCCGGACTACAGTAGGGAACAGCTCTGCAGAATAGTTATACACTATAGCAAATGAACCAGCGATAAATAATTTGCCCGCTATGACAACTACAGTTGATATAATAGTACCAGTGGGAATAAATGCGGCAATAATACACGCACTGCCGCCTATGATCATCATGGAACATATAAGTGCTCTACGACCCCAAATGTCAAGGAAATATATAACTGCAGCATAACTGGGAAGCTCTACCAAACCAAAAACGGCCGTGATAAGGTACGGATTTCCTTCAAGCTTACCAGTGCTCAATGTAAGTCCATAATATACTAAAGAGTTAGCAAACCAACATAAGCAGATATTTAAGGTTTTATTACGGAGATTCGGTGTCTTGAAAAGATCTAATGTGCTTGCAGAGGGTTCGTCTGTTACTTTAGATGACTCTACTTTTCCTTTAGACACTAACTCAGCTCTATCTAATACTTCGTCTGATCCGTTGCACTTTAAAGCTTTTTGAACAATATCTACAGCCTCCTTTGGTCTTCCTTGTGCCCAAAGCCAGCGTGGCGATTCATCCATAATCCATATGTGTGGAATAAGGAGAAGACCATGCAATCCGTATATAACTTGAAGAATTTGTCTATCATCGATTATAGCTCCCCACCCAGCTACCAGCATAATGCCAAATGCAAAAGCACATTGAAAAGCAACTCCACATGCTGTTCTCTTACTTGCTCCTACGATTTCCATAGTCAACACAAACGCTGGAATATATGCGCCAGCAGATCCAAATATTGCATAGAAAAAGAGGACACCTAAAAATGACCAGTATTCTGGTATGAAGGAGACAACAACGCCTAAAATTAACTGTAGTACACCTGACCAGCAGAATACTGTCTTACGACCAATCTTATCTGCTAGCCCTCCTAAAAACACTGCCCCTGTAAAAACTCCTAGCATGTAGACAGTTTGAGCTATTGCACCTTTCCACCTTCGGTCACAGACAAGATTCCACTCAATAGCACGAGATGATGTTCTGTACCTTGTATCGAATACCCATTTCTCACAAGTCATTGTTTGATTAAGCTCATCGTACATCAAACAGTTATCTAGAGCGCCGTGGGCTGTTAGAGGTATAGCTTTTAATATATCTGAGGAGTTCCAAGGTGCGATTGTTTCATTAGTGTCCACTCCATCGATCCAGCACCTGAAAATGTAAAAAAAATACCTTTAATTATTTTATTATTTACAATTTATGTTTGTACCTAGTCTAACTCTACTTAATGTTTATGTCACGTATCATCACATCATCATCATCATACCAACAACTACCGGCCCACTACAGGGCACGAGTCTCCTCCCACAGTGAGAAGGGGTTAAGGCCATAGTCCACCATGCTTTTCCTGTGCGGATTGGCAGACTCCACACACCTTTGAAAACATTATGCAGAACTCTCAGGCATGCAGTTTTCCTCACGATGTTTTCGTTCACCGTTGAAGCAAGTTATTTTAATTGCTTAATATACACGTAACTTAGAGGTTAAAAGTTAGAGGTGCATGCTGGGATTCAAACCCCGCTCGAAATTAAGTCGAAATCCTACCCAATAGCTAAGTGGGTAGGATTCACCGCTTCTGGGATTTCAGTTTTAAGGAATAATAAACAATTATGACTAGTTTTATCTTTACTAATATTATAGTTTGGATGTTCGGGATAAACTACAGTACTACTGACCCAATTAAAAAAAATCATAAACTATTAGTTTGCTTTATTATCCCAGAGTGATAGACTACTTTCTATCTTTGAAAAAAAATATATGAGAATGAATGCAGTTCATGTAGGTAAAAATTCTAACGATTAGAAATAAACGCAAAAAATCTATACCAAAATATTAATTACTTTTAGCTTTACAAAAATGTCCGCCTAACCACACGTCTATATAAATGTTATATTTCAGGTTACCTTATTTAAACTTGATAAATTCTCATAAAAACAAATTTTAAATCAAAATGATCGTTTATTTCATTGGTAGTAGTAGAACTCATTGTGATAGCACATCCGGGGACTTCCCCGGATGTGCTGTACCTACTTAGGTTATTCTGCCGGATTATTGCAATGCTGTGTTCGGGTCTAAATTACAGGCACATGAAGCCTGTTCAACATAGGTTGGCACGTTGCAGGACGTGTTCTTTTTATGCCCTGCGAAGTGTGGCTCTGTTTATAGGCAATTTTCCACTTACCAGCAGCTGATAGAAGGCAGCGCTTGAGGCTTTTAAGGAGTAGGTTTTTTCAAGATGTTCACGTTTGGCAATACTATTGGTTTTGAGTAAGTCTGGTTATATATATATTTACTTATTCGTAAATTTTTATTTCTTCTTAGTTTCTGTCTCTCTGGAACGCCGATCATGACAATCACCCATACTCGTATAAATTCATTATTCTTAGACTTTTTGTATAAGTATTAAACCTACATAATATTGCAGTTAAACTGTAATGTATAAAAAGTTTCAACACCAAACAATTTAGTTGTTACATTAATTTGTCGTATTTTTTTTTTCTTTTAGCATTTGATGAATTAATAATTGAGTTATTTGTATACTCACCTACTAATATGCACCTATAAGTATTAGTACGCGTATCTATGTAAGTTATCAACAATTAGAATAAAAAGTTGAACCAAACGTAACAAATTCATAAAGAGAAAAATACATTATGTTGGTACTTTCTATCTTGGTGTAATTGATTTATTAAATAATTATTAAAATTGCATATGAGGGTTGTTGGATGTGTAAAAATAATAATAACAAAAAATTATTTTATATTTTATTTCTCAAAAAAATACAAAAAATTTAGACGTTAATTCCACTTATATGTTACTAGGTCGAGTTAAAACTCTATACAAATAAAAAATCATTCCTGATCCAGTGCAGTCCAATCATCATCACTGATAAAAAAAGTTCTGTTTTTATCATTGGTCGAAAGATACTTATCCTTAGATATGGGCTAAGAGTATATATAATATTATCTAAGCATTGTGCGTTAATAATCTGGTATCTAACAATTATTTATAATAAAATATTAAGCTATTTAAGGCGGATTCACATAGCAAGCTATGCCATGCACGTGCCCGGATGGGCCAAACTGAACAATCGCGCAAATTGGAAAATATTAACTCATTTCGTTTCTGTTTTTAAGAATTATTACAAAATACATTAGCAAAAGAAAAAAAATTAAAGCCAATAATAATAGGTTTAGTGTCGTAGTTTGAAATTGCCGTTGCTATAGAATGTAATAGATACCTTACCAGGTACTTTGAATTAACATAAAACCTTCATGGTGCGTGATTTCTAGTACCTAAACCTTTTTTCAGATGATACCTCATTCTTCTTTCAAAAAATGTGCAGCAATTATTTTGGACATTTAATTGTTTTTTTATTCAGCTTGAACATGAAAGGAACAAACTAACTTTTTATAAAAAAAAGGGGTTACTTTTTTCAGTAGGTACCAATCGGCTATTTCTTTAAAGAATGACTTGCCCTAAATGATTATTTGTAAACCAATAATAGGTAACGGTATCCCTACGATTTCTTATTTGGATAGTTTTGTAGGAAAGTATTGAAGCAAACTGTGTGTGGACCTGTGTGGAGTGTTATGGACCCGCCCGCAGCAGATGCATCAAAAGTAAATCCACCTTTAGAGTATCGGTTCAAACATTGCTGAAATACAAATAAATTATGAAGACAAAAAATATAAACTAAATCAAAAATAGGGAATGAGTAACATGTTATGTGACATTAAAAATCAATAACTAAGCAACCCACTAAGATTATAAATTATATTCCGTAATATAATAAAATATAATGTATAGGTACTTTAAAATATAGTCCGAATTTGAAGTCTACAATAGTAGACTACAACCACAGTTATAAAGAACTGCAAAATTGCAGTTTGAATACAGTTTTATAACACCATTAAAATTGCCAACTGACTGCAACACTTATTGCCGTGGGAATAAAATATTTAAAAGGGTGCGCATTGTAATAAAACAATAGCCTACTCGTTAAATCTCTTAAGAACCAATAAAATAGTGTATAAATGATTAAATTTTCTGTCTATTTCTTTGCGCAATTGAAGAAATAGTATTATCATCCGTGCCGGAGCAAAATATTAAACATTACATGACGATTGGGGCGGACGGTGTTTTCCATAAATAAAAGTAAAATTATATATATTTTTTACATCCTCCAATAGGATGTTGACTACCACTGGTTTTGCATAGGCCAAAATTATTGTTTCAGTTTTTAACTTTCACAAATCGACGACTAGGTATAAAAAGGCATTAAATTCCCATTATAATAATTAATTCTACTTATTCGATTATATCTTAGTTTTACCTATTTATATAAGTAAACATAGTAACAACTTATGCTATTTCAACATGAAAAATAACAGTAAACAAGTAAGCCTTTTACGGTGTTAGTAGCAGTCTTAATAGAGCAGTAAATTAATTCCTGTACCTAAACTCCACTGGTTAAAATACATACAAATATTAATACAAGTAATGAAGATCGTAAGGTCATTAACCATATACGCATATTACATACAATTAGTATGATACTAGAGGATACAATAGGGCGGATAAAAAATTTGTATCCAGATTATGTTAGCAGTGCTGTACTTTAAAATAAAAACGATTTTGATACATAGGAGTTTCGATCATTTTAACTTCGAACTGATATTTTTTTAAATATCTATTTATTTATGAAAAACTTAGTGTTAATAAGAGTTTTCGCAAGCAAAAGTTTTGCTCCTTTCTAGATAAACTATTCTTCCTTAAGATCCATTTGTCTTCAAATCGTACGTTACCTACTTACGCATAAATCTGTGAATTCTTTTCTCAGCATTTAGACCCCACAATCATCGTACTAATTTATTCTGATACTTATTGCATTTCCTATGGTAATGTTTTAAACTACGTCATTAAAAATACGCAATTATGTATTATTTACCAATTATAATGAATTGTCAATCTTACAACTTAATAAAACTATGATCCAGTCTAATGTTTCAAATGAAATTTGACTAGACTATTTACGTATTAGTGAAGCTTAAAATTATTTTAAGAAAAACAGACAAAGCAGGTTGTTGTGATAGAGAGGTTTTAGCAAAATAATGAAATACATAATTAAACATTGTTTTATAAATATTTAAAAAAATTTTTGATATGCTTTAAATTTTGGATATTTTTTAGTACCTATTTGGAATTAACTTCCTAAACCTTCTATCCTTTTAATACTTAAGATGATTTAGGTTGGTATTGAATTTACATATTAGGTAGCACCTTATTTCTTACTTACTTATAACAGGTGTGCCATGTGCTTCTTCGTAAAATACCCGTATTTATAAACATTACTACGAGTTTTTATGAAGTTTCTTCCAATATAATAATAGAAGTATTACATCGTGATATGTGATATCGTAACCTTTCAACATTCTGATTTGTGAAATCTTTACGCTGAAGCACTTTGAGTCTTTATAGTAATATTTATTAACAGAGGGGAAAGACATTTGATTTGATCTTTTGCGCCAACGTTGCGTTGAGATCTAAGCTCCTATTTAGGCACTACAGTGTTTTATTCTCAGCCAATTATCATGCACGTAAAGATAACCTTCTGTACTTATTTCAGTAATTTAATTAACCTACTTGATACTCCGGTATATGTTTATAAATAATAAGTCATTTGCCTCATTTGGGTCGTCGTAAATAAATAAAAAATGTAACTAGGAAATAATTCAAAATAAGTGTAACTTTGATGTAATGTAGGTACTAAGTACGTAAAAAACATCTTAGTACAGTTAAATTTAAGAAATAATTAGGTATGTTAACGAGCCAGTAACGCCATAATAGGCCCTCCTACACATCTGTAGCGAAAAAAGGTAAAAAAATAAAAACCAATTGTTTATATTTCGTGTTAGTTTCCTATTTTTCTATAGTATAGTATAGTTTGCATTAATTTATTGATATTCGATCTAGAGTTATTTGATTAAATAATAATTAATCGAGTATAAAATACGGAAAAAACAACAACCTATATTTATGGTGAAGTATTTACCACCATGTCATCTTATAACTACTATGTATGCATGTAAATATGGCACTTGTACCTAATTAAGATTTCTTAACGGTTATATCGAGAGGAATCATAGTTTCTGGAAGATCTACAGACGTGTTGCTCATTCTTCTGCCACTGCAGTTGGTGAAACATGTGTCGCCTACACCAAATTTTTCTCCATCTTCAATAGATTGAGGAAGAGTACGGCCCATAGTCTCGGGTAAAAAGAAAGTGGAAAATCCAGACAATAAAGCCAAAAATCCAAAAATTATGGTAGGAATTTTTGGGTTCAATGAATCGAGTAGACTAATGAGGGGTGTCAACGCACCGGATACGCTTGCGCTCATACTGCCTAATCCAACTCCCGAACTCCGCACCACTGTCGGAAATAATTCAGCTGAATACTTGTAAATAATAGAATATGAGCCAGATATAAAAAGTTTGCCAACCATCACGACGCCTGTGGCTGATGTAGATCCGTGTGGGAGAGCAACTACCACCAAACAAGAAACTCCACCCAATAGCATCATCACACTGATGAGAGCCCTATGCCCAACTCGATCTAAGAAATATGTTATAATAACATAGCTTGGCATCTCAACTACGCCCATCAGGAATAATATGAAATAAGGATTTCCGTTTAGTTTACCAGCATTTAATGATAGTCCATAATACACAACAGAATTAGCGAACCAGCAACCACATATAATTAATGTTTTCTTTAACATATTTGGTGTTTTAAAAAGATCACACGTTCCACTAGATTCATCATCTGAATATTTGGCACATGTAGCCTTGCATTGAGAGACTAGTACAGATGTCTCCACCGTTTCCGTGGATCCATTCATCTTTAAAGCTTTTTCTATAATAGCTACTGATTCACGAGCCCGGCCTTGTGCCCAAAGCCATCTTGGCGATTCATCCATTAAAAACCAATGGGGTAGCAATATAGCAGCATGAAGGGCATATAGGATTTGTAAATAAAATCTGTTGTCTATGACATATCCCCATGCTGCCAATACCATTATCCCAACTGCGAACATGATTTGGAAAGTCACTCCGCAAATTGTTCGTCGGCTGGGTCCTACCAGTTCCATCGTAAGTACAAATCCAGCTATGTATGAACCAGAACCGAAAATTCCATAAAGGAATCTTATTGCTATAAATGTATAGTAATCATTTGCGAAGGCCACCGATGCCCCGAAGACTAGTTGTAGGATTCCGGACCAAACAAATACGGATTTTCTTCCATGCCTGTCACATAACCGGCCAAGAACTATAGAGCCTACAATAACGCCAATCATATATGCTGTCTGGGCAGCAGCACCCATCCATCGTCGACTGCAAACAAAGTGCCATTCAATTCCCCTTGATGATGTGAAATAATTAGTATTATATACCCAGGATTCACAGTCTTCTAAAGTATCATTAACTCCATACATCTTGCAAGAGTCTAACTTTCCATGTATGTTTATTGGAATCGCTTTAATTACTAGTTCAGAACTCCAAAGCTCCGTGTGGTTTAAAGTATCTACTCCTTTTATAGCGCACCTGGAATAAAAAAGTAAAACACATTATTTATGTACCAAATAGATAATAATCCTTCCTATATAAATGCTTCTACTGGTAGGCACGACTTTTACAATTTACTACTTGAATCTATGAGGCTGAAATACCTAACAGTGATTTATACTATCTGTCTGAAAGATTTCTGTCTTTCCAACATATAATATAAAACCCGTTATCTAGGATTCCTATCTAGTGACCACCGTTTTCAAATATTAACAAGCTCCGAGTTCAACACATGATAATCTTACCTATGCACTCTTCAGTGCGAAACCCTATTGTTAAAACCGTATTCTATGTAATAGGAACCACACCCAAAATGGTTTTTGATCATCAAAAAAGCATGCATAGCATCCCAAAACATAATAAACATTGTGGTTTATGACTGAAATGTTTACCATTATAAACCATTATTGATTCACCTACCGATAGAATGTAACCCAAAAGATATCGACCATCTAAAAATATAATGATTTTGGAATGCTTATGATTTGTTTTATTTAAATATATAAAAAAAGCTGTTAGTTATATCCGTAGCCATTATGTTAGTAGTATAAGGATAGTAAATACTATACTCACTTTTGTTTTACCATCAGCACCAAAATATCACTTGGCTTAGAACCCGAGACCCGAAAAGCATTATCACTGTACAGTTCGTAACAACTCCTATGGGTACCGATTAAATTATTAGTAGTCAAAAGCAAACTATAACTAATCTGTAAAAAAATATAAATACAATAAAACTCATTTCAGTATTTATATTAATGTTCTTAGAAAAAACTGTAGGTACATAAAGAGAATTTCATAAATTAGTTTAGTAACTAGTGACGTTAGAACGTAACGTAGTCATTTAATGAAACAAACTAGCAAATATTTTAAGATTAATTATCAATGCAACGAAAAATTAATTGAAATCCCTAGTCATTACTTCAATTGTAACCTTCTCTTTAAGAAAAACTTAATTGATTTGCTCCGTTCTTGATTACAAAATTAAATAAAGGTAGTGCTTGTGAATAAGATAAGGATATATCTACCTATAGTAGGTACTAAAAGTAATCTATAAAACATCTAATGCCTTTCTAATTGAAATATATTGATATTTCAAATATTCATACACAAAAAGTCTAAACAATTAGAAATGAATGTGAAGAGTTTAGAAAACCTTCTTTACCTACATTACATACATTCTTTTATTTTGTAGATTTCAAAATGTAATCTTATTTCTAAAAATACATTCCGTGTATCGCAGAATCGGCTCTTAAATGTTGTATTAATATAAGGTTCTCCTTTTCAAGTTTAATCTTTATCCGTGTATTTCCTAAGAAACGCGATTTTATACTAAAAGTTTTTTTTTTCAAAAATGCTAATTGAAACAAAATAAACTTCCACAGATTAAGGATATTACTTTCATACAGCACTTTTAATGTAGTAGATAAGGTAACCTGCATATTAATTATATCATACCTAATTACGCTTGCTTAAATAGCTAAAAGTTGCTGAAGTGAAAAGAAACCTTAATCCCAATAACAATTCAAAAAAATCAGCATTCTAGCATTCTTGCAATTTCTTCATGCGCATGCATTTATCTATACTCCATTTAACTTGTCTTATAATATAAATAATCATTTCATTCCTTTTAAGTGTAAATTATATTTTGGAATATATTTAAAAAAATATATACGTTTAAAAATATATAAAATATTTCATTAAATATTTTTTACTCTTTAAAAACATACATAGTTCACACAAAAAAGGAACGAAAAGATTGTTTAAATTAGGAGGTATGTAAGAATAATGGACTAAAAGTAGGCCAATACCTACCTTTATAAAAGCAGATAAATTCTGGGAAATAACCGAAGCAAAAAACCACAGAACATTAATAGGAAAACCTTGTAAAACATAAGCGTTGAATAGGGAGGACAATTACAAAACATAATTTATTAAATAAAATATTAGAGTAAAGAGTAATAAAATAACGTTTGTACCGTAATATATCAGATTTTAATGATACAGTCGTAATAGCCCAATAAATAGGTCGCCTTGAAATAGCGTCAGACTTAATTAAAAGTAACAAGATAAATACCTACTTTGCCTGTATTATCCTAATCGCTCAAAGAAAAAAGCTATACTTCTAAAACGTGATCTTGGCATCAAGCCAGAGCTGAAAGAGCTCTTTTTATCAGAGGGCCATTCTGCATTGATTGAGATATTGTATTTTATTTTTTCTAAGACCGCTTTCAATCACGAAACTAGTGCAACATAACACAATTAATATTTGCTAACAGAGTTCAACAATCTGTTTATTAGTTTTTATTAATGCTTTTTTATCTTTAAATACTTATCGACTTACATGTGGGTAAATTCATATACCTGATATAATGATAATAAGACTAACCAGAAAGGTATCGCACTACACTTGTGCGACTATAAGCGTGGACACTTTTTAGATGCCTCTCGGCTTAAGTTAGTTGGCGTGTGTGCCCAGTGGCGTGCACTTCATACATGCACAAAAGCACTGCCTACCCTTAATTTCTTGTATAACTCATAATTGGGAAGGATTTTTCGATTTTATGCTATCTGCATTCTTTATGCATACCCTGGTCAGAAACCCTGTGCACGCCACTGGTAAGCGCTTGTCACAAGCCAAGTTGGTCTCATGCCCGTTTTAACTAACGACGAACAAGACAATGCCTAAATAAGTAAAGCATAAGCAAAGGAGGATAGGCATACATCAACCGTTCACCAATAGTTATCAAGAGTTTGTAAAACTTATTTCCTTAGACATCGCTCAAATCATAAGGCATTCTATTTAGACGATCCCTTGGTTTAGTAAAAACGCATACGTATATTGTTTACGAATAAAAAGGAATTTTATGGCAAGCGCTTGCAACTTTCAAGGCTTCATAAGTTAGCCAACCCTCAGCAAAGTCTGAATCCTCACGTTGGAATCTGTAAAGACTTGTCGAGAAATCAAGTTTTCTTAAATTCCAATGTGGCGATCAGGTTTTGTCTTGGATTTCGTAGGATTGCAACTGCTTTCCGCAAATCCAGACGACTGTCGGTTTTTGTGCACGAATCAGAAGAATGTTTACGGCTTGCAAAGCTTCAGAGGTAAGCTAAGCCTTAAGCTCTATCCTCATATCAAAATCTAAGACGTCTTGCCGAAGCTAGGCAAGCATGTGGATGTACAATATAGAAAGAGTACATATAGGTATATCGAAAGACAGATGCATATCAGCATAAAGATATATCTGACTCAGGTATTCAAGCGCAAGTCTCATCGATTACTATTTTATTAGTGATCGATGGCAAGTCTCCATTCATATAGCGCTTTAAAATAACAACGTTTTCCTAGATTATTTAACTATCAAAACAGCAGGCTTAAACTGTAAGATTATTTGGCATACGAACGGTTCTTGGAAAAGAGTAGCAAAAGTGGTTACGAAGTAAACTTTCAAAAATGTACAGGCACCCAAGCTTTATTGTGATTTCGCGTCA
Source organism: Pararge aegeria (assembly GCF_905163445.1). Classification (NCBI taxonomy): domain Eukaryota; kingdom Metazoa; phylum Arthropoda; class Insecta; order Lepidoptera; family Nymphalidae; genus Pararge; species Pararge aegeria. The sequence continues at coordinate 7,268,322 of NC_053194.1, forward strand.
CGGGGCAATTATCTACTGCGTTTTCTCTCATAGTATATCAAAATGCCAGCATTGCCCAACAAACACAACATTATAGAACTTTGAGACAACTGAAAAGGAAATCTTTCCGAGAGGGAAATCCTTTCCGTGTGGCCAATGACTAAGGGAAGTGTTTTAGAGAAAAGAAAGAGTGTTTAAGTTAGTAGGAAAATAATCTTTATATCTAGAATTATAAAAAGAAAACTTGCGTTGTTATAGAAAATTTATTGAGCATAGTTTTCGAATAAGTTTGAACAGCGGTATTTTTCTAAAACTATTTCCATAAATCAACTTTAATGATCAAGTGCAAATATAAATAACAAATACTCGTTTTAACTTTATTTCCTTTAAATAAATGAGGTGTGATCACTACTGGAAGCCTTCACATAATACATCTGACCAACTATTTGTTATAAATGCCTGAAAATGAATACGTAGGCATGGACAAATATCGTAGCTCAACAACCGCGGACAAGATCCCTCCCGTGCAGTGTTAGAATAGATCAATCACAAAGACAATGCATATATACTATGGATATAATTATAAGCATAGATAAATGAGCAACTACTAATTAATATCAACAACATGTTTAATGAAAACTCGTCAAGTAAGTTGGTAGTTTGGAATGCACAAATCCAGTCTAATTCAGTCTTAATTTAGAACATAGGCAGACTTGTATGTCGCCATGCCGCAACTGTGATATAAAAATAATTCCCAGCGTTCATTAGCTTCTTGACCTATTTATAAAGAATTTTAGACCAAAAATAGCCAAATAAATAGCTAAAGTACCTTATTTTATTTATAATGCACGAACAGCATTTAGAAATGAGGTAAGGTAAGGTATTTATGTACGAGTATTGGATATGCTTTCGCCCTCCATTACACACCCATAGTTATGTTGTTTCGAAAAATGTTGCCATAGTTACTAAGTCACTTACGTTTTATATTAGTAACATTTAACGTACCCATATCCAAAATTTAATTTTGTCTAGTAGTTCCACTGGTTCAACCTTTGCGTTGTCAGTCAACTAGTCAGTCTATTATGTGAAGTTTTATTTTTCGATGCTCTAGATTTTCTAACAGATGGTTACAAATCTTGTAATCTAAACATTATTACGCATTTATAGCTCTAAAATTATTTAAAAAAAACATCCTGATTAGATAAGAGCCTGTACAAATATTATATTACTTTGCTATGCCAAAAATCTTGCTATCTAAACAATATAAGTGCTTCAGTATAGTTAAAGTAAGCTTATACAAGTAAATAATAGAAATATTCTGAATAGACCAAGACAAATATAAGTGTATATACTGGTATTACTTATTTATAACATTAAGACCTATATAAATAGAAAGAAAGTTATATTTTGCGATCATTAAAAAATCACACCCATGAAAGAATGAGGTATCTCAGCTTATATTTTAGCGCATGCAAATTATAAAAAAAAATGAATGCCGTACTGTAATTTCCTTTGACGTTGGCAAATTCAACAAACAGTCCACTTCAAAAAATAAATATTAAAGCATGAACCACACAAGGGCCGGGGTAAAATTGGATCGCGGCCGCACACTACGACACAGCCTCTCCATCTCTTGGAGACATAGGTATATTATGTTGGAAATTATGGAAAGTAAACCCTCATTAACCTTATGCCATAAGGCTTATGGCATTATGTTAATGGAGGAGTCATATTACACAATGCAAAATATTGGTTAGACAGATATTTGATAGTAACTTTCTTTTCTACCGTAATTTTATGCCCAACGAGGTACTAAATAGAATTGTCTTTCAGCGAAAAGATCATTTTGATAGACACGTCGTACGCGTGTAAATTTTATAATATTGTAATTATGCATGTAAGATTTGATATCGTACCTATGTTCCGGTACTGCTGCGACTGTCACTAGGGAGAGCATATGCAGGCCAGCCGTCAACGCAGCGAGGATATGAAGGAAAAATTGGAAACCTTGATATCGTCCGAAATCGCCTGAAATTTGAAAAAAGAACATGTTAGGAATTTTGATTGTTAGGTATTACATTAGGTATACGGTAATTTTAAAAAGCTTGATTTCTTATTTGCTTTATATTTTGATTGACAAATATTTGCAAAAAAACACGCACGGTATATCCATTTAACTAGACATAGACATGGTAACGAGTGACTATCTTCAGTTTTCGTTCACCTTGTTAATAATAAAATAAACTAGCAAAAGTATAAATTTAGTACAAGGTACGAGTTACTAAACTTTATTTCAGGTAAGTACCAAATGATTTTCTTCGTAATCGTAACATCTCTTGTTACAATTGTACTAATAATTTGGTCAAGGTGTTCCACTGTGTTAATCTGATGTCTCAAAGATTGTCCTTCTTTATAAAATACTAAACATTCAGCAAATGGAAGTTGAAGTATTTGGCCCTTCACTTTTAAATGCTGTTAATGTAATATCAGCATTTAATTAACAGCAATGAACACGTTTGAAACATATCGCACTTAAGGTAAGTACAATAATTGGTAATATGAGATATTTTTCTCTTTATATATTTGTTTTACCCTTATGTTCGGATGAATCGCTACATCGATCTTGATGAAATTTGGTTAGAAAAGAGTTGCTTCTTGAAGATGGATAAAAAATATTTTTAAACATAGACAGGTTGCCTCTTGGGAACTTATAAGATATGCTTCGAATGCCAGAGAAGAAACTTGGAACCGTTTACAAATTGAAATAATATCCTAGTTGTAACCTATGCACTGTTTAATAGTTAAACCATACTTGATAAAATTTTGCATTGAGTTAGCTGGCATCTTAGGTACGGACATAATATGATACATTTGATCCGATAGGATACTTTAAAACAGACTGTTTCAGTGGAATTGAAAAAATCCGAATAAACAAGGATGATGCTGTAAGGACTATATTGTTTTACATAACCTTGATACCTGGAACATTCACGAATTTACGAAATTAAATTAAATAGAAATAATTCTAAATTATTATTTTTTTTTAATAAGAACCCCTTATTTATCTTAGGAAAAAAACGTTTGCGTTAATTTTTTTTTTAATCCATTGCTTTTTTAAAACTTCCGAGTAGGTACACCAATAACGACGGCAGATTAAAAAGATTTTTTTTACCTATATGTGCATAGTTTGCCCAAAAAAGCCCATGAAAGATTTATTCATGCGTAATTATTTACTTATATTTGCTTGTATTTGAGTCTCGTTTATAGACCTGAGTAGGTACCTACCGACTCTTATTTTTATTATTATAATTTTAATTTTGGTCTTTAAGATGTATTTATGTAATTGTTAAAATTATTTAATTAGATAAGTACGTTGTCTTTTTGGTCGGTCAATGACATGTGATATCCACCCATCTTATCAGTTATATAAACAAATATGCAATAAAAGTGAATTCAGGTATAAATTTCATAAGATTCAAATAATTAGGTATACCTATAACTAATGATACAAACTGTAATCGAACTTGAATTAATTTAAAGATAACAAATAGTATATAGGTAGTTACATACGTACCTACTCGTACAATGAATATTATTTTGTTTAAATAACCTTTACATCATTCAATAGATTCTGTACAAGGTTTATGTTTTTATAACAAGATAGCATTTATTTAAAGTAAGTTATTGTTAATGAAACAAAAATTTCAAGTTATATCATCCTATAATAAATTTGTTTCCATCTTCCTAAATTAAGATCCATAGTTTTCAGTCCTACAGCTTGGCACGGGCCTCCTTTTCATAGAAGAGATACTAGCTTAAATAAAAAGAAAATAAATATATACTACGAAAATACACACAGCGCCATCTAGCCCCAAAGTAAGCGTAGCTTGTGTTATGGGTACTAAGTTGACTGATGAATATTTTTTTAATGAATAATATACATAAATTCTTATAATATACATATTAACACTGAAAAACAGTCATGCTCATCACACAAACATTTTCCAGTTGTGGGAATCGACGGCCTTGGGCTCAGAGAGCAGAGTCGCTGCAAACTGTGCCAATCGGCCGTCGTAAGCTTAAACCCTCCACGTTGTTATCACATATTAGTGATAGCCTTGATAGTTTTTCGGCCCGGCAAGGTGATACGGATACGGATTTAAGTAAATCTTTAGAGCACCAATAAGTTAAAAAAAATGAAATACATTTATTACAGTTGAATGTATTAATGAGTTTTGTCTGTTGGGAGTGGCTAGGATAGGTGATACGGATACGGATTTCGAGCAAATCTTTAGCCAGTAAGTTAAAAAAATTAAACACATTTATTACAGTTGAATATATTAATGAGTTTTGTACTATGGGAGGCTTCGGCCATGGCTAGTTACTACCCTACCGACAAAGGTGTACCGCTAAGCGATTTAGCGTTCCAGTACCATGTCGCGTAGAAACCGATTAGGGGTAGGTATGAGTTAACTATAACTGCCTTACTTCCTCACAAGTTAGTCTAGTTATTTTAGAATGCAACATCTCTTACCACCAGGTGAGATGGCAGTCGCTCACAAGATAGAATATTGAACGTTAAATGTTTGAAAAAGCAACTTCTGACTACTGAGTTACTAACTGAGTTTTTTGCCGGCTAAGCTTGATCACGGCAAATTCTGCCTTCCAGACCGACTTAACGTTTCAGAAGTGCTTATAAAGTCACTGCTTGAATAAATGAATTTTGTTTTTTTTATTAAGTGCCTTCTAGCTTATTTGAATAAATAAAGTTTTGACTTGATTCAAAAAAAGTCCTTTGCCCATGAGTGGCACATTTGTTAATTGTGGATGACACGGACTCAGACCGACAAAGTTGCCTACGTATAACGCTTCTCTTACGCGGGTTTTATAAATAATGCATTTTAATCCGGCCACGCTGCCGAAAGAATGCGTTCCTGGCAACTCGAGATTGAATGAACGATTTAACTTTGAAATGGTGTTGCGTTACGATAAGAATATTCTTATTGTTTATTAACCCTAAGTATGAATTATAATCATTAAAAACTATATAATTATACCAACTTAATTTTTTTTTATTATTTTGCGCTAACTTAAAATGCACAAGTGTGTTTGTTTGTCTTTTACGCCCTAACTAAGCAACCTATCAACTTGATTTTTGACATAGAGTTAGTTGAAAGGATGGAGAGTGACGTAAGCTACTTTATATCCCAGGAAAACGAACTGTTCCCTCGGGATTTGTAAAAACCGTAATAAACGCGTACGAATAATGTTGGCAACAGCTAATGTTGAATATAAATGAGAACAATATTTTTTTTTATTATTCCTTCGTTGTTACTAGGTTCATTATTGTTTGGAATGACCAACTGATAGATGACAGGAACTCATTATAAACGCCAGATCTACGTAAACGAGCTCATAAGTAGGAGTAATGGAGATCGGACGTGCCTCTACTTAACCGCAATCAACCACTTGATATCGTTATTTGCCAATGTTGCAACAGTACCCTACATCAATATAATAATATCGTTTCGTATAATATCGTATTACTTTTATTCAATTTTCTAAAAATAAATAAATAAATAATAAATATACTACAACAATACACACATCACCATCTAGCCCCAAAGTAAGCGTAACTAAGATAGCTGTTGAATATCTTTATGAATATAATACATATAAATACTTATAATATACAGATAAATACCCAGACACTAAAACAATCATGTTCATCACACAAACATTTTCCAGTTGTGGGAATCGAACCCACGGCCTTGGACTCAGAAAGCAGGGTCGCTGCCCACTGCGCCAATCGGCCGTCAACAGACAAAAGACTCCTAATAACTAAATCATGCTTCTTTTTAATCGATATAGTTAAGGAGCAGAATGTGACGGGGTGGAATCAAAAACAACTTTTTATATTGAAAAATAAAAGACTTTTACAACATTTTTGAAAACTACATCTATACGAAGAAAAAAGAGTCGAGCGTACTCCGACGAAAATCTACATGATTTCAGCCGTTTCACATATTATTGCAGCCAAGAACAACAGTGTTAGTAAGTACCTTTGTACCTATTCATAATAAAGAAGCCGTGGGAGATATCAGATATGTATTTTGGTTTCTTTATTTTTAAACGACTTCAATTCCGATGTTCTTTTTTATGTATTTTCGTACATAACTCCGCCATTTCTTAAGGATTTCAATGATATTTATTCTGATATGGCCTCATTTATGTCTCATATGTATCTGATGAAATGTTTCGAGGACAGAAAACGGAATTTTTCAATAAATGACAGCTAATCAACCATGATTGCTGCTTTCGCATAGATATGCAGCAGCAGACAAAAATTATATCCCCCGATTATATACCCTGACAGGGGAACATGACAGGGGGATATAATTGAAGTGTCCACCTGCTAAAGCACGGGAACATGGAATAGGATACATTATTTCCATTTGTGCGCAGAATTGATAAAGCTATTGGAGAAGATACATTTTCTGCGCAGGGAAGTCTAGCTATATTCAGTATATATCTGAGTACACCCACAATTTCAATCTAAACGAGTTGTAAGTAAGTAGTAACATATTTTGTCACGACTGGACGCTAGTCGTAGTACATAGTATTTAAGCTTGATTTATATTATATATTTTTTTGATTTACGACTTAAAATAATTACCGTGTTCCAATATTCATAATTTAAATCTACATTAAAACTGACAAAACAACTGTGCCTTATCATAAAATATATCATAATAAGAGGACATATAGCCGATATACGCGATAAGGTGGTAACTAGATAAGTAAACATTGGACAATCAACTCTGGACGTGTGAGTATGAAAGATGCGATAATTTGTGTTGTTACCCAATCGAATGATTATAATATTATCTATATTGTATCTATAAAATCATCCATCAATAACGTACTAGATATGCAGTCTCATACAAAAATCAGTTCCATTTTTTTTTCTTACTGATGGTTATGTTTAGTGGCCGTAACTGACTCAGCTTGATAATAAAATTAGGGAGGGAAAATATAATATATGTATGAACATTCTTTTTTTAAAATGCATAGTTATTTATTATGACAATTTCAAATCAATCTATGAACTCCTTTTTGCGAACTGTATATACGAGTGCTAAATTTTAGCATTTTTATACCCGTCATAACTTTGAAACAAAAGGTCTTATGAAACTATTTAGTTGGATAAAGATTAGTATAATGATAAGAATTAACGATGATAAGACTAATTTTACTACTTTAAACAAAAAGCGGTTTTTATGCATTTATAGAATCTTTTCTACTTACGAAGTTACTATTTATAGATCATATACTTCTTATACCTTTTTATATAGAAGCAAGAAAAGTAACAGTAGTTTCTACATTTTACTTAGCACCGACTCAAAAACATTGTAGAAAATATTTATTCTTACTTATATTATAAGGCAAACAATCTTCTTGTAATATCAAATTGGTAAGAAAACAATAAAAGCGCACTTAGAATCTCTTTTTTACTGTGTTTGTTTTTATTTATTTCATCGCACTTGTTTTTTTTATTTTCAAGACATATTTCACACTAAAAAGTAATAAAAAGATTCCTTACATCACTTATAAGACAAGTCACAAAAAAGCAGTTAAGTCTATGTTTGATCGAAGTATATAACCCGTTACATTCGCTTATCGGCCTAGTTGTTCTAGTTGGTATGCTCGACTACGGACAACGAGGTCCTGACTTCAATTCCTGGATTAGGCCTAATGTTGGTTCGCAATGGGTTTTTCTGCCAATAAATTCACAGTTTACCACCCTCACCTTCACAGTGCCTCCGATATTATTACTAGTCTGGTACGAGCTTCAATCTGCGATCTTGAAGATTTTTCATTAGTTTGATTTTATTAATCTCGAGCGTTTGTAAACGAGGCAAAAGAGAAAAGTCTTTTGATATACTAACATACCTACTTAGATATTCTTTGTTATATCCAGAGCAATAAATGTCAAATTACATGTTATCACGCATGAAGACTGACTCGGCCTTGAAAATGCATCGTAATTAATTATGTTAGGTAAGGAAAAATCATGTTTGATAATGATATATCTCATTACTAATATTATAAAGCTGAAGAGTTTGTTTGGGTAAACGCTTCAATCTCAGGTTCGAATTGGAAGAATACAGTCAAACCTGGATAAGCGAGAGTTCAAGGGAGCACAATCTCATTCTCGCTTATAGAGGTTTCTCACTAACCCGAGTTGCTCGCTAATGCAGGTACATGGGTAGCGTTTGTCTCTTATAGAGGTACGCAGCAATAACAAGACATATTTTTGCACGATGTAATTTTATTTTATTTAGAACTTATTTACATTAAAAAAAATCCGTGAATTTCGTTTGGGTTTCTGTTTTTGTATTTTGAATGTTTTTCTCTAACTCATAAATTTTGTTAAAAATTGCTTGCTCGACTGTCGCTTATAGAGGTATAGATAAGTAGCAGTCTCATTTACGGAGGTCCGTGAGGGAATAACGACTCTCTCTTACAAAGGTTTCTGTTTCTCGCTAATAGAGGTTTTGTGAGCATAAAATCACGGGTCCTGGCTATTACTCTCACTTATAGAGTTTTCTCACTTATCCAGTTCTCACTTACCCAGATTTGACTGTATTTTGTTACATAGTCCCTTTATTAAGGAAGGCTAAAGGCTATACAACATCACGCTACAAACTATAGAAGCGGAGCCTCTATGAACAAGAACGTGAAAAATTATTCCTTTTGAGAGCTTCTAATTGCGATGCGTAAACGGTTAAAATTACGCCAAAACAAAGTGTGCTAAAATTGCTCCTTTTTAAAGTTCTGATTAAAAATTTCCATTACAGCATATTACGTCTATCTTTTATGGTAGTCAAACGCGGAAGAAGGCGCGAGGGACCGCTAGTTGTAGAATAAAATCTTTAATGATTTGATAAGATTTCGTATGTTTCTTATTAAGCCTTCGCGTAGTCTTATCAATGCTATTTGTTACATCTGTATTATGAAGTCTCTCCCAGTGTAAATTCCGCTTAAACTTCGTTTCACGTTCCTCGTTTTCTTTTTGTTAATGTAGCACTGCTGAGCACTTTTTCTCATGGGAGAGCGCTTAGATTATTTATGATTTTAAGCGCCTAAATTACTCGTACCATCATAAGAAAATATAGTTTGTTTATTGAATACAGGCATTAATCTCGCATTCATATTAAATTCACCATAGTTAAAAAGAGGTACTTTAAATCTTTTGGAGTGATCAACCTCCATAGTTTTACTAAAAAACATCCCAGAGTCAACTTTAAACTCAAGAATCTTTCTTTTAATATTTTTAATAGATACTAGCTGTTGCACGCGTTCTTCGTCCGCGTTCATTATAGTTCTTTATAATCTCGTGGGAACCATTAGTTTTCCTGGATTAAAAAATAGCCTATGTTACTCTACTTTTATTCAACCAACTATACGCCAAAAATCAAGTCCATCGGTTGCTTAGTTAAAGCGTAAAGTAAGGAAAAACAAACAAACAAACTTACGCATTTATAATATTAGTATGGATAATTTCTCAAGGAGATGAAGAAAAAAAAAGATTTCATTGGCATGTAGCGGAGAATTCGTGACCTATTTAAAAAAAATTGGTTGACATGGAAATGTTATTTCAAGGATAATTACAATTGTTACGTTATCATCACTGGCGATATGCCAAAGGTAAACATTTCTATTCTGTTTACACATGAACCAGATGTCGCTGGAAAATTAAGAATTGCGTCAATAAAGTAAGTAGGTATAAGGTAGGTACATAACACTGTTTTTCTTTTATTTTATTAAAGCCATTTTTAAGCTTACTGTTGGTCTGCCTGAAAACTGTAGCGTTTATAAAATCGGCTCGGTAATTATAAGAATTCGTAACTCCAATAAATTACAACTGGTTATTTATAATATTGCTTATCTTTTTTAATAAATTAAATAAAATAACTTAGTGTCTAACTAATTTTTCCAAAAAAACAAGTTTAATCTTACAAATACATTCCAGTTTTAGATTATTTAATGATAACAGTTTTATTGTTTAAACCTCAGAGAGTATCATTGAAACACGTTACTTAAGTATAAATTCGAATTCACATCGGATTATTTCCGCTGAGTACTATGAAATTCTAAGTTGGTTTAACGGTTGAGTTTAGTTTGCGCCGCAGCTCATAATTACGCGGTGTGTTGTCAAATTTTTGTAATATCGTGAAATATTTTTTTGGAAACTTAAAAAATTTTTCACTGTAAGTAGGCCGACGTGTCATATTAAATTAAAAATAGAGCCCTAAACCCTTATTTGTAAATGAAACATATTAGGTATATTAAGACGTAGGTATATTTATTAGTGTGAATTTATTACTTTTCGATGATTTCCAGTTCGGTCAAGGTTTGCTATACAACTTTAAGTAGTTCAAAATAAACAAGTTATAATCGAATTAACGGGAATGTCGTTAAGCCGAATGAGTAGTTCGTTAAGGTTTGTTGTCTAATTATGTAGCTAACTATTAATTAACTACCGCAGACCTAGCTAAGACAGAAATTACAATCTACCGATAATATTATGCGCCTTCATGTAAATTAGAAAGAAATAAGATTCGCTTATTACACTACAAGTTAGCCCTTGTTTGCAACCTCAGCTAGTCGTAAGCGATGATGCGGTTTAACATTGAAGCGGGCTAACCTGTTATGTTTTAGGCCAGTGGCAGTTATTTAGTGTATGATAAGTACGATTTTTTTTCCCATATTATTGTTAACAGTAATTAAGTTAGTGAAAACGAACTAACCAATACTAACGAAATTTGATGCGACCTTTTGGTGAGCATTCCGAGCATTCAGAAAACGGTGATGTTCTACAACCAGTTCGCATATAAGATAGTACTATAGAAGATAGCCCACCAAGCAGCGTGGTGGGTTTATGCTCTAAAGCAGTATCTCCTTTGAGAGACGAGTCCTGTGCCCAGCAGTGGAACTAGGCTAGTATGATGATAGTAGATAGTAATATAGTAATATTACATTATTTGGGATGTAGAATTACGACGATATTAGAATTTCCACGCGACTTACTCCGCGTACAAGTAAAAATATGTCCCATACAAACTCGACCGTCATTCTGCGACCCACTGCGTCACATCGCCAATCTATCGCAATGCTTAAAATTAAAAGCTATTTTAATATCCTTGGATATCTTTGGTTTATATTGTATAGCTCTACTACATAAAAACTAATACATTCCTCGAGTAGAAAGGTCAGTGGAAAGGGCAGACCCATTTATTGTGCCCACTAAGTAGGTATAGTGAATATAAATAAATTAACAAACAATGTTAGGTTACCTGCCGGTCAAAGCTCTCATTCTTAGAATTACTTATATATAGGTACTGCTCTGACTTCAGGGTACATACGAAGTAAGGTTTGGGAAAAATTCCTCTTAATACAGTATGTAATAACTGTTTTTTCTATTATTTAAAGCCAACAATCAAGTTGATTGGTAGCTTCGTTAGGGCGTAAAAGAAAGGAAAACAAACACACAAACACACATTTGTGTTGGTTCCACACTATGGGGGGTCGGCACAATATGTCTTCCCCTCCAATCTCTTTTTTCAGGCGTCAACTTACTCGTATTATTCATTCCACAAATCACACACATTCTTTGGTCTTCTTCTACTTCTTTATCTTTTAACTTACGGCTTGTACCTATAAAAGCTATAATTCTTATAAAAAAAAATGTTTTCCTTTTATCTCTTGGAATCATAGATACGTTTACAAAAAGTAGGCTGCATTTAATTTTATGCGTGCCTCCGCAGCTCGACGCAGAACTAGGGGCGCTGTTTGTAGTTTGAACAATATCTGTTTATATATATGTGCCAGATTAGTACTCACTCATTCCTTAATTTTTATTTCATACCACTTGGCATATATAAGAACCTTAACCATATTATAAAGACATGCCTCCTTTCTGATGGAAGAAAGCTATTCAGAGCTAAGACCTTATTAATATATATATTTTTAAGGTCTGTATTTATAGATGCATAGACTTTCTAGTTATTGCACACGAATTGACCCGCGTATTTTATATTTTAAAAATCTCGCGTTAACCGTTAGTTTCGTATCTAATCCATATCCGTCCTTAACAAAATTTTGCCTAAGTCGCTTTATTTGTGAAACTATGAACAGGTTTGAATTTTTTATAAATCTCCCGGGAAAGATTTCCTAGTGTTTTCAGGAATAACAATACTATACCTATCTCCAGAACGCAAGCTATATTTATGTGACGAATTTCAGTAAGGTCGCCGGTCGGTTCAGTGGTTGAGCCAATCATGCATAACAACAATCAAAAAACCAGAAAAATGGCAAACAGGAACTATTTTGCCTTTATATTCGTATGGATAGATACGAGTATAATGTATTTACGTCATACATACAACTTGATGAATAACATATATAATATATAGCTAGGCATAGATAATTGTATTTAAGGCACATGCGTGTGATAAATATAATTTTAGCGCAGTTGCTACTGATAAGAGTCAACATGACCTCATATTGCAGAATATTGTGTTAAGAGTGTTAAGAGTTGTGCTGTTAAACTTAACGCATAAATATTAGCAATGAAGTAAACGATATAGTTTTGTAATTTATTTATTTTTTGGGACAATAGTATCCCTACTAATATAATAAATGTGAATGCAAGTTTGATTGTTACGCTTTCACGCAAAAACTACTAAACCGATCATCACGAAACTTTGTACACATATTCCCGAAGGTATTAGAAGCAATATAGGATGCAGTTCTTTTGGGAGAGGGGACGAAAGTGTTTGACGATTTTACAAAATAACGCCGTCAAATGATAACCGATTTAAATAATTACTTTTGTACTTTAGAGTTATATCTGTTTAATTTTGCCCAAATTTCTTGTAGACCTGATGAATGTGATTGAAGATAGAGGTTAGAACTCCTCAGCGGACGGCAGCACACCCGTCATTTAAGGCTTAGCTATCCTAAATATTTACATAAAGTGCTGCCACATTTATGAGGCACATGTCTTTCGAAAAACAAAAACAAACGCAGACGAAATTGCGGGCAACAGCTAGTTAGTTTATATAGTTTGATGTTTTGACAGTTTGCATTTGAAATCTTGTATGTTGGTCAAATGTATCCATCGAATAGGTTGGAGAATATATCGTTACATTATATAAAATTTAAGGTACAGTTACCTAAGGTCTTCCAGAAAGGGAGGAAACGCTTCCAGAAGCATTTCCTCCCTTTCTGGAAGACCTTAGGTAACGCTTCTGGAAAATATTCCAGAAAATATAACCATGTGGAATTGCGGAAAAACTTGAACTTGATACTGAACTTACTAACTAATGTTATATATACCTAATGTTATATTCATTCAAATAACATACATTGTAGTTGAAGAATACACCGATAAGTGCGTACACAATAATTACAGAAATAAATTAAGAGAAAAGCAAACCGTTGACAAACGTTTCATACTATAAATTCGAATATTTATGAAAATATTTGGATGTTTAGGCAAAAATTATTGCCCAGGGGCTTTGTAACAGCCCTTGATAAAGAAGCAGGGTTAGACATAGTAAAAATAAAGAATAACAAAAAATCTAAGGTCTAAAAAAAAAAGTCAGAAAAGTGCTTATAAATAATAACTAAAATAAATAAAGTATGTTTATCCGGAGAAAATATTCATGTCTCGCGGGAAACCAGAAAATCGAATCAGACTGGCATTTTAAATCTAGTAACTGTCTACCTATGCGCCTAGAAAAGGCTATTCCTATAAGCTTTACAGCTTTTGGCTCTTGGTCAAAATTATTTATTGGTGTACTGTGTAATCATTATTCTAGTTTTTTGAGTTACGATGCTGCAAATACTCACATAAAATATCACGAAGCAGTTAGGACTTCCGCTTTACTTTCTTTGCCGCATGTCTAACTCTTCAAACTTATGTACGGTTTAAGCAACTAAATAAAACTTGCTTCAACGGTAAAACATACGTACGAGGTAAAAAGACATAAACTATTGTCATCCTGGGGGGAGACTCTTGCCTTATAATGGTTTCATACTCATGATCATGACTATATTATTTAATACAGCTATTTCTAGACATGTACCTACTAGGTATATACGTACGTATATCTGCGGAATTTGTAAACCTATTTTTATCTAAATAGAAATTTACCAACTCTTGACTCATTCGTTTCTATATATTTTCGCAAATAAATCAATTTACATTTTACTTTCTTTATAAAGTAGACGTTCTTGCCGAAAGCTTGTTTTGGCAGCCATGAAAACTTTAACTGTTAAAATATATTTTTTTGGAAGTCAGATCATCAACAACATCGTCCTTTCCGAAGTCCAGCTGATATAAATCATTCCTTTTAGGCGCTACCTACCCGTTAGACGATAGTTTACATTTGTAGATAGCTTGCTGTATTACTAAAGAAGTCCTTATCAAACTACCCACCTCAATATTATTAAAATTTAAATTAGGTATGTAAATCATTTACATATTAAATATAATACCTATTCCGACTTATCCTTATCCTTCTTGTACAGTCATACCGTGGTAAGTACAGTTTGCAGACAAAAGTAAACAAACTATTTATAGCAAACGAACTAAATGCTAAATGGATGTTTTGTTATGCAAAATACATTGACATCATAAAGCATGTTTAAGTAGGATACTCTCGAACATTAAGTATCCAATAATTATCACTGTAATAAAGAAAAGCGTTTTTTTACATAAATTAGCTGAAAACACTACATGTGTATATAACTCGTAGGTATAATTAAGTTTTTCTCTACTATTGTACTAAATAAGAGTGATTTGCTATAAAGTTCAGCTTCGATTTCAACAAATCTGTACAAACATACACAATTATAAAAATTGGTTCCGATTTCACAAATGTATATTGAGAAAATTTCCGAAAAATAGCATTGGACGAATTTAAATTGGAATAATGTTGTTTTCGCTGCTTATAAACACAAAGATTAGGTTGGTTTGCCACAATTAATTCATTAAAATAATTATGAAATATCGTCTATATCGTGGCAACCTTTCATCGCCACACATAACTTGCGAGAAGTGTACAACCTTCCCTGTCGAATCATGTTATTTGAATAGTGATAACCGGTTGGCAACCTGTCAGAAATATTACACAAAGCTGCAGTTAGTTTAAACATACTCTGCTTTAAATATTGGATAGAAGCAGGGGTTGCTTTGCCATGATATACCCACTATACTCTGAAATTTAAGCTTCATTTGCTATACATACACATACATTACTCTGCGAGAAGCAGGAGAATCTGTACGGTGTACCGTGTCATTTATAATTTCTTCAATCTTTATACTCCACACCAATCATCTTCGGCAATGAACTCTACGCCCGTTTCACTCTGACACTCTGATCCTCAGGAGATGTTAAAATTGAGTATAGAAAATTAACGAATAACTGCACGGGTATATGGTATAAATAACGCACCAACACGCGCCCTACCTTCTACCCGATGCTTTACAAAATTCGAGATCGAACACTATCGGTCAATCAACCCACACGATGCTCGCACAAGGTCACCACTCAATATTCGGTTAGTGGAGTTCGTTCCTTGCTACCTAATTGCTATAGAGCTCCTTTTTCAATGAACTTATTACTATTTATTTTAATTTCAAAATGTACCTATGCTAGGAGAGCTGGTACAAAAAGCAATTTACAGGTTTTATCGACCTCCTTGATTAACAGGATTGTCTATGTGTGACAGGTGGTAGACTCTTGTCCTAAAATATTCCTAATGTTTTGTAAACATAGTATGTACCAACGTGTCAATCTCAACATCATGTACAGATCGGTATTAACTTGGGATTTCATTGTAAATTATTATATATCGCTTATTATGTACCTATAATTCTGATACTCCGTAGCTATAAAAAGAACGATTACACCCACATACCTAAAAGGCATATTTAATATTTATGCACAACACGCACATGCAATCAAGGTTGGCCATTATTTGTGATTTTCTTTTTATGGTATTGGCACATACCTGCCTTCAGTGTGAAATGAATATATAATTTATGTTTGATTTATGGCAGGTACACAGACAACGATAAGATTGTTTAATTTTTGCATGAAGACTTAAGAACATGCAGGATTAGGTCCCTATAAGCTTTAAGCTTTTAACTTAGGCGTTATTTCGTATGTAGAAAGAAATACATGTAAATACACATACAATTTTTTATTAACAGATATAGTCGCATGCAATTGTGGAAAATGGATATCTCCATTATTGGGGACTTCATTACAAGAAGTACCTTTATCGAATTTAAAAAGATAATTTAATAAAAATATCCAAATGAGAAAAAAAGAGTAGTTATTTTTTTGATCCCTCAATGACGAATTTTTAGTTTCACCTAAATCATTAGGCATTCCACTTAGTCAATGCCTAGGTGTAGTAAAAAAGGCTACTTTTTATCCCACGAAAAATAAACGGTTCAAACGAGATTCGCGAAAAGACGCAGAACGCGAGCTAGGCTAGGCTAGTAATGTTATAATCTAAAATATCACATCAATCTTCTCTTTTTAACTTATGATTTAGGGGGGGCTGCCTACGTTGTACGGGGAGGGGCAGTTAGTATACATGAGAATCATTCCACTGATTATAAATAGTCTATAAGTTTCATCTGTGTCGTCATCGCCGCGCCCCCAGACGCTTGTTCGCATAAACTCGTTCACCCATCCATCCTAATAATAGCTGGAATTATATGTAAACGACTTCCCCCTATCTTCCCGCGGGTGTCATACGATGCGACTAAGGGAATATAACGCAGTGAGGGCCGCAGCGTCCTCTTTGCTACTACTAGCATCTGATGCGATCACCAATTCGGCTGGTCACCAATGGTGATAACAACAAAAAAAAACACCCGGCTAAGTTTGTTGTGGGCTTCTTCTTAGACCAGGACGCGTTTGGAACCCTCGTAGCTTTAGTTTTAAGTTCAAGTGCCACCTATGGGCCTACTTGAATAAAGATATTTTGACGTGACAACGTCTTATAAATTGGTTTGCCGGGTGACACTTCAAGAAACTGCGTTACGCTCCGCTCACGTTATGCGCTCACAATGAGAGCGAGTGAGAGGCACGCGCCCGCCTAAGAGCGAGAGAGACAGACATAAAAAGTGAAAGGCACGCGTCCCTTTGTAGTAAACGCTGTTTCATTGTACGCAAATGTATTGCAAGTTATTGTATGTATATTTGTATATAAATACGTATGTATGTGTAAAGGTAAAAATAAAATTTTGTTAATATGAAATTCAGTGCGAGATTCTTTGTATAAATTAATGTTTTAAATATAATTCTTTGTATAAATAAATGTTTTAAATTGTTACTATTATTTCATCCTTCTTCCTACTATACGAATGAATATTCACATTAAAATTATTTTACCACTCAAAGTCGTTGTCACGTAAAACTTTCGCCCGTATACCGACTTTACAGGCAACCAATTTTTATTTGACTTTGACTTTTGACTTTGTCTGCCAGGGGCAAATCCTCCCACTGGAAAGGCCTTAAGTCCAGCCAGTGGCGTGCATAGAGAGTATGCACAGGGTATGCAGATGATATAAAATGAAGAAAATCTTTAATAAGAGTTATAAAAAACTTCAGGATAGGCATTGTAATGTTATAAAGAAGTAAGTATTTATAACTCGTACTGGAGATTTTCTTCATTTAATATCATCTGCATACCCTGTGCATACCCACTATGCACGCCACTGAGTCCAGCAGTGGACTGTAGGTTATTGACTTGACTTGATATCTAATTTACTGGGAGGCTTCATTCAGGTTATTTTCATAGCCCCGTTGGTAGGACTTCGACTTCACTTTCGGGGAGCCGAATTTGAATCCCGTACCTCTCGTTTTAAGCAATTAAAATATCATCAACGGTGAAGAAACATCACGAGAAACTTGCACGCCTGAGAGTTCTCCATAATATTTTGACAGCCGACTGGCGCAGTGGGCAGCGCAACCTTGCTTTCTGAGTCCTGGGCCGTGGGTTCGCTTCCCACAACTGGAAAATATTTGTGTGATGAACATGATTGTTTTTCAGTGTCTGGGTGTTTATCTGTTTATTATAAGTATTTATGTGTATTATATCCATTATAATATTGAACAGCTATCTCAGTACCCATAACACAAGCTACGCTTACTTTGGGGCTGGATGGCGATGTGTGTATTGTCGTAGTATATTTATTTATAATATTCTCAAAGGTGTGTAGAGTGCACTTATCCGCACTGGGCCAGCGTAGTAGGCTAAGACTCGTGCAGAGAGTACTTAAGACTGTAGTTGGCCGGTATTGGGTTGATGATCATGATGATGATGATTGGCCACGACTTAAGTCACGTCCTCTGTTACGAGTAAGAAGGATTTATATAGTTAACCCACCATGCTGATCCACTGCGAGTTGGCGGGCTTTTACGATTGTTATTAAAGGTTAAAGGTACGGGAACGTTATCTGTCAAAAATACAAACCTAGCTATTGACGCTTGGGTCTACGCTTATTTCCACCTTAAAGCCAAAAAACGCAACCGCAAAGCTTTATAGGGTAGATATTATCTACTATCACATAATAGATAAAATAAACAAAAAATAAATAGATATATTACGGACAACAAACACATCGCCATCTAGCCCCAAAGTAGGCGTAGCTGCTTGTGTTATAGGTACCTACAAAGATGATCTATGTATACTTTAAAGAATAATATAAATTAAAATTTATAATAGGTATTACCCAGTCACTGAAAACATTCATGTTCATCACAGAAACATTTTCCAGTTGCGGGAATCGAACACACAGATCGCTGCCCACTGCTCAAATCGGCCGTCATATGATATTGATATCGCATTCATCTTCGCAAATCATCATGCTGATCATTGTTTGTTGCTGACTATATTTTTATCTCATCGAGTTACCCTTACCTCAAGTCTCAACATATTATAAGATTATGTCTACGTAAGAACTTACCGATGAGAATTAATTTTCAAAATTGTAGGTATCTAAAATCGATGATTTAATGAGTAAAAAATACCTTCAACGAATTTGTCGATTTATAAAAAAACGAGAATTTTAAATATTTTACGCATATCAAATAACCAAATTAGTATATTTCCTATAATGACCGCACATTCCAATAACTTCGCATCCTTATTTAGGTACGGTCTACCTACCTTGCTATACTTGGACATTTATAATTAGAAAGTTTTGTACTTATGTTATCGACCTCACTTTATATATTATTACAAGAACTTTGTAACACACTTTAAATATTTTAAGAGACACGTAAAAAAAGAACTGACTACTGACCTATACTTACCGCGCATTCGGCGATGGTTTGAATGAACCCATCTATTTATTCAATAAAATCAGTATTCATAAGTTATAATTAAAACGCTATATATTTGCATGTAATTGTAGCCATAAAATGTCTACTGCGCAGATTGGGATAAACTGCTCTTTTTACGTGACACACCATATGTAGCTATTAATAACCAACCTGCTTTTATATCTGAATATTTACATATCGAATCGATAAAAAAAATTAAAAGCTCATAAATTTTATTAAATACCTTGACTGCCGTACAAAATACTATTGGGGCATAACGATGTTATTCCATCGAGTACAAACAGCCTTGAGACATTTTAATGCGGTGATATTTTATGAGGTAAGCCCGAAGGTACGAAACATTTCGTTTCGTATAAATGAAAGCTCGCCTCTTTCGCCTTCACTCGAACACTTGAGTGTTGACAACAAGTTTGCGACACGTGCAATTGGTATTCCGTATTCCGACCGCAACACCAGCTCGTTCATTAAAACAGGGCAACACTCATTAACATGTGTACTTACGTGCGTTACTTTTGAAAGTTCGCGATTATGACAGTTTCCACTGATAGTGTTGACAGACCATATGCTCCGACATTGGATTTCGGTTCACTCACCCAATTTCCCCATCATTTCCTCTAAAGCTCGCTCCTTGTCCATGGTTGTTTTGGTAGATCCCGGTCGTGCTAGTTTGTCGGCGTTCTGCAAAGAGTCACGGGCACCATTGATGTATGTAGTTTTTAGTTTGAGCACGCGGCGGCGAGAACACGAAGTTGCGAACGAACGCCAGACGCGTGTGCCGGCGGACGAGCGAATGGACGGTTATCGCCGTGGCGCCAACGCCGACACCGTGGCTGTGCCGTGGCGGTCGGTTACCGCAATCGAGCAAAAAAACTAGCACCTCCTTATCTCCAGCAACTCATTCCTCATAAGCAGATACCTGCACATTAAACGAGCGCCGACGCTGCACAAACATGCGTCGCTATCTCAGTTATCCGGCTACTAAAAAATATCTATAGCTACTTCACATAGATGCACCATAAAGCCTAGGCTTAGTGCACACTAGCTGACCAAGTTACACGGTTATCTAAAGACCTTTTAGTTACAGTTTTAAATAACGGCAGGGTGATTACGTATCTCGCGACAGCAATGCGACAGGCGTAAAACTTGCTATCACTGCTGTCAAACGTCACTTTTCCATACAATAAATAAACAAAAGGGACGTTTGACAGCAGTGATTGCCAGATTTACGCCTGTCGCATTGCTGTCGCGAGATACGTAATCACCATGCCGGCCAAGCAAATGGCCCTCCTGATTGGAAAGTGGAAAACAAACGCCTGTAAACCGAGCAACACCTACCTGCCTGCGAGGGCACGACAGTAACACGTCCTGCAAGGATTCCTGTGTCTACCAACCTGAGAAGTAGGCATTAAGCCTCACGTGCCTGTAATTACACTGGCAATTATAAGCATAGCACACATGTACTATATAAAACATAGCAGTAGTAGTACCCAGTGGCGTGCACTTCATGCATGCACAAAAGCACTGCATACCCAAATTATTTTACATAAGTCGTATTGGAGGGGAATTTTTGCCGTCTCATGCAATTCTCCTACTCCTACTCCTACCCCAGACGAGTTCTGTCTTAATAAGCTCTACTACCTATCTACTAATAAACCCTTCTAGAGCACGCCGCTTTTATTAACACGGTACCGACACATTTGAAAGGCCTAATTTGACATTCGAGTATCTCTGGAACGAATGTCATAATGTTTTAGTAATTCAAATCTCGGACACTATTGTTAAAGCTACACAACTTATTGCGCCAAAGTGGCGTGAATTGGAGACAAAAAGAAAGTGACAAGGTCTTTCCGGTGGTATAACTTATTGGAGCCAGTGGTCTTAGTTTCGTCTAGCGCCCGCTGCGATGTGATATTGTTTGTCTCATCTCCGCAGTAGGTATAACACGGACGAAATTGTTTTATGTGGAATCAGTTCCTGGCTTAGTGTATTAGTTAATTACAAGTGAAAACGAAAATATCTATCTGGCTATCATATCTAGCTGGAAGCAGGGTTAACAGTTATTAGTGTATTATCTATTGACTGGGTGATGGGTCTTGCCTCGCCTCTAGACGCCGAGTGGGAGTGATGTTCGGTCAACTATTCCGATCGCGATACTTTACACTGCGATTGGTCTAAACATGTCTACGTAGACAATTTTAAAGTCATCTCAGCAATATACCTGCGAGTGAGTACTTGGCTTAAGGCTTACTTGGTAGCTAAGCGTTGCGAAAGCACTCACTATGTTTTCTCTTTACCAAACTTAACTATCGAAGCGCCCACTATACCATAGCCTTGAAACATAAGAACGATTTCAAAACACATACGTAAGACATACGGAATGCAAAAAGCCGCATCAAAATCGGTCTAGTATTATGTCGAGGAAGGAGGATAACAAGAAAACACAATTGGAGCACCCACCCTCTTATAACGTCTTCATCATTAATAAATATTTAATAACCTGCGCTGACATAAAAAGGTGTTACTAGATTTATGAAGGAAAAATCATCCTTAACAAATAAACTTACAAACCCACATACCTACATTTAAAAAACATCTGTCACCAGACTCCTAAAGGTCATCGACGTCATCGGTTCTTCGCAACCAAATATTAATTTAGTTATTCAGATTTAATTCCAATTTTACATTGATGAAAAAGATTATGATGACAAACTGGGTCAAGTATCACAAGGCAAGGGAATAAATAGGGTTTAGGCTGTAATTCCCGCTGGACAAGTGTCGATTGATAGTCTTAGAGAACAGTATTGAGAACTCTCAGGTTATAATTGCTTATAAAATGTACATTAGTTAAAAAAAGATGCGTGCGGGGCATAGAACTCTCCCCGAAGGGTGCCGAAGTACTAATACTAGGCCATTGCCGCTATAAAAAGGCAGCATAAAGATCAATAATTTAAAAGCAGGTATATACCTTTAGCAGTACATATTTCATACCAAATGAAAGGCATAAAAGAATATATGTTAATTCACAGCGGAAAATATGTCGTTTAAACAAATGAAAACACACAAACTATTAGAAACGATTATTATTTAACGCATGTGTCACGTTTTATTTACACTTCATGCTTTGTTTTAAATATTTAATATGGTTGTACCTATACTTACCTTAGAACCTAGCATAAAACTGAAATTATTTTTAGTACCGATGCAAGTTTTCAAGTTTATGTAGTAAATTCGCCTTAAATTATATCAATAATATTTCTAGATAATATTTGTGGCATTCATTTATGAAAAAATACCGTGATAAATAATAAATAGCAACGTATTAAAGGTATACCTACGTTGGTTTGCTAGACAAAAAGCCGTGTTTGTCTTCCGAAAAACAATAAAAGTGTCGGTATAATTTTAAGTTACGTAACAGGTAAAAAAATAGATGCCCTCTTCATGATAATGTATGGGACTGCATTACATGCAGTAAATTATTGATCGAAGACCGAACATGGTAATTAAAATGCTTCTTAAAATACGTAAGTAGGTACTTAATATGAATACAGACTTAAGAGGTCAAGGCTTTCCGGGCTCCGACCTGCTGCGATATTCAGTAATTTTTTTGACAAGTTGCCAAACATTTTTAAACATACAAAACATAAATAAATAATGACGGTGGCAGTTTTATACTCAAAGCAGATTTTGTATGGAGTTCGCCACCGTTGTAGGAACTGTTACAAAATTTACAGAATCTGGTGAAGTTGATATCCTTTATTAGGTATTTTTCTATGTGACACTGTTGAGGCCAATATCCATTGATATTTGATATGTATAGAATTCTAGGTAGATCTTAAATCTTTGAATTCAAAAACACAATTAAACCAAAAAATATTAAAACTTATTTTAACACTAAAATAGTTTTATCTGCATTATCTTTGGCAAGCAATGCAGGCATGACACGAGGCATCGTTTTTGTTTCCATTTCTTCTAAACTTTTTACTATATTCGCTATTGTCTGCGGTTTTGTCTGCGTAGAATTTATTATGTCCTTTCCACGATTCCTCTGGCGTCTCCATAAAGCAAGCTGTACTCAGATCCCAGATTACACGTAAGATAACCACAATCAGACAGAAGGATACACTACACGCCTAAATATCAATTTTCGTACCTTCAAGATAGACTATATAAGTAACAAACCCCATTTCACTCCCGGATGACGTTGATAAAAGATGACTACGCTTTAAAATGAACCTCTTTAGTTTGCAGATTTAATGATAAAAAAATTCAGTAAACTATTTTACTATTCATAAAAGTGATATTGAAAAAGTTGAATTAATTATTTTTCATTTATAAGGATAAACTTCCAACCACTATTTTACCCGCTTAATTTTCAAATATTTTTTTCTTAGTTTTTAATAAATTGTAATTATTGAAATCTCTTACCTAAATCACTTGACAAATATAATCTAAATAGATGCTTGTGATTTTTTTTTTATATAACATATACATATATTATATATCATTCATTGAATTTGTTACTATCGTAATGATGTTTTACTCAAAGTGGGTAGGTTACTACCTAGCTGCCCACTTAAAATAATCAAGAAGGTAGAGAAAAATTATAAGTAGGACAGAAATCATGAAACAATTACTGTAATTTGCAGCAATTAGGTAGACAGTACAAAAATTAATCGTGACAGTCATCCTTGATTGCTTGCACGGTGTAAATTTGTTAATTAAATACTTTATTTATTTACTTAACAAATTTAAAATATTGCTAAGTAAATACATTATTTATTTATATAAATAAAATTAGAATGATTCAATGATTTCGAAATAAATACCGCTCAGATGATTTTTGGCAATAGTAAATCCAAAGAAAAAAAAATTATGTCTTTTAGAACGGGCGGCTTTGTAACGGCCGAATATATGTATTTTGAATTTTAACAGACATGTAGATGATTATACAGGAATTATAAATATAGCTAGCTTGTATTTTAGAAACCCCTAAGAATTGGGTTGTGGAAGATTGTGTCTATAGTGTGCCATGTTCACATCATCTCATCAACATTCATATGGTAGGTTAAGTTAGGTTAGGGTTTTAGGATTAGATGGGATTCAGAGGATTTAAAACATTTAAATCTAATATAAGATTACATTACCTCTATTATAATTTTTTGAAAACAATCTTTAACCAGAAATAGGGGTTGATATAAAAAAACTCTCGGGATTTGTATAAAACCGTAATAACACACAACACTTAGTATATTGATAAGCCGCTAGTTAGGTATGTTATCCGAATTTTAATAAAAAGGAGAAGGTTTTCAATTCGGTTGTAATTATTTATACAAGAACATCTTTTGGAAAACCTTGACAAGAAAGTGATAAGAGCTAGATTTCACATGATTCTCATCGCTTTTTTGATAAAACTGCAATCCGATCATGA
Source organism: Pararge aegeria (assembly GCF_905163445.1). NCBI lineage: Eukaryota > Metazoa > Arthropoda > Insecta > Lepidoptera > Nymphalidae > Pararge > Pararge aegeria. The sequence goes on from NC_053194.1 coordinate 7,293,168, forward strand.
TTTTTTTAGCGTATGTACCTAGATCTAGACTAATATATTTAGAAGCTTAAAGAAATCTTTCAGTTTTCTTTCAGACGGTTTACATATTTTTGGAAAGTAGTACTTGCACGTACGAGTACATGCAGGGAGGCTGCATGTGCATGTATTTGTAAATAAAATTATTAGCTTATTGCATAAACATATACTATTATGACAGTCAGTTTACACGTACCTGCATTATTCAAGGAATCGTGATCTTCAAACGAGAACAAAATTAGAATACGGGGAACAACCACTGTTCCACGGCACTAACTTCAAACCTGCTTAAGATGTAGGTATTAATTTTGTATTTTCGTTGTTTATCCTTATCTTCAAGTTTTTACTCGTATAAGTAAGCAAATATTGATTCTCTAGTTGTAACGAATATTTCAATTTCACACCAAAAGTAAGTAGGTATTTGACTTTTATAATGGAAACAAGATGTTAAGTCAAAACCAGTAGGTTGGGTGAATGACGTGAATATAAAACGTGCATTGCGGCCTCTCACCTGTGAGGATGTCAATGTAAGTAAATAAGTAATAATACAATGGAATTTTTCACTTGCAGCCCAATACAGAGAGTCGTGAATATAATTCATCATCATCATCTACCTCTTATCGGCTCACTACATGGCACCTTTTCTCAGAATGAGAAGGGTTTAGCCCGTAGTCCACCACTGGCCATGCGGATTGGTAGGGCCAACGCACTTGAGAACATTATGCAGAACTCTCAGGCAACATGAAGGTTGCAGCATGTGAAATTTAATTGCTTAAAACAAACATAACTGCGAAAAGTTAAATGGCGTGCTGGGAGTCAAACTCGGTCTTTAAAAACAATCAACCAGGAAATGCAACATATAAAAAACTACTGTTAGTCCCAGGCTTTCGGGATTTTTAAAAATCCTTTGGAAACCGTCTTTTCCTGGGATAAAAAAGCATATTATGTTACTCTCCGTCCTTTCTAACTTGCTCAATGCCATAAATGGAGTCGATTTGTTACTTAGTTAGGGCGTAAAGTAAAGACAGACAAACACTTTCACATTTATTATATTAAGTATGGATTTTTAGAATTGGAACAGTACACGAAGATGTTACAACGGATGTTTTGGGCCAAATCGGCTCTTGGCAATGGCTGGTGACAATGGTTTCGGCAGCTCTCATGGTGCCTCCAATGTTGAATCAATATGAAGACATGTTCCTGCTGGCGTCCCCCTGGGGAATCGAGTGCGAGGTCCCTGGCTCCTCATCAATATTTAACAAGAGTTTGTGCTCTTTCTCTTTTTTAAATGGCACGCAAGTACAGAAATGCAGTGTATGGCATGTCAAATTCCTATGGATATTTTCGATTAAGAAAACCGTAGGTACCATAATTTATGATTTATTAATATAACCCTATCTGCCTCGTTAGTCTAGTGGTTGAATGTTCAACTACGGATCACGAGGTCCTGGGTTCGAATCCCGGGACGGGAAAAAAAAATTTAAGAAGACACTGTGAATTTTTTTGAATGGTTGGTATATGCTGAAAAGCCGTCTTTCTTCGGATGATGACGACGAATCAGATCATTTTAAGTCTATTGGTGTCCCACTGTTGGACACCAGCCTGGCCACTCATAGGAGAGACGGTTTTGTGAGCAACTCATTAAGCTACCCCACTTAGGGTTTGTAGCTTTAACCATCATTATCAGTGCATTTTTTTAAATCAAAATCGAATATCCAACAATTCTTCGCTGATGCAGGAAGCAATCCGTTCTTGAACATGCTATCTAGACCAACGAATGCAGTAATATTTAATCTTAAAAATCAATATTTTTTTACAGTGGCTGATGTTCTGCGACCATAAAATAAAGGCATTATCAACAGCAATCATTTGCCGATTAGGTCTAGTATTTGGCTGTATAATTTTCGGCCTTGTTGCAGACAGGTACAGAATTATTATTTAAAAATAAATTAGAAAAGAGATTTCCTTCATGAATACTTGAAATTGATTTTTGTTATATGTTTATAACATGATTACCTAAAAAATACCGGAAATGCTTCGCTAAAATAGGATAGGAAAACTATAAGAAATAAGATTTATTTTCATAGAATTTTTTTTTAAACATTTTATAAATACTATGCAATAAATACGTACATTTATGAACAAACAATGTATCAATTTAGTTACCAATGAAATGAGTAAAATTTCACAGGTTTTTTAACTCTGAGCTCGCATTGTAAAGTTATAGAGTAAACTGATAAATTCCTACTCAAATGCGGTAAAATATTTCATTGAAAATTCTGGTTTAAGTACACACTTAGGTAGTTAAGTACCTACTTGGGTGTTTCTTAATATTTATTTTTTATCAACAAATATATATATAAGTACCTACCTACTTATTTAGGTCACTGGTAATCCTGTACTAATAATGACATACGAGTACCTATCCACTAAGTAGCTGCTCTTGAGGATGAACGTAATCGATTATTTATTGGGCATTAGCCTAAGTGAACAAGTATCATTACTTGGTACTGATAATAACCGGAAACGACGGTTTATCATGATCTGCGAAAAACAGCGCATAGGTAGGTAGGTATAAAGTCTTCTCACTATGGCGCTTTGGCCTGAGTGGTATTCACCTTAACTTTCCGGGGTTAGTTAAAATATCACTTCCTTTAACGGTGAGGGAAACCTGCACGCCTGAGATTTCTCCAAAGTGTTCACAAGACACGTGTTGTTTCTTCCTTGCTACAGAACCCTCTGTGTGCAAGTCCAACTCGCTAAACATAGCTGGTTTAAGTCAAAGGGGCAACTAGGCAATGGCTCAATAAAGTTTTGTGCAGTTTTTTTGAGATTGTGTCTATTATACCAAGATAGGTTTGCAAGACAACGAATCAATCGTCCAAAGGTAGGTATTTATAGGACATTATTTAGGGCACAATCGCATCGCTTTAATATTGAATCTAGACTAGATGGTAAGATAACTTGACTGAAAGTTATCTTTGCCTACTTACTGATATAAATCTCTCTTGACATAAAAAGATAGGTATCTTGCACGCAATGGGGTATTTGATTTTTTTTTTTTATTATATGGAGTTATTATTTTTAAATATCTTCTTCTTTTTCCACTCAGCATGTTTACGCAATCCATCTAGCTCTCATTTCATCTTCCTCTACTTTGTTTAACATTCTTACGAATAAATTATGTTTATCCCTCCGAATTACATGACATTACTATTTCTACCCTTTCCTTGCCATTTTCTATTTATTATTACCATATCCATTCTTGTTACACTATATACATCATAACATTCGCATTTCAGTCGAATGGATATCTGCGGCTTGAAACGTCGCAATTTATTGAATTGTTATCGCCGGCGCATCGCGCTGCTTACACCCGCTGTAGGATGCAAACTATTAATAATTGTCTTCATATTCATTCGTTATTGTAATTTTTAAAGCCCAGTTGTAAGGACTTCGGCTTTACTTTCGGGGGCCCGAGTTCAAATACTAGCACGCAACTTTTCCAGTTATGTGCGTTTTAAGAAATTAAAATATAACTTGCTTCAACGGTGAAGGAAGACATCGTGAGGAAACCTACACCAAAGGTGTATGAAGTCCATCAATCCGCACTAAACCCTTCTCTTTGGAGAAGACCCGTGCCTTGTAGTGTGCTGTTAATGGTTTCATATGATGACGAAGATGATTAATTTTTACCAATCAATAACTGTGACGAAAAAAAGTCACCGTTTATATTACCTAAACATAATATATTTAACTACCTATTGTAAAAAAATTGTTTCAGTTTTGGAAGAAAATTAGCCATCACGATAGATGTTATAGCAGAACTTGGATTTCGTTTAATATTAACATTCTGTGATTCAGAGAGCTGGTTTCTTTTGTTAATTTTCTTAAGATCACTATTTGCAAGCGCAAATATTTACATGGGAATCATACTAAGTGAGTAGTTTATAATATTTCTTTATATACTAGTATACTTAGAAGTTATTTAGGTACAAAGGTATAAATAGTATCCTCAGCCTATCCCACTAACCCTAAGGAAATCCTAAAAACCTACTCTACCACCGGAAGAAACTAACAAGAAACGCAAGTGTTGCTCTTTTCCAACGATAACATTTTACAACTAGCAACTAAGAACACTATAATTTTAGTTGCACATCCATATCAGTTAGCCTTAACGGGCAACGGCCGAAGCTACGCGCCAGACCGGACCAATGACCAGAAATTATGAAATTCCCAAATAAAGGGTCTATATGGGAATTTCATAATTTATGGTCTGAGTTTGAATTCGCGAACTCCCATTTATCAGAGCAAAGCGATCTATCACTACGCCAGGGAGGTTCATAATATTTGGTATTAGGTAGTAGCAATATCATTTGCGTAATTTATAAGCAGTGATAGCCTAGTGGATATGACTTCGACTTCACTTTTGGAGGGCCGAGTTCGAATCCCGGCACATACCTACCTTTATACTTTATACTTTCTAAGTTATGTGCGTTTTAACCAATTGTGTATCACTTGCTTCAACGGTGAAGGAAAACATCGTGAGAAAACCTGCATGCCTGAGATTTGTATACAGACCGATTGTATACCACTACCACTGGCCCAGCGTGGTTGACTATAGACTTACCCCTTCTCATTGTGGGAGGAGAACCGTGTCCTATAGTTACCGTAATGAGTTGATATGATGATGATTAATATCGTATGAGAATTTACATTCTTCTTTATAAACGTATATATTATATGAAGGTAATCGTTATTTTTTCGGTCGCTGATTTTAGTTAGTATGTTCTTAAACTTATCATAGTTATATTTACTTGCAGCATGTGAAATCGCTAGCACTTCTTGGCGAACTCTATTAAATGCAGTCGTTTCAATTCCTAGGATGCTAACAACCGTATGCATAGTTCCTTTGGCAAACGTCGCACCTAATTCTGAGACTTTCAACTTTGTAGCGTGCATACTTAGTGCCTCTATGCTAATACTTCTCAGGTATTGAAGGACGAACATACATGATATAATTGAATAAATTATCGGTTTCTTTAGGAAACGTTGTATTTTACTTGGAATGCCTAATAATAATTTTTTTATATAAAAAATAACTGTGATCGAAAAAAATAATTAGGTTACTTTCAATATTAAAACATCTGTATTTCATATATTATTGTATGTATCTATTTATACTTACATTATTGATTCATACTATAAATAAAAATGAAAACAATAATCTGTTAATGTCTGTGTATTGTAGATATATATGTATTCTATTCGCATCAGTTATTTTTATAAGGACCTACTCAGCTCAAGTTTTCTCTAATTCGCGGGCTTCTGGAAGAAATCTCTTTAGATAAGTTGTCCTTGTGCACCTCCAGTCTTCTTTATGTTATTTTTGTACTAATTAAATAAATAAAAAGTGAAATTGCTCAAAGCACCAAGAAATAAGAAGCATTATTTAAAGCACTTATTGATAAACGAACATCTAGCAAAGAACTGGTTCTCTAGTTCGCTAAATAGATTAACCGATACGTCAATACTTGTAGCTCGATGTGGGACTAAAACTGCTAAGTAATAGTAACTGAACATCGCTTAAGTTGCGTTTGAAAACATTTCAATAACAAACAATGATAAATTATTGCAATTTTTTTGCAGTAACATGAAACATCACAAATTAATTGGTAAAATTACTGTCGTAGTTGAGGTTTTAATGAAATATAATGGCGGTAGAACTACCTCCATTTTTATTCTTCCCACAAAGCAGCATTGCTGTTTTCCGGTTCGAAAGGTGTGGTGACATGCACTTATCACTTTCGGCTCAGGTTAATGGATACTGGGCGGGACGTTGTAGGACCTTCCGAAGTGTTGATCTGTGTTGATCTGTGTTGTCTGTGTGGCTCCAATAGGTGATGGTTTTACGTCAGGTAAGCCATCGCTTGACCCGTCAATTATAACTATGTAATAAAATGTTATGTAACAATTTGATACGCATTACGATATAACTACAGTAAACCAGCTTAACATGCCATAGCATAGATACATGGTCCTATATCTAATGAAGGTGATCATGTGGTCAACTCCGAGTTCTTACGTTACACGCAATGCTCCATAGTATAAGTAGGTACCTTACTTTTTAAAACTACGTAGCAAAATATGTAGATAAAGCCAAACTAAAATAGAGAACCATTATTATTTTTGAATTAGTGGAGTTTCTGCCGTAAAGGAGCATTGTTGCAATGCTGTGTTCTGGTCTGAAGGCAGTGCCGGATTAACCACATGGCAAGAGTAGCAATTTCTACGGGCCCCGCGCGAAAGAGAGCCCTGCATATGTAATACCACTTATCTCTGCCTGACTGACTGACAGACACGCACACACACACTCACACGTACTTGCACACGCACTTGCACACGCACACGCGCACGCATACGTACATGTACACGCCCACGCACACAGACATAACCTATAGTAATTTACTACACTATTAATTACCCACAAAATTGTAACCTGTATATATCAAATACGTATTGTATTAAGAGACGTTTATACCTATTTAAGATAAGATAATATATTGAGCATTGAATTGTATTTTTATCACATTATACCTAAGAACCCTTAGCAGATCAAGGGCTCTTTTAAAGAATTTGCTACGGGCCCCGCGCTTGCTTAATCAGGCACTGTCTGAAGGGCGTGGTTGCCGGTGAAAATATATGTACATGAAGCTTAACATTTATCGCATCAGGTTGATAGAGACGGCGACACTTTATAGGACGCTTTCCTTGCATGCCCTCCGCAGTCGGCAGTGTTTCTCTGATTATGGGCGATGGATATCTGGTGACAATCTGGTTGCCCATTAAAACGTTGACTGATAACAATATTAATATAAGGAGCAAAAAAAAACTCGTTGTGCAGTTTACTAGGCTACACAACATTGCTTATTCATTCAAGGGCAATTGTACATTATTTTATAACAAATTACCAAATGATTTAATTTGGTAATTTGTTATAAAGAAAATTTGAGAAGTTTCTCAATAAGTTCAAAGTTTATATAAAACGTAAGCTTACAGAAAAATCCTATTATAATATTAAGGATTACTTGAACGATAAAAAAGCTTGTGTGTGAATTGCTAGCTTCATAGCTTAATATACATAAACTGTGAGATGGTGATAACAAAAAAAAAATTACCCGGCTAAGTTTGTTGTGGGCTTTTCTTAGACCAGGGCGCGTTTGGAACCCTCGTAGCTTTTGGCTTCAGCTGGCGTACGAAGTTATCACCATCCCCTTACAATTATGTAAACATATATGTATGAACGCTTCATAAGTGCCTGTGTTAGGCCTACATGAATAAAGACATTTTGAATATGAATTTGAAAAAAAAATTATAAGTACAAAATATTAGTCGAAAACGACATTAGGTATATTATATCGGTTTCGACTAATATTTTGTATCAATTTACACCGACAGAGTACATGTAGGTACCCATAATCTTCACAGATGGATTCCAGAATCACCACAATGGTTACTCTACAACAGAAGAATTCCCAAAGCTGAACAAATTATGTTGAGGGCTGCTAAAATAAATGGTATCGAACTTTGCAGTGATTTCAGAATAAGACCCGTCAATCATAAAGTACGTACGTAAGTCTTTGTACTACATTGAAAACTATAAATAAATAAAACAGTGATAAAGTGTGTAAAGGCTCCTAACCCTTTAAGTGCCTTTTCTTTGTTCGCCGAAGCAATCATATTAAAGCAACAATCAGTCTGCTATTTTAAACTGGACCCTGATTTTCTAAGTACATGTGTATAAGATGTATTCGAACAGTCAATAAGTACGTGTTGTAATTCACGGATTCGAAAAATGGTTAATTACTACATGCAGGCCTGATAAGAAAGCGCACAGTCACTCAGCGTGAGACGGAGTATATTAGAAATGAAGATATCCGTCGAAGAACCACCGACATAGCCCATCGAGTTTCGAAATTAAAGTGGCAATAGGTGGGCAAGCTCAGATAACCATTGCGAGCCCTAAGGTGTTGGAGTGGACACGACACACCGGTGAACGCCAACCTATGCGCAGCATCCATCCATCCATCGGTTTATTTAATAAAAACAATGATGATGATGACATCCTAACGAGTTAACTTAGTACGGAGGTTGTTCCACCAACCCATAATGTAAGGCAGTAGTTGATAAGCGTCGTTACAGCAGTGTTTATTTTATTTTATTATTTTACTAAAAGTAACATAATAATTTATTGCATTCTCACGTGCTGGTGCCATAAAGTAGTATAAAAGTTATATAAGCGATTATTAACAATAGTGGTATAGAAGTTATATTAATCCCATATCCCATATAATCGGCATCTACACGCAAATTACTGTCGGTATTAAATAATTCTTGAACGTCTAAATTAATTTGCAGGCCTACCAATGTTTAGATGAAAGTTGGACATGTGTCAATATACTAACAACACATAACATAAGAGTTCTGTCGTTTACAATTTTAGTATTCTGGACATTTTACTTCTTTATATCGAGCTCTTTGTACATAAGGATACATTATAAGCAACAACACTACGGCTTATTGAAAACATTTTGTTTTGTTGTCCTCCTGGGACTTTTAAACTGCTGCTTGTCCAAAAACCTCAAACTCAAGTGGTTACTTAAAATGAACTTGGCCTTTATTGGTACTTCTAGTACAGGGCAAATTTTTATTCACATGTTAAAATTTAATGTAAGTAATTATGTATACTTAGTAGGTAAATTCCTTAGTGTGGTTGCTCAAATAGTTTGAGCACTTTACTAGCCAGAGACCGCCGAATTCATGCCGATGCTGCGTCGGCTACTTCATAGGCTCCGCGCGTTTGACGACCTCTCTGGGAGATCCCAGATTTGATCTCCGAGCTGGGCAATTTAGGAATATAAAATTTCGGAATTTTCTCTGGTCTAGTCTTGTCAGAGGCTTTGGTCGTGGCTAGTTACCTAGTTCTATATGATCAAATGATGCTGTATTTAAAAGTTCCTATTTATTTTTTTATACTTTCCAAAATGTTGGTGTGCATACTCTTTGAGTGGACATGTAAAGAGCTACTTAGTTTATTTTTGTTAACATATTTTAATCGGTAGCAAGAACATTTGTGAGAGTAATTGCTATTTTTTTTATCCAGTACTTTCTGATTTTTATTCAATTCAAGCTGCCTCATTGCTAGAGATTAATGCTCAGCTACGAATCACATGATCCTGGTCTTGAAATGGTTATTAACCCGGATTGGTTCTGAAAGGGTTACGAACTATTCAATGGTTATTATGATAACTTTTTTAACAGCCCGATGTACAGAAATTTTGTGGCAAGTATACTTGTTCACTCTGGTGTCCCAAAGATTACGTTAGCCCGGTCCTCGTTATTATCACGAAATTGTGATTCATAGAAGCAATTCAATATGCATTAATGCTTTCATTCCTATTTCCCACGAGAGATAAGTTCTGTGAGGATCATAATAACGAACTCAACTATGTGTAACTTTTCTTGCAGAATACAATAACTAACATCATATCTCCTTTAGCATTGGCAGCTAGTGTCATTGTACACGGATTAATTCTAAACATAACTCCGCGACTGTTCGCAATAAACATCAGAGCTACTTTATTTGGATGCTGTTATTCTAGTGGACACCTTGGTAGTATAATATGCTACCTAATAGTGACACTCCGTGCAGTTGATGACGTCACGATGATGATCATGGAAGCTGGGCTGGCAGCACTCCTGATTGTTTTATGTTGTGTATTGCCCGATGTAGAGGGAAGGGAGTTGCCCGACGTTTTGGAGGATATGGATTACTTCTCAGAGTAATATGTTGTTATACTTAATATTTAGTAAGCAGTGATAGCTTAGTCGTTAGGGCTCTCGCCTCCCTTTCGGGGAAACGAGTTCGATCCCCGGCACGCACCTGTAACTTTCCGGAGTTATGTGCGTTTTTAATTTAAGCGCTTAAAAAGCCTACTGATAATTAAGAAGGAAAACATAGTGAGGAAACCTGCATGTCTGAGCGTTCAGTTCTCCGTAGCTTTCTTTGAGGCGTGAGAAGTCTACAAATCCGCACTTGGCAAAAGTGGATATAATAAACATAATTGAACATTTCCTCCTTGTTCCTGGAGCCCAAAACAAGGCTAGCATTGGAGCGACCCCAACCTTGTTTTATAGGGCTACAATTCAGTATCCGGGTAGAGGATATATTGCCTGTGAGGAAAAGCCTAAACAAGGCAAATTATCCTCGAGGATCATATTCCGTCGATTAGTCTAGACTAGATGGAGAAGAATTTAATGGAACAAAAAAAAGCTCTTCTGTAGCTTAAGTAACGGTTAGGTACGCTAACCAGTGCTCAGTCATTGGTCAAAAATGGCAAACCGAATTATTTGTTATAATAGTGGTAATAATGCGTAGATACTCTTTAATTTCTAACGACTTTACTTATCATGTTACGATAACCAATAGTTTAAAACGACCAGTCATAAAATACTTTGAGAATGTATCTTACGCGCGAATCTAGTGGTTAGCACGATGAATCGGGTTTGATTTCCAGATCAATATTGTTATGGAGTTTTTGTTGTGAAATCTTCAGTAGATACCAGCCTGAGATTGAGATCAAAATTTAAATTATGAACGTTTACTTTTGAAATTATTCTTACTTCTGAACAAAGTACCTGTCTACGTAATCCTTTATTTTCAACACTTTTACTCTTAAGGTTATCAAAACCTCTTAGATGGGCGTCTCAAAAGACCAACTCTCCGTCACATGAAGAAGTCGAGATGAGAGTGTATTCCTTTGGCAGTGCAAAGCATAACCCCTCAACCCGCAGCCATTCAAACGAACGTCTTCCTGCAAGACGAATAGGATTCGTGCATATGGGGCGTTTCCTTCGAAGATAGAAAAACAACGTTTACCAGGATTAAAGTACGCCGTAGAACTTAAGTTCTGCAATAAATTAATGTAGGCAAATATGAAAATCATTACAGTTGCGTTTTGTTTTTTCATTTGAATCCAAGCACCTACATTAGCCACGCATTGGTTGAAGTGATAAAAAAATCTTATAAGTTAAAATTTTCAAAACTCCCTTGTGAGCCCCTTTAAATTTTCATAACTCGAAAGTATTTTTTAGATGCAATTTTACTATTTACAACATTTCGGCAAAATCGGTGGCGGCTAAGATCCCGTGGTCCCACCTATTTTACTAACTGCAGGCCGATTCTGTATCTCAGTGTCAGTTAACAACAAATTTAGCCAGCCTACGCATCTGGAATGTTTGCGGAAGCCGAAGTTGACTGCTTTTACGCAAAAATGCGTTAAAAATGTGGCTCCCTGATGCAAAGGTTGCTGGGGAGCGCCAACAGCATCCTCAAGATATGCTAAATGGGTAAGTGAATGACTGCATTAAAAAAGCACTCGATTTTAAATGAATTTAAGCAGCAGTGATTCGCATATACAAATACAATTCTTTCACTAACATAGAAATGTGTTTTTTACTAAAAAAATATAAACCTTGCTGCCTGAAATATAAATATTTTATTTAACGAGGGTTAGAGCATGTTAGAAATAAGGACATTTAAAATAATAAGCGGAAAAATATATTAATATATTTTATGTACAATATGAATTTTATTACAAAATAATCTAAAGAAATATACTTATTATGCCTAAGTAGTAACTACATGTTTAATGTAGAAACAATGACACAATTTTGCTATCTTGGTAGTTAGGTACTTAGTTTGTTCCATATCACGGCATATAATGAATGTAAATTTATTAGACAAGCGAGACCTTTCCTCTTTGTTTGATACGGGCATGATACAATAAATTACGTCAGAATTAACATGTAAATAAACACTATACACCTACATGCGGCACCGTATTATAGTTGAACGTATAACGGCATTTTTGTAAATTCTACGTTCAAGAAGTAAATATTGTGCAGCTATGTGAAAAGGAATCAGGAATTATTTCCATAACTTTATGATCCATAATATGCCGTACGTTCATGAAGTTTTAACTACTCTTGAGCCAGTGTGTCAAATAGCTACTGGGTTGATCTAACCTAAATACAACAAGTCTCTTTTCAAATAAGAAACTCTTTGCGCAAAAGCAATAAAAAAAAAAAGGATTATTCGCAATATATAATTTTTCTTATATTATAATATTAAAAAATGGTTATAATGACATTGGGTGTTTTAATGTTGGTAATAAGCTAACTGTTTCAGAATCTTTTATAGAGAATTTAAAGTTGCTACAGGTAAATAATATCAAACAGATATCCTGTGCACTCAGGAAGCAATCATATTACCTGAATTTGTTTTAGAAGTTCAGCGTCCAGCACCGTATACATTTTCCCAAAAAAAAGATTAGAAAGTTACCAATACATGATAGTGCATTCACAATTATTTATTTTGCTTTAATGGATTTATTGTACTACAAGTAAAATCTTTGTTTTTATTTAAATTTTAAATGTTTTAATAAATATTATTTAATTATAAAAAATTGACTCACGATTAAAATAATAAATGTTTTTTTTTTATTATTTAAAAAATAAAAATGAGCTATACCTACAATATACAATATTTTATTATTTAAACTCATCCAATTTTATAACAATCACAACAGTTTTATTTAGCTAATTATAATTTTAGGTTTAACCCTTATTTACCTCATTGCTTTTAGCTATAATTTTATAACATTTTAAATTAGGCTAGGTACGTACGAGTACGTTCATCCATATTTTATTTACAAATGATTTGTTATTTCGGCAAAGTGCAGTAGAACTTTGGCACAAGCATTAGTAAAAAATTAACTTTGATTTTTAATATAAATTTTTAGGTAAATAGTTTAAAAATTCAGAAGAAAAGTAGAAAACTATAATGCGAGAGGACCGGACCGATGGATGCTCAGGTATCAAAGTGCTGAGAAGGTGACCCTCAACTAGGTGTACACAGGTGGCACCAGACAGAAGAATTTAGAGTTCTATACAAAATACCTATCTCCAGCAGAGGACGCCAATCGTATGATATATGCTGAATTGACAATAAATTATTAATTTGTGAATGGTGCACTAATTTAAGAACGAATATTCTTATGCCCATAACTTAATCTAAATTAAATTTTGTCTATAAAATTATGAAAGCGACTTCTTACTTTTTTTTAACAATTATTCGTAAATGGATATATGTTTTAAGTTGGATGCACAGAATTTAAGCGACTTTATGTAATTACGTAGGGGTTTAAGAAACTCACTTCAAACCATATGCATCAGAATACCTAGTTTATGTTATCCCTAAATTTTTAATTTAAAGAAAAACCAGTGACGCGTTTTCATGAAATTAAATAGTTTTAAGAAGCCGTTTCCATACTTTGCATCCGAATATTTCAATTCATTTTATTCAATATACATTTAAAACAATTTGCATGATATGCAATCTGCACTGCAATGGATATATGAACTTGTAATGTGATTCATAAAGTTCTGTTTATACAAGAATAAAATAACAACAGATACGGGGCGTATCACTTTATGATTTGTGGTTACCTACCTACTGGCCTTATTAATTATAATTGTAATTAAGATTTATACGCTTTACTTAGAGGACACAACCCTGCATTACATTGTCTTGAAATCAATAATGTTGCACATTTTATGCCATTTTCATTCCATTGCCATTCCAATTCAGACTACGCTATTATATTCATCATCATCAACAGCTAACTGCTGAGCTTTTCTATCATAAGGGAGATGGTTACTGTGCAAAGACCCATCACGCGGCTCCTATGCGGATTGGTGACAATGTCGTGCATACAGGGTATGCAGATGATATAAAATGGAGAAAATCTGCAGCACAGGTTTATTATAACTTAAGGGTAGGTAATGTACGAGATACCTTAAGTTTTCATAACCAGTCCTATTGATTTTCTCTATATAATATCATCTGCATACCCTGTATGCACGCCACTGATAGGTGGTCTGAGGAAGACCATACCATTTTTATAATTATCAATACCGGCGATCGTGCCACTGCAGGGCACGGACATTCACTCAAAATGAAAAAGGGTTTATGGCATTGCATTGTCCAACGCTAAGTGCGGATAGCTAGATCTAACACGCCTTTGAGAAAATTATGGATACCTCTAACATGCAGGTTTCGTCAAGATGTTTCATTTCGCCGTTAAAGCAAATTATATTTGATTACATACGAAAATAACTCTTAATAATTAAGAGGTGCTTGCCGGGATCGAATTCGGTCCACCCGAGAAGCGAAAGGGAAGGCGGCGAAACCACTGGGCTATTAACGCTCTTAACCGCTCATAGCATCAATACTATAAATACTAATAAATTTTCGAAAGTGTCTGCTTGTTTGTTTGTCCTTTCTTTACGCCCTAACCAATCAACTTGATTTTTGACATGTAGTTAGGTGAGAGATCGGATAATAGGTAACATATAGGTATTACTTTTTATTCCAGGAAAAAAAATAGTTCCCAAAGGATTCTTAAAAAAACAATAGGTAGCTAGTGTACATAGCAGAATAAAATAGCGTAGTCTATTTATTTACCTAGTTTTTAGCCTAAACACAGTGGTCTATAACTATTTGGACAAACAATTAAGTCGCCCCAGCTTCTATGAAAGACTGCATATGCGTGGGTATAATTGACTTGCCTAAAAAGTGAGCAGTCTTATAATCATTAACAATTTCTTTAAACAGATAGATTAGACAGAGTTAATATTAATGTAAGTATTTCTACGCTAGCAAAGGGGTACGCACATAGAGAATTTGCTATAACAAAGTCCTTAAATCTTATTAACTAACATAGTCGTGTTAGATAATAGGGTTTAGTGACATTCAGTTGAAATGTTATACATAATAAAAGACAAGACGTGCGTTTATTACAGATATAGACAGACGCCTCTTTTTTTTTTCGTGACACCAAGGTAAAATAGATAGGTGCATTATTTGATAACTACAAGAAGTATAGGTACCAATTATCTATTAAATCTCATACTTTACACAGTAAATATAAATTTCATTTATTTGTAAATAATATTTAGTAGCTAGGTAATTACTAATATAAAAATAATATTATTAAGTTACTGAGTTATTAACTAAATAACACGTACATACACCTATAAATAACAATCGATAGAAACATTTAAGCAAGGTATTTATGCGAAAAACAAATCTACATGCCTAGAAACAAACTTTACTTTTAATTTAACAGTTTTGTCTAGTCATATCACATTTTGCTGACCATGCTTTATTAATTTACGTCGTAAATTCACAACAACATTACGTCAATGTATGGTACGAAATATTATTGAAATATCGTTACCTCGTTATTTCTAAAATATTATCTATTATTATGTTATACCTACTTACATCGCGTTTAGAAAGTCCCGCGATTCTTTAATTTTGATATGTATTTGAAAAGTATAACGATATACTATGGGTATGTGGGTATCCTTATGAAGAGTAACCTCGCAATCATAGACGTTTCCGAGTATCGCAACACAGAAACGTCATATAAAAATAGACCAAATCTCATTAGTTTTAAAGTTGCCAATTATGTAATACTGTTTTTTTTTATATTACAAAAGCGAATGCTGTAGTTTCGAAGAATTTGAGCTTTAAAACTAAGTCGAATTCTATTTAACTCAGACTTTATAGAACATCAGTAGTCGCAACTGGCGTTCGATTAAGAACCTACAAATCTTTTACTCTCTACCACTACTGTTCCACTTAAGGTTCTTGTGTCTTATCAGTAAAATATATTAAAATAAATGAAGTAAAGTTTGAATCTAAAAACGAAATGCGTCAAAACGATATGTACTTATGATACAAACAAGCCTTTGGTCTTATGTTCACTTTTTCTTATGTCCGAGATAAAACTAAGCACGCTTTGAAGATGTTCACATAAGCCTTAGACATCGGAGCGACAGTGGGTGGGTAGGTTTAAAAAACATAAAAAAAAACAAAAAACTAAATTTTATTAAATAAAAAAACAAACTCCTGTAAATCTACCTGCAATACTTGTAACTACAGGGAATTTAAGGATGTTGCAATCGGAGACATGATATTATTTTACTCTATGTCTCCGGCAGAGATACCATTTAGTACTTACTTAATATAATAGTTATCTCCTCTATATAAAGTTTTAATAAATATAAGGTTAGCAGACTTTAGCGAAGTTCTGACTCTTTTGAATTTTTATAAATAAAATATATTACAGTAAAAAAAGATAACTTAAAGTAAAATACCTACTTAAAGTAAAATTTGCAATAGCAATTATATTTACGACTAACTCAAAAAAAATCATAGTTTTAAAACTTATTTAAAATTGTATATTATTCATAGCTTAGGAGCTACTTTACTTAGTAACTCAAATTGAAATAATATAGTTTTAGGAACTGTAAAAGGTAACGTATGCAATACCAGATTTGTATAAAGGTATACAAATCTGGTAAGGCTGACTTAACTTATAGGTACTTAACACTTAAATGCAAAATATATTCTTTCATAAATAACAGAAATAATATTTTAGTATATATTAATATAAACAAAATGCATATTAGAAATATGTATTGCATACTTGAGCTAGGGGTGACAGCATCGCAAGGCCAGGATAAGTATTAGTATAACTGTCCTTGCCTTGTGATGCACTTAACATACGGTGGACATGGAATGTATGAGAAACTGGCCAAAGGCGGATATATGCCATTCGTCTACTATCCAGCCCATATAAAAATAGCCATTGAATTATTTAGGCTAGATAGATCAAACATGAATCTGGACCATCTTCTAAGACATATAATTCCTGCCCCTGATTTTGTTAAAAAGCTAGTAATTCTGCTGCATCGTTCGAACCCCGTATGTCCAGGGCCCATGACACGGCAAGAAAGCTCTTAGGTCAGAAAAAAGATTTCAAAACAATTTTCCAATTACATAGGAATGTGTGCTGTTAAATTACTAATGTAGGGCCCGTTTCACAATCGCCCAATAAACTTTAACTGATGGATAAATTTGATATCTTGAAATATTTTCATTACAAAAAACATCCACTCGTCAAATGTATCCATCAGTTAAAGCTTAACCGGATATTGGAAAACCATAGTAATCATTTAACTTAGTTCTTATGACAACACTCTTATACCTATGTAATTTGTATAAATGGCAGACTATGCAGTAAAATTGCCACCTCTATAAAGCGAGTGCCAAACCGCCGTTCTCTTAGCGGCGTTCAAGTTTGCGTCCCCCGAACGACCGATCACATGGCTTCGCTCGCTTCTTGTTATTGGTACGCTGGACGCAATCTTCGACGCAGCCAACGACGCAGATTTGGCCTTGCGTCAAACACGGTTAAAATGACGCAACATGGTCCCTTAATATTAATTTCGTCCGTATAAACTGTTCAAAGCATTTTACGTCATGTCCCGGACTCAGCATGTTAATGCCTTTTTTTTATATTTCAGCATACCATACAGAATGGAAACAACAGTGTCATTATTTTATTATATTAACAAATATATTTATACTGGTAGTGGTTAGTTGGATAAGGCAAGATAGTAATATAAATAAATAACTGTTCGATACAATACAGTTTTACATGAGTTTCACTCCGATACCTACTGGAGCGCCGTGTCAAAATATTTCCGAACCATTCTGAGGTGTAGGAGCGAAAAGTGGTTAAGCTTAATTTTCATTTTCAATATAAATCTTATATCAGTATAATGTAAGAGATATTAAGAACATAATCGCCTACGTATTTTCATCGTTTCCACCCTGTAAATTATATTGAAACAATTGGATCAAATCATAATAAGGGGGCATTAAACTGTTGATAACAAACAGTATGAGTTGGTTTTTCTTAATGTCATTAAAAGTACAATTTATCAGTTGATACATATCGTTAAGTTACTTAATTAACAAACATTATTTATATAAAGATAAACTCTTTGGTTACCTATAGTGTACTGATAGGTACTTCAAATATAATTTAAATACTTAACATATAATTTTTAAAAATATATAATTCTTGTTACATAATAAATTTTATATCGTCTTATCTACAATTTTAATATTTATGGGATTTATATTAAATAGAGGGCTGATTTGGCGTATTAATGTGCTTTTACAAAGTATTCTTATTTTGTACTAAATAATCATTTTATACAAAAGAAAACGAACGTTTTTATGGTTCTATAATAAAATAGATATTTTAGTTTCTGCTGCCATTCGGCAAGAAACGACCAGCGTTAGTAATTAGGGCCGGCAGCGTTTAGCGTGTTGCTGTGTTTAGTGTTGTCTAATATCCCGCCTGTTTAATGCATTATGATTTATGACTTCCGGGCAAAGTAGTTTTTATTTTAGTTGTACCTCCTTCCCTCTCCATTTTTCCCAATGACTAGGGTCACTGGAAGAGACCTCTTATAGAGATAAATGTTTCTTGGTCACTTCTTATGATGAAAATAAATAAATAGTTGCTCTATCGATTTGGTATTTAGGTTCAATTGATATATATAATATTTTTTTTACTGTATAACCAAACTTCGAATGAGATCTTTAAGATATAAAGAATAAAAAGTCTCAATAATGTTTAAGAAAAATGCTAATAAATAATTGTATTTTACAATATAAAGGATTCCATCAACTATAAAAAACCTAGAAATGAATTGCCCTGAATTTATAGAAACTAATAGCTTGGGCAAAAACGCCATAAAGGTACTAAGATAAAGGACGTCACAAGTTTACAGAATTATTACGTAAATGTGTGGCCACACACACTCGATATAAGGAGCTTCCGCAAATACGCACTTAGGTAATAAAATACAGTTTAGCTCCAAGTACAATAGCAAACAATGCCGAATCAGCCCTCATTATATCTTTAATGTCAACTGTTAAGGCACTTATTGTTATCTATTCGTAAAATGTGTTAAAACGTCTTTTTATATTACATCTACATTCACTATTTCTACGTACTTCGTATGCGGCTAGTAGAGATTCATGGGGTCTCATCTTCGCTAATTGTTTACACGAGAATTAATCACAAGAATTAATCTCAGTTTACAGCGAGTCAACCAGATTACCTGAAAAATAAAGCCTTTTTTGAAATTAAAAATATTAAAAGGAGGTGACAGGCATGGTACAGGCTACCATCAATATTATCGACAGATTGGTCAGTGGAGTTCAACACTACTAAAACGCAGGCGTGTCTGCTTTCAGATCATCTT
This sequence comes from Pararge aegeria, assembly GCF_905163445.1. Lineage (NCBI taxonomy): Eukaryota > Metazoa > Arthropoda > Insecta > Lepidoptera > Nymphalidae > Pararge > Pararge aegeria. The sequence continues at coordinate 7,312,440 of NC_053194.1, forward strand.
TATGATGGTTCCGCGAAGTACCAGTTGGCCGCTTTAGATGCTGTGGATCGCCGAGCCAGGAGACTTATTGGCGAGGACTTTTGGCTAAACTACAAAGACTCGATTATTGTCGTAAGGTAGATCTCGTTTCCTCTTCACCATTTTACAATCGCGCCTCAAAACACCAGTCGGATATTCATCCCTATGTTGTCAATATCCCAAAAACTCGCTTAAAACGATTTACAATTATTTTCTTATACTATTGGGCTGGGGTTTGGAACGCGCTGTCGTGTTCCGTGTTTCATGATTTCTCACTGGGTATCTATTAAACAAGACTAAATATCCATCTTTTAGGCAAGCGCGTCCGTAGATATGGTCTACCATATCCATCAGATGAGATTGTGGTTAAGCGCTCGGCTACTACCGATAAAAAAGGTCAATATTCTGCATATTGACAAAAATATTGCCCGTGTGCTTGCTCATTGAAGAATTGAAGTATTGTTAGAAAATTTTGACTGTGTATGGGCAGCCTAACTCGCACTTGGTTGGTTCTTTAATCGGGCTGGCAGTTTCTGGGATTAGCGCGATTAACATTCGGACAAACTGTATAGCTTTCTTATATAGTAGTACTACTATACTAGATACATATGTATATGTTAGTTTGTGTTCCCCGTGTTTTATGACTTCCAACCCGCTATGGTTTAAGTCACAACGAAATGTTATACCCATTACCCACCTACCTGCCATACACATAGACGTAAACATCTCTACTAAACGGCGCTCTTGCACGATATTATAACTTTACATTTCCTGAAACATGTGTCAGAAACTTTATCTAGGTTCCTTATACGATTTGACTTCAATCGATCGAACGATCTTGACAGTAAATTTTGATTTTTAGAAGGATTCATATTCAATAGGTACCTAATAAAGACGATAGAAAACAAATTTATTATAAAATATATTTATTTTTTAAATTAAATTCGACTTAAAATGCGTTATCGTGGCTTGATTTAAGTAAATAAAAATAAATAATCACGCGGTTCACAAAGTCAGCGCACTCGGACGAAGCAGTTCGTAAGCGTTTTTATTCTCACTTGCTTTGCATTATTTCACTATTTCATTGCCTTCTTTTGGCAATGTTTGGTAAATTTCTACTTATTGATAAAATTATTTTTTAAACAGGTTCAACGGATTTTTAGTTTGTCCATTACACACAAAAACATAAATCGTCTTTATCGTTGTACTATATTGATAGTAATTGTCATGTTAATCATAACACGTGAAAAAACATTCAAAGATTACGCTAGCGCGTGCGTATTTCGTTGATAAGAATGTTTAATGTTATCTTGCAAAGATACCATATGTTTAATTTATTTTTTTTATATTTTACGATGTAGTTATCTTTGCTTCATTCATTCAAGTATCAAATTAAAAATATAAAAAAACAAACTTACTATCATCATCACTTTGTCACTCGACACTTAGTCTTCTTATTTTTTTAAACCTCGTTGAGAACATCAATGTTGCGCCAACGATAGGGGAGACTCCAGCCAACATAAATGGTAATGTATAAGACCCATTTTCTTTGAAGATTAGAGCCGCTATTGGCGGACCCAGTGATAACGGGAAAGCGGCCAATCCTAACATACAACCTATACTCTGTGCAGCATAAGCACTGCCGCAAAACTGAATGGCGATCGGGCCAATTAATGCTATAAATGCACCATCGAATATGCCCATACCTAAAGATACACAGACCAATAGAGGAAAAGATCTAACAAATGGCAATAAAATTGTGAGAGTCCCAATTATGTAAAAAGATATCTGTTGTAACATAATCCTGTTAATTCCCTTCTTGTCAGCCAAGAAACCGAAAAATAACCTTCCTATACCGGAAGTTATCGCTATACACTGCAGTGGCAAGTTTTCTTGCACGCCTTTAAAATTAATGTCAATAAATTTCTTAATGTGCACGTAAGGTACGAAATAACCAAACAGAGCTATGGGCATAGATAAGGCCCAAAATTTGTAGCTTCTATTCCTCCATATTTTATCATCGATTATGCTTTTTAGGATAGTTTCAAAGCCCTGTTTCCTAATAGGTTTCTCTGTAACTTCGACAGATACAGGTTTGAATAGTAAGCCGCAAAGAGGGACGCCGGCAGTCAAAATGGCTAGTACTCTGAACAATCCGGGTAACCCATAATTTTGTATCATATGTTCCATCAACGGTGGCATTATAACCGTAAAAATTGAACTACCGATCGTAACAATACCATTGACTAATCCTAAATACTTTTTGAAATAGTGCCCAAGGATGGCTAAAGAGGGAGTGTAGGCGAGAGACGCACCTACACCGTACATGATGCCATAAGTAAAACAAAGGCCATCTACATTATCGACTATAAAGGAGGATATTAATAAGCCGACAACAGCAATGGAGCCTCCCAGTACAGCAGTACACCGCATTCCCATCAGGCTTGTTAGCACGCCCGATATCGGTGACAGGAGGAATGTCGTTCCCATCGTCAAAGCGCCCACCAATGCTGAAAATAAAACACCTTCGTCAGTACAACATTGGAATTTGTTACAAAAATGTAATGAAGCGTTCAATTAAAATGACAAAACACTTCTTTGTCCGCGTTTAGTGCGGTATTTATCAAATCCAGTGGGAACAGTTTGTTGTGATAAAAATTAGCCTGTGTTACTTCCCATCTTTTCAACTCTATACCAATAAACAAGCCAATTGGTTGCTTAATTAGGGCGTGAAAAAATACAGTTTAGAATTTATAGTATTAGTATTTATATTTGGGACTCTCCAAAAGTATAAGATTCTCGATGAGGTGTGTTTTATTTAAATCGACTCGTGGTAATCGTTAAGGGATGCTCTGTGATAGGTCGCTAACTTTAATTCAATAATGAATAATCAAGATCCAAAAAACCATATTATTTTCAAATACTGACATATCAACACAACTGTAAAAAAATTGTACACGTATTTCGAGTTGGGTGATTGTACTTAAACTATTTCACGCCCAAAACTGGACTTCAATTCTGGTAGAAACAATTTTTTATGAAAAACCACTGTTTTTCAAGTTAGCGCTATTATGTGATATTTTTCACATAAAAAAAGTTTCAGGTTAAGTACAGGAGTTAGGAATTTTACCTTTGATTAGAGAGATCTAGAACTAGAGAGAATTAGACATAGAAAATTTTAACCCATGCTGTATGGTGACAGCAGATCGGAATATAGTTGGCATCATCCCTCTCGCCGCGGATGTCGTTGGAGGCGACTAAAGGAATACACCGTTTCTGTCTGAGTACTACGATCTATTGCAATTATAGAATCGTTAAAGCCCGCCAACCCACATTGAAGCAGCATGGTAGGTCTAAGTAAGAGGAGGAGTCTGTAGCCAGCAGTGGGATGATAAAAGGCAGAGGATATGTAGGTAGCTATTAACATAAGTAAAAGTACATTTACTGTGTACTAATAGCCGTAAATACAATTTATCGCACACGACGCTACACTATCAAGTAGGACGATAAATAATTGCCGGGTTAACATGAGTACAATGTACATGTCTATTTACTAGTACCATGTCTTGTTTTATTACAACAATTATATCTCTATACTCAATATTATCATAAATAGTTGGTCAAGTGCGAATCAGAACAAGCTTAGGGTAGGAATCAGTCGTCACGTCAATAAAGCAAACGTCATACCAATAAACTATACAGGAATTATTAAAAAACTAGCTGCGCATCGCAATGTTCCCCACGGTGAATAAATAGTTTGTTTGCCCTGTAAAGACGTGAAGAAGGGACGATATTTGGTGTAAAACTACGAATTTCCCTTCGGCATTTGATGTCATCACGTCAAAGGGCCAAAAATAGCCTATGTTACTCTCCGTCCTTTCAATTAACGCGATACCAAAAATCAAGTCGAGTTTAAGGAACTCAGATGTTAAGGAAGGACAAACAAACAAATAAACAAACACACTTTCGCATGCATATTTATAAACCAATGATGTTAGAAAGGTAGCGGTGGCAACTTAGTGGTTAGGACTTCGACTTCACTTTCGGGGTCCGAGTTCGTATGACAGCACGCATCTCTAACTTTTATAAGTTGTTGCCCGCGGCTACTAACGCGGTTTTTTAGTTTATCATGAATCTTACGGGAACTGTACATTTTCCCGAGATAAAAAGCAGCCTGTGTTAATGCAGGGTATAATCAAACAAACTTCCATCCATCCAAACTTTCGCATCTATAATATTAGTAGGATGTGCGTTTTTAAGCAATAAAAATATCACTTGCTTCAACGGTTCTCGAAGGCGTGGTGGACTACCGCCTAAAACCTTCTCATTGTGGGCGCAGACACGGACCGGTATTTGGTTGATGACGATGCTGATGATGATGCAAAACAAGCAGGCGCTATTTAGCGGAATTCCATATACAATAAACATTCAGCTTATTCCGTGAAAATCTGGAGAATCAGTACGGTGTAATTAGCAATCTTTATACTCCACCCAATAGATCTTCCGCGATGTACTCTCTAAACTCTTTCGAGAGTCAATTTTTCGCGAATTATAGCTAATTTAACTTAACGTACCTATTTGAAATTAAAATAAAACTGATTTCTAACAATCTGCTATTCGGGGAATATAACCAGTGACTACTATTCTTGCAGGTTTGCGGACATGCCTAACTGTAATTGTTTCCTATTTAGAATTCGACCATTAAACCATTACTCATCTAGCGTATTAAGAGTTAAGAGAACACGTACTATGATAACGTACGTTCTTGCTTCTGTCAATACATAACAAGAGATAAAAGACGGTTTTTATCAATCTATATATATATACTACAAATAATAAAGCTGCATGTGTAGGAGACAAAAATTATATCCATTGACAAACCTGTTATTATCGATACCTATAATAAAGCTGTAACGGCTCAAAATCTGTACATTTTAGATATTTTAAATTTTTTTTTGGAGGGCACTCTATAGCCGATACTGAAACCATATTTTTTTCATTTGTGTCTGTCTATCTGTATCTGGGCCGTACATAACGCTGAAATTACTGAATGAATTTGGATAAAAACTTTGCACGATTTGAGTTTATACTACGAGTTAGGAAATAGGATACTTTTTATGCCGAAATTCAGCTCAGTTCTTTTGGGAGAGGGGATGAAAGTATTTGTCGATTTATCACAATAACTCTGTCAGATGTTAACCGATTCAAATAATTATTTTTTTGCTCAACTTCGATTTGATGGATATGATTAGAGATAGAGGACAGAACTCCTCATCGGACAGCAAGCAAACTGGTAGCAGCTAAAGGTGGTACTAAACAATACGCAAATACGTAAATTTATACGTAAAGAGTTGCTATATTTATGAGGACTTCAGTACTTGGACTGAATAAATATGTTAGAAATTCTCTTGGTTAGCCTTAAGCATAAGAACCAACAAACAATGCGAGTTCGATTCATTCTTTAACGACTACTATTTATTCTATATCTATAATGAGGTGGGAGGTGCAAGATGGGGGTAAGAAAGGTGTAAAAGGAGACACATTTGGCTATTTTTTCACTCAACAATTAAGTATTCATTGTAAAGTCAACATCTCCTAAGGATGCTCCGGTTTCGGAGCAATACGTGCGTAGAGGGTACATTGCATTGGGTAGGCTGTTTGTCGTGGAGTATAAGGATTGAAGATATTATAAATAACACTACAGATTCTCCTGCTTTTCGCGGACTATAGCAAATTAAGCTGAATTTTCATAATTACTTTTCTTTATAAGTGATACGAGCTAAGACTGATGTTGGTAATTAACGGTTGGCAATGTTAACATGATATATGGTTTCAAATAATGGGTGATTTAAAGCTACCAGAGCAAGAATAGATATATTAGCCACCCATACTTCAGTATTTTATTAAAATATATGTGCCTAATATCATAGGTTTGTATATTTGGCACTACCAGTAGGATTGAAAAAACTTTACGTTTAGTATCTGATTTATTTATGAAGGTTTAGTCTATGTAGCAGTACGCTGCGTACCGCAATTAACGCGGGCAAAGCCGCATGGCACATTTAGTGTATAATATTCAAGTTATATTTGATTCTCAGATATATCAGCCAGCGTTTTTGATATTGCGCCGGTGAGTATTTCGATAAGTAATTAAGTAAACACGGGTGCCTTGTAATGCACGTCACTCTACTGAGAGACTTGGACGATGCAAAGGTACTTCACTGCGTCTTCACCACTACTCGATAAGTTAGTACGTACAAGAATGAGTATCGTCGCTCGCGCAGTCTGGACACTACTTATGCTTCAGTCTAAATAATCTAATGAATGCAATCAACGGGCTATCATCAACTTGTCGCGGTATTTTGACGCCACTTACAGACATCAAAAATGGCACGTGCGCCTTATTGACTGGCGCCAGTTGAACAAGTGACCGTAGCAATTCTTTATTAGTTAAGTAAAAAATTTATTCCCACGGGTTTCAATCGAAAGAGCCTGTTAAAATAACGTTTATGTACTTATAACAACTAAGAATAATATATACCATACTCTAGTTTGCTCGTAGATCATGCCGTGTGATGACGGCAGCTATGGCCATTTGATTTTAAAAAATAAATACGTTCGTACGTAGGTAACAAATAAATAAGCAAACAAATAAGACAAACTTTCGTTATTAGTGTAGATGAATTAAACTCAATGCCTTTGGGATCTAGTGGTAGGTCGGTGGAAATAAATAATAATAATAACAATAAAGACTTCCAACACGCATTTTTAGAAACTTCAAATCTTAGTCGCTAGGATTATTTTAATTTGTATTAGTGTTACCACAATATTCCTGATGGACAAAATATTATATTTTTGTAACACGTTGATTGATTTCAAAACAGGGTATCGCTATTTGATACCTAATGTATCGAATGAGTGTCGCTAACATATCTTATTTCTAACTTACTCTACATACTTAATATAACTCAGTCTACTTAGTATGCTGTGATTAGGCGGACAAAATTAGCAAAAGTCCATAGAATTTAGAAATCCCTACCAAAGACTTAACTACTACAACCCGTAGAGGGGTCTGAGAATGGTCGATATAAAGATGAAAATTAGGCTGATAAAGACAACAAAAATGCTTCTTGAAGACTGGCGCTTCTTGCATGTGAATATAGCATAGCATAGCATATTATTTATGAGCTAAGCAAACACGTGATTTTAAAAGGGTTACCAACTAATAAGCCTGTTTTAATTATACTCATTTCATACTTGCATAACCATGCCACCTCCGGACTCCACAATTTAGAATATGCATATGAGTTTAACGAAATTAACCTGTTGTTTCGCCAATGTTTACGTACAGCCGTTTGTTTAAGCGTTACTTATAATTATCTATATACGTATCTACTAAAATATAAAAACATTCACTAGGACTCCAGTGGTTGCGTGCCCCTGTGTTTAGGTGTTGTAAAACAAATACACCGTTTTAGTGTTTCTTTTCTCAACCGCTCCAGTATCTGCCCCATTTATACCGTAACACCTAGAGAAAATAGTTGTATAGCTTTTTGTGACAGAGCTTGTCCGGGGAAGAACTACCGCCATACTTATTCCTGCGGCTAAGCAGCATTGTTGAAATGCTGTGTTCCAGTCTGAAGGGCGTGACACCTTTTCCCCTAAATAGTCCACAGACCACTGCTGAATAATTCTGATCTTTTCCGCCATTTCCACAGAAAATCGGTTTGAGATGCTTGCGGCTACTAAGCGAAGGGCATGCATTCGAGGATCCACCCTTCGCTGATGCTAGTAGCTCGGCGCACATGCTGCTGCGTAAGAGTTGGGCCACTGCGCTCTCACTACTAGATATCGCCGGCGCAGCAGGGCGCACTCGCGGGTTGGAGCATCAAGCAGGGCCATCGAACGCTCCACCACTGATATACCATATAGACTGACTGACGGAAGGGGCTAACTCATGCCCTCAAATGGTCTGATTAGCTCAGAGGTTTCGCACCGAAAGGACTAGTCATACTTTCATCAACTATGATCGAGGACGAGTCCTAAATAGTCATCTATCTTTCCGTAAGTCAGAGAACAGTTTCTCACTTTCAAAGGGAACGGAATTTGGTTTTTTGAGTCGGAACCGCAAGCCTGCTCTTACCGGTACGGCCATAATGTTAGCGGGTTTTCTCCGAGGCTGCTTGGGAACAGTTACCACCAGTAACTCATGATACAACCACTATCTAAGCAACATAAAAACAACCTCATTGGTTTTGTGGTTAGCATGTTTAACCACGCATAACGAGAGGTTCTGATTACCTAATTGGCATACATACCACTTCTCTTACACGGGGGTATAAAAGTAGAGAGCCGCAACGCTGCTCAAATCAAGGTTGCTGGGCTTCGAATATTATTATTACATTTTAGCAATAACAACTGGGACTGAAGGCTTAACGTGCTCTTCACTCAAAAACTCTTGGTCGAACCAAGGAATCGAACCCAGGAGAATAGCAAGCCGTAGCTGAACACTTAAACCACAACACGAACGAGGCAATTGTCGTCAACTATTAAAATTCCTTGAAATTCGTTACAAACCACTACCTACATGTAATCTGAAAGTATATTGCATCATTTTAATACCTACTATGGTAGGTACATAGTATACTAAGATTGCATCATAATCAAAATTGAAAGTAGCTATAACCAAATATTGTTCTACGAACATCAATAAAATGCCTAGGTTAGTAAATGCAAGTGTATGTAGGTACTGCATGAACTGTAATTGATATTTTTAGCTGTAAGTATCAATTCCATAAGATTCATAGCTGGATACCCCAAAAGTCGATAGGCACATGAAGAGTTTGTGTAACACACGCAGACATGTCAAACGTCTTGTACGTTTAATGCCTAGGTTTGTAAATGCTAGTGTATGTAGGTACTGGATGAATTGTAATTGATAGTTTTAGCTGTACGGATCAATTCCATAAAACTCATAGCTGGATACTACGTCGATAGGCACATGAAGAGTTGTGTAACACAAGCAGACATATCAAAGGTACAAGTTTCAGTTTTAGTGGCTTCCCCGAACGAGCGCTATCATAAAAAGCTCTACGACTATTTCATTTATTAGTGTACACATTTTTTGACGGCTCTGACAGGGCATCATGTTAATCACATAGATTTAAGGTAACTTAAGTTTATATCTATCTGTTAATGTACATGTAAATGAAGTGAAACATTTTCTCCACCGGGAAAGGACAAAATGTTTATCTTCTATCACAGTTTTATCCACTCACCAAGCATGGCCGGCGAAATTTAAATAATATCCACATAATAGACGTGTAATATCAAACGAGTGTAAACCTCTCCTTTTTACCTGTTGCTATACTTTGGCAGGTGGACAGGTAATTTTTATCCCTTGTCGGTTTATAAAATTTGTCTCCTGCCGTGCAGATGAAGTTAAAGGTAAAATGGGTACGATAACACTTTCGAGAATTGTTCCGATTTGACTTAAATGCACTAATATAATTTCCACACACTTGTTTTGAAAGATGAATATGCTACCACTTTGCGTTCAATTACTAATCATTGACTAAATTACTCGCAGTACGAGATTTTCACGTCAAAGTATTTTTTATTACCTAGCGCTTGACGACAATCCTGCCTGCTGGAAAACAATGATGAGGTCTTATTGTCGCAACGGGTGTTTGCCTAGAAAATAGGTACCTAGTCAGTCATGACTTGAAGGCGCTAAAGATATTCGTTGCAGGAAACGGATGCCGGGATACCGGGAGGGCGCTACACACCTTAGCGATACGTATCAGAAATGTGGGTATAAAAAAACGTTCTTCATTTGTTGATACCACGGCTAACGTTCGTTTGTCCATTTGTTTAAGCGTTGCAAACTTTGTACTTATTTTCTATAAAAACGTTCTGCCAAAATACTAGGTGATGAGTTGTGGACAAATCTGAGCTTTAAAACAAGAGATTAGTCCCACTTTACTATGTCGTTCCAGCGTTTCCATAATCGAAATCGACTGTATAAATGCGAGCCAACTAATGTCGTACTAAGGGGCTGTAAAGTGTGCTCGAGTTTAAGATTCAAAAGGTAAATAATTAAAAAATACCTATTAGACCTCCTGTTATGATAACATTATAAGACTTATCTGAATTCAATCAAATTAAAATGCTACTTACCTGTTAGGTAAATTTAATTAATCTAAATTTATAACTTGCCTGCTGGACATTTCTATATTGTTTAAAAATGCTTTTTTAACATTTTTATATTGTAGCCTTTTCTCTTCTTTTCTTGCCCTGTAGTTTTCGAAACTTAGCCAATTGCCATATTGACCGTGTGGGTGTAGCTACCTACTAGTCTTAATTTAGGTAGATTTAGGAATATGTATTTAAATGCAGACTTGTAGGTGGTTCCACCAAATACTAACAAAAGGCAAGCTACGGTTGATTTTAATAACGTAATCCTGAACTAGGGCTGGCACAATTGTCACAACATTCTGTGAACATTTTCTCTTTTCCTTGCCTTATGAACATGAAGACGGACTTGTTTTTATGGTTTTGGCATTAGATATCATGACCAACCATGTGATGAGAACCCTCTAGGTTGTTGCTGGTGGTATAAAGGCAAACTTTGGTTGAAAGTTACAAGGTCATAAATCCCCTTTAAATATTCAATGAACACAGTAAAATAAGACTAAAAATATCATGTCACATTCGTTGTCTTCATTTATGATGGTGTTGTTACAAATCCCATGGGATATTTGGATAAAAAGTGGCCTATGTTACTCTCCTCATTCTCAACCAAACTCTACCAAAAATCAAGTTGATTGGTAGCTAAGTTAGGGAGTAACAGAAGGACAAGCAAACAAACAAACACTTTCACATTTATAATATTAGTGAAAAGTCCCAGTCTATTAGTAAAATAATTAAATGTATATATAATATTTAATAAATAACTCACCAGCTTTGACACTTTCAGAGTTTGATACTTTTTCGTCAGCTATGTTCTTTTCGAGAACTTTATAAATAACACTGTATGAATTTATGATACCGAAAACTAGTCCATTAGTTAAAAATGAACCTAATATTATCATGTAAGCTCTGAAGCCTCCGTCAGGAGGTTCTTTACAAGTTCTAGATGATTCATCTCCTTGGATAACTTGTCCATTGACTTCTCTTGAAACATTTGCGTTAGTTTTTGTCAGTAAATCTTTACTTTCCATTGGCAATGAACCCATCGTCGAAATGAATGAGCGCAACAATAAATTAATTTCTTTTTCTGTTAGAACATAGGCACATGGCACTCCGATGGATGCATGTAATTTAATACAATCACGAAAAATATAAACTCATATTTATAAACACATACAATGTACTTCAGAAATTAAACTGCATATTTTTATGTTTAAGTACTTATAAATTTTATCTTATGAATATGTTCTTGCTCAAACTTCATGAAAGTTTGGTTTAAATTATTACGACACGAGTTTTAGAGTTTTAAATTAGGACATAATTATGTACAAACTGCGTTACATACCCGTAGGTACGAAACTTGTAAAATGAAAATCTTTTTTCCATTTGCGTTTGACACTGACTTTAGGTTTTGACAGTTTACCAGCGTGCATTTGACGTTTTAGGACCATGTGTTCACTACCATAGACATAATTTAAACTAAACCCGCACAATAATAAAATGTAATAAAATAAAAATTCAGCTTCCATAATTCGTTACTGTTAGCAAAACTCAAAAAGTACTTAATACAACGTACAAAATTTAAAACGACGTTGTCTTTCTTCTAAAAAGTTTTTGTATATACTTTTATCCATAAGTTCTAATGGGTACGAGAATAATATCAGAGTCAGACTGAGCCTTAGCGAAGCGTTGCATTATACGTGAAATGATTATTCATCATATAAAAAAAACGTAGATAAAATTGTAAAGCAATTTTAATGATTTTGTGTATGTAAACAGTAAAAGATTTATTTTGTACAGTTAGTAGCATATACAATTTGATTTTGGTGTCCTGTTTTTGTTGTACACAAATCTCCTTAATTGAAAGTTTCTAATAAAGATAATGCTTTTCACTGTTTAATGGACAAGAGGACAGCACTATTTGAGACCAATTGGACGGTCTAGTGTAATGTACGATCCAAACGACGCATACCCGGCGAAGCGCGAAAAGGTTGAGCTCCACACTCGCGTTTTGCAACTTCGCGTGGCGCGAGTCTGGAGCGGCATAAGATAATTATACATACGCAATAGAAATCTCTATTATCCTTCTGTATAAGTTGCTTTGTGAAAAAGATATCACTTATTTAAAATGATGATGAAAATCAGTACCTATAGTTATTAGGTATATTTTCGTTTAAATGCACAAATATCGATCGTAAGGGGAAAATTGTAAGGGCAATCGAGAACTCGTGGAATATGATAAGAAATTGTCTTTACTACTGACAAGAATACTACATAAAATTTAAATACTTTTTTCATTTTATAATAATATATTCATTTAGTCAAATTATGAATTATTCAGTTTCTATATTATACAAAACTAACGATCACTACTTATATTTCTTAACTTCAGCGACCAGATTCTTAATGAGTGGCATGTCTTCCTTGAGTTTTTCTTCAATACTACTTCTGTGTTCATCTGAGGCAGTTAAGTAAGCAGCTACCAATTCTGTAATTGAATATATAAATTAAAGAGATATTCAAAAATTAAAAAAAAAAAAATTCAAAATTCATTTATTCCAAGTAGGCCTAATACAAGCACTTTTGAAACGTCAAGTCTGTCCGTGTGTAGTGACTCTACCACCGGTTCGGAAGGCAGATTCTACCGAGAAGAAGCCGGCAAGAAACACAGCAGTTGCTCTTTTCCAACATCAAAAATTTACATTTTAACATTCGTTTTTCAATCTTGTGAGAGATGAAAGCGGAGCCGGATGCTTCCAAGCAACCTTGTCATTAAGAAACTCATCAATTGTATAATAACCTCGCTGTAATAAATGTGTTTTAATACATTCTTTAAACGTATGCATTGGTAGGTCCAAAATTACCTTAGGAATCATATTATAAAAGCGTATACTCAATCCCACAAATGACTTCTGCACCTTTCGCAGACGATATGCAGATGTCACTCATTTATGACCATTTCTTGTAAGTCGACTGTTTATATCCACTTTTTGTTTATAAAGACCAATATGTTGTCTTACAAATACTATATTGTTATAAATATATTGTGAGGCTACAGATAGAAGGTGCTATTTAGATACTTAGATTTGGCTATTTAGATAGAAGTTGGTGCAAATACCTAACTATAACTAGGGCCTAAACCTCTAAAGCCAGTCCAAAGAATATTTAAATCTCTCGAATAGCGCCTTTTACGTCCTTAGACTACAGCAGTGCTGACCACTGCCGGTCAAATTTTTACAAAATAGGTTACAGTTAATGAAATTCTGAGTGATACCTTACAACTTGACGTTTCAAAAGTGCTTATATTAGGCCTACTTGAAATAAATGCATTTTAATTTTGAACTTTTAAATACAGAGCAACTAATGGTATTTTACGATGGTCTGTTAACTTAATTATCATCTATTTTCTGATTGCTTCAGGAAAGTTGCTAGTAATATATTTTATATGCCTTTATTATTATTATTAAGAACATCTCGTGTGTTAGTGATCGCATATCAGCTATATGTTATTGTATAAAATAAAGATCGAATTAAACTGGATAGATAGGTTAGCAGAGCAGCATAGGGAGAAAAAATCCAGGCGTTCTGGCAAGAATCCAACAAATTAAAACCAGGAGGCTCTAATTTGCATCAATGGGGAAATGGATGTGGGATAGCCAATATATTTAAAGACCATTTTATGGTTTAGTCTACTTTGAATCAGGGCCGGAAGGTGCTCGTAGGAGTTGCAACTTCGAGTCTACTCTCTCGTTTAGTGCCAAAGAGGTAAAACACGGGGACTAGCGAGAGTAAAGGCACCAGGACATGATGGTCTTAGTGTGGAAAACCTGCTGTATGCCGACTCTCATATTTATCGAACTCTTATTATCGATGCTGTATACGTTCTGCATCCGGTACTCATATATTACGACCGACTTAATGTAAAACCATCGCTGTCCCCGTGGTAAAAAATAAAACGGGAGATAATGCAGATAAGTCTAACTAAAGGCTAATTTCATTTGCCGCAATACAGGGAAAAGTTAAAAGAACTGGAGGTACAGCCAGAGTTGGTAAGCATTTTGAGGTGTTGTTATAGATCAACAAACAAGGTCAAATGGGCGGGTGCTTACTCGGTATCGTATCGCGTGTGGAATTAGACAGGGTGGATTAACATACTAACTAAATAATTAATATATAAATTAATTTGATTAAATAAGCTAATTGATGAATCCCGCAGAAACGAAATTGTTTGTCCTGTTAATGGAACTGTAATAAACAACCTGAATTACCGAGACGATATGATTCTGCTGAGTCCATCTCAAGAATATACGTGAATCCTATGCTGTGGACTAACATGTAATTTAAAAAAAAGTTAAATTTTGAGCGGAGTTTCTCTGAAAAGAGGCACAGGGCAAAGTATCTGGGGCACATATTCACAGGAGACTTATCAGATGTGAAAGATATCGAAAGGGAGCGCAGGGCGTTGGCGGTCCGAGCAATATGTCAGCCCGCAGGTTGGCACGTTACGATAAGGAGGTAAAACTCACACTTTTTAAGGCTTATTTCCAAACTTTTACATGAGTACCCTGTAGGTAACATATACGCGGAGGCCCTACAACGACCTGCGCATTCAGTATAATAATGGTTTCAGAGTCAAAACTGCTCGAGTCGCCGCGTTTCTGTAGTGCATCTCTGATGTTTGCTGATGTTCAACCAATGATTTCTACGGTATTATGAGAAAAAGAGCAGCATCAGCGATGAACAGAATGCGCGGAAGCTCCAACGGTTTTCTAAATATGCTACCGGAAAAACAAGAAAATCCATTTATGCAGCATTGGGTGGACTCGCATGTGTTTTTACAGTGTTCTTTAAATGTGTAGTAGGTCTGTAGGTATGCCAAATAGCATAATGACATAGATTAGGTATTTTTTAACGAATATTTTTTTTATATAAATGCATGTAATGCCTTTAAATATAGATTATTATTAATACATTTCTGCCTAAATGTAATGTGACCATAACTAATATAAAAAAAGTATTAATTGTGCAGTTTCTTACCATGATACTTCTGAAGTTTTTCAAAATCTTCTTCTTTCAATTGTGACTTCAAAAACGATATAATAATTGGAACTTGTCTTCCAGATGCATGCAACATATTTTGATTCAGGATAGTAAACAGGGCGAGTACTACTAAATGCAAAACTAACGCAGGTTCTTCACAATTTTCTAACTCAGCTATAAGCTTCTCTCGATGATTTTGAACAAGAATTCTGCAAAAGAGCAAATGTATTATTTTGCGCTTAGTAAACCTGCATTGTAATAAAAATGTGAACAATAAATGAAATACTAACTTGTCCTTCTTTTTGTCAACTTTTTTTAAAATCATTCCACATTCTGATAAGCATACATCCACAGCTTGATAAAATTGCTCTATATTCTGTTCACCCAATGTTACATTTAGGGCACGCAATGGTTTCATATATTCATCTGATAAATCATTCATTATTTTATTTCTCTGATCAACTGACAAAACATCAACTTGCACAGATAGGTTGCATTGATTTGCTGCGTACTTGCAGAATTCTGAAAGAATATCACTTCCAAAGGACTTAAGGAGGTATTTAATAAATTGAGCATGTTGATCACTTGAAAATAATTTTAAACCCTTCTCATATAATTTAATATCATTTATAAGAACATTAATTCTGTCTTGGGCGGAAGAATGAGTTTGCTTTCTATTTTGATTGGCATCTTGTAACAGCTTTTCAGCCAGTTCTTTTGCTAATGCTAAGGCAGTTTGATTCAGATGTCTGTAACAGAAAAGATTTTAGTGATCAGAATGAGTAAGAATGAATTCTTAAGTTACTTGTCATATTGAAATTAATTTATGCTTAACCAAAATCTGCATTACTATTTTTTATTAATTTGATTATGATTGCACTTAATATAATATAGTGTCAAGTCATTATTAATTAAAATCTCATCTTTATCAACAACTTTACCCTTGAAGGTATTCAGCAATTTGGTCTATTAGATCTTCTAGCCCCTCATTCTCCAGAGATTCTTTAATTACACTTTCTACATCTTCATTGCTTACAATCTCTAAAATATCTTGATTTTTCTTGGATGCACTTGGTGCCTCATCAGAATCTGAATCGTGCGCAGTCTGTTTAGATCTGGGATGTTTCTTAACTGCTTTTGTTTTCGTTTCCCTGCCTTGTGTACCTCCACCAACTTTTCCAGAACTTGCTTTCTTTCTGCGCTCTTCACGCCTTTCAGCTTTATGATCGACAAAGCTGTGTGATTGATGTTGGTTCTCAGATTTAGCTAGTTGCTTTTCAAGGCAAAATTGTTGGTATTTGCCAGAGTTGACAATAGTCTCGGCATTCTTCTGCACTATTGGCATGCAAGCTTGTCTCAAGTTTTCAATAAATTGATTGCTAAAGACTGGAATGAATAAAAGAAGCATAAGTCGTAGGCTGCGGGTTCGACCTCCGGCAGGGGCAATTTAAAAATTTATAATTTCAGAATTTTCTCTGCTCTGGTCTGGAGGCTTCGGCCGTGGCTATTACCGAAAAAAGACGTTGCGCTAAGCGAATCAGTGTCCCGATACGATGTTGCTTAGAAACCGATGAGAGGTATGGGTCTTACACATATAACCGCCATAATCCTAACAGGTTAGCCTGCTACCTTCTTATACTGCATCTTCACTTACCACCAGGTGAGTTTGCAGTCAAGGGCTAACTTGTAGTGGAATAAAAAAACAAAAACTCCAAAACTAGTGAGTAGAACTTCGACTTCACTTTCTGGTGGCCGAGTTCAAATACCAGTACTCAACTCTAACTTTCGTAAGTTATGTGCGTTATAAGCATTTAAAATATCACTTGTCTCAACAGTGAAGGAAAACATCGTGAGGAAATCGTCCATTGTCTTCTCATTCTCATTGTGGGACCCATGCTCTTTAGTTGGCCAGTAATGGGTTGATATGATGATGACTGAGGAAGATTAAAATGAATGTCTACTAGTAGCCAATTATGCTCTAATAACACCAAAATTCATGAAGTGAGCCAAAATTATGATACAGAGCCACAAGGAGATAAAACTGTAAAGCCTCCAAACAAAATAGTAGCCTTAATTAAAAGGTTGCTAAAGAAAATGGAAACAAGAAACAGTTTTAATGGGTTACGGTTGATGAAGATAACCATAATCTAGACTGAAATAAACATACAATCAAACTCACCAGTTTTTTCAAACAGAATAGTTGATTTTAAGTTATCCTTTAATAGAGTCTCAAGGACATTGTCAATATCTTCGTCTGATAACACGGACGGCAGCAATGATACAACATCTAAATAACTCTTTGAAGCAATACATTCCTCAAGAGCATTTTCTAATTGTTGTTTTATTTGTGACCCAATCACACAACTTCTTAAAAATGTCAAGTCTTCATTGGACAAAACTCTTTTAACATAACCTTTAGGATCTGATATACCCAGACGAGTTAAAGCATCATATTCCAAATAGTTGTTCTGTTTATAAAAGTTCATAACCCACTCATTTTGAGATTTAGTATAACATGATGGTACATATTGTGCTCCTGATTGCCTGCCAGTGAGTACCCCAGGTGCATTCAATTGATCAAAAAGATATAAGAAGAGACGCTCTGCCAAATTACAATGACTTATGATGAGACTAATAGGGGTTGGTTTAAGAAGACCCATTAAAGCTCCTCGGATCTTTGCCTTTGTCCTAGTTATATATTCTTCAGTGTAAAATATTCTAGGATCAGAAGGATCTTGTCTACCACAAATTAATTTGCCCAAATATTTTTCCAAAACACTGTGTTGCAACAGTTCTGCTGGCAAGTCATACTGTAATGTTAAATCTCCCACAGTGATTTGTCCTTGTAATTGGAGCTTCTCATTTATTTCCCTTGCAATCTTTTCTAAATAATAATGTGTTATCAATGAACCTGCAACCAACTGCACTTCTTTACTCTTGACTATATCAGCAGCATATATATTTATTTGATTGAGATCCACATTGAGCTCCTTAGCAAGTTCAACTGTATTGACCCGTCCACCTCGTACATATAATTCATCTTTTATCTCTTTTATAAGTTGCTGCGGTGTTAAATACTCTTTGCCATCTACTGTGAAAATCACATCTAGTAATTTAAGTTCAATTAACTTTGATACAATTTCAACACAGTTCCTCTCTGATAACCTGCAAAATAGGAGCTATATGAAAACTTACTTTTGCTTAGCTTGCATGTTCTATTCAAAAGTAATGTATCCCTACTACCCTACTAATGTTATAAATGTGAAAGCTTGCTTTCTCATTTTATATTAGTATTTTCTGAAATACAACATTCTGTGTATTGGGTTAAAACCCAGGACAACAATATAGATACCTCATAAAACAAATTCAAATCAAGATTTGTCAAGCCATTTTATCTGCCCGGTATTGGGCATTTTTCTAAAGTAAAAAGTAAGAACCGTATGACTCTTTAATGGTGCTGCTTTACCTCTGCTCTGGTTAAACATTTTTAGTTATGTCATCATGTTATTAAACCTTATTGAAACATCAGTTGGGACTATAGAATACTTGAACTAAACATGAACAAATTCAATTATGATGTTATTAAATGTTACATTACTAAATTTTTTTACACTGTCACAATATGAAAAGAAATACTAACAAAAAAAATTGTTTATAATATTAATAATAGAAATTTTTATGACTTAACATTAAAAAAAAAATTATATGGCAATGTCCGCATACCTTTGTGCTGTAGTGGTTAATTGTGCTTTCTGAAAATCTGCTGCCAACCTCTTGATTTCATCCCAGTCAGTCGATGGTGCCATTTCTTGATAAATAATATATTATTATTAATTTTCTACTTTTTTTCACAACTTGTAAGTATTAAAAACCAAAAAACTTGAAGTTTAATAGTAAGTTTTTTCATCTATAAATTTGGTACTCAGGTGTTTTATAGAATTAATGGAATTTTTAAATTTAAAGGTCATCCAATAAAATGTTATAGTTTTGAAAGTTCCAAGTTCCACTAAGGGTTGACGTGTTAACCGTGAACTGTCACTTGTCACAGATTAATATTAACTGTGAGCCTGGTGTCTAAGTGGTGGGCGTTATAACACACAACGCGAATGTTAAAAGCTATTGACCAGTGTCAACAATTTTAAGAGGATTGGCGGGAAACTTCGAATTTGGCGGACGTGGTTTTTTTAGATTTTAATTTTTAATTATGAATTGAATTGTAAAACTGGGGACTTCGCAGCGTTGGCCTTGGTCAACACACGTGTAGTGATTTTCGGTGTTGTTTTTAGTGAAAAGTAGCCGATTTTTGTGTTTGTTTTTAACAACCGTTTTGGTGGTGGTGAGTGTTTATATTAATAGGGATGGAGCTAGATACTCCTCCGGAGCCTCCAGACCCTGACGGGTCTCGAATCTTCACGAATGAGGATGTGATGCATGATGCACCTCGCGCGTCTAGCCAAACATCAAGAAAACGCCCAGTGGACACTGAAAAGTCCGCTAGCGTAACATTCAAGAAAAAAACTGTAAAAGAGTCATCACAATCGGTTCCGTCGATCCAAACTGTTTTTACGCATCCTTCCTTTGCAGAAGGCCCCGAAAGTTACGATAAGGATGACAAAGGCCCCTTCATAGTCCATGTCTCAAGGGAAATCTCAGATCCATCTGCGGGTACGTCTATCAGAGCACTTAAATTCGGTCAATTTATGCATAAAAACAAGTTCACCAATATTGTAAGTGATGGTGTTAAAAACGTTGGCCGCAACAAGATTAGCGTCGAATTTTCTTCTGCTCAAGCTGCTAACACATTTATAATTAGCCCAATTCTGCCCCTTACGAAATATCAGGCCAAAATCCCAACCTACAATATAACAAGGATGGGTCTAGTGCGAGGTGTCCCTGTAGACTGGTCTATGGAGGAGTTTGTGGAGTCGTTAGAACTACCTGCTGGTTGTGGTGCAGTTCTGAAAGCCCGCCGTTTGAACAGAAAATCGTCAAATGAAGGAACAATAGAATGGCTTCCCACCCAGTCGGTGGTAGTCACTTTTAGGGGTCAGATGCTTCCATCTAAAATTTTCTCATTTTACACCTCTCTCCCAGTAGAACCATACAAATATCCAACAATCCAGTGTCTGAACTGCTGCCGTTTCGGCCATATCAAAGCCCAGTGCAGATCTAAACCTAGGTGTTACAGGTGTGCACAGCCGCACACTGGAGAATCATGTGATGTCATCAAAGAAAAGGCCACGTGTATATATTGCTCAGGTAGTCATTTTGCTTCAGATAAGGAATGTCCGGAATTTACTCGCCAGCAGAATATTAAACTAGCCATGTCCCAGGACAGTGTATCTTATATGGAAGCCTCATTGCGGTTTCCTCCAGTTCACAA
Organism: Pararge aegeria; assembly: GCF_905163445.1. NCBI lineage: Eukaryota > Metazoa > Arthropoda > Insecta > Lepidoptera > Nymphalidae > Pararge > Pararge aegeria. The sequence continues at coordinate 7,333,072 of NC_053194.1, forward strand.
ATCATATGCGGAGATAGCAAGAGAATTGTTCCCTACTCCAATCTACTTTCCCCTTCCTTCAAATCCTCCCCATCACCCTTCAAACTCTCCCCAACCGAATTCTTTCAATTCACCCCATAGGTCATACCGGGGAAAAAATTATCCGCCCGGCTCGTACCCGAGCTCCCTTAGCGAAGGGTTATGACAAATACGCCCACCGATCCTTTACCAACAGTCCCTCTTCCTCCCTACCTAATGGCTGCGCCCTTGGCAGCAGCCTACCTGACTCTCCCCCATCCCAAAGTAAAATGCTAGAGGTTCTCTCTGAATTCCTTCTGAGTATTGTTGCTCCATGCAGCGAAATTCCACTACCGCCCAACGTTGCACATAACTTATCCCAACTGTTTAATATCCTAAATAATGGCCCCAACAACCTTACTACAATGGAACAGTAAAAGCATCCAACCAAAGAAACAAGATCTTTTATCTTTAATTAACCTGCATAACCCTATCATTGTTGCTATCTGCGAAACATGGCTGAGGCCTGGTTCTCGCTTTCGGGTTCCTGGCTTCTGCTGTGTGCGGGATGACAGGAGTGATGGTTATGCAGGCAGTGCCATTTTTATTCGACACAATCTTCCCTTTTCTTCTATTCCCCTCCCCGCTCACAGTGATCAACTTAATGTTGTTGCTGTGAGGAGTCTAAATATTTCCTTTCTTTCACTGTATATTCCACATCCTAATCCATCCTTGATTCCAGAAATCCGGTCTATCCTATCCTCCCTTCCTACCCCAGTTGTGATTATGGGTGACTTTAATGCTCACCATACTTCTTGGGGGTGTTACTACTGTGATGGGTTTGCTCCGTTATTGATAGACATCTTTGAGGATACTAACCTCTGTATCCTCAATGATGGCACTCCTACCCGTAGAGTCTATCCCTATCAGAACCCAAAATCTGCTATTGATCTATCCCTTTCTTCTCCCTCTCTTGCATCTCAGCTATCCTGGAAAGTCCTACCAAGTACTTTTGGCAGTGATCACTTCCCTATCATCCTATCCCTGAATACTAGATCATTACCACCTTCCAACCCTAGTCCATTATTGAAGTATAAACTGCATAAAGCTGACTGGTCACGTTACGCTCAATCTGTTGATAACATGATAGACTCTTTACCTGATCTTGAGCATTGTGACAATTTATTAACTTGTTATGAGCAATTTGTTAAATATCTTATTTCTTCAGCCGACTCTAATATTCCTTGTAAAAAGTCTTATGCCAAAAATCACTTATCTTCCCCTCCTTGGTGGGATGGGGAATGCACTGATTTATTTAACCAAAGAAAGGCTGCAGAAGAAGAATATACAGATAGCATGACAAATGATAACTTTATAAAGTATCAACATTTGGATGCTAAAATAAAAAGGTTAGTGTCTAAAAAGAAAAGGTTCGGTTGGACCAAATTCTGTGAATCACTCGGCCCTAGATCTCCCTCCACTGTCGTGTGGACAAACATGAGGAGATTCCGCCGATCTCTTAACCACACTGACCCAAGTTCCAATAACCCGTCTGAATGGCTTAACTTTTTTACAGACAAGCTCGCTCCGCCTTATGTCCCTCATATGGACGATTTCCCCATTTATACACCTGTGTCCACTGCAGATGAAATGGATGCCCCATTTTCTTTTTCAGAGCTTGAAATTGCTCTAACTGGCCTTAAAGACTCGGCTCCTGGGGAAGATGGTGTACCTTATTCTTTTTTGGCAAAACTAAAAGATAAATCAAAACTATATTTTCTCAACTTAATTAATAGCTTTTTCGAGAGTGGAATAGTTCCAAATTCCTGGAAAACACAACTAGTGATTCCACTACTCAAACCTGGCAAAAATCCATCTGAACCAAACTCATACAGACCTATTGCACTTTCATCCACTTTGGCAAAAGTTAGCGAGATACTCCTCAAAAATCGACTAGAGTGGGTAATGGAAAGTAGGGGAGTACTTTCTCCTTCTCAGTTTGGGTTCCGTAAAGGATTTAGCACTGCAGACAGTCTCAGCATACTCACCACAGACATTCGAACTGCCTTTGGTAGGGGAGAGTACCTTGTGGGTATTTTCCTAGATATTGCCTCTGCATATGACAATGTACTTCTTCCGTTACTCAGGCAAAATTGCATCAGCTGAGTGTACCGCCAAGGATAACACATTTCATATGTAACCTGCTCTGTGGCAGGTCAGTTGTGGTTAAACAACAGTCATCCTATCTTTCCCCCAGACTAGTCTGGAAAGGACTTCCCCAAGGCTCAGTACTCAGTCCTCTGCTTTACAGCATATACACTCATGACCTAGAATTGTCTGTAAATAACTTTTGTAACATTCTACAGTATGCTGATGATATTGTCCTCTACCACAGCTCGGGCTCAGTAGAGGAAATATCCCAATGTCTAAACTCGGCTTTGTATTACCTAGGACAATGGCTGTCTGACCACGGCTTATCTCTATCCGTGGCTAAATGCCAAGCAGTTGTGTTTACAAGAAAAAGATCTCACCCTACATTTAACTTTTGCTATGAGGATCAACCCATCAATCTAGTAGACAAAGCAAAATTCCTAGGTATTATACTGGATAGCAGACTGAACGGATTACCGCATACTGAATATGTAATTAAGAAGTGTGAGAAACGTATAAATGTTCTGCGGGCAGTGGCTGGAGTTTGGTGGGGGGCCCATGCCTATTCCCTTAAGCTTTTATATAATGCCTTAATCCGTAGCCATGTTGATTACTGCTCATATGTTTTAGACCCTCTAAATAAAACTACCTCTGAAATGCTCAACCGAACTCAATACAGATCCCTCAGGATCATTCTGGGGGCAATGAAGTCCTCCCCTACTAATGCTCTGCAGGTTGAATGTGTTGATCCTCCTTTGCATCTGCGTAGGCAATATCTCTGTGATCGTTATGTTAGCAAAATGTTACAACTGTCCTCCCACCCTTTGTGGTTTAGATTAACTCAATTGTCACAAGTTCTTAGACCACGCAATCCTTCTTCATATCTATTAGATAGCTATCAGAAATTTATCAATCTCCCTCATCCATTAGTGACTTCACAAATAAACCCTTTATACTCTACATCCTATAAAGCCCTAGTCTTTGATCCTGCCGTGGTCACAGATCTTGGGCTAGTTAAAGGAGCCCTTGATACTAATGTAAAGTTTAATAACATAGTTTGTCAAAATTGGCCAAACCACCTCCTTATTTACACTGATGCATCAAAGTTTTCCCCGGAAAGCTATGTTGGTGCAGCCTGCTGGGTTCCAAGGTTTAGAATTGCTCTGCAATTTAAGTGTCCTCCAGAGTCTTCGGTATTTACAGGGGAGGCTGTTGCCTTGCTGGAGGCAATCTTATTTGTCCGATCCCATAACATAAAACAAACTGTTATTTTTACAGACTCTCTTAGCTGTTTATACTCCATTAAGGAAAACCCATTCCGGAGTAAGTCTAGATTCCCTATTGCTCTAAGGATCAGGGAGGCTCTGTACTCCTGCCATCAAAATGGATTAGCTCTATTATTGGTCTGGATACCAGGGCACTCTGGCATCACGGGTAATGAAACTGCTGACTTATGTGCTAAATCAGCTGTTCATTTGGGCTCCCTGGAGCATTTCAAAAACAGTTCTCAGGATCTCAGCGCACTGGCAAAAACATATCTAATCAGATCCTGAAAGTCACTTTGGAATGATTCCAAATCGGTTAAAGGTAAATATTACGCTTCTGTCCAAACTGATATCCCTAGACGTCCATGGTTCTTCTCTTGTAAATATGCTGATAGGTGGGTTACATCTACAATATGCCGTTTACGCCTTGGCCATGCCTGCACACCTGTTCACCTGAATAAGATTAGAATAAGGGATCACTCCATATGTGAATGTGGCTTGGAAGAAGGCACTGTCTCCCATATCCTCTTCTCTTGCCCTAAACTCCTTCATCCCCTCTATGATGTTCTCCCAGTCCAAGTTCCTCGTCCTCTAAATGTTGAGTGTCTGTTAATGTCTGTGTTTAGCCCATTCTGTAGATTCCTATGTAAATATGTTAAGTGTAATAATATTAAGTTGTAAATATATATGTAAGAACCTTCCTATCTCCAACAAACTAACATTCTGATTATCTGTTTTTCTGTTGGAAATTAACTCATAAAGGAGAAGCAAAAAATCTGCTACTTATTTAAATGCGTCAAGATTAATATTTGGTCTTCCTCATATTTCACCGATCATTCTCAAAAGCGTGTCTCCTCCATACCACGTGACATTGGCGAAGTAAATCGTACCCAATTGGTACAAACGCAAGCCATTAAAAAAAAAAAAAAAAAAAAAAAAAACACACAACGCGTTATATTCATTACGAATATTTCTATAACTTTATAACACATTATAAAAAAATGCCAAGCTGTTTTAATATAAATTATTTTATTTTGTTGGAAATTATTTTTGATAAAGCAACACTTTTTTTAAATATAATTTTGTTTGAAATGTATTTGTTTTCATGTGCATCATTTAACTTTCTTATTTTATATTATTCTAGTTAACCCTTGCGACTTCGTCCGCGTATGAGTCAACCTTATAAAATAGTCGTATATTGTCGCGGACTGTTTTTAGAACTTTAAAGAAACAAATCCGACTTAATTAAGTCGTTTTGGCGTAACGTTTACCGTTCACACATCGTACGCATCGAAATCTCTCAAAAAGGATAGTTTTTTCAGTTTTTGCAACATTTTTCATTGAGGATCGTAGCGCGGTCATGGTAGCTGTTGGCCGTTGCGTGATGTTATACTGCCGTTATTACCACCACAAAAAAATCCAATTTGAAATCGCAGTTCCTGAGATTAGCGCGTTTAACCAAAAAAATTCTTAAAGCTGACCCGTGTCCACTTCATTGGGTGTTAAACATTTTTACTTTTATTCAAATTATTAATGTGGTTCGCTTAATACTGAGTGCTATGATTTATTTCCTTACTTCCAAAAGGAGGCTTATATTTTTCTACATAATATGTGAATCCATACAAATTTACAACTAACTTTATTAAGCAACTTATCAGCAGATTACAGATGGATTGAATATAGAAAACGGATGGTAATGACTGCCTGCTTTATAAGATTCAGTAACATTTTTTCCCGCGCCAGGAATCGAACCTGGGACCTCCGCTTATTAGACCACTGCGCCGCCACGGTGGTCGTTAAAATTTATTGATGTGATATTAACAAAAATAATAAGTGCTAAACCACAGACAGACAAAGTCAACCATTTCATTGAAAATTATAAGGTTGTGCATTAGAGTTATAAAAAAGGCTGGCTGGGCAATAAAATTACGATATTGAGTAAAACAAAGTTTTTTTTCGTTATTGTTTATTCTGGGTTGTCTGTTGGGGTTCAATTATACTAAAATATTCTAAAAAACATTACTGTTTCAAACTATGGCATTGCGTTTAAAAAAAAATTAGCAGTTTTCAGCCAGTTACAATAAAAACAAGTGAACTAAAACATTATTATGACCTAATATAAGCATAGCTTTTAGGAAGAGAGAGCCAAGGAAAGAGTTTTATCAAATTTTAATATGGTTTATTATTTAAATTAGAAAACTAAGTAAAATAAAGCATAATTATTAATTAACATTATTAATTTCTGTAGGTCGAGCAAATAATATTGGAACTAAGAAATACAAAACCATATTATTAGTATTTTAATAGAACATAGTTCTATATATAAAGGTTAAATTTTATGCTGTGAAAAATAATGTGATGGTACTGTAATGTTTCTGTATTTAACTAGAAATTTTAGCAGCTTGCCGCTTCTTGACATCCCAATTGTATACTCTAGCCATATTAACTTCCGTGGTTGTCCACTGATCCCTGAAAACATGGAAAAAATTACTGTATAAACATTATTATAGACTGCTAGGTATATTCACAATTTTTCATATTTGTGTAAGAAAAATGTTACTAACTAGTCAGGTATATAACATTTTTTTTTTTACACAAAAGGAGTTAAAGTGGCTGTAGAATGTATATATTTTATGACATTGTACATCAATTAAGCAAAAATATTTCAGTATTTATTATTGGCTTGTTTTTACGCACAATATTATGCTTCAATAGGAATATTACACAGGTTAGGTAGCCTTAGTACAAGGTTTGCTTGCTCACAATGGAGGAGTAGTTTTCGAGTATTGAAGGACTTGTACATTGGAATAAAATAGATCTTATTTACATTACTTTAAAGCTCCAATCTGCCTACAATTTTTTAGCTCAGGCATTTGACAGAACATATTTAAAAAAAAAAATTGTACAGGATTTGCAACTCTTAAACAGTTGTGAGTGACATAAGGTCCATTTTACTTTGATGACACAGAGTTCAAAACTCGAAAACTACTCCTTGATTGCAAGTGAGCAAATCTTGTTTTAAGGCTATTGGTAGCCAAATTGGATTCTGTGATTTGGATCAACTCTGCCTTAGTGTGTAATTTCATGTGGCCTCAAGTCTGCAATTATAATTGCCTTAGAGCTTCATCAATTACATCATTGCATTAATGAATAAAAGCTAAAATAAAAAAACATTAATCAATTTTACAATATATGCCATTTTCATTAGTATACACCAGGCAAGCCAGACCTATTTTAGTATTATATTAATATTATCATTAATTATATAATGATTTTTAATATTTCATACAGTAGTATGTCATTGGGCAACCACTGATACACAATTATTCTAATATCAGGTCTTTTGCTTCTTCTGACCGGTAACAATCCTGCCACTTGCTTGTTATTATCCACTATAGTTACTTCATAATTGAACATTGGAATCAGTATTTTATAATAATATGTATTATGCAAATCTAATATATATATAGGGTAGGAATAACATACTTTAATTTTTTAACTGAACACACTCTTCTGGAGTTTTGATCAAAGAAACATATAAAACTCCATACTAATTCAAAAAATTATCTTTTACAATTTGGGGTTGTATTTAGACTTATTTTTTAGTCCAGAAAATTAAATAATATGAAATACAAGCAATACAACATGTAACTGAATGAGAAAATACTGTTGAACTCTGCATAAGTATATTTCGTAAGGAATCCAACCCCAAACATCATTTATCTTTCCATACAAACAAATTCATAACATTTTAAGTGTTTATTTATGACAACCCTATTCAGTATGCGACACATACCTTTTAAGGTGACAGGAGTCACATGATTGATTTCAGTAAAAACTGTAACAGTGGTTTACTCATTTATCATTACCATAAACTAATATTTCAGATTTAATAAGTATCATTAATTTCAGTTAAAAGTATATAAATTATTTATATTCATAGTATATAGTAAAATTTTGCTATTCTTGAAACCTTAAGTTGCACTTATTTTCATTGATGCCATCTATTGATTAAACAAGTTTTATAAGTGGGCACTAATAAAAAAAAAACCATGCAATATACTAAATATTTGAACCCCTTTATATGTAACTTTACAAGCAGAATGTCTATAATACCTTAAAAAGTCTAAGTCGTGCTCAACACAAGATAGGTTTTTCTTAGCAGTTGCCATATTTGTTGTAAGCAGTTTTTCAGCATCTTCTAATGAGTACTCCAACATGACATTAGCTCCAAGCCATAAATATACGGTCTTTGTGGGCATTAAATTAGCCTATAAATAAACACACACAAGTTATTTTTTATAAGCGAATACCTTATAACATATGTATATTTGAAAAAAAAATATTTTTTATAGGATTTTAAAAAACAAAACAATAAAAAAGACATACTGGAAACAGTACTACTACATCAACAGTTTAGTTACCTTAACAAAAACTTGGTCACTCAAAAGGAACTGTGTTTCCATATCTTCTTTTTGAGTATTTAATTTTTCAATCATATCTAATGATCTTGCTAGGTCTGGTATTTGTTGGCGAAGACGTCTCCTTTTTGTGTTTAGTGTGTACTCCATGAATTTATATTTTCCATGTTGTTCATCTAACCGTCTTAGTACCTTGTCAACACCTTCAGTATTATCTGGTAAGCTCATAAACTCATCAACATTGTCCTAAAAAAACATTTTATTTTTTTATTTTACTAGATTGTACTAATGACTTGTGGGTTTTAATTTCGGATTTAAGTATCTGATTTAAGTAACATGCATTTTAAGTATAGTAGTTTGAAAACATATAAAACCCACCTACCGAACCTACATAAGTATTAATTTTTCTGTGAAATACAACATAATATAGGTTACAGCATAGTCCTAATTTAAGTCTCTTTCAAATATTATGATTGAATGGTGAATTATCCTATTAAAGTAATATCATTCATAATTCTCTATGCTTTATATTATACATACAAAACCTTTATGGTTTTATTGCTGTAAGACTGCACCTTAGCATGTGGCCAAACTCTGTTTAAAAAATTTCACCAGTTTCCTTAACAAGTAAGAAATACAAATATTAAAATTTTGCCATTAACACGGGGACAGGCTTAAAAGGCATCACACTCTGGGCGCTTTAGCCCTAAGGTTCAAGTACAAATAGCAATAGATACTACTATTTTTATATGAATGCAATATTTTTGCAATTTTTCATTTCTTTGATCATAAGTTTATTAAGTTAGCAAAAGACGTTGTTAAGTGCTCGGAAATAAATTAAAAAAAAATTTTAATTAGCAGGTGTGCCAGATGAGGTTACAACTAACAGACTCCTTTCATATGAGTGAAAGTATATATTTAAAGAAAGATAAATTAGTTAAAATAAAACTGTCTCTTACTACAAACACGGCTTCTGGTATTCCCGAAAAAGATTTTTCAGCTCCGTCGCCTTCCATTTTAGGTTGCCGTGATTTGTAATGGTTAGCTCAAGCTGTATAAAAATAAAAGGAATCGCTATTACATGTTACTATGAAATTCCAAACGTAATGATGCGCCAATATTTATACCTCGACAATTTAAATTTTTCTGCACCAAAAATTTAAAAACAAAACTTAAAAATTCTTATTTCTTGAAAATTGAAATCAAGGTTTTCCGAATTTCAATTCTCAACTGACATTTGACAATTTATCACAGACTAATGTTGTTATTTTTTTGGATCAGGACAGGTAGAGATCGTTGACCATACAGCCTTTTCAGTCTTATAATAATTTATGCTTGAGTATAACATATATTCAAATTTTTATCTTTACTTTCAGCAAAAACGAGACGATGAAAGATTTCAGTTTTTTTATGCATCTTCAATAGGCATTTTTGTTTATCGGCTAATCTTGGTATTTTAGGCCACAGTATCAAATGTTACTAGTGTGGACTGTAACCACATAAATAAGATGCTTATTTGATGTATATTTTAATATTATATAATTATTTGTTGAGTTTAGATAATCAGTATCTACTTTATTTATAATATATTGATATTAAACAAATATCCAGTAATATAGAAATCACTTACTGACTAGTGATAACAATCTAGCAACGCCATAAGTTAAGCCATCCCCACGTTCGCTAACGCAAGGACAAATAAAATGATTCATTTTTGTAATATCTTTTACATAATGTTGATATTCTCAATGGCTTTTTAGGCTGGAAACAACTACGGCCCCAAGCCAGTTTATTAAAAAAAAACATATTTTCTTTTATCTGTAGTACTTGTATAATACCTACACATTTTTGATGAAGGAACATTGTCATCGTTTGTCAAAATTATTGTCAAATTCCGATAAAAATTGTACTTTACGAGCGCATTAATTGCAAAAATAGGTAATTTGCTTTTAGCAATGTAAGTTACAATATAAGTGAAAGAAACACAAGATCAAAGAGCGTCATTAGTAAGTGTTGACAATACTGTATTTGTTTTCAGTTTCGCCATCTAGTTGAGGCTACGCCCTGTTTTGTGAGGACAGCTTTGCTGGATTTAGCTATCAACATAGGCCTATCAGACACTGCCGTTATGGATATGATGGTATCGACTTTGCAACAGCAACGTGCTGTGACCGAGCAATTGAGAAGAGAAGCTTCGATAAAACGGATTCCTGTTTCCGTAGCTGTTGCGGATATAGTCCGATTTATAAATGAGCACGGACAAGAGGATTGTCTCCTCGTCGGTTTTTCGAGTCAGAAAGTAAACCCTTTTAGAGAGAAAAGTTCTTGCACTGTCCTGTAAACTTGGTTGTTTGCCATCAGCTTAATTTTTGATGTGAAGCATAAATACGTGTTAAATGTTCTAACAAATCTTACGTTTGGTACTAAGGAAAATCAACAGCTTAGTTTTTCATTTATGTGTTATCTAATGTGTCACTATAATTTCTTGCGCCTGTTAATTATTCTACTAAAGAAGTCTCACTGTTTTATGTAAGGTGTATCTGTGAAATTTACTGTTTGTAATTTATTAAATGAAAAATTCAAAGTAAGATGTTTTATTACAAAAGTTAGCTGGAATCCTTTAGTTTTAAAATTTAGTATCTACCTTTTGACTCGCTGTATATTAGCTTTTTTTTTTGTTTGTAATACTCTTTTGGACTTGATTATGATAAAGAGGTCTGATTTTGTTCAAACTTTGTAGTATATTGAGGACTGATGACAATATTTATATATTTGATAACATTATTCCATTTTTTAATTTGCAGTATAAGATTCTTTTTAATATATTAGACAGGAATGATGTTAATATTAATTTCCAACCATTATCTATAGCCAATTTCTCTAATAGAAATAATATTTTAAGAAAAACTAATCACACTATTATAAATAAACTATTCTAATAGGTAGAAATTAGTTACTTTTTTTATACCAAGCATGTTTTTTTAGTTTTTTTTACTATTAATTTACTGTTAAACACATATTTACTTTTGGGTTTAACTAATAAACATTCTAAACCTGTGTCTGGCGATAAAGGTTGCAATAAAGAAAATAAAAACAATCATGACAAGTTACCTAAATGCTTTATTTGTGCACAACAAATACAAGTGAAACAATCTAAATTCAATTCCACAATAATTAGGCATAAGCTTGTTTATACTTGCTTGGGAATTGTTACAGAATTCTGGGGGTATTTTCTAAATGTCTAATTCCATTACAGCCTTCGTTTATTTTATCTACAACTATTCACACATTTATTATACTTCAGTATCTGGGTGTAAAAAAGTGACTACAAATATATAGGACATTGTCTAAATACTATAATATTATAATGATTAAAATCAATTTTATAATTCCATTTGTAGTTTATTATAGAATAGACCCAGATTTGTTATTGAATTAAATTTTTATCATGGACTGTTTTTAGCATCAAAAAAGTTCCAATATAGTTTTTTATTAAAGATAATTTAACTAATTATTTAGTGTTAAAACTAGTAACAATGCTCACAAATAGTGAAAAGTTCGGAAATAAATAACAGCAAGGATGGAGCTGTACCCACCGTGTAAAATGAGTAACAGACATTTATCATTTGACAAAATGATGAAATAGCATACAAAACCTTGTCCCCCTTCCAATCATGACAAGACAGGGAAATTGCAGCAGACACTCATGTGCATTTTTAATTTCTTGCAAATAATTTGTCTGTTTTGCAAGGAATCCTGAGGAATGAAATCCATATAACAAAATGGATATAGGTATACCTACGTAAAGGATAAAGGGGGTTGAATTTTTTTTATTTTTTTTTCTTCATAATAACGGCTAACAAAAAAAACCTAATATCAATACAAACAAATATTATTTATTATTAAAATCTTAAGTGTCAGGCTTTAGAAATATAAACTATCAAAGTTAAAATGGTGCTGAATGCACCAAAAGTTTTAAATACACTAAAATTTAAAACTAAATGTAAAAATTGTCTCTTTTTGTATTTGAAAAAAGGGTATCTTTATAAATATGAGATACCTGCCCAAAAATTCTTGTGAATGAAATTGTATTGTTAAAATTTATGGAACATATAGGCTTACTATCTATTTTAAAGTCAAAAGTATGTTTAATTTTAGTTATTTTATTAATAATATACCACTACCAAAACATTTAAAGCTATTAAGCTGTTAATATCTCAAATACCTGATACTTTAGACAATTTTAATTAATAAAATACTTATTCATATTAAAGGTTAATGCGTGGCCACTATTTTGGGAATAAATTAAAATAGTGCACTATTAATAAGTTACCCAGGCTCCTTACTACAATCGCTAAACCTTTGGGAAAAGTTTAATACACATTACTTTACAAAGTTGCTTAATATTGTCTTTGAGAGTTGAATTTTTTAAATGTAGGGATGACAGTGAATTTAACTTTAGTGCACCTTTTGAGTTTGAACAGAATGTAGGTAGGACTCATAACTAACAGCTTTCTGGTATAGCAATGTTAGCATCAATCCTGACATCTTGTATACTAAATTCTATTTGGTGCCTGCTTGCATAAATTTAAACTTTTTGGATAGCTTGAATTAGATAAAGGGGAGTGTTGCACTTATCTGGGCCTATTGGAGGTACAGACATTTTTTATTTTTATTTGGAAGGAAATATATACTTACCATGTATATTTACCTTAGTACAATAAACCAATGAGATATTATTACCTCAACATATAAAAACGCATCTAAGAACTAATAGATCACTTAAAGTTAATATATTATATCTATAATTATTACTTATCCTACCATATAATATTTTGTATGATAAATTAAACTAATTCCACAGTAATTACAAGCCTGCATTCTAGAAATTATTAACTATCAGGTTGAGCCACTTTTTCTGGACTTGAGGTAATAACATCTCATTGCCCTTAAGTGCTTTAAAATGGACTTAGAAATATCTTTACAAATGTATTGCATTAAAGTTGCATAGCAACTTGATTTTCGGGTGCAGAATTTTTAATGGAGTGCAATTTTCACAGTCAATATGTCATAAACGTGCTTCATAAACAGTTACTCGAAATCAATTCTTTCATGACGTTAAGTTGTTTTGAGTGTAGGTAAGCAAAATAATAAATGAATAATATGATGTATTTACTCCTGATCAATATCTTTCAGCAGTTCTGTTGCTCAGCTGGTTTATGTTACATATTTTTGTGGCAGTGGAGTTTAAATTAGGTTAACTTATTTAATACTTGTAAAATGTTTGAGCAAATTTGGAATTAAATGAATTAATCTTATTCTAGGGGTAAAACTATATAAAAAAAAAAATTACCAACTATCAGTCTTTTAAATTGATGTTGATTATCAACCTTGTAGCAATAAGACTCTCAAAAGTTTACAAATGATAAAATAAATTAAAACTATAAATAGCAAGCTTAGACTCTAGCATATCTATTGTCTGATAAATTACTTTTCTTTCTTTCTCTCCTTTCTATCATGAAGATTATAAAAAACTCCTTTGCGATTACAAATATTTTAAAAGGTTCAAAAATAATAATTGTGACTTAAACAATCCACTATTAACTGAAGTTTTTCAAATTAAATTGAAAAATGAAAATTTATCTCAGTGAAAATATTGAAGTGAGATTTGAAATTTACAAACAAATATCCATTTAAATTTACTTACTAATTATTTTATTAAAGAAAATGTGCGGTTTTTGCCCCAGATTTGGCTGAAAAATTGTGCTGTGGTAACCCTTTATTATTGTTTTAGAATTTCACATTTTACGATAATGTTAACTTTAGCTCATATTCATAAGATAAGATCCTTACTTTTATACATTAAACACAATATATTTGCATACCTTATCGTAATATAATATATATTGAAATATAATAGGTATATTGAAAGTAGGTTCTATGCCCACTTCACCTAGCCAAATGTGTTGAAAACTGATGAGATGACAATAATAATTAAATCTACAATATACAATTTATATTAAATCTATCTGAATAAGCATAATATATAAATTTAAAAATGTATCAAGTATTGGCAATCAAATAATGGTTATACAAATCCAGTATTTCCTTAAAAAAGGCCTCATTCATTTGGTGTATTTATATTTTATTTCTTTAAATGCTAAATTTATCCCTATACTTAGAACTTAGTTTGAAAGAATATATATTAAGTTGAAGTAAAGTTTATCCAAATGTATTTGACAATGACTCTTAATAGTGATACATCCAAATAAAATGTTTTGTAAACTTTTGAGTGTAACCATCCCTAGAAATAAATTATTGAGGGTTAAGTAGGATATTGTTCATTGTTTGTTCTACACTCTTTCTTGGCTAGGTGGAGAGACATCTTCAGCTCCATTAGAAACACTCTGATGATATAATTTCAACAGTTCCATGGCATCTTGAGCTTGACGCTTCTCTAGTAATATTCTGTAATTTACAAAAGTATACTTTATTTTTTTGACTGAGTAAAGAAAGGTTTCATGGGTTTAATTGTAAATAATATTTTGCCTTTTGGAACAATACACCTGATTTAAGTAAACTCAAAGTATCTCAAAATTTACAGATAATACACAAATCTGTCATCCAAACATGAGAATAATATTACAATGGCATGTGTGGCTGTATTCAACCACAAATAATTGTTGGACAAATACCATCATTATATTTGTCAATAAAATAATTGTAGAATAAATACTAAAAACAATTTAAATACATAATAAATTATCTACCAGGTAGAATAAGTCCTTTTTTAGGTGCATTAAGTAAATGAGAACAAAATGGTTATATGCACCAAACAGTTAAATAAGCTATCATTTTTTTTTACCGAAAGAATTGTATTTAACAATTTTAAATATGCAATTCATGTGTAAAATTTTAGATAAAATTACCTTCCAGAGGCCTCCTTTATATGTTCTAAGATTATCCTGTTATCCCTGTCAGTTACAATGTCAGCCAGGCTATCCGGATCCATGTCTGAGAGCAGCTCTAGATCCTGTCCTCCGAGTAAAGAGATATGACACAGGTTGTGTTGCAAACGACCAACCAAGTTTGCGACCTGTGCTTTGTCTCCAAACGCCACATCATCTGTTTGATCTAATGATACTTGGCATTTTGGCATGTTAGGAGCCCACTTTTCGTTACCATGTAAAATCATTAACGAAGTATCTGGGTCCAATGTGGAGAAGTATTCCTCGTCATCTACTTCAGTACCGTCGCACTCCAAAACTACTGTTAGGTGTTCAGCTGGCAATCCTAATTTATCCGGCACTTTATTTATTAAATCTTCTAAAGACGTCGCAACGATTCCTTTTTTCTTTTCACGATTCACGTCACAAATTTTGTAGGGTTTGTTAATATCATCCTCCATTATAAGTGTATTAGAAAGTCAATGTTATCAAATCAATTTTCAGTAAAATGCGCCAAATAACACATTTCATACACAATCTTCACTACGCCTTAAAAATTTCGTTGCTGGAAAATGTTAAATTACAAATGAATGGATGACATGACATTACATGATTTTAAATTTGACGTTTACGAAATAATAATTGCCAGACTGTAAAATATACTCATGGTTAAAAGATTACCTTAAAAAAAAAGAATTCGAAGAATAATACCTATGAAAGCGATTTAATTGAAATTCACTGTATTGCTATAATAATAATTGAATCAATATTTATGCACTTAAAGTAATTAAATACGTAAATTTATAAACACGGCAACTGTAATGTTACCGACGAGACGACTGTCTCTCTTAGTGTCCGGTTACTGAATGTGAAAATTCACATTTCACGTTTCAGTTTCACACTTATAAGACTGTAGCACACTGCTGTGAATGCGAAGTGTAAGCGAACCAAATTTCAACACGCAAAAGTACTAATTCTGGATTATTCCAATCGTTTCACAATTCTCTAAAAAAACTAAATCGAAAAGTCTAACAATGCTATATTTTCCTATAAAGAACATAATGTGAATGCACTTTAACCGCGATAGCACATCCGTATAGAAATGTCAAGTGGAAACAACTAGACACATATCAGTATGTTGGCAGGTAGTTATTGGCTTCATTAAGGTTGTACATGAGTATAAAATATTCAGCGTATCCGTATTAGCTACATCTCAGCTTCGCTTTCGCTTTTCTCTGTACTCGTATCACGGGTCTGCGTCTGCCAGCTGTCTTATTTTACCGTAGCAAACTCATAGCAAATTAGCAAGCCGTTCTAACATAATACAATATTATATTATTATTTTAAAGGGGCTAAATACTATGTGATCTTTCTGTAGCATCCCGTATAACAGGGTGCCTACTTGTTTATAATAATGATTACATAGGTTTGGTTAGGTATATACACGTTGATATTTTATTATTAATATAGTTACCTAACTACCTAATAATTGAAGTTTACTTTATTAGTTTGAAAAATTAAAACATTAAAATCTGCATTTAGAAATTTGGAAATAGCTGACAAATTTATTGATACCTACTCTACTTATTCGAATATTTTATTCTCCTGCATAAAAAGGCCCTAATCGATTACTTCGCTGCACCTCGTCCCTTGAAACTCGATATAGGATGCTTCCAAAGAGGGATTAGGACTTAGAGGGTCACGCTGCTCCAAGTGCAAATCAAAGCACATGAGAAAAAATCGGTCAAGTGTGTGACATTAGCTGCGGACAGACAGATAGACGGACGAAACTTTTTTCTAAGGGTTGGTACTGGGAATTTGAAACAGACAACCCAATACCTACCTGTAAATTCTTGACCCGAATATCGAACCCAGGTTCTCTTTATACCTACTTAGTATAATAGGCCGACCACTAGACCAGTGAGGCCGTTACGTCTACGTAATTACATTTCAAAGATATTCTTTCTCATTGTCAAATATACTTATATCAGTGATAGCTATTCAAAGGATTTCTATGTTGTCTATGTTGTTTGGATATTTTTAAGGTTTTTCTGAAAATTTTCCATTTTGTGTAATAAAAAATGTCTATATCCGCTATCTTCTTGAGAAATTATATCATTATCTGATTAGCGGTAATGTTTCTTTATTTAAACAGGCCCATAGATTTCACTTTTTATGCGTTTATTAATTAAAACTTTTGTGTATGATAATGGGATAAAGGGGGACAAAAAGACTTTCTTTCTAATTGATAAAATATTAGTATGCGATTAGGTAATCTCGCCTTGGGCACACTTTCATCGGAATTCTCGTCACGTGAAATATGTAATCTTCTGACTGATTATATTAAGAGTAATCACATAATATCAGCAATTAAATATTAATTATAGTAAAGCTATAATGATAGTAAAGCTAAGTGTCTGTGTTTATTTTGTTTGAACGTGTTAATAACAACTATGCGAGGCATGCCAGCCGCGCTGCCCCCCCAATGCGCCTGGTACGAAACCTATAAAACGCCTCTTTTTTTTTAAATGAATCTTCACGTTAAAAAGTTTTATTTTTTGTTAATTCTGACCGAAATAAATGTTCTGCAGTTTTTTACACTTAGATAATATTTTTATTAATAGGTAAAACCAGTTCGCTCCCGTTTTCCAATAACTGCGAAAAATAAAACGAAAGAGGATACAAATACCCCATTAACAACTTCAAATCGCAGACTTTATTTAAAAGAAAATGTCCAGGAATTAATACCGAACCATATATATTGTACTTTACGTATAAGTGCAATTATACTTTACGTATAAGTGATATATTGCACTTATACGTAAAGTACAACAAGGGATATGTTGCGCTTATTGTACCTACTTACTTATTCCACTTCAAAGAATATGTGGTTGTGTATTAAAAATAATTTAGACCTCGGCGCCACGCAGCACACTTCGAACACTGAGGCGACGCGGGCTTGCAGCGAGGCGAACTCGATGAGCGGCGTCGTGGGAACTATTGCATAGGAGTTAGCACGTATTTAGTTGCACTGATTTCAAAGCGAAATGCGTCGTAGTGTGGAGCGGCATAGAGGGAACTATTCCTTTGTAACAACCTACCTCTTGGATTTGATAGAATACCTTATGGTCTTTTATAATCTATTAGGCTATATTTATACATTACGTTGCGACCCTTGGGAGCCGGGAAAATAAAGTAATGTGGGCAGGAAAAAAACGCGTTAGTCGGAGTATATAGTGAAGAATTGTGGATAGGTTGATAGACTGTATGAGAAAAAATGACATAACAGAGGAAACCTGGTGAAACAGTTACTGCAAAAACAAAATATAAGCATTTCACAAATTTTATGATATGATACCGATAATTTTTTAAGTTTACTACCAAAATGTCATAAGGTCTTTCTTTTTCTTTGGGTTATTTTTTCTTCTAAGAATATAACAACTGATAAAATATCGTTAACTGTAGGTACTAATAATAAATCAGAAGAGTTGGGGGTAAGTGCTAGTGGTAATTTCTGACTGTGGAAATGGGAAATGGAAAAGTGCGGCCGCGTAGCATTGTAGATAAATATCAGTTTCAACCATGCTTCTATCTTCAACGTTAAAAATGTTATAAAATGAAAAACGATTTTAATAGATGCCTGCATTATATCGTTGTTTGCTTACTCACAGCATTACTTAAATTTGGGTAGGTTTCAATGAGATGTTACTTCTAGAGTCCGCAGTGTACATCAACGTTACTAGTATCCACATACAATATTACAAAAATGTATTTCTAAGCAAATAAATACATATGTTCATGGACACAGGTAATAGCTTAAAATTAGTTACCGTGCCTGCCCGCTTTTTTGTCATTTTTATATAAATATTTACTTTCAATGCGGGTATTATTTATTCGTTATCATTAGATATAATTTACAACGCATTTATTGTTAATTTTAAAGGCATATTAGAGTTCTAAGTTGTGTATATTGTGTAATCATGATATGGGCTTGCTTATTAATGCTGTAAGGGCTCTATTATATACCTCTAGATCTTTATTTTCTTTTTATCGTTACAAGTTCGCCCTTGACTGCAATCTCACCTGGTAAGTGATTGTGATGGTAGTGGGCTAACCTGTTAGGGAGTATGGTAGTCATATCCCTAATCGGTTTCTACGCGTCATCGCACCGAAACACTAAATCGCTTGGCGGCACGTCTTTGGCGGTAGGGCAGCCAATCCCTCCTATAACATCTCACTGGTACACAGAGATTGCCCTGATTCACTGACGGACGCTATGTGAGAAGCGAAAAGCAACATTAAAACACAATAAAGAAGTAGCGTTTATTTTTATTTCATTATGTAGCGTAGGATATTCTTAACGTAAGCGTATTCTTTAGTAATTCTTAATGCCGAAGATTCCAAGGAAAATTTTCAATTAACTTGTATTAGGTTTTTTTTATGTTTATAGAGTATAAACATAAAAAAACCTAATACAAGTACACTAGGTTTAAGGAGATTATGAGCACTATTTTTGTTATGTTGCTTTTTTGTTCACGAACGGTTTTAAAATAATTTTAAACCTTTTCAAATCCGTGGATATTATATTGGCATCACTTTTTTTATTGTCATAATTGACTTAACAAAGCCGATGGCCTTGTGGTGGCGGCAAATCAGAATAAGTAAGTAGATGCAGTTGTCACCCTCCCGTGAGTGTCGTACGTGGCGGCTAAGGGAATATAACTGGGAGCGGGGAGAAGCGTCCTTCGTGCTACTATTACCTTCTACTTACCGATATCATCAACCCATCTGCCCAAATTGGTGATTTTAGACAAACACTTCCGTCAGGAGAGGCTTTTTATCCAGCAGTGGACTGTTATAGGTTATTAAAACTGTGTAAAGAATTATGAAAAACTTTTGTTCCACTTTTTTCCGAGAGTAATATGTATACCTAGAGATATAACTGTACAAAGTTGTCATGGCACCATCAGCTCAGTGACATGCACTGGGTTTCTTACCAGGGTATGCATACGGCAGGAATGTTGCGTAAAATGTCAAAACCCTCCTCCTGTACTAGTTATATATCAATTTTAGTATGACTGTATGAAGTGCACGCCACTGCATCAGCTGTGACGGATTTCGATGGTCGCAGAAAATAATTTATCGTATATTGAATTAATAATTTACAAGCTCAGTCATAGCATCTGTAAATGTGATTTTAAGTCATTACAATAAGTACCGGTTGGCAAATTTTTCGGGGTTACTTTTATAGGAAAACGGAAATACACCTACATTGTTTGAAATTATAATAATTATCTAAGTCAAGTCACTCTTGGAATCCGAAAAGGCCTTACCTGTAAATTTTACCTATACTCTAGTCAAACCTTTTCGGATTTCACCTGACATGTATAAAAAAGTTAGGTAAGTACAATTCAAAAGGTTCTCCGTTCAAAATTACGAATTAATTCTGTAAAATTTTCGTTATGATTCAAAGGTTGATAACAGTCTAGGCCCTAGCTACCTGTATACCTACCTATTCATCATCCAGTATCCACCCTAGCTCGGGGGTCACGTTCGGTCAGACTGTGGCGCGACGGGCGGAGATCAATATTCTCTTCAACCCGGTCTACCCTAGGCTCTAGAATGCATTTCTCACGTTCACTCGCCGGTGTATTTCTAGTTTCAGCTATTTGTTATTATGTATTTAGTGAATAGCAATCGATTAGGTTTTAGTGTACCTAATAGGTAATATACGTTCACACCAAAATCCAAATTCTCTGCCGTTGCCTACATTAAACCCTAATTTTTTTACACCCAATTTAACAACCAACTGAAGAAGAAGGGAAGATTTCAATTTTGTAGAATTGGACTAGGTATTTATAATTACCTAGGTATACCTATAGGCTATTATAGCTATCTTAAATAAGTTTCAAGTTTTTTTTTATCCTATATAGGTACAATATTCAGATAGGTTATGTGTGAAATTTAAAAAATAAATAATAAAGTTTTTAAATTAAAAGTTCAGTTAAAAACAGTGGAGCCGTCACATTTCTATGATCATAACTGATCATTTTTGATCCATTATTTGCGGGTTTTCCAAAATCCTTAACACTATTTTAGTATTCGGTTAAACGTTTCCAAAACAATAGGTTCTACTTCTGGGTTGTTGAAATTATCTTAAGTAATAAATACCTATGCACTTTAAGTGAGACAAGTCCTTATACTTTCAGCGCTGCGGTATGCAATAAAAATTTTCATTAGGACAAGGTATTAAAACTGCCAAGGCCACACGGATCTTTTATACGAAGGACGTTCGGAGCTTTTTCCAGGGAAACAATATACCACTTAGTGGTTCGATTTGAAATAAGATGATTTTTTTATTTAAGTAAAAGTTAGCTAAAATGTAAGCGCCCTAATCACCAGACTAAAGTAATTAGTAGTAAATCAAGTAGGAATTAATCATAACATTATCAGAGTGGTAGCAAACTGGCAAACACATTTTAATATTAGGTTTGATTTTTTATACTAGAATCTGGTCTCCGACCCGAACTAATGGCAATATATATAAACAGACGGATATTAGCAAAAGGGCTTAAGTACTTTAAGTATTACCCATATGAATTTAGTTTAACAATATTTCTTCAGCACCCATACCCTATACTATACTTATAGCTATATCGATTTAAAGTTTGAGTAATCACAATTTTTTTACTTTAGATTTAGGCACTTGTCACTTCAGGGGGGTTTACTAGATGCACCATTTTAAAATGTTTATCAATTTCAACTTGACTCAATTTCCTAAAAATATGGACTATATATCTGAAGCAATACTAATCTATACTAATATTATAAAGAGGTAAGTTTTTTGTTTGTATCGGTCCTTCTTTCTGTCCTTCACGCCCTAACAATGCAACCAATCAACTTAATTTTTGGCACGGAGAGCAACATATGCTCGTTATCACTAAACCTAGGCATCGCCTAAATCGAATGCCTAATGATTTTTTTATTGCATTACAAGTTAGCCCTTAACTACAATCTCACCTGGTGGTAGGTGATGATGCAGTCTAAGACGGTAGGTGGCTAACCTGTTAGGGCGTACGGTACCATAATCGGTTTCTGGAACAATAAAACGCTTAGCGGCACATCTTTGTTGGTAGTGTGGTAACTAGCCATGGCCAAAGCCTTCCACCAGATCAGACCAGAGAGAATTCAGAAATTATAAATTCCCCAATTGCCCCTGCCGGAAATCGAACCAGGGACCTCCTACTTAAATTCACTGCGCTAACCGTTGCGCCAGGGAGGTCGACTTCATTTAGGCGATGTCTATAGAAAAAAAAACGTTTCACCAACTCTTAGGGGATGACTATTGGTGAACTGTTGCCCATCGTTAGTGAATACGGGCAATAGGCTTTTTATCCCAGGAAAACAAACGGTACCCACTGGATTTGTAAAAATCAACATCTCGTATTAAAATAACTCTGAATTCATAGTAAGCCCCGAAATACCTAATATTATTGGAATTTAATTTCTTTGTAACCTATTGAGTATTCACAGTTATAAAGTATAAATATAATACCTACTCCCATAGGAACATTCTGCACTTACTTGATTACCTACTATCTGAAACAGTTAAGTGATAAACTCGTGGGATGATAGATTTCCGAGTTAGTTAATGTTGTTCCAATTAGCCAAGCCGTAAGCGAGTTGGATCATTTCCCGAACGTTCTTATTATTGTGTCATTTAACAAACTAATTTACTAGCTCATCTACTAGGACGGAAGATATAACTAGTTTGTCGATGTTCTGATTTACTAATTAGCGACGAGTGTATATCTTTGTAAGTACCTACTCGGTTAGTAAGTTAAGTTAGTAAGTTTTCATTTCAAAAGTCAGCTGCTGATAAGTAATGATGCAGTCTAAGATGGTATAGGACTAACCTGAGTATGGTAGTATAGTAAACCATACCCCCAATTGGTTTTTACACGACATCGTACCGGAATGCTAAACGACTTATCGGCACGTCTTTGTCGGTAGGGTGGTACCTAGCCATTGACGAAGCCACCCATTAGAACACATTCAGAAATTAAGAAATAATAAATTCCCAAATTGTCCCAGCCAAATCAAATCCGGATCCTTCAACTACCTTCCCTCCCAGGTAAGTCGCCAAAAAATCGTATATATTCTGCTAAAAATGACGTGCAAAATTGTAACTTATAAAGCCTTTGCACCCTAACACTGTGTACTTATGTCTTTGTTTCTCTTTGTATTGTTTCTTTGTTGTATTACTTGTATTGGAACTTTATTGCACAAAAAAGGTTGAAAATCAAGAAATGCATTAAATAGGAACACAACCATGCTCTAGTGGGACGAGCTGTGACACAAAAAGGCCTTATTCTTCTAAAAGGTATTACATATACACCTATATATTGTTAAATACCAAAAGCCAACATTTATTAAATCTATTCAGTCCCACGCACACAAGTAAAAAGTTAGTAATAAACCAATACAAATAACAATAACATTCTCCATATTAAATAATTGTTATTTATCTTCTATTAGGTTAGTATAGTGGATTCCCCGCGGGTAAAGCTTGCTGCAGTGACCTTCGCGTAAGCTTTCCAGGTCGAGGCCAGAGGTTACCTATTCGGTTTTACGCGCGTGTTTGTTATTAATAGAGCGAAGCATTTGTTTTGATACGGTTTTAATTAATACGTTGGTACATCTTTATATAACTTCATATAAAATTATTATAAGATTTTCACATTGAATTTTTTTTTTAAATTTATAAATTTGATATGAAGCACCCCATTGTCCCGGTTTTCATTAGTTTTTTATTACGTATTTTTTTGTCATTCGCGACTGTGATGTCTATTCGTGGCTTTTCAGGGACAGCTACACCAATAGCTGGCTCCGGAATTCCGACTGGAGAAAATTCTGAAAAATTTAAAATTCCCAAAATACTTAAGTCCGCCCCAGAGTTCGTCAAAAATTATTATCTTATTTGAGAGAGAACGCCTGTGCTCATTCATTCATTCGGCTGTTGATTATTGCGGCCGATGAGCGTCAAAGTCAATTAGGTGATTGCTTTGTAACAGTGGATATCCATTATTGTTTTCGTAGAGGATAACGGGCTGATAGAATCGATCCGTGCCACAGCGAATTCTAGCATTATGGAATATTTACACCTTAACACACATTCCTTTGTTTTTCATTAGGAGCAAAAATAAACTTGCAGTGCAATATACTAGACTACATAAAATATGTAATTCATTTAAAGGAAATTGTATACAATTTTACAACAAATTACCAGTTGATATCTTGGAGATGTCTCTGAAAAAGTTTAAAGTTTGTATTAAACGTAAGCGTATGATGGCCGATTGGCGCAGTGGGCAGCGACCCTGTTTTCTGAGTCCGAGGCCGTGGGTTCGATTCCCACAACTGGAAAATGTTTGTGTGATGAACATGAATGTTTTTCAGTGTCTGGGTGTTTATATGTATATTATAAGTATTTATGTATATTATTCATCAGTTATCTTAGTATGGTTAATGGTTTGATTTAGACCTCTTACTATAACACCCATAACACAAGCTACGCTTACTTTGGGACTAGATGGCGGGTGTGTGTATTGTCGTAGTATATTTATTATTATATTTATTTATTTATAGAAAAGTCCTATTATAGTATTAAGGACTGCGTCGACGATAAAAATGCTTGGGTGTAAATTATTGCTCTAACCAGATTGCTTCTTTAAAAGTTTTTAAATGACAATGTGAGATGGTGCTAACGAAAAAAAATAACCCTCGTAGCTTTACTTTTAATTTGACGAATGTATTTATCGCCATAAACTCGGAGTGATTATGTCATATTTTACATGTAATGTACGCATCAAAAGTGCCATCTATGTGCTCTATTTGAATAAAGAAATATTTGTCTTTCACTTTGATAAATATATCTAGTACGGTACGATGCAGATCTCTATGTAGCTTTGTAGCATTATAGTGTCAAAGAAACTAATCTTGTCGCTACGGCAGGAAGGTAATTATTTATTAGTAACTAGCAAAGATTTGATGACCTCCCTGACACAGGAGTGTGCTAACTAATTAGTTACGACTTCAGTTTGTTGCACTACCATGTATGAAATATATACGACTAGCTGTGCCATGCGGTGTTACCCGCTGTGACTTAATTAGACACGTCATTGCAATAAGAAAAATACTACTACTAGTAAAGACTGCGGTGTGGAATGTACTCGTAGGACAAAGTGTGGTTTAAAAATATAAATTTTCCTGTAAACCACCGTCACGATTTGATTTTTCTAGGTCTAAAAACTATGTTTAACTATTTCTATGCTAAAATCCAACCTCGAAAAAATCCAGCAAAAAGGTTGTTTTAATAGGACGTCAATGAAGATTATTTTTATGTAAAAATATGAATGTTTTATGTTTACGGAAACCTGCTTTGTGAATTTCATGTTCTCAAAGGACCGATTTTAGTCTATGTTACTCTCCATCTTTTCAGCTATGTCTATGCTAAACATTCAGTCAATTGATTGCTCAGTAAGGGCGTGAAGAAAGCACAAACAAAGAAACAAACACACTTACGCATTAATAATACCTATTCAGTTAGTATAGACGGAATTATTGCTAAAGCGTTTTTACTTGTAAACCGACAGACAGATTAGAATTCAGTTACCACCACCCCTCCTCTAGTCTTCTTGCACCACCTGTTCTTGGACCCCTTGTTCTTGGCCCCCTGTTCTTGGACCCCCTGTTCTTGGACCTCACGGCTACAATATGTTATTACGTTCTTATAAAAATTTGCGCATAAAAACTATGCATTTAAGTATAGCTTCATATTTCAATGCATGTAGCATGTTTCAATTTTTGCTACTTTTTTTTATATTTTAGACTTTTAAATATTCCATTTTATTTATTCCTATAATAAGTTCCGTCCGTTTCATATAAGTTTGAAATAAACTCAATCATTAACGCCCCGGCGCATCGGCAAATGCAATATTTCGTAAAAGGTTATGAGCAGTTGACATTCGGCTATTTTTGACCAAATAGAGCCGACAACTAAAAAGCATGAAATAAATATTTTCTACAACATTTCTAAGTCGGTGGCAAGTAAAATGTAGAAAATTACTGGTACTATTAGTTGTAATTTTGTAACTCAAGAACGGGCTCACCTCTCCAAACCAAATGTTTAGGCTTTGTTCGGACTATTAAATAGATGATTTATGTGAAGTTTGCACAAAATCGGTTGAACGGTTCTTCATTTAACACATTTTTTGTAACTTATGTATTCAATAAATGGCGGATCATTTTGTTAATGGGGGCAAATTGACAAATTTAAATTTCAGATAGGGATTGTGCTCTCAAATCTGAACTTTTTTCAGTGTTGACAGTATCAGCATGTTGTTATGTATTTTTTTTTTCAATTCAAATTCAAATCTTTATTTGCGTGATTGCAGGTTAACAAATTTGATCTTATAATAAAACATAACAAGTTACGTGCTACAATCTGCCATTCTATGGTATGCAAATTATAATAACACCTTAATTATAAAGTGTAAAATGTTGTCTTTCAAAATCCGCGCAACGGAGTTTTAGATTGACGTGTTTTTTTAGATAGGCATAGTTGAAATATTTTCAAGACTTGCTACTTTTTGAAGTTGTATACTTTTAGTATATTAAGTTGTATACTTATATTATGTTCTACTTTTATTATTTTACTCATTCGCGTACGTAACTTTATACTTTTTACTTGTCACTGACTTAAAAATGTTGTGTAAAATATTTATTTCTTGCTTTTTAGTTGTACCAAAAGGAAGGTTATTCTTTGTCATTGTTTTTTACAATTTAAACAGTTTAAAATTTCTGCAAAGTTCGGAATAAAGGTCATCAGTCAGGCCCCAGGTGTATGTTCCGAATTTTCTAGAGCTATCGATGCAATTTGTTATGCCTCGCTGCAGACTATTACGAGCAATCCGACTTTCAATGATCACATCTAAGCAATTTAATTGTGTTTTGTTACAGTTTTTGTGTCGTGAGCTGTGTGAAATAACCGTTAAGCTTTCTGCACAGTTTTACTATCACCGTTAACATCAATACTATTATTTTATTATTAATCCAAAATTTTGGATGGATTTCTTAACTATAGTTCAACGGGTACATACCACGATAATATTTCCCACGATTATTTATTTACGAGTCCTGTCGTGACCACGATCCAACTGGGTCGAAATATCGACAAATCCAAAATATTAACGTGGTATGTACCCGTTGAACTATAGTTAAGAAATGTTGATTAACCATAAAAATCTTAGTTGAAAATCTTTCGGATGGATGTTTGTTACTACAATTCCAATGAAATTTAATCCAGAAATTGATCAGTAGCGTTCTTCGCAGATTTTATTACGGTTTTATAAAATATGATGGGAACCGTTTGTTTTCTTGGGATAAGTCTTAGCAACAACTAAGAATGTAGTTTTCAATAAATTTTAAACAAAACATGATACATTCAAATCAGTTAATTGATTTTACATGTTACTATCGCAGTTCATTAAATATAAGTTTATGTAAACAGAGGCGAAAAATTTATCTACTTAATGTATAAATTGAAAACCTCTTTCTTTAATGGAATTACAACAGTGGTAAAAGATTTTCTTTTAATTAACTATCCTCTACGGAATCTAAAAACATTCACTTTACAATTTAAACCTCAGCGTAAAGTTAGCTGCAGTGACATTTCTGCGAGGTCAGGGACAAAGGTCACCTGTCCGGTTCTAGGTGCATGTTATAGTTGATTCTCTCGAATCGTTTGCCTCATGCCAACAGGCGCGCGTCGTATACTTCAAAGACTTGGCACGTTCTATAAAGCGGCAATATATTATATTGGTGCGTCGAGATTCGGAGGAATCACCAATAGTTAGTTAGTGCGTTATTTCACTATTAACCCTAAGAAATATTATAAATACGAAAGTGAGTTTGTTTGTCCTAAGTAAGCAAACACTCAAATTTATTTTTGGCATAGTTTTAGTTCATAAGACGTAGAGTGGACATATGCCACATTTTATCCCAATAAATCCCTCGGTTCCCACGAGATTTGTAAAAAACCGTATTAAACGCAGGCACCGGCAAGTATTAAAGAAATAAATGAATAGCCCAGCTAGTGTAAAATATACCTATGTGGTTTCAAATATAGCGTGTAGGTGTACCGTACCTACAGCAAACTATTTAAGCGGGCGCACTGTACGAATATTCTAGAGCTTTCGATGCAATCTGTTATACCTCGCTGCTTACTAATGCGAGCAATTTAAATTTCGATAGCAACATTTAACCAATTTATATGTGTTGTATAACAGTTTATATGTGTCGTGGTTTGCCTGAAATAAATGAACATATTAAAGCTCACGTGAACAGTAATGGGTCGTTTTTCTACATACTAATAAATATTGCATGGCTGGTTAAAATTTTTAATCATTTGTTTCATATAACCAAAGAGTATTAATATAATTCAATAGTTATGAAGAAATGAAAAAAGAGACTAGATGATACTTATGAAGGAAGGTTATGACTTTTTTTATAGTTCAAACCTATTTAAATCTGTTCCACTGAACCGGAGTCGAAGCCCTAACCGCTAGTTCAATTGTAGTTTATTATTTGAAATCAAGTATCTATGTTTTATTTAAATTACTATATTGAAAAAAACGTTTTTGGTTACTTATGTGTAAAATTGAGGACCTCTTATTTTGACATCTCTCAAAGTCAAAGGTAAATAATAAAAAGAGTTCTTTTGAAAATACATAAGTATTCTTTTGAAATACTAAAAATTTAAGCAAATTTATCGAGCTGTCTCGTTTAAATGTGGGTAGGTACTTGAAAATGTACCGAGTAACCTCCATTACAGTGGGGCGTCGAATAACTCATGAGATGCATTTTTAACAAGTCTTGCCACATATCCTACATATACTATACCTATGTTGAATATGTATATCAGTTTTCAGTATTTTTTTTTTAAATTCCGTTCAAAAAATGTTTCTTTTATAATCATTAGAAGCGGTGATAGCTAAGTGGTAAAGACTTCGGCTTCACTCACGGAGGTTCGAGTTCAAACCCCGGCACGCAATTCTAAGTTTTCTAAGTTATGTGCGCTTGAGGCAATTTATTATCACTTGCTTTGAACGGTAAAGGAAAAAATCGTTAGGAAACCTAAACGCCAAAGAGTTCTGTGTAAACCTTCTCATTCTGGAAGGAGACTCATGCTCTATAGTGGGCCGGTAATGGGTTCATATTGTTCCGAAAAACTGTTCCTGACATATAAATGTTTGATAAAAATCTGTAATAATTTTTAGACACCTGCATGTCTTGATTTACAAAATAGAAGTGATTTCATACCCGCGATTATACAGATCTTGAGTATGAAATTACGTTTAAAATCATGGAAAGTTTTCTTAAAATAGCCTATTAGACCCTTATTTATAATTCCTATGATGTCGGCTCACCTGTTTGATCCAAATAAAGACAATATTTGATTATGATTTTAATTGTTTGTGACTTTAATATAACTGCTGTCGCTGCCAGCTTCTTATTTTCTTAGTTTCTTATTAGATCAGACTATCTGAGCTAAATATTGGCACGGCTGAACCAATGTTGGTAAAGCTTACTTTTTTACTACGGGAAAATATTTGAATCTGTCGGAAGGCTTAAAATTTTCTGTTTTTAAAACACGAGCAACAGCAAATTTATTAGATATCTGAATTTGTCTGTGATTTTATTCACCTGTTTAACATTTCAAAGAAAAATAATACGGAAAACAGGCGCGAAAAAGGGCTCGAGATATAATAAAAGGTGAACATATTTTCGAGGGTCTACATTCAAATGATATTTTAAATTAGAAATGGGGTCATTAAAATATTTAAATGTCATTTATATTTGCACGAATCATGTACCTATTTCATATCAAGTTCACATAATAGCGCCTATGCTATTAGAAGCCGACGTGCCAAACTTTGTAAGTTATAAAGTTCTTGAAGTTTTATGATGTCAGTCAGTCCGTAAGTGGTTCTTCGCTTAATATAAAAGGATTTTTTAACCTGCTAGTTTTTATTGGCCCCAATTTTTTGGATTCGCAGGGCTTTTTCAATAAAAACTCTATTTTAAACTTGAAATAAGAAAAACGTGACTTATTTTGACTGAAAAATAAATAGAAATAGTTACTAGTTATTAGTGTTGCCAAAATTCAGTCTTGGTCTTGCAGTCTTGGTCTTGTTCTTGCGTTTTTGCAAGACCAAGACCAAGAACAAGACCGCGTATTTTTAGCAAGACCAAGACCAAGACTGACCGTGCAAGACTTGAGCAAGAACAAGACATAGCCTGCAAGACTCTTGCGTCTTGCAGCTAGGACTTAGCGCTATTTCACGGAGTAGTTAGGTGTAACAGTTCGGTGTATAGGTAGGTAGGTACGCTTAGGAATTCTATGAGACGCAAAAAACTATATCAAAGAATATGTAAAACTGGACCTATGCGCATTACGACTAATACCATAAACATAGCGAATAAAAAAATATCTATTAAAATCAAACTGAGTGCATGCATAGTTATGTTTTAACCATCGGCACTTTGATAATGCGGCATCAAAGGTTTTGTACTTACTTCTCAAAGAAATTTGCCGCTTTTCGGAAGTACATGGTTATGATACACGCGCCGGCGGCTTCTTTTGAAATCTAAAACAATCGTTGCCGCCGCGCCGAAATCATAACATTTGACACTATTCATGCAAAATAATTTCGAATTTTAAGAGTACCTACAGGTGTTCCAAAGAATAAATAAGTTTCAGATTGGTGATTTTAGATTGGTGGAGGACGCATGAGACAGAGTATCCGATTTTATCGAAAATGGCCCGTGATTTTCTCTCAATACCTGCAACTTCAGTACCTGCTGAGAGGTTATTTTCTAAAGCATCATTAGTAATTAGAAAACATAGAAATAGGTTAAGTGATGAGTCAGCCAGATGGTTACTTTGTATTAATTCTTGGTCAAAAGAATTGATATAAAGTATCATAACCTAATGATAAAGCTGTTGATTTGTGTTGTATTTTATTTTTTATTCAAATAAATGATAAATCGTAAAACTCTTTTATTAAATTTCTTATAAGTTGAGGGTTCAATCTCTTTCTAGACAGATAAGTATTGTTCTTTAAAATACAGTCAAGTTATTGTAATTAATTTGTTTTTTTACATGTTTTAGCAAATGTAAGCTTATAAATCATAAATGTTTATTAAGAAACAGTTACTTCCATGGAAAACGACATATAGGTCAGTTGATTTTTCGAATTTCTTATCAAATCTTCAGTTATTTATTAATCTGCTTGATCTTTACTATGGCTATGTTAATTCAAGCTCACAATGTTCCAATTCTAATACGTTTTTCTAAGATTTAAAGTAAACTTTAATAAATAGTAATAGACTAATAGGTAATTAATTGCAAGACTTGCAAGACTCTTGCTGCAAGACCAAGACCAAGACCAAGACTGGGAGCGCAAGACCAAGACCAAGACCAAGACCAGGTGTATTGGCGCAAGACCAAGACCAAGACTGGCTAAGTCTCGTCTTGTTCTTGCATTTGGGCAACACTACTAGTTATCTAACTGTAACTCTATATTCTGTTAATTCTAGATTTCAGCTGCATGCTAGATGTACATAAAGTTCACTGACCCTCCACATAATCACAATAAATAAAACACGCAATCATTGGTACTCAAACAGTTCTATATATAAGAACACTAATAAATAAATAAATAACTAGTACTAGAACTATACACAAATCGCAATTTAGCCCCAATGTAAGCGTAGCTTGTGCTATGGGTACTAAGACGACTGATGATTTTTATTAATTATATACATAAATCGTTATAATATACATATAAACACCTAGACAGTGAAAAACATAGATGTCATCACTCAAACATTTTCCAGTTGTGGGAATCGACCCACAGCTTTGGACTCGGAAAGCAGGGTCGCTGCCCACTGCACCAGTTGGCTGTTAACAGATAAAATAGAGTTTTATCGCAATTAAATTTGAATTCCGCACCAACAAGAGAAGCGTTAAGTCAAAAAAAGCCATCATCGACTGTGCAATTTTGCATACTGTAGTTCTTTGGCCACGTCTGTACGCACTGGTGTGTTTCCCCTCGCTGTTATTCTAAATTATTTTTTTCTAATGTCCTATGCAAATTATTTCATTCATTGCCAAGTTTTTTCTAATGTCCAAATTGAAAAACAGGATAGTAAATTAGTTCATTTGAATAAAGCTTCTGAATTTGAGTTCATAAACAAAGTTGCCACTTTTATAATAGAAATAAAGCATGTGTATACAGCTAAAAGCCAAAATAGGAGAACCTATTTAAGTCTTCTAGTGCAAAGTGAACGGGCGATGTTCAACTCCCCAGCGTAAGCCGCATACATAATACTCCTACAAAATACGAAATTCACTCATCCGGTAACACGGGAGTAACCTTTTATAACAAAACTTTTTTAATGTAGTATCAAACTTGTTTAGAAGTTTCCAAATCAATCAACTTTACAATTATTCTTAGCTTATGCTTAGGTTAGCATTGTAATAATATATGGGAACAAAATCCATTACTATAATCCTATGAGTATATTTCAAAGCAGAGTATATTTTGTTCAGTGGAAGACTCTTAGGCCGTGGCTGGTAATGACCATATGATGTTTACCGCCCCACCAACAAAGACATTCCAAGCGATTTAGCGTTCCGGTACGATGTCGCGTGGAAGCCAATAAGGGGTATAGCTTTTACCTGCCAATTCCCCTAACAGGTTAGCTTGATGCTGTCTTATTAGAACAAGTACGTCATCACTTACCACCAGGTGAGATTGTAGTCAAGGGCGAACTTAAAGTGGAATAAAAAAGAAGTTATTTCTCCATACACCTGAGGCACACGCTCCAGCTGAGCTAATTTGAAATTGTAAACCTCTGAATCTATCAAAGCTGGCTGGGCACAGTTTAAAAAGTCTCGTGACATATTTTCGTCCAATGAATGAGTGAATGAATGACTACACTTTTATTGTACACCACATAAAAACACAGGAAAAAATAAATAAATAAATAAATATACTATGACAATACACACACCACCATCTAGTCCCAAAGTAAGCGTAGCCTGTGTTATGGGTAGTAAGATAACTGATGAATATTTTTTTTATGAATAATATACATAAATACTTATAATATACATATAAACACCCAGACACTGAAAAACATTCATGTTCATCACACAATAGAATAACGCGGCCTTATGGCTACAGAGCGATCTCTTCCAGGCAACCGATGGCGTAAAACACTGCTCAAGACGATATGTAGGTGGTGCATAATAATAATAATAAGATAGGTAATTCTATTATTATTTTAGCGGGTGGTTGCGAGAACGATCCTAAGAGTATCGATATAATAATGTAGAGATCCAGAGTAAGTAGAGTATCTAATCGATATAATCCAACTAGTTGGGAAGCTAAAGTTCTGGGTGGGGTAGTTCGAAGGACCGATTGAGACGTAGGTCCTACATTTGCAGTTACAACTCCTAATGAGTTGCTGGAAATAAAAGACACACGATTATGAACTTTGTCTCCATTGTAAGACGACATTGTAAGATGTATACATCATCGACTTTCATTAGTCATATATTGTATTAGGTTTCTTACAACGCTATTAAACTCACTAAGGTAGCAAAAACAAAATCATCTGACTAAGTATACCTGTTCGTAAGTTGCAGTGAACTTCCATTAGTCAACGAAATGTATTGTGTAAGATTTGTTTCAGGCACATAGAAAAAAAACTTCCTACTATACTCGGATCTGTTCGAAAACAACGAAAATAAGTTAAGGTGAACTCTCTAAGTGAGGATACAGTTCCTAAGTCTTCCTAAGTATTGAATGGAAATGGAAGAAATTAATGTTAACATTAGGAACAAGTACCTATTCATGAGATTTTTTACTTAAACATGATTTTGTAACATATGAAGGTACATTTAAACTTGATCTAAGTAAGCGAACGTACAACGAATTTCGCTCGTAGATTTAAGTGAAAGGAAACTGGAATAAGGCACTCCCGATTACCTCGGTCTAAAGTTAAATGAGCTCTTTTCGTAGCATTGTTCATGACTCTAAGAAAATTTTGTATGAATATATTTTAAATCACAATAGGGTTTAGATAGTGATGTAGGTATAGTTACATCCTAATCCAAACTAATGTTATAATTGCGAAAGTTTTTGTTTGTTTGTTTCTCCTTCCTTCACGCCATCACTAAGCGATCTATCAACTTGTTTTTATGCCCAAAGTTAGTTGAAAGGACGGGGAGTAACCTAAGGTTTATCCCAGGGAAATACCTAAGAGATTTTTAAAACCACCCAAATAACGTGGGCAACAGCTAGCGTTTAAGTAACGGTTTAAGTGAAGGGGTTTGGCACCCCCAATTAGCCTAGCCTCAGGCTGCTATTGAAATTTCTTTAATCGAAAATAGGTACACAATACCTTTATTTTATAATTTTTTGTCTGACTCGGGATTCGAACCTAGGACTTCGTGATGCGTAGTTGAACATGCTAACCACTAGACCAACGTGGCAGTTAAACGAATAATACTTTAAAATATACCATATACTTATTTTATTATTTACTTTGTAGTAAATAATAAAATAAGTATATGGTTTTAAAATTCATCTTTAATATGATACAAAATATTTTTTAATACCTTCTAAGTAGGTAGATATTCTTTGTAACGAACATAACCATTTCTATAATAAAGTCCCGTAATAACATATATTACAAGTTTACTATAACATCAGGTATTCATGATTTAAGCATAACAATATACCTACTGATCAAGTAGTAGACGGCTAAAAAGTAAGACATTAATCAAAATAAAGTGAAAAAGCTAAAATATTTCTCATCGTTAATCAATATTTGAAGCCACAGTTTGTATCACAAAATTGAGGTTAACGACGTATTGTCATCAGAACAGATCCATTTCCAGTAGGTACCTCTAGAGATTGTATGGAAAGAAATAGCTTGAATAATTATCCAGTTTCAAGCCTTAAAAACAATAAACAAATACAACAGAACAAAAGCTTATAAATAATTGCTTT
Organism: Pararge aegeria; assembly: GCF_905163445.1. NCBI lineage: Eukaryota > Metazoa > Arthropoda > Insecta > Lepidoptera > Nymphalidae > Pararge > Pararge aegeria. The sequence continues at coordinate 7,367,997 of NC_053194.1, forward strand.
GCGAGTTGTTGTTCCGTAATGAAATAGCGATCAATTTTTATTTTTCTTTAAGCGTTAGTAGGTACCTCACCTTTACAGGCCTTATTAAGCAATTTTCTATATAAATACGGTGAACTTATTAACATATAAATATCAGGGTTTAATCGAAAAACTAGCCAAGTGTGTGACTGAGCGCACCGAGGGTTTCGTACTATGCAAGGCAACGTCATATTTTACTTATAATTGTGTCATTTTAGCGAATGTAGGTTACTTTTTTTATACAACTACAAGTTAGCTCTGGACTGCATCCTCACCTGATGGTATTTGCAGTTTAACATGTAAGCGGGGTAACATAATGTTATGGCAGTTATATTAAACTCATACCGCTACGGATCCTAAGCGACATCGCACCGGAACCGTAAATATCGATTTTCGCATTTTAGCACTATTTGTCATAAAAAAAATCTACACTTTTTAACTCTGTATCAAGTTGATCAAATATTTTTATCTAGAGAAAAACCTAGATGAGCAAGGGCTACCACAGTCAGAAATTATATCCCCCGATTATATACCCTGACAACCGATATAATTAACGTGTCCACCTGCTAAAGCACGTGAACAGGGAATATGAGAAGTTTACCCCCGTTTATTACACATATATAATTTGGATATTATTTCTAATTGTGCGCAAGTGCACTGCGAGTTGATACCTAAAGCTGTGTTAGAAGATATATTTTTATCCTCTGGGAAGAACATTGTCTTCCCAGAGACATGCACATGCTCGCCGTGCTGGCAGCTTTGGTTAATTTGTATTCGTAATAAATCTTTTTCATTTTTCACGCTCTTTAAAACTTTATTTTATGCACTTGTGCATCAAACTCTTTATAATTATAATTGACGAACTGTTTTATGTATTAACGAACGGAAGTAAACCCCTACTCTATGTCTATGATTTGTAGGTAGGCCTACAGTAAAATTTTCATATCTCGCATATCTCTGGTGTTAGGTAGTCTGTATTATTATGAGGTTCTGTAAACGAAGGCTCTAATTAATGTCGCATAGCAGCCGATGTATCATGTAGTTTGCTAACTTTAATGCTGTCATAAGATATAGTTTGTGAAAGTTCTTGTTCAGTTATTAGTTCAGTTTTGTTTACAACATGCTTACATAATGCATAATCAAAGCAAATGCCAACCATGGTAAAATCTGTAAGAAACTTTCGAGTTGGATTGACTTGTGACTTAACATTGTGAGGTCCCTATTGAACTCCAACTTTTAGTTCGCATTCCAAACCGATGCATTAGGTACAGATTTAATAAAACAAATGAGTTTACTAAGTTCCAAAAACCAATAATAATTTGTATTAAATTGTAGCTCTATATTTCGTCCAAACCTGATTAGAATTTTAACCACTGCACCGACGCAAATGACGGGGTGCTAAAAGTTTGTCAATCAAGTTTTGCAATTGAAGAGTAGTTTATCGAAAAGGAAATTAACCCATTTCCTATGAACTACGGCTATATGTAATAACAGACATATTACAGATATATTTTTTTTAATTAAATTCTCTGACATATTTCAAGCGTTATGATAATTAAAATCGATAACTACTAATATTTTATTGTTTAGCCTCGTTCGTGCTGTGGTTTACAAGTTCAACTGCGCATCACGCGGTCCTGAGTTAAAATTTTGGGTCAGGCCAAAAACAAACAAACGTAGTCCATCTTTTACGAATTTTCTTAGATAACGAATGTCGACTAGTGTAAATTAGGCGCTTTGAAGTAGGCTTCAAACATCTGCGCATTAGTTTAAATTACTTTCAAAAGAACAGTGCATGTTCGTGGCAGGCGAACATCAGTAGCATGCAGTGTTTATTATTATGATCATCTTCAATTAGACCTCTTTTTACATGCTTTATATTAGCTTCACTTGTATGTTTGTTTGTAACCGACTTCTTTGGGCGCGATTTTGACCCACTTTAAACGGTCAGATTTCTTTCAAACTTTGTAGACATATCGAGGACCGATGACAATACACTAATCTGAAAAGATTATTCCAATTTTCACTATAAAAAATAAGATTTTTTACTAATTTTTTACAGCGCCATCTAGACCCAAATGTAAATAACCTATGGCGTTCGCGTACCTAACAGATTCCACAGAAAACATTAAGCTACTAGATGGTAGAGGGCGTTAGCTGTTACTTTTTAATGGCCTGTTTTAAATAATAATTAGAACTTGCATTTCGAGAGACGGGCACACTGAATAAAAAAAAAATATTTTATCTCTTTAATGGTCGATGGGTTACCGATTAATTTTGCTCTAATAAAAAAAATAGATCAAGAAAAACTAAAAAAAAAATCGCTATTATGAATAAACTAAAAGAAAGAAATTAGTTTAGTTTTTTATACCAAGCGTGTTTTTTTAGTTTGTTTGAACTATTTAATTATTAGCCATTGTACCGTCAAGGTTTTTTATTCATACTTTTTAAAAATAGGAATAAATAATTTAATTATATTATAGTTTTTTAAAAATGACTTATGTTTTTCAATTTAACGTTAAATAGTGGTTATATTTTTGAACTCTGCTTTCAGTGGAGACTGATAGTTTCTTAACTGACTAAATCCGTAGTCGGATATACTAATCACTAGACCAACGAGGCATTCGGTATAAGGCAGTCATATGCTAGCTGAGCTTATTCCAATTGCATAAGTAAGACAACGGAACAATAGTCGTAAAATACAATTTAGCAAGTTGGTAGTTCGTACTTCTGAATAGCAAGCATAGCATTATATTAGTTACCAGGTGAATTTTTGGGAGCGTTTAGTGCGGACAGTCTTTGACGTGCGTGCGTCATTTGCGTGCTATACTTACGCACCGAGGATTCCGTATAAACTTGTAGGTATGAAAAAAAAACAAACGTCATAGGAATCAATTTTTATATAAAAAAAAACTGGTCAAGTGCTCGGAAAGACGAACTTCGGGCAAGGGTCATACCTATATGTATAGTCCCTTCGTCATATTTCGGATACTCTGTATATTATATTGCTACGTGCTGGGACCTGATGACTCTTGTAACAATTGAATCTTCTCTATAATACAAAGTTTCAGAATACACTTCCAATCGCAGATCAATCGTAGGTATTTGTAGTAAAGAACTGTAGCCGAGGTCACAAAGTTTCCCTCTCGATACCTAAGTAATTGTTTCACTTGGAAGCAGTCCGGGCATCACGTGAAAACAACTGAACGGATCTAAATAACATTTGGTATAGTGGTAGCTGATATACCGGGTCAACATATAGGATACTCCTTATCCCGATAAACAATAAGTTTCCTCCGGGAAATGGGATGAAATTTTTCATCAATATTATTTCATAGCTCCGTTAAATTTCGACCAATTTTTATAATTGTTTTTTTATTTGAAAGTGTATACTATAAAGCATGTTCTTCCTAATTTTAATGAAGATCTGATAAATATTATCGGAGATAAAGGACATAACTACTCACAGATAACAGCAAGTCGCGAGGCATATGGGAGACGACAATACAAGACACTTCAGAAAAATAACGAACAAAGAGAACATTTTGAATTATAGGTACTTTTTATAATACAGGATGTTATATCGTCAGTAGCTAACTTTTTTGCGTCTTACTAACTCATTGTTAAAAAGCAGCGAAGGTAATCTTTTAGGAAATGAAAGTAAAGAAAATAAAATGATTAATTCGGTGTGGATATCACTAACCGATTGTGTAGTAAGTAGGTACCTCAAGCACACCATCGCTCCAAGCAATATTTTTATAATATTATTGACGTTTTGTAACAGAATTATCATCCTTATTTATATGACGACAAGGTATGACAAATTAATTTTCATTTTAAGATAATACTGGTTTAAGCGATCAATCGTAGTATGGCACCTGAGCCTACTGAATATTATCTCGAGATACTGACGCCGGCATTGAACGGTTACTATTTACTACAAACTCATAACAACATAGCCCATAGTCGACACATCATGCTAGGACTCGGGGTACCGACCAATGAAATTTACGAGTAGAGGCTTGAGTTTTAGAAATTTCTTGCATACTGAATTCCTTCCCAAATGAAATCCCTTTCCCATTGACCGATAAGAATGGTTTGACGAATACGGACCTGATGGCATGCGTTTTACAAATATCCCGCGTTCCAAATGCGTTCCCATCGACTGATGAAAAACGCTCCAAGATAAGTGGTTTGCCTTAAACTACTGTGAGTAAAAAAAGGTTGAATTTAAGTATGTCATTCAAATGAAAAACATACCTTAATTCAAACCTTAGCTCATAGCGAGGTAAGGTATAAAATTATAGGAATAATAATATTTTTCAATTTATTTTATTCAAATTAAATACATAAGACATAAAATTGCAGACTGGATTAATACAATTAGAACAATATAATATATTTATTGGATGTATAAATGCATCATTAAAAGTTTCGTGAAGATGCGGATCAAAAATTAAAGTCACAACTAAATAAGTAAATTTTCTTCTGTATTGACTGTATAGATTTTTGATTAGAAAGTATGTGAAGATCTTTAGAGATTTATTTTCGATTTATTAGCAAACAATCAAAAAAAAAATCCGTCGTGAGGTTCCAGAAAATGGGCCAAAGTATGGGTTCTTGAAGGAGATGAGGCAAAATGAAAAAAATGCAGAATGTATGCGTATGTAATGTATGTCCACCTTACGTCACCACGGAAAAAGCCGGTCTGACTTGCCGCTTTAGATGTTTAATCTTTAATTAGTAGTTTATAATAAAATTAAACGTTAAATAATATATAATTCCGTCGTTCACAAAACTCTGACTAAAATAAGCTGACAACCAAAGATTCAAATATGGAAATGATTTAATTTCTTTTATATATTATGGTATACCTATTCAGTTTTTTAATGGTACAACAGAATTGAAATTTTAAAGGAAGTGGTAATGTAATATAATTTGATCATATATAATGTTAAACTTTTAATTAAAGCACGTACTTTGGAGCATCTCAAGTTAGTTAGCTATGGGTAGGTCATTACTATCGGTAAATTACTTAGGAGTTTGGAACCTATTTTTCAATCGCCAATGACGGAGAAATATTTTTTAGCATTTGTTGGCAATCTTCTTTAAAGATTTTGATTCTCTTAAATTCTCCCTGGAAATACTAAAATTGTTAAGTAAGTAATACTAATAATTATAGCATAATAAAATACAACAATGAAAAAATACTGAATTAATATTGAGCTACCCTACATTTACATTTAATTGTTGAAAGTCCCATAATTAACGCGTAAGTAACATTATTAAAATCACTTTCACCTTGAGTCGGTGGAAGAGCCGAAAAACAAATTTCCTGAAAAATTTATTAAGAGAATTTAAACGAACTCTTTTTGTATCAGTATTTATTTAACAATGTTAGCTCTGTGCATGTTATGGGATTATCAACGCCGATTTTATTATTTATTTACTACAACAACTAATACTACAAATTACAACTTAACTCAAGCGCAAACGATTACACAATAAAAATACTAAAAAACAACACATAAGATATCGACCAATTTGGCATTTTGTAATAAAAACACCGCATTCATTTGTTAATGAATTTGAATGAGATACAATCATTTATTCATTGAAATAAAAATGATCATAGCGTAAACATTTTTACATGTTTAGCGATGTTACTCGTATTCATTTATCATGGTAGGAGTGAGACCTCCTATTCGAATAATGATCGTATCCTAAAATACTCTGCCTTTTTCAATGTAATAACTCCATTGGATAGTTAGTGTCTAAAATACAGTTCGCGTATGTCTAGACATGGATATAGTGGGTGGATTGACCAGACATGAATATGTGACATGGTTTATATTAGTAGTTATTATATATATGTTATGATTGCTAATACTAGACGGATATGTACGGAAAGTTCTCTGTAAGTACACATATATCATAACCTTCTGCTTTATGTATCTGCACATTGGTATGCTATAGAATACTAAGGCTTTAAGTATCCAACGCTTTGGCCAAAATATCGCAAACATGTGTGAGTGACAAGACAAATAAATTCACAACCATAACATCTAATTGTAGATTGATTCCTTTTATGATTTGCTTAGCTTTTGTGCCTATTTAAATATATTTGACTTCATTAATAATCTACAAAAAGCAAAAGTTTAACATATTCATTCAACAATTAAATAGAATTGTTCAAAGTTGTTAACCGAAAAACTAAGTTGGATTTAAAAAAGCAAAACACGAGTTGAAAACTCTACAATATTTCGTTGATTATGGGTTATAAAATGCATATAAAACCAACTTTAATGTTATATTTTACTACTGTAATATTATTTAGTTAAAAGTTAAACTGTCGCGTGTCATTTGCTTTTGTCCAATGACAAGAGCCTTCGGAAGATAGTCAGAATTTCCACTGAAATGTGTTTTAACACATTTCAGTTAAAACAAAATTATCTTCGGAATCATGTTATATCTGAAAGCGAATACTCAACCCCACAAAATACTTCAGTACCTTTCGAACCAATTATGAAATAAAAAATAAAAATACCGAATAAAAATTAGAAACATACGATCGCTCATTTTTAAATAAAAATTGTAGAGTACCCTTGGAGAGATATCGTATTTAAGAGGGCGAATCGGTTTAATGTGACGTTATCTATAATCTTCCACTTAAAAGAGATGCTGGGAACGTGTTCAAGTGAGAGGAACTTGCATAAATGATCAGAAAACTTACTCGACCTTAAAAGCTTACATAATTCATGCAGGCTTCAGCAACTGCGAGTTGGCCTCATTTTGCACACGAGAACCTAAACTCGTTCTAAACAGCGTTTCAGTAGAATTTATTACAGCAATTAAGTATCACAAGCATAGTGTTTCGCTTGTATGAAGATGTTGGGCTAAAAACAGCGTCGCATAAAATAATGTTTTTTTTACTGCAAGATTTTTGCATTCTATGTTTATTTCCTCAGCGCCGAACTATCTACTAAGCCATTAAATAGTGTCCATTCTACACATAGTAAAACCTCCAGAATAGACTAAATTGATAGGGTTAAATATTGCTTATGGTTAGGGGTAAGTATTTCTTTTGACTACGATGAATGGATTCCAACATAAGTATTCGTTTTCTAATTCGATGGAAGACCTGATCGTAACAACAGTCAATATAAATTCCGGCCAACAAACAAAAATACATATTTTATGTACACAAAGCTTGAAGTTATTTGTTAGAGAGAAAAATATGAAGTTAAAATTAGTGTTATTTTTTCTCGCGATCAAATAACGTCGTAGTTTGTTTAACATTAATTTTCTCGCTCTTTGTATATCTAGTAAAGATAGATTGATTTTGTCGACCTTAGTATGGACGGTTGTGCATTGCTGGCTTACAATGGCGCTTCGAAGATCATCGAAGACACTCTTGTTGCTTTCATTTAATCGGCATAAAGGCCTTCGTACAGCGGTCAATGAAAAGAGATAATTTACGTAGACAAAGTTTGACATTATATGCGTGGGAGAGAATAATACAGCATACGCAAGCCCTACTTTTTCTCAAAAACAAATAACTTCAAAGTATGTTACATGAATTATCTCCTATCGTCGATCTTTGTATCGACGGTTGTGCACAGTTAGCTTACAAAGGCGCTTCGAAGATCATCGAAGGCAATCCTGTTTCTTTATATTTCTTCCATTTAATCGGCATAAAGGCCTTCGTATAGGGAGCGAGGCATATGTTCCGCTAACAATGACTTGAGTTTTTCGCGAGGGGAGACCGGCGTGTAGCGGGAGAGAGGGAAGGTCCGGGTCACGCCGTCACTCAGGGCCCGAGTCACCGCAGTCAGGTCAGCGTCCTGTAATGGAAAATGAATAAGCATTATGCCAGTAACAAAGAAACGCTAAAATATTGTATTTATTTTTTCCTCGCTGCGGTGGTTTCGAGGACGTTTTAAATTTTATTTAGTTTTAAATAGTTTATTTTAGGTTATATTTATAAAACAATTATTTTAAAGAATAAATAAATAGATTACATCTTTAAAAAACAAAAAATATATTTTTGTTTTTTTTTTATATTAATAGCGGGCAAACGAGCAAGTGGGTCACCTGATGATAAGTGATCACCGCCGTCCATAAAATCTGCAGCACCAGAGGAGCCACCGATGCGTTGCCGGCTTTTAAGGAATTTGTTTATCCGCCCCTTGAATAACCCTAGATTGTAGTTTTGAGGAAACACATCAGATGGGAGATTGTTCCATAATTTGCAAGTGCGCGGTAGAAATGATCTGGTATTTCGAACAGTAGAAGAATACCAGGCATCCAGATGATGAGGGTGGAATTTATTTCTACGGCGTAAGTGCGGTCAGAGAACAGGGAAGGAGGTATCAACGCAAACAACTCTTCGGAACACTCTCCATTATAGAGTCGATAGAACTCACAAAGGGAGCTAACATCTCTTCGGTGCCCCAAACTGCAAGTCAATTGAGGATTGTTAACAAAATGTTATAATGGTCCATGTTTTATTAATCATGATATCATTATAATTATCATTATAGTAGAAGTAGAGCTTTTTGTGGAAGAGCTCGTCCGGGGAAGTACTACCACTATGATTATTCCTGCCGCAAAGCAGCATTATCGCAATGTTGTGTTTTGGGTCAGAAGGTTCAAGGTCATGGTGTAATTGAAGGCACATGAGGCTTCAGGTTGATGGACACAGGGCGACCGGTTGCAGGACATAAACATATACATCTTTATATATATATTTCTTGTGTGCGTGTGTATGTCACTAAACTCCTCCTAGACGGCTGGACCGATTTGAATGAATTTTTTTGTATACGTTTGGGTGCGTGTGGGTCATCTCCAAGCGGCCAATAGGCCGGTCGGGGGTACGGGCCTCGAGGCAACGCCTCCTTACCCGGGTCATATTCGCAGGGCAGCTATGCTGCCCTGGTAATTGTTGTTTTAGCCCCTTTTTTTTTTTTTTTTTTTTTTCTAGGGGCTAGGGCCCGCCATCATTGGCTTTGGGCCTGCCACGTTTGGGTGGCACCCTGGATGGTTTAGATTCACAAATCAGCCCTACAGATGGCGCTGGGTCCGCTAGTATACATATATGTTCCTAGCATGCTGTGCAGTGTTGCTCTATTTATACGCGATGGTCGTTCAATTGACGATGATGATGACGATGTCCTCCATGACGTATCCGTCAACGGCGACACCTTGGCTTTATCCTCTCGAGTGCGCACGGATATGACCAGCGTAGCCAAATTTAGTTTTAAAGATTCGATTGCACGACCCGCAGTAAAGTTGACCGCTGTTATTATAATTATATGTATAGGAAGGCTTTTTTTTCTCTTTTTGCCTTTTTTCCGAAGGTTTTACATTTGCCATGGTATATTGCATGATGTTAGATTGCGTTTTAGAACATCCGCCAAATTGTATACTTTTTGTTAAATTTTTACTTATAATTTTACTATATGTTTATGTGTTGTACAATAAAAGTGTATTCATTCATTCATTCATTCATCCTTAAAGCGCAATTGTCCAATTACCATCAGGGGGTCTCATCTGCTAGGTACGTCACTAATTACTAAAGGTTATTTTGCATCGGTTCCTTATCGTCTATATTAATTTCCTATTCCATTAGCTATAGCTTTAATGTTCGTTATAAAAAGGTTGGAAAAAATATGATTAATTAGCGAACCTAGTAATTAAAATCGAGGTGAAAATTAAAATTGGCTTTGTGATGAGCGTTCTACGATCAATCAATCTGAAGGGGAGGCAATTTTTAATCTATCCACAATTGGAGGCCTGTGCCTAGAAATGGCACATGAAAACGTTTGGGGTAGTGATGAATATGACTGTATTAAGAACAACTAAGTACCTAGTATCATGGCGTGATAGCCCAGTGGGTAGGACTTCGACTTCACTTTCTGGGGGGCGAGTTCGAATCCCAGCACGCAAATCTAACTTTTATAAGTTACTAGCGTACCCAGCCCACTTCGCCGGGCTAGATTTTGCTTTATTTTATTTTTTTATTTTGTTTAAAGACATTTTTATTCTCAAAAGCATCCCTGTTTATACAATAAACTTATATCATTAAATTAAGTCTATTAAATCGTTTATTTATCTTCAGCCGTTTCGGAGCCTATACGGAACATATATATATATATATATATATATATATATATATATAGATGTAAGTTTTAAGCAATTTAATTATCACTTGCTTCAACGGTTAAGAATAACACTGTGAAGAAACCTGTATGACCGAGAGTTCTCCATACTGTTCTGAATGGTGTGTGGAGCCCCCCAAATCGCAATGGGCCAGCGTAGTGGACTTAACCCCACTTACTACCACTAAATGGCGAATAACATTTTTTTTCACAACTCCACTATGAAAATCAGGGGTTTTTTAAATTTATAATTTATACATTTCAAGTATGTTGATATCTTGGGTATGTCACTAAAAAAGTTCAAAGTTTGTATTAAGCGAAAGCTTACAGAAAAGTCCTACAATAGTATAAAGGATTACGTAAACGATATAAAAGCTTGGGTGTGAAAAATTGCTCTGACCAGGTTGCTTCTTAAATATTTTTTAATGACAATGTGAGATGCTGATGACAAAAAGAACACGCGGCTAAGTTTGTTGAGGGCTTTCTCTTTCGTTTGGAACCCTCGTAGCTTTAGTTTTAAGTTTACGATTGTAGTTATCGCCATCACTACTCACTGCTATTTACACATTTTGTATATAATCAACGCAACAAAAGTGCCATCTATGTGCCTATTTGAAAAAAGAAATATTTGACTTTGACTTTGACTATGTCTTTACCTCAGAAATTTTTGCAGAAATTCGGAATGAGAAGAAGCCGATTATTAAAACTCAGCAGTTGCTCTTTATAGAACAGTAGTCACAAGTATTTAAATTATAAAAGATCTAGGAGTAGAAAGCAAGTCCTTTCTACTTAGCCGAAGAACTAAACTTCATTCTTAGACATCTTAAAGCAAAAGATAGGAGATAGCTATAATTAGTTTTCCCTTTTGTCTGTTCTTTTATAATGATGCTGAACTCAAATCTCGCGGTATGAAAGATAAATTTAATAAATGGAGTTAACCTTTCCTGTTCACTCATTACCGCCGCTATTCAAACTTTATATAAAATGTAGAGACGTAATGAAATGAAGTGAAATTCGAATGGATAAATAAAAGTAAGGATGATTAATTAACCAATTAGTAACGAATAAATTTACCTACTTAAGCAAATATTACGAATTTCATTGGGTTAGGCATGCATGGTTTTGTTAACTTTGTCAGAAAATTTTAGTATAGTTACAAAATAAATGTATCTATTTGATTGTATATTTAGTAACTAGTTTATTGTAACATTTTCAATAAACTAATATAATTGCCGAAAACTAGTTTAGAGTAAGTTCAAGATCAAAATAAACTTTTATAATACAGAGTACACAGTGACAGTGAAGTATACGTTAGAGCAAACCGTAACATAAGTTGCGTTCTAACAAATTCCCCCGATGCTTTTGAATGTTTCAAAGTGGTAAACATAAAGTATTTCAATGCGACGTGTTTATACCACCATAAAGAGTCCACTAAATGATAATATAAAATAAATGTTTTCGCACACATAATGTTTGCTTTATCACTGTAGATGTTAAAAGTACTCTTGTTAAAAAGTTAGATGAATTTAACTCCTAAATAAAAACAAAAATACATTTAATATAGGGTCTAGTAAAACAATGATATTTTAAAAAAATGCACAGGCCTCCTTTGACAATTTGCCTATTTTTAACTATATGTTTATGTGGTGTGCAATAAAAGTGTATTCATTCATTCCTTAAAAAAATATGTCTTTACTAGCCGTTGCGCGAGAATTCGTCCCTGTTAATTTCTGTTTTTCACAAATCCCGCGGGAACCTATGAAAATACGACCGATGGATCATTCGAGAGAGAGAGTAACCAATTAAGATAAAAAAGATAGCATTTCCTAGTTTTTGGTTTTATCAAAAAATTCAAAAAATAGGAATTTTTAAAACAGATCCACTTTTCAGAAAAGTGTACCTTCTTCTCGGTATTCTGTCTTCATTATTTATAATTTTTATTCACCGCCGAAAATAGGTCAAACTTGTATACTAAATAAGTTACAGCTTACTACGTCTACGGTTACGTTCCTCATAAATTACCTATTCCTCAAGGAACGGAAATATAGCGCGATCGGCAATATGTTGTGTTTTTATTTTCCAATATTATTCCTTTTTCCTAGCTACAAATACGCTATTTTGCCACTGTAAATTTATTACTCTTGGAGGTGAGGAAAATACAATGTGATTGTTCACGAATCACGAATTACTATTTGCCTATGTCCTTGTTGATATTTTTCGATCGATATCCCGTCTCATATTATAGATATATATTGCTGCAGGCATTAAAATATATAAAGTAGAAAATATTTCTGTTTGTTAACCCAAATAACAGTTATAACTATTTAAATATTTGTCTGTCTGCATTTCAGTTGCTCTATGGACTGATTGAACTGGATTCTAGCGGATAGCCGATGTTCTAGCCGAAAATCATTCTACGCAAATAAATAAAACCCCATAAAATAAAATTAACTAACCTAAAGGAACAGCCGAAAACTTGATAAAATATTTTGTATGGGAATTGTCTCTCTTCCAATTACTTTCTTTATATCGTACTTTAGGTTGTATGAAGTTCCCCGGGTCATCTAAATATATTTTGTCTGTTGGGAGGCTCATTCCAATACCATACCGAAAAAGACGTTCTGCTAACCGATTTAGCGTTCCGGAACGTACCGCGTAGTACCCGGTTAGGCGTATGCATTAGCCTAACATGTTAGCACGTGTGTGGTGAGGATGCAAGCAAGAGTTAACTTGCAGTGAAATAAAAAAAAATATATGCCACATTATAATTTCGACCTCCCTTGGCGCAGCGATAAGCGTTGCGGTTTTAAGTTTGAGGTCCGTGTTCGATTCCCGGCAGGGCAGATTATTTCAGATTTTAATCCGGCCTGGTCTGGTAAAAGGCTTCGGCTGTGGTTGGTAACCACCCTACCAACAAAGACGTGCCGCAACGCGATTTAGCGTTCCGGTATGATTTCGCGTAGAAACCGATTAGGCGTTAAATATAACTGCATAATAGGTTAGCCCGCTACCATCTTGGAATTTATCATCACTTATCACCAGGTGAGATTGAATTCAAGGGCTAACTTGTAGGGTGATAAAAAAGTAATATAATAGACACCCAAACAAATAACAAACTGTACTTACGGCACTCTTAGTATATTTTTCTAGGCTGCGGAGTGCTTGCTCGAAGTAGTCTTCTCCGTAGGCGCCCTTTTGTTCGTCGCTAAGTCGTTTCCACATATCACGGGCTTGTTCCAGAAGTTTCTCCTCGGAGAGCCATGCGTTACCCGTTGTATATTCGCCGGCCGCAACGACCACCTGATACAAATTTATGATTATTATTTATTAATATTATAGCTCAGAATTAAGAACATACAGAAACCGTGTACATGACTAATATTGAAGCATCGAAAACCACTCCACTTTAGTGTTTCTCCACCAACCATCTGATCACTGCATCTAATTATGCAGCTGACAGTAATTATTTTACTTCTAATTTTTAAAACGTTTACCATAAAATGGGAAAAAGTTTGTCAGCTAGCCACATTCCGGTGTAAAATGAGACGCGAGGGGTGTTTTGGACACAATTCACTGCATGCAGTAATGGCTATAATATAACTTAAACCAATAACTATTCAAAGTTCGTTTTAAGTAATTAAATATCACTGCTTGAACTGTGAAGGAAAACATCTTGAGCACTCCTGCATGCCTGAGTTCTAAGAACATTATTCTTAAAGATGTGTGAATTCCAGAAATCCGAGCTTTGTGGATTTTTTTGTTTTTGATAATGACGATGATGATGATTCTAATGCCGTTCAAACTCAATTGTCTCGTTGGCGTAAAAGTAAGCATGTTCAATTGATCGAGAAGGCTGTAGGACCGGGTCAGGCCGGAAAATTGTTGGATACTAATTCTAACTATTCAACTTATCTGTAAGGTAATTCTCAGTACCAGAACGGATTTTAAATTAATATTTTTCGTCTTCCTTAGAGCACGAGAGTCTTCTATATTAATAGGTACCTATTTAGCTTTAAATAATTCAAAAGGTTTCAAATTTTTACAGTCACTTGGGTAGTGATATTCTTTTTTTAAGTGAAAGATGAATATTTATTAATAGTTTAATAATTTTGGATAGCATTAACTTATATTTAAAGGTATAGTAGCATAGTTTTGAACGGCGGAATCGTAGTCTGATATTTTAAAGACATACCTACTCAACAAAACATTCACGAAAAGTCGTGGGCAAAAATAGTTTATAGCAAACTCCTCACATAAAATTAATGAAATACTTGTCGTTAATTTTTTTTTAATTCAACACATATTTTATTTTTATAAATAAAGATTATGGTATGATTAGGAAAATGTTATCCTAGATTTAGGTTTATCTGATATCTTCCAAATAAATTACGATGCTCGAATGCCAAAGTTGAGACCTAAATAAAGATTTATAGGAAAGAAACATAACAAAAGATGTAAGTGGATCTAAGTTAAACAGAATAAGTTCGAAGTAGTTTCCGATAATTGAGAAAGTTTATTCGAGTTATCCAATCGAATCTGAACCGCTAATTTAGTCAACGAAGTGGGGAAGATGTTTACGCCACGCCTTATATTTGTAAAATTTGGCAGAATTTATTCCAATACCTCTATAATTGATAAAGTGATCTTGTGCAATAAAGATTTCACTTATTATTTTTGCATTAAATTAAGAACATTCTCTATGTCCACATTCTGCAATTATTGTATGCAGTGTATAGTTTCCAAAAAAAGCGAAAGCACACGACTTACTTTACCGCGGATGTTGCTAGCTCACAAATTTTTTCCCATTTTATGGTGAATGTTCAGAACATTAGAGGTAAAATAATTACAGTCAACTGCTGCTGCTGCAACTGCAATGGAGTGAAGTGAATATTTATTTATTTATTTATGAATACCCGTTTGTATGAGAACCCATTCTAAAATGGAGTGGTTTTTTATGCTTCAATATTAGTCGTGTACACGGTTTCTGTATGTTCTTAATTCTGTGTATACGTGAAACCCAAGAAGGTTATTGTTTTCCTTATTTTAGTATTAATGTAATAAATACTAATATAGTTAATGCGAAAGTGGGTCTTGTTCGTTTGTCCTAACTAAGCTTCTAATCTACCAGATTTTTGGCGTAGAGTTAGTTGAAAAGACGGAGAGTAATACTTTACTTTTTATCCCAGGAAAATAAAGGGCTCTCATGGCATTTGTAAACAACCGTAATAAATGCAGCAATAGCTAGTTCACATTATTTGACATTGGAAATCGCGGATTATTTTTATAATTTGTTACGTCCGTTTTATTTTAGCTTGTTACAACTGGTTGTTGGCAAATCATTTTTACTTTGGAACGTAGCACCACGTAAGTTCATCCATATTAAAAAAAAATCTAAATATATTCACTAAATATCTCATATATGATTCTGATATGTTTATACAACCGAATTACGAAATAATGTTGAAGGATGCATAAGTATATTTCATAAGGAGTCACACTGTAAAAATATCAAATCTAAAGAAGCATATTTATTTTTCCACACAAACAAATTCAAAACATTCTAAGTGTTTAAATATAACAACCCTATTGAAGATAAAAGACCTACCTACGCTACGCAACGCGTTCCAAATAAAGTGAAAGGAGTTACATGATTTTCATGCTGTATCTGATTTCTTACAGTAAAAACTATGGCAGTGGTTACTCAAAATCTAATAGGTTTTCGGTTTCAAAGATAATTCACAGAGACAGTACATAATGTACCTCTGAAGTATTATTTAGGTTTTCATTTACACGGTGCTTATAAAATCTGTTATATATCATAATAAGTTATAGAAAATGTGCAATCTTTCCCAGGAAAACCGGGTTACAGTAACCAAGCATAGTTTGTTTTCCTACATTTTAACTTTCGTTGATACGACGACAAAAGTTGAAAGATGCTATTATTGTAAGCGAGAAATTCGGACTTTACATTTTAGGTTTTCTTATTATAAAGTTGTTCCCGTACCCAAAAACTTTCGCTACATTGTTGTTGCATGGTAAACAAGAAAATAAATTAACTTTCTCTTGTGTACCTACGATGAAGCTTTTAATCTCAACATAAAAAAGGTTAAGGTGTTGCATATAAATTATCTTTTAGTAATAAAATAATCTAATTAATATTCTTAAATATATGACGGGATCAAGTCCCGCCGTGACCATGAAAATATTATCGTCGTATGTACCCGTTAAACTATATTTACGAATGTTCTTTAACCACGAAATCTTAGGTTAAAATCTTTAATCTAATTAATAGCTAAAAGATTATATATCTTTTTATTATTCTTAGTAGTTCCGTAAGCTATTTTCGTTATACTTAGTATTTACATAGTTTTTACATGGAAGCAACAGTGTCAACGCTGTTGTGCACAAATCGATAAATTTAGCTAAATTTTCAGAACACTTAATGGCCTTCTTATTCTACAAGTGGTACAATCTCGGAGTTTTTTATCGTAATACAGCATTTGTGATGATCAATATAGCATACTATTATTATTATTAACAAGTCTTAAAATACTATTTTCACTACTACTACTACTATTGCAAAAAGGGTAGCACTACTTAATCTCTCTGCAAATTTAGTTTGGGTTAGAGGTTTGTGTACCTAATACATGATTGTAGATGTATATATATGTACATCTATACTCATGTATGAAATATTTATTATATTATTTTTATGCATTTTGCATATAATATAATAGTATCTTCAAATTTTATTGTATTAGTATGTAGAATTTTGTTAATGTTTAGATATATTGCATACCCTTAGTAGTTATTATATTGTTCCTTATTCCTTTGTACACTTCATGTATCTTACGTTCACAGTCACAATTTATGGTACATAAATAATAAATAAATATATGATTAAACAAATTTATCGATAATTAAATTATAAACTACGTTATTACTACCTCTCAATGTGGATATACCTACTAGTACGACCTGACTAAGGCACTAAGTTAGGCCTAGTTTCAGCTTTCAAGCATGTGTGAAACTTTTCCCTTCGCTCCCGTTTATTGTCACCGATGCTACCGATTTGAGGTCAGGTGGTTATTGTTCTATGTGAAACGTAGCAGCAAAGCTAAAAAGGCTCAAAAAGGCTAGAAACTTGAGTCATAAAGTCAGCTATTCAAAATAAACCATGTTTTTTCTATAGATATAATTCTCTTGCTAACTTTTCTCAGATAATCCATACAAACATTATAAATGGGAAGGTGTGTCCGTCTATTTTAACATTCTTTAACTTAACTACATCACTTATCTTGTGAAAGATAAGATAATAGTATGGTGGCCGGCTAGTGCCATTGTAATCGATAAACTCTAAAACTACTGAACTAATAGTTATTTCACCATTAAAAGACTATTTGATCTAGAAATAACATATATTTAACTGAAGTAATATTAAGATTTCAGCCTGAAAATAATAGTATTTGTAAAGCAAGCGAGAAGAATACTTGCTAACTTGCTGCATTGTTGTTTGTCACTCATGAATACTGTTCCACGAAAATATTGGTCTTTAGTCAATCTAAAAGTTCTCGAAGCAATATTCAGGTGCTAAGGATTCCGTACAAACTAAAGTAATTGCTTGTTAGGGCGATAAATGTGAACATCTACCTACACGTAACGCTCCTTTGTTGCTGCGAGATTATTAATGATTAATGAATGATAAAGCTGATAGTGGAGATAAATGAAGCACACTATTTCATTATATTTGAAAAATAAGATTAGGTATAAGATTAGGCTTAACGGATAAAAAGGGGAAACCATCGCCTATAAGCAGGTCACCACTGCATGGCATGCAAATAAATCGCCCAAAAAAGTGCAGCCCTGTGTCGGATACAATAGCATTTATATAAACTCTATACCCCGAATCGGTCCAACACACCCCGAACCGGTTCTACATGACATCGTACCGGAACGCAAAATTGCTTGACGGTACTAATATTCTCACCAAATACAAAAGATAAGGGCACAAGAAATGACATATTTATATTAATTTTATACGTTATCAGCTGTAAAATCAATGAAATTAGTGAAGGTTCTTTCTACTAAGTTAAAAAGCATTTATTACAATGTAGTTTTAAAACTTAAAGAAATTGGAGCGTTTAAATTACTTAGGGTTAAGTCTTAAGACTCTACCACTTTTCGATTTCTTTCGGCTTTCTATTTTACAGTTGTTCAAAAGTGAAATTACGTCGTTATGTCAGACTTACAAAGATAACGCCATTTGGCTTAAGTTCACAGCGAAGACGTGACGGCGACGTAACTCTGGCATTGCATTCTTGGTAAACTAGTTGGGCCAAAACTTTTTTCTGTTAACCTGCATAGGAGCTACAGAACGACGTGGTAGGTCAGTGCTCTAAACCCCTCTTTGTTATTACATAGTTTAGAAGATAATGTAAAACTTCGGGATGGGAGCTTACGTCCGTGTGTAAGCCAGGCGAAGCAGTAGAATAGTAGTGGTACAGATATATCTACTAATATAAAGAATTTATATGTATGTTTGAGTGTTTGAGTGCGCTAATGTCAGAAAGTGCCAGTTCCATTTAAAGACCGATCAAGTGCGATGTAGACTTGTGCACCGAGATTTCTATACTACCTCCCGTACTCCCGTACGTCTATCAATACACTTGTTTTTTTGTAATTATTAACGAATGCAGTATATAGCCCATCTTATGGTATGTTTAAAACAATCGCCTATAAATAAAAGAGAAAGTGTGTGTATATTCCGTATAGGCTCCGAAACGGCTGGACCGATTTCAATGAAACTTTCAGGGAATCTTCGGATTGACCTGGCGAGTTATCCTGTAAAAAAAGTTTGGTGACGATCGGAGCACTCCTATTTTTGAACTGTCAAACTGTCAAATACAGCTTTTATTTACTATGATGATATTCTATTGTTGGGTGTACATGGGTGTAGATAATGATCTTCACCCGCTCGAGAAGAGAATAGAAGAGAATGAATACGGAGAGAAATAAATGATTTAATATATTGTGAGATTTAAATTAAAAATTTAAAGATGTAAGTTTATTGTTTAAATAAAATAAAGCAAAATCTAGCCCAGCAAAGCGGGCTGGGTATGCTAGCCGCCTATAAACAGAGCAACACTTCGCAGGGTATACCAGGAACACATTTGCAAAGTGTTGCCCTGCGTCCATCAACACGAGGCGTAGGTGTTAAGCCTTGTGCCTTTAACTATATACGACATTATTTCCTATGAGAAATCACAGAAAAGGCTGTGGGGTTTTAATAAGCTCAGGGTGATGAGATAGAATAAGTTTAAGTAATTAGTGGTCATGAATGTTATAAATATATGTACATAAGTAGAACAACGAGTGCGGTCGGGCATCGATAGCATAATAGATTAAAGCAGTATTGTTTTAATACCGATGACGCTTCGTTGGATATCCAAAACTCCGCTCCACGCAGATTTGAAGTTCAGATTAAAAGCTCCAATTTTAAGTGGCTTAAACAAAATAGTATTTGATCAGTAGTTCCTCATCATTATCATCGTTCAACCGACAGACGTCTCCTGCAGGATATAGAACCTTCATAGTTCCAAATTCCACAGTTTTGTGTCGCTGGCGTGCAGCGGCTGCCGCTGGCGACGTGCATCCACCTCGTTACCAAGATACTCCGAGTATATCTCTCTCTCTATTGTCCGCTGAGTTACTCTGAGCCTTCCGCCATTGCCTAGTGCAGTGGACGGCCTAAACCCATTCTGAGAGGCCAGTGCCTTTTAGTGGGCTGATAATGATGACGTTAATGATGAATACGTAAAAGATTACTGACGTAGAAACAGCAAGACTTGTTTACTTTGCGTACTTTCATAGTGTGATGTCTTACGGGATCTTATTAAGGGGCAAAGCTGCTGATATTGAAACTATATTCATATTGCAGAAAAGAGCTGTACGGTTGACGTTTCAAAAGTGCTTGTATTAGGCCTACTGGAAATAAATGAATTTAGAATTTTTGAATTTTTGAATTTATTTTACAACTCAATTATAACAAATGATGAATATGACAAGGTTGCTTGAAAGCAGGCCACTCCACTTTTAACTCTTAAAAATAGTTAGTTTAATGCTAGATCTACATAGATTATTAAAAGTGTAAGTTCTTTCAACCTCATTAAGTCATACTCAGAACCTTAAGTGTGTCAAAAAGAGCAGTTACGTCATCGTGTCAGACTTACGACGTCAACGCCTCGTGGTTTGAGTTCACGGCGTAGGCACGCGGCGAGTGCGTCAAGGGCGGCGAGTGAAGCGGCATGAACGCCCCGCACCGGCGCAGCCACGTGCGTCAAGATCGACGACGCCAAAACGACGCGGCCCCGCGACCGTCGCACTAGCGGCAGCATCACTTGAACGAGGCGAGCCGGTCCTGGAAAGAGACACGTCCAATTAACTCGTTTTGAAGTTGGAATGCACTCCTTCAACTGGCATTGTTCGCAATTGTAAGAAAGTTTCAGCTTGTTTTCACGAACTAGCGCTCGACTCGCGAAGAGCGTTGAATATGTAGATTGCCGCTGCCTACTACTGCCTACTATTAAAGTTATTTTTTAATTTGCACACCCATTTACAAAATTACCTAATATAAAATTATTGACGAACATTTGATGGCCTGGGCTCTAATAAAAGGTATCTGATGCGCAGCGTGCAATCAATATTCGTTCTTTTATTTCTAGTCGAACTTATGTTTGCCGAGTTCCTTATTAAGTTAAATGTAAATTACGCTGTGTCTATCACGTGTAGTATATTTATCTAAGAAGTTAGATCATAATTAAAAAGCGAAGGCAAATATGACTCTTTACTTTTTAAGTTACAAGTATACGATTAGTAAAAAAAAAAACTTCTTTTTGTAGGGTCAGCCCAACCTACGAGTTGGTTCTTCAACCCCCTAGGGAATATTTTGTACCTAGAGTAAATTATGTGTTAGTTAACAGTATTACCCTTTTTTTTGTATAGAGAAAACGCCTGAAGCGTACCACTCCGCTAGGGGAAACAGAGTAGTTTTATGGGACTTGCACCCACTAGAAACTCTGTGTGCTTCTCGACAGACCGGGTATTCACCGCACTAACAATATTACCCTTGAATTATTCTTATGTACATAAGAATGCTATTTATCTTGTAAGAATGCTACAAAAGGACGCATTATAATAAAATATTTGCCAATTACATGAAATCTAAAATAACCAGCGCCATCTATCGTGCTGAAGTAGTAGCATATTATGTTAAAATACAGCCATCTTACAGCGAGACAGGGTAGCGCGTACATACCTAACAGGTTGACCTCCATAGCTCGGCGGATCACCGAGAACGGCACCCATTCTAGTTCACCGAGCGCACACCAGGACTCGCAGTTGACGATGGCCCACAAACCTTGAGCGCCCTCTGGCAAGTGGTCAACGATATACAACGAAGCCGAGAGAATCTGAGAAATAAGGTATGATAGTTACGTTAAATTGTCGATAGAGGTCGCTAGCAATATTTTAATATTCTTGTTAGCATGGTGATTGGGGAGAAAATTACCTACCTAGTTTATACTTTTACACAGACCAGAGCCAACAAAGATCGTTCCGCTACGATGGCACGAAGAAAACGAATATCGATTACCTTATGGGTTTATTAAAACTCCATACCGCTAATACAAAGACCTAGACTGCATCATCAGTTACCAGCAGGTGAGATTTCAGTAAAGGTTTAACTTTTAGTTGTATGGTCAAAAAGACCATACAACTAAAAGTATATCTTTATATATATATATATATATTTCTTGTGTGCGTGTGTAAGTACTGAACTCCACCCTGGCACCCTGGATGGTTTAGATTCACAAATTAACCCGTCAGATGGCGCTAGTATTACCAATACCAATTTTTGATGAAATTTATACATACATATATATATATATATATATATATAAATTTATAAATTTCATCAAAAATTGGTTCGTTTGTTGAGGTAACACATTTATCATTATTATGTATGGATGTTCGATCGAACAGATAAATAAACCGTATGCGTGGTCAGTAAAGTGGTCTCATTACGTCACGAAATATACATAACTTACAAAGGTTGAATACAGGGGCCAATCGTTTTAAAAAACTTCCATATATTAAATTATTTCAGTTTGTGTAAGATAGTGGAACTAATTGCGATATTGAACAGCAGTGTAGGCGGGCCGTGATATTTTGTAACATAAATTCTTGCTTGTTTGGATTTGATGCAGCGGGCTAAGGGCGGAACACGTAAAGTAAACCTTATAATTGCCTTAGAAGTAGCTGGCTTAGTAAGTTGTGAAAGGACAGCTTGCTTGGACAAACTTTACTAGCTACTGTAGCGATAAAGTCTCCGTTGTGATCAGTTTTTTTTAAATCCTTCTGGAACGCTTACTCTTCCGTTAGCCACTATCCATGTCAACAATGAAAGTTGTGTGTGTACATTTTATCAAGGTCGGTGCCATGGTTGTAGTGGCGTGCATAGAGGGTATGCACAGGGTATGCAGATGATATAAATTGAAAAAAATCTCCATTACGAGTTATAAAAAACTTAAGGATAGGCATTGTATGAGTTATAAAAAGCACGCCTCTATGCACGCCACTGTATGGTTGATCCAAATATAGACAACAAATAAGCAAACATACGACTTTACAATATTAAAATGGTTTATTAGTATCATTGACAACTTGTTATCAGGGTCACTTCTCAGCATGAGAATGGTATGTGCTTAACGCTTAACGGTGAAACTAATTTCATTCGCCATGAGGAGTCGTATAAACTCTAGCCATGCAAGTTTTCTCACCATGTTTTATTTCACAGGTTATGTGCGTTTAATATAAATTTATATATTTCATTTATAATTTATATGAAACGCACATAACCTCAAAAAGTGAGAGGTGCATGCCAGGGATTGAACACGGAACCCCAGAAAGTGAGGTCAAAGTCCACGAGGCTATCGCTGCTTGTGTATAATATGGTACTAGTCTTTAGATATTTAACTTTATTTTCCTGTTCTAAATTAACTTAAAAAAAATTACTTTCTAAAAAGTTCATAATATATTGCGAAAAGTTTTAAGAATATAGGAAAGCTAAAAATAGGTAAAGGTCGCATAACGATACGCATAATCGGCCGGAAGGATTTGAATGAAATTTGCCACAATAGATATAATGTATTGATTTTTTAACTTGGAAACATATTTTAGTAGGAAAACGTAGGAAGACAAAGGCGTGCGGAAACTTGCATATTGATTATATTAACTCTCGGTAAATTTTATTATACAGACCAAAATAGGGTCGACCTCATAATGTATCGAATGCAGAATTAGTTTTTGCCCTGAGCACTTTTTCCCCAAGGGCATTTTGGGCCTTCGCTACTTAAAACAATGTATTTTCTCTGTAGTCTTTCTTTTCTTCCCGTTTATTTCAAGTTAAATCTTTGTACATAGCATGTCAAGTAAAAGCTCTGACGGTCTCGGTTATAAAATATTCAAATTACATAAGATTGACATACATTTTTAGTATCATTCTTAATATTGGATAGAAGCAGGCGTTACTTTGCGGAAATCCATAATATATTATGAAAATTTAGCTTAATTTGCTATACTCCGCGAACAGCAGAAGAATCTGTATGATGTAATTTTTAATGAATTCATTGTAAAGTCAACATCTCTTGAGGATGCTCCGGTTTCGGAGCGAAACGTGCGTTGAGTGTACATTGCCGAGGATCTGTTTGGTGTGGGGTATATCGACTTTACAATTATTCATTGTAAAGTCAACATCTCCTTAGGATGCTCTGGTTTCGGAGCGAAACGAAAGCGAGCGTGTAGAGTATACGGATTGAAGTAATTATAAATTACACCATACTTTTCGCGGAGTATAGTAAATTAAGCTTAATGTCCATAATAATCGTAATCATCCGCAATCGAAAAAAATGTCTACTGCCTCAGAGTTAAGAATAATAGTATCTCTTCTTCATACTGTGTTACTGCGAAGGTTAGCTGCTCGATATTTTTAAATTCCGTCAAAATGGGTTCATACATCAAAATTGGCTTTATATTATTCTGCTCACCTTGTAACCTATTTACAAGGAATCTGTAAGTGGTTCAATGCTCTTTGGTCAATAAAGATATATTATTGGAAAAGCAATACAGGCACCAAGCTGCTGGCGCTACGCTGGGCTAATGCACTGGAATAGCGTGCTTAGTCCATGCTCTAAAACTATCTTTTTTAGAGGAGGCCCATGCTCTGTGGGTCGATAATGTCTTGATAATGATGATGATGATATTATAATAATCGTTTGAACACATCAAACGGCATCAGAAAAGTGTGATGAATCTATGCTCTAAAACCCTCTCTCCTATGAGAGAGTAGGCCTGTTACCAGCAGTGGTACTTCAATAGCCTATTAAAATACCTTTTATATAATGATGATGAGGTAGGTGGAATTGTGTTGTCAAAGTCACGTAAAATAGTAATAATAAATAAATAGTATAATAGTACCTGCGATTCTGAAGTGATATCCAATTGAAGTGTGTGCAGTCTACCAGAGCAGTCTTCTTTGAGCATATCAGCGTCTATGTTTCCAGCTTTGTTCTGGAAACCTGCGAAGACGTGATATCCAAGGTCATCCAGCCTTCTGGCTAGCGCGTTTCCTAGGACATTGTCGCATCCAGTTACCAATACAGCTTTACCTGCGGCTGTGACCTGCAAAAAAAAGAAAGATATGTTTTAAAAACCCAATATCAAACTCAAGTTTTTACAACACACTAGTGTCCCACTCCTGGACAAATACTCCTCTTTTAAACCAGAGAGAGTTTTTCAGCGTACCGGAATTTTTTTGCGTAATAAACTAAGCAGATGGCCTATGAGACATTAAGTCGGAATTCATCGCCTATAAAATGAGATCCACTTGCGCTGTTTCAAACCACCTGAGACGTAAGTGTTAAGCCTCATATTCTTATAATTACACCGGTAACCACGGCTTTCAGATCGGAAAACAGTAATGCTGCTTAGAGGCAGTACTAAGTATGGGGGTTGTACTTCCCCGCGCGAGCTCTGCCAATAATAGTTCTACTACTTCTAGGGATGGGCGAGACCAAACAGCATCGAGCCACAACGCTGTTTGGCAGCAACAGCATAACGTGTGATCACTAATGCTTAAAAATCATCGTTAAAGCCAACACATCAAATAATAATCATAAATCAAATCATAAATCCTGTCATGTCTACAACGAGAGAGCAGGCTTTTCCCAGCAATGGGGCAATACTAGTTGTAGCACAGCCAAAGCTATCAAGGATATACAAAGGATCGTTCCAATTGAGTGCGCTTTCATCATAGACAGCGCTCCTTACCATTAGTGCATTCGCTGTCAAACGTTAACTAGTGCTCAAATAAAAAAGCTGACTTCAGAATCAGCCAGAAAGTTGCAAACAGTATAAGTCGATCGCTTGTTAATAATATAGTTGTTAATCCGGGAGTGGAAATTATTAACTGCCTTCTAGTTCATCCGTAACAAATTGCGAAGGTCACTTGGCAGTTTTTAGGGCGCTATCACACTGGCTATTGCCGAACGGGTTCAAAGCGCGGCTTTGTTCGCGGCGCGGCGAGCACGCAGCGAACACGCCGCGCCGCCGCTCACAAAGTAGACTCTCGTATATCTTCAAGGTCTCGCGCAGATGTCTGTCACTCTTTATTGTCAATTTATTTAATTTAAAATATAAATTTTGTCGTAACATCTGCTGTCGTTTTCGTCTTCAACAAGTAAAAAAATTATAACAGTGTTTCCTCGTCGTAATCCATTCCGTTACTACAATCGCTTAGAGCTGTATAATGTATTATTGACATAACTTAATGACATAATAAATCGAAATCAAGAGCGTCTATAATTTATATAAACTTCCAGATTATCCAAAACGCAGATAGGATTCTGCGGGACCGCCGCGCATTGGTGCATACGTTGTACTCTCACGGCGTAGTCGCTTCGAAATAAAAGCGGAGACGCGCTTTTGCTTCGCTTTATCTAGCTAGCGAATCGCCAATGTGATAACGCTTTTAGGTCAGACGTCAATCGGTTTGGGTTGCATTAATTATAAGTTGTTTAATCTTGAGGCTAATAGATGTTTATCAAAATATTACTTGATTTGATTGATTTGAATTATCCAGTAAAATGGAATTCTTGCTCACTTTAGGCCGGACAACGAAATAAGGTTCTCGTTCTATTTCGAGAAAATTGCGGAGGTTTTTGATTAAAGGTATGACTTTGTTAAGTTTTTTGTTACTACTTAAGGGCGGAAAACTAGACCATTGGCTTGGTCTCTGAAAATTTGTTCCAGGCCGGATAGTTGGGATAGCATAAGTTAGTAGTTTTTGTGATACGACATATTTTTTTATATAGGGGGTTACAGTTCGTCATCCAATAAATAGCAGGGCTGAGAATGTGATGTGCCGTGATCCACTATCGTCTATAAACAGAGCAACAACTTGCAAGGAACTTGGCGTGCCAGGAACACGTCCTGCAACGTGCCGCCCTGTGTTAATCAACCTGAGGTGTAGGGGTTAGCCTTATCATCATCATCATATCAACCGATAGACGTCCACCGCTGGACATAGGTCTTTTGTAGGGAGTTTCAAATACCACGGTTCTGTGCCGCTTGGATTCAGCGGCTACCTGCGACGCGCTTAATATCGTCTGTCCACCTCGTTGGGGTCGACCAACGCAGCGCTTACCAGTTCGGGGCTCCCATTCCAGTACCTTGGGACCCCAACGTCCATCCTTTCTCCGAACTATGTGCCCGGCCCATTGCCACTTCAGCCGCGCGACTCGTTGAGCTATGTCGTGAACTCTGGTTCTTCTACGAATCTCCACATTTCTGATTCGATCGCGTAGAGTTCCTCCGAGCGTAGCTCTCTCCATCGCCCGCTGAGTGACTCTGAGCCTTCTTATGAGGCCCATAGTTTTTTTTAACGACGATGTTTCAAAACCATGTTAAGCCTAGGCGTAATTACACCGGTAAACACGACCTTTAGACCGGTGCTAAGCAATTCAACAATGCTGCTTGGTGGCAGGAAAAACATCGTGTTATTGCTTCTCCGGACAACTTCTGTCATCAAAAACTCTACTGTTACTAACACTTGAAGGTAGAGAATGATGAGATAACTAAGATACCATGATTATTAAGCGTAATGAAGGAGTTATGAATATGAATGTGAAGTAGTTGAATGATCTGTCGATAAAATTTACAGGCCCACCTTTATCAAACACCCCCTTTAAAATTGCTTACGCCCTCTCGAACCATTAGAAATAGACGGCGATAGGGTGATTAATGTCGGTTATAATACCAGGCCGAGTGAATATTTTATTTAGGTATTACAGCTAAGTACATTACAGCTATGCGTGACGTGATGACGTTCACGCTAACTATTTTAGGGTTGCCTACACTACAATCGTTAATTTGTAATGCTCCACTACTCATTTTGATTCAAGCTGAGGGCAAAACAAAGAGTCTTGCTGTAGCCAGCGTGTCTTGTTAAGCGCAGAGCATGAAAGCACGCTACGGAGGACACTAACGGGAAAAAGACAGAAAATGCAGCGCGGTTTTCATGTCATTCTTTTATAACAGTAATTTATGTTATCTACTCATTTGAATAAGGGATCAGGTAAGTGTGGCCTAGTTGCAAAAGCGCAAATGTTCGATTGTGCTAGTTCAGTTATGTTGACCGGGTTTGATAACCTATCCTAAGAGCTTCTTTAATAATATTTACCTATAAGCCCCGTTCATTAAAGTTTGTACCTAATAAAAATCGTTACCTAATTGTACAAACCTGCTTTACCTCTAGATCTCTCTAGAGGAGGCTAATGTTTTGAATAAAGGCATTTATAAGCCTTATGATGAGTATAATGCCTCTCCTTTTGAATTCGTAGTATCTCAAAAAATATAGTGTTTTTTTACTATCATCGCTTAAACTTGTATTTTAACCCTCAGCGCACCGGGCCACTTCCACTGGATATACGATGCTTCTTATACACCAAACTATTAATATTATAATATTAATAATATTTCTTTGTTTTGACGTGACAACGTCTTATAAATTGGTTTGCCGGGTGACACTTCAAGAAACTGCGTTACGCTCCGCTCACGTTATGCGCTCACAATGAGAGCGAGTGAGAGGCACGCGCCCGCCTAAGAGCGAGAGAGACAGACATAAAAAGTGAAAGGCACGCGTCCCTTTGTAGTCAACGCTGTTTCATTGTACGCAATGTATTGCAAGTTATTGTATGTATATTTGTATATAAATACGTATGTATGTGTAAAGGTAAAAATAAAATTTTGTTAATATGAAATTCAGTGCGAGATTCTTTGTATAAATTAATGTTTTAAATATAATTCTTTGTATAAATAAATGTTTTAAATTGTTACTATTATTTCATCCTTCTTCCTACTATACGAATGAATATTCACATTAAAATTATTTTACCACTCAAAGTCGTTGTCACGTAAAACTTTCGCCCGTATACCGACTTTACAGGCAACCAATTTTTTTTATTTTTACCAATGAATGGTAGACGTTGGACAGAATAACGAGGCTGTAGTAAGAAAAAAAATAATGTGTATGAATATTATTAACGAACTGATTTCAGAATAATAATTCATTGTTTAAAGACATCAAGGTAGGTCATTTAAAATAGTTTTAAGCCATGATAGTAGGTAACGAAATGTTTCTTACATAATGAAATTGATAGTCACTGTAATAAATCAACAATTTATTTAATACGAGCGTCCCCTTTCTTACAGTTGCTATTGGCGACTATTAAATTAGAATAGTTGTTCACTTTAGGTTTAAAAGGAAAAACGTTTAAGAAGCAGGTAGGTACATTTAGAAAACTACCGTTAACCTATTTTTAAATTGGACTTTCGAATAGAGTCGATGACGCAAGTGAATGTACCGAGGTTGGCAACACACTGCAAGCGCTACCTACCTATACACTTATATGAGTGAATCGACAAATAATATGTCGACGCACTCTTTATAAATAACGAGCGGCTGCGCCGACTTAGCACGGGCGGATTTAGGTTACCGTATTAGTTGCATAATCCTCTTTTTATTTTATACTTAACTAGCTGTTGCCCGCGACTTCTTCCGCGTTTGTTTTTGTTTTAAAGCTGACTTTAAAACAAAAACACGCGGACGAAGTCAGACAATTAAAAAAAAAGTTATTTAGGTGTAGTCTTTAAATTTTTAAACTAGCTATAGCTTCTACGTTAATAGTCCAGTTGGAATAAATTTAAAAGTTTTTTAGTCCTTTCTAAATATCCAATTTAATGAAGAGCATGCTAAAGCAATTTTTTATATAAGAAACCTACCGGCGGTCTATTAAAATTTTAAAGATAAAAGCTGATATTGTGACTTAACTATGATGGATAGATCTAATCCCGAATAAATTGGTACTCTTTTTTTTGTTACTAGCTAGTAGCTACTACAGACTACTCATTAATTCATAAAGTACTCAGCTTTAATCATATATTTTTTTTGTATCATGAATTTAATAGGCAAAATTTTGCTAATTTGCAAGGAGCTCTATTTAAAAAAAAAATTACAGATAATGTTACTTTGTGATAGTTTAACTATCTTTTGGTGAAGAATTGGTTGAAATCGGTCCAGTTTTTTCGGAGCCTATTCTGTACTAATAATAATCCGCGGATTAATCGGCCCGCGGATTGCACTGCGAGAAGTGTTTGTAGTCGAGCTGTTTGTGACAGAGCTCGTTCCTGGTAAGTTTTGGGATGAATTTGATGGCATCAGTGTAATGTTTTAAATTCTAAAGTTTCTGTGTTATAGAAGGAATATACTTTTTTCATAGTTTTTATTAAGACTCTTTCTTTGCCAATATCTATAAAATTTGCATTATTGAAAGTCCTTGATAAAGTAAACACACCGTTATACTAAATTTCATCAAAATCCATCTTAAATTTTAGTACGAAGAAATAATAAAAGAAACAGCTGGGAATCACCTAGCTTGATGTCGTCTGTCCAATTAGTGGCGGGTCTACCACCGCTACGTTTTGCGGCGCGTAGCCGCCTCTGTAGCCCCTTATTGATTCTGATAAGCATCGATCCTCTAAATTATGTGCCCCTAACAAAATGTAGCATAACTCCCTCCTTCAACAGCTGAATGACTTTGAGTCTTATTAGATCAATGATAGTTAGCGACCATGTTTCATTACCGTAAGTCATTACCGGCATTAGGAGATTCAGCCAATCCAATTTTAGAAGTACCTAGTTGAAGTATTCTTTCTATTAGCGTATCTAATAGCCCAATTTGTTTTTTACTCTCGTAAAAAATTCATTTATTTTAGCAACAACAGTATACTACGCTTCTCCCTCTAGGGATACATGACATTATTTGAAAAAAATCCAAGCTAGATTACCTACGTTGTTCAACTCGTGGGACAACCATTTCGTAAATATAACTGAAAGAAAAACGTGTAGCTGGGACTGGCATTTGAAATAATAACTTATTTGTAATTCAACTCGTTATATTTTAACAACAATAGGCTAAAAGCCCCCGGATTCCTTTAAGCTGGGTCTAGAGAGGTATCATTTGATCACCGTATCCGCATAACCGTATAATTTAACGTACCGTATCGTATCTTATTGTTAATATATCATAATCGCGTTTCCAATTGTTCAATTCTTCATCCCGTTGGTCACAAAATATACCCGCCATGGGTCGGCATCGCATGTAGTATATTATATTCCTGGTTATATACCCGCGGTGAACGTGTTATTTGGTTGATTTATTAGGACGGAAAGTAAGGACTATATTAATGTAAACATATAAATGTAAGCCACCCTTGGGAATTTGATGTTTTCCAGGACCTACATTACCCCGTCTTTTCAACTAACTCTATGCCAAAAATCAATTAGATCGGTTGCTTATTTAAGGCGTGAAGTGAGGACAAACAACTAACAAATTTTGTAATATAAAGTAGTGAGTAGGTGATGGGATGATCACGTTTCCAATTGACCAATTCTGCATCCTTTGATCATCCAGAACAAGTAGACTCTACATGGTGCCGTTTTGTATCTGAGCCACGCATAGATACCACCTATCATGACTGCGTATCATCCCTTCATATACGATCAAGATAGGCGTCGACAATCGTTGATCGTTATAAGTTTACTAGGTGTTTCTCGCGACTTCGTCTGCGTTTGATTTTGTTTTTTGATGTGACATTCAATTTAGTTATAGTTCTAAAAAAAATTAAAGTAGTCAGTATCGCTAAGCCTTAAATGGGGGGTTTACTGCTGCCCGCTGAGGAGTTCTGTCCACTATCTCCAACCACATTCATCAGATCTATACTAAGTTTGGGCAAAATGAAATAAATATTATAACCTCTATAGTACAAGTAACTCTACACTTCCAAGAATATGTGTACAAAGTTTCATGAGGATCGGTTAAGTAGTTTTTGCGTGAAAGCGTACAAACAAACTTACATTGATATTTATAATATTAGTAGGGTAGGGATAGGGCTATCCCTATCCTTATCCCTATGGATAGGGATAGGGATTTCAATCGTTGTAATCACAATTTGTGACGTAAAGGTCATGAGGAATTTTCACTAAAATATCTTTGCTGGAATAACATTTTGATTGTTAAGACTGATTTTATCCACTTGGACTTTTGTGCACTTCAACATTGCTTACTCAGAGAAACCATCTGATATTCGGTTCTTTTACTAGGCCACACGATCCCGATTCTTTACGGTCAGTTATGATGAAAAGTATGCTCCTCGAGCACGCTTATGTAACGTATGGAAGTACCCGCCAGTCTTTTAAATATCTATTTACGTTAAATAACCCGTGAACTAAGCAAGGTTGTTATTTTTAGACTATGTAAAATCACACTATGACCTTGTAATGTTGGTTTTTCAGATACTTTCAGATATATCCGGTACGATATTGGATAGAAGCACTCTGCTTTTCGCGGAGTATAGCAAATTAAGCTTAATTTTGATAATATAACTGGTACGATACAAACGACTTACGCAACATATTTCACATACATTTCATCGTCAAGTTAAGGTTCAAAGGGCAAACAGAGAAGTCATACCAATATAGAAACATGATAACATTAAATTTTGGAATATGAGAAAGGAAAATGAACAAAACAAAACATTTACGTAGCGGATTTATGCACAGTGAATTTTTTAATCTTGGAACCAGCCAATAGGGATGGCGTTATTGACAAGTCACGACTTCTATACATCAGAATATAATGTCGGATCTAGGTTCTATTATATCTTAAACTGGGGTGTGTGATATCAAAATTCGAAGATAGTGCTCAGTAACCACATCTGCACTGGAGAAACTTAATAATATATGGAAAGATAAGGGAATTACCAAAACCACTAAGGTTCGACTCATGAAGTGCCTTGTCTTTACACTAATTTTATACGAAGCGGAGACCTTTTTTTATATTAATAGCGGGCAAATCAGCATCAGAGGAGCCACCGATGCGTTGCTGGCTTTTAAGGAATTTGTTTACACGTGGTCACTTAGAATAAAAGATCGTCGAAAAATCGATGCCTTAGAGATGTGGTGCTGGGGACGCTTTTTAAAGATCCCTTGGACTGCTTTCAGCATTAAAAATTGTATTTTAAAAGAACTCGATATAAAGGAAAGACTTACGTTGACGGTGCAGTTACTAAAATTTTTGCCCACACCTTAAGGAATGAGTGGTCGATGGAATGATTGGTGGTGCAAGGTCATGTTGAAGGAAAAAGGACAAGAGTGTCACCTACTCGATGGATAGATACCGCAAAAAGTGAAGAAGACTCGCGCGGGAAGCCATGCGATCTAATGAAGCCTAACGCCATGTAATTCGTATCGACAGCCACGACCATTCTGTCAAGAATGCACATCTAAGAAGAAGAATATCAAATTTTGCAGTACAGGGTACAGTCATCGCCTCTTATAAAAGACAGGGATTAAAATTTATAACCCACTACACTGTTCCAATGCGGGTTAGCTAGTATTAACTGTTCCTAGACCTTTTAATATAACCTTCTAATAATAACCGTGAATGACTGTTTGACATGCTTTCCGAGGCACTGGTGGACAATGCCTATTCCTTAACGCCGAGCTCACTATTTAGTGATCCGATCTGAAAATCTAACCCAGGCCTTCACTATCCGTAGCCGAACATCCTAAACTCGACAAATGGGGCAGTGTCTTTAATAAAATAAATCTTAATAGCGTGTTCTTTAAAGTACATACAATAAATAAATAGCCTATACAAGTTTACAGCTAGACTAAACGACTCTCTCAACGCGATTGCAGTAGTTGCAGTAGCAGAGAGGACGCTGTTGCCCGTTCTCTGTTATATTTCCTTAGTCGCCTCGTACAACACCCGGTAGAATAGGAGGTGGTATAACTGTATTCTAAGGATGGACGTTGGGGTCCCAAGGTGCTGGAATGGCAGCCCCGTACTGGTAAGCGCAGCGTTGGTCGACCCCCAACGAGGTGGACAGACGACATTAAGCGCGTCGCAGGTAGCCGTTGGATCCAAGCGGCTCAGAATCGTGGAACTTGGAACTCCCTACAAAAGACCTATGTCCAGCAGTGGACGTCTATCGGTTGATGTGATGATAACTGTATTCTGATTTGCCATCACCTCATGGCATATCGTCCTTACCATCCTTACTAGTCTTTACGTACTAATATTATAAATGCGAAAATGGGTTTGTTAGTTTGTTTGTTTGCCCTTCCTTTACGCCCTTACTAATCAACCAAACAACGTCAGTTAGTCGAAAGGACGGAGAGTAACATACATGGGCGTACCCAGCTTAAAGTCTAGAGAGAGAGAGAGAGAGAGCAAGTAAGATTTTTTTAGGGGAATTTTTTGCGGCTGTATTGTGAATTTTTTTTAGAGGGCCTCCATAGTCAAAACTGTATTTTTGTCTGTGTGTCTGTCTGACTGTCTGTATCGTGGCCGCCATACATTTTTAGAGAGTTTATATGTTTTCTGCGAGATTTTCAGGGGGAGGCAGCTGCCCTCCCCTGACCCCACCTGGATACGCTAGTGGTAACATAGGTTACTTTTTATCCAAAGAAAATATACGGTTAACACGTGCTACGTATTTGTAAAAAACCGTGATAAACGCGGACGAAGAAAGTGGGCAACATCTAGTATGATAATATAATATTATTAAATGTAAAATGTTTTAACAAGACAAACACAGCTTTAGTGAAATTAATATGGAATTAAACTATCTGTTGTTAAAACCTCGAACGCCGCATACAGAAACAAAAAGCAAAGTTATACTTGTATAAGTGCACAATAAAATTTGAATATCGTTTGCATAAATATTTAATTTAAAATTAAAGGATGCAGCAAAGATTTTATTTAGCATTTTTATTTCACTCCAACAAAATTCTTGACTGGAATCTCACCTGGTTGATACTACGGGATGAATGATGACAAAGTTAAAGATGCTAGCGGGCTGAGTGATGACCTATTCATGATATAGAAGTTAGATTTAACCTAATAGGTATGGTTTCTACACTGCATTGTACCGGGACACTTAGACGCTTGACGGCGCGTTTCTGTCAGTAAGATGTTAACTAGCTACGGCCGAAGCTTCCGACAGGTTATTGAAAATTAAGAAATAATACCTATATTATTCCCTGCCGTGTACCTCCACTTATATAAATACTGTCCTCATCACTGCGCTAGGAAGTCGTAGAACAATTAAATTAAAATATTTATACAGATTTATACACCAATAGGCTTAACTTTTATTTATCATCATCATCATGCATTATCAAAATTAAGCTTAATTGGCTATACTCCACGAAAAGCAGGAGAATCTGTGTGGTGTAATTTGTAATTTTTGATTTTGACGGCCGAGTGGCGCAGTGGGCAGCGACCCTGCTTTCTGAGCCCAAGGTCGTGGGTTCGATTCCCACAACTGGAAAGTATTTGTGTGACGAACATGAATGTTTTTCAGTGTCTGGGTGTTTATCTGTATATTATAAGTATTTATGTGTATTATATTCATAAAAAATATTTAACAGCTATCTCAGTACCCATAACACAAGCTACGCTTACTTTGGGGCTAGATGGCGATGTGTGTATTGTCGTAGTATATTTATTCATTTATTTATTTATTTAATTTCTTCAATCCTTATACTCCATACCAAACAGATCTTTGGCAATATACCCTCTACGCACGTTTCGCTCCGAAACCGGAGCATTCTCAGGATGTTGAGTTTACAATGAAATTGTTAAGTGAAAAAATCGCCTTTTATACCTTTCTGACCCCACCTTATCTATCTAAGCCCCTCCCACCTCATGAGTGTTTCTGAATATGTTCAATAGAGGTGAAGTTGATGCTCCGGTTTCGAAGCGAAACGCGCGTAGAGGGTATATTGCCGAAGATCTGTTTGGTCTGGAGTATAAGGATTGAAGAAATTATAAATTACACCACACAGATTCTCCTGCTTTTTGCGGAGTATAGCGAATTAAGCTTAATTTTGATAATGTATCATGGATTTCCGCAAAGTAACGCCTGCTTCTATCCAATATCATCATCATGTCCAAAAATGACCATGTTTCTAGGAAGTTTAAAATACCACATTCTCGGCTCCCTGCGATCCCTGTTGAGGGTATGCAGTGTTTTTTGTATGTATGAAATGCACCCCAAGGCTTGCGACACTAATTTAGTTATACTTTACCAACAAATAAGAATTATCTTGCTACGATTATGCATCAAAATTTTGCTAACCCGCAGTAAAACTATGGTCTGATGATTTACCATAGTTATTAAAAAAAAGCTCTATTTCTCTTATGCTAGCAGAGCGCTGGAAAGTAATGAAGTATTAGAACGGGTTTTTGCAGCTTACGAAAAAGAAGTTTTCTCACAGTCTTCGCTCAACTCACGATCGGAAAATAAGTTGAGAGTAATATTTTCCAAATGAAACAACTATATGGGAAAAAAAATATATCAGTCCCAAATGAAAATAGTAATTTAATTGTGATTATTTTATCATATTAAAGTTTAATTTATTTAAAACTAGCGTACTCAGCCCGCTTCGCCGGGCTAGATTTTGCTTTATTTTATCTAAACAATAAACTTACATCATTAAATTTTTAATTTAAGTCTCATAATATATGAAATCATTTATTTCTCTCCGTATTCATTCTTTTCTATTCTCTTCTCGAGCGGGTGAAGATCATTATCTACACCCATGTACACCCAACAATAGAATATCATCATAGTAAATAAAAGCTGTATTTGACAGTTCAAACATAGGAGTGCTCCGATCGTCACCAAACTTTACAGGATTACTCGCCAGGTCAATCCGGAGATTCCCTGAAAGTTTCATTGAAATCTATCCAGCCGTTTCGGAGCCTATACGGAACATACCCACACACTTTCTCTTTTATATATATAGAGAAGAGATAGAGATAGAAGATAAATGTTACTTGATTTCAGTTTTTATTCGTGGTAATTGATGATTATTTATTTACTCAATTCTTTATTTGTATTCTTGTATAAAATATAAATTAAAATTTTTAAAAATCCCGTCTCTTAGTATATATATTATTCTACTAGTAGCCCTTTTATTTGATACCCGTATTGAGGGAGTTGTGAAAAAATATGTAATGCGCCATTCTGTTGCGGCGGCCATCTTTTACCGATTTTCATCAAACATCTAAGAACACTAGTGGCTCATGCCCCCACATAATTCAAACAAAAAAAAAACGAAATCAAAATCGGCTTGTCCGTTCGGGAAATACGATGCCACACACATATACACACATCACACTTATAACACCCCCTCGTCTTTGCGGTTTAAAAAATTTGATTAGCGACTGAAAAAAAAAAAAAAACCTCCATCTCCATCTATTGCTACAATTTTCAACATTAGTGAGCGTATTATTCGGGCTCAGTGGAAAGCCAGCATAGAACTGCCCCCGAGCGAATTTTCCATTATCAGTCTATAAACAATTTTATGGGCGCATCAAGTAGCTTATTCCACCGTAGGTAGGTTTATACTCGTAGCTTCTATAACGGCAGCACACTATTAACCATGCCAGAAAATATTAGAAACTACGTGTGGATGAGCAAACTCAAAATTTTGCCAATACGCAATATATAACATAGTTGTTTATAACTAGCTGCTCACATATCGAGTGTGAATTTAAGCATTATAGTTAGTACAACGTTTTAACATGATAAATGTCAATTTGTACAACAACGTATAATACGCCAGTAAGTACTCTTAAGTAGTTATAAATATTTTATTGTTGTTATATGAACTACTTAGGCTTTATTTGATTTAAATTATCTCTAAAGTTAAAAGAGTAACTTTCTACAAAATAATTCACTTTGACATTTTTTTTATTATTCATGGATCAGTTTAATATTAGAGTGATATTTTAGAACTGAAATTGAAAAGTTGTCGTGATGTAATGATTTTTGAAATTGAAAATACAATTCTTTAAGTTGATTTTTATAGGTTGTGCATTTTTGTAGGTTATCAGTTTGAAAAGTTATTGTAAATATAAAAAAAATACAGTTACAAAAATCAACCGTGTATTAATGAAATGATGAGTAATGATACCTCATAACTAAGGATCACCTTAGTTATGAGGTATCATTACTTAAACCCTAACATGAGCAAATTCGCAATGTTCCTTAGTAAAAAAACGAAACCTTTAATTCCTGTCAAACTATGTACTAAAATACAACATTGTGTTATATTATAACACATATTATATTAAAACATATATTATAACACATATAACTATAATATAACACGGTGTTTTATTTGGACAATAAAGAAAACTAAGTAATATGTTCCACTTCGATATTTATAAATCGCACTTCTTTTGTATTCAATGAATATTTCCGCAGTAAAGAAGCTCCGATAAGTGATATCGCTATAAGGGAACGTGCAAATGGGCTGTAATTCATTCTAAACATAGGATTTGCTTGAAAATGAGAACTGATAGCATAATTCGAGGTAAGCCGATTTAATGCCAGTCAATGATGTTTTAAAGCATAGTCGAGGTCCAGTTTGTTAAAACCTTTGAAGTATTGTATAGGTAGATATTAAACTAGATTACCCCATACATTATATACCACGTAAAGAAAGCTATCCGTTAAAAGAAATCCGAAGGGCGAAACTCATATAAAAAAATATTTGGATTTCTTCTACTTTTCGGCTCTTCCTTTGGAATTATTGTAATTTTCCTAAATCACCTCAAAATTGAGAAAAATAAAACATAAGAAAAAAATATATGTACATATTGAAATATGACAGACACATTGAACTTTTACTGAGATAGCAATCTAAAATTTTAAATGGTGACATTAAAAATGTTGCTTATATGTATTATGTTTATTCGCTGTAAAATAATATTAAAAGAATTAAATAATGATTAAAGGAGAAACTTATTTAATAATATATAATAATAAAGTGAAGTTAAAAGTTATTTAACATAAATAAGTCGGAAGGAGGAGTGTCAATCGCAGGATAACAAAAGCACTTAACTGCTTACGTTTAATTTTTTTAATTATTCTGTTATATAATAGTGTAGTAGGGTCATACTTACCAAATAAAGATTATAATTAAAATGTAATGTTAATTTTTAATTAAATTTTCATTGTTATTTATTCTTATGTTTTAGCCAATCATTGTTATCATAATAATTAAAATGTAAAACTACCTTTAAACCTTCGAATATATAACTAGTTAACTTCATTAAAGATCTGTGGAATCTGTTTAATATATAACTAAAGTTTTCTTGACTTTGCTTAAAGCGTTTTGCTTTTTTTACTCCCAGTTCGTAACTTTGTAAAGTTTAAAGAGTGCGCAATATTTTTTTACGAGGTAAGTTGGTGGTTACTATATTACAAAGCGATTATTTTAGTGTTAGCAATTTATAGTATTTTTAAAATGAAAAACTACACCAATTTACTAAATTATTATTGAACTGTAAGTTGCCGTTCTCCGTTAAAGAGTTTCGAACTCAATTTCCGAAGATCTTCTTTAGATTAACATTAAATTTTAATGGGATTAACGAAGCGTTACATAAATGAAAATGGATTTATCCAAGTCGGCTTAGATTTGACGCAGCTATAACCAAATCGCCATATAAACTAAATTGAGAACCCCCCTTATTAAATTTAATGTTCTGTTTAATGAATACTTCGAAATACAATTCATATTTAAGATATATTTTATACTGGTTTGAAGACCTTCTCAGCTTAGTGGTGAGTGCTTTGGATTCAAGTGGGAGGTCCGGGACCCAAAATCCGCAAAATTCAAATTCTTAAATGTACAATTTCTGAGTTTTCTTTGGTTTTGTCTGGTGGGAGGCTAGTTACGACCCTACCGACAAAGACGTGCTGCTTTTATAAAATACTTACAGTATTCATAAATAAGCGGGATTTGGTGAGTGTGCTCAGAAACTTCACAATCTTGTTCCTCCGTCCCCATTCTACCACAGAACAGCGAGACGCCGTGAGCGGTGGAACGTCCTCCAGGCAACTGTGTTTCCTGTCACGTATAACATGAGTACCTTCAAGGCTAGAGTGAAGAGGCTTTTTCTAGGCAAGCTTGCTTTCAAACTAGACCTCATCATTGCTTTCCAACGGGCATGATTGTCACCAAGCGGTGGCCAATCGTTAAGAAAAAAAAGAATTGTACTTTTTAGACTATGATTCGTCGCTATTTTCGCCCGTTATCATCATGGGTTTCTTTTCTGATTGGTTGTTAACGGCTGTGTACGTAAGTCGTTCTTCGTCGTTCTTATCTATGTACGTATTTGCAATGCGAATGATATATAATAAGATTTTGATTTTGGAACGAAGTTCGTTAACATGGCTTGCGGTAAGAGTGAACTGGATGATTCTTCACGTAATGAAAAAATGTTATGCCCCCACCATGCAATTGACCTGCTGCCCGTTCTTCCGGAGGAGGGGTGGTGACCACTTTATTCTGATCTGCTGTCAACACACGGTACTGCTTCTCTCAGGTTTGAAATTAACATTTTATTTTTAAGTTGGCTGGCATGATCATAGTTTTAGTTACTATTTTTGTATTAATAGATAACTGAAACAATACTGAATCCATCATCCAAACTACAGACATACCTATTTCATATTAGACGCGTACATCCTCGTTGTGAGATGCGTTCAGCAAAGTGGACCGAAAATAGATAACCACTGCGGGAACATTTAATATTAAACTAGCACTGGCCATAGCTTCGCGCACATATGTAGGTACTACTTTCAAGTGTATCCTCTGTACGTCAGTAATTGTATCAGGTATTTTCCCACTTATAAAATCAATGTTATAAAAGCGACAGTCGCTACGTAAAGGAAAGACAAACGAATAAACTTACTTTTGTGTGTTTATGGGTTTTAGTAGCGGTGATAGCCCAGTGGGTACGAGTTCGAATCCCAACTCTTAGTTTTCCTCTAACTTTTGTAAATTATTTTTTTTGTAATTTAAAGTAAAATAAGTGTAAAAAGTAATTTAAATGTCACTTTCTTCAACGGTGAAGAAAAAAATCGTATTTCCTCACGATGTTTGAGACACACATTTGAGAACTTTATGGAGAAAGGTGGTAGAATCCACCAAATCGCACTGGGCCAGCGTGGTGGACTAAAGCTCCTTCTCTTTTTGGGAGGAGACCCGTGCTCTGTAGTTGGGCGGTAATGGGTTTATATCATGATGAGGAGATTTTTGGATTTTGAATTTAGAATTTTTACAAACCCCTTTTAGCATGATGAGGCTATAACAGAATTGCGTGTTAGATCTATCCCATAGGAACCTTGCGATTTTCCGGATTGAAGACTAGGCTACATCACTTCAGTCAGCGGCCCGTAAACTAAAGTTTTTGTAAAAAAAGACATAAATCGGTTGCTGCGTGAAAGGAGGACCAACCAATATAAAGCATTTGCATATAGATAGCAGGGTAGCCGCCAAGTTCGTCTGCTTAAAAATAATGCAGTACATTCATACGGTATTTTAGAAACCAATTGAAAGTAAATACTTTTTATTTGTTTCCACTTCCTGCATAATTAAATTATGACAAACGATAATAATTTTAATAAAATTCGACAGTGATGTTCGAATTCTTAAAGCGTTTTGATAATGCTAATTGAACTAAGCAAGCATAGTAACACTTCGTGGTACTCGTAATATGTTTATTAAACACCATAACAACTCCACAAGCGAAAAACTGTAAGAGCTGTTTAACTTCATTGTTATTGAAAATACTAGCTGACTACGCTTCGCTGTAGTAAAGTTAATTAATTTATAAAAAAAGTTATTTTTTAACCAAATATAATGATATACTACGAGATATACTTTTATTGATTTTCAAGTTGTCGTAGTATAAAAAAAAAAAAAAAAGTTGAAATATGAAATTCTATGAAAAACTTCTCTTATC
The DNA here is from genome assembly GCF_905163445.1 of Pararge aegeria. Taxonomy (NCBI): domain Eukaryota; kingdom Metazoa; phylum Arthropoda; class Insecta; order Lepidoptera; family Nymphalidae; genus Pararge; species Pararge aegeria. The sequence goes on from NC_053194.1 coordinate 7,409,680, forward strand.
CCATGTTCCCGTGCTTTAGCAGGTGAACAAGTTAATTATATAATCGGTGGATATAACTTTTATCTCGTGCCTGTGCTAGCCCTGCTGCAAGCAAGAATATTTAAAAACTGTGTAGCGCGTAAGTACTAAAGAAAATAATATAAAATATACCAATTTGTTTGGCCGACGAATTAGTTTGGCCATCCAAAGGGACAATGCTGCCAGCATCTTAGGAACTGTGCCTCGCTGCGGTGGTTTCGATTTCGAGGACGTTTTAGATTTTATTTAGTTTATTTTAGGTTATATTTATAAAACAATTATTTTAAAGAATAGATATCTTAATACATAAACTAGTACATTAAATATACCTATTATATTATTTTCGTGGATATAACTTTAAAAATATCTTATCTATCCTTTTATACCACATTCAAATTCAAAATGTTTTATTCATGTAGGGCTTATCACAGGCCATATATGAAACGTTTAACATGTTAACACTAATGTTAGGTGATGTAAGCCATGAATTTACATCAATTCATACCCAAGCATTTTTTAAGTGTAATCCTTAATATTATAATAGGATTTTTCTACGTTTTATATAAACTTTACATCTTAAGGATTTCATCTGGTAATTTGTTATAAAATGATATACAATCCCATAAATGAATTACTAATATTATTCAGCATAGTAAATTGCACTAGAAGTTTATTTTTACTTCTAATATTAATATTGTTACAATTCACTTTATTTTTAAACTTTGTTAAGCGAAGCGTTGTTGAGGTGGGTATTGAAAAAATACTATTTTTAACACTCATGATATTTTTAAATCTCTTATATTTATTATTAGAACTAATTAAAAAATTGTTTAAAAAAGTTCTGATGTGTGTCTGTATGTGCGGATCCTGTATCTTGTGGTCACGATAACGAGCGAAATACTTCACTTATCGAGTTTGTTTTTATATGCTTCAGTTTTTTGAGGAATAGAAGCCTTTTCACGAGACTTTTCACGGTATAATTAGATGAAGTTTAATTATTATTTACAAATTATCTCAATTTAATTGTAATAAATGATATTATGAGGCGTGCACTTTTGGATTTTTCAACTACTTTATAATTTTAATTAATAAAGAAGATTCAAATAATATTATTATTACTTACTTTCGAGAATTAAAACTTGAATAATAAATATTTTGATTTAGTTAGTCATTCAATGTGATAATAATACAGCAGTGTGGAAACGTAAGGGCTTAAAACTTAGTTACAAAAGTGTATTTATGGCTACACCGTGAGACCTTCCACAACCCTCGTTAATAATAGTATACAAGTTTACTAAATTCTCTCATTCATAATAATTTCATGAATACTATTCATTCATTCATGCGACATTATATAAATCTCAAAACACAAATACGAAATATAATTTATATAATACACAAGCATTTATTCTCAGCTTCTCTTGCGTCAAATTTGGATCAAGCTGTACTTTATGGATATTTCAGTTAAAAGCAATAGATATCAGAAACCTATTGATCAACAAACAGTCAAGTGGGCTAGAGCCGGTATAATTTCAATATTAATGGATTATTAACGCATAAAATGTTTTGTATTACAGTAAATGACAGTTTCTGCTTTTCCCTGTTACCTCCCTCAGTTCGCCTGCGCCAGAGCTAGTATAATACTTGTTCTTTTTTACACAAGGATCTTGTAAAATAGAGCGTTTTTTAGAAAAAGAAACGCATAGTATATTGAAACGATGAACGACATCGTTATTCTGAATATCATCCTACGTTTTGGCGCGACCTTTCAACTTTCAGCCTTTCACACGTGGGCTTCTGGCGCCACAACTAGTCAATGCACTTTACGCCTACATACGGGAACTGTTTCACTCTCAGATACGACTAGTTTTTATTATAAGCAGTAACGGCTCCCTCATGGCTTTTATTATTTCATATCTTTCAAGATATTGGTCCCCATTTCCATTTTATGCGGTAAACTGATCTCCTATTTATAGTGTTCATCTAAAATATTATGGACTTTCTCCAAAGTAAATGACATCAGCTTTGCGTATTATTGCAGTGTGCCATCCCACACAATTGTGAGTCAGCATCTTCGCGTAGTGTGTGGGTTGGCTGAAGATCGAAAAATTCATTCTTCATTTCCGAATTGGCGCCGTCCAACTATTTATATTATGGTGGCCAATTATTTATGTGGGGTTTGAGAAGTTTAGCGGGTGTAACGTATGACTGACATGATCAAAAGTTTATACTTTGTATATATGTAGTAATGAAAAAAAAGCTCTCGTTGTCAGAGGAATTTAGTCCAGCAATAGACGGGTCTATGCTTTTGATGATAATGATTTCCATAGTTGGTTATCGAGAGTAAGTTATGTGCAGGCGAGTGAAATTTCTGCCATCGAACTAAGTCATCGTAAGGATCTGCACCGTTACCTAATTGATTTCCATTGGACTCGTACAAAGCGTTTTTGCTTCTTCGTTCCTAATTAACACCGCAATCGGCTTCCATCTTCTCAGATAACTATAATTTGGGTTCCTTCAAGTCAGGAGTGAATAGGCATAGGTAAGCACGCTAAATCTCCGTTTTTTCACTTATTTCCGGGTGTCATTGCCGTCAAGCGCTAGTCTATAGATTAAAAAAAGCCGATCACAGGGGAGTAAGTCTGGCGTAAGTATTATCTTGGTTATTGTGCTCCCATATATCCATTATAGCATTGGTATAGGTAATTAATGGGTTTGAATTCTTGAAAAATACCTCACATTAACAGCTTACATTATTATGAAAACTAGGATGATGTTACTTACGCCCACGTTAAGTCGTTTATTGACCCAAAACAAACGACCCTGACCGTTAATGTTTTTCCGTTCCTCGGAGAGAACTTTAGGCCATCAGACTCGGCTTTCGTCAATAACATCTGAGCATAGTCGCTGATTGTAAAAGTTGGAATTACTTTATTTAGTCCGTCAACCAGATGTAGGTCTAAGCTTATATTCCATTATTTCGTGTAACTGAGAGAGTACGCTGATGACAAAGATGATGATACTGTACTAAAACTGGTATAGTTTAGTTATCATTATTAAAAACCTATAGCAGTCTACTTCTGCATTAAAGGCCCTAATGGGAGGGTTTGCCTGTAATCACGTGGGGCAGACGTTGGTGACTGCAGTACATGGCACTGCTGTCCATTCGCCTCGTAAGTCGCCTGCGGGAAGAGGAGTGATGGTGATAACTGTATTCTGATCTGCCGTTACCATCCAGCATCAGAAATCGGCAATCCAAACACACTAGGCATTTTAATTTTTTTGACGGCCGATTGGCGCAGCGGGCAGCGACCCTGCTTTCGGAGTCGAAGGCCGTGGGTTCGATTCCCACAACTGGACAATATTTGTGTGATGAACATGAATGTTTTCAGTGTCTGGGTGTTTATCTATATATTATAAGTATTTATGTATATTATTCATAAAAATTATTAATCAGTTATCTCAGTACCCATAACATAAGCTATGCTTACTTTGGGACTAGATGGCGATGTGTGTATTGTCGTAGTATATTTATTTATATTTAACATTTGGTCTGGGAGCCCTGATTATTAGGCATCAAACAATAGATAGTTATGCAATTCATATTGCGTCATAGCCTGCTTTACTACGAGTGGCGCTATCTCGTAGATCGTTCCACAGAGGTTGTTGTGCATCAACATTATAACAATGTGTTGATTTTTGCGAGCTCGTGTTTTGATTTTAGCTAATTACACAGAGTGACGTCGGCAAGGCCCAACACGGAAAAAGCGATAATAATACAATTTGAAGCGGTAATAGCCTAGCTCTAATGGGTAGAGCTTCGGCATTTTTTGGGGGAACGAATACGATCCTCGGCCCTAAGGGACTATGGAATATACCGGAGAGCGAGCAGCGTCCTCTGTGCTACTACTACCATCTTGCGCTTAACACCCCTTCTGCCAAGCGTATTTATAATATCCTCCATCCTCCCGTTGGGGAAGTTATTTAGTCCAGCAATGGACCGTTGTAGGCTATTGATATAGATGATACAGCTAGGCCGTCAATTGCAATTTTAAAATTAAGAAAACTGGAGAGTTCCGGGTTTTTTAAATTTCTTAAATATTTTATGAAATATTGGAAAAAAATGCATTTTTTTTATTTATAACTTTTGCAATTTTTTATGTGCTAATACACGCTTTCAGCACATTTTTCTAGGCGCTATTACCGCTCCAATAAGCACATAATTTTAATGGCAGTATCTCTATTTTGTACTAGACTAATAGCTTAAATTCTAAAATAAGTTAAAGAATCAAATAAATTTAACCGTATTTATAAATTTTTCCTCATATGCGATATGAAAAGGAGTGTTATATTCAAGTCGAGGATGCAACACACACATTCCCATATATGTACGTAAACACGGGTATGGGGTACTTTCCACCTCTTTTAACAATTTATTATTTCTGTACATTTTTGTTATTTATACACAAAAAATCACTTGGCGTTACTAATTTTTTTTTTTTTAATTGACTATCAGGAAGATGGCATACCTGTTGTTAAATGGAACCCCATAGCCTATAAACAGCGAAAAACTTCGCAGGACACCCGTGTCAGTCAACCCTGCGCGTAGGAGTAAGCCTCATCATCATCACCATCAACCCATTATAGGCCAGTTACTGGGTATGGGTTAGAAGGAGGAGGGTTTTAGGCCGAAGTGCACTACGCGGCCAAGTGCAGATTGGTTTACGGGCAACAAAGACCTTTAAAAACAAACAGCAATGCAGCTTAGCGGGAGCTCTACTTATACATATAATGCCGAACGGACTTCTGCTGATAGGTATATTTATATCATGACGGCCGATTGGCGCAGTGGGCAGCGACCCTGCTTTCTGAGTCCAAGGCCGTGGGTTAGATTCCCACTACTGGACAATATTTGTGTGATAAACATGAATGTTTTTCAGTGTCTGGGTGTTTATCTATATACTATAAGTATTTACGTATATTATTCATATAAATTATTCACCAGTTATCTTAGTACCCATAACACAAGCTACGCTTACTTTGGGACTAGATGGCGATGAGTTTATTGTCGCAGTATATTTATTTATTTATTTATATCACCCCTTTCTTTATATCTCGTGGTGAAATCCTCATGGATACCACTACACCACGGGGGTTGCAGTGGTTATGCCGGACTCTTACCGACTAAAACCCCACGGTGTTCCAACTCATCGCCTCGTGACTGGGTCATGGGAACGCTTTTGCACACAACCGCAAATATCATATCACCCCAGCATCAACTCAATTCTCATTTGCGTGTTAAAGTTCACATGAAATCCCTTATAAATACTCGTTGCACGCGTTCGAGATTAAGTTTCTATATTAGTATGTGCTATCCGTTTGCAAATGTTGAGCGGAAACAACATGAAATGAACGTTCCTAGTTGTAAGTTAGTACCGTTTACAATGTAAACGTGTACTTAATATGAAAAGGGTGCACTCAAATCTTTATTACACGGGTACTGCCCGACTAGCTGCTTCCCGACTTCTTCGTCTGGTTTCTAAGGGTTTTTTACAAATCCTGTGAGAACTTTTTGTTTTTCTGAGATAAAAATTTACCTATATTGTTCTTTGGCCTTTCAAACAACTCTATGCCAAAAATCTAGTTGATTCTTTGCTTGGTTAGTGCGTTGAAAAAGGACAGACAAATAAACAAACAAATATTAGTAACACTGACGTAATATTAGTAAGGATTGAAGGGAAAGGTCACTGACTCACTCACCGTTCGACTATTCATAAAGAAGGCATGGGTTCGACTCCCGGATAGGTCTAGTAGTTGTTAGGTGTTGTGTTTTTCTATTGTTCGTACCCACGTGCTTAGCACACTAAATCGCCTGTCCTGGTTATTGGACTGAAGTTGATGAAGGATTGTAGTTAACTAAGGCAAGAAAGTTACCGATTACTAAAGAGTGTGTAGTTTTTTTTAACGAGTAGCTTTCTCTCGAGTGATACATACTTTACACTACTCCCTACGAAAAAGACCAAAAAAACCAAAGAAACCAATTCCTTATAATCCACTTATAATATCACTTTGAATCTCGTAATTTTAAATTTGGAACTATACAAAAACAAATTAAAACATACTCGTGTGCGTTTTTCGCCCTTTTCTTTTCTGGTACCTTGAAAATGCAAGTGGCCATGTTCATTTTCAGAACAATATGTTATTTGAAGGTTGTTAGCAATGGTTAGATAACTTCTATTTAAAAATAGGTAAAAAACTTAATTATTTATAACTAATCTGAGGTTTTTGTAAATATTAATTTTAGTTTGCAATTATTATTTCCCTATAAAAAAAATATTTTTTATCTGATGTTATCGAAATTTAAAAGAAAACAGCACGCTCACAATGATTTTCATATAGTTATTCGTCTCGTTAAGCAAGTTGACACTTAATTTTCAGAAATTTTTTTCTCTGACATATTTGTGTGACAGCAATGACGTACTACCTGTTTCTTTAGAAAAAAACATGTGGTTTAAACAGGTCATCATTTCATCCCACTTCTGAAAATAGGTCTCTCGGACTTCCAGGGGCCTGTGCCTTATATATCTAGTGACTCCATCCATGTACCTAGGTTTACTTTTACTGCGCTTTGCAGTGCAGTGTCGTCTTTGTACTATAACGTCCTTCGGTCCTCCGTACTACGTTTTACGCCCTACACAATTCCTTGAGCTATGTCGGTAACAATGGTTATATATGGATGTCTGAATTTCTTATTTTATCATGCATAGCTCTCTCCATTACACGCGGAGAGCCTATGAGCCTTTTTAAGGTATTACCATGTTTATGGTAAATAAATACGAAAAGTGTTTAAATGTGTACGTACCCTATATAATATCCGTAGAGATACAATAATTGTCAACCCGTTATTGAAATGTAACTACAGAACTGCGTTTTACGAAGTCGAACTTAAAAATAATAAAATTTAACTTAAAAGCCTTTATTGGAGTTTTTACTCTCATTTAAGCACTGGAAAACTTTCTTCGAGAATCTTTATTTATCTTGGCAGCTTTATTACGAGTATATTTTACAATCTTTTATAATGATGCCACAATGAACAAAGGCCTCGGATGTTTTCTAATCCATGTTGAATTAATTTGCTTCATTGGCTTTTTCAGAAACAGATACTCTCGCTAAGTAAAAATTATAACACTGCCTGCAGGTAACTACAAAACAACTAAAGGATATACCTACTTTACTTCTCTTGTTCTCTTGTACCCACGCTATCTGGTGTGGGCACAACCTGCAGTGCAGTGGTGAGCGCTGTGGCCTTATAAATGGGAGGTCCCGGGATTGGGCCCCGTCAGGGGCAATTTGGGAATTTATAATTTCTGGCTCTGGCCGTGGCTTCAATAGGGTTGTACCACAGAATTAAGAACATACAAAACCCTCAATCATCCATCATTGCATGCAATGTCTAAACACAGAGAAGTCGTCCCGAGCATGTCTCATTTCACACCCGCGGAGCTCAAAAACGATTCCCATTTTTCCTCATTTTATGGTAAACTCAAAACATCAATCTCCACTGGTAAATGAATGAAGTGTCCAACCGCCTAGCTTGATCGAGAAATACTACTAAATTTAAGTGGTTTTTGATGCTTAAATATAATAAATGCAATCGTGATACTCGGTATATGTTTTAACTTCTGTGTGTAAATAATACCCCCTACTGAAAAAGATTAGCGGGTAGATATTTTAGCGTTCCGCTACGATATCGCCTAGAAAACAATTAGGGTTATGAGTTTAATATAACAGCCATACACCGAACAGCTTATTCCGGATACCATCTATTACACATATCTCGGTTCTGTTCTGATAAGAGAGTGATCATGTGATAAAACGACTGATGATTATAATTACTTTATAATATACCTAACAAAACGTATTCTTTAATGTAATTTTATTTTCGCTTAGTACGCGTAGGTATCGAAAAGCTTTCTTTAGGGAAGATCTAATTATCTTGTCAGTTTTATTATATTTCAGAATATTTTACGATATACCAAAGGCCATCAAAGGTTTTTATTCTCAGAAATAGGTATATTTTACTAGCACTGCCCGCAGCGTCGTCAACGTGTACCTACCTAACCATTAATGCTTTTTTTTCTCTTTTATAGACCTAAGTTACTAAAGTGGATTTCTGTGGACCGCTCTGGATCAACCAATATTTTAGAAACTAATTAATAGTGCGTTTTATTTATTTAACGTTTTCCTTAAGTATTTTTAGTAGGTTTATACGAAATTTATTTTAAAAATTATGAGGCTTTAGAATATGGATGTGGAAGGAAGAAAATGCTATAGGTAATTTGTTACAAATAAATGGTCGTGCAGTAACTAACGGCAATTAACAAAAATGAATGAAACAAAAGTATTACACTATACTAATATTATAAACAATAATAATATGTAACTTTATTTCAGGCATTAAGGCCAATTTTTTTTTATTACACATTACTTCTGTATACGAAACAAAATATTTGTACCCGGAAAGCGATGTAAGTTTTCCGAAAATACTTGGCCTACAGGCTGCACTTGTAGAAATGAGTGCAATATGCTCTGAAAATTAAAACTTTTATGGCCTAAAACACCGTACAAATCTGCATGTCAGGATAGTGGAATTATTTTTTTTGTACTTAATGGATAACTCAAAAGAACTGGATCAATTTGGAAAACCTGTTATATAGCTAGATATTCTGATATATTCATCATCATCATCATCTCAACCAATTGACGTACACTGCTGGACATAGGTCTTTTGTAGGGAGTTCCACAATGCACGGTCCTGGGCCGCTTGCCTCCAACGGCTCCCAGCTACTCGCCTGATGTCATCTGTCCACCTCGTTTGGGGCCGACCTACGCTGCGTTTACCGGTGCGGGGTCGCCATTCCAGCACCTTAAGACCCCAACGTCCATCGGTTCTCCGAGCTATGTGCCCCGCCCATTGCCACTTCAGCTTCGCAACTCGCTGAGCTATGTCGGTAACTCTAGTTCTTCTACGGATCTCCTCATTTCTGATTTGATCACGTAGAGATACTCCTAACATAGCTCTCTCCATCGCCCGCTGAGTGACTCTGAGCCTTCTTATGAGGCCCATAGTTAGCGACCATGTCTCTGATCCGTAAGTCATCACTGGCAACACGCACTGTTCGAAGACTTTAGTCTTCAGGCACTGGGGGATTTTGGACGAGAAGATGTCACGAAGTTTCCCGAACGCTGCCCATCCGAGTTGAATTCGGCGGTTTACCACTTTCTCGAAATTGGACCTACCTAACTGGATCGTGTGTCCTAGGTATATATACTCGTCTACAATTTCGAGTGCAGAGTTCCCAACAATTATTGGGTGGAGCGGAACATGAGCGTTAGACATAATTTTCGTCTTGCTCATGTTCATACGAAGGCCCACCTGTTGAGAAACTCTGCTGAGGTCATTGAGCATCGCATTAAGGTCTTCCAGAGTCTCTGCGAATTTGACTACATCGTCGGCAAACCGAAGTTGAGTGATGTACTCGCCGTTAATGTTGATGCCAAGCCCGTTCCAATCCAGAAGCTTAAAAACGTCCTCCAACGCAGCGGTAAATAGTTTCGGGGAGATAACATCTCCCTGTCGCACTCCTCGCTGCAGTTGGATCGGTTTCGTAGTCTGGTCCTGTATACGGACTGACATAGTGGCGTTTTTGTACAAACACTTCAAAACTTCGATGTACCGGTAGTCAATTCGGCATCTCTGCAGTGACCTTAACACAGCCCAGGTTTCCACCGAATCAAAGGCTTTCTCATAGTCCACAAACGCTAAGCAAAGTGGCCGGTTATACTCTTGAGTCTTCTGTATAACCTGCCGCAGCGTATGTATGTGGTCTATGGTACTGAAGCCCTTTCGGAAACCGGCTTGTTCAGGAGGCTGGAAGTCGTCGAACCTATTCGCGAGACGATTCGTAATGACTCTTGAGAACAACTTGTAGACATGGCTCAACAGCGAGATAGGTCTGTAGTTCTTCAGCAAGGTATTATCACCTTTTTTGAAGAACAGAACAACCACGCTCCTGTGCCATGCCTCTGGCGTTGTGCCTTGATGAATGACGGAATTGAACAACCGCTGAAGGACTTTAAGTATCGGTTTTCCACCCGCTTTCAGGAGTTCTGCTGTGATTCCGTCATCACCCGGTGCCTTGTTGTTCTTAAGTTGTTTGAGAGCCATACTAATCTCGTAAAGGCTGACGTCCGGGATATCTTCAGTGAAGTGTCGGGTCAATTTGGCTCTAGGGTCTTTAGCCAAACTTTCAACAGGCTTTTGTGTTGAGGTGTATAACTGTCCATAGAATTTCTCAACCTCACTCAGGATCTCTGGTTTAGAAGATATGAGACTACCATTGTCAGTCTTCAGGCGAGTCAACAGGCTCTGTCCGATAGACAGATCTCTTGCGAACACTTTCGAGCCTTTGTTGCGCTCAATGGCGACTTTAATTTTCTCAGTGTTAAAGTGTCGCAAGTCTTTCGTCTGCAACTTCGAGATCTGTCTATTAATACGCCGATATTCAGACGCATCTTTTGAAGACTGTAGTCTCATTTCTTGTCTCTTCTCCATAAGCCCGAGTGTATGGGCTGAGAACTTTTTGGTTCTATGTTTACGGTGGGTCTTAAAGAACTTGGACCCAACCGTATGGACAGTTTCCACAAGCCTGTTGTTAAGATCGTCCACAGAATCGCAGTCCAGGCAATCAAACCGGTTTTGCAGCTCCAGTTGAAAGCTCTCGGGGTTTTGGATATGAGCACGAGTAGGCCGGAGCGTAGACTTTACCAGTCTGACCCTTTCCAGCTTTACATTTATATTCAATGCGCCTCTTACCATACGGTGATCGCTCCCGGTTTTCACCCTGTTGATCACAGAGACATCATTGAATATATGCCGTTTGGTCGACATGATAAAGTCGATCTCATTTCTCGTCGAACCATCGGGGCTCAGCCAGGTCCATTTCCTGTGCGGCCGCTTTTCGAAAAAGGAGTTCATCATAAAGAGGCCCTCCTTCTCCATAAAGTCGGCCAGCATTTGGCCCCGTTCGTTCCGTTGCCCATATCCAAATTGCCCCACTCTCAGCTCTGCACCGCTTCGCTTGCCCAGCCTCGCGTTGAAATCCCCCATCACAACACTGTAGTAGGTTTTCGAGGCATGTATGGCTTTCGAAATATCCTCATACAATGCCTCTACTTCCTCGTCGGAGTGCGCAGTTGTGGTTGCGTAGACCTGTATAACCTTCAGGGAATACCGTTTGGTTGTTCTGAGTACAAGGTACGCTACCCTGCTCGACACGCTTTCGACTCGAACAATGTTGTTGACAAGGGATTTGTGGACGATGAATCCGACACCACCTTGGGACTGTTGTTCGCCCTCCCGGTAGTAGAACAAGTTGCCGGATTTTAGGATTATCGTGTCCTCCCCCTCTCTACGGATTTCAGATAAACCCATGATACTCCAGCGCAACTTGCTCACTGCTTCTTCCAGCTCGACTAACATCTCATCGGTCCTCAACGTGCGTGCGTTATACGTTGCCAGGTCCAGTCGTCGGGTTTGGCAGCGGAATCTCTTCCGGAGATTCTTGACACCCCTTGCCCCGCCGTTACCATAACCGCTGCCAGAGCCAGGAATAGCGGGGCTGCCGGGGACTAGGGGCTGTGGCTTTTTCTTCTCCATTCATACAAAGATTTGCCCGGTAATGACCACGCTGGGCAGGCGGGTTGGTCATCGCAGGGCTAGACTGATCGCACCGGCGTCGCTGCTGCCCGACACCGGTCTGTGCCATTTATTCAGTCTAGCCAATTTGAAGTAGTTATACCGCCACTTGTCGGTCGCCAGAGCCTCGTCGGTTAGACGGCAGGGTGCACCACGTGCAGGTGAGGTTGGCATTTTGGGAGGCTGACTGGTACTAGCCTCCCCCTTACACCCCCTGATATATTATTGAAGTAAAAAATGTTATTCATGTAAAGGGTTGTCTGTAAGAGATTGCATTTGCAATAAGACCGCCTTTGCACACAACTGTATTTATATATATACATATTTTAATAGTTTTGAATTTTTTTTTCTTTTTCTTGTGTGTTTCTTTTATTGCTTCAATGTTTGTGCAATAAAGTATTCTAAATAAATATATAAAAAAATAATTTCAACCTGAAATGTAAAGCAGCAAATTAAGTGATGTATGTGTTTAGTAGGTCTAATATTAAAGTTTACACTGGTAATCGTATCCTTTGCATATTGGTTTTCTTGGTTAGTTTTTAGCAATAAGGCCGTTAATTGTACAACTGAGTGTTTTTTCCTGATTATGTATCATAATATTGTCATTCTCAGTTTACTGTATACAAAAGTAAGGGATCTTCGAGACGCGACGAATTTGTCTCTACCAACCGACAATCATAAATACTGAAAAATACTTCAGTGAAAAAATCCTATACCTAATAATTTTGTCTCGAACCGAATACCCTCGTGATCAATAGTCAGACATGCTAACTGCAGTCGATGTACAAGTAATATGCTGAATATTTTTACAACTTTTACCATTATGTCTCCTTAGCTCTTTATAAGACACTACCGTACCCAGCCCGCTTCGCCGGGCTAGATTTTGCTTTATTTTATCTAAACAATAAACTTACATCATTAAATTTTTAATTTAAGTCTCATAATATATGAAATCATTTATTTCTCTTCTCGAGCGGGTGAAGATCATTATCTACACCCATGTACACCCAAAAATAGAATATCATCATAGTAAATAAAAGTAGTAGTTGACAGTTTTACAGTTCAAAAATAGGAGTGCTCCGATCGTCACCAAACTTTACAGGATTACTCGTCAGGTCAAACCGGAGATTCCCTGAAAGTTTCGTTGAAATCGGTCCAGCCGTTTCGAAGCCTATACGGAACATACCCACACACTTTCCCTTTTATAGATAGATAGATGTTTATAACACACTTATCCCCGGGAATCATGTAGTTTACTAAATTTCATTAGTTCGATACGTTACATGTTGAGAGGAGGTGGCTATAATTAGTTTACAGCCGTACAGTAGAGAGAGATAACCTAATTAGATTTTACAAAGACCATATGATTAAATGGAGTCACTGCTGCCGAGGGTCCGGGGAAGCAGCAAAAGCATACTGCGGTTAATAACAAATGGGATGGATGGTTCTATGCGCGAAAACTCACACAGAGAACTTATTCCCTCTTAGTTATAGTTCTAAAAAACTTAGTATAAGGAAAAATATATTTATTTCTCAGAAAACGGAACTCCATTTTCATTAGTAACCGTTTTCTGAGAAATAAATATAGAAAACAGAACTCCATGTTCATTAGTAAACGAAAAACTTAAAAAAATTATGAATAGAAACATGTTGTCTTTTGAGATATTAATCTTATATAATAACCTTTTTTCTGAATTCGATAATTATGTTTGTTTATGTCAATATAAAGCGTTTAATCTAGAAAAACTGTCAGTTAGATTAAAGCAAGCAATGCTGTATTCTGGTCTGAAGGGCGCGGTTTCCGGTGTTATTACAGGCACATGATGATCAGCACATTGTAGAAACAGTTCCTGGCATGTCCCGCGAAGTGTAGCTCTGTTTATAGTCGATGGTTTTCCTACTACCATACCATTCGGTTAAGCATCTGCTTGGCATTGGCTTATTATATAATTTTTACCTTATGCCTTAATATATATATAAATACGAGTATATATATATATATATATATGTGTGCATGATTGGCACCTCATTTTCCATGAAATAATTTTAAATTTAGACCCAATTAAAGCAACTAGATAATCATCAAAATCCAACCAGTTAATATCACGAAGTTTAATTAGAGACAAGCTTCCATAGTTATAAATTGAATTATTTGCAGCGACCCAAGAGACTCTGTGAAGCAGGAGAGTAGAAAACTTATTTAATTACAAGATAGCTTTTAATTAGCCTTTTCCGGTGTCTTCATTCGCATGTATTATTTTACCGAGATAATATACAGGGTACGTTATGTAGTCTTTTTAAACTGTGTTAAAAGTAAAAAAAATCATCCGGCGTACAATTCCATTGCTACGTGAAATAACAACAGACCAGTAAAATGCACATTAGTATTGTTAATACCGAGTGGTTATTGGCCGCGTTAAAGTTCGCGTTTATTAAGGTTTTTACAAATCCCGTGGGAACCGTTTTTTTCCTGAGATAGAAAGTAGTCCACGTTACTCTTCATACTTTTAACTAATTCTATGCCAAAATGTTGATTCGGGGGCGGTTTGTCGGTTGTCCAAAATGTTGGCGGCGGAGTCATTTAGGGGGCGGAGGAAGGACAAACAAATGATAAGAAAGATCTTTTTCCGATTGGATGTGACCGCGGGTTCTATCGCATAATTTGAACAGATAACCCATTGCACCTAGTTAAAAAGAAAAGATCTAATTAATAATTGTGGCATAACTAAATATTCAGTCTTTTTCACGTTGTGACATTTGAATGTTTGTAATTTATTTGTCAGACCCTAAATGTCTCAAAGCTACCTCAATGGAGGTTAGATCCTTTTATTTAAACAAAGCCTAATTATAATTATAACTAGCATCTTCGCTAATTTAGAGTCTCATTTGTACAAATAATAAGAAACACAGATGTCGATATCGCTTATCGTAGCAAAAATACTTTTCTTAGTTTATAAAGGGAGACTGGTAGACTGATGTTACACTCCTTTGAGAACTTAAGATAGATACAATCAGAATAATCACAAATACGACACTGTCACGGTATGAAAAGGTGGTCTTATTGCTAAAACAAATAAAATTATATAAGAATATTCAGCGATTCTGAGCTTCGTACATCTTTAGGTAAAGTATTCCAGCATCAACTATATGATGTTTTCATTCGTTAAAACTAGAAATTTTTGAAATTGCTTAAAAATCCTTTACTGATATTTTTAAAGTGAAAATTTTAATACATCTTCTCAAACTTCTTCGTCTATGTATTGCATTTCGCGTGACGGTCGGCCGCGGTTTAGGGATAAAGTGACAGTGTAGTGTATTATAGACTATTGAATATTGGTTACATTTATAAACTTATTATAACTCTTTGTTTGTACAACACATAAGGAATTATACAAGAAAAAAAGAAACATAAAATTAGAAGTAGAATACAAAAGGCGGGCTATCGCCTTCAGTTGGACAAATAATAAAACTTAACGGCTTTTTCAAATATCGCCAGTGACTTTGTGTTAATAGAATGATTGAAAATAATTTAAAAACAGTTCAAAATGACTCAACGATTATAAAATATTTTTTTCAGGTTTTTAATATGTGTATATAATCTAAATAATTGTAAAGTATTATGTATGCCGTACTCTAAGACACAGATTTCAATAAAAATATTAGTTGGAGACTTAGTCTATTTTTATCATTTCCCTTGATCATTCCCATTTTCCAAGTATAAAATTAAGATTGATGAAGCGATTTTCATACCCTTAATGGAATATTCTATAATGTGAAAAAAGTATCACTTTTACCGTTTTTCATAAAACAACACAATCCTTTTTTAATTTATAAATACGTCAAATATAACTGCACATATTAAAATAACGATAAATAAATTCATTGGTCTGTACAATAAAGATCAACTACGGAAATATATTTATTCTGCAAAATAAATACAATTAATTTCATTTCATCATTGTTAAAAGAACGCTTCATTTATGTGGGTGGATGGGATTACGTTTGTGGGCGAATGTAGGCCACACTTTACCATTGTGGACTTAAAATAATGAGTCCCCAATATAACGTATTTTAAGCGTTAGGGTTTTGTTTTTATCAACTATGTATTTTTTATTCAAAATCTTTTTTATTGTACATCTTTTCACAATAACATGAATAAGAGATCATGTTGAAACGCCCTCACGAATTCTTTATTTCTTGTTTCACACATCGTGGGTTCCTTGAAATCAGAGTGAGGACGCATCTACTAGCGTATCACATATTAGGCCCTCTATTAGGATCTTTTTACTATTAGGCCAGAATCCAAGCAAGAAAAAATCTTGTTTTATACACCACCAAACCGCATTGGAGCAGCGTGGTGGGATATATATCTTCTTAAATCTCTATCTCCTATGAGGGAGGCGGCCTTTGCAAGTTGGACGTTAATACGCTGATGATGAAGATGATAAATATTATTCCATAGAAACAAATATTCAGTTAGTCGTTTGTATTCGGTAATGTACATTATTTATCAATGGAAAACTATTTATAAAAATGGAAAACTCACCGACGACATAAATTAAACTTATATTAAAAAGTAAACAGTATTATTACATCCCGTAGTGATTACGAGCAAGGCGTCTCCAATCACTGTTCCGGTCATTTACTTGCGTAAAAAGTAATTGAATAGGTTCGATCAGCGTTTCAAAACTGCATTACATTTTTTTTTTTATTTCTAGTGTAGTAAACGGAATTATTTTTACTTGAAATACTTTTGATCGGATAAATTAAATGAACAATCGCTGGAAAGACATAAAAAAAATCTCATTTATTACTAGTTTGCCTGCTTACGTGTGGTTTTGTAAACGATCATTATTGCCATGCTCTCTTTATCTAAGAACTAATAAACCCAATAACTGAAAGAACTAGACCTTTGCCTATATTCTATTAAAAAAATCAGTGAATGTACAAAGTTAGAGATAGTGTAGACTGAAGTTTTCCCGCCGCAGCGTTTTGCTTTGTTATTAGTAGGTTTACCTATCGGTTGAATATCTTATGTTGAACAAAGGCTCGTGTTCACTATTTTCCCACAGCAACATAGTCCTGAACAATGGCAAACTTCGGTGTGACCGTGTGCGGCGTCATAGTATTCGACGACCTCCCCGGCGCAGTGGTATGCGATGTGGTATTATAAGTGGAGGTCCCAGGTACGATCCTAGGTTTTTAATTTCTTTGGACGGTGGGAGCCTTCGGTCGTGGCTAGTTACCACCTTACATAAAAATTCGTGTTATCAAGCAGTCTGTGTGAAAACCGATTAGGGGTTTAATATAACTGCTATACTTCTAACATGTTAGCCCGCTGCCGTCTTAGACTGCATCATCGCTTACCACCAGGTGAGATTGCAGTAAAGGGCTAACTTGTAGCGGAATTAAAAAAAGTATTGTTGTTATTTTACTTGAAATAACTAACCTGGAGGTTGTGATAGAACCAAAGCGATCCGGTGACTGATATTGCGAACCACAGGAACAACGTGAATACTGATATTTGGCTGATGTGCATCGCGTTTAGCAGAGCGGACATCACTACGGCGAGTGCGTGGCACAGCACTATTGGGAGCGCGCATCGGTCGATGATGTCCCATGGCACCTCCTACGGATAAAAAAACATATACGTTAACGATTACATTCTGAAAAAAAGGGTTAAAAAGCATCTATCAATGGCCTATAGCGGCCACTGCTGGACTCCCAACGAGATGCTTTGCCCATTATCACTACGCTGAGCAAGAGGGTAGATGGCACAGTAAAAGCACAGAGGAAGCTGCTGCCCGTTCCATTCCCTAAGTCGCCCCCTACGCGGGAAAAGGAGGAGTGGTGGCAACTGTGTTATAATCTGCCGTCACCACACGGCACCACATATTATAGCAAAATATAAAATTAAATTTTTATTAGTAGGTTTCTATTCTTGGATCCAACAAACTTTTAATTACAATTATTATATTATTTTCCAATTTTTTGATTCATTTTAGGAATCATAGAGTTCAAGATAAATTAGAAATTTGTCTTCTTTCCAAACTGCTACCTACACTTGGAGGAAAAATCAGTAGACATTAATAAGTAATTAAACAAATTTGGACAACCAAATAAAAAAAAAAAAAAATATGTTTGCATATTTTATTGTTTTGAATCCCAATGATGAATGACTAAGTAAGAAAACGAATTTTTTAATTTTAGTTATATCGTCATTATTTTTCTGAATCGTGACAAGCGCACAGCCATTTCGTCACAGATATAGTCCAGAATAACATATCTTTTTTATTAATTGTGTGTTAAAATCTACTTATATATATTATGTTTGTTATATATTTATATATATAATGTATATTTTATATTTATATATGACGTAAATTAATTTTAATTATATATGTATTTGTATCTTTACATTTTGGTATTTATGTATCAACACTCTTGGCACTATCCTGTTCTCTTGCTGTAAGTACTATCTACAAAGGTTGCTTGTAAGAGATTGCTTGCAGCAATAAGGCCGCCTTTGCATGTCTACATAGTGTACTGTATACTCCTTACTGTTTCTTTTCCTGTATGTTATACGTGCAATAAAGTGTTTTTCTTTTTTTTGCTGTAAATAGCAACATAGGTTATTAATTGTTTAAGTTCGTTCAATCTCGTTTCGCGGTACTCAGCAATTTAAAAAATGGTACCACCAATTAATTATTTACTATCGTTTAGTTATAACCTCTGGCGTAACTATATCGTTAGGGGCCCGTGGCAAATTTATCGGCTGGGGCCTTCGTTCAAAGTTAAGTAGGTCAACATAAGTTGAAGAGTTTCTTTATAGTAAACTAGCGGTTTCCCGCGGTTACCGTTCGCGTTTATTACGTATTTTTTTCATGTCCTGTGGGAATCATTTGTTTTGCTGGGATAATAAGTTACTCTCGATCCTTTTAACTAACTCGGTGCCAAAAATCAAATTGTTTGGTTTCTTACTTAGGACGTGATGGAAGGACTCGCATTTATACTCATACTTAAATGTGAAAGTGGGTCTTGTAATATTAGTAAGGAATAGGTGTTGCCTACGATTTTTTTTTCCAGCGGTGGCAGTATACAATAAAAGTCGATCATGAAGTTGAAAAAAAAACTTTACGGGTTGAATAAAAAGTCCTGTAAGTAACTGAAATGGTATTCCGTCTTGAACATTAAGCAAACAAGAACACGCGTATATTATATAAGTAGGAAATAAGAGCACACGTTTATTATATTTATACACACGATCTAAATTCGATATATTTTCAGTTACAGTCTATATATAGAAATTCTTGCAAAGAAACATACAGTATTTATTTTACCTGGCTAAGTTTGTTGTGGACTCTTCTTAGACCAGGGCGCGTTTGGAACCCTCCTAGCTTTAGTTTTAAGTTAACGGATGCAGTTATCACCATCACTATTATTAGTGTAACATGTTAAATTTATGAACGCTTCATAAGTACCTGTGATGATGTGATGTTTAGGCCTTCTACATGAATAAACAAAATTTCAATTTGAATTAGAATTTCAATATAAAGGGAGTTGACTCATGTAAAGAAATCTTGCACATGCATAAGTATGTGTCAAACATTCTTAGATGAATCCAATTAAATCTCTAAATAATTCAGGTGTTTGCTAAGAAATGTTAAACTGCATTTCACGGTTAATTGCTGCTTAAATCGTTGTGCACGAAATAAGCCCGCCCACTGCAGTTAAAAAGAGTTATTTGCGAATGTTCTCTGTATTCCAGTTTAAAAATAGAAGGTTTTCAAACCGCACTTTTATTTCTAATTTTAAAACTAGATTTTGCTGTTTTGGTTTTATTGTACCAAAGCAATAGCATGGGGTTCGTTGGAATTCTCAAGAAGGATAGTTGTATTAAAACCTGTCAAGTGCTAGTGCTCTGAGGGTTTGGAAGATAATATTTAATCCTAACTAATATTATAAATACGAAAGTGTGTTTGTTTGTTCTCCTTTCACGCCGTAACTAACAACAAATCAACTTGATCTTTGGCATTGAGTTAGTCGAAAGGACGGCGAGCAATATAGGCCACTTTTCATCCCAAGGAAGCAAACGGCAACGGCATGCATATGATATAAAAGATACTTATTTTAATTCCGCAGCAGCAATATTTTAACAGCAGCTTTTTCGGGATAAATATCCTATGTCAGACTCTAAAATGTAAGCTATATGTGTGCCAGATTTTATCTAGATTACTTAGCTAGTAAAAGCAAACAAACAAACGGAGACACTTTCGCATTTTTAATTCTATCACATCTATCTATGAAATGTCATAGTTTTTCTCATTATTGTGCGGTGACGTTGATAATTACATTCTTTAACTTAAAAAACTAAAGCTTCTAGAGGGTTCCAAACGCGCCCTTAACCTAACTTAAATTAAAAATTTTATTCAAAATTTTAAGGTCCTTCATTTTATTTTATATCTTTTATCTTTGGTTTTCTGCCATATTATCTCGCGTATGAAAACTCGATGTGCAGAGAGTTTGGATGCCTACTGCGAAAGGCGCAAGGGTATTTAATGAGAGTCAACCGAGAATTTTCCATACAACACGAGATAAAAACACAACATTTACCCTTATCACTTCGGTTGCTTAGTGAGTAATTAACATCTTACATTCTCTGAATTCCAAAACTGCCGACATTTAATGTTTTAATTCTATACAATATGGTTGTCGAGAACATTATTGTTTGAAAGGAGCTTTTTACATTTTCGCAGAAATTTTCATTAAATATTTTAACGATAAATATAACAAGGCGATTTATTGCTAGATTTTAATTGAAAGAGGTATAATAATATTTTATCATTTTAAAGTATTCTAGGGATTTTGACATGATTAGAGTCGTGAGCTTAACCACCTGGTTTGTATTGTAGTTGTTGTAAGTACAAAGTTCGATTTCCAGATACGGCTGTAAATTTTTGGATATTGGGATGTTCATTCAAGAAACTGTTGCTAATCCTGATCACTCCTGAGTTAGGAACAATCTAAGAATGATAATGAAGAGGTCCCTAGGGCGATGTAGTATCTACACATTTCAACGCGCCGCGTTCCATAATTTTTTTTACTCAGTTTGTTATGGTTTTTATAAAATCTCGCGGGAATCCCTTTGTTTCACCAAATTAAATCTCTTATGTTATGTGTCAAATTTCATCAAAATTGCTAAAACAAACTAACCAAGCAATAGATAAACGATCGCAGTTTTAATGATTGGTTAAAACGGCACTCAAGTTTTAACAAAGTTATCAAGAAAGTTGCGAGCTGAATATTAATCGAAATCCGAAAACGGAAATTGCTACCTTACATTTTGCTTCAAAGCAATGGATGATAGAAAGCTTTTGCTTTAATTTTAGGCGTGTAGATTATTCTTTTTTTTAATCACACCAAAAAATATGTTTAAAAAAGGCGGACCCATCATAAATAAATTTTCGCAGATAAACTTGGTTTTGAGTTTTAAGTAGTCCATCATAATATAACAGTGACTTTTCCATCCACCCATCATTACATTCCAATTCAACGTTATTTTACTCCAAAAGGTATGTAAAATAAAGATAAAATGACTATTATTTTTAGAATAATTCTATTGTAAATGATTTTTCAATTTTAGAAGTATGAGTATCTAGAATATAATGAAGTTATTTTAAGTTTAACCACTTAAAGAAACAAAAGCTTTTGAGAAATTATCAGAGGATAAATGGAAGGTTGGTTGTATGAGTAAATTAAAATTATCTGAAATTATACGCGGACTAAATCGTAGAAAACTTTAAAAGTAATCATCATATCAACCGATAGACGTGCACTACTGGACATACGTATTTTGTAGGGAGTTCCAAATTCTACGGTTTTGGGCCGCTTGTGTCCAACGGCTACCTGCGACGCGCTTGATGTCGTTCTGTCCGTTAAAAGTAATAGTTTATCTATAACAAATAAACAACCAATCAAATAGTAGATATAAGTAATATAAAAGATTAACTAAACTTTAATACTGATTCCGAGTTACTTTTCCCATTTTTGGAGTTTCAAAATGACAATTTGTAACCTTAAACACGGCATCATCTTAAACCCATTACCCCTTAGTGGCCCAAGCTCAGAATGAGAAAGGTTTAACCCGTAATCCACCACGCTGGCGAAGTGCAGATTCCGTCGTTTTAAGCAGATGAATAATTTAGAATTGTAACATTACAATAAAACGCAATACTGACCCGCTAACACTAGATGGCGTTAGTTGTAGTTGCGTGAAATGTAAATCACGTAATGTGATTAGTAGTAGATCGTAGTACACGCAGTAGATCGTAATAGAAGCACAGATCGTAGTTGTATTTCCTCAGTACACCTCGTACGACACTCGCCGGAAAATAAACTTTAATACTGATTCCGAGTTACTTTTCCCATTTTTGGAGTTTCAAAATGACAAACCATTTTTTTATTTCCAAGGAGCTTCATCTGATCTTCACCAGTTTTAAATCCATACTTCGCTCATTACAATATGGCTGCTACTGAATTGAATACAAACAACTCAACTATGTTGCAATCAATGAATTCAAGTTAAAAAAAGAGGAAAGTTAAAACTTTCGTCGTTGGTCATAGTATGGGGATATTGTTATCCAGTATTAAAAGTTTTTATGTTTTTAAAATGAAGTGTTTTAGTAATAATAGTAAACTTTATTTAGGCCAAAAATATTTTGTACGCAGATTTCTAGATTAAGTATATTAAAAAAAAACATTGTATGTAATATCTATAAATAAAAAATACTTCTTAAAACTTAAGATTTGGTTGCCGGTGCCTTTATCAGGTTAAATAACTTGTTAAATATTGCTATAATGGAAAGTAAAGATAATAAGATAATTCACTGAATGAAAATATTTAAGGCAATTTCTCATAATTTGCAATGTTATGTCGTCAGTAATTAAGCCAAGAAGTAAATGTAAACTAGTAGCTGTAAGTGTATCAATATTTGCTCAGAAGTCGCACTGTGGAAACATTTGTACGGACAACAAATATAACCCGATGTTCAAAGTGCCATAAATATACTGGCTAAAAGTTACTATTTAGAGTGCCTAGTAAAAATACACGTTGAGACTAGAGTCACCAGTAAAAATACACGTCAAAACCTAAATAGCGAATCACTGAACGTTTCGTCAGAGATTGCATGAATAGATAAAGAACGGTTACGAAGTGAGGAAAGAAATAGGACCAGGCTACTTGTCTAACAGTAATTTAGTTTTTCATTCCAATGTAAGTTTTTTAGTAAATTATGAAATAATATGAAAGGAAAATACAGTTTATTGTATCCAATGAAATTATTACAAAAAAAAGGCAGGTGATCTCGGCCAGTCAAGAAAGTGGTAGTAGTCCGGGGACGTACTACCACAATGGTTATTTCTGCCGCCAAGTAGCATTGCTGCGTTGCGGTCTGTGGGGTGTGGTTACCGGTCTTATTACAAGCACATGAGTTGCATCCATTAATTATTTCCATAACTAAAAAATAAGGTCAAAATATGGGAGCCACGGCTTACGTGCTTTCCGAAGCACGGAAGCGAATATCGCCATTTTGTAACCTTAAACACGGCATCATCTTAAACCCATTACCCTTTAGTGGCCCAAGCTCAGAATGAGAAAGGTTTAAGCCGTAATCCACCACGCTGGCGAAGTGCAGATTCCGTCGTTTTAAGCAGATGAATAATTTAGAATTGTAACATTACAATAAAACGCAATACTGACCCGCTAACACTAGATGGCGTTAGTTGTAGTTGCGTGAAATGTAAATCACGTAATGTGATTAGTAGATCGTAGTACACGCAGTAGATCGTAATAGTAGCACAGATCGTAGTTGTATTTCCTCAGTACACCTCGTACGACACTCGCCGGAAAGGTGTGGTGACCACTGTTTTCGTGCAGTGTGACGGCAGACGTCACACTGCACGCTAGGCTATCACCGCAATGATTGCTAAAATTAAAAAAAAAACCTGTGATGCTGAAGGCTGAGATCCTTTAATGAGTGATCCACGTCTGGCCGAAGGACGTCGGTGCATAGACGGCGCTGTGATGGAGGCACGGCGCGTTACATCCCCCGCAGCCATTATTACAGCACACTTCTGTAACAAAGGATACAATAAACAATAAGCATAATCTATCTGAATCTACACTTCTATACTAATCCTCAGTTTATGAATTTATTTGTATTCTAATTTTGTTGTTATTTTTACTATTATAAGGTTATACTAGCTATTGCCCTCGACTTCATCTTCGTTTGATTTATTTTTAAAGCATCCCGTAGGAACAGTTTATTTTGAGAGATTTGTGGCAGAATGAGACTATAGACGTATTTAGTATATTCCTGCTTTCTGTATGCATTCGGTCCTGTTCTACAGATATTTTGAAGTGCCGTATTCTTGCACTAAAATCGGGTGTTTTTTCAGTTATTTTAAATAACTGTTTTGTTTAGGTGTAGTTCTTACATTTATTAAACTTCTTAATTAATTATCCAATAAGAATGAATTAAAAAGTGTTTTAGTGATTTATAAATACCCTTGATGATTATGTATTACCTGCGATACAAATGTAACCCACTTTTGTTTCAAACAACGATCTAATAAAATTTTTCGCAGCACAGACAAAATTTTACAAAATTAAGCTTAATTTGCTATACTCCGCAAAAAGCCGGAGAATCCGATGCGTGCGATGCGTAAAAGGTTAAAGTTTAGCCAAACTAAGGTATGTCAAAACTCTTCCAAGTTAAAAGTTAAAAAAAAATCGCTTTAGCATATCTTATATCTTTTAAGGCTGATTCAAACGCGAACGTAGTCACGGAGGTCCTCTAGTAATAAATATACCGGCAGTACTTAATATCACTAAATTTATTTATATTTATTTGTTCATTTATTTAAGTCGCTCAAAGATGAGAAACTATGACAATCACAATAGCTTGACTTTACGATAACGTGTGCAAACAAAATTCATTTTATCACTTTGTGGCATTTGTTATCGGTTTTTTAGCAGAGCTTTTATTATTATTGTAGTACAGTTCAGTTCGTTAACACTGCTCTGTTATTTGCCGCGAGCGCTTCCAATATATGTTGTTCAAAGGAATAAAAAATATACCTATTACTTACTGAAGCTGGACAAAAAGCGTCGGAAAATGGCCACGTTTGTGGGCTTTTTAGGAAAATATCACCTCTCCAGTTAACATATAATATAAATTATTGTATTTAAGATTAAGCCAGCTATCGAACTCGATGTATAAATCAAACAATAGTAATTATATTTCTCCAAAAGACATTTAGAATATTAACGTAGGTATTATTTTTGTAAGTGTATGTTGAGCAGTTTCGCGCAAAATGGCGGCGTTCTACAAAGTGCCGCCTTGTTTACATCAACCTTAAAATTCAAAATTCAAATTCAAAATTTCTATATTCATGTAGGCCTATCACAGGCACTTATGAAGCGTTCATACATAAATGTTTACATAATTGTAAGAGGATGGTGATAACTTCGTTCGCCAACTTAAACCTAAAGCTACAAGGATTCCAAACGCACCCTGGTCTAAGAAGAGCCCACAACAAACTTAGCCGGGTAATTTTTTTTCCGATATCACCATCTCACAGTAAATTTATATTCAGCTATGAAGCTAGAGCAATTAAAATTTAAGAACACAAAAGGCGAAGGTGTTAATTAACACCGCTCCGCTGTATTAAACACAGCAATGCTACGTGGCGGCAGAAATAGACATGGCGGTAGTTCCTATACTCTTTGACGAGCTCTGATACAAAAAGCTCTACTACTGATAACTAAATAACGTTAACCAGCGACGAAAGTGTTTTGAGGTAATTTATACAGGGAAATAACGTTAACCAGCGTCGAAAGTGTTTTGAAGTAATATATACCAAACGACATGATTTGATATTATATCATCAGACTATTAATACCACACTGCTGGGGACACGACTCTTCTCTCACAACTAAGGTCTCCACTAAGGATGAGAAGGGTTTAACGTCGTACTCCACAACGCTGGCTAAGTAAGTCGTTAGAAATCAAATTTTTAATCAAAAAAGGAACAACCTGTATAATGATGCGTATATTTTGTACTCTCGTTATAATTTTTTTTATTTTGCCTACGTACTTATTTTTATACTACCCACATTTAGCTGTAAATTTTTGTTAAGAACTTATTATTTATCGCCATTTGTCATAATTTAATGATCATTAGTTAGTTTAGTTTAGCATAAATGTAATTGTAGAATTTAGCTTGTTGTATTCACGACCAATGATTGTCGACGGCGCAGGGTGTAAAAGTAAAACTCTTTAGAGTTTATGTTTTACACCTTTTAAATGTAATACTTTTTTTTGTATTTTTCGATTAAATAAAATAAAATATATGAGGTCGAAAGTGCATATTAGTGGAATTGTGGAGAGCTCTCAGGTATACCTTGTGCCTTACCTAATTAATCAGCTACCTAAGTCACTCAAACACACCATAACACATTAAAACACAACAATTTACAATTTCAAAGTACAATAACAGCTAATCTCTAAAAATATGAGTCACCCTGTATTGCGTTGCTCGATGGACGTTCGTGGCATTAACTTGTCACATTTTTAAACTACCTGCTTTTTTATCCACTTAAGATTTAAAAATGTAAATAGCAATAGCTATATTGTTAATAAAGTTATAGGATAAGATTGTTAGTTATTATTAAAATATATTTATAGTACCTGCCTATCTACTACCAATTCTAAACTTCCACCGAGGCACCTACCTACCTACCTATTTATATTGAGGGAATTTTATTTATATGGAATATCTTGATTGATGTAGTAAGTAGGTCAGGTGGGTGTTTATTAATTTCATTAGATGTAACCTTTTGTCGACGGCACGGTGGTGTGCGGTAAAATTCGTAAGAATTTATGATTACACCATAAATAGTTTTAAGTCTACTTGTGAATTTTGCTTAATTAATTAATTTATTATTATTATTATACGTGTTTTGTCACTGTTTCCGTTTACCGTTGGTGTTAGTGATATATAATAGTTTAAAACGCATATTGTTTTGAAAAGATAAAGGTAAGTACCATTACCATGACTTTTTGACTGGTAATTTCTTCATGGAATATCTCACACATTGCAATTTTGGCCTGAACCGGGATTTAACCCAGAACTCGTGACCCTATTCGAACATGCTAACCCCTAGAACACTAAATCGAGTAGGACTTCCATTTGATATAATATCGCCTTGAGAATTTATAAATTAACAGAAGTCAGGTATTGAAAACTTGCATTTGGGGATCTAATGATTTGTGGCATCTGGATTTTGAACAGTTTAGTACTAATAGGATTTAAACTTTACTCGTGCTACATTCAGAGGTTTTGTAACAATATAATATAAAGTT
Organism: Pararge aegeria; assembly: GCF_905163445.1. NCBI lineage: Eukaryota > Metazoa > Arthropoda > Insecta > Lepidoptera > Nymphalidae > Pararge > Pararge aegeria. The sequence continues at coordinate 7,436,881 of NC_053194.1, forward strand.
TTTCTTGTTTCCATTAATACGAGTATAATTAGACATCGAAGACATTTATAGCGAAAGTTTCTTAGAACAGATAACAACAACATTTTCGGATCATATAATGAATGTTTGGTTTAGTACGGGAAAATTTGATTGAAATCTCTTTCGCAGAAAATCTGTTTAAAAATATACTGGAAAATGATGGTATAGGTATTACTACCAATACTTATGCACCGTTCTGGGATTAGGTACTAATTAGCGTAAGTTTTTATAAAATTTTCGGAAGTTTAAGAACAAAATCAGGGTTTTGTATTCATCCAATATGCACTATCATTACCTTTAATGCAAATTAACTTTTCTATTAGAATGCTCGGTGGGTATTTTTATCTTTAACCCTGCCTATTGTCCCTCACTATTATATTTGTTATTTTAGTTCTTGTTTTATCATTTTGTTGTGTTTGGTTTGTACAATAAAGCATACTTTCCTTTCATTTCAGTTTAACTTACCAATCTAAAGTGTTTGTCCAATCTTGCAAGCGCTGGGACGGTGTAGGAGTAAGTGAAGTTAAGAAGGCGCAGGATAAATAGTAATAAAGTTTCAAGGTTACTAAGCTCACCGCCATTTGTTAGCGTGAACTAACGAATCCCCAGAGTTTAACCATGGAGTTACAACCTTGGACTTTAATACTTACCTTAACTCTGTAGGTATATTACAGTATCTTATATTGTCGAACCCCCTGAACGCAAAGTATGAGTTATTGGGTAACAGTAAACAGAAAAAAGCATATGACGTGTGTGTTTTATAAAGACACGCAGAGCAGCCAAGAGTAAGGAACTGGCAACGCAGGTACCATGTGTATTAATCGTTAGTTAGTTAGTTATATCGTTATATTTTATAATAATTTTATTTACTTTGGTGCACTGACCCGATCTTCGCAGTTTATTTTATTTGTGTGTATTTTGGTAGCTTTTCTTTTCAATTGTATTTTTTATCAACGCGTTTGAATGATCAGAGACAGTTGTGTTATATTAGCAGAAACTTAAATTGGCGAAATGACAAGACACCTTACGATGGTAAGTAACAAAAACCTCTTCTTACAATGACGTTTATACGACTTAGTAAATTTGCATCATATTTCGTGATTTAGTCACCTAAACCCCAACAACCCAAAAAATTACAATATTGTAAAAAACATGTGTTGGCGATACCTGACTATTAACTACGCTACGCCATAATACATGTTGTGACTTCACTACAAGGTTATTTGATATTGGAATGCTTAAATAGTAATGATTTATATAATTGTCTTTATAAAATTCATTTTAATTCTAATCTAAACATTTGATGTTTTTTTCTAAATAGATTAATAACTATCTAGTTTGTGAAATAACTTACCGGAAACCAATATTGTAATATATTATTATTGCCAACATTGGAAATAGTATCTGAGCCCTATAAAAGTGAAAGCATTGTAGAACATTCATTTTATAAGAGAGGAAACTCTGCCCGATTATTGATCAAATGTAATAAGTGAAAACGTTAAACGAGTATTAGGTATTATCATCCTGTCGCCACGTTCTCAAAACATATAATATATTGAATAGTTAAAATAAATAATCTTTAAAATTTTTTACTTACTGCGACTGTTTATTTTACAGTATATTATATACTCAGGTTGTGTTTGATGAGAGGCGAGATATAAATCGCGCCCAATCAAATAATGATGCCCTTTGATTATCTCAGAATAAATAAGGTTAATTTATATGTTATAGCGGATTCTTGCCATCTTAAATATTGCTAACGAATAGCAATTCGCTCTGATAATAAACTTAGTGTTGGATTTATTAGTTAATAGTTTATATATTACTGCGCGCGTAACATTAACGCTTAGTTAAATTCCAGGATCCCTTCAATATCCCATGTGGTCCCATTTTTCCATCAGGCTAAATCTTAGCCTGATAAATAAAAATTTATCAGGCTAAGATGTGTCAACTTTGGCTAGGAATTCCAATTTTACGTTTATACAGCTTTTTGCTCATGCTTTTATGTTTTGAAAACCCTAACTCAGTTGTTTTTTCCTCTTTTGGTTTTTTCTTTGCGGCACTCAGTGTACAAAATGGAAAACTTGATATATCGCGTTATTGACGAGTAGATACGCGTTCCATCGTGGCACAAGTACTGCAGAAACTGCTCGAAGAATTAATGATGTGTATGGCGGTTGTATCTCAAAAGACAACACGGTAAAGTTGATAATAAAGAATTGAAGACTTTTGTGGAAGCGGGTCAATCGCAAACCCCTTCCGAGATAGCTGCAGACTGCGGGGTTAAATATAAACTGCGGTGTAAGTTGGGAAGGTGAAAAAGCTTGAAATCTTATGAATTGAGTGCAGCGAATCGAAAAACGCGCGTCGACTGTTTTATTACATTATTAAACCGGATCGAATCATTACCTGTGAGTAGATCCTGTACAATAATCGGAAACACTGATCGCAATGGCTGAACATTGACGAAAAAGCCAAATCCTGCTCTGAGCGAAACTTCTCACAAAACAAATTACTTTTGAGCGTTTGGTGTCAGCAACTATAAACCAAGATGGAAAAGCTAGCTGTTAAACAACCGAGGCTGGTCAATCGCTCTGGGACACTGCTGCTTCAGGACAACGCTAGACCACACACTGCACAACGGCTACCAAATTAGAGTAGCTTCAATTTGAATGTCTGAGACAATCACCGTACTCCCCGGACTTTGCTCCAACATATAACTACTTTTTTCGAAATCAGGATAACTTCTTGCAAAGGAAAAAAATCAACTCCAATGGGTCAGTTCAAAGCGCCTTCAAAGATTTTATTGATCCCCGTCCGAATGCTTTTATTATTGTATTATACTTTGTTTAAAAAAAAAGTATTATATTACAAAAAACGACTTTGAACATTTGACTTTGACAAACAGCTAATTTTACATGTAAGGATCTAACAATACTCTGAATGCCTTCTCTTTTAAGATGTTATTTTAAAATTTTCATAAAATAGGTAGGTATAAATACAGTTAACTAAAAACCGAATAAATCTTAAGCATTTATGTTGACCGCAAGCATTTACAATTATTTACTTATTACTGCATAATGTTATTTAATTACTTCATGCTTTTTGAGCCCAAAAGTGTGACAGTAGAGCTAGGTCGATATGATGTGAGGGCCAGCCTGCGGATCGTAAATAGAAAGAGTGCAGCCGCTGTAAATGTCGCGGCTCGTTTTTGACTGCTGCTCACCGCAACCGGACGTGTGTTTATTTATACTACGGGCTACGTTCACGCAAACTGAAACGATGCCCGCCAGATTAATATAAGTTTTGATAGACATCCCGTGGGCGCGGCTTCGTCATTCCTGCTTACGTTCGCCGCTGGAATTCGTTTTAAGATCGGTATCGATGCCAATGCTAATAGTTTATCACTTAACAAATAATCTTTAAAATCGAGTTCAAATCTAAATTAGATAGCCATCATAAATATCTGTGAAATGATACTCAGTGACTAGGACTTTCAGATTAAAACTTCGCTTTGCATTTATAACATTTAACGGGAACGAAAATATATATTTATAGCAAAATAAGATAATTGATTGCCTGAGGGTTCGGTTTTTCTATTGTTATTGAAAATCCACCAAAGCACTAGAATGACACCCACTCGCACTGAATCGTGGTGGACTATTAGGCCTACACCCTTCTCTGAAAGGAGACCCACGATCTGTAGTAAATCAGTAGTAGGTTAATAAATGTGATGATGAATACAATCAGATTACTTATGAAGTATTTAAGGTTATATAAATATCGTATGGTTGTAACTATGGAACCTAAAGTACACTATTGGCAGCCATAGGTTCTTGTCACATACGAACGTAATAAGTTTCTTATGTAGGTGACCCGTTGACCACAACGAAGCAACATACGTCTTAATTATTATATATTTTTTTTCTTTTTCTCCGTCCTGAACTACAACAGTAGTATGTTGTAATTTATTTATTGTGGTTAATAAATATTTATTATTATTAATTCAGAACCAGCAGAAAATTATGGCAATATTGTATAACCTTAAGTAATGCAGCAATTTAAACGTTAATATTCCCGCTTATCTAATCGCAAAATCACTTTAACGGTAGCAACAGTCAAATTTAACTGAAGTCTATTTTTTCTTACATGTGTGTTGTCTATTTTTTCGTACATTAATATAAACAATATTTTTCTCAAAAAAAAATTCATTTCAATTTATTGTGTTTGCTTTTATTATTTTATCGCACTTGTTGAAGTATATCTCATAGTTACGCGCTTTAAAGAACTATCAAAGACGTTAAAATCCAACCAATTCCAAAGCTAATCGTATAACAGCAACTTTAAAGCGGCCGCGTTCACAATTTGAAATTTAAGATAAATGTGACTGCAATAGTTTAAACATTAGAAGTAAGAATAAACTTACAATACGAGTACACCTGGTTACATAAAATTCATAATTCGCTTAAAGGAAGTTGCATAAAATTCTACAATAAACTACCCATTGACATCTTACATCTTGGAGATGTGTCTTAAAAATTTTAATGTTTGTATTAAACGCATGTTTATAAAAAAGTCCTATTACGGTATTAAGGATAAAATAATCGTTAAAAAAGCATTGGTGTGAATTATTGCTCTAGCCACGTTGCTCTGCTAATAATTTTAAATGAGAATGTGAGATAGTGATAACAATAAAAAACCACGCTAAGTTTCTCCTGGGCTTCTTCTTAGACCAGGACGCGTTTGGAACCCTCGTAGCTTTAGTTTAAAGTTTACAATTATGGTAATCGCCATCATCTTACTACCGTAATTCTCATGTAAAGTACTCATTAAAAGTGCCACCTATGGGCCTACTTGAATAAAGATATTTTTGACTTTGACTCTGACTATGTGACATTGCAGTCTTGTAATGCAATTAAATTAGTAGGGGATAAAATATTGTATTAAACAATTTACGGTTTAAAAATTGTACTTTGATTTAGTCGCGGGCGTCTGCAAGTAAACCAGAATATGATATCTTATATAGAGTTAAGACAATGATAATGACTTCGTTGTTAAAGCTAATAAGATTTTACATAAAATGTATAGTTATATACAATTTCAACTAAGAAAATTGCTGTGTAGCGTTAATGCTACGCTAGATAAAGCTCAGATTAAATCTCATTTATTCAACTTATTCTCATCAAAACAGCAAATTAACATTCGTTACTAAATGGTTGCCGTAGATGCAGTAACAATGATAGTAAAGTAAGAAGTTAAAAATGGAAACTTTGAAATTACAATCTTATATTTACTTAATAGAAAGAAAGAAAGAAAAATTTATTTTGTACATGGCGCCAAACATTACTATATTAACGACACCACGTAGTTTTCTAGGTTGTGCCACACATAACATCGAGTATGTTATGTGTGACACAACCTAGAAAAAAGGGCCAGCTCAGAACTGTGCTGCATGCGCCAGTAGGAGCATACAGCGCTGATTTTCAGTTGGCACCTTGTACCAGGTGACACCACGGAAATGCTGGCGTACGCCTGCGAGGTGTGTTCGTTTTACTTTGCGCGCGGTGCCTAAATCCGTCTGCAGAAAGCAGGATACATGCAAATTGATATATATATATATATATATATAATGTCGAGAGTAGGTACCTGAATTTTAATTTAGAAAATTAATAATTGCAGAATATATAAGGATCAAATAAAAAAAGGATTCTAAAATTCCACTATATAAATTTTCGAAAATTCGATGTTCGGTTTTATAAAAATTTAAATTCGCATAAAAACTTCGTTAACAGATGTGTTATGATAACGACTAAGACTACGAGAGGTATCTTTGCATTGTTCGAGTCCATACAGTACTGAAGTTTATCGAAAATGTACTCGTATTTATATCAAAATACCCACAGGCACTATTTCATAAACATTGGCTGTGAATCAAATATAAATTAAAATATTTCTCTAAAACTATTTATACGCTGTTTTACTCCACCACATCTTAGTATGAAAAACTCGAACAGAAAAGAAGAAATAATGCAATATGTATGATACCTAAATTGAAAACATCTTTTTCTCATAAATTCTACTGCTTTCTCGGCTGCTTACTACATTTGGAAAACCCACAATTTATCAAATTTAAATTCATACCAATGTAATTATTATCATAGTATATTCAGAGGTGGTTGTGGCAATTCACCTACAATAACACGTAAAACTTACTAGTTATTCTAAAGTAAACCTTATAAAACCTCAAACACACCCAAACACACACACGAACACACACTCACACATAACACACACACACACGCATGCAAACAAACCCGATTTTTTACACGACACACTTAATGCATGTTCCTTAATTAAAAATTCAGTTTAGTTTATTAATTTTAAATTAGTTATTTCATGTTGCGTTAATGTACAATACATTCGTTCGTATGAAGGTGAGAGCGCTAATGACTATAATACGAGTATATATTAATACTTAGATAGATAGATAGATAAATTCTTTATTGCACACAATTAAGGGATAAAGATAATATAAATTGAAAACATAAATATAAGAAGAATAAAAATGCGCAAAGGCGGTCTTATCGCTTTAAGCGATCTCCTCCAGACAACCCTTAATGAAAGAAGAGAATGAGTACGGAAACGGGATAGTGCAATTTTAAAAATATGTTATACTCTGGAATGGATTGGCAATCCATTCCAGAGTATAACCACCTTGACTGTAAAATAATTTCCATACGCATGCGAGTGACTGGCAGGAACATTCAACCTGGGCCACAAGTCTGCTATTTTACAAGTTTGTCATTATGACACCATTCCATTGCAATCCAATTATCATTATGCCAAAAGTTCGTAGTCTACTAAATTCACAATGGTCTTACAATTGGATTGTAATTGGATGATAATTGCATTGTGGTAGAAAGGGAATCAGTGTTGCCATTTGCTCAAAATGTGTTTGAGAAGTAAAATTTAAAAAACTACCATTAATTAATAATGTCCAATTAAGCGAATTTTTGATAAGAAATATTTTTAAATGTTATTGATTTGTGTTCTAAAGACGAACTTTGTATCACATTTAGTAAAACAATCGAAGGAATCCAAAAAACAAATATTTTTTGTGCCAAATTTTGTCAAAAATAATTATATTTAATCTGTAACTGTCGAATTGACATTAAATTTCATTGACGTTATTTCGTGCTAGTGAAAATATATAAATTATAATCAAAACAAACAAAATGCTCAACAAAGCAAACTTCGTCGCTGCTTTTGGAGAGTTAGACAGATCAGCCTGGACACTGCGGCTGTACCAATAACGGACGTTGCCCGGCGAAGCGGCATTGGGTTGCGTACCTACGCTCAAATTTTATAAATAAATTCCCACAGAAGAGCGAAAGTAAGTAATGAAATCTTGTACTGTTTAAGCATGATATGAAGTCTAAGTAGGTATCAAATTGGTGTGTTTTTTCAACAGTATCTCTGGTAATTTAATTTTAAAAAACACAAATATGGGGAGTAATCAAAAAATCAATAAAATTCTTAAATTCTTTATTCATGTACGCATTTCACAGGTGCTTATGAACTTGTACTTATCATGGTGGTGCTAACTACATTTTTTAACTTAAAACTAAAGCTAGGAGGTTTTCATTCCATTCTATTTTCTTTTAAAATTTTTATCTTTTATTAATTTGTGGACCCATTTAAGGTATTGCACAAATTGTGACCAGCATCCCTGTAACAGAGAAAAAATTGTTGTAGAGTAATTAAAAACAATAGATTAATAGGACAAAACACTATGTTTAACCCTTGGAACACATATACTCATAATATATGCCTTTGTCCACAGTCTTTTAACAAGAGCCTGCTGCAGTGCCCAACCTTCAAGCAGACCCTGGTTTACTCGTTGAAGTCTCTGTGAACCAAGTCCTTATGTGATAGAGCTGTCCAACTCGGCTCTAATCGTGAACAAAGTGATTTGCTGTTATCTGTTGAAGAATTCTGTCCTCTATCTATAAGGAACTTCATCAGATAAAATAAATAATTCTCGGAATGAATATAAAAAGGGTAACAATAAAGGTTTGGATTTCAAAATGAAATGCTATTTAAAGAAAAAATTATATCCTCCTGCTTTTATTGGAAGCCAGCTGAAGAGTCTTCATTTTTTACATGTATTCGTTTGTAAACTAAATTACTGTAAATAAAAATCATTGTTTAGTGTCTTATCTTTATTAACTTGTATTATTTGTCTCCTCATAGATTTATAAAAATAATTTTAATAACACACAAAACTTAAATGCCTCTTGCAGAAGAATTGCTTTAATTGTGTTGTGGCTTTTATATTGTGCCAAACACAACATGCCTCTGCAATCTTGCCAGCAGTGCAATTGTTTAGAGCAAGTATGCATTACAATGCATACTTGCTCTAAACAATTACCAGAAAAAGATATTTGGAAATAAAACACTTGACCATCAAACTATGTACATGATTTACTACAGTTTTCAATCTAGGAGACCCTAACATGCTATCTAAAGCATTTTATTTACTTTACCTGAAACATTCTTCCAATATACTTTTACAGCGCTCTACTGTATTGCATACAGTCACAAGTTTCATGCATAGAGTAGTGTGGTGTATCTCCCCTCTATAGTATTTAAGTTGTGGTCATCATAGTTTTCCACAGAGGAAAAACTCACCTGAAAATCCAACCAATGTTAACCTTGTTAACCTTGACAATTAAAAATCTATATTGGAATTTATTAAAAAAACCTAAAATAAGTAATACCTAAAAAAAACCTCATGCCCCATTATCATTTAATGGAGTTAAGTGTTGACTGAGTGGGTGACTCTGCCACACATTGGAGTTAAGAGCAGAGCCTGGGTTGCAGGCACAATATATTTAAATCTGAGTCACAGATTGTTAAATAAATTAAAGATTATTGGCTAGATATATCACATAATATTAAAATATGAGTTCAATATTAAAGTTACTATTATAACAGTTAGGGAATGGAATACCTTAGTGTTATAATATTGCCTTTCATGAACATTTGGCCTTATTATTGCCACATGTGTCCCATCTATGATATCTGAAGTAATTTTTTTAATAGAAGCTGAAAAAGCATTCTTCTTGGTAAAGTACTCAGCATATAACTGGTAAAATATAATTTCTTAACTTAGCCTTAATGGCATCCTTATCACTCTGGACATTTAACACTTTTTACTAAATTTGGTGTTAAGCACCTCCGTTATTTGTCCCACAGCTCTTGAGGCAATGATCTGAGAAACATTGTGGGGGGCTCTCTGCCCAATCGTTATTTTTTAGAGCCAGATGCATAAAATGCTAGTGCTACCAGTAACTGCAACAGAAATACCAGCATTACAGCCATGCCATCATAACATATTCTGAGATATAGGTACTATACTTAATTAAAAAGCAACGAAAATTAAAGTTGTTTTCTTACCTTTGCCTCCGCCAATATTTCATCATTCCGACGTGGTTTGGGAATGCCTAAGTGGAGCGAGCTCCCACACTTGACTCATTACAGTCTGCTTCCCAAGCAACTCCTTTTTTTATAAATTCCGCATCGGGAATATCCTAAAAGTAGTCTACATTGTTTCTTAGCAAGTTGCGGGCTCGACGGCGCCTGCTACGCTCAATCAAATGGTATTGAAGAACATCAATAGTCTTAGCCAACTTAAAAATATTCCACCTTAATCTGAATATTATGATCTCACACTTCACAATTTAATTGTAATCAACAATAATATTGCTAAAAGGCAATGACTGCAGAATTGCGTCTCAATGGTCTTACAATGATCAATAGAACTGTCAAAATATTAGCAGACTACCAATTCGTGCGATCATTGAATTGTCATTGTGCAGCAGACTAGCAAATGTTCATTGACGTGTCAGTGGTCTTCCATCGGAAAATCATAATGACACCATAATGACACCATTGTGTTAGCAGACTACCAAATATGCCAAAATTGACAATTATGAAGTCACTGATCGATCACTGACACACAATTGTAATAGCAGACTTGGGGCCTTGTCATCCTTAGCCCTCAAATAGCACTGAACATTGCTACCAAGAAAGTTGAATCGCTCTTCAAATTCAAATTCAAATTCAAAATTTCTTTATTCATGTAGGCCTATCACAGGCACTTATGAAGCGTTCATACATATTTGTTTACATAATTGTAACGGGATGGTGCTAACTTCGTTCGCCAACTTAAATCTAAAGCTACGAGGGTTCCAAACGCGCCCTGGTCTAAGAAGAGCCCACAACAAACTTAGCCGGGTAATTTTATTATTTTGTTATCACCATCTTCCAGTAAATTTAAATTAAGCTATGAAGCTAGAGCAATTCACACCCAAGCTTTTTTATCGTTTAAATAATCCTTAATGTTATAATAGGATTTTTCTGTAAGCTTACGTTTTATATAAACTTTGAACTTATTGAGAGACAACTCAAAGATTTCATTTGGTAATTTGTTATAAAATAATATACAATTGCCCTTGAATGAATTTGCAATTTTGTGTAGCCTAGTAAACTGCACAACGAGTTTATTTTTGGTTCTAATATTTATATTGTTACAGTGCATTTTCTTTTTAAATTTTGATATATTTTTATGGACATAAATTAAATTTTCATATATGTACTGACATTGCACCGTCATTATTTTAACTTCTTTAAATTTATCCCTTAATGACTCTCTTGGGCCCATTTTATATATCGCACGAACAGCCCTTTTCTGCAGGACGAAAATAGAATCTATATCAGCAGCATTACCCCATAATAAAATGCCATAGGACATAATGCTGTGAAAATAACTAAAATAAACAAGCCTAGCAGTTTCTATGTTTGTCATATGACGAATCTTTTTTACCGCGTATGCTGCAGAACTAAGTCTGTTCGCTAAATTATTTATATGTGGGCCCCATTGAAGCTTAGCATCTAAAGTTATTCCTAAAAATATTGTCGTATCCACCAAATCCAACTCCTCATTATTAAGTTGTACAATGGTTTTTACTTGTTTAACATTCGGCAGTGTGAATACTCTTCGTTTTTTTTCCGTTAAGAGCTAAGTTATTAGCCTCAAACCATTGTACTACTTCAGCGAGACATATGTTTACATCGTCAAGATTTAAATATGGTGGCGTCTGAGGATAAAATAAAATAGAATATAGAAGACAAAGAGCGTGCAAGTTCCCACGGGATCGAATTGGTAGCCAGTTTAACCGAGAACGATACTGGGACACATTATCAAACTTACGTATACCAAAGATAAACCGTATACATACATTCTGCTTCTCCAGTTTATCTTAGTTTAGGTTTCAGTGGTCAAACCTATAAACCAAAAACCAAAACCAATAAAATTATTTTTATTTATTTATTAATTAAATAACAATTATTAGTATATTTGTTACATTGCTAATCAATTTAATAAAATATCTAGTACATATCTAGAGTATACGGAAATAGTAAGAGTTATCAAAAGTTTAATTATTTACCAACTTTATAAAATGAATGTAACTTAAAAAATGATTGCCTACATTACAAACTTTTTAGGCCTTACTTGGTGGCACCAACATTCATCCCTACGAAACTTACAGGAAGTTTTTATTTGAAATTATTAGCCTTAATGCCAGATTTCGTGTCTCTAACTTCAATAAGATAGGCTCTCATACAACCTTACAACCCGTATTTCCCTAGTTTGGAAACAGATTCGTATAAAACCCTTTCTTTACATAGCCCTAAAAGAAACGTACTTCAAAATTTCAAGTTTGTAAACTTTTGTTTGTAGACTCGGCTTGTTTAAAAGTTACATTAACAACTATCTCTGAGAATTATTCACCTTCTAATCCTAACTAATAATATTGTTTTCTGCCCTTCGTTCACGCTCTAACTAATATAATAAGATTTTTGGTATAGGAGTCTTGGTTTTGGAAGTCATAGAATTTGGAAGGAGAGTAACATAGACAACATTTTATCCCATAAAAAAACGGTTACCAAAAGTGAAATAAAAGTGGACGAAGAACGCTGACAACAGCTTGTAATATAAACGCGAAAGTATATCAGTCAGTTTTTGCTTTGATCAGAAGAACAAAACAGAGCAACGTGTTGATGGAGATTTTTATACAAAAAAGGAAGAGAAGAGTTTATGTACCCGAAAGTGACAAAGGTTAGGCAACTCAGAACATAAACAACAAATTCTTCCTGTCCCTATCGCATACAAGAATACATACGGTGAGTACATATACACTTATAAACATATAAATAAATTATATAAATCGTTATAATATCTTCAACAACATCCTAAACCTACTAACCAGTCTCTCAACACGTGTTCACCTATTCACACTAAGGAGTATTCCATAAGCACAGAAGTGTTCACCTAAAATCTAGTTAAAATTGCTGTTCTTTGCTGGGTATTATTGGTTGCCATTGAGTCCCTAACCTTACTGGGAAGATATGCGTAAATGCATTTCCCAGCGCAGAAAAAACCTACATAAATTGCTTTTGGTCGTGACGTCTTTCAGGGCGCTTGAGCCGGGAATAAGATGACCTTTGCCATTGACCTTAACTCACTCGGTCTTAAGCAAAATAATTTTTAAAATGGTGATAAATGTAATTTAATAAATAACAAAGGGTTAATGGTTGTTACAGGGATTTATTTACAAGTAATCCTTGATGTTCGTACGTTTATAATGTTTAATTTGAACATAAATTCAGCTTGTAGGTAGTATCCAAGCGAAATGAAGCGCGAACGAAGCGAAGAAAGCAATTAGTGATAATTACAAGTGTTCATTACAAGTTGTTGTGAACTTCCAATCCCACAAAAACATAAATGTTAAAAGGTTTATGGCTAGTTCTTTACGTTGATTGCGCAAAAATACAGTTGGTACTAGAGCCATTGCCAGGAAAGTTAAAAAAAACTTGACTGCATAAACTAAACTTAAATTAACCTGAACTAAACTATTATTTCATAAAAAGTTTATGATAAAATTGAAATTTTCACGTTCTCGTAAGATGTTTTCTAAATTCAAATGTTTATCTATTTCGTCCACGTTTTTGCTCTCAGTACAGTCCATAGAACTTTTGAAAATCCCCTGTTTTGGTATGTGTGGGTAAGGTGGGTGAGGGATAAATTATGAAAAAAATCCAGGTCATAACATAGTAATGGACATGCGGATATGTTACTTTTAGTCGGAAAACCCCTCGCGTACTTCCCATAATTCTAATTTTTAATGACAGATGATGCGATCAAATAACAAGCTTGAACGGGCAAGGTTTATCTTCTACTATCTTGACATTAACTACTCTTTATTTATACAATTGACATAAAATGTGTTATTACTTGTCTTTGTCGTTAGTGCTAACTAGCCACGCCCGAAGCCTAGTACAGACCAGAGATATTGACCTTTTTTAATTCCCTCTGCCAGGACCTCTCTTATATATCAACGCTCATCATTGTGCCAGTGAGGTCTTCTAAAAAAGATGAAATATTGCAGTTAATAAAATTCAAGATAACTAAATAAATTAGAAATTTGAAAGAGTAGTGAATGATGATAAACATAAGTTCGAAATCGAAAATATAAAAAGAAGAATTAAATTATTTCATTTACTTCGTGATACAGATCCACGTTTTTTAGTATTTGCATTCATTAATACATAATTCTTTGTATCTGACGGTCGTTTCTTTTGTGCCCATTGATCTCATTTACGAAACAAAGAAACAATATACATACTGCTAATCGAAATGTAACTTTTATATACAGTCAGGTACAAAAGGCCAACCATCTTTTGTTTCTTAGCCCCGAACTTCAGGTTTTGTTTTAACATGCTTTTGTCGTTCGTAGGATTTCACAGTGTTTGTAATGTGTAACCCCATTAAAAGTCCAATTTCGATCTTTAAGTTTGCTTCAAAAGAACACGTTGGTCTGAGAGAAAGGCTGTTCTCTTTTCTTTACTTTCAAAGAAAAAAATTGGAATAGAATCTCATTTGTAGTAAACAATAAACAATGCGTCCTTTGTTTGAATTTGTAAAGAATTTTAAATAACTTTAAAACTGAGTGCATGGGCAACTTAGCAGATATAACATGCTTATCCTGTAAAAACAAGCCCGTAGTCTGATTTCAGCCCCAGGTTTTCTTGTCCTTGTAGCAAAACTTGATCTCTTCATAAATATAAAATGAAAATTTTGTATCTTTACGTGAAAAGTTTGAGGATTATTAGCCTCATTTGCTAAATTATTATTACTACTTTCAGTCAACTTATTATTATGTATTGTTGTTGAAGTTTTTTATATGTACTGTTCATGGAAAACATAAAATCTTTGGTTTTTAACACCAGGAACACTTCCGAGGTACCGGATATACTTGCACGTAACGAGAGAAGACACGTTTGATGACGACATGTTTGGCGACGTTGAGTATTACTTTCGGGCCATAGGAAAAATCTTTAATTTCATAGTTTAAAATTAAAATATAATAAGAAGATAAAAACGTACAGAAAAGGATATAACTTTATTTGTAGTTCTCTGTTATTTAGGTAAAAATATAAGCTACATAGATACGATGTAGTTTGATATAAATCAAACAAATCGACATCTTTAAAGAATCCTTTAAAATAATTAAGTTTAACATCACATGTTATGTTTTTGCTCCGTAATTGTCAAAAAACGGTTAGAACTCGAAAAAAAAAATTAAATAAGCGCTGAAAGGCAACCGAATCAAAATGCGACTCATTACGTTAGGTTTGTTTCGTCATCCTGGTCTAATAGCAATAGGCATAGTTTATTTAAAAGTGTAAGCATACACTATTTTTCAGTTGTATTATATTTGTTCAGTTTAGTATGTGAAAGTGTGAAGTGAAATAACACTGGTAATTGTATTACATAATAACTGAATAAATTCATTTTAGTTTGTACATTTTGCTTTACAATAAATAAGACATGGTCGAAATGCGTTGTTATTTTTGGCTTACGACCTTGCAGTGGTTTTGATAGGAGCTTAGTCTTGTAAAACCAGAATTATACTCTTGTAGTTGTAGAATGCATGTTATAGCTATTTTTACTGACTTTAAAAAAGGACAAGGTTCTCAATTCGATTGTATTTAAGTTCGCAGTGGGCAGCGACTTTGCTTTGTGAGAGCAAGGCCGTAGGTTCGATTCCCATGAATGTTTTTATCTGTATTTTATAAGTATTTATGTATATTATTCATAAAATTATTCATCAGTCATACCCACAACACAAGTTCGCTTACTTTGGGGCTAGATGCTTGGTTTTAAATCATTTAAATAATGGGAAAAATTAAGAAAAAATAATTTGCGTTTTTATGTTTGTTTTATGATTGCAATAACTACGCTGAAGTCAGTTTTATATTTCCTAAAAATTCTATTCTGGGCTTTATACACAACCTTTTACCACTAATTTTATGTAAAACTAGCGATCCATCACGGCCCCTAGTTTAAATTAGAAAAAACTACCATTGATTATACAATTTCTTATAAAATAATATTTGCAGCTAACTTTTCATTACACAATAGACACAAATTTTGTGACACTTGAAACGTGTCCATGGGAATAGCAATCAGTTATATAATGCTAATTATAATTAAAGAATGATGATATATGAATAATGTGAATTAAACTTAAAAGGAGTCGTGAGGCTTTCCTTAGGATTTTAGAAGAACTGCTATTCTCCAGAAATATTTTTTTAAGTATCTCTTATAGTTTAGCCTATGTAAGCCATGTCAATTTATTTTACTAAACCTGAATTTGACTCCATTATATATTCAAAATTTTAAATTCATTTATTTCAAAAATACCTAATTTTAAGGCTTTTGGAACGTCAGATCGTATTTGTTTGCAGTGACTTTGTCATCTGGTTGGGAAAGCAGATTCCACAGGGCGGAAGCTGGCAAGAAACCCATCAGTTGCTCTTTTTCTGTACTATATAAATCTTTGAAAAAAGCTATTTAAACAATGGCGAATCACATCAAGATCCGTGGTCTGATATTCGAGGAGTTATTGTATAAACAGCCGGAAGCGAAAAGCTACTTTGTTTTAAAGTACGTAACGATTTTGTTGGCTAATCTACATTCTAAGGGCCTCCTTCTCATACCCGTCGGGCTTCAACGCGCGACTCTGACTTTCATCTGACTAGTTTTATTTATTTTGACTTTTAATGCAAATACATTTCTCGTTTGACCATAGCTTTAATTTACGTTGATATCCATAATAATATTAAGAATGCGAACTTATGTTTGTTTGTTTGTCTTAACTATTACAACATCGATTTAGATGAATTTTGAAACAGATATTCGGCATCTGAAATGGACATATGAAATATACTTTTTATGCCAAAAGTAACTGGGAAACGTACCCGGGAGATTTGTAAAAATGCACATCTTTACCTATGCACGGCTTTACAGCTTAAGTGAATCAATCAATTTTTACATAGAGATAACAATGTCTTGGAGACGACAACGGACAGAGGATTTTTTCAAGCCGAAACAAATGTCGAATAAGTCAAGGGGAAAAGCTAGTTGTTATTATAGTTATAATTACAACTAGCTTTTCCCCTTTCGAACCCCGAGAGCATTACGAACATAATAAAAAAAATCACACATATTGGCAAAGAAAGTTTTTTTTTAGTCATAATTAACAGACCAAACCGAGGGCTCACCTGATGGTAAGTGGAAAACCATCGCCTATAAACAGAACAACACTTTACATGGCATGAAAGAAGCACGTCCGACAACATACTGCCCTGTGCCCATCAATTTGAAGCTCAGGTATTGTATTACTACCAGCAACCACGCCCTTTAGCCAGAACACAGCATTGTCAAAGTCAAAGTCAAAGTCAAAGTCAAAAATATCTTTATTCAAGTAGGCCCACAGGTGGCACTTTTGATGCGTACATAAGAATTACACGGTAGTGAGATGATGGCGATAACCACATTCGTAAACTTAAAACTAAAGCTACGAGGGTTCCAAACGCGTCCCGGTCTAAGAAGAAGCCCACAAAAAACTTAGCCGGGTGTTCTTTTTGTTATCACAATCTCACATTGTCATTTGAAAATATTTAAGAAGCAACCAAGCTTTTTTATCGTTTACGTAGTCCTTTATACTATAATAGGACTTTTCTATAAGCTTACGTTTAATACAAACTTTGAACTTTTTAAGAGACATCTCCAAGATGTCAATTGGTAGTTTATTGTAGAATTGTATGCAATTTCCTTTAAACGAATTATGAATTTTATGTAACCTAGTATATTGCACTGTAAGTTTATTCTTACTTCTAATGTTTAAATTATTGCAGTCACATTTTTTCTTAAATTTAGAAATGTTTTTATGAACGTACATTAAATTTTCAAATATGTACTGACTATACACTGTAATTATTTTAAAATCTTTAAATTTATAATTTTATAATTGTAACAATGCTGCTTAGAGGAAGAAATAAGCATAGCGACAATACTTCGACCGACGAGCTCTGTCACAAAATGCTCTACTACTACTAAAATCGTATGGAGAAATCGTATTTTTTGGAAGATTATTAAAAAGACGGTATCGTGATAAATCTTTTTTTTAGTGATAAAATAAAAATGGAATATTGCTACTAGATTGTTTACCGGCGAGAACAAATTTTATAGCGTGTTTCACCTTGTCCGAATTTTTTAATTCAATCTTGAATTGACTAGGTTTAAGTATTGCTATTGCACATCGAACATAATAATATGCATTAGCATAAAATAAGCACATAACTAATTGCGCATGGATAATATCTATTGGCAAACACGTTTAACATTCAAGATATTATCTATCTCCGCTATCCCAATATATTATATTATTATACTAACGGTCCCTCTCGACTTCGCACCGTTCGTTCCTACGTCGACGTTCGACAACCTTAAAAGAGAGACATTGCTGTCTCGGGCTTTTTAAGAACTTTTAAATGGGAACATGATTTTATCGAAACTTTAGAATAAACTTCATTGGTGATATGCTTCTACTAGCTATATGCCTTTCTCGACAAATAGCCTACCCACCACTGAAATAATTTTTCAAATCGGACCAGTAGTTCCTGAGATCATCGCGTTCAAGTAAACAAACTTTTGTGAAAAGCTTATGTTAAAAATTAATATAAGGTGTAACTTACCGAAACTCGAAAATGGTTGGATTGATTTGAAACCCTATATTGTTTTTTTTGCCTGATATCCCAATAGGGCATTCTCTTCGTATCTCATTGAAATAATACAAGAAAATGTTTGTTACTCAATCGTGACAAAACGGCTGAACGGATTTGGATTAAATTGGGCATTCATCTAGCCTTTGACATGGAAAAGAAAATAGGTTATCTTTTATCCTGATTCCTTAGGTAGTACCCGAGGGGAAATTGAAAATTCTTTACGAGCTAAACCGCGGGCAGACAGCTTTGAAATTTGGTATGCATGTCACCTATGCTATGGAAAAGGACATGTTTTTTCCATACCAATATCTCAAATTGTTCCCGTGGTAGGATTAAAAATTGTTAAAAAGCGAAGCTCCAATTCTGAAGTCCACGCAGACGAAGTCGCGGGCAGAAGCTAGTAATAAAACAATTATCATTTGTACTGCTTTAGATTTTGCTATTTAAATAAATGTTGCCAGTTAATATGCCGGATAGTTTAAACGTGTAGAGAACACAAAATCCGATCGAGAAACTTTCTGCCTTACCTTATTTATTTATAACACTGTCACTTTAATTAATATTTTAACGGATTTTCACAAAAGGTATTCTCGTTAGTAGAAAACAACTGAATTAATTGGTTACAATCGCGTATTTTTATAAATCCGGAAAAACACTACAAAATTTTGTTATTTTTTGGTTATATTTTAATAAAAACACTTTGATTATCTGGTTCTCGTAATAAACATACTTTTGTTCCACGATGATAATAAAGTAGGGCGTGGTATGGACGATTTTCCGATTTTCTTCCAGACCGGCGCTTGCGACGCGAGGCGGTCGCGGATGCCACTGTGTAAGCTGAATGTACACCAGTAGGCGTGTTATATTTTTAACGCATACACAATATTATTTATCACATACTTGTTAAATTTTTAGATGGATTGTAAACTGTGTATCTCATTCTGTAATTTATATTGCTAAATTTATCTCGAAGTACACTTATTTTTAAATGCAAATAATATCGAAGTTTTATCTTGACTTCGGATTTTAATGGTTCGTATGAACTTAAAAGCTGGTTGAAAATATTCTTTTGTGAGTTTTGTTTTATCTTTGCTTCTAATGTTTGAAACTTTTTGAATGTACCTTAAACCTATTACATGCAATGTGGTTTTTTTTTTAAATTCAAATCAATTAATGGCTATTCCGAGTTTCATGATCATTCGATTCGGACACAAATATATGAAAACAATATAAAAACACTTGCACTACCTGACTGATCTATCAACTGAGGTATGTCACATAAAACTTAGGTAGGTTTCTTTTTATTCTAAGATAAGGCCAGTGCACTAGGCCGTAATGGATTCATAATGAGAATTATTTATAAAAATGTTTTTTTTTTTATAAAAAAGCCTCAATGTTTACTGTAGGACTTTGTTGTAATAGTCTTATTATAACAGTTCGTCTGACTCCATTGTTAATATGTGTAGGTACATAGCATATAAGATTTATTTTATTTATCCATACGTAATGATGCTTGATATACTATTATTAGCTTATATTCTCAACATTGCCCGCGTTTTAGTAGGGTTTAAAATTGGAGTGACGTTAAATCCTGACTTAATGCTTCAAGATTGCGAGAGTTGTATCTTAATCCGCCTAGTGAAATTTGCGTTAATAATTAGATAACTATAATGGATAGCTTTGACCAGAAGGACGAAAAAACCACAGCCTTTAGTCAGCGGCACCTGCCTCTGACGGCGGCTATTTTTTGCTGAGTGAGGGCAAAATAGTCGCAGGGAGCCTCTGGCTGCAACCGGCACAAGTCACTGGAATTTGGAACTCTACAAAAAACCTATGTTCAGCAATGGACGGCCATTGATTGACATGATGATGATAATTCTAAAGTAAACTGGGTTAGCACTGAGCACTAGGAGATGACGGCGAGGTGAGGAATGCAGCAATGTTTTAGCACATCTTAGGCGATTAACGTCTTGATACATAACAAAGTAATAAAATACTAATAGAAAATGTCTACTTGTTTTTATAAAAGAAGGATATAATATTTTACCGATTCGTTTATTACAACTAAGGCCATCTCTATTTGTTCGAGCTTCGAATTCGAAACTCACTTAACTTTGCAAGTGCGTGCCAGGTGTTTAGAGAATATCATATCAAGGTCATGTGAGATCGCTTTCGAATTGATCTTTCTCACTTAAGTGAGCTTCGATATCGAGCTGGCATTATTCAGAATAGCCTTGCTAAAATGCAAAAATGTTATATAATTGTAGAGTTTGCTTGTTTATTTGAGCGCTGTTCCGTAACGGAGCTACTGTCAGTCTAATTTAAAAAGAAATTGAGTGACACGCCTCATAGTTGATGGTTAAACCATGGCGCATAGCTAGTAAGTTATAAATATACATATTGAACCCAACACTTAAAATATTTTATGTCGAAACATTAAATCTTTGCTAAAGTACCGCCTCCAGCACTCCAGAACAAAAAAATATTTACGATTTCTTAGTGGTAATTTTGAAATATCGCCCATCAAAATTTCAGATAATTTATTAAAAATGTATTGCAACATTTCAGTTCACTGGCTCTTATCTATTAATACAAGTATGGCGTTTGGTGTAAATAGAACTAAAAAAAAACAAAAACTGTGGAACATTTTGTTTCAGTAATAATAAAAATTCATATTGGTACGTCAGAACAGAAGGTATTCATTGACCTTTCTTTGTAGCTTTTTGTGTCGCGATGTAATGAGATTAGAAAAAGAATTTTTCGTTTACAATAAACACATGGATTATAATAGGTAATACTTGTACAAAACAGTCAAACAGATTGAATATATATTATAGTGTATTCTTATTGATCATTTGTGGATTCTATCCCGCATTGGAAAAATTGGTTTCTTTACTAGGTGGTTGAACGATAACAACCGAGAGTTAATTACACAAAAAAACTTATATCGGGCATTGGACTTAGATGATCTAAAACCATGGAAGTCCCATGATGATGATGATAATGACACATACTCTAAAATATTGATCCATAATGCCGAGCTCTAGAACGTATATTATAAGTTTCTTCATTATTTACAGGTGCTATTTATTCAGTCAATCTTCGAACAGAAGCCCGAAAACAGTAGGTACTCTGTAAAGGCTTAATTTGCAATTCATATATAACTTTAGGGAGGTAAGCTTACGGTTTATATGTGTATTCTATGGCCAACATACCGTGCCGGAGTCATGTATACGAGTATGCAAAATATCTGCACTACAAAACGTCCAATAAGTAACGTTTAAAAGTGTAAGCTAACCTGACTTTGAAAATTATAGCCTCAATGGCTTTTCTGATAAAGCCATCATCCTAATCCTTACTAATATTATAATTGTGACAGTATGACTCACTCAAAAACTAAGTAACCAATAAACTTGTTATTTTATTTTTTTACATAGAGTATTGTAAAGGAAATAGATATTATAAATGTTTGCAATTGGTGAATGTTTTGTTAGTATTGCGTCTTTCTTAATTGAAAAAGATTAAGTTATACACTAAAATATTTGCGACAAATGCAGGGCAGGTTCGCGCACCTGCGAAGGTTTTGTACCTTCGAAGGGAACATATAAAGTCCGGATAACTAAGTTTCTTTCTCTCCATAAAGTAACTACTGTTATCGATAAAATAAGGGTTTTATTTATTCTTAAATAACTATTTCTTTCAGATTTTTCTATTTTTGTTGGAATGGTATTTTATTATATTCAGTTGTTCATCTTTAGCTTAAAAATATTTATAAGACTGTTTACAAATAACTTTGTTAAATGGTTTTATATAGTAAATATATTTTCAGAAATCAGAAACGATCGCAGGCAGATCTTATTTTTATTCGTAAATAGATATATTTTGAGAGCACTTTTTGTTATACAAGTTTTGATCGAAAGTAAAGTAGGAAGGTTGTACGTGGAACACGTTTCCTGGGAGTAGGTATTAACAACCTGATCGGAGCGGCACTTGAATATTTTATCAAATATTCAGCAGGATATGCTGATATACCTACACTTTGATACATTTTTTAATATCTTATTAATAACTACCGACCCGCCCCGTCTTCGCACGGCTGCAAAGTAGATACTAATGTGGGGCACTTTTGAGTTATTAATATATTGAGTTATTAAAAGTATAGATCTTTATGCTTTCTGAATCCAAGGCGGTTCGATTCACATCTCAAAGGCGTTTTCGAGCTGTTGATCGGGGAGTCTCAGAACCGTATAAAAAGATATAAATAATTAGGATGTTTAATATAAGCCGTGTGAATTTAAACATGACAGGTCGAAAAGTTTCTAGGCTGCATTTTGATAAATAGTTTCACCGATTGAATCGAATTGATTATGTATGCGAACAATTAAATGCATTAGGTAAGAACGTATTAACGCGATTTACGTTTTGATGATGAAGACCAATTCATCAAATATATACATAGATAACCAGCCAGATAGCTTTGTATACCTTTTTATATCTCTAAAAGTATTTATCTCAGGAAAGAGTTGTGGAACAATACATACAATAATACAGTCGATATAAGACTGATGTGAAAGGCATATACTAATTTCGGAATCGACAGTAGGAGAGCCGTAGCTTGATTGGATAAAGCGCTCAGGCCGCGTTTGCCAGAGAGTCGCAGATTCCGAAAATTTTTATATGCATTTTTAATTTATAAAATTGTGGAACAATAGTTTTACATTTGAATGAATAGGTACTATATTTACTTTATTTGCAGGTACAAATACCGTAAATCAGTACATTTTGCTGGTTACCACATCAATGCGTAAAAGAAAATAAATTTAATGCGTAAAAGAATAAAAACTCATTTTTGATTAGGTAACTTATAAGGTTAGACCAATATATACAGAGTGCCAAGTGTGAGATTTTCTACCTACGTTTACTTATTCGATCGGGTGAAAGGTAAATACGGTAGCGCCCTTCAGTGACAAGCCTGTTTTCCAGTAACTAGATGGCGCTTTTTTGATACAAATCGTAGTTAACTTTCACGCGATCGAGTTAGTCAACGTAGGTAGAAAATCTCATACTTGACACTCTGACCGTAATAATATACTAACGTGCTTGTTTTTTTTTAACACGGCCTGCAATTAATAGGCACACTAGGGTCAACACCAACCTCTCAGGTTGATAGACACACGTGGCACTTTGTAGGACGCACGCCTTGTAGCCTTGAAACGTGAACAAATGTTTGGTGCGTTATTACTTAAAAAAAAACACTTGAGTTGGTGGTAGATTAATATATTAAAATTTTTCGATCTAAATGTCTTTGTACCACACACTGTGTAATTTTAATTGCAACCATATTGGTATAAACAGAAAAAAAATAGTAAAAAAGTAGTTTTCAGTAGATACACACACTAGTTGGGGAAACAAGCATAATCGAAAATGCAAATGAATACAATTATACAAAGTAGCAGGTGCCAAGTATTACCATACTAATGTTATGCCGTTATATAACTCTGATATAAACACTACGGTACATAAACTTCTGTCATGGGATGAATTTACGTATTACATATCACTTACCTACATTTTGTAACTATTTTGTATATTTAATATAAATATCTCATGTATTTTTTTTTTGTTACTTAGTTTTTGATTATTACTGTATTTTAATTATTTTGTTATATAATAGTGTAGATAGGTCATAGTATAAAGAATAAATGAATGAATGAATATACTTTTATTGCACACCACAAAAAGTACATAAAAAAAGAAAGTATAACAAAACAACGTCAACAATTTGGCGTATAAAATTTAAAATATTTTAAATTATTATTATTTTCTACGGTGACATAAAGACAATATTCTTGTTATATTTATGTCTATAGCCTATAGCAGTCATCGCTGGACTAAAGGCACCTTAGAACAGGAAGGTTTGTTCATAATCACCACGCCACGCTTGGAAGACGGATTGGTGATCGCAGTAGTTGGTAGTAGTAGCACAGAGACGCTGCTGTCCTTTCTCCGTTGTATCTACCTCGTAAGACACCCGCGAGAAGAGGACGTGTGGTTAAAAGTCCTGTATTTGTTTAAAAAAAAGCATCGGTACGTTTTCTTAACAGTGTCTTCTCTGAAAGCCTTCCCAACTTACATTACATTTTTAGTAGAGCTTTTTGCGACAGAGCTCGTCCGCAAAAGAACTTCCGCCCTGTTTATTTCTGCCGCTAAGCAGAATTAATAATAAATATACTACGACAATACATACATCGCCACCTAGCCCCAAAGTAAGCGTAGCTTGTGTTATGGGTACTAAGATAGTTGATGAATATTTCTATGAATACAATACACAGAATTACTTATAATATACAGATAAACACCCAGACACTGAAAAACATTCATGTTCATCACACAAACATTTTACAGTTCTGGGAATCGAACCCACAGCCACGACTCAGAAAGCAGGTTTGCTGTCCACTGAGCCAGTCGGCCGTCTAAATGTTGCAATGTTTTTTGTTCCGGTCTGATGGTCGTGGTTGCCAGTTTAATTTCAGGCAAATAAGGCTCAACACCTAACCCTCAGATTGATGGGCACAGGCCGCCATTTTGTAGGATATGTCCCTAGCATGGCCTGCTTAGTGTTGCCTTGTTCATATGCGATGGTTTTCCATTTACCATCAGGTGGGGCATTTGTTTAGTCCGACAACTACCTACTACTATTAAAAAAAAAAGCGAAAATATTAATGCGGTATATTATAAATTATCTGAATATGTAGTGATAGAGTCTATAAGCTTGTTTAATTTTACTTATTGGGTAACTAGCTACAGCAGCTCCTATACCTTCTTGATAATCAACAGTATAATTTCATCACAAATTACAACATCATTAGGCTTTTAATGTGCCAGAGTTTGGGAGTTTCTTTTATAGGAGTTATATTCAAAATTCAAAATTCATTTATTTCAAGTAGGCCTAAAATAGGCACTTTTGAAACGTCAAGTCTGTCTGTTTGTAGTGACTCTACCACCGGTTATAGAGCAAAGACCAACAATGCTGCGCCAATGCTGTTTGGTAGGCTATTATGGAATAATCGATTTCAGTGTTACAATTACAGGAAAATTATATTCATGAGGAAAAATAATTACAGTTGAATTACACAATTTCTAGAACCATACTTCTTCGTCACCGATAGGTAGTAAATGCACGTATTTAAAAAATTACTAAAAAAAGTTTTTTCGTTGAGTAGCAAAGTACAATGCTATTAAATAATATGTATTGCCTTGTTTTAAAAGAAGTATTAGTACTGTGTTAGAAGACTATTATTATCATACAGTGCATCGAAAGATAAATTAAAGGTTTTCGCAAAATTCAAACTAGTGTAAGATGACTTCCTTTCTTTATTTATTTATTCAAAAAGTACATACAGTTTTACAAGTTCCATTTAAAAGGTGTAGATATAAAGGTGTATACTCATAAGTTTTACCGGTACACCCAGCGCCGACAAAAGTTATTAAACAGAAGAGGCAATCAATAATAAGTACTTAACAAAGATATACAGCTAAATGTGGGTAGGTAATAAATGCAAATTCTATAGTTTTCTCACGAAGAAGGCCAAACAAGAAGACCTCTTAATCTTAATCTCTTCGTAATTATTTCGAAAGCACAACGAAACACGAATTGGAATGAACTCAACTCTAATAGTTTGAAGAGGTTGCTTACGAGTAAATAATTTGGACTGTTGCGCCAACGAGGTCAAAGTAATTTTATTAAACATATATTACTACTCTACAAAACACCCCATACCCCAAAGAAATGTATGCAAAGTGCACACGATAAACACAAAGCCAACGTAAGCAATTGGCAACAGTTGATCATCTTCGCACGCGACGTCGTTGGGGCGAATTTATAAAATTTCAGCGGTCATCATTTCACAAGCATAAAGTATTTTTGGGTTGTAAGTGTGTCGCTAGCAGCGATTGAACTCTCGACAGCGCTGCTGCACGGCGATTGAAAGCTTGCCAGCCGACCATCGGCCAAAATAATTTTCACTCCCATTTCAATGCTTACCTTTGCGTACGGATGTAGTTATGTAAAAATATTTGTTCTTATGTTCCGTTGGTCACCGTTTTTATCGTTTACTAATTTGTACTTTTATGTATACAAGCTTTTCATTACTTTTTAGTGGTGTGATGTGTTTTTAAAAATAGAAAAGAAACACACTTTGCAAACTCGGTTTTTATTGCCAAAATACTATTTTGCAAAAAAAACGAGTTTTTAAAACAACTAAAAGACAAGAAATAATTATTTTCTGCAAAATTTTTAAATGGGTGCCAATGTAGAATGAATAAAATATAAAGTATATTATGGCATTATATAAATAGAATAAACCAAAATATGCTATTATATAAATACATTATATATATAAATATAAATATAAATACATTTTAAAAATTTTTTACATTACTATAGTTGAGAGAATAAATTTCACCATTCATTTTTAAATAGGTAGTTTTGACTACTAACGTTCATGAAGTTGATGAAAACGTATAAAATTAGATAAGAAGAGGAAGAAACACTTTATTGCTCATAAAGCATAAAGGAGTAGAAACAATAAGAATTTTACAAAAAAGGACAAAGGCGGCCTTATTACCGCAGGCAATGGCTTATAGTCAACCTTTGTGGATAGGAGCCACTGCAAGAGAGCGGGATAGTGCCAAGGCCGTACTAATAAATATAAATAAAATAGACATAATACATAATCAAGGGTATACGTACATTCTTATACATATTACGCATAATTAAGAAATTATATCCTCATAGCATATCCTCATTTTTCGGTGCCTTACTAGATTTTTGGCACTGACTACTCCATAGCCCCAGGTTATCCATGGCAAACTGGGTCAGTATGTATATCCGCCTATGAGAGAAACATAAACGTTCATGCATGCGCCTCTGATCGGATTCAGTCAGGTCAGTGTATATTCTAACATTTTCCCCTTATATATTTTATAGGGTCTCCCCTCAGTACAAAAAGTAAGGCCGTAGTCCACCACATTATAACCTAACCCTTAAGTCTAAGTATTTTTTTTCCCTTTCCTTTGTTGGGTTGCCTTGCAGAGTTTGCTATTTAGCTATAAGGCCGCCCATTGTACCCGTGTTTTATTAAGTGTATTTTTTGTTTATAATTTCATTTCTGTTAGGTGTACAATGAAGTGTATTTTTATTTCATTTCATTTCATTATAGAGAACCCTGAGGCTCGCTGTCAGTCTTCAACTCCATGAAAAAACCTTTTTAACGACGTTTTTATTCAACGTTAAAGCAAGTAATATTATAATTACTTAGAACGCACTTAACTCCGAAAATTCATTAAAAAATTATATGAAATTCGTGAAAAATCTAACCTGCAAATAAATAATCCACTTCCAGAGTAACTAACTTTGCAGCCCACATTTAGAAATCGGCACGTATTGATATGCAAATATGTACGTAACTATTTCCGCTGATCACTCGCTTGTAAAGTTGTAAATTCAGCTTAAATGTATTAAATTACTAGCACATGCGTGCAACTTTCCTCTCTCCTTTCACAATAATATGGTCTAATATTTGTAGTGCTCTAAACTCTACCACAAGGATTTCCAGTGCTCGTGTCTCTATTATGGTAGCTGAAGGAGTAATTCTAGTTTCTTTTTGCTATCCATAATAGGACGTGAAAACCTGTACATAGAACGTTGTTTTTTTTCAAAAAGCACATATACACATAACACGTAAAGAAATTATTATTTATTAAATAAATGACGATAAATAGAATTGTCTCAGCCTACAATTGTGCATTTAAAAAAGCTGATTTAGATATTTTTCACAATTCTGCTCTGAGTTATAAGCGCAAAATTAAAAAAAAAACTGTTTGTTACGTAATCCTCTTTTATTTTTATTTTATTTTAGTTTGTAGTATCTTTTATATATATATATTTTTTAATTTATCTCTTTAGTTTTAGGTTCTGTATATTGAAGAACGTCTATATTTCATGATGCATGCCGAGTTAGCCTGTAAGTAGTGTTTACAATGTAAAATTCAGAATATTACTGTTATGTTTATAATAATTTTAAAACATTGTATATAACGTTGGCTTCCTAAATAAGTAAATAAATAAATAAATTAAGATTACGCCCATGTTTTGTACATGAAACCCTATCATTGATTTGATGTATACATGTTCATATGTATATGAATGCTTTATAAGTACCAGCCGTTACCATTAATGTTAGGTGATGGTGAAAACTACATTCCTTAACTAAAAACTTAAGCAAGGGGTCCAAACGCGACCTGGTCTGAGAAGACCCCATAACAAATTTGGCCGGGTTTTTTTTGGTTATCACCATATCCAAGATATACCAGAATAGAGCAATTAATACCCAAGCCTTTTTTATAATTCATGTTATACTTAATGTTATAATATGTTTTCTCTATAAGCTTACGTTTTATGTAAACTTTCAACCTATTGAGAGAAATCTCAAGGATTTTATCTGGGAATATGTTATAAAATCATATACAATTTCCCTTGAACGAATTACTAATTTTATGCAGCCTAGAAAACTGCACTATAGCACTTAATTTTAAAAGAAAGGTTTGCATGGTTTGCATATGTTTTTTTGTTACTGTCCACTTTCTTTTTAAGTTTTGTTATATTTTTATGTACATAAATTTAATTTTCAATTATGTAATTTACATGCACAGTGATAATTTTAACTTCTTTAAATTTATCTCTTTAAGACTTTCTGGGTCTATTTTATATATTAAACGAACAGCCCTCTTCTGCGGCAGAAAAATAAAATCAATATCAGCAGGAA
Source organism: Pararge aegeria (assembly GCF_905163445.1). Classification (NCBI taxonomy): domain Eukaryota; kingdom Metazoa; phylum Arthropoda; class Insecta; order Lepidoptera; family Nymphalidae; genus Pararge; species Pararge aegeria. The sequence goes on from NC_053194.1 coordinate 7,465,923, forward strand.
TACCCCATAATAATATACCGTAAGACATAATGCTGTGAAAGTAACTAAAATTTCTGGCAGATTCTATATCTGTCATATGACGTATCTTTTAAATCGCGTATGCTACACAGCTAAATCTGTTCGATAAATTATACATAGAGAGATACAAAGTGACAAAAAAATCTGATGATCTGAACTTATAAGCTCAAATGGGATCATGTCAACACGTTGTCTAACTGTATTCACATCGCACATGAAATCCTTTATATTACCATCATTCAGATCAATTTGGAAGTTGCAATCTCAAGCAGTTTGTAATATTCGTATCACACAACTTCCGTGTGAAAAGGAAGTTACAAACTCGTATAACAGCCTTTCAAGGTAGGTACCAATTGCTTAGTTCGTTTTTTTTTATATTTCGCAATGAACCATAAAAATACTTAGGTCGCAATTCAGTCCGACTTGAAGGTTGCAGTCCGACACAAGTGAAAGTCTTTAAGCCCTTGGTCCTTCTTTCATACAGCAAAGAGCAATGAATTATTATGTTTTTGCATAAAAATAGTTTACGAGCACCCTGCCTATAACGTTAATTATCCTGGATACAATTTATTAGATATGTATAATAATAACTAGCCTTTGACCACAATCTGACTTGGTGGTAAGTGAAGTTGCAGTAATATATGTAACTTATTCCCGTAATGAGATTTTATTGGCGGGACGTCTTTTCCGTGGGTAATAACCAACCACCAAGGAGCCACGACCGAAGCCCCCCTACGAGACTAAGGAGATACGGTTGTACGGTAGTACCTCTTCAAGCTTTCATTGCTGCTATAAGGTTCAATGTTATTTAATGTTAATATGTAACGCAATATTTTGTTTTAAATTTATAATATTTTTCTGTTGTTCTGTTTAAAGTTTAAAAAGCTTGGAAACTAAAATTGGGTCATAGTCACCACAGTAAAAAAATGGATGTATTTTTGTACACGCGTTAGAAGTTATTCTTCTTTGGCGGTACAAGATAAAAATCTTTTCAAAAATTTTATCTTTCGCCTTATTCTATGTTTTATAGGCAAAACGACACTAACAATAGAAAAAAAGGTATTTAATACATTTAAAGTTTTATTATAACGCGTTATCTTGTCAAATAAAGTTTATTTAAATATAACAAAAACTATTTCTAAATAATTAAAGGATGAATCAACTGGACATAATAAATATAATTCAAGGAATATTAATAAAATCATAATCGGACAACTGAGTCTCACAATTGAATCAATTAAATCACCGGAATGAGCCCGCAGACTTTGAAAATTCAAAGTGTCCTATATCTTATATTTAATGTTATATATTAGCTGTACCCTGCCACGCTTCGCTGTGGCACATTGTGATTGAATGGTTGAGAAAAGTAGATAAAAACAAGCCTTGATGCGTTTTTTATGCCATGCTAAAATTTCAGCTCGAACGGTGCAGAACTTTTTGAATTTTGAAGCGTACACAAAGCAACATAACATTTTTATATATATTACAATATTTTACATTAATACCCGGTATAATTTTATATCCCAAAACACATAATCCTAACTAATATTGAAATGTTTGTTAAGCTTTCGAACCTTAACTACACAACTGACCATCATGAAATTTAGCTTACTCGTTGTCAGGGCTATGGAAAAACGCATTCGAAGCCGTAGATGCGAGTAATATTATAACTGCAAAAGTTAATTTGCTTGTCCTTTCACGCAGTATCTGTCGATTTTATAAGGTATCAAATAAAGGTGAGGTAACTAACTATATATTTTATTGGTATGCAATCTAAAGCTAGGTGAAATATTTTTTTCTCAATGTTACTGACCTGAAACTTTAAATGAGGAAGGAAATTGTTTAAAATTTTCGCCAGATAGCGACTTTTAGCCCCGAAAGATAAAAGACGTAAGAGAAATCATAATCATAGACGCTAGATGTTTTTTCGGGTATATCTTGTTTTGCCATTCTGCACCTTGCGTTAGGAATCACCGCTAAAAGTACACACGTCTCTAGTACAACTCTGTTCAACTTCTCTACAGAATATCCGCAGAGGATAAACATTATGATAGAAATATGGAAAGAAATCATTGGATATCCCTTAGCGTTAGGTCGAATTGTTATCGTTTCTTGTTATTTTGTTTATTTTAAACAATATCATAAAAGCAAGAGTGTTTTTGTTTTTCTTCACGCTCTAGCTGAGAATCTTGATTGTTGTCAATAGAAAGGACGGAAAGATACATATGCTACTTTTTATCCCAGGACGAACGCCGGCTACTGCATTATATATGAAAAAAACCTTTAAATGGATAAAACAAATTAACTACGCAAACTAAGATATTGCTCTGCAGTTTTGTCAATGACGTTGACGTAAGACGAAAAAGTAGTCGTATGTTATTGCGGACTGTTTTATAGAACTTTAAAGAAACAATACCGATATATTTACTACATATTTCCGTCGTTGGGCTTAGAGTTTACCGTTCACGCATCGCACGCATCGGAATCTTTCAAAAAGGATATTTTTTGCAGTTCTTGCAACATTTCTCATTAATGATGGTAGCCATTGGTCGTAGTGTTTAATGTTATATAGCCTTAATTTATACTACCAATCCAAAAAAAGTTGAAATCGAAACAGCATTTTCTGAGATAAGCGCGTTCAACCATACAAAATCATAAGCTTGATAATATTTCAACTATGACTATCTAAAAAAACCAAGGCAATCTAAAACTCCGTTGCGCGCATTTTAAAAGACGAATGCGGAAAAAATAGCGATGCTATCCTGTAGGAGCTGTTTGCTTTTCCGGGATAAAAAGCAGCCTATGAGCTATTCCAGAATGGTACGCATGCATTCGATCGTTGTCCTTTATGCCTTGCGACGTGCTGTTATCTGTGAAGAGTTATGTCCTTTATCTCCGACAGTATTTATCAGAAAAGTTAGAGGTGCGTTCTGGGATTCGAACTCGGCCCCAGGCAAGTTAAGTCGAAATCCTACCCACTGGGCTTAATGTAATCCGAAAAATAAGAAATTAATTTTATTACCGAATCACTCACTTCTTTTATTTACTTTTAAATCAAGAAGTATTTCTTTCGTAAATTGCTGCAATAAGTTTAATGTTATACAACAGACGGGCGTCTCGTGGCAGACATAATTTTTATTTATATACAATGCAATAGGTATATTTTACCAACGGATTAGCAATTTACTGCCTGAGTTATTGATATACTGGGATAGCCTGAGAGTAAAACTGAATATTCAATTATAATCTAAATTTATAATCTAATAAACTGTTAAATTTAATTTCACAAATTATGGTTAATGGATTTTTGTTGATCCCCCAAGCGCAGCGCAGCTGGCTTGGCAGTGAGCGCAGTAGTTTGAAGTGGGAGGTCTCGGGTTTGATCCCCGCAAGGGAAATGTGTTCCTCTAGTCCGCTCTGGTGGGAGGTTCCAGCCGTAGCTAGTTACCACCCTCAAAGCGATTAAGAATTCCGAATAACCGACTAGATGTAATGGGGAAAATATAACTGTCATACCCCGAACAGGTTAGCCCTTTACTACCTTAGACTGCATCAGTATTTACCACCTGGTGACATGCAGTCAAGGGCTGACTTGTAGTAGTAAAACAAATAAAAAACTACATGGTAAAGTTTGAATGCCACAGCAAATAGGGACCCAGATGTTAATGTTAGTTAAGATGTCGGTGATAAAAACGACAACTTTTTACCACCTACCGGTTTTTATATTCATTACTTTGTCTTAAAGGTTAAAAAGTAAATGTACGTGGGCTTTAATGAAAATTATGGTTGTTTTTAATATAACTGTATTTACGAGCCTTGAGATATAGTTATTTAAATGACATACTAGACAAAACATTGTGTATTGATGAAGCATTAAAACTTCTATTACTACATTACCAGTGGTGTACTACACATTACACTGGTCTGGTAATTATTTTGGATATTGCTTAGTTACGTATAGTTAGTATGTCGATGTTTGACGTTTAAAATGTGTATTTATTATCTGGGTATATTGTTTTACGTGTGTAATCTGCTTTATATAGGTATTTAGTTTTTTATTAATAGAGCAAAATTTGCGTTCTGTTTTCTTATTGTTTTCTAATTCCAAGGTTGCCTGGAAGAGTTCGCGACACAAGAGGCGATTTGCTTTTCGACATCAACAGATCTCCTTCAACTTAAGTAGTTTGCAAATCTATATATATATATAAAGTATAAAGTCCTAAATGACAGATAATCAACGCAAGTCACACACCGTCAAAGCACCGGTGAAATATAATATATGTTTTGAGAAATGTACCAGCTTTTAGCTTTCTTTCGTCCAAACTAAAAAATGTTAATTTGACCGATTTCTAATGGAGTCTGATTTATACCTATGGATCATATCACGACAAATGGCGACTTGAAATTTAGTTAATTTTTTCAAAAACCAACAAATTCGTCATTTGTTGTTTACATGACGACACATGAGATTGAACAGCGAAAATTCGACTGGCAGCATAAATATATCAATCAATTTATTGATTTTTATTGTTTTCAATCCAATATTCCTCTGCTCTACACTCTAATTCGTCTTCAATCTGTCGATGCTTAACACTCATATTTATTTCAGTGCGAACTCGCTATAGAAAGTTACGGTTGTACTTTGTTATTTATGTTTTGCTCAAAGATAGCTTGATTCTTGAAGGACATAGGTATTTGTATCCTGAAAATGTAAATGCGTACAGTTATTATAATTATAATAATAAATTTTCAACCTTCGCTGATCTTGATGGATTTTGGTACAAAAATGCGGTAAAGCTGTAGGATACTCATATCCTAAAAATGCACATAGGTACAGTTTCCGGAGGGTTAGTTAGTAGTTAAAGTGTTATTTTTGTTATTAAAGGCTTAACAACAATCCTAAATCTACAATGCTTTAGGATTGTTGATTTGTTGATGTTGATTGTTAGTCCGAGAAAATAATCCATTCCAACGCGATTCTCTAAAAAGCCTTTACAAATGCGGATAAAGTCGGGGGCATAAGCTACTAGAGTATAAAATGAATCACCTGGTGACGGAAAATGATATAATAAATACCAGCTAAAGCATTTGATACAGATAGTATTTAACTATACTAGCACAATACAATAAAATTCAAACACACTGCACTACAACACTGTTTTTAAAGGCAATATATGTGTAAATAAATAAAACTCAAACGCTAAAAAAGCTCTAGCAGTTAGTTTACAACGCGAAATCCAGTTGTCCGATTCGATTACGAATAAATCCACCGAAAATAAAAGATTGCTCTTTGTTGAAAATAAAGTGATATACGATAAAACGAATACTTTTATAGTTGGAGAAAAACTTAAATAAGTGCTTCTTAGCCTTTTTGTTGAACTTATCAAGTGTGTGCTACTTTTTAGCAAAAGCGTCATCGAGGTAATTAATCTAAAATTTTATGAATAGCCACAGTATAGAGCTCCCGGCCTTGATTCCAGGGTCAGGCTACAAATTACTGAGTATTGGGATTAGGAAACTAGACAAAGGTTCACCCTAAAGCCTTGGAGAGCATTTTAAGCCATTGGTACCGGTAACTAAAAATTTGGGGTAATATTGGTAAAAACCTTGTATCCCGCATTGGAGCCGCATTGAAGGTTAAACTCTAGATCCCGTTCGCCAATAAGGGCATTAAGATTACTCATTTTATTACATAATTATAACGCTTTAGATAAGTCAACTAGAATATATTTCAATTATACGATAGATATCGTTTACAACTTGCAACCTTGTGATACCTAGTATTGAATACGAATAACCTGACCTTTAATAGTTTGAAATTTTAATATAGTATTTTCACCTACACTTTGAAGAAAATTCTGATATTTAATATATTAGAATTTTCATGTCATATCAATCAGAATGATATTTTCACCAATTTTAAAATCCATATTAAAACCATCTTAGTAAGTACACTAGTAGTAACGGTTATAGTTTAGTGGTAAGACTTCGGCTTCCCTTGCAGGGGGACCGTTCGAACCCCTATCTTTTTGGAGTTATGTGCGTTTTAAACCTTTGAATATCACTTGCATTAACGGTGAAGGAAAACTTTGCGAGGAAACCTCCATGCCTAAATTCTCCGTTATGTTACCAAAGACAGAGTGGTCTAGCAAGCCATAGTTGGCCAGTTTAGTAGACTGCGGCCAGAACATTACCAATTCTTAGATAAGAGCCGTTCCTTGTAGTGGGCTGGTAATCGGTTGATAACGATGACAACTGTCTTTAGAAGGCTGATATAAAAACCATATAAAATTTTCAGCTTCGATGGAAAAAAGACCGTGGCTTAATTGACAAAGCCCTCAGCCCTTAAACTCTTTATTTGTGCACCACCACACAGTAAAGGACGAATAGAGAGGAACACAAAAACTGGAGTAGAATACAAAAGGCGGCCTTATCGCTTAAAAGCGTTCTCTGCTAGACAACCTTAGGATTAGAAGACAACAAGAGCGAGAAGAAATATGTGGTGTAAAATTATTATAATCCTACATTCAAATAAATAAACAAAATATACACAAATAAAAACATAAAATAAAATATATATAAAATAAATTTAAAAATAATAAACTAATATATGTTATGAAAAGCTATATTAATGAATAGATGATATAAAAATAAAAACCAGTCGTCTTATTGCGCAAGATAATAAGCTTTAACTGCAATTTAAACATATCAAGCGAATTTGCCTGTCGTATGTTCGTAGGGAGAGCATTCACAATTCGATAGCCTGAACTGCGAAGGAAAGCTTATAAAACTTTGCCTTGTGGAATGGCATGCTCAAAGTCAGCATACGACATGATCTTAAGTCAGATGCCGTTCTTACAAAGTTGAACTTTTCCTTCAAGTAAGGAGGTGTTTTGGGATGACGATGATTAAATAACACACAGTACAGAAGCGAAAGTACTTGCAGATCCCGGCGACGGCGAATAGGGAGCCGCTTGAGCTTTGTAGTTCTTAGGGCTAGCACGCTGAAATGGCAGTGGGCTAGTCCCATTTTTTTGCGTGTTGGAATTTGGACTCCAATGACCGATTGGCGTATGAGTCGAAAGGCCCTCGAGGGTAGACCACAACTCAGCAACTGGGTTATCTCCCCACTAAATAAAGCGACGACTTCCGGAAAGTGGCAGGCATCCATTACATGCAGAAGGTGGATGGTCGATGAGAGTTGAAAGAAGCAGCGCCAATGCTTTGAAATAGGTCAGCCATATTTCCAGCAGTAGATGCATATTGATTGATGATGTGAAATAGGTAGGTATATTTAGCTATGAAAACTAACCGATGTTATTCTGTGCGGGTGTGTGGTTATTATTCAGAGTAAATACGTTGAAATTTATCTAAATTATTTGGATTTTCAAACCAAGACTCCATGTGTTGTTTCCTGGAGGCTATCCAAAATGCAACAAAATTCTTTTAAACAACGTTTTTGTTTTGTACAAGATACATAAGTTATAAATAATTTACTATTACTTCGTAAACACAACAATCTATGAAAATTGTTTTAAAGAATGCTATTGCATATCAATATGGTATTTATCGCTTATTTAGAGCGCAAGTCTTATATTATAACTATTTTATATAATCGTATGTATCTATTTTCTTGTTAAGTGAACGTAATATGAAGCTACAGCTACCTTAGCGGATATTGTTAAAGGTCATGTTATACGGTACACGATACTAGGTATCATGTTTGTAAGTTTTAAACTAAGTATAATTCCCATCTCATGTATACTATTCATAGTTAACCAGAATTAGCAAGATGTATTAAAGTTATTAATGCTGCTGGCCGTTTGGCTAATATTGGCAAAATCTGAAAACATCTTTCATCATCCTAGAGTTCGAAGAGAATCGGTACAACGGAACTGGTTTTGACCATTGGCGTTCTTTTAGAACGCTACACGAGTGATGCCGGTGCTAAAAGCAAGTCATTAGAGACATTTCAATTACTTATATTTCACATGTTCATACATTAACTTTGTACTAACTAAAGAACGCTCTATTAAAAGTAATCCGAAATTGCAATTCACATACATAAAACGCGATTTTACGAGATAGCTCGTAATAAAAATAAATTTATACATATACTTATTTCTAAACCTATTTATATCATTTGAATGATATTTGCTATTGAAACGTTCAGGATCATCAAAACTTCACAAGTTATAATTGAATATGTCAGGTAATTAGAAAAGTAAAGAAAATTACTATAAATTGAAAAAATAAAACTAAAACAATACTAACGAAAGCTGCAGTAGAAGGCGCAATACAGTCTGTAAGTGGAAAAGTGAACCCCGAGAGTGAAAACGGGCTGCGAGAAATAGCACAATACACTTCTGTTAAAATCTAATTTAACTCGTATAGTGGATAATAGACCATCTCCACTGGGGTTTTAAAGAACTCTCACAGATTTTTACTTTAATTGCTTATTGGAAATAAAAAGCGTTTCACAACTGTTCTTGTGCTTTTATCCATTGTTTAAATAAGTTTTTTAATGTAATTTTATTTCAAGGACACTACTTTCAAGGACTTCTTCTACATAGCTTTGTAATGACATTTTCTAATTGTATTGTATTACAAAGTTTCACATTTTTTAATCCCGTAAGAATTGATATTTGCATCATCAAGAATCAGTTTAAAGATTTATCCAAAAAAACGAATAAAAGACTATTGCTTTTATGACATTATAACTAGCTGACCCGCGCAACTTCGTCTGCATCAAATCGGTTATTATCGGATTAAATATATATTAGCATTTCAATACCCGTAGTAACGTCTAAACGATAGGTCCAATTTGAATAATTTAAAGAGAAATTATTATTTATTTGGATCTGGTAGGAACGTCACCATCTTAAGATTGTACCCGTGTTTTGATTGACAAATTATAACAAAAACCGGTTATTGTGTCCTAACATTTAGGCATTTAGCCTCCCAGACTTTTTTGTAGGGAATAATGATTACTTTAAACATGTCAATCCGTCCATCCATACATACATACATTCATCCATCCATACATCCTTACTCACAAACTTTCGCTTTTATAATATAAGTAGGATGGTACCCGTACGCATGCATTCGATCGCTGTCCCACATGCTTTGCGACTCGCTCTTATCTGTGAATAGTTATGTCCTTTATCTCCGACACTATTTATCCGATCTTCATTAAAATAACACAATACATGCTTGATAGTATAAACTTTCAAATAAAAAAAGAATTATTAAAATCGGTTCAAATTTAATTTATGAAGTAAAATTGATAAAAAATTTCATATCGGGATAAAAAGTAGCCTAAATGTTGACCCGGAATATCAGCTACCACTATAGCAAATTTTATTTGAATCCGTTCACTAGTTTTCACGTGATGCCCGGACAGACAGACAGACAGACAGACAGACAAAAATTAAATAAAAATCTGTTTTGGACTCAGTATCGATTATAAAGCATCCCCCGGTAAAAATTTCCAAAATATATTAAATGTACAGAAATCTTCCAGTTACAGTTTTATTATAAGTATAGATTATGGATATAAAAGTGTTTGTTGGTAAATAAATAGGCACGTAAAAGACATATAAATTAGCTAAAGACATAACACGAGCAATAATAAGCAATAATAACCAAGAATAGCTACACTAGATTCCACATCCGACACGTTTCCAGATTTAAGTGAATATGTTTTATTTCAAGCTAATATACCCTATTAAAAACAATTTGGACATTATAGCTTTTTAACGCAAATACTGATTTACACTGTATCCCACAGGCACTTTGAATTTTCTCGGGATTAAATAGTGATCAAACTTATCACATCAATCGTTGCTTAATTTGCTCTGTTGCGTATTTTAATCAAGTATGTTATCTGTAATGTAAGTTATCCAACGAGGTAACAAACCGACTTTCGCATTATTTATATTAGTAAAGATTACTTGACTCTACACCGTACTGTTGTACTAAGCGCAGCGTTGGTGGACCCCCAACGAGGCGGCAGATATCAAGCGACCCGCTCGGAGCTGCTGGAAACAAGCGGCCAGAACCGTGTATTTTGGAACTCCCCAGACCAGCAGTGGATGTGAGTTGAAGTGATGATGATAATGATGACATCGAACTGAATTAAAAAAAGGTTCATTTCCTTTGATTATCCCCAAAACGAGTTACAAACAATATTATAATTGCGATGCAGAGTTTCTCTTTCAGTTTTGAACGGTTCAATGACTGAACAATCTATTTTCAACCGCGGGCTAAATGAGGACAAAAAATATCGCGTGTTTCTTATTACTTCTGCTACGGCGCTAATAGGCGAATTCAAATCAATTCTTTGTAATTTACGTTAACGTAAATTGTGATTTGAATGTAATGCCCTTAACTGTATAAATTGTGAGACGAATTATACGGAATTTTTGGTCAACAGTGTCCTTATTGTTTTCTCTGTCGAGTTTAACATGGAATTTTAATTGTTAGCAACTTTGTTGTTAAATAAAGAGAATTTTCTGAGTAAATTTCTGTACGAGTAAACTTGTTTTACAGGTGAACTTTCTCGCTACTCACTTTTTAAAGGTACACAGTGTTTTGGCGGTATATGCAATTTGTCAGCGTGTTTTAACATATATTCATTAGAAACTTCAATTGAATTACATAAAGACAGGCCGATTGCGAGTAAGACTAGCACACTTTTATGCGGTTGTTATACTTGGTTGTTTCTAAACACGCTATCCTCAGGCTTTTAATGCCCCACTGCTGAGCATAGAATTTTTCTTGGCCATCTAGTAGGCCCTGAGATTAGAGCATCAAATTTATGAACTTCTAAACATTTCGGCTATATAATATTAAAATACCAGCCCAAGACCTCGTCACCGTTTTTTTTTTTTTATTTTCTATAACTTTATTGCTAGAAGCGTTACATTTCTCATGATAAAAAATATCCTATGGCGTCTCCGGGATGCTTACTCTATGCATAATTTCACAAAAACTGGTTAGATGTGATGCCGTGCATATAACAAATTATATATGGAGTAACTGAACCAAATATAGGTAGGTCCAATAAAATTTACAAAAATCAATCAGACACAATTTCACATTTATTATATTACCAGATATTATATCGAAACAAAAATAGCTCTCAGCTGAAAACATAACCTTTAAATACGTTGTTATGTAAATAGTTTTAGTTACAAATTACCTACTGAATTTCAAATAGTACAATCTACATTACTGTGAACAGACTAATGGAAATCTTAATAGAACATTAAACATGTATAAAATCGTATCTGTGAATTAATTTCATCTGAAAATAAACTAAGAAACGATAGTTAACATTCTACAGGCATTCTTGCCAGTATGCATAAATACTTGTAAATGTGTTCTTTTCAATTTCTTGGTAATAGTACGCCAGTAAAGCCCCAAGGTGGTATAACATCTTTAACAAACATCGTTATATTTTAGACAATTTAGCAGAATAAAATATACACCACAACCTTCCACTGGAGTCACTCTGTTCATTAGTGAAAACCGTATAAAAAGCCGTTTGGTAGTTTTTCAGTTTTTCAGACAGACAGACAGACCCGTCGGGGGACTTTGTTTATAATACGTACAGAAGATACCTACATATAAAAGCCGAGAAATAGTCTATGATAATAGACAAGCGTTCAATCGGCGAAACGAGTTCGTTCTCCACTAGTAGCACTGTTAGGTATCGACCAAAAATACTATAAACTTGTGGAATATGTGTGTATTGTGGCTACTGAAAATATAGCGCTGGAGGACGTATGCAATTTTGAGTATATCTATTTATAAGAAAGAATGTTGTGTTAGTTACACCACTTATAACTCAAGAACGGCTGATGCAATTTTTATGATATTTGATTTTTTGGATTATTCTTAGTCCGGAATAGTTGTTTGGCGGTACGAAGTTCGCCGGTACAGCTAGTGTTTTATAAAAGACTTCTAAACTATGACGTGTTCTGTTTATAGAAAATAAGACCTCTTAGTCGATCCGTGGAGGGTTTCCGAGAGATGAATGTTTTTAAATTATTTTATTTTATTATAAAACCAGAAATAAAATATTGTGTGTGTGTGTGTGTGCGGGTGCAAAAATCCTTTATGGCTCGTAGTATTTAGAGTTTGTCGTTATGACTCCCTAGATTTTGTCTGAATATTTAGTCTCCAAATTTAGTCTGAATAGTTATGTTCAGAATGCTGACTAGATATAATAGGTTGCTGTTTGAAGATGGTTAGTTAGAATCAGCTCTGTTCTTTTCGATATCCGATGATCATCACGCTTATAATAGTCCAAGGCTGGAGAAACGGCATCTCCCAACTGGAGGGTCTGCCCATAATCGCCACGCTGGGACGAGTTCCAGATCGCAGTAGGTAGTAGTAATATGCAATTGGTTTCTTCGTGACATCGTACCGGAATATTGAATAGACGCAGTCGTTTCTTTGCGGGATTCCATGATATATTATGAAAATTAAGATTAATTTGCTATATTCCGCGAAAAGCAGGAGAATTTGTATCTGTACGAAGCATCCTCAGGAGATGTTGACATTACAATGTCTTAAAAAATATTCATTATAAATCTCCTGAGGATGGTCCGGTTTCGAAGTGAAACGTGCGTAGAGCGTACATTGCAGAAAATCGGTTCGGTGTGAAGTATAAAGAGTGAAGAAATTACACCATACGGATTGTCCTGCTTTTCGTGGGTACCAAATTAAGTTTAATTATCATAATATATCTTACTGGAACGCTAAATCGCTTAGTGGCACGTATTTGTCGGTAGGGGGTAACTAGGCAAGGCCGACGCCAGACCAGGCATAAAGTTGATATGATGAAATTGCAAAAGAAAATATTAAGAGATTCTTCATCCCACGCGACATTTCCTTATTAGCAACTCGTATATGCTAAAAATAATCCAAAACTCGATAGTTACGCATAACTTTGTCTGAAACAACAACAAAGTACAAGTTTCATATTTTCCTGTACATGGTTTTGTCTTTAGGATTAACTGAAGTTTCGTAGGCGTTAATGACAACTAAACGTTATCTTGGCACATCTGTATTAACGGGCGGCGCAAAGTTATGAGCTAGTAGTTCAAATGTCACCCTCGTTAAAGAAAGGTTGTTTTGGTTCGAATAAATACAACATGCAAAAGTTAGACGCAGAAGAAAAGGCGGGGGAGTTTGATTGAGTGCTGCGCTGTTAGTGTCCCTTGATTGGAGAGCTGGTATTACTGCGCTGTTTTTCTTCTATTAGTGCACGGTATACTGACTACCGTCTTCGCTAATTTGACATTGCGGGTATTCAGGCGGCCAGACAGGCAGGCAGGCTGCCGGTCATTCAGGCGGGCAGGCAGGCGGGTAGATAGGCGGGCAGACAGGCCGCCAGGCAGGCGGGTAGACAGGCGCGCAGGCAGGCGGGTAGATAGGCGGGTAGGCAGGCGGCCAGGAAGGCGGGCAGGCAGTTACTTTTACCTTTAATAGATACCTTTAATTATTTTAATAGATAACTAACACCGAAGACCAATATTTTTGAGGAACATTACATATAGATAGGATTTAGTGAGCGCATGCAAAAAAATGTTACTGATAAGCTGTTTTTCGTAAGGTTAGCTTAACAAATGGCATTATTTTACGCTCAAATAGAATATAGAAATAGGATATAGACTATGTTACTAGCTGGAAATGCAGCTTAAGGATTCAAAATTATATACAGCTTATATTATATATTATTTGTATCATTGTTTTATCATAACTCTTTTTTAATTTAGATATGTCAAGAAATCAACAAAGTTATGAGCATTATTAATATGGCGTACGTCGTTTCCATATTTTATCATAGCCAAACAATTCAAATAAATTCGTTGATATTATATGTTGTTGAAATAACATTTATGGTTGGATACGCCTGCACTAAAAACACAAGCAATGTGTTCGTACGAAAAATATTATGTGGAATTTTGAAAGGTGCTTAGTATTAAACAGGCCATCTATGTCTGTCGTATTATCAGTTGCTGATGGGGCAGACGACGTCTGATCGGATACAACAGATAAGCGTAGGACGACCAAGAGTCCGATGAGATGAACATGTGGCTGAATGAGAAAAGCATGAGGTTCGTATGAAGTGATAAACTTACGGTAAGTCCTTTGGATGTGAACAGGCTGTAGATTGATATAATTAATATTCAGTACTAACTGTTGCCCGCGTTCTATATTATAGTTTATTACGATTTTCTACAAATCTTACAGAAACCGTTTGTTTTCCTGGGATAAAAATAAACCTAGTCTACTCTTCGCCCTTTCAACTAACTCTATCCCAAAAATCAAATGGCGTAAAGGAAGGCCAAATAAACACACTTTTGCATTCATAATATTAGTCAGGATAAGTAAGGATGAAATAATATGTAACATTCCATTAAATTAAGCTTGGTAAAGTCAATACTGTATAATTTCATCCTTTACATTCCTTTTTAAGTATGCAATTAAAGTATATTCATTAATTCCAGGTTCATTGTACCTAATGGTAATCAATTACAGAAATAAAATTAGCCCACTCTAGTTATAGGAATAAACGCCGAAGCGAAAATCAATAGATTGCGCAAGTTAAACAAAATTAATGTAGTTCGGTAACTGCTGCATTAATGTAAGGCTTTGCATGTTCGAATTTTTTATCCCTCCTTCGTGCTTTGGAAGGTAAGTTAACCTTGATTAACAAAGTTTTATTAGTCATTAACTAATATTTACAGTAAATAATAATTGTCGCCGTGTGGTCCGCGTTGTAGCTTTGTGGTTTATTTTACCTGTACATTTATCCCTATCCCTATCCCTATCCCTACTAATATTATAAATGTGAATGTAAGTTTGTTTGTTACGCTTTCACGCAAAAACTACTAAACCGATCATCATGAAACTTTGGACACATATTTCTGAAGGTATTAGAATTATTATATCTTCTTTTATCCCGAAATTATGCTCAGTTCTTTGGGGAGAGGGGTAGAAGATGTTTGACGATTTTACACTATAACGCCGTCATGATAAACGATTTAAATAATTAAGAGGTTATAATGTCTGTTTAATTTTGCCCAAATTTCGTGTAGATCTGATGAATGTGATTGGACTATCTCCAATTGAACCAATGAACACAACTCCTCAGCGGACGGCAGCCAACCCGTCATTTCAGGCTTAGCTATCCTAAATACATAAAGTGCGTAGAATTACATCTAAATCGAACTCAACATGTCTTTCGAAAAACAAAAACAAACGAAGATGAAGTCGCGGGCAACAGCTAGTTTGTAATATAAAAAAAAGCCTATCCGTGGCCATCAGCGGGATATTTGTTTGCCTGATACCCATCATCATCCGCAACCTATTAACATCCCTGGGCATAGGCTTCCTCTCTCATAGCAGAAACGGTTTTAGAGCTTAGACCCACCATGCTGTTCCAATTCGTGTTGGTAGACTTTTACCTTCACACTCCCTTACAGGTTAGCCCACTACGATCTGAGACTACACCAGGTGAGATTGCTGTCTAGGGATAACTCGTTATGAAAAAACCCGTAAAATCTAGTTATGTCGAATTACCTGTTCTTGCACGATACGTATGTAATGCAATTAAACAATTAAATTTTACAAATGAAATACTGTCCTACAGTTTTGTAGAAAAACAGTAACAGATACACGCACACACATACACACACTAAATGATCTTATATTAAACGCATACAAGGTTTTCCTTTCATCGTAGTGAGTAATAAGTACTCTACATGAACTTTTACTTACTGCCATATTTTTTATACTGATAACATGTAGATAGTCTGATATAATATGAAAGAATATACCTATTACTTGTCATGTCTCATGAAAAATTATGCTTTCATTTTATATACTTCATTGTGACCGCTGCTGATATAAAACTTTTACAGTGGTAGGAGCGTAAGTTCTTTGAGCAAATAAACACATAAACCTTGTCTATTTTTGAGACGTTCGCAATATAAACTAAAGCTTACAGTCAACAAACCAAAGGAATAGAACTTTGTACATTATATAACTACCCAATAAAGTGATTGCTATTTTATTAATTCTCTAGTTATTGCCTACGGCTGCGCCCGCATATATCGGGTTTGACAAGAGAACACGTCTCGACGAGCCTGTATTTTGGGTTTGAGTAGACCGGTTAAACTAGATCAAAGTTTTAGTAATATCTATTTTACAAAGCATTTGTCTTTACTTGAGACTTGCATGTTTGATTATGGATCACGAGATTTTGATTGCTGGGTTCAACCAAAAATTGTTTAGGTTGGTTTGTTGATTAGGATTTTATGGTAGTGAGGCATTTTTGATTCCCGTACTAAAAAGTAGAGCCATGAATAGAGGGGCTTTGGTTGCTTACTCCGGACCATTAAAATTTTGCCCATGAATGACCACGCTCGGCAAGTGGTTTGGTCATCGCAGAGCTGACTGTGCGTATCGGTGTCGCTGCTGTCCAACACCTTGGTCTATGGTGCTATTATACTATTGTATTATAGGTGCTATTTGTACAGTGATAAGCGACTAAGACACCGGGAGGTATCTTTGCATCGTTCGAGTCCATGTAGGAGCATCTTTTTGCTTTTTCGGAAGGACACTTACCGATAACCACCTGAGGGGTTGCTACGGTGTCACCGGGGGAGTGGGGCGAGCGCTATGAGATGAGCCCCAGGGCTCGACAACATCGGGAGGGTAGTACTGAGGTGCATCGATAATGCAGTCGTATTTATATCAAAATACCCACCAACTCAATGTCATGTTCATAAATATCTGGCAAATAAGAAGTTGTAGTTATCAAAAGTTTCATTATTTACCCACTTTATAAATTTACTGTAACACAGTCTAGCCAATTTGGAGAGGTCACAACTCATCGGTCGCCAGAGCCTCGTCGGTTAGACGGCAGGTTAGCGAGTCGTAGGGTGCCGCTAGAAACAAGTCTATGACCTAGTAGAAATTTTTGTTTGCTTGTTTGAAAACTTTATTGCACACACACATTTTATGCAAAGTAACAGATACAGAAGAAATTTAGAATATAAAATAGGGCGTGCAAAGGCGATTTTATCGCTAAAGCGATCTCTTCCAGACAACCTTTGAAAGACGAGGGAACGGGTTGGTGCAGCAATTTAAGTTTAAAATATATATTTAATATATTTTATGTTTGGTATATATATAATATTATTTAATAAACTAATACTACACACATGTTACACATAATATATATAAGTATATACATATTTATAAATGGTTTTCACTCACCATCAGGTGGGTCACCTGCTTAGTTCGTCAATTAGTAGTAATTAAACACACTTAAAGCGTTTTATATTTCCATTATTGACAGGTGATGTGATCAAAAATAAGGCTAGGATGGTTAAAAACGCGCCCTGGTCTAAGAGTATTCCACAACAAATAAAGCTGGAAATATGCTCTTTTACTTTAAAGGTTTTGCCACATAAAATAATGCCTTTAATTATTTTAAGCTTCTGCAACTTTCTTAGGGAGCATTTGCATTATGGCACTTAGTTTTTAGCTTCTTCGTAATATGAAATTAGTTTATTCATTTTAGAAATCGATTTAATCACAAATGCCTTATCATACTTCTACGTACCCATGAAAATCGTTTCCCGGACGCGCATTTAAATGTAATTTTGCATGCCTTATAGAAATAACCTTCACCTCAAATCTAATTAAAAATGCCCTTTCATTAACGTGGCCTAAAATCGGAATATTTATGTACTGTTTTGTATAGGTTTTATTACACTTGAACTGAGAGTAACTTTCAAATGTTAAAGTTTGATAAAGTATACTACCATTTGGTAGCGAGAACGGAAAAAGCGTGGAAAAACACTGCGCAACTATTCTTTCGTTATGCCACATGTATTAACAAGACCCTAAATGTGCAATTACCGAGTTCCATCATTAATCAGAAAAACTGACAAGTTCAATAAATATTTTTGTAATATACAATTGAATGAACTTGTCTGTTTTTCTGCTTGTTTGTTTGCTTGCTTTGTTACTCTTTCACACCTTAACTACTCAAGTGATCATGAAAATTTGCATACACATTTCTAGGGGTAGGTACAAAAAAGGTGATAGGGTACTGTTATTTTGAAAACAAAAATGACATAGCGTGTGCGAAGCTGCGTGCAAAACCTGATTTTTTTTGCTGTGCGTGTGGTTATATGGTTTAAAAATAAAGGTAAATTTTATTCTTTACAATATGTAACAATGCCTGCAGTGCCTATCATTATGTAGCAAGACAATAAAATTGTACAGTTTACCTCCTCGTAAGTGCCGTTATGATCTGAATATTTTGATTGTAAAATGGTAATCATGATATAATATATTGCACATAGTGTTGAAATTTTTCTTATATTTTATTATAGTTCTGACCATTAATTCTAATAGACTATACAGAATAGGTATATATAATAGTAGAGACTTTTCTTTTCAATTTAAAAATAACAATATATGTTTACATAAAATATTAAAAATATAAATCATTTCAAGAATACGATGCAAAGAAAATACTCATAGTTCAAAGACATTATTGTATGAATACAGCAGAGTTGAACATCCCTACTAATATTATAAATGTCAATGTAAGTTTGTTTCACGCAAAAACTACTTAACCGATTCTCATGAAACTGTGTACACATATTCATGTAAGTGTTAGAAGTAATATAGGATACTTTTTATCCCGACATTAAGCACGGTTTCTTTGGTAGAGGGGATGGAAGTGTTTGATGATTTTACACAATAACTGAGACAAATAATAACATTTTGAAATAATGATTGTTTTACTATACAGGTTATAATATTTGTTTAATTTTGCTCAACCTGTGGTTGGAGATAGAAGACAGAACTCCTTAGCGGACAGCAGCAAACCCCCTCATTTAAGGCTTAGTTATACTGAATACTTAATTTTTTTTTTAAACTACCAGTAAATTTAATGCCACGTCAAAAAACAAAATCAAAAGCAGACGAAGTCGCGGGCAACAAATAGTATTTTATATATTCAAATAAAAAAAATACTTCAGCGCTGAGATTTTTATATGTGTGGGCGTATTTTAAAGACCTGTGTAGTGTTGCATACTAAAATTTACAACAAAAATCTATAACGTTATATGGATTTGCCTAGTTGTCGTGAATTATAGAAAACTAGCTATTCCCGCTAATTTACCCGCGTTGACTACGGTCATAGCGTAATGTTATATGAAGGCACTTGAGCCAAGTGCCATTTTATGTTTATGAGTAAGTTTCTTAGGCATATAGACTAGCAACGGGCGGGCGATGCAACGCGGGTGGGTTTTAGAGCGAAATTTAAATAGGGCAAATTTGTTTTAAGAAATTTGTAGGTTCGCAGATTAATAATCTATTGGAGTCAATTCACTCAAGGGCAATCGGGCTTCTTCTCGAGGTTTAATTTCACTTAAAAAAAACATATTTTACCTTACTCAAATACTTTATCTTCTTAATTATTTCTTTTTACAGCAGGTCTTACATAAACAACTTATTACCTTTCAGAAAGTGGCAAATTAATTTGAGCGAAATGTTACCGCCAATTCGTTGTGGCCGTGAAGAGCAGACTGTTGCTTAATAAATAATAAAGTATTTGTAATTCTCATCCCAAATGCTAAGCTGTTTTTTTATTTGCAAGCAACACTTTGTGATTCAATTTTTTTAATTAAAAAGTAAAAAAAGATTTGAAAACAAATAAAACGACATCAATATTAGACTGAAACGGTTATTACCAGTTCAGCAATAATATCAGTAATTGATTACTTGAATCATTTTATTAAAGACAGTTGTACGCCATGTCGTGTTGTATGGATCAGAATGTTGGCAATTGGGAAGGATAAAAAAGAGTATACGTCGAAATGCGAATGTTGAGATGGATGTGTGGTGTGACAAGAATTGATAAGATAAGAAAACAGAAAATAAAGGTAAGTTTAAAGGTAACGCCAGTGACAGAAAAGATGTGGAGTACTAGGGCAACATGGTATGGTCGTGTTATGCGCAGGGAAGAAAGTCTTGTTACCAGAAGAATGTTAAATATGTTTGTGGGTGGGAAAAGGAGTAGCGGGAGACCAAAGAAGAGATGGATGGATTGTGTGAAAGAGGATATGCGTGTAAAAGGATTGGATAATGATATGATGGGTGAGATGAGTGGAAGAGAAAGACATGATGTGCCGACCCAAGGGCTAGAAGAAGAAGAAGATTACTTAAATGAATAAATTATAATGTAAAGCACTGGTGCCAATTCTATATTCATAAATCTATATAGTAAACTAAATTGACACGTCTAAAAACGTTCTTAGCTAATAATATTGCAATCCTTTTTCAGGCATTAAGTTTAAAAAGGACAGGACTATTTTTAGATCTGCTAGTTTAATTTAGTCAAGATATTTGTGTCCAACACAATCGGAACTACTTTATGTTAAAATGTGGAGTTACGTGAGGTAACAATGCCAATGCTCAGCATTCGGCGCGATAAATTACGAAACTGTGACGTAAATAAGTGCACTTGAAGTCGTTTGTTGTCGCGGTCAGTAACGTTGTCACTTACAGATTGTACCAAATTGAACACATATTCGATTTTTTTGTATTTTAACAATTTTACTACACTAAATTCAAGAAAGGGCTGGCAATAAATTTATTCGATTTCTTACACATATTGTATCCGCTAAATAGTCTTTTATTTCAAATCTATGTTGTTTTGGCAAATGGTTCAATAGAAAGAAAGTTTTCAGAGTTAGCGATAAAAAACCCATATCAGTTTTAAATTTCAATTTGAAAAATGATTTAGTAAATAACCTTTTAGTTATGGGTCAAGGGGTCAGTATTGTTGTCCAGCGATTCAATAGCAAGATGCGCTTTTTTGGGGTTTGGCCGTATTAGTTAGGTTTTAATATCCAGCAGCGCCCTGCAGTCAGTTCTACATAATATTCGTAACTTTGTGACACCTATTTTTTACTAGCTGGTTCTTGTTACTAATAATTCTCAGTTTATATAAATCAATTAAAACACAGAGATAAATATATCATACTTACCTATACATACATACCTACCTATCTTCTCGGTTTGTAAACACACATTTGAAAAATTAACGTGAACAGAAAAATAATGTGGACTGATTTAAAAATTAAAATAACAAGTCCGATCGCTATTTTATATGAGACTATTATTTTGCAGCTTGGAACTTACATAATATTATTATCATTTCATGCATGTGCGTGTTACAAACATGTAACAAGCAGACCTAGCCATATGCTATTGCATATTTTATACTCACGTTGTGTAATATTGGGTAGAAACAGGCGGAGATATTAATACAAATACATTTTAAGGTCTTTGAAAACAGGCGTTACTTTTCGGGAGTCCAAGACATAAACATTTTATACCGTAACCGTACATTTTAACCGTACCGTATGTACTAATATTTATGTATTTTTAAAATAAGATATACATCAAAATTATAAAACACATATTTACTACAGAAATGATCACTATTTTAATTGTTATGTTTATAAAATAAATATTTCTTTTTTAATTTCCACTGTTAAAATATTTTTAAACATGTACTATTTTACTAACTTACCAAACCAACAGCGATAATTTACTTACAAAAAATCTAGATGTAGATAAGTTTTAATAATATTTATCTTCTGTTCAAGGTAAAACCTTTGCATTAAAATTTTAAATAATTAAATATGCGAGTAGTTAATGATTGCTTTTAATGGTCTATAAAACTGATATATATCACCGGAGCTTATCATAGTGTTCCTAATTGTATGCAAAATAAATTAAAAAAAAACTCTTAATCACAATTACTTTAAACGTAGAATATATGTACATACAAATATCACATTTCTATGAAACAATGATTCTTTAATAAAATTGTTATTTTATTTTAATACCACAGAAACGCTTAACAATCCTTAAAATCGAATATTATGGCAACTATTAATTTGTAAAAGGATATAAATTATTAAAATATACAAATCTATGTGTAACTTAAATTCATTAACCAATTATTATTGTCTTGTGGGGGACCTACATGTTTAGTGCCGTTCATACCGAGGCCAAAAGGGGAACTGGCCGTTGTCCTTAAGTAATAAAGCCCACGGGTCGAGGTCGAGGAACCATATCCAAGAACGGCATAGTTTTTATCTTTGCATGCATTCGCCTCAAATGCCTGCCAACTTTGACATCGGATGCCCACAAACGATTTAGGTATTCTTATGCTTTCAGCGTAAATTTGCGCTGCTCTTAAGTGACTGCATGACGGCATAACGCATCCCGGCTGTTGAGGCCCACCTCCATTTATATAAAAATCAGAATGACCTAAAGGCTCGATCACTCCTTGCACTAATCTATTCGAATGCAAAACATCGACGTATTTAGCGTCCATTTTATCCAGTCTTTGATCAGCATACGCGAAAGAGAAACAAGGTCCGGCGGGATCTAGGCCTGTTATTCGGCCTATCGTGCGAGACCTGTATCGGTGGAAGTATTTGCCAGTCCATCCTGCTATATGTGCTCCTAAACTTATCCCAAGAATGTGAAAGTCTTCCGCACTGGCTCCAAAATTTTCTAAATTAGCTAGCAAGTTGGCAAGCCTCTTGCCCACCAGACGAGCATTGTGCACTGATAGTATGTACCTTTGATTCATCATTTCCTCAGCATCCACTAGAAGCACATTAAACATTTTCTTTTCATTATAGCCTTGAGCTAAATCTAACGACACTGATGATTGCGAATTGTCCCGGTAGCCGTGAATAATAATTTTTGTTTGTTTTGTTATGTCAAACACGCCGGGCTGTGTCAGAGTCTGGAAGCTTTTATCGATGGAAAATGTTTTTATGTCCGTGTCATTCAGATAAATTACTTTCATAGTTTTTAAAATTGCATTTTGACTGTTCATCGAATTGACCTGAAGGTCCAATATAGCTCGACCTGCAAATGTAAATTGAAATTTGCATTACTTACAGAAACGATTGTAATCATATGTGAAGGTTAAGGTTAACCACTCACAAGCACCCGATAGTGTCGCATATAGGTTTTCAGCGAAACTTAAATTGGATTGATCACTTTCTGCTGCAACTTTAAATCCAATGAGATTGATAATCGCGATTATCATCGGCAATATAATCGTATAGAGGTTCATGGCAAGCCCTCCGCGCTAACACGGTCACTGTGTCACTGTCTGCTGTAAGAGAAAGGTCCGGCTGGTTACTTGCCGACTACAACAGTGGTTAAAGATTTGGAGGGGGTTACACCGGCGATTAATTATCCGTTGCACATTCGCTCTTAGAAGGCCGCTCTTAATATTGTATACATCCGCTCTTAATATTGTATATTATAACGCGTTTGAAATAAATAAATAAATTAAAAAATGGAAAATATCTTGAACACAAATATTACTAATATTATAAAGGTGAAAGTTGGTGAGTATGTAACGATGTATGGAATAATTATGTTACTCTTTCACGCAATAACTACTGAAAGGATTTAACTGAAATGTATTTATAGATTATAACCTAGATTGTTAAAATCTATTAAGGAAAAATCATGGTTCCAACGATTTATGAAAAACTGAATTTCATGTCGAAGAGCAATAACTATCAGCTATAGTTTGCAAAAGGAAAACTTATTCGAAATAACAGTAACCTATCGTGTCTCGTGTTAATCTGCGTGTGGGTGATAGGTGATATTTTTTGTAATTGTGACAATTTTTTAATTTTTATTTTATTTACATAAGATCAATGTGAAGGCTTTTTGAAGTCATCATGAATAAACAAAATAAAGTGCAAAATCAGTACAATGTTCACAGGCATGTCGATAGTGTTAGGAAAAACTATACCGGTTATTTTTACGAGCGGAAAAAGCTTGAACCAAGAGATAGCAAAATAGAGTAAAAAGTAAATTCAAACAAATTTGAAATGTGCACATACCCACCGGCTTTTATACGCTCTCACACTTTGATTTTTATTCGTGAGAGCGTAAGGTGGATGAATTTTTAGATTAGAGTATATTTATGAAAGGGGTTAAAGTATGAAGTCACCGTTTTAAAGTAAGTACGTGCACTTAATTATAATTAAACCTGCGATGACCGAGGTCCGTGTTTTTACAAGAATACCATAACGTTCGATAGTAATAAAAACTCGAGGTTAGAGTTGCGTCTTGCACCGGAAAACGCAGTGTCGGTAGGCCTTCAACTAAAGACATGGCCTTGACAACAGTGATCTGCGCAAATGCGTAGTCTGATTAGCTTAATGTGTGCCGTTTGGTGACTGCAAATCAGAATACAGTCTCCACCCCTCTCTTCCTGTGTCGTAAAAGGCGTCTAAAGAAACATAACGGAAAACGGGCAGTGTTCTCCTCTGTACTACTAGTAGCACAGAGGTGGTGATCGCGATCACCAATCCTCTGCCTAGCGTAGTTATTATGGGCACACCCTCCCTCCCCTTCCTCTAGGATAGGTCGAAAGGCATAAGACTGTTATAAGCCATTGATGATTAGCTTAATAACATCTCACTACCGCGAAAAGGGCTACCTACAATCTCATAGGAGATAGGGTTATTCAGCTTCGACCCACCTATAGATACTTTATTAGTTATAATGATTGTTATAACATGTCAGTGATACTAAATGGGACTGACGCGCGGTATGGAGAAGAAATACATGTGTCTATATAACTAGTAGTGGGCGGAAATCTCTTTCGGAGATTCTTAACGCCCCTTGCCTTTTGCTGGCAGAGCCAAGAAAAGTAGGGCTGCCAGGTATTAAGGGGCTGTGGCTTTCTCCACTCAATTCATATAAAGTAATGTTGAAGTGGCAATTTGCTTGGCACATAGCTCAGAGATCCGATGGACGTTGGGGTCATAAGGTTATTGAATGGCGACCCGCACCGGTAAATGCAGCGTTGGTTGACCCCCAACCATGTGGGCTAACCATATGAACAAGTCGCTGGGAGCCACTGGAAACAAGCGGCCCAATACCGTGGATTTGGAACTCCTTACAAAAACTTTTTTTTTAAACAGAAAATGCCTAAAGCATACTACTCCGGTATGGGAAACGGAGTAGTTATGTCGAACTTGCCCCACTAAAAACTCTGTGTGTCCCTCAACAGACCTATAAGTGAGAGTAAGGAATTCACTTGCGTATTCACCGCACTCTCGCCAAGGTGTTTACCCCCAATGCATGACGGGTCCCATCGTCGATGGCTTGATCACTGCCGAATCCTCCAGGCACTGTCCAGGTAGGCCAGGGGTAACAAATTACGTATGACCATGTTATAGATTACTGTCCTCCTTAGTGACGAAAAATAAAATTAATGTTTTTACTCAGAAATTACATTTAATAATTTATTTGGAATACCACTTTGTCATAAGAATTATATTTATTAATCTTTTAAATTCTTATAAACTGTAATCTTATTAAACTTACTTTTTAATGAAAATAAACTTTCAAGTGTGTTGGGGGAAAAAAACAGCTGAAACTGAAACATTAAAAATTAATGTTTTTTCATAGTCTTGACTGACTTTTGTTGTCTTTGTTTAAGTTTTTTTTCCAAAACTTTCGTCAAACAAAAAGTTATCCACATATCCGTTATTAAGCGCGGTTGGAACAAGGTTTCTTACGGGTTCGGTTGTATTATTATTTGTAAAGAAATGATTGGTGTCTACCCTCGTTCCGAACTAAAAAAGTATTGTCAGGCCAACTTAATAAATTGTATCTATTTTTAAATGAAATATCTATAAGTCTTAGTCTTGACTGACTGTTAGACAATCTACAACACTAATGGCTAAACGTAGAAATTGTGAATAACTTTTTTTTAATCCTTTTTTATTTAAGGGAGTTATATAAAAAAGGATTAAAAAAAAGAGTTAAACAGGGAGGAAAGGAAAGGCTGTATATATATATATATATATATATATATATTTGGGCTTGTGTTTAAAAAAAAAGACTTTACAGCTTTTCAAAATACTCCTCCCGAAGAAATGAAAGTTTGATTCATGGAAAATTAAGGAGTTCCCCTGTAGCTTTGTTTCTGAGTGTTTCTGGTTTCTTAATCTTACGTGATGCTAGACATGTAACGCAGACTAGCAGCCGCTTCCATCTTAATTATCTAACAGACAAAGTAATAAAATTATAACTGTTGATTTTTGTAAGCGATAATAGTAAGTTTGCATCAAATACATAAAACAATCAACAATTAATTATATAATATTATTACATGATCGTGCTGCTCTCTCTGCTTTCGCATTTTGTTTGCAAGGAAATTTGTTTGAGGTCTTCGATTTCAGATACAAGTACCAACTTAACAATCACTTATCAATCATACAATCTTCTGTTTTCCCGCCAACAGCTAATCTTGAGAATATAGACGATGATGTTAATGACAACAATAACATTGGTTATTTTATTGATATAATTTATTAAAAGAATAAATTTATTAAAGATGTAGATATTTAAAAGAAAATAAGTTAATACTAGTACTACTACTACTACTGTTGCCTGCGGTTTCGTACGCGGTTTTTGGTTTTTCATGAATCCTGCGGGAATCATACATTTTCCCGGGATAAAATCAGCCCATGTGTTAATCCAGGGTATAACCTATCTCCATTCCAAAATGCAGTCAAATTGGATATGGAAATAATATTTTTTCCGATGGGGAAATTACAATTGCCGCTATGACCTGCCTCTCATCCTCTGGGGAATTATAATTCATTTTTTTTCGAACATTTATAAATTCTACATTGGTTTGATCTACTCCATGAATCTAGCGCATCTTTGGCCTTCCAATCAATCTCTACCCATAAATTGTTTGTGTATACAATGAAGCTTAAGACTTTTTTTGTTTGAACTCGCAAATCTTTGGAAGTACCAGATGAATATGAAAAAAATTTTTTTTGCATTTAAGCCCAACTAATACAAAAGGTCTTTAAGTATCACGCAAAGAAGCTGTGGGTCGGGGTATATTTATGAAGAATAGCGTTGGTGTCAGAAGTTGTGCGCGTGCGAGACTTTTCCCTATGGGAATATTAGTCAGAACACAAAATTGACACTTTGAAAGGCGGAAGGTTATATCTAGACTTTAGGATTTTCTAAGGGAGGATATTATAAAAAAAAAAAAAAGAAAGTCTTACACAGTTCTGGGTATTTTAATTTTTTTACTTTTAAACTATTTATTTAATTATTGTGTGATTCCCAATTAACCTCATTTTCATAAAATCCTTTTAAGTTTATTTATGTTCGCTCGCGTTAAGTTAGATTTTCTGAATCAACTCAGGTTGCTCCTTTCTAAAACTTAATTCTCAATTCCTAAAAATGTACTTTCTTATGGGTAAAAGGTATATAAATATGTATATCTTTTTCTGTACCACTGAAAGCATGTATACAACATTTTTTGATGATCGGTTAAGTGTGAAAGCTTAAGAAACGAATAAACACACATATGTACAGGTAATGTTAAATAGAATTAAATACAGAAAATGTGACTCACAACCGAGGAAGAGCTAGATGACGCACCAAAATATTCCTGAAAAGTACTAGGCTAACACATAGGTACTGCCATCTTTAATATTACCTTACGGACGGGCTTTCACTAATAAAACTGCCCCAACACCTATATAAACACGGTAAACAACCAGTTCGTTGTCAGCAAACGTGAATATATAAATAAGCAAGTACCTAAGACCGTAAACAAGAGCTTTCCACAAAAATAGAATGTATGTCAATCACATGAAGTACAGTACTCAAATAATATTGAAATAGCGAATCAAACGAGTTATTTGCAATTATGCTTAAGTGCGTGCGGTATTATTCGGTGTGATATTATTTGGTGTGGGGTAAGTAGCGTGACGGTGAACACCCAACCGTGGGCGGGCTGCGCCGTGCGCGCCGCTTGCGGGCGGCGGGCCTGCCTTGTGCCTCCAGTAGTTGCCTGCAGTCGTGCCAGTCGCACGTCCCGGGACGATCCCACGCGCCTCTCCCGACCGCCGCAGCCTGCCAGTGCCGCCTCGCACGCTGCGTCGACCGTACCGTCGCGCCGTGACGCCGTGTCTTGTCGCCGCCGGCATAACAAACTAACGCACGGTGCCCTTTCCGTACTAAGTGTCTCATTACGGCAAGCGGGAACGTGTCACGCCAAGCTCGCATACAATACGTAAGTTATTATTAAAATTATTCGTGTATTCCATTTGACCCATTTATTTTGATTTTCTTGCTTTTTTCAATTGAAATTTGGCTTGCTGCTTGGTTTCTTGCTTAAAAGTTTGTGCTTTTTTATTTCATGCTCGGTTTTGTTCAAGTTTTAATTATTCGAAATTTAATAAATGTTCGGTTTTATTTATTTTAGTTTTATTTGCATATAATTTTTGATCCTTCCAACATTAAAATAAGATCTAAGAATAAAAATTATCTCATCCGTCATCATTCCTAAGCCAATAAAGTGGAATTAAAAATTTCGTACGTTAACTGTTGCAATTTTTTTTTAATTTCGTTCGAATAATACTCTTAAAACTAACTTACCTTTTTGTAGCTCAATATAAATTTAGATATAATCCTTTTCGTATATTATTGACACTATCACGCAGTTCCTGAACCACCTTAGCCTTCTGACGTAGGGTATGACGTCACTACTCAGGATCCAAGTGTCAGAATAAGACCTCCATGAATACTTTTTTCTAAATTCTTTGAATGCCTTTAAATAATCGTTATATTAATAATGAAAGGTGAAACATATAACTTAACAAAGAAGAAAAAAAGCAAGTTCCTCTTATAAGTCACAGTTCGCTAGTAGAGATCTCGACATAGGCACTAAAGTTCAAAGTTGCAGTTATTTACCTAAAGATAATGCTGCTTTTTACCATTTAGGGTCCTACCATTTTCGTAAATAACCTACAGTAACGAGGGCTTTTTTCTTTTAATTGCCAAAAAGGCAACCTTGTAAAACGTTTTTAGCATTGTTCCTGTACCTCATCTGAGTTTAGCAAATTACCTACTATCTACTAGATACTTAAAAAATCGGATCCATATGCAGCAAATCAAGCAGGCTTTACAGCAAGTCCCGTAATATACTATCCTTAGCTTAACAGTGCTAGACGTAGGTCTTTAGTAAGGGATTCCATGGTCTTGTGCCCCTTGTAACTCCTTTAAAACCCGTTTCATACCGTCTATCGATCTTGTGTCGAGTCTACGAACGCTGCGTTTTTCGATGCGGGGTCGCCACTCCAGCACCTTGAGACCCCAACATCAATCGATCCGCCGAGCTATGTGACTTACCCATTGATACTAAAGCTCCGCAACTTGTTGAGCTATCAGTTTCACTTCTTCTACGGATTTCTTCATTGCTAATTTGAGCTCTTTGAAATCGATCACATAAAGTTTTCAATGATTACTGGCTGGAGCGAAACATAAGCATTAGACATGATGACACCTGTTGAGAAATTATGCTGGAATAACTGAGTTTGTGCTAAGTGAATTCGAAAACACTTTCCTACTCAGTGCTTATTAACTTTGGAAGGATTACATCTACCTATCGCGCACCTTGTTGAAATTTGATTATTTCTCGTAGCCTGATACTGTTTGCGAAATGCTAGTTGGCATTTTGTAAAAGGATAAGTTTGATATCTCTTCGGTGAACCTAATCGAATCGAAGCCTTGATCCACTTTCTAAAAAATATTCCACGCTAGGCTAAATTATTCCATGTTTTCCAAAAATATCATATAAGTTTCTACAAGCTTTCAGCAGTACTGCTACGAGTCCTTTATCATTTGGAGGCTTGATTTTTAAACTTAAGTTAACTTCAGTAGTCTATCTCGAGTAAAATTTTACAATTTTAACAGGCAATGATTTGTTATTCTGTAATCTTCCGTTGTAGTATGTTATAATATGTGCTATTATTTACAATGACAGGTGAATAAAGTGATGAAAATAAAAATTAATTGGATTTAAACCTCATAAACAGTATGAATGGTATATTCGCTACGAAACATGTTGGTAGGATGAAAATGGAATGAAAATACAATTTGTTGTAAACCTCACCCACGGCTACTTTTTGCCGTGATTTAGTTATGAGACTATTACTAGAACTGTGATGCAGTGGTAGTTCTGTTACCTTCGCCCACGTAACCACGATTTTGCATCGATTGACACCATCCGCTCTTTTATCACCCAATGTCTCTTGAAACAATCGTGCGTTATACGCGATGCTAAATAAATACATTCACTGGTTACTATCGATGCTGAATCGATTAAATGTGATCTTCTAGTTAATGTGACAAACGATCGTAAGCAGAGGTGTAGACCCGCGTTGAAGAAACGCAAAATCTCTGCCGAAGCTATCTTCCTTAGGCGCAAACTATACAGATCTGAATAGCTTATATAGATAGATATTTTGACGTGCCATTTATATTTCGTATATAATTATATTACACTATATATGTGTGACCAGGTAACGCAATATAGTTATTGACAAAGGTGTTAAGTTTTCTAAAGTTATTTTCATGCTTTGCCTTAATGAGGTATAAGTACTAGATATAACACACTTAGCTTTTATCTACTGTATAAGAAATAAAAAAATTAAATAAAACTCATTTATTTCGACCGACTTGGATCATAAATGGTTAGTAAAATATTAGTAAACTTAGCCTAAGGAAATAGTTTATATAAAACCATTCTGGCATGCCCGATTGGAAAGCACATGTATCATGCAGCAATGGCACAGGTACTGACAATCAATGCTGCCAGCAAGTGCCCACAGAAGGCCGCTGGAACAAGCCCGAACCCTGCGCACCAAGGACGTACACCGTTTTCGCATGATCGTGTAGAAACAATCTATATGCGCTTCGGCAAACATCCCTGACGCGCTGCAAGACCGAGGCAATCCCATCAGCATCCTGAACGCATTATTATACTGTACGCGGAGGGCACTGTACTGTTTCTGCGTGTAATTAATCCAGAGGCTGCTCGTGTAAAAGGATGTACAGTATGCTCTGAAAAGAGTGACTTTAACAGGAACTGTACAACGAGCAAACCTGCGCGCGATCATATTGGCCCTCACAGACAATGCCCTGCGCTCTCTCTCTATATCTGCATCATCTGAACTGATGATGCAGATATAGATAAGATGTATAAACTTATATATACTTTATATACTTTTCAAAAGTTCATAAATTCCAGACAGGTAACGTATCACACTCATTATAAATCGCAATTTTATAATTCTTTCCTTTTAATCTAGCCATTACAAACTTCGGGTGAGAGACCGATTAAATGATACAATTTTATTATAAAAACATCGAAACATTCAAATAAACAGACGATGCGGAAAATAATGTATCACATTTCCGGAAAATTCAACATCATTATCTCTATACACTTTATTTTCATGTGGGAATGTTTTATTACGTTGTGAATTTTCTTATAACTTATGAGCACACCAACTCTACCTACTACTGTCTACTACTTATACGTATTCCACTTCGGGCCCCAGATTCCGGCACCTTCAGTTCTAGGAACATCAGCAGCAAGTGCAAGCTTAGTGCCCTATTGTTACTTAAGCTTATCAAGTCACAGAGCTATGGTGATCTTGAACAGATCTATCGATTGCTGATTTTATTACTTTAAGATACTCCTAGCTAACTAATATTTTATGGTTCTGATTTTTTAAACCCATAGAATGCGAGCTCGTTCGGGAACCACAAGTACCTACGAGTATAACGGAAAACTATATCAATTTAATGACTTTGAATTTTAACCACTTAGGGCTGAAAATATGCTACGGAGCTTCTCGCATCTTCTTTGCACAGCTATCACGAACATCGTAGTCGCTCTAAAACACCGACGAGCTTTGTATGGTTATATTTACATACTCCTAGATTCACAGCTTAAGTTTGCATTCTCGCATTACCCAGTTACCTCGCGTAACATGTACATTAGTGTCATTCAGATGTGAGCTCCAATTTGCAGATTTAATTATATTTTAAATACGAGCTGACCCGTATGGAAGTAAATGCAACAATGCAATCAACATTATCTTCAGAGAAGCTTTTGCGGGTACTTCTGCTATGTATAACATAGTAAAAGAATGTCCTCCAAAAGTAGCCAAAAGTAGCAGTAACTAAAATAGTAAATCAATGAACAGATTAATGTAATTATTGCTATATTTCATAAACGTGTTGAACATTCGTGACTTAAATTCATATTAATGAAATATCTAGACTGCACTAACGTTGATTTTCGCCGGAGTATGCCCGTTTAGCGAACAGGTGCTTTGTCAAAAATTTCGTAACAATTTTAAAAACTATTCGTTCGTATACTTTTTGAACACATGAGTTCTGCTGTTTATATATACGATAATAACTTATACTAAATTTAAACCTAAATTAGTCTTTTCGTACACAAACTTAATAAGATAAATGAAATTAAAATAAAAAGACTAAGAATTACTAGACTGTTATAAATAAAATATCCGTAAAGATTTTATTTCTTAGCTACATATAAACATATAATACTCATGTGCATATTTTCTACCAAAGTTGTATTACCTCGATTTGGATATACCTAATTAAAATACTAAAAAAAAAAAAAAAGTGTGTTTTTGTTTGCTACTTACGCTCGGCTCTACTGACGCACTTGATGAAGTTTTGCACATAAATTTCTAGAAAAAGACAGTTTTATCCCGTAGTAGGACCAGAAAGTCCTTCCCGTGGGATTAAGAAAAAAAACTTTGTAACTCGGTACGGTCTACGGATGCTCTTCATTATAGCTTAAGACATACATGGAAACGGGCAGGTCATGAAGTAAAATCAATGGGTTGATTACATCATAGATATAGCGGGAAAAACTTGGATGGAAAAACTGAAGGCTTGTAGCGAAGGCTTTCTACAGCTATAATGAAGTCTTGGAAAATAACATATGACACTCTAAAACACATAACGCCCCAACAGACACACCCACACACACTCAAGCGTTTTTTTTTGTAATTTTATTTTACAGATCTCAGAACGATTTTTTATATTTAGTTATTATTGAAAGAAAATCTATAATTGGTAGTATTACTTAAAAAAGTTACAGAAAAATAAAAAATAAAATATATTTATTTTTTACCTTTTTATAAAAAATGGAATTTGTTGATTTTCATGAAATATAAATATTTATAATGTGAGAGTAGTAGCCCTTTCTTCTTACAATAGAAAACTGTTCGAAATTGGATGGTCTGCAAAAATTATTTAGAGGAATGAACGGGAAAGTTGATCGTTGGCAGCAAACTGTTGGCAGGCGACCCAAATAAGACCCAAAGATGTTGTATCTTGAACATGACATAAATAAAATATGAGAGCCACTAGTTTTCACTTTTAACACAAAAAAATATCAAGTTTCACCTTACGCGTATTGTATTCGATTAAGTTTTTTAATTTGATGTATTAAAGAATGTGTCACAAATAGGTAACGCCCAATGTTATTTTGAACAAGCAACTGCCAGCACCTTCATCTAGATTGCATAGAATTCCTAGTATCCTGCAATATTATAAAAATAAAAACAAAATTGTGAAATTAAGGACTTCCATACAAACTTTCGTTCGGTTCGGTTATAATTTCTTAACCGTAAAACAATTTAAAATGACAGCCTTTTTGCATAAACTTCTTTAATCTTCCTAGGAAGAATAAAAAAAAATCCTTTTTTCAGTACACCACTAGGATGCTTGAAGAATATCCTCTCAAAAATTAAAAAATTGGGACGTTCATCCTTTTATAGTAATTATAAGAAGGTAGATGATGGATATCAACCTGTATGTGTACTTAATTATTGTACAAGAAAAGTGTCAAAAATACTACTCAACTACTACTTACCCGCAAAGTAAGTATCTAATTAACGCTCTAGTGTTGCGACAAAGTAGGTAATTCCAAATACAAAATACAAAGTTATCATACGTTATAAAAAGTGGGTTAACTGTCTGACGGGAGAAACTTGGAAAAATTTAAACAGGTATTACAACGCAATCTACCCATATGAGAAAAGAGATTGAATGTCTCCGGGGATATATTTGTGACTCGGTATGAGCTTAGCCTTGACGCCGTCTAACAACCTAAGCTAACTTAACTAATTAGATCTACCAATGATATCATCTCAGCATTACTGGTAAAAGCAAGAAATATAAAAATTAAAAAAACCCTCGACTTTCAAGTAGAATTCAAAGTAATTTTTTTTCCTGGGATGAAAAGAACGTTACTTTCCGTCCTTACAACTACCTCTATGCCAAAAATCTATCTGATTGTTTGCTTATTTGGGGAGTAAAGGGAGGACACACAAACAAACACACTTTCGCATTTATAATATCACTACAACCCGTTACTAAGTTAATCAGCAGTTTCACCCGCGTAAGTGGTCTTGGCGCAATAAATTATAATGTTAGCCACGCGGATACCTGGCTTATAGGCGTTAACAATCGTACGTATTTTATTTTTAATTTTTTCATAATATTCTAAACTGTGCTCCATTTTGTCACAAGGACGGTTTATAGGACACTATCTTGATTAAAATTGAGTAAAATTTATTTATTGTAAATTTTGTTTTA
The DNA here is from genome assembly GCF_905163445.1 of Pararge aegeria. Classification (NCBI taxonomy): domain Eukaryota; kingdom Metazoa; phylum Arthropoda; class Insecta; order Lepidoptera; family Nymphalidae; genus Pararge; species Pararge aegeria. Next base: position 7,500,570 of record NC_053194.1, read on the forward strand.
TTTATTCTATGCCTAATAATTACGATTAATTCCACCCTTCAGTTTTTAAGTTATTGACACGAAATGCTATTTTATGGATTATTTATAAAAGAATTAAGATCTACTAAAGGCCAGTATTGATTATAATTATACTAGTTATATATTTATAAAATCTAATAAAAACTGCTCGATAGCTTTGTAACGGTTATTTTACATTTTTTTTATTTCAGTACATCTTTGACTGCAATCTCACATGGTGGTAAGTAATGAGGCAGTCTAAGATGGTAGCGGGCGAATCTTGTATTGCCCTTATATTAAACCTATACCCCTAATCGGATCTTCGCAATGTCGCACCGGAATTTCCGCTTAGTCGCTGAGCGGCACGTCCTTGTCGGTAGAGTGGTAAACTAGTCACGGCCAAAGCCTCTGACCAGACCAGACCATTTCCAAATGACCACTGCCGGGAATCGAACCTGGGACCTAAAATTTAAAACCTCAGCGCTAACAGAAACGTAAACGTTATGTCAGGGTGGTCCTCAAACGGTGAAAGTTTCGGATTTCTAACGGAGGCTTTCTGACGGTGAAAGAATTTATAAAAACGGATGAGTAAATTCAAACTTTATACAATTTTTTTACAAACTTTGTTATCAAAAGAGGACAGCTTGTTTTTGCCGAGGAAACCTGTGACCTACGTTAAGGTGCAGGCTAGAGGTAGAGGCTAGAGGCCTGACTCAGCTTTTAACGTTCCACGTAATATTTAACAAAAGAAAATCTATAACACACTCAAATACTTTAAAAAGTTTCACTTTGAAATCGAGAATAATCATATTTTAATAACATTAAACAACACAACGATCTTATGAAAATTCATTAAACGAAAATTTCAATTTTGAGCGTCTTTAGTTGATTGAAGCGTTTAAAATTCATTTGGTCTAAATTTGTTCGATGAAGGCGATGCTGACATTGGTTCGGTCCGACAGAATCATTAGCCATAGAACCCATTGTTATATTAAATAGCCGGTAAATTTAATAACAATTCTTGAATGTTATTAAAATAAAATCCAATATGCAGATGCAAGGTACGCCCACGGGCAGGTAAGATGTAGTAATAGTGCAAAGAGATCGTTGGAAGAAATTGTAGAATTATAAATTTTATGATCGTACGATAAAATGATAACATGGTGGAAATTGTAAGGATCAGGTATACACAGTAAAGGTAGCGAAACAACCGCAATAAAACTAGGAAATAAAGTGCTTGACAGCTTTAACGCAATGTATGCGACATGCATTTTGTAGACAGGCTTATAAACATATCATTTGGCTATTTTTATTCCTATCAGATGGCTGTGATCATTGTGAAAAATATTTAAAAATACTGCTTGTCCTTGACCGCCTTTTAGTTGCGATATATATGAAATATTAGATTCTATTAGGAAATATATTCAATGACACATAAGAGAACCGTACCGAACATATTTATATCTAGCTTCCCTTGTTACATTTGGAATTTTATACAACAACCTAAATTTTCCTCCCTTACCTACGTAATGCCTTATTCAATCAATACATTATTTTCCAGTTCACTGATATGGGGAAAATTCAAATATCAAATACAGATAAATAAAATCAATTACTAAGTCACACCGCAATGTAATGTAACAAAACATTTTCTACAAGCGTTGAACGTAGGAAGTAAATAGAAACCGAACAAGGTACCTATTTCAGCTTTAATTTATAGTAAATGGAAACCTGAAAAAGCAAAAAGAAGGCAATACGCGATTTTTCTTAGCTCATTGACATTAAAATTTAAAGATCGTTATTTTACTACGTTTTACTTGTTTATAAAATAAATGTTTTACTTTTGTAATGGTAAAGGTGGTATATGCCACGTGTGGTACTTTTTGAATGTAAGCAAACAACGCGATGGTGAACAAAACATACCTATTCTCAGAGCATCACTCTGTTAAAGGTCAAATCGGAACTCAGGAGACACGTAAGTATTTTTGTCGATCTTCCTGGCGCAGTGGAGAGCATTGTGTCTCGAAAATAGTAAGTCCCGATAGACCCATCGGTTGGTAGCCATTAGTCGCTAGACACAAGTAACAAAAGACTGCGGTGTGTGAAAATCCCTATTGGATACAGTCCAATAGTGAGTGTCCATTGCTTAATATGATGACAAAACAGCACAATGTGATGAAATAGGTGCTATATTTATTTAAAAAAAAAGAAACGACACTGAAAATAACACTGTAGCTTTAGGCTCAATTGCATACGACAAGGCGCCTCGGCTTGGCGTTTGGTAGCGAGCGCGGTGCCGCGTCGACGACAGATGTCTCAAAATGCACTTTTAGTACTATAATTGTGTATGTTATTTATTTACTACCCCTTACACGGAAACTTTTCTTACAGTGGGAACAGTAAAGGAAATGAACCATAAACTCAAAATAAATATAGTAGTATAATTCCCCTAAATTTGTAGAACGGGTAAATTCTCATAAATTCCACAAGCCTATTATGCGTCGAGATACATTATAAATACGTGAGTCGGGTGTAAATGGTTTATTCCAAGTTTGACAACAAAGGGAAGGGATTACTGGACTAGATATTACAAACTACCTACGTGTCTAGTTATTATAAGATTGGATAGAAGCTGATGTGCCTTTGCGGAAGTCCATGAACGATTTGGCAATAGTACGTTCTACAGAATTTGGTAATAGCAAAAGTACTTGGTTAGGCGGTGATAGCCGAGCAGTAACGGCTTCAGACTTCCTGTTTGGGGGACTGAGTTCGATCCCCGGCACGAACATCTAACTTTTCCGAGTTATGAGCGTTTATAAGTAAAACTAGTAGTAAAAAGTAGACGTAGTAATAACGAATTTAAAAGAAGATATTAACATTCCATTTCACTATGACGTTACAAAGAATCCGTAGGAAAAATCAGCTTCGATTAGGAGCAAACAATACTTATCCCAGGGGTACAGAATATCCTTTATGTACGCTGGGTCTATGAAAGTATTCAACTTCTCTTTTTTCAGTGGAACGGAGGACCTCTAAAATCGGAGAAAGGTTAGGGCTGGCAGAATGTCTGTCCAGTGCACTGCTCGAAGTCTCCCACCAGACCTCGGTAACTCACCGTGTCCGCCAATTTGCAACGCTTGTCAACTGTGGTTTGCAGCCCACGCTAGGTTAGTCTCTGTACACATTGTGGGATGTAACCGCCGATAGACCTATACAGGCCTATTTATTATACCCATATAACTCACGAGCCATGGCTCTTTATTATCTAATAGAACCACTGCCTTACATAGTTCTTTTATAGCTCGTATTCGGAAAGGACTTTTCAATTTTATAACTTGTGCCTGCTTTATGTCTACCATACCACTCCATGCACGTCACTAAAGCCGACGAGGTTTGCGGGGTGTGGCATGTACGACATACACCTACTTGTTGATGCAACTGTTGACAGTTTGTGGTATTAAATCTTAATCTTTCCATCACCTTTATCATCATCATTATTTATACATATAATAACACTTCAGTCTTTTATTTGGATTTCCAAACTCTACAATCTTCTGCCGGTTGTTTGACTGACTCCTTCCAAATCGCTTATATGCTATATCGCAGTGGGGTGGTCTAACATGCTGGGTATTCTAGTCTGAGTTACCACTTCTGTACCTTGGCAACTCAACGTATTTTGGTCCTCTGAACTATGGCCTACCCAGTGCCACTCTAAATTCGCAAATTATTTAGCTATTTCGGTTAATCTGATTATTCTACGGATCACCTCACTTCTGAGTTGATCAAGTAGAAATACTCCAGGCATTGGGTTCTCTCTAGCCCGCTTAGTTAATCTGAGCTTCTTTAGAAGGCCCATATTCTATTTAATCAAAGACGTGTATTTACACACATTCAAATATGCAAATTGAATTTTGTTTTCAAAACAAATATTTCCAAAAATAATGAAGTTCCAATTTAGTGATTTGTAAATATGAAGTTTTTTCTTATATTAATAATTGACTAACCAAGCAGATGGCCCAACTGATGGAAAAATCATCGCCTATAAACAGACCATCATCTGCCTGTAATGACATCGGCACAAGTTCTTCATATCTGAACACAGCATTGCAACAATGCTGCTTAGCGGCAGACATAGGAAATGTTTAGTAACTTTCAACTTATATTTTTGTTAGGACTAACTGACATCCATTCAAATAGCAAAGAGCGAACAGTGAAGTGTGACGCTATCGGCGTTTTGTACCTGGCAGCCTGGCACCCATCATAATCGATCACCTTGCGCGACTTTCTACTGCCTAAATCCGTTTAACATTTTTTATTCAAACAATTTTTCTTTTCTACTCAATTTGAATGTGGTATATCAGACTAAAATCTTGTTGTAAAAATTTGTGAAAATGTTTTGTTTTTTTTTACTTAATTAACATAAAGGTTTCTTATATTCGGGTAAATTTATTTATTTCTTCTGCAGCAATTAGCTAGCTCTTTTTTCCGCCGATGAAGTGTATAATGTAACCTGGAAATATTACACCAACACATTCGGATGAACGATTACCAAAAATGTATTCATAATGAGCCACAGATCCAAGGATTTAGGATCAGTCCCAAATTTAGGCATTTTCACATGATTATATATGTTTCTGGATCGACTAAAGATACGATAAAGATATTCAAAAGTCAGTTTTTGAACTCAAAGTTTACTAACTACGTATCACAGCGTTGTGAATTGCTTAAATAAAACTCCATCCGTGCGTATCTCTGGACAGTGTTCTGGGCTCTGCCGTGCGTTTTTATTCCGTTCACATGGTCAAACTATCGTTGTATGGTCACGACAATCTTATCATCCAGTTATAATATCTTTATCGCAGAAAACAACAATGCATTTGAAATGCTGCTCTCTTGAGCCTCTTGTGGTATTTTACGATCATCTTATTCAGCGGTGCTAAATTCACGGTCAGCTTTCTAAGCCTCAGGCAACAATATGTCTTTCTTTTTATAGCTTAGAATTCCTTTAGCCGTCGCATCGTCCATTCTCGTCACATATATAAGCATTATAGGTGTAAATCCAGATAAACTCTTTCTTTGCGACTTTTCGCCTTATTTTTGTCTAAGATTTGCGGTGTTTTAGTTACTTTATATTAAGAATAATTAAATCTATAAAACCTACAGCTTCATCAGTCGATCTATCTCAACCTCTTAAAACAGTAGGTACTATGCTATGATTATAGTATCGTTGTAATTTTATTTTTAATCGCTCTGGATTCTAGCCAATTCAGTTTTGTTGACAGTTTTGTTGACTATTTTCCGAATATTAATTGGACCTTACTATAATAAACAAATGATAGAATTCGCCAAAAAAAACAGTTGTATACTTTTAGCTTTTAGAGTATACTTCTCTAAGTTTTAAATCTAAATTACTGATATGACTTTATGGTCATCGATCTCTGCCTATCCCGAAGGAGATTGAAAAACAACATCGTAAATAAATGTCTGCAAAGATTTATATTACATAAAAAAATCATAATTACCAAAATGAATTTCTGGGTAAATACAGTTTGTACCTTGGGAGTTTTACGTTGCTGATGTACCAAATTCATAATATTTTGTTTTTGAAAAATCTTCTTTGTTAAAAATTATCATAACAGCTGCCCAAAATGGAAGGGCGGTTATTCTATATTCGAGAATAAAAGTGCCGCAAATGGACATTCTAAAATTGGTTTGGAACTGTGAGAAATAAAATCTCTTTAATTCAACATCAAGAAATTCATCTCGAAAAATATGGAATTATAATAGGTTGATAACGAAAATACAAAGTGGACGGATAGCTAAAACTATAAACTACTAATTATAACTTAACTGAACTTTATCTACTCCAAAGTTAACTTTGTTGACGTGATAAGTTACAAAAGGGTCACAGAACTGACATGTTGAGAGGCAAACGTCGCTCCCGCTAGTAATTAGTTCCACTTGTACCTACCCCACAATTAGTACCTAGGAATGATAGTGTAGATTTAGTGTCTGCACTGATAGACTAACTCACCTTTACATTCATTATCTTACATCTTTCAAATGAAAATAAATTATCAAAAAAAAAAAACAGTTAGATTTCGTAATACACTAAATAAATAGATAGGTTTTAAATTGTGTAACTGAATCTTGGAAAACAATTTATTTATTAGTATTTGTTGTCTAATTTAAGTCTAAGTCTTATTTAACACAAATCAATTTGTTGTCTAATTTAACTTGTAATCAATTTATACAAAACACTGATGGGTATTTACTTGAATTATAATGTTCCCATCTGCACATTTGATTTCTACTTTCAATACTCTGATTTATACTAGAAGGATGCTCCCAGTTGAAGTATGAATTAGTATTTTAGGCGGGTAAAGTTTGTGGTGATATAATTATTCAATGAGGATCTTATAGTACCTTTGAAGAGAAACGATGAACTTTCTTAAAGGACAATGAGCAGTCGGCAGTCATTCGATAATATTTACTGTGAACATCAAGCTTAATACGAATTATTACAAATACGTAAATGTATTTGTTTGTCTTTCCTTTACGCCCTAACAAAGCAACCGATCAACTTGGGAGCACTCAGGGCTGCTGAAGACAGCGCCACTCACGCATAAGAAGGTGAAGTTTAAAGGCAGTAACAAAAAAAAATAGCATAACTATATCACGATAATCGTGAGCTGGCACTTATTCAGAGCAAAAGTCTCATAAAGGAGGTCTCTGACACCATGTCAGAGGATAACTGAGTGCGAAATAATAAAAAAAACAAATGCGATCAACTTGCCTCTTTTTTAGAATTAACTTAGAAACTTATTTTATTAAACGAATTTCGTCAAGAATGGACCTTCTCATTTTACCGACACATTCTAAATTTAGTGAATTTTACATGAATAACTGATATTCCCCTATGACGGGGTTCTAAAAAAGGTTCGTTAGTGTTTCATTCATCGCAATACAATAGACGGGAATGAGAGAAAGCAGCACCCTGATTTAAGGTCGCTTTAAATTTGAATTATGTATGTGAAATGAATTGCTACCCCACTTAATAATCCAAATAAAAAAATAACTATCTACACATTTACCTAGTAACATATATTATTATATAAAATTTCTTTGTAATATGTGTAATATTTATAAAGTGCGGCGAATAATTGATGGTGGGATTGTGAACAATATTTTTATGGTAACGTCGTAGTGGCTTTCGGAATTGTTTTACTGCAAACAATATTTACTTCTACCGAAGATCTTTTCTATTTCAGTATTAGACGCCAACGCTTCCATAATTATATAAAAAAAGATTTCAAAATCCATTTATTTCAAGTAAGCCTCTTATTAAACGGCGCAAGGCAGACCCAGAAGAAGCCGGCAAGAAACTCAGCAGTTGCTCTTTTCCAACATCATGTAAAATGATGATTATGAATGATTTAACATTCATCATTGTTCTATTTAGTGTGAGATGAAAGACAAAATATTAAAACAAATATATATTTTTTTTTTGTTTCCGAGGCGGTCGAATAATTTTACTAAAATAATTCTTCTTCCAGGAACGGATTTCTCCTGTTGGACTTCCACTTGATCTGTTTTTTGGCCATGTTTTCCTTAAATATAAGTACCTTTTATATTTACAACTCTTTATTAATGCATTGGTGGATTGTAGAATTTGGCAAAGTAAACTTGAACCCATTCACATTTTCTTTATGTAAATACATTATAAATTGTTGAAGTTCTCTTAAGGTTTCGTGAAACGTTATCTGAAAATAAATCACGTATTACATCGGAAAGAGTAAACATCGAAATGATATTTCACAAGAAAATTTCTATAGGAGTTACCAAAATATAGAAATTCTAGTTCTACTTACTACATATTATGACAAAAAGTATAATTTTTGTTGTGTTAAATATTTAACAGTTGGAGATATTATATTATAGTATATTCTTACCTAGTGTACTTGTATATATTATGGGAGAAAGAAAATACGGCCAATATACCTATTTTGATTACGATAAAGACATTCGTGTCAAATTACTTTGGAATGTGTGGTGACCATGAGGTACGTCTTCCAGCTTTGAATCGACGACGTATTACCTGTAGTGCGTATGAGGGATGATCTATCTCGTATGTGACCATAGAATATATATCTAACATATATCTTGCATAGAATGCGCTTTTTATGCGATACACTCTTACATTGTTTTGAGATGATGGAGATGAGTGCATTTGCAACATAACACCAAGATTATAGTCTGTTTTTGACGTATAATACTGATGCCTTGTGAGGATGGCATTCCAGAATGCAGATCACCATCGAAGGGGTCGTGATCTGCATTCTTCCCTTCTTCCAGCGGTTGTCGTAAGTGTCGACTAAGGAATTATAGCGGATAACAGTTAGCAGTGTCCTCTGTTGATACTATCATCTACTACGATCAGTAGACCAGCATGGTGATTATAGGCAAACCCTTTCTTTCGGAAAAGACTAAGGCCTTCGACTTAAGAGTCCAACAGTGGACTGTTATAGGCTATTAATGAATACTGTTTATTATAAACTAACTGCCGTTTAATCCCACATATTCAACAATTGAAATAACGGACAAGGTGTTTATTGGAACAAGAACAATACGCACATTGCGTCCAACTCAACAATAGTGCTTCCACCAATGTGAACTTTGATACATTTATGAATGCGGATGTTATTTTCGTCGTCCTTTTATATCCAAAAATAAATTAACAAGCATTCGTGCAGTGATCGAAAATACTTAAAAATAACATTTTATCTATATGACAATCATTTTAGAACAACACGCGAATGCAAAGCTTGTGCAAATATGACTATTGTCATAGAAATTTCATAAAAGTTATATATAGCCCCAATACATAACCCCCTACCGATCAGGTCCATAGATTACGTCATAGAGTATACCAGCGCAACAAAACGATTAGGCGACGTTTCTGGGGCAGCGGCGCGGTCTTTATATGAGACTCGGTTGTCTAGGTTCAGGTTCCAGGCTCTGATCTGATCTTCAAATTTATTTAGTTTGATCAATCAGGCTTTAGGCTTTGGCTGTGAGTAGTAATATACCTTCCAGAAAACACACCAAGCGGTATTACGCTGTTGCTCAAACAAGAGCTCCTTTCCATTTGTCGTTGCTAGAAACTGCAAAATTAGATTGACCATCGAGAGAATGGGCTCTGGAATCATTGAATCAAATGATAAAACTCTTGAACATCAAGTCAGTAAGTTGGTTTTGACTCTACCACAAAGTCGTTAAGAAATCCAACAGTCGTGTAGTAACAAATAAGGACCTCATAGCTACTCTACATACTATTCTCATACTCATACATTTTCCGTATAACCATAAGTATAATAAAAATAACCAACTCAGTAAGGTAAGTTGAAGCCTAACGCAAAACTGTGAAACATGTTATCTTGCCTTCGGTGGAAATAGTGCATATTCACTTCCTACCATTTTTTCACAAAAAGGTATTGCAAAGAGCTGGGTTTGGCTTAATTCACCTCCTAATAAAGTTTCATAACAAAGTTATCCCGAGTGAACAGTGGTCAGAAACTGTATCATGTCCATCCATGTTACGCGTGATATAATGTGGCATGTATTCAGCGATTCAGCGGTACCTACATTTTTGTTGCGTAATCATTTCCACGAATTGTGTTCTACGTTTTATTATGGAAAACCGTTTGCTTTTTATTATATATACATATTATTAAATATTTATATTATATTGTACGATATACAAATTACAGATTTTTCATGCATTTTTTTCTACCTCTGCCACAAATATTTTTGAATGAACCAAGGTGGCTCGGAATTTCTATTTTACAGGGACTTAAATAGCTATAGTTTAACGAAAAAGATACAATCCGCATTGAGGTAGTTTTGAGACATTTAGGGCTTAACAAATAAATGTAGTGTTTAGTCACATGCAGTATTTGGTCACATTTCAACCTACAACACTTCACAAAACGTGAAAAACCACTGCATAGGTTTAGTATTTTGACGTAATGACACATTTGGGTAGGCCCTAGCCTTACCAATATCTCAAAACTACCTCAATGTGGTTGGATACTTTTAACTGCGACCAAATAATTTTCAAGGGTAATATTAATATGTATGCCGTTGTAGACTACCTCAATTCTCAGTTCAAGCTATCTCTTTGGTTTTTAGCACGTTCGGTTTATCGGTTTAACCGCGAATAGATAACTAACAGACAAGCTTTCGCGTTTATATATTTTCATCTGGGTCCACAGCTAGTAATTACTGGATTGAAAGATAGCAGTTTTATTCTGCTTTACTTCAATTTACATTAATTCCATCAGCTGCATGCACATTAATTAATTAAACCGTTCATTTTCAAAGAAAGTGTAAGTTTATTGTATAGCGTGTATGAGCAGTAGGATTTTAACCTTTGTATATTTTTGATGTGAAACATCTATAGGCGGAGGTTAAACCTGATTTTTGGCGTGGCAACACAGACCGTGGCGACGCATCGCCAAACTATATGATTGAATTTTTGTATTTCGTATGTAACAATAAAAATGAATATTAACTATGTAATAAAACAGTCATTATTAACCGACTTACAAAAAGGAGTGGTTATCCATTTGGTTGTTTTTTTATTTTATTTGTGGAACCAATTTGTAATGCTTTATCTTTTCATTATGCAATATCTGCAATAACTTACAGAAAACAATTCCGATGTTTCACGTCTGCCAGACCTCCCGTGACGGCTACCACGTTTTTTTACTTATCTTAAAACAATGTCATCGTCACTTTTATCAGTTTAACCTTTGTCCGCCTGGTGATCACAGGTATTAACGCAAATTAAATGAAATAGATAGATCTTAATTCTTAGAAGCCTAAGACTTACCACGAAGCTCCAATATTAACAAACGGAAAAGACAGACGTGATATCACCATTTTAAGATAACTTTTATTTCGAGGTAATAGTGAATAGCCTAGTTAGTGAGGTACGGCTTTCCTTTCGGGGGGACCGAGTTTGTTTCCCGGCACGCACCTCTAACTTTCCAGAATTATTGTATATATTGTATTGTATGTTGACCCAACATCAGTGTGATCCTATAGGTATAGTTTATACAAAGTTTAAAAAGAATTTCCCGTCTGCTCGTTCATTCGTATAACTAACAGACGAGAACAGTTTGCGCTTGTTCTATTGGGAGTGTGGTTTGCAAGCTTGCAAACAATCTACTGTTTTCCTAATCTCGATATGGCTGAATCGCTCGGAGCGGTTATAAGAACTCTGCGATAACCACTTTTAGTACATCTAGAGCTAGTTGTGGCAGTGGATTACATATATTTTTAGTTGCCTTCTACATAATTTATAAACTAGGCACTTATCTGATTTAGGTTATTTAAAATACGATTTTTTTTTAAGAATTTACAAATATCAAAGTTAAAAATTGTATGAGATCTGGAAGGTTAGATAATTGGTATATTTTGATATGAATATTTGATAATAGCATATCAGCTGCTCTATCCGTTAGTACAGTAAAAGATTTTGTTAGAATAAAGTATTATGGATTTTTTTTTACATTCACTAGTATGGATACTTACGTAAATATTATGTTCCTTGAATAAATTTTTCTTTCGAATAATAGCTTTCAAGCTAAAAGGGATATAAAATCTAAAAGATAAATTCCTTTCATAATAAAGCGGTACTTTATTGCGGGGAAACTAATTTGTTTTATCAGATTTTTATTTCCAGGTAAATTCATTTGCAGGGAAAGGTTTTAAGGTGTTGAAAAAACATATACTTTCATCACTTTTGACACCTACTTCCAAATTCTTAAAAGAAGATAATTTACGAATAAAAATCATTCCGAAAATACTATTTAAATTCGAACAGGAAGAAGTAGAACATAAGTTAAATAACTTTATATGTAATGTCGAATATAATGTTAAATTGAAGCGGTGGGAGGGAAGCGGTGAAATTCCAGTAAGCTCGAGCTCAAACTAGGCCAACGTGGTGGACTACGACCTGTAGTGGGCCGGTAATAAGTTGATGATGATGATGATAATGATGATGATGAAAGTTTAATTAGAACCAACCTCTAACTAGAAACTGTCATTTTAAACCTCTGTTATCATATTGGATATTGGATAGAAGATCCGTTCGTTCTGTATGCTGCAGTCCTAATTTCCCACACTTTTAAGGGGAGATTTTCCAAAATAATTTATATAGATTTTTGCTGCTACTGAAAGCTGAATACCTAAATGACAATTTTTACGTATAATATGAAAATTAAGTTAAATTTGCTATACTCCGCGAAAAGCAGGAGAATACAGGCCTTCGGCAATGTACCCTCTACGCAAGTTTCGCTCCGAAACCGGATAATCCTAAGGAGATGTTGACTTTACAATAAATAATTGTTAAATAATTTAGTTCTTAATTTTCATAATAAATCATGGATTTCCGCAAAGTAACATGCTTCTATCCAATATTTTATGATTTGATTTCAAAATAACGCATTATTCGTTTCTTGTTTCACTAAAGTACCTACACTTCACCCTGACCAAGGAGTTCCCAGGTAATTTTTTTAGGGCTATTCTTTTTGTGGTACACTTAAAGAGGCCATAAGTCAGAGCCGATCATCCAGTTATTAAAAAAATCTGATGAATTGTAAACCCGAAGTCTCCAGAAGTCGCATGACAATATGTGTTTGTAATTTACTTTAGATTTATTGATTAAAAGTTTTACACATAGGTTTTACATATATGTGTCCATAACAGAAAATATATACGATATTTTATCTACTAAACTAAAACAAAATAATTATGTCTTAGTAAAAGCATCAGACTTACTATAGGCACAATAATAAATATGCCAGAACAATACCTATTATAAACTTAAAGCAATTTTATTTCTAATGTACAGTGTAGTCCGTGTTTAATAATTAAAACAACAATTGAGAATTTAATCCTAGTTAACAGCGTTTGCGTGGGAGAGCTTAGGAGTTGCTAAGATAGATAACCTCGTTCTGAAATTAATCAGACCTTCGTTAATTTCTATTACTAATATGGTTATCCTGCTTGGATCCCTTTTATTTATATATTATAGGTACACACCGTATTATGCTATTGTAAGTTGAGCTTCATATCCCAACGTATGTTTCGGTATTCGATAAAAATAACAAAATTTGTTTTAATTTATAATTGACAGACCGACCTTAAGCCATAAGTGGAAAACCATTGCATATAAACAAAGCAAAATTTCGCACTAAGCGCCATTTTGTATCCCTAAACCTGCATTTCGTTCGACGATTTTCATCACACTTGCGAGAAAAAAACAGGATAATCTTTTAAATACGTTCTCAGAAAATAACTGACCATTTTTTGCTGTTTTTCCACTGTATGAAAGTTTCTTATGCCACTCTCTAGATTTGGGTCGAAATCGGTTATTCCCTCGCGATCAGTGCCTCAATTATCGCTCTACTTTCCCATTTAAACTGGACATTTTAAATTGTTAACACTAGACCAAAAAGCGAAAATATTAACAAAATATTAATCACAGAAAATGGCGCTATAGCTATTTATCGCGCGTCTAGGTAAACTAATATAAAGCCACTATCGTTCGCTGCATAAAGCCTGTATTAAAAATATAATAAAGGGAATATTTTCATTTTTAAAACATGTTTAATTGAGATAATTTTTTTTCCTTATTTAGGGTTTTTATCTCATTACTATTTTAAGAAGCATAAAACCTCTTTGTTAGTTAAAAAAATAATCTGTGTAACCCGGCTAAATAAAAAGTGGCCTATCTTCATACACATACTCGTAACTAGCAGTGAGGTAAAATTAATCTTAATCTTGACAACTTTTTGTCAAATTAAGTTTACATGAAGTTTTGCCAATGCTATGTGCACTTGCAATTGACATGTATATCAAGTTTTTGTGTGAGTACAATATTTTAAAACGTGTAAAATCTATGTGGCTAGTGCTTTTAATAAATTTAAAAATAAATAAAAACAGTATAAACTGATTTTGGTCAAACTTAGCGTAGGATTGATTAAACCAGCAATCAAAAGTCCAAATGAATGTTGACATAAAAAAAAAAAATTAACATATCTTTATTTTGTAAAAAAGATCTGCCACCTTATAGCATCAATTAAGCAGGATAAGATATAATATACAACGTAGATTTTTATAATAACTAAAATTTTTTTTTTTTTGTACGACAATACACACATCACCATGTAGTCCCAAAGTAAGCGTAGATTGTGTTATGGGTACTAAGATAACTGATGAATAATTTTTATGAATAATATTCATAAATAATTATAATGTATAGATAAACACCCAGACACTGAAAAAACATTCATGTTCATCACACAAATATTGTCCAGTTGTGGGAATCGAACCCACGGCCTTGGACACAGAAGCAGGGTCGCTGCCCACTGCGCCAATCGGAAAAATAGCCGCCGTCAAAATAGAATAGATAAAATAGTGATGTATACAATAAAAACTATATTAAAATCCGTGATTGACGTTTGTGTGGCTAGATATCGAGTAGATAAGTTGGACCGCGTAAGCTTTACTAAAAAGAAAGAGACTATAGTATATAATGAAGTTACGTGATTAAACTTCACTACTTCGTGTATTCATTACTCATACAATTTATTTTCGAAAAAGAACATCAACTATATTAAAAGTAATATCCTTTTCTACATTTCGATATCTTTATGAAGAAATCTAATGAAAGTAATACACCTAATTCAATATAATTTTTACGTGTATAAGCAACTATAAATCTGCTAGGCACGGTAACAATAACATCTGCCACATCTGTCGGTATTTGGGTTGGATTATAACAAAGTCTAACAGATAACTAGGCATTTATTAATATTTGCTCGAAGTAAACTATGGCCTAATATCAGAGTACAAAATAATATACCTTTGTGACCTTCGCGTCTAATTAATTTGGCCCTTTTGTATCTCCAAGGACGAGAATGCCTCGTAAAATTAATTAAATGAGTTTATTCTTCTTGCTCAAGATAATGTTATTAATATTTACTTTATTTCCTTAATAAAATCTTAGTATCCATTAAGAAGGTACGTACATAATTTCAGTCTAAAGAACTAAAGCGAAAATGTTGTATCTACTTCGTGAAAAAATGTGAACAGGTATTTTTGAAATATATTACTGAAATTTAGTATTTTTTTATTGACAAAAATATTGTTATTTTTCCTAACACCGTGCATTATTCTGAACCATCTCAATATAATTCATCATTATTTATTATTATTATACCCAGTGCCCAGACACAGTACACGGCACGGACTTACTGATACTGTGAATATGAATGTAGGAATGTTTGATACGCTTTCACGCAAAAACTACTAAACCGATTATCATGAAACTTTGTGCACATATTCCTGGAGGTATTTGAAGTAACACAGGATACTTTTTATTAAAAACATTAAAAATTAAAAAAAAATGTTTATCAAATAATATCAATATGTTGCCTACTTAAGTGCCATCTAGCGTTCAGTGCTAAGGTTCATAATTTAATATGATATTACAATCATATAAACATTCGGTGATAAAGTCGCGGGCAACAGCTAGTTAATAATATTCGTAGGGATTAACGCTTATTTTGCTTAAAAGTCCTTATATTCAAAACTAATTCTAGAGCGTTTTAATGATACATCACCCAATTTTGTTAAAACATCATTATTGGAATGGAAACAATTCGAGCAAAAGTCATTCACTCGTTTACGCTTGAGTATTAACTTAATTAAATAAACAATTATCATCAGAGTCAGCAAAGTAACAACCCAAGTTACCCAACCGCTATAAATCCAAACAGGAACAATTGCACAAACAATAACATTCACAACTTCTACATTTTTTAGCGAACATTTTTGGGTTAAGGCCGTTGTAATTTTGGCATGGTCAACGCTATTCTACGAAGGTCATTGATGAAGGTTGTATTGGGAAATATGGCTACTGTCAGTATATATTAAATGAATGACAGTATATATGAAAGAGAAGGATTTTAAATGGAAGCTTTTTCATAAAATTATTTTTCATTCGTTATGAAAAGTTATTCATTAATGAACATTGTTTAAATATTGACAAAAACAAAGTACCAATTACAATGGGCATACTATGTCGCCAAGTATGAGCATTCAGCAAAATGCAAAATGGCAAGACCTGGTTGAGTCCGCTAATATGACCCATAACAGCAAAGTAGCTTGTTCAACCTTAAAAAAACTAGCGGGCACCTAAAACTCATCCGGAGAATACACAAACGTAACTTCTAACCAGGTTTTCCATCAACTGATGCTGAACAGAAAAACTAAACCCCTCCCCGGAGCTACTAAATTCCTTAGAAACCTAGCAACAGAAACTGATAAGTTTAACGTTTAAGTTTACTGTAACTTTCTGGGGAGCCAAACCGCAGCCAAACCACCAAACTGTACTGCAGCCCTTTCGCTTTGTTACTCTGCGGCCCAATATGCTTCTCTTGAGTAGGAACGGTCAGAATACGCAGTTGATTGACGTAGCTCTGAATGACACTTGTTGTTCGTGGCTGAAGCCAGCACCGATAGAAAAATTATACCAGTTGAGAGGAATAGCCCCAGATGCGCAGGTGGGTTGCTAGCTGAGATGAAAGATCAAAGCAGAACAAGGTCAAACGTGGTGACGTTTGCCCTGTGTCTATAGTTAGTATGGTAGTATGGTTAGTATGGTATGTATATGGTTGTCCAGTGGGTGGCCTGTGTAACCATACAACCATAGGAGAAGTTTCCAATATTATGTGCATCCTCTCAATCAGCCTCACTCTATGCATCTTTCCCTGTGGAAGCCACGGCTAAACACGTCAAACCCGAGCACCAGTGTCAAGGAGAGACTAGCCAAGAGACACGACCTCAGTTGGCCTATGATGTGATGGAAATTGCTAAGCGCAAAGCATCTCTCATTCGTAATTCTGAATTCTTCTTTATTCGTAATTCTGATTTTATCAGAATTAGAAGAACCACAATTACGTATAGACGTAGCACAACGATTCGTGTAGCTGAAATGGCAATGAACGAGACACATCGTTCAGATATACGATGGACGCTAGGGTCTCAAGGTGTAGAAATGGCAACCCCACACCGGTATATGCAACATTGGTAGACCTTCAACTAGGAGACAGTCGGTATTAAACGAATCACAAGGAGCCCCTAGACGCAAGCGGCTCAAGACCATGGAATTTGGAACTCTCGGCAAAAGGCATGTGTCCAACAGTAGAAAATCAATGAATGAAATGATGGAGATGGTCTTAATGACAATTAGCATAATACTAGCTTAAATTTAATTTTGAACATATTATAATAATAATTGCATAAACGTTGCCTTCAAACACAATACTTCTAACTAGAAATTAAAAAAATAATAAGTTCAAGGAAATTAACGGGTCCAGTAGCGTGACATTGGTGATTCATGTTTACTGAATTCCACAAACTATATGTACGAGGCAGTTATGAGACATCTAGACCCTGTAGTGAGCAGGTAATGGGTTGATATGATGATGATGATAATGAATCTAGCTCAAAATCGAAATTATCTTTAACAAATATTCAAGTAACCCTACAGTTGTTAAGATACACAAATAACAGTAACTTAACGGTTAAGATGGCGTCAACAATAAAATCCCTTTTTGGCAGATAGTAAAATATATAGTTCAGTCATTAGTAGCCTGAGTTTCTGAGTATAACTGTTAGAATTTTTTGGTTACTTTATCTCTGGAAGATGAAATGATCATGATCAAAGTCAATTTCCAACTGTGAGCACTAATCACCTAATTTAGGCCAATAAAGAAGAAGTAGAAGAAGAAGAAACACTTTATTGCACGCAAAACATAATACAGATATCACAAAATAACAAGGACAAGAAATAAATTAAAAATTTATTATTTATTTTACTGCAATAAAAGAAGAAACAAGACTAGGAAGACTGTTATAAAGCTCCTTGTTATTTTTTGCCTCTATCCCACGCTGTGTAGGGATATGCACAAAATGCTCTCTTCAAACTGATAAGTATAAAGGCTGTTTGATAATGACAGACTGATAATTTTCTTTGTCCGACATATTTTTACAAGCGACCTTTTCCTGCTCATACATTTACTGTCTCCGAGAACTTAGCTAAGCGCAGAAAAAAAACACCACTTACAAATACAATATAAAAACACATATCGTCACAAAGGAACAATAAATAAATTAAACAAATCCACGATATAAGAAATATCGCCTTTCATCGTTCACGATATAGAGCCGGTACTAAAGCTATGAGCGCTTTCGTGTTAAAGCCAGTCTAGAATCGTTAAACCGTGAACAGTTCCGCTTGATTTGTGGTTTTTACGCTACGCAAACAAGTGAGCGGACCGAATGAATGATAAGCCACAGAAGTAACACAAAATATTTGAGGTATAGACAACGCCCAAACATCACTGTCTCATTTTGTTACGAAAATACATAGCTATACATTTTTTGGCTAAAAGTAAATGGTAATATCCCACATAGCACAGGCTAATTCACTCCGAATGCTAGTACGAGCTGCTTAATAAGTGACCAGTACAAAATAATTTGATTTTCAAGTGTTTCACTGTTACAGTTTGGTATAATCTTGAAAAAAATAAAATTAGTAAACGTTGATTTGAAGAAATATAGCTGGGTAAAGAGACTCGTTTAAGCTCGATTAAGTTGTGTTCAAACATAACTAGTTGGCGTTGACATGGCTATTTCATATTTAGATTTTGATTTCTATATAGTAAACCAGCGCAAACGTGGTAAAAAATAATTACTGGTGAGCATCCGCATTTGAAGCTTTCTAGCGTGTGTGCGCTGAAATTCTACGTATCCAACCTTCTTAACGCTACGCGGGAAGCGCATAATTGCTAAATTTAGCGTGTTACCAGCAAATCTTAGACCTATGCATTACCTAGCATTAACAGGCCATGTATTTATCCGTATAAATAAAACTCTTGCTGTACGCTAACAATTAAGATTGTAGCTGCGGTAGTAAATAACCGCGAACAACTTCTGATTACTACTTTTGCTATTGTTTTGAAGTTATCGTCGTAGTACCGTTCGCTGTGTTACAAAGGTGGCGGTAAAAAACAATAGGGAAGGATTTGTTATGAAGTTACGAATCACTCACACAGGCGCTGCAGTTACGGATTTTCAAAGGATTCAAAGATCAAACTAGTACTAAACTAATTTTAAACGACATTTATTTTCACCTTTATATCCTGTGTGCAGCAAACGTTTCACAACTTTTAATTCTAACAAATAATATTCTCTCAACAAGAAAATATTGTCCCTTATAACATCTCGTGCCTAATGAGATTCGGTAATTACGATTATAACAAGACCAACCTTATTTTGACTTTATTTTTCCGAAATATGCGCGGAAATATTCAAATTACATTCAAAACAAAGAATAAGTAAGTAATAAACAACATAAGAACAGAGACAAGTAGTGTTTGTATATTGTTTGGTCGCTGCGTTGTAGATGAACGTGACCATACAAACAAATTAAATAACGAGTGGTGGAAAATCAATAAATATTAAAAACTGAGAACACTGTAATCCAATTTAAGGAAAGGAACCAAATTAAGTATGGAAAATTCGTTACCATTAAAATCAAAGGATTTAAAAAAAAATCCTTCGCGGGTAATGCCTCTAATTATTGATTGAAACTACTCATCTCGCAATTGCCTACTTTCCCAACCTCGACAATGTATGTTTGTAATATTTAGTTGTTCGATTTTCGGAGGGTTCATTTAAATATTTAATCCCTTAGACGTGAAGAAATATTTCTAAGTACTCTTATGTTAGTTAGTCCGCACTATCGACCTAGGCTTTAAAGGCAATAAACTGCGATATACGTGATTTCAGCAGCATAATACATTCAAACACATAATATTGATAAGGTCTTTATGATAAATGAACCCTACCTACGGTGCGGCGCGACACAAGTACGAGCTTACTTCACAGGTATTAAAGTGTTTCTAATCTCAAAGCATGTCACCCGCCTACGGACAGAATGGGATATGCGTGGGATTAACTGGGAGAAGGCTAATAGCATCGGTAGGTAGGTAAGTTTATTGAACGTATTATGGTTTACGAGAATCAAGCTAATTTTACCGACCAAGTTTGTATATTCAATGAACTGAGTCATTCAATTGTTTTATGTTAACAAAATCGGTAGGTCTTTTGATTTTTCTACTAAAGGTAGGTCTATACGTTCACGTACAATAAAGGATTCCGGCAAACCAAGTGAGGACCTGACTCCGTACTTTTCTGTCTCCTTACTGTCTCTCCCAAAAACAGAAGAAACAGAAGAAGTTAACCATGAAAATATATCTCTACGTTGAAGTAAAATCGTTACGGGTACGTTCTTTTATTTCTTTGTCAACAGTGCAGTATTATTTGTAAGCTTTTGGTTAATACTTAGTCCTCTTATATTTTTATGGAGGTGTTAAACTAGGAAAAGAAGTAGAATTACTTCACTTCATTGCACATAAACTTAGAGTACCTAAAACAGAAAACAAATTAGCAAAAAATGCATGCAAAGGCGGTCTTATTGCAGCAATTAGTTATTAAAGGACTTAACAAATTTGTCTTGAGTTGAGAACCTTTTTTCTTTTTGTCCGATAAAAAAATAAAACTAGTTGCCTATCTACTGAAAAAATTCTACTCTCATGCAACATTTTTTATATATGTACATGTTTATAAACCGAACCAATACTACAGGGTTCTTGGCAGTTTCGCAGTACCAGACGGTTCGTGGTTCGAACATGTTTGACATGGTGCTTTTTTTTTCTTCGTTGAACAGATTAGGCAAAACAAAAAAGAATTAAACTAACCAGTTTTCGTTTTATGTTTGTTAATTTTTTTGAATGTAAGTGATTGTAAGCATGGTTTAAAGATTCTTTAATTATAAATTATTTTCATTTTGTTTATAGTTTCATATGCTTATTTAGGTAGCAATCTAGAATTTTCAGATTTATTTAGCACTTAGTGGTCTAAGTGCTACCAATTTTTCATACCTTTTTTAATATCGCTTTTAAACGTTAGAGCGTTGGACGCGTTTGTTCTCTTTTAGTGCTTATTATACGGTAATTACCTTAGAGAAATTGCGAAGGATATCTTAAAATTATTTTAAAATAAAGAACCTTTTCGACGAAGTTCCACTCGAGGAGGTAGAATAAATAATAATTTCGTTCGAAACTTAGATACCTACACAATTATAAAATGTTCTATTAATGAGCTTAGTTTTAGTGTTAGTCTAGTGTTAGGCTAAAGACCTAAAGTACGCCGAAGCTTGAATACGGGCTAAAAAAATCGGGCAAAGTCGGGCGTTTGTGAATACGATACGTTATGTTGTTCATAACGCTTAGCCAAAGAAATTGTCGATAAGCTGTTACATATATACGGATGGATGGACATACACACATAATGGAAATAATAAACCAGTTCAAAAGTAAAAGTAACCAGCTTTACCTAAAATATTTCCAAATTAAACCTTTTTATAATATGGCAATTATTTACTGAAGTTAAAATGATTAATGATCCGTTCCAATGTATTCTACGCAAGCTTTAATACATTCTGCACCCAAAGTTTACCTACATTATTTTATGTTTATTCTATGTGGAAATATTACTGCGGTGATGTTATGATTAAGACATGAATTAGTTATGCATCTGTTAGGGTAAATTAGTATCAAAGTGTTTGTATGGGAAATCATCTATGTTCTGTATTAATATTATAAAGAGGAAAGATTTTATTTTTTGTTTGCTGTTATGTAATAGGTAAAATCAAAAACTTCTTAACTGATTTCAAAATTCTATTGCTATCTAAAGCGAATAACAAAGGGTAATGAATTCAAATAAAGTAAAAAGTAGTAATAAGATTTCAGCCTGCTATAGTAGTATTTATAAAGACAGAAAAAAACACGCTAACTGTCTTCTTTATCCGCGTACGCTGACTCTTTAGTCATACGTAAATGCAAGAATCATTGTAACGAGACTTTTACAGTCAGGTAAAGGGAATGTAGCTCTAAAATGGTGAAATGCGGGTTGGAAAGTATGAGAGAGAGTTCTTTGCTTTTCAAAATTAAGGTCATTTTAATTTAGAAGGTTACCTTTTTAGGGGTTGGTTAATGTTGGAGATATAAGATCTCTATAGTTTATAATAAAATACCCCTAAATGAGTTTTTAAAACAAATGCAAAGTTAAATCCTTTTAAGATTAGATGATAAAAGTTTGTGTGGGATCATTTTACGTATTACAAATTTGTACGCGGATTTGAAGATAACCGCTGGTAAATTAATAAACTACTGGTACAGAATTTAACAAACGGTTGCTGCCCGCAAGGGTATGCCCCTTGTGGCTGCAATGTATACCTCGATAAATTAGGTGAGTTACACAAGGTTAGCCTCGGGCTACAGCTCATGTAATCCGCCATGTGTGAAGGATCGGAAATAGCCAGAAAGAGAAACAGTTGATACATTTGTCGCTTTCCCTACAATCAAGTTGGTATGCCTTGTTAGTTGAGATAAAGTAAGCTAATGAAATCATTCATAGGTCCATAAACCAACGAAATGCCAGAGTTTAACTCGATATTCCGAAATGCCACGTGTTATTTATCAGCTATTCTATATAGCTATTTATATCTATCCTATTTAATGGCTACCTTGAATATCAAATTGGTTCATCACAATTAACCTCAGCCTGTTAATATCCCACTTCTGAGCTGAGGCGTCCACGTTCATGAGAAATTCAGTTATTTTTAATTCTATGCAAACGAATCTTCAGTTTCAACAATCAACAGTTTTCCTTTGCAGGTTGCAAAGTAAGTTTCGTCTTACTTATTTCCTGCTTCACAGAATATTTTCAAGTTCGTTGTTTATCATTGCGGTGTATTTATTGACATTGAATTCAAGCTATTTGTAGTCATAATGAACAAAGTTTATTTAATTAAAAAATTTAATTTTGTAGTAAATTATTATACAATAGTTTAGTTGAAGTTATTATAACTTTGAATTATAATGAATTTTAAATCTTTTTTTCATTTACTAGAATTTTTTATTTAATAAAGTTTTTAAGAAACTAGATAAGAAAATTAAATCAATTTGCAAATTAATTTAAAATCCTAGCAAGCTAGCAGTTCCATGCAGTTTCACCTGCATCAACTTAAGATCGTAACCTTATACCTTATTCAAAGACTTAAACCCGGACGTGGACTTACGCGTCCGTGTGTGTAAAGGAAGTAAGTAATTAATAGCTTCCTTCCTTTGGCGCTACCCATACTTTACGGTGTCTTGGCAATTTTGCCTAATTAATTGTATTGCTCTACTTTACATTATAAATCTTCCTCTACGTATACTGACTCTTTACTTGCTTTATTTTCTTTTGTAGCGAACTTTGCGAATTAGTATGTATATATACTAATAATAAAACTGCTGCTAAATAACTGCTGAGTTTCTTGTCGGCTTCTTCTCGGTAGAATCTGCCTTCCGAACCGGTTGTAAAGTTGTAAATTCCAAGTCTGTCCGTGTGTAGAGTCCCTACACACGGACAGACTTGGAATTTCAAAAGTGCTTGTATTAGGCCTACTTGAAATAAATGAATTTTTAATCTTTGAAAAACATGTATATATATATATATATATATGTTTGTATGTATGTATGTATTATTGATGAACCAAGCAGATGGCTCTCGTCATGACTAGCTCTGTAACGAAAATCTCTACTGCTATTTTCATAATGTGGATATTATGTTGAGGAGTGTAATTTAATTACCTGGTTTAGTTGCGATCCTAAGCTCATAAGCACTTTTCCAGATGTAAATCCGACGAGAATGTACTCTGGCATTTTGAGCATCG
This sequence comes from Pararge aegeria, assembly GCF_905163445.1. Classification (NCBI taxonomy): domain Eukaryota; kingdom Metazoa; phylum Arthropoda; class Insecta; order Lepidoptera; family Nymphalidae; genus Pararge; species Pararge aegeria. Next base: position 7,524,487 of record NC_053194.1, read on the forward strand.
TCAACTTCGATGTTTCTGCTAGTGGTATTTCACCCTGAGTCTGCCTTATAAAGTAGAAATAACGTCGGTTGCGATTCGTATTCTGAGGTGTGAATGCTCCGAAAACAGGTATCAGCTTTGGATATAGGATTATACGTGGAACTGACCTCTGACGTACAGGAGGGCCTGTACGTCCTGTTATTATTAACTATCTCTTTAATTTTTGCCCTAATAACATCTGTAAAAGGCAAGGTCGATTGATTTACCTAAGATTGTCTTAATAATTATATACCGTTTTATTTTCTAAGGCTTGATATTCTATGCTTAAAATGATGATTGAAATCACATTTTAGGCTTAGTTTATTATGTTAGGCTAAAGTATAAAAGCCAATTTAAATTTCTAGAAATTTTTGAATAAAAATCAGAAATTTCGGCGGTTATCGAATAACAATAAA